>NC_140591.1:537735859-540511440 GCF_964204655.1 Triturus cristatus
AAGAGTCATAGGCATATTGCCTGCTGGAAAATGTATTTTCCTTTTTGCAGCCATCTCTAAAACTTTATTTGTCCTCCAATGGACTCCAAGGCAAGGAGAGTAACAATCCTCGGTGTTGTGGCCTCACGGCGTCCGTGCTCGCTGTGATTGCGATGGTGCACTCCCCACGGCGTAGGCTGCCGTTAAATATCATGCTCCAAGTTGCCCAAAGGTCGGGGATGCACTCAGGCGACAATTAACATCCTGCCCTCCATTACACTTGGACTGCCTTGCCGACGCGTTTCGGAAATGTGTTCCTTCTTCATAGGCTTTCGGCACAAAGTTTGCTGCTGTACATCACGCCTTTATTTAAATCAAGCCTTCTGATAGGCTGTCGTGATCTGTCTCTTGCCTCCTGATAGGCTTGTGATCTGTCTCTTGCCTCCTGATAGGCACTTTCAAAAGAGTCATAGGCATATTGCCTGCTGGGAAATGTATTTTCCTTTTTGCAGCCATCTCTAAAACTTTATTTGTCCACCAATGGACTCCAAGGCAAGGAGAGTAACAATCCTCGGTGTTGTGGCCTCACGGCGTCCGTGCTCGCTGTGATTGCGATGGTGCACTCCCCACGGCGTAGGCTGCCGTTAAATATCATGCTCCAAGTTGCCCAAAGGTCGGGGATGCACTCAGGCGACAATTAACATCCTGCCCTCCATTACACTTGGACTGCTTTGCCGACGCGTTTCGGAAATGTGTTCTTTCTTCATAGGCTTTCGGCACAAAGTTTGCTGCTGTACATCACGCCTTTATTTAAATCAAGCCTTCTGATAGGCTGTCGTGATCTGTCTCTTGCCTCCTGATAGGCTCGTGATCTGTCTCTTGCCTCCTGATAGGCACTTTCAAAAGAGTCATAGGCATATTGCTTGCTGGGAAATGTATTTTCCTTTTTGCAGCCATCTCTAAAACTTTATTTGTCCTCCAATGGACTCCAAGGCAAGGAGAGTAACAATCCTCGGTGTTGTGGCCTCACGGCGTCCGTGCTTGCTGTGATTGCGTTGGTGCACTCCCCACGGCGTAGGCTGCCGTTAAATATCATGCTCCAAGTTGGCCAAAGGTCGGGGATGCACTCAGGCGACAATTAACATCCTGCCCTCCATTACACTTGGACTGCCTTGCCGAAGCGTTTCGGAAATGTGTTCCTTCTTCATAGGCTTTCGGCACAAAGTTTGCTGCTGTACATCATGCCTTTATTTAAATCAAGCCTTCTGATAGGCTGTCGTGATCTGTCTCTTGCCTTCTGATAGGCTCGTGATCTGTCTCTTGCCTCCTGATAGGCACTTTCAAAAGAGTCATAGGCATATTTCCTGCTGGGAAATGTATTTTCCTTTTTGCAGCCATCTTTAAAACTTTATTTGTCCTCCAATGGACTCCAAGGCAAGGAGAGTAACAATCCTCGGTGTTGTGGCCTCACAGCATCCGTGCTCGCTGTGATTGCGATGGAGCACTCCCCACGGCGTAGGCTGCCGTTAAATATCATGCTCCAAGTTGCCCAAAGGTCGGGGATGCACTCAGGCAACAATTAACATCCTGCCCTCCATTACACTTGGACTGCCTTGCCGACGCGTTTCGGAAATGTGTTCCTTCTTCATAGGCTTTCAGCACAAAGTTTGCTGCTGTACATCACGCATTTATTTAAATCAAGCCTTCTGACAGGCTGTCGTGATCTGTCTCTTGCCTCTTGATAGGCTCGTGATCTGTCTCTTGCCTCCTGATAGGCACTTTCAAAAGAGTCATAGGCATATTGCCTGCTGGGAAATGTATTTTCCTTTTTGCAGCCATCTCTAAAACTTTATTTGTCCTCCAATGGACTCCAAGGCAAGGAGAGTAACAATCCTCGGTGTTGTGGCCTCACGGCGTCCGTGCTCACTGTGATTGCGATGGTGCACTCCCCACGGTGTAGGCTGCCGTTAAATATCATGCTCCAAGTTGCCCAAAGGTCGGGGATGCACTCAGGAGACAATTAACATCCTGCCCTCCATTACACTTGGACTGCCTTGCCAACGTGTTTCGGAAATGTGTTCCTTCTTCATAGGCTTTCGGCACAAAGTTTGCTGCTGTACATCACGCCTTTATTTAAATCAAGCCTTCTTATAGGCTGTCGTGATCTGTCTCTTGCCTCAGGATAGGCTCGTGATCTGTCTCTTGCCTCCTGATAGGCACTTTCAAAAGAGTCACAGGCATATTGCCTGCTGGGAAATATATTTTCCTTTTTGCAGCCATTTCTAAAACTTTATTTGTCCTCCAATGGACTCCAAGGCAAGGAGAGTAACAATCCTCGGTGTTGTGGCCTCACGGCGTCCGTGCTCGCTGTGATTGCGATGGTGCACTCCCCACGGCGTAGGCTGCTGTTAAATATCATGCTCCAAGTTGCCCAAAGGTCGGGGATGAACTCAGGCGACAATTAACATCCTGCCCTCCATTACACTTGGACTGCCTTGCCGACGCGTTTCGGAAATGTGTTCTTTCTTCATAGGCTTTCGGCACAAAGTTTACTGCTGTACATCACACCTTTATTTAAATCAAGCCTTCTGATAGGCTGTCGTGATCTGTCTCTTGCCTTCTGATAGGCTCGTGATCTGTCTCTTGCCTCCTGATAGGCACTTTCAAAAAAGTCATAGGCATATTGCCTGCTGGGAAATGTATTTTCCTTTTTGCAGCCATCTCTAAAACTTTATTTGTCCTCCAATGGACTCCAAGGCAAGGAGAGTAACAATCCTCGGTGTTGTGGCCTCACAGCGTCCGTGCTCGCTGTGATTGCGATGGTGCACTCCCCACGGCGTAGGCTGCCGTTAAATATCATGCTCCAAGTTGCCCAAAGGTCAGGGATGCACTCAGGCGACAATTAACATCCTGCCCTCCATTACTCTTGGACTGCCTTGCCGACGCGTTTCGGAAATGTGTTCCTTCTTCATAGGCTTTCGGCATAAAGTTTGCTGCTGTAGATCACGCCTTTATTTAAATCAAGCCTTCTGATAGGCTGTCGTGATCTGTCTCTTGCCTCCTGATAGGCTCGTGATCTGTCTCGTGCCTCCTGATAGGCACTTTCAAAAGAGTCATAGGCATATTGCCTGCTGGGAAATGTATTTTCCTTTTTGCAGCCATCTCTAAAACTTTATTTGTCCTCCAATGGACTCCAAGGCAAGGAGAGTAACAATCCTCGGTGTTTTGGCCTCACGGCGTCTGTGCTCGCTGTGATTGTGATGGCGCACTCCCCACGGCGTAGGCTCCCGTTAAATATCATGCTCCAAGTTGCCCAAAGGTCGGGGATGCACTCAGGCGACAATTAACATCCTGCCCTCCATTACACTTGGACTGCCTTGCCGACGCGTTTCGGAAATGTGTTCTTTCTTCATAGGCTTTCGGCACAAAGTTTGCTGCTGTACATCACGCCTTTATTTAAATCAAGCCTTCTGATAGGCTGTCGTGATCTGTCTCTTGCCTCCTGATAGGCTTGTGATCTGTCTCTTGCCTCGTGTTAGGCACTTTCAAAAGAGTCACAGGCATATTGCCTGCTGGGAAATGTATTTTCCTTTTTGCAGCCATCTCTAAAACTTTATTTGTCCTCCAATGGACTCCAAGGCAAGGAGAGTAACAATCCTCGGTGTTGTGGCCTCACGGCGTCCGTGCTCGCTGTGATTGCGATGGTGCACTCCCCACGGCGTAGGCTGCCATTAAATATCATGCTCCAAGTTGCTCAAAGGTCGGGGATGCACTCAGGCGACAATTAACATCCTGCCCTCCATTACACTTGGACTGCCTTGCCGACGCGTTTCGGAAATGTGTTCTTTCTTCATAGGCTTTCGGCACAAAGTTTGCTGCTGTACATCACGCCTTTATTTAAATCAAGCCTTCTGATAGGCTGTCGTGATCTGTCTCTTGCCTCCTGATAGGCTCGTGATCTGTCTCTTGCCTCCTGATAGGCACTTTCAAAAGAGTTATAGGCATATTGCCTGCTGGGAAATGTATTTTCCTTTTTGCAGCTATCTCTAAAACTTTATTTGTCCTCCAATGGACTCCAAGGCAAGGAGAGTAACAATCCTCGGTGTTGTGGTGTCACGGCGTCCGTGCTCGCTGTGATTGCGATGGTGCACTCCCCACGGCGTAGGCTGCCGTTAAATATCATGCTCCAAGTTGCCCAAAGGTTGGGGATGCACTCAGGCGACAATTAACATCCTGCCCTCTATTACACTTGGACTGCCTTGCTGACGCGTTTCGGAAATGTGTTCCTTCTTCATAGGCTTTCGGCACAAAGTTTGCTGCTGTACATCACGCCTTTATTTAAATCAAGCCTTCTGATAGGCTGTTGTGATCTGTCTCTTGCCTCCTGATAGGCTCGTGATCTGTCTCTTGCCTCCTGATAGGCACTTTCAGAAGAGTCACAGGCATATTGCCTGCTGGGAAATGTATTTTCCTTTTTGCAGCCATCTCTAAAACTTTATTTGTCCTCCAATGGACTCCAAGGCAAGGAGAGTAACAATCCTCGGTATTGTGGCCTCACGGCGTCCGTGCTCGCTGTGATTGCGATGGTGCACTCCCCACGGCGTAGGCTGCCGTTAAATATCATGCTCCAAGTTGCCCAAAGGTCGGGGATGCACTCAGGCGACAATTAACATCCTGCCCTCCATTACACTTGGACTGCCTTGCCGACGCGTTTCGGAAATGTGTTCTTTCTTCATAGGCTTTCGGCACAAAGTTTGCTGCTGTACATCACGCCTTTATTTAAATCAAGCCTTCTGATAGGCTGTCGTGATCTGTCTCTTGCCTCCTGATAGGCTCGTGATCTGTCTCTTGCCTCCTGATAGGCACTTTCAAAAGAGTTATAGGCATATTGCCTGCTGGGAAATGTATTTTCCTTTTTGCAGCCATCTCTAAAACTTTATTTGTCCTCCAATGGACTCCAAGGCAAGGAGAGTAACAATCCTCGGTGTTGTGGCCTCACGGCGTCCGTGCTCGCTGTGATTGCGATGGTGCACTCCCCACGGCGTAGGCTGCCGTTAAATATCATGCTCCAAGTTGCCCAAAGGTCGGGGATGCACTCAGGCGACAATTAACATCCTGCCCTCCATTACACTTGGACTGCCTTGCCGACGCATTTCGGAAATGTGTTCCTTCTTCATAGGCTTTCGGCACAAAGTTTGCTGGTGTACATCACGCCTTTATTTAAATCAAGCCTTCTGATAGGCTGTCGTGATCTGTCTCTTGCCTCCTGATAGGCTCGTGATCTGTCTCTTGCCTCCTGATAGGCACTTTCAAAAGAGTCATAGGCATATTGCCTGCTGGGAAATGTATTTTCCTTTTTGCAGCCATCTCTAAAACTTTATTTGTCCTCCAATGGACTCCAAGGCAAGGAGAGTAACAATCCTCGCTGTTGTGGCCTCACGGCGTCCGTGCTCGCTGTGATTGCGATGGTGCACTCCCCACGGCGTAGGCTGCCGTTAAATATCATGCTCCAAGTTGCCCAAAGGTCGGGGATGCACTCAGGCGACAATTAACATCCTGCCCTCCATTACACTTGGACTGCCTTGCCGACGCATTTCGGAAATGTGTTCCTTCTTCATAGGCTTTCGGCACAAAGTTTGCTGGTGTACATCACGCCTTTATTTAAATCAAGCCTTCTGATAGGCTGTCGTGATCTGTCTCTTGCCTCCTGATAGGCTCGTGATCTGTCTCTTGCCTCCTGATAGGCACTTTCAAAAGAGTCATAGGCATATTGCCTGCTGGGAAATGTATTTTCATTGTTGCAGCCATCTCTAAAACTTTATTTGTCCACCAATGGACTCCAAGCCAAGGACAGTAACAATCCCCGGTGTTGTGGCCTCACGGCGTCCGTGCTCGCTGTGATTGCGATGGTGCACTCCCCACGGCGTAGGCTGCCGTTAAATATCATGCTCCAAGTTGCCCAAAGGTCGGGGATGCACTCAGGCGACAATTAACATCCTGCCCTCCATTACACTTGGACTGCCTTGCCGACGCGTTTCGGAAATGTGTTCTTTCTTCATAGGCTTTCGGCACAAAGTTTGCTGCTGTACATCATGCCTTTATTTAAATCAAGCCTTCTGATAGGCTGTCGTGATCTGTCTCTTGCCTCCTGATAGGCTTGTGATCTGTCTCTTTCCTCCTGATAGGCACTTTCAAAAGAGTCATAGGCATATTGCCTGCTGGGAAATGTATTTTCCTTTTTGCAGCCATCTCTAAAACTTTATTTGTCCTCCAATGGACTCCAAGGCAAGGAGAGTAACAATCCTCGGTGTTGTGGCCTCACGGCGTCAATGCTCGCTGTGATTGCGATGGTGCACTCCCCACGGCGGAGGCTGCCGTTAAATATCATGCTCCAAGTTGCCCAAAGGTCGGGGATGCAATCAGGCGATAATTAACATCCTGCCCTCCATTACACTTGGACTGCCTTGCCGACGCGTTTCGGAAATGTGTTCCTTCTTCATAGGCTTTCGGCACAAAGTTTGCTGCTGTATATCACGCCTTTATTTAAATCAAGCCTTCTGATAGGCTGTCGTGATCTGTCTCTTGCCTCCTGATAGGCTCGTGATCTGTCTCTTGCCTCCTGATAGGCACTTTCAAAAGAGTCATAGGCATATTGCCTGCTGGGAAATGTATTTTCCTTTTTGCAGCCATCTCTAAAACTTTATTTGTCCTCCAATGGACTCCAAGGCAAGGAGAGTAACAATCCTCGGTGTTGTGGCCTCACGGCGTCCGTGCTCACTGTGATTGCGATGGTGCACTCCCCACGGCGTAGGCTGCTGTTAAATATCATGCTCCAAGTTGCCCAAAGGTCGGGGATGCAATCAGGCGACAACTAACATCCTGCCCTCCTTTACACTTGGACTGCCTTGCAGACGCGTTTCGGAAATGTGTTCCTTCTTCATAGGCTTTCGGCACAAAGTTTACTGCTGTACATCACGCCTTTATTTAAATCAAGCCTTCTGATAGGCTTTCGTGATCTGTCTCTTGCCTCCTGATAGGCTCGTGATCTGTCTCTTGCCTCCTGATAGGCACTTTCAAAAGAGTCATAGGCATATTGCCTGCTGGGAAATGTATTTTCCTTTTTGCAGCCATCTCTAAAACTTTATTTGTCCTCCAATGGACTCCAAGGCAAGGAGAGTAACAATCCTCGGTGTTGTGGCCTCACGGCGTCCGTGCTCGCTGTGATTGCGATGGTGCACTCCCCACGGCGTAGGCTGCCATTAAATATCATGCTCCAAGTTGCCCAAAGGTCGGGGATGCACTCAGGCGACAATTAACATCCTGCCCTCCATTACACTTGGACTGCCTTGCCGACGCGTTTCGGAAATGTGTTCTTTCTTCATAGGCTTTTGGCACAAAGTTTGCTGCTGTACATCACGCCTTTATTTAAATCAAGCCTTCTGATAGGCTGTCGTGATCTGTCTCTTGTCTCCTGATAGGCTCGTGATCTATCTCTTGCCTCCTGATAGGCACTTTCAAAAGAGTCATAGGCATATTGCCTGCTGGGAAATGTATTTTCCTTTTTGCAGCCATCTCTAAAACTTTATTTGTCCTCCAATGGACTCCAAAGCAAGGAGAGTAACAATCCTCGGTGTTGTGGCCTCACGGCGTCCGTGCTCGCTGTGATTGTGATGGTGCACTCCCCACGGCGTAGGCTGCCGTTAAATATCATGCTCTAAGTTGCCCAAAGGTCGGGGATGCACTCAGGCGACAATTAACATCCTGCCCTCCATTACACTTGGACTGCCTTGCCGACGCGTTTCGGAAATGTGTTCCTTCTTCATAGGCTTTCGGCACAAAGTTTGCTGCTGTACATCACGCCTTTATTTAAATCAAGCCTTCTGATAGGCTGTCGTGATCTGTCTCTTGCCTCCTGATAGGCTCGTGATCTGTCTCTTGCCTCCTGATAGGCACTTTCAAAAGAGTCATAGGCATATTGCCTGCTGGGAAATGTATTTTCCTTTTTGCAGCCATCTCTAAAACTTTATTTGTCCTCCAATGGACTCCAAGGAGAGTAACAATCCTCGGTGTTGTGGCCTCACGGCGTCCGTGCTCGCTGTGATTGCGATGGTGCACTCCCCACGGCATAGGCTGCCGTTAAATATCATGCTCCAAGTTGCCCAAAGGTCGGGGATGCACTCAGGCGACAATTAACATCCTGCCCTCCATTACACTTGGACTGCCTTGCCGACGCGTTTCGGAAATGTGTTCCTTCTTCATAGGCTTTCGGCACAAAGTTTGCTGCTGTACATCACGCCTTTATTTAAATCAAGCCTTCTGATAGGCTGTCCTGATCTGTCTCTTGCCTCCTGATAGGCTTGTGATCTGTCTCTTGCCTCCTGATAGGCACTTTCAAAAGAGTCATAGGCATATTGCCTGCTGGGAAATGTATTTTCCTTTTTGCAGCCATCTCTAAAACTTTATTTGTCCTCCAATGGACTCCAAGGCAAGGAGAGTAACAATCCTCGGTGTTGTGGCCTCACGGAGTCCATGCTCGCTGTGATTGCGATGGTGCACTCCCCAAGGCGTAGGCTGCCGTTAAATATCATGCTCCAAGTTGCCCAAAGGTCGGGGATGCAATCAGGCGACAATTAACATCCTGCCCTCCATTACACTTGGACTGCCTTGCCGACGCGTTTCGGAAATGTGTTCCTTCTTCATAGGCTTTCGGCACAAAGTTTGCTGCTGTACATCACGCATTTATTTAAATCAAGCCTTCTGACAGGCTGTCGTGATCTGTCTCTTGCCTCCTGATAGGCTCGTGATCTGTCTCTTGCCTCCTGATAGGCACTTTCAAAAGAGTCATAGGCATATTGCCTGCTGGGAAATGTATTTTCCTTTTTGCAGCCATCTCTAAAACTTTATTTGTCCTCCAATGGACTCCAAGGCAAGGAGAGTAACAATCCTCGGTGTTGTGGCCTCACGGCGTCCGTGCTCGCTGTAATTGCGATGGTGCACTCCCCACGGCGTAGGCTGCCATTAAATATCATGCTCCAAGTTGCCCAAAGGTCGGGGATGCACTCAGGCGACAATTAACATCCTGCCCTCCATTACACTTGGACTGCCTTGCCGATGCGTTTCGGAAATGTGTTCCTTCTTCATAGGCTTTCGGCACAAAGTTTGCTGCTGTACATCACGCCTTTATTTAAATCAAGCCTTCTGATAGGCTGTCGTGATCTGTCTCTTGCCCCCTGATAGGCTCGTGATCTGCCTCTTGCCTCCTGATAGGCACTTTCAAAAGAGTCATAGCCATATTGCCTGCTGGGAAATGTATTTTCCTTTTTGCAGCCATCTCTAAAATTTTATTTGTCCTCCAATGGACTCTAAGGCAAGGAGAGTAACAATCCTCGGTGTTGTGGCCTCACGGCGTCCGTGCTCGCTGTGATTGCGATGGTGCACTCCCCACAGCGTAGGCTGCCGTTAAATATCATGCTCCAAGTTGCCCAAAGGTCGGGGATGCACTCAGGCGACAATTAACATCCTGCCCTCCATTACACTTGGACTGCCTTGCCGACGCATTTCGGAAATGTGTTCCTTCTTCATAGGCTTTCGGAACAAAGTTTGCTGCTGTACATCACGCCTTTATTTAAATCAAGCCTTCTGATAGGCTGTCGTGATCTGTCTCTTGCCTCCTGATAGGCTTGTGATCTGTCTCTTGCCTCCTGATAGGCACTTTCAAAAGAGTCATAGGCATATTGCCTGCTGGGAAATGTATTTTCGTTTTTGCAGCCATCTCTAAAACTTTATTTGTCCTCCAATGGAATCCAAGGCAAGGAGAGTAACAATCCTCGGTGTTGTGGACTCACGGCGTCCGTGCTCGCTGTGATTGCGATGGTGCACTCCCCACGGCGTAGGCTGCCGTTAAATATCATGCTCCAAGTTGCCCAAAGGTCGGGGATGCACTCAGGAGACAATTAACATCCTGCCCTCCATTACACTTGGACTGCCTTGCCGACGCGTTTCGGCAATGTGTTCTTTCTTCATAGGCTTTCGGCACAAAGTTTGTTGCTGTACATCACGCCTTTATTTAAATCAAGCCTTCTGATAGGCTGTCGTGATCTGTCTCTTGCCTCCTGATAGGCTCGTGATCTGTCTCTTGCCTCCTGATAGGCACTTTCAAAAGAGTCATAGGCATATTGCCTGCTGGGAAATGTATTTTCCTTTTTGCAACCATCTCTAAAACTTTATTTGTCCTCCAATGGACTCCAAGGCAAGGAGAGTAACAATCCTCGGTGTTGTGGCTTCACGGCGTCCGTGCTCGCTGTGATTGCGATGGTGCACTCCCCACGGCGTAGGCTGCCATTAAATATCATGCTCCAAGTTGCCCAAAGGTCGGGGATGCACTCAGGCGACAATTAACATCCTGCCCTTCATTACACTTGGACTGCCTTTCCGAAGCGTTTCGGAAATGTGTTCCTTCTTCATAGGCTTTCGGCACAAAGTTTGCTGCTGTACATCACGCCTTTATTTAAATCAAGCCTTCTGATAGGCTGTCGTGATCTGTCTCTTGCCTCCTGATAGGCTCGTGATCTGTCTCTTGCCTCCTGATAGGCACTTTCAAAAGAGTCATAGGCATATTGCCTGCTGGGAAATGTATTTTCCTTTTTGTAGGCATCTCTAAAACTTTATTTGTCCTCCAATGGACTCCAAGGCAAGGAGAGTAACAATCCTCGGTGTTGTGGCGTCACGGTGTCCGTGCTCGCTGTGATTGCGATGGTGCACTCCCCACGGCGTAGGCTGCCGTTAAATATCATGCTCCAAGTTGCCCAAAGGTCGGGGATGCACTCAGGCGACAATTAACATCCTGCCCTCCATTACACTTGGACTGCCTTGCCGACGCGTTTCGGAAATGTGTTCTTTCTTCATAGGCTTTCGGCACAAAGTTTGTTGCTATACATCACGCCTTTATTTAAATCAAGCCTTCTGATAGGCTGTCGTGATCTGTCTCTTGCCTCCTGATAGGCTTGTGATCTGTCTCTTGCCTCCTGATAGGCACTTTCAAAAGAGTCATAGGCATATTGCCTGCTGGGAAATGTATTTTCCTTTTTGCAACCATCTCTAAAACTTTATTTGTCCTCCAATGGACTCCAAGGCAAGGAGAGTAACAATCCTCGGTGTTGTGGCTTCACGGCGTCCGTGCTCGCTGTGATTGCGATGGTGCACTCCCCACGGCGTAGGCTGCCGTTAAATATCATGCTCCAAGTTGCCCAAAGGTCGGGGATGCAATCAGGCGACAATTAACATCCTGCCCTCCATTACACTTGGACTGCCTTGCCGACGTGTTTCGGAAATGTGTTCCTTCTTCATAGGCTTTCGGCACAAAGTTTGCTGCTGTACATCACGCCATTATTTAAATCAAGCCTTCTGATAGGCTGTCGTGATCTGTCTCTTGCCTTCTGATAGGCTCGTGATCTGTCTCTTGCCTCCTGATAGGCACTTTCAAAAGAGTCATAGGCATATTGCCTGCTGGGGAATGTATTTTCCTTTTTGCGGCCATCTCTAAAACTTTATTTGTCCTCCAATGGACTCCAAGGCAAGGAGAGAAACAATCCGCGGTGTTGTGGCCTCACAGCGTCCGTGCTCGCTGTGATTGCGATGGTGTACTCCTCACGGTGTAGGCTGCAGTTAAATATCATGCTCCAAGTTTCCCAAAGGTCGGGGATGCACTCAGGCGACAATTAACATCCTGCCCTCCATTACACTTGGACTGCCTTGCCGACGCGTTTCGGAAATGTGTTCCTTCTTCATAGGCTTTCGGCACAAAGTTTGCTGCTGTACATCACGCCTTTATTTAAATCAAGCCTTCTGATAGGCTGTCGTGATCTGTCTCTTGCCTCCTGATAGGCTCGTGATCTGTCTCTTGCCTCCTGATAGGCACTTTCAAAAGAGTCATAGGCATATTGCCTGCTGGGAAATGTATTTTCCTTTTTGCAGCCATCTCTAAAACTTTATTTGTCCTCCAATGGTCTCCAAGGCAAGGAGAGTAACAATCCTCGGTGTTGTGGCCTCACGGCATCCGTGCTCGCTGTGATTGCGATGGTGCACTCCCCACGGCGTAGGCTGCCATTAAATATCATGCTCCAAGTTGCCCAAAGGTCGGGGATGCACTCAGGCGACAATTAACATCCTGCCCTCCATTACACTTGGACTGCCTTGCCGACGCGTTTCGGAAATGTGTTCCTTCTTCATAGGCTTTCGGCACAAAGTTTGCTGCTGTACATCACGCCTTTATTTAAATCATGCCTTCTGATAGGCTGTCGTGATCTGTCTCTTGCCTCCTGATAGGC
The DNA here is from genome assembly GCF_964204655.1 of Triturus cristatus. Classification (NCBI taxonomy): domain Eukaryota; kingdom Metazoa; phylum Chordata; class Amphibia; order Caudata; family Salamandridae; genus Triturus; species Triturus cristatus. The sequence goes on from NC_140591.1 coordinate 537,748,165, forward strand.
TCGTTGTAGGAGAGTAGGGTCTGCTATCCTATGGTCACCCCAAATTTTTGCTTTTTGCTTCACTGGTTTTTGACATATTGAGGCTGTGGGTCTGCTAATCAGACCCCCAGCCTGCTGTTCTCTCTAACTAAATTGACACTATGCACCCTAGGTGCATAACCAATTGGAAGTGGATCACCCTATGAGCCCCTGTACCAGTGTACACTAGGTACCCAGGGCATTGGTGTATCTAAGGCCTGCCAGGGGCTGAAGCATGTATTATGCCACCCCAGGCTTGGCCTAACAAATTTGACACAACTGGCTGATCACTCAGCTGGGGTAAGTTGGTGTAACCACCTCTTACTTAGGTGTAGTATACCTATACCTAACCTTAAATGGGACACACGTTAACCTATAAGTCACTCCTATGGTAGGCCTTAACAATCCTGAAGGCAGAGTGCTTGGTTCCATGTGAGATGGTGCTCTGGCATGAGCTGAGCCTGTCTGCAGTGGTCGTAACAACTTCCTTCTACCGTTTCCAGATATCGTCATACCATATACTCTTTTTTTTTTTTTTTTTTTTTTTTTTATAAAGGTTTTATTAAACAATAATTTAGTTACAAGCACGGGCCTACAACCACCAGGGCCGGCCGCTAGGTACAGAGAGAAGCATACAGTTATCGGCGATCATTATAGTCCTGGGGCGCAGCCCCATAGTGGCTCCGGATAATTCAAAAGGAACAGGAGATGGAAGTCCAACAAACACAACAAAACTAAAAGAAAAACAACAACAACAGGCGAGGCAGAAGAACAGACCGTGCGAGGCAGGTAGCCTCCAAGGAACTCCAGGTCAGGACAGTATGCCACCGGCTAAGGAAAGGAGCACCGGGAGGCTGGGGACGGGGGGGGGGGCTAAGGAGGATAAATGCACATCAGTAGTTATTCCAGAAGATGTCAGGAACCGTCAGGGGTCAGGGGGACATGGCGATATCGGTGTCCGCCAGAGGGGGCGTACAGATACCCCCGCGATATGCGTTCCATTGCCCCCAGATTCTGCCCCATGCCCCCGGTTTACCACGGGCCACATACACCGTCTTCTCCCTGAACATACACCAGTCCATATTCTCCTTCCATACTGACACGTGGGCGGCCGCTGGGCGCCCCAAAGCTGCGCTATGTCTCTCTTGGCAATCATGTTACCCAGGGCCGCCCACCGAGTCTGAGCCACATTGTAATCGTTGGGCTCCCACACATTCAGGACACAACGACGCACCTCCGGCAGCAGCACAACCCCAGTGACCTGTCCCATGACCGTATGGACCCGGCGCCAGTAGTCCGCCACCTCGCGGCACTCCCACAGGATATGAAGAAAGGTGGCGCTGTGCCCACAACCCCGCTTGCAGAGCCCGTCGTCAGAGAATCCCATCGCGACCAAGCGCGGGCCCGTCACATATACCCGATGGAGAATCTTAAGCTGTACCAGCCGGAGGCGGGCCGGAATGGCCACCTCCTTGGGGGACGACAGTGCTGACTGCCAGTCCTCGTCATCCAATTCCACCCCGTCGCCCGTCCAAGCCTCCCGGAGGCGCACAAAGAGGTCAGCCCGGTGATTAATAAGTTTCTTATAAATTAAAGAAATTGTACTGTCCGGGACATGTCCATCAAGTATGCGGTCCTCGAGAGGCGAGGAAACCGGGATCTTGGTCCCTTCCCCAAAGACGGAGAGCAGGGCATGTCGAACCTGGGCATAGCGGAAGAACTCCCTGTCCGTAAGCTCATATTCGGCCTGGAGCACCGCGAAGGTCTTAACCGCGCCCTTATGCCACAGGTCTCCGACCTTGCTGATGCCAATCGTATCCCACTGGTCAAACCCCTTCGTAGTCCAGAGGCTGCCCAGGCGGTCGGACGCAAACAAAGGAGTGGCACATGTCAGTCGCTCACTCCAGCCCATGGCCGCAGTGGCAGCCCTCCAGGCCCGCACCGCAATCTTAGTAGGACCCGTGAGGGTCCGGCCGGCCGAGCGGGAGTAAAGCGCCCTGTTATAGTTCCCGCCGGGAAGCAGGAACTTATCCATCTCGTACGCCGGATTCAAGCCGGGCGCATACGTGGCGTGGTTAATGGCCGATAGCTGCGAGGCCCAATAGTACCTGCGTATGTCGGGAAGCGCAATGCCCCCGTCATACCAGGGGAGAGTAAGCTTAGCCAGGGCAATACGGGCCCGCCCGTCCCACACCAGTCTCCTCTGCAGGCTCTCCACCTCCCGAAAGTAAGCCACTGGGATAACGTCGAAGGAATTCTGGAGTGCATAGAGGAACCTGGGAAGGGACATCATTTTAAACAGCGCAGCCCGACCCAGCGGGGACAGGGGAAGCCTGCACCACCGGGCCGTGTCCTCTCGCAATCGCCGAAGTGGGCGCAGGAGATTCTGCTCATAGCGAGCCACCGGATCCAGCGAGACGTGTATCCCCAAGTACTTAAAACCACTCAGAGATATTTGGATCGGGAGCCGAGGCGGGAGGAGAGGAGGACCACCAGAGATGGGATAGACGCAGGATTTAGACCAATTGATCGTGAGACCCGAATTATTCCCAAAGGAAGTCAGAACGTCAAAGAGGACGTTGAGCGACTGCCGCGGTGAGGTGAGATACAGGAGAATATCGTCCGCGTACAGCGAGACCCGATCCTCGAAGCCCGGGGCCCACCGGATCCCCCGAAGCGAGGGCTCCCAGCGGAGCCAGGCAGCGAGCGGCTCCAGGGCAAGAGCAAAGAGCAAAGGGGACAACGGGCACCCCTGCCTCGTGCCCCTGCCGAGGGCAAAGGGCCGAGAGACCCGCCCATTCACCACCACTTGAGCCATGGGTTCCGTGTAGAGGAGCTTAACCCAGCCAATAAATCCCTCTCCAAAGCCGAATTTAGCCAAGACGGCCCAGAGGAATGGCCACTCAATAGTGTCAAAGGCCATCGTGGCGTCCAGCGAAACCAACACGGCCGGTTCGGTGAGGAACTCCGCCCTGGCGAGGGCACCGTGAAGACGCCGCAAGTTAAGAGCGGTGTTGCGATGCGGGATAAAGCCGCATTGATCCGGGTGGACAAGGTCGCACACCACGCTCAACAAGCGATTGGCCAGGACTTTAGCCAGGATTTTGGGCTCCGCATTGAGCAGCGAAATCGGGCGGTAAGAGGTGCAGCGGTCCCGCGGCTTGCCCTCCTTGGGGATAACGACTATGGTGGCCAATCGCTGGTCGGCCGGAAGGGAACCCGCCGCAAGAGAGTCGCGGAACATGCGGCCGAGGAAGGGCGCAAGCTTATCAGGACGCAATTTGTATAGTTCGATGGGCAGACCGTTAGGACCCAGTGCCTTGCCAGATCGAAGGGAGCCAATCGCGGTCGCTATTTCATCCGACGACAAGGGGGCGTCAAGCCGTTCCCGGTCCTCAACAGACAGGCCGGGCAGGGCAATGTCTCTCAGTAGGAGGCGAGAATCGTCCTCATCCCTGTCAGTCACTGAGGAGTACACCGCCCGGAGGTGGTCGGCGAAGCATTCCACAATCTCATCCGGCTCAGTCACACACACACCATCCGCCACACGCAACTCGGGGACCACACGATTCACTCTCTCCTTTCTGTCCAGCCACGCAATCAACTTCCCCGCCTTGTCCCCGGCGTCATACAATCGGCCCTGCTGCTCCCTATACATAGTTTTGGCCGCGTCAGTGACCAGGGACCTATACTCGAACTGCTTCAGGCCAAGGGCATGTAGCCCTTCCGGAGTGACACCAGCCTCCAAGGCCGTCTCCAGCCCCGAGATATCCGTCTCCAGCTTCACCACCGCCTCGCTCCTAACCTTCTTGGCCACCACTATCTGGGAGAGGGCGTGTCCGCGTATCACAGTTTTAAAGGCTTCCCACAGAGACAACGCAGACGACACCGACCCCTCATTTTCGCTAAAGTACTGGTCCATGGCCTTAACCAGGCTGTCACGAGTCACAGGGTCCCGCAGGTACCAGGGGTTAATGGGAGCTATCCGACCCGCGGACCGCGACCCGGTGTCAAAGAGAAGCCACAGCGGAGAATGGTCGGAGATACCCCGCGCCAGGTGTCTAACCTCTCGAATCCGACCAGTCTGCGCCGCGGGCATGAGGAAGTAGTCTAACCTGGAGAGACTCCCATGCGCCCCCGAGTGAAAGGTAAACTGACATTGGGTCGGATGCATCAGTCTCCAACTATCTACCAAGCCAAAGGTTTCCAACAGCCCCCCCAGCCATGACTGGGCAGCAGTGAGGGCCCTTGGAGGGTGTCGATCCAGTTCACCCGAAACCACCGAATTAAAGTCCCCACCCATGAGCAGGAGGCCGTCCGGAAGGTCAAGCAGCATTCGACCCACGTCAGCAAAGGTGGAGTTCTGGAGGCCCGGGGGGACGTAAATTGAAACCAGGGTAAGGGGCTGCCCCTCCCACCTCCCGATCAAACACACATAGCGCCCTCTGTCATCCGAGACTATCCTCGTGATCTCCACCGGAAGGGAGGTTCGGAGGAGAATACCCACCCCCCGGGAACCAGTTGTGAAACCAGAATGGGCCACTAGGCGGTATCCCCCCCTGTTCATCGCGTGGCAGACATTTCCGACCAAATGCGTCTCCTGGAGAAACACCACATCAGGAGTCAAACGACGCAAATATTGCAGTACAACCCCCCGCTTAATACGGTCCCCCAACCCATTGACGTTCCAAGACATAAGCCTCAACCCGTCTCCCCCCATCCCCACCAATAGAGCAAGAAGCCCCCAGCCCGCAGCACAGGCCCCAAATATGGACAAAAATCAATACCTCGCCCTGTAAACAAAAAACACACAATAAAACAACCCCTCTTCCCATACCATATACTCTTAAGTGCATTATGAACCTCGCGGTTAAATGCTATCTTTGGTTTGGCTTTATCAAAACATGTCGAGTAAGGTGTCATACGAATTGGAATACTAACCCCTCGCCAATTCTGGCGACGGGGTTAGCATTCCACCCTTCTAGAGGGACACGACATGTACAGTACCTGAAACCCGGGTAAAATCAGACATAGCCTCAGCTCCACAAAATGGATGCTGCCACCACAGACACAAGTCTGCCCTCCTGCTGCTGGGAGTCCTTCCAGCTTGGGAGACGTGGACAAAGGGTTTCCTGCCAGGGGAGGTGCAAGCACCACCCCAGACAGAGTTTTGTGTATTGGTCAGGTAGAACTTGAAAGAAACCAGACATGCCTGAGGCTCACAAGGAGCCTCGGTTCATATGCCAGTTCAATACGGTCCTGGGGCACACCAGCCCCGGACCTGGGGCGAGCTGGACAAAGGATTGGGGGTGTAACCACCCCCCTTCCTGGTCCTACCCTTAGGGAGGGACCTAGCAGGTAGTCCGGCCCCTAGAATCCGCTTAAAGGTAGGAGCTGTGTCCTAAGACTTCAGACATCCTGGAATCAACTTAACTACAAGAAGAAGACGGGAACATCGACGCTCTGCCGCACAGAGGACTGAAGAGAATCTCCCCTGTGGTCAGGGAGTGACCACCTTGCTAACGCAAGCACCATCCAGCGAATCAACGTCTGCTTTGCCGCCGCCTCCCGCCGGAGCCCGAGCCCAGAGACTGACAAGACCTGGACCTCCAGACCTCTCACCGCCCGATCCACAGTCCCTGAAAAGAAGGAACCCGTGGAGGCACCGAGACACGTGGAGCCAGCCATCTTGAAAAGACCACGACAAGCTGCAAGCGCAACAACCGAGGCTCCCTCCAAGTTGTGCTTTGGGTCCTGAGAAGCCCAACACCCGAGCAGCACCTGCACAAAAGTGAGCCCTCCAGCATCTCCACGATCTGCGTTGGGCCCCTCTGGATTTTGCCACTCGACGCGCCTAACCGGTTGCTGGCCCGCTGGCTAGTGGCCATCTTGGCAATGAACTTCAAGAACTACACCACTGGTCTGGTTGCTCCAGACTGGCCCTTGCTCCCCTCCAAAGGAGCAGTCCCTCTGACCTTGCTGGTCAGAGCCATCAGCTTACTTCGTTTTCCACAACAATTGCTTTTGCCAAGGCTTGTTTTCTTCGATCAAGTCGCCGACACCGCCGACAGCGAGAGCCTGCGTGAGCCAGCTCGTGACCCGACTCCTGGACGTCGTCGACCTTCAGGGACCACGTGGCTGCAGAGACAAGCTGTACCTTTCCTCCTGTTTGCACCCAACATCGTCTGGTACCCACCTGGTGCCACGCTGGTCACTGGCTAGTGACTGTGAACTCTGTCCCCTCTGCTTACAGGTCTTATACAACTCCGATCCACCGTTGGATCCACCGCATCTCTTCCGGGCCGACCGCCTGCAGCACCTTTGTCTTCAGGCTCCATTGAACATAAAGAAGAAACCCGACGCACTTCGAGACCTATGCACCCGCTTCCTGTGGGTGAGGTAAAGCTGGCACTCCGGTGCCCAAGTGTAGAGTATCATCTCTAGTGTCTGGGTTTCCAATCTTGAGTTCATAGTCCATCCGGAAGATCCTTTTTGCAGTAACTTTGTAACTTTTACGCACCCATTGAAAACCTATGGGAGCTCGCGTGTGACTATTTGCTCTGCACACGCAACCCGTGGACCTCCTGGTCACTAACTAAAGTTAGCTCCTTGTAGGCCCAGCGATTCTAGAGGCCCTAGGCCTTTTCCCTTTTCTGTTCGTGGTACTTATACCACTATTTTAGTATATGGTTCGAGTGGCCACCAGGGCCTATCCATATAAAGTGCAACTTCTGTGTATTCTAACGTATTCTTGTTTAACGATTTGTGCTCCTGTGCTCATAAAGAGTCTAGGGGTTACTTTGAGAAATAAATACATATATATTTTGAATATATATCTGTGTGGTGTCTTTTCATTGGTATAAAAGGGGGTTACATTTGGTAAAACAGCCTGCTTAACAAGCTTTAACGAGTTTAGCCTCAAAGACTGCTTAGCCTACGCTACCACTAGGGCAGCTAGTCCGAAAAGGTTGACTTACAACCACACCATAAGGGTTGCTTGGCATGGTACAAGGTGGTCACTTTAACTAGTGAACATCATATACCAGGCCAACTTCTCACACTCGTGATCTGTCTCTTGCCTCCTGATAGGCACTTTCAAAAGAGTCATAGGCATATTGCCTGCTGGGAAATGTATTTTCCTTTTTGCAGCCCTCTCTAAAACTTTATTTGTCCTCCAATGGACTCCAAGGCAAGGAGAGTAACAATCCTCGGTGTTGTGGCCTCACGGCGTCCGTGCTCGCTGTGATTGCGATGGTGCACTTCCCACGGCGTAGGCTGCCGTTAAATATCATGCTCCAAGTTGCCCAAAGGTCGGGGATGCACTCAGGCGACAATTAACATCCTGCCCTCCATTACACTTGGACTGCCTTGCCGACGCGTTTCGGAAATGTGTTCTTTCTTCATAGGCTTTCGGCACAAAGTTTGTTGCTGTACATCACGCCTTTATTTAAATCAAGCCTTCTGATAGGCTGTCTGTGAGAAGTTGGCCTGGTATATGATGTTCACTAGTTAAAGTGACCACCTTGTACCATGCCAAGCAACCCTTATGGTGTGGTTGTAAGTCAACCTTTTCGGACTAGCTGCCCTAGTGGTAGCGTAGGCTAAGCAGTCTTTGAGGCTAAACTCGTGAAACGTGTTAAGCAGGCTGTTTTACCAAATGTAACCCCCTTTTATACCAATGAAAGGACACCGCACAGATATATATTCAAAATATATATGTATTTATTTCTCAAAGTAACCCCTAGACTCTTTATGAGCACAGGAGCACAAATCGTTAAACAAGAATACGTTAGAATACACAGAAGTTGCACTTTATATGGATAGGCCCTGGTGGCCGCTCAAACCATATACTAAAATAGTGGTATAAGTACCACGAACAGAAAAGGGAAAAGGCCTAGGGCCTCTAGAATTGCTGGGCCTACAAGGAGCTAACTTCAGTTAGTGACCAGGAGGTCCACGGGTTGCGTGTGCAGAGCAAATAGTCACACGCGAGCTCCCATAGGTTTTCAATGGGTGCGTAAAAGTTACAAAGTTACTGCAAAGAGGATCTTCCGGATGGACTATGGACTCAAAATTGGAAACACAGACACTAGAGATGATACTCTACACTTGGGCACCGGAGTGCCAGCTTTACCTCACCCACAGGAAGCGGGTGCATAGGTGTCGAAGTGCGTCGGGTTTCTTCTATCTGTTCAGTGGAGCCTGTGGACAAAGATGCTGCAAGCGGTCGGTCCGGAAGGGATGCGGTGGATCCAAGAGTGGATCGGAGTTGTAGAAGACCTGTAAGCAGAGGGGACAGTGTTCACAGTCACTAGCCAGTGACCAGCGTGGCACCAGATGGGTACCAGGCGATGTCGGGTGCAAACAGGAAGAAAGGTGCAGCTTGTCTCTGCAGCCACGTGGTCCCTGAAGGATGACGATGTCCAGGAGTCGGTTCACAAGCTGTCCTACGCAGGCTCTCGCTGTCGGCGGTGTCGGCGACTTGATCAAAGCAAACAAGTCTTGGCAAAAGCAATTGTTGTGGAAAACGAAATAAGCTGATGGTTCTGACCAGCAAGGTCAGAGGGATTGCTCCTTTGGAGGGGCGCAAGGGCCAGTCTGGAGCAACCAGACCAGCGGTGTAGTTCTTGAAGTTCGTCGCCAAGATGGCCACTAGCCAGCGGGCCAGCAACCGGTTAGGCGCGTCGAGAGGCAAAATGCAGAAGGGCCCCTCGCAGATCGTGGAGATGCTGGAGGGCTCACCTTTGGTGCAGATGCTGCTCGGGTGTTGGGCTTCTCAGATCCCAAAGCACAACTTGGAGGGAGCCTCGGTTGTTGCGCTTGCAGCTTGTCGTGGTCTTTTCAAGATGGCTGGCTCCACGTGTCTCGGTGCCTCCACGGGTTCCTTCTTTTCAGGGACTGTGGATCGGGTAGAGAGAGGTCTGGAAATCCAGGTCTTGTCAGTCTCTGGGCTCGGGCTCCGGCGGGAGGCGGCGGCAAAGCAGACGTTGATTCGCTGGATGGTGCTTGCGTTAGCAAGTTGGTCACTCCCTGACCACAGGGGAGATTGGCTTCAGTCCTCTGTGCGGCAGAGCGTCGAAGTTCCCATCTTCTTCTTGTAGTTAAGTTGATTCCAGGATGTCTGAAGTCTTAGGACACAGCTCCTACCTTTAGGCGGATTCTAGGGGCCGGACTACCTGCTAGGTCCCTCCCTAAGGGTGGGACCAGGAAGGTTGGTGGTTACACCCCCAATCCTTTGTCCAGCTCGCCCCAGGCCCGGGACTGGTGTGCCCCAGGACCGGATTGAACTGGCATATGCACCGAGGCTCCTTGTGAGCCTCAGGCATGTCTCATTCCATTCAAGCCCTTCCTGACCAATACACAAAATCCTCTCTGGGGTGGTGCTCGCACCTCCCCTGGCAGGAAAACCTTTGTCCACGTCTCCCAAGCTCGAAGGACTCCCAGCAGCAGGAGGGCAGACTTGTGTCTGTGGTGGCAGCATCCATTTTGTGGAGCTGAGGCTATGTCTGATTTAACCCGGGTTTCAGGTACTGTACATGTCGTGTCCCTCTAGAAGGGTGGAATGCTAACCCCGTCGCCAGAATTGGCGAGGGGTTAGTATTCCAATTCGTACGACACCTTACTCGACATGTTTTGATAAAGCCAAACCAAAGATAGCATTTAACCGCGAGGTTCATAATGCACTTAAGAGTATATGGTATGACGATATCTGGAAACAGTAGAAGGAAGTTGTTCCGACCACTGCAGACAGGCTCAGCTCATGCCAGAGCACCATCTCACATGGAACCAAGCACTCTGCCTTCAGGATTGTTAAGGCCTGCCATAGGAGTGACTTATAGGTTAACATGTGCCCCATTTAAGGTTAGGTATAGGTATACTACACCTAAGTAAGAGGTGGTTACACCAACTTACCCCAGCTGAGAGATCAGCCAGTTGTGTCAAATTTGTTAGGCCAAGCCTGGGGTGGCATAATACATGCTTCAGGCCCTGGCAGGCCTTAGATACACCAATGCCCTGGGTACCTAGTGTACACTGGTACAGGGGCTGACAGGGTGATCCACTTCCATTTGGTTATACACCTAGGGTGCATGGAGTCCATTTTAAAGAGAGAGCAGATGGGCTGAGGTCCTGAATGGCAGGATCTCAGGCCAACTAAGTCGAAAAACCAGCTAGACACTAGGCAAAAATTTGGGGGTAACCATAGTCAGATATCCACCTTCCTACAGGCGACAATTAACATCCTGCCCTCCATTACACTTGGACTGCCTTGCCGACGCGTTTCGGAAATGTGTTCCTTCTTCATAGGCTTTCGGCACAAAGTTTGCTGCTGTACATCACGCCTTTATTTAAATCAAGCCTTCTGATAGGCTGTCGTGATCTGTCTCTTGCCTCCTGATAGGCTTGTGATCTGTCTCTTGCCTCCTGATAGGCACTTTCAAAAGAGTCATAGGCATATTGCCTGCTGGGAAATGTATTTTCCTTTTTGCAGCCATCTCTAAAACTTTATTTGTCCACCAATGGACTCCAAGGCAAGGAGAGTAACAATCCTCGGTGTTGTGGCCTCACAGCGTCCGTGCTCGCTGTGATTGCGATGGTGCACTCCCCACGGCGTAGGCTGCCGTTAAATATCATGCTCCAAGTTGCCCAAAGGTCGGGGATGCACTCAGGCGACAATTAACATCCTGCCCTCCATTACACTTGGACTGCCATGCCGACGCGTTTCGGAAATGTGTTCCTTCTTCATAGGCTTTCGGCACAAAGTTTGCTGCTGTACATCACGCCTTTATTTAAATCAAGCCTTCTGATAGGCTGTCGTGATCTGTCTCTTGCCTCCTGATAGGCTCGTGATCTGTCTCTTGCCTCCTGATAGGCACTTTCAAAAGAGTCATAGGCATATTGCCTGCTGGGAAATGTATTTTCCTTTTTGCAGCCATCTCTAAAACTTTATTTGTCCTCCAATGGACTCCAAGGCAAGGAGAGTAACAATCCTCGGTGTTGTGGCCTCACGGCATCCGTGCTCGCTGTGATTGCGATGGTGCACTCCCCATGGCGTAGGCTGCCGTTAAATATCATGCTCCAAGTTAGCCAAAGGTCGGGGATGCACTCAGGCGACAATTAACATCCTGCCCTCCATTACACTTGGACTGCCTTGCCGACGCGTTTCGGAAATGTGTTCCTTCTTCATACGTTTCGGCACAAAGTTTGCTGCTGTACATCACGCCTTTATTTAAATCAAGCCTTCTGTTAGGCTGTCGTGATCTGTCTCTTGCCTCCTGATAAGCTTGTGATCTGTCTCTTGCCTCCTGATAGGCACTTTCAAAAGAGTCATAGGCATATTGCCTGCTGGGAAATGTATTTTCCTTTTTGCAGCCATCTCTAAAACTTTATTTGTCCTCCAATGGACTCCAAGGCAAGGAGAGTAACAATCCTCGGTGTTGTGGCCTCACGGCGTCCGTGCTCGCTGTGATTGCGATGGTGCACTCCCCACGGCGTAGGCTGCCGTTAAATATCATGCTCCAAGTTGCCCAAAGGTCGGGGATGCACTCAGGCGACAATTAACATCCTGCCCTCCATTACACTTGGACTGCCATGCCGACGCGTTTCGGAAATGTGTTCCTTCTTCATAGGCTTTCGGCACAAAGTTTGCTGCTGTACATCACGCCTTTATTTAAATCAAGCCTTCTGATAGGCTGTCGTGATCTGTCTCTTGCCTCCTGATAGGCTCGTGATCTGTCTCTTGCCTCCTGATAGGCACTTTCAAAAGAGTGATAGGCATATTGCCTGCTGGGAAATGTATTTTCCTTTTTGCAGCCCTCTCTAAAACTTTATTTGTCCTCCAATGGACTCCAAGGCAAGGAGAGTAACAATCCTCGGTGTTGTGGCCTCACGGCGTCCGTGCTCGCTGTGATTGCGATGGTGCACTCCCCACGGCGTAGGCTGCCGTTAAATATCATGCTCCAAGTTGCCCAAAGGTCGGGGATGCACTCAGGCGACAATTAACATCCTGCCCTCCATTACACTTGGACTGCCATGCCGACGCGTTTCGGAAATGTGTTCCTTCTTCATAGGCTTTCGGCACAAAGTTTGTTGCTGTACATCACGCCTTTATTTAAATCAAGCCTTCTGATAGGCTGTCTGTGAGAAGTTGGCCTGGTATATGATGTTCACTAGTTAAAGTGACCACCTTGTACCATGCCAAGCAACCCTTATGGTGTGGTTGTAAGTCAACCTTTTCGGACTAGCTGCCCTAGTGGTAGCGTAGGCTAAGCAGTCTTTGAGGCTAAACTCGTGAAACGTGTTAAGCAGGCTGTTTTACCAAATGTAACCCCCTTTTATACCAATGAAAGGACACCGCACAGATATATATTCAAAATATATATGTATTTATTTCTCAAAGTAACCCCTAGACTCTTTATGAGCACAGGAGCACAAATCGTTAAACAAGAATACGTTAGAATACACAGAAGTTGCACTTTATATGGATAGGCCCTGGTGGCCGCTCAAACCATATACTAAAATAGTGGTATAAGTACCACGAACAGAAAAGGGAAAAGGCCTAGGGCCTCTAGAATCGCTGGGCCTACAAGGAGCTAACTTCAGTTAGTGACCAGGAGGTCCACGGGTTGCGTGTGCAGAGCAAATAGTCACACGCGAGCTCCCATAGGTTTTCAATGGGTGCGTAAAAGTTACAAAGTTACTGCAAAGAGGATCTTCCGGATGGACTATGGACTCAAAATTGGAAACACAGACACTAGAGATGATACTCTACACTTGGGCACCGGAGTGCCAGCTTTACCTCACCCACAGGAAGCGGGTGCATAGGTGTCGAAGTGCGTCGGGTTTCTTCTATCTGTTCAGTGGAGCCTGTGGACAAAGATGCTGCAAGCGGTCGGTCCGGAAGGGATGCGGTGGATCCAAGAGTGGATCGGAGTTGTAGAAGACCTGTAAGCAGAGGGGACAGTGTTCACAGTCACTAGCCAGTGACCAGCGTGGCATCAGATGGGTACCAGGCGATGTCGGGTGCAAACAGGAAGAAAGGTGCAGCTTGTCTCTGCAGCCACGTGGTCCCTGAAGGATGACGATGTCCAGGAGTCGGTTCACAAGCTGTCCTACGCAGGCTCTCGCTGTCGGCGGTGTCGGCGACTTGATCAAAGCAAACAAGCCTTGGCAAAAGCAATTGTTGTGGAAAACGAAATAAGCTGATGGTTCTGACCAGCAAGGTCAGAGGGATTGCTCCTTTGGAGGGGCGCAAGGGCCAGTCTGGAGCAACCAGACCAGCGGTGTAGTTCTTGAAGTTCGTCGCCAAGATGGCCACTAGCCAGCGGGCCAGCAACCGGTTAGGCGCGTCGAGTGGCAAAATGCAGAAGGGCCCCACGCAGATCGTGGAGAGGCTGGAGGGCTCACCTTTGGTGCAGATGCTGCTCGGGTGTTGGGCTTCTCAGATCCCAAAGCACAACTTGGAGGGAGCCTCGGTTGTTGCGCTTGCAGCTTGTCGTGGTCTTTTCAAGATGGCTGGCTCCACGTGTCTCGGTGCCTCCACGGGTTCCTTCTTTTCAGGGACTGTGGATCGGGTAGAGAGAGGTCTGGAAATCCAGGTCTTGTCAGTCTCTGGGCTCGGGCTCCGGCGGGAGGCGGCGGCAAAGCAGACGTTGATTCGCTGGATGGTGCTTGCGTTAGCAAGGTGGTCACTCCCTGACCACAGGGGAGATTGGCTTCAGTCCTCTGTGCGGCAGAGCGTCGAAGTTCCCATCTTCTTCTTGTAGTTAAGTTGATTCCAGGATGTCTGAAGTCTTAGGACACAGCTCCTACCTTTAGGCGGATTCTAGGGGCCGGACTACCTGCTAGGTCCCTCCCTAAGGGTGGGACCAGGAAGGTTGGTGGTTACACCCCCAATCCTTTGTCCAGCTCGCCCCAGGCCCGGGACTGGTGTGCCCCAGGACCGGATTGAACTGGCATATGCACCGAGGCTCCTTGTGAGCCTCAGGCATGTCTCATTCCATTCAAGCCCTTCCTGACCAATACACAAAATCCTCTCTGGGGTGGTGCTCGCACCTCCCCTGGCAGGAAAACCTTTGTCCACGTCTCCCAAGCTCGAAGGACTCCCAGCAGCAGGAGGGCAGACTTGTGTCTGTGGTGGCAGCATCCATTTTGTGGAGCTGAGGCTATGTCTGATTTAACCCGGGTTTCAGGTACTGTACATGTCGTGTCCCTCTAGAAGGGTGGAATGCTAACCCCGTCGCCAGAATTGGCGAGGGGTTAGTATTCCAATTCGTACGACACCTTACTCGACATGTTTTGATAAAGCCAAACCAAAGATAGCATTTAACCGCGAGGTTCATAATGCACTTAAGAGTATATGGTATGACGATATCTGGAAACAGTAGAAGGAAGTTGTTCCGACCACTGCAGACAGGCTCAGCTCATGCCAGAGCACCATCTCACATGGAACCAAGCACTCTGCCTTCAGGATTGTTAAGGCCTGCCATAGGAGTGACTTATAGGTTAACATGTGCCCCATTTAAGGTTAGGTATAGGTATACTACACCTAAGTAAGAGGTGGTTACACCAACTTTCCCCAGCTGAGAGATCAGCCAGTTGTGTCAAATTTGTTAGGCCAAGCCTGGGGTGGCATAATACATGCTTCAGCCCCTGGCAGGCCTTAGATACACCAATGCCCTGGGTACCTAGTGTACCCTGGTACAGGGGCTGACAGGGTGATCCACTTCCATTTGGTTATGCACCTAGGGTGCATGGAGTCCATTTTAAAGAGAGAGCAGATGGGCTGAGGTCCTGAATGGCAGGATCTCAGGCCAACTAAGTCGAAAAACCAGCTAGACACTAGGCAAAAATTTGGGGGTAACCATAGTCAGATATCCACCTTCCTACAGGCGACAATTAACATCCTGCCCTCCATTACACTTGGACTGCCTTTCCGACGCGTTTCGGAAATGTGTTCCTTCTTCATAGGCTTTCGGCACAAAGTTTGCTGCTGTACATCACGCCTTTATTTAAATCAAGCCTTCTGATAGGCTGTCGTGATCTGTCTCTTGCCTCCTGATAGGCTTGTGATCTGTCTCTTGCCTCCTGATAGGCACTTTCAAAAGAGTCATAGGCATATTGCCTGCTGGGAAATGTATTTTCCTTTTTGCAGCCATCTCTAAAACTTTATTTGTCCACCAATGGACTCCAAGGCAAAGGAGAGTAACAATCCTCGGTGTTGTGGCCTCACAGCGTCCGTGCTCGCTGTGATTGCGATGGTGAACTCCCCACGGCGTAGGCTGCCCTTAAATATCATGCTCCAAGTTGCCCAAAGGTCGGGGATGCACTCAGGCGACAATTAACATCCTGCCCTCCATTACACTTGGACTGCCATGCCGACGCGTTTCGGAAATGTGTTCCTTCTTCATAGGCTTTCGGCACAAAGTTTGCTGCTGTACATCACGCCTTTATTTAAATCAAGCCTTCTGATAGGCTGTCGTGATCTGTCTCTTGCCTCCTGATAGGCTCGTGATCTGTCTCTTGCCTCCTGATAGGCACTTTCAAAAGAGTCATAGGCATATTGCCTGCTGGGAAATGTATTTTCCTTTTTGCAGCCATCTCTAAAACTTTATTTGTCCTCCAATGGACTCCAAGGCAAGGAGAGTAACAATCCTCGGTGTTGTGGCCTCACGGCATCCGTGCTCGCTGTGATTGCGATGGTGCACTCCCCATGGCGTAGGCTGCCGTTAAATATCATGCTCCAAGTTAGCCAAAGGTCGGGGATGCACTCAGGCGACAATTAACATCCTGCCCTCCATTACACTTGGACTGCCTTGCCGACGCGTTTCGGAAATGTGTTCCTTCTTCATAGTCTTTCGGCACAAAGTTTGCTGCTGTACATCACGCCTTTATTTAAATCAAGCCTTCTGTTAGGCTGTCGTGATCTGTCTCTTGCCTCCTGATAAGCTTGTGATCTGTCTCTTGCCTCCTGATAGGCACTTTCAAAAGAGTCATAGGCATATTGCCTGCTGGGAAATGTATTTTCCTTTTTGCAGCCATCTCTAAAACTTTATTTGTCCTCCAATGGACTCCAAGGCAAGGAGAGTAACAATCCTCGGTGTTGTGGCCTCACGGCGTCCGTGCTCGCTGTGATTGCGATGGTGCACTCCCCACGGCGTAGGCTGCCGTTAAATATCATGCTCCAAGTTGCCCAAAGGTCGGGGATGCACTCAGGCGACAATTAACATCCTGCCCTCCATTACACTTGGACTGCCATGCCGACGCGTTTCGGAAATGTGTTCCTTCTTCATAGGCTTTCGGCACAAAGTTTGCTGCTGTACATCACGCCTTTATTTAAATCAAGCCTTCTGATAGGCTGTCGTGATCTGTCTCTTGCCTCCTGATAGGCTCGTGATCTGTCTCTTGCCTCCTGATAGGCACTTTCAAAAGAGTGATAGGCATATTGCCTGCTGGGAAATGTATTTTCCTTTTTGCAGCCCTCTCTAAAACTTTATTTGTCCTCCAATGGACTCCAAGGCAAGGAGAGTAACAATCCTCGGTGTTGTGGCCTCACGGCATCCGTGCTCGCTGTGATTGCGATGGTGCACTCCCCACGGCGTAGGCTGCCGTTAAATATCATGCTCCAAGTTGCCCAAAGGTCGGGGATGCACTCAGGCGACAATTAACATCATGCCCTCCATTACACTTGGACTGCCTTGCCGACGCGTTTCGGAAATGTGTTCTTTCTTCATAGGCTTTCGGCACAAAGTTTGTTGCTGTACATCACGCCTTTATTTAAATCAGGCCTTCTGATAGGCTGTCTGTGAGAAGTTGGCCTGGTATATGATGTTCACTAGTTAAAGTGACCACCTTGTACCATGCCAAGTAACCCTTATGGTGTGGTTGTAAGTCAACCTTTTCGGACTAGCTGCCCTAGTGGTAGCGTAGGCTAAGCAGTCTTTGAGGCTAAACTCGTGAAACGTGTTAAGCAGGCTGTTTTACCAAATGTAACCCCCTTTTATACCAATGAAAGGACACCGCACAGATATATATTCAAAATATATATGTATTTATTTCTCAAAGTAACCCCTAGACTCTTTATGAGCACAGGAGCACAAATCGTTAAACAAGAATACGTTAGAATACACAGAAGTTGCACTTTATATGGATAGGCCCTGGTGGCCGCTCAAACCATATACTAAAATAGTGGTATAAGTACCACGAACAGAAAAGGGAAAAGGCCTAGGGCCTCTAGAATCGCTGGGCCTACAAGGAGCTAACTTCAGTTAGTGACCAGGAGGTCCACGGGTTGCGTGTGCAGAGCAAATAGTCACACGCGAGCTCCCATAGGTTTTCAATGGGTGCGTAAAAGTTACAAAGTTACTGCAAAGAGGATCTTCCGGATGGACTATGGACTCAAAATTGGAAACACAGACACTAGAGATGATACTCTACACTTGGGCACCGGAGTGCCAGCTTTATCTCACCCACAGGAAGCGGGTGCATAGGTGTCGAAGTGCGTCGGGTTTCTTCAATCTGTTCAGTGGAGCCTGTGGACAAAGATGCTGCAAGCGGTCGGTCCGGAAGGGATGCGGTGGATCCAAGAGTGGATCGGAGTTGTAGAAGACCTGTAAGCAGAGGGGACAGTGTTCACAGTCACTAGCCAGTGACCAGCGTGGCACCAGATGGGTACCAGGCGATGTCGGGTGCAAACAGGAAGAAAGGTGCAGCTTGTCTCTGCAGCCACGTGGTCCCTGAAGGATGACGATGTCCAGGAGTCGGTTCACAAGCTGTCCTACGCAGGCTCTCGCTGTCGGCGGTGTCGGCGACTTGATCAAAGCAAACAAGCCTTGGCAAAAGCAATTGTTGTGGAAAACGAAATAAGCTGATGGTTCTGACCAGCAAGGTCAGAGGGATTGCTCCTTTGGAGGGGCGCAAGGGCCAGTCTGGAGCAACCAGACCAGCGGTGTAGTTCTTGAAGTTCGTCGCCAAGATGGCCACTAGCCAGCGGGCCAGCAACCGGTTAGGCGCGTCAAGTGGCAAAATGCAGAAGGGCCCCACGCAGATCGTGGAGATGCTGGAGGGCTCACCTTTGGTGCAGATGCTGCTCGGGTGTTGGGCTTCTCAGATCCCAAAGCACAACTTGGAGGGAGCCTCGGTTGTTGCGCTTGCAGCTTGTCGTGGTCTTTTCAAGATGGCTGGCTCCACGTGTCTCGGTGCCTCCACGGGTTCCTTCTTTTCAGGGACTGTGGATCGGGTAGAGAGAGGTCTGGAAATCCAGGTCTTGTCAGTCTCTGGGTTCGGGCTCCGGCGGGAGGCGGCGGCAAAGCAGACGTTGATTCGCTGGATGGTGCTTGCGTTAGCAAGGTGGTCACTCCCTGACCACAGGGGAGATTGGCTTCAGTCCTCTGTGCGGCAGAGCGTCGAAGTTCCCATCTTCTTCTTGTAGTTAAGTTGATTCCAGGATGTCTGAAGTCTTAGGACACAGCTCCTACCTTTAGGCGGATTCTAGGGGCCGGACTACCTGCTAGGTCCCTCCCTAAGGGTGGGACCAGGAAGGTTGGTGGTTACACCCCCAATCCTTTGTCCAGCTCGCCCCAGGCCCGGGACTGGTGTGCCCCAGGACCGGATTGAACTGGCATATGCACCGAGGCTCCTTGTGAGCCTCAGGCATGTCTCATTCCATTCAAGCCCTTCCTGACCAATACACAAAATCCTCTCTGGGGTGGTGCTCACACCTCCCCTGGCAGGAAAACCTTTGTCCACGTCTCCCAAGCTCGAAGGACTCCCAGCAGCAGGAGGGCAGACTTGTGTCTGTGGTGGCAGCATCCATTTTGTGGAGCTGAGGCTATGTCTGATTTAACCCGGGTTTCAGGTACTGTACATGTCGTGTCCCTCTAGAAGGGTGGAATGCTAACCCCGTCGCCAGAATTGGCGAGGGGTTAGTATTCCAATTCGTACGACACCTTACTCGACATGTTTTGATAAAGCCAAACCAAAGATAGCATTTAACCGCGAGGTTCATAATGCACTTAAGAGTATATGGTATGACGATATCTGGAAACAGTAGAAGGAAGTTGTTCCGACCACTGCAGACAGGCTCAGCTCATGCCAGAGCACCATCTCACATGGAACCAAGCACTCTGCCTTCAGGATTGTTAAGGCCTGCCATAGGAGTGACTTATAGGTTAACATGTGCCCCATTTAAGGTTAGGTATAGGTATACTACACCTAAGTAAGAGGTGGTTACACCAACTTACCCCAGCTGAGAGATCAGCCAGTTGTGTCAAATTTGTTAGGCCAAGCCTGGGGTGGCATAATACATGCTTCAGCCCCTGGCAGGCCTTAGATACACCAATGCCCTGGGTACCTAGTGTACACTGGTACAGGGGCTGACAGGGTGATCCACTTCCATTTGGTTATGCACCTAGGGTGCATGGAGTCCATTTTAAAGAGAGAGCAGATGGGCTGAGGTCCTGAATGGCAGGATCTCAGGCCAACTAAGTCGAAAAACCAGCTAGACACTAGGCAAAAATTTGGGGGTAACCATAGTCAGATATCCACCTTCCTACAGGCGACAATTAACATCCTGCCCTCCATTACACTTGGACTGCCTTGCCGACGCGTTTCGGAAATGTGTTCCTTCTTCATAGGCTTTCGGCACAAAGTTTGCTGCTGTACATCACGCCTTTATTTAAATCAAGCCTTCTGATAGGCTGTCGTGATCTGTCTCTTGCCTCCTGATAGGCTTGTGATCTGTCTCTTGCCTCCTGATAGGCACTTTCAAAAGAGTCATAGGCATATTGCCTGCTGGGAAATGTATTTTCCTTTTTGCAGCCATCTCTAAAACTTTATTTGTCCACCAATGGACTCCAAGGCAAGGAGAGTAACAATCCTCGGTGTTGTGGCCTCACAGCGTCCGTGCTCGCTGTGATTGCGATGGTGCACTCCCCACGGCGTAGGCTGCCGTTAAATATCATGCTCCAAGTTGCCCAAAGGTCGGGGATGCACTCAGGCGACAATTAACATCCTGCCCTCCATTACACTTGGACTGCCTTGCCGACGCGTTTCGGAAATGTGTTCCTTCTTCATAGGCTTTCGGCACAAAGTTTGCTGCTGTACATCACGCCTTTATTTAAATCAAGCCTTCTGTTAGGCTGTCGTGATCTGTCTCTTGCCTCCTGATAAGCTTGTGATCTGTCTCTTGCCTCCTGATAGGCACTTTCAAAAGAGTCATAGGCATATTGCCTGCTGGGAAATGTATTTTCCTTTTTGCAGCCATCTCTAAAACTTTATTTGTCCTCCAATGGACTCCAAGGCAAGGAGAGTAACAATCCTCGGTGTTGTGGCCTCACGGCGTCCGTGCTCGCTGTGATTGCGATGGTGCACTCCCCACGGCGTAGGCTGCCATTAAATATCATGCTCCAAGTTGCCCAAAGGTCGGGGATGCACTCAGGCGACAATTAACATCCTGCCCTCCATTACACTTGGACTGCCATGCCGACGCGTTTCGGAAATGTGTTCCTTCTTCATAGGCTTTCGGCACAAAGTTTGCTGCTGTACATCACGCCTTTATTTAAATCAAGCCTTCTGATAGGCTGTCGTGATCTGTCTCTTGCCTCCTGATAGGCTCGTGATCTGTCTCTTGCCTCCTGATAGGCACTTTCAAAAGAGTGATAGGCATATTGCCTGCTGGGAAATGTATTTTCCTTTTTGCAGCCATCTCTAAAACTTTATTTGTCCTCCAATGGACTCCAAGGCAAGGAGAGTAACAATCCTCGGTGTTGTGGCCTCACGGCATCCGTGCTCGCTGTGATTGCGATGGTGCACTCCCCACGGCGTAGGCTGCCGTTAAATATCATGCTCCAAGTTAGCCAAAGGTCGGGGATGCACTCAGGCGACAATTAACATCCTGCACTCCATTACACTTGGACTGCCTTGCCGACGCATTTCGGAAATGTGTTCCTTCTTCATAGGCTTTCGGCACAAAGTTTGCTGCTGTACATCACGCCTTTATTTAAATCAAGCCTTCTGTTAGGCTGTCGTGATCTGTCTTTTGCCTCCTGATAAGCTCGTGATCTGTCTCTTGCCTCCTGATGGGCACTTTCAAAAGAGTCATAGGCATATTGCCTGCTGGGAAATGTATTTTCCTTTTTGCAGCCATCTCTAAAACTTTATTTGTCCTCCAATGGACTCCAAGGCAAGGAGAGTAACAATCCTCGGTGTTGTGGCCTCACGGCGTCCGTGCTCGCTGTGATTGCGATGGTGCACTCCCCACGGCGTAGGCTGCCTTTAAATATCATGCTCCAAGTTGCCCAAAGGTCGGGGATGCACTCAGGCGACAATTAACATCCTGCCCTCCATTACACTTGGACTGCCTTGCCGACGCGTTTCGGAAATGTGTTCTTTCTTCATAGGCTTTCGGCACAAAGTTTGCTGCTGTACATCACGCCTTTTTTTAAATCAAGCCTTCTGATAGGCTGTCATGATCTGTCTCTTGCCTCCTGATAGGCTCGTGATCTGTCTCTTGCCTCCTGATAGGCACTTTCAAAAGAGTCATAGGCATATTGCCTGCTGGGAAATGTATTTTCCTTTTTGCAGCCATCTCTAAAACTTTATTTGTCCTCCAATGGACTCCAAGGCAAGGAGAGTAACAATCCTCGGTGTTGTGGCCTCACGGCGTCCGTGCTTGCTGTGATTGCGATGGTGCACTCCCCACGGCGTAGGCTGCCGTTAAATATCATGCTCCAAGTTGCCCAAAGGTCGGGAATGCAATCAGGCGACAATTAACATCCTGCCCACCATTACACTTGGACTGCCTTGCCGACGCGTTTCGGAAATGTGTTCCTTCTTCATAGGCTTTCGGCACAAAGTTTGCTGCTGTACATCACGCCTTTATTTAAATCAAGCCTTCTGATAGGCTGTCGTGATCTGTCTCTTGCCTCCTGATAGGCTCGTGATCTGTCTCTTGCCTCCTGATAGGCACTTTCAAAAGAGTCATAGGCATATTGCCTGCTGGGAAATGTATTTTCCTTTTTGCAGCCATCTCTAAAACTTTATTTGTCCTCCAATGGACTCCAAGGCAAGGAGAGTAACAATCCTCGGTGTTGTGGCTTCACGGTGTCCGTGCACGCTGTGATTGCAATGGTGCACTCCCCACGGCGTAGGCTGCCGTTAAATATCATGCTCTAAGTTGCCCAAAGGTCGGGGATGCAATCAGGCGACAATTAACATCCTGCCCACCATTACACTTGGACTGCCTTGCCGACGCGTTTCGGAAATGTGTTCCTTCTTCTTAGGCTTTCGGCACAACGTTTGCTGCTGTACATCACGCCTTTATTTAAATTAAGCCTTCTGATAGGCTGTCATGATCTGTCTCTTGCCTCCTGATAGGCTCGTGATCTGTCTCTTGCCTCCTGATAGGCACTTCCAAATGAGTCATAGGCATATTGCCTGCTGGGAAATGTATTTTCCTTTTTGCAGCCATCTCTAAAACTTTCTTTGTCCTCCAATGGACTCCAAGGCAAGGTGAGTAACAATCCTCGGTGTTGTGGCATCACGGCATCCGTCCTCGCTGTGATTGCGATGGTGCACTCCCCACGGCGTAGGCTGCCGTTAAATATCATGCTCCAAGTTGCCCAAAGGTCAGGGATGCACTTTGGCGACAATTAACATCCTGCCCTCCATTACACTTGGACTGCCTTGCCGACGCGTTTCGGAAATGTGTTCCTTCTTCATAGGCTTTCGGCACAAAGTTTGCTGCTGTACATCACGCCTTTATTTAAATCAAGCCTTCTGATAGGCTGTCATGATCTGTCTCTTGCCTCCTGATAGGCACTTTCAAAAGAGTCATAGGCATATTGCCTGCTGGGAAATGTATTTTCCTTTTTGCAGCCATCTCTAAAACTTTATTTGTCCTCCAATGGACTCCAAGGCAAGGAGAGTAACAATCCTCGGTGTTGTGGCCTCACGGGTAAGCCTGGGCAAAGCACTACGCTACGCTCGCGTAGTTTGCGAAGTTCGCGCTACTTCGCACTACGCGAACTGCACGTAGCACAGTGCGAACACGCGTAGCGTAGTGTTGCGTAGTGCTGTGGTCATTTTCTGCTTGCTCGTGGTCCTCAACGTCAAGTTGGCGACCGCGAGCAAAAAAAAATGACATCCCGGCGATACTTTTTCCTTGTTCGCGATCAGCAACATCAAGTTGGCGATCGCGAGCATGTAAAATAAACCTCCCGGCGAGATTCCCAACGCGAGGAGGTCAGGTTTCTCATTGCGAGTGGTCACGTATGCTCGCGACCGCTCGCGATGAGAAACTACCAGTTCGCGTTGAGAAAGCTGCCGCTCGAGTAAAAATCTACTCGAGCAGCAGAAAACTACAGCTCGCACTGTGCAAGATGCCATTTTCAATGATTGCACATTGCCGGTTGCTTGTCCGCACTGTGCAATCATTGAAAACGACATCTGGCACAGTGCGAACAAGGTACTACGCAGTTCGCGAAGTGCTACGCGTAGCTCGCGTAGTGCGAACTGCACTTTTCGTAGCTTCGCGAAGTGCTACTTCGCGAACTACGCCCAGGGTTACTCACGGCGTCCGTGCTCGCTGTGATTGCGATGGTGCACTCCCCACGGCGTAGGCTGCCGTTAAATATCATGCTCCAAGTTGCCCAAAGGTCGGGGATGCACTCAGGCGACAATTAACATCCTGCCCTCCATTACACTTGGACTGCCTTGCCGACGCATTTCGGAAATGTGTTCCTTCTTCATAGGCTTTCGGCACAAAGTTTGCTGCTGTACATCACGCCTTTATTTAAATCAAGCCTTCTGATAGGCTGTCGTGATCTGTCTCTTGCCTCCTGATAGGCTCCTGATCTGTCTCTTGCCTCCTGATAGGCACTTTCAAAAGAGTCATAGGCATATTGCCTGCTGGGAAAAGTATTTTCCTTTTTGCAGCCATCTCTAAAACTTTATTTGTCCTCCAATGGACTCCAAGGTAAGGAGAGTAACAATCCTCGGTGTTGTGGCCTCACGGCGTCCGTGCTCACTGTGATTGCGATGGTGCACTCCCCACGGCGTAGGCTGTCGTTAAATATCATGCTCCAAGTTGCCCAAAGGTCGGGGATGCACTCAGGCGACAATTAACATCCTGCCCTCCATTACACTTGGACTGCCTTGCCGACGCGTTTCGGAAATGTGTTCCTTCTTCATAGGCTTTCGGCACAAAGTTTGCTGCTGTACATCACGCCTTTATTTAAATTAAGCCTTCTGATAGGCTGTCATGATCTGTCTCTTGCCTCCTGATAGGCTTGTGATCTGTCTCTTGCCTCCTGCTAGGCACTTTCAAAAGAGTCATGGGCATATTGCCTGCTGGGAAATGTATTTTCCTTTTTGCAGCCATCTCTAAAACTTTATTTGTCCTCCAATGGACTCCAAGGCAAGGAGAGTAACAATCCTCAGTGTTATGGCCTCACGGCGTCCGTGCTCGCTGTGATTGTGATGGTGCACTCCCCACGGCGTAGGCTGCCGTTAAATATCATGCTCCAAGTTGCCCAAAGGTCGGGGATGCACTCAGGTGACAATTAACATCCTGCCCTCCATTACACTTGGACTGCCTTGCCGACGCGTTTCAGAAATGTGTTCCTTCTTCATAGGCTTTCGGCACAAAGTTTGCTGCTGTACATCATGCCTTTATTTAAATCAAGCCTTCTGATAGGCTGTCGTGATCTGTCTCTTGCCTCCTGATAGGCTTGTGATCTGTCTCTTGCCTCCTGATAGGCACTTTCAAAAGAGTCATAGGCATATTGCCTGCTGGGAAATGTATTTTCCTTTTTGCAGCCATCTCTAAAACTTTTTTTTGTCCTCCAATGGACTCCAAGGCAAGGAGAGTAACAATCCTCGGTGTTGTGGCGGTGTTGTGATCCCGGAGTGCACCTTCGCCAGCTGGGGCGAACTTGGAGCTTGAATTTTTACGTGGCAGGCCCTGCCAGGGAGGGTGCACCACTGCGAGAAAAGAAGCAGGTCGAGAGCTGGAATCATGCCTGGCTGTGTTCGAGGGGACCAGTGCCGGAATTAAGACCCCTCAGCTAATAGGGTCCATTCAGGGCGTCCGTTGGTGGACTTCTGTAAATCAGCACCCATTCAGGGAAGATAATGCAGGACTACATATACCACAATCCTGTGGGAGACTGCCACGAGAAGCTCATTAGAGCGTAACCCATCAGAAGGTGGCGGATTTGAATATGAGTAGCTGCGTACGTTGCCGAGATACAGAGGGAAACGGCCTTTGAAAAAGCTATACTAGCAAAACGCGTCAGGCTGCTGCTTGTTTGCTGGGGAGTCTATGGGGCATCGCTGATCCCGGAGTGCACCTTCGCGAGCTGGGGCGAACTTGGAGCTTGAATTTTTACGTGGCAGGCCCTGCCACGGAGGGTGCACCACTGCGAGAAAAGAAGCAGGTCAAGAGCTGGAATCATGCCTGGCTGTGTACGAGGGGACCAGTGCCGGAATTAAGACCCCTCAGCTTATAGGGCCCATTCAGGGCGTGCATTGGTGGACTTCTGCAAATCGGCACCCATTCAGGGAAGATAATGCAGGACTACATATACCACAATCCTGTGGGAGACTGTCACAAGAAGCTCATTAGAGCGTAACCTATCAGAACGTGGCGGATTTGAATATGAGTAGCTGCGTACGTTGCCGAGATACAGAGGGAAACGGCCTTTGAAAAAGCTATACTAGCGAAACGCGTCAGGCTGCTACTTGTTTGCTGGGGAGTCTATGGGGCATCGCTGATCCCGGAGTGCACCTTCGCCAGCTGGGGCAAACTTGGAGCTTGAATTTTTACGTGGCAGGCCCTGCCACGGAGGGTGCACCACTGCGAGAAAAGAAGCAGGTCGAGAGCTGGAATCATGCCTGGCTGTGTTCGAGCGGACCAGTGCCGCAATTAAGACCCCTCAGCTAATAGGGCCCATTCAGGGCGTGCATTGGTGGACTTCTGCAAATCGGCACCCATTCAGGGAAGATAATGCAGGACTACATATACCACAATCCTGTGGGAGACTGCCACGAGAAGCTCATTAGAGCGTAACCTATCAGAAGGTGGCGGATTTGAATATGAGTAGCTGCGTACGTTGCCGAGTGTAGGAAGGTGGATATCTGACTATGGTTACCCCCAAATTTTTGCCTAGTGTCTAGCTGGTTTTTCGACTTAGTTGGCCTGAGATCCTGCCATTCAGGACCTCAGCCCATCTGCTCTCTCTTTAAAATAGACTCCATGCACCCTAGGTGCATAACCAATTGGAAGTGGATCACCCTGTGAGCCCCTGTACCTGTGTACACTAGGTACCCAGGGCATTGGTGTATCTAAGGCCTGCCAGGGGCTGAAGCATGTATTATGCCACCCCAGGCTTGGCCTAACAAATTTGACACAACTGGCTGATCACTCAGCTGGGGTAAGTTGGTGTAACCACCTCTTACTTAGGTGTAGTATACCTATACCTAACCTTAAATGGGACACCTGGTAACCTATAAGTCACTCCTATGGCAGGCCTTAACAATCCTGAAGGCAGAGTGCTTGGTTCCATGTGAGATGGTGATCTGGCATGAGCTGAGCCTGTCTGCAGTGGTCGGAACAACTTCCTTCTACTGTTTCCAGATATCGTCATACCATATTCTCTTAAGTGCATTATGAACCTCGCGGTAAAATGCTATCTTTGGTTTGGCTTTATCAAAACATGTCGAGTAAGGTGTCATACGAATTGGAATACTAACCCCTCGCCAATTCTGGCGACGGGGTTAGCATTCCACCCTTCTAGAGGGACACAACATGTACAGTACCTGAAACCCGGGTAAAATCAGACATAGCCTCAGCTCCACAAAATGGATGCTGCCACCACAGACACAAGTCTGCCCTCCTGCTGCTGGGAGTCCTTCCAGCTTGGGAGACGTGGACAAAGGGTTTCCTACCAGGGGACAGCTCGTGAACCGACTCCTGGACGTCGTCGACCTTCAGGGACCACGTAGCTGCAGAGACAAGCTGCACCTTCCTTCCTGTTTGCACCTGACATCGCCTTGTACCCACCTGGTGCCACGCTGGTCACTGGCTAGTGACTGTGAACACTGTCCCCTCTGCTTACAGGTCTTCTACAACTCCGATCCACCCTTGGATCCACCGCATCTCTTCTGGACCGACCGCCTGCAGCATCTTTGACTACAGGCTCCATTGAACAGATAGAAGAAACCCGACGCACTTCGAGACCTATTCACCCGCTTCCTGTGGGTGAGGTAAAGCTGGCACTCCGGTGCCCAAGTGTAGAGTATCATCTCTAGTGTCTGTGTTTCCAATCTTGAGTTCATAGTCCATCCGGAAGATCCTTATTGCAGTAATTTTGTAACTTTTACGCACCCATTGAGAACCTATGGGAGCTCGCGTGTGACTATTTGCTCTGCACACGCGACCCGTGGACCTCCTGGTCACTAACTAAGGTTAGCTCCTTGTAGGCCCAGCGATTCTAGAGGCCCTAGGCCTTTTCCCTTTTCTGTTCGTGGTACTTATACCACTATTTTAGTATATGGTTTGAGCGGCCACCAGGGCCTATCCATATAAAGTGCAACTTCTGTGTATTCTACTGTAATCTTGTTTAACGATTTGTGCTCCTGTGCTCATAAAGAGTCTAGGGGTTACTTTGAGAAATAAATACATATATATTTTGAATATATATCTGTGTGGTGTCCTTTCATTGGTATAAAAGGGGGTTACATTTGGTAAAACAGCTTGCTTAACACGTTTCACGAGTTTAGCCTCAAAGACTGCTAAGCCTACTCTACCACTAGGGCAGCTAGTCCGAAAAGGTTGACTTACAACCACACCATAAGGGTTGCTTGGCATGGTACAAGGTGGTCACTTTAACTAGTGAACATCATATACCAGGCCAACTTCTCACACCGAGATACAGAGGGAAACGGCCTTTGAAAAAGCTATACTAGCGAAACGCGTCAGGCTGCTACTTGTTTGCTGGGGAGTCTATGGGGCATCGCTGATCCCGGAGTGCACCTTTGCCAGCTGGGGCGAACTTGGAGCTTGAATGTGTATATATATATATATACATATATATAATATATATTCACTGAAAAAACCATAGGTTTCACACATGTTATAGTTAGCGGAAATTTTACTGATAAAAAACCAATGAAATTGCCCCGTTATAGTTAGTGCTGGCAACTATAACTCACGCGACCGCAATCCTCTGCTGATGCTAATACTGTATTTAGACACTTATTTGCCCATGTCTTCTTCCATACATTTTTAGCTATACATATATTACAAATATTTTTTTTATAAAGACACATATGTCATCAGCAGAAGATTGCGGTCACGTGAGTTATAGTTGCCAGCACTAACTATAACAGGGCAATTTCATTGGTTTTTTATCAGTAAAATTTCCGCTAACTATAACATGTGTGAAACCTATGTTTTTTTCAGTGAATTTGTACGGTTTTTTAAATGCTAAGTTACTTTACGCCATTCGAGGCGTGCGCGCCCACTTAACGCAGTTCGTTCCGTGCACGGTGTTTATCAACTTTAATAAGCCCTGTACATTTGGTGGACTTCGGCCACCAAAAGCACAGGGGGTGGGGTCAATGTGGATAGTGTTTTTTTTATTTCGATTTTATAATTTCATGTTGCCAAAAATTTAGTTTTTTTTCAATATTAGTAAGCCCTGTACATTTGATGGCCTGCGGCCACCAAAAGCACAGGGGGTGGGGTAAGTGTGGATAGTGTTTTTTTTTTTTCTATTTTTATACCGTACGCTTATGGTAAGCGTACGGTAAGCGTACTCGGCGAAATTGCCGAAAAAAAAATAAACCCGTTTTTGCACTTGGGGGATGTTTGGGGACTCCCTCAACATGACTATGTGGGAGGGAGTTGTCAAAACAGCCCCGTAACATGTTTTTGGGCATCATGTTTGATAAATAACACTCAGTGCGAGAGACAAAATGGCGGATGCCGCTTCCTGGTTTCGGCCGATTCGAATGTTTACTAAGATCTAAGAGCCAATCAGAATCGCGCTCGCGCACGCCACCGTACGCGTACGGTAAGCGTACGGTAAGCGTACCGTAAGCGGGCTCAGATATATATATTGATTTAAAGGCTATTTTCTCAGAATCTACTGAACAGATTTACACCAAACCTACAAAAGGCACTTCCTTGACCTAGGGACTACCTCTCTGCCAAATTTCTAGTAATTCTGTTCAGCCGTTCGGGCTGTAGCTCGTTCTAAAGGTCCTATGGAAAAATGCATGGGAAAAACGCATTTTGGGACCCCCCTTTTATCTCAGCCCCCGCTTGACGAATCCCCCCGAGACTTTCAGGGTAGGAGCGGAGCGTAGCGCCCCACCTATTTTGAGAAATTCGCGAGGATTCATCGACCGGCGCCAAAGTTATTCAAAATAGAATGTTGCGGATTTCCTATGGAAAAGGGGTCCTAACTATAACTACCTACTGGCGACCGCCAGTAGGTAATATATATAAATATATATATATATATATATGTATATATGTATATATACATATATATATATATATTCACTGAAAAAACCATAGGTTTCAGGGGTGTTATATTTAGCTGGACTATTCACTTGTACAAAACCATTGAAATTCCCCCGTTATAGTTAGTTCAGCTAACTATAACTCGCGCGCCCGCAATGCACTGCTGATGACATCACATATTACATCACTCATGACATCGTCAGTGACATCACTCATGACATCACTGATGACATCTCAAATGACATCACTGATGACGTCATCCACTGAATGTGTGTTTTTCTGAAAATTAAATATGTTTTATATATGTATATCTCAAGGTCGATGGAAGAATAAATGGGTATATAAGTGTCTAAATGGATGATTTGTTTTTGAAAAATTGATTGTGTAACTGACTGATTAAGTGTATCATAGTGAATACATGGCTAAGTGAGTAATGTTTAAATATGTAAATATCTGTATCAGTCTCTCACTTTGTGTATAAGTGGCTGCATGGGTTGGTGAGTAGCTACATGGGTGTCTATATAGGTTATTAGTTGGTTTTTTTAGTATCACTCTGAGTGTCTGCATGGTTTGGTGGGGGGTATTACGTAGTGCAGAGGTGCATGAATGAGTGACTCACTCTTTGTATGTGTTGAAGACAGCATGTGTGCAGGACTGTATGGGTGGATGAGCGTGTGTATGGGTGTGTTAGTGAGTGAATGACTGTCTCAATAGTGTCTTTATGAGTAACTACATATGATTTAAACTAGTATATGTGACTATTGGTGTTTATAAGTGAGTATATGTGAGAGTGAGAGATTGAAAGAGTTCCTGTATGAATAAGTATGTGTTTCTATAAGTGATTGTTTAAAAGACTAAGTATGTGTAAGTTTCCGTAGAAGTAAGTGTGGTGGTGTGTGTATAACTGTATATGCAAATAAATGTATGTTTGATTCTTCATTAGCATGAGTGACTATGTGTGTGAGTAACTCTATGGATGAGTGGCATTGTGTAACAGGATGTATAGGTGTATGAGTACATATAATGAGTGAATACATGTATGAGCTCCCTGGTGCATACTGGAGATGCCTGTTGGGCTAGTTGGCCCTCAGCGACCCTCAGTATTGAAGAGGAATTAATTCCCCAACTTACAACTCGCCAGGGGGCGCATTTGCAGAGTGCTGCAAGGAGGGGGCGTGGCCTCCGGCATGATGCCAGTCTTTTATTTATTTTAATTTTTTAAGAAGGGGGGCTGTGTGGTTCCCCTTCTCATTCTAATTTATTGGCCCTGATGACCCCATCCCCCAGGGCCTGTATCCTAATTATATTTTTTTGACCCCAATCCCCAGGGCCGGCCACTGTTTTTTATTATTTTAAAAAAATATATATTTATAGACACACCTAGGACATGCTGGACAAACCGTACGTACCTATCACCATGACGATTTGCGTGATATTCATTAAAAGGCGACTATGCATACAATGAATCCACGTGGAATGTATTCACACCACTAGTGAAGCTCTGACATGTCTGATGCCCTACCGTGCCTAATCCCGGTAGACACCCTTGTCGTTTATTTATACAAACATGGGTAGCTATTGACGGGCACATTTAATACACATGCACACCAAGCCATTCAAAGGGGATTCGACAAAAATTCGACCAAAACTATGCAAGAAACCCCCCTCACGGTTAATAAAACACACATCCACTGCCGGATGTGTAATACTTTTTATTTTACTCTCTGGAAAGGGGACGAACATCACTTGAGAGTCACAGCGCGCTCCTGGCAGAGCCCAATGCTGTGTTACACCCACCATTGCCTGCTGAGTGCCACACACCTCTGTGTTGTATTCCACTAGCTAGTGCATATGCTATGACACTCTCTAGCCCATGTGCACTGTAACACCACCCTGTGAATATGTCATGCCACACTTGTCTTCGCACGGGTTATATTGCCCCATCTAACGTGCCTTCCTCGATGCCTATGTTATAACGCACAGTGCTATGCCATACATATTACAATCTGGGATCCATATCTTTGTCACAGTGCATATGCAACGTTACACTCCCCAGCACATATTTTATATTACAACTTTAGAGACTAGTTAGGTTACACAACACTGCCCTGTGCATATTACACTCCAAGGCGCATATCGCATAGCACGCGCTAGTGCCTGTGCTATCTCGCGCTCTCCAATGAATCTGTCATTGCGCACAATGTATTGCATATTATATTTCACGCCCGGTTCATCTTATATCACACTTTTTTGTGCATAGTTTATACCATACACTATATCTAGTTTTCATTTTCAATCGTGCTCTCAGGACTATGTTCTATATAACACTGTGTTCACCTACCCTTTTCACGGGCATTACATTTTGCTATAGGGGGTGGAGGGTCAGGGGGTGTTTCTGCCAAGTGAGCCCGGAGTCACAGTCACAAACGTCCTCTTCTTCCTGAATAAAAGTGAGAATATGCTGCATACTTGTTCACATTTTAAGTAGTTCGCACAGACACACGTTTTAAAAACAATAAAGTTTCTAATACCCGCCTTCTCTGAACAGTTAGCTTGCTGCCCCATCCCCCTCCTCCCTATCCTCTGTTGTGTGAATCCATGGACTAGCCTCCTCCCTCCTCCCATGCATGGTCTGATGTGCTGCCACTGCCCTCAATTTAGTATGATGTACCAGTCCACTCTGCCTGCCCTCCATTGCCCAATTCTATGCCCCATCATTGACCTCCTGCTTAAACTCTGTGCTTAGCTTGCTGCCCCAATTCTCCTTCCCCCTGCCCTCCGATGTCTTTGTGTATGCCCCTGCTCCATCCTTTTTGCCCACCATGTTCCATGGACCTGCCACTCCTATCTACTCTGAGTGTTCTGTTGAGCTGCCACTCCCCTCCCACCTGCCTAGCATTGTCAGATGACTGTAACCTGTCCCTGCCACCTCCACCCTGCTTCTCCACATGCCATGCCCCTATCCTCTTCCTCCTATCCTACATGGTCCATTGTACTGCCACACCCTTCTGCCCTCCCTGGTCTGTTGTGCTGCAACTGCTCCTCCTGCCTGCCCCGTGCACAGGTCCTGACCCTCCCTTCTATCCTGCATCGTCCTTTGTGCATGCCCCAGCACCCTCCTTCTTGCCCATCATAGCCATTGTGCTACCACTAACCCCCCCACTTGCCATGCATGGTCTTCTGTGCTGCCATGGCCCCTCCCACCTTCCCTGTGTGGTCAGTTAGCTGCCCCTGAACCCCTCCCACCTTCCCTCCATGGTCTGTGTGTATGCCATCACAGTCTCACTGTTGCTCTTCTTGGTGTGTCTTGCTTCTAGTGCCCATCCTGCCTGACCTCCATGGCTATATTGCTGCTCCTGCCCTGCCCCCTTGCCCCCAGCCCTCTGTTTACATGTGCAGACCCCTACTGCCTCCCTCCTGGCTTGTCTGTTCCATTGTAATGCCCCTGATCCATCCCTCCTGCCCTTTATGGTCTGTTATGCTGCAGCTTTGTCTCCTGTCTGTCTATTATGGTCCTGCATCTTGCCACTCTGTTCTCTGTTGTCCATGTGCATGGTCCTGTCCCCTCCCTCTTGCTTTCTATGGATTGTTGTGCTGCACTCCCGTCCCGCATGCCCTGTGTGGTGTATTGTGCTGCTGCAAACCCTGATGCCTGCCCTGCAGGGTCAGTTTGGTGCACTTCTCCATGTCCCTCCTGTCCTCTGTTATCCAAGTCCATGTCCCTACCCCATTTCCTTCCATGATCCAATGAACCATACTTGCGATCATTTTGAACTTGGTAAGAGGGAGATTTTGAAAAAAAACTGGGGTATTGATTTTCCCCTTTGAGTTACATTGAAAAGAGGAGATTGTAGACTGGAGACAGATAAAATAAAGCCCATTTGAGCTTAAAAACATCGGACGTTTCCTGGCTGAATCGGGTCTGTTGGCATGTATGGTTTTACTACCATTGCCTCTTCCTTCTGCCCACAATGGTCTATTACATTGCCACAGCCTCTCTTGCAAGTCCTGTATTGTTGGTTTGTTGCCCCTGCCCCCCTTTCCACTGCCCTCCA
The DNA here is from genome assembly GCF_964204655.1 of Triturus cristatus. NCBI lineage: Eukaryota > Metazoa > Chordata > Amphibia > Caudata > Salamandridae > Triturus > Triturus cristatus. The sequence continues at coordinate 537,781,765 of NC_140591.1, forward strand.
TAGTCTGTTGTGCTGCCACGGCACCTTCCTGCCTGCTCAGTGTGGTTAAATTGTTGCCTTTGCACCCTCCTACCTGCCTTCAATTTTCAGAGTCCGTGCCCCTGGCCTCTGCCTCTCAACAGTATCCTAATGAACAACTAGATTGCTAATATTCTATATTTATTACAAAAGTGTGGAACGCCTGACGTCATCTTGATGTAATCAAAACTGTAATACCTAGAGCATTTCCTTTAGAAATTACATATATGAGAGCATCTTATTGGCATCAACATTATGGTTAGTGCTCTAAAAGACTAAAATAAGGACATATTTTCTGAGTTTTCAAATAGTGAGAAAGCACTTTTAAATTATTTGTTACCTTTATGTTTTTTTATCCAGTTGACCACTTGATTAAATGTTGCACTTAGGGGAGAGGATGTGGTGTTACTTCCAGAACTGCAGACTTTGCAACTGGGGAACCAGGTTGGAGTTTCTGCTTCAGCTCAACATTCTGTTATCCTGGTCAAATCACATAATCTCCCCATGTCTACAACCAAAATGATCTTGTGTGATGTAACCAATGCTCATGTAAAACACTCCAATACCTGACAAGTCTGCAATATATAAAACTGCAAATACACAAAAAATAAGTATTTAGCACACTTCTGTCATTGGGCTACATGTGGGCTACATCTGGGTTATATTTGTGCTGCATGTGGGCTCTTTTGTCTCGGGTGGCCATCTTGGGAAATTTATTTGTTATAAAGTTTCCTAATTTCCTCATTTACTGCAGTCTCCTCAGTAGGAAATGCTTTCAGTTTTTTACTTTGATTCCATCAAGAAGGTATTCAGATATGTCACATATTTGCCATAAATTCTGAATGTTAGCACTCTAGTTGCTCATTAGATCACTGTAGTAAAACTACTGTTCACCATGGAAGTCTGCTCCTGGTATTAAAAGTGCATGTTTCAGTCTGCATGTCAGAATTTTTTAATGAAATAGAAAAGCATTTGAGAAGTCACTCAAAATGTGCCCTCATTTTCTTTCTTCAGCATTAATCATAATTTCTATGGCAAAATCAACCCCCTCATTGTGTTCCTTTTTAAATTAAATGTTTTAAGTGTTACCAGTTTATTCCAATCAAGATGGCTTCAGGTGTGCCATACTTTTGTCATAATGAAGACAGTAAGCGCTCTATTTGTTTTTAAGAACACTCTGGGACATTCTGTCATTGGGCTATACTTGGGCTACATCTGGGTGATATTTGGGCTACATTTGGGCTCTTTTGTCTCTGGTGGCCATCTTGGCAGACTTATTTGTTATGAAGTTTCCTAATTTCCTCATTTACTGCAGTCTCCTCAGTAGGAAATACTTTCAGTTTTTTACTTTGATTCCAAAGGCATTCAGATGTGTCACACATTTGCCATAAATTCAGAATGTTAGCACTCTTTTTGCTCATTAGATCACTGTAGTAAAGCTACTGCTCACCAGGGAAAACTGCTTCTGGTATTGAAAGTGCATGTTTTAGTCTGCATGTCAGAATTTTTTAATGAAATAGAAGAGGATTTGAGAAGTCACTCAAAATGTGCCCTAATTTTTCTTTCTGCAGCACTAATCATACTTTTTATGGAAAAATGAACCCCCTCATTTTGTTCCTTTTTAAATTAAATGTTTTAAGAGTTACCACTTTAATCCAAGCAAGATGGCTTCAGGTGTGCCATACGTTTATCATAAGTAGGACTGTTAGCGCTCTAGTTGTTCTTTGGAACACTCTGGGAAGCTGCAGTAGAACACAAAGGAATCAGCTGACAGTCTCTGCCCTTGTTGGATGTACATGTTTTACTGAGAATGTCAGACTTCATTCTCACATGACTGAGAAAGATAATGTGAATTTACAGAAAATAAACTCTCAGTTTAGCTTATAGATCACCTTCCAAACCTCTGTGGGAAAAGCATGAGAAAATATTTTTCTCTCAATCATGATATCCCAGCAGAAGGCTTTTTCACATGGTAAAATCACCTTAGAACATACCACAATTCCTAAAATGAGTATGGTACCATCAACAAATGATTTATAATGTAACTAAAGTCTTAAAACCTTCTATTAACTGCAATGCTTTTTAATGAGGTGCTATCATGTATATTGGTCCCAAGATGGCTGCCAACACTTCTTGGATGAAGTGCTGACAGCCAATCAGATCTCAGGATGAGATGTGTGGTTAGGCTCCGCCCACATATATATATGATTTTACTTTTGATTGTCTCAGGAAGTACTGAACAGATTGACACCAGACCTGCAAAAGGTACATCCCTGACCTGCGGACTACCTCTCTGCCAAATTTCAAGTAATTCTGTTTAGCCGTTCGGGCTGTACCTTGGACTAAAGGTCCCTATGGAAAATTGCATGGGGAAAATGCGTTTTGGGACCCCCCTTTTTTCTCAGCCCCCGCTTGACAAATCCCCCTGAGACTTTCAGGGTAGGAGCGGAGCAAAGCGCCCCACCTATTTTGAAAATTTCGTGAGGATTCGGCAACCGGCGCCAAAGTTATTCCAAATAGAATGTTGCGGATTTCCTATGGAAACACGGTCCTAACTATAACTATCTACTGGCGACCGCCAGTAGATAATATGTATATATATATATATATATATATATATATATATATATATATATATATATATATATATATATATATATATATATATATATATATATATATATTACCTACTGGCGGTCGCCAGTAGGTAGTTATAGTTAGGACCACGTTTCCATAGGAAAACCTCAACATTCTATTTTGAATAACTTTGGCGCCGGTCGACGAATCCTCGCGAATTTCTCAAAATAGGTGGGGCGCTACGCTCCGCTCCTACCCTGAAAGTCTCGGGGGGATCCGTCAAGCGGGGGCTGAGATAAAAGGGTGGTCCCAAAACGCGTTTTTCCCATGCATTTTTCCATAGGACCTTTAGAACGAGCTACAGCCCGAACGGCTGAACAGAATTACTCAAAATTTGGCAGAGAGGTAGTCCCTAGGTCAAGGAAGTGCCTTTTGTAGGTTTGGTGTAAATCTGTTCAGTAGATTCTGAGAAAATAGCCTTTAAATCAATATATATATCTGAGCCCGCTTACGGTACGCTTACCGTACGCTTACGGTAAGCGTACGGTGGCGTGCGCGAGCGCGATTCTGATTGGCTCTTAGATCTTAGTAAACATTCGAATCGGCCGAAACCAGGAAGCGGCGGCCGCCATTTTGTCTCTCGCACTGAGTGTTGTTTATCAAACATGATGGCCAAAAACATGTTACGGGGCTGTTTTGACAACTCCCTCCCACATAGTCATGTTGAGGGAGTCCACAAACATCCCCCAAGGGCAAAAACTGTTTTATTTTTTTTTCGGCAATTCCGCGGGGGACGCTTACCGTACGCTTACCGTAAGCGTACGGTAAAAAAAAAAAAAAAAAAAAAACACTATCCACACTTACCCCACCCCCTGTGCATTTGGTGGCCGAAGGCCACCAAAAGTACAGGGCTTATTAATAGTGACAAAAACACTATCCACACTTACCCCACCCCCTGTGCTTTTGGTGGGCGAATGCCACCAAATGTTCAGGGCTTATTGTAAGGGAAAAAAACACTATCCACACTTACCCCACCCCCTGTGCTTTTGGTGGCCGTAGGGCACCAAATGTACAGGGCTTATTATTTGGGAAAAAAACACTATCCACACTTACCCCACCCCCTGTGCTTTTGGTGGCCGGAGGCCACCAAATGTTCAGGGCTTATTATAAGGGAAAAAAACACTATCCACACTTACCCCACCCCCTGTGCTTTTGGTGGCCGTAGGCCACCAAATGTACAGGGCTTATTATAATGTAAAAAAACACTATCCACACTTACCCCACCCCCTGTGCTTTTGGTGGCCGTAGGCCACCAAATGTACAGGGCTTATTAATAGGTAAAAAAAACTAAATTTTGGCAACATGAAATTATAAAATCGAAATAAAAAAAACACTATGCACATTGACCCCACCCCCTGTGCTTTTGGTGGCCGAAGGCCACCAAATGTACAGGGCTTATTAAAGTTGATAAAAACCGTGCACGGAACGAAGTGTGTTAAGTGGGCGCGCACGCCTCGAATGGCGTAAAGTAACTTAGCATTTAAAAAACCGTACATGATGCTAATACTGTATTTAGACACTTATTTGCCCATGTCTTCTTCCATACATTTTTAGCTATACATATATTACAAATATTTTTTTTTCATAAAGACACATATGTCATCAGCAGAAGATTGCGGTCGCGTGAGTTATAGTTGCCTGCACTAACTATAACGGGGGAATTTCACTGGTTTTTTATCAGTAAAATTTCCGCTAACTATAACATGTGTGAAACCTATGGTTTTTTCAGTGAATTTGCAAGGTTTTTTAAATGCTAATTCCTAACTATAACGTGTGTGAAACCTATGGTTTTTTCAGTGAATTTGTACGGTTTTTTAAATGCTAAGTTACTTTACGCCATTCGAGGCGTGCGCGCCCACTTAACGCAGTTCGTTCCGTGCACGGTTTTTATCAACTTTAATAAGCCCTGTACATTTGGTGGCCTTCGGCCACCAAAAGCACAGGGGGTGGGGTCAATGTGCATAGTGTTTTTTTATTTCGATTTTATAATTTCATGTTGCCAAAATTTAGTTTTTTTACCTATTAATAAGCCCTGTACATTTGGTGGCCTACGGCCACCAAAAGCACAGGGGGTGGGGTAAGTGTGGATAGTGTTTTTTTCCCTTACAATAAGCCCTGAACATTTGGTGGCCTTCGGCCACCAAAAGCACAGGGGGTGGGGTCAATGTGCATAGTGTTTTTTTTATTTCGATTTTATAATTTCATGTTGCCAAAATTTAGGTTTTTTTACCTATTAATAAGCCCTGTACATTTGGTGTCCTACGGCCACCAAAAGCACAGGGGGTGGGGTAAGTGTGGATAGTGTTTTTTTCCCTTGCAATAAGCCCTGTACATTTGGCGCCCTTCGGCAACCAAAAGCGCAGGGGGTGGGGTAAGTGTGGATAGTGGTTTTTTTTTTTTTTTTTTTTTTTACCGTACGCTTACGGTAAGCGTACGGTAAGCGTACCCCGCGAAATTGCCGAAAAAAAAATAAAACCGTTTTTGCTCTTGGGGGATGTTTGGGGACTCCCTCAACATGACTATGTGGGAGGGAGTTGTCAAAACAGCCCCGTAACATGTTTTTGGCCATCATGTTTGATAAACAACACTCAGTGCGAGAGACAAAATGGCGGCCGCCGCTTCCTGATTTCGGCCGATTCGAATGTTTACTAAGATCTAAGAGCCAATCAGAATCGCGCTCGCGCACGCCACCGTACGCTTACCGTAAGCGTACGGTAAGCGTACGGTAAGCGGGCTCAGATATATATATTGATTTAAAGGCTATTTTCTCAGAATCTACTGAACAGATTTACACCAAACCTACAAAAGGCACTTCCTTGACCTAGGGACTACCTCTCTGCCAAATTTTGAGTAATTCTGTTCAGACGTTCGGGCTGTAGCTCGTTCTAAAGGTCCTATGGAAAAATGCATGGGAAAAACGCGTTTTGGGACCCCCCTTTTATCTCAGCCCCCGCTTGACGGATCCCCCCGAGACTTTCAGGGTAGGAGCGGAGCGTAGCGCCCCACCTATTTTGAGAAATTCGCGAGGATTCGTCGACCGGCGCCAAAGTTATTCAAAATAGAATGTTGAGGTTTTCCTATGGAAACGTGGTCCTAACTATAACTACCTACTGGCGACCGCCAGTAGGTATTATATATATATATATATATATACCTGGGGCCAATAAAGTTACTGATGGTATTTAAGCAGCCGTTTTTGTGCCTTCTATTTTACTGCCGCTAGCTGCCTGTGATCAAGGACAAATGTGATGTCTGAAACGCGTAAGGCTAGTGATTTTACCGATGGATTGCTGTATGCGCTGCTGCCTTATGAAATGGAGATGCCGATGGTGAGTGCGTCCTGAAGTGTGGACACTTGTGGAACTTGATAAATACACGGCAGTCCAGCCGTGGGGACTGCACCACGCATACTGAAGCGGCCTGGAGGCTCTGTGAAATTCGAGCCGATCGGACCATTGGCAGGGCAAATATTCACTTGGCAACGCATTACACACTTCATGGGGAGCCCATTTATGGCTGTATTGTGTTGATTATTTCGAGTGGCAGTACGAACTCTTACACGAACTGAGGCTGAATAACAAAGACTACTGCTCCCATAAGACATCTGTGGAGATTGTGGCTGCACCTGGGGCCAATAAAGTTACTGATGGTATTTAAGCAGCCGTTTTTGTGCCTTCTATTTTACTGCCGCTCGCTGCCTGTGATCAAGGACAAATGTGATGTCTGAAACGCGTAAGGCTAGTGATTTTACCGATGGATTGCTGTATGCGCTGCTGCCTTATGAAATGGAGATGCCGATGGTGAGTGCGTCCTGAAGTGTGGACACTTGTGGAACTTGATAAATACACGGCAGTCCAGCCGTGGGGACTGCACCACGCATACTGAAGCGGCCTGGAGGCTCTGTGAAATTCGAGCCGATCGGACCATTGGCAGGGCAAATATTCACTTGGCAACGCATTACACACTTCATGGGGAGCCCATTTATGGCTGTATTGTGTTGATTATTTCGAGTGGCAGTACGAACTCTTACACGAACTGAGGCTGAATAACAAAGACTACTGCTCCCATAAGACATCTGTGGAGATTGTGGCTGCACCTGGGGCCAATAAAGTTACTGATGGTATTTAAGCAGCCGTTTTTGTGCCTTCTATTTTACTGCCGCTCGCTGCCTGTGATCAAGGACAAATGTGATGTCCGAAACGCGTAAGGCTAGTGATTTTACCGATGGATTGCTGTATGCGCTGCTGCCTTATGAAATGGAGATGCCGATGGTGAGTGCGTCCTGAAGTGTGGACACTTGTGGAACTTGATAAATACACGGCAGTCCAGCCGTGGGGACTGCACCACGCATACTGAAGCGGCCTGGAGGCTCTGTGAAATTCGAGCCGATCGGACCATTGGCAGGGCAAATATTCACTTGGCAACGCATTACACACTTCATGGGGAGCCCATTTATGGCTGTATTGTGTTGATTATTTCGAGTGGCAGTACGAACTCTTACACGAACTGAGGCTGAATAACAAAGACTACTGCTCCCATAAGACATCTGTGGAGATTGTGGCTGCACCTGGGGCCAATAAAGTTACTGATGGTATTTAAGCAGCCGTTTTTGTGCCTTCTATTTTACTGCCGCTCGCTGCCTGTGATCAAGGACAAATGTGATGTCTGAAACGCGTAAGGCTAGTGATTTTACCGATGGATTGTTGTATGCGCTGCTGCCTTATGAAATGGAGATGCCGATGGTGAGTGCGTCCTGAAGTGTGGACACTTGTGGAACTTGATAAATACACGGCAGTCCAGCCGTGGGGACTGCACCACGCATACTGAAGCGGCCTGGAGGCTCTGTGAAATTCGAGCCGATCGGACCATTGGCAGGGCAAATATTCACTTGGCAACGCATTACACACTTCATGGGGAGCCCATTTATGGCTGTATTGTGTTGATTATTTCGAGTGGCAGTACAAACTCTTACACGAACTGAGGCTGAATAACAAAGACTACTGCTCCCATAAGACATCTGTGGAGATTGTGGCTGCACCTGGGGCCAATAAAGTTACTGATGGTATTTAAGCAGCCGTTTTTGTGCCTTCTATTTTACTGCCGCTCGCTGCCTGTGATCAAGGACAAATGTGATGTCTGAAACGCGTAAGGCTAGTGATTTTACCGATGGATTGCTGTATGCGCTGCTGCCTTATGAAATGGAGATGCCGATGGTGAGTGCGTCCTGAAGTGTGGACACTTGTGGAACTTGATAAATACACGGCAGTCCAGCCGTGGGGACTGCACCACGCATACTGAAGCGGCCTGGAGGCTCTGTGAAATTCGAGCCGATCGGACCATTGGCAGGGCAAATATTCACTTGGCAACGCATTACACACTTCATGGGGAGCCCATTTATGGCTGTATTGTGTTGATTATTTCGAGTGGCAGTACGAACTCTTACACGAACTGAGGCTGAATAACAAAGACTACTGCTCCCATAAGACATCTGTGGAGATTGTGGCTGCACCTGGGGCCAATAAAGTTACTGATGGTATTTAAGCAGCCGTTTTTGTGCCTTCTATTTTACTGCCGCTCGCTGCCTGTGATCAAGGACAAATGTGATGTCTGAAACGCGTAAGGCTAGTGATTTTACCGATGGATTGCTGTATGCGCTGCTGCCTTATGAAATGGAGATGCCGATGGTGAGTGCGTCCTGAAGTGTGGACACTTGTGGAACTTGATATATATATATATATATATATATATATATATATATATATATATATATATATATATATATATATATATATATATTTATATTTATATATTTATATTATCTACTGGTGGTCGCCAGTAGATAGTTATAGTTAGGACCTATTTTCCATAGGAGATCCGCAACATTCTATTTCCAATAAGTCTGGTGGCGATTTACGAATCTTCGCGAAATTTTCCAAACTTTTGGCCAGCTCTGATCCGCTCCTACCCTGGAAGTTGTGTGGTGATTCGTCAAGCGGGGGCCGAGAAAAAAGGGGAGTCCCAAAATGCGTTTTCCCCATGCAATTTCCCATAGGATCTGTTGTCGCAGCTACAGCCCGAACCGCTGAACGGAATGACATCAAATTTGGCAAAGAGATAGTCCTCAGTTCAGACTCGTGCCTTTTGCATACATGGTGTGAATCTGTTCAGTAGTTCCTGAGAAAATTAGGGTAAAAAAGTTAGTGATATCTATGGCCGCGGAGGATCCGCGGACCGTACATGCACCGTACGCGCACCCTCCCCGAACCGAGCGCGCACCCTCCCGATCGCGCGCTGAATGCTAATTGGCTGTCGAGTGTCTCTCTACATTCGAAACCAGGATCTGTTGGCGGCCATTTTCTGCCTCGGTAGAAGCGAGGCTGAAGAAGCAAGGGGAATAAGTGTGTAAAACATATAAAGGGGGCAGAGTGGAAATACTCTGACCCTCTAGAGGTGCTTAGGGGGTCCCAGAAGGACCCCCTGGGGCCCCCTTTTAAAAAAAAAAAAACGGCGAAATACGCTCACGGTGCGCGCATCCTAACGCGTTGGGTGCACGGATTCTCACGCGTTGGGTGCGCCGATCCACGGCAATGTTTTTTGAAAAAAGACAAGAAATCATTGGTTGTATGCCTACTTTGTACACTGAAAGGTAGGGTGTATATTTCTGTTTTTTAAAGGTATGATTCTTATTCTTTAGCAAAAACAGATTGTAAGGAACATTATATATGATAAGCTGATATGTTGAAAAGTCAAGCACACTTCCTGTCTTGATTAGCAACATTGTGTGCTGAACTTGTGACCTGTGAGCTCAGTGCAGTGTTCCATGACCTGTTTCTATGGTAACAGGCAGAGGGCAGATTGGGGGAAGGGTTGAAATGTATTTCAGTTGGAAAGGGTTGAAATGTTTAACCAATAGAAATGTGTGTTTGCTTTTGAGTTTATGTGTGAAGGATTGTGATTTGATGTTTACATGTATATGTGTGGAAAATGAAAGGGAAACTTTTCCATTCTTTGTTTTTGCTGAGAGGTGCACAGTGCAGAGATTCTGTAAAAGAAAATATGGTGAGTGATTGATATACTTCTTAATCTACAAAAGAACTTGAAAGATGAGTTATTTAATTGTGAGGGGATGTATGTAGACTATTTTGATTTTAATCAGACTAATGTATTTCTCCTGCTAAAGTGTAGGGAGTACATTTTTTCTCTACAATGTGTGTGCATGTAGAAACCATTCTGTGATAAGCATTTGTGTTTTTCATGTGTTTGTAGACAGATAACTGTGCTGTTTTTAAATTTTGGTAGAATTAGAAACCAGTCATTGTTTATGAATTTGTGAAATGAGTTATGTTATGTTTCTATACTAAAATGTAGTACTACTTCTAGATGAAGAAATGTGTTTTTGGTATAGTGCAAGGGATAGTGTTGTTTGTCTAGAATCACACAGTGAGTCTGTGTGCATTTGGGAACCAATGTGAGAGAAGCATTTGGTAACATTGTGTATTTGCTGACAGATAACTGTTTTAACTTGTCATGTTGTGAAGTTTTAGTAGCATTAGAAGACAGTTATGGCTTATGATTTGATTAAATGAGTCAGGCATTGACAGTAAATTGCAGTCCTGAAATATGTAGATTGTGTGCAGTTCCCTTACCACTTGCACTGTAGTGAATGAGTTTTGGTAAACTCCTAGGGATAGTGGTGCTTGTCTAGAATCACACTGTGAGTTAGTGTGTATTTGGGATCAGTGTGAGAGAAGCATTTGGTAACATCATGTATTTGCTGACAGATAACTGTTTTAAAACCTGTCATGTTGTGAAGTTTTAGTAGCATTAGAATCCAGTCTTTGCTTATGCGTCGATTAAATGAATCATGCTTTGACACTGATGTACTGTACTTAAATATGTAGATTGTGTGCAGTACCATTAACTCTTCCAGACTAGTGAATGAGTTTTGGTAAACTCCTAGGATAGTGTTGCTTGTCTAAAATCCCACTGTGAGTCTGTGTGCATTTGGGTAAGGATTGTGAGAGAAGCAGTTGGTAACATCGTGAATTTGCTGACAGATAACTGTTTTAAAATCAGTCATGTTGTCAAGTTTTAGTAGCATTAGAAGCCAGTCTTTGCTTATGCTTTGATTAAATGAGTCAGGCTTTGACAAAAAAGTGCAGTGCTGAAATATGAAGATTGTGTGCAGTTCCCTTACCACTTCCACAGTAGTGAATGATTTTTGGTAAACTCCTGGGTATAGTGGTTGTTGTCTAGAATCACACTGTGAGTCTGTGAGCATTTGGGAACCACTGTGAGAGAAACATTTGGTAACATCATGTATTTGCTGACAGATAACTAATTTTAAACCTGTCATGTTGTCAAGTTTTAGTAGCATTAGAAGCCAGTCATTGCTTATGCATTGATTAAATGAGTCAGGCATTGACACTAAAGTGCAGTCGTGAAATATGTAGATTGTATGTAGTTCCCTTACCACTTCCACTGTAGTGAATGAGTTTTGGTAATCTGCTAGAGATAGTGTTGTTTGTCTAGAATCACACTGTGAGTCTGTGTGCATTTGGGAACCACAAAGAGAGAAGCGTTTGGTAACATCGTGTATTTGCTGACAGATAACTGTTTTAAAACATGTCATGTTGTCAAGTTTTCGTAGCATTAGAAGACAGTTATGGCTTATGCTTTCATTAAATGAGTCAGGCATTGACAGTAAATTGCAGTTGTGAAATATGTAGATTGTGTGCAGTTCCTTTACCACTTGCACTGTAGTGAATGAGTTTTAGTAAACTCCTAGGGATAGTGGTGCTTGTCTAGAATCACACTGTGAGTTAGTGTGTATTTGGGATCAGTGTGAGAGAAGCATTTGGTAACATTGTGTATTTGCTGACAGAAAACTTTTTAAAACCTGTCATGTTGTCAAGTTTTAGTAGCATTAGAACCTAGTCATTGCTGATGCGTTGATTAAATGAGTCAGGCATTGACACTAAAGTGCAGTCGTCAAATATGTAGATTGTGTGCAGTTCCCTTACCACTTCCACTGTAGTGAATGAGTTTTGGTAATCTGCTACGGATAGTGTTGTTTGTCTAGAATCACACTGTGAGTCTGTGTGCATTTGGGAACCACTGTGAGAGAAGTGTTTGGTAACATCGTGTATTTGCTGACAGATAACTGTTTTAAAACATGTCATGTTGTCAAGTTTTAGTAGCATTAGAAGACAGTTATGGCTTATGCTTTCATTATATGAGTCAGGCATTGACAGTAAATTGCAGTTGTGAAAAATGTAGATAGTGTGCAGTTCCCTTACCACTTGCACTGTAGTGAATGAGTTTAGGTAAACTCATAGGGATAGTGGTGCTTGTCTAGAATCACACTGTGAGTTAGTGTGTATTTGGGATCACTGTGAGAGAAGCATTTGGTAACATCATGTATTTACTGACAGATATCTGTTTTAAAACCTGTCATGTTGTGAAGTTTTAGTAGCATTAGAAGCCAGTCTTTGCTTATGCTTTAATTATATGAGTCAGGCTTTGACATAAAATTGCAGTCCTGAAATATGAAGAGTGTGTGCAGTTCCCTTACCACTTCCACAGTAGTGAATGATTTTTGGTAAACTCCTAGGTATAGTGGTTGTTGTCTAGAATCACACTGTGAGTCTGTTTGCATTTGGGAACCACTGTGAGAGAAGCATGTAGTGTTCTAACATACTATACACTTGTCTTTTACACCTTCAATTCCCTAGTCAGTATCCATACACTTCCAGGAAACATCCTGTCACTTCCTTTGCAGTCCTCTAGAGACCCATTCAACAGCATGTACTAATCCATTCACTGTGCCAAAACCCAAACACTTATAAATTCACCAAGACACTCTCTTTCCAGTACTCTAATGATTCAGTCAATGCCTAAGTATTCATGCACTGAGCCAGGTCTTAGCACATGGACTTCTTCAAACCCCTATCCACTATGCATGCTGTCCTCTAACCACCTACACACTTGTCTTTCACACCTTCAATTCCCCAGTCAGTATCCGTTCACTTCCAGCAAACACCCTGTCACTCCCGTTGCACTCCTCTAGTGACCCATTCAGCATCATGTACTAATCCATTCACTGCACCAAACCCTAATAAATTCACCCAGGCACTCTCCTTGCAGTACTCTAATCATTTAGTCACTACCCAAGTACTCATCCAGTGACCCAGGCCTTAGTATATGGGCTGCTTCAAACCCTTATCCACTATGCATGCAGTCCTTTAACCACCTACACAATTGTCTTTCACACCTTCAATTCCCTAGTCAGTATCCATACACTTCCAGGAAATATCCTGTCACTCCCTTTGCAGTCCTCTAGTGACCCATTCAGCACCATGTACTAATTCATTCACTGTGCTAAAACCCAAACACTTATAAATTCACCAAGATACTATCTTTGCAGTTCTCTAATTATTCAGTCAGTGCCTAAGTATTCATACACTGAGCCAGGCCTTTGCACATAGACTGCTTCAAACCCCTATGCACTATGCATGCAGTCTTCTAACCACCTAGACACTTGTCTTTCACACTTTCAACTTCCTAGTCAGTATCCATACAGTCCAGCACTTGTCACTGCCTTTGCACTCCTCTAGTGACCCATTCAGTACCAAGTACTAATCCATTCCCTGTGCGAAAAGCCTAGCACTTATAAATTCACCTAGGCACTCTCCTTGCTGTACTCTAATCATTCAGTCAGTACCCAAGAAGTCATGCAGTGAGCCAGGCCTTAGCACATGGACTGCTTTAAATGCCTATGCAGTATGGATGCAGTCCTCTAATCACCTACACAGTTGTGTTTCACACCTTTGATTCCCTAGTTAGTATTCATACTCTTCTAGCAAACACCCTGTCCCTCACCCAGTGTGTCTCCTTATAGTACTGTAATCATTTAGTCAGTTAGCATGTAGTCTTTTAGGGCCATATGTAGGTAATTTTTATTTACTGATTCCTAAATACCGAATGTTACCGATTCGGTATTTTAGAATCGGTAAATAGAATGTAGGTAAAAAATTGGTAAATTTTACCGATTCAGTAATATTTGTTATTACCGATTCGGTATTTACCGAATCTGTAATAAGGCATACCTTCCCATTCATTCCTATGGGCCTGGAGGCCCATAGGAATGAATGGGAAGCCATTCACTATTAACGATTCGTTAAATGCCGAATCGGTAATACGGGGAGCATATTCAAGGGTGGCAGGGTGTCACATTGACACCCTGTTGCACCCCTGAATCGTGCATGTGTGCACATGTGGCGCACATACATGCCCTAAGGGCATGTATGTCTGCCACATGGCACTTTTAAAAACGCACAAAATTGCTTTTGAAAAGGTATTCGGTATTTACCATCAAATTGTAGTTGGTGATAAATAACGAATCCTTAAACCACATATGCACTCACTTCAGTGCTCCCTACATAGGATATAAGGATTCGGTAATTTACCGATTCGGTATTTTACCGATTTCTTAAAATACCGATTCGGTAAATTACCGAATCCTTAAAACTTGCCTCCTACATTAGAAAGGGCTAAATACCGGTCGGTAACGGGAAAATTACCGATTTTAGGCCGTTACCGACCGGTATTTAGCTATCTACATATGGCCCTTAGTGAGGTAGGCTTTAGGGCATGAACTGCTTCGAAGTAGTATGCACTATGCATGTGGTGTTTTAACGATCATCATACTTGTGGTTCAGGGCTATAGTTTCTTAGTCAGTTTTTATATAAAATGTGTTTGTACAGTAATGGAATAGTATACATTTGAAAGTTATTAATAAACATTTATTTGTTATTCTTTTTTACAGATACAGAACATGAGTGTTTCTCATCTGTTTGCACTCTTCTCGTGCAAGATTGTTTGGATGAAGGGTCCTTAGGTGTTTCATCATACTTGCTGTGCCGCACAAGTATTTTTTGTTAGGATCCCCTCGTAACAGAACTCTTTGGCAAATCTTGTGAGTGACGAAGGTGGCATTGGTCTTTGTTTGCCCCTTGGGAAAAGTAAAAAATGTCCTCACCACGGAAGACAAACGTTGTGGGCGTGGTGCCTTCTGCAAAAAAAATTCCTCAGATTCGGTAAATATTTTAAAGCGGCAACATTTACAGTTTTTGTAAGTTAAACTTATTAAATTGTGTTAGCTGTATGCATTTTATATATCTGTGATTTGTTTCTTGTGGTATTTTGTTGAGAATACCATGTTGTTGTTTTTTTAACAATCTTTCTGATTTTCCAGGTCTGTCGTCGACATCCATGGTCCCCACAGGAGTGTTCCGCCTTGTTGTTTTGTATTATTGTTGTTACATTTTGTTTATTAGTTTATTGTTCATATATATGTTAATAAAAAAATAAAGTTTGAAAATAGTTTATTGTTTATATATTTATTATTATAAAAAATAAAGTTTGAAAAAAAAATTAATAACGTGTTTGGTTGTTCTCTTAACTGCTGTGTGACTCTTTCTTGTTCTTATTACTGTTATTTGATGGAGTCCACTATGGTGTTACATTTTGGGGCACTTATCGCTGGAATACTGGTGATATCTGCAGTTTGCACCAACTTCTGAATAGTGTGTTAGATTTATCTCAACTTTACTTCCGTTAAAGTGCTGATAATGAAATGGAGAATAGCCGTTCCCGTGCAAAAAGACACGAGGTGCACCTTTCCGATTTATTCTAAATACTAAAATCCTGTATTGAATTGCACTGAGGTATTGACTGCACTTACAGTGTACACACAAAATCTATTAAGAAATCTCATTGTATTTATATTGATTGGGAATAGTGCGTCAGGTGCTGGATCTTGACGAGATACACTTCTCAGTTCGTATATTGTTCTGCACACGAAAAAAATCACATCACAACTTTTGCACCAATTGCAATGCGAAACAAATTCAGGCGATAAGACACGTTAGCACCAGGGATTTTACACCTGCTTTCTGCTGATGTTAAGCAGGTCAACTACCTGCACCATGAAAGGGAACACAGCCAAGAGCCACACCAGAACACCCACAGGTGCCATAGAGTCAATGAGCATGATACAGGGATACCCATGAGGGCCAGAAGACTCATCTCAACAACTCCAGGACCGCCAATGCCCCCCAAACCCACATCTTAGTAAGTGCGTCCCTGTGGTCATTGTCTTAGCATGATAGGCACGAGCCCTGCAACATCACAGTGTGCTGTCACCTCAGCGTTGGCAGTGAGCCTGGATGTGTAGCTACGCACGCATCCTCCTGCATGCACAACTGGCGTGTGCTGGTCTGGGGTTCACAGGTCAGTGCAGGGGTGTGCCTATCCGGCAACGGGAACGGGGTGTCTCGGACATGTCCGTGTACAGGAAGTGCGGTAAGTGTGTCTCTGTGTTCTGGTGTGGCCTGCTACAAGAGCCGCAGCAGTCGATGTTGTAAAGTGGCATGCACCACCTCCAAACGGCACTGTGATGTTGTAGTTGGAATGTAGCAGGACATGCGCAAATAGACATTACAATGGTGTGCCGGACGAGTGTACGAGATACAACAGCGCACTGTACAAAAGTGTGGGGGCTCGTGGGAGGGAGGAGCAGCCGTTTGGCAACATAACACACAGTGAACTCGACCATGTGCCACATGCTGGGCATCTCATCCATGATGACCACGGTAACAGACATCTCACAACACCAACGACTGGCCTTTGTACACATCCTGTATGAATGCAGCGTGGTTTTCACTTCTATGCTCGTTCAGTGGTGTGATGTTGGCGGGTTGTGTGACTTGTGCTCCTTGTTGGTGTGTTTCATTTTGGCCATTGTTAGTCTATATGTGTGTTGTACTTAATTGTGCATGTGTGCCATTCTGCCCATCTCCCCCCACTCCCTGCTTCTTCCTGTTCCTAGTGCTGTTGTGTCTTTAATTTTGTTGCTGCACACATAAATACATGTAAAGAATAAATTAGAATAGTTCCTTGATTCTGTTAGGTTTCAAAACTTCTCTATTGGTTTCTTTTTAATTTTCCATATGAACCATTTTTTTAATATTCAACAACACATAGAAGTCAGAAGTGCAACGTATTCTATCAACACACTTTCTAGAACATTCTACAACGTGTGCAGGTTAAAAGTTCATCAATTTTTTAAAACTTAACAATATTTTTTTGTAACATTTTCTTGAATATTTAACGACACGTGCAGGTTAAAAGTTGACGATTGTTTTAAGTTCGAACAGTGCCTTCCAAATGCAAGTAGCAGGTGTGGTTGAGCTGAGCAAATTTTATCCTATGATATGTACTCCACGTTGAAACTGCTTTTTCTTAACCAATCACAAAGATGCTTTTCCACAAAACTAATGTGCACCCTACTTTTAAAAAATAATGCTTTTCATGATATCTTTAGAGTTAAGTTATAGATAGGAATTAGCATATAAAAAACCTTTGAAATTCACTGAAAAAACCATAGGTTTCAGGCACGCTATAGTTAGGAATTAGCATTACAATGCAGCGCATCTTGGCGCAAGGATAAACAGATGCGTGACGCATCTGATGGCATAAGGGCAGCGCATTGCTGGAGTCGTGTCGCAAGCACGACGCAACTCCAGCAATGCTCAGGGGCTGCCCATACCAAACATGCTACGTCATGCCTTACGCCTGCTTCAAGCAGGCGAAGGGTTTTGACGCAGTCGCGTCGGAAAAGTGACTCAGTGAAATCTTGTAGATTTCACTGCGTCACTTTTCCGAGGCTTTTTCTGACAGAACGCCCACCCTTCATACATTAAACCTGACGCAGGTTTAATGTAGGGCAGGGCTTTACAACGTGATGCATCTCCCTAGATGCGTCACGTTGTAAATAAGGCGCAACATGGCGCATGGTTTATGCAGCCACTGCGTCACAGAAGTGACGCAACGGCGGCGTAAATGTCTCGCAAGGGGCTTGTAAATCTGCCCCTATGTTTTTTTCAGTGAATTTCAAAGGTTTTTTAAATGCTAATTTTTAAGTGTGATAGTAGTTATACCTATTTTTATGTACAAAAAACATTCAAACTGAAATATTGATACATTTTTTTGTTTTCATTTTTTATTTTAATATATTTATATTATATATTATTTTCTTTTTAAAAAAAAATGTTAACAATTTTTTTCTGAGTAGCGCGCTCAAAGTGTACACATCACGGTGGGTGCGCGGATTGTAGCTGCCATTTTAGAAAAGTTGGGAAGGATCCGCGTACGGTGTGTGACGGCTCTGTGTTTTTCAGTTACATCATATACATTCAATATTACGTGATGTGCGCGATTGGTATGCGACCAATTCGCGCATTCGCAACACAAGCGCATTACGGCATGAGATCATTTTGCGGTGGCGGGTCCCGCGTGATGCCATATACATGCTGGGACGCGCTGGGTGCATGACTCCCGCAAAGAAAATGCATGTTCCAAAATGATATGTATGTGTCTTTAATATACATATTAGGGCAAGAGATTATCTAAGATATTCATAAAAATAATATATTTGTACTTATAATAAACTTCTATTATTTTTGAATATATTTTTGTGAAGTCGGGTGCGTGTATCGTGAGAGCAGAGAACCAGGTCAGTAGAGCTGCTGTAGAGCCAGAGAAACTAGGTCAGCAGAGCAGTTGTAGAGCCAGAGAACCACATCAGCAGAGCTGCTTTAGAGCCTAAGAAGCAGGTCAGCAGAGCTGCTCTAGAACCAGAGACCCAGGTCAGCAGAGCTGCTCTAGAGCCAGAGACCCAGGTCAGCAGAGCTGCTCTAGAGGCCGAGAACCAGGTCAGCAGAGCTGCTGTAGAGCCAGAGACATCAGGTCAGCAGAGCTGCTTTAGAGGCAGAGAAACAGGTCAGCAGAGCTGCTCTAGAGCCAGAGAAAGCAGGTCAGCAGAGCTGCTTTAGAGGGAGAGGACCAAGTCAGCAGAGCTGCTTTAGAGCCAGAGAACCAGGTCAGCAGAGCTGCTCTAGAGCCAGAGAACCAGGTCAGCAGAGCTGCTTTAGAGCCATAGAACCAGGTCAGCAGAGCCGCTCTAGAGGCAGAGAACCAGGTCAGCAGAGCTGATTTAGAGGGCGAGAACCAGGTCAGCAGAGCTGCTTTAGAGCCAGAGAACCAGGTCAGCAGAGCTGCTTTAGAGCCATAGAACCAGGCCAGCAGAGCTGCCTTAGAGCCAGAGAACCAGGTCAGCAGAGCTCCTGTAGAGCCAGAGACACCAGGCCAGAAAAGCTGCTTTAGAGGGAGAGAACCAGGTCAGCAGAGCTGCTCTAGAGGAAGAGATCCAGGTCAGCAGAGCTGCTCTAGAGCCAGAGAACCATGTCAGCAGAACTGCTTTAGAGCCATAGAACCGGGTCAGAAAAACTGCTTTAGAGCCTAAGAACTAGGTCAGCAGAGCAGCTCTAGAGCCAGAGAACCAGGTCAGCAGACTTGCTGTAGAGCCAGAGAAACCAGGTCAGCAGAGCTGCTTTAGAGGGAGAGAACCAGGTCAGCAGAGCTGCCTTAGAAACAGAGAACCAGGTCAGCAGAGCTGCTTTAGAGCCAGAGAACCAGATCAGCAGAGCTGATTTAGAGGGAGAGAACCAGATCAGCAGAGCTGCTTTAGAGACAGAGAACCAGGTCAGCAGAGCTGCTTTAGAGGGAGAGAACCAGGCCAGCAGAGCTGCTTTAGAGCCAAGGGACCAGGTCAGCAGAGCTGCTCTAGAGTCAGAGAAACAGGTCAGCAGAACTGCTTTAGAGTCATAGAACCTAGTCAGCAGAGCTACTTTAGAGCCAGAGAACCAGGTCAGCAGAGCTGCTCAAGCTGACACTGACTGACTGACACTGACTGATTGACACTGACTGACACTGATTGACTGACACTGACGCTGACTGACACTGACTGACACTGATTGACTGACACTGACTGACTTACTGACTGACACTGATTGACTGACACTGACTGACTGACACTGACTGACTGACACTGACTGACACTGATTGACTGACACTGACTGACAATGGTTGACTGACACTGACTGACTGACACTGACTGACACTGATTGACTGACACTGACTGACACTGACTGACTGACACTGACTGACTGGCTGACACTGACTGACTGGCTGACACTGACTGACACAGACTGACACTGACTGACTACTCTCTACTACTCTACTACTCACTCTCTACTACTCACTATCTACTACTCTACTACTCACTCCCTACTACTCTCTACTACTCACACTCTACTACTCCCTACTATTCACTCTCTACTATTCACTCTCTACTACTCACTCTCTACTACTCTCTACTACTCTCGCTCTTCTACTCACTCTCTGCTACTCTCTCCTGCTCTCTACTACTACTCTCTACTACTCAATCTCTACTACTCACTCTACTACTCTCTACTACTCTCTACCACATACTCTCTACTACTCTACTACTCACTCTCTACTACTCTCTCTCTACTACTCACTCTCTATTACTCACTCTCTCTACTACTCACTTTCTACTACTCTCTACTACTCTCTACCACTCACTCTCTACTACTCTACAACTCACTCTCTACTACTCTCTCTCTACTACTCACCCTCTAATACTCACTCTCTACTACTCTCTACTACTCACTCTCTATTACTCTCTCTCCACTAATCTCTACTACTCACTCTCTACTACTCACTCTCTACTACTCACTCTCTACTACTCGCTCTCTACTACTCTCTACTACTCACTCTCCACTACTCACTCTCTACTACTCGCTCTCAACTACTCTACTACTCACTCTACTACTCACTCTCTACTACTCTACTATTCTCTACTACTCTCTCTACTTCTCACTCTCTATTCTCTCTACTACTCACTCTCTACTATTCTCTACTACTCACTCTACTACACACTCTCTACTACTTGCTCTCTACTATTCGCTCTCTACTACTCCCTTCTACTCACTCTACTACTCACTCTCCACTACTCTCTACTACTCACTCTACTACTCCACTACTCTCTACTACTCACTCTCTACTACTCTACTGCTCTAAACTACTCTCTCTCTACTACTGACTCTCTACTACTCTCTACTACTCACTCTCTACTACTCACTCTCTACAACTCACTCTCTACAACTCGCTACTACTCACTCTCCACTACTCTCTACCACTCACTCTCTACTACTCACTCTCTACTACTCTCTTCCACTCTCTACTACTCACTCTCTACTACTCTCTACAACTCACTCTCTCTGCTACTCACTCTCTTCTACTCACTCTCTACTACTCTCTACTACTCACTCTTTACTACTCACTCTCTACTACTCACTTTCTACTATTCACTCTCTACTACTCTCTACTCCTCACTCTCTACTCCTCACTCTCTACTACTCACTCTACTACTCACTCTCTACTCTCTACCTCTCTACCGCTCTCTACCTCTCTCTCTACTACTCTCTACCTCTCTACACCTCTACCTCTCTACACCTCTACCTCTCTACCTCTACCTCTCGACCTCTATACCTCTACCTCTACACCTCTACCTCTCTACCTCTCTCTACCTCTCTCCACACGCACACATATGCACATACATATATGCATATAAATGTATATGTGTTTATATATATGTAAACGTATGTTATCTACTGGCGGACACCAGTAGATAGTTATAGTTAGGACCGTGTTTCCCTAGGAAATCTCAAAATTCTATTTTGAATAACTTTGGCGCGGGTTGACAAATCTTTGCAAAATTTTCAAAACTAATGGGGCGCTCTGCTCAGCTTCTATCCTGAAAGTCTCGGGTGAATTCGTCAAGCGGGGACCGAGAAAAAGGGGGTTCCCAAAACGCGTTTTCCCCATGCATTTTCCCATAGGGCCTTTAGTCGAAGGTACAGCCCGAACGGCTGAACAGAATTACTTGAAATTTGCCAGAGAGGTAGTCCTCAGGTCAGGGATGTGCCTTTTGCATATATAGAGTCAATCTGTTCAGTAGCTCCTGAGAAAATTGCAGTTAAAAGCACATACATATCTATAGCCGCGCAACGTGCGCGCACCGTGCGCGCACCCTAACGTGCGCGAGCGTAATTCTGATTGGTTGTTACATGTCAGTCAACGTTCGAATCGGTCGAAATCAGGAAGTGTCGGCCGCCGTTTTGTTTGTTTTCAGTGCGAAAGTGGAAAAGGAAGGTGGCAAACATGAAAAGGGGGCATGGTAGAGAGTTCCTGACCCCCTAGACTTGGTCAGGGGGTCCCTGAAGGACCCCGAAGGCAGAAAACAACATTTTAATTTATTTATTTTTTTAAATCGCGAAGGTGCGCGCACGGTGCGTGCACAGTGAAAAACTATAAAAAAAATAAAAATAAATTTAACACGTAGTTTATTGAAAAATAAATATATAACAAAATTAAAATACATACATAACTTAGCATTTAAAAAACGTACAAATTCACTGAAAAAAACATAGGTTTCACACACGTTATAGTTAGGAATTAGCATTTAAAAAACCTTGAAAATTCACTTAAAAAACCATAGGTTTCACACATGTTATAGTTAGGTGGATATTTCACTCGTAAAAAAACAATGAAATTCCCACGTTATAGTTAGTTGAGATAACTATAACTCGCGCGACCGCCACTCTATCACAAGGATGATGTCATCAGTGATGTCATGAGTGATGCCACTGACCATGTCATGAGTAATGTAATATGTGAAGTCATGAGCAGAGGCTATAGTTATCTCAACTAACTATAACGAATACCTTCTTGATGGACTCAAAGTAAAAAACAGAAAGCATTTCCTACTGAGGAGACTGTAGTAAATAAGGAAATTAAGAAACTTCATAACAAATAAATCTCCCAAGATGACCACCAGAGACAAAATAGCCCAAATGCAGCACTAATATCACCCAGATGTAGCCCACGTGTAGCCCAATGACAGAAGTGTGCAAAACACTTATTTTTTGTGTATTTGCAGTTTTATATAGTGCAGACTTGTCAGGTATTGGAGTGCTTTACATGAGCATTGGTTACATCACACAAGATCAAATTCATTTTGGTTGTAGACATGGGGAGATTAAGTGATTTGACCAGAATCACAGAATGTTGAGCTGAAGCAGAAACTCCAACCAGGTTCCCCAGTTGCAAAGTCAGCAGCTCTGGAAGTAACACCACATCCTCTCCCCTAGGTTCAACATTTAATCAAGTGGTCAACTGGATAAAAAAACATAAAGATTACAAATAATTTAAAAGTTCTTTGTCGCTATTTGAAAACTCAGAAAATATGTCCTCATTTTAGTTTTTTAGAGCACTAACCATAATTTTAATGCAAATAAGACCCTCTCATATATGTAATTTCTAAAGGAAATACTCTAGGTATTACAGTTTTGATTACATCAAGATGACGTCAGGCGTTCCACACTTTTGTAATAAATATAGAATGTTAGCAATCTAGTGGTTCATTGGGATACTGTTGAGAGGCAGAGGCCAGGGGCACGGACGTTGAAAATTGAAGGCAGGTAGGAGAGTGCAGATGCAACAATTTGACCACACTGGGCAGGCAGGAAGGGCAGTGGCAGCACAACAGACTATGGAAGGCAGTGGAAAGGGGGGCAGGGGCAACAAACCAACAATACAGGACTGGCAAGAGGGGTTGTGGCAATATAATAGACCATTGTGGGCAGAAGGAAGAGGCAGTGGTAGTACAACCATACATGCCAACAGACCTGTTTCAGACAGGACACGTCCAATGTTTTTAAGCTCAAATGGGCTTTATTTGATCTGTCTCCTGTCTACAATCTCCTCTTTTTCAATGTAACTCAAAGGGGAAAATCAATACCCCAGTTTTTTTCAAAATCTCCCTCTTACCAAGTTCAAAATGTTCGCACGTATGGTACATTGGATCATGGTAGGCAGGAGGAATTGGGGTAGGGACATGGACTCGGATAACAGAGGACAGGAAGGACATGGAGGGGTGCACCAAACTGACCCTACAGGGCAGGCATCAGGGTTTGCAGCAGCACAATACACCACACAGCGCATGCGGGACGGGAGTGCAGCACAACAATCCATAGAAAGCAATAGGGAGGGGACAGGACCATGCACATGGACAACATTGAACAGAGGGGAAAGAGGCAATGGTAGCTTGCTGACCAGACAGGAGAGAAAGCTGCAGCATAACAGACCATACAGGGCAGGAGGGACGGATCAGGGGCATTACAATGGAACAGACAAGCCAGGAGGGAGGGAATAGGGGTCTGCACATGGAAACAGAGGCCTGGGGGCAAGGGGGCAGGGCAGGAGCAGCAAGATGACCATGGAGGTCAGGCAGGTTGGGCACTAGAAAAAAGACACACCATGGAGAGCAACAATGAGACTATGATGGCATACACACATACCATGGAGGGAAGGTGGGAGGGAGTCAGGGGCAGCTAGCTGACCACACAGGGAAGGTCGGAAGGGCCATGGCAGCACAGAAGACCATGCATGGCAAGCAGAAGGGTTAGTGGCAGCACAATGGCTATGATGGGGAAGAAGTAAGGACCATGGATGATAGAAGAGAGGGTCAGGACCTGGGCACAGACAAGAGAGTTCAGGGGAAGGGGCCTCACAACAGACCGCGCGGGGCAGGCAAGAGGAGCAGTTGCAGCACAACAGACCAGGGAGGGCAGAAGGGTGTGGCAGTAAAATGGACCATGGAGGACAGGAGGAAGGGGATAGGGGCATGGCATGTGGACAGGCAGGGTGGAGGTGGCAGGGACAGGTTACAGTCATCTGACAATGCTAGGCAGGTGGGAGGGGAGTGGCAGCTCAACAGAACAGTCAGAGTAGATAGGAGTGGCAGGTCCATGGAACATGGTAGGCAAAAAGGATGGAGCAGGGGCATGCACAAAGACATCGGAGGGCAGGGGGAAGGAGAATAGGGGCAGCAAGCTAAGCACAGAGGCTAAGCAGGAGGTCAATGATGGGCCATAGAATTGGGCAATGGAGGGCAGGAGGAGTGGACTGGTACATCATGCTAAATGGAGGGCAGTGGCAACACATCAGACCATGCATGGCAGGAGGGAGGAGCCTAGTCCATGGATTCAGACAACAGAGGATAGGGAGGAGGTGGATGGGGCAACAAGCTAACTGTTCAGAGAAGGTGGATATTAGGAACTTTATTGTTTTTAAGATGTGTGTCTGTGCGAAGTACTTAAAATATGAACAAGTATGCAGCATAATCTCACTTTTATTCAGGAAGAAGAGGACGTTTGTGACTGTGACTCCGGGCTCACTTGGCAGAAACACCCCCTGACCCTCCACCCCATCACAAAAAGTAATGCCCGTGAAAAGGGTAGGTGGACGCAGTGTTATATAGAACATAGTCCTGAGAGCACGATTGAAAATGAAAACTAGATATAGTATATGGTATAAACTATGGACCAACAAGTGTGATATAAGATGAACCGGGGCGTGAAATATAATATGCAATACATTGTTCGCAATGACAGATTCATTGGAGAGCGCGAGATAGCACAGGCACTAGCGCGTGCTATGCGATATGCACCTTGGAGTGTAATATGCACAGGGCAGTGTTGTGTAACCTAACTAGTCTCTAAAGTTGTAATATAAAATATGTGCTGGGTAGTGTAACGTTGCATATGCACTGTGACAAAGATATGGATCCCAGATTGTATTATGTATGGCATAGCGCTGTGCGTTATATCATAGGCATCGAGGAAGGCACTTTAGATGGGGCAATATAACCCGTGCGAAGTCAAGTGTGGCATGACATATTCACGGGGTGGTGTTACAGTGCACATGGGCTAGAGAGTGTCATAGCATACGCACTACCTGGTGGAATACAACACAGAGGTGTGAGGCACTCGGCGGGCACTGGTGGGTGTAACACAGCATTGGGCTCAGCCAGGAGCACGCTGTGACTCTCAAGTGAGGTTTGTCTCCTTTCCAGAGAGTAAAATAAAAAGTATTACACATCCGGCGGTGGATGTGTGTTTTATTAACGGTGAGGGCGTTTCTTGCATAGTTTGGTCGAATTTTTGTCGAATCCCCTTTGAATGGCTTGGTGTTCGTGTATATTAAATGTGCCCGTCAATAGCTACCCATGTTTGTATAAATAAACAACAAGGGTGTCTACTTGGAGAGTACCCACCGGCGGGGGCGCCGGGATTAGGCACGTTAGGTCGTCAGACAGGTTAGAGCTTCACTAGCGGTGTAAATACATTCCATGTGGATTAATTCTATGCATAGTCGCCTTTTAATGAATATCACGCAAATCGTCATGGTGATAGGTAAATACGGTTTGTCCAGCATGTCCTAGGTGTTTCTATAAATATATATATTTTTTAAATATTAAAAAACAAAGGCCGGCCCCGGGGGATAGGGTCCCTGAGGCCATAAGTGGCCTGAGGAGGAGGGCAACGCAGCTCCCCTCCTAAAGAATAAAAAAAAGAAAAGGCCATGACACGGGGGTAGGGGTCCCCGGGGCCGATTAAGGCCTTGGGAGGGCCAAATTAATTTTTTTTAACCAAAAAGATTAGGGTGCAGACCCTGGGGGATGGGGTCCCCAGGGCCAGTAAATTAGAAAAAGAAGGGGGTGTCACACAGCCGGCATCGCGCCGGAGTCCATGCCCCCTCCTTGCAGCACTCTGCAAACGCGCCCCCTGGCCAGTTGTGAGTTGGGGAATCAATTCCTCTTCAATACTGAGGGTCCCTGAGGGCCAACTAGCCCAACAGGTATCTCCAGTATGCACCAGGGAGCTGCGTTGCAGACAGGTGTTCTGAGGCCATGCCCCTTTTTACACCTCTATGCAACGCAGCTCTGTGGCACTTACTGGAGGTACCTAGTGGGCTAGTTTGACCCTAGGGACGCTTAGTATTCAAGGGGACTTAATCTCTCAACTTAGAATGGCCACAGGGTGCGTTTACACAGTGGTGAAGGGAGGGGACGGGTCCTGAGTTAACGTGTGCAAACAAGCCCTGTGGCGCGTTTTAAGTTGTGGAAATAATTCCCTTTCAATCCTGAGGGACCCTGGGGGCCAACTAGCCCACCGGGTGCTTCCAGTAAGCGCCACTGCTCTGCGTTGCAGAGAGGTGGTGCAGGCCGCCCCTTTTTACATCTCTCTGCAACGCAGCTCTGTGGCGCTTACTGGAGGTATCTAGTGGTCTAGTCGGACCCTAGGGACCCTCAGGATTCAAGGGGACTTAATCTCCCAACTTAAAACGGCCACAGGGCGTGTTTATACAGTGGGGAAGTGATGGGACGGGGCCTGAGGTGACGTGTGCAAACACGCCCTGTGGCGCGTTTTAAGAGGTAGTTTTAATCCCCTGCCCTATTATATACTAGGGGCTTACAGAGGAGGTCATGCTGATCACAGGGGACCCCAATGCATAGTGTTCCCTAGTGTATGTAGGTGTTTTCACTGTATTCTGAGTGTCTTTTAACATAGCACTGGCTCTAGGACTGGTTAGTTAGACTCAGTTACCACCAGTATCCGACTGAAAAAGTTGAGGGTACAGGATGATTTTGCAACAAGGCTTCTTTCTGCTCTTCTGTTCTTTCTGCACGTTATCCTTCTTCCTACACTTTTCTTTGTCTTAGGGGACTTCTGTTGCTTCTTTCTGCATTTCTTTTTTTTCTTTCTGTGCATTTTTTCTTCTTCCTTCACATGTCCTATCTCTGAATTCACTGAAAAAACCATAGATTTCAGGCACGTTATAGTTAGGAATTAGCATTTAAAAAACCTTAGAAATTCACTGAAAAAACCATAGGTTTCAGGGGCGTTATAGTTAGCTGGACTTTTCACTCGTACAAAGCCATTGAAATTCCCCTGTTATAGTTAGTTCAGCTAACTATAACTCGCGCGCCCACAATGCACTGCTGATGGCGTCACATATTACATCACTCATGACATGGTCAGTGACATCACTCATGACATCACTGATCCATTTACTTGCATATACAGTTATACACATACCACCACACTTACTTCTCCAGAAACTTACACATACTTAGTCTTTTCAACAATCACTTATAGAAACACATACTTATTCATACAGGAACTCTTTCTATCTCTCACTCCCACATATACTCACTTATATACACCAATAGTCGCATATACTAGTTTAAAACATATGTAGTTACTCATAAAGACACTATTGAGACAGTCATTCACTCACTAACACACCCATGCACACACTCATCCACCCATACAGTCCTGCACTCATGCTGTCTTCAACACATACAAACAGTGAGTCACTCATTCATGCACCTATGCACTATGTAATACCCCCCACCGAACCATACAGACACTCAGACACTCCTACTGATACTCAATAAACCAACTAATAACCTATATAGACACTCATGTAGCTACTCACCAACCCATGCAGCCACTTTTACACAAAGTGAGAGACTGATACAGATATTTATATATTTAAACATTACTCACTAAGCCATGTATTCACTAAGATACACTTAAACAGTCAGTTATACAGTCAATTTTTCAAAAACATATCATCCATTTAGACACTTATATACCCATTTATTCTTCCATCGACCTTGAGAAATACATATATAAAACATATGTAATTTTCAGAAAAACACACATTCACTGGATGATGTAATCAGTGATGTCATGAGTGATGTCATTTGAGATGTCATCAGTGATGTCATCAGTGATGTCACTGACCATGTCATGAGTGATGTAATATGTGACGTCATCAGCAGTGTATTGCGGGCGCACGAGTTATAGTTAGCTGAACTAACTATAATAGGGGAATTTCAATGGTTTTGTACGAGTGAAAAGTCCAGCTAACTATAACGCCCCTGAAACCTATGGTTTTTTCAGTGAATATATATATACATACATATATAAACATATATATAATCTGCATATCTATATAAATACAAATATAAATGCATGCATACATATACATATATGCATACATATGCATGTTATATACATGAAAGTTTGAAAAACACTAATAAAAGCGAAGTTAAAAAGCCACCTAATTATAAACAGAATTGCTTTAACTTAAACAAGGGCGAGACCTATTGCATTTTCAATGCTTGTTTACTTTGGTTCCATCAAGAAGGCATTCAGATGTGTCACACATCTGTCATAAATTCTGAATGTTAGCACTCTAGTTGCTCATTAGATCACTGTAGTAAAGCTACTGCTCACCACGGAAGTCTGCTGCTGGTATTAAAAGTGCATGTTTCAATCTGCATGTCAGAATTTTTTAATGAAATAGAAGAGGATTTGAGAAGTCACTCAAAATGTGCCCGATCAGCAGAAATATCCTGGTCTTCCTGGCCAAGGGGTTGATAAGTGGTGTTAAAATCTCCCCCCACTATTGGGGCAATCTGCTCTGAAAGATCCTCAAACTGGGAATCAAGAGCTTCAATTACCTCTGAGGTTCGTCCCCCTGGTTGTCCTCTGGCATAAACATTAAAGACAGCTACTTTACGGCCGTCAGGCCATTCAAGTCTAACTGCCAGGATATCTTTGGATAATACTCCGACCTGCTGCACCTTGCATCTCAAGGACTGGCGAATCCAAATCACTAGACCTCCTGCTGGCCTACCTTTTACATTTTTGACCGCAGGCATGTAAAAATTAAGAAATCCGATGCGAAAGACCGGGGCTACTGACCACGATTCCTGGAAAAGATTAATGTCATACTGGTCAATAAATCTACACCAATCCGGAGATATTACCTTATTAGCAATTCCTGCGATATTCCATGAGAGGAGGGTTAAACCTTCCTTTTTTGTTAGTATAATATTTGTATTTTGAGGGTGTTGTATTCCTCCTTCGATCTCGTTCTCTCCTCCCATGGAATACTCGACAATAGAATTGTCAGGAGGGTGAGGATTTGGTATGATAGACTGTATTTTAGTGGGTCTTTCTACACCATTTGGAATCGAGCACCCCACCATGGGAGGATTAATGTTGTGAGGGATCTCTATGATCCTTGGTAGTTCCACTAGGGGACATATGGGTGTTATGTGCCCTACTTGGATCCCCTCATTACCCTGCGCCAGTTGCCTATTCATCTGGTCATTCACATGTAGGTTACTCAGAACATCATTAGAGGCACCCTGCAGTCTGTCAGAGCCCCGTATCTATTCCTCAAATTAATTTCTTCCGTCAAAGATGGAAAACCCCTTCTCATTGGTAGGTTGCTATAAGTCTAGGGTTAATGGAATTATAGCAGAGTCCCTAAATTGGGGGGGGAATAGATTTGCTAACACGTTTGACAACACTTGGGGACTTGAAAAATGTATGACTATACAGTCACCCTCAAATCTCTTCTTACTCTTTCCCAACCAGGGTACCCTCCTGGCCATTATAATTTCCTTGGCCAAGTGTTGTTTGCCCCTTTCAGATGTATTGGTGTTATTTGTTAGCCAATGGAGAGCTTTAATAATTAAATTACCTACGGATTCTTCTTTGCCAGGGCATAGGCAAGGTACATTGGCCAAAACAAGTACTAGGGGCAAAGCCTCAGTTAAAAGCTGAAAAACCTCTCTTTCTGCAGGGATCTTATGTAAACTCAGGGAGTTAGAACTAATAGTAGATCTTACAAAGGTTGCCACATTTCCCGATTTTACTGGGCCGCTGAAATTTGCAGGCCCCTTAGATAAAAGGATTTCATCATTCATACCAAGGCCTATGCCAACAGTTGAGGGTACAGCCTGTATCTGAAATTCAGGTAAGTTTATAGGCTGATCCCTTAAAGTGGCTGACTGGGCCTCTATCTCCGGGGAAGATGGTTCACATTGAACAATATGGGTGTTAGATGAAAGTGTCACCCCATACTGCTTTTCCATACTAATCACTCTTTCTTCTATAGACGATATCCTGATTAAAATAGGATCCGGGATCTGGTCTAATTTATCTTTAAAAGATGCCCACAGTGAGTCTATTTGGTCTTCTGGTACAAGCTTAAGAGGTATTTGTTTTGCTACCTTAGACTTAGGTTTCTGTACTCTTAACCCCCTCTGTTGGTTAGCCATACTCTGTGGGATTATCCCCCCGGCCCTAGTAACTCGTCTCTTTTTTTTGGGCAGGGGGGGAAGAAATACTAGGTACAACATCCTCAGTATCACCTGAAGAGGAAGCTACATGGGACTGGACAAGATCACTCATGGGGATTATATCGCTATCTATCAAATCCCGAGGTAGACCTGATGATGTAGGCTGGAAATCGTTCTCTTTTGGTGCGTCATGTACCAGGGCGATAGTAGTGATGCCAGGATCCAGCGAGAGCCTCCTTTCAGTTCTTTCTATTTCGTCATTTAACATGCTGGATACTTTCACCAAATACGAGTCCAGGGTCGCTCCACCCCCTCCATTAGCTTTGGAACCATATGTTCTCTTTTTCACCATTTTCCGATACAAGTTGTATATCGTAATCAATACCTTATTTGTGCTAACTTTTTGCCACCAAACAGGGAACAGCAGCACGCAGTAATCACTTCACCCTCTGTCTCAAGCAGGCTTCCAGCAGGATCTTTCTCTCTCACTCCCGCTGGAGCTCTCCAAGCTGGACAACAAGACAACAAGGGAGGATTATAGACAAACTATTGATGCACACGCCAACTTTTAAATACATGTATGCACAATCAGTAGACAAATGGCATTGATTAGAACTCTTGTTCTTCTTTATTCTTGAAGAGAAATCTTCCACTCCCAACGCGTTTTGTCGCAATAGGGATTAACCCAAGCGACTTCCTCAGGGCTGGAAGTAATGAAATTACAATAAATCCAAATATCCCTCTAGTGTACATAATTTATCATAAAAAAACATTTCCATACATTTGTTGTAGATGACAGCAAAAACAAAATGCATTGCACGAGAAACATAATACCGTTTCAATTATGTACAACAAGTTCTTACAAAATAATTAATGTTGCTTAAAGTTTCACATTAATGAAAATATGTGTCAACCAATATTCGTAAGAACCCAGTGCCCTGCTTGACCATATACTCAAACAAGCTCTAAACTAAATATCATATAGTATACGCACCCAAAACAGAAGTGCAGTTCACCCCCAAAAAAGGTGAAATAGCATGCCATAACCACTCATTATTAATCCGTACCTTAAGTATTCTTAGTTCATAGAATTCCTATTAAATTATATTGAAAATATTTGTAGTTAGTAACCGCAAGATACAGGAGGCAAGGTAACATCACTCGCAGGGCGATTCATTCGCCACATAAAATATTTTCTAAAGATATTGCTCACCTCGTTAATCCTTAAACAATCAGGGCCCGATTCACAGAACTAATTAAGACAAAATCCTAAACCTACTCCCATTTTGGTATTCACAGAAGGCACTTACTCATTTTGGTATTCACAGAAGGCACTTACTCATTTCGGTATTCACAGAAGTTAGGAGTCCTAAGTTTAGGACTCCTAAATGCCTTCTGTGAATAACGAAAGTCTTAAAATTAGGATTTTTCGCAGTTTAGTAGTAGTATAGTTAGGACTCCTAACTTTAGGACTCCTTAATGCCTTCTGTGAAAACCGAAACTCTTAAAATTAGGATTTTTCTCAATTTAGTAGTAATAAAGTTAGGACTCCTAACTTTAGGACTCCTAAATGCCTTCTGTTAATACCAAAAGCCTTAAAATTAGGATTTTTCTCAGTTTAGTAGTAGTATAGTTAGGACTCCTAACTTTAGGACTGCTAAATGCCTTCTCTGAATACCGAAAGTCTTAAAATTAGGATTTTTCTCAATTTAGTAGTAGTAAACTTAGGACTCCTAACTTTAGGACTCCTAAATGCCTTCTGTGAATACCGAAAGCCTTAAAATTAGGATTTTTCTGAGTTTAGTAGTAGTAAAGTTAGGAGTCCTAACTTTAGGACTCCTAAACTGAGAAAAATCCTAATTGTAAGACTTTCGGTATTCACAGAAGGCATTTAGGAGTCCTAAATTTAGGACTCCTAACTTCTGTGAATACCGAAGTGAGTAAGTGTCTTCTGTGAATACCAAAATGAGTAAGTGCCTTCTGTGAATACCAAAATGGTAGTAAGTTTAGGATTTTGTCTTAAGTTAGTTCTGTGAATCGGGCCCTCAGTTTCTTAATGATCCAAGATTCTTTTTTAATTCATTTTCACATACTGCAGCATGATCCCTAACAAAGGATAACCAAAACTAATATGTGACTGAATGTCACTACAATAGCGCCCTTTGTTAACTCAATATAAGGATTCTCAGTACTTTTTAAGTGTGCTCACCTCTAAAACAAAAGCCGTCATATCTCATGCCAGTAGATATCCAAAAAACGCCAAATAGAACGATATTTAAATCTGAAGGTACCTCCAAATTCAGGACCTAAGGGTTAGAGATAGGCCCAACTCATCAAGTAAAATGGAGTAAGTTCACTAATATAAACAACGTGCAACGATATATGCGTGAAGATTAGAAAAACGCTCACCTTGCAGAGTTCGTTTTTTCAAAAGACGCTTATAATCCAACTTTCATAGTGTCTAGAGGTGCCCTAGAGTACTGGGACCTATAATAAATCAGAAAGATTTGTCGCAGATGTTTCATGCTCCTAATAATATGCAGCAGAGTACTGTTGGTACGGCTGAGCTGCGGTTCGCAGGACGCTTGGTTGTATATGATTGCTCACAATTGTTTTTTAAATAACTTTTAAAGTGTTATTCACTCACCCGCTGTCACCTGGAGCTGCCCTGCACCCCGGTCCGTCGCGGCAAGTGCCGATCGAACGGAGGGTGGACCTTGGGCTCGACTCCTCCCCCTCCCCCCACCACTTCCGGGGCACTGGGACCAAATACACTGGCTTGGCGAACGCGCAGCGGATGCAGCAGAGTACTGTTGGTACGGCTGAGCTGCGGTTCGCAGGACGCTTGGTTGTATATGATTGCTCACAATTGTTTTTTAAATAACTTTTAAAGTGTTATTCACTCACCCGCTGTCACCTGGAGCTGCCCTGCACCCCGGTCCGTCGCGGCAAGTGCCGATCGAACGGAGGGTGGACCTTGGGCTCGACTCCTCCCCCTCCCCCCACCACTTCCGGGGCACTGGGGCCAAATACACTGGCTTGGCGAACGCGCAGCGGATGCAGCAGAGTACTGTTGGTACGGCTGAGCTGCGGTTCGCAGGACGCTTGGTTGTATATGATTGCTCACAATTGTTTTTTAAATAACTTTTAAAGTGTTATTCACTCACCCGCTGTCACCTGGAGCTGCCCTGCACCCCGGTCCGTCGCGGCAAGTGCCGATCGAACGGAGGGTGGACCTTGGGCTCGACTCCTCCCCCTCCCCCCACCACTTCCGGGGCACTGGGGCCAAATACACTGGCTTGGCGAACGCGCAGCGGATGCAGCAGAGTACTGTTGGTACGGCTGAGCTGCGGTTCGCAGGACGCTTGGTTGTATATGATTGCTCACAATTGTTTTTTAAATAACTTTTAAAGTGTTATTCACTCACCCGCTGTCACCTGGAGCTGCCCTGCACCCCGGTCCGTCGCGGCAAGTGCCGATCGAACGGAGGGTGGACCTTGGGCTCGACTCCTCCCCCTCCCCCCACCACTTCCGGGGCACTGGGGCCAAATACACTGGCTTGGCGAACGCGCAGCGGACGCGCGCAGCGGGCGCGCCGGCGGCGCGCCGAAGGCGCGCCAAAGGCAAGCCCGTCTGCGCCCGTCCGCGCCCAACCGGGACCAGGGGCCACAATCCTTGGCCCCCACATATCCCAGGTCAGGACATACAGCGCAAATGACATCCACAACATCGGGGCTAGGGCTGCTGCTCATTGCACACACACCTATGCACCAGCCGACCTTCCCCCCCACTGCCCAGGATGTAAACACTCCTTTCATAAAATCACAGCATTACCGACGATGCAGGAATATCATATGTGCTTATTAAACTGTAGATCGCTCCCGAGACATAGCACACAAATCGCTCTTCTACTTGAGGAGCGCAAGCCAGACGCCGTCTTTTTGACAGGAACCTGGCTCAACCCCCATTCAGAGTCACACATAATCTCCGCCTTACCCCCGGGTTTTCAAATCTATAGATTGGACCGGACAGAGGGCAGAGGAGGAGGTCTGGCTATCATTTTGAAAGAGCAGTACCAGTGCCGCATCACGACCGAAACCATCCCGGAATGCGAGAGCCTAGCTTTTAGCATCGAATTCACTGCTAACAGCTCCTTCTCTGGCACTCTAATCTATCGCCCCCCTGAGCCGGCCAAACTGTTCCATAAATCTCTTCCCGACATCATAGCTAAACGAGTTATTACCCTAGCTAACTACACCATGTTGGGAGATCTAAATTTCCATTTTAATTCCTCCATAGACCATATTGCTATGGAACTAATTGACGACCTGGCAGCCTTACAGCTAACTCAACGGGTCACTGCCCCCACCCATGAGAAAGGTAATTTACTCGACCCAATTTTTAGCAACTGTTCCCAGCTGATGGTGGATCATCCCATTCCCCTCCCCTGGTCCGACCACTTTTTGATCCCGTTAACCTGGGTCACCAGTAAACCCTCTATGCCTGCCCCCCAAGTAAAAGCTATGAGAAACTGGCCAAAACTTCCTGTGGAAGAGTGGTGCAGGAACCTAGAATCCACCCGCCCATCCCTTCACTCAGACCCCAACCTAGCGAACAGGGATTATGAGGGCTGGGTTACAAATTCACTGGAGACTGTCCTTCCCAGTCGGAAAGTCATATCAAAAAGATTGCAGAAATCTTCACCCTGGTTCTCAGACACCCTAAGGGAACAAAAACGCCTGTGCAGGAAACGAGAACGAGCATGGCGTCTAGACTCCCTACCAGAGAAAAAGTCGCAATATAGGGAAGCAATCAAGACCTATAGAGACGGAGTAAGGAAGGCCCAGGCTGCCTACTTTGCAGACAAAATCATGGAAGCTAAGTCCAAACCTAGGGAAATTTTTCACTTGGTTAAAAAATGCACTATATTAAAGACACCTGCACCCCTGCCAAAAACTCAAGATCAATGTAACGAGTTAGCGGAATTTTTCCACAACAAAGTCTCCCGGATTTATTCTTCTTTTTCGACACTAACCTCTAATTCTGGAGGTACAGAGGAAGCACCCCCGACAAATCCTGTTCTCCCAGGCCAACCATCCTTAGAATATCTCCCACATCTAGACCTCGACACCCTGAGCAGGCTGGCTTGGCAAGTCAAATCCGGCTCGCCACGCGATCCTGCTCCACCCGAGATTATGTTGCAGTCTAGCTCAACCACCTTTCCCGTAATCCTGGAACTCTTAAATTCCTCGATTTCATCTTGCACGGTGCCCTCCGAGTGGAAAAGAGCCATGGTACGGGCATTATTAAAAAAACCAAATCTTGACCCAGAGGATCACGCTAATTACCGCCCCATTTCATTGCTCCCCTGGGCAAGTAAGATTCTAGAAAAACATAGAAACACCCAGCTGATCCAGTTCCTAGAGAAGAATCAACTACTAGATATGACCCAGACAGGCTTCAGGCCTAGGCATGGAACTGAGACTGCGCTGCTGGCGATCACTGAAGAGTCACGGAGGATACTGGATCAAGGAGGATCAGTGGCAGTGATCCTCCTTGACCTAAGTGCTGCCTTTGACACGGTCAGGTATACCATCTTTCTGAACCGGCTCCTTGACATCGGGGTAACAGGCAATGCACTGAGGTGGTTTGACTCTTTCTTGTCCAACAGATCATTCCAGATCTTTGACGGGGACACAGTGTCAGCCAGCAAATCTTTGAGCTGTGGGGTCCCGCAGGGTTCCTCCCTGAGCCCTGCGTTGTTCAACATATACATGGAACCGCTTGCTGGGATCGTCGAACCGCATGGTATAAGGATCATATCATATGCGGACGATACCCAGCTAGTGGTCTCATTGACGCAGGAGGGCATCAGGCAAAAGCCGTCAGGTCTGATGAAATGTCTGGAGGAGGTTAAAGGCTGGATGACAGCTTCCGCCTTAAAACTCAACGGAGATAAGACTGAGGTCATGCTCTTGGGCCAAGCTTCCCCAGTACCTTTTTCCTCCTTATGGCCTTCATGTCTGGGCACGCCCCCCATCCCTAAAGAGAGCGTAAAGAGTCTGGGAATTTGGTTAGACAAAAATCTTACCTTCACTCACCAGGCCACCAAACTATCTGCCACGTGTTTTGGCCTGCTCAGAACACTTAGAAAAGTCCTGCCTCTTTTACCAAAGGAGGCCAAACAGGTGGCAGTACAAGGCCTGATACAGTCCAGGCTGGACTTCAATAACGCCCTCTACGTGGGTGCCCCAGAACTGACTCTACGGAAGTTACAAGTTGTCCAGAACTGCGCAGCCCGCACCCTGCTTAACATTCCACATACGCAGTCAGCCAGACCTGGACTAAAAAGTCTACACTGGCTACCGGTGAAGCAGCGAGTGGCTTTTAAGGCACTATGCATTTCTCATCGTGCCTTCTGGAAAACAGGCCCAGCAATAAATGACAATTTAGTCACCCGCTACCACCCAAGTAGGAATCTACGCTCCGCCGAAGCTTTTCTGGCCGTGGTCCCAAAAGTTAAGAGAGCGAGATCTGGAGGCAGAATGTTTGCTCTGAATGCCTCAAAACTGTGGAACTCACTCCCGCTTCAACTTAGATGCAATCCCAACCTGCAATCTTTCCGCAAACAATTAAAGACTCTTCTGTTTGCTAGGTCCGCCCTGACCTAATCTCGTCTTAACTTCCGCCGTACCTCCCCACTCTGGCTGCATCCTTAGCGCTTGGACGCCCGTCGGGCAGCAATCGCGCTCTACAAATCGATATACAATACAAAACGCTTTGAGAATTCAAACGCTCCCGCTTACCTTCAAAATAACACCGCTACCCGAATGCAGGCTACATCAGCTGACGCGAGTCACAAGCGTCACGTTATACATGCTCAACAGGAAACATAAAAGAGGTGACTAATTTCAAACGTATTGTCGGGCGCCATATTTAAAAGGTATTGTGACTAGAGGCTAACGAAATAAAAACGGTAATTCATCCTTCTGTTTTCAAGCATAATTATTTCTCATTAGATAATACGCAAAATAGGTTTTCACCCTTTAGTCCAAGTTTAAATTTCATTATTAACGTTTCCTCGACTATCTCAAGATTAGAATACTTTGCAGGCCCAACACCAACACAGAAGAGGTGACTAGCCTCCAATGCATAAACTCAGGCGCCATTGCTAAGTGGTAATATTATTCAGAATGAGGAAATACAGACAATGATTATTCCTTCACATTGTGCTTGCCATTGTTTTTCATTTAGCGGTAACCAAAACAATACGTGACCGCCAATAATCAAATTGTAAATTAAGATATTCGAATCTAATACAAGCCCAGTAAGAAAACACAAATATATGTGGAAAGTAAATCTAAAACATTTACCAAAATCCCAATAATTGTTTTATGCATTATTCAATATTATAATGCTATATAATATATAGACATCTCATTATTAGTACACACAGTGTGTACTTACTACATAAATATCCCATCAAAAATGAATAACATGTCATATTAGAGCGTCCAGTGTCTAAAAGTTACCAACTACCGCCTTACAGAGTACTCATATCAGTAACGCCCCAAATGGAGGATAAATTCTCATCCCCGATGATGCCTATTCACCCAAAAAATACTGTAACTCATGGTCGTAATTGAGACCCGATTCAACCGCCCTTAAGCGCATGATCCACCTTGCCTCCCGTCTCCGCAATTGAAGCTCTCTATCCTCACCTCGTGGGTCTAATTTAACATGCTCAATTCCCATAAATTGAAAGGACTTAGATGGACCCTGTGCTGAGCAATTATAAATATGTTCGGCAATTGGATACCTACAATCATTACATTTAACAGCCCTAAAATGCTCGCTGATACGATCCTTTAATGCTCTGATTGTACTGCCTACATAAACTTTTTGAAATTTGCATAAAATAAGATATACCACATATTTAGTAGTACAATTTATATTAGATACAATGTCATATGTACGTCCCTTATCATCTGTGAACTGTATTGTTCTATCCTTAGCAAATTTGCACATATTACAATGGCCACATTTATAAAATCTTTTGCTCAATTGTAAGAGCCATCCCTCCTCTCTTTTATCAATGGGATAGCTAGGACTTAGTATTATGCCCAATGTTTTGCCTCTCCGGAGTGTGATTTGTGGTTTGTCCCCCAAACACTCCTTCAAAGTTCTGTCAGCTTTCAATATATGCCAATGTTTTCTTAGACTTTTATCTAGTGTCGTACTCATAGAATTGTAATCTGCAACCATTCTAATCTTAGGTGATTCCTGTGTTGTTAGGTGAACTGGCTTCAGTGTGGATGCTCTCTTAATTTTGAAAGCTCTATTTTTCCCTTTCAGTACATCCAATCTAGAGTAGCCCCTTTGGTAAAAGCGTCTTTCCATGTCTGTAATACAAGATATAAATTCTTTGTCTTCACTACAATTTCTTCGTGCTCTTAACATTTCGCCATATGGGATTGCTGTTATTTGATGCTTAGGATGCGCACTATCCGCATGTAATATAGCGTTGCACGATGTGGGTTTTCGGTACATATTGCTATGAATTCTATTTTCTTTTACATATAGTTCTACGTCAAGAAATACTATATTAGTAGGACTAGCATGTGATGTAAACCTAATATTTAGATCATTGTCATTGAGTTAATTCGTGATTTCCTGCAATATCTCCACTGTACCAGTCCAAATCATCAGGCAGTCATCTATATAATGTCCTCAGTAAAGGATCTGATCATTCCAACGACTGCCCGATGGACCCGTTACCAGCATTTCCTCTAGCCAACCCATGAACAAATTCGCATAGGCCGGCGAAAATCTCAAGCCCATAGCCACTCCTTGCTTCTGCCTGAACCAATCCCCTTTGAAAAGAAAATAGTTGTTACACAAAATTAGTTCCGTCATAGATAATAACATTTCGGTATGTTCCCATTGGCTGGCAGGTCTTTTGGACAAAAAATGGTTAACTGCTTTCAAGCCTAACTCATTTCGTATACTGGTATATAATGATACCACATCAAGCGTAACAAGCATCATATCCGGTTCGCATACAATATCACTTAGAATGTTAAGAATATGCCTTGTATCCTTAATATACGATGGTAGATTAACCACAATTGGTTGTAAGAACACATCCACATATTGTGATAGGCGCTCGGTAGGCCCACCAATACCAGATACAATAGGCCTCCCTGGTGGAAAGGGGAGGTCTTTTTGAATTTTTGGTAAGGTATACAGGCATGGATATCTAGGGCGATTTACTTTTAAATATAGAAACTCATCATCATCAAGTAGATTATTTTCATGCCAATTTTATAGAAAACCATTGATTACGGTAACAAGAGAGAAAATTGGATTATGGACAACTCTTTCATAACATTGTGCGTCATTTAGTTGCGCATAAATTTCTTGTTCATAGTCTTTTTTGTTCATCAGAACCAAGTTGCCCCCTTTGTCTGCATTTCTAATAATCAGGTTAGGGTCTTCTGACAGAGTTTTAAATGCTTGTCGTTCCTGTTTGGTTAGATTGTCTTGATGAAGTTTCATGGCATTAGCATTACTATCACAGATATTATCCAAATCATTAACTACCAAAGAATGAAAGATTTCAATGTTATTTCCACTCACCAAAGTTGGAGACCAGCGAGATTTCCCCTTCAGTCCACTGGATAGAGAGACATCTGGTCTAATATCCAAATCGTCTAATACTCTAGACATTGTCACTGGATCATCTTCCATTTCGGTAATTGAAAGCAATGTTACTGTATCCTGAATATCTCTAACAGTCAATGTATTAGGAGCCAGATTATATACTTGCGATACAGCCTTTTTATTTGGGATCGGGTTCATTGCAAAATGTTTTTTCAATTTCAGACGTCTAATAAAATGAAAAAGATCAATTTTCATGTCACACAGATTTCCCACCTGAAATGGACAAAAACCCAAACCTTTCTTCAAGACCTTAACCATATCTGTTGTAAGTAAGAAGTCTGACAAGTTAATTATCTGCACATCCTCTATTTCAGATCCATTCAATCCCTCTTGTCCCATGAGCGGGTTTTCATCCCTGCTCTGTTTCCTTCCGCTGCCACTCCTCTTGCCTCTCCTGGTGTTCTTAAATTTCCTGTTCTCTGTTCCTGGTAGGAAAGATGAATTGCCCAAAGGGTATAATTGTTTATCTGTTGCTCCTGAGCCCCCTTCCACATCACTACCACTAGTTGGTACTGTGCTGAGTGATGTGTTACTAGAACTTGTAGATCGGGGATCAGGGACCTGTCTGTTCTTATCAGAAATGAGGTAATCATATTTTTTAGAAAAAGTAAAAATTCTTCCGCTGTTATAATCTACCTCATCCCTTTTTAACTTGCGTGCCTTTCTCTGTTTGATGTCATTCTGATGGTTTAATAATACTCCTTTCAGTATTTCAAAATTCTTGGCTGCTACTTCAGGCTTATTTAAAGATGTAATTTCCTCCTCCAATTGTATAATTTCTGCTTGTAATTTTTTTACTTTCCTTTCCGCATTTTCAATGAGGATTTCCATTAGTTTAATCGAGCTAGATGTTAGCTCCTTTTCCCAAATCGAAAGGAGGTCTTCGTCCAAGTCATCATATGTTGGGATGATTTGGGATCGAAGACCTCTGGGAATCCTATTCAATTTTAAATACTGTTTTAAAGTAGCACCATCCCACCACTTCGATAATTCAGACCGCTTAAGCCTTTCAAGTCTTATAAATTTATCACGCAGTCCTTCATTCTTTGTCTGGTTTGTGCTTCTAACTGCCTCATTCACTGTGCTGCCTCTACATAGGTTATCAAATAATTCGGCCGCTAACCTATCTCTGTCCAAATTATCACTCATTATTGATATTGTGCCTGTGGTGCAGCTGAACCCTAATTTGAACTATATGCTAGATGGGTGTAAGGGGAAACGAGACTAGCGCTCCAACAGGAATCCACACTAATATTCACAAATCTGAACCAAATAAGTGCGGTGCTTTCATAGTAGGGAATAACACCCAATTCCCTAAATAACTCAATCAAAGATTGATTAAACTAAAGACAAACTATTGATGCACACCCCAACTTTTAAATACATGTTTACACAATCAGTAGACAAATGGCATTGATTAGAACTCTTGTTCTTCTTTATTCTTGAAGAGAAATCTTCCACTCCCAACGCGTTTCGTCGCAATAGGGACCCCCGCCGCTCGCCACTAGTGTGATTGCCGCTGGAGCCACGAGCCGCTCTGGACCACAGATCAGGCGGCGCGGCGGTTTTCGCTGCGGTTTCACAGCACTAATCATAATTTCTATGGCAAAATGAACCCCCTAATTTATTCCTTTACGTAAATTAAATGTTTTAAGTGTTACCACTTTATTCCAATCAAGATGGATTCAGGTGTGCCATACTTTTGTAATAAGTAAGACTGTTAGCGCTCTAGTTGTTCTTAAGAACACTCTGGGACATTCTGTCATTGGGCTATACTTGGGTTACATCTGGGTGATATTTGGGCTAAATTTGGGCTCTTTTGTCTCTGGTGGCCTGCTTGGGAGATTTATTTGTTATGAAGTTTCTTAATTTCCTCATTTACTGCTGTCTCCTCAGTAGGAAATACTTTCAGGTTTTTACTTTGGTTCCATCAAGAAGGCATTCAGATGGGTCACACATTTGCCATAAATTCTGAATGTTAGGACTCTAGTTGCACATTAGATCACTGTAGTAAAGCTACTGCTCACCAGGGAAGTCTGCTGCTGGTATTCAAAATGCATGTTTCAGTCTGCATGTCAGAATTTCTTTATGAAAAGAAGAGGATTTGAGAAGTCAAAATGTGCCCTTATTTTTCTTTCTGCAGCACTAATCATAATTTCTATGGCAAAATGAACCCCCTCATTTTGTTCCTTTGTAAATTAAATGTTTTAATTGTTAACACTTTATTCCAATCAAGATGGCTTTAGGTGTGCCATACTTTTGTCATAAGTAAGACTGTTAGCGCTCTAGTTGTTCGTTAGAACACTCTGGGACATTCTGTCATTGGCTATACTTGGGCTACATCTGGGTGATATTTGGGCTACATTTGGGCTCTTTTGTCTCTGGTGGCCATCTTTGGAGATTTATTTGGTATGAAGTTTCCTAATTTCCTCATTTACTGCAGTCTCCTCAGTAGGAAATACTTTCAGTTTTTTACTTTGGTTCCATCAAGAAGGCATTCAGATGTGTCACACATTTGCCATCAATTCTGAATATTAGCACTCAAGTTGCCCATTAGATCACTGTAGTAAAGCTACTGCTCACCAGGGAAGTCTGCTGCTGGTATTCAAAGTGCATGTTTCAGTCTGCATGTCAGAATATTTTTATGAAATAGAAGAGGATTTGAGAACTCAAAATGTGCCCTAACTTTTCTTTCTGCAGCACTAATCATTTTGCCATAGAAATTATGAACCCCCTCATTTTGTTCCTTTGTAAATTAAATGTTTTAAGTGTTACCACTTTATTCCAATCAAGATGGCTTCAGGTGTGCCATACTTTTGTCATAAGTAAGACTGTTAGCGCTTTAGTTGTTCGTTAGAACACTCTGGGACATTCTGTCATTGGGCTATTCTTGGGCCATATCTGGGTGATATTTGGGCTACATTTGGGCTCTTTTGTCTCTGTTGGCCATTTTGGGAGACTTATTTGTTATGAAGTTTCCTAATTTCCTTATTTACTACAGTCTCCTCAGTAGGAAATACTTTCAGTTTTTTACTTTGATTCCATCAAGAGGGCATTCAGATGTGTCACACATTTGCCATAAATTCAGAATGTTAGCACTCTAGTTGCTTATTAGATCACTGCAGTAAAGCTACTGCTCACCAGGGAAGTCTGCTGTTGGTACTGAAAGTGCATGTTTCAGTCTGCATGTCAGAATTTTTAAATGAAATAGAAGAGGATTTGAGAAGTCACTCAAAATGTGCCCTCATTTTTCTTTCTGCAGCACTAATCATACTTTATATGGCAAAATGAACCCCCTCATTTTGTTCCTTTTTAAATTAAATGTTTTAAAAGTTACCACTGTATTCCAATCAAGATGGCTTCAGGTGTGCAATACGTTTGTCATAAGTCGGACTGTTAGCGCTCTAGTTGTTCTTTAGAACACTCTGGGAAGCTGCAGTAGAACACAAAGGAATTAACTGACAGTCTCTGCCCTTGTTTGATGTACATGTTTTTTCTGAGAATGTCGGACTTCATTCTCACATGACTGAGAAAAATAATGTGAATTTACAGAAAATATGCTCTCAGTTTAGCTTATAGATCACCTTCCAAACCTCTGTTGGAAAAGCATGAGGAAATAGTTTTCTCTCAAACATGATTCATGATATCCCAGCAAAAAGCTTTTTCACATAGTAAAATCACCTTAGAACACACCACAATTCCTAAAATGAGTATGGTACCATCAACAAATGATTTATAATTTAGCTAAAGTCTTAAAACCTTCTATTAACTGCAATGCTTTTTAATGAGGTGCTATCATGTATATTGGTCC
The DNA here is from genome assembly GCF_964204655.1 of Triturus cristatus. NCBI lineage: Eukaryota > Metazoa > Chordata > Amphibia > Caudata > Salamandridae > Triturus > Triturus cristatus. Next base: position 537,825,952 of record NC_140591.1, read on the forward strand.
CAAGATGGCTGCCAACACTTCTTGGATGAAGTGCTGACAGCCAATCAGATCTTACGATGAGATGTGTGGTTAGGCTCCGCCCATATATATATATATGTGATTTTACTTTTGATTTTCTCAGGAACTACTGAACGGATTTACACCATTTAACCAAAAGGCACAAGTCTGAACTGAGGACTACCTCTTTGCCAAATTTCGTCTAATTCCGTTCAGCAGTTCAGGCTGTAGCTGCGGCTAAATGTCCTATGGGAAATTGCATGGGGAAAACACGTTTTGGGACCCCCCTTTTTTCTTGGCCCACGCTACACGAATCATCCAGAGACTTTCAGGATAGGAGCGGACCGGAGCTGGCCAAAAGTTTTGAAAATTTCGCGAAGATTCGTCAATCGGCACAAAAGTTATCGGGAATAGAATGTTGCGGATTTGCTATGGATAATAGGTCCTAACTATGTCATGAGTGATGTCACTGACCATGTCATGAGTGATGTAATATGTGACGTCATCAGCAGTGCATTGCGAGCGCGTGAGTTATAGTTAGCTGAACTAACTATAACGGGGGAATTTCAATGGTTTTGTACGAGTGAAAAGTCAGCTAACTATAACGCCCATGAAACCTATGTTTTTTTCAGTGAATTTCTAAGGTTTTTTAAATGCTAATTACTAACTATAACGTGCCTGAAACCTATGGTTTTTTCAGTGAATTTCAAAGGCTTTTTAAATGCTAATTACTAACTATGCCTACAGAGATAGGACATGTGAAGAAAGAAGAATAACCGCACAGAAAGAAAAAAAAGAAATGCAGAAAGAAGCAACAGAAGTCCTCAAAGACGAAGAAAAGTGCAGGAAGAAGGATAACATGCAGAAAGAACAAACAGAAGAGCAGAAAGAAGCCTTGTTGCAAAATCATCCTGTACCTTCAACTTTTTCAGACGGATACTGGTGGTAACTGAGTCTGACTAACCAGTCCTAGAGCCAGTGCTATGTTAAAAGACACTTAGAATATATTGAAAACACTGACATACACTAGGGAACACTATGCGTTGGGGTCCCCCTGTGATTAGCATGACCTCCTCTGTAAGCCCCTAGTATATAATATGGCAGGGGGATTAAAACTAACTCTTAAAACACTGTGTAAAAACGCCCTGTGGCCATTTTAAGTTGGGAGATTAAGTCTCAATGAATCCTGAGGGTCCCTAGGGTCCAACTAGCCCTCTAGGTACCTCCAGTAAGCGCCACAGAGCTGCGTTGCAGAGAGATGTAAAAATGGGCATGGCCTAGACCTCCTCTCTGCAACGCAGCACAGTGGTGCTTACTGGAAGCACCTGGTGGGCTAGTTGGCCCCCAGGATCCCTCAGAATTGAAGGTGAATTATCTCCCCAACTTAAAATGCGCCATACGGCGTGTTCACACACGTCACCTCAGGCCCAGTCCCCTCCCTTCCCCACTGTGTAAACACGCCCTGTGGCCGTTTTTATTTGGGAGATTAAGTTCATTTGAATCCTGAGGGTCCCTTGGGTCCAACTAGCCCACTAGGTACCACCAGTAAGCGCCACAGAGCTGCGTTGCAGAGAGGTGTAAAAATTGGCACGGCCTGAACCACCTCTCTGCAACGCAGCACAGTGGCGCTTACTGGAAGCACCTGGTGGGCTAGTTAGTCCCCAGGGGCCCTCAGGATTGAAGGGGAATTATTTCCCCAATTTAAAATGCGCCATAGGGTGTGTTTGCACACGTCACCTCAGGCCCCATCCCCTCCCCACCCATCACCAATGTATAAACGCACCCTGTGGCCGTTCTAAGTTGAGAGATTAAGTCCCCTTGAATCCTAAGGGTCCCTAGAGTCAAACTAGCCCACTAGGTACCTCCACTAAGCACCACAGAGCTGTGTTGCAGAGAGGTGTAAAAAGGGGTGTGGCCTCAGAACACCTGTCTGCAACGCAGCTCCCTGGTGCATACTGGAGATACCTGTTGGCCCTCAGGGACCCTCAGTATTGAAGGGGAATTAATTCCCCAACTTGCAACTCACCAGGGGGTGTGTTTGCAGAGTGCTGCAAGGAGGGGGCATGGCCTCCGGCGCGATGCCGGTCTTTTATTTATTTATTTATTTTAAGAAGGGGGGCTGTGTGGCCCCCCTTCTTTTTCTAATTTATTGGCCCTGGGGACCCCATCCCCCAGGGCCTGCCCCCTAATTTTTTTTATTAAAAAAAAATAAAATTGGAAGGGGGCGACGTGGCACCCCTCCCAAGGTCGTAATCGGCCCCAGGGACCCCAACCCCCGGGGCATGGCCTTTTTTTGTTTTAATTCTTTAGGAGGGGAGCTGCGTTGCCCCCCTCCTCAGGCCACTTATGGCCCCAGGGACCCCATCCCCCGGGGACGGCCTTTGTTTTTTAATATTGTTTTCATTAATTATTTATAGAAACACCTAGGACATACAGGACAAACTGTACGTACGTATCACCATGACGATTTGCGTGATATTCATTAAAAGGCGACGATGCATACAATGAATCCACGTGGAATATATTTACACCGCTAGTGAAGCACTGACGTGTCTGACGCTCTACAGTGCCTAACCCCGGCGCCCCCACCGGTGGGTACTCTCCAAGTAGACACCCTTGTCGTTTATTTATACAAACATGGGTAGCTATTGTTGGGCACATTTAATACACACGCTCACCAAGCCATTCAAAGGGGATTCGACAAAAATTCGACCAAACTGTGCAAGAAACCCCCCTCACGGTTAATAAAACACACATCCACCGCCGGATGTGTAGTACTTTTTCATTTACTCTCTGGAAAGGAGACGAACCTCACTTGAGAGTCACTGCGCGCTCCTGGCTGAGCCCAATGCTGTGTTACACCCATCAGTGCCTGCTGAGTGCCACACACCTCTGTGTTGTATTTCACCAGCTAGTTTGTATGCTATGACACTCTCTAGCCCATGTGCACTGTAACACCACCCCGTGAATATGTCATTCCACACTTGCCTTTGCACAGGTTATATTGCCCTATCTAACATGCCTTCCTTGATGCCTATGTTATAAAGCACAGCGCTATGCCATGCATATTACAATCTGGGATCCATATCTTTGTCACAGTGCATATACAACGTTACACTCCCCAGTACATATTTTATATTACAACTTTAGAGACTAGTTAGGTTACATAACACTGCCCTGTGCATATTACACTCCAAGGTGCATATCGCATAGCACGCGCAAGTGCCTGTGCTATCTTGCACTCTCCAATGAATCTGTCATTGCGCACAATGTATTGCATATTATATTTCACGCCCCGGTTCATCTTATATCACATTTTTTGGTGCATAGTTTATACCATACACTATATCTAGTTTTCATTTTCAATCGTGCTCTCAGGACTATGTTCTATATACCACTGCGTCCACCTACCCTTTTCACGGGCGTTACATTTTGCGATGGGGGTGGAGGGTCAGGGGGTGTTTCTGCCAAGAGAGCCCGGAGTCACAGTCACAAACGTCCTCTTCTTCCTGAATAAAAGTGAGATTATGCTGCATACTTGTTCATATTTTAAGTAGTTCGCACAGACACACATTTTAAAAACAATAAAGTTCCTAATACCCACCTTCTCTTAACAGTTAGCTTGCTGCCCCATCCACCTCCTCCCTATCCTCTGTTGTCTGAATCATTGGACTAGCCTTCTCCCTCCTGCCATGCATGGTCTGATGTGCTGCCACTGGCCTCCATTTAGCATGATGTACCAGTCAAATCCATCTGCCCTCCATTGCCCAATTCTATGCCCCATCATTGACCTCCTGCTTAGCCTCTGTGTGTAGCTTGCTGCCTCTATTCTCCTTCCCCCTGCCCTCCGATGTCTTTGTGCATGCCCCTGCTCCATCCTTTTTGCCCACCATGTTCCATGAACCTGCCACTCCTATCTACTCTGAGTGTTCTGTTGAGCTGCCACTCCCCTCCCACCTGCCTAGCATTGTCAGATGACTGTAACCTGTCCCTGCCGCCTCCACCCTGCCTGTCCATATTCCATGCCCCTATCCCCTTCCTCCTGTCCTCCATGGCCCATTTAACTGCCACACCCTTCTGCCCTCCCTGGTCTGTTGTGCTGCAACTGCTCCTCCTGCCTGCCCCACGTGGTCTGTTGTGAGGCCCCTTCCCCTGAACTCTCTTGTCTGTGCTCAGGTCCTGACCCTCCCTTCGATCATCCATGGACTTTTCGTACTCTTCCCGCACCCCTCCCGATTCTATTCCACGCTTTTTACTATCCCGAGTCTTTGTCCTACATTTAGAGCTTGACCTTTTGTAGTCCGCCCCATCTGGAATTAACACCTCTCGGGCAACCTTAGCGCACATCGCGTTCACAGAACCCGATTCACTTCACCTCGTGTTGATTCTAATCTGCATTTCAACTCCTGTAACGCGTCTTGTACCGCAGAGGACATTGCTATTCTTTAGATTCCCTCACCCGTTAACATCGGGACTACGAGTCTTTCTTCATTGTAGTTCTTCACACGCGCATTACCAATCAAAAGCGCGTGTGAATATTTAAACAAATGAAATTCCACTTCACAGAACCCGGAAACTCATCGTCTACACTCGAGGACAAGCACTTGGTAAACCTGTACACACTTCTTTATCAAGTAAGTGGATGGTCCATAGCATTTTAGGACTCTATATCCACCTTGCCATCTCACGCTGTAATCTCCGCCATTAACACGGATGTTCTACTTTTTTTAGAAACAATTCCGAGTTCGTTCTCGGACCAAGACTCACACAAGCGCTTAGGACGTCTCTTTTAAGTGAGTTTGTTGACGCTAGTTTTACAAACTTTATTTACACGTGTTGGAACACAGTTTGAGCAATTTCTTACGGTTTCATCACTCCTTCGGGTGTGTGCACCACACGTTCTCTACTCGGTTGCCTTTTTTAAGTTTTAGCCACTACCTTATTAAGTTCTGCATCACCCACCACCCACAAACTTTCATTTTTTCGTGTTCTTTTTTTCACCTTGGTCACTACCTATTCACATACACTCCTGATAATAATGTTACTATGACTTTATGATTTACGAGCATGACACAGACCTTTTGATACCCTGTTTCCTCATTTTCAGCTTGACAGCCCCTGATGAAGGGCTCATAAGCCCGAAATGCATTGGGCAGTATGAATTGCATCAAGTTAATTGTATTTACTTGGAAATAATGAAAGTTTTCTTTTTCAACGACTTAACCATGAAGAATTAATGGATTCAAGCGTATGATCAAATAAAGGATCAAATAACAAAGAAAGACTGTTGACTTGTTATCACCTTTCTCACGAGTGCAAAATGGAGACATTCTTTACCATTTAAGGAGTGCAGTCAATACCTTATTACATCCTCACACTCAGGAGGATTCACCCAATTGCACCACCGACCCATTTACCTGTGAGATACTTATTTCATCTAGGAGTGCGATAATCTGTTTATTTACCATATGCCATCATAGTCTCACTGTTGCTCTCCATGGTGTGTCTTGCTTCTAGTGTCCATCCTGCCTGACCTCCATGGTCATATTTAGGCCTGGGCGGTAAATTTGAGATATTTTGACATTTTCGCGTTCTGCGGAGAGCGCGAAAATGTCAAAACTTTAGCAATCTGTCACGAAACGGAAGTATTTTTCTTGTATGAGTTCTCGACCGCACGGTCGCGACTTACCGGGTCCCTGCATTCGCCGACGAGTTTTCCTATCCGATCACGCGCGGCACAAGATGTTGGATTGTTAGTAGCCAGTCGCGCTATCCCGCAAGAGTTTGAGATCGCGAACACGTCATTGAGATCGCGAACAGTAAATAAGCATCACGAGCAAGATGGCCACGCCCATTAGCGACCGCATGGGCAAGTTGGAGATATATTTCCCCGCGAGCACGCAAAAACACATCGCGAACAGGCGGGAAAAGCAATCTCCGCATCTTCGCGAAAGTTCCGCATGCTCGCGGAGATTTCGCGCAATTTCGCGATAATTTGCAAAAGTCAATTTTGCAAATTCCGCCCACGCTTAGTCATATTGCTGCCCCTGCCCTGCCCCCGTGCCCCAGCCCTCTGTTTCCATGTGCAGACCCCTATTCCCTCCCTCCTGGCTTGTCTGTTCCATTGTAATGCCCCTGATCCGTCTCTCCTGCCCTTTATGGTCTGTTGTCCTGCAGCTTTCTCTCCTGTCTGTCCATTATGGTCAGCTAGCTACCATTGCCTCTTTCCCCTCTGATCTCTGTTGTCCATGTGCATGGTCCTCTCCCCTCCCTATGGCTTTCTATGGATTGTTGTGCTGCACTCCCATCCCGCATGCCCTGTGTGGTGTATTGTGCTGCTGAAAACCCTGATGCCTGCCCTGTAGGGGCAGTTTGGTGCACCTCTCCATGTCCCTCCTGTCCTCTGTTATCCAAGTCCATGTCCCTACCCCAATTCCTCCTGCCTTCCATGATCCAATGTACCATACTTGCGAACAATTTGAACTTGGTAAGAGGGAGATTTCGAAAAAAAACTGGGGTACTGATTTTCCCCTTTGAGTTATATTGAAAAAGAGGAGATTGTAGACAGGAGACAGATCAAATAAAGCCCATTAGAGCTTAAAAATATTGCACGTTTCCTAGCTGAATCGGGTCTGTTGGCATGTATGGTTGTACTATCACTGCCTCTTCCTTCTGCTCACAATGGTCTATTATATTGCCACAGCCTCTCCTGCCAGTCCTGTATTGTTGGTTTGTTGCCCCTGCCCCACTTTCCACTGCCCTCCATAGTCTGTTGTGCTGCCACTGCCCTTCCTGCCTGCCCAGTGTGGTCAAATTGTTGCCTCTGCACCCTCCTACCTGCCTTTAATTTTCAGAGTCTGTGTCCCTGGCCTCTGCCTCTCAACAGTATCCTAATGAACAACTAGATTGCTAACATTCTATATTTATTACAAAAGTGTGGAACGCCTGACGTCATCTTGATGTAATCAAAACTGTAATACCTTGAGCATTTTCTTTAGAAATGACATATATGATAGGGTCTTATTTGCATCAAAATTATGGTTAGTGCTCTAAAAAACTAAAATGAGGACATATTTTCTGAGTTCCTTAAGCGCTCCCTAAGCGCACCGTTCCCGATTCCTACGCGGTAGCGTCCGCGCATGGTATGCGTCGGGTACGTGGTTAGTGCGCGATCCCAATGCGACCGGTACGCGACTCGCAGCCTATACGCGACACGTTCGATGTACGTAACGCGACGTTTACGCGCTTCCGCAATGCGTCATCTGCATCTATGACGCGGTAGGTGCGCGGATCCCGTGAAATATTTAACATTTAAAAAAACATATATATGTATCTCATGTGAATATTAATTGAAGTCATATTACATCACTCATGACATGGTCAGTGACATCACTGATGACATCACTGATGACAACACTGATGACATCACTGATTACGTCATCCAGTTACTGTGTGTTTCTGCAAAGTTTAAATATTTTTTATATATTTATAGTGAAAGGCCTGTGGAAGAATGAGTGGGTGTACAAGTGTGTGAATGGATGATTTTCTAGGTGCATAACTGACTCTATAAGTGACTCATTAAATGTATCTTACTGCAGACTAGTGACTAAACTGTGTGAATGTCTGTATGTGTCTGTGTGTAGGAGTATAAGTGGCTGCATGGTTTTGTGAATAGCTATATGAGTGTCTATATGGGTTATTGATTGGTTGTCTGAGTATCTGTATGGGTGCCTGAGTGTTTGTGTGGGTAGGGTGTGTGTGACTCTATGCATAGATGTGTGAGTGGGTGATTCTATGGGTGCATGGTTTTAAGAGTGCATCTGTGATGAACTGTATGGTTGGGTGAGTGTATATATGGGTGTGTTAGAGATTGAATGTATATCTCAGTGGTACATGTGTGACTAACTACATATGTGAAAGAAAGGCAGTACATATGCGTGTAAGAGTATATAAGTGGGTACATGTGAGAGTGTGTGATTGTGAGAGTGGCTGTATGAATGAGTGTGCGCGTGTATCAATGATTGTATAAAAGCGTAAGAATGTGGTACTATTTTTTTGAGTAAATGATCTTGAGTGTGTTTAACTGTATAGGTGAGTAAATTGGACTGTGTTTAATTACTTGCACGACTGACTAGGTGGGACCGGACCACAATGGATGATTGGCGGTCTGTGAGTGTCTATATAGGTGTATAAATGCATATGATAGTCTTTTACTGAGTGACTGTAAGTATGAGTGACTGTACAGGTGAGTGAGTGGAGGTGTATGTAGACCTAAGAGTTAATGAGTGGGTATGTAGTTATTGGTATTGGAGTATCTATGGTTTTGAGAATGGACGTCTGAAATTTTGAGTTGGTGTATCAGAGGTTAAATTAGGGTGTGAGAAGATGCAGTAATTTATCACATGGATAATGTCATCAGTGATGTCATTTGAGATGTCATCAGTGATGTCATCAGTGATGTCACTGACCATGTCATGAGCGATGTAATATGTGATGTCATCAGCAGTGCATTGCGGGGGCGCGAGTTATAGTTAGCTGAACTAACTAACAGGGGAATTTCTAGGGTTTTGTACGAGGGAAATGACCAGCTAACTATAACACCCCTGAAACCTATGGGGTTTTTTTTCAGTGAATTTCTAAGGTTTTTTAAATGCCAATTCCTAACTATAACGCCCCTTAAACCTTTGGTTTTGTCAGTGAATTTCAAAGGTTTTTTAAATGACAATTCCTAACTATAACGTGCATGAAACCTATGGTTTTTTCAGTGAATTTCAAAAGTTTTTTAAATGCTAATTCCTATCTTTAACTTATCTCTGAAGATATCATGTTTAATGAGTTTGATTGCATTTCTATATTTTTCAAATTCAGAGTGTCAATTTCATTATGTTTTTTTAAAAATACTTTTTTATCACCATTTTTTAAACTTATTTTTTTTAATTAATTCTTTTAAAAATTAAAAAATATTATTTGAATTTAATTGGTTTTTCAAACATATTTCTTTATATTTTTCAAAATATTTTTTTAACTATATGTTCAAAACTTTATTTTATATATTTTTTCCCATGTTTTTGGATCCGCGCACCCTAAGTGCACTGTTCTCGATCCCTACGCGTTAGCATCCGCGCATGGTATGCGTTGGGTACGTGTTTAGTGTGCGATTGCAATGCGACCGGTACGCGACTCCCACCCTATACGCGACACGTTCGATGCACGTAACGCGACGTTTACGCGCTTCCACAATGCGTCATCTGCGTCTATGACGCGGTAGGTGCGCGGATTTTGCTAAATATTTAACATTTAAAAAAACATATATATGTATTTCATGTGAATATTAATTGAAGACAAACTCTAAACTAGTCTAATCCCATAATTTTTTTTAATTGAATTTCGCGGATGCACGCTGGGTGCGTGCCGCATAAGCGCAGGGCGCAGGATGTGACCTGCAAAAAAAGAGATTTGATTGGTTCATTACACTTCCTGTTCTAACTATTAAAAGACCCCACCCAATTCAATCATTCTTCTTTGACCTTCTTTGGAGGATCATCTCTTTGCAGAGAAGAAGATTTTTTAGACTAAGTTTACACTCGGCTCTAAATTTTTTCAACTAAAAATGGCTTCAGGGCAGCAGGCATCCCCTGCATTTCCTCATACATCTGAATATGAATTTTTGGAGGAGTTGCCACGCAAAGAACGTTTTTCTTCAGTGGTGTGGACATTTTTTACTTTTCCCGAGGGGCAGAATAAGACCAATGCCACCTTGGTCACGTGCAAGATTTGCAAAAGAGTGCTGTCTCGAGGGGATCCTAACAAAAAATACTCGTGCGGAACGGCAAGTATGATGAAGCACCTGAGGAACCTTCATCCAAACAATCTTGCACGACAAGAGTGCCGACGGATGAGAAACACTCCTGCTCCTGCGCCTTCCACCTCATCGTGGCCGAGCACTTCAAGAGTGCATCCATCCGCCCAAAACTTGGACATCCGTCCTCAATTTCAATATTTAAAAGTGCTCTGCACTAAGTGCAATGCAACTTTGTGCTACGGTGAGCAGTCAATAGATCTGATCTGTCGCCGGCAAAAAAGTCACATTTGCTAGGTTTTTTTTTGTTGGTTTTTTTTGTTCCCTGAAGTTCATTGTTTGGTTCCTCCTGTATTGTTTTTTGTTTTTTGTTTTTTTCCAGAAAAACCAAAAAAATCACAGAACTATTAGAAACCACCCCCCCAAAATATAAAGAAGAAAGAAGAAAACAAAAAGTTCCTGTAAGAACTAACTTTCCTGGTTTAAATAAAGAGCTAAATTTCTTTGTTAGTGTGTGAAAGTTTAGATGAATGTATGTGTAGTACGTAATTGAGTGAATGAATGCATTAGTAGCATATGGTGAATGTATAAGTGCAGAACTATGAGGAAGTGCTCCAGCATCACACAGTAACCTCTTTAACTACAGTGTGCTGTAGTACTTCCGAAGCATAAGAATGTACATAAATATGTTGCAAATCTATGCTTCTCTCCGCACGGCTGCTTAAACTGCAGCCATGTGGTGACACAGGCACCCTTGCACCATAGTGCAAGGATATCTGTGTCATGTGCTGCTTGTTTTTCTGCAGGAAGACACACCTTCCTGCACAAAAACAATGAGAAAATGCATTTTTCGCCTTCAATGTATGCTGAACATTTTAGCATGCATTGAAGATATAAAAATGTGGAGAAATAAAAATAATTTTCCTTATTGTACTTTCCTACACCAATTTTAGAATGGTGCAGCATTCACATACATATCGAGATTCATGATTTCTGATAAATCTAGAGATATATCTTGTTCTATAAGTATTCAGTGCAATCATGCACAACAACACTTATAGAACACCCTTTCAACGCAAAGTGGTGTGTATGATGAGGTTGTATTTACATGGAGTAGAAAAAGTACACAGAGTGCCTTTTCCTCTCTTTGTAAATATAAACGCGTGTCTTGCGCAATAACTATTTAACAAAAAGTGACATAGTTCCGGTTTTAAAATTCCTTGCGAATGATAGAAGGTAAGCACAGAGTTTTGTCTGCAAAGATGCTCAAAGAAAAATGATTGAAATGATTGTGGTCCTTCAATAGGTACAATGGGAAATATTATGAACCCCTCAAATCTATTTTTTTACAGGTCACATGATATCTGATTATAGTCAGATTTCAAAACTACGTACGTATAAACAGAGTGTTTTTAGAAACGTGTTTCAACTTTGTAGCTTCTTGCATACCTCGTCCTTCTGCATATTGAGACTTAGTTAAACTTACCTTCACAGTAATAGGAATAAAAAATGGTATACATTTTTTTCATATTTTCATTGCAATCTAAATTCATATAAATTGCTTATTTTAAAATTTGGATCTGTGAAAGAAGAGGAAAAAAAAATTATAACATGTAATAATAAATTTTTTACAACACAGCATATTTTCCACAAAGTAATTTGTTTGCCTTTTTTGCTGTTCTCAGAATATATTACATTTCACTAAAAATAGTGATTTCAATCGTACTCATCACTTAACAGCGGACAAAAAAAAACAATCAAAAAGATTGTTATAAAAAAACCAACATGCTATTCTCAACAAAATACCACAAGATAAAAATCACAGATATATAAAATGCTTACAGCTAACAAAATTTTATAAGTTTAACTTACAAAAACTGTAAATGATGTCGCTTTAAAATATTCACCGAATCTAAGGATGAATTTTTGGAGGACGCACCACGCCCACAACGTTTTCCTTCAGTGGTGTGAAAATGTTTTACTTTTCCCGAGGGGCAAACAAAGATCAATGCCACCTTGGTCACGTGCAAGATTTGCAAAAGAGTTCTGTTGCAAGGGGATCCTAACAAGAAATACTCGTACAGCACGGCACGGCAAGTATGATGAAACACCGAAGGACCCTTCATCCAAACAATCTTGCACGAGAAGAGTGCAAACAGACGAGAAACACTCCTGTTCTGTATCTGTAAAAAAGAATCACAAATAAATGTATATTAATAACTTTCACATTTATACTATTCCATTACTGTACAAACACATTTTATATAAAAACTGACTAAGAAACTATAGTCCTGAACCACAAGTGTGATGATAATTAAAACACTACATGCATAGTGCATACTACTTTGAAGCAGTTCATGCCCTAAAGCCTACCTCACTAAAAGACTACATGCTAACTGACTGAATGATTACAGTACTATAAGGAGACACACTGGGTGAGTAACAGGGTGTTTGCTAGAAGTGTATGAATACTGACTGGGGAATTGAAGGAGTGAAAGACAACTGTGTAGGTGGTTAGAGGCCTACATGCATAGTGAATAGGCGTTTGAAGCAGTCTATGTCATAAGGCCTGGCTCACTGCATGAGTACTTGGTTACTGACTGAATGATAAGAGTACAGCAAGGAGAGTGCCTCGGTGAATTTATAAGTGGTAGGCTTTTGGCGCAGGGAATGGATTAGTACTTGGTACTGAATGGGTCACTAGAGGAGTGCAAATGGAGTGACAGGATGTTTGCTGGACTGTATGGATACTGACTAGGGAATTGAAGATGTGAAAGACAAGTGTCTAAGTGGTTAGAAGACTGCATGCATAGTGGATAGGGGTTTGAAGCAGTCCATGTGCTAAGGCCTGGCTTAGTGCATGAGTACTTAGGCACTGACTGAATGATTAGAGTACTGCAAAGAGAGTGTCTTGGTGAATTTATAAGTGTTTGGGTTTTGGCACAGTGAATGGATTAGTACATGGTGCTGAATCGGTCACTAGAGGAGTACAAAAGGAGTGACAGGATGTTTGCTGGACTGTATGGATACTGACTAGGGAATTGAAGGTGTGAAAGACAAGTGTCTAAGTGGTTAGAAGACTGCATGCATAGTGGATAGGGGTTTGAAGCAGTCTATGTGATAAGGCCTGGCTCACTGCATGAGTACTTGGGTACTGACTGAATGATTAGAGTACAGCAAGGAGAGTGCCTGTGTGAATTTATAAATGACAGGCTTTTGGCGCAGGGAATGGATTAGTACTTCGTACTGAATGGGTCACTAGAGAAGTGCAAAGGGAGTGACAGGGTGTTTGCTGGACTGTATGGATACTGACTAGAGAATTGAAGATGTGAAAGACAAGTGTATAGTATGTTAGAAGACTGCATGCATACTGCAAAGACATTTGAAGCAGTCTATGTGGTAATGTATGGTTCACAACATAAGTACTTGGAAACTGACTAAATCATCAGACTACTGCTAGGACAGAGCCTGGGTAAAACTTTTAAATTTTCAGTTCTGGCACAGTGAAGAGAATAGTACATGGTACTGCACTTTAGTGTCAATCTCTGACTCATTTTATCAATGCATAAGCAAAGAATAGCTTCTAAAGCTACTAAAATTTGACAACATGACCGATTTTAAAACAGTTATCTGTCACCAAATACACCATGTTACCAAATGCTTCTATCACAATCCTTACCCAAATGTAAACAGACTCACAGTGTGATTTTAGACAAGCAACACTATCCCTAGCAGTTTACCAAAACTCATTCACTAGTCTAGAAGAGGTAAGGGTACTGCACACAATCTACATATTTAAGTACAGCACATTAGTGTCAAAGCATGACTCATTTAATCAACACATAAGCAAAGACTGGCTTCCAATGCTACTAAAACTTGACAACATGACAGGTTTTAAAAGAGTTATCTGCCAGAAAATACACGATGTTACCAAATGCTTCTCTCACAGTGGTTTCCAAATGAATAAAAGACTCACAGTGTGATTCTAGACAAGCAACACTATCCCTAGCAGCTTACCAAAACTCATTCACTACTGTGCAAGGGGTAAGGAGACTACACACAATCTACATATTAAAGCACAGCACATTAGTGTCAAAGCATGAATCATTTTATCAATGCATAACCAAAGACTGGCTTCTAATGCTACTAAAACTTGACAACATGACAGGTTTTAAAAGAGTTATCTGTCACCAAATACACAATGTTACCAAATGCTTCTCTCTCAGTGGTTCCCAAATGCACACAGTCTCACAGTGTGATTCTAGACAACAACCACTATACCTAGGAGTTTACCAAAAATCAATCACTACTGTGGAAGTGGTAAGGGAACTGAACACAATCTACATATTTCAGGACTGCACTTTTGTGTCAAAGCCTGACTCATTTAATCAAAGCATAAGCAAAAACTGCCTTCTAATGGTACTAAAACTTGACAACATGACAGGTTTTAAAACAGTTATCTGTCAGCAAATACACAATGTTGTCAAATGCTTCTCTCACAGTTGTTCCCAAATGCACACATACTCACTGTGTGATTCTAGACAAACAACACTATCCCTTGCACTATAACAAAACACATTTCTTCATCTAGAAGGAGTACTACTTTTTAATATAGAATCATAACTCATTTCACAAATTCATAAACAATGACTGGTTTCTAATTCTACCAAAATATAAAAACAGCACAGTTATCTGTCTGCAAACACATGAAAAACACAAATGCTTATCACAGAATGGTTTCTACATGCACGCACACTGTCAATAAGATTGTAGAGAAAAAAAGTACTCCCTACACTTTAGCAGGAGAAATACATTAGTCTGATTAAAATCAAAATAGTCTACATACATCCCCTCACAATTAAATAACTCACCTTTCAAGCTGTTTTGTAGATTAAGAAGTATATCAGTCACACAACAGATTTTCTTTTACAGAATCTCTGCACTGTGCACCTCTCAGCAAAACCAAAGAATGGAAAAGTTTCCCTGTTATTTTCCACACATATACATGTAAACATTGAATCACAATCCTTCACACATAAATTCAAAAGCAAACACACATTTCTATTGGTTAAACCTTTCAACCCTTCCCCCAATCTGCCTTCTGCCCGTTACCATAGAAACAGGTCATGGAACACTGCACTGAGCACACAGGTCACAAGTTCGGCACAAAATGTTGCTAAACAAGACAGCAAGGGGGCTTTACTTTTCAACATATCAGCTTATCATATATAATGTTCCTTACAATCTATTTTTGTTAACCAATAAGAATCATGCCTTTAACAAACAGAAATATACACCCTACCTTTCAGTGTAAAAAGTCGTAATACAACCAAAGATTTCTTGTCTTTTTGCAATTTTTTTTCCTTGGATCCGCGCACCCAAGGCGATAGAATGCGCGCAACGTGCGCGCTTTTCGGCGTTTTTTTTTTTTTAAATGGGGGCCTGGTTCTCTGTTTCTAAGGCAGCTCTGCCAACCTGGTTCTCTCCCTCTAAAGCAGCTCTGCTGACCTGGTTTCTCTGGCTCAACAGCACGTCTGCTGACCTGGTTCTCTGGCTCTAGAGCTGCTCTGCTGACCTGGTTCTTAGGCTCTAAAGCAGTTTTTCTGACCCGGTTCTATGGCTCTAAAGCAGTTCTGCTGACATGGTTCTCTGGCTCTAGAGCAGCTCTGCTGACCTGGTTCTCTTCCTCTAGAGCAGCTCTGCTGACCTGGTTCTCTCCCTCTAAAGCAGCTTTACTGGCCTGGTGTCTCTGGCTCTACAGGCAGCTCTGCTGACCTGGTTCTATGGCTCTAAAGCAGCTCTGCTGACCTGGTTCTCTGGCTCTAAAGCAGCTCTGCTGACCTGGTTCTCGCCCTCTAAATCAGCTCTGCTGACCTGGTTCTCTGCCTCTAGAGCGGCTCTGCTGACCTGGTTCTATGGCTCTAAAGCAGCTCTGCTGACCTGGTTCTCTGGCTCTAGAGCAGCTCTGCTGACCTGGTTCTCTGGCTCTAAAGCAGCTCTGCTGACTTGGTCCTCTCCCTCTAAAGCAGCTCTGCTGACCTGATTTCTCTGGCTCTAGAGCAGGTCTGCTGACCTGTTTCTTTGGCTCTAAAGCAGCTCTGCTGACCTGGTGTCTCTGGCTCTACAGCAGCTCTGCTGACCTGGTTCTCGGCCTCTAGAGCAGCTCTGCTGACCTGGGTCTCTGGCTCTAGAGCAGCTCTGCTGACCTGGGTCTCTGGTTCTAGAGCAGCTCTGCTGACCTGCTTCTTAGGCTCTAAAGCAGCTCTGCTGACGTGGTTCTCTGGCTCTACAACTGCTCTGCTGACCTAGTTTCTCTGGCTCTACAGCAGCTCTACTGACCTGGTTCTCTGCTCTCACGATACACGCACCCGACTTCACAAAAATATATTCAAAAATAATAGAAGTTTATTATAAGTACAAATATATTATTTTTATGAATATCTTAGATAATCTCTTGCCCTAATATGTATATTAAAGACACATACATATCATTTTGGAACATGCATTTTCTTTGCGGGAGTCGTGCACCCAGCGCGTCCCAGCATGTATATGACATCACGCGGGACCCGCCACCGCAAAATGATCTCATGCCGTAATGCGCTTGTGTTGCGAATGCGCGAATTGGTCGCATACCAATCGCGCACTATTGAATGTATATGATGTAACTGAAAAACACAGAGCCGTCACACACCGTAGGCGGATCCTTCCCAACTTTTCTAAAATGGCAGCTACAATCCGCGCACCCACCGTGATGTGTACACTTTGAGCGCGCTACTCAGAATTTTTTTTTTAACATTTTCTTTTTTTAAAGAAAATAATATATAATATAAATATATTAAAATAAAAAATGAAAACAAAAAAATTTATCAATATTTCAGTTTGAATGTTTTTTGCAAAACTATAGAAAATCAGTACATAAAAATAGGTATAACTACTATCACACTTAAAAATTAGCATTTAAAAAACCTTTGAAATTCACTGAAAAAAAACATAGGTTTCAGAGACGTTATAGTTAGAAATTAGCATTTAAAAAAGCTTTGAAATTCACTGAAAAACCATAGGTTTCAGAAACGCTGTACTTAGAAATTAACATTTAAAAAACCTTGGAAATTCACAGAAAAAAACATAGGGGCAGATTTACAAGCCCCTTGTGAGACATTTACGCCGCCGTTGCGTCACTTCTGTGACGCAGTGGCTGCATACACCATGCGCCATGTTGCGCCTTATTTACAACGTGACGCATCTAGGGAGATGCATCACGTTGTAAAGCCCTGCCCTACATTAAACCTGCGTCAGGTTTAATGTATGAAGGGTGGGCGTTCCGTCAGAAAAAGCCTCGGAAAAGTGACGCAGTGAAATCTACAAGATTTTACTGAGTCACTTTTCCGACGCTGCTGCGTCAAAACCCTTCCCCTGCTTGAAGCAGGCGTAAGGCATGACGCAGCATGTTCGGTATGGGCAGCCCCTGAGCATTGCTGGAGTTGCGTCGTGCTTGCGACACGACTCCAGCAATGCGCTGCCCTTATGCCATCAGATTCGTCACGCATCTGTTTATCCTTGCGCCAAGATGCGCTGCATTGTAAGGTTTTTTATATGCTAATTCCGATCTATAACTTAACTCTAAAGATATCATGAAAAGCATTCTTTTTTAAAAGTAGGGTGCACATAAGTTTTGTGGAAAAGCATCTTTGTGATTGGTTAAGAAAAAGCAGTTTCAACGTGGAGTACATATCATAGGATAAAATTTGCTCAGCTCAACCACACCTGCTACTTGCATTTGGAAGGCACTGTTCGAACTTAAAACAATCGTCAACTTTTAACCTGCACATGTCGTTAAATATTCAAGAAAATGTTACAAAAAAATATTGTTAAGTTTTAAAAAATTTATGAACTTTTAACCTGCACATGTTGTAGAATGTTCTAGAAAGTGTGTTGATAGAATACGTTGCACTTCTGACTTCTATGTGTTGTTGAATATTAAAAAAACGGTTCATATGGAAAATTAAAAAGAAACCAATAGAGAAGTTTTGAAACCTAACAGAATCAAGGAACTATTCTAATGTATTCTTTACATGTATTTATGTGTGCAGCAACACAATTAAAGACACAACAGCACTAGGAAGAGGAAGAAGCAGGGAGTGGGGGGAGATGGGCAGAATGGCACACATGCACAATTAAGTACAACACACATATAGACTAACAATGGCCAAAATGAAACACACCAACAAGGAGCACAAGTCACACAACCCGCCAACATCACACCACTGAACGAGCATAGAAGTGAAAACCACGCTGCATTCATACAGGATGTGTACAAAGGCCAGTCGTTGGTGTTGTGGGATGTCGGTTACCGTGGTCATCATGGATGAGATGCCCAGCATGTGGCACATGGTCGAGTTCACTGTGTGTTATGTTGCCAAACGGCTGCTCCTCCCTCCCACGAGCCCCCACACTTTTGTACAGTGCACTGTTGTATCTCGTACACTCGTCCGGCACACCATTGTAATGTCTATTTGCGCATGTCCTGCTACATTCCAACTACAACATCACAGTGCCGTTTGGAGGTGGTGCATGCCACTTTACAACATCGACTGCTGCGGCTCTTGTAGCAGGCCACACCAGAACACAGAGACACACTTACCGCACTTCCTGTACACGGACATGTCCGAGACACCCCGTTCCCCTTGCCGGATAGGCACACCCCTGCACTGACCTGTGAACCCCAGACCAGCACACGCCAGTTGTGCATGCAGGAGGATGCGTGCGTAGCTACACATCCAGGCTCACTGCCAACGCTGAGGTGACAGCACACTGTGATGTTGCAGGGCTCGTGCCTATCATGCTAAGACAATGACCACAGGGACGCACTTACTAAGATGTGGGTTTGGGGGGCATTGGCGGTCCTGGAGTTGTTGAGATTAGTCTTCTGGCCCTCATGGGTATCCCTGTATCATGCTCATTAACTCTATGGCACCTGTGGGTGTTCTGGTGTGGCTCTTGGCTGTGTTCCCTTTCATGGTGCAGGTAGTTGACCTGCTTAACATCAGCAGAAAGCAGGTGTAAAATCCCTGGTGCTAACGTGTCTTATCGCCTGAATTTGTTTCGCATTGCAATTGGTGCAAAAGTTGTGATGTGATTTTTTTCGTGTGCAGAACAATATACGAACTGAGAAGTGTATCTCGTCAAGATCCAGCACCTGACGCACTATTCCCAATCAATATAAATACAGTGAGATTTCTTAATAGATTTTGTGTGTACACTGTAAGTGCAATCAATACCTCAGTGCAATTCAATACAGGATTTTAGTATTTAGAATAAATCGGAAAGGTGCACCTCGTGTCTTTTTGCACGGGAACGGCTATTCTCCATTTCATTATCAGCACTTTAACGGAATTAAAGTTGAGATAAATCTAACACACTATTCAGAAGTTGGTGCAAACTGCAGATATCACCAGTATTCCAGCGATAAGTGCCCCAAAATGTAACACCATGGTGGACTCCATCAAATAACAGTAATAAGAACAAGAAAGAGTCACACAGCAGTTAAGAGAACAACCAAACACGTTATTAATTTTTTTTTCAAACTTTCTTTTTTATAATAATAAATATATAAACAAGTTTCAAAAGCTTTATTCGACAGCATGTCATAAAAGCAAGTACATCCTAACGATTCCATAAATACTAAGCTAAAATGTAATAAAAATACATTAAATCATTATGCTGGCGAGTAACATCAGATAAAAACAACATCAATGGATAAAAAATCTTAAAAAGATCAAATGTTGGATAAAAGTTAATTAGACATTTCTTGGTGACAAAACATTCATTGATCAGCTTCAGGGGGTTTCAAGGCACGAAGACGTAATATCCATGCCCACCCCAAAAGTTTAGCAACAGCAATAGCCAGACAAGGGGTGCAATCAGATTCTAAGATTCTTAGAGCTTCCTTATAGCTACGTGTTCCCAAATTTAGACATACTGGCTTTATCCACCTAAGGCGGGGGGCAGTGTATAGCGGACACACAAACAACAAGTGACCAGCATCCTCAATCAAATCTAGACAATGATGACATTTATCATCCTGGGAGAGTGACCATTTATGGGTAAAAGCTTTTACAGGGAGAGACCCAATTCTGAACTGGAAGTACAGTTTCCTGTCCATGGGCCTCTCTATAATATCCCAGAATGCCTCACAAGATGGTAAAAATTTGGTATCAAAGAAACGGCCAGTCAAGTTAGAGCCTTGGCCAGCACGAGAGGCAGATGTCAGGGTCATATCCCAGTACAATTTCTTGAGGATTGTCTTTGATGGAATACTTGAACCGTTTATATCATTCCATAAATGCCCTAGCTCCAGTTTTATAAGCAAATTCTTAATTTCTTTGAGCCAAGAGATGGAATGAAAACAGTCAGCCCTAATAATGTCCTTCAGGGCAATAGCATAGTGTGCAAGTTCTGGCATTGTCATGATCTGCCGCCAATACAAAAGTGGACGTAGTTGCGCCAGGTCTTCAATTTTTTTCCTCCCTAGATCGTATTTTAGTGGGATCATTGGGGTACTTTGGGGAACACCTGTTAGGCTACGTAGGAACTTATTTTCAGCCAGCCTTAAGCAATTTAAGTTGGCAAAGCCCCATAGCTCCGAGCCATACAGCGATGCACTAATGACTTTCATATTGTAGATTTCCAGGGCAGGCCTAATTGGCTTGGTCAATGAAGATTTGTGCTTAGAAATAATTGCACCTGCTAGCTGGTGGAACTTTAAGACAGTCATGTCAATGTGATTTGACCATTTCATATTGTTCTGGAGGGATATTCCTAAATATGTGAAAGCCTCAACCTGCTCCAGTGGAATACCATTAAATTTTATTACTCCTCTAAAATTTTGTCGCTGGTTTAGACACATAAATTTAGTTTTGGAGGTATTTATCTCGAGGCCCCGTTCATGACAGAAGTCAGCAAATATGTTTAGCGCTTTCTGTAATCCGCTTGGAGTTCGCGAAACCAACAGCGTGTCGTCCGCGAACATGAGAACAGGCACTCTGGATCCTGCCAATATAGGGGCATCCGTGGGGGAGCAGCCAAGGTGATCAACTATCCCATTAATGTACAAGGAAAACAATGTGGGTGCCAAGACACATCCCTGCCGAACACCACGTTCAACAGGAAATGGGTCCGTCACCTCCCCCTGGCTTCCCCATCTAATTTGTGCATAATTGTTCTGATGCAAGCGGACGAGTAAGGTTAGTATTTCCGGGGCCATACCTGCTTGGGCGAGAACCCTCCAAAGTTTAGAGCGAGGCACCAGGTCGAAGGCTGATCTCAGGTCTATAAAGACCGCATAGAGGGTCCCTTTGGGCAACTTCACGTTCCTCCAGTAAAGAGCTAAAAAGTAAAAAACTTGGTAAATAGAGCTGGTGCAAGGTCTAAACCCAGCTTGATATGGTGACAAAATATTATTGTCTTCAACCCAAGATTGTAGCTTGTTTTGCACCAATCGACCTATTAGTTTTTGTGCTGAATCTATGAGACTAATAGGTCTGTAATTGCTTGGGAGTGATTTGTCACCTTTTTTATAGACCGGGATTATTTCTGCCCCTTTCCATGAAGAAGGAATGGGTGCACCCATGGCCACTGAATTGGCTAGCCATTGAAAATATTGGCACCAAGATGATCTATCAGTTAAAAACACATCCGCAGGTATCCCATCCATTCCCGGTGCACGGCCCACTGTTATACTATCCAAAGCTAGGTTGACTTCTTTGATTGAAAACACCTGTGTTTGGAAATAGATAGTAGGGGGAAGTGGTTGCTGTTCTACGGATGGGGCAGAAGCATACTGTGGTTTAAAAAAGTCTACCCATTGGTTTTTTGCCACATAGTTTTGAGGGGAAGGTGCAGACCCACCTCTGCCCCACTTTAGTGTAGCCCAGAATCGTTTTTGGTCTTTGGCCAAGCATGCGTGTTTCAGATCCTGCCACTGTTTCTCGTCCCAGTCCTTCTTAGCTACTAACTGGACTTGTCTATATAGCTTCCTGGCTGACCTCACATCTTCCGCAACTCTTGATCTCAGAGCAACACTCAAGTTCTTACGGGCTATTTTACAGGATTTATTGAACCATCCCTCCTCTGGTGGGCATCCCTTGATGGATTTTCCACTACTGGGGGGCTTCATAAAGAACCCTTGGAGTTTAGCAAAAAAAGATGTTATGGGCCTCGAGCATAGTTAGATGAAAATTGGAGTTGGTTGATTTGGGACCTAAATTAGCCACCTCACAAATGGTCGCTTTCTTGAGGTCATCCAAGTTTTCCAACTTCTCTATAAATCTATCCCATTTAACATGTCGCATGTTGTTCGATACGACAATGTCCAGGGTTATTTCCCCCCCCCCCCCGGTTTTGGATTCTCTAGGGGTATTTGATAAATGTAATTCTAGACACAGAGGATTATGGTCACTTTCGTCCCGTGGGATTATGGACATGTCATTCAGACTGTTCCAGGCTCTAACATCCACCAGAAAATAATCAATTCGACTAGCAGACCTTCCGTTGTCAAATGTGCTTGCACCCTGACGATCTGATTTAGTGCGCCCATTAGCAGCTCTAAGCCCTCTTTCTAGACAAAGAGCTTTAAGTTGAATGGCTGCAGCGGACCATCTCTTGACTGGGGGGAGATCCAACTGGGGAATACCCCACCTATTGTCCTCTTCAACAGCAAGAAATTGGTCCTCCGGGCCAAGAGGCTCAAAGGTTGTATTAAAGTCTCCTCCTACGATTTTTATCATTTCAGGGGGGAGCACTGCAAGCTGGTGGTCCAAGACATTTATCACATCAGACAAAGTACCCCCAACCATCCCTCGAGCATAAGTATTGAAAATATATAAACAATAAACTATTTTCAAACTTTATTTTTTTATTAACATATATATGAACAATAAACTAATAAACAAAATGTAACAACAATAATACAAAACAACAAGGCGGAACACTCCTGTGGGGACCATGGATTTCGACGACAGACCTGGAAAATCAGAAAGATTGTTAAAAAAACAACAACATGGTATTCTCAACAAAATACCACAAGAAACAAATCACAGATATATAAAATGCATACAGCTAACACAATTTTATAAGTTTAACTTACAAAAACTGTAAATGTTGCCGCTTTAAAATATTTACCGAATCTGAGGAATTTTTTTTGCAGAAGGCACCACGCCCACAACGTTTGTCTTCCGTGGTGAGGACATTTTTTACTTTTCCCAAGGGGCAAACAAAGACCAATGCCACCTTCGTCACTCACAAGATTTGCCAAAGAGTTCTGTTACGAGGGGATCCTAACAAAAAATACTTGTGCGGCACAGCAAGTATGATGAAACACCTAAGGACCCTTCATCCAAACAATCTTGCACGAGAAGAGTGCAAACAGATGAGAAACACTCATGTTCTGTATCTGTAAAAAAGAATCACAAATAAATGTATATTAATAACTTTCAAATGTATACTATTCCATTACTGTACAAACACATTTTATATAAAAACTGACTAAGAAACTATAGCCCTGAACCACAAGTATGACGATCGTTAAAACACCACATGCATAGTGCATACTACTTCGAAGCAGTTCATGCCCTAAAGCCTACCTCACTAAGGGCCATATGTAGATAGCTAAATACCGGTCGGTAACGGCCTAAAATCGGTAGTTTTCCTGTTACCGACCGGTATTTAGCCCTTTCTAATGTAGGAGGCAGGTTTTAATGATTCGGTAATTTACCGAATCAGTATTTTAAGAAATCGGTAAAATACCGAATCGGTAAATTACCGAATCCTTATATCCTATGTAGGGAGCACTGAAGTGAGTGCATATGTGGTTTAAGGATTCGTTATTTACCACCAACTACAAGTTGATGGTAAATACCGAATACCTTTTCAAAAGCAATTTTGTGCTTTTTTAAAAGTGCCATGTGGCAGACATACATGCCCTTAGGGCATGTATGTGCGCCACATGTGCACACATGCACGATTCAGAGGTGCAACAGGGTGTCAATGTGACACCCTGCCACCCTTGAATATGCTCCCCGTATTACCGATTCGGTATTTAACGAATCGGTAATAGTGAATGGCTTCCCATTCATTCCTATGGGCCTCCAGGCCCATAGGAATGAATGGGAAGGCATGCCTTATTACAGATTCGGTAAATACCGAATCGGTAATAACAAATATTACTGAATCGGTAAAATTTACCGATTTTTTACCAACATTCTATTTACCGATTCTAAAATACTGAATCGGTAACATTCGGTATTTAGGAATCAGTAAATAGAAATTACCTACATATGGCCCTAAAAGACTACATGCTAACTGACTAAATGATTACAGTACTATAAGCAGACACACTGGGTGAGTGACAGGGTGTTTGCTAGAAGAGTATGAATATTAACTAGGGAATCGAAGGTGTGAAACACAACTGTGTAGGTGATTAGAGGACTGCATCCATACTGCATAGGCATTTAAAGCAGTCCATGTGCTAAGGCCTGGCTCACTGCATGACGTCTTGGGTACTGACTGAATGATTAGAGTACAGCAAGGAGAGTGCCTAGGTGAATTTATAAGTGCTAGGCTTTTCGCACAGGGAATGGATTAGTACTTGGTACTGAATGGGTCACTAGAGGAGTGCAAAGGCAGTGACAAGTGCTGGACTGTATGGATACTGACTAGGAAGTTGAAAGTGTGAAAGACAAGTGTCTAGGTGGTTAGAAGACTGCATGCATAGTGCATAGGGGTTTGAAGCAGTCTATGTGCAAAGGCCTGGCTCAGTGTATGAATACTTAGGCACTGACTGAATGATTAGAGTACTGCAAAGATAGTATCTTGGTGAATTTATAAGTGTTTGGGTTTTAGCACAGTGAATGAATTAGTACATGGTGCTGAATGGGTCACTAGAGGACTGCAAATGGAGTGACATGATATTTCCTGGAAGTGTATGGATACTGACTATGGAATTGAAGGAGTGAAAGACAATTGTGTAGGTGGTTAAATGACTGCATGCATAGTGGATAAGGGTTTGAAGCAGTCCATATACTAAGGCCTGGGTCACTGGATGAGTACTTGGGTAGTGACTAAATGATTAGAGTACTGCAAGGAGAGTGCCTGGGTGAATTTATTAGGGTTTGGTGCAGTGAATGGATTAGTACATGATGCTGAATGGGTCACTAGAGGAGTGCAACGGGAGTGACAGGGTGTTTGCTGGAAGTGAACGGATACTGACTGGGGAATTGAAGGTGTGAAAGACAAGTGTGTAGGTGGTTAGAGGACTGCATGCATAGTGTATAGGGGTTTGAAGAAGTCCATGTGCTAAGACCTGGCTCAGTGCATGAATACTTAGGCAGTGACTGAATCATTAGAGTACTGGAAAGAGAGTGTCTTGGTGAATTTATAAGTGTTTGGGTTTTGGCACAGTGAATGGATTAGTACATGCTGTTGAATGGGTCTCTAGAGGACTGCAAAGGAAGTGACAGGATGTTTCCTGGAAGTGTATGGATACTGACTAGGGAATTGAAGGTGTAAAAGACAAGTGTATAGTATGTTAGAACACTACATGCTTCTCTAAAAGTGGTTCCCAAATGCAAACAGACTCACAGTGTGATTCTAGACAACAACCACTATACCTAGGAGTTTACCAAAAATCATTCACTACTGTGGAAGTGGTAAGGGAACTGCACACAATCTTCATATTTGAGGACTGCACTTTTATGTCAAAGCCTGACTCATATAATTAAAGCATAAGCAAAGACTGGCTTCTAATGCTACTAAAACTTCACAACATGACAGGTTTTAAAACAGATATCTGTAAGCAAATACATGATGTTACCAAATGCTTCTCTCACAGTGATCCCAAATACACACTAACTCACAGTGTGATTCTAGACAAGCACCACTATCCGTATGAGTTTACCTAAACTCATTCACTACAGTGCAAGTGGTAAGGGAACTGCACACTATCTACATTTTTCACAACTGCAATTTACTGTCAATGCCTGACTCATATAATGAAAGCATAAGCCATAACTGTCTTCTAATGCTACTAAAACTTGACAACATGACATGTTTTAAAACAGTTATCTGTCAGCAAATACACGATGTTACCAAACACTTCTCTCACAGTGGTTCCCAAATGCACACAGACTCACAGTGTGATTCTAGACAAACAACACTATCCCCAGCAGATTACCAAAACTCATTCACTACAGTGGAAGTGGTAAGGGAACTGCACACAATCTACATATTTGACGACTGCACTTTAGTGTCAATGCCTGACTCATTTAATCAACGCATCAGCAATGACTAGCTTCTAATGCTACTAAAACTTGACAACATGACAGGTTTTAAAAAGTTTTCTGTCAGCAAATACACGATGTTACCAAATGCTTCTCTCACACTGATCCCAAATACACACTAACTCACAGTGTGATTCTAGACAAGCACCACTATCCCTAGGAGTTTACTAAAACTCATTCACTACAGTGCAAGTGGTAAAGGAACTGCACACAATCTACATATTTCACAACTGCAATTTACTGTCAATGCCTGACTCATTTAATGAAAGCATAAGCCATAACTGTCTTCTAATGCTACTAAAACTTGACAACATGACATGTTTTAAAACAGTTATCTGTCAGCAAATACACGATGTTACCAAACGCTTCTCTCTTTGTGGTTCCCAAATGCACACAGACTCACAGTGTGATTCTAGACAAAACAACACTATCTCTAGCAGATTACCAAAACTCATTCACTACAGTGGAAGTGGTAAGGGAACTACACACAATCTACATATTTCACGACTGCACTTTAGTGTCAATGCCTGACTCATTTAATCAATGCATAAGCAATGACTGGCTTCTAATGCTACTAAAACTTGACAACATGACAGGTTTACAATTAGTTATCTGTCAGCAAATACATGATGTTACCAAATGTTTCTCTCACAGTAGTTCCCAAATGCTCACAGACTCACAGTGTGATTCTAGACAACAACCACTATACCCAGGAGTTTACCAAAAATCATTCACTACTGTGGAAGTGTTAAGGGAACTGCACACAATCTTCATATTTCAGCACTGCACTTTTGTGTCAAAGCCTGACTCATTCAATCAAAGCATAAGCAAAGACTGGCTTCTAATGCTACTAAAACTTGACAACATGACCGATTTTAAAACAGTTATCTGTCAGCAAATTCACGATGTTACCAACTGCTTCTCTCACAATCCTTACCCAAATGCACACAGACTCACAGTGGGATTTTAGACAAGCAACACTATCCTAGGAGTTTACCAAAACTCATTCACTAGTCTGGAAGAGTTAATGGTACTGCACACAATCTACATATTTAAGTACAGTACATCAGTGTCAAAGCATGATTCATTTAATCGACGCATAAGCAAAGACTGGATTCTAATGCTACTAAAACTTCACAACATGACAGGTTTTAAAACAGTTATCTGTCAGCAAATACATGATGTTACCAAATGCTTCTCTCACACTGATCCCAAATACACACTAACTCACAGTGTGATTCTAGACAAGCACCACTATCCCTAGGAGTTTACCAAAACTCATTCACTACAGTGCAAGTGGTAAGGGAACTGCACACAATCTACATATTTCAGGACTGCAATTTACTGTCAATGCCTGACTCATTTAATCAAATCATAAGCCATAACTGTCTTCTAATGCTACTAAAACTTCACAACATGACAAGTTAAAACAGTTATCTGTCAGCAAATACACAATGTTACCAAATGCTTCTCTCACATTGGTTCCCAAATGCACACAGACCCACTGTGTGATTCTAGACAAACAACACTATCCCTTGCACTATACCAAAAACACATTTCTTCATCTAGAAGTAGTACTACATTTTAGTATAGAAACATAACATAACTCATTTCACAAATTCATAAACAATGACTGGTTTCTAATTCTACCAAAATTTAAAAACAGCACAGTTATCTGTCTACAAACACATGAAAAACACAAATGCTTATCACAGAATGGTTTCTACATGCACACACATTGTAGAGAAAAAATGTACTCCCTACACTTTAGCAGGAGAAATACATTAGTCTGATTAAAATCAAAATAGTCTACATACATCCCCTCACAATTAAATAACTCATCTTTCAAGTTCTTTTGTAGATTAAGAAGTATATCAATCACTCACCATATTTTCTTTTACAGAATCTCTGCACTGTGCACCTCTCAGCAAAAACAAAGAATGGAAAAGTTTCCCTTTCATTTTCCACACATATACATGTAAACATCAAATCACAATCCTTCACACATAAACTCAAAAGCAAACACACATTTCTATTGGTTAAACATTTCAACCCTTTCCAACTGAAATACATTTCAACCCTTCCCCCAATCTGCCCTCTGCCTGTTACCATAGAAACAGGTCATGGAACACTGCACTGAGCTCACAGGTCACAAGTTCAGCACACAATGTTGCTAATCAAGACAGGAAGTGTGCTTGACTTTTCAACATATCAGCTTATCATATATAATGTTCCTTACAATCTGTTTTTGTTAACCAATAAGAATCATACCTTTAAAAAACAGAAATATACACCCTACCTTTCAGTGTACAAAGTAGGCATACAACCAATGATTTCTTGTCTTTTTTCAAAAAACATTGCCGTGGATCGGCGCACCCAACGCGTGTGAATCCGTACACCCAACGCGTTAGGATGCGCGCACCGTGAGCGTATTTCGACGTTTTTTTTTTTTTTAAAGGGGGCCCCAGGGGGTCCTTCTGGGACCCCCTAAGCACCTCTAGAGGGTCAGAGTATTTCCACTCTGCCCCCTTTATATGTTTTACACACTTATTCCCCTTGCTTCTTCAGCCTTGCTTCTACCAAGGTGGAAAATGTCCGCCAACAGTTCCTGGTTTTGAATGTAGACAGACACTCGACAGCCAATTAGCATTCAGCGCACGATCGGGAGGGTGCGCGCTCGGTTCGGGGAGGGTGCGCATACGGTAGGGTAGGGTCCACGGATCCTCCCCTGCCATAGATATATATGTACTTTTAACTCTAATTTTCTCAGGAACTACTGAACGGATTCACACCATTTATGCAAAAGGCACAAGTCTGAACTGAGGAATACCTCTTTGCCAAATTTGGTGTAATTCCGTTCAGCGGTTCGGGCTGTAGCTGCGACAACAGATCCTATGGGAAATTGCATGGGGAAAACGCGTTTTGGGACCCCCCTTTTTTCTTCGCCCCGCTTGACGAATCACCACAAAACTTTCAGGGTAGGAGCGGAGCGGTGCTGTCCAAAAGTTTGGAAAATTTAGCGAGGATTCATCAACCGGCGCCAGACTTATTGGGAATAGAATGCTGCAGATTTCCTATGAAAAATAGGTCCTAACTATTACTATCTACTGGCGACCGCCAGTAGATCATATATCATATTAGACTTGTTAATAAAATGGAGCTATGATGAAGGAACTACTCTCTCTTGTTAGACTAACACATTCTTAAAAATTGTCTTTCATATGCTTCTGCCAGAATTTGCCTTTCAGTAACAAATATTGAAATGGATCCCAGTGAAAAAAGGATAGTTAGTTCTCCTATTCACCTGGATCTGTTATACTGCAACTCCTCTCATCACATGTCCATAGATTTTTGCCTTTTTATTTGGCCAATAGTGGAAGTCAAGTTCAGTGGTTTGCTCTAAGACCCTCTCATCATTTTTACCCATTTAGGACACAAGGAAACCGAGCGCTCTCCAGGCTCAATATAATGTTGAGCTTGCTGTGCTGCATTGCATGAGAGGAAGGTTCAGAAATGCTCCATATTTGCAAACGTCCTGCACAAAAACAATACTTAGAGGCATATTGCTCTTTATATTTGTGGTACAGAATAACAAAGGAACATGGAGAAATAAAGATATTTCTGATTGTTATGCCTCTGTTGGGTGAGCACACCATTTTGGTGCAAATTGAGTTTTACAAGTCTTTGTAAATCTGGGTTTGCGTTAAAATACATTGAGTGCATGGGAACCCCCATGCTCCACCCATGTAATACCTCCCTGATGCAAAAAAATGCAAGGCAGTACTATGTGATTTGTTGCGTTACTTTGTACTTACTATAGCATACAGAGACATGTGCACTGGCTTTGCATGGCTTAGTAAATGGCAAAAACAATTTTGCCATGGGGCTGCACCACAAAAGTGTCAAGCCCGATTTAAATTATAGTAAATCTGAGCCTGTATCCCTGATGGACTCTGCCCAAGGACTTTCATAACATCATTCAGTCTTTGTGTTCACTGATTATCTCCTTTCGATGTCCTTACAGTGTCCTACATTAGCTCAAACCTACTATCTCACAGTATTATTTGAAACAGGAACATGATTTGATTGTGGTGCTAGCTAGGACCAAAAAGCAAATTACAATGAAAGGCTATACTTTTAATAATAATAAAATGACCATCTGATATTCTTTTCTGTATAGGCATGCTTATCATCCTTGAATTTATTTAAATCATGTCAGGAAGCACAAAGCTCAGTATGCCCTATGCAATAGCTGTCAGAATAGAAAATATGTCCCTAGATGTCTCATTACTTTAATTAAGGAAATATTCAAATCTTATCAATGGAAGAAATGTAATTCAAATAAGAGTGAGATGTGTGTTTATGTGACCTTTCTCATTAGTGTTATATTTTATTTAAGAAAAAATGTTAATCAAGTACATAACTGCAATATTCAAAAGTGTCCAAAATGGAGTTGCTCTGATACTGGCCTTCACATGCATTTTGTACACTCACCAACCTCATGTATATGGTTACTGTGTGAGTTAGACAGTTTATTATTTAACATTTAGAAAACAGAGTTTGAATCTTTGACTAGACAAGAATATGAGAAGAAATCCAGGACAGTCCTTTAAAGACCTGGGGCCCTATCATGATGGGCCCAGTGCCCATTGTTTTTTGCATTCATAGTGTTTGCATTTCAAACAAATAACTTGGAATTTCACCCAGTTACCTTTAGGCAGAACACGTCTGAAACACTGAGCAGAGTCTGCCTCTCTCCATTTCTGAATTGTTCTGTTTAATGTTCATGCCTCAATAGGGTGAAATTCCAAGTTACATGGTTGAACTGTAGCCACCTCACACCCACAATAAAAATAAGCATTAGTAAATGCATTAGGTTTTGCCTATGCAAATATTATTAAGCTTTTTTTGTTGTAAGTTGTCACTTGTAGAGCAATTTTACAATATAAGTTGCAGAAAGTCTGTTTAAGTGTTATGACTTGTTTATGTACAAACAGACAATATATTGCGCTGTTACTAGTGATATTCTAAAGTGGACAGACTAGGTAAATGGTGGAGGACAAAGATAAAAAACATGTGCCTGACAAATAGGCTTGAAAGTGCTGCAGCCATGGGGAGAATGTGGAAAGGGTGGATGAAAAACCATACAAGTACAGTGTAAGCACTGTTTTTAAAAAGTCCAAAAAATCAGGATTACGAAAACTAGATGATTGGTTAATGTGCAGTCTTAAGATAGACAAATGGAAATTAACTTTACATTTTTCAAATGAGTATTTGAGCAGCTCTGCAAAATAAGTGAAAGAAACACATTGAAAGTTAGATTATTGCTTTATTGAGATGGGCACGTTTTTTTTTAAATGATAGATTTCTCATGCAATATTTTTATTTTTATTTTACACAGCACTTTCTTTTATTATTGTGATAAAAAGTAAACATAAACTCTGAAACAATAATGAGCATACAGTGAGTATTTGCACTTTTATTGTTATTGGCATTGTGTTACTTATGGTTTACAATTTTTCTTTATTTAAATAGTACTCTGTGCCATTTTCAATTATTGTGCTATATACTTTGAAGTTTGTATGTTGTAACAAATACTGTATTTTTTTTAAGGCATTTGTTATTATAAGTCCCAGTACACCTGCTGCACCTTTGAAATAATGATCTCAGTGCCCGCTAGATAACTTTACTTTGCCTCTTTTAAGAATGTGCAGTTGTTGCTCTTTATATTATATAACAATGAAAATACAGGAGGCTGTTTAAATTTATTTGGAGAGCTTAAAACCCTTCATCAATTATTGAGCTAAAATACCACACATTAAATGTATGCAAATAAATGTGAATGCATTATACATCCACAGAAAGATGAGTGGAAAAATGATCACTATTAGAAAATAACTCATGCTTCGGTTTACAGAGTATTGCTCAATTATCATGTTGCCTATTCATATGGCCAACGGAAAATACAACAAATGATATAATATTTGTTTGGTGCTAGAGCAACAAAATCTGCACAGTAAAGGCCAGAGACAGTGTTTCCGCTTACCTGCATACTAAGCGAAATGCTCTGTATTACAAAAGTGAAGAACGTACACCCAAAAAGATTTTTTTTTAATTTACATGTATTCCAAGATCATAGATACCTTCTGAAAAAAGAACTGCAGCACAAATACCATACAGTCACCAAACAAGCTTGCTCACAAAGACAAGCTTTGTCACGGTGTGAAAACATTGCCCAGCAGCTTGCATTTTTTAATTCACTGCTCTATAAACTATACAGCTTCCCTTCCCCGACCAATAGAAGGAACAGGCTGCAAACACAAAACATGACTGTGTCTACAATCCAAGACTGGCACTGTAATATTATACAGAAACTGTCCCAATGGATAAAGGAGGTTAAAACATCTCTTTATGTGCTCATGTAAAGCACTGCAATCACTAAATGCATTAGGTTTTGCCTATGCAAATATTATTAAGCTTTTTTTGTTGTAAGTTGTCACTTGTAGAGCAATTTTACAATATAAGTTGCAGAAAGTCTGTTTAAGTGTTATGACTTGTTTATGTACAAACAGACAATATATTGCGCTGTTACTAGTGATATTCTAAAGTGGACAGACTAGGTAAATGGTGGAGGACATAGATAAAAAACATGTGCCAGACAAATAGGCTTGAAAGTGCTGCAGCCATGGGGAGAATGTGGAAAGGGTGGATGAAAAACCATACAAGTACAGTGTAAGCACTGTTTTTAAAAAGTCCAAAAAATCAGGATTACGAAAACTAGATGATTGGTTAATGTGCATTCTTAAGATAGACAAATGGAAATTAACTTTACATTTTTCAAATGAGTATTTGAGCAGCTCTGCAAAATAAGTGAAAGAAACACATTGAAAGTTAGATTATTGCTTTATTGAGATGGGCACGTTTTTTTTTAAATGATAGATTTCTCATGCAATATTTTTATTTTTATTTTACACAGCACTTTCTTTTATTATTGTGATAAAAAGTAAACATAAACTCTGAAACAATAATGAGCATACAGTGAGTATTTGCACTTTTATTGTTATTGGCATTGTGTTACTTATGGTTTACAATTTTTCTTTATTTAAATAGTACTCTGTGCCATTTTCAATTATTGTGCTATATACTTTGAAGTTTAATGTTGTAACAAATACTGTATTTTTTTTAAGGCATTTGTTATTATAAGTCCCAGTACACCTGCTGCACCTTTGAAATAATGATCTCAGTGCCCGCTAGATAACTTTACTTTGCCTTTTTAAGAATGTGCAGTTGTTGCTCTTTATATTATATAACAATGAAAATACAGGAGGCTGTTTAAATTTATTTGGAGAGCTTAAAACCCTTCATCAATTATTGAGCTAAAATACCACACATTAAATGTATGCAAATAAATGTGAATGCATTATACATCCACAGAAAGATGAGTGGAAAAATGATCACTATTAGAAAATAACTCATGCTTCGGTTTACAGAGTATTGCTCAATTATCATGTTGCCTATTCATATGGCCAACGGAAAATACAACAAATGATATAATATTTGTTTGGTGCTAGAGCAACAAAATCTGCACAGTAAAGGCCAGAGACAGTGTTTCCGCTTACCTGCATACTAAGCGAAATGCTCTGTATTACAAAAGTGAAGAACGTACACCCAAAAAGATTTTTTTTTAATTTACATGTATTCCAAGATCATAGATACCTTCTGAAAAAAGAACTGCAGCACAAATACCATACAGTCACCAAACAAGCTTGCTCACAAAGACAAGCTTTGACACGGTGTGAAAACATGGCCCAGCAGCTTGCATTTTTTAATTCACTGCTCTATAAACTATACAGCTTCCCTTCCCCGACCAATAGAAGGAACAGGCTGCAAACACAAAACATGACTGTGTCTACAATCCAAGACTGGCACTGTAATATTATACAGAAACTGTCCCAATGGATAAAGGAGGTTAAAACATCTCTTTATGTGCTCATGTAAAGCACTGCAATCACTTCACATGACACAGAAAAAAAGCAATATTATTAGTGGAACAAATATCATAAAGAAGATGAAAATGAGTTAAAAGTTCTACCGACTAAAGCAGGGTTAAACAAGCATGTTTTAAATGCGTGCAGCCAGGGGAAGATAAGTATGGGTAAATAGTAAACGCTGTGTATCCTTAACGTAAGGAAAAAAGATCCCCAACTTTTGGGCCATGTGCTACTGCACCTCCTGCACCATTCACATCATGACCCTAGTGCTTGCAAGATTACTGCACTTGTGACTGCCTGTTTTGTGGTAAAATGTAGCAATATTTGGTGTTTAGAGGATTTTTTTCCCCCAGTGGACCTGCAAGTTCTGCACTATTTAAATCATGACCCTATTGCTTGCAACTTAACTGCACTTGTGACTGCTTGTTTAGTAGTAAAATATAGCAATATTAGATGTTTAGTGGTGTGCCTAGAGCTTTTGTGCTGGTTGTCACTGCACCTGCTGCACCATTGTAATGATGACCCAAGCGCCTGTTAGATAACTGCACTTTTGACTGTCTGTTTAGTAGTAACATTTATCAATAATCTATATTTAGTAGAGTCCCTAGAGATTTTGAACATGGTGCAGATACACCTGCTGCACCATTCAAATCATGCTTCTTTTAACTGCAATTGCGACTGTTTAGTAGAAAAATAAAGCACTATTATGTGTTTAGTGGAGTTGTGTTTTTGGCCCCGGTGCCGCTGCACCTTCTACACCATTTAAATCAAGCCTCTTTTTTACTGCATGGTAGCTGCAATTGTGACAGTCTGTTTAGTAGTAAAATATATCAATGCTCAGTGTTTAAAGGAGTTCTGGCAACTTTTGGGCCTGGTGTCACCACCTGCTGCACCATTCAAAACATGGCCCTGGTGCCTGCATGATAACTGCACTTGTGACACCCTGTTTAGTAGTAAAATGTAGCAGTATTTGGTGTTTAGAGTGGTTCCTAAAGATTTGGACCCTGGTGTAACTGCGCCTGCTGCACCATTGAAATCATGACCCTACTGCTTACCAGGTGACTGTACTTTTGACTGCCAGTTTAGTAGTCAAATATAGCAATATTTGGTTCCTAGAGTAGTTCTGACAATTTTTGGCCTCGGTGTTACTGCACCTGCTGCACCAATTGAATCATGACCCTAGTGCCTGCAAGGTAATTGCACTTGTGACTACCTATTTAGCAGTAAAATATAGCAATGTTTTGTCAGGGGGTTTCCTAGAGCTTTGGCCCCTGTCACTGAAACTGCTGCACCATTGAAATTATGACCCTAGTGTCTGCAAGGTAACTGCACTTGTCGGTGTGTGGTGTTTAAAGGAGTTCTGACAACTTTTGGCCCGGTACCACTGCACCTGCTGCACCATTCAAATCATGACACTAAAGCCGGCAAGAGAACTGCACTTGTGACTGCTTGTTTGGTAGTAAAATGTTGCAATAATCTGTTTAGTGAGGTCCCTAGAGCTTTTGACCATGGTACCACTGAACTTGCAGCACCATTCAAATCATACCTCTTTTAACTGCATGGTAATTGCAATTGTGAGTGCCTGTTTAGTAGCAAACTATAACAATATTAGGTGTTTAGAGGAGTTATGACAACTTTTGGCCTCATTGCCACTGCTCCTGCTGCACCATTTCAATCATAATTCTATTGCCTGCAAGGTAACTGCACTTGTGACTACTTGTTTAGTATCAACATGTAGAAGCATTTGGAGTTTAGTGGAGTGCCTAGAACCTTTGATACTTGTGTTACTGCACATGGTGCACCATTGTACCCTAGTGCTTGCTAGATAGCAGCACGTGACTGTCTGTGTAGTAGAAACATTTTGCAATAATCTGTGTTTAGTGGGGCCCGTAGAGGTGTTAGCCCCGGTGCCACTGCACCTGCTGCAACATTAATATCAAGCCGCTTTTAACTGCAAGTTAACTGCAATTGTGGCTGCCTGTTTGGTAGTAAAATATAGCAATATTAGGTGTTTAGAAGGAAAGATAATAAAATATAAACATTAAACGGTATGCAGTGTTGATCAAAAGAAAAAACAACAACTCGGATGGGAATGGCCTGCTGCAGTGGGGGGCCATTTTAAATATTTTTGCAATGACTGATTTTATGCATCTCACACTTGGTGAATGGAATACATTTACACATTTTAGAAATAGCCATATGCCTGGAAGGTTTGTGAATAAGGAACGCAGTTTTCTCTGCACAGCTAGGCTAGCACTAAGCATGAGGCGAATGTGACTGTCTCAGTGAATTTTCACAGTATGTGCTGATTATTCAGTCTCCCTAGCTCTGTAACTTTCTCTCTTTTTTTATACTACTTTCTTTATTCTGAGTCCTGTCTGATATACATACACTCCAGATTTACCCAGTTAGATCAGTCCTGAAGCCTGACTGAAATGTGCACCAAGAATGTGTTGTTCAGAGGGAACAGTGGGTCAGCTCCGGTCAGTGCAATCATTGTTTTTCTTCTGCTCTCACGTGGCAGCTTGCTCTTGTGCATTGTGTGCAACAGTTAACACATATTCTGTACTGAATCAGTCAATTTCACCAGCACGGACTTAGATAAAAGTCAACAGGTAGAAAAATAACTGGCACATTTTAAAGTATATTGTTCAGTACTCCATACGGCTTGAAAAAAAATCATACAAATTGATGAAATTACAGTGAGAAATTCATTAATGAAATAACTTCACAGAATGTTAACATTTACATATAAATAATTACGCAAATAATTCC
This sequence comes from Triturus cristatus, assembly GCF_964204655.1. Lineage (NCBI taxonomy): Eukaryota > Metazoa > Chordata > Amphibia > Caudata > Salamandridae > Triturus > Triturus cristatus. The sequence goes on from NC_140591.1 coordinate 537,862,848, forward strand.
AAGAGTCTAAGCTCAGTATTCCTCAAGACATAGACATGTCTTCGTTGGTAGGGTTTTACAAGTTTCTCAAGAAGGTTGAGTAATAAACTATACAAAATGTCACCTTCAATGGTAAAGATGGAATTAGGCCTTTGGGTGCTTCAGAGGGTTTAGGTTTGGAAAGCAGATTTCTACTCTTAGGAGCGTGTTTATCATGGTTTTGTGTCGCCCCTGCCTCTTGCAATGGGATGCAAGGGCAATGCAAAATGTAGAATGACATTTATCAAGTCACGCAAGTCCACCTTGTGTGGCCTTACGTGCCATGGTAAATATGGAGTAACACAAAGCAGCGCGTTACTCTACGCCAGGAAGGCATTCTATTGATGAAGCATGGGTGTTCCCACGCACCCACCCATGGATTTTGGTGCAGTCCCAGATTTATCAATAGTTGTAGACCTGGGAAACAATCACAATGCAATGCCTTCCAAGGGGAGGTGTAACAAGGAGAATTATGAGTATTTTTCCTAGTTTTTCTTCCTTTTTCCTCTTTCTATGTGTGGTGTACTATGTAGCAAATATAGAGAGAGGAAAAAGCCTCAGATGATAGTTTTTAGGTCAAGCCTAGAGCCAGCGTGCATGCGGTACTCTGCGAGACTTGTGGTTGAGTAGCAAATAGAAGCCCTGCCCACTCTCCGCCCATATTTGTCATTGGCTTGTGACATTGTCAACCCTAAATTATGGCTTCTGATTCGTAAATAGGCTTGTTAGACTCTCCTTAGTACCGCCTCCTCTTCCTTTGTCGCTTTCCATGGCGACTGGCCCCTTTACTTCGGTTGTTACACGGTACATGTTATTTTGACTGTGAGCACTATTTTCTTTATTTAGTTTCTCTTGCTGCAGGCACAACGTGCCTTGGTGCCTTCTTTGCAATACTGCCCTCCATCCCTTTGTCTGTGCCTTCTTACCCCCCCCCATGCCCTCCCTCCCATTGTCCAAGCCTTTTTTAACCTGTTGTCCGTGCCTTCTTTACCCCCACGCCCTGCCTCCCGTTGCTCCGTGCCTTCTTTACTCCCTCCACCCGCCCTCCTTCCTGTTGTCTGTGCCTTCTTTACCCCCCTCCGCCCCTCCCGTTGTCCATGCCTTCTTTATTTTGTTTTGTGCATTTGTACTTGTGAGCTGGCCTCAGACACTGCTGCTCCGCTTTCGGATTAGAAACCTGGTATTACTACCAGAGATGCATTAATGTCCATTGTATGTGCTGGAGGGCCGGATCCATAGCATACCGGATATTCCCAAACCCACAGACTGTGGATGCGTTCCATGTGAACTGAACACATGTAAATATGTCTGTTGCGCACATTATAAAAAAAATGGCATGGACTCGACTCTCCTGGCTTTTAGTTGAATATGTTGTAATGATAGGTGTTTTCTTCATAGTTCATTTACCTCTGTAAAACGCCCCAGTCCTCTTTCTTTGTTTGGAGTCCAAGGCAGAGCCTTCTTCAGGTGTAGGAAGGGGGCAGGAAAAGGGGTCTGCGCCTCTGTTGAAGACATCGCGGCAGGCTTCCTCTGAGCGCTATTTTCTGCTCCCTAGCTGACAGGGCAAATTGCGGAACCATTTCCTGTGTTGGGACCAGCTGTTCTGTGTTATTCCCCCAAGTGTATTTATTACAATTTCCTTTATATATTTTCGTTAAAGAAAACACAGTATGTCATCTATTTTCACATAACACATCCGGCTGTTGACTAGGGTTATTTGCTTTGAACGCACATGTAAAACAAGGCCCCTCCAAGGGCGGACCATTACCCCTTTCATTGAAGGTAATATGGCCCCCTTCTTTCTGGTTCCTGGTCTCTGTGTGTCCGTGAGGCGGACTCCTTTTCACAAATATTGCAAGGGAGTGATGCCATAATTTTACTGTACACCACCACCTAACTCGCACAATTACACAAAGTGTTTGTACGCTGTTAATTAATTAGTTTTGTTAATTTTCGACTTTTTAAGTGATTGAAACTTGAGTTTATTTGTTTATACATTTAGAATACCCATATTACAACGTTTTGAGTGTAAAAATGCTTAATTGGGTTGAAATTTAGACCACAATGCTTGGGTTTTTAGCGTGCTCTGGCAGCACCTGTCTGTGAGTCTGGCATGAAGCCGCCAGTCCCTGCTGGCTGAGCTGCTCCACTGCACCATCTTAAGGGCAGACGCACTTTCACATGCAGAGTGAGCATTCATTTGAGCTGCCTTTTTAATAATATACAACGTGGTCCCGCCTTCTAGGTGCAGTGTCTGAGCGTGCCCTAGGGATTAGTGCATCTTGTTGTGAGAAGGACCTTTCTGGTCATGTTCCAGTGATTTATGTTTCTAAAACTGCCTCTGAACATGCCCTAAAGTATAATGGTTCATGCAAATGAAATTTCCACCTTCAATTTTAGTTTTCATTCATGCTTGACAGTCACTGCTAACAAGCATTTGCAATAAAATAGGTCTCGCATTTGCGAGAGTTTGAGCTATTGGCATTGCAAATGACAACCTTTTAACTATGTGTTGGTTTTGAAAACAGATGAATAAAAGGCATTGTCATTTACAATGCCAATAGCTTAAAATGTCACAAATGTGAGACCTATTGCATTGTAAATGGTTGTTGCAGGAAGGTGTCCCTTTCTGCACCAACACAATCCTTCCTACAATGCATGAACCATTGCACCATTGTGCAAGGGTGTCTGCGTTGGTGCTAGTTTGTGTGTCAGTGCAGGCAGAAGGCAGGAATGCACCTCACAATGAGAAATATGGTGCATTCCTGCCTGCTCGCTTTCACGTACCCCAGTGCATCAAGGTGGCTTCTGGCGTTGCGTGAATATTTGATAAGTATGCCTCTTAGAGTAATCTAACCGTTTTAGTGATGTAGAGTCTGAATCAGAATGTAGTTTAGTAGGAGGATAAAGAGTTGTTGCTTAAGGAAGATGATAGTGGAGACTTCAATGGAAACTTAGCTTTCTTAGCAAATTATTTCTGGTCAGCAAATGGTTTTGTCTATTAAAGCACCTTAGAAATGATGTGTTATGTGACCCGAGAGACTCACTTACATGTTCTTATTATGATAACTGTACTTTTGAAAGGAAACATTAATTTAACATCTCATTGGGTCCAACATGTACAGAATATGAAGTTATTTGAGGATCACAAAAGGTTCTAATTTAGCATTTCCACCTCTGGCAAAATTTATTTCATAAACACAAGAAACTGTTTTTACAGAGGTGCAGTCGATAGAGGTAATGACAATCGTATATTTAGAAAACACCTTTTGATATCACAAACGTAAAGTTCCATCTCCACATGGTCCCATTAGCATTGCAATAGCTGAGGTTTGTAAAGCGGTTGTTTTTCCAGGAAACTTTGGGGCTCATTACGATGGCTGGTGGACTGAGTCCGCCCGACGTCGTTGTGGTGTCTGGGACCGCCCGCCAGACATGCAGCGGTCCCACCACTGCAATTAGGATGTGCCTGCCATACTGGCGGACGCATCCAGGGTATTTAACATTGCCGACGGTGCTGCTGGCTGCAGCACTGTACTCAATGGCAAAATGCCATGCTGTGCATTTCCCTGCACTACGTTACAGGCACCACTCGGTGCCTGCCACGCAGTGCAGGGAAATGCAGGGGGGTACCATGGGTACTCCACTGTGCACCCCCATCACAGAGGAGGCCTGCAACGGGCCCCCGATTCCAGCCTCCACCTGTGTTTTTGCAGTGGGATGACCGCCGCGAAAAGACAGGTGGAAAGGGATATCCTAATCCCTACAGTGGTGCCTGCAAGTCTCCGCCGCAATGCTGGCCTGCCTTTTGGTTCCTCAAGGCAGGCGGAAAAGGACCGCATTGCGGAACTGTGGCGGATGGAATTTCCGTCCGCCGGGGACAGATTGGGATTCCCACGCCATCCTAATTTGACTGTGAGAATTTCTGTGTGATGGTGGAAAGACCGCCACCTCCGGCCCGGGGGTGGCGGTCCTTCCGCCATCCTAAGGTCCCCTTTTGTTCTTGTATTTCCTTATAGACTCAATAGAAGTCTTGTTCTTCTATCTGATCACAGAGGGAGTTTGGTAAGAAGATTTACTCTAAATTGCAGATTAGTTTCTTCCTCAGGATGTTGCCCTGAAATGTGAGGATGCTGTCACGTTCATTGATGCTACTCCTTTGCCATCCCTTCATTACACTTCCCTACTCCATCCAGTCTAAATATGGGTCAGCTAAGAAACTGTTTGCATGGTGCAGTACCATTTCATGTTCTCCTGAAACTATGTTTGAGTTGATTTGGTGGGACAACCATATTGGGGTATCCCCCGCTCTGAGTAGGATACTGCCACTCCGAACGATGGCCTGGGGTAGATGCTAAAGAGTTCTTAAAGTCTACAAATTCAGCAGTCAAAAAACAGAATTCAGAGTATAAGTATAAGAACAGCATCAATCTGCGGAGATAAGGCCATTACAATGTACAACGTTTAAGTGATTCTTCCTCACAAGCGGTATCAGTAAGTATATCCATGCTTGAAGTTTGCATTTTAAATCACCACTGTAGAGAGATACAGAGAAGGCAATTTCCATGCTACTGCTAAAACCCTAAGGAAAATGAGAGCCAACTCGCAGGGCCTGGCTGGAAATAGGCTGGAACACCAAAATAAAAGTGGTCCCCATTAGTGAATTGGAAAGCTGAAAAGGTGGCTCATCTGGGATAGTTTTGAACATGTGAAGACACACTCCTAAGTATTTTTGCGAGGTATGGAAAACTGCATGGATTTGTTCCTGCTGCAGGCAATATTTATGTTATTGTCTGAGAAATTAACAGTAAAAACTGTCCCAGTACAACATTAAACAGGCCCACAAACTGCCAAAACTCCGGCTCACATACTGACCAGGAACTGGAAGGCCTGCCCATTGGGCACTGCCTGATTGCCCAATGAGACTCTGGGCCCATGGCAAGAAGACTGTACTACTCAGTGAGTAGGTAGGTCTTCTGCTACTACTAAAGACACCCTGGATGGCATATCTGACGTCTAACAAAGACCAGATAAACAAACACATGGCAAAAGTCCAGGTTTCAGTTTGGCATTTGTCCTGAGTTGTTACACCTCAGTGAAATAATCGAGTTGGTACTGGGGCCATCGAGCAGCACACTGCAAAGGAAGCAGAATTGTTGCCCTACCATAAAAAAATAAAAGTTGCCATTGAAGAGGATAGATGAGAGGAAAGAAAAATATTCACACAAACTATGTTATTCAGTCGGGGAAAGAGCAGAGGGAATTAAATCGTCTTTTTTCAACCAATCTTTTAATTTCAATCAATGGGCTTAGGGTAGATAGGTCCCTACATTCAGTTCCACCAAAATTAAAAAGTCTTTTAGTTCTGTCTCTATTGATGTCTGTAATTTTTATATCAATTTAAAATTTAAATGCATTTTCTCAAACTTGCAACACATCCAATCTTAGATGTTTTTTTCCACTGTTACAAAAAGCAATTTAATTGAGAAATAGCTGACCAAAGACATAAGCGCCACATGTATCAACCTATTTTGCATTCGCAAATAGTGCGAATCGCTAAATGTGACCGTTTGCGAGTGCAAAATAGCCTTTCAAGATGTATAAAAGGCTTTGGCAATGCTAGGCATTTTGTAAATACAAACTGTGCATTTAGGAACTTCTGTTACCATTGCCTCCAAGTCAATAGTATCTAAGTGCAATTTTTCTTAAATGCCCCAAAATTAAATTTTTCATAGTGCCATGTAGCATGTGTGCACTTTACATGTTCACATTTTTTTGGGGGTGCTTCAGGGAAGTCTTAGGCCCCCGGGCACCCTTGGTTTTGCATGACCTAATTTGCAATTACCAATTAGGTAATCACAAATTAGGTACTGCAAATCCATTTGAACCTATGGGCCTTGAGACCCGTAGGAACAAATGGATTAGTGGACCAGATGTATCAAGCATTTTTTCCTGTTGCAACTGGAAAAATGCATGTTGGGACATATCATTTCCAAATTGCAATACGGTAACATGTTATCAAATCATGGTTTGGAATTGTGCATATCTACCGATTCGATATTAGGAAGGGGAGTGTTTAGGGCATCCCTTCCTAATACTGAATCGCAGTAGTATGTAAGCCAAAATGTGGTCAATAAACATTTGCATTTTGCCAACTACTTAAAGTAGGTGGCAACCCATTCGCAAGGGACCCCTTCCCACTGGTGTATGTTCATAAGAACGTTTGGGCCACAAGGACCACCGTCTGCTCATAAAAAATTAAAAGAAAACTTTTATTTTTTAAACACAACTGGTTTTCCTTTAAGGAAAACAGGCTGCATTTAAAAAAAATGATTGCTTTGCTTAAAAGCAATCATGGACATGGTGGACTGCTGACTCCAGCAGGCCACTGTCCCTGTGATTTTACAGTTTCCTTATGGGTCACAAATTCCAACCTACCTCATTAATATTCATGAGGTAGGTCGATTTGCAGCCCAGTAGGAATCGCTAAATGAAACTCTATGAGTTTCATATATTAGGAATAGCGATTACCTAATTGCGATTTTCAGTAAATCTCATTTGGGTAATCGAAGTTCCTAATAATGATACATCCGGCTCTTGGTGCATGCGCTCTTATTAGTGGTGATTACCTATTTGGTTTCTAAGGAATGAAAACTCCCTCACTATTAATTATGAATTATAGCACACTTTGGATAGGGCTTGCAAAGTGTAAAATTTACTTTGTGTAGATCGATAAGGATCATGTCATGACAAGGTGCTTTGCACTAGTTTCATTAATCTTGAAGAAAAGATTTCCAACGAGAGCGTGCCTTCTCCTTCAGCCCACACAAACAAAAGAATGTCAAGGGGTAAGAGGTTGCTATTTCATACAGTTATAGCAAAAACATTTCCCCCTCTCTATTCTATATAGGCTCAGGTATGTTAAAGGAAATCTCCTCCCCCTACTGTCTATTTAACCCAGGTCCTATTCAGCCCAGCCCTGACTCATCAGACTGCTAGAGCCAAAGCCCTCTCCAGCCCCCTGTCACTCACAAACCAGACATGGAATACACAAACCTAGCAGAGGCATACTGGATCGTTAGGCAAGAAAATACCTACTTTCTAAAAGTGGTATTTTCAAACACAGAATGTAAAAATCACCCACACTAAAAGATGTATTTTAACATTCTGAGTTCAGGCATGCTAAACTTTATTTTCCTATCTTGTTCCTAGGGTCAGTTAGGATTATAATATGTTATAATCAAACTGCCCATTATGGCCTATGGGAACAGATAGCCTTGCAATAGTGAAAAACTTGGCTGTAAGTCACTATCAGGACATGCCATACCCATCAGGGCATGTCCTACCTTTCACATACAATGCATCCTTCCCTTAGGTGTACCTTGGGCCTACCTTAGCGGTGACTAACATGTAGAGAAGGGAAGGTTTAGGGACTGGCAAGTGGGTGCACTTGCCAAGTCGACATGGCAGCCCCAGACTGCACACAGGCTCTGCAATGGCAGGCCTGAGTCACATTTTACAAGCTGCTTCTGTGGGTGGCACAACCAGTGCTGCAAGCCCACCAGCAGCATATGATTTACAGGCCCTGAGCAACTCATGGTGCACTCTAGTAGGGTCTAACAAGTAAATCAAATAAGCCAATCATGGAGTCACTTATCCATTACAACAATTTACAATAGGGAGCAGTTGCACTATGGCACTGAACAGCAGTGGCAAGGGCCCAAAGCATCTAGACCAGCAAAAACATAGGAGGCAACAGAAAATAATGGAAGGGAGAGCCACACCAATGGTGCCAGGTCTAATAGTTTAGCATCAAAAGGCATGGGTGGTTGAATGGGAACCCCCATGTAATACCCATGTAATGCCCCCTTGGCTCTAAGTAAGGCAAAGCAATGTTTTGCTCTGCTTTGTGTTACTTGTAGGGTACTTTCCTACACAAAACAAGTTTCATGCTGGAAAGTAAATTTGTGAAAAACCATTTTGTGCTCGTTAGCGTTACTAGTGTGACGCTAACCCAGTGCAAAATGTTTGAAAATCTACCCTATGGGGCAGATTTTTAGAGAAGTAATGCAGTGCAGCAGCCAAAAATGCTGCGCTGCCTTGTGTGACAGGGAGGGAGCCAGAGATTGACATATCTACAGAGATATGTCTATCTCCTCCCTTCCCCCAGTGCTGGCATTGATTTCAGCTGCTGTGCACCAGGCACACACCTTGGGGCCACAGCGTTAAGGTGCATGCCTGAGTCTCTAACAAAGGTTTTGTACAGGAAGGGCATACTTTGCCTAGACAAGTTCAAATACTTTTCCCACTTTGTATGTGTGCTGCACCGTGCAGCACCCATGGAAAGTTTGAAAAAAAGAAGAAATGAAAACAATAATCCTCTTAATGCCTCCTTTCGGATGGTGTTAACTTTTCCCGCTAATCCCTGTCTTCAATTGTTTGTAGATGAGGATTTGCATCAAATGGCATGTTGGTTGCATGGGAACTCCCATGAGCCACCCATGTAACGCCCCATTGGCGCTAAGTAATGTAAAGCAATGCTTTGCATTAATTGTAGGGTAATTTCAGAAGCAAAACAAGTTTTGCCCTGAAAGTAATTTGGTATAAAAACATTTTTTTCCTGGCTAGCATCGGTTTTGTGACACTAATCCAGCATAAAATGTTTGAAGATCTACCTCTCACTGTCTCACAAACTTCTACATTCTTGATTGAGGTAATCCAAAACAGCTTTATTGTATTTTTATTAAAAAATGCGGTACCAATGGTATTCACAGGGCATAAATACGATATAGCTGTTCTATGGGGACCCCATTCAGCTTACAGTTTATGAATATTTGTGGGATATAGGAGACTCTGGTTCCCCTTATAATTTTCTACAAGGGGGACCATAATTTTGCATTATGCCACTGGATTTTCATGTCTTAAAGGATAAGCGTTTTGGTTTTTACTAAAAACACTTTTAATTGAAGGTTGTGGAGTAAGGGTTGTTGATTAGTGTTGCAACCAAAATGTACCATAAGATTTAATGCTTCCATTCTAATTTAATCCCTAAATGCGGAGAGGCAGGAACATATTTTTAGACTGCGATCTGCAAAAGTAATTTCTGATTTTCTGTACTTTTAATAAGCATAGCTGTTACTATTGCCAAGGTAACACTAGAAAAGGTTTGAAGATGCTTGTTGGGCTGCTTAATCTCATTAGTATTTTCTGCTCCAGTACACAGCATTAGAAAATGATGAATTAAACAGGTGAAATGATTGACAGAATGGGTCAGAGTGGTCAAAGTGGAGATGCAGCCTTCAATGTTACATCACTAAATTCATAGGGACTGTGAAAAATCCGAAAAACACAAAATGAACAAATGTAGTTATTGATCCACAGCCATTCATAATGTTATTGGTAAGAGTGTAATACTCTTCCGGTGGTCCATGTTGGAGCAAACTGCTGTGTGTGCACATGGATGACAAAATCATAGAGTGGTAGTGTACTATTTCATTAAAATGGCCTGTTGAAATTATTACTGAATTTGCATCAGGCTTGTAGTTTAATTCTAAACTGAAATGGCTCACAAACTATGTGTAGAATTTGAGTTTCAGCGAACATTTAGCTTTAACACTCAAAAATAAAATATATTAATTTCTTTTGATCCTATTAAAATCAGTTTTTCCATTACACAGAATTAAAAAAAAGTGTCTCATGTATGATTTCATCGCTGCTGTTGTATTTTTAAATATTTTTCTAGTTCATAGTGGTGGCCTGTAATTTGAGTCAGGGTCCGGCATGCCACACATGCACACTCACTCATGCCCATGCATTCACATACGTGCACACATTCACACACCATTCACAAGCACATACACACACATTCACATCATGCACTCACAAATAAACATTCATTCATACATTACCTACTGGCGGTCGCCAGTAGGTAGTTATAGTTACAACCTAGTTTCCATAGGAAAAGCATTTTTTGATTTGCTAATAACTTTGGCGTTGTTTGAATCGGCAAAAAGTATATCCAGGTCACCCCCTATCATGAAAGATTGGGGGTGATTCGTCAAGGGGGGCTGAGAAAAAAGGGGGGTCCCAAAACACGTTTTCCCCATGTTAATTTCCATAGGAAATTTTGCGACGAGCTACAGCCCGAACTGCTGAACGGAATTGCCCCAAATTTGGCAGAAAGTTAGAGCTTGTTTTTTTTTTAAATGGTGTAAATCCGTTCAGTAGTTTTTGAGAAATTCAAACAATAAGAGTCAAAAAATCAATTTCCCATAGGCAACTTTGTGCAAGGTTACAGCTGAAACTACTGAATGGAATTACCCCAAATTTGGCACAAAGGTAGTGCATGGGTCAGAAAGCAACCTTTGTTTTAAATGGTGTAAATCCGTTTAGTAGTTGCTGAGGAATTAGAAAAATAAAAGATTCGATATCTGGGCGGAGCCTTAGTCCTGTGCACGAGCTTCACTGTGATTGGCTGCCAACACTCCAAACCAGGAAGTGTTGGCAGCCATCTTGCGGCTCGGTAGAAGTGAGTCGCTATAAAATAGAGAAACAGAGGTAGAGAACAAGAGAAGGGTCAGGGTAGAAGCCCCCTGACACCCTAAGCCTGCTCAGGGAGTCCCAGAAGGACCCCCAGGGCCAAAGAAAACATTTAAAAAAATAAATTAAAAAAACTGCACAATTTGCGCTGTGGTCGCGGGTTCCCGTGTTTTATTTTAAGGAGACCCCGGGGTGGGCTAGGTCCCGGGGGCATTTTTAAAAAAATAATAGCAGGGGCTCGCTGGGGCTGCAGGGGCCCGCTGGGTTCCCCGCAGTCTCGGGGCTTCACCCATGTTGGGAGGGGGTTGCACCGCCCCCCTCCTTGAGCCCTCCATCTGCTTATAACTTTGGCATCGTTTGACGATTCGTTATGAAATTTTCCAAAAAGTTTCTCTTTTTTTAGCAGCTCCTATCTTGAAAGTTTAGGGGTGATTGGTCTAGGGGGGCTGAGAAAAAAGGTGGGTGTCAAAACGTGTTTTCCCAATGCATTTTCCATGGGAAACTTTAGACAAGGCTACAGGTCAAACTGCTGAACGGAATTACTCCAAATTTGGCATGGAAAAAGGTCTTGGTCCAGAAAACGCTGTTTTGTAGAAATGGTGTAAATCCGTTAAGTAGTTTTTGAGATATTAAAGGAAATAAATATATGTATATCGGGTTGGTGCTTAACTCCCGAACACAAGCTTGCCTCTGGTTGGCTGCTAACACTTCAAAGCAGGAAGCGTCTTCTTATTGTCTGCTAACTCTTCAAACCAGGCACTGTTAGCAGCCATCTTGTGCCTTGCATTGAGTGAAAATATAAAAGAAAGGTTCTGAGGGCAATCTAATATAGTGGAGCTCTGTGTAATGATGATTTGGACGCAGTGAAGGTTTAAGATTTATTAACAATCAAGGAGAAACAGGTGAGCGCCAGGCAGCACGACTTCCACTCTGGGACACCAGTAGGCAGATAACCCTTTCACGCTTCCTGTGCCCAACATCACCACTTCGCAGTTATGCCTTTAGAAGCCAGTCCAACGGCTCGCAGCTGTCTACCTCCGTGAGCTAGTACGCTGCTGTGCCTCTACCTCTGCAAGCTACTAGGCTGCTGTTCCTTTGGGAGCAGACAGCTCGTAGTTCTGCCCCTGTGAGTCGAGCGGACGAGCGGTAGTTGTCCCTCTGCGAGCCTGGGTACAAACTGTTCATAAGTCACACTATATGAGCATTGAAAAGCCATTTTTTGATTCAGTCCGCCAGCTGGCATCTGTCCGAGGCATTTCTGAAAACATACCGGAGGTCTTTCTGTGAGAGCTAGCCATTTCACGCTGCATCTCCCCACATTAGCAGGTAACGCACCCTCTTCCTACATCACCAGCATACTTCCAACAACCTTCTTGGGCCCCGAAGTGTCCCTCTATGGACTAATAATAAAAAGATGCTTGTGAGGTTGGAGAAATAAGAATGTTAGTCATGTATAGATTTACATATAAAACATTTTATTAAAACAAAACAACAACAAATAAAACTATGTACAGCCGTGGCATGTCATCGCTGGTCCATTTGTGATTCACAGCCTGCAACACAAAAAGAAAGATAAGATGGTGTGTCATGCATCCAGCAAAGGAGATAGAGAGAGAGATTAAGAGGTCGTGAGAGGAAGAGAGAGAAAGAGTGAGAGAGAGAGAGGAAGACAGAGAAATAGAGATAGAGTAAAGAGAGAAAGAGTAAGATACAGGGAAGAGACAAAGAGAAACAGTCTGAGAGAGAGGAAGACAGAGAGAGAAAGAGTGAGAGAGAGGAAGAGAGAGAGAGAAAGAGGGAGAGAGAGGAAGAGAGAAAGAGTGAGCTACAAGAAAGAGAGAAACAGTGTGAGAGAGAGGAAGACAGAGAAAGAGAGAAAGAGTGAGATACGAGGAAGACAGAAAGCGAGAATCAGTGTGAGAGAGAGGAAGCGAGAGAGAAAGAGGAAGAGAGAGAGAGAAAGAGTGGGAGAGGAAGAGAAAGAGTGAGAGAGAGGAAGCCAGACAAAGCGAGAAAGAGTGAGACAGAGAGGAAGACAACGAGAGAAACAGTGTGAGAAAGAGAGAGATAAAGAGAGAGAGGAAGAGAGAGAGAGAGAGTGAGAGAGGGAGAGAGAGAAAGAGTGAGAGAGAGGAAGAGAGAAAGAAAGAATGAGAGAGAGAGGAAGAGACAGAGAAAGAGAGAAAGTGTGAGAGAGAGAAAGAAAGAGATGGAGAGGGAGTGTTGACACTGGAGAAAATCTTTGCAGCTTACCTTTGTGCCACCGGTGTGTCTCCAACCACGTGCCGGGACATAGTGCACCATCAAGTTTAGTGATCTGAAAGAAAGTATAGATTTAGTTATTGCAGAGTACTACAAATGCACACACGTAATTCTCTGTTTCAAGGAAGAGAGACAGAGAGAAACAGTGTCAGAGAGAGGAAGAGAGAGAGAGAGAAAGAGTGAGAGAGAGGAAGAGAGAATGAAAGAATGAAAGAGTAAGAGACAAAGAGAGAAAGTGTAAGAGAGAGAAAGGAAGAGATGGAGAGGGAGTGTTGACACTGGAGAAAATCTTTGCAGCTCACCATTGCGCCACCGGTGTGTCTCCAACCACGTGCCGGGAGACAGTTCAGCCCAACTAGTTTAGTGATCTGAAATATAGTATAGAATTAGTAATTGCAGAGCACATACAACTGCACACACGTAATTCTCTGTTTCGCTAATGCACAATGAGGCTGGTGCACCCCATCCACTCCCAATGCTCGGTGGTGTCTGTGCGCTCTTGTGCGCCCAGACTGCTGCACACTATCCACTCCCACCACCCAGAGGTGACTGCCCACTGCTGCAGAAAGAAGTCTCTCTGCTCACCTTCCGCCACCGGCATGTGTGTAAGAGGGTCTACCATGTGCCGAAGCAACGTTGTCATGCAATCAGAATGGCCATGCATCATCGCAGATTTTTCGCGCGTTCCGTTTTGGTGGTGTTGGGGGGTGAATGTCGATTCGTGATTCACAGCCTGTTAGATAAAAAGCAAGATAGGATTGTGCGTCATGTGTCCATCAAAGGAGAGAGGAAGAGAGAGAAAAAGAAAGAAAGAGTGAGCAGAAGACAGAGAGAAAGAGAGAAACAGTGAGAGTGAGAGAAAGAGAGAGTGAAAAAGAAAGAAAGTGAGAAGACAGAGAGAAAGAGTGAGAAAGCCGAAGACCGAGAGAGAAACGGTGAGAGAGAGGAAGAGAGAGAGAAAGAGTGTGAGAAAGAGGAACAGAGAAACAGAGGAAGAGTGAGAGAGAGAGAAACACAGAGAGAGTAAGAGAAAGAGAAAGAGAGAAAGTGACAAACAGTGGAAGAGGAAGAGGAAGATAGAAAGAGTGTGAGGGAGAGAAAAGAAGAGATGAGGAGGGACACTGAGTGCCCACACTGTGTACAAAACCATCATAGCTTACCTTTACGCCACAGCTCTGTCTCCAGCTACATGCCACGACCTAGTGGAACTCTCAAGCTCCCACATCTGAAAGATAGTACAGAATTAGTAATGGCAGAGCAGGGTTGGATTAGGATTCAAAATCGGCCCGGGCATGCTAAAAAAAAAGTGGCCTACATTTGCTTATTGCCTTTCCTCAAAACACTGCTTCGGCAAAAATTTATTTAAAAAAGGGGGGGTTGGGGGATACAAAAAAATGGACTGATTTGTGTACACTGGTGACTTAAAAACAAGTGAGGCCACTTCTGCTCAGGCCCCCTGCCCTGCTAGGTATGCATATATTAATGGACGGTCCTGCAAGAGAAAGAAAGTGACACCTCTGCCTGTTGCTAAACGTGAGGTAATGACGCCCAACTGCCTCCAGAAAGGCCATTCAGAGACCCACTGGGCTGCTGGCTCTATTCAAACAACAGCAACACCACCCAAATCTGCCCCCCAGACTGCTCCAAAAAGCAGCCTAAAGATGGAATTCGGCTGCGGCTCCTCGGGCATTGCACCAGGGCCCGCTTTAACATTCCGACGCTGTGGCAGAGTATATACACGAGTGTGTACGCCTAAATCGCTTTCTGCATTCTTCATTCAGGCTGCTGTACCCCATCCACTCCCGTCGCCCAGAGATATCTGCCCGACCCTGCGCCTCACTGCTCACCTTTTCACAGTCACGGCACCCTCCAAATCATGCAGCTCCGGTCTGCAAGCTAATAGATATCACATTTGTTACTGAGTCTTGATATCACCATGACAGAGGACATACTAGTGCACCTATCATCACCGCAGGTTGTACACCCGCTCAGTGCTTGCGGTGCTACTAACTCAGTGAGTGGCGGTAGGCCCTTGCTGTTGGGCTCAGGCCTACACTATGGTGCAGTAGAGCACACAAAACATCAAGTGTCCGGACCACCGGGACGGGGCATCACCGTGGCGTTGTGACTGTGCCGGCTGCAGTGCATGCGTTGCGAGCAACACTAAAATGGCATAGAGCACGTGCGCCCGGTCATTTTTATTAGTAGGGTCATGTGTCCTGTGACGCCTGTGCTGGATGTGTGTGGTGTGGGTGTATACCAGGGAGGGAGTGGTTGTGGCCTCAGTGTTGCCAAATTGGGCTTGATCACGCACATTTGGGCTATATTTTGCCGGTTGTGTGGTAAAATGTTGGTTTGCGCGAGTTGCCAGATTTTAGATATATATACAGCGCTCCAGCATAGTAGTATGTTAAAGCGCTTTATTAGACACATATTTACTTGGCATCCTCCTGCAACATCAATTCCAATGCATTCACTGCCTGCTTGACACTGTACCTGCCCCTCCTTCCCTAAAGTAGCAATATTGGGCTACTTTGGGCTACTTTTTGGTTGGCTTTGGGCTATAGAAAGCTTTAAAAATCTGACAACACTTGATGCGGGTGTCTGTGTTGGAGTGCTACCGTCACCCAGGTTGCAAAAGCCAAAGTGTCACTCTATGAGCCAAGTCAAACAATATGGCCAACATGGAAGGTTACGGAAATTACTGACCCTATATTCATCCATAGTGCCACACAAGAAAGATGGTGGACATGAGACATCTGTGTGGATATGAATGTTTATTGCACATTCAGTGGAGTGTTGCAGCTGTAGCAATACAGGGCCGTGGAATGTTGAAGTTTCAGTCTTTGGCACATGGAGGGCAGCCAATTAGAGACAAGCGCGCATATGTACTTATACTATCGCTGCGACAATCCTCACACACTTATAAATTCACTATACACTCTGCTTGCAGTACTCTAATGATGCAGTCTCTATGTACGTACTAGTACAATGACCGAGACAAAGTTACATAACTAAAGTTTTCCCCCACTGTCAAAGGTAAGATGGTTGCATACGCAGCCCAGAGCACTATGTAATGTGGTAGGGCCTAGGGACAGCATGTTGCATACATAATGAACGCACAGACACGGATAGATAGTGGAACTGGGTACAGGCACGTGCGCTTGACTCCTTTTTATTACCAGGGTCACATGTCCAGTGACGTCTGTGGTGGATGCGTGTGAGGTGATTGTAAAGCCTACCCTCCGGGAATGGTTGGTGCTCGCAACAAGTACAACAGTAATCATTGTATCGGACACAGAGATTCAATCATAAAGGGTCAATGATTTGTGCTGCACTAAGGTATGGGTGCCAGATATGAAATCATGCAGAAAAGATTCTATCGTAAAGGGTTCATGACTTGTGCAATTATACACAAAATATTGTATCAGAAAGGGCGCATGAGTTGTGCTGCACTGAGACAGGGGCATCAGAAGCATTTAGCATCTGCGTAGCCAGCGATGGTGCGTGGTGCGGGCGAGCCACAGAATCGCTAGTGTACATCGAAGGCAATAGTCAGCACAGACATCGAGGAATGTTTTTAGTCACTTCCTCTTAACAAAGTTTGAGGACATAGAGTACAATTCTCTCTAATAAATAAATCATGTTTCAATTTAAATTGTGAGCTCTGCTGACCGCAGTGTAGGTGAATGGAACAAAAATGAAACATTTATATAATACGCTGAGGAAATCTTGGTTGTTCTGTATACAGTTGTAAAGTACGGTATTCTGAAGCTAGAATCTGAACTGGTTGTTCATCATATTGTCTACCTTTTCAAGTAGGGAAGAGCTGTGAAAAACAATGAGCTTCCAAACTTGTTTCCCACATACTCATGGGAGTTCGTTTTGCTTTTTTCATCTGGAACAATTCAATAGTATGTCCTATCAGTTCTTGTAGAGGATGTATATTATAATGTTCATAAATTTCTTCTTTTCTTGAATTGTCCACTTGAAATATGTGTTTCATCTTCTAAAGTCCTTTCTTCTCCTTCTACATTTACAATTTTATAGTAAATATTGTTTTGCACCAGATATAATGTAGCCTTTTGGACTTTCGTGACATGTACTAACTCTTGCCATGTTTTCTGACTCTTTGTGGGTACACCATTAACAAGAATGACTACAGGTTCAGTATCGTCTCTTTCTACACTAACAGTTTCAACATTTTTCTTAAAATCTAAAGGTAAATACACAACTCTTCCTTTTAAACCTCTGTATAGATCTGTTGAAGGCAGCTTACCTGTTTTAGGTTGCATACGAATTATATCCTTGTTAGACCTGGCACCTTGGCGTGAGTTTCCCTTCCACTTTTTGATGGTGTGCCTCGATTGTTTTGCTGGTGTTGTCCGCTCAGGGCACTGCGCCACGGCTAATCCGTGCCGCAGTGCAAGTGCTCCCTAAGTAAAATGTACCTGTAATTGATGTTCACGATTGGTTTATTGGATTCACTGTCAGTCCCCAGTAAAGTGCACCAGGGGTGCCAGGGCTCGTGAATGCCGATGCTGCTGGTGGGCTTGCAGCGCTGGTTGCGCCACCCACAGAAGCGGCCTTGTAAAATGTGTCTAGGGTCTGCCTCCGCAGACCCTGTGCGCGGTCCGGGACCGTCGCGCTGACTGCGCAAGTGCCCCCACTTGCCAGTCCCTAAACCTTCCCTTACCTACATATTAGCCACCCCTCTGGTAGGCCCAAGGGCAGGGTGCATTGTAGGCATAAGGTAAGACATGCCCTGGTGTGTGTGGCATGTCTTAGTAGTGAATTACAGCCCTTTCCGTTCTTCACTATTGAAGGCTACCTGCTCTCCATAGGCCAGGATGGGCTGCTGGGATCACGCCAACGCTGTGACCCCAGTGGACTCAGAGAGCATGGTAGAGTGTCAAGTTTAGTATGCCTGAACTCAGTATAATAAAATACTTCTTGTAGTCAAGTTTATTTTGATATCCTGGGTTTGTAAATACTACTTTTAGAAAGTTAGTATTTACTGACCTGACCATCTCAGTCCGCCTCTGCTGTGTGTGTGTGTGTGTGTTCTGCCTAGCAACAGTAAGGAGCAGGGTGGGGGGATCCCCAGAGACAGGTTGGCTGCCAGGTGGTGGGTAGAGAGATTACACCAGGATAGGTGGGAGGAGTACACCTTGACTCTTGAATAGACCTGTGCTCTGCCACCACAAACCCGGCGCCGCCCCCCCGTGGGGCGGCTGATGTCTCTGCCCTGCTGCTGAAAGGAAAGAGCAGAGTCACCATAACAAAGTGCTCCAGAACTGGACTGAGCCAGGCCTAGGCCCCCTGGCGCTAAAGAACAAAAGAATCATGGTATAAAAGTAGGAGCCTGGCTCCTAAGAAATCAGAATCCTGTTTACCACAAAGAACCTCTGCCCGACTAGAAGGAGAAGGAGACGCTGGAGGAGCTGGCCTGCTGCCTGCCTTGCTGAGAAAGGAGAGGAAGAGACTATTGAGAAGACTTTGCTACTTTGTGCTTGAACATTCTCCAAGGGCTTGATCTGAGCTTGCCCCCTGAACTGAACCCCAGGACCAGTGGGTTCTCTGTGCTTCTTGCTCGTCCTCCAATTCGAGCCGTGTGTGCATCCCGCTGGAAAAGAGACTGCGCCCCTCATCGCCCCTCCTAGGGCCGTGACACTCAGGAGCTCGCCTGCCGCAATCCCGTGAGAGCCCCGCTCCGTCCGGAGCCGCTCTCTGTCCCCGGGCCAGGCCGCCTGCACCCCTGTCACCGCCTGCCATTGGAGTGCGCTGAACGCGCTATCACCCCTCCTGCCGGAAGCCGTCCGACGACTGTGATCTACGCCGGGTCATCCAGCTGCCCTGACTGTGCCCTGTGACCCCGCTTCGCTATCCCCGGACATCTCAGGCGGCGCCGCCCCCGCTGTGGAGACCCTCCCGCACCGCCGTGCCAAAGGGTCGCGGGCCGCGCCTGCCTACTTGCCCACACCTGCTGATTGAGGACCCAAGAACACTTCCCGAAGTTGAGAGTCGCACCGACCTGTGCCGACTCTCCTAATCACGAAAGAAGTCCAGTATCCGGCTCGGGGCCCGCAACGCCTTATTTCCCCGTTCGCAGGAACCGATCTCTGTGAGTACTGGAACTACAAGTAAAGAGACTACGAACTATCCATTTGAAACTACGATCCAAGAACATTTGCCTGCTGTATAATCTGGTGGCCTAGCGAAAGCGTTATTGGTCTTGTGATAAGTCTGCTGAGATATATATACCTTATTTTTACATAAAAGAAACGTATTTTTATATACATCCAAGGCTGGTGTCCGTTTCTGGGGGGATTAATGTATTTACTGTGTGTATGATTGTAAGTGCTTAACCAACAACGCCTGAGGAATCGCCTTGGCTGCTCACGCCACGCACCTAGAGGGTGAGCAAGGGTCATTCAAAAGGGGTTATCTTGCGCCCTGACGTGGAGGAGAGGGTTCCCGCTTGACACAAGGGCAACCTTGCGCCAACCGGAGATCCCCGACTCTAACATTGTTGGCAGCGGTTGGGATTTCGGATTTGCACTTGTAGTTTGCCTACAGTGAATTATTAATCACCAGATAGTGAGAGCAGACCAAATAACGCAGCCACAGGTTTTTCATTTTTGGAACTTTGTTGAGACATCTGCCATTACTGCAACCATGCCTGGCTCACACTCCGCTGGAAGAGCACTCTCTGTGATTTCCGGAATAGATGAGGTGGATTGGGAGAGACTGGAAGGCTACACGATGGAGCAATTGAAAGGCTACAGTGTAAAATTCCGAGTTCCCCATGCTGGATTCAAGAGGAAGCCCCAGTACACCAAGGCGTTGAGAGCCTGGAAGGAGCCACGAGACCCACGGAATGCGGGGGACATCGTTCCGCCCGACAACCTTGAGGAGCCCAGCAGAGTCCGGTCGCCAGAGGAGCTGGCAGACAGGGCAGCAGACAGGGCGCATGCAATGGAGATGGCAAAGTTGGCAGGACAAATGGAAATGGAAAAGCAGAAGTTGGCCCTGGAGGCACAACAACGCCAAATGGATCATGATATCAGATTGAAGGAGTTGGAGCTGAAGGCGAAAAGTTTGGACACCGCTCCTTCTGGTGGCAGCACTCCACCAGTGCAGGTAGAGTCCAAGGTGTACATCCCCAAAGATGTAGTGAAGGAGTATTTTAGAAAGGATGACATAGGGCAGTGGTTTAGGGCCTACGAGGTGGCCATGTCCTCACACCGGGTCCCGGAGAAAGACTGGGGAGCGGGGTTGTGGGGAAGGTTCCTTGCTGAAGGGCGTGACACACTGTTAGATTTACCCTTAGATCTCCAAACCTCATACCCCCATATGAAGGAAGCTTTAATGACCAGGTATGGGTTAACTCCGGAGCTATATAGACAGCGGTTCAGGGAGACGAAGAAGATCCCTGAGAGTACGTATGTGGAGTATGTGACCTTTTTCTGCAGAGCGCTGGATGGTTGGGTGAAGGGTAGCAAAGTGAATGATTATCAAGGGCTGCTTGACTTAATTGCATGGGAGCACTTGTCCCGTCAATGTTTTCCTGAGCTACGCCAGCACCTGATTGATAGCAAGCTGTCCAACCCGAGGAAGCTTGCTGAGGAGGCGGACCGCTGGCTCAGCACCAGGGTCCACAAGGGTCAAGTGGGAGACTCCGCCAAAGGTGGGCAGGGTCCCCAGCAGAAGAGTGGGGGGGACAAGGGTAAACAGAAGGGGTTCCAAAAAGGCCCCCAAAGTAACTCCCAAGGGAACCAGCAGAAGGGTTCTCAGCCTCCCCCACCCCCGCAGCAGAACGGGGCCCCGCCAGGTAGACCTGTTCCAAAGGGGCCCTTCAATTGTTATAAGTGTGGTGATCCGGGTCACATTGCCTCTGATCCTAAGTGTCGCCTGTTTGGTAAGACCGCACCCACTGGTGCTCCCCCCCGGCAAGTAGCTAGTGTTAACTTTGGGGAGGAAGTAGCAGTCCAGGAGGGTGGGGGTCCCGGGCAGATGACCCTAGTCTCGCTAGGAGACAGTGAGATGGTCCCTGTAACCTACCTGCCCTCTAACACTAAGAAATATGGGCAGGTGGTGACCATCAATGGAAGGAAGGTGGAGGCTCTTCGAGATACAGGAGCCAGCGTGACCTCGGTGAGGCAACACCTGGTGTCTCAAGAGCAGATTGTACCCAATGCCTACTGTAGGGTTGTCAATGCTGACAACGTAGAGAGTCGTTGTCCAATGGCTCAAGTTCCCTTTGAGTGGGGGGAGGTCTCTGGTACTCTACAAGTCGCTGTGAGAACTGACATGCCTGTAGATTGTCTGCTAGGGAACGACCTGGAGAGCTCCCCTTGGGAAAAGGTGGAGAAGACCACGCATCTGAGGATGGTGGGTCTACCCGACTGGGCGTGCGTGACCACCCGGTCCATGGCAGCCAGTAGGGGGGTTGAGAGGGTCCTGGAGCCTGAGGGAGAGGTCCAGGAACCGGCCTTAGGGAGAAGGCGCAGGAGGCGCGGGAAACCGGCCCCCGAAGTTCCCACGGCCCAGGAGGAAGTAGACCCTGAGGGGGATGCTCTGGAGCCTACCGGGGAACAGATTGCCGAACTGGGAGACTTGCCTGAGCTGACCCATTGGCAGCAAGAAGGAGGTCCCTCCAGGGAGGAATTCTGCAGGGAGCAGAAAGAATGCCCTTCTCTCGTGGGTATGCGGCAACAGGCTGCAGACCAGGCCAATGGTGTTCAGGCCAAAACACACTACGTGTACTGGGAGAGTGACCTCCTGTATTCCGAGCCTAAGGCTGCTGAACCTCGGTCAGCCCGTGTGCTGGTGGTACCCCAGAAGTTCAGAACCTTCCTACTGGGGCTGGCTCATGATGTGCCGTTAGCAGGACATTTGGGGATGGACAAGACCTATGACAGGCTTGTCACCCACTTTTACTGGCCCCAAATGCACAAGAATTCAGATTCCTACTGCAGAACCTGTCAGACTTGCCAGGCAAGTGGTAAGAGCGGAGGGAAGCACAAGGCTCCTCTGCAACCTTTCCCTGTGGTCGGTACGCCATTCCAACGAGTGGGTATTGACATTGTGGGGCCTCTGGACCCCAAGACAGCCCTGGGCAACAGGTTCATCCTGGTCTTGGTGGACCATGCCACCCGGTACCCTGAAGCCATCCCTCTGAGGACAGTGACGGCCCCCGTGGTGGGACGGGCACTGATGGGAATCTTCTCCCGAGTGGGATTCCCTCTAGAGGTGGTGAGCGACAGGGGGACCAATTTCATATCCACGTATATGAAATCCCTGTGGAAGGAGTGTGGGGTAACTTACAAGTTCACCACTCCTTACCACCCCCAAGGAAACGGGTTGGTTGAGAGATTCAACCGAACCCTCAAAGGCATGATCATGGGCCTGGACGGTCCAATGAGGCGTAAGTGGGACGTCCTCTTGCCATGCCTGCTCTTCGCTTACCGAGAGGTGCCACAGAAGTCTCTAGGATTCAGCCCCTTTGAGCTTCTGTATGGTCACCCGGTAAGAGGACCTCTGAGTTTGGTGAAGGAAGGCTGGGAGCAATCTCCCAGGAAACCTCCCCAGAATGTATATAGTTACATGCTGGCCTTCTGAAACCAGACTCGGCGTTTCAGGCAACTTGCTGAGGCAAATCTGGAAGCCAGCCAGGAGGAGATGAAGCGGTGGTACGACCGGAATGCCACTCTGGTAGAGCTTCAACCTGGACAAAAGGTGTGGGTCTTGGCCCCAGTGGAGCCTTGTGCACTTCAGGATAAGTGGACAGGTCCATTTGAGGTTGTGGAGCGCAAAAGTCCTATCACCTACTTGGTGGACATGCAGACTCCCAGGAACCCTTTGAGGGTCCTACATGTTAACCGCCTTAAGCCCCACTTAGAGAGGACCGAAGTGGGCATGCTGCTGGCCACTGATGATGGAATGGAAGAGGAGACCGAGCCTCTTCCTGACCTCTTAGTGGCCTCTGAGAAAGATGGGTCAGTGGATGGAGTTAACCTCTCACCCACCCTGACGCCCGAACAACAGGAAGATTGCCGCCACTTGCTGGGACAATTTTCCGACCGATTCTCCCTGGTTCCTGGTGTCACAGATTGGTGCGTCCATGATGTGGACACAGGAGACAGCTTACCTGTGAAGCACAAGGCTTACAGGGTAACTGACAGGGTCAGAGCTTGCATCAAGGAGGAGGTCTCCAAAATGCTTGCGCTGGGGGTGGTTGAGTCCTCCAGCAGTCCTTGGTCCAGCCCCGTGGTCTTGGTCCCAAAGGCTGCTGCTCCGGGAGCCACACCTGAACTCCGGTTCTGTGTGGACTACAGAGGACTCAATTCAGTCACGAAGACTGACGCGCACCCCATCCCCAGAGCTGATGAGCTCATTGATCGGCTAGGGGCTGCCCGGTTCCTCAGTACGTTTGATTTAACGTCTGGGTACTGGCAGATCGCCTTGACCGATGGGGCCAAAGAGAGGTCAGCATTCTCTACACCAGATGGGCACTTCCAGTTCCGAGTCATGCCATTTGGGATGAAGAATGCCCCTGCCACCTTTCAGAGGTTGGTCAACCAGGTACTGGTTGGGCTGGATGCGTTCAGTGCCGCCTACCTGGATGACTTCGCAGTGTTCAGTGCCACCTGGCCTGAACACCTGCGCCACCTCTGGGAAGTGTTGATGGCGCTGTGCCGAGCAGGCCTCACGATCAAGGCAAGCAAGTGCCAGATCGGGCAGGGTTCCGTGGTGTACTTGGGACACCAAGTGGGGAGTGGCAAGGTGGCACCCTTGCAACCCAAAATTGAAACCATCCTGGCTTGGGAACCCCCCAAGACGCAGACCGCAGTGAGGGCCTTCCTGGGGCTCACTGGGTACTACAGGAGGTTTGTCAAGGGCTATGGAACGATCATTGCCCCCTTGACAGAGCTGACTTCTAAGAAGCAGCCCAGGAACGTGATTTGGACTGACACCTGTCAGAAAGCTTTCGACACCCTGAAGACTGCCATGTGCACGGCGCCCGTGCTCTTGGCCCCTGACTTCTCCAAGGAGTTCCTAGTACAGACAGACGCTTCAGAGCATGGTGTAGGGGCTGTTCTTTGACAGATGACTGAGGAGGGCTGGGACCAACCCGTAGCCTTCATCAGTAGGAGGTTACTTCCACGGGAAAGTAGGTGGAGTGCAATTGAGCGAGAAGCATTTGCTGTGGTCTGGGCGCTGAAGAAGCTAAGACCCTACTTGTTTGGGTCTCACTTCCGGGTTCAGATGGACCACAGGCCCCTCAGATGGTTGATGCAAATGAGGGGTGAAAACCCGAAGCTGTTGAGGTGGTCCATCTCCCTACAGGGTATGGACTTTACGGTGGAACACCGTCCTGGTACAGATCACGCCAACGCTGACGGTCTGTCCAGGTATTTCCGCCTTAGTGACGAGGAACCCCCTGGGCAAGGGTAGTTCTCCCCACATTTCAGCTGGAGGGGAAACGTGTTAGACCTGGCACCTTGGCGTGAGTTTCCCTTCCACTTTTTGATGGTGTGCCTCGATTGTTTTGCTGGTGTTGTCCGCTCAGGGCACTGCGCCACGGCTAATCCGTGCCGCATTGCAAGTGCTCCCTAAGTAAAATGTACCTGTAATTGATGTTCACGATTGGTTTATTGGATTCACTGTCAGTCCCCAGTAAAGTGCACCAGGGGTGCCAGGGCTCGTGAATGCCGATGCTGCTGGTGGGCTTGCAGCGCTGGTTGCGCCACCCACAGAAGCGGCCTTGTAAAATGTGTCTAGGGTCTGCCACCGCAGACCCTGTGCGCGGTCCGGGACCGTCGCGCTGACTGCGCAAGTGCCCCCACTTGCCAGTCCCTAAACCTTCCCTTACCTACATATTAGCCACCCCTCTGGTAGGCCCAAGGGCAGGGTGCATTGTAGGCATAAGGTAAGACATGCCCTGGTGTGTGTGGCATGTCTTAGTAGTGAATTACAGCCCTTTCCGTTCTTCACTATTGAAGGCTACCTGCTCTCCATAGGCCAGGATGGGCTGCTGGGATCACGCCAACGCTGTGACCCCAGTGGACTCAGAGAGCATGGTAGAGTGTCAAGTTTAGTATGCCTGAACTCAGGATAATAAAATACTTCTTGTAGTCAAGTTTATTTTGATATCCTGGGTTTGTAAATACTACTTTTAGAAAGTTAGTATTTACTGACCTGACCATCTCAGTCCGCCTCTGCTGTGTGTGTGTGTGTGTGTTCTGCCTAGCAACAGTAAGGAGCAGGGTGGGGGGATCCCCAGAGACAGGTTGGCTGCCAGGTGGTGGGTAGAGAGATTACACCAGGATAGGTGGGAGGAGTACACCTTGACTCTTGAATAGACCTGTGCTCTGCCACCACAAAGCCGGCGCCGCCCCCCCGTGGGGCGGCTGATGTCTCTGCCCTGCTGCTGAAAGGAAAGAGCAGAGTCACCATAACAAAGTGCTCCAGAACTGGACTGAGCCAGGCCTAGGCCCCCTGGCACTAAAGAACAAAAGAATCATGGTATAAAAAGAGGAGCCTGGCTCCTAAGAAATCAGAATCCTGTTTACCACAAAGAACCTCTGCCCGACTAGAAGGAGAAGGAGACGCTGGAGGAGCTGGCCTGCTGCCTGCCTTGCTGAGAAATGAGAGGAAGAGACTATTGAGAAGACTTTGCTACTTTGTGCTTGAACATTCTCCAAGGGCTTGATCTGAGCTTGCCCCCTGAACTGAACCCCAAGACCAGTGGGTTCTCTGTGCTTCTTGCTCGTCCTCCAATTCGAGCCGTGTGTGCATCCCGCTGGAAAAGAGACTGCGCCCCTCATCGCCCCTCCTAGGGCCGTGACACTCAGGAGCTCGCCTGCCGCAATCCCGTGAGAGCCCCGCTCCGTCCGGAGCCGCTCTCTGTCCCCGGGCCAGGCCGCCTGCCATTGGAGTGCGCTGAACGCGCTATCACCCCTCCTGCCGGAAGCCGTCCGACGACTGTGATCTACGCCGGGTCATCCAGCTGCCCTGACTGTGCCCTGTGACCCCGCTTCGCTATCCCCGGACATCTCAGGCCACGCCGCCCCCGCTGTGGAGACCCTCCCGCACCGCCGTGCCAAAGGGTCGCGGGCCGTGCCTGCCTACTTGCCCACACCTGCTGATTGAGGACCCAAGAACACTTCCCGAAGTTGAGAGTCGCACCGACCTGTGCAGACTCTCCTAATCACGAAAGAAGTCCAGTATCGGGCTCGGGGCCCGCAACGCCTTATTTCCCCGTTCGCAGGAACCGATCTCTGTGAGTACTGGAACTACAAGTAAAGAGACTACGAACTATCCATTTGAAACTACGATCCAAGAACATTTGCCTGCTGTATAATCTGGTGGCCTAGTGAAAGCGTTATTGGTCTTGTGATAAGTCTGCTGAGATATATATACCTTATTTTTACATAAAAGAAACGTATTTTTATATACATCCAAGGCTGGTGTCCGATTCTGGGGGGATTAATGTATTTACTGTGTGTATGATTGTAAGTGCTTAACCAACAACGCCTGAGGAATCGCCTTGGCTGCTCACGCCACGCACCTAGAGGGTGAGCAAGGGTCATTCAAAAGGGGTTATCTTGCGCCCTGACGTGGAGGAGAGGGTTCCCGCTTGACACAAGGGCAACCTTGCGCCAACCGGAGATCCCCGACTCTAACAATCCTGAAAAGGGTGCACAGATTGTATAAGGATGGCCTTATATGTATTTAAATCTGTAAGTTAAGGAGGTATAGCAACTAATTCATTATAGACAGCTCTAGCTGGCATTTTGTTTTGTTCTAATTTATTGTAACAATATTTACAAATACATTGTATAGTACATAACTTAAAACTAGCTTCCACAAACAGATAAGCAGGAAATTCTCTGACTATCTAGAGAATTCTCTCTAGCTATTTTAGCTGCAATACTACTTTCTTGATTAATTTCTTCGTTTAACATTTGGAGATAATTTGGAAAAATTGTACATTCAATGCTATCTTTAAATGCATTGAAAGAATCTCCAAGTAATTCCATTTCAGTACGCCAACCTTTGAAGAGTTGTAGAAGAGTTAAATAGAAAAAATCTCTTTTATCTGGAGTATCGCAACTTAGTTTCCTGTGATTAATCAGATTTCCTTTGGCTTGCTTTAAAAAACATCCTTCAGATCCAATTACAGCGTATTTTCCTTCATTTATATTTTCCGTAACATTTTTTTAAAAACTATAATGTTGCAGTATTTCATATAGATATATCTTTTCCATGTATGGACTTCTATTTGGATACTACGTATCCAACATATTTGTTTTCAGAATATCTGTAATTTCCGGTTCATTCAGTGCCAAGTATTCATGATTTCAAAACACGATTTCGTATTGCAGCAAGACCTAGGGGCATATGTATCAAACTCCCCTTTAGTGAATCCTAATTTGCGAGAATTTGCGATTCGCAAATTCAGATTAGCTAAACGGGATGTATAAAATAAATCGCTAATCATTTGCGATTACTTAAAAATCGCAAATAATTCGCAGAATCCCGTATTGCGATTTCTTAATAGCGAAAATCGCTAATTAAGAAATCGCAAAAACGTGAATCTGCAAGCCTGGTGCAGGCTGATGACATCACAAACAGGAAACTGTAGTGATTGCCTGCACCTGCTCACCTGAGCCACACCCAGAGGCTGCTTGTGGAGTGTGAGGAGGCTTTCCTGGAGACAGCAACCAGCAATGGATCCCAAACAAAACCAGCAGGGCAAGGATGCAGAAAAAAGAAAGAGAAAACACAAGTTTTCAGAAAAGGAGCAGGAGGTCCTCATTGAGGAGATGGTCTGCAGCCATGAGCTCCTCTTTGGGAAGAAGGCACTCAAAGTCCCAGAGGCCAGGAAGAGGAAAATCTGGCTGGAAATACAGAGCAAGGTGAATGCTGTTGGAGTCACCACACGCACCATCGAGGAGCTGCGTGTAACGCCCTGTACGTCTCAGGATGGTGTTGCCAAGGGGATGGTTACCGGCATTTCCACTACTACCGCAGGGGTCTGGTTCGTGAGGGAGGTGCTGGGCGTGAGCGGGTCCAATTGGATAGCATCCAGTCTGGCTTTTACATCGGCTGTTTCTTGCCTAGAGGCAGCCACTTCAACTTGCACGGTCGCTAAAGCAGCCAGCACATCATCAAGTGTTGCCATGTCTGTTATCGACCGGGAGACAGTTAGTGTTATTACGGTCGGATATTTTGTAACGCCCTGTACGTCTCAGGATCGTTTAACAGACACGATAATGAGGACGCAACCACTTGTGAAGGGTTAGTTATTTTAATGAAGGCAAAAACAATACAACGAATAAACAAAAGTTATAGTCACTGGAATCCTCCAGGCTAAGTACGTTACCAGCCCACAGCACGGATGGTCCTAACCGTCCTCTGCATATACGCCGATCCCGGCGTATGCCAACAGAGGGCAGAAATGAAATGGCCGACAATGCCAATCGGTAGGCTGTGAGGGGCACGACGAGTGTTGGGGAGAATCGAGGAGTCAGGGAAACACCCAGCCGGGGTCTCTACCTGAAGGGAGCAGCCGCTCAACCTCTTCCTCCGACTGCACCGGGACGCGGAGTCACCTCCTGGTGATGCGTCACCGATACCCCAATCAAAAGCAAGAAGACTGAACCGAGAGCAGCCGCTCGATCGATCCTGTGGACTTCCGAGTCTGTAACGCGGCAAACACCTCCTGTTGTGCGTTACAGCTGGCAGTCCCTGTATCTCTGGTCGGGCTGGGAGTTACGACTCCAACCAGCAAAAGCGCCACTGCGCTTTGACTCAGCCGAGTCAAAAAGCGAAGCTCAATGGTTGACCGGTAGAGCTTCCGGGTCCTTCACAGGTGACGATGGGGCAAGACACGGCCCAGGGAGTAACGACTCGACCTACCTCCGTTCTTGCCTTACTGGAGCACCACTCCGGAACACTGCTCTTCACGAAGCAGGTACGTCGGTGTAAACACAATATCCGACAGCCTTGTCCCTCCCGGTTCCTCCCTTTATAGGGCGTGTTTTCCTTGAGTTATGTAACAGCTCTCCTGTTTACATAAGGGCGTGTTTGCCCTTGAGTTATGTAACAGCTCTCCTGTTTACATAAGGGCGTGTTTTCCCTTGAGTTATGTAACAGCTCTCCTGTTTACATAAGGGCGTGTTTTCCTTGAGTTATGTAACAGCTCTCCTGTTTACATAACCTCTCAACCGCTAAGCATCCTGGGAGATGTAGTCCGTTTACGCTGGTTACCGTTTTCCTCCCCTCGCATGACAGGAATTCTTGACAGTACATCCTCCCTCTCAGCGGCTCCCCACGGGTCCAGCGCTGGCAGGAAAACGCCGATGGAACAAGGAGACCAAGCGCGGAGCATGAACCCCTTCAGCCGGTTCCCATGATTGCTCCTCCGGGCCATAGCCTTTCCACGCAACCAGGTACCACAGCTTCCCCCTGCGCCATTTGGACGCCCGTATGCCCGACACTTCATACTCCACCTCCGACTCCACGCATACCGGCCTAGGTGTCCCAGACGGCTTGGAGGGTGCTGGTTTGAGCAATGATACATGAAAGACAGGGTGTATCCGCAATGACTGGGGCAAGCACACCTTCACGTTCACGGGACCCATACACTTGGTAATTCGATAGGGGCCCATGTACTTGGGATGGAACACACCGTTCTTTCGAAACCTCATGTTTCTTGTGGATATCCAGACGTAGTCTCCAGTGCGGTACAGTGGCCCGGGCCTTCTCTTCCTGTCTGCCGCAGCCTTGTATCTTCTCTTGGCTTCTATTAGGACAGCCCTTGAGCGCATCAACGTGTCTTTTATGTGTGCCACCCTGTCCGCTGTGGCGGGAATCCTGTCCTCTCTGAACGGATGTAGAAATGGCAAGAACCTGGGATGGTGGCCATAGTTGCTATAGAACGGAGATGACTGTGTGGAGCTGTGAGTGGCGTTGTTATAGGCTATCTCTGCAACCCATAGCAAGTCGACCCATTCTTCCCTGCCCTGGTCCACAAAACAACGCAGATACTGTTTGAGCGTTTGGTTCAGGCGCTCGGTTTGGCCGTCCGTTTGAGGGTGGTAGCTGGTGGACAGGGCGGTCTTAACATGCAGCGCAGTGCACCAAGTCTTCCAGAATTGCGCAGTAAACTGCGACCCCCGGTCCGACACGATCACCCCAGGTAATCCATGCATTCGTACCACATTCTTTAGGAGTAGTGACGCCAATTCCCCGGCCGTAGGGACTCTCTTGCAGGGGATGAAGTGCCCCATTTTCGTCAAGTAATCCACCACCACCAGTATTGCCGTCATCCCCTGGTCTACCGGTAGGCCCACCACGAAGTCCAGTGATATGCTATCCCATGGTCTATCCGGGGTCGGAAGTGGATGTAAGAGCCCTTGGGTTCGGCCATGGTCGGCCTT
This sequence comes from Triturus cristatus, assembly GCF_964204655.1. Lineage (NCBI taxonomy): Eukaryota > Metazoa > Chordata > Amphibia > Caudata > Salamandridae > Triturus > Triturus cristatus. The sequence continues at coordinate 537,893,120 of NC_140591.1, forward strand.
CATGGTAGCACACGTAGGACACTCCTGTCCCCACCTCCTGACATCCACTCTCATGGTTGGCCACCAGAAATGCCGTCCCATGCTAGCCACCGTTTTCTCAAAGCCCAAATGACCTGCGCATGGAGAGTCATGGCACCAGATGAATGCTTGTTTCCTTAGCCTAGGCGTGGGTATCAACAGGCACCTGCCCTTCAGGGGTATCCCGTCCTTCAGCTGCCATTCTCTGTGACTGAGGAGCCACCTCCGCCATGCGAATGACCTGATCCCTCTCTTTATTCCCCTCAGGAAAGTATCCGGTTGGATAACCCCCAATACCATCCTCGGGGAAATGATGGAACGCTCGGTCGCAGGCAATGGTTCCTTAACTGCAGATTGACGGGACAGGGCGTCCGCCTTCCGGTTTTCCGTCCCCGGCCGATATGTGATGCGGAAGTTGAACCCCGCAAAGAAGATCATCCACCGCAGCTGCCTGGGAGAAAGGTGTCTTGTGGCCGTCATGAACTGTAGATTCCGATGGTCCGTGTACACCGATACCACATGTCTTGCCCCCATCAACCAATGCCTCCATTCGGTGAAGGCGTCCTTGATTGCGAGAAGCTCCTTCTCCGCAATATGGTAGTTGCGTTCGGCGTCGTTGAGTTTGCGGGACATGTACGCAACGGGATGAAGCACCCCTGTGTCGTGGTTGCGTTGGGACAAGATAGCCCCCAGCGCCACATCCGAAGCGTCCGCTTCCACCACGTAGGGGAGATCCGGATCGGGGTGAGCCAACACCGGCGCCTTACCAAAGGCGCTTTTCAGGGCCTCAAAGGCTGTGTTCGCTTCAGGGGACCAGACAAACTCCTTGGACTTCCTCAGTAGCTGTGTGATTGGGGCCACCAATCCTGAAAATCCATCTATAAACCGCCTGTAAAAGTTGGCGAAGCCAATGAAACTTTGGACGTCCTTCACGCTTTGGGGCACCGGCCATTCTTTCACCGCCTTGATCTTTCGTTCTGCCATCTCCTGTCCCTCTGGACTCAGCATCACTCCGAGGAATTCCACGGACGTGACGTGGAAGTCACACTTGCTGAGTTTACAAAACAGCTTGTTTTCCCTCAGCTTTTGGAGCACAGCATTGACGTGGTGTACGTGCTCCTCCACACTGGACGAGTAGATGAGGATGTCGTCGATATATACGACCACGTAGATATCCAACTCCTCTCTGAATACCTCATTCAAAAAGTACTGAAAGGCTGCCGGGGCGTTGCACAGACCGAACGGCATGACGAGGTACTCAAAAAGGCCGAACCTGGTCTTAAAGGCGGTCTTCCACTCGTCTCCGTCCCTCATGCGCACCAGATGGTATGCCCCTTTCAAATCCAACTTGGTGTAGATACGAGCTTTCTTGACCTGTTCCAGCAGTACACTGATGAGAGGCAAGGGGTACCGATTCTTTATGGTTATCGCATTCAATGCCCTAAAGTCCACACAGGCTCTCAGCTCCCCATTGGCTTTCGGGATGAAGAAGAGTGGCGAGGCGGCCGGAGACTTGGACGGGCGGATGAATCCTAGTTTGAGGAGTTTATCCAGGTACCCCCGGAGATGCACGTTTTCAGGCTCCGTCAGGGCATACAGCCTGCCGCTGGGAACGCTGGCCCCTGGCACCAGGTCGATCTGGCAGTCAAACTGTCTATGTGGTGGTAGCACTTCCGCCTTCACCTCATCGAATACATCCTCAAAACTGTGATAAGCCTGGGGGAGAGCCACATCTTTTTCTGCCGCTGTAGCCACTGTCTGACTCCCGCTCTCATCTGCGTCAAGGGATTCCGTTCTTTTTCCACAATGCAGGATGCAATACGGTGACGTCATTTCGACGCGATGTGTTGGCCAATCCACAGAGGGGTTGTGTTTCTGTAGCCACGGCAATCCCAATATGACGCCATATTGGGGCGCTCGGATGATGTTAAAATCGATTTGTTCCAAATGGTTCCTCCCATATCTCATCGGAAGGACCCCCGTGTGCTGCCCGATGGGCCCCGTCACCAATCGCCTTCCGTCTACAGCATAGACGTCTTCGGGTACAGCTTTGGGAAGAAGCACTAGCCCTAGCCTGCATGCCTCGTTGTGGTCCATAAATATGCCAGTGGCCCCTGAATCCACCATGGCCACAACGGGTATCCACTGGTCATGCACTCCCACGTGCACCGTGAGAAACAGGTGTCGGTGTCCCTTAGTGACCGAGTTGGAAAGGGAAGGGATGGATGAGTGACTCCAAGAAGCCCCTTCTTCGGTCTGGGAGTCCTCTAGTTTTTCCGCCGGTATGTCCACCACGGCTGTTACCGACCGGGTGGCCCGATAACGTGACGTCTTCGGTTTGGCAGGGCATTCACGTACGTAGTGGCCTTTTTTGCCACAATATAGGCACAATCCTTGTTTACGGCGTGACTCTTTCTCCGTGGCTGTGAGGCTCGCTCGTATTGCGCCGATGTCCATGGGTTCTCCCTTGGATGCGGTGGAAGTTTCAGGACTTCCCACCGTCACATAGGATGGAAGGGATTTTCCTTTTCTCCCATGATCCCCCTTTCTTTCACTTAGCCTATGTTCCAGCCGTAATACCAGGTTGATAAGGCCCTCACGTGTCTTAGGTTGCGGGTCAATATGAGCCACGGCGTCCTTGAGCTCATCGCACAGTCCGTGATGGAAGAGCGCCGTCTGTTTAGCAACAGGCCACTTGGTTTCCGCAACCAGCCTTCGGAACGCGTTGAGATACTGCACCAGGTCGTTGGATCCCTGTCTCAACTCAAGCATTTCACGGTCCGCCGTGTACGAGTCAGCCCTTCTGTCGAATACCTTCAGGAATTCCTCGCGAAAAGCACCCCAATCACATAAGATGGGGTCGTCCCTGCTCACCAGAGGTACGGCCCATTGTGCCGCGTTTCCAGCCAAATAGGAAATAAGGAAAGCCACACGAGCCTGACTCGTGGGGAACGCCTTTGGTTTGCACGATAAATGTAGCGCCACTTGTGTGAGGAATACCTGCACTGTGTTAGGATCCCCACTGTACCTCTCTGGTGTTGCCAAGGGGATGGTTACCGGCATTTCCACTACTACCGCAGGGGTCTGGTTCGTGAGGGAGGTGCTGGGCGTGAGCGGGTCCAATTGGATAGCATCCAGTCTGGCTTTTACATCGGCTGTTTCTTGCCTAGAGGCAGCCACTTCAACTTGCACGGTCGCTAAAGCAGCCAGCACATCATCAAGTGTTGCCATGTCTGTTATCGACCGGGAGACAGTTAGTGTTATTACGGTCGGATATTTTGTAACGCCCTGTACGTCTCAGGATCGTTTAACAGACACGATAATGAGGACGCAACCACTTGTGAAGGGTTAGTTATTTTAATGAAGGCAAAAACAATACAACGAATAAACAAAAGTTATAGTCACTGGAATCCTCCAGGCTAAGTACGTTACCAGCCCACAGCACGGATGGTCCTAACCGTCCTCTGCATATACGCCGATCCCGGCGTATGCCAACAGAGGGCAGAAATGAAATGGCCGACAATGCCAATCGGTAGGCTGTGAGGGGCACGACGAGTGTTGGGGAGAATCGAGGAGTCAGGGAAACACCCAGCCGGGGTCTCTACCTGAAGGGAGCAGCCGCTCAACCTCTTCCTCCGACTGCACCGGGACGCGGAGTCACCTCCTGGTGATGCGTCACCGATACCCCAATCAAAAGCAAGAAGACTGAACCGAGAGCAGCCGCTCGATCGATCCTGTGGACTTCCGAGTCTGTAACGCGGCAAACACCTCCTGTTGTGCGTTACAGCTGGCAGTCCCTGTATCTCTGGTCGGGCTGGGAGTTACGACTCCAACCAGCAAAAGCGCCACTGCGCTTTGACTCAGCCGAGTCAAAAAGCGAAGCTCAATGGTTGACCGGTAGAGCTTCCGGGTCCTTCACAGGTGACGATGGGGCAAGACACGGCCCAGGGAGTAACGACTCGACCTACCTCCGTTCTTGCCTTACTGGAGCACCACTCCGGAACACTGCTCTTCACGAAGCAGGTACGTCGGTGTAAACACAATATCCGACAGCCTTGTCCCTCCCGGTTCCTCCCTTTATAGGGCGTGTTTTCCTTGAGTTATGTAACAGCTCTCCTGTTTACATAAGGGCGTGTTTGCCCTTGAGTTATGTAACAGCTCTCCTGTTTACATAAGGGCGTGTTTTCCCTTGAGTTATGTAACAGCTCTCCTGTTTACATAAGGGCGTGTTTTCCTTGAGTTATGTAACAGCTCTCCTGTTTACATAACCTCTCAACCGCTAAGCATCCTGGGAGATGTAGTCCGTTTACGCTGGTTACCGTTTTCCTCCCCTCGCATGACAGGAATTCTTGACACTGCGCAAGCGGTGGTATGATATGCGCCAGAGGTCCAAGGAGAGGGTGGCAGCCAGACTCAAGGATGCCAATCAGACTGGAGGAGGACCATCCACTGCAGAGCAGCCAACCCCCCATGAGGAGCTCGTGGAGTCTACCCTCCTACCTGAGAGCGTTGGTGGATTGGCTGAAATAGACAGCTCCGACCCCTCATCCAGCAGACAAGGTAAGATGCATGCCAAATCACCCTGCACTCCTCCCCATCCCTTGCACACTCCCCCAAATGCGCATAGTAAACTCCCAACATGCCAATCCAGCCCAGGTCTTACAGCACACCCAGCAATGCATCATGGGACTCGTAGTACTGTGTCTGACTGTGTGTCCATGACACCATCACAATTAAATGCAACATATGTGTTTTGGGGATCATTGAATGGAAATGTGTCAGAGGTTAGCCGTCAAAGAATTGTAACTTTATTGAGTGCCACATGCAGACAGTAACACAAACTCATGTAGTCCCCTTTACATCCACAGCACACGGCATGCCACAAGAAGACAGCGCAGAGGGAGAGGAGCCTGTAGACCCTGCGGACTCCAGCGATGACACAGAGCAGCAGCCAATTCAGCGCAGGAAGCGCGCACATGTGCCCCCACTGCCTCCATTTGAGGACGAAGTCCCAGCAACAGGCGATGACACCGACAGGAGAGTGGGGAGTCAGGGTGTGACAGACATGCCCCGTCATGATGCACCAACACCAAGGCAAAGGGAACAAGCCATATCCAGGTCAAGGCCCAGGAGCAACACTGCAACAGAAGGAGAAGGCACCGTGTTCTCCGGCTTGGAACAGTGCATGCTGCAGGAACAGCGCCTGCAAAGCAAGGCAATGCGGTCAATAAATCGCCAGCTAGGCCGCATACATCAGGACAATCGCAACATGGTAGCGGCAATACATGAGCTCTGTGCCACTTTGAGGGACACCCAAGCTGCCAATGACAGGGCTGGACGACGTGCCAATGCACGGCTACACAATTATACAAAGGCAGTCAACCGCCTCTGCACCACCACCAGCGCACTCACATGCAGAAGCGTAACCATGCAGGTGGACATGGCACATTTCTGCCAGGACATTGCACGAGGGCTAGAGCAGGTAACCACTGCTGTGGAACAGCTGCAGACAGCCAATGCTGGTGGCAGCGCACTAATGGCCTCTGCTGAGAGTGAGGACACATCGAGTCGCAGCAGCATCACTCCAACCTTGCCAGGTGAAAGACGCCGCAGTGGCAGACAGGTAGCAGGCCAAGGGCGCACCATGGGGGGCACTCACCCTGGACGGCACCGACGGAGGTGATCATCTGCGGGGACACTGACTGCAACACGGGTGCATTTACCCGAAAAGGCTGTTTGCCCTATTACTTGTGCCTTCTCTGCACTGTGTGTACAACATGTGCTGGGGACAATTACAATTTCTTTCATGTGAAGTGTGATTAAACACTTGACACATCATCAGGCTTTGTAGTCTCATTTCCTCAATACTCACCTAAAAGTAGTTTCGTGTGATCTCAGTCCGTCTCTGGCGTCCAGCAGCTGCCCCAACTCCTGGTGCTGGTCTGGCAGGGGGAGCAGGGCGCTCGTCATCCGATGTGTCTGTATCGGTCACATCAATTGTGGTGCCTTTCCTCATTGCCATGTTATGTAGCATTGCACAGCTTGCCACGATTTTACAGCAGGTCTCAGGGCTGTATTGCAGTGCGCCTCCACTTTTATGCAGGCACCTGAAGCGGCCCTTCAGGATTCCGAAGGTTCGCTCAATGACACAGCGTGTAGATCTGTGTGCCCTGTTGTAGCTCCTCTCACTTGCATTTGCAGGATCCAGGTATGGGGTCAGGATGAAGTCACGCACTGCATAGGCACTGTCACCTGCATGGAAAAAAACACAATAGGTGAGTCAATGTCCCCCCCCTCAAGTGATGTGGTGGATGTATTGATGTGTGCAATGTATTTACCGAGCAGGTACCCCTCCCCAAACTCTCCAGCACTCAGACGTCTGTGTATTCCACTGTGTCGGAAGATGAAGGAGTCATGTGTACTGCCGGGGCATTTGGCTACGATGTCTGTGATGTGATATTTAGCGTTGCACACAATCTGTATGTTGAGGGAATGGTAGCATTTCCGATTCCTGTAGACATATTCAGTTTCTGCTGGGGGTGTGATGGCCACATGGGTCCCGTCAATGCAGCCAATGACGTGGGGGAAACGTGCAATCTGGTAGAAGTCCAGTATCGTTTGCTGTAATGCCTGTTGGGTGGTGGGGAAGTAAATGTGATGTGAGAGCCTCAGTAGCATTGCATCTAGGAAGGCATGGAAGAAGCGCGAAAGTGCACTCTGTGACACCCCACCAACCTCCGCTATGACCCGTTGAAAACTCCCTGACGCCAGGAGGTGCAGGGAGCACAGGACCTGCACATGTGTGGGAATTGTTTGTGTCCTGCGAGTAGGGTGCTCCAAGTGGGGTTTCAGCTCCTCAATCAGGTCCATTATGGTCTGTGGGTGCAGTCTGTACTTGTCATAGATGTCCTCTTCAGTGTTCTGGAACAGGGTGATGCGCAGCCTGAAGATACGTTCCTGTCTCATTCTCCTGTGAGCAAGGGCCCGAATACGCAGCCTCCTGGCTATCACGTACATTGCAGCCATTGTGGGTGTGTTTGTTGCATTGTGGGCTGGTTTTTGTACCTTGCACCAGTTTACCACCTGCAAGCAATTGGTGTTAATAGCGATTTCTTAAATTACGAATTTTGTGAAATCGCAATTTGCGCCAATTTCATACATGTGTTTGCGATTTCTTAGCTAGCGATTTCTTGTTAGCGATATTCGCAACGCTAAGGAATCGCAAATTAAGTATTCGCTAGGAAATTCGCTGTTTTCTTGTTTCGCAGCCTAAGAAATCGCTAATTTAGCGATTTCTTATTTTTCTGTTTGGAAGTGTGTCATACATATGAAATAGCGAAAAATCAGTCGCAAACGCTGTTTTTTGCGATTCGCAGCGTTTGCGACTAATTTTTCCTTTCATACATATGCCCCCTAGACTTGTGCAGATGATTCCTCTTGACTTTGAATATAAACTTGCAGATGTCAATCCATCTTCAGACGATCTAATTTCTCGATGTGAAAGCATCTTCAAGCTGAAGCTGTACAATTTCTTGCAAAGTGTCTTCTGCTGTGAAATTTCTTCCCACATTTCTTTCAATTCTGTCTTCTCAGACTTGGTAATATATGACGTGCCATAGCGAGAAACAGCAATTGAGTTACCTGCAACATATTGTATGTCCACATTTGCATTCCAAATCTTCAAAATCACCGGATTGTAATCATTAATGTACTTCAATTCTTCTGTTCTTTTTATATTGTAAGTATTTTTGAGTGATTTTCGAGTGATAGTATGCCTCACTGCTGACATAAAACTGTTCACTCTTCCTTGCGATGACTTATGGTGCACTGAGTTAGTAATAACTTTGGCGCTCAGCGTGTACGTACCCTGCGATGATACGTGGTCCTGGGGGGCCGCACTCAGACCAATGTCTTTTGTCTATTGAATTCTGCCTTAATGAGGCCACATGGCGATGACTTATGGTGCACTGAGTTAGTAGTAACTTTGGCGCTCAGCGTGTATGTACCCTGCGATGATGCGTAGTCCGGGGGGACCGCACTCGGAGCAATGTCTTTTTTCAATTGAATTCTGCCTCAATAAGGCCACGTGACGATGACTTATGGTGCACTGAGTTAGTAGTACCTTTGGCGCTCAGCGTGTATGTATCCTGCAATGATGCGTGGTTCGGGGGGCCTCACTCGGACCAATGTCTTTTGATTTCTGCCTTAATAAGGCCATGTGGTGATGACTTGTGGTGCACTGAGTAAGTGGCACCTGAAGCACTCAGCGTGTGTGCACCCTGCGATGATGCGTGGTCATTGAGGGCCACACTGGGAGCAATGTATCTTGCGTACTGGACTGCGTCATCTGCAATAGCTACTCCATCTGAATTGTGATGCCTGCTGTCCGCAGTGTAGATCAAAGGCAGTAGTCTGTACAGACATAAGTCTGCGGTGCTGTGCCGCTGGGTTCGCAGGGGGCCTGTGTCGAGGAGACCAGCGGTCATGGCAGCAGCCACGTGGCAGGGTGAGGCCCGCTGCTCTGGCAGACTCATGGGTCTTCACAGTTCACAAGTGAACCACGCCCAGAACCCCGGATTATTTATTCATACTCCTACGCTGGAGTGGCGTACGTTGGACCAGCCCGCTGCGCATCCGCTACCAGGGGAGGACAACACAGCTACATGTCTGAGATCTTCCCCACTGCCTGAGGTAACATGGTTGCATCTATTGTGCACAACACTACAAGCACCAGCAGTACATGTACTTATCGAGAGGTTTATGATCTGTATAGTGAGGTCTGTCCAGCACATCACCGCTACACTTGGAATTGTGTGCATTATTATTATTGATGGATGAGTTGCGTCCTTCACACATATTTGCTTGCCATATCTGCCAACATTCAAGTATTGTGTGGCTGAGTGACCATGCCGTTTTTGGAAGGTCCGCTGTCTTGTTTTGCACGGCCTCAGTGGTAATAGGGAGGGGGGTGGTCCAGGGGGACGTCCTGAGGCTGGTGGCAGTGAGTGTTGTGGCCTTCATGGGTGTTTGAGCTGCGTGAACAGTAACTCTATGGCATATGTTGCGCTTCAGATGTGATTCTGGTATGCAATCCGTTTCACATTGTAGGTAGTCGTCCTGGTTTACACCAGTAAAATGCAGATGTTAGATACCTACTGCAAACGTGGCTTATTCCCTGTTTTTGAATCGCACCCCAGATTTGGCTGCACATTGAAAATATCGGGAACTGGTGCTTTTGTGTTCATTTTTGCACGGGGATGTCTACTCTGTATATTATTACCGTTAGTTGTTGTTTTCATTTGTGCCCAAAAAAAATTGGTAGAAGCTATTGCTGGAAAACTGGGGATATTGGCTGTTTTCACCAGGTTGACAAGGAAGTGATAATTTAAAATCACTGAAAAATCTATAGGTTTAAAGAATAAAATAATTAGAAATTAGCATTTAAAATACCTTTGAAATTCACTGAAAAAACAATAGGTTTCAGGTATGTTATAGTTACAAATTAGCATTTAAAAAACCTTTGAAATTCACTGAAAAAACCATAGGTTTCAGGGACATTATAGTTAGTTGGACATTTCACTCATACAAAACCATTGAAATTCCGCCGTTATAGTTGGTGGAGCTAACTGTAACTCGCGCCCCCGCAATGCACTGCTGATGACGTCACATATTATATCATTCGTGACATGGTCAGTGACATCACTGATGACATCACTGAAGACATCTCAAATGGCATCACTGATGACATCTTCTACGTGACAATATGATGCACCTCCTCACACCCTAATATAACCTTTGATAAACATACAGACTACCATTTTCAAAACCATCGACACACCAATACCAGTTACTACAATCGCACTCACTAATTCCTATGTCTACAGACACATGCACTCATTCATCCATACAACCATTCATACATGTAGTCACTGGTCAAAACAACACTATCATATGCACTCATACACTCAGACACTTACACACCACCACTCATCCTAGTCAGTCATGCACTTATCCTAGTCAGTCATGCATCCATACACACACTCACTCACACATAAAACTGTTTCCACATGCACTCTTAAAGTATACACCCAGTCAATCAACCACTCACACATCTATGCACCCCACCCAACCACACACACACCCAGTCTCCCATACAATTACTCAAGCAACTAATCAATAACCCATATAGACACCTGTGGAGCTACTGACCAACTGATGCAGCAGGTTATACAACAGACAGACTGATGTAGACATTCACACAGTTTAGTCACTAACCCATGTATTCAGAAGACACATTTAATCACTCACTTATATGGTTTTGTATGGGTGAAATGTCCAACTAACTATAATGTCCCTGAAACCTATGGTTTTTTCAGTGAATTTCAAAGGTTTTTTAAATGCTAATTTGTAACTATAACGTCCCTGAAACCTATGGGTTTTTCAGTGAATATATATATGCACATACACATCAGACATTAAAAATATTATATTTACTGTGCTGCAGCAGTGATCTCAGGCAGTGGGAGGAAGGCTTGTGGTTCCTGAGGATTGCGACTGCCGCCTCCTCTCATTGGCTGACCTTCATCCGTTTGTTTGTTCGATTCTTTATTCGATCAGTTAAAACCGATCATAAAAGCAGAAACAAAATACATAATAAAAACAGTAAATGATTCGTATTTCATTTTAGATTTAAAAACATCTACAACGACAAAATCTTTCCACATACTAAAAACTCTAGTTTCATAAGCAGGCCCATAGTGTTGTGCAAAATTACCGCATAGCAAGCCCAATACTTTTGGCAGCTCCTGCTTCCTCTTTCTCATGCAGGCCCATTAGAACATAGCTACCAAAAAGCAGACCAGGGTATCAGATAACAATTCTAAAAAATATAATGCGACCCGACATTGATTAAATCTGAGCGGTTGTAAGTTTTTCTGGAGAACCTAACATCAATGGTATCATATTCATATGAAACCTCAATAGTACGAATTTATGTTGCGAACTAGTAACATTTGCTAAATAGAAGTTCCCTCCCTCTATCAGTGGCGGGTTCTGGCAATAGGTACAGACTGCTTCTTTCTCTCTGTAATATTCCTTTCGCTTATATTCTGCCATCCATAAAAACATGTTGGTGACCTTTTGTTTTGAGACCTTTCTACATGCCAGTGGGTCCTTAAATAATTCAGGGAGGCCAGTATGCTTCAGGACGGACTCTACATAGCCAAGTCACCTGGACCTACTGTGATTGTCCATGCTTAAGCAATTCCTTATTATAGTTTGTGTCAATGTCACTGTGTCCCTCCGCCAGATTGAGTGCCACAGGAGAATTGGGGCTAAATGTATTGAATCTGCAATGTAGGGCAAGCTCAGTTCCAAATGTAAGATCTATTTAGAGGAAGAGGGAGGAAGTCCCACTATGGATTTAAAAAAGTTATTTTCAATAGTTTGTAGTGCGTTTGTCGCTACCACACCCCAGACTCCAGCCCTGTACGTTACTCCCGCCTTTGCTTTGTCCTAGTAGATGTTTATTATCGTAGTAATGGTCTTCCGCCCAGTTTTTTGGTGAAGGATTTTACAACCGAGAGACTTTTCTCCATTACCAGCTTCCTTGCTTCCACCAGCTTTGACCGTGATAGATCTTTATCAAAGAGGACTTCCCAGGTAGGGAAAGGTGTCGACCACCTCTATTCTTTCAGAGTCCGCGTGTAGGAACAGGGTTTTATCTCTTCTTCTTGCCCTGGCTATAATTGCAAAGGAATTACTTTGGTTTACCTTCAGGTCTATTGAATCCATAAAGGATACATACACGGTTATTAAACGTTGTAGGCCAAGCCCTGTTCTAGCGATCAACACCGCGTCATCCGCATTAGCCAATGTAGGTAGAAGTTGGGAATCAAATGCAGGGACGACCCGTGTGGCGACTATGAGTGCATTCTCGACTCTGTTTCTGTAAATGGAGAAGAGGAATGGGGCAAGGATGCAGCCCTGCCTTACTCCCCTGGCGATTTTAAATGGGCGTGTGCAGTCTCCGTTTTTGGCTTAACGGACTGATGCCGTTGAATACAGCTGTCTGCTGAAATTTATTATAGCTGGGTCAACCCCTATCTCCTCCATTATTTTCCATAACTTAGCATGGACCATGCAGTCGAACGCTGCCGACAGGTCCATGCAGGCCATGTAGAACTTTTCTTCCTTCACTCTGGTATATTTTTCTACTATCAGTGCTAAATTCAAGCTCTGATTCACAGTACCCTCTCTGTGATGGAACCCATACTGGGTGTGGATTAAGATGTTATTCTCCTTGGCCCACCCCTCTAAATTAAAGTGGAGGAGCCAGCCCAAAAGCTTCGATGTGGTGCCTAGAAAGGAAATTGGTCTGTAGTTCTTTGGGTTGGCCATATCCCCTTTTTTTAAATGGGAACAATAACACTCGCTGACCATGAGGGGGGGCACCAACCAGAGCTATACTATTGAGGATGTTAATTAATAGGGGTGCCCATAGGTCTGGTGTTTCCTGGAAAAAATCAATTGGGACATCATTTGGACCTGGGGCTTTTCCCGTACTACATGACATCAGACCTTTTTTCACTTCGGTGAGTGAGAAGAAGAGAGGAGCATGAGAGATTAATTCCCTTGTGAAAAGTGATGTTGGAGAGTGAGCGCTTGAGGCAAAAGTATTTTCAAAGGGGGCAACCCATGCCACTTAATCTACATTAGTGTCTATTGTGGGATCCCTGGGATTTTTAAAATGTGGTGCGTTTACTAACAGAAATCACCGCTGTAACCCATCCTGGCTGCCTCTTCAAGGTCTGCCCAAGTCTCCTCCTTAATGGCTCTTTCTCTCTTTGTTCGTGCTTTATAGGCTGCCCGCAATACTTTTATTTGGTCCGGAATTCTGGGTCTAGTTTTCAGGGCATACATTAAAGCCTTCCTTGCTTTTGTACATGGAGAGTCAAACCTAGCCATACCAGTCCCAGTATTTGATGCTTTTGTGCTTGTACAGGCCAGTTTTACCTTCTCTAAGAGGCCACAAAAGCTGGACACCACTGCCCCTGGGTCAGCGTCTTATTCTAGACATCTTGATATATTACCTCATATGGTTGATATGATTTCTGGGATCATCTTTATTTTATCCATATGGGCCTACTTTAGTTGGACTCCGTTTCTCCTTGCCACAATCGGTGTTCCAATGTTCTGATGGCAGGGTGGGTTCCCTGTGAATATCTTTCGCTGAAGGGATAGAATGACATGGGGGCATATGTATCAACATCACCATTTGCGATTCTCAAATAGCGATTTTTAAAGAATCGCTATTTGAGAATTGCAAAACGGGATGTACTAAAAAAATTGCAAACTTTTTGCGATTTCTTAAAATTCCTTAATTGCGATTAGCAAATTGCGAAATCGCAATTAAGGAATACCTGCCCATTCATTGCAATGGGCCAGGAGACCCATAGGAATGAATGGGAAGTAATTCTCAAATAGCGAATCGCAATTTGCTAATCGCAATTTGAGAATAATTTCAAAGGTGCAAGGGTGTCATGATGACACCCTGATGCACCCCTGAAATGACCATGTGTGTGCATATGGCGCACATACATGCCCTAAGGGCATGTATGAGCGCCACGTGGCACTTTGTAAAATTCAAAAAAGTGCTTTTTGAAAGGAAATCGCAAATTACCACCAACTGGAAGTTGGTGGTAATTTGCGATTTCTTAAGGATAATTTGCACAACTTGGGTGCTTTTTACATATCATTTAAGAAATCGCAATTTGCGATTTCTTAAATGCTTACGCAAAATTAAGAAATCGCTAAATTAGCAATTCCTTAATTGTGCGATTGGATTTGGCTCATACATCCCGATTACCGATTTTTTAATCGCAAACACTGTTTTTTTGCGAATCGCAGCGTTTGCAATTAAAAAACCGTTTGATACATATGCCCCATGGTCACTAAAAATCGTAAATTGATTTTCTAACTTAGTGGCCCTTATACTGAGAGGGTTAGTAGGTAATATATAGTCAATCTTTGACTCAGACCAGTTTCGCTGGGATGTTCCCCCTGAATATTGGCTCCGTAGACCAGGTCTCCTGGAAGCATTCAATATCGTGATCTTGCCAAATTTTTTTCCAGTTGTTATCACTCAGTTTTGGAGCGATACCTGCTACATTCCACGTGTCTATCTTAAACACCATTTTGTTTGCCCCCATTGTAATTTAGGTGACGCTAGGCTCTCTCTGGTGACAGGGGCAGAAATAACCTGACTCTCACGCTCAACTTGAGAGTTTAACTCAGAGAGATGCATGCTTCCAGGTCGGACAGAGGGGCAAATCTATTCTCCAGCCTCAAACCCAGTGCACCAGCATTGCCCCATGAGTTCCTCCATGCCAGGCCATCCCTCTGCTGTAATCTGCCTCCTGCAGCCAGTGGAAGAAGGGGTCTGTAAAAATATCCCTGTGGTAACGCAATAATCTGGGAACTTTTAGAGGAAACTTTACCTAGATACTCTAGTAGGGATCTAACAAATTAATTTTTAAAATTTAAAACCACACAATCTCCCAACATTTCTTACCTTGCAGGGCCCACCCAGGCTATCCTTCTAGCCATAAACATTTGACTTGGGAAGCTCCTGCCTCTGCCCGCCACCTCATTCAGGTTTTGCGTCATCCAATGAAGGGCTTTCGACATTAGTTGATCTGTGGATTCTAATTGGCCCTCCCTCAAAGGTGGTATGTTCCCCAACACCAATACCAATGGGGATTCTGCCGGGGGGGAGATGCAAAGTCTGTATTCCAGTAACCGTAGTTCCAATATTAAGTCTTTCAGCCCTCCGGTGGTCAGCTCCTCCACCCCGCCCTGGCGGGGTTATAACCTGGCATGTAGAGACTGTGTTGGGGTGGTGGCTTTGTATCCTCCCCTGCTTTGGAGTGTTGCTGGTATGCCTTAGTATTGATTTTTTATATTAATGTGGGTATCAGGATTGGGATGTGAGGGATTGACCAAGTCAGTGAGTGTGGGCACAGTATTTGGACAGATCGTGGTCAAGTCTACTCTACGTGATAATAGTTGCATTTGGGTATCTGGGCCAGTGCTTGAACCGCTCCTGGCATACAAATCCTCTACTGCACCGAAGTTGTGTGTGGTCTGGGGCTGTAAACCAACTAACTTCTCTTCAATCTGGCTTAGCTTTAATGAAATGGGATTCAGCATGGTAGAAACCAAGTTTTCTAGTCTCTACCACAAGTCCTCATTCGTCAAGGGGCACAAGGTTGGGATTGGAGTTACTGGGGCGCTTGCTCCACCTTGTACAGATCCCTTTTCGTCACTCCTCCTTGTTTTGGCCAGTTTGGAGACTTTCGCTGTTTTTTGTCTTTGTGGGCCACCACCCCTTTATCTCTTAACTGGGGGTTCATGGTTGGCTCCCGGGAGCTTTTTGAACCTGTGCCCCTCGTGGATACTCTTTTCATAGTGCTTGTCAGTGCTGGGTGTTGGTGTATCGTTGTCGTGAATATTTCAATTACTTCTTCCTGGTCTAGTGAGGAAAGTTGATTAGGGGCATTAAGTGATGTCTTGCCCCCCAAAGGAGATCTTTTTTGGGGAATGGGCTCCAGAGATAGGCGACGTTCCATTAGTTCTATTTCGCATGCTAAGACTGATGTCGCCCTTGTTAAAAAGGAATCAAGGGTTCCCGCAATGCCTCCACCCAAATGGTCATTGTGACCCTTAAGCTTGCTCATCCTCAAGGGGACTCTGGAATTAGGTGTAATTACAATAATAACACAATACCTTATTGAAGACAAAGTTGGTAAAGGGGGGGCCAGTCCAGCCTCCTCCGGTCTCCGACGGGTGTGGATGGGCCCGCCCTTGGCCTGGGCTTTGCCCGGGCGCATCCCTGCGGCACGGGTCGGCGGTGCTGCTTTGTGCATGACCTGTGCGCAAGGGGTGATGGGAGCTGTGGTCTCCCTCGTCCGGGAGCGCTCCGGCATTAACTGCCCGCTTCCTTGTCTCCTCCATGTTCCAAATCCACCAGGTGGGACTGCAGCTACATGTGCCGTGGGTCAGCAGTTCCAATTTGAGTATGAACTGTACGCAATAGGTGATGGGAGCTGTGGTCTCCCTCCTCTGGGAGTGCTCCGACATTAACTGCCTGCTTCCTCGTCTCCGCCACGTCCCAAATCCACCTGGTGGGACTGCGGGGACCTTCATCCAATGAGAGGAGATGGCAGTCCCTACCATCGCAAAGAGTGAGATGGGGTTAGTGAGACTGCTGACCCCATCCCCCTCTGTGATGAGCCTTACTGTTAGACACAGCTCTGGGCACTGAAGGGCTTATAATTGAAGTGTCTAGGTTAGAGGCTATCAATGAAACCCCCCTCATCGTGAGCGAGAGGACCACCAAACGCTTTGACGAGCTGAGGAGGCCACACACACAGGGCTCTGACACATTTGGCCCGGCAAAGCCCAGCTCAGGCAAGTGCCTGCACATTTAGCGGTAGTATGGCACCTGGCTACCTGCTCTGAACATGAATAGTGTCTGTCGGCCGACCTTTGCTCAACCTGACAGACACTCTTCTAGTTTGGGAAAAGGTGGGGGTGCGGGACAATCCACCTCTAATGGTAGGGCACTACTGCTAGTTCATTTAAAGGATTTTACTTTTATTGTGTGTTAAAACACATCTGACATCCTGCAGCCTTGAATGTAACACTCCCTGTATCCCAGCGAGATTGTCACTTAGCTCACTCACATTACAAAATGCTCTCGTTTTGTAGTCGGAGAAAGTAAAGAAAATATACACCAGTCTTCTTAAAAAACATAAGCAGCAATTTGTCCCAAGGCATTCCCTGCTATTTGACCTCTGTCTCCAAAACACATCAAATATAACAAGAAAAAAATGTAAGGGTCTCACTTTGGCCCATTCATCTTCTGAACTCCAGCATGGTAATTTTGGGTGTGCTACAGCTCCTTGAGCACCGGTACTTGCAGCGCCCATGTTTCGACGTGCGTGTAGTCCAGTCACTGGTCTGAATCGGAGATCACCTTTTCCAAAGCATTTGAAAAAAGTGCCAAATGTTGCCATATATAAGGTATTTCACTGCCATGTTTTTCTTAAAATTGTTCAGAACTGCGATGAGTTTCCGGAGGTGCAGCTCCAGACATTTTTTACTATTACACAAAATAATCTTTGAAATAATAGACTGCAGTGCGCTGCATTTGTACAATTGAGAACATTATAGTAACCGAAGCAAGACCTGCGCCATATGCTTAGCGAGCCATTAACCAGTCTGTGACTGGAGGGAAATGTGCTGAGAAGCCAAGGGAGGATTTATTGCACTAATTCAGTGCACGCCTCTAGTTCCATTTGGTCCCCGAAAATACACTTTAAAACTGCGATCCGTCTGATTTATCATCTGAGCTCTTTATTGCGGTAACATGACAGCCAGTTATAACAGTCAAAGGGACATTTTAAGCATTAACAAATACCTTGCATAGACGATTTCTGTTGTTTTCCCTTTTGTTAGTCGGCTGCAACAGTTGAAAACTGCATAAGTAGATTTAGGGGTGTACCTTTGTACAGCAGCATCTTTTCAATGTGGATTTAACTTAGCATAGGAAACATACACCACCAAATAAATGGAGATTAAAAATACATAAACAACCGCGTTGCTCTTTTAGAAATACATTGCTGTGTCAAAATAAAAAGAGAACATAAAAATGCATGGGCCACCACATTAGTTCATGCCAGCTAGTGTAAGAGACCACATTTTTGTCCGTTATATCATTGCAAATGTTGAGCCCTTAAGGCTAATTAAAAAATTATTGTTTCCTCAGCCACAAAACAAAACTATTTTTCTTGCCCTAACTATGATAAAGAAGTTGCTCCCTCAGGATAATGTTAAAATTGAAACTGCAAATCAATAATACTGCACCATTTTGTACAGGCAATTTACATTATTAAATGGTATTTTCAGGATGTGATGGTGTTTCATTGAATTTCAATGTGAGCAGATGTGTGTCGTGGACAACCCGGTGAAGCAGCTCTTAGGGCTTTCAATATGTGTCAGCTAAGCTCCGTGCTGACACCTTCGTTTAAAAGGATTTCTGGTGCATTTCTAAAGAGACCCAGAGCATTTTGAATGTTGTTATGATGATGGTCCCAGATTTATCTTACATTTGGATATTGGACCCACTGAGGTGCATAATAGAACCGGATAGGGTGCTGATAATTCACCACACTCCCCCTCCTCCATGGCTGGAGTTGCACACATGACCTGAGCAAGAGATGCTGAGTAGAGCTGCTACCACCACGCCTCAATTGTCTGCTGCTGACTGACCATGCGACCCTTTTAGGCATGGTCTACTATCAAACAGTCTACAGTGCCACTACCACAAGATGTAGTTCTCATTCAGATTTACTACCACTCAGAGTGCCCTCAAAATAGAGGGGCATTTCGAAGTGTTGAAATTGCAATATAACTACGCAACAAAAAAAAGCGTCAGCAGCTGGGAATGACTGCCAAGTTCACACATTAGCGCACACCTTTAAGTTTGGACAGGTTACTCTATATGTTGGTAGACTTTGATAGCCTTAAGCCTGGATATGTAGTTAAACACACGAGCGATGGTACCATTATGGACCACACTGTTTTAGGTTTAGCAGATGAAGGCCCTGAAGTGGCTTTTGTATTACAAATCATTTAGGACTAATGTAATAAATATTTGCTCATGATGATTGCTGTGAAATTCCTCTGGAATAAATTTCTGATTATCATCTACATTCACGTTTGGCAAATGGTCATGCCACACACAAAGCTTGGTATTATACATCTTTATTCCTCATTGTGCAACCGTTAACTGAAAGTTCTACATCATGAATTCTATCACCCACACCAACGCACTCATGTCACTGTTCTACAGAGTCCGTCAGGAACAAAAGGGGTTCTGTAATCTCTAACGCAAAAGACGTTACAGATACTATCAGTCATATTCGACTAAGCCATTTGTCCAATGAAGGTGGAGCTGATAAATCGATCGTTAGATGGTTAAAAAACTACCTGAAGGTTGGATAAACCATAATGGAATGTAAGGATTTCTAGAACCATGGAGGTGTTCTACATGTGATGTTTTACAAAGCTACATCTCTCACTTGTCCAATTTAACATCTGTATGCAGCCAGACCACAAGCTACTATAGGACGGAGAAGGCTTTAGAGTTGGTGGCGCCCTGTGAGCCAATCTCAGTTGGCACTCCAATGACCTCCTTCTTCCTGGATTCCTTCACTACCACACCCCAACAATGCCCCTCATCTCTCAATAGCCCTCCCTACCATGCATTTATTTTTTTAGAATGCTACTCATACCGATGTAGGGTGTCAGAGCCCTTTCCATCACACACATATTATACAGAGCCAATAAATCATACAAGTGTGTAAATCAGTGTACAGGAAATGTTACATGGAACAATGCGGACTACTAGGAGTCAAATGCCATGACAGTGTTTGGCCTGGAAAAGGACAATTCCAGATTTAAAACATAACACAATGGGCTTGATTGGCTTTACTAACAGGATTATTGCAACAAAAGCACTGACTCACTGAGCTATTGAAATAAAATTCTGTTTTCTGCATGTTACACGTGCAGAGCCCATTAACCCTCTGCACCACTTTATGAAGAGTCGAAATGGGACCTAAGCAAAACTCAGATCCCTCCAGCAGGTACAGGAATCACCAAATGTATCTTCACATGTTTATTCAATATAATTTTTTTAAGTTCTTAACTCAATCATTCTTACAATACTTAAAGTAAAATGTTTGGCTTTTGCTTGGGACTCCCGTCTTTCTTTAGATGAAAAGGTAAATTTGCTAAATGTTAACCATGCTTGTGAAATTTCCAAAATTCATGAATAGTGCATTGAATGAAATTCGCAATATCTTTGAAATGTTGCCTTCCTAAATTTTGCATAATTTGTTTCAAGTGAACATGCAACTCAAAATACTCTGAGGAGATAATAGGGTCATCTGGTGACTCTGTGACTGGTTTGCACAGAACATTTTAAGAAACATTTCTACTCAAACTGGACTCCGGCCAATATTTTGCAACACTGTCCAAAGGAAGATGAGGATAGTCATATGGACTACCAATCAAACGCATGGATAGTCTTTGGATAAACCCTCCCTAAGTAGATCCTTCACAGGTTGACGTCTCCAGAGGAAATGAACAACAAGGATGCTTGAAGGGCAGCATAAAACAAAGTGCTCTTTCTAAGGACTCAGACGCATCGAACTCATATACCAGAACAATCTCTCTAGGGACACTGCAGGTACAGTCCTTCATCAGCAATCACATATTTTAATCAAGCATACTGACAACCAGATACAGATCTGGCATAAGAGGATTCTTTCTTGCTATATCTTCTCCCTCTAGGCCTCAGATAACAGTTCCTAATGTTATGGTCAACAACATGTAAAAATGACACTCTCATTCTCTCAACTCTAACAAATAACTCTTGTCTGGTTCAGCGATGGCTCCTCCACTAAGGCAAAGGGGTGTCGCCACACTGCTGCTGTGCAACAGTGAAAGAAAGGAAAAAGAAAAAGATAACAGCGCAATGTTATTATCATTTTATTCTTCTTTGCTGCGAGAGCATGAAGGTAGGGCTGCTCTGCTGACAGAGCAGGGGAGGAGTGGTGGGCACACTAAAGTGCGCATGATGCTTTGACCGGCCCTCTCGGACAGGCCAAACAGTCATGTACACTGCAGCATTTTCTCCATATAGGCTGCATTGTAGCCTGCATGGAGAACATGCCCAGGCACTCAGGTCCCCAGTCCCTGTCTGAGCCGCTGAACCACGGCACTCAGACCAATCACAATGCTGCATTGCTGCATTGTGATTAGCTCAGGGAAACCTGGCTGCCCCCGGTTCGGTGGAGGAGAGACAATGTGGGACAGAGCGGAGAGGCAGTAAGTGAATTTTTCTTTTTTTTTTTACAATTATTATACCTCCTTACCCTCTTGCCCCCGCCTCACCACCCCAGATCTGTGATGCCTGACACTGGTCTGGTTATGTCATACGGTAACCATTTATTGCGCAAGAAAGAGCCAAACATCAGCAACTTAAACCCAATCTCACATTATTTAAGTGTAGTAGCTTTTTAGAACTGGATAATGAAGGGTGTTTCTGCTCACCAATGTCACTGGTCATGATTCCAAGCAAAGGGAGGAAATCACCTGAGATGGAAAGTGAATAAGAGCAGGTGACCATTGGTGACTTCACAGGAATTCTTGTAGAAGTCTACATTGAGGTGACATGTGTATGAGATTGATATCCTTCAATGAACTGATAAGAACAATCCGTTGACACCAAAGGTACATGGTGTTACTGATCAAGAAAACCTACTTCCCCCAGGTACTTGGAGTACAACTCTGGGGCAGATTTATGCGGATTTGGCATAGAGCACTTACCTTGCTGCACTGACCTATGTTAATATGAAAGGGCAGGAATGCACTGTATTAATCCAATATGGTGCATTTCTGTCCTTTCCCCTTGTGCTTGCGCCATTTTGGCAGCCTAGCAAGCATTGCCTGTATTGTTATTAGGATTGTGTTTGTGTATGAAGGGGCACCTTCCTGCATGAAAACAATCATGGGAGACATTTCCCTTTTTCTATGTGTGCTGCACAGAAAGAGACAAAAACGAGGATACATAAAGGGACATATTTACAAGCCCCTAGCGCCATAGGAGCATCACTTTTATCAACGTTCCTGTGGCGATGGGGGCTTCGCCTTATTTACGAGGCAGCCTTAAGCACGCAACGTGGCTTAACGTCGACTTGTAAATAAGGCACCCTTTCACGCTATACTTAGTACAAAAGGGAAGGGCAATGGGTTTTGCTTTTGGGTGTTCCACTGGAGCACCCATTGATTTTGATGCTACCCTCTATTTACAAGGGTGGCGTAAATAGGAGGCAGCGCCAAAATTAAGACCAGGGAAATCCTGGTCTTAACGTGGCGAAACAAGGAGAAATGCTTTACTTCTCCTTGTTAATGCTGTTTGATGCAGCACACATAGAAACAGCAAAACGCCATGAATGATTGTTTATGTGCAGGAAAGTGTCCCTTCCTACACCTAATCAATCATTTAAAAAATGACGATTTGCAACTTGCACATAGAAGTTACAAATCGCCATTCTGGATTGTTTGTATGCAGGAAGGTGTGCCATCCTACACATAAACAATCATTCCCTCAAAGTAGGTGCTCTTGCAGTATGGTGCAAGGATGCCTACATTGGCACTAGACAGCTGAGTTCAGCACCAGTGCTAGGGTAAACGCAGGGATAAACCATATTGTTGTAAATATGGTGCATCCCTGCATTTTCAGAATGGCGGAGCGCGACGTTAGCTATTTTGGCTCCGCACTCTGCCATTCTTTTTTAAATGTGCCACAAAGTTATTTCTCCTCATTGCGCTTCCCCTGGGGAGGTGTAAGGTATTGCGCTATCCCCAGGTTTACATGGTCTTTTACAACTGGGGAAGGGTGAAAATCAATGGGTTTTTCACCTGTTGTAAATGCCCTTGGAAAGCTTACCTAGCGCAGAGTAAAGCAATGCAGAGCCCTACATTACTCTATATATATGAAGCCATTCAAAGCCACACATAGTGGCTTTGTGTGGCCTCATCAATATGATTTTGTGGTTTGCCATGCAGGAGCATCACAAAAAAGTGATGCTATGGCAGGGCAAGTGCCTCATAAATATAAATGTCAAAATTGAGTACATTTAGGGTAGGATTGAACAGTACAGAAGATTGGGATACGATTATTGGTTAATAGTGTGTGTGTCACTATAGTTATTTAAATAGAAAAGGTTGAATTCTCTTGAGGTCTTGTTGGATTATATACAGTTTTATAGTATTTGTTTGACAAACAACAGAAGGATTATTTGCATCTAGTATGAGGCATAGGGCCTCATGTAGGTAGCCAAATACCGGTCGGTAACGGCCAATTTTCGGTAATTATACCGTTACCGACCGGTATTTTGGCTATCGGTATGTAGGGGGACAAATTTTGCTTTCGGAATTTACCGAATCGGTAAAATTACCGATTCGGTAATAATACCGATTCGGTAATAATACCGAATCGGTAATGTTACCGAATCGGTAACTTTTCCGAATCGGTAATTTTACCGATTCGGTATATTCCGAAAGCAAAATCGAGATGTAGGGGGAGTGTGTGGGTGTGTTTAAGAGTCGGTATTTACCACCAACTTATAGTTGGTGGTAAATAATTAATGTATGTGTTTATGCATTTTTACGCGCGTAGCAGTGTGCAATGTGGCATACATACATGCCCTTAGGGCATGTATGTGTGCCACATGTGTACACATGGCCGAATCAGGGGTGCAACAGGGTGTCAATGTGACACCCTGCCACCCTTGCATGTGTTCCCCCCATTACCGAATCGGTATTTACCGATTCGGTAATGAGGCACTCCTTCCCCTCAATGGGAAAGTATGCCTCATTACCGAATCGGTAAATACCGATTCGGTAATTACCGAATTGTAACGAATCGGTAAAAAATACCGACTCATTACCTACATACGAGTTACCACTTCTAAAATACCGATTCGGTATCGTTCGGTATTTTAGAAGTGGTAACTGGTATGCTACCTACATGAGGGCCATAGTCTTTTAGGAGTAGATTTATCAATATTTCACACAGTGTAGCAAGCCACCTTGCTGCACTGTGTGAAAGGGAAATGGCAAGAATGCACTGAATGTAACATTATACAGTGCATTCCTGTCCTTTCCTTGCACTGCTGTACAGTGTGCAAGGCAGGCATGGTATCATTGCGCCGTGATGAAAGGGTACTTGCATTGCAGACAGCATTATTTTTGCCCAGGAAGGGACACCTTCCTGCACAAAAACAATCCTCTGAGGTTTTTTCCTCTTTCTATGTGTGCTGCAGAATGTAACATACATAGAAAGAGGAAAAAGTAAGAAGAAATAAAGATATTTCTCTTTGCTATGCCTCACCTGCAGGGACGTAGCCTTTTGACACATTCCCAGGTCTACCAGTAATGGTAAATCGGGGAATGCACCCAAATCTATGGGAAAATGCATGGAGACACCCAAGCTCCATCCAAGGAATGCCTCTCTGTGGCAATGTAACTCAACGCAGTGATTTGATCTGCATTGTATTACTCTAGATGTATCCAGCCACACAGGGCAATGCTATGTGACCTTGAGTGGCTTCATAAATCTGCCCCTTAGTATTTAGCCAAAAACTAGGAAGATGATTTACTTCATGCCTGGAGTTAAGATGCCGGGTCTTTTCTTATATCAGTGTGTGAATATAATGGTTTCCCATATAGAAGGGTCCTGACTGGTATTAAAACTCCTTGAGGGATTTAGCTATTGATAGCACAGAAAGGTATCTATGTGGGATACCCTCACGAATAAGGTTTTAACTGGTGAATACGTATGAAATAAATGTTTCCCTTCTCTATGTTGGTAGTTGATGCAGCGCCTCATATATGTGTACTATTTATCCTGCATCTCTGTGTCTTCTTAGATGATAGACAATACTGAGACTAGCCTTTTATGCCAATTAGAGTCAGGAACAGGATAAATACCAGTCTTCCTGAATTGAAAAAAACTTTTCTGATCCATTATGGTGACGTGGTAGCCATGATGTGATGCTCAACGAAGAATAAGATGGTGAAGTGAAGGAGAGAATAATTATCTGGAAATAGATATTTATTGATACTTATTTCATTTGCAGAGATGATATGGACCCACCTCCACTATGCCCTATCTGTCCTCTTCTAGAAGTAAGCGTTTTTCCAGAAAATCGGTCGATCTCAGGGAGGAGGCCCTGGTCTGCTGTGTGTCTGGTTTATGTGAAATCGTCTATTGCCACTGCCCTTTTTTGTCAAACCTTATGTAGAAAAGGGATACTATAAAATCTTAGGTCCTGCATAAAGTCTTAATTACGCCGGAGTCCCCAAATACTGTTGTGTATGTAAGATTTTTAAATCCATACCTGTGAGACAACAGGAGTGATGGTATCTGTTGGGAAATGAAACAGCCCTCTCCTAAGGTTTACCCCAAACATTTTGCCTTCCTCCTCCTTTTTTTCTGAACTCTTTTTGTGGCCTTTTGGACTCTGAGAACTTTACCACTACCAACCATTGCTAAAGTGCATGAGCTCTCTCCTCTAAACATGGTGACATTGGCTCATTCTCAGTTGACATATTTAATTTACGTATAAGTCCCTAGTAAAGTGCACTATATGTGCCCAGAGTCTGTAAATTAAATGCTACTAGTGGGATTGCAGCACTGATTGTGCCACCCACTCATGTAGCCCTTAAACCTGTTTCAGGCCTGGCATTGCAAAGCATGTGTGTGTGCAGTTTACACTGTCATGTTCACCTGGCATTTAAAACCTGTTGACAAGCCTTAAACTCCCCTTTCATTGCACATAAGTCACCCCAATGGTAGGTCCTAGATAACACACAGAGCAGGGTGCTGTGTAACTGAAAGGTAGGACAAGTACTTTTAAGCTTTGCATGTCCTGGTAATGAAAATCAACTAATTTAGTTTTTCACTGCTGTGAGCACTACTCCTCTCATAGATTAACATTGGGAATTCCTTTTAACACTTTTAAGCTGTAATTCCTGATTAAGAAGGAGTAGCTCTGTCATGTTTTATACAGTGCTTAATTTGAGCTGTTGGTTTCAAGTGCTTGGCTCCACCACTTAATTGTCAACACTGACACTTATGACAGGCTGCCACATGGCTGCCACATAATGGTGACATTTGTCAAATTAAGAGATCAGCAAAATAACAGTTTTTTGTTAATTCAATATGCATTGAAAATGAGTAATACCTGCTGCCCAAGCCATTCTTATAGCTTTGGGTTCCTCGAATAATCCAAAATGTGACACTTGTAGGTGTGTAATAGTTATTAGTTTTATTGCTACTGTCACTGTCAACACTGGTAGAGGCAATAGGTGATGCATGCTGCAATGGATCCTGATGAGATCCCTAGCACTTATTTATTTATAAATGAAGCACTGGTGTTATATCATTGGAATAGTAATAATAAATTCTCTTTGCTGGTAAAGTTGGAATTAACATTATTATTTTAGAAATGCCACTTTTAGAAGGTTTGCATTTTTCGACTCTTAAAGCTCTGTGTGCCTGCAGCCTGTCTCCAACGCACACTGGGGTGGGTGGCAGCTTGACATTGTGCATTCTCTCTAGATAGCCACACACAAAGGAAGGGCATGTGTGCCTGAGTTCCCATCTGCATCCTGATGGCTTATCCTAGGCAGGATGGGAGGGAGGGGCTGACATGTATACCTGAATAGGCAGTGTCCTGTCCCCAAACAAAGGGCTGATTACCCCCTCTGTGGGTAGTCTGGAGTAAGCCTGGGCAGAGTTTGCGGAGTTCTGCAATGCAGAGTTCTGCTATGCGGAACTCCAAAGTGATAAAAAAAACTCCAGTGGCGGAGTACATTAGGGTCATGCTGTGCATGGTGATTTTGAGAGTCGGTTGTATGTTCCACACTGTAAAATCATTGCGAATGGCACCATGCTCAGCTCAAGAGGGCGCTGCTTCCTTTCAGCTGCTCGAGTAGATTTTCTACTCGAGCGGCAGCTTTCTCAACGTGCACGGAAGGTTTCGCAATGCGAGTGGTGAGGTTCCGTGTGAGACGGGACGGCACTTTTCGAGTGGTGACGAATATGGATGAGTTTGGTATCTACGAACCGCAAATGACGAGTATAGCGGGTGTACGCAGTTTCGCTATGCAGCCACGTATGGTTCGTCTCATTTTTGGGTTTGTTCATCCGAACCCTCGGGTTCCATTTTAGATACAGCATCCATTTTGTTTCTTGCCCTCAGGTAGCCAGCGAACGGGCTTTTTGTCCGTTTCGTGACCCTGGGACTTTCAAGCTTGCACGAAGGACACGTGTTTCTTTGAGGTGATTTTTACGATGAGGGTTATGACACGAGTAAGGCAGATGGCCCCGCTCAAGGCTCATCTTGTCACTCCGGTCTATTGTTTCAGCCACGCATACATTAGACACGAGGTCTTTGACCCTTCTATCGAGTTTCCTTTATTGCCCCTGACACTCTTTTCTAACCTGTTGTGTATTCTTGTCCTTTCCTTGCATCTGTTTTTCGTCCTTCCTCTTAATGTGTTTATGGTTAGGATGGGATGTATTTATTGCATAGGGAATATGTTTTTACAGTTGGGAACCGGCAAGACTGTTGTAATTATGTTCCGGCCTCCTGAAACATGAACGCGACCCTTTTGAAGTTTATTGTGGGAACTGAGTTGTAACCTTTGTTCGCCATACTGTGCTATGGCAAAAACTTGTATAAAAGGAGCGATCCACGTCTACGAATTTGAAGCAGTCTCCGAGAACCTACACGTTGTGTACTTCTTGTGACCTCTGTATCCCTGCAGTAAATAAACGCTGATCTCTGACGTCGCTGGAAGTGTCCCGTGTCTCTGTGTTTGGTACGCCAGAACAGGTAACCCACGAAGGTTTCAGGTGTTGTTCCCTGGCACCGCTGGGTCTTAAGAATAACCCAGTCCTTCAGTTGGTGCCCACGTGGGGCGACATCAACGGTACCGGTCCAAAGCCCGACGATCGTGAGGAACTTCGTGTGAAATCGCCGAGGGAAGGTGCACCCCGCTTCATCGATCCAGTTGTCGAAATAAGTGGCCCGACGTCTTTTCCCGCGAAGATCCCCGCCTCCTGACGGCTGTGACGGACCGATGCCCTGACTGTCGACCTGTTTTGGCGCCTGGCGTAGTCCTTTGTACGGCGAGACGCTCAACGGGCCTTCCTGGTGACGCCATTGTTCTCTCAGTTAAGTATTTGTGGGTCGCTCCCAGTGTCGCTTTGTTGTTTGCATGGTTCCATAGCATTCGTGGTTCTTAGTTGTTGGGTTTTATTTGACGATTGCAATTGCCAAAAACCGAGGGTCTTGCATTTTTGCGAGGACATCGTAATTCGATAGCCCTTGAAGTTTGTATACTCGGTTAGTGTGCACGATGCCTGGCCGTAGTACTTTGTTTGGGTTTCTCAAATGTTGCAGCATGGATTCCCGGCTGGAGGATTCATGTCCGATACCTCCGGTTGGAACTCCGATTTACGAGCTCTATAGTCGCCATGGCGTGGGTCCTATCGTATATAATGAATATTGGGTTCGTTACACTAAAAAGGATGGCGTCCTTAGTTGGCCACCTCATGGTAGTTTCGAGACTGCCGTTTTAGATAACTTGGAAGCTAAATTATTTAAAAAGAAAGCTAGGCCGGCCATGTTTGATTCCTTCCGGTTATGGCGGAAAGAGGCCAAGCAGAAAGAAATCAAACAGAATAAGAAAAGTAAAAGAGAAGGTGTTATTACGGTGATGCGCAATGCAGAACAATATCAGTTAGACAAAGATGAGAAAGAGCAGGAAGTTAGTGCTCGGCTTCACCATATGGCAGTGGATAAATGTTATCCGGTGCTACCTTCTAATATTGATGACAGGAGAAGAAGCGATGGAGGACTCGCTCTTGTCTTATCTGATGAAATCGCCACCTCCCTATGCTCCCGATGTTATGGGTCCCGTTCGTCCACCTCTTCCTCAACCCGCTGTTTTGGCGGCTGCTGGTCAGCCCGCCGTTCCTCCCGTACTCCCGAATCCCCTTGGGCCACAGATCGTACATCCTCTTGTTCCGGCTTCTCTCCCTACTGCGCCTTTTCAAGTCCCTCCTCAGCCTGTCATTCCCGCTGTTCCTGCTGCTGCGTCTGCTTCTACTGTTTCCACCCCTATTGTTGCTACGCCTGCATCTTCTTCCTCTTCTCCTTCTGTTCGTAGTCATCTCTTGACTGCTGTTGCTTCTCTTTATTCTCCGCTTTTTGGGCCAATACTTGGCTCGACTCTTTCAGATGTCGCTCAAAGGCGCAGTCAGCTCCCTGATGGTAGGGAACGTGAATCGTTGGTGAAAACGGCACGTAGATGGATCCGTAACCCTGTTAAATACACCCCACGTGTAGTGTTTGAAACGTTTTCTCAGTTTAATGTGCCCACGCAACGATTTGTGTTCGAAGAATTGTGTAAGTCGTTAAAAGAGGAGTGGGACGATGATATAGCTGATGATATACCATCTGAGGTTTCCGAGCTACAGCTTCGGTTTGCCACGGGTGTAATCGTAGGTGACAAAGTTCGAGAGGCTCTAGAACGCTTGTTATCCTTTCGATGTACAGTGCAACCTCGTGCGTTGTTTAAGGACGAGACTGCAGAATGGATGGCACAACCTGGTCAATATCCTATGCGGGAAGTTCCCCCGGTATGGATGCCAGGTGATCCTAATGCTAACCCTGTTGTCCCAGGCCATTTCCAGAGAGTGTGGATACACCTCCCTTGGAAACGATCGGAAGTTTTACAAGTGAAGCAATCCTTGCCTGACCCCCGTAAGAATCCTGCAGGTTATTATAAGGAGCTGTCCCAATTGGTGGATGCTACTGTTATGAATCTAGCTGATATCGACATGTTGTTTGGCAATGTGGTGCCTCAGCCGATTTGGGCGAAAATTCGTCACGAGAATCACGCAGCCGAGTTAGGCGGTGACTGGGCTGCCCTTACAGCGGCAGATGCCCGGCAGGTCGGTGGGGCTAAACCTGAACAGATTATCGTGGCTTTGCCCCAGAGGATAATTACCCTCATGAAAACGCTTATGCCAGCGATGCGCGTCAATTGGGACAAATTATCAGCGTGCAAGCAAAAGAGGGATGAAAGCGTTTCTGATTTCTTTACGAGATTTGAGGAAGCATTCGTTGATCATAGTGGTCAGGACATGGGTTCCGAGGGTGGTCAGCGGCTGTTCGTTGATAAGTTTGTATCAAACTTGTTGCCCGACCTTAGCACCAAGTTGAAGAATTCTGAGAGTTCGTGGGCTGTTTCTACCACTGCCCAAATATTGGCGACGGCCCAATATTACGAAAATAGAGAAAAGGAGGAAAGTGAGCGTGCAGAAAAGAAAACGAAGGATCTTAAAACTAAGGTCTTATTGCAGCAAGCCTATCCACCGCGTTCGAATTTCAGTGATACACAGCAGCTAAACAGATCACAACCACAGTTCTCCAGATCGCAGACGCGAAATGCTTCGTCCGCACCTCGCTTTGTGCTGGGATATAATCAATGCGCATATTGTCGTGGGGAAGGCCATCTGAAGTTCGATTGTCCGGTTCTCCGTGATAGGACCAATGGTGTGTCGGCTCGAGGAGGACGTAGTGGTCCTCAACAGGTTTCCCGTGGTAGAGGTCGCGGAGTTACCCAGAATCAGGCCGAACGCTTTGCCACGTCTTCGGACTCGCAAAATTGTTTCGATCGGCGCGAACCATCGTCCGGTCGGTCTGCACAGTATCATGTGGATGATTGTTATGTTGAGTGTGATGTTGATGCGGATGGTATCTACTAGGACAGCCATAGACAAAGGAAGGGAGAAGTATCAGTTCCAGTTGATCAGAGAGGGCCTTATGTTGCAGTAGCCACTTTGGGCGTCATTGAGCCTTTTCTGTTGGACACTGGTGCAGCAAAAAGTTCCATCATGCATTCGAAACTCCCTGGCGCACCTTTGTCTGGCTTAACGAATGTTTCCGTTGGATTTTCTGGCGCCCCCGTTAGCAATCCAGTTTCTAGCCCTTTGCCCCTTACAATTGGGTCTCATGAGCTGGAAGCTCCTTTGATTTTGACTACTGGTTGTGGTGAGAATCTTTTGGGCTTAGATTTGTTGAAAAGGTTACATGCGACTTTGTACTGTTCTCCTACGGGTGTGGAGCTTACGTTGGGTAAGAGCGTGGTTTCCCCTATGTATTTATCGATCGACAAGCTCCCATCGGAATTGAGATCTCTTCCGGACTCCTTGTGGGCGACAGGTCCCAATGACGTGGGCCTGTTGGATATACCACCTTATGTTGTCCAACTGAAAGTTGGTGCGCGTTTGCCACATATACCTCAGTATCGTATTTCCCTTGATGGTGAAAGGGCACTGTTAGCGATCATTTACGATCTGATTGGTAAAGATGTTATTGAGGAGACACGGGGTAATGTGTGCAATAGTCCCGTGTTGCCTATTCTGAAACGAACGGATCCCTCCAAGCCTCCAGTGTACCGTCTAGTTATCGACTTACGGAAGGTAAATAAAGTTGTTGTTCCGCAGTTTCCTGTGGTGCCAGACATTACAGCTTTACTGACTCTGATTCCAGCCACTGCATCATGGTTCTCGGTGATCGATCTGAAGAATGCGTTCTTTAGCATTCCGATTGCTGAGGAAAGCAGAGACTTGCTCGGTTTCTCATTAGGTGGTCACAGCTTCAGATTCAAACGCGCACCACAGGGCTACTGTGAAAGTCCATCGATCTACAGCCAAGCTCTTAAGAGTCAACTTGATGCGTTTGTATTACCGGCTGGTGCAGCCTTGATTCAGTACGTTGATGATTTGTTGGTCGCTGCTGACACTGAACAGCTCTGTAGAGTCGCTACAGTGTCTCTGTTACAGCATCTCTGTGCTTTACATCATAAAGTGTCACCTTCCAAACTGCAATATTGTTGTCAAGAAGTTACCTATCTAGGTCACTTATTGTCAAAGGCGGGAAGAAGGTTGACCCCTGAACGAATTGCAGCAATTGCTCGAATGACTGTGCCAACAACTCAGAGAGATGTGCGTGCCTTTCTAGGTATCACGTCATACTGCAGACAGTGGATCCCGAACTTTTCACTGTTAGCGAAGCCATTGGTAGCTCTCACGTGCAAGGACGTTTCGACTCCTTTGCCTTGGACGGGCGAATGTCAGAAAAGTTTTTCTGAACTACGTGATGCGCTGTGTTCGGCTCCTGTGTTGGGTACTCCTGATTACAGTAAACCGTTTACACTATATGTCCACGAGAGAGAAGGTTGTGCATTGAGTGTTTTGACGCAACAATTTGGTGATAAGCAGCGTCCGTGTGCATATTTTTCCTCGACCTTAGACCCGGTAGCTAGAGCGTTGCCAAGTTGCTTAAGGGCGACAGCGGCAGCTGCGGCGTCTATTCGACAATCCGCAGGTTTGGTCATGGATAATATGCTCATAGTAATGGTTCCGCATGCAGTTGATACGCTCTTGAATCGGACAAAGATGCAACATTTGACGAGTGCAAGGTTGTCTGGGTACGAGCTGACCCTTTTGGCAAGTCATATACAGATCAAACGTTGTAATGTACTGAATCCGGCGACATTGTTGCCGATTAATATGGAATCAGATGATGTGCTGTCACATGACTGTTATTTACGGACTGAGGAAGAAACAAAAGGTCGTGTGGACCTGAAAAACACTCCCTTGGCAGATCCCGATGGTACTTTGTATGTGGATGGTTCTTGCTTCAAATTGCCGAATGGCGATGTGACGACTGCGTACGCTGTGGTGACGTTGAGCACGGTTGTGGAAACTGCGAGATTGAACCAGAATTCCGCGCAAGCGGCAGAGTTAATTGCATTGACAAGAGCGTGTGTTCTGTCGAAGGGAAAGCGAGTGAATGTGTTTACTGACAGTCAGTATGCATTTGGTGTTGCGCATAACTTTGGAAGATTGTGGAGAGAAAGAGGATTTATGACATCGCATGGTACGAAGATCCAACACGGGCATCTCGTGAATGATCTTTTGGATGCACTTACGTTGCCTAAACAAGTGGCGATCGTTAAATGTAGTGCACATCGGAAGGTGACGGATGACGTTGGTCGTGGTAATGCGTTTGCGGATGAGATTGCTAAGGAAACGGCTAAGAATCTTGCGACTCGAATGTATGTTACGAGTTCAGTGAGGTGGCCGATGGAGACTGGTATGTGTGAAAATACTGTTGAGAGTGTGAAAGCAATTCAGAACGAAGCTACTGAAGCTGAAAAGACCAAGTGGAAAGAAAGTACAGGGAAATTGGATATGCATGGATGTTGGGTTGACCTGACGGAATGTCAGAGGTGGATGTTACCAGATGCGTATGTATTAGCTGTTGTGACGATGGCTCATGGGTTGTCACATATTAGTGCGAAAGGAATATGTAAGTTCTTGTCCCCTGTATGGAGGAATGAGGGTATTGCTAAGTGTGCCGAAAGAGTGGTTAAGAATTGTATGGTGTGTTTGATGCACAATCCCGGAAAAGGCACCCCCACTCCACCTGGTCATTTCGCTCCTCCTGCTTGTCCCTTTGAGGTTATCCAGTTGGACTTAATCCATATGGAGAGATGCAATAACCTGAAGTATGTTTTGGTTGTGGTTTGCGCGTTCTCCAGATGGATTGAGGCCTATCCCCTTAAGGATAATACTGCCCTGTCCACAGCAAAAATCCTGCTGAAGGAATACTTTCCTAGGTACGGAATGCCACGGATTGTGTGGTCGGATAATGGAAGCGAGTTTGTGGGAAGTGTAATGCAGATTGTGTGTAAGGGCCTTGGAATTAGACAGAAATTCCACAGTGCTAATCATCCTCAGGCAGCGGGTTTGGTTGAAGGGTACAATGGTACCCTGAAGCTGAAACTCGCTAAGATCCAAGCCACGACTGGTCTAGCATGGCCTGATGCCTTGCCTCTGGCTCTCCTATCGACCAGAGCAACCGTACACTCTCGAGTAGGGCTTAGCCCATATGAGATTGTGTTCGGTCGCCCTGCGAATATTTGGGGAGTCCCGAGGCCTAGGGCTTTTGATAGTCTTGAGTATCCAATGTTAATTGATTATTTGCATGATTTGACCACTAAACTACGGTTAATCCATCAACAGGTCCTTGAAGCTCTACCGGCGCAGACAGAGGGTCCTGGACACCAGCTCCGGCCAGGAGACTGGGTGGTTACCCGAAATTTTGGTCGAAAGCGTAACTTGGAGCCAAGATTCGTCGGACCCTATCAAGTCTTATTGACGACGAGGACAGCGGTTCGACCGGAAGGCCGGAAAAACTGGGTGCATGCCAGCCACACAAAGAAGGTACCGATCCCCTTACCAACTGACGGTTGGGTGAGGACTGGGATTTTGGCTACAGAAACTGAGACTCCTTTGCACTTTGCGCCATTTAGCGACGCTCAACTTGTGGAGGAGGATTCGTCACTGCCAAATCCACATGTGGAGTCATCAGTAGCAGAGAACCCAAGGTCTGACTCGTTGTCCACTTCATCGATCACTGTTGCGCCAGCTGAACAATTGTTTGTAGAGCAAACTCGACCTGGAAGAAGTCGATACTTTCTTCGTTCAAGGACTAATAAAAGTTAACAGTATAGTGGTTTTTGACGTTACGAATATTATGGACAATTACATCCTTTCTTTTTGAGTTTCTTTGTGCTTTCCACTGCTAAGAGACTTGTAATAAATTTGAACGTTTCGAGGAAACCTCGTCATCCGGGTCACCGTAGGGCCGTGCGGGTACTCCTTTCTGTTTAGCAGGTTTCTGACGCTAGGTTGGTTACTTTTGTCGATCTCTGGGAACTCCTGGGGATTGATAATCGCTACTCAGAACGAAGTGCGTCAAGTACGTCACGGACGGTTTGTAGAGGATGGCATTCTCTAAGCTGTTGGAAGAAGAAAGGGTGTTGGCACAGAGATCAGAGTTATGGAGGGTTGTACGAACAAAATGTTTTTTGTTTCAGGTGTTTCTACTGTTTCTGGCCTTATCTATGTTATTGGTGGGTGGAGTGTATTTCGGAGTACAGTTGTTCTTGTCTTCTGTTCCACCTACTTTTTCTCCTAACCTAAGTTCCCTCACCACTGTCTCCCCACATTCCTTTCACCCTTTGCCTCAACATGAGCAGGTTAGACGTGCGGAATTCATGAATAATTCCTTTGTTCAACTTCTACATCAGCATCAGTTGGTGGTGAATACTACCAATTGTTGGGTATGTGGGTTAATGCCACACACCATGGATAGGGGTATTCCGTATTTGGTCCTTCCATACAGCTCCCAGGGTTCAGCTCGAGCATTCCAAACTATGTTCCGTAGTGCACTAGATTCCTACCCCAGTCGAGAGCCACGGTCTGTCAACTTTGGTCCTGGGCCGTACCACAAGCCTTTGGCGATAGCCATAGCAGATCTGGATAGAGATGTTTTTGATGCATCACTCATTCCAGATGAAGAAGTGCAGGCCTATAAGGATCTGAGTGAGACTGAGTATAGTACGTCAGTGGGTGATAGACAGCTTAAGAGCTCGTCCCCAATATGGATTGTACCACACCTTGGTAATTTCTGCTTGAAAGGTTTGGGTCGAAATCCGAGAGCACAACTTGGGGACAGTGCTTGCACTGATACGTATGTCCTACCGATGCTCTCTTCCCCTGTTTTTCTGACTGCTAAGGGCACCTATTTTGTATGTTATGAACGCGCGTATACATGGTTACCCCGCGACTTTTCGGGTACCTGTTACATTGCGAATCTTTTACCTCCGACTTTCACAGTTGCTTCGGACTACCACAAAACTAGAGTCGTGAGAGGCGTTATTAGCAAAGAGGATACTGCTGGTCAAGAAGCAGGAGACTTCTTCAAGGGTTTCTTGCCGTTTTGGGGACCTATGGTTAATAGTAGGAACCTAAGACAGTTGACCCGTGTGGTAGAATCGACTGCTAATATTACTGCAAATGCCCTTGGTAATCTGACAGCTGAACTACAGGCGGACAGACTCATGACGTTGCAGAACCGTATGGTTCTAGACGTTGTTCTTGCAGATAGAGGGGGTGTGTGTAAAATTATCCATTCGAGTTGTTGCATTTTTATTCCTGACAATGCTCCAACTGTTTACCAAGCCATCTCGAAGTTGCACAAGATTTCCGAGTCCATACACGTGGACGAAGGTAATTGGACGCTCCTAGGATGGTTTTGGGGCCTGATGTCAACCTGGGGTTGGAAGATTCTAATGATCGTAGGGGCTGTTGTAACGTTTCTGTTCACGTGTTGTCTTTGTGTACAGTGTGGTCCTGCCTTATGTGGCCTATGTGCTGCGACGTGTATAAGGCGGCCATCTGTTACCAAGGAGACGTTGATGAATAGGATGATGTTCCAGCAGCAGCTGAACGATCTGATGAATATTGATATAGATTCTGATCTTGACTAGTGCTTGCCTACATGAGGGCAAAAGGAGCGTCTGAGGTTCCGTGTGAGACGGGACGGCACTTTTCGAGTGGTGACGAATATGGATGAGTTTGGTATCTACGAACCGCAAATGACGAGTATAGCGGGTGTACGCAGTTTCGCTATGCAGCCACGTATGGTTCGTCTCATTTTTGGGTTTGTTCATCCGAACCCTCGGGTTCCATTTTAGATACAGCATCCATTTTGTTTCTTGCCCTCAGGTAGCCAGCGAACGGGCTTTTTGTCCGTTTCGTGACCCTGGGACTTTCAAGCTTGCACGAAGGACACGTGTTTCTTTGAGGTGATTTTTACGATGAGGGGAATGACACGAGTAAGGCAGATGGCCCCGCTCAAGGCTCATCTTGCCGCTCCGGTCTATTGTTTCAGCCACGCATACATTAGACACGAGGTCTTTGACCCTTCTATCGAGTTTCCTTTATTGCCCCTGACACTCTTTTCTAACCTGTTGTGTATTCTTGTCCTTTCCTTGCATCTGTTTTTCGTCCTTCCTCTTAATATGTTTATGGTTAGGATGGGATGTATTTATTGCATAGGGAATATGTTTTTACAGTTGGGAACCGGCAAGACTGTTGTAATTATGTTCCGGCCTCCTGAAACATGAACGCAACCCTTTTGAAGTTTATTGTGGGAACTGAGTTGTAACCTTTGTTCGCCATACTGTGCTATGGCAAAAACTTGTATAAAAGGAGCGATCCACGTCTACGAATTTGAAGCAGTTTCCGAGAACCTACACGTTGTGTACTTCTTGTGACCTCTGTATCCCTGCAGTAAATAAACGCTGATCTCTGACGTCGCTGGAAGTGTCCCGTGTCTCTGTGTTTGGTACGCCAGAACAGGTAACCCACGAAGGTTTCAGGTGTTGTTCCCTGGCACCGCTGGGTCTTAAGAATAACCCAGTCCTTCAGTGGTCGCAACCTGCCGTAACCGCTCACATTGAAAATTTCGACCACCCACGTTGAGCAATCTTGCCAAGAGGTTGATTTTCCTCAATCCTGCTAACCAACTAGAACTTGGTGAGCGCAAGTGAGGAAAATTCTTGCCGGTTGGTGGATTTTCCTTGCTTGCACTTGTCAACTTGACATTGACAAGCGCGAGCAAGGAAAAAAACTCGGAGCGGAGATTAGGGGAACTCCACCTGCTCCACGGAGTGTGAAAAATTCTGCAAACTCACCCAGGGTTAGTCTGGAGCCAGGGCTAAGAAGAAAGGGCCTTTGTGCACTTCAAATACCCTTCTTTGAAGTCCTCCCCACTTCAGAGGCACAGCCAGGTATAAGTACTAGCTCTCTAACCCCACCAAATCAGATACTTCTGCACATTTAAATAAACTCTCTCAGGTAGAAGGACTGCTGTGCAGTGACAAGGACAGTCACTCATCTTGACTGCTGCTCTGGAAGAACTCTTTTTTTCTGCTGTTCTGCCCTGGTCCCTGCTACTCTCTGACCCTGCTGTGGAAGAAGTGGACTCTGCTTGAACCCAGAGTGACCTCAAACGGCTTGTTGGCTTGCCTCCTGTTTCTGATACTCAGGGATGTGAAAGCCTCACCACCTGCACCTGTGCTTGGTCCATTGAAATTGGACCCAGGTGCTTGCTGGAGTTGAACAGACGGAAATCCTGTCTGCATGTAGCAGAGCCAACTAATTGTCGTTGTTGCAGGATCAGAATCAGGCCATCGCACTCAGGAACAGCATGTCACATTAAAGAACTGACGCATCAAACCAACAAATCACCGCCGCTGCAGTGTGGGAAGATTGACACATCCCCTTGACTGCGAAACAAGGAGCATCGTCTACAGAATGAATGCCTCTCGGCTCACTGCATAGTCTTTGGAACTGGAGCATCACCACCACTGCGTGCAGAAAATTGACACCGACTCATAGCTGACTCATTGCTCAGCTGTACCCCACATCTCACTGTTGGTCGGCCTAAACTCTTGACTTTGCCGTAGTCCATCGCGACCAGATAACCTTCATTCATAGGCGCTTATTGTTTCTAAGGGATATTTTTCCATTTAAAGGTTAAGCATTCACATCTAAACTAGGGGTGGGCGGAATTTGCGAAATCCACTTTCGCAAATGATCGCGAAAATGTTTAAAATTATCGCAAACAAGCGGAAATATCGCGAAGATGCGGAAGTTTTTTTCCCGCATGTTCGCGAGATTTTCTGCATGCCAACTTACCCATGTGGTTGCTCGCGGGCGTGGCCATCTTGTTTTGAGTTGTCTCGCGGTGCATGATCGCGAGAAGAAAGACGTGATCGCGTGACGCATGACGTCACTGTGGGCGCGAACTGTCGCGAGACAGCGCAAATGGCTAAAAACAATACAACATCTCATGGAGAACGCGACCGGATCAAGAAAACTTGTCGGCGAACGCAGGGATTCAGGTAAGGCGATCGCGCGCGCGCGAGAATGTATTATTTTACAGCGCGAGCAAGAAACAAATTATCCCCAAGCTGCGGAAAGCGGAAATTTTGACATTTTCGCGCTCTCCGCGGAACGCGAAAATGACAAATTATCGCAATATCCACGAACGAAACAAAATTTTCACCCAGGCCTAATCTAAACCTCTCTTTATTGTGGTTTTCTTTTGTATATTACAATAACATCTATTTTCCTAAATTGGTGTAGGGTATTTTGTGTGTTTTAACTGCACAGGTTAATTTATGCTGTATATTTGACTTACCCTGACTAAGATTGTGTTTCCTGCTTGGGCAGTGTGCATACCTCTGCCAGCCAGAAACCCAAATTCTAGCAAAATATCTAGGAAATCAGATGACTACTCTGACTCTCATCCAGTAGCAATTTTAAAACATGAAAGGATGGACCATTCATGCCACTATGAAATAAAGAAGTACAATCTAAGACCAGAGATTAGTAAATGGTACATACACATGCAACACAGAATAATTATGCCACATACTAGTGACTGTATGTGCTCACCCAGTGCGCAGTGCATATTCAACAATGTGCTTTCACAGTGTGCAACATAAACATCTAACTCGCATAGCTATGCATTTTCAAGTCACTCGATTAATTATAACCATGGTGGGTTTTTTTCACACCGTCTATTTTTTGTATTTTGTTTTATGCCAATTTCCCAAGGAAATTAAATGTAGCAGCTCTTTGTTAAAAACTTGAGTAATGCAGTTCTTTGTTAAAAGTTCGTGTTAGGTAACAATTCTTCTGTTAATATTCTGATTACATTCCATTCAAGGTTTAACTCTGTAGTAGATATAAATTATTGCTCATTATACCTGTACTTTGCATTGGTAAGGGCTTACTGTTCCTGGTTTGTCTTTCTGATGCAGGTGACCAGATGCAAGGTGCAGTGAGTGATGCTGAGATGGGAAGCAGTGACATGAAGGAGAGAAGTCCTCTGTGGTAAATATTTTAATTACCTGTACTATTTTTTATGCGGTAAAGTCTAGTAAGAATAACTCAGTAAAAATAAGAGGCAGAATCCGTGGTATTAGAGGTTCTAAAAGGCTTTATTCCTTGCAAAGGAATTATGGTTCGAACCAGGCAATCAAATTCCATCACCATGAAGGTTCAGGAAGGGATAGGCAATACATTATTGACAAGTAAAGATATTTATATGAAAAGCATTACATTAAGACAGATGCAGGAGGCGTAACAGCTGATAATACAGATAAGAATACACATACGTAATGAAAAGAGGCGTAATAGTAGGCGTATACTAGAAACGTCATTAAACATGATGTCACAGGTGGGTGGATCCATAAGAGAATCCTGCAATGTCAGCAGAAATACTTGGCAGAGATGCGCGCGCAGCCGCATGACGTGTGATTGACGTGCAACTAGAGGGTGAAGGGGACTTGACATTTAGCTCTACATGTGGAGACAGAAGTCTGGGGGGTCAGGTCAACCTAATCCCAAATCATATCTAATATCTTATGTTTAAGGAACTGTATTATCCAAAAGGAAAGGTCTCTCGGACAGAATCTATTCTATACTGACTGTTAGTGCGTGTACAAGTGTCTAAGTGTCTACATGAGATGCGAGGGGGCAGGAATCTTCCATGGTAACAGGGGCTATGAATTACTTGCATGAAGACAGTGAGGCCGGGCCCTTTGCTCGGTAGCTGGAAGGATGTTTACCTAAACTACTAGACAGGAATGCATTGGATGAGGAGTGGAGCAGATAACTTGAAGGTGAAATACAGTTTTTGGCAGGCAACAGGCCGAGTCAGGCACCGTTAGCCGCGCAGGGAGTAGGACAAAGTTCATGGATACAGATGCGAGCTCAGACTGGAGCTTTCAGAGGCAGAAGGCAGGAAAAGGCTTGATGGCAGAATTCAGGGCCTACTCGCCTGAACTGTAAAACGTGGAAAGTGAACCATATAAAGTCGGTGGCCAATCATACTTAGGAACGGAATATCCGACCCATTCATGGCGGATCTGAAAGAGGACATGTTGACGGTGGACGCACATGTATTTGCGTCTTCATAGCTGGAACTGGAGGGAACATACATGTACTTGTAGCATGTACATGGAGCCGTTGGGGTCTAAGATAGGGGACATAACTGATCATAAAATTCATATTTCCTCATTCCCTCCTTGTCCCCTACGGACCCTTCATGAGATATCGATCTTCATCAATCCATCAATCTGTTCATATAGCATCATTTGTTCTTCTTTCTTCTTCCGGGATTTTGAGCGAAAACTTGAAGGCGGGATACACGATGTGGCACACAGACCACAAATCGCTGGCCCACATTGTAGACACAAGCAGCAACTGAATAGTATGAGAAAGCCAATACCTAGGAAGGATAGGATCCTCCATCCCCAGGCTGACAACACGCTCCAGAACCAACCGGACCAAGTCCAGGTGCCTGGATTCTGGTGTATCTGGCTTACAATCTTGTGAAGGCGAGTTATGGCTTTATATACTGACGGCGCGTTTTCTGGTATGAAAACACAGCAACTTGATCCGATGACCCTACAAGCTCCGCCCCTATCGGCCAGGATGACGTCAAGGACAAGACGATTTTGAAGAACAACAATCCGCATCGCAGACTGCTCCTCTGTTAAGTTGCCTAAGGCGGAAGTAGTTTCATTCACTACTGCTTCAAGGGTTCTAGTTAATCTACGTATCAGCTTACTATTAGTGACTGTACCTATGTAGGGAAAGAAACCTTTATTGAAATCTGTATATTGCTCCCATGCCGTTTCAGTTTAGTCGACAATTGGGAGATCTCTCTGTTGTCTATTGTGTACTAAATGGGTATTTCTGTGATAATCAGGAGGGGCTAGGAAAACAGGTGGCAGAAGCAATGCAATGTAACAGGTACCATCCCAATCTAGAGGTAAACGTATATATGCGGTCTGGCCACATATGAAGTAGGAATGACGAGAAGCTCTAAATGTAGATTTGCCTTGATCACTGAATTCTATTACAGTAGTACATTTACTATGGCCCATGTGTATTGAACCATTCTTTCTTACACATAATTCACCTTTAACTGGAAATACTGACATAGCGGGCAAAATCGGTACAGTTTCGGATTCAACATTCAGAATCATGAGGTTAAGTGTAAAGTTACCTAATCCATATACTTCATTTTCTAGATCAGTTCCTGTTCTTTTGGGAAGTCCCTCCTTGTTAGGGTAGCAAACTTTAAGTAAAACTAGGTTCAGGTTTCCCCATACCCAGTTGTCTTGGTAAACTACTGAATTTGAATCTAGGGAATTAATCAAACTAAACCATGCTCCACAGGAGCCATTGTGTGTGAATGGATATGGAAAGAGAGGCAGAACTCCCTTGTAGTTCTGATAGGGAGGGAGTCGGCCACATATCCAACAATTTGTAGCATTGCTGGTCTGATGGGAATGATGTAACATACTAATGAAAGTGTTGTTGCGCAGCGCAAATCTATAGGACAACTCATGTGGGGGTAATTCGCTAAAAGAATGTTCAGCAGTAGCATTGAAAGCATGCTTGGAAATAGGGTAATACATATGTAGCAATATACTGGTAATAATAATCAGAAGACTTAGAAAAAACATAATTAACAATGTCATTATACAGTGACTACGAAGTGATTTACAGTACGCATGTTTCTTGAGCTGTTTCTGTCTATTTCTCTCTCTATTTCGGTCTAGAGGATACATGTCAGAGACAAATTCAACCGATTCACCTTGGAGAGGACTTAAACAATCAAATTGTCTGACTTGCTAGACCTTAGTTTCAGTTTATAATTTTCACTCTCGGTCTTTTCAACCAGGGGGAGTTTTAAATCAGTCTGTGAGGGAATGCATGGCTGAGAGTCCACATCAGATGGTAGTCCATGAAACTTTTTGACATGGCTCGAGTGCAACCACCCTTTACGTCCCTCAATCTTCACGGCTGTCCTTGTGGTTAGTAAGACGAGTTTAGGCGACTGCCAGCGAGGCTCCAGCGTGCTCCTCCTGTCGAAGTTCCTCACAAGCACGAGTTCCCCTGGAACCACGTCATGGGGCTTTACTTCAGTGTTATCGAGAAAAGCTGCAGCTACCTGTGAACGACAACATTGTAGTGCAGACATCAAGGAAGCCAAGTAATCTGTCAGCATATTACAATCGACATCAGTGATTTTACGAGGTATAGGCGTCCCCCACATATTTGGTGGTCTACCGAAGATCACCTCATACGGGGATAGCCCTGTTTGAGAATGTGCTACCATTCTCATGTAAAAGAGCGCAACTGGTAAGGCTACTATCCAATCGACACCTTTTTCTCTACATACTTTGGACAATCTAATTTTCAGAGTTTGATTATGGCGTTCCACGAGACCTGCTGCCTCGGGATGTCGGACACAGTGGAATTTCCATTGATAGCCTAACAAAAGTGAAACGTGTTTCATTAGCTCGGATGAGAATGGCTGGCCGTTATCTGAGTACACAACACATGGCAAACCGTACCGTGGGAAGAATTCTCGAACTAACTGTTTGGCAGTAGTCGGGGCAGTGTAATCTGAAACCGGGTAGGCTTCTGTCCAACGGGAAAGAGCACAGACAACTACGAGAACATATTTGAATTCTCGACATCGTTCCATCTGGATATAATCCATCTGGAGGACTTCAAAAGGGTGATCGGGAGGTTGAAATCCACCTTGCTCTACGGGAATGCTTTTACCGGGATTGAACTGACAACAAATCATGCAGGTACGTACTTTCTGTTTAGCTGCTGCTCGCAAATGTTTGTTGAACCAAATGTGTTGAATGCTATCTAGCATAGCTTTTTCTCCTAGGTGCGCTGGACTATGTATTGTGTTAATGATGACTTGAACCATGGAGTCGGGAAGAAACCAAATAGATTTTCCCTTCGTCATCCATCCTTGATCCGTTTGGATCCCTCCTAATTCAGTCCATTTCTTTATTTCTTCTGGTGTAGCATGTGTCTGTATGTCAATTACATCAAGGGCGGGATCCTTAACTGTCATGCAATGTGTTGGTGTCGGAACTATTGTCTTTGTCGTGTCAGTTGTATGAGTCTGATTCTGAGCAGTCTGTTTAGCTGTTCTGTCAGCTAGGTCATTACCCTGAGAAATGATATCGGTAACTTTCGTATGGGCTTTGCACTTCATAATCGATATCGCAGTAGGTAGATGAATTGCATCTAATAGAGCTTGAATGAGGGGTCCGTGTTGGATGTGGGTACCGTGAGAAGTTAAATAACCTCTCTCTCGCCACAGCACGCCGAAGTCATGGACGACTCCGAAT
The DNA here is from genome assembly GCF_964204655.1 of Triturus cristatus. NCBI lineage: Eukaryota > Metazoa > Chordata > Amphibia > Caudata > Salamandridae > Triturus > Triturus cristatus. Next base: position 537,937,016 of record NC_140591.1, read on the forward strand.
GCATAACGTGAATCTGTGTATATGTTGACTTTCTTATTTTTAGCTTGAATACAGGCTTGTGTCAGAGCGATGAGCTCTGCTGCTTGAGCTGACAAAGTGTTAATACAATTTGTTTCGATCACTTCAGTGTCTGTTGTGACTGCATAAGCGGCCACTAACTCTCCTGTACTCGTTCTCATGCATGAACCATCTACCTACAATGTCAGGTCTGGACCTGGTAAGGGAATATCTGTCAAGTCTTGTCTGGGTTTCGTCGTGATAGTAATGACTTCAATACAATCATGTGCTAATGGGTCTGTTCCATTTACTGGCAAAAGTGTGGCAGGATTTAATGTACTACAACGTCTGATTTCTATGTGTGGCTGGAACAATGTCAATTCATAACCCGTCAGTCTTGCTATAGTCAAGTGTTGTGTTTGTGTTCGATTCAAGAGAACCTCTACTGCGTGTGGTACTTGTACTGTCAATTGATGTCCTAATACTATGGCATCGCTTTGTCTGATTGCTAAAGCTGTTGCTGCGACTGATTTTAGGCAAGCAGGAAGAGCCTGAGCTACGGGATCTAACGTACTGGAAAAATAAGCACATGGTTTGTGTGATCCTGCTTGTTCCTGAGTGAGTACTGACAAGGCAGTACCTTCGCGTTCTGTAACAAAAAGTGTAAAAGGTTTACTGTAACATGGTGTTGCTAAAACAGGTGCTTGACATAAAGCTTTCTTTAAGCTTTCAAAGGCTTGTGTATGTTCTTGAGTCCAAGAGAGGACAGTCGATGTGGCTGCCTCCTGTGTTGTCAACTGAATGAGTGGTTTTGCTAGAAATGCATATTGAGGGATCCACTGCCTACAGTACGAGGTGAGGCCTATAAAAGCCTGCACCTCCTTTTGTGTCTTGGGTGGTGGCATGTTAGCAATTAACTGGATGCGGTCGGGTGTAAGCTGTCTTCCCTCCTTGGACAGCAAGTGCCCAAGGTAAACAACTTGCTGGACACAGAATTGCAGCTTAAAAGGGGACACCTTGTGCCCCTTGTCGGCTAGAAATTGTAAAACCGTCAGTGATGCTTTTTCACATTCAGGTTCGCTTCGAGCGGTGATCAGCAGATCATCGACATACTGAAGCAGGGCAGTGTTAGCTGGCTGTGATGTTGCTACGGTCTGTTGTTGTGGAACTGGCATAGGTTGCACATGCTGAGGTACTTGTTGTTGGATCTGATCCTGTCTAGGTGGACGTGGTCTCTCTTTTATTTTACCCGTAGAGATATTATGTTTCAGAACTGCACAATCGTGTATATAATGACCTGGCTGTTTGCAATAGTTGCATGTCCCTTTTACAGGACCTGCTGAATCACTGGACTGTGTCGTACCCTTTCTGTGACCGTCAGCTGGAACTGACTGAGCAACAAGCATTTTCATTTTCGTGTCTTTCATACGTCTTTGTTCATGTTATTGTTCTTCTCTAATTCTATTGTGGTGATATTGTAACATTTGTAACATCTGTGACGGGGTGATACCTTGCCAGGTACTCTCGAATTTCAATACTCTATTCTTAACTTGGGGCAGGGAATTTTCAACTAATTTTGTCACAAACAGACGTGGATACGACTCGCTATTTGCTTTTATGCCACTATTAATACCAAAACATTTTTCAAATCGGGAATAGAAGTCACTAGTGTCTTCATCTTGTTTTTGTTTACAGGCTGAAATTGCACCCCAGTCTTCCTTTTTCGTAGTTAATAAGCGTGGCAATACCTGCACTAATAATCCTGGTAATGCTGTAGTCTTTTCTCCAAGCCCTGAACCTGCAGCTAGGGCCTTTTCTTCGTTTTCTAACGCTGTCCAATCTATCTTTTGGTCTCCCACCTCCCATTCCTTTTCTTTGAGTTTCTCGTAAATACCGGCAGGCATTAATACTTTTAATATTTTCATAATGTCAGGGTAGGTATACTCTCCCATGAGTAACATGTCTTTTATCTCACGGTGGAAACCTGCTGGATCTTTATCATGGCTAGGTACAACTTTCTTCATTTCTAATAATTCAATTTTAGTTATGGGCGTGTACACAAACACTCGTTTAAAATTATTGTCGTCACCTTTAATTGGATGCACTTCGCGTAAGGGATTCTGTCTATCTATGTGATACATTTTTCTTCCCATAGTGGGAACTGGAACATGTTCTGGGCATACGAAGACAATGTACTGGTTCCGATATTCTAGAATTTCTTTAATTAAATCAGTACCTGAACCTCTCCATTTATTCGTGAGTAATTCTATCAGTATATCAGGTAGGGGACCAGGATCGGAGTGTTGGCTTTTATATAATATAAGGAGGTGTTGAATCATGTATATACCAGCTAATCGCTGTTCGTCTGGGTTTAGATTCAAAAACGTGTGTGCTAGCGCATCATCACTGTATTTTCCGGGACTGTCAGCCCATTGTACTGCTGACCTGGCTAATTCTTGTTCATCCATAGAATCGAGCATATGATACCCCCTTCGGTCTCGGAGTAATTTATCAGCAGCCTGGAATAGGTGTTCAGGAGACCTAGGGCCTCATGTAGGTAGCACACAAGTTACCACTTCTTAAATACCGAACGTTACCGAATCGGTATTTAAGAAGTGGTAACTTGTATGTAGGTAATCATTTGGGAAATATTACCGAATCGGTAAAATTCGGTAATTACCGAATCGGTATTTACCGATTCGGTAATGAGGCATACCTTCCCATTGATGGGAAGGTATGCCTCATTACCGAATCGGTAAATACCGATTCGGTAATGGGGGGAACACATGCAAGGGTGGCAGGGTGTCACATTGACACCCTGTTGCACCCCTGATTCGGCCATGTGTGCACATGTGGCACACATACATGCCCTAAGGGCATGTATGTCTGCCACATTGCACACGTCTAAGCGCTTTAAAATGCTTAAAGACATCCATTCATTATTTACCACCAACTATTAGTTGGTGGTAAATACCGACTCATAAAAACACCCACACACTCCCCCTACATCTCATTTCTGTATTCGGAATTTACCGAATCGGTAAAATTACAGATTCGGTAATTTTACCGATTCGGTAAATTACCGAATACAGAAATGAGCCCCCTACATCTCAAAAGCCAAAATACCGGTCGGTAACGGTATAATTACCGAAAATCGGCCGTTACCGACCGGTATTTGGCTACCTACATGAGGCCCCTAGTATTTAACATAGGGGCTTGAAAATTTCTGTTGCATTCTGGACGTATTCGACGTATCGGATCATTAAAGCATCTGGTATTATTAAAAGATCTTCCTTTACCTACATAAGCCATCGTTTCTAATTGTCCTATGGGCATTTCTTTTTTTTTATGTTTGAAAGCTTTATTAGAGAAAAATAAGTATTACAATAAGGTGACATCAGCAAATATGAGAAAAAAGGTATAAGATGGGACAAAGAAAATAGAAGCAGCCAATATCACAATGAAAAACAAAGCATTTTAAGTGATGGGGGGGGAAGGAGGGGGGGAAGGGAGGAGAGAAGAAAACAAAAACATGGTATTTATCGTAGAAGATGGGTAAGCAATAATAGGAAATACAGTAAATGGCAATCAAAAAGTACAGTAAAAGACCATCATATGAGTAATTGCATGAATGAAAAAGAAGTATGAAGAAGGTCAATATAAAGCTAAATAATAACAATATTGAGACTGAAAAATATCATGAAAAACTACAGGCAAGAGTACATGTGTTCAGGGGGGCTTGAAATTATCTGAAGATAGTGGAGTAACTCTTTTTGGCGGATTGATCAAGGTATAGAGTAAGAGGTAGCCAGTAAAATTCAACATTTCTGGAGGGTTTACAGGAGGAAGCAAAGGCAACATCAAGTCTGTGTGAGTGACATACAAGATTCCACCAACAATTGAGAGACAATTTGTTCAGAGATTTCCAATTAGAGACAATATGCTGTAATGCCAGAGCCAGCATAAGGTCAAAAAGACCGCGAGAATGTGGGGGGAGGTCTAAATCCTCTGAAAGGCTACCAAGAAATACTAAAGAAGGAGAAAATTGAATAGAGAGGTTGAAAATGCGAGAAAGGCGAGAGAATAGCTGAGACCAGAAAATACGAGTTGAAGGACAGAAGAAGAAGAGGTGGAAAAGATCCGCAGAAGGGGCATTACAGGTCCAACAATTAGATACAGCATCAGGTTGAAAGCGAGAGATAGAAAGAGGAGAAAGGTATAGTCTGTGGTAAAAGAAAAATAGGGATTGAGTGAGAGAGGCAGTACGGGAAATCTTCAAGGATCGAGCCCATATTTTGTCCCAGAGAGAAGTCGGCCATGAAGAATGTAAGTCTGTCTCCCAGGACAATTCTAATTTTGATTTGAGACGATCTGGATTGGGGGCTGAAAAGTACCGGTAAATGATGGAAGCTTTAGGAGTTGTAGAAAGGATAGTGAGTAGAGAGGAAGATGAGGTAGGTAGATCTTCAGAGGGGAGAGAGTAATAACGATCTAGAATGGTTTCCATAAGGATAGGGAATTTCTTTGCAAAAGAAGGAGGGCAGTGGAATTGAGACCGAAATGCAGGAAATGAGCAAGGGGATGACCCATCAAAAAGATGACGTATCCAAATGATACCTTTCGCTCTCCATGAGGGCCATGCAATAGGTCGGTTGTTAATTAATAGAAGTGAATTGTACCATATAGGCAATAGTAGGAAGGATTCCTGCGTTACTGAGGAAGGTGAAACTAAAGGGCGCAGAAGAGAAGAAGTATGCTTGAATAAAAGGGGATTAAGGCCTGGGGCTTTAGAGGTAAAACTAATTACTTCTTGGAAAGAGTACGGAAGCAGTAGTTCCTGTTCAACAGAAAGCCAGAGGGGAGAAAAAGGGGAGGGTTCCTGAGATAACCAGCGGGAAGCCTGTCGAAGGGAAAAGGACTTATGATAGAGGCGAAAGTCTGGAAAGTTGGTACCACCATTAAGTTTAGATTTACGTAAGTTGAAAAGCGATATGCGGGCTTTTTTCTGCTTCCAAAGAAATTTGGACAACGCAGAATCAATGCGACGGAAATAGGAGTTTGGAATACGAAGTGGGAGCATGGATAATAAGTAAATCAAAATAGGGGCAATCATCATTCTGATGGAGTCAAGACGGCCCCACCAGGAAAGAAAAAGTGGATTCCAAGAGGTGAGTAATGAGTCTATCCTAGATATGACTGCATTCATGTTGAGTTGAATGGAGGAGGATATAGAGCTAGAAAAAAGAACACCGAGATATTTAATTTTTGTAGAATTCCAAGCAAAGCCAGTAGCCGTGAAAAAGTGGGGGAGACAAAGTTTGGTTAAAGGAAGAATCTCTGTTTTGTCCGAGTTTATTTTGTAACCGGAGACCAAGGAGAATTTCTGAAATTCGTCTAGTAATGCGGGGACTGAGGTAGGCGGGTCAGAAATAAATAAAAGAATATCGTCAGCATATGCAGACAATTTAAGATGACGTTTACCGTACGGGAAGCCAGAGATGGATGGATTATTGCGTATGGAGGTAAGGAAAGGTTCAAGCGCTAAAATAAATAAAAGAGGTGATAAGGGACAGCCCTGACGAACACCACGTTGGAGTGTGAATGGGGAAGTGAGTTGACCATTAACGAGAACAGATGCTTTGGGCATAGAATATATCAAAGAAATATAAGACATGAATTTAGGGTTAAAGCCGTGCCATTTTAAGGAGGCCAGAAGAAAAGACCAGTCGACCCGGTCAAAGGCTTTCTCAGCATCTACTGAAATGGCTGCAAGGGGAATCGATAGTGAAGGGGCTTTACTTAAAACATTAAGGAAGAGTCTAGAATTATCCGAGGTCAAGCGGCCTTTAACAAAGCCGCATTGTTCTTTCCCTATAAGATGTGGTAGGAGCGGGTCAAGGCGAAGAGCTAATAGTTTCGCAAAAATTTTATAGTCAACATTAACTAGAGATATAGGTCGATAATTTTTACAGAACTTAGGGTCTCTACCATCTTTAGGGATAAGGCATATGGTAGCGTCCTGAAAAGAGCCTTGGGCTGATCCAGTAGAACAAAAAGACTGAAATAGAGATAGAAGGTGGGGTAAAAGAAGGTCTGAGAAATGTAGGTAGAATTCAACTGGGAAGCCGTCAGGTCCTGGGGTTTTCCCCTTAGTGAGGGAGGATAGAGCAGAGGACAGTTCCGAAATCGTAAGATCAGAATCAACGGCCGAAATATTAAGGTGGGAAGTATCTGGTTGAGGTATGTTGTCAAAGTAGGATTGAATAAGCTCTGGGGTGGGAGGGTTTTCCGGAGTATATAAAGTCTCATAAAAAGAGTGGAATTGTTCCAAAATTTCTGCATTGGTATGAAGAAGTACATTAGAGGGGGAATAAATAGAATCAATATTAGTACGTTCTTTACGAGATTTTAAATAGTTAGCTAAGAGTTTACCTGATTTATTTCGACCTCCATAAAATCGCGCGCTGCTCCGGAGAAGAAAAGAGGAGGCAGAGTCTGTGGTAAGTTTGTTAAAGGCAATCTTAGCCTTAAGCAATTCAGGAGACATAATCTTATCAGAGGAAGTATAGAATTGATGTTCCAGAGATTTAATATGTGCAAGGGTGACTTTACGTTTTTGAAGGAATTTTTTCTTTTTTTTAGAGACAAAATCAATAATAAAACCTCGGGCTGTGGCCTTGAAGCAATCCCAAAGAATATGAGGTGGGGTATCAGGCGTAGAGTTAAGATGAAAAAATTCAGAAGCAAAAGCACGAAAAGAGGAGGAAAAAAGAGGATCAGTAAGAAGAGAAGGGTTGAAGCGCCAGCGAGAAGATTTAGGAGTAGGAGGAAGAAGGTCAAAAACAGTAATAATAGGAGCATGGTCAGAGATAACAATCGGTTCAATAGAAGAAGAAATAAGGTGTTGAGAAAGAGATGAAGAGAGAAAGATATAGTCTAAGCGGGAGAAGGAAGCATGAGGAGGAGAGAAGAAGGAGAAATCCATAACGTCTGGGTGAGTGAGTCTCCATGAGTCTACAAGATGAGTTTGGGTAATAGTGTCAAGGAATTGTTTATGTGGTTTATGAGGGGAAAAACGAACAGAGGATCTTCGGTCTAAAAATGGGTCAATGATCTGGTTACAATCTCCACCCAATAGAAAAGCATCATCTTTATGTTGAATACATTTTGCTGTAATGGAGGGCCAAAAAGAGGAGTCAAAACATGTGGGACCGTAAACATTGAATATCGTAAGTGGGATATTGTTAATTAGTAGTTTAGCTAAGACCCAGCGTCCCTCGTCATCCTTTTCTTCTAGAACTACTTTACACTGGAGTCGCTTATGAATCAAAATGGCTACTCCATTCTTTTTTTGAGAAGCAGGAGAAAATAAAACAGTTCCAACCCATAGTCGCTTTAGCTTTAAAGATTCGATGTCAGATAGGTGAGTTTCTTGGATAAGGACGATATCTGGATTGTAAGAGGAAAGGTGGGAGAGTACTCTTTGCCTTTTGATAGGGTGATTAAATCCTTTCACATTCCATCAAACAACTTTGAAGGTGAAAGCTTACTAAACTGATCTAAATCAAGAGTTGCAAAAACATACTGTACATGTAATAATAATTCAAACTGTATAGAAGTATTAACCATAAAACTCTTCAAAAAGGAAGAAGGAAGAACAGGTAGAAAAGGAAGAAGAAAAAGGAAAAGGGAGGAGAAGAGGGATGGGAAAAGGGAAGGGAGATCAGTGGGGAAGGAAGAAGGAAGAAAAGAGAGAATGCATAGAAGACAGTACAAATCCAGAAGGATGACTGTATTAAACATACCTGAAAGAGAAAAAATACACATAGGGAAGGTGGGGAGGTGGTGATGCTTTACAAGACGTACGGACCAGGATCAGGAGGAGAACCACATCGAGACCGCACAAAAGGAACATGGAATGGGACAAGGTGTTGAGAGGAGTATCCGATACATATCCGTCTGGGGAGGAAAAAAGGGAAAAAATGTTAACATACATAACATGTAGACGTAAAAACAGAAGTCCAGAAAGTAGAAAAAGAAAATAGAGGGATATATAGGAGATGCCAGAAACAGATAAAGGAGAGAAGAGATACGAAAAGAGAGTGTAAGAACTGAGATGAGAAGTAAGGAGAATACATGAAGTCAAAGACAAGCCATTAGGAAGACAAACAAGTTAAACAATAAAAGTCCAATTTCAGCCACTGGTCGAAGCAGAAGAGGAGGCGTCCATCCCTTCTTCACTGTGTAGAAGAAGAAAGTTCCTTAATTCTCCAGGTTCCTGAAATGACCAAGTCTTTTCTCGATAGGTGACTCTGAGAGTACAAGGATGAAACAAGCCATATCTTGCTCCCAAGGCGCGCAGAGAGGGACGCATAGCCAGAAATTCTTTACGTCTGGAGGCAGTGACGTTAGAGACATCCTGAGATAGATATACTCGTTGACCTTGCCAAGACACTTGTTTTTTACTCCTCGCAGCTGAGAGAATCAATAAAAGATCTGTGTATTTCAGAAATAAAATGATGACTCCACGAGGTTTTGAGGAGGAGCCCGTTCTGGCACCTAGTCTATGGGCTCTTTGTATACTAATGGAGGTGGAAGGTGGCAGGTCCAGAAGTTTCGACAAGAAAGTGGTGAAGAAAGTTACTGGATTATCCCCCTCAAGATTTTCCGGCAAATTGTAAATACGGAGGTTATTCCTCCTATTTCGATTTTCCAAATCCTCTGTATGCTTTTGGAGTGAGAGGACCGTTTTTTCTAAAGAGTCTATACGTTGTGTGTTGGACTGAACTTCAGGAAGGTGCTGTTCAACAGTAGAAAGACGGGCATCCATATTTTCCCATTTATCCTTTAAAAGCTGCATATCTGTACTCGTTTTTTCAATAAATGGGCGCAGCGCACGCAATTCCTCTAGAATTTGGTCAGTAGAAGAATGAGAAGGATTGTCTTCTGGCGTAGGAGAATTTTGCTTGAGGCGCTTGCCCGCCGGAGCGGGTGGGGAAGACTTACTGGTGTTAGTATGAGCCAATGATGATTTTGGAGTCGTCATTTTCGCAGATGCAGTGGCTCTATTTGTACCAGATGAAGATGCTCCTGAAGTACTCCCCGATGGTGTGAAGACAAATTTAGGTTTGTGTAAGTTGACCATAGAAAGAAATGAACGTGCGACAATATAGTCTCAATTCCCTGTGAGACGACTAAAGGTGCATGTGAAATGTTCCAGAAATATCTCCAAAGAGAGGGTGAAGCACCCAGACGTAACTCAGTGGAAAAGGCGACAGGGAATTAGAGTGTGCTAAATAACGAGTACAAAAAGGGGAGGATGACTAAAATGGAAGCACAGGAAGGAGCATCCTGAAGTAGCTGAGGCGCAGGAGAAACGGGCAGAAAGTCTCAGAGAACGTTGTTGTCATAGCGCCATGAGGAAGAAATTTAGGTTAAAAAGTATTTCAGAGCAGTGAGCATGTTAGGGCGGGAAACATCCAGTTGTCAGGGGTGAAGCGCCGTAAAACTGCGTATTTGGACGTTTCCTCTAATGTGGAGGAGGAGAGAAAAAATGCAGTAAAGGCGTCTTGCACAATATATATAAATCTCACCCCTGAAGTGAAGTCGGTGTCTGAAAGTTCGTTGGTGTCCAGTGGCACGTCGTGTAGTGACAGCTCCTGTCAGCAGAGGCTCCGATGTTCGGAAGAGCTTCAAAATGGCGGCTCCGTGAGGGGCAGGGAATTCATCGCGGAGAGGGGCGAAAACGGCTCCACAAGCGGTGAAAAGCTGCTCCGCCGATTCCGTTAATGTTCCGCCACCCAAATCCGGCAACGGTGCTCAATAGCGGTCCCGTTTACATCGGGAAAAATACGCCGTGAGGTGATCGATGCGGCGGAGCTCCGTACCTAGCCGGCCATCTTGCGCGGCATCCAAGCCACGCCCCCATCCTATGGGCATTTCTGATTCTTCCTCCTCCTCTCCCTATGATTCAGTTTTGTCTGCCTCTAATCTTTCTTTATGTATTGGTTCTACTTCTTTGCGGATCTTTCGGCACATAACTACTATACACGTCTGTTTATCATGTTTCTCTTCTGATATATTCTGACCCCATCTGGTAAGTACTTGCATTTCCTCCTGCTCTACCTCAGGCCTGTCTTGGTTCCTGATCACGCAGTTTATGAAGAAGCGTAACAGTTGCCTCTGTACATCCACTTTCTGGTATTCCATGGCTTCGTCAATACTTTCAGGGCCTCGCCCCGATTGGACAAAGTGATATATATTGTCTAAATGTGCCGTCATTCCTGGTAGCGTCGTTAAATACCTTGAAGCTCGTCGTATACGTAGTGATGACAGCAGCATTCTGTCCTGTCTACCGGGCACTGGATCATATCTACAATCCACTAGATGTTCCTTAAACATGTCGGAAGTTGCTTGTTGGGGTGTACGTTGGTATGCTAAATCTCTAAGAGATAATTTATTTCCTCGCGGTGGTGTGGCAAAAATTTCTGTCGTACCTCCTGTTGCGCCGTCTGAGGTGCTAGGCACGAAAGGATTTGTTGGATGTAAGGTAGAAACTGTAGATGTGGGAAAAGCGGTAGAAACAGATGGACCTATTGGAATGTGCGGAGAAGTTTGTTGTTGCGGAGGTGGGGGCAGATGATCTTGGCGTTGAGCACCATCGACAGGCGGTGTGTGTGGCGGAGCATTAACATATTCGGGAGCTACATCGTCTAAATAGGAAGAAAGGAAAATATCTTTTGCGGTCTTGGGATGTGCCTTTGTCGGGAGTAATGGAGGTGGCAGATCTTTCGGTATTTCCGGGGTGGCCTTAGGTAAACCCTCGGCCAGAAGAGGATACATACCATTCATAAGAGTGTTTCGTTGTCTGTCTACTTGTTCTGCTTTTACTCTGGTACCTTCCTCAATTAATATATTTTCTCGGGCTTTATTTGAATTCTCCCTACTTTTCTCTTCCTGTCTGAGCGCTTTTTCTGTACGTCTATGTGATTCTTTACGCCATAATTCAATGGCATCTTTCTGTGACTGTCTGGCTTTCTTTTTCCATAATTCTTCTTCTACTCTCATGATGCAATCTGCATCCCATGTCCCAGCTGCGGGTCACCTCTGACTTTCTGGTAAATCCTTGGTGTAGTCCACCCATAAATCAAGAAATAATACGGCATCTAGGCCATGCTTATGGTACATAAAGTACCCTGGAGTGTCCCTAGGTGGAATGGGAACAGCTTCTTCGAGTACCCCTTTTCTAGTTTTGATCTGTCTTAATTTTGAAAAGAGCGGCATCTTTAAACCTTGCTACTTAATTTTGAACACAATTAATACAATAAACACAATAATGAACACTCATTCACACCACAATTTTTAAAACATTTAACATTTAACATTTAACATTTTAACGAACAATGATAATTAGAAGAAAACTAGTTACTGACATAATACTAACACTAGATAATACTGGATTATATACAAGACATACTAGATATACTGCTAAACAGTACAGATACACTGCTGAAACAGTGCAGACCGGATTTGTGTACCCAAACCCGTCTTGACCGGCACAACCTAATGTGCACGTCTAAATGCCTCCCCGGCAACGGTACTCACCGGGTAGCACGGAACGGAAGGCCTCGGAACTGAACTGGACTGGACCGGACTCGACTCGACTCGGAACTTCGGAACCTGGTGGGCCTCTGTATACCTCGGATCTTGCTCTCTCAGCTAGGCTCTGGTCGGGATACTTCGCACTTCTCACCGCCTCGTCTGGGTGTTGATCGCAGCCTCAGTCACCCCCGCTTGGCCGGAGGGAGATACAGGAAATCCTGTTGGTACGCGTTGTTGTCCGTCCAGCTGTGGCAGGCGACCGGGCCTGCAACGCACCTCCGGCGCGTGAGATGAGAAAGTGTCCCTGTTCGGGCGCCAATTTATGTGGTAAATATTTTAATTACCTGTACTATTTTTTATGCGGTAAAGTCTAGTAAGAATAACTCAGTAAAAATAAGAGGCAGAATCCGTGGTATTAGAGGTTCTAAAAGGCTTTATTCCTTACAAAGGAATTATGGTTCGAACCAGGCAATCAAATTCCATCACCACGAAGGTTCAGGAAGGGATAGGCAATACATTATTGACAAGTAAAGATATTTATATGAAAAGCATTACATTAAGACAGATGCAGGAGGCGTAACAGCTGATAATACAGATAAGAATACACATACGTAATGAAAAGAGGCGTAATAGTAGGCGTATACTAGAAACGTCATTAAACATGATGTCACAGGTGGGTGGATCCATAGGAGAATCCTGCAATGTCAGCAGAAATACTTGGCAGAGATGCGCGCGCAGCCGCATGACGTGTGATTGACGTGCAACTAGAGGGTGAAGGGGACTTGACATTTAGCTCTACATGTGGAGACAGAAGTCTGGGGGGTCAGGTCAACCTAATCCCAAATCATATCTAATATCTTATGTTTAAGGAACTGTGTTATCCAAAAGGAAAGGTCTCTCGGACAGAATCTATTCTATACTGACTGTTAGTGCGTGTACAAGCGTCTAAGTGTCTACATGAGATGCGAGGGGGCAGGAATCTTCCATGGTAACAGGGGCTATGAATTACTTGCATGAAGACAGTGAGGCCGGGCCCTTTGCTCGGTAGCTGGAAGGATGTTTACCTAAACTACTAGACAGGAATGCATTGGATGAGGAGCGGAGCAGATAACTTGAAGGTGAAATACAGTTTTTGGCAGGCAACAGGCCGAGTCAGGCACCGTTCGCCGCGCAGGGAGTAGGACAAAGTTCATGGATACAGATGCGAGCTCAGACTGGAGCTTTCAGAGGCAGAAGGCAGGAAAAGGCTTGATGGCAGAATTCAGGGCCTACTCGCCTGAACTGTAAAACGTGGAAAGTGAACCATATAAAGTCGGTGGCCAATCATACTTAGGAACGGAATATCCGACCCATTCATGGCGGATCTGAAAGAGGACATGTTGACGGTGGACGCACATGTATTTGCGTCTTCATAGCTGGAACTGGAGGGAACATACATGTACTTGTAGCATGTACATGGAGCCGTTGGGGTCTAAGATAGGGGACATAACTGATCATAAAATTCATATTTCCTCACCTCCACGCCCAAAGGAATGAGATAATACACGATGCAGGAGAAAGAGAGAGAGATCTGTGCTCTCGAAGAGACTGAAGCCAAAGATTTTGAGTCAGACTTAGGTATGGCTCAAATATCACTCCCAGCCGCACCCAAGATGGGGACAGAGGTTTGCTCATCTCTCATAAGAGTTCAGCAAACTTCCATGCTTGCCAGGGCTAATATTGTGACCCATAGTTGAGTGTGCGTAGCGTAAGTAACACTGTGATATACAGTTTAGTCAGCACATGTACCATTAGTAACACTGTAATTTACATTTTCATCCAGTACATGTCAGCGCACACCAATGTTATTACAACGTGCACGTCAAGGATGCTGATTGTATTATCTGGTGGTGCTGGGGGGCTGAGGTCCTAATCAATGGATGTGGGAGGTGGTGCAAAGGCTAATGTACCACCAAATGGTGGAGTTGCAACAAGGTGTGAGGGTGGCAAGGAGCAATGAGGCCCTAACTGTTCTTGGGCAGCAGCATTATGAGAAGGTTGCAAGGGAAATGATGCACCAGATGGTCTTGAGCAACAACCTGAGCATGTAACTCCTGACAGTACCCCCCCCCCCACCAACAGGGCTCCCAAAACGGGAATAACAGGACATGATTTGTCAGGTAAGCAATTGTGAAAAGCTGTAGGAGCATTGCAGACATGGGACTGTGGTTCCCAGAAACAGTTTTCCTGGCCATAACCTTTCCAGTCTAACAGGTACTAAAGTTTACCACAAACACAATGGGAATCCAAGATGGCATGAACTTTGCCCATCTAATTCCACTGGGGGTGTAGCTATGCAGTTACTAGTATTGGGATCCCATGGTTTCAGCAATGAAATAATGAACACACAATAGATCTTAAGTGCTGGTGATAAACACAGTTTCATTTGACCAGGTTCAGGACCCGAGTCATTTCAAAACAGCCAATAAAATGGGGTAACATGGAGAGATATGTTATTTGTTGACAACCATACCTTGTTTCCTACTGTCTAGAATGGTTCTTGAATTTGATGTTTATCAGCTGAGAATCTGCAAGATTCCTTTGCCTGGGCCAAATTAAATTTAGCTTGTTCTTCGAGGTTGCATAAGTGACGGTGATCATCTTGCACTGCTGACACCTTAACAGGGGTTACCTCTCCCATGGGGTTGTACGTGGGTGGTAACCCTGAATGCAATCAAAATGAAACATACCAAGAGATGCATGATCTGCATTGTTATATGGAAATTATATGGCCCATAAAAGAGAAGTCCAATCACCCTCAAAATTGAGCACCATACAGTGTAAGTTGTTCTCCATGGTTTGATTGGTCCTTTCTGCTTGATTATCTGTTTGGGGATGGTAACTTGATGAAAGGTGCACATCTATGTCTAATGATTTACATAACATGGTCTAGCACTGGGCAATGAATTGTAAATCATGATCTGTGATTTGGACTGAACGTAGTCTATCTAGCCATTTAGCCGTACAATGTTGTTCATTAAAATGGAAGCTAGCTCTGCTGCTGTGGGGAGTTTTTTTCAGTGGAATTAGGTGAGCCATTTTCAAGAAAGGGTTTACTACCATGAGTATGGTTGTATGTCCTAATCTTGTTTGTAGCAATTCCATCATGAATCAAGGGAGACAGTGTGCCATGGCCTTAGTGGACTAGGGATGGAACGTAAAGGTCCTGTGGGAGGTTCATTTGCACTTTAACTTGAGCGCAAGTTGTGCAAGTACCCATGTATTCCTGTACATTTTTAGACATAGATGGCCACTAAAATTGTCTTTTGAGTAGTTTTAATGTATTTTATGTGCCTGGATGTCCCTTAAGAATGTTCTCAAATTGTAACTGCAGAGTCATGTGCTGCAAGTGTTTACAAGGAATATACAGTTTGATATTACGGTAGAGAAGGCCATCCCTAGATACCAGGGCCCATATGTATGAAGACATTTTGCATTTCTTAATGGTACAATTTGCAGTTCGGGCCATTAACAAATGCAAAATGCCCTTTTGATATGTACAAAATGCATTTGGGGTAGTGCAAAAAACAACTTCTACCTAGTAGAAATCACATTTTGGAAATCGCAAAATAGGAAATCTCTAAAACTGATTTCCAAATTGTAAATTGCTAACTGCATGTCCACAGGATTACCTAATTGCGTCTAGTTGTAAAATGGGCATTTAGGAAATGAAATTTCGATCGATTCGTGTCAGGTGGTAACCACGTGCAAACTATAAAGAGGCACCCAAAATTCATCAGGTTCTTTCACAAAGCTAGCTTTGTATGTTCTGGCAAGGAGGGGAGGATTACTGCTGGTAGGCAGAGAAGGTGGAGGAGTCAGGAGAGGATATTTAGGGTGAGGGTCTCCCTTTTTGAACAGAATGAGTAGTAGTTTTATGAGAGGTACAGACTCAGTAGTCAGGTAATTCTTGATTCAGTTTCTGAATTACAACCTCAGCTACAGACCCTAACACTCAGAAGCAATTCAAATCCACCACATGTGCAGATATTATGTTGCCTACACCTCTTACCTTCTGGAAGTTGCCAGGGGTTCATATCAGTGGCAGGGGGTGTCACAAAGTGCCTTTTCCAGGTTCTTTCAAAGGTCCTTGGACATCATGATTTGTAAAGGTAACCAAATATATATCTTTCCCAATACCTCCCAATTATTGCAACAAACCAAATTGAAGTTCCACCGGGTAGCACGGTTCATCCAATGTCATTGGATGTGTTGATGGCACACATATTGTCAAACGTCTCCCCTCAGCAACTGAATTCATCTTTAGGAACAGGAAAAGCTCACACTCATTAAATGTGCAGGTCGTGTGATGCCTCATGTATCATAACAGACCTTACGACCAGATTCCCAGGCAGCACCCATGACTCTTTCATGTTCCTCCACAGTGGAACAAAACACTGACTATCACAGGGTGAATTTGGCGATGGATTTTTACTAGGTATGAGATTCTCAGACTCAAATAATACAGTGGCTAAGACGGTTTGAGTAATTTAACGTTATGATTTTCCTTCAGTGAAAGGTGGTAAAAGAGGGCACACATGACAATGCGTTTACTCATAGAGAGGACCTCGGTGATCCTGAAGCCCCAGTTTCGCTGCCTCCACAAGACTGGTGAAGCACCACTGTACAGACCTGAGACATGCCGCAAAATCATAGCTACATGTTGCATACTGCACAATAGTTAAATGAAGAAGGGTCTGCACAAGATCCCAAGAGAGCCTGAATCTGACTATGATGATGATTTACCACCACTACAGGTGCGGCAGGAGGGTATATATGCAGCAGAGGGACAAGAATGATGCGCAGAAATAACCAACAACTTTTTCTGAGGTATTTAAAACATTAATAAGTAGAAATCACACATGATGGTAATGCATGGTGCATAACTAAGAGACATTTTATTCAGGTAGCGAAAACCTTGTTTCTCTGAAGAATCAACTGCATCCATTGTGGATGTAACATATTTTCAACTAAGCAAGAAAGCGGCTCATTTACCTATGGACTGCTCTGCTGTGTGCACAAGTGTCACTTATAGAAGCCCTGCGTCAGAATGTAGGTGCGTCACAACCGGCTGAGTGAAGCTCAAAATAAAATATGCAAGATAGGCGTTCCCACTCTAAAACTAGAGTAAAACTGATGCTGTCATATTTGGGGTATTCTGGAAAATGATGCATCATTGGCAAGCAGCCCGCTAAGGCTGATCTGCGTCAAAATGCCTGCACATTGGTAACTCCAGCATAGGAAAAGATGCATTGGCCTTGGTATAGAAAGATAAGAATTCACAAAAAAGTGCTGGAGGAGATTTATAGACCGGCAGGGGTTAACTCCCCAATACTCATAATCAACCACAAAGAAACGCCTGGGTCTAGAAAGAAGACATAAGTCAAGAAGGAGTAAAAGGGATGAGTTGGTGTACCTTCCTACTATGGGGTATTCCCTATTAAGTTTCCTCACCCATCAAAGGTGGCATGCTTCATCGCAGGGAACCTTCTAATACCGTGATGCCTAGTCATGGTGCTGGCTACAACCTCCTGAATAAAGGGAGCAGCTTAGGGATGTTTTCAGAGGTATGATAGATACCTTTTCTAATGAGCGTGGAGTGGAGAGGGAAGCAGTGTGTGAGTGAAGGGGCGTGCTAATTAAAACTTGGCTCCATGGTACGCAGCACATTTTATTCATGTATCCCTGGGTCTGGGTAAAACCCAGTGAAATCAGCAAGGTAAAGCTATACCTGCTGGATAACAGATATATGTGGAGTGCACTGAACAACTAGTGTTCACAAATGTAAGTCGAATCTTGTGGTATGTCATCAAAGGCAATCTTTATTTTTCTTGTTAATGGAGCAGAACAGCCAACGCGTTTCATTCACACTTCATCAAGGCTAGAGTAATGGTCTTTAATATATGTAGGTTGTCGCTGTGGCTTTCCACTGTATTTCATAAATTTCATAAATTTCCATTCAAAGTATCCTCTTGTGTTTAAGAAACAACTGTATTATATCATTGTTGGTATGTGAAAAGACTCGAGACGAGTGCTCACCAAAAGAAGCTGGTTTGGGAGCTTTAGCGTGGCATGCGTCAAGGTGTCTCAGCCTCTTCACTTACCAACAATGATATAGGTCAACATGTTTCTGCCAATAACCCTCTGTAGAGGTGTTGCAGCATTCTTCAGGTTGATGTGGATGATGGATACATCCAAACTCAACGGCTGGCAATAGGTGATGAACACTCATTCCACAACACTTATTCAGATGAGTCACATGTAAAGTGATGGAGCAATATCTACCATATCATGAATGTTCAACCAGCAAATACATGTTTGAATCTAATCTTTGTCTTTTTGTTCATGTCACAGTCCCAGTAGGCATCTACTTACTCACATCTTGTCAACTAGAAGTTGGCCTTAAATGTTTACAATCATGTCATTAGATCTGTTGAGCAACATGGGCCCATGCCTCACATCTATCAAGTCACATATACAGAAATGCGATGTGAAACTGTGTTCTGCATCAGGGGGACAGGCCAGGCATGCCACAGTTCCCTGTCAAAGTTGAATGTCAGTCTCCACTTGACCTTGAGCAGTGATGATATGCATAGCTAGCAGCCTTGCTGTGTTGTGCAGCAGCAAATTGTTCAATAAATGGCACTCAGTAACATTTGGAACACAAACCACCAACTACCAGACCTGCAAATATCTCCAAAATTTGCTGTCTCAATAATGTGTCACCATGCAGATTGAATGCATCTTGCTGGAACTCACCCTGTTGCATATACCATTAGGGATAGCGACTGATAGTTGTCATGGAGAAAGGCCTAGTGTCATGCTAACATGCAAATTTGACACTTCTAAAGAGTGTATACATGCGTGTGTGGCTTCACACATAACATAGAACATGTGAAATATTCACTGCCAACATTGCCGCATAAACCACATCATGCTACAGTAGAGATAGGACATATGTGCCATGCACCACATAGCAATGCTATGAGGAACAAAGGATTGTAAACAGAAAGTAATGAACAGATGACAATGTACTTTCAGTAGGTGAGCAGCGTCACATTGAATAGGTAACATGCAAACATCTGAACATTTGATTAATACAGAGATGTCAGGAGTGGGGATCCCCTTCGATAATAAGGCAGATTAACCTGTATGTGCATACACACAAACTCAGTGGACATGGTAAGATGGAGGGCATTGGATTGGAAGGCAACTCTGCATTATAAGAGTTATCTCCCTCTGACCTACGTGTACAAGTGCATAGTAGAAATGCCCACTAACTTGTTGTTACTCCAAGGTGAAATGTAAATTGAGTGTGTCCCATTACATAAGCCTATGTCAGGGAATGTTGTAACCTAGACCAGGAGGTACTCACAAAGACTGTGCCTCTGAGAAGATGTACTGATACTATTGTTGGCTTTGAGTAACACATACATCATGTGTCAATGCTACCATCATGTACATTGTACATCACAGCCATGGTAACATTGTGTCCCATTAAACCCCACAGAGGTAACACAACATGATTCCAGCGTGGCTTGGCCCTACACAGAGTGCGCTTGAGGGGGTCATTACAATGAAGTAGGATTTGCTGTTACATATGCAAATCATTGCATACTCTGCATGATGTCCTGGGATTGGACATAGAGTCTCATACCTTGGTAATGGCCACACAGTGCTGGCCAGATGGTACACCCACACCACTGCTATGTTTGCAAGCAAATTTAATGATTTGCTCATGTACCAAATATGATAGTTCTTGATGTTGACCCTTGTCCTGCATTGATCTTGGAATAGCCAACTGTGGACAATGCAGGCACTCTTTGCCCTTTAGTCAAGGATGCAACTGTTACATGCAGGAATGCCTGCCACTGTGTATCTGTGCATTACCGTAAAAAAAAAATGCTGTGACTCCTTCAGCTCCAACTATGTGTGTTGATGAAAACACAGCACAAAGAGAATCTAATAGGGTAAAAAAATATGTTAGGGTTGAACTGCATGCAATATTATCCCTGCACAGGTAGTATACATAGAGGTATTTCATGTTAGAGCCCTATACTGGCAGAAAATACACCTATGGCCATCTAGTGTGAATGCCAACACACATCAAAATGTTCACTTAAGACATCTCTGTTGGGAAATGATGTGATGCATGAAAATGGTAAACATATTCCTACTTGGAAGTTATGACACTTGATTGGCCTACGCAAGCCGGCCTCATGATGATCTTAACATAGCTAAATATATTTTCCAAACACTTTTCGGCATGTGTTATGTACATGTGCCACACACATAGTGCCAGACACCAAGCCCAGACAGCAGATGTGTGTGCACCGCAACATGATATGTTGTTCTGTATTTGTCTTTTTTGCTACATTATGGTATACACGTATGAACTGGAGATCTATAGACCAAGCCACATGCTTTTCGTATCTAGGCATTAAATCTGTGAGCTGGATGCCACATACACTGTAGACTGACTGTAGCAGCCAGTGTATGGTATTCCCTGAGTGCGTATTATGTCCACAACACATCTAATGTCCAGAATGCAGTACGCAATTCAAGTATGGGCATAATCATATATGAAAATGTAAATCTCATTTGCATTGGAGTGCAATTTCTGTGAACCATAAATGCCTACTACGTTTATACTTACGTCAATGCTAGCATTATAAAAACTGCAATGCATATTGATAATCTCAAGATATGCATGTGACAATATCTCTGGGTATCTCACAGCAACATATTGCCTGCCCTAGTGTCCACATCAGGAACACAAGGAGTCACATATATGCACACTGTTATACTACACATGCGAAACACCCCAAGTCTACAAGCATGTCAACAAATATATTTTGTGCAGGAAATGTGATCCCTGGGGTTGTTTACCCACATTGCACCAATCAGTACACTGTACCACACACAAAAGGCTAGTTGCATCAATGAAAACACACACATTGTTCCATTGCGGGACAGATTGCACCTGGAGTGTTGAACGGAAGCAATACAAAGCGCCTGGAGTGTTGGACAGATGCAATACAAAGCGTCAAAAACAATTCACTGTGCATTGTCATGTATTGTGTCTAACCAAAGCTTTGGCTACGTCTCTAGCGATGTGTCAGAAAAAAAAACACTTTGATAGGAAAAGTGATGCCTTAGAAGTAAATGTGAGGCATCCACAAAGGAAATGATGCAATGGCTCAGCCATGCTGCAAACCAGCAAGTGTGAAGTTCTTTTTGCTTTTACTTACAGCCTTTTTCTCTGTCCTGGCTGCTGGAAAGTTCTTGATGTGTGCTCTTGTGATATATATCGCATGTTCAATGTACAGCGTATGGTACATCAACTGAAGCAGCGGTGGGCAGATGTTGTAATTTGGGAAGCAGATCTCCTCGATCTCCTGGGAATTGAAGTTGGTGGGCCTTTTGGCTAGTCCCTTTTTTCCATGAGCTTGTAGCAGTGTGGCTTTAGCAAACATCTTTGAGTGCTTTTCAACAGGAACAGCCACATATGTAGATGGGGTAGGATGGCATGACACAGGCTAACTCAGTTAAATCAACAGAACATGCCACAGGAGCCTGTTCAGGGCATTACAATAGCCAACATAGCCAAAACAAACCATGAAGTGCATGGGAGGCCTATTGGTGCCGGCGGATCCATCCGGCACTGTGCAGGGAGGATTAAAACCTGGCCTGCTTGGTCATTACTGACTCCAAACTGTAGGAGCCACCCGCCATGTAAGTTGCAGGGGAGTGTACTCACAGTTCACCAGGACATTGTTTGGACAGGGTTTTTGGCTTCCCCCAAAATTGTTACACATACATGTCTTTTCTAGAAAATTGTCACATTTCCTTAAAGAGCAATTACAGGACTTGTATAATAATTGTTCATTTACAGTGTCCAAGTAACATGTGAGGAGTGAAGTGACTAAGACAAACAAGCACGGGTACTGTCTGATGTGTGTAGCATTGCTCAGAACATATTGACTTGAGAGGGCCCCAGGAATCTCATACTATGCAGAGTGTGGTTTGTCTAATTGGTCTGTTCACATAGCCATCAAATCTAGGTACCCTTGCAATATGTAGCAAGGTAGGCTGCATTTTACTTTGTCTGCACTCTGAGCACCAGATACATGATATGCCTGGTATTATCTGAAAAAACTGGAATATGGCATACATATGTTCAACATTAGGGCATTTTCAGTTTGCCATATGCTACGTTTCCAACGTACAGACTATATCAGACATTTGTAAAGTCAATGTACTGTGCTTCATATGTACACATTATACATGTTCAGCTTTCACAGAGCAATGCACCATGTTTCTGTCTTGTAGATGAACCACATCCATGCACCCTTGGCGAGGTGGAGAGCATCAGAGAATGTTTCACCTGAACGTTTCCGTGCTCTGTAAGGATTGTGTGTGTTTTCGTATATTGTTTGCATTGAGATGTGGAAAGAGAATCATTAGTATGCATAAACAAGCATTACCCTACATGTAGATTTACAAAAAAAGTAGGACAAAGTTGCATGTGCAATTGACAGAGACAAATGGCAATGTGAATACATTGGCAATGTATGCAGTCCCTCATGATAGATGCGTCAGAATCTGATGAGCTAATGTTGGGCCAACTATGGTGTGGATTGTTATGGCACATGTACCATCACCTGCCCCCAAACCAACAGATTGCCATATGTGAAAATGTCTCTTACCCATACTATGGACAGAAAGTGATATATGTTACCCAAAATATGTGACAGAAATGAATATGTGACAGAAATGTTGAATGGCATTCACTGTTATTTTCCTGACACAGCATGTTTACCTGAGTCCAAATTTAGAGTTGGATACAAGTGTGTTTGGGGTGTAACACATATACCAGACAATGCTACCAATTGCCAACAGTACATTTTTATGTGAAAATGTGCACAGTGAACATCTAATCCAATTTAATAGTCCTCCTACTGTGTGTTCACATCATACCATGGCCATGCATGCGGAATACCTCTGTCATCGCTACATAAATATGTACAGTGTAAATGATTGAAGGGATGTGAGACATACATGCCATTCAAATGGCAAATTGTTTTGTGATACATACATGCACCAGTAGCTCGGCGTCGAGCCAAAGTTCAGATTCCAATGGACATGTATGATCTTGTGAGCAGGCTCTGCTTACCGAAACATTATTCCTTCCAAGTATAAATGCTGCATATGTATTTTTGAATTTGCATAGTTAAAATGAATTATTCATTATAGCAAAACCAGAGTTCAAGTTACATATCCCATCTTATTGTTGTAAGTATATGAGTCCATTATCTATATCAATTACTTGCTTGGCTTCACCCCATAGCCTACAGTTGCTAGGTTAGATGAACAATGATCTCATTTTTACCATTTCCCATGGCATGTATAGCTTGATTGAGGGATGTGTGCCCTGGCTCTTAACATTTTATATGTGTGTGTACATTGTACAATTGCTGTCATGTGTGGCTACAATCACACTGAAAGTATGTGAGGACTCTCATAGGCAGAGGAGCACATTAACCCAACAAATGGCAGTGTGGCTTACTACACCATTTGTCAATTAACACACAAACCAAATTACTTGGTATTCGCAGCTCATGCTTACTGATATCCAAGGTGTAGCACTGAGCTTCTACAGCCCTCAGTGGCAGAGCAGCAATGTTGTTTAGGAGAAGTCTGACCATTAATCTTTGTATGTTCTAAGTGGATGGTCTATGATGGTTCTAATCCATTTAGAGGCAGACATATATGCATGATGACATTGTCATAATACCTGTGCTAGGTATATGTGAATGTGTAAGCATATGTTTGTGGCTCACATGCATCACTGGCCCTATTAGTAGACTTCTACTTGTGTGTGAATCTTTGGCCTATTTCACTGTGTGGGACTCAAGGTAGCAATTATAATTGTCACACAACGACTGTCAATATTGGACAGTAATTTGGTACAGATTGATATTGCAGTGGGGTTGCATGATGCTTGCACTTCAGATCTGAGCATGTGATAGAGCCAGTAGCACATTTAGCAAGATATGTTGAGAAGTGTGTTTTGTATGTACACATCAACCATGGTCAGGTTTATCCTATCTGCTACAGGCATGTAACAGGCTGGTTCATTTTAGTGTTTTTATTTACATGTGAGCCAGGAGCAAAGAGCTAGTGACAGTCCTTGCAGCAAAAACCCCAACATAGATTTCAAGCCCTAGTATGTCCAGCCAGAGTCCATGGGGGATACATATCATGTGACATGTTGAGGAGAGGAGTGTTCCAGTGAGGAGGATGTCGAAATTTCTAATATTGAAGTAAGGCTATGTTAACAGTTCACTAATGGCTAAGATCAACAGTTGGGAAATCACTTAGGGGACAACACCAGTTGACAAGTACACAGGCATAATCATAAGCACAACTCTAATAGGAAACTGACCATGTGGTACAGACAAATTTTTATCAGGCAGTTCTTCTTTGGAAAGTGTTACAGTCCACATCTTTGTCCTCTTATGTGTGTGGTGCCTCCCCTTAGGAGGGTGTTGCCAGTGCCGGAGCTGATGGAGGCACACACACATTAGGGGCTGAAGATGTGGTTCCCCTGTCCCTAGCAGCAACTGCCTGTGCCAACCAGGAAGGCAGCAAAGTGCTAGGAAGGACCTAATGGCTTCCCAGCATGGCAACAACGTTGCGGTGTAAAGGCACCCACGGTTGTTATGTTGGAGTCCTGCTTCCACTCCACAGATTCAAGGATGGTGCGGATAGCTTCTAGCTGGTTGGCTAACTCACTGATGCCACTTTGGCAGGGGAGTTGTTAATGGCTCTGTCTCATGACACCAGCAATTACAGCCAGGGACTGATCCAATCCATGGAGCAAAGTGTAGGTCTCTTACCGCACACTGTTGGAATTCAATTTGAGGGTCATCAGAGTCCAGGGCTGGGCTTAGGCTTGGGCTGGCACATGTGGTTTGTCTGGTGGTAGATGGATTTTCTGGAGACCCTGCTATGCAGTAGACCCTTCCTGCAACCAGAGATGGTGTATCAATGGGGGCCAGGATTTCCTGAAGGGTGTCTTGATCCAGTATTGGCAGGCTGTCCTCCTCAGCAGGTTCCTCATTCAGGACAGGCAGCTGGTCAGGAGGTGTTGTTTCATCCTTTGCAATGGAAAAGATATGTATTAATGGTGATCTATGTTAGATGTTGACATGTGTTATCTGCTTTACATACAGACTTTCTTCTAAATCCCTTTCAGTTCAACATTGATTCGTGGGACATATGTTACTCATAGGTTTGAGGCCAAGTTGCACTTCAATAGCCTTTCAGATGGCAGTGTCTGTGCATTGGTATCACAGCCACTGTTTCACATGGGTGCCTTCCCATGACATGACACACAATGAAACACAGTTACACAGCTTGCTGAGCCTACCATGCTTGCACGGCTGATTTGAGGTAAATTCCTCATCTTCCAGAGTGATTAGCTTACTTTTTCTAGCAGTCTATACTGATTGTTCTTCGACGTATTGACACCACTAATGTGCACATTTCACAAAGTCACCAGGACCCCTACATTCCCTGTGGCCAGTACTCAGGACACAGCTCATGTGAAGGTGATGTGGTTTTGGTCATATACTGAATTTGATCCTGCAGTCTCCCTTTCACACAGTGCACTGCGGTGCTCTGCCTTGTTGTACTGCCTTGCATTCACATTGTGCATTCATGTGGCCAAGGGTTACATATTTTACACTCATCCACACAAAGTTTGCTCCATAGTGGACATTGTGTAGCAACTTAGAAGGGATGGACCCTATCACAGTAGCTAGGTTGCTAGCACTAATGTCCACCCTATTGATAATTGCCAGAGGTATCTGCAGAGTTTCACACATCTTGGACTTAGGCTCACTTGTACATGTACATTCTTCCTCTGGTAGTCCTCATTTAGGCACAGGGACTCAACTTACTAGCACACAATGATGGCACCAAGATCATACATTGACTCGCATGTGCCTACAACACCAATAGTTTGAATGAGCATATCCAATGGAATGACATGGGAACCTTTATTTGAGAGCAATGCATTAATCTGTACCCCACATGCTAGCATTGCTGTAATTGGTGACATACCTACCCAGGTTTGCCACACAACTAGGCCCAGCAAATGTACTCTCTAACCATCCCTTACTCTTGCCGCTTGTGGTGGCATCTAGTTCAACCTTTACCTTCACATATGCCTGTTTCACCCCCTCTAAATTTGACATATGTGGCACACTGAGACCTTTTCCCTTCAGACTCCCTCCTGCCACGTGCTATTTCTTCATCCAGGTCCACCTCACATGTATGATATAGTACACCAATGGGCTCTTCTATGTCATGCATTCTCAGCTGTAGTACATGTGTGACAATGTTAGACACAGCAGTGTATGTGTGTTGTTCATGCTGGTTTGCATTATACATGTGCCTTCTCAACTCCTTGCAATGCAATATCTCCCCATTCTGATACCGTGTCAGTTCAAAGTACTCAGCCACACCTACATAGCACCGCACTACCAGGCATCCACCAATCCCACACACACTTCTTTTCATTCAACAAGCATTTTCCTCTTGTGTCTCTCACTTGCATTCAACTCCGCACCCAGTATGAATTGACATATGACAGGAGTTCAGGAGGTCCTTATCATGGCAGGTGACACCTGTGTGCTCTCACCCTGCATGTCAAGACAGCTGCATGAAATGTAGATTCATGCTTGTGATTATACACATGGCTTGTTACATTTTCCTATGTGCTGATACTTTGCATACCCCACACCTGTGCACCCTGTCAGGTGAGTAGTCTTTACTCTGAGAAAGCCAATCTATTTCATAGATTTACAGTCCTGATTTGTGTGCATGGGCCCAAGTAAGACAAACTAGCCTCATGGTGCAAAGTGGCTTGCATTGTCGCAGTCAGGTTGGGCAGGTATCCCTTCATGATGTGTTTTTCAAGTTCATGTTTTGTGCTTTGTTTTGTGGGACCTGTATTTCTGGTGAATCCCGTTCTACATTCCACTACAAGTCCCAGTATACAAATATGAACCTGGACTGGTGCGGCACATCACAAATGGAAAGGACAAACTTGACAGAACTGAACTGAGCTGTGCAATATGTGACTGGGCAGTGTGACTTACATTTATGTGATGTTGAACAGTGCATGAATGAGATTTCTACTCTTACCCTTGCAGACAGCACATAGCTTGGTTCACTGCACAACATGACATTTTTACCCATAATGCCCCTTATTGGCACTTACCCTGTAGGTTGTGGTGGTTCTCGTAGCCAGCATTGTCCTGTCATGGAAATCCTGCCACCAACTCTGCTGGTATGGCAGCTACCACCCACTCCTCCAAGGCATCCAGCTCCTCACTGAACCACGGAGCCTCTTCCTCTGGTCTGCATGGCTGTCTGCAAGTTTTTGGCCAGGGTCTCCTTCATCCTGTGCTCATAGTCGTGCCAGCATTTCTTGCAGTTGTTGCATGCCCTCTTGGCTTGTCTCTCACAGATGGCCTCTTTCTTTCCTAATGGCAATTTGGAGGTGACAAAGATCTGGTGTTCATGCTTTGTCATCTCCGTGATCAAGATGTCATTCTCCTCCTCACTAAAATTGCACTTCCTCTTCCTCTGTGAGTTTGTCTGGACATCCTGGCTGGTGCTGGAGTTGTTGGGGTTGTTGCCCTAGCTATTGTTCTATACTCACTGCTCCATGGCTGCCTTGTGTGAGGTGTGCAATATTTTTTGGCCTCGAAGTGTAACTTTTTAATGTGATTTCTGATGCTTGATGCACTCAAAAGTAACACGTAGGTAGTTAGCACTAGTTTAAGTGCCGCTATAAAAGCCTTAAGTCACATTTGCTGCACATGCATCAGTTTATGTTATGGCATTCTGCCCGTGGATGCATCAATTTTCTTTGATGCAAAGTGTGGGCTACACCATGGAGTGCCTTATTGTATATATGGCATATCCATGGTGTTTTAAAATGACATACCTCAGCACAAGTACTTCTGATGCAGAGCTGTCTTGATGCAGCGATGCATCAGTGTTTGTAACAGAGTCCTAAAGTATTGTAATTTCTTTATGTAATTTGTGATGCTTGATTCACTCAAATGTGATGCGTAGGTGGTTAGCACCACTTTACGTGCCTCATGTCAATTTTGCTGCACATGTCAGTTTGCGTTACGACATTACGCCTATGGATGCATCAATTTATTTTAACCCACAATGGGGCTACGCAAATCCTGGCCTCCTTTCATAAATATGGTGCATCCAAGGTGTTTTAAAATGGCGTACCGCAGTGCAAGTATTTCTGATGCATTGCTGTCTTGACGTAGCAATGCGTCTGTTTTTGGAAATGAGGCCCAAAGTATGTAATGACCAACAAAATAAAGTCGACTCATGATGCTGTGCATTCAGTGCTTCACTTCTTCCGGCCTCTGGGGTTGGGTGCCTTGTCAGCAACACTGGACTGCAGAACAGTTGAAATATCAGTTTCAGAAGTTTTTCAGTGTGAATGTCTAGAAATCCATGCCTCCTGAATAGATGTGCCACTGAGGCTACAGCCCTCTTCACTCTCAGGTGGCAGCAGGATGTTGGGAATGCATAGATTGTGGGTCTGAATATTCTCAAGGGCTGTGGTCCCTTGTACTAACCACGTGCATCATGCTGACAGCAATATCCCATGTCAGTGTGTATGTTGACAGTTTGCCTTACTAGTGTTGTTGTGGCTCCTACCAATTGGTTGATGGAATGTGTGAAGGAATGAAAGCATGCCCGGTACTCCCTCTGTCTCTGCACACGGTGCTCCTTCAGATGACTCTTAACAGTCCTTATTTGTTATGTTTGCAGGCACTGTAAAGAGATGATGGACTTCTCCAAGTCACCAAGCACAGGAGAATTCTCTGACATATGGCCTGACACTTATCATTCTAGACTGTTGATAGTTAGCCTCTGCATTGTCTGTGTGTCCTACCCAAAGATGTTGTGGGGTCCCTGCTCTGCAATTGTACCTCATCAATTTCCACACAGTGAGGTTTTGGTGAGATAGTTGTTCTCCTAGTAGTTGGAGTTGAGGTGATGGGCTGAATAGATGGTGATTTTGTTTTCTCAATTTCCCCATGTGTGTGAGTAGCTTCTTCAGCATCAATTGTTTCTAGTATGCCCTGGTTGTGGTCAATGGAAATGCATGTATATATTTAGTGTAAATAAATGGTTCAGGTTTGTTCACAATATTGTCATAACTATGCTTTATGTTTTTGTGGCATGTTTATGATCTAAAGATATGTTTGGTGTAGTTATCAGCACACAGTACAGCAAGCAACTTATGTGTACTACAACTCCCATGATACATTCCCAGGGCAGGGAAAGCATCTCAATTGAGTTATTTATGCTGTGATGTCTGATGTATGGATTTGCTAACATTATGTTATGTTGAGTAAGTAAAGGGAAGACGACTTACCCTGGATGGAGCCAGCAGGATTGGAGGTATCAGTGTCAGACACTCCCACAACATTCTCTGGTTCCAGGGCCCCATCAATGAGTGTCTCCATTGGAGTGGGAGATTGTGTTTTGAGGGTTCACCATCTGTTTAAGGACCCTCAGCCATATTTCTGACCACCTTCTTCTTTCTTCCAGACCTCAGGTCATACCAGCATTGTGTATCTCTGGGATGGTCCTCTGGGTGACACCGAGGGAGTTCACCATCTCCAAGATGCTGGTCCAGATCTTTTTTTTTTGGCGCTCTGGTACCGTAAAGGAGGCCTTCCTAAACAGTTGGTCCATATGGGAGACGCATTCTTCTGTCAGGAGCTCCAGCTCCTTTTCTGAAAATGTCACCTTCCTCTTCCTGCCCCTTGAATCCTTGTCTCCATCTTCTTTGAACATGGTGTTCTCCAGGAATGGTGTAATACACTGGCAGTAGTGATGCAGGAGCACTTCTTTAAGTCCAGCACATCCCTGTACATCTGAATTGTGGCCACAACCTGTAGATGTAAAGTTTCTGATCTAACATCATCATTCTGCATCCAGAATGTGACTTTTTTTTGGCGATTTCCTACTAGGAAATCACAATTTTGCTATTTCCAAAATTGCTATTTCCCAATTACAAATGCAGATCCATAGGAATCACTGTTAGTGGAATCGGCTGTTACATACATACTTTTCTGTATGTTCCTAAATAGCGATTTTAATGTATTTGCAATTTGGGAGTCGCAAACTCGAAATTTTGTACCTATGGCCCCAAGTTTTTCTGCTCATTACACCAATCAGTTACAGATTTCTGATTTACAACTTCCTTTAGGTCTTCCAGGAATGTTGGTGTAATCATGGTGCCTTTAACCCCTTCGATGCTGCGCAGATTCCGCCGCTGTGCTGGCGGAATCTTGCGCGGGCGTGGTCATGACGGAATGGTTCCGTCATGAGCACAGCTCAACCGTGGGTCATGACGGAACCATTCCGTCATGAGCACCGAAGGGGTTAAATGTCTCTAGAGGAACAATGTTTTGTGGTATCTATGATGGTAAGAAGCTCTCTAGTTTCCCTATAAATGAAAAGGCATCTGTCTTTGCATTTTCCTTCCCTGGACGAAAAGTAATGATAAAATCAAAGTCATTGTAGAACAAGGTCCACCTAAGTTGTCTTGCTGTTAAGGAATGAGACGAATATTTAAAACTGTAAAATCTAGTGATCTGTATAAACAGTGATTGGATGTCTCACCTCCAGCTAATACTGTTGCCATTCTTCGAAACCTGCTTTAATTGCCAACAGCTTACGATCAGATTTGGCAAAATTGTGTTCTGCTGGTAAAAGCTTGCAGGAATAGTATGTAATTTGATGTATTTGCCAAGTATGTTTTGTCTGTTTGTGATAAATGTACTCCATAGCCATTTGGAAAGCAACTGCTTCTACAATATAAGGGGCTTTGGTGTCTGGATGACCCAAAATAGGGGCTATGGTGAACTATCTTTTGCATTTTTGGAAGACTTCGTCAGCTTCTGTGTTCCATAAAAAGGTTACAACTTTATGCAAGAGTCTGGTAATGGGAACAATGGTTTTAGGAAATCCATCGATAAATCGCTGGTAGAAGTTGTTGAACCATAAACATTCCTTGTCTTGTTTTATGCTAGTGGATGATGGCCCTTGCAAAACTGCTTCTACCTTTTTTGAGTCTTTTTAAACACCTTCCGGACTAAGGACATATCTCAGAAATTCCACTGGAGAAGGGTGAAATTCACTCTTTTCCAGCTTGACATAGAAGTTTTTCTCTTGCAGTTTTAGAAGGATAGCACATACTTGCTTTACATGGTCAGACATGTATCGAGAATAGATTTGTATATCATCAATGAATATGGTACAGCAAACATCAATGAACTCACAGAGCACCTCATCATAATGAGGGATCACCTCGTGATTGCTGCTACCCAGAATCAATATTCAAACTGGGGTGGCAGAAGCTTTATATCAGAATCGATCAAACTCTGGAAAAGCCTACCGAGCCGCATAAGCCGTCTTCTACCAGACAATGAATACGAGCCATACCATGTGGCTCCATAATGTTTGTCGCAGAGACGATATGGACCCACCTCCACTATGCCCTCTGTGTCCTCTACTAGAAATAAATGCTCTACCAGAAAAGCAGTCAAGCTCAGGGAGGAGGGCCTGGTCCGCTTTGCGTCTGATTGATGTGAAGTCGTCCACTGCACTCTGTTGTCAAACCTCATGTAGAAAAGGGATACTATTAATACTTGGGTACTGCCTTAAGTCTTAATTACCCCTGAGCCCCCTGATACTGTTGTGTGTGTGTAAGACTATTAAATTCATACCTGCATGGCATTAGACATTATGGTATCTTTAGAGAATCAGATGACTGCTCTGACTCTCAACCAATAGTGATCTTAAAACAAGATGGACCCTTCAGGCCACAATGAAACAAAGAAATACAATCTGAGACTAGAGATTCATAAATGGTATAAACACATACAGCACGGACTAACTATGCCACGTAGTTATGACAGTATGGGCTCTTTCAGTGTAAAATATAAACATCTAGTTCAGATAGCTTTGCGTTACTACTCACTTAATTATTTATAACTATGGTGTTCTCTTCACACCGTCTTTTCTGTAGTTTGTTTCATACCAGTATCACATGGTTAAGAAATGTAATAGTTATTTGATAACAATTTGAGAAATGCAACAGTTCTTTGTTAAAATTTCAGTTTTGATAACAATTTTTGTGTTAATGTTCTGATTGCATTCCATGCAAGGGTAAGTTCTGTAGAAGATATAAATAATTTCTCTTTATTCCTGTATTTTACAACCTACCTGCTACATCAGGGGGGAAGGGCAGGCCATCTGGGTTGCTACACACCTGGGCTACACAGTGAAGCAGGTAGAGACGTCTTCAAGAGACATCCTCTGTGTTAGTGAAGCAGGTAGAGACGTCTTCATGAGACATCCTCTGCGTTATTTTGAGCTCTTCCTCACAGCCAGTAGTGCATGGGCAAGAGTCTCCCACCCTTGACAAACTATTATCATTTATATCCACAGTCATTGACAATGACATAGTGATCCTGGCTGGTGATTTTAATTGTCAGTACAAACCATTGAAGGACCTGGAGGCCGGTGACCCAAATTAGGAGGACCTGCACTGGGCTATTCCAGTGGCCAATGCTTCGCCAATCCGGGCTTGGACACCACTAGTCGTACAGTTGAACACCCTTGCCTTGAACCATTAGCTCAGGGCGTGCAATGGGCATTCTAAATCTGATAGTCTGACAAACTGTACCTATAACAGGTCAGACTGCCCTTCGATCATAGACTATATTATGGTGAATACTAAATCTTGGCATTGGATGGTTAATTTTAAGATTGTCCCCATATATGACAGTGATCATAATGCCCTGATTTTAGAACTGGACTCTCCGTATATTGGGGATGTCCCTAAGGGCCAATTGTTGAAAACACCAGGGCCAATCATAAGTAGTTGTAAGAGGAGAGTAAGATGGGGTACCCTATGCCAATCTGGAGATAGATTATCTCTACTCTACCAAACAATCACACCATGTCTGGAGGTTGCAATCCAACTGAGTGAGTCTGGAGATTCTACTCGTCCACTCAGTGAAATTTCAGAAAACCACCAAGGCCTAGTGGCTGCCCTGGCGGATAGTTTTTCTCAAGTAGTACAAGTAAAGAAAGGCAGAGCACCCAGACATCCCTGGGATAATGGCAAATGCCGAAAGGCTAAGACAACCCTGCTTACAGCTATTAAATGTAATGATAAGCTGGAAATAAAGAAAAATAGGCTACTTCACAAACACGCAATTAAGCAAGCCAAAAAGGAGTGGGAAGCAGAAAAGTGGGAGTGCCTGAGAGATGCCTTAAATAGGAAGGATATGAGGTCCTTCTGGAAACTAATAAACACAGACTCAAAATAGGATAAACAAGCATTCAAGCCTAATTTGGGTGCTTTATTCCAGGGTAGAGGGTACTTTTGAGCAAGCTGAAATTCACATCTCCCGGCCACACACAGCTAGCCCGGAAATACCTGCAATTTCTCTAAAAGAGGAAACGGCTGTAATTGCTCGAGTAATACCGTATACGTGCAAAGGCTCCGGGCCTAGATAAGATCCCTGGAGATCTTTATCGCACAGAACCCAGCGTTTGGGCCCCGTATTTTTGGAGAATTTTCAACGCCATTTTTCTGGGAATGGAAATCCCCATAACATGGCTAGGGCCGGGAATCATCCCTATTTTTAAGAAGGGTTCACCCCTCCATCCTGCGAACTATCGGCCCATTAGCCTTATCGATGTTGCACAAAAAATCTTTGCTCGAGTGCTTCTGGACCGATTACAGAACTGGATGGAGGAGTCTTCCATTCTTAGCCCTTACCAGGCCGGCTTTCGAACAAAAATGTCCACAATCAATCAAGTTTTTAGGTTGCAATTATTGCACTGGAAAACAGTGATCTTGGAGGGTGGCAGTCTCTACATGATCTTTGTGGACTTAAAATCGGCCTTCTATATAGTGGGGGAAAAACTATGGGCTATATTATTTGATTTGGGGGCACCTCCATATTTATGTGAGATCTTGAAAAGATTACATGAGAATAATTATGCTCAAATTAGATATGGAAAGAATGGAGACCTCACTGACCGCATACCCATAGAGACAGGCGTGAGACAGGGGTGCGTTTTGGCTCCAACCCTCTTTTGTATTTTTATCAACGGCCTAGTGGGAGCCTTGACAGCGGGAGGGGACATAGACGCTCCAAAGCTAGAGGGCCGCAAGGTACCTGCCTTGATGTTCGCAGATGATACCCTCCTGCTGTCAAGATCACCAATGGGTATTCAAAGGGTTTTGAATAGCTTTTATTTACTTTGCAATAGGGGTTTGGAAATCAACACCCAGAAAACAAAATATATGGTGTTCAACGCAGGGCGCTCAAAACGACCCAATCCACAATTAGCTGGGGAAAGTCCCTGTATGTGAATATTTGGGATTATCCGTCAATGAGAAAATGGAGTGGGGTGATCAAATTAGGAAGGCTTGTCTTAAGCTGGCGCAAACATCAGGGGGCCTAGCGAAACAGCAGAGGAAGTGTGTACATAAGTTGCTGGGGCCCGTGCTGGAAATATATAAGGTGCAAGCCAGAGGGGCTGCCCTGTATGGAGCAGAACTATGGGGTCACAGGCCATCCGAACAACTTGCCAGGATTGAAAACTCATTTCTTAGACAACTGCTGGGACTTCCCAATAGTTCCCCATTAACTCCGCTCCAAATGGATCTGGGTGTCGGCTCAATGACACTGGAGGTTGCGCTTAGACCTCTTCTTTACTGGCGCCGCCTATGGAGTACTCCAGAGTTATCTATGTGTAAGGAGGAACTGAGGGAGGTTCCTTCTTATCCATTGGAATGGGAGACCTATGGGACAGTCCGGAAGAAAGCTTTTGGCAAAGCCAAGAAAGGCATTGATAAACAAAATTAGGGATCACCATCTCAATGTATTACTGAGGGGCACCAGGACAGGCACACTTACATCATCCTTTTTAGAAGTTCAACTGCAATATACCTTAGAATCTAGCATAGATGACATACAGCCCTATCTTGCTAAAAAACACTACTTGCAGTTTAGGTATGGTGTACTTCCTTTATGTGCTGTTACCTATAAGTGAGGGGGCAGTTCTATGAAAGATTGTCCGTCATGTAAAAACTGTACGGAGACTGACCTGCATGTGCTGTTTTTCTGTCCCACATTCAAGGAAATAAGGAATCTTTGGTTACGACAGGTTTGCAGGAACCTTGGAACTTCCCATTGCTCACAGGCTTATAGGATCCTAAAATATGATATCGGCATGCCAATTGTATATTCAGTTTCCCGTTACCTGTTCTCAATGTGGTGTGCACGCTGTGCAGTTTTAAAGAAAGATTAAGTCTAAACCACCCACTCTATACACTTACTACGATTCGGGACACATGAATTTCTACAACATACTCAAGATACTCAGTGCCTCTTAAGCTATTTAATAGTTTTTTAACATTGTAATGCTTTCATATTTTGATGTGAATATAAAAAAAATATATATTGACAAATTGTTTTGAATTTATTAATGTTTTATTTGTGCTGTTAAGGTCTTGTGAGGCCGAAATAAAGTATCTCTTGACTGACTGACTGTATTTTGCATTGGTAAGTGCTTACTGTTCTTGTTTTGTCTTTCAGATGCTGTTTTCCAGATGCGAGGTGCAGTGAGTGAATCAGATTTGGGATGCAACGAGATGAAGTAGAGAAGTCCTCCACCAAGGAATCAGGTAAAATGCGATGCGGCAGATGGAGAGAGCAATCCATGCTCTCCAAGAGACTAGAGCCAAAGCACTTGAGTTAGGCTTGGACATAGCTTAAATACGAAGTTGCGCCAAACCACGCCCAAAATAGCTGCTGAGGTTAGCTAAACCCTCAAGAGAAGTCTGCAAACTCCTGTGTTTGCTGGTACTAATATCGTGACCCATAGTTGAGTATGTGTAGCATAAGTAACACTATGATTTACATTTTAGTCAGTGTGTGTAGTGCTAGGGACACTGTAATTTACATTTTCAGCCAGCGTGGGTCAGTGCACCATAAGGTTATTACAACGTGCACTTCAAGGATACTGATTGTATTACCTGGTAATGCCGGGGGGTGCTGAGATCCTAATCAGGAGGTGGTGCAACGGCTAATGAGAGAAAAAGCTAATAAATGTTGGAACCCAGCAGGGAAAGGGAGATCCTAATGATCAGAAGATAGAGCCCTCACACACCCGAATGGGTGTCATGCTTCATCATAGGGCTTACTCCTCGTTGGACCGGCACTACAATGTCTGACGGGTCCCACAGGAGAGCTCTTGGTCGGAGATCTTCTGTTTTTGTTGATGTGTCAGAAAAAAGTGAATTTAGGATGGTGTGCTAGAATAAGTGCTTTGTGAATTAACACTGCTCAAGGGGTACCTATCCAATTTTAATAAAGTGGTTCATTTGACAGAGATAAAAAGAATGAGTGAGTGCTGTCAATTGAGAATCATGAGTCGTGACAGCCTCACAGTGAGTGTTGTGGTTCAACATGTTTCAGGCATTGTTGGCTGGGATCAATGCACAGTGTTTCTTCACGACCAATAAAATCCCTACCCTACACCTACATGGGACATCTGACATGCACTAGGTATTCTGAATTAGACTACTGTTTGCTATACAAGCTTGTATGCAGAAAAAAGAGTGAGATGTTAAAACAAATGTATAAGTTTAGAAGGGGTGTCACCTAGTATCAATCATATAGGTTGACAATCCCAACAGCATTCACATTATGCCTTATATGTAAATGTGGTACAAAAGGGGGTGGTGATGGACGGAGCATCAGAACCAATCAAACACTCACACCCAGTCAACAGATCTGGGTTTGACCCATCACCGTTCTTTAGCCCACTCTGCCACCCCAGTTGAGAAATGGCCATATGCAAATCAGTCTGACCCTGTGCCTCATGGGAACAGTCCAGCCCGAACCGCCAAGCCATCCCTTCCCTGGACCGGAAACAAGCTTCCTAGGACCGGTTTTTGGCATTTCAGCCGTCTTCAGCCAGGCTTGCTTGAATCCAGTGGCAAAGTGAGCAAGGGACTTACATCTGAGCATACCCTGCCAACTTATGGCGAACAAAGCGGTACAAAAGGGGGTGGTGATGGACAGAGCATCAGAACCAATCAAACACTCACACCCAGTCAACAGATCTGGGTTTGATCCATCATAGTTCTTTAGCCCACTCTGCCACCCCAGTTCAGACATGGCCATATGCAAATCAGTCTGACCCTGTGCCTCATGGGAACAGTCCAGCCCGAACTGCCAAGCCATGCCTTCCCTGGACCGGAAAGAAGCTTCCTAGGACCGGTTTCTGGCATTTCAGCCGTCTTCAGCCAGGCTTGCTTGAATCCAGAGGCAAAGTGAGCAAGGGACTCACGTCTGAGCATACCCTGCCAACTTATGGCGAACAAAGCGGTACAAAAGGGGGTGGTGATGGACGGAGCATCAGAACCAATCAAACACTCACACCCAGTCAACAGATCTGGGTTTGATCCATCACCGTTCTTTAGCCCACTCTGCCACCCCAGTTGAGACATGGCCATATGCAAATCAGTCTGACCCTGTGCCTCATGGGAACAGTCCAGCCCGAACTGCCAAGCCATGCCTTCCCTGGACCGGAAACAAGCTTCCTAGGACCGGTTTCTGGCATTTCAGCCGTCTTCAGCCAGGCTTGCTTGAATCCAGTGGCAAAGTGAGCAAGGGACTCACGTCTGAGCATACCCTGCCAACTTATGGCAAACAAAGCGGTACAAAAGGGGGTGGTGATGGACGGAGCATCAGAACCAATCAAACACTCACACCCAGTCAACAGATTTGGGTTTGATCCATCACCGTTCTTTAGCCCACTCTGCCACCCCAGTTCAGACATGGCCATATGCAAATCAGTCTGACCCTGTGCTTCATGGGATCAGTCCATCCCGAACTGCCAAGCCATGAATTCCCTGGACCGGAAACAAGCTTCCTAGGACCGGTTTCTGGCATTTCAGCCGTCTTCAGCCAGGCTTGCTTGAATCAAGTGGCAAAGTGAGCAAGGGACTCACGTCTGAGCATACCCTGCCAACTTATGGCGAACAAAGCGGCACAAAAGGGGGTGGTGATGGAGGGAGCATCAGAACCAATCAAACACTCACACCCAGTCAACAGATCTGGGTTTGATCCATCACCGTTCTTTAGCCCACTCTGCCACCCCAGTTCAGACATGGCCATATGCAAATCAGTCTGACCCTGTGCCTCATGGGAACAGTCCAGCCCGAACTGCCAAGCCATGCCTTCCCTGGACCGGAAAGAAGCTTCCTAGGACTGGTTTCTGGCATTTCAGCCGTCTTCAGCCAGGCTTGCTTGAATCCAGTGGCAAAGTGAGCAAGGGACTCACGTCTGAGCATACCCTGCCAACTTATGGCGAACAAAGCGGTACAAAAGGGGGTGGTGATGGACGGAGCATCAGAACCAATCAAACACTCACACCCAGTCAACAGATCTGGGTTTGAGCCATCACCGTTCTTTAGCCCACTCTGCCACCCCAGTTCAGACATGGCCTTATATGTAAATGTGTCAATGAGTAGACACAGCATGCCAGGAGTGAAAAAACTTCCCCCATTTGATCAGTGCACAGATGACACAGCTAGCCAGGCACATGACTCAAACGTGACAAACGCCGTACACAAAACAAACAACACAATTAAGGCACATATGGTTAATGTCTACCATATGTCAGAGTACGGCTCTTACCCATAGGTCTAGGCAGAGTACTGCATGTAGCTGCGGATAAAACTGAAAACACACAGTATACCAATTAACCAGTTGAGGGAAGAGTTGCAAAACCCAGCAAGAGTAATGCTGATACTGTGATAGTGCTCACATGGTCCCATGTAGCGTTGCTCCCATAATAACCCTCTCTGCTCGCCTGGAAGTGAAGAATGAAGGCATGCGGAGGGCGTTGTAAGGGTTACCAAATTGAGAAGAGGCATTAGAGAAATCATACCAGCTGTGGCAGGACTAGACCAAGATGAACTGCTGTCATATTAGAAATATAGCATAGATGCGCTATAACTTCATCCAGGTGCGGAGCGCTCTTCAAAGATTGACTGGGAAGAGCGGCCAGCGTCCTGTGTAGAATGTGAAGGGCTATGTAGGGTAAATGCACAAGTGTGTTTTTATTTCAGGAGCGGGACTTGTAAAATGGCTAGACCGCAAAGTGCTCCTGCCATCTTGGGGGTGAAAAGAGCCTGGCGTTAAAGCCAAGTATGGTTTCATCCAAACACAGCAGGCTTGTGTCGTACACAAGAGTACATACATCAAATTTACAATCCCATTGTAAGGATGTAGCACATAGGGTATCATAAAGAGGCAAATTATTGCAAAAATAAATGGACATTTATCCTTATAAGTCATGTGGCCAAAGAACAGAAAGGTGCCCTAATCATGTAAATGACACTACCATGATTGAGGTGTTTGAATATTGTTTTTATTTAGACAGTGGCTTGTAAAAACATAAAGGAAAAATGTAATGAAGATGTGTAAAAGATACATGAGTGAATCAACTTTTTTTTTTAGAATATTCCAGATCCAAGATGTGGTGATTGTGATTGCTTAGATACCAGATCTGAAAGAGATTAGTTGCCAGCAGGACGTTGTGGCTTTTAAAATAATTGGTCATTAAAGGTTTTCTGACAAGAGGTGAACATACATCTATTAATCTAAATCATTAGACCACCAGGATCGATAAATACAGACTCATTGATGGATTTTGGGGTATACTTAAGGCATGAGCATGACCATCTATTTCATATGCTTGTTTGAGAGGAGGGTATGTATGGAGATGTCCTGGGTCGTGGGTCAGTTGCCTGGGAAATGTAGAATTCTCCTGTGATGAGGATTCTGGGGAATGGCAGTGACTGTGTGGTGCTGAAGGGAACTGGATGTCTTTCTCTGTGCTGGGGATGCTGAACTGGAATAAAGCTAATTGAAATATAACTATGTAAAGCTCTTCTTTACATGGCTAGGAGTTCCTGTGCAGGGGGCAGGTACAGGAATCTCCACCCCTGGAATACTATTCAATTTTATACATTGTAAGAAACTACTTTCATTCAACTGAAACACCTACAGTGAGAACCATCTTCTTTATTTCAAGCAGCGTGACCTTATTGAACTTACTAGGCTCAATTTAATCATTTCAAGTTAACTTTAACTCTAATTGCAAGTGGTCAGCGTTTTTGGCTAATTTATGCACACGGCGCGGCCTGCCTTCAAAACGTTCCTATGTAACCTTGGCCGCGCTGGAGCTTGTGGATGCAACACAGCTTCATAAACATTCATCAGCTTCCATACAACTTCAGCCCATGCGGTGGCTCGCACACGCAACGAGGCATGCATTCAAAGCTTTGCTCTGTAATCTTAGCCGTGCTGGAGCTCGTTCACGCAACACAACTTGTTGAACATGAATTCATTTCCAGGCAACTCCAGCCCATGCGTTACTAAACTCTTCAGTCTGTGTTTGGAATTAGTACAAAGGTGACACGTTCACAGAGTAATCAGCTAATTATCCCAATGCTGGAAGACTCTATACCACTCGTGTTCGACCACCGGCAGAAGTGAATAAATTCACTTCTAAAAGTGTTAAAAAGAAAAATATTAAGAAGGAGGAAAAAATAATAAATGGGAAAAAAACTGTACCTCTTACCTCTATGATCCGCTCCAAAGACATTGGAAACATTCCCTTTACTCTATACAAAAGAAATCTACTTCACAATCTCCCATGATTTGTTATCATAGTTTGTTACTTTTCTTAATTATTTTAATTTCTTACTTTAGATTGTTATTTTTAGATTTTAAAATGTTCTTGCAGGTATAGAAAAAAAGAAAGGAAAGGAAATGCCAGACCAGAGTATGTCTTCCCCACCACTGTTGTTGTCCACCCCTGTAGACCTAATGATACATTGGAAACAATGGAAAAAAATGTTTTTAACTTATATATTAGCTAGGTGGGGATAAGTATGGACCAGTACGATGCCAGGCAATATTACTTCATCATCTAGGTGTTGAAGGAAGAAGAATTTATGAAGAATTGCCAGAAGTTTCTC
Organism: Triturus cristatus; assembly: GCF_964204655.1. Lineage (NCBI taxonomy): Eukaryota > Metazoa > Chordata > Amphibia > Caudata > Salamandridae > Triturus > Triturus cristatus. The sequence goes on from NC_140591.1 coordinate 537,977,862, forward strand.
TGGGAATGGGGGATGGGCAACCCAACAATATTTAAGAATTGTCAATTCAGATGAAAGAATTACATTTTACCCCTAAAACTAACGTATTATTGGAACACCATAAATTCTTCACAAGAATTCAAAGAGATGATGAAAATATTGCTTCCTATGTGGCTACATTAAGGGGTCCAGCTCTGACATGTAGATTTGAACAGTTAAGTGACTCTTTGATAAGAGATCAAGTTGTACGTTGTACTAGTAGCAAAAGAATAAAAGAGATACTTTTAAGGAAGTAACATATTCTGGAAGAAGCCATACAGATAGCAAAAGAAATTGAACATACGGCTATGGGGTTAGAAGAAATGAAGGGCACATCAAACGTAAAACAAGATAAGATTGAATTTGTTGAGAGAAAAATGGAGAAAAAGGACATTGTAGTAAGCAGTGATTCAAGGAAGTTGCAAATAGGGGAGAGAAATGTTCCAGTTAGAGACATTAAATTTTTCTGTTGGGGTTTTCCAGGGCATATTGATCAAGTTTAAATTGTCTTGCTAGGGGGGTACAATGTAGAAACTGTAGAAAGAGGGGGCATTTTGCAAATGTATGCAGGACTATGATGCTGGAGAGGAAAAACTACAAGAATTGGATGACATTTGTTAGAATGTGCAAGAAATAGTATTAATAATTGAGGAAATGAAATATTATTTCCAAGATGTAAATGTAGATATAGTTTTGGAAACTTCAAATGTGAAGATGGAAAGCATCAATAATTTAGATAAACCACTTTATGATGTTTCTTTTGAAGGAAGAGACATAAGTGTATTAGCAGATTATGGAAGAATATACACACTAATATCTAACAAATCCTATGAAGTGAATTGGCCTATGAGAAATGGTTCACAGTTGAGTGACCCTGACATTCGTGTAGTAGGTTATGCGGGAAAAGCAATAGAAATAGTTGGGATGTGTTGGATGACTATGTGATTCAAAGAGGAGGCTGTGAGAGGGAGAGTGTATTTTACAAATTTTGGATCTAATCTGCTGGGGTGGCGCCACCAAAGGGACTTGAACATACAAATAGATCCAAATGCAAAATTAACCTGTGATGGTGATAGAGAGAAAAAATGAATGTTGAGGAAGTTATTGGCTGTACTGAAATGGAATAGAAATATCCCAAGGTGTTTAGTTCTAAGTTAGGTTTGTTAAAAGGGTTTTCACATAAAATACATGTAACTGACAATGCTAAGCCAATGGTCCAATGGTCCACAAGAAGAGAAATGTTGCTAACATGACTATAGAACCACTGCATCAAGAATTAGAAAACCTATTGAAACAGGACATCATTCAACCCATTGAAGCATCAAAGTGGTTAGCCCCTATTGTGATAGCCTCGAAAGAGGGAGGAAAAATGCACCTTTGCATAGACTTAAGAGATCCTAACAAGAACATTTAGGTTGACAGGCAACCCCTTCCAAATATATCTGAAATGTTATCAACAATGGAACTTGGGCAGATTTTTGGTGTCACCAGATCAAATTACAAGAAGAATCAAGAAATTTGACCTCTTTTGCAACACCGTTGGATGTGTTCAGATACAATAGAATGCCTTTTGGCTTAGCATTGGCCTCTGCTGTACTTCAGCGAATAATGAAGAATATTTTGGGGGATATGAAGCACGTGTAGTGTTTCCAGAGTGATATCTTTATTGTGGGGAAGTATGCATGTGACCATGATAAGTAATTTCGAGAGACGATGGAACGATTAGAGAGGCATGGTTTAACTACAAAAATGAACAAGTGCCAAATGAGGAAATAACACATTGATTACCTAGGACATGAAATAAGTATGAATGGAATTAAACAAAAGAGGAGCATTGTAAGAGTGGTGGCCATGGCTCCCGAACCAATATTGCGCCAAATACGTCGAAAACTTTACAGAGATTGTAGAAACTTCAAGAGAGGTAATGAAGAAAAATGTGGTGTTTTTGTAAGATGATAAGTATAGGCACGCTTTTGGGAAGAACAAATAAAATATCAGTAAGGCATCTACGTTGGGACTTTTCTATTTCACAGGGAGAACATATCTTACAACTGATACTAGTGGTGTAGGAATAGGAGCAGTGTTACTGCAGTTTGTGAAGGGAGAGGAAAGTGTTATTGGGTTTGCTTCCAGAAGGTTGAAAGGTGCAGAATGTTCGTATTCAGTCATTGAGAGAGAAGCTTTAGCTTGTTGTTGGGCAAAACATGTTTTTAGATTTTATGTGTGGGGTCTTCCATTTAAAGTTTAGACAGATCCTAAACTATTGACTTTTGTGTTCAAGGGGGGAAGAGGGTTAGAAGGAAGTGTGACTCCATGCATATCTAGGTGGTTGTTATTTGTTCTGGAATATAATTTTGTGGTGGAATATGTAAAGGGAGGCAAGAAGGTAATAGCTGATTGCTTATCAAGGAAGAAAATTGTGAGGAAACATGTAATGACATTGTGGAAGAAGAGGACAAAGGTGAAATGGCTTAATGCAGTGAGGAATGGGTTAGTGCAATGGAAATGGATTCTATATTAAGAAAAGGGGAGATGAAGATTATTCAAGGTTGGAGCGATGAACATGCAGTGGAAAAGGGGTTGATGGAGTTCTTTAAGGTAAAAGATGAACTAAGTGTGTGTGATGGAAGGATCAAAAGGAGGCGTCAGTTAGTACATCCTAGTGGACTTTGCAAATGAATTCTGGATGTAGCCCATGAAGGACATACTGGTCGGAATATGTCCAAATACAGGATCAGAGAAACGTTTTGGTGGCCTGGCATGGATGGTGACTTAAATATTTTAGTGAAGGATTGCCACATACTTGATAAGGTTCTTAGAGAAGATTTTTCTTGAGGAAGGGTTGCCTGGATCTATTGTGTTTGACAATGGAGTACAATTTATTTCCAAGGAAATGATGCATTATCTGAAAAGTATGGGGTTCACACATGAAAACTAGCTCTTTTCAGGCCACATGCCAATGGTTTGGTAGAAAGAATTAATCGTATGGTGATAGAAATATTCAGCCATGTCTTGTGAGTGAATTAGCAAGGAGACAGGAATTGAGAAGGATGATATGGACTCACAGAAATACTCCACATTCTGAAATGGGGGTGCCTCCGTTTGTGTCTTTAAAAGGGAGAGAGCCGGGAAAAAAGAATGTCTAGTGTGGTTGAACAGTAAAAGTAAAGTTTGGGTTGATTGAGAGGAGAGGAGGAAGAAAGTGGAAAATGGGCAGAAAAAAATGGAACAGGTGCATAATCTGAGGAAAGGTGTAAAAAACTATGGATCCAAGTGTGGGATTGGGTAGTAGTGCATAGGAATAAATGGGTTTGTAGAGGTGAGAGTAAGTATAGAGGACCTTTCAAAGTTAAAGAATTTAGGAGGAATGTGTTGAACTTGGATAATGGAACAACATGGAGCTTGGGGAGGATATGTAAGGTTTGTGAACCACAAGTCCCAAGTTTCATCTAAGAAAAAAACATTTATAATTTTGCTCTTGATGTTATGTTCCATTGGTGATTCTATTGTCTCAAACATGTAAATGTATCTTATATTGTTCTTGCCCAGGTGTATGTTGGTGGGGAAGTTTGTATTTTTTTTCTATAGGCACATAAGGGGAAAGGTGTGTGGAGATGTACTGGGGCATGGGTCAGTTGCCTGTGCAGTGCAGAATTCGCCTGTGATGAGGATTCTGGGGAAAGGCAGTTACTGTGTGGTGCTGAAGGGCACTGGATGTCTTTCTCTGTGCTGGTGATGCTGAACTGGAATAAAGCTAACTGAAAGAAACCTAAGGAAGGCTCTTCTTTATAGTATAGTTTATTGACAGTATATTTTAAATGATTGATTCAAATGGAATCTTTAAGGATCCTCTGATGGTTAAAAGAGAGATGATGGTGGTGATAGTAGATATAGCACGAATGGTTGTAAGTGTGAGTCTGACAATTTGAGATATTCTTGAACACTGTGAATAAATGGAAAAAATAGAAAACCTAATGTATGTGGTTATTGTTTGATTTTGTATGTAGGTATTGAATGTAGATGACAAAATTGTGTATGATGGTAATGTTGCTTCTGTTTACTAGATTCTGCATTTAATGTCTAAATATAGGATCAAATACATTTCAATTCTGGGAAGAACATAATTATAATCGTTCGTTCGATAACTTTATTTCGGCCACCAAGGACCATAAAAGTTCATAAAAACATGTAATACAAAATTTAAATAAATGAATAAAAATAGCATTTAAAATGCGTTACATATACAACTTTACATATACAGACAATACTATACGTCGAGTAAAACAAGGATTAAACTTGAAATTCATTATCGAGTGTTATATTTATTTAGAGCAAGAAACTCGTGTACAGCACTGGGTTCAGTAATCAATTTCCTCCGTATGTGCCACATTGCATTCAAAAAGCGGGAGACAGCAAAAATTATGGGGGGGTGGGTATCCTTTTTTAACACCTTAAGTGCATGTGCACACTGGCGAAACCCTAAGTGTCTACACATTGGAATTAGCCAGTGCTTGCGTGGACCCTGATATGCTGGGCAAAAAAAGAAAACATGAATTTCGTTTTTCAAATGAGAACCACAGGCAGGGCACTCCTTGCTCGTAGTTTTATCCCACTTGCTAGAAAACACTCTAAGCGGGAGAGTACCTAGCCTAAGTTGCATATACAATTCTCGTGCTAGTGCAGGGAATATTAGGTCTAGGAATTCCTCTCTTTTATACTCTACTTTAATCTGGAGGAACTCAGTAGTCAATCTGCCCCCATCAGAACTCGCATGCAGGGATGCTAAATTATAATTCTTATAACAGCGACTCAGGTCAGCTTTTGATATCTCCGGACAGGCCACTTCCGGAGATACCCAAAGCTCAGATAGGCCCAGCCTGCAGCTAATTAACTTAATGTGGGCCAGCCACCTGATATTCCTGTTTCTCAGTGCATCCCAAATTCCCCTAAATTTGTTTCTATAGCAAGCGAGCTCAGGTATGAACCACAATCTTTTCCAATATAATAGCGGGCGTAAAGGCATAACCACCTCAATAGGTAGTAGCCCTAGGTCCATACGCAATGGTACCAATGAGGTACTATAGGAAGACCCAATATATTCCTCACAAATGCATGTTCCACCTTGGCTAGGTTTTGTGATTTTTGGTGCCCCCAAAGTTCGGCCCCATATAGGGCTGCCGCTCTGGCCTGGATATTATAAATTTCAATTACTGGAGCCGCAGCCTTAAATTCGGTCTCTCTATGTAGCTTCTGGATCCCCCCCACCACCTTTGTTAGCTTGAGTGCAGCCTTGGCCAACTGTGAATCCCATTCCAAGTGTTCTCCCAAGGTGATACCCAGACATTCAAAGGTCTTCACTCTCTCCAGCGGGGTGCCACCTAGGACGGGATTCGGGCGTGATCATGAACTTGGTTTTATCTAGATTTATCTCTAGTCCCCTAGAGACACAAAAATCGTCAAAACCATCAAGAATGCGTTGGATGGGGGAGGAGCCTAGCGCTTGACCAAGATGGCAGCGTGAGCTTTGAGCTCCCGAGACCCTCGTGCCCTCCGTCGTCTATCCTGTATCTAATCCTGTTTGTATGCATGGCATCGTGTAGATGACTTGTCAGGGAGGCGATTGATGCCACCCGAGGTCGGATCGCCCACCGGGAACCGGAGTTATGCATGGCGGAAGATTGAGGCCTATCTCCGAGGGATGCCAGGGGCTAGAGTTGGCAGGATGCCCGACCTCTAATTGAACAACAGCGGCCAGGCGAGGTGTGAACTGCCGGACGGAGGTCCCTATCCTTTCACTTTCACTTTCTCGCCCTTTGTCTGCCCAGCCCAGGGAGTGCTCTCGGCTGCTTTATTATCAGTTGGACGCTCTGCATGCCACACTGGCGACCCATCGAAGACGGAGCACTCCTGATCTCTCTCGCTGAGAGAGGGCAGTCCTGTTTGAACCGACTTGCTTGAGCCAACCATGTCGGGCAAAGCAGAGGTGGACCGGCCGAAGCCTAAGGCCACCAGGCGGGGAGCCTATACTCAAGCCAATAACATGGACCGCTATGCCCAGCAGAAGGGGTCACCGGGTGGACCGAGCCAGTCGCCGGACACACAGAAGACTGCCTCACCCTTGGCCCCGGAGCTCTCACTGCAGGATGTCATGGGCGCGCTCGACGGGCTGCAGACTTCGATTGGGAGACAGTTTGATGCCCTGGCGCACAAAGTGGATACCATCTTGGTGGATGTTAATCTGATCCGCGCGGATTTGGGCAAAACAAATGAACGGGTCAAATCCCTGGACCTCAAGACCACGGGCCTCGCTGATGATGTCTCGGACCTACAGACCGAGGTCCGTAAGTTGCGGACCGAGAGTGATCTCGCCGCCCGTCGGCTGGAGGACTTCGAGAGCCGGGCCAGGCCCAACAATGTGCGCGTTATCGGGGTCCCGGAGTCCTCGGACGAGACTTCCGTGGACCTGCTCGTGGAGGACTTGGTGCTCAACCATCTGCAGCCTAAGGGTCTTGGGAAGTTTTTCGCAGTTGAGAGGGCCCATAGAGTGCCGGGTGGGAGGCCCAAGGTGGGAGCCCCACCGAGGCCGATTGTCGCCCGGCTCTTTCATTTTCGAGACCGGGACGCTATCCTGCAGGCCTCGAGGGTAACGGGCCCGGTCCCCTTCCAGAACGCGTCGGTGAATTTCTATCCTGACTTCACCCAGCAGGTGCAGAGGCAGAGGCAGGGCTTCCTGGGGGTGAAGAGGAGGCTTCGGGAGAGGGAACTGAAATACGCCATGCTCTTCCCTGCCAGACTACGTGTGGTGTATGAAGACCGAACATTCTTCTTTGAGTCGCCTGCCATGGCGGATGAATGGCTGGACGCTCTGCCTCGACGACGCACGGAAGAGGACACTGCCATAGACGGGGACAGTGGCCGGGATGAACAAGGTTGATGTCTTCGGAACCGGACTGACTCGGACTGACTCTAGTTAATGACTTGCAGTAAATACGGAGGTTGTGGGAGGACGAGGGGAGCTCTTTCCTCCCTTAGGGTACTTTTTGTAGACTTTGGGTTTGGTAGGGCGACAGGCACACTGCAAGTTGGGGGGGCTTTGTAAGCTGCAGCAGGGGTGCAGGGTGGGGGGGATATTCGGGATTTTGGGTTTGTTGTTGGGGGGTTTGTTTCCGCAAGGCACACCCGAAGAGCCACTGTTCCATGGTGGCTCTTCGGGTGTGGGGTGGGCCTCTTTACGTTTGGGGATGGGGGGTAGGGGTTTAAGTGTTATAAGCTGGAATGTTAATGGTTTGGGGGATCGCATTAAGCGTAGGATTGTTTTGCAATTCTTGAAACGGTCATTGCCGGATGTCACCCTGCTGCAGGAGACGCACCTTATAGGTAATACGTGCTATGCTCTTAATAGGAAGGGTTATAAATTCATAGCTCATTCGGGATTCTCCTCTGGGTCCAGGGGTGTGGGCATCCTAGTCAGAGCCTCGCTACCATTTGAGGTGGACTCCACCATTGTTGATGATAGGGGGAGGTTTGTGGCGGTGGCGGGGTCGGTGGGAAGGAAGAACTTTGGTTTTAGTTTCGGTTTTTGTCCCGCCGGCCCTGCAGGCCTCCACGTTCACAGATCTGGGTAGGGCCTTGCTGGATCTCCCGGGGGGTATGCTTGTGGTGGGAGGTGATTTCAATGCTGTCGGCTCCGGGCTGCTGGATAGATACCCGCCCAGAGACACAGGGGGGGCTCAGAAGTGGCTTCCAGACTTTCTAGACACGCTTGGCCTGATAGACTGCTGGAGGCTCCGGCACCCCACACAGAGCCAATACACTTTCCACTCCGGGGCGCATGGTAGCCTTTCTAGGATTGATTACCTACTCACTCTGGCTGCGCATGCCTCATTGGTGTCCGAGGCCAGGCACATGGCGCGTGGTATATCTGACCATTCGCCAGTGTGTGTCAGGCTGGATCTAGGTCGGGAGGGAGGGGGAAGGGTGGCCCCTATCAACCCTTGGTACTTCCGAGACCCCAAGATGCGCAGCGCACTGGTAAAGACAGTAGATAATTTTTTCAAGGACAATCAGGGATCCGTGGACTCGGCAGTGTCGCTGTGGGAAGCATTTAAGACCGTGCTGCGAGGGGAAGCCCTCTCCCTTGTAGTGGCTGCCAAGCGGCGGAGAGATGGCGAGGTTTTGCAGGTTGAGGAGGAGATCGCGGCTTTGGAGGGAGCGCTGGAGGAGGAGGTTACAGAGGCCTCACTGCATGAGCTGTGCTTGAAGCAAGCTGAGTATAAGGACCTGGTGACGAATGCCGCTAAGACCCTCAGTAGGGAACAGCAGGGCCGTCTGTATGATGTTGGTGACAAGGCCGGGAATCTCCTGGCTTGGCTGGACAAAAAAGAACGGGTTAATAGAGTAGTGCCGGAGTTGACGGGAGAGGGGGGAGAGGTGATTGTGGAACCTGAGAGGATTGTACAGTGTTTCTCGGACTATTTCCGTATGGTTTATGCCTCAGTGTCGGATTGGCCGCCCGAGGACTCGCGTGACCTCCTGCGTGATATCGCATTGCCCTGTCTCTCCGATGTAGATAGGGACGATCTTGATGGTGACATAACGGTCGATGAGGTGGCGGGAGCTATCCGCGCGTTGAACTCGAGCAAGGCCTCGGGTCCAAACGGCTTGCCGGTTGACCTGTATAAGCTGTTTCCGGATAGGGTCGCCCCTCACCTGCGCGCCATGTTCGTGGAGGCGCGGGGGAGTGGGGCCCTCCCGTTGGATCAGCGACTGGCGACGATTGTGGTTATACACAAAGAGGGCAAACTCCGAGATAAGTGCGCCTCATATAGGCCTATCTCACCCCTTAACGCAGAGCCGAAGATTCTGGCTAAAATCCTGGCGGCCCTATTGATCAGGGTACTCGGTGACTTGGTCCACCCGGATCAATCCGGATTCATCCCGCACCGTAACACTGCGTTAAATCTTCTGCGCCTTCATGGTGTAATCGCCAGGGCGGGCACGCTGCGTGAACCAGCTATTGTGGCGTCTCTTGATGCCACGATGGCCTTTGACACGGTGGAATGGGCATATTTGTGGGCTGTGCTGGCCAAGTTCGGCTTTGGCCACGGTTTTGTGAGCTGGGTGAGGTTGCTGTATGAGGGACCCCTTGCGAGTGTGGTGGTAAATGGCCGGGCGTCGACTCCGTTTCAGCTTGGGAGGGGTACTCGGCAAGGTTGTCCCCTGTCGCCATTGTTGTTCGACCTCGCCCTTGAGCCGCTGGCTGCGTGGATACGCTGGCACCCGGATATACGGGGACTTAGATGGTCGCCTGAACACGAGGACCGTATTTCGCTCTATGCTGATGACATCCTGTTGTATCTTGCCTCACCCAAGAAATCACTTATAGTGGTCTGTGACGTACTCACATCTTTCGGTAGGAACTCGGGTCTCGTTATCAACTGGAGTAAATCGTATTTATATGTTCTTAGTGGCGAGGTTCCACCGATCCCTCGAACTTGTTCGATCCAGGTCGCTCAGCAGGGCTTCGTGTATCTGGGGATCTTTATCTCCATGGACTCTGCTTTGCGATATGAGAGGAACCTGCTCCCCCCCCTAGCGCGCCTGAGGCGGGGTGTGGAGGGCTGGCGGAGGCTGCCGCTCTCCCTCGTTGGGCGCGCGGCCCTGTTCAAAATGATGTATGTTCCCCAGTTCCTCTACGCGTTGCAGAATACTTTGGATTGGGTACCGGCCAACTACTTTCGGGAGGTCGACAGCCTCCAACGAACGTTGCTGTGGGATGGGCGGCCGCGAATAGCTATTGCTAAGTTGACGCTTCCATGGTACGACGGGGGTATTGCGCTTCCAGACATCCGACGTTACTATTGGGCCACCCAGCTGAGTGCGATTAATCATGGGTTTTATGGCCCTGCCCTCAGCCCTGGTTATGCCATTGACAGGTGGTTGCTGCGTGGTGGTAACTATTACAGGGCGTTGTACTCACGGTCCCTGGACTCGTCCCTCACGGGGCCCACTGGGGTGGCGGTGCGTGTGTGGAAGATGGCAACTGACTCGCTGGGGTGGAAGGATAGGCTCACCCTCACTACCCCGCTGTTTGAATCTGAGAGACTGGGTAGGCTTTGGCACACAAAAGGCTTTGACAAATGGGACTTGATCGGCATCTCCAGGGTCGGAGATGTGCTGATTAAGGGGAGGGTGAAGTCCTTTGAAGAGTTGCAGAAGTATGAGCTGGGGCCATCCGAGTTTTTCCGCTATATTCAGGTGCGTCACGCCCTCCGATCAGTCCTCATAGAGGGTGAGAAGGTGCCTGAGTCCTCTCCTTTGGAGGACCGGATCCTTGATGGCCATATGCCCGAGAGCACGATCTCGCTCATCTATAAGAAATTGATCAACGTCTGGGCGGATATGCTTCTGGGGCTGAGGGACCAGTGGACTAGGGATGGCCTCGAGTTGGATGACGAGGATTGGCAGTCTGCTGTTTCCTCTCCCAAGGAGGTTGCGATCCCGTCGCGTCTGAGGCTGGTGCAGCTTAAAATACTGCATCGAGTGTATGTGACGGGGCCAAGGCTGGTTTACATGGGATTCTCGGAGGACGGCCTATGTAGGAGGGGATGTGGTATGGTGGGTACTTTCCTGCATATCATTTGGGAATGTGGTGTCATTACGGAATTCTGGAGGAGAGTCCATGCAGTGATGGGGGAGGTGACGGGAATTGCTATGCAGCCGGAAGCGCGGTGTTGCCTCCTGAATGTCTGGGGGCCCACTGACCACGATGAGGCACAGACCCAATGGGTGACTCTGGGTAACATGGTCGCTAAGAGAGATATCGCGCGATTGTGGGGCTCCGCGGGGCCCCCCACATTGACCGCGTGGAAAGAAAATATGGACTGGAGTATGCTCAGGGAGAAGACGGTATATTGCGCTAGAGGCCGCCCTCGGAAGTGGCACGCCATCTGGGGGCGGTGGAATCAATACAGGGGGGGAATATGTCTTGCCCCTGATTTGGATCCCCCCGAGGAACAGCTTTCCTCCTAACCTTCTTTCCAGCTCAGTATGGTTAATGGACTTCTTGGGCCTCTGCTGTCCCCCTTCTTCCTCTTTTCACAGTACTGTGACTGGTAGATGATTGGGGTCCTGCCTCCCCTGGGGGGCTATCACCATGGGCATTCAGTGTTCTTGCCTTGCTGGGGGTTGTTGTGTGTTTTGTGTTTATTTAAAAATGGAATCTTTACACTCCTCCTTCACTGTAATGTGGACGCGTCTCTGTTCCTCTTTATCGAAGCTGCCGAACCTCCGGGTTGTCGGCTGAATAGCTGTGTCCAGACTTTTGAAAAATAAAGGTTTTATAAAAAAAAAAAAAAAAAAAAAGAATGCGTTGGATGCCCGTTGATGTCTTGGACAACAACAAAGTGTCGTCCGCGAACATCAAAGCGGGCACCCGACCAGTGGCTAGCCTCGGGGCATCTATATTCATTGCTCCCAGAAGGTGATCAACCAGTCCATTTATATAAAGGCTAAAAAGGGTGGGAGCCAGGACACAGCCCTGGCGCACCCCTTGATTGACTGGGAAGCGGCCTGATAATTCCCCATTCTTCCCACACCTTACCTGGGCGTAAGTGCCACTATGGAGTCTCATTAAAACATTAAGAAGATAGCGTGGAAAACCCAATTCGTGTAGTACCCTCCACAGTTTGTTTCTAGGCACCAAGTCAAATGCTGACCGCAGGTCAACAAAGATCATGTAGAGGCTGCCATCCTCTACCTTTACAGTTTTCCAATATAGGACCTGCAGTCTAAATAACTGATCCACCGTGGATATGCCCTGTCTAAAACCGTCCGGAACGGAGATAAAACCCTCACCATCCTCCACACAACTCTGTATTCTACTATGAATGATTCTGCCGATCAATTTTTGCGTCACGTCTATGAGGCTAATTGGCCTATAATTAGATGGTTTAAGGGGGCAACCTTTTTTAAAGATAGGAACAATTTCAGCTCCCCACCATGTTTCCAGGGGATCCATACCATTCAGTATGACATTAAAAAGAACACACAAATAAGGAGCCCATATTTTTGGCTCAGAATGGTATAGATCTCCCGGTATCTTATCTAGTCCAGGGGCCTTTTTTGGAGCTAATTTCAAAAGGGCATCTTCTACCTCTACCAATGTAATCTCCCAGGCCCCCTCCAGTCGATACTCATGGTGGAGGCATGGGAGAGTGGTTTCAAATTCATCATTACTCGGTGGGGAATACAGGGCCTCAAAATGCAATTCCCAGACTGATGCAGCTACCAATCTACCTACCCTGCTCCCACAACTAACAATTGTCCAAAAGGATTTAAAATCCTTGGACTTTAGTGCAACTCCAAGATCTTCCCAGTTATCCGCCTCCCACTCTTTCTTTCCCTTCTGAATAGCCTGCTTATATAAGCACCGACAGTACTTAATCTTAGTTTTATCCTTTGACTTGATCGCAAGGATCAAGTCCTTTTTGGCTTCCCTGCAATGAGCATTGAACTAGCGATGGGCTCCAACTGGGTTTGTCTTTGACCTTCCTTCCGGGTAAAACACATCAGAGAGATTTTGAATGAGCCCTTGATGTATTTTTAAGGGCTCATCGCCAATCCCTGTGTGCTTAGCTTTATCCTGCACCTCACCCATATCACTCAGGGAAGGCAGAAACCTTCGATAAACATCCACAAGTTTTTTCAGGGAGCCTAATATTTGTGGCCACTTGACTCTCCGCCTGTTATTAGTTAATAGGAGCAGAGGTCCAATTAAGTTTTTATCTGGGATTAGATTTGACATACCCAGGCTCTGTGGTTTTAAAATCATAACCAGAGGATTATGATCACTATCTTTCCTATCATATATTATGAAATCCTGAACCATTCCCCAAGATCTAAATTCGACCAAGATATAATCCAGGATGGAATTGTGGCCTTCCCTATTAAAGGTCAATCGCCCCGGTCTATCTGACTTTGTCCTCTCGTTACAGGCTCTAAAAGAGGACAAAAGAGTAAAAGAGTTAATTTGCAACAACAGGGGAGTCCAAGCTCTAACTACCGGAATCTGCGTTTCCGGAATATGCCAGTGCTGGTCCTCATCAGATAGACCATCTTGGGTTGTATCAGTAAGTGGCTCATACTGGCAGTTAAAATCACCGCCTACAATTAGAATAATTGATGGGTTCAAGGTTAGAATAAACTGCCTAAGTTGGTCAATCATTCCAGATTCCCTCCCACACACAGTTGGTCATGAATAGATATTTATAAAAGCAGTTTGTCTATTTTCTGAAAAAGTAAGCAAGACACACTGTACATATAACGACCCAGTGGGGATCTGGACTGCCTGGGCCCCCAGATGTGTACCAACCCAGATGCTAAGTCCCCCTGATAGTCTGCCCTTACCCTTCGTGGTTGCTGGTACACTAAATGTAGAATACCCTCTCCAATATATATCAGCCAAAGCCCAAGTTTCCTGGAATAGGCAAACATCGCTTCCCTCCACAAAAGCTCCCCAATCTGGGCACAACAATTTGTTTTTAATCCCAGCCACATTCCACGACAGGATATTTATTGTTTCCTTTGTCCCACCCGCCCCAATTTGAGGCTTCTCTGGGTCAAAATTGTCCCCTACAGCAGTGGGTTCTTCAGCAATATTTAAAATAGCAGTTTGACCCATCCCTTCTCCCTCATGGGCAGTCAACCTATCCACATCCACTGGGGATACTGTGCCTCTAGCAACCGCCTGAGTTGTTAAATAAGGAGGTCCAATATCTGCACCCATCCCCTGATTTCCATCCCCACTCACCCTAGCAGTATCCCCTGAATCATTCCTGGCTATCCAGCCATCCAAGGCCAGCCCCTCTTCAATACATGGGGCAATTTGGAGAGGCAGCCCTCCTCCCTTAGCCCCACTAGTTGTTTGTTTAAACCTAACATACTTATTAATGGACATGGGAGTCAGTCAATCTGCCAGATCTAGACCACTAAATCTATTACTGAGTTGCACCATAAATTGTAAGCCGTTATATCCAGCCCTATTCTCTTCTTGTTGGTTACAGTTGGACGATTGATAACAAGGGCAATAAAAATGATTAAAATTGTATGCCCTGATGGTTACGCCAATGGGTCTCATCGGCCATGCACAAATATGTCTTACAGCTCTCGGAGGCCCTAAAATTTACAACGACACAATCACCTACTTCATTTTTAGGTTGGTTCCCTACCCAGTTGACTCTCCTCATGCACTGTATCTGGCTATAGACTTCACCCGGAAGGGGTCTATTAAAATTTAGCCAGTGAATTATTTTACATTTGAGTTGTTCGTGTGTTTCGGACTTCCCCTGATCCAATTCTGGCACCCCCGTCAGTATTACCACATACGGCGCACAATCTGGCAGGAGGTCCAAATGGGACCGAATGGGTTTGGCCACCATCCTACCCGGGATTTGCTGCCCAGATATTGGCTTTCTTTGAGTGCTTAAAACTTCCATGGGCCTCTCTTCACAGTCCCTCTCCCGTGTCCCCACGATTATCGGCTCTAGTGCAGGTAAACTGTCCGAATTTACCCCTACTTTCCTTACAACACTTGGGGCCATTACTTGAGCTTTCTTAGTAGAGATAGGTCCAGCAGACCCCCCACCATCCCCAAATCCCTCCTTCAGTGGAACGTTTGGCCTATCAAAATTTACTATAGTAATCCTAGTAATATCCACATTTGACAACATTGTTGCTACAATTTTGTCCAGCTTATTTTCAATGCATGTTCGTCGTTCTAGTAGTGGCTGCATGGACAAAGTGATGAGACCCTCGATCCTCTGCCAATTAAAGTCCTCTGTTTGGGAAGTTCTCATGTCAGCATCACTCACCATTGATGTACCTGCCGCCACATTATTATGCTGAGCTACTTCATTGGCAGAAGAATCCAGTATAGCCTCATTATTACTTTTATCAGATTTGTACACCTTTCCATTCTTCCCCTTTTGATGAATACCTCCACATTTCCTCTTCAGGATTGCTCCAGACGACTTTTCTGGGGCTATCAGTTTAGTCTTTGAAATATCCTTAGCCCAAGTCACAGGTCCTATAGATAAATCTGATCCAATGTCTTTATTAACTTGAATCAAATTAGCCTGTGACCCCACCGGATTAGCATCAAAATTTAGCACATCCAAGTCACCACAACGTATTGTTTGTGGCGGAGTAGTGCGGGCCAGTCGGACCAGTCGAGTCTCTTTTGTAGGAGATAAAACACTCAGGAGGCCCCCCAAGGAGGAGCGCTTATTAAATACTGGATCCAATGAGAGACGCCTTTCAGTTATGGCAATCTCCTGTTCATGTACATTAGACGCTCTCATAATAAAGTGGTCCAATGTACCTGTCACATATCCAGCACCAAGAACCTTCCTCCCCTTTTTTTCGTTTGCAAGCATCTTTGTCGATAGATTATGGCAGAATATATCTCTCTTTCTCCTACCTTCCATTGCAACGAAGCCTCCTAGGTATAGTATAGTTGTTAAAAGGGGGCCGCGGCCCGGCCTCCTCCGATCTCTAACGGGCTCTAACGGGCCCGCCATTGGCCCGGGCTTCACCCGCGCGCGTCCCGCGAAGCGGTATGCGTAGGCAATTAAGTAGAAGTAGGTGGGGGCGGGGGAAGAAGCACACGGCTGCACAGAATTACGGGGCTGTTGGTCCTCGCAGTCCCGTTGTAATCACAGGGTCCAAGTCCACTGCTTGCTTTTCAATATTTCAATGTTTCTATATTTGTAGCGTGCCAGCAAATTCACCAAACACCCAACTCCAATATTGGTTCAGTGCAGTTAGGGAAGAGAGGAACGGCACCCCCTCACCTTGTACATACAGCTCCCGGCTCCCAGCTCCTCCCGGCTCCTCTCCTCTCCTGCTCCTCAGCACCTGGGACCAGGGACCAGGACCAGCCTAATCCCCGCGCCGTGGCACAGGCTGCTCCAAGACCCCAGCAGCAACCGGCAGATTCCACTCAAAGCACAAGATGCCTCGAGTCGCTGCGAGTTTGCGGGAGCCAAGGCAAACAGAAAGCCTCCGCCTCAACCTCCACCTCTGCCTCTGCCTCCGCCTCCCGCGGCAAAATTAGGCTGAGCACCGCAAGTCCCTTGAGGGGTTTGGCAGTGGTAGCAGCAGTTTAAAGGCACCGGAGAGCAGCGCGGTGTTCTCCACCTCCTTACGCTCACCGCTTGCAATCTCACATGCAGCGTCTAGTGTCTAGCGGCAATTCGCAAATTCGTGTGAGTCTGACAATTTGAGATATTCTTGAACACTGTGAATAAATGGAAATAATAGAAAACCTAATGTATGTGGTTATTGTTTGATATTTTATGTAGGTATTGAATGTAGATGACAAAAATTGTGTATGATGGTAATGTTGCTTCTGTTTACTAGATTCTGCATTTAATGTCTAAATATAGGATCAAATACATTTCAATTCTGGGAAGAACATAATTATACCAAGTACTGAGGAATGTTGTCTTATGGTGTTTTCCACTGAAAAGAGTCAACGAGAAAGTCTGTTTGTAATCCATTAGCATTGATCATTTCGGACATGAGAAATTAAGTCATAATTTGCACAGTGACATGAAACAATGGATTTGTGTTTTAATAGCCAATTTGTCCCTTTTGTTCTGTGTAAATAATGCATGGAGTTTTTGAGTCTTTAAGACTTTTTAGGTTTGTGATTGTTGTGTAAAAGATGATGTATTCATGTATAATTGTAAGAACATTTATTATCGGATTTTATTGGTTGAGGTATTGTTTTCACAGAGTTCAACGCATACATTACGCATGAATTTATGTATGATTGTTTTGATTGAATAATGAGTGAGTATGGGGAAAGCAGATTTTCTTTATGAGAATAATGTTCTTCACAGTGCATCTCAAAAGATCTGTGAAGACAATATGATGTAATATGGATATGTCAGGACACCTTCTGCAGAGAGAGAGACAGAAGTCCCGCTTACAAAACACAGTACCATAAGACACTTATTCTTTAAATGTCCTAAAACATACTATTAATATTGGAGAAAAATTAACAATTACAATAAAATGATATCGTACAACTATTAGAGCAATGACTGTGGAGACAATACACTTAATGCTACTATAGTATGCACCTACTCAAAAAAGGTTAGGTCCTTCACATCTAACATGGGCTTCAATTGAAATTCTATAGAGCATATTATCAAGCCCATTATCACCGTTTTAGCGGCAGTTTTCTGCTGCTAAAGCGGTGATAATTTTATCACCTGTCTTGATAATATGCCCCATTGTTTTTAATGATTGGCAGAGAGCAGATCTTGCAAAATTTTAAAAGAGGTCTTTCAAAACAGTTGGCTGAGAGGGGCCAGTCAGGACAATCACTAGTTTTGGAGTTGTCACCACTTGATAGCCACTACTTTGAATTGCTCTTAACTCTCCACCCTTGTTGCAGTCCCACAAGTAACTATCGGTCGTCACCCACAAGTCACCATGAACTACAGGGGTGTGCCTTCCCCTTTCCAGGTTCTCAGCTACCTTTTTGTGTTTCTCCTCCATGGGAACACTTTCAACGTTCTGCCTCTGTCTCACTTTTTCAAGGCATTGTGGACTACAGTTTGTCTACCAGCCCACCCATAAGGTACACCACAAAACTGTCTTGACCCCTTGTACCTCACCATGGCAAACACCCAGAGCTCTCAACTACCCCCACTCACTCTTTCAAGGCACTTCGCTCAATTGCACACTAATTGCCCCAACCCTGAGCTGCATACTGTCCCATACAGATCCCGAGCCTACATTTTCTTTCAAGATAATCTCTGCTGGTCATACCGCACACCTCCCACTGCCTTTTACCAAGAGATTCATGGAGGGCTGCCTGCTATGAAAATATACTGCTCAGCGATATTTGATTCCAAAGTATTCTGGAGCACAGGACTTGATTATTGAGTTCACTTCAGTGAGTAAGGCAAAGCCCTAATTGAGCATTACTAGGAGGGAATAGGAAAAATGCTGCCCATTGCTGCATGGCACGAATTTTCCTGGCAACAACATATCAAAGGGTTTCTATCTGTACCTGACTTATGAATTTATGAACAGCCAGCACTTTTTATGCCACTCATTACTTTAAAGTCTGAAATAGAATTGAGATTTCATAGGCAATACTGGTACATTCTTGAATGGAAAAGACCCTGCTGAACCTCTGGCATAATGATTCATTTTTACCGTGCTGATGGTAATTCGGACAGTGGGTTCTCCATTGGTGGAGAGACCTCCTAGTTACTATTTAAATTGTTTTGCAAAAATCTGTTTATTTCCTGTCACTTCCACATTCTAATCAGATCCCCACTTTGGATGTTTCTAATAGTGTATTATAGAACTCCTCTTACACCTGCTCTCTTGGGTTCATCAATTTAAATGAGTGAAAGCAATGCCACATTAACATTGGTGGGATGGTACAACCCCAAAAACAAACCACAAAGGCATTGACTTCTGCTATTTTTATGACCTCATTGAGCTAGGAGGTTGAGGCATTGTTAGGCTATTTTTCACTACTAGTGCAGCTTGTTGGTAGTGAGACGCCATCATTGTCAATTGTCAGCTAGCTTTCAAACCCCACTTCAATGTGACACAGAAAATGTACAAATATGTTTCGCAATCCCTATTCAACTCATTTTGCTATCATAGAAGCATGTGTATTACAGTGGATTGAAATGATAGGTTTCATAATAATGGATCCAATCCTAATTAAAAGATCATTGTGCTAACATGACTTTGACCCTCACAATAAACACTACACTAAAATGTAATTTTTTGGAATGGAATTGACAACACAGAACATGAAGAGAAGAACTTAAAAACTAAACCAAGGTGGCATTGCTCCTTATTTAAATCCTTCTTATGCGGTCAGTCATCCTCTAGAATGTAATCCATCTACTTGAGATTTCTATTCAGTCAAATGGTGAGGAAATAAAGGTAACTAATGATGAATTTTAGGGTAATACGTGAAAATAGGAATTACCATGCATATTTCTGTATGTTTTTTTCACAGGTATTCTACCCTGGGCCTTTGCCTGCTCGAAACAGGTAAAATCTCCACAAGAAGGGCCACTTTTTATCTAATGTGTGAGAACTTGGGTTGCTGGTTGACTGTGGTGTGAGCACAGGTCCGGCAATGACTACAAAAAGTTACTAAATTAACCAATGCTCAAACCTGGGTAGATTGATACAAAAAGCAGTCAGGTTTAACTTAGAGGTAGTGCTTACGTATTTATTCAGAACTCAAACAGTAATAAAGAGAAAACACAAGGAAAAAAACACTGCATGATGGAGTGCAATGTGGATACAAGAAGTGGGCTGGGCCCAGTCATCGCTTACCTTCGGACTTAAAAAGAATAACAAAGAAAAATGCCTGAGAAGGTAAAGTTCAGTGGAGAAAGGACTATACGAGGTAACCTAGGAGGGAGCGTCACAGTCGCGGCTGCTCCAGCGAATCAGTAGTGGGGATGGGAAAAAAAAGGGAGGAAACATTTTTTACAAATTACTCACCTGCTGCTGACTCCCTTCCGTCCTCTTCCTGGCTTCTGTTGGAACAGGAAGCAGGATAGGCTCCCCTAAGCCAATCACATTGGTCTAAGCACCATGGTTTGGTGCTCAGATGGCAAATGGGAGTCTGGGCATGTTCCACAAAGTGCGCATGAATGTTTGGTTGGCCCCAGAGGTCAGTAGGCAAGACGTTTGGGGGAAGACCATATTAAGGCGGTCAGGTATAACATGTGTCCCCCTGACTGAAAGTGGGGAGAACTAAGTAACCTTCTGGGAGTTCTCATCACTAAGGGGGATGAATCTGGAGAGACCTACAGCATTGGAGTGGTCTGACCCAGGTCTGTGTTCCACTGCAAATTCCATTCCCTCTATGGAGATGAGGGGCCTCTGGTCTGTCTGGACCTGAAAGTGAATCCCAAACAAGTATGGTCTCAACTTCTTCAGTGCCCAAACCACAGCAAATGTTTCCCTTTCAATAACATGACACCCCTGTTCCCTGGGAAGTAATCTACTAGAAATGAAAGGTACAGGTTGGTCTCAGCATTTATCATTGATATGTGAAAGAACTGCCCCAATTCCATGCTCTGAGGCATCTGTTTGTACTATAACTTCCTTTCAAAATTCAATGGCCTTGAGCATGGCCTGTTTGAGTGAGTCAAAGTCTTTCTGGCAGGCCTCTGTCCAGATCACCTTCCTTGATTGGTTCTTGGAAGTCAGCTCAGTCAAGGGGGCAACAATGGTGTCATACCTCTTGACAATTCTCTTGTAAAATTAAGTGAGGCCCGTGAAGGGTCTCACCTCAGATTGAGCTTTTGGGGGCTCCCAGGTCAGGATGTTCCCTATCTTGGCCTGGAGGGGCTGCACCTTACCCCACCCATCATCTGTCCCAAGTACACCACAGACCCCTGCCCTATCTGGCACTTATTGGCCTTGATAGTCAGGCCTGCCTTTTGCAGGGCCTGACACACTTGATGCAGGTGAAAGAGATGGTCTTTCTGGCTGCTACTGAAGACAACTATGGCATCCAGGTAAGCAGCCCTGAAGGTCACCATACCAGCCAGATCTCGGATCACCAGCATTTGGAACATAGTTGGGCAGTTTGCAGCCCAAAGGGCATCACTTTAAACTGAAAGTGGTCATCTGGAGGTTAAAAGGCTAACCTCTCCTTAGCCCCTTCAGATAGGGCAATCTGCCAGTACCCTGAAATTAAGGCAAAGACACTGAGGAACCTGTCAGACCTTAACCTATGAATGAGCTCATCAGCTCTGGGGAAGGGGTGAGCTTCCATCTTAGTGACTGAGTTGAGCCCCCTGTAGTCCACAAAGAATTAGTGCTGTAGGTCAGCACCCGGTGGGACAGCCTTTGGTACCAGCACCACTGGTGTGGACCAGAGACTACAGGAGAGCTCAATTAGCCTTAACTCCAATATCTTACAGACTTCCTCCTTGAGGCTGGCTATCACTTTATCAGACAGCCTGTATATTTTGTTTTTGACAATCAGGCTGTCTCTATCAATGTTCTAGGTACACAGATGTGTAAGCCAAGGAGTGAGGTAAAACCGAGAGACAAACTGCCCCAACAATTGATGTTAGCCCTCTGTTGTTCTGGGGTCAGGTTAGGGAAGAGGTTGACACCGTCAATTAACCCTTCTTTCTATTTTGATGACAGGAGGTCAGGAAGAGGTTCACTCTCCTCCTCTCCATAATATTTCACCAGCTGTATGTGGACCTCAGGCCTCTCATGATGTGGCTTTACATGGTTGATATGGAGGACCCTTAAGAGGTGTCTGGAGGGTCATGAGGTCCACCAGGTGGATGGTGCCCCTTTCCTGTCAACTATCTCATGAGACCCAGTCTAATGGTCTTGGAGAGCCCTGGGCTGTACTGGCTCCATCACCCACACTTTCTGCCAAGGCTGGAATTCCACTGCGGTAGCCGTTTGGTCATACCACTGCTTCATCACCTCCTGGTTAGCCTGCAAGGGCCATATTTATGAAAAAGTGGCACAGAGCAGCAGGTCACCTTGCTGCATCACTGGGAAAGGAAAGGAATGTGCCATATTTAGGCAATATGGCACATTCCTATACTGTACCCAGCTCTGGCACACAATGGGCTGCCTGCGTTGCATGCTGGATTGTTTTTGTACAGGAAGGTGCACCTTCCTGTACAATGCACCTTCCTGTACAAAAACACTCCTTAGCGGCTTTTCCTCTTTGTATGTGTGCTGCAGAATGCAGCACACATAGAAGGAGGATATATCAATGAGAAATAAAGATATTGCTCCTCCTTATGCTTCTCCTCGGGAGATATATATTTTAAGTGCATTCCCACATTTACCTGTGCTTGTAAATCTGGGAATGCGTCAAAATCCAAGGATGTTGTGTGGGAACACCCATGCAACATCCATGGAAATGCCTCTCTGATGCAGAGTAATACATCACAGTGATTTGCTCTGCATTACATTACTCCAGACTTTTGAAGCCACGCAGGGCTACGCATTGTGCCTCACGTGGCATCATAAATCTCATTTTTCAATTGCATTGCTGTTGCACCATGTTGCGTGGTGCAAGAGCGACTCAAAGGGGCTCATAAATATGACCCGAGTTCTCAAAAGAGTTTTACTAAAACTTGGCCATCTGGTTCCTGAGGGCTAGCATGTAGCTAACTACATGCTGGGGAGGCTTCTTGAGAGCTTCCTCCCTCCGCTCCTTAACTGGACGGAGAGGTAACTTATCAGGGTGGCCATACAGAAGCTCAAAGGGGGAAATTCAATCTCCCTCTGTGGTATACATCTGTAGGCAAAGAGAAGGCAAGGTAAGAGGGCATCCCACTTCCACCTCACGGGCTCAGGTAGCCCCATAATCATGACCTTCAGGGTCTGTTAAATCTCTCCAACAAGCCCATTTATTTGTAGATGGTAGGGTCTTGAAAACTTGTAATTAACTCCATACTCCTTCTATATTAACTGCATATATGCAGATATAAATTTGGTGCCCCTTTCAGACGCCACTTTCTTAGGGAAGCCGACTCTGGTAAAAACCCCATCAGGGAACTGGCCACTGCAGGTACAGTTGCAATTGAAAATATGGCCTCGGGGTACTCAGTAGCATGTCCACCAAGACCAGGATAAACCTGTTGACAGAGGCTACCTTGTGGTCCAGAGGCCCTACAATGTCGATGCCCAGCCTTTCAAAGGGGGTGTCAATTACAGACAAGGGATTTGGGGAAACTTTCAGCTTTTTCCCTATTTTCCCATTGGCCTGGCAGGTTAAGCAAGTCCAATGGGATGGATCTTAGGAAATCATCATCCAGTGTCAATAAAGGGTAGGAACAGACCTGGCAAAGGTCTTGTCCTGCCCCAGATGTCCTGCCAGGGGTATCATATGAGCGAGCCCCAATAAAAGTAGGGACACACATGGCAGAGGTCTTGTCCTGCCCCAGATGTCCTGCCAGGGGTATCATATGAGCAGGCCCCAATAAGGAAGGCCCTGCAGCATTGGTGAACTACGAGCACCCATGTTACCCCATGCAGAGGTGCCATAGGCTCACTATACAGGAAGTCATTCTTCCAAAAGAGGAGTGATTTTCAGAGCTTGCTGCCTCATGCCCTCCAATGTTTTGCACTCTCTTACTTTCCCCTTTGTATTCATTTGTCAAAATAACTAAACCAAAAATACATTTCCTTCTTCACAGCAACACCGGAGGTCGCAATGACATCAGTAGTCCCGAATAGAAATGACAAAGTGTAAAACAGATATAGACATATTTTACACAAAGTTTGAGTCTAGCTGTTTAGTAACATATTGGCTTAACTTTATTTTAACAACACATATAAAAAAAGAACAGTTTCAAAAAATAACTCAACATCTGAACTCACAAATAGAACATAACTACCAAACACCCATCAAACTTCCCATTGTTTCCCAAACTCATGAGTACTTAAAATCTGCTGCAAAACTAGTGCGATGCACAATCTGGAAAAATCACATGACCGGGAAAGTAAGTAATATCATTAGATGGTATACTTTTCAGGAAAATGATTAGGAATTATACACCCACTCCTCCTTTTTGAAATGTATTTTGAGCAGTTAGTAGATTTGAGCTGAAGACTGTTTTTGAAGTCATGTGGGATGACATTCATAGTGTATCACCTTACAACTTATCATAGAAAATGTCTCCAACTGCTCATTAAGCAAAAGTAGACTGGAGGACCATCTACATCAGTGGCAGCAGCAACAATTCCAGTCCAAAAAGTCCCTTCAGAGGTACAGACTACTATAACAGATATGGCTCCAGAGTTTTCAAGAATTGCCAAGGTAGTGTTGTTATAACAGCTGGTGAACAGTGTGTTACAGCTATTTGCAATGCTGTCAAAAATCATACATTGTACTTTTCCTACCCCTTTTATATATTTATGCACATTTTATAAGACAAGTTCATAGTGAGCAGCAAGAAAGCAACGCAAAGCTGAAGGGCCCTCGACTTCAGTAGCAGCACATCAACACCGAAGCAGAGAGTCCATTCAAAAGTCCAATTGCAACTTCAAGATTGGCATCCAACTGTATGGATTGTGGAGTTGTAGTGAGTGCTGGAAAGCAGTCCATAACTGCCCTTCACCATTCTGCAAAGATTAAGAACTGTTGATTGTTTTAATTTCTGACCCTTCATAGTTTTTCTACATTAAGAGGCAATGTATTATCTAACAAAATGGGTATCTGATATCTGTGCGTTGTAGCACTACTTACATATAAATTACAGTATAGACACGTCCCTCCACAAATAAATACACAGGTAACTTTTGGCAGTTATGATTATTTACTTTTTCATGTTTTAAATATATGTTTAGAGTCTGTATTTAAATCTTCCAGTACAAATATACTCTGTTTTTTTTAGAAAATACTCTACTAAATTTTGCAATCTCTTCTTTAACACTATACTGTAATATATGTGTCTTGTTCTGGAACTCTTCCTCTTAACAACTATTCATTTTTCCTAGAATTCTGCTCAGGACCAAAGAAACCAAACTGCACACCACCACATCTGCCACACTACCATGCAAAAGTGCTCTATTAATTTCTCCTAAACATAAAGCAGGAGTTTTCACATAATTTAGCCTCCTACCTAAAGTTTGCATATAAATTATTTTGTGTTTTAAACTTCGCCCTGGAAAGATACATAGGAATGTTCTTAATATATCAATAAATTGCTGTCTAATGCTAGAAACACTAGTACAAATTCATTGGTGTACAGTCCCCTGACTACGCCTTCCCTGTATTTCTTCTGCAATAACGTCTTCTACATTTATAGATACCATCACCTCTTTTGCTATCGGACTACCATTCTTCATTTCATAACATTGTCCTCTTTAATCAATAGCATAAACTAATCTGTTGTCCTGGAGATACCTTGATTGCTAGAGTACATGTGTAGTGTTTGAGTAATTCAATAACTCCATAACTCCATGGATAGTGAATCATTGATTTGATGACTGCCTGAATAGTGGCTTGGTGATTGCATGAGTGCCTGAATACCACCTGACTGACTTCATTGCTGTTAGATAAATACCAGTTGTCACTATATCTCTGACTCACTGGTTATCTCTTTCTGTCACTATCAAACTACCTGTTTTGCTGTATATATGCTTTTCTTCTGAGCTAGGTATCACACTTGATATATAATCGCATGGATGACTCTCTAGAAACATACATTGATTTGTACATGGTAATGCACATGCATCAGTAAGATTCTGAAACAAAAAACATTTTGAAATTTTTCAAAGCACAAAACCTTTTGTGAATAGCATACCTACATCATCCCGAAGTTTTTTAAAAAGGTCAGATTGAAGATTTTAAGTACTCCATTAAGAACATGGATGTATGTCCGGAAACAACTGCGACTTACATATTATTCTGCATGGGCACCGATTTGGGAATCTCCGGGCACCCCCAAATGTCTGAAAGACCAATTAGGCCAACCATTGAAAGTAGGGGGCATATTTTACTGGGTAGACCTTAGGCCAAAGGCGCCCCAAAGGCAAGCCCGTCTGTGCCCATCTGTGCCTGAACGTCGCCAGGCGCCAGTCACTCTGCCCATTTTACATGCCGTCTCTCCTTTATCTCCCATTAATTACCAGTGATGACTATCATTCAATATGCTAGTCAGGAGCTTCACACCCTTAAAAAAGCTTACTCCCCAGAAGTATACATAATCCCTCCTTTAATCGCCAAGGTTTCCACTATCCAAGAGTGTCTCCCTATCAGAGGGCAAGCCAAAGTAATTGATAGTAACATAAAAACACTCACAGTCCAACCAGGAAAAACCAGAGTCTAAGCACCTGGTAGGCCTTTACTGTAATGCACGTTCCCTCCCCAAACACGCACTTGAAATCTGGTCTCTATTGAATTCTGAGAAACCTGACCTCTTCTTCATTCCTGAGACATGGCTTCACGAGTCCTCACAACTCGACCTAGCAATAGCCCTACCCCATGACTACCAGCTGATCAGACAGGACAGAAAAGATAAGAAAGGAGGAGGCATAACAATTGCTTTTAAAACAGATACCAAAATACATACTGTTGAGGCCATCCAGGCTGATTGGGCTGAAATCTGTATCTTTACAATACTTTTAAAACAACTGGTAACAGGTCCTACCCATATTGCTGGTCATACGCTAGACCTACTATTTACCAACTCGCCCTATGTAAATATCGACCAACTTCTCCCCATCCTATGGTCTGACCACCATGTAATACGTTTCCAGATGGGTCAGTTATTGACTCAACCATGTCCCAAGAAAGGACAGAAATTAAGTAGGTCATGGAGCAAGATAAATCTTGAATCATTCTCCACAACCTTTGTTCCCCTTTCTCCCTCCGAAATGACTAATGTTAACCAGGCAGCCAAATGTTTTGAGACTGCTATTAGCACATCCTTAGATATAATTGTTCCCAAGAAAAAAACTAAATGCCCAGAAAAAGTGTCACCCTGGTTCACCTCGGACTTAAAAAGCGATAAACTTGCCGTCAGGAAGGCGGAACGCAAATGGAGACTTACAAAAAACACAACTGATAGACATCAGTATAAAATATTACATCGTCGCTATATGGATAACATAGCCTTGGCCAAAAAGTCTACTTAAGAGATAGAATCAACCAAGCTTCCAACTCCCATAAAGAGCTATACAAGATCGAGAAGGAATTTACCAAACCCCCTCCTGCATATTGTCACATATTGCCTCGCAGGAGTGGGTGGATTCCCTCTCAGCTTTCTTTGTTAACAAGATAAATGATATCCACAAACTATTCCCCCAATCACGAAATACCTTCCCTGAACAAAGGTTTGATGCTACTCTCCCTCAGAGCACCAACTCTCTCAGAGAATGTAGTAAATTAACAGAGGAAGACACCTCCGCCATACTGAAAAGGGTGAAATCAGGCTCACCGACTGACCCCACATCCTCTCAGATCTTATCTAAAATTGGCCCAGCACTCATTCCTAATTTGACGAACATCCTGAATCTTTCACTATCACAATCTACCGTACCCTCAGACTGGAAGGAAGCTATTGTCAGACCTATCTTGAAAAAGTCATCAGCTGACCCCAAACAACTCTCTAATTACAGACCAATCTCTCTCCTACCCCTGTTTTGCAAAGTTATAGAATCTACAGTCAACAACCAACTGTCTAAACATTTAGAAAGTAATAATCTGTTAGATTCATCTCAGTCGGGTTTCCGGTCTTACCATAGCACCGAAACTGCTCTGTTTGAGATATTCGATAACATCAGGCTTTTTCTGGATGCCAGACAATCCGCCACCCTGATTCTACTTGATTTGTCGGCTGCCTTCAACACCATCTCTCATGGCATCCTTTTGGAGCGACTGTGGGAGTGTGGTGTTGATGGCCCCGCACTACAATGGATTAAGTGTTACCTAATGGAACGGTCCTCCAAGGTACAAATAGGGGGTTTCTATTCCAAAAGCCAAACCATAGACAAGGGAGTTCCCCAGAGATCATGTTTAAGCCCCACACTTTTTAACCTATACGTGTCGCCTTTGGCTAAAATAATCAGAGCCTACGGCTTTGATACAGTGTCCTAAGCCGACGACGCACAATTGTTAATCACTCTCGATCCCGATCCTACCAATACGCAATGCAGGTTTAAACTGTGCATGTCATTGGTCAATGACTGGATGTCAAATAATCATCTACTGCTCAATGCGAGCAAGTCAGAAATCATGCTCTTTGGTGATGCGCAACACATTTGGACCACTGACTGGTGGCCACCCTTGCTAGGGCCATGCCCCCTGCCCAAGATAGCAGTCCGCAATCTGGGAGTTGTAATGGACAATAAACTTTCCATGGCCGACCACGTTAACTCTGTGGTACGCACTAGCTATGGCCCAATGCGTTCCCTTAGGAAAATCTTTAAATGGATTCCCTTCTGCTCTCGGATGCCCCTTGTGCAGGGACTAATCATCAATTGCTTGAAATATGGTAACGCGCTGTTCGCATCCATAAACAAAAAGCTTTTGTAAAATCTTCAGGTTCTGCAGAACACCGCTGCAAGGCTGGTCTTAAATCTCCCCCCGATCCCCATCGGCTCCCAGTTTGAAGATCCTCCACTGGCTCCCTATAAGAAAGAGGGTTATCTTCAAATTATGCAGCCTGGTACAAAAAATATTAAACAATAATGGATTAACCTATTTAGCAAAGAAACTGACCAAACATCAGCCAGTTAGAACCCTCCGCTCCGCCAGTAATCCTCTTTTAACCCAAGGTACGCACTGTAAAAAACGGAGGCCGGTCCTTTTCCAGAGCTGAACCTGAGCTATGGAATTCACTGCCGGTAGATCTTCGCCTGTTAACCGACCACATAAAATTCCGTAAAGCCCTCAAAATGTGGTTATTCTAACACTCTGCCCTGCTCTGTTTTTAGCTTCTGTCTTCGGCGAAGCGCTATGAGACCTAAGGGTGATATATGTGCTCAATAAATACCAAATACAATACAATACAATGAAGGATAATAGTTTAGTGAGTTGAAAAATACTTGGTAACCTGACCAGGGGAAAACTGACAAGGTTCAAATATTATCAATTGGGCTCCTGGTGGGCAACTCAAGATTGGACATAGGACATAGGAGGAAGAAGACCCAAAGTTAGATCAGCTAACAAGAACAGATAACTGGAAGAAGGAAATCTCCTTTTGGTATTTGTCTTTCGTAGAGGCAGAGGATACTATAGACAACGATATTAGAAACTTATGGGGTAAAGAATTTTGAGAGGAGGAAATCAAGACTCTGTGGAAGGATTCTTTTGATATGTTACGAGTAGTTGTAAAACCAGCTTCACTAAAGGGTAACCATCTATTTACTGTTCACAGAGTTTATTGGTCTCTGCGGAAGTTGTCGAAGGTTAAAGGCAAATAGTACTGCTGCCCAAGATGTAAACATAAAGAAGCAGATGATCTGCATATGTTTCTGGAATGCCCAAATATTACGCAATATTGGTTGGAGGTATGTAATTTCTTAGGAGAGGTCAGCGGAAAACGGAAATCAGAAAACCCACCATCTTTTGCTGAGTGCCTAAAGAGTGTTATATTAACAAGTGAATCGGATATGGCCTGTGATTCAGGAAGTAGAGATAAGATCTGGACTTTACTGCTGGAATGGAGAGAAAGAACAAGCGGGTCCAATGATTAAGCCAAAGTGCTGGCGGCTCTGGTGTCTCCAGAAATCTTCAGCAGGGTGGCACAGACAGAAGTGGAGATGGAATCAGTAACAGCACTTCTCTAAAGGAGTACTCCTACCTCTCTCTGATGGCCTTCACACCCAATATAGAGAGATAGGAAGAGAGGCTTAATATGAGAGATGTCAAAATGAGGACAAAAAAAAGAAAGAAAAAAAAACGGCATCATTTCTCAAATGCTTCTTCTGCTTCTAAACATATATTCAACATATCTCAAACAAAGGTTACACTCAAAATTAAGCAAGCACACGACCTCTCGAGGCATTCTGCACTATTAATCCTTCTCAATTTTCAACAAACCATGTTTAAAGAAAAGCACTACCCTAACCATATACTTCACATTTTCCTCAGCCTTACTATGTGATTTCTAAATAGATGCACACCTTCAAGCCATCTTTCCAAAAAAACATACCTCTCTGCATCTTTAAATAAACTCAAAGGTCCCACCGTTTATATAGTGACGTGCGAGCACAAAAACCATATCTCACCATCTAAGCGTATGCAAAGCGGTCTTATGTTAAAAAACACAATGACAAATACTTCCCAATACATACCTAACAAGTATTACTTCTTTCAAATTAATATACAGGTGGACGACATGTTCTCATCTTTTATTTCTCACTAAACTATTACTGTTTAATAATGTTACTGAAAGTACTACAACTCCCATAACGCAAATAACAGATGTATTCATTCTGCATATGATGTTTTTAACATTTAAAACATTCTTAGTTCCTCATTGCAACCTCCCACAAGACTATACTGTTATCTTTCAATAAAATGTACAATGTAATAAAGAGGCACTAATTCATTTTTCTGTTACTTCCCAAAACATTCACCACTAACCTCTTAAACACATACCCTCTAATATACACAGTTCATCTCACACATTTTTTCACATCACTGTGATACTCCTTTTAAGCAGACTACCATATGCATCTTAAAATTGCTAATTTACATTTTTAAAATGATAAAGTAATTTAAATGTGAGTGGAGAGGGGTATCTGAAAATAGATAAACAGAAAAAAAAAATTTTCACAGGGTTCGCCCAAAGGAATAATATTTCTTTTGCACAGATGTTTTAAATTGCCTCTCAGGTTTATCCAGAGCAGATTATACCCATCACTGATAGTGAAAGACAATAAAAACAATAAACCATAACCCACCACAATGTGATTAGTGATTTAATATTCTTCCATGTATGTGCTACCTTACATCCCATTAGTTCAGAAAAAGTGTGATCCATGACAGCAACAAAAGACCGCAAAAACGTCTAAACTCATAACCCAACAGTACTACCCACCGACCGTCTGGGTGCCGACAGCTTATTGTAAACGTCCTCAAATAATTCACGAGAATCCGATTGATGAGCCAAATATGTCCACTACACAGACAGGAATTCAATACATTTTAAAATGTCTGTGATATATGTGTCCTATAGGTGGTACTGGTATCCAAGATTACATGCTTCAAAGATGCTGGAAATGCCATACCACAAGGACTCAGTATCTTGGAGAATGAGCACTGGATGGACAACTAGAGAAGATATAAAGTTGTTTAATAGATATGCCTCAAATCTTACCTCTGGTTTAAAAGCCAACATTGGATTTGACCCGGGTACCCAGATACTGCAACTGCAGGATGATTACTAAGTGGTACTATTGTACCGCCCAAGCCTTAAAACAGATAAAAGAAAACTATATAGGACTACCACCCAACATATGTTTGCATAAATAGTTTCTAAAGACAATGCTAAATGTCACTGAAACTATGCACCCAAGGCACTATGGCCTAGGGGTCCTCATCGATGCAATAACTACAACATGGCGTCCGGGAAGAAGCTTGGACAGTGTGGATAATTCTATGTGAGCAATATGGCCTTTGGGCTGAATAGCTGAACTGACCCAGCAAGATGCACTACAGAGATGCATCCTCAAGAAAAATCAACATAGGTATTGTGAGTGATGATAATATTAAATAAGCAACAAGCATGATGGGAGGGCCTATTCCACCTAGCTGCTGTGGGAATTGAATCACTTGTAACTCTTAGGGGCGCGCAACTGCATGTTCTAATACCAACAAATGGGGAGGTACTACAAAAACATGTACTAGTTGCTCAGTGACGAGACTAGCTCCGAGGCCCACATACAGCAAACCACTATTGATTCAGAAAATATCTTTTCCATAGATGGTGCCATGCTTCAGACGAACCGCAAACTAAGGCAGTCATGTAGAAAGATAAGAGCAATATCTCCACCCGCTGACAAAGAGGTCGCGGGGGATGTGGCATCTCAGAACTCGCGATACTCGATCTCTCTGCATAAGGCAGCTCGCTGGGAGAATGATTCCATGCACGCCATATTGGAATGTACGTGCTACACAAGAAAGAAGGAACAAATACAAGAAAAAGAAACATCAGATGAGACACGCAAGGAACATGGATAACCCTGAGCTATACCTGGTTCATATTTGAGTTTGTACATGGTAATAACCTAGTGGTAAAATGCCCCCACAACTCCCCCACCTATACAAAGCTTTTGAAATACTGAAAGCCGAAGAATGTCACTTTGCCTCAAAGAGAATAACAACTCCTGCCTCCTCTTTGAAGAGCTACCAATATATGTGAGCTAATCATAATTGTCGCAGGACCTACCTTTCCATAGTATAGCTCAATTTTAAAGTAGGATTTTGAGAGCGCCATCTAAGAGTATATGGTTGCCATTGGGAGGGGTGTATGGAGGACAGGAGCCTACCTCTAGTAGACCCCTAATCTCATGCCATTATGTTGAGTGACAAAAAAAAAGGGGGAAGAAAGAGGAAACCCAGTGATCCTATGGTGGAATGTACATGGATAAAGCTGATGTCTGCATCAAAGAAGACTGCCTGACAGGAAATACACTCCTTATTTTCTGAGTTCCTATGGGACAATCAAGAAATATTTCAAACTATTTCTTCACTTAGGCCATGTTTTACCTTATTAAGGGAAAAGATCCAACAGGTTTCCCTTTCTTTGCGTATTTCACAGGTAGAACACCCTTGTTAGGTCTAGCCTTTTCCAAGATGAGCCATTTAAGATAATTTTTAGTATGTTCTTTACTGTGGCAGTGCTGAACCATGGCAGCTTGGAGCTTCTTAGCACTAGTTGCTGAATTATGCTCACT
The DNA here is from genome assembly GCF_964204655.1 of Triturus cristatus. NCBI lineage: Eukaryota > Metazoa > Chordata > Amphibia > Caudata > Salamandridae > Triturus > Triturus cristatus. The sequence continues at coordinate 538,010,340 of NC_140591.1, forward strand.
GAAATTAGTTCTAAACTCTCTCCCAGTTTCACCAATGTACCCTAGACCACATGGGCATAAAATAAGGTACACTATATTTTTGCTTTTGCAGTTACTCATATACTTAAGAGTACCAGTATGACCTCTATATTCCTATAGCTTGATAGTAAGAGCTGATTCTCATGCAATGCAAGTACCACACAAATGGTTACCTTTAATATGAGGCAAACCTGAGAGGGATCTTTGTAAGGAATAATTTTCTTGTTTTTTCCTTGTATGGACCAACTTAGTTTTTCCTCCTCCTCATTGATGTTTAAAATCTTCCAATTCTTGCCAAAAATCTTTTTGATCTCAAAATTGAGATTCGAGTGGTTAATAACACAAATCTAAAGAACAATGAGAGAGCTAGGGAAAAGAGTGGTGCGTCCGTATCCCCTATAAATATGTCAGTTTTATCAATGGTGGACGAACCCAACTATGTGTGGTACGATCTCTGTAAGATAGTGTTTGGGAACCCACTAGGTAGGTTAAAAGACCCCTCACACACCAACCTGGTTGGTGTCATGCTTCATCATCGGGGTCCCAACCGGGTGGCCGAATGCCCCCCGGTTGTGCTGCAACGCCTGACTACAGCGGAGCTGGTGTGGTGCAAGAGTGTGATGATGTGAATGCTAAAATTATCTCTGAGAATCCTTGCCGTAGGGAATTTATTGCTGGCAAAAACAGGATATGTGATGCAACTACGGAAGAAATTATTATCTACTAGTTGTCGGTGTTGTAGGTCTACATGTTTCAGCTCTCATGGGGAAATATGGAGCTTTCGTCAGGACCAGTGAAGTAAGTGAGTGGCAAAGTGGAAGGTGCCACGTGATAAGTGAAAAAAATATTAAAAAGGTTGTTTACCTACACACTCGCTAAGGTGTGTGGACCCAGTGTCTGCGGAGTTGCGGACACTGCAGCGAAAAATACCTGTGGAAGGAAACAAGACAGCACAAGAACATACATAAACTGCCACTTAGGTGTCAAAAATATTAGCAACTATAAAATGCAATCTTCGGTGCTGTGATGGAACAAGCCTATCTATAAGAGGAACGTACCTGTGGTAACACACAAACTGGGGAAGTGTTACATGCTGCTAAGCGTATGGTAAGTCGGAGGCAAGTCAATTAGAGTTGCTAGGTAAGGCCGCTCTGTGAACTATGTGTGCCAAGTGGTTGCTGTCAAGGCACGACAAACAGTGAAGACAGATGGTAGTGCTGACTATGCACGAAGGGTGCCTGGTGAGTGACAGGCATCGATACAGTGGGAGGAAGTACCGTGAGGCCTCAGGTGAGGTGTGTCACAGTGAAGAACCCAGTGAGCGCTGTAATGACGGGGCTGGCTGAGGCCGCGAGGCGGAGCGTGTTAATATTTAGGTATGGGTTCAGGTTTAAAAAATGGAGGAGGGGTAATATGCCCTGATGCGCAGTGCAGGGGAGGGGAAAAAGAAGATAAAATAATTACACTATGACTGAGTGGATACGCTGCTCAGGAAACGGGAGGAGGGTTCTCCTGGCGCAAATTCTGTAGGTAGGAAGAATAACACACATAAGAGGTGGAGCGAGGGATGTCTGTGCAATCCACAGGAAAAAGGCAAGCGCCACCTTACTTGGTCGAGAAGCTACCAGCGCCTGGCACCTAATGGGGTCTCCCGAAGTTCCGGATGGTGTGGGGCCCCAGGTGGGGAGAGATTAAGTAGTGTTGTGCTCCATCGAGTACGTGCAGGCTGGCTAGTGAGCTTGGGCGGGGCGGAGAAGACCGTGCAAGCACCATGGAGAAGTGTTAGCCTGGCGTGCATGCGTGGATACAGCAAGCGCGCATAGGGGAAGAGAGAGAGTGAAGCGCAAGTGCGGGAGACAGTGTGTATTCCCTGCACCCGCGCGTGCGCAGAGGGAAATAAGGCAATTGGCCGAGAATGTTGAAGAATGGGTCACTTGGCCTGGGGGGGACCGGTAAAGAGCCGGTGCTGATGCCTGTAAAGAGCTCAAAAATTGAAGGTCTGATTAGAGCCAGGTGAAAATAAATGAAAAATAAATAAACCAGAGAAAATGAAAAAATCAAGAAATTATCGACAGATGCACCAGTACAGGGCAAAATTAAGGTTTTCTGAGGCTATTCAAGGGCAAGAATTAAGGTTTTCTGAGACTATTCCAGGGGGTATTGTCGTTCAGGCCGGTGATATGGCTGGACAGACGATATATCCATCTCTGTTCTTGTTCCAAGAGGTGGTTCTGGATGTTGGGGAGGTTATGGTCTAAGGATTCCAGGACGACCCATCTCATGTCATTGGTCGTGTGGCCTTTTTCCAAAAAGTGATTGGTCATTTTTGTATTATTTTTCTTGCAGCGTATCGTGCTGCGGTGTTCGCAAATTCGGGTTTTAATTTTGCGGGTAGTCATGCCGATGTAGATGAGGTTACATGGGCAGATGATTCGGTACACAACATTTTCTGTATTGCAGTTGGTGTGTTTGCGTAGTTCCCATGTTTTACCAGGTTCTAGGTTAAGGTTTGTGGTCGTCTCAATGATGTGGCAGACGCTGCAGTTTCCGCAAGGGAAGTGCCCTTGGATGTTTGGGAGGCCCTAGGAATTGAGCACCGTGTTCCTTGGTCTAGGAGGGAGAACGGGTCTGGTAGATACAATGGTGTCTTTGATAGATTTGGCTCTTTTGGTCGAGAGGAGGGGAGGTTCCCAACTCAGGTTGCCTGTATGTAAGCCAAGGACCTTTGCCACAAGCTGCACCAACGCGGCTACCCACCTAACATAACCAAGATCGCCAACAAGAGGGCCAGAAACCAAAACCGCAAAGGCCTACTAGAAACCTACCCCAGAGAACCTACTCCTCCGCCACTAACATGCGTGACCACCTACAATACGGTGACCAACAAAGTTTCCAAAATCATCAAAAGAAACTGGAAGATCTTACATACAGGCAACCTGAGTTGGGAACCTCCCCTCCTCTCGACCAAAAGAGCCAAATCTATCAAAGACACCATTGTATCTACCAGACCCGTTCTCCCTCCTAGACCAAGGAACACGGGCTCAACACCAGAAATACTGTCACTCAGGCCATTGTCGCCAGCTGCTTTGACTCCGGCCAAGCCCTCTATGCCGGCATCTCCACCCATCTCCCCAGAAGACTCCAGACCACACACAACGCTGTAGCTAGATTCATCCTGGACCTCTCGAAACAAACCCACATCACCCCCCACCTGAGAGACCTCCACTGGCTCCTCATCCAGACGAGATACCAGTTCAAGATCATCACACATGCCTACAATGCCATCTATGACTTCGGACCTGCCTACATCATTTGTCAACTGAACTTTCACCAACGCTCCAGACACGTTTACTTCTCTTCACTCGCCCTCGCACACACACCCTGCATCTGTTGCAGCCACACCAGTTGCTGCTCCTTCTCCTACATCGCTGCCAAGACCTGGGACATCCTGCCCCTCCAGCTCTGCACACCCTACTCGCTGGCAGACCTCAGAAAGAGACTCAAGACCTGGCTCTTCGACTGACACACAGGACCCAGATACCCCTAGGGTGACAGTCTTACACTTTACAAATACTGTTTGATTTGATTGATTGTTTGAATGGAGCCAAGATAAAGCAATTCATGGTTTAACAATGGCATAGTGGTACATCCAGGATGAGAATGTGCTTGTCCTCTCCAGAGAGATGGACTTCTCCCTGTCATGGATAGATCATGTTATATTTCTATTTATAAAACAACTGCCATTAAGTCTAAAGCAGATTATATAGAACTTCTGTTGGACAGGCAAACAACAGGTTTGATTGACTAGGATGAATTTCTGTTCCTGAAATGTGAGTATCCCAGAATCCCCATCCTTTATTTATTACCCACAATTCACAAGAATCTTGTCAATCCTTCCGGACGTTCAATTGTATTTGTGATTGGTAGCCTTCTTGAGAATACATCTTTGTACATTGATTTCTTCCTAAAACCGTATGTCTCCTCCCTACCTTTGAATATACTAGATATCAGGGATTCCCTTTCATGTATAGAAGGCATCCATTGAGAGAAGAATTACCTACTGATCACATTAGATGTGAATAGTCTCTACACTAACATTGTACAGGCTTGTCAACACTTTTTTAAGATCAAGATTGCTATCTTACCTCTTACACAGTAGAATGTACTTGATATGCTAATGTTTTGTCTTTCCTATGATGTGTTTCTATTTTATTCAATGTTGACTAGGCAAATTAAAGGAACTGTGAAGGGACATGCTTTTCCCCAGCTATTCAAATCTTTACATGGTCTCGTGGGAGGATCAGGTCCTCTCAGGATTTGAAAATGTCATGTTATGGATTAGAATAATAGACAATATATTTTTTAACTGGCATAGTCTAGAGAATGAGGCACATAAGTACAAGGTTAAACCAAAATGATATTGAACTGCATTTTAGTCACTATCAAGTTGATTTCCTTGACTTCATGGTTACTTTATGTGGAGAGGCCATCACTCCTCAATTGTTCAGGAATTAAGCTTCAGGCAATAGATTGCTACATGCGAACAAGAGCTACCCCAGGGAATCTTATGTAAAGTATCCCATATGGTGAGCTCTTGAGAGCAAAGTGGAATTGGAGCACTGAGGAACATTTCTTGGCAGAGTAGGAATAAAGCATCGAATGACTTCCCTCTCAACATCAGAACCTCCTCCTCTCTTCTTGAATTCTGTAAGAAGCATAAGAATTGGCTCTTTTCCATTAACCAACCTACCATAGGCAGGGCTAGACACACACACCCTGCTCAGTGCCAGGATACCCTCACAGGTGATACTGCGATTTACAGATACACATAATATAGCATGATGTAACAACAACAATATGATATGTAGATTTAAATGTCGGGATTACCACAAAGCAATACTGAGAGATGCGGTAACACTTGTACAGACTACCAGGATTGAATACCTTCTTTACAGAGATGACAGAAAGAGAATATGAATTGAAGCAGAGAATTGAACTGAGTTTATCACACGTATAACAAAAATGCTGGGAAAATAAGGCACTTCTTTCACAGATACTGGTTTTTACTAAAAGCAGACATGGTAATTGGCCAAGAGATCTCGACCAGTCTGAACATATTATTAGGTAAGAGCACCAGTCTTACAGACAAATTGAGTAGGAATCTGAATATATTAATACCAGATAACAACTCTGTCAAGTCACAGAGCTTCTACACTTGCCAGGCTTGCAATGCCCCCTTTGAGGGGACCAGAAAGATAGTGAATATAATACATGCACTATTGCTTACATATCGTATGGCTTAATATGTCCATGTAAGAAATTGGACATTGTTTGCACTGCACAACCATTGAAGAAAAGGGTGAATGCTACTCAGAATGTGGATGAACATTATCCTTTAGCAAGTTTTTTTTCATTGACCATGTTCCCAGATCAGTAAAATCAATCAATCAATCAGTACATTTGTAGAGCGTGTTACTCACCCTTGAGGGTCTCAAGGTGCTAGGGGGATGGGGGACGCAGCTATTGATCGAAAAGCCAGGTCTTGAGATGTCTCATGAAGGTCAGGAGGTCCTGGGTCTGACGCAGGTGGATGGGGAGGGTGTTCCATGTCTTGGTGGCGAGGTGAGAGAATGATCTGTCACCGGTGGTCGTTCGGCCGAGTCGTTTTTGAAGTTTGGCCATGGTTGCCGCCTAGAGGGTGTAGCCGTAGTCCAGCCTGCTGCCTGCTGATGAGGGCTTGGGTGACCATTCTTCTGGTTTCAGTGGGGATCCATCTATATATCTTGTGCGGCATGCGACAGGTGTTGAAGCAGGAGGAGGAAACAGCGTTGACTTGCTGGGTCATGGAGAGCGTTGAGTCCAGGATGAACCCCAGGTTGCGTGCGTGGTCGGTGGGTGTCGGTGCAGCTCCCAGCGTGGCCGACCACCAGGAGTCATCCCATGCGGAGCGGGTGGAGCCGAGGATGAGGACTTCTGTCTTGTCAGAGTTCAGTTTCAGACGGCTGGTCTTCATCCATTCTGGTACGGCCTTCAGTCCCTCTTGAAGGTTGGATTTGGCAGTGGCTGGGTCTTTGGTGAGGGAGAGGATTAGCTGGGTGTCGTCGGCATACAAAATGGTGTTGAGGTGGTGTGCTCAGACGATGTTGGCAAGCGGTGCGATGTACATGTTGAAAAGGGTCGGGCTGAGGGATGATCCTTGGGGTATGTCGCAGGTGATCGTGGTAGCTTCGGATTGGAAAGGGGGAGGTGGACTCTCTGGGTTCTGCCGGTGAGAAAGGAGGTGATCCAGTCCAGGTTTTTGTCGCAGATCCCTGCGTCATGGAGGTGTGTGCAGGGTGTGGTGGCAGAGGGTGTCGAAGGCCACCAAGAGGTCCAGGAGGATGAGGGCTGCGGTTTTGCGGTTGTCCAGCAGGGTTCTGATGTCATCGGTGGCTGAGATGAGGGCGGTTTCAGTGCTGTGCTTGCTGCGGAAGCCGCATTGGGAGGAGTCCAGGATGCTGTTTTCCTACAGGAAGTGGGTCAGTTGTCTGTTGGCGGTCTTCTCGATGACTTTCACCAGAAACGGGAGCAGGGAGATGGGTCAAACGTTCTTGAGGTCCTTTGGGTCCGCCTTGGGTTTCTTGAGTAGGGCATTGATCTCGTTGTGTTTTCACCTCTACGGGAAGGTGGCGGTCTCGAAGGAGCTGTTGAAGATCTTACGGAGTTGGGGTGCGATGATGGAGCGTGCTTTGTTGAAGATGTGGTAGGGCAGGGGTCTGAAGGTGAGCCGGAGTGGATGGTGTTCATGATTTTGGCGGTGTCTTCGTCAAGAATAAACGCAATGAAACCAGTGAAAAAAACAATAACAGCACAAACCAGGCACACGAGGGTCAATGAGCAACGAGAGGGACAGGGGGAGCACCAGCGAATGGACGAGCTGCAAGGGGATAAGCAGCGGCAGAGGGACGGGCTGCTGGGTTGAACCCTGGTGAGAGCTGGAGGCTGGAGACCGGCGGGGCTGCAGGGGTGAGTGATGGCCTTGAACTAGGTCAAGGTTTCACATGCGCTCCCCCGCAGTGGTCGCCATCTGAAAGGGAGGGGTGGGAGCAGAGGTAGGGGGCGGGAGCGGGAAGGATCGGGGGCGGGGCCACAGGGGCAGCACCAGGGGGAAACTGGCACAACAACAGTAATGTGAAAATAATCAGAATAAACGCAAGAATAAACACAATGAAACCAGTTAAAAAAACAATAACAGCACAATCCAGGCACTTGAGGGTCAAGTAGCAACGAGAGGGACAGGGGGAACACCAGTGAATGGACGAGCTGCAGGGGGAAGAGCAGCGGCACAGGGATGGGCTTCTGGCTCGAACCCTGGAGAGAGCTGGAGGCTGGAGACTGGCGGGGCTGCAGGGGTGAGTGCTGGCCTTGAACTAGGTAAAAGGGGGAGATTGAGAAATTACTCTGGAGAAGTCTGAAATGTTTTTATATAATAATGCTGGATTCTAAAATCCCATGGGCCTTAATACAGAAGAGCAAATTAATATATATTTAGGAGTAGCCTAATCTGACAGAGTGAAATCATAAACACAATCTGCAAATATGTAAATAATATCCTGCAAAAAATAGACATCTATGTTCCTGGTCATTGGTTTAAGCGATGTTTTGAGAGAAGTTAAGATTTGATCTTTTTCAATATTATTGTAATATGTGTCTATTGACATGAGATGATAACTTGCTCTATTTTAACAGTTAGTAGGATGGGGTAGAAGGGCATACAGTAGAAATTTGAATTGGATGTCCTCATTTGGAAAAATAATGATCATTGGAACAATAACCACTGAGGTGTAATGTGGTGTCCATATCTTGACTAAATCAAGAGGTGTATCTTCCCTGTCACAGGTTGTGATGCATGTGTGTACATTTCAGATTGAGTATTTGAGAGGAATGGGCATGGCCTTTGGTTTCACATGGTTTCACAATGGCGCTGTGAGAGGCACACTGATGAATTTGTGACTATAGGGAGCTGTCCTCGCTCCCCCGCCAGTTCAAATTTAGATTTTAAATTAACTCAGTTCCTCTTGGAGAGCAAGGCGCTCTGCCACACTTTCTCTGAGCAGTTACTCAAAAAGTGTTTCTCCCCTTCACCCCTATATTAAAGGAGGTAGGGTTAGTGCCTTTGGGATCATTTCATAGTGAGGTCTGATGAAAGCCGGGGTATTAATTACACGATGCCGGCTGAAACATGTAGGCGGTTTTGCAGAGTGGAGGGTTAGTAACTCATTATAAGTTCTCTGTACCACCATCCACTGGTCCTGGTGTGACCACTTTTACTCTGAACAGGGTACCCAATATTAAAACTGTAATAGGGACTCCCGATGTCCAGTTTTTATCACTGTCTCTGCACTTATTTTCACTTGTGAGCCCATATTATTGTCACTTATTCATTGTATTGTCTTCCCCCTCCCTATTGCTCCACCTCCAGTGTTGGTCTGCGCGGAGGTTGGTTAGCAGCCCTATGATGAAGCATTACACAGCTCGCTGTGTGTAAGGGCAGTTCTATCTCCCCTGCGTGATTCCCCCACTTTTTGTTTACAGCAATACAATTACACTGTCACCGCTTAAATAGTACCTTCAAACGTTCCCCAGTCCTGGCACTCCAGCCTGAATGCAGTTTTATACTGCCATTTCAACTTGTCATTTAAACCCCTTGCCAAGCCTTAAACTACCCTTTTATTACTTATAAGGCATCCCTAGGGCAGGCCCTATGTAGCCTATAGGCCAGGTAGTATAATTAAAGGGTTGGGCATGTACCCTTAAGTTTTACATGTCCTAGTACTGATAAGCTTCTTAATTTGTGTTTCACTACTGTGAGGCCTACACCTCCAATACGATAATATTGTTGAATCCTTAATACATTTAATAAACTATAATTCCTGATTGGGAGCAGGTAGCTTTATATTGTTTAGTATCTGAAATTGTAATGTCAAACCCCCTTTAAAGGTAACATATGATTTTTTATTACAATGTTGAAATTGCCACTTTACAAAGTTAGCATTTTTCTGCCCCTATCCCTTTTTGACTGCAGCCTGTTTTGGTTCCTCCCAGTCACACACTAGATGGATTAGGTGTGTCTTAGAGGGCTATCTGCTGGCAGGATGGGGGCAGAGCTGAGCACTGCCACACCTGCAACTGAAGAAGAGTTGTTCTGCCTTCACACAAGGGACAAAATGTTCTCACATTGTTAATGCAGCCAGCTTCGAGTCTTAGGAGTCAGGAAGTTCAAAGTGGTAGAGGGATGTTGGTGGATTAGTGAAGAGGCAGTGAGAGTAGGGGTTGCAGCACAGTGAAGATGTTAATTTAAGAGACCATTTGGAGGCCCATGCAATCTTCCATGAAAAGTTGTTCCTTTAAGGACAGCCCGTCCAGGCAATAAAAACCTTAAAAGTATTCTAACAGCAGAAGCAGGTTTACCTAAATCCCACTTTTCTTTTGAATGTATATATATTTGTGTATTGGTGACAAAATGTCTCTGACAAATGACTGCAGCTGCCTGTGGACCAGACCTAAATAGGGATGAGAAGCACTGACTTCTTTCTTTAGACGCTTAACCACATAAACTCGCAATTATACAATTAGAAAGTATAATTAGAAGGTTACAGCAGCGCTGAGGGGTATGACTGTTTCATCACAGTAAACATGTTGTATGTGTATTCTTCAAATACAAGCAAGCTATATATTGTGCTCACTTATAGATAACGCTCAGAGTAGCTTGTTACCAGATAGCCAAGCTGGGGTGAGCGAACATCTTCGGCTCCCTATACAATCAGCTTTAAATAAAAGTTTTTGCACTCAACTAGCCAAGTACATATATACGTTTTCCCACGCTTGCTGATTAGAATTATACACCCATGAATAATGTGGCATTTTGGAATTCTGTTATATATTGCAAAACTGTAAGTGTTGCCCTTCTCATCGCTGCACTTTTAATGACCACTGATTCTGTAATGTTACCAGAGTGTAGTGGTGAGCCTCTTCATTTGTCATAAAGGTTTATATGACGATGTATGAGCATTCACTTTACCCTTTGGTTTTACAGATGTATTACACACTCTAGGATGTCTTTTTGAACTGTGAGCTATTTCTTCACATTTTCTTATTTTCTTCCACCATCTCATTCCAATTTAATAATTTTACAATTTTGAAATAGCACAAAATGTTCGATGACCTTTTTTCTATGCACATACAGGGTATGACTCACAGTTCTTTTGTGTTCTTTAGAACACCTTCTAAATGAAACAATTTACATTTGACAGTCTGACTAATGTCCTTTGTAAGTTCACTTTCACAAGTTTCAATTAGATTATTGTACAGAATTTGAAAGAAAAACTTTCATTGCAAATGTGTCTTTTATTTAGGGGTAGCTAAAGCCAGCTATTCAAGATTTCATGTTTATTTATGCCTTTGCATACATATCTTTTCATAATATGTATTATTTATCAAGCATGGGTAGGTACAATTTTTGGATTATAGAATTTACGATCATCTAGATATATTCAATGGTTTCTCCAAATATTTTCCATTCAGTGGTCACTGACATTTGTTAGATTATTGAAAAGATTAAAATGTGCACTTCCATATCGTCTACCTATGCACTGGGCAGAGGTCACAGAGATGTGGGCTCAACAGAGGGATTCACCATCCCCTCTCCCTCTCCACTAGACTCAAGGTAGATACATGGATTGAATAGTGTGGTACCGCCACCTCCCCAGGGCAGATAATTGGCCCAGGGAAGGGGGACCATGCAGTCCCCATTCCTAAAAAAGCAACAAAAAAAGCTGACAACTCTCCACTACTCTGCAATCACACATCCTGGCAAGCTCCTGGTTGGGGGCTGAAAGCCCTTTGGCTGCTGAGGGTCCTTAGGTGCCAACAAGACCTCCTGTTACCTCCAGTAGGACCCACATAGCTGGATTGCTGAGAGGTGGTCAGAGGTCATGCCCCCTTCCTCATCCACTCTGAAAACATGTCTCCTGGTGCATATTAGGAGTTTGCAGTCAGGCTGCTACAGCTCCACTCCAGCTGCCATGGAACCACCGTTTTCTGGCTGTGTTGCGGCAGTTTAGATGCATCTATATGCTTGACCAGACAGCTGTGGTCCCTCCAAGCATATTAGGGGTTTCCTCCATGAAAACCCTGGCAGAGAGGAATCAATGGGGCCCTACAAGACCCCCTGGTTCCTCTGCACCCTGTGGACGCACACAGCGGGGACACAACATGTGCCCCCTGTGTGCATGCAAAGCAGTTTCTGCACAGCATGTTCTTTTCAGTTCATGCCATGCAGGAACTATTTTAGTGTTCCCATTGCGGTGCCCATTTTTAGAAGCACTGCCATGAGTATGCCCCAAAAAAGCCCGCCAGATAGTGGGGCCGCCCGACCACAGCTCTGGTGGTGCGGTGGCAGGGTGGACCCAGCGCCGCTCTGCCAAAGTCATAATCAGGCCCTAAATCTTTTTTCACTTATTTGTTTTCCAGTGTAAAACCTGTTTACACTGGAAGATAACTTGAAAGCACAAAGACGCCACCCAATGCTTCTGACACTAAGCCCTATTTACTTAAAAAAGCCAACAGAGTTTATGTCAGAAAATAGCCTCCATATCAAATAGATGCTATAAAGTAGAAATGCTTTCATTTCTGACTTTGTATGTGTGCTGTACTGTACAGGACACATACAAAGTGGGAAAAGGGTTCAAGTTAGTCTAAGTATGATATTTTGTACTGCAAAGCTGTGTCTGTAGCGCACAGCAGCATATTTCTGTAAATATGGTGCTCTCCTGCTTTCTCCTACTTGCTCAGTGCAGCATTTGTGGCTGCTGCATTGAGTGCCGTGAGAATCTAGTAAATCTTCCCCTTTGAGTTTAGTGCTGTTTGAGTAGGTGCGAGCATAACCATACCTGATTGCAACTAATATGATTTTTTGGTATGTTTTTGCATATATACGTGTCTCCCTGATTTCACTGTGCTCCTCTCATGGTATGGTAGATATTCCCCATTTTACAGCCACTTCCTGAAGCCACCTCCGCATTTACATCTAATAGGTATCTATCTGTACATAATTATTTGCACAGTTCTCTGCACTTGTGGCAGACAACTCGCGCATTGGAGATATGACCGTGCAAGTGTAGATATTCACCCATATATTATGAAGTGCATTTTTGATTATGTGAAGTACTTGTACTTGGCTTATATTACAATATACTTAGGCTTTTCTGTTTTCAGTTTCTATTTTTGGTATATTATGGGGGGATTTTTCCAGTATTTTTAATACCTAAAGAAAAAGAGGTTATCAGTGGTTACACATTTTCACACCATTCAAAAAAAACAGAAACAGTGTTTTCCCGTGTTTATGGAATGTTTTGCTTTTATTTGTATTTGCTTTCTGCACTGATAGTGCATGTGCATAGACAGTGTGGGTACAGGCTATATGAGTTCCAAATACATTTTTACAACTCAAACTTATTGTAGTATATCATGCAATACTTCTTTAGTGAGTCTCTGGTATTGCTTGATCGCTCTTACCTTCCCATGTAAACGTTTATCTGTGAAAAGGCCCTCTCAACATTAACACTTGAGACGTACAATGCCAAAACAGCCAGTATCCAATTTCCTAACTCTGGATACTGACATAGCTTTCCATGTCAATACTGGTGCACCCGAAGATTGCAATTCTCTAGGACAAGTTCTGCAATATATGTGTTGAACTGGGCGCATATGCCCTCAGTTATTGAATCGGGGAAAAATGAAGCAGTACTTTTCAAAGTCTGGAGAAAATTCCTCTTCATTGAAGGGATCTAGAACTTGTGCAGAGTACCTCGGTGAGGCTTCATGGACTTCAAATGCCATGGTTGGTGAAGGGACATTTCTATGCATAATTGCAAGCTATCTCTCATGCAATGCACTATAAAATAGCATTTCCTAAATTGCTGCTCAATATTTCTTTGCTTACCAAGTGGCAAGAATTCTAACATGGAACATGTTGCAGTGCCGAAGTCACTAAAAGTGTCGCCCAGTCTAATCTCAAGGAGATGTTTCACATCTACACCAATTACGCTGAACACTTGGTAGACAAGGGTGTTTTCAGACTCTAGTGTTTTAATTATGTCCACTACAGCAGTCAAGTTTTCCTGTAAAAATCCACGAATGTAGTAGCTTGTACTTTTTTCACATCACTACCAATATGCAACCAAAGATCCTCACATTTCTTGCTTTTGGCATCATCACTAAGCAGAAATTCTGTAAACGGTCACCAAATGGATAATATAGCATACGCGGCCTCCAGGAACGAGAACCACTGGCTAAATTACACAGTTCTGTTGACTGTTTCTCTGATGCCACACAAAACATAAAATGAGAAATATTTACGTTTTAATACCTGCACAGAATGAAACAGTGCACCAGAATGGACTACAAAGTCAATAGCATTCTTCATGAACTCTGAATATTGTAAAGTTGCTTTCAGCATACCATCTAGCAAGTGGCAAGGATCTCTTAGAGAGAAGCACTTCAGCCCAGGTATAGTTTTTGACAGGTCATTATGCACATTTTTCATATACATATCTGAATTACTGCAAATACAAACAATGTCACTCTAATCTTTGTTAAACTTGGTAAGAGCTTTTTGCAGCAACATTCCAAGTGACACTGAGTTCCATGTTTTCCAAACAACTGGTGTCATGTTTTTATCACCATCCCGGATGATTAATGAGGGCACTCTTTTCACATATACCTGTCACCATTACACCTTGCATTGAATGTTTAAAGCCGAGGGTGTTTGGCAATTCATCTGCTATCAATAATGACTCGCTAGAAAAGGGGACTGATGTATCAAAGTATTTAACTTATTCTCTGTCCGTGGGTAAATGTGATGGTACTTATTGGTAAAGTTTCTTATGAAATCAGCCATTTTGCCAATCAGTTAAAGAATCAAACGTAGCCAAAATATCAAATATGATTTTAATATTTCCTTATTCTCTACAGTTTATAAAATAATTTAATATGACATAAAACATGATTCTTAACCCTGCATCTTTAGACCATAGCCCACAAAACTGGAAAAAAAGCAAAAGGGAGAAAAAACAATATTTTAGTGATATCCCTAAACAACAAAACTCAAGCAAAATAATGTTAGCCCAGGCTATCTTGCTGCTGCCTTTTATAACAAAGTTATATTGTATTGGCCCCTCCAGGAATATATAGAAATATCTCTTTCACTCACCTTTCTCTGAATGGCGTTTAGTTTCAGGCTGCGAAGGTGTGACGGCTATTTTCCTTTCAGTGGGGTTTTATCAGTTATTATAGGTTTAAACCTAAAACAGGATACCCTACATATACTCATCAATGTCTTTGTGAGTTGCCCCTTATATATTTCCTGTAATGTTCATTTTCACTTAAGATTTCTTGCTACACACAGTTCTGTTTTTTTGTGTACTATATAAACCTGAATCAACCTGTCTTGCTTTGCTTACTTATCAATAGTTTGCGTTCAATACACTATCCTCTTACATTTGATGTATTGCATTCACCACTGCACTTGGCAGTTTCCTTGACATTGATACGGAAAACAGATGAAGAATAATAATGCACTCTGTATGATAACCAACCAAGTAAAACTTGTACTTTCAGAATCAGAGATGAAAGCAATCATTCAAAATAAAATAAGCACATCTGAATCCCATCATATACTTTGCTGTGAAAATGTATGAATGTTGCATATGTTTTTGAGGACATGTAAGTAAGCCTGGGCAAAGCACTACGCTACGCTCGCGTAGTTTGCGAAGTTCGCGCTACTTCGCACTACGCGAACTGCACGTAGCACAGTGCGAACACGCGTAGCGTAGTGTTGCGTAGTGCTGAGGTCATTTTTTGCTTGCTCGCGGTCCTCAACGTCAAGTTGGCGACTGCGAGCAAGCAAAATGACATCCCGGCGAGACTTTTTCCTTGTTCACGATTGTGGTGTTGGGCCTCAGGCCCACATACTAGTAAATGACCGAGACTGACACTGCGTGGTTAGGTACGATAACTGGCCAGGAGCACGTGCACCCGGGCCTTTTTATTATCGGGGCCACGTCACTCATGACACCCGTGATGGATGGGTGTCGGGTGCAGTGTGTCCAGCCCTCGAGGGAGTGGCTGGGGTTACAGCTTCCTGTGAGACACTATAGCGTGTCTCGCAGGACACTACATTCCTCCCCAACTTTATTGAAGGACAAAACAAAGAGTCAAGTCCAACCTGTGGGGAAAAACACAGTTGATGAAATCCCACAGGGTCCATCAGCTTCTCGAGTCAGGTGGCAGGACGACATCAGACGTTGGCTGGTGGCCTTGGCTTGCAGCAGAACCTTCTCCGCTGGCACTCGTAGTTTAACCTGAGGGACTCAGGGCACGACCGCTGGCTTGGAGACGTCTGCTGCCTACCATCCGTTCACTGACAATGACGGGTCTTGCATGGCTTCCTCTTGGCTGACGTCGGTGATGGTCTGTGGTGAGATCTACTAGATCTTTTGGTGGGCTGCGTCATGACCATGGACGGGGTCTGATGTGAGAGTTCACGGAGGTGTTGCTGGACCGACTGTCCCTGTGGAATGCTTGGCTGTGATCGGTACCCTGTCGGTGGGGCAATGTAGGTAGGGTAGCGTAGGGTAGCGGGGTGTCAGGGCCTCTTCTCCGGCCTCTGGTGGTTCCAGCGTGGACGGTCGCGGTGTGCACTGGCTATCCGCTCTGGGTAGGCAGTATGTCTATCTCTCTGTGCATAGCTGTCGATGGCCACAACATGGGAGCTGGGAACACCGTGTAGTGCACTTGGCCCCAGGGTGAAGTGAGCTGCCTCCGCTCCTCGTGTTGGGTTCTGGGCATTTGCTGTAGCTCCGCTTTGTTCCTGGTTGCAGCAGCTCGTGGGTGCATGGGCTTGGATCCCCCCTGCCCTGGTGCATTTATCGTCCTGTTGATTGCATTGCAGGCTGTTTCCCCCTTGTGTTCTGGGTTACGGTAGCTGCAGTACCGCAGGTGGCCACCGGGTGTCAGCGCCGCACTCCGTTTGTGCCGGTCCTGACGTCTGTTCCTTAAGCTGAGGCCTGTGTTGCTCCTACCTGCCAGCGACGCGGTGAGGCCATCCTGTGGGCCGTAGGTCGTCTGTGGAGGTAGGTGGAGCTGTTTGCTGCAGGGAGAGGCAGGGGGTTGCTGGCCAGGGTTGTGGGTGTCAAACTGGGCGGCGCTGCATGCTTCTCACTGTGGGCGGTTTCTCTTACGCCAGGACTTTGGAGCTTTTTGCGGGGAACACTGAGGCAGCGCTGCTGGTGTCACCAGGTGTTGGGACTTTTCCTGGGGGAGCTGGCTGGCGGCAGTGGGACAGCCTTATTGCTCGTGCTGGCCGGTGGGGCGTCGTGCTGCTGTGTGTGCTTCCCTCTTGTCAACGAGCAATTCCAGCCTGTGTCGTGGCACAAGTAGGATGCTTCTAGGTGGCGCTGCGGCGGCGGCTCTCTCTCGGCCGCGGCAGTCTCTCCCTCTCTCTGTGGGCCATGCTGTGTTCTCGTCAGGCGGGTGCATCCGCACTCAATGCCCCGGTGCCGCGAGGCGACAGGCAGCAGTCCAGCACTGCCCGAGCCCAGCTCTGTGGAGGCTACCGGCGCGCTGGAGATCGCAGTCTTGGCAGGGGGGTGCAAATGGAGCTGCGGGGCACGGCAGGCGCTGTGTGGTAGCAGGGTCGCAGGCTCTCTTGCCGCTGCGGGCTGTTTGCTGTGCTATCCTTGGACCATTGTCTGCTGAATTGGCCTGGTTACCTTCACGTTGGAGGGGGGGGGCCCCGCCGGACTCTCGGCCTTTAGGTAGTAGTTCGTGCTTCCTCCTGGCCCATCTTTTCGACGGGACGCCCACCGACCGGCTAGGACAGTTCGTCCCTGTTGGGTGGCCGCTGGCTGTGCGGGCGAGGGAACGGGGCAAGGTTGCTTAGTTTTCTCCTACGCCGCGATCGCACGTTCATCGTATTCAGCCTCAGACATCCGGAGGTGTGTGTGTGGCACAGCCAGATTCAGTCACGGCTGCAGAGAGAGGCGCCGCGCCTGATCACCACAGCAGTTGTTGGGGGCTGTGGGCATTGCCGTGGGGTGCCGCTTCTCAGGCACGTTCCTTTTGTTCCCCCACGAATGACGAGTGTGCCGATCCGCGGGCACGTGTGATCAGTAGCCCGCCTCGTCGCCAGTGTGGTGTTGGGCCTCAGGCCCACATACTAGTAAATGACCGAGACTGACACTGCGTGGTTAGGTACGATAACTGGCCACGAGCACGTGCACCCGGGCCTTTTTATTATCGGGGCCATGTCACTCGTGACACCCGTGATGGATGGGTGTCGGGTGCAGTGTGTCCAGCCCTCGAGGGAGTGGCTGGGGTTACAGCTTCCTGTGAGACACTAGAGCGTGTCTCGCAGGACACTACAGCGATCAGCAACTTGGCGATCGCGAGCATGGAAAATAAACCTCCCGGCGAGATTCCCAACGCGAGGAGGTCAGGTTTCTCATTGCGAGTGGTGGTGTATGCTCGCGACCGCTCGCGATAAGAAACTACCAGTTCGCGTTGAGAAAGCTGAAGCTCGAGTAAAAATCTACTCGAGCAGCAGAAAACTACAGCTCGCACTGTGCAAGATGCCATTTTCAATGATTGCACAGTGCCGGTTGCTTGTCCGCACTGTGCAATCATTGAAAACGACATCTGGCACAGTGCGAACAAGGTACTACGCAGTTCGCGAAGTGCTACGCGTAGCTCGCGTAGTGCGAACTTCACTTTGCGTAGCTTCGCGAAGTGCTACTTCGCGAACTACGCCCATGGTTACATGTAAGCATATTTTAAAAGGGACAGACAGCTGTGACTGTTTATAGAAAAGAGACTGAAGTGAAGTTGTCTGAGAGGTAAGGGAGATTGTTTGGAATAAGCTGTTCAGTGCATACCATGAGCAAACAAAATTGATCTTTAAAGCACATAGTGCTTAAAGTAAAACAGTGAGGTCGATTCATAGAACTAATCTGTGACAAAAGCCTAAACTTGCTACTTTTGGCATTCACAGAAGGGATTTAGTATTAGTAAAGTTAGTATTCCTAACTTTACTACTACTAAACTGAGACAAAATCCTAAACGTACTACTTTTGGTGTTCACAGAAGGTATATAGTAGTAGTAAAGTTAGGATTCCTAACTTTACTACTACTAAACTGAGACAAAATCCTAAACTTACTACTTTTTGTATTCACAGAAGGCATATAGTAGTAGTAAAGTTAGGATTCCTAACTTTACGACTACTAAACTGAGACAAAATCCTAACTTTATGACTTTCGGTATTCACAAAAGGGATTTAGTAGTAGCAAACGTAGGATTTCTAACTTTACTACTACTAAGGGGCATATGTATCAACATCACCATTTGCGATTCTCAAATAGCGATTGTTAAGGAATCGCTATTTGAGAATTGCAAAACGGGATGTATTTAAAAAATTGCAAACTTTTTGCGATTTCTTAAAATTCCTTAATTGCGATTAGCAAATTGCGAAATCGCAATTAAGGAATACCTGCCCATTCATTTCTATGGGCCAGGAGACCCATAGGAATGAATGGGAAGTAATTCTCAAATAGCGAATCGCAATTTGCTAATCGCTATTTGAGAATAATTTCAAAGGTGCAAGGGTGTCAAGATGACACCCTGATACACCCCTGAAATTAGCATGTGTGGTCATATGGCGCACACACATGCCCTAAGGGCATGTATGTGCGTCACGTGGCACTTTGTAAAATTACAAAACATGCATTTTTAAAAGAAATCGCAAATTAACACCAACTAGTAGTTGGTGGTAATTTGCGATTTCTTAAGGATTAATCGCAATCCTTTGGTGAGTGTTACATTTCATTTAAGAAATCGCAATTTGCGATTTCTTAAATGCCTACGCAAACTTAAGAAATCGCTAAATTAGCGATTCCTTAAATTTGCGTTGGGATGTTGCTCATACATCCCGTTTTGCGAATTTTTAATCGCAAACGCTGTATTTTGCGAATCGCAGCGTTTGCGACTAAAAATTTGCTTGATACATATGCCCCTAAATGCCTTTTGTGAATACCGAAAGTCATAAAGTTTGGATTTTTCTCAGTTTAGTAGGGGTAAAGTTAGGAATCCTAACTTTACTACTACTAAATCCCATTTGTGAATACCGACAGTTGTAAAGTTAGGATTTTGTCTCAGTTTAGTATAAGTAAAGTTAGGAATCCTAACTTTACTACTCCTAAATGTCTTTTGTGAAACCAAAAGTCATAAAGTTAGGATTTTGTCTCAGCTTACGTTTCTGAATCGGGCCTTAGAATCAACTGAATATACTTTTATGCACCTATGACTGTGAATCACAGCCACACTTGCCCCCTTCTGACCTTGTTTAGGTTTTGGAACCCAGCTCGAGTGCACCAAGGATGATTTGCCACTTGCTAACCCCCCGCAAGGTGGGTAAGCTCTGGAATATTGTATTTCTATAAACCTTTGTTATTGGCATGGCATTAATGGAGTTTAAAAAAAAATGTTTTTATGCTTGTCATTAACTCATTTTTTGTTTATAGAGATGCCGTCGAAGAACAGCCCACCACGACTGATGTACTAATTCATCAGTTGTCTATATCCTTTTCACACCAACCAAAGTTGGTACTGTCTCAAGTTTCACACATTTTTTCTATAATTTGGTTCTGAAGAAAGCCACGGCACCCCCGCAGAGCGCACCAAGGTTGAAACATGTCAACCCTATGACCACATTGAATCATGCTTGGTT
This sequence comes from Triturus cristatus, assembly GCF_964204655.1. Taxonomy (NCBI): domain Eukaryota; kingdom Metazoa; phylum Chordata; class Amphibia; order Caudata; family Salamandridae; genus Triturus; species Triturus cristatus. The sequence continues at coordinate 538,030,178 of NC_140591.1, forward strand.
ATTTTTCCAGGCATGAATCGCTCACTCATTTTAGTCCTGAGCCCCGTATGTTCCATTAAAATTGTTTTAACATACCAGGAAGTTAGTTTTAACTTCACATCGATCACATATACACACTCCCTCTACACCTGTCTCATCTGAAGATGTGTCAGCTACAACTAAAAACATCCCTGTGCTCCTCTCTCACGGTGACGGGGTTTTAGCCCACACTGCGACCAGGTTCGCAGTGCGAGGAGGTTCCCAAAGATGAAGCGTGTCACCCACAGGTGGGTGAGGGGATTTGTCCTATAAAAGAGAATCCCGCACACTCCGATTCCATTTATCTTTGACCCAGGGTAGCTTGTTTAGTGCTGCTAGATTAGATTAGAGGGGAGTCACCCCCTGCTGGTCAGTAAATCTCCTCAGGGCTTTTGTGTGTATACAATGGTTAATAATACCAATGGGCCAGATATGTGCACTTTTGCTGTTGGTCTTGCATCATGCAAGGGGGGCAAGGTCAAGGCAAAACCTAAGTGAAATGTGTAAGGGTAAGCAATGGCAGCTTATGTGACTCTGCATCTATTAAGTCATCTTGAGTAACGCAAGGCAGTACATATTACTGACTTACCTTACTCTGCAAGAAAGATCCATTCCATAGATAGAGGGTGGATTTCTCACTGCCGCAACACCCTTATTTTGAAGGAGCCACAGATTTAGCATCAGTGCTACACCGGGAAAAATGTCATAATTCATCATGTCAACAGGTGAACCTAAACCGGGAGAAAAATCTGCTTTCACGTTTCCATTGCCTCATTCTCCCTGTGCTACAGCCTACAGTACACAAAAAATATCAAAATCATCTCAGAAGTGTGTTTATGCAGGCAGCTATCCTTACATCTCCAGGAACTATTTTGCTCCATGCAGGCTCGTTAGCACAATAATGCAAGAGTGCCTGATTTGGAGCTAGGCAGGCAAACGTATGCCACCAGTAGGAAAGGATGGGAATGCTCTGCATCATGGAATCACTGTGCATTCATGCCCTTTCCCTTGCACACAGTGTGTCAAGGTGGCTTGCAACATGCACTGCATGACAGCGTGACATAAATGCCACATTGGTATGCAAATATATGTCAAATCTAGATCTTATCTTACCTTGCGGTTCAAACTTAGTCTAATGACTATGGGGCATATGTATCAACATCACCATTTGCGATTCTCAAATAGCGATTGTTAAGGAATCGCTATTTGAGAATTGCAAAACGGGATGTATTTAAAAAATTGCAAACTTTTTGCGATTTCTTAAAATTCCTTAATTGCGATTAGCAAATTGCGAAATCGCAATTAAGGAATACCTGCCCATTCATTTCTATGGGCCAGGAGACCCATAGGAATGAATGGGAAGTAATTCTCAAATAGCGAATCGCAATTTGCTAATCGCTATTTGAGAATAATTTCAAAGGTGCAAGGGTGTCAAGATGACACCCTGATACACCCCTGAAATTAGCATGTGTGGTCATATGGCGCACACACATGCCCTAAGGGCATGTATGTGCGTCACGTGGCACTTTGTAAAATTACAAAACATGCATTTTTAAAAGAAATCGCAAATTAACACCAACTAGTAGTTGGTGGTAATTTGCGATTTCTTAAGGATTAATCGCAATCCTTTGGTGAGTGTTACATTTCATTTAAGAAATCGCAATTTGCGATTTCTTAAATGCCTACGCAAACTTAAGAAATCGCTAAATTAGCGATTCCTTAAATTTGCGTTGGGATGTTGCTCATACATCCCGTTTTGCGAATTTTTAATCGCAAACGCTGTATTTTGCGAATCGCAGCGTTTGCGACTAAAAATTTGCTTGATACATATGCCCCTAAGTATACATGCAGTGAGGCCTTCTAGGACAGCAGAGAGCTGCCATCCACAGTACAACTGGTAGGCCACTACCTAAGATCCCTGCCATGTGAACATCTACCCTCACAATGTGCATTAGACAGGCTGAGAGCTTTTGCGATGAAGCAAATTTTGGCTTGATATATGAGCAGACAGACATCTACACAGCCTCCAGGACATCTATGTAATGGGGCCACTGTCAGTCCATCATCATAGGACTGACATGGATACATCTGATGGAGGCTCAATCACCCATGATACAGTATTACAATAGCTATACCTCAAGTAAGTGGTAATACAGAGGGAATGTTTAGATGTCATACAAATGACTCACTCCCCTGCGGCAACACATGTTGAGATGTCAATTGTACCTTCACATGGGTTGTTCCAGGATATAACCAAAGTTGGGATGTTACTGGCACATTTCCAGCATCTATCTGTTGTGCGATGATTGCAATGTGAGGGCTAGCCTGGTAATACTACCAAGAATGTTTATGCAAAGTGTTGTTAGGCATGACACACATGTACCATCAGAAGTATGCCATCCACTTATTTCAAGTGGGGTAGTGCAGAAAATACTTACAGACATCTATGATGACACTATATTCACATGAACACGCCTCCTTTTTTTTTTACAATCTGTTGACACATGTGATGTTAGTTTTGCTCAATAAGTCTGAGTGATTTGTTAGCAGGTAATCTATACCTCCCTATACACATCACAATGTTCCAACTCTCAGCGAACACACACACATGCCACAAAGCTACAACCATGCCCTCATGACACTTACTTTGCGCATCAGTATCCCTGAAGCTTTTAACTTCCCTTCAGTTGAATGGGCAATGTCCAAATATATATATAGCAACTCCACACACTTCCAGATCTTAACTATGCACTATAATATTAGTGTCATGGAACATTCAGACACCCGTAAACACATATTTATACAATTCCAGATCATGGAACGCAGCTAGTCACCTCGCAGGATTAACTTGACAGGAGCTGAAAGGTCTGAAATTCCATACATCATATGTAAAAATCAGACCTCATGCTTGTGATGTTGTAAGAACTGCTGGCCAGCTTCATCACAGGCCCCCTTGCACCATGAAGCATTGGCACTATGCAGCCAAAAGTGTTCCAGAGCTAGGAAAGGATACACTGTAAAATCTTACATACGACCCATTCCTGCCATTTCACTGTTACAAAGCGCAGCAAGGTGACTTGCTGTGCTGCACTGAATGAAGATTTGATAGATAGGTCTCTTGGTAAATACATACTGGCCTTGTCACACAGACATACATGATACCTTGCGCAGTGTGGATAATGATCAGCATTGAGAGTCTAGCCATAGTGGCTAATGTTGCCACATACTGAGCAGTGTTTGCATCACATGAGTGAGGGAAACAGCAATAAATGACTCATCCAAATACATTTACAAACCCACATCTTCTTCTGGGCTGGATATTGCTAAATGGTAACCCTTATTTGGCAGAAGGATGCTTAGCATTACTTAAAGTCAAGAGTGGTAGCTTCCTGTCACACAACATGTTAATATTGTTATGCACCTTAACAAAGTTATCCACATTACCACAAATGGATGGTACATTAATACATACCTATGGGGCCTATGCTTTCCAATACCAGATGGTCCACAACATCTGCTTACGGGCTATGAAGTCCACGCAATGATGCTTGAGATTGGAAATGGAGCGCTACTCTTAGGCCACCTTGCTGAGGGACCAACACACATGCTCCCACTGATCTTTTCACTTTTTTGCTTGGTAACCCTGGCTTACCCTTTCCTCTGCAGCCAGCATCAGCTGCAAGAAGTTCTTCTTCAGCCGGATGAGACAGTTAACCTCTCTAGCACTGAAGTTCTTCCTCTCCCTCTTCCCGACATGGCCATAATGGCATAAGCTCTACCGAACCTAACCTGACTAAACAAAACAATTTCCCCTCAAACCCCCAACTATACTTAATTAACTATTTCACTAAATTGAACAAACACCCAACAATACAAATACTATTATAAAGACATAAATAAAAAATTAGGCACTAAAACAACACAAAATATATTTGACATGGGCAGAGCCGAAAGAGACTACTCCACAAACAGCCAACCTCCTCCAAACACTCCAAAAACCACCAGCACCAACCAAAATACCAACCAAAATACTCTAACAGAAAGTGAAAGTAACATTTACACTTCCTGGTATGTAATGGCAGTGAAGCAGTGCTTCTGACCCACTCAACAATGGTGATGTACCAGTTCCAACCTGCTAAACAGAGGCGATGCGCTGGCTCCAACCCAAGCAACAGCGATGATGTGTCATTTCAACAGAAGATGCATGGCTTCTGCTGGAGCTAACACCCTAGGCCCACTTAAAAGGGTCCAGGACTGGGGTGGCACCATTTGGCAGGGGCGACTGACAGATGGCAGAGTCCAGGTGCAAAAGCAGGGTGGTTGGAAGTCATTTATGTCCTTGAGACTTCATTTCAGGAGGCCAGGCAGCTTGCCTTCGGAGTCACTCTGAGCTCAAAGGATGCAAGTCCAGTCCTTATCACGCAGCCTGGTGAACAGCAGGCACCAGGGCAGCACAGTAAGGAAGGCCTCCAAAGCTGACTATTCCCACATCAAGTTTCATATGAGTTATGAGGGTGCACACCTAGATGTCAGCCCCAGTAATATGTGAATTAAATGGATCATCCTGGGCCTACTGCCCACTCTTTTAAATTCCCTATTCAGCACGATCTCTCTCTTAATGTGATATGTCCAGGCATCTTCCTTATGATCTATCACTGCTTCATCAAACACTTAGTGCACCGCAGAGACAGGCTGGGTCCCCCATACTCCAGTGTATGCCCCACGCAGATTGCAGCTTTGCTGGACTGTTAAACTCAGTCTAGTGGGATTCCTCTACTCCTCATGTTTTCCCAAGGCAGCCATGATTTTACCCAAAATGGAACGAATGCAAGGTCCTTCATGTTATGTAGCAATGCAGGCATTTCTGTACTTGGTGTACAGTTACAGCACATTCAGTGCCCAGAATTGTAATCCACATATATTATACTACTACAAGCATACTGATATGCATCACACAAACACAGTCTGTGCACACTGTTCAGTACTTCAGCCCCTTTGTACTATACTAGATTGTGTCAATTTGAACACACACTACCAGCACACATACATTATCTATGTGCACACTGTTCCTCATTTCACCCTATGTGTAGTATATGTCTTGCACAGTCACATGATTCGGCACAGCAAATTATTTTATCATGAATGCACTTCCAGATCAACCAGATGTAGGGCAGGGGTTAGTTGAACACACAGCTGACTAGATGGCAGTAAATTGTCTGCAGCTTAATATCAGCAAATCTGAAATTCTGCTGCTAGGAAAAGATAATCACTTATGAGGCGAGTAGTGGTGGCCCGCCGTGCTTGGGTCAGCTCTCTTGCCCAAGGTGGCTGCAAAAAATGTGGGTGTTTGGGTCGACAGTGCATTGTCCTATGGTACACAGACAAAAGCAGTGGCAGGTGTCTGTTTTGAGCTTTGTGAGGACTTAACCCTCTGCCTCTGTTTTCAACCCACAAACACGGCAGATCATCATCCAATCTACTATTCTTTCCATATTGGATTATTGCAATTCTCGGTATCTGGGCGCTAATAAATCTGGATTACAATGATTGCAGAGGGTCCAAAATGCAGCAGCATGTACTCTTTTTGCTCTCCCTAAATTTTTTTCAGTGTCTAAACTCATTCCTAAATTACACTGACTGCCTGTGGACAAGAGAATCCACTTCAAGACTCAGAATTTCCCACAAGATCCTTACCTCTCAATTGACCCCTGTTTTGCCCAACCTTCTTTTGCCAAATGTACCACACCATAAGTTGCATTCTGTGGACCTTCATCTGGCATGTGTTCCCTGTGTCAGAAGAGCAAGAGCTGGACGGTGCTCGGTCCTTTGGAATACCCTTGCGGTGACCATCAAGAACCTTCAGAATCAAGTGGCCTTTAGAAAGGCCATTTCCAGTCTAACTCCAGCCCTCCCTCTTTCCTCTGCAATCTGTCTCTGAAACTAGTGCTGGGACGCCCCGTTGCTGGGGCAGCCATGTGTTTTACAAATCAATTAACATAAAATAATATAACATAACAGCAAAAGAACATTAGAAGAGGTGAGTGAGCCAGTAAGTCTCAATCCAGTGACCCATAGTAGAGTGGTCATGTTCACTACTATTGATCGCTACACAGTATGCTGCCACTCCCAACCTTGCACTATTTTACTCCAGTAGCATTAAACTCACAAAAAGAAAAAGCTATGCCTAGTTCTGTGGAGACACAGCGAATTGGTAATCTTTAAAATGCCCCCTTCGTGACAGCAAAATTACCACATAAGGGGGACAGAGAAAAAATAAAGAAAGGATCAAAAAGAGGTTGTGAAACTCCCTTTCTAAATCAGAGTCTAAAGGCAAATTAACAGGCTTGTTAAAGACTGCCCTCACCCACTAGATAGTGGCTTGCTTCATCATTGGGCCGCCACATACACCCTGGTGCAGACCAACACTCAGGGTGGAGTGTTGATTTTTTTAAAGAAAGAAGAAAAAGAAAATGAAAAGGAGACAATTCTCCAGAATGAGGGATCCCAAAAATGCAGAGAAAAGATGTTTATAGAACTGCCTAAGTGGTAACCAATACATTTATTTTATTCTAGGTCTTACTTGACAGGATTAAAATTAATAGATGGGTGTGTGGGAAAGGATACCATTCCAACACCCCTTCTGCTCCTACTGACATGTTTCAGCCAATTGTCTAAGCCCTACTGGGTCTTTTGCCTTCCTCAGGGTTCTGATCCCTCTAGAAGTGCTTTGTTACATTCACTTCTCATGCTATAGTCAGCGTTATTCACATACAAAAAATGATTTTATCTTACTTGGTTCCAGTGGAGTAACCACACTCGTCTTTATTCACCGAGTTGAATTAGAACTCCTCTCAACCTGGGGCTGGAGTGGGACACGGTCCTGTAGTCAAACTTTCAGCAAGGGTCCGACGTCTCCAAGCACCACTCGCAGCCTCCTATCATAGCATGCCACAACTGTGAGGATGGGCCTTTGGGTGCCCGTCATGGTCCAACAAGTCCGCAATCCATGACACAGGCTTATGTCATGGCATACATATATATTCCATGTTCCCCCATGGGAATATACAATAATTAGTGGTCCATAAAACAAAACAGTTGGGTACTCAGGGCATGGGTACACAACTCTTACAATGCAGGGGAAATTTCCTACCCAACACCACTATTGCACCATATTCCAAATATTTGTGTATGTCTATAAACATTTGTGCTTGCATTATGGAATGCATGCTTCACACATTACACATCTCTGTATTCCTGAAGTGATTTGATGGTTGGGAAACATCTCCCTATTCTTATTTTTCAGATAAATGCCACTCATTGCTCTACTTCAGCAGATTAGTATGTTTTGGTTTGGGCATTTGAGCCTCCTTGCATTGCTCTCCAAAGCATGGTAAATGTGTATTGTATAAAGTGTAGGCAGATGTAGACCTCACATTCCTGGGATGGTGATACATGTTCACAGTTTTGTGGATTGTGACACATGCATGGATGCAATCTTTACAAATGACATTTTGACATCTAGACTTGAGGCTTGGCCTTTGGCCATGACAGATGCCTCCATGACACTCTGCACAGCTCAGAAATCAAAATGCATACGCTTTGAAGCCTACACCTAGTTGAGGAGATGAGGATTATGTACCTTGATATTCACTCAAACACCACACAATTGATGAGTTCAAAATATATATTTATTGGCTGATAGTTTGACATAGTTTCTGTTATTATTGCCATACCTCACAAAACCTGCCATTATGTGCTCTATGTATACATCAGTATCATCCCTTTCTTCGAGTTCATTTGGGATATCTGACTCATTGTCCCGCAGCACATCGATTTTCAGACAGATGTTGTGCAATTTTGGACACACTAATATTATCTTGTGGACCATAAGAGGCAAGTACAGGAGTCTTGCACCTGATTTGTCCGGGCAATGGTACGGGACGTTAGGACCCAAACATTAGTCCCACAGCAATTTTTGTTTTGTACTTTTTTTGGCCCCCTGTTTCTGGATTTTGGAATAGTGTCATCATCCATGGCTTCAAACCATATCCTTTAACTTTTGACAGATATGTCTTAGGCACTGTTGACCATTGCTTTACATATGTATGTTCAACTTATATGTGTCATTGCACATATTGACCCTGGTGTACAATATACAACACATAAACATGCTATCCTTCATGTTTAGCCAATGGATTACTATGATAAATTGAGAATGATTTTATCAGCTATATGGGACTTGCACTCAAAATGTATGTGAAGTATCAAACTTATGATATTCTTGCATAGATTTAGACCTATATAGGTAGTTACAGTGCCAACATGTTTTGACACTCACACATACATTTGTCCTTTTATCACCTATGATGTCCTTGTATGACTACATAACAGTTGGACAGCCTTAGATTAGTTTACATATTTTAGCACGGCTATTCCTGTCTACTCATATCGAATTTAGTGTGGACCACATGATTTGTGAGTTGATTTGTTTGGCCTTGCAGAATTTGTGGTTCTGTCCACTGACACAGTGTGAGATGACACAATACTTCTCATTGTGAGATTTTTCCTACTTCTATTGCAGGATCAGTGAAGGAATCATACAATGAAACATCATTAACTACATGTTGGAGTAAGTTACTCCCACTATGTGCACATGACAGAAGATCCAGACAAAAACACAGAGATAGCCATTATGTCATCCATAATGGACAACATCATTTTGTCTTCCCCAGTTCTCTCTAGATGGGAACGCACCCAACCTAATGCCAGTCTAGGCCTACTTGGACCTCATCAGTGAGATCCAGCCTGAGTCCAGTGGCACATATTCCATCATTAATTTTGTTTTTATATGTGGTAATCCAGTATTCTATCAAAGACATGAATGCAACCCAATATGGTGGTCTACAGAAATCTTTTGTTTTTCACTCTTATTTTCATTCATCATTTGCAACTTCACTGATGGAGTCCCTGCAAAGACCATAGCACTACAACGCTGGTCTCACAGAGACAGGATTCAGAAGCAATGGTTTTGAGACTGTAAAGAGGTATGGCCGCCATTTTAGCTCTATTTATTATCGCACACATCTACTCCCATTGCTACATTAGGACGTACAATGGATCGATGTTAAAATATTTTTTAAAAATATATGAATTTAGTGGTTCTACGTGAATTCAGTGAAGTGAAAGTGCACGTAGGCATGTGAATCCTCTTCATTAGAGTCCTGCTGAGCAACCTTTCTATTTTCCTTGTACTGTTTTGCCCCACTTGTGCTTATCTTTTTGTCTTATCAACTGGACAGGGCCATGTTTATTAACAAAATGTATTTCTCAGTTATGAAACACATCGCCTTGTCTTCCCTTGCACTTCTAATTTTTGTGGGATGGCAGTGCCTATTTCTCGGTGTTTGTTAAGGATTCAAGTAGAAGAAGTGATCTGTGCATGCAAGGGTTGTTACCACCCCCAAGTGGAGAGTGTTTAACTACATAACAGCTGGACAGCCTTAGATTAGTTTACATATTTTAGCACGGCTATTTGCTTGGTAAATGTTACCAATTTTCAACATGTAACAAGGATATTTCAAATGGATTTATTCATACATCAGATAATGATTTTTGTTTGGTAAGCAGTCTTGCTGAAGTTAGATTGACACATAGGTATCAATCAATCAATCAATCAATCAATCAATCAATCAGATGTCTTGTACAGTGCCACTAATCTCCTGTAAGGGCCTCAAGGGACGGGGAGGGGGGGGAATTGGGGTAACTGCTGGTCTGATGGGGTGCTGTGGCTTAGCCGAAGAGCCGGGTCTTCAGGTCCTTCCTGAAGTGAGGCAGTGGCGGTAATTGACTTACGTGAAGAGATGCAATGTAGCCCTTTTTCGTATGGGTCAGCATGATGTAGATATAAGTGACTTTATAATACAGACCTGTACACAACACTTTTTGTGTTCACATGTATGTGTGTGATTTTGCCTTGTGGGTAATTCGGTACTTTTATGCTTTGATTCTGATATTCTTTATGTAGTGATGTGAGGGTTCAGATTTTGATTATGAGTACACTGTGATACCTTACCTTGGTTGTATTTCACATTGATTGTTTTCTTGTGTGTGCAATATTTTACAGTCTATGTATTGACTGTGTTAGTTTAACATTGATGGACTGATATAGAGGATATTTAGGCAAATTAATGCACTACATTTTTCAGCTATCACATTGATGAAGTGTGTCAATGTAGCTTATTATCTATGTGTATATTTAGACCTAGAATGTTGGAATGCCAGAAGATTTGGTGACCTTTGTCCTTTTGGTGTCACATATGTACCTAGAGTTGATATTTATACAAGAGATGATGCTACACTTTCACTGAATGATATACATGGAAGTTCAAAGATCTTTTTCCATTTGTGCTCCTGATACTTATATTAGCCTACAGATATGCTGTGTGTGACACATATGTTTAGGATCACATGATTTGTTCAACAAATGCTATTTTAGTGTTATCGGTGGCATAAAAATAGCCCATGCAGCCCCTGAGGTACGGCGGGCCCAAGAAACAGGGGGCCCCCTCGGACACTGTACACAGGCAGTGGGCCCATGGCCTGAGAAACTCTGACTGGGTCTGGACATTGGGGGGCCCCCTACACACATCTTGCAGGGGCCCCCATCAAGTTTACCTTAAACCACTGAATGGAACATTGAGAAATTGCCCATTGCACATATTCAAATCTCAACATTTTCTGAGGTTTATCCTGTCTACTCATATTGAATTTAGTGTGAACCACATGATTTGTTCGGCCTTGCAGAATTTGTGGTTCTGTCCACTGACACAGTGTGAGATGACACAATACTTCTCATTGTGGGATTTTTCCTACTTCTATTGCAGGATCAGTTAAGGAATCACACAATGAAACATCATTAACTACATGTTGGAGTAAGTTACTCCCACTATGTGCACATGACAGAAGATCCAGACACAAACACAGAGATGGCCATTATGTCATCCATAATGGACAACATCATTTTGTCTTCCCCAGTTCTCTTTAGATGGGAGCGCACCCAACCTAATGCCAGTCTATGCCTACTTGGACCTCATCAGTGAGATGCAGCCTGAGTCCAGTGGCACATATTCCATCATTAATTTTGTTTTTATATGTGGTAATCCAGTATCCTATCAAAGACATGAATGCAACCCACTACGGTGGTCTACAGAAATCTTTTGTTTTTCACTCCTATTTTCATTCATCATTTGCAATTTCACCGATGGAGTCCCTGCAAAGATCATAGCACTACAATGCTGGTCTCACAGAGACAGGATTCAGAAGCAATGGTTTTGAGACTGTAAAGAGGTATGGCCGCCATTTTAGCTCTATTTATTATCACACACATCTACTCCCATTGCTACATTAGGACGTACAATGGATCGATGTTAAAATATTTTTTTAAAATATATGAGTTTAGTGGTTCGTGTGAATTCAGTGAAGGGAAAGTGCACGTAGGCATGTGAATCCTCTTCATTAGTGTCCTGCTGAGAAACCTTTCTATTTTCCGTGTACTGTTTTGCCCCACTTGTGCTTATCTTTTTGTCTTATCAACTGGACAGGGCCATGTTTATTAACAAAATGTATTTCTCAGTTATGAAACACATCGCCTTGTCTTCCCTTGCACTTCTAATTTTTGTGGGATGGCAGTGCCTATTTCTCGGTGTTTGATAAGGATTCAAGTAGAAGAGGTGATCTGTGCATGCAAGGGTTGTTACCACCCCCACGTGGAGTGTAATGAACGTGGAAATAAGCTCTTTCTACCTATTGTTTATATGACTATGTTATAGTGAATCAAACTAAAAGTCTTTGGTCATACTTTTCTTTAAGTTTTTTAAATCATTTTTTATTAATCAAAAAGAATCACTGTAGAAAAGCAAGCATTTGAGTTCTTGCCTCTGACCTCCTGTTTTGATTGTGTGCTTCATTTCGTTTTTTTCTGGTCTTAATACTCTGGGCACTTTACCACTGCTGACCAGTGCTAAGGTGCTAATGCTCTCTGTCTAAATTACATTGATGATTGGTGTATCCATGATTGGCATATTTGATTTACTAATAAGTTCCTAGTAAAGTGCACCAAGTGGTGTGTCCATGGCCTGTAAATCAAATGCTACCAGTAGCCTGCAGAAATGATTGTGCCACCCATATTAGTAGTTCCACAAACATGCAACAGCAGTGTCTGTGTGAGCAAATTTAAACTGCCATGTCGACCTGGAAAGTGCACCCACGTGCAGGTCCAAACCTTCCCTTTTATCAGATGTAAGGCACCCCTAAGGTAGGCCCAAGGTAGCCCCATGGGCAGGGTGCAATGTATTTAAAAGGTAGGACATGTTGTTCACTACAACAAGGCCTATCTCCTCCATAGGTTAGCTTTGGAGCTGCCTTGTAACATCTTACAAGTGTATCTTCCAATTAGGAATACATTGAGATTTGGAGTGTGGGATCTCTGGACTCACAATTTTTAAAATACATCTTTTGGTAAAGTTGGTTTCTGAATTGCTTGTCTGACAATGCCACTTTTAGAAAGTGAGTATTTCCTTGCTTACCCATGCTGTGCCTCTCTGCCTGTCCTCTTTATACATATCTGGGTTAAGATGACAGTTGGGCGTTTGTGCATTTACTCTAGACAGCCATAAAAAGGGAGCTGAGGTGTGCCCTGCATATCCTGGCAGTCCATCACCGAGCTGATGGGTCTTCCTGAGCTAGAGTGGTGGGAGGAGTTGACACTGACACCTGAATAGTGCTGTGCCTGTCCTCAGACAAACCCCGTTGTGTGTCTGGAGCTAGGACAGGGAAAGACAGGGTCTTTTGCACTACAAAGACGTTCCTTTGAAGTATGCCTATTTCAAAGGCTGAAATGGGTATACCTTTTGTACCTCTAAAACCATATGCTCATAACCCTTCTATGTTGAGGACATTCTTCCAGGAAGAAGAGCTGGATAAGCTGTCAGGAGAGACTGACACTCTGCTGTTTGCTTCGCCGGTTGGCTTGCTGCTTCTGTCCTAGGAGTGAAAGGACGAGGGCTTGAGCTGAGCTTGCCTCCTGTTAAGAAGTCTCACAGCCATCAAAAACTTCATCTGCCAGTGCCTGGACTCTTCTGCTAAGAGACCTAACTTGCCAAGTGTGCCAAATTCAGTTCCTGGGCCCTTGGAAGTGAAATCTGGTGATCTTAAGGAGAAAATCCACACATCGACTCCCAGCGTTTGTCCGAATCAATGCCACGCTGTGAAGATCAATGCACCACTGCTTCCTGCACCGAAGTGTGGATCCCACTTGAAGCATCGACCACAGTCTTCCCACCCCAGACTCCAGTTTGCCATCGCAGCACATCAGAAGTATCGCCTTTGTGTGATTCTCAAGCACCGCATCACTGATGTCCATGACGACCGCTCCGACGCAGCTCCTGCACCGCTGCACTTGAATTGAAACAGCCCATCTGGATTTTCAATGCATCATCCCTGGGCGCTTATTCTTTATAGATGCCACACCACAGTAAGGAATCGAGGACACATGTGCAGAAACTGACGCATCACCTCCACTGCCAGTAAGGACCCGACACATCACCTCCCCTGCCAGTAAGGAACTGGCACATCACGTCCCCTGCCTATCAGTAAGGAACCAACTCCTTGTCTCCTCTGCATAGTAAAGAACTAACGCATCGTTTTGCTTTTCTGATGCCTCACCTCCCCTGTGCCTTGCCTCAAGTTTGATTTTTGAAGCATCTAAAGTACTTTGTCCTAAACAGACACATTCCTTGATTTCTAAGGTCTAAACTTACTTAATCGTGTAAGAGTGATATTTTGACTTGTATATGTTGGATTTTTGTTGTTTTGGTAGTGTTTTATTCAGATAAATATTGGCCATTTTTCTAAACTGGTGTGGACTGCTTTTGGAGAGTTTTCACTGTGTTACTGTGTGTATGTGTACAAATACCTAACACATTGCCTCTAAGATAAGCCTGACTGCTCGAGCCAAGCTACCAAGGGGGTGAGCGGAGGTTATCTTAGCTGTGTGGTGCCCTTACCTTGACTAGAGTGAGTGTCCCTTCTTGAACAGGGTGCAAACCACTGCCAACTAGAGACCACCTTTACAATTTAGAATGAAGTTTGACCAATATTCCTATTTCTTCTTTTATGGCACTATATAGGCAAAATACAAATGATAATCACCCGTGCCTGTTTCCTTCATGACTCACAGGTGTAAAGCAATTCTTTTTACATGTTTGCTCTCATTACAAATGGAAAAGGTTCAAATACGGTTGTTGTGGCAACACCAGCACTGCCATAAATCACCGACTTAAAGGTAATATTAGTGTGTCAAGGAGCATGCCGCATCTGCGGTCTCATAAAGTTCTGTGTAAGTTCCTGTGCCTGGAGGATCACCGCAGTGTATTATCGTTTCATGTGTCTACTTGTTAATTGTTTATCTGACTAAAACCTGCATTTTATCTCTCCACTAATTAAAACAATTCTTCTTCTTGGATGATGAATCAGTGGTGCTATAGGTGCCAGCATCAATATCCTCTCTTTCTCCACTGTACTTTTGATTGGATATTTTCATCGTGAAAAGGCAAAGCATTACAAAATGAGAGACGTGCATTATGTGTGTCACACTCCGATGTCATTGATTGAATTGAAATTGAAATGCTATTTTGCACTTTGATTTTAAACAAATAAATGCAAGTGTATTTTTCTTTCCAAAAAGTTTACAGTTGGCACAGTATTATAGTTGTGTGATCACGTTTTTTTTCTTGTTTCCTGTACGCTGAAGCAGTTTGCTTTATATTGCAATGCACAGAAGGAAAATGGATTTCATTTTGCTTCAGCAGATGTATTTTTCTGTCAATTTCTTGACGTGACAAAGTCAGCGCAGACAATATCAACGCTAGCAGATCATTGTTTTATTTCTTGTGTTCTTGTTTTTCGCTATTTGAAAAACAAAACTTTATGTAATTTCTTTGAAATTCGTCCGATCGAAAATTCACAAAACAATGGTATTCGCCTGACCAGTTTAGTTAAGATGAACATTTATAAGAAATCCTGCCATGTATCGCTACAAAATCAAGTCAGTTACATGTAAGAACAGCTTCGAAAGCAATTAAATATATGCTCAATTTTCATTTTGACATCTCATTGCCAAAAAACGTTCAGTGTCTCAATTTCAAAAGGATGCAATGATTACATACCTTAGTTTTTCAAATATCAGATTGGTTTTCCGCCAGTCCATTTTTGAGTGCCGTCTTCTTAATATCACAATCACCTAGAAGGGCACAGCAGCCATGAAACTACAGAGCATCATTCATTAGTTTGAGCTTTGTGCCCAGGGTCGGACTGATCTGCATGGCAGTCAGGCAGTGCCAGAAGGGCTGGTTTTACAGGCCGTGTGTGGGCCGTTTGTGGCGCTCTATGTGCCTGTTTTTGTTGGTTTGGTGGGCTGGTGTTTGAAGTTTATTTACCTGATATTACCACAAACATTGCCTGAAGCAACTACAAATACACACAGTCCCCACACACCCTGCAAAACATGGACTCAGAGTCTCTACGGGTTCAAAACTGCCTCGATTTTCCACTGTGGGCCTTTTTTAGCACAATAAAATATATTCTAGCCTCAGAAGTAGGTTGGGAGTTGTTCTGTCCACCATTTCGGACTTTCCCGTGCAGAAGTTTCTTAACACATGGGGAGAACATAGAGGAGTGGTATCAAGTCTATATCTAGTACTTATCATCAATATTTTCTCCTTACTATCGTAATTCATAACTGGTGGTGTCCTCCTATCAAGCTGCTAGGTAGGACTTCTGCATCATTCAGAATGGTGGAGATGTAAGTAGACTGGCTTTGACTTGTTCCACCCATTATGCCACTGTACTACTGTAACACCATACTAGGCTGCACTATGGTTAACCACCACACGTTTGACCAGCTTATGTTTACTCTTTTGATGGGATGGCCAAGCTCCATGAAATGTCGGACACAATAGGCATGTCCAACCATAAGCAAAGATGGATTGCTACATAATTAGTGTACCATATCTGCCTTTTCTGTGCAGTCTCCCAGATTTTTCCCTCTTTTCCTCAACCTATATTTTTGCTGAATTTAGAACTAAGTGCAATTTCCCTTGCTAAGCATTGGTAAATTGCCTGTGTTCCCCCTTTAACTATGGTTCAATTGCCTTATTCTTCATTGGCACATTTAGCTTGCCCGTAAGCCCCTAGTATATGGTGTACAAAGTGCACCCAGGGCCTGGAATTTAAATACCACTTGTAGACTGCAGCACATATTGCGCCATTCGCAATAGTGACAGTTCAAACATGGATTCAGGGCTGACCTCTGTAGCCTGACCGTCGTGTTGTAAACCTTTAGTACAAACTTTACCCTTTTTGACAGATATTAATAAGTCAGCCCTATATGAGCCTTGAAACCCACATATCAGGGTACATGGTATCTTAAAATGGGGCATGTAAAAAATAAATGTTACTATGTTCCTACAGTCACAAGGCACTACAAGCTATTTTTGTTGCCGCAAGACTGGCTGTCTGGAGTAGAAAACAAAAGTACAGATACAAAAATACTAGTTCCAATAACTAAGGAATGGCTTAAAAAATAATGAAACTGCTATTTTTAAAAGATATTTAAATCCAATTCAATAGTGAAGTCAGATTTTTAATAAATAAATAAAAAGGAAAAGTAATTAAGTAACTTTCAGAAAAGCCTCCGTCAGCTCTCAACCTGTTCTGAGCCATGAATAGTGTGAAATTGATCTGAAATGCCTCTCAGGAGCAAAAGAGCAGAGATTACACTCATGAGCTCAAAGGAATATGCACGGTCGGGACAGTGGGCCTTCTTTTAACAGCACGGTGTTAAATCCTGCTTGATAGGTCTGTTGATCCACAATTAACACCTGGGGTGCACTTAAAAAGGCGAAAACAGCATACCAAGTCCGTTTTTATGGATCCCTTGCCTGGTTCCTGAAGGACCCTGTGTTGTAATTTACTTGTATTCTGTTGTGCAGAGCCAATGTTAGTGGTCGTCCTGGTGACAGAATGTGGGTCTCATGGTTCCATGATGAGACTGGCATTCTGACTGAGGAGACACTGGAGAGCTGACCTGTTGGCTTGACCTGTCGGTGGTTGAAGATAATAAAGTCTTCCTGTGGATTACAACTTCTTTGTGGATTTATTACTGGCGACGAGTTGCTTAATTGGGGACAAGCAACAACCACCGATTCCCCTGCGAACCTACACTGGATGGATTAATGATTTGGACTAATCTATGCATTCAAGGGATTAGCATAGTACTCGTTTTTGGCAACTCATCGGATTTACAGATCACAACTAGGAGGAAGTTTCGTAGAAATTTGGATGACAATTGGATTTTCCTACAAAGGACTTTACTGGACAAGTAAACGGTTGTTTGCTTACTCTTTTCAAACGCCTTGAAACGCCTCACGAGATCACCAACGCGCGCTGCGGACTCCTGAGGTTCTGTAGCGATCCGAACCCGTGAATTCGGTATCGTAGTACTGACACGATTTCGGTACCAATGAACCGCAAATGATCCATTGTATACATGACAGTGTTTTCGCTGCGCAAATAGCATGAATTCACTGGAAAATAGGGCATTCTGTTGTAAAAGTCATGGCATCCATTTTAGTTACGGCATCCATCTTGTTTCTTGCCCTCACATAGTCAATGAACGGACGATGACCCCGGCAGAGTCACCTTGTTAAGGACACGTAAGCTCGAGCCCGAGAAAGGCGGACGCCGCATGACTAGGCAGAATCAAGCTGCCTCCCTTGCCTGAGGCCAGTCCTACTATACTGGTTCTCGTGTCCGTTGTCCTGACTGAAAGGCCGAAGACGGTAGCCATGCCCGTTTATGATCCATAAACACCTCTTATCCTACATTTCAATCCTTTGCACCTGGCTCTGTTCCTTTCCTCCTGGGCTTTTACAATGGGGAGGTTACGATTTTTATGATGGGGAGGATCGGGCGAAGAATGGAAAACTGTCGAGAGGACCTGATCGAATACCGAAAACCTACAACTAATTATTGTTTGATGTCAAATTTACTGTTTGTTTGGGATGCCGGGTTGGGCATGAGAAATATTCGTGTAATGTTGCCTAAAGACATTTTGCGTGTATTTAAAGAGTAACCCACTTAATGCAATTCGAACAGTCTCGTAGATTCTGCCTCTGTGTGGTTCCTATGATTTCTGTGTCCCTGCAGTAAATAAACCTTGGTCTTTGACGCCACCATCGAGAAGCCCGTGTCTCTGTTTATTTGTGCACCGGGACAGGAGGAACTCAGGGGTCTTCGGGTGTTGTTTCCCTGACACCTCTGGACTCTTAAAAGTCCAGAACCTCAAATTGGCGCCCAATGTGGGGCTCGACGTCATACGGTACCGGTCCAAAGCCTGAAAAGTTCGAGAAGTTCCGTGTGAAGATTCCGGAGGGAGGTACCCCGCTTCATCGATCCCTGCATGTCGTAAAAGTGGCCCGACGATCTCTTCCACGAGGGTTCCCGTTCCCAGACGGCTACAGAGGACCGCTGGCCTGACTGTCGCCCTGTCTTGGACCCGAGGTGCAGACCTTAGTACGGCGAGACGTAGACGGGTTCTCCTTGGTGACGTCTTCCACATTTCAGTTAAGTATTTAGTGGGTTACGCTCGATTTGGTTGTTCCTTGTTACTCTGGTTTAATTCGTAGATTATCATTGGTTGCTCTTGTTTAGATAATCTCTGTTTTGGTATTGGTTCATTTTTGTAGGCCTAAGTTCTCTGCGCATTTTTTGTTGGAATTTGTCTTTGTTGTCATGACTACCAGTAGTAATTGTTTCTTGTCCTGGTTACGTTGCAACGGGGATTCCCGGTTGGAGGATTCGTGTTCGGTTCCTCCGATTGGAACTCCTACATATGAGCTCTATTGTAAACATGATGTGGGTCCTATTACGTATAATGAAGTATGGGTCCGTTATACCAAAAAAGATGGTGTCCTTAGTTGGCCACCCCATGGTAGCTTCGAAACGGAAATACTAGACAATCTAGAAATGAAGTTGTTCAAGAAAAAAGCCCGGCCGGCAATGTTTGATTCTTTTCGCGTATGGCGCAAAGAAGCTAAACAGGGAGAAATTAGGAAAACGAAGAAAGAACAGAAAGAGAAAGGGTTGACTTTAATGGAGTCTGCTAGGCAGTTGCATGTCAACGAGACTGAGAAAGCAATTGAGATGGCGAATAGAAAATATAATTTGGCAATTGATAAATGTTACCCTGTATTTCCATCATGTCCTGCTAAGCCGATGGAGGATCATGAAAAGGATCCTCTGTTGTCTTACCTGTTGAACTCACCTCCACCGTATGCACAGGGTATTACAGTACCACAGTTGCTACCTGTTGTACAGCCAGCTGCTGGTCAGCCTGGAATAGTTGCTCCACTTCCTTTGATTGCAGCTCCTATCCTTCCCGTGGTTAATGTTCCTTCGGCACCCCCTCTTCCTGGGTCGCCTGTTCCGCCTTTGCCTGTCGTTTCGCAAACTGCTTTACCTGCTACTCCCACCTTTACTATTTCATCTGCTTCAGCTGTCGTGTCCCCGAACCCTGTGAACATTCTGACTCCGCTTTCCGTTCGTCGGAAAATAACCGACTCTGTAACTAATATCTTAACTCCTCTCTACAGGTCTTTAATTGGGACCCCCGTTTCTGACTCTATACAGAGACGTAGCCAGCTTCCTGGTCCCCAGGAACGAGACACGTTAGATTCAACAGCTCTTAGGTGGATGTCGAAACCTGCGAAGTATGATACACGAAGAGTGTTAGATACATTTATGCAATGGAATGAACCAACTCAACGTTATGTTTTTGACGTGATGTGTTCTCTTGTGCGTGAAGAATGGGAAGATGATGATTTAGACTCCGTCCCCTCTGACCTGATAAATATTCAACAGAAATTTGCCGCAGGAATGGTGATAGGTCCAGAAGTAAGGGGAGCGATAGAACTGATTTTAGCTTATAGGGATGAGTCCCCTCTTCGAGCGACAAGAGACCCTGATGGTTCACCGATTACTACTAGGAAACGACGAGGACAATATCCGATGAGGGAAGTTCCACCGATATGGCGTGATGCAGTTCAAGCTGATGGGGCTAATAATATTGTAGCTGCCCCGGCACATTTCCAGAGAGTGTGGATAACCATCCCTTGGAAACGGGCCGAAGTATTAGCAGTAAAACAAGCGTTACCAGACCCACGTAAAAATCCTGCTGGTTATTACAAAGAGTTAACGCAGACAGTTCAAGCGTGTATCATGAATTTGGCAGACATTGAAATGTTGTTTGGTAATGTGGTGCCACAGCCTATATGGGCCAAAATTCGGCAAGAAAACCACCCAGTCGCCTTAGGAGGTGATTGGGCAGCTATTATAGCGGCAGATGCGCAACAAGTTGGCGGTGCTAAACTTGAACCTCTGATTGCTGCCTTACCTGGCAGAATAATTACTCTGATGAAAATGCTGATGCCAGCGTTACGAGTCAATTGGGATAAACTATCGGCATGCAAGCAAAAGAAGGACGAAAGCGTCTCTGACTTCTTCACTAGATTTGAAGAGACCTTCGTAGACCACAGTGGGCAAGATATGAGTACTGAGGGAGGCCAGAGATTGTTTGTCGACAAGTTCGTGTTTAATTTACTACCTGAGCTTAGTAACAAGTTAAAGGATTCTGAAAGTGCATCGGCAGTATCGACGACAGCACAGATACTTGCAACTGCTCAGTATTACGAGAATAGAGAGAAAGAAGAGAAGGAAAAGTCAGAAAAGAAAACGAAAGATTTAAAGACCAAAGTTCTTCTGCAACAGGCGTGTCCGCCTCGTTCGAATCAGTCAGATTCACAGCAGTGACCCCAGTTTCAGCAACAGCCACAATTCCAGCAAGGGACGGCCCAAAGATTTAATTATGGTTTTCCCCGACAACAGTTAGCATGGAATCAGTGTGCTTATTGTAAAAAGGAGGGTCATTATAAGAATGAGTGTCCAGTACTGCACCCACAAACTAGTGGTGTCCCAGCTCAGAGAAGTAATGTTGGGTTTATGCAAGCTCCTAGAGGTAGAGGGCGTGGTACGATGACACCACAGACTGATCGCCAATCGAATTATTTCAATCAGCGAAATATACAACCTACACAACCAGGTAGATCTCCACAGTATCATGTTGAGGATTACTATGAAAATAATGAAGAGATTCAGAGAAGCGAGCACTAGGACAGCCACAGGCAAAGAGAGGGAGTAGTATCAGTTGATCAGAGTGGACCTTATGTCGCAGTAGTTACCTCAGGCGTGGTCGAACCGTTTCTGTTGGATACTGGTGCGGCAAAAAGTTCAATTATGCATGCGAAACTCCCTGGCGCACCTTTGTCTGGCTTAACGAACACTTCGGTAGGATTCTCAGGCGCCCCTGTTCACAATCCTGTTTCTAGTCCTTTGTCAATATCTGTTGGGCCATGCGAACTAGAAGCACCCCTTATCCTAACAACCGGTTGTAATGAGAATCTGCTTGGTTTAGATCTGTTGAAACGCCTGCACGCGACACTGTACTGTTCTCCTTCGGGAGTACAGCTCACATTAGGCAAACGAGTCATCTCTCCAATGTATATGTCGATGGACAACCTCCCACCGGAGCTGCGTTCTCTCCCTGATACTCTTTGGGCGACTGGTCCTAATGATGTAGGCCTCTTGGAAATTCCCCCTTATGTGGTAAGTCTGAAAGCTAATGTTAAATTCCCACGAATCCCACAGTATCGGATTTCGAATGAAGGTGAACGGGCACTCTTGCTGATTGTGAAAGACTTAATACAGAAAGATGTGATTGAGGAAACTAGAGGAAACGTCTGCAATAGTCCTGTTCTGCCGATTTTGAAACGTACTGACCCTTCCAAACCTCCAATTTACAGATTTGTGATTGACCTCAGAGAGGTTAACAAAATAGTGATTCCACAGTTTCCTGTGGTACCAGATATCACTGCATTACTGACGTTGATTCCTGCCTCAGCTTCATGGTTTACAGTGACCGACTTGAAAAATGCCTTTTTCAGCATTCCCATAGCCGAAGAAAGTAGAGACATTTTTGGTTTCTCCTTAGGAGGTCGCAGTTTCAGATTCAAACGCGCTCCACAAGGTTATTGTGAGAGCCCTTCAATTTACAGCCAAGCATTGAAGAGTCAATTAGATGCCCTTGTACTTCCTCATGGTGTTGCTCTGATCCAATACGTAGACGATCTTTTACTAGCCGCTGATGACAAGGAAACTTGCAAAGCAGCTACAATTTCTTTGTTGCGTCACTTGTCAGACTTACATCACAAGGTGTCACCTTCTAAACTGCAATATTGTTGCCAAGAAGTGACCTACTTAGGTCATATTTTGTCAAAGGAGGGAAGAAGGTTGACCCCAGAGAGAATCAAAGCAATTTCACAGATGACTGTACCAAGCACACAGAGAGAAGTACGTGCGTTTTTGGGTATTACGTCATACTGTAGGCAATGGATCCCACATTTTTCTCTCATGGCGAAACCATTGGTAGCCCTGACTGGAAAAGGTGTTCCGAGCCCTTTGCCTTGGTCTGATGAATGTCAACAGAGTTTCTCCGACTTACGTGATGCGCTGTGTTCAGCTCCTGTGTTGGGTACTCCTGACTACAGTAAGCTATTTACTCATTATGTCCATGAAAGAGAAGGTTGTGCATTGAGTGTATTAACGCAACAATTTGGTGACAAACAGCGGCCTTGTGCATATTTCTCATCCACATTAGATCCGGTAGCCAGAGCGTTGCCAAGTTGTTTGAGAGCTACAGCGGCAGCTGCAGTGTCTATTCGACAGTCTGCTGGACTAGTCATGAACAACATGTTAGTAGTCATGGTTCCACATGCTGTGGATACACTCATGAATCGAACGAAAACTCAGCACCTCACCAGTGCTAGACTATCAGGCTATGAGCTGACGCTTTTGGCAAGTCACATTCAGATCAAGCGATGCAACATATTGAATCCAGCAACACTGTTGCCGACTACTTAGGAATCGAGTGATTCAGAGCCCCATGATTGTTGTTTCAGAACTGAGGAAGAGACAAAAGGTAGGATTGATTTAAAAGACACTCCGTTACTAGACCCAGACGGCACTTTATATGTCGATGGGTCTTGTTTTAAGTTACAGAATGGTGATGTGACGGCCGCGTATGCAGTTACGACTTTGAGTACGATTGTTGAGACTGCAAGAGTAAGTCAGAATTCTGCCCAAGCTGCAGAATTAATTGCATTAACAAGAGCATGTGTTTTAGCTGAGGGAAAGAGAGTGAATGTGTTTACTGATAGCCAATACGACTTCGGCGTTGCACACAATTTTGGGCATCTCTGGAGAGAAAGAGGTTTTCTCACGTCCCATGGGACTAAGATCCAACATGGACAGTTAGTCAGCAATCTATTGGAATCCCTGACTCTACCGAATGAAGTTGCAATTGTGAAGTGCAGTGCACATTGGAAGATTACGGATGATGTTGGCCGTGGGAATGCGTTTGCTGATGAGGTCGCTAAAGAAACGGCCAAGAACATGACGAGCCGAATGTACGTTGCAACGTCTGCAAGATGGATTGCGGAATCAGGAATGTGTGAGAATACGATTGAAAGTGTGAAAGCAATCCAGAATGAAGCAACTGAAAATGAAAAGAATGAATGGAAGGAGAAAACGGGTAAAATGGATTCAAGTGGATGTTGGGTCGATTTGTCTGAGCAGCAGCGTTGGATGTTACCTGATGCGTATGTACTTGCAGTAGTCACAATGGCGCATGGAGCAGCGCACATAAGTTCGAAAGGGATCTGTAAAATGTTAGCTCCAGTATGGAAGAACGATGGAATTACTAAGTGTGCCGAAAGAGAGGTGAAAAATTGCATGATATGCCTGATGCATAATCCTGGCAAGGGAACCCCAACCCCAACTGGCCATTTTGCTCCCCCTTTTTGTCCCTTTGAAGTGATTCAGTTGGATTTTATCCACATGGACAGGTGTAACAATCTCAAATACGTCCTAGTGGTAGTCTGTGCCTTCTCAAGATGGATTGAGGCATATCCGTTAAAGGATAACACTGCTATGTCCACTGCCAAAATCCTCCTAAAAGAATCCTTCCCCAGGTATGGTATGCCGCGGATTGTTTGGTCGGACAATGGAAGTGAGTTTGTAGGGAAAGTTATGAAGAGTGTGTGTGCGGGTCTGGGTATTTCCCAAAAATTCCACAGTGCGAATCACCCACAATCAGCGGGTTTGGTTGAAGGGTACAATGGCACCCTGAAGCTGAAACTTGCGAAAATTCAAGCTTCCACTGGTCTCTCTTGGCCAGACGCACTGCCTTTAGCTTTACTGTCCACCAGAGCGACTGTACACTCTCGAGTAGGGCTTAGCCCATATGAGATTGTGTTCGGCCGCCCTGCTAATGTTTGGGGAGTCCCTAGGCCAAAGGAATTCAAACAGATTGAATACCCAATGTTGATTGATTACCTTCATGATCTGACTGCTAAATTGAGCCTTATTCATCAACAGGTATTCGAATCCTTGCCTAAACTGCCGGAGAGTCCAGGCCACACGTTGAAAACCGGCGACCAGGTTGTAGTTCGGAACTTTGAACGTACTCGGAACCTCCAGCCAAGATTCGTGGGTCCGTTTCAGGTCCTCCTCACAACAAGAACTGCAGTACGCCTAGCTGGAAGGAAAAATTGGGTGCACGCCAGCCATACGAAGCGTGTCCCTCTTCTACTCCCCTATGACAACTGGGTTAGACAGGGAATTGGTGTATCCGAGACAGAACCTGTTCCTAGGCACATCCCTTTCAGTGATGCAGAGTACCTAACGGACCACCCACGAACGGAAACACAGAACTTTGACACCTCAGCAGGAACCGCTCCTTTGAATCCTGAACCGAGTATTGTACAAAGTGAACACTTGTCACCTGTGGAGTCGAACATTTCCGCACCTGTAGACCAGTTATTTCAAGACCAGACAAGACCCGGAAAGTACAGATATAATCTACGTTCTCATGTTATGAACTAATGACATTGCATAATTACCTTTCTGTTTGAAAACTGTTTTGATTGTATTGCATTCCATTCA
This sequence comes from Triturus cristatus, assembly GCF_964204655.1. Lineage (NCBI taxonomy): Eukaryota > Metazoa > Chordata > Amphibia > Caudata > Salamandridae > Triturus > Triturus cristatus. The sequence continues at coordinate 538,055,369 of NC_140591.1, forward strand.
GTCGGGAAGTTTGCTCCAATTTTTTTTTTTTTTTGTTTTTCTCACCTTACCATCTGGGTTACCGTAGGGTCGTAACGTGTGCCTTGTTTTAATTTGCAGGGAATCAGACACTAGGTCGGTTTCTTCTGTTTGTCTTGGGAACTTCCAGGATAAACAGAGGCAAGTTTTTAACAGGTACAAACCATCCGTTGCGAACGGTTGTAGAAGATGGAGCTTTCTGAATTACGACGGGTTAATGTCATAAATGTGCACAAGACAAAATTATATGACATATTGTACAGTAAATGTTTCCTAATGCAATGTACTCTGACACTTCTGATTGTCTTAATAACTTTGGTAGGCGGAATTATTTTTGGTATTCAGTTGATCTTTACACCTGTTGCATCTACAGTATCTCCCCATGCTCCTGTTTCTCCGACTGTTGTTTCTCTTCATTCTTTCCATCCTTTTCCTGCCCACGAGCAAGCTCGACGCTCTGAGTTTATAAATAACACTTTCATTCAGCTCTTGCACCAACATCAACAAGTGGTTAACACAACAAACTGCTGGGTGTGTGGTTTGATACCACATACCATGGACAAGGGCATCCCTTATCTGGTTCTGCCTTTTAGTTATAATGGATCATTCTGGGCATTTCAGACCATGTTCGCTTATGCCCTAGAGACCTATCCTCCACGACCTCCGCGTTCCACCCGGTATAACTCTGCTAATAGAGCCTTGGTAAAAGGAATCACTGACATGGTGAGAGATGTCAATAATACTCCGTTCATTCCCAAGGATGAATTGCGAGTTTACATGGGTTGGAATGTTACGGAATATGGCATTACTCTGGGTGAGAACAAACGTAAGAGCTCAACTCCGATCTGGGTCGTACCCCACCAAGGTCAAGTCTGTTTGCAAGGAAATGGGAGGAATCCGAATGCTCGACTAGGGAAAAGTGACTGTATCGAAACATATGTTTTCCCCTCACAGTCTTCCCCTGCATTCTTAGCTGCTAAGGGTACCTATTTTGTTTGCCAAGACAGAGCATACACATGGCTGCCTGCTGACTTCTCAGGCTCATGTTACATCGCTCAACTGTTACCTCCGACATATACTGCTGCACCGGACTATCACAAAACTAGAGTTGTGAGAGGTGTTTTCAGTAAAGAAGATACTGTTGGCCAAGAGGCAGGAGACTTTTTCAAGGGTTTCCTCCCATTCTGGGGGCCTATGGCCAACAGTAGAAACTTACGTCAACTAACACGGGTAGTTGAATCCACTATCACTGAAACTGCGGGTGCCCTTAGTAACCTGACAGCTGAGCTTCAAGCGGATCGCCTCATGACGTTACAGAACCGTATGGTTCTTGATGTGTTACTTGCAGATCGAGGTGGAGTATGTAAGATGATCCAATCAAGTTGCTGAGTTTTTATTCCAGGTAATGCGCCAACAGTATACAAGGCCATCTCTAAGTTACATAAGATTTCTGACTCTATTCATGTAGAAGAAGGTGACTGGTCATTAATGGGATGGTTCTGGAGCCTGTTGTCTGCGTGGGGATGGAAGGTTCTGATAGTCACTGGTGTTGCATTAGTATTTTTATTTTCGTGCTGTCTCATTGTTCAGTGTGGTCTTGCCTTATGTAATCTCTGCATTTCTACATGCGTAAGAAGACCACCTGTTTTTAGAGATACGCCACGAGATAGAGTAATGCTGCAACAACACATCAGTGACCTGATGAACATAGAAATGGACTCTGACATAGAGTGAGTTATTGCCTATGTAAGGGCAAAAGGACGGTCTGAGGTTCTGTAGCGATCCGAACCCGTGAATTCGGTATCGTAGTACTGACACGATTTCGGTACCAATGAACCGCAAATGATCCATTGTATACATGACAGTGTTTTCACTGCGCAACTAGCATGAATTCACTGGAAAATAGGGCATTCTGTTGTAAAAGTCATGGCATCCGTTTTAGTTACGGCATCCATCTTGTTTCTTGCCCTCACATAGTCAATGAATGGACGATGACCCCGGCAGAGTCACCTTGTTAAGGACACGTAAGCTCGAGCCCGAGAAAGGCTGACGCCGCATGACTAGGCAGAATCAAGCTGCCTCCCTTGCCTGAGGCCAGTCCTGCTATACTGGTTCTCGTGTCCGTTGTCCTGACTGAAAGGCCGAAGACGGTAGCCATGCCCGTTTATGATCCATAAACACCTCTTATCCTACATTTCAATCCTTTGCACCTGGCTCTGTTCCTTTCCTCCTGGGCTTTTACAATGGGGAGGTTACGATTTTTATGATGGGGAGGATCGGGCGAAGAATGGAAAACTGTCGAGAGGACCTGATCGAATACCGAAAACCTACAACTAATTATTGTTTGATGTCAAATTTACTGTTTGTTTGGGATGCCGGGTTGGGCATGAGAAATATTCGTGTAATGTTGCCTAAAGACATTTTGCGTGTATTTAAAGAGTAACCCACTTAATGCAATTCGAACAGTCTCCTAGATTCTGCCTCTGTGTGGTTCATATGATTTCTGTGTCCCTGCAGTAAATTAACCTTGGTCTTTGACGCCACCATCGAGAAGCCCGTGTCTCTGTTTATTTGTGCACCGGGACAGGAGGAACTCAGGGGTCTTCGGGTGTTGTTTCCCTGACACCTCTGGACTCTTAAAAGTCCAGAACTAGCAACCATTCTTCTCACGCGTCTCGTCCATGGATCTCTAAATCACGTTAGAGTTCTGACGTCGTGACGCTGACGCTCACGTTACGCGGCGTGTAGCGTCATTGAGCGTGGCAGCCATCTTGGATTGGGCTATTCATTACACCTCGCGTTTTTACCTTATTAAGAGAATTCTCCTCAATCACACTAATACCGGCATTAGGATAGCGAGGAAACTTTGAGGTGAGAGGGTTGCTTTGAGTCTTGGGTATTTTATTTATTTTGGATATTATTTGAAATATGGCCACTTCCACCAGCATGTCTCAACCCCCAGCATTTTTATCCGAGAAGGGTAAACCCCTTCTTCCTTGGAAAAGGTGGAGAAACTTATTTGATTCTTATCTGGTGGCAATTGGGGGAGAAAAATTCTCTGCTGTACGGAAACAAGCCATATTATTGCATAATCTAGGTGTTGAAGGCAGGAACACTTATGACAGCATGGATCCCCTAACTATTGGTAGTGGAGATGGAGAACCATCAGATGTCTATGAAATGTCCATCACAATGTTAGAACAATATTTTGGACTGCATATAAACGTTGTTTTGGAACGTCATAGATTTTTCACAAGGGTTCAGGGTCCTGCAGAACGCGTTGGAACTTACGTTGCTTCTTTAAAAACATTAGCACGCACCTGTGACTTTGGTGAATTATCGGATTCCTTGGTAAGGGATCAGCTTGTACGCTGCACAAATAGTTCAAGGGTACAAGGGAAGTTACTGTCGAAAAATCCCTCATTGACTGAAGCAATCGCAATTGTGGAAGGGGTGGAAAACACTTCCTCTTGGGTGAAATAAATCAGGAAAGACAAAGAGGATGGTAACCAAACTCATAATGACAATACGAAGAGAGGTCAAGGTAGTGCTCACTCCATGTCAGAGGGTGACGATGAGACTGATTTTTCTGAGGGGATTGCTAAAGTGTCGTTGGGATCGAAGAATAAGAATACCTTGAGGAACACTCAATCACATACCGCAACTAGTAGGGACAAAGATATCCAACAGAGAAATGAGCGTGATCCTCGACAACAGCGTGATTTTGATAGGGAGAAGATCAGCAATGATGTTAGGAGAGTATGCTGTTATAGATGTGGAAGTTTTTCACATTCCTCAAGTTTTCCTAACTGTTATGCCAGAGACTCAATATGTTTCAATTGTGGTATCAAGGGACATTATGCCCGGGTTTGTAAATCCTCGAAGAAAAGTCACAATGTAGATAACCCTTCTGACATGATTCGTACTTTAGTCATATCCAATATTTCAGAAGTGGAAGACACGGTGGACTCTGGGAAGGTCACCATGCCTTTTTGTGACATTTCTGTTGATGATAACAACTTCACTGTCATGGCTGACTCTGGCTCTCCTTTCACACTGATTGGAAACAAGATTTGGGATGGAGTGGTTGGGTTGGAGAGTGTGATGTTACAGCCTCCGGATATTGCTCCTTTTAGTTATGGAGGTTCCCGTGTGGACATTGTTGGATATGTAACTGCTAAGATTGGATTTAAACAGAGAGTAATAACGGGCAAAGTTTATATAGCTGTAAGGGGTGACAATCTTCTGGGGTGGAGGCATCAACGTGATTTGGGTATAATTTTAAATCCCAATGCCACTGACCCGAGGGATCAAGTCATGTTGATGGATGAGATGTGTGAGAGGTTGAGTGGAAAGATTTCAAAGATTGATGATGTGGATAGTAATGAGAAGTATGTCAAGGACTTCCCGGAAGTGTTTTCGGATACTCTGGGTTGTTTAAAAGGTTTTGAACATCGGATTATTTTGAAGAATTCGGCTAAGCCTTGTGTACATAAGGTGCGCAGAGTGCCAAATTTGATGATGGAGCCTTTGAAGTTGGAGCTGAGGAGATTGCTGGATTTGAAGGTGATTAAGGAGATTGAGGCGTCAGAGTGGCTGGCCCCAGTGGTTTTGGCACCCAAGGATGGTGGATCGGCTGTGAGGATGTGTGTGGACTTGCGCGGATTGAATGAATGGATCTGGGTAGATCGGCAACCTCTTCCTAACATTTCTGAATGCATCAGTTTGTTGAAGGGGGCCAAGCTTTTTAGCGTGTTGGACTTTTCCTCTGCGTATCATCAAGTCAAACTTCACAAGGATTCCAGGCATCTAACGTCTTTTGGTACTCCTTTGGGGGCATACCAATTTTTAAGAATGCCTTTTGGGTTGGCTTCGGCGGCGGCTTGTTTCCAAAGGATAATGAAGATGGTACTTGGAGATCTTCCTAACGTCTTGTTCTTCCAAGATGATATCTTAGCTTATGGGAAGTGTGAGAATGAGCAGGAAGGGGTTTTGAGATCTGTGTTGTGCAAATTGAGGGAAAAAGGGCTCGCTCACTCTTAAGAGAGACAAGTGTCGAATAGGGTTTAATTCTGTGACTTATCTGGGACACGTTATTTCTGGAGAGGGTATACAACCCAAATTCAAATTAGCAGAGAGTATTGTGAAGGCTCCTGCACCGCAGGATAAGGAACAGGTTAGGTGTTTTCTGGGTATGGCGGAGTTTTACTCTAAATTTGTGAGAGGATTTGCTAGTGTGGTTGAACCAATTAGAGTTTTACTAAGGAAAGGGGTGCATTTTGCTTGGACACCTGAGTGCGAAAGAGCTTTTGAGTTGGTCAAGTCTGGAATTGGAATGATGCGCACATTGGGTCATTTTGATGCGAAATTGAGAACTATTCTTACGACTGATGCGATTCTCAAGGGATTGGGGGCAGTACTTTCGCAGGTTGAGGATGGAGAAGAGAAGGTTGTGGCATTTGCCTCCAGGGCTCTTAGAGATGCGGGGGCTAACTATTCTTGTATTGAGAGAGAGGCGTTGAGTGTGTTTTGGGCTATACATCATTTTAAGTTTTATTTGTGGGGGATTCCTTTTGAAGTAAAGTCTGATCATCGCCCCCTTGTTCAAATTTTCTCGAGTCGTCACAGTGACCATTTGACTCCTAGGCTTAAGAGATGGAGTGAAGGGCTACAAGAATTTAATTTTCGCGTGCACTACTTTTCTGGCATGAATAACAAGTCAGCTGATTGTTTGTCCAGGTTACCGGCAAATGGTGGAGAACTGAATGATGAGTCTGTGAATGTGAGTTGGGTGATGGAAGATCCGCTCTCAGAGGAAGAGTGGCTAGCTGGGGCTGCTAAGGATGAGGCATTTATTTCCCTGAGAGAGATCGTAGCTAAAGGCTGGGCAAGCTACAGAGATCTTGATCCTGTTGTGGAACCATATTGGTGTGTAAGGGATGATTTGACTTTTTGTGGAGGTAAATTGATGAGGGGAGATAGGATGGTTCCGCCTGATATTCTTAGGGATAAGGTGATTAATCTGGCCCATGAGGGACATCTTGGAAGAAGTCTCACAAAAGCACGTGTCAGGGAGAGGTACTGGTGGCCAGGAATGGATCGAATGGTAGAGTCTGTAGTTAAAGATTGTCACTTATGTGCAATCAATGACAAGTCTCATGTGACTAATCAGGTTCCTCTTTCACCTGTGCATGTGCCGGATGCAGTTTGGACAAAGTTGGGGTTGGACATCATGGGTCCGTTGGAGTTGATGCCTTTTCATGAGAGGTTTGTTGTACTTTTGGTGGATTACACTTCAAAGTGGGTAATTACCAAGTGTATGGCTACGGTCAATTCTAAGTCAATAATTGAGTTTCTTAAAGATGTTTTTATTTCTGAAGGGGTACCCAGGTTTCTGGTCACTGACAATGGTGTGCAGTTCGTCTCCCAGGAGATGCAAGATTTTCTTGAAGGTCTTGGGATAGTTCATCAAAAGACTGCATTATATTCTCCTCAAGCCAATGGTCTCACAGAGAGAATTGTAAAGAGTTGTGCTCAAAGGGCGCTTGATTCCAAAGTCTCTTTGAGTGAAGTGCTGAGGGAAACTTGGTGGGCACATCGAACAGTTCCCAATGCGATTTCTCAGAAGTCTCCTTTTGAAGCCTTAAGGGGGAGATTGGCTGTTTCAAAATTGAACCCGGTTTGGCTTCCTAAATGGGTGAGCAAGGGTGTGTGTGAGGAGGAGAGGAAAACTAGACTTTCTGAGTATCAGAAGAGATACAAAGCGCGTTATGATGACAAGAAGTCTGTGAAGAAGAGGTTGTGGAATGTAGGAGACAGAGTTTGGGTGAAGAGGGCGAAGCGTTGTCATAAAGGGGTGTCTAATCTTTTAGGTCCTTTTGTCATCATTACTATAAAAAGGAACGTTGTGACCTTGGACAATGGCTGTACTTGGAGTATGTCTAGGTTGGTTAAGTCTGATGGCATAGATCCGGGTGCAGCCAGTGTTCATGGTTATGTTCCGAAAGAGAGGAATGGGGGTTTCGTGAGTTTGAAGAGACGGAGGCACATGCCTTCGAAGTTTAAAGATTATATTTTGTATTAGTGTTTTTTAGTTTCGAGCATTCTTGAATTTTAGATTATTTGTGTATATGCTAGAGATATTGTTTTTCTTTCTTTTTATTTTCTGGGGTGTTGTGAGTTCTTTTGGTTGTTTGTAAAGGGGATGTGTTGTAATTTACTTGTATTCTGTTGTGCAGAGCCAATGTCAGTGGTCGTCCTGGTGACAGAATGTGGGTCTCATGGTTCCATGATGAGACTGGCATTCTGACTGAGGAGACACTGGAGAGCTGACCTGTTGGCTAGACCTGTCGGTGGTTGAAGATAATAAAGTCTTCCTGTGGATTACAACTTCTTTGTGGATTTATTACCCTGCTTTCCTCCTTCCAGGCTTCTGCCTCTGGGATTGTTGTGGGTCCAGTATATGCTTGATTTGAATGTTATTGTTATGTGTGGGAAGACACTAGGATTATCATGGTACTCTTACCGCACACAGCCCCAGCCCTCAGAGCCCATGTTTACTGCTTTTGAAGACCTTGGCCATCTTGAAAATGCCCTACACGTATTTTGGGCCTGTTTGTAGTAAAGCATAAAGGAACTACTGAAAAAGTGGGTAGGCTGGAAGTGGGAATGGCCAAAGGAACATTTACCTAATTGGTTAGAGAGTGACCGAAGCCACCACCATCCTCTAGCTGGTGACAGGCATAAAAGTGGCATCCTCAGATACCCTCCTCAGAATACTTTTTGGACCAAAGGAGGGACAAAGAAGGACTGGGTCTGCTGTGAGGAACCTTGAAGGGCTGGACCTGCTCCCTTTTCTGCCCATAGCATAGACATGGTCTCAAGAGTTGAGCTGGCTGACCTCCTATGAGGCTACATGTTCACAACAAGGAGCAAGAGGCCTTTTCCTAAATGTACCCAAATGCAAATTGCAACTGGACCTGGATGGAACCCTACATTTGGCCTCTACCTGACACCCTGTGAGAAGTTTCTAAGTGCCTCTCCTGAGGTCCTGTTGGCTATATAAATTAACTCCTGTGGTTGGTTGGAACTTAAAAGATTATGGCCCAGATATATTTAGGCTTTGTTTTTATCCCTCACACAAGACATTTGACGGCTTAATTCCAATGTACAAAGCCACACAAGTGTCAATTTGCTCCACCTTGCGTGACGGTGTGAAAAACTGTAACTCAATGTAGCTGCTTGCACTGCGTTATGTTACATGTAGAGCTGGAAGGTGTTCCATGGGTGAAGCATAGCTGTGCCTTTGCATCCACCCATGGATATGATGCAATTCCAGATTTATAAAAGTTAGCAAATATGGGATTGCATCAAATTGGTTTGCCTCTCAGATGAAGGAGTAATGAAGAGAAAATGTTTTTTCTATTCATTATTTGTTCTGTATCACACATAGAAAGAGGAAAATGCCTCTTGGATTGTTTTTGTACAGAAAGGTATCCTTTCCTGCACAAAAACAAAACTGCCCTTAATGCAGATCCTCTTGCATTATGGTGGAAGGGTGGCTGCATTGGCACTAGGCAGCGTGCTGTTCACCAGCGCAAGCAGATTGTAGAAATGCTCCATATCTGTGTAAATATTGAACATTTTCGATCTCTCTCCGTTTTACACAAAACAGCACAGCATGTTCTCTTGCTGCACTTAATTGAGAAAGAAAAATCTTTGACCAGGAAAAACCTTGTTGGTGTACCCCACCTGTGCTATTTTGCAGTTGGCCTCCAATGATGCCTAGGTCCCGGTCTACCAGGACCATAGATTAGCATGTGTGGTTCTTAGAACTATGTTTACTTATTAAATTTCAGTCCACTTTTATTATTCAAGCGTGGATTTTTATTCTTTGGTGTTTTGATGTTATTACTGTTTTGGCACTGCCTAACTATTTTAGACATAGCCCTAATTTAAGCCTGTTTACCCTGTGCCCCAGCTACAAGGAGTTTGAGCTAAAGTAAATGTAGTGACTCAACCCAATAATAATTTTGTTTTTTTCATGCTTAGCCACTGCAATACACCATTGTAGAAAACTGATCGGCCTGGCATTTGATGTAACTAAAATTGTAAGGGATGCCATTCATGAACATGACATACACAAGGTGAACGATCACCCAAAAATATACAATCGAATTTGGAAACATTTTTTACAATCTTTTCTGAACACATAATAGGTTCACTGGCTTTCTAAAATGGTGACGGAAATCTATGCTACATAGATAATGCCATAATCCTCTGTATAGATATGTTAACTTGATAGAAATTGTGTTACACAACATATTACCTCAAAGCTACTGCCCTTACTGTAGTCCTTACGGCTAAAAATAGGCATCTTTGTTGACCAATATGTATGTTTCCCTAACCACCTTATTCTATATCCTACTCTTTGTGTACTTGGAACTAATGCTAACACTATAGCTAGGTGTAATTATCATACCATCAGTTTAGTTGTCTGTTACCTCGGTAAGATATTTTGTAATATGGTAATTTTGACATTTTGACATTTTGTACATCAGTGTACTAATACTATGTGCTTCTTCGATGTGATACACTTTATGGCTCTATTTAGAGTTTGAGCATGACGGATGCAATAAATGTGGCTGATGTCCCATCCAAGATATATCGATTCAATTATAACTAAAGCACCCTGTTTTCCGTTTTTACTGATTTTACATATTCATACAAAAAGAAAATCATTTATTTTTCTGTCTGCATTTATTTTTAAGTGTGGATAAAAACAGAAATTAGGTTGTTTCTGAGTGATTCTAAATGCTGTCAGTCGTGACTGCCAGGCCAATAGCTGAGCGAATTGACAGATAATGGGGTTAAAACAGACACACATTTCAGTAATGAGGCTTAAGAAGCAGTAGATGTGCACAAAGTTGATACTAAAATGTGAATGTTTCCATGTAAATGCATTGATTTATCATCTGTCGGTTTTCATGTCATTGAAACCTATTGGGGATTAAAATGGGTGCACGCTTATTGATTAAATGTGGAAATATACTAGTTCCAGCTTATTTTTTTTTACAAAACGCAAAATAAATATGGATCGATGCAGATAAAATAAGCAAAAAATAAATATGGATAAATACAGACTGAAATGTCCAAAAAATAAATACCATAAAACCTGAAGCCCTAATTATAACCTAGCATGCTGTCTGTCAAACTCTAAATCAAGCTCACAGTTTAGTTATACTGTTGTATGATGAATATAACTTTTAATTATGGTCACCAATGTTCTTGGTGAACACACCCTGTTCATTGGGGTATTTTTTTGTTTTACAGGAAAGCATTTGGCTTTGGGGATTGATTTGTGTGAAAGAAAAAGAAAAGCCCGCCATGACATGGCTGTAAATCACAGCATTTCATTCGGGATGAAAGGTCCCTACTGTTTTGCCAGAAACAGTTTTGTCTTATATGATCTGACAGAGGGACATAAAAATAAGGGGCCAGATTTACAAGAAACGAACGCAGTGCGGTGTAGCAAGTCATTTTGCTGCGCCGTGCTGCGTTAGTTTCGAAGCACAGGGATGCAACATATTTACAACAATATGTTGTATCTCTGTGCTTCCCACTGCTCTGGCGCACAAACTGCTGCCATGCACCGACGCAGGCACCCTTGTACCATGGTGCAAGGGTGCCTGCGTCACGGGAATGATTGAACAATCAGAAATTGAGTTTTACAACTTCTATGTGTACTGCCTTAGCACACATATAACTTGCAAAACGTCATTGTTTTAATGAATGTTTATGTGCAGGAAGGGACACCTTACTGTACATAAGCAGTCACCAGAGGTGATTTCCTATGTCTATGTGTGCTGCAGAATGCAGCACGCATAGAAAGAGTAAAAAAAAGAGGAGAAATGAATACATTTCTCCTCGTTGTGCCTCCCTATGCCTCCCTTGGGAGGCATAGCATTCAGACTCATTACCATTTTTATGATTTCTTGTAAATCTGGAAATGTTTCAGGTTCCATGGGTAATGCGTGGGAACTCCCACTGCAACACCCCTGGAATGCCCCTTTCACGCAAAGTGCTGCGTGTAAGGGGCCGCTTACAAGGACAGAAAAAATCACACAGCGTGCCTTTTCCTGCTCTTGTAGATATTGGCCAGCAAAATGCACAAAAAGTGACGCACCAGTGGTGCAAGGGGCTTGTAAATCTGCCCCAAGGTGGGCATTGTGATGTTGAGAAGGGCCTCTGTTTCATCAGTGAGCATTAGGTCCACCTGCTGTGGTAACAATCACATCCATAGTCCCCTAAATAAAATTGACATTTTGGTATTTCCAAAGGTATCTTAAATGAAAGTGTAAACGTATATCTTTTGTTCTTACCTGGGGAGTAGTTGTCTAAAACACGGCAGCCATTTTTCAGAAATAAAAACAAACCCGTAATTGATGCATTGCTACAACCAATTTTTTTAAAGAAACTATAATGTGCAAAATAATTGCTCAACCAGAGCTTCGCTAATGGCCCAAAACTTCTGCTGCTCCTCCACATTAGTTGGGTGATGATCTCTTGATTACTTTATTATGAAAACCTTCAGTAGTAATGAGTCCCAATTTTCTGTTATGCTCAACAAGTTCATGATATAAGATCTCAATCAATACTAAAATGAAGCAAAAACAAATGATGGATCTCTCACATGTGATATGCAACCACCATCAAACGGGGCATCCGTCCCTTTAATGAGCCTATAGCAATGATTGCTGTCATCTTCACCCCTTTCGCAATGGTTATTGAGAATCTGGAGCACTGAGTCATTACCCAGCTATTAAATAAGACCAATCCTGACCCAGGCACTTGTCTAAATATTATGCCAAATCGGACTCCCATTTTTGGTCATGATTCTTTAAACCAGTATGATCGAGCCGGTCTCACTATAATTGCAAATCAGCTCCAACTTCAGCAATTTCAAATCTGACTTCTGTTTGAACTGCACCATGGGCACCTTCACAGACATTGGAGAAGTGTATGACATGGACCCTGGCCCAAGTCTTTGTCATGTTACGTTCTGATCTCTTCATTACATGTAATACTATGTACTGCAATACCTTTCCCAATCATATTAAAATGCTCTCAGCAATAGGTGCAACTATTTGCATTGTTTCAAGTAGTTCTTTCGGTTTACACCCGCCAAAAGAAAGTAGGTAAGTTGCTTTCAAAACATTACAGCATTTTCTCTGCAGTGCCCCAAAGACCAACCTTGTTTCTGATCATCTTACACGCTTACATTATTCTACACACTCATCTTGGATAGCCTGACATTTGACTACCTTCTATTTGTTGATGACACACACCATAGTGCTTGTATCAATGACAAACCTGAGAACCTGAAACAGGACATACTGGTTTCCTCTCACACATTTTCGAATACAGAGAACATGGGGGCATATTATCAAGCCAGGCGATAAAATTATCGCCGCTTTAGCGGCAGAAAACTGCCGCTAAAACTGCGATAATGGGCTTGATAATATGCTCTATGGAATTCCAATTGAAGCCCATGTTAGACGTCCTTTACATCTAACATGGGCTTCAATTGGAATTCCATAGAGCATAATATCAAGCCCATTATCACCGTTTTAGCGGCAGTTTTCTGCCGCTAAAGCGGCGAAAATGTTATCGCCTGGCTTGATAATATGCCCCTCAGTCTTTTAAAATTGAGATATTGCTCCTTAGGACAATTGCAGCTACCATGGTGATATCTGTCTGACCACCCTTAATCTCACGCAGTTTGTAATCTGGTAACAGTGAACTATAATTCTTTCCACACATAAATAAAATGGGAATATCTAAGGATAAAAATTCTTGACAATCTGTGAAGCTATGTGAAAATAGCCATTTATCCTTTGTCTCCTCAAATTTGCCATTTGATGTTTCCTGAAAGGGGAGACACTCCATTGATCTTCCCACCCTGTAGTCTCAAGGTGGCAGCCCCCACTGATCGCTGCAGAACAGGTCATGTCTGCTGAAAGAATATTTTAGCAATTGGGGAGGAGTAACTGCACTCAGGGAAATTGCCTATTTACCTCCCCACAGAAATTAGGCTCTGAGTCTTGGAGCAGATGGGGCCTTTTCATTTTTAATTGTTTATGTTTTATATGTTTACAAACAGTATCAGCATAACTTTCTCAAAAGTAATCGAGAATGTAGACACCTGTAAACACAGTAAATGCTTCACATACTCTATTGGTGAACCAAGCATTTGGATTACCAGTCGCTATTCATGAAAGTGTATTTATTTATAAGAATGGCAGATGGATTCAGATTTTGCCTCCAAATCAACCCCTTATCCTCCTTTTCGGGCATACTCATTTAGAGACTGCCTGATTGTGCAGCAAATGTATGTCAGGATGTCTGAAATTTTATTGCTCAAAAATCGCTAGTTCATGCCAATTTTACGGCCCTTGGCGATTCTAATCTGCATGTGAATGATCCCAACCGTGCACAAGCAGTTTGGCTGGTCTCTTTCTTGGCAGGGGCCAATCTTATGGAATTGGTATCCTCCCCTATGCATAAAGAAGGCCATACCCTGGATCTAGTTTTTTCTAACATTACTTCTATAGCTATGGAGACTCCCTGCCCTATGGTTTGGTCGGATCACTACTTGATTCCTTTTTCGATTAATCTGGCTAAACCCGGCCAGGCCAAGGGCAAGCGTTCCATTATAAAAAGAAATTGGAAAAATCTGACCGAAGCATCTCTCAGCCCGATTCTACAGGATAATTAACCATCTCTATCTTCAGACCCCAATGCAGATGCCCTCGCTGTAAATCAATGGATCTCCGCTGCTGTGGAGTCCATTGCTCAAGCCAGAGTTGTGAAGTCCCTTAGACTGTCCCCCTCGGCACCTTGGTTCTCAGACTCACTTAGAGAAGCAAAAAGTAGGTGCAAACGAGTATAACGCCAGTGGAGAGTGAGCTACTGTGACCTATCAAAAGCAATTTATAAAAATGCATTGAAAGATTTACATAAGTCGCCAAAAGCAGCCAGGAGGAATCATATTGTCTCGAGTATCCACAAGGCAGATCACTCCAGTAAAGAGGTTTTTAAGGTGGTTCAGACCTTTTTTAAGCCTAAAGCATTAGAGACTGAAGTGCAACCGTCCCCATCTCTATGTGAAAAAATTGCAAGTTTCTTTGCCAATAAAATCTCAAGGGTCTATGACTCCTTCTCGACACCAGAGGCAACGGGGAAATCAGATACGCCATTGGGAGTAGCGGAGGTTCCTCCGTTCACAAATTTCATACCAATTTCGTATCAAGATGCATTGGCAGAAATTCAAAGCTGTAGATCAGGCGCCCCAGATGATCCATGTCCTCCTAAACTTTGGAAAGTGTTGTCTCATTCTCTTCCTGGTGCGCTATCTCATATCTGGAACTGTTTCCGTGAGTCTGGCGTTTTTCCAGACAAGTGGAAACATGCTACCCTTCTCCCCCTGAGAAAAAAACCAAATGGTCACCCAGGAGATCTCAACAATCTCAGGCCAATCTCACTGCTGCCTACCCCGGGAAAAATGTTAGAGAAGTTGGTCCAGCGCCAACTGACTAACTTTATCAAGAGCAATGGCTCTTTGCATGACACACAATCTTGATTCCGGGTGGGTTTCAGCACAGAGACCGCTCTCCTTGAGGTGGCTGAGTCAGGGGAGGGTCGCTAGATTTAGGGGCATCAGCGTTGCTGGTGCTCCTGGATCTGTCTGCGGCATTCAACACTGTCGATCATGCCATACTGGGTCAGAGACTATGAGACACGGGCTTTGGGAGGAAGGTGCTGGCCTGGCTGAAATTATATCTGTGTGATGCACTCAGTGAGTCGCCCAACAACCATTTGAATCATAACCTAAACATCTTTTGTGTGGTGTCCCTCAAGGCTCAGCGGTGAGCCCTCTACTCTTTAATCTGTACCTAGCTCTGCTTTTCTCTCTGATTGCCAACTGGGGAGTGAAGGCGATCTGCTACGCTGACGATACCATGTTGGTTTTTCCTTTTCAAGAGCGGACGGTAGATGGTTTTAAGAATTTTAAAGGGTGTCTGAGAGACATAGCATTATGGATGAATAAAACAAACTAAAACAATGCGTGAAAAACAGAGACCTGTTCTTCAGAAAGGGCCCAGTGCCAGCTCCAGATCTGTGGTGGCCATCAGAAATGGGTCCACCTCCTTCCCCCGCCACTAATATAAAAAATGTAGGTGCTCAAATTCAGCAGGTCTCCGCTACTTGCTTCAGCAAATTGAGAAACCTCCAGAAATTTTTACAATTCCTGCCAGAAGATTCCCACAAATCCATAGTCCATGCCTCAGTGACATCTAGGCTAGACTACGCAAATGGCTTATACCTTGACCTTCCTAAATATTCGGACGCATACCTTTCCGGCATCATGTCTCTCCGCACTTACATGAGTTTCATTGGCTCCTAGTAGCCAAAAGAATCAAATTCAAGGCCATGACTCTGGCTACCAGGCCCTCAAGGGAAAATGTCCCGATATCTTAAAGAACGACTCTGCTGTTATAAGCAAAATCGATCTCTGAGGTCAAATTCACAAAATTTGCTTTATACTCCCTGCTTTGTGAAAGCCCGTCTGGGTGGTAGAGCGTTCGCAGTGAGAATGGCCAAATGTGGAACGCCCTGCCTGGGAACCTCCGCCAAGTTGATTCAGAGACCTGTTTCAGAAAAGCGCTGAAGACATGGCTCTTTAGGCTTGACTAGGCTTGGGTTCTATGCCTAAACCTCTCTGCGCGTAATGCCTGCTGTTAGAGCGCCGGGACACCTCTGTTTGAGGTAGCTGTTTGTGCTATATAAGCTCCAGTATTATTATTATTCAGTCCACAGGTGACAAGAAGGAGAACTCATCTGCATCTTCTTCCTCTGCTGTTCGGGTTGTCTATGTAAATATACAAGGAGGATTATAAAAGAGAGCCCTGTGTCACTTTTGCACCACGTAAAGGGGTACATGCATAATGCAGGGCTCTCAATCATAGTTATGAAGCCACGTTAAGCCACTCTGCGTGGCTTTGAGTGGCCTCATAAATCACGAGTAAGGCAATGCAGCACAGATCTTTGTGTTGCCGTTCTATGCGCCCAGGAGGCATTCCATGGGTGTTGCAGTAGGCTTTCCCATCTAACACCCATGGAAATTGATGCTGCCCCAGATTTACAAAATCATGTAAACCTGGGAAAGCAGCAACTCTGTACACATCCCGAGGTGAGGCGTAATGAGGAAAAATATGTTTATTTCTCCTAGTTTTTCCTCTTTCTATGTGTCATGCCTTCTGCAGCACACATACAAAGAGGAAAATGTCTCTTAGGATTGTTTTCTTGCAGAAAGGAATCCCTGTGTTGATGCTAACTGACGAAATGATGCCCAGCACATGGAGAAAGGACAGGAATACACTGAATTGCTTAAATACAGCACATACCTGCACTTTCACTTTGGCATAGAGTAGCACAGCAAGGTGCCTTGCTGCACTGCCCTATGCCAAAATCCCATAAATGAGGCCCAAGGAATCCTGCTACATCAGTCTCTTGGAAGGAACATTAGGTAAAATGCACCTAAGCAATGACCACAGAAAAGCTTTGTGGGGGAGAGCTACCAAGTAACCTCGACCTGTCTGGGGAAACTCTTCATAAGCCTTCCTGGCTGGACATATTGAACTTAAAGGATGTGCAGACTCCAATTTCTAGTGTGACACAGCCCAAAGGCAAACTTTACATATGGGTTTGAGCACCACCTGGACACATATCTGCATGGACACTTCTGCTATTGGTGTTTCATGAACATAGAAGTGAGTGCTCCCATTTCTAGTTTGCTATGATCAAGCCTGAAGGAGCCTACTGAAGCCAGCTGGTCTTCCCTGCTGAACTTCCATCCACAGTACTTTGAAGGCCAATCAACCCCACTAGAAACGAGAAGGGGCCTAATTTTAGAACTACTATTAAAAGTGCAGGTGAGTTGAATGATAGTTCTCCCTTGAAAGCGCACTCCATTTCTGCAACAACATTTATTGTTTTCTTAATCAATCAACCCTGCTGCTATGGGTATGGTCCAACAACAGGTTCTATTGCGAGCTAGCTATAATGAAAGAGACCTGCATGCCTTTATGATTGTGGGTTTGCAACTGTTACTGTGGGTCAAAATGCACTCTACACTCTTTCATCAATGAGGCTTCTTCAATGAGCAGCCACTGACCCAGAACTACATTGCCCCTTCAACAGCAGCATATCGCCATTCTGAGAGTGCACCACCACTAATGCTAAATCTAATAGAAATGTTTACTTACCCTGACCAAGTCACATAATTTATGGAACATAAAAAACGATCACCGTTCTCAGCAGGCTTCAGGTACACTACATTTAAGGTTTCCAATGTGGTTTTTTTTACTTGCAGATGTTTCAGAGCAATAAAGTCATGAACAGTAAATGTTAAAAACTTCATAACAAGAATACAAGAATACAATCAACATTACACTGTTTTGTGATCAGTTTGTTATTATGATCAGCTGATGGTTGTATACATTCAGCTATATGCTTCTTCTTTGTGATACAAGTCTATTTAGAGTTTGAGCTTGATGGATGCAATAAATGTGTCTGATGTCCCATCCACCATATAACAATTGCATTATAACTAAAGCTCCCTATTTTCAGTGTTTACTGATTTTACAGATTAACAGCAAATCATTTATTTCAACACCTCTGTATCCTGAGAGGTTGCGATGTAGGTTGGGGGCCTGTTGCAACTCCTTGACTTTCTGAAATATGATTTCAATACTAGTTTTAAAATCTTGAATTATGATTTATCATAGAATCTTGAGACACCAACAGCTTGAGATGAAACACATGTTGGCAAAAGGGCTCGTATCACCAAATTCAAGGAAAAAAAAGTCTTTTGAAACCACAACCTCAATTAATTTCTGTGTGCCTGGAGGATAGTAAAAATGATTCCAGGATCTTTCTATTGGGGAAGAATGGATGGCTCTGCCTCCTCCGGAGCACCAGAGAACTTATTGACATTTGCTCCAAGAAATTTCTTTGCTTGCAATATTCTATCTACACATTTGGAAGAGTGCACCAATCTCCCAGCCATTTCTCTGTTTTGCTATTGTTTTATATGTGGTGGGTTTCACCACCTATAGATTTATATTTTGAAGTTTAATAAAGAGTTATCAAGACCAGGACCAAGACAGAAACAACAGATAGAGAGAAAATAGCAGAGGAGTTGTTCAAGAACTTAAGTGCAGGCATAAGTATGACAATCAGACCCACCTGAAGTGAGGGTCTCAAGGAGACATTTAAGACATTAGAGAGGCTAAAAATGAATGAGCAATCCAAGTGGTGGAATGCTACCACCCTCAAGCAATAAATGAAAAGCAATCGAATTCCCGGGGGACTACTTGGCCAAATCTTCCCCACGTATGATGATCTTGAGGAAGATCTCTTAATAAGATGGAAAAAGAACTCAGCAATAACTCCATGAACTTAATGGAAATATTGATTATTAATGCGGAAAGGAAAGTAGGCAAGTTTCATGTTAAAATTAAGGAGATAGAGAAAGAAATCAAAGACATCAGCCTACCAGAACCCACGCAGAAGAACAACGAGATCTTACAAGAAGTCCTAAATAAACATCAGGAGGAAATTAAGTTACGTAAAACTAGGAAACTCAAGAGGGATGAGAATGACTATTTAGGGGGCAGGGTCTTTAATTTTGTTAGGAAGTTTGACCACTTAGTGAAAAAAACGATACAAAGTGACATTAGACAGTCATCTGAAGCTATAAGCAACAGCTCATCAAGCATAGCATCAAGCGATAATGAGATGAACTAGGACTCTGGCGAGAGTACATCTGAACAAGGGATAAATAGTTTTTTAGAGGACATAAGAACAGGCGAGGGAAGGGATCAAAGAGATCAGTCTGGAGACAGAGCAGGAATGCGCACAAGGTCTTGGGTCGAGAAGAAATAGAGAACATTACTATTGATGATGGGAAAATGGATGTTAAGGTTGTGAACTTTTCTGATAAGATGTTATCTAATGATATGAATAAAGTGCTGCAGAAAGGCCTCCGTTTTTGTCCATCTGCAAATTTGAATATTGATCTGGTTAAGATTGACATTTACAAATTTGTCCGTAGACTAAAAGTCAAAAAATACTTATTGACACACAATGTGACTTAAAAACCTAGTGATCACAACACAGTGTTGAGTGAAATTTCCATACAAGATGCGATTGACACCACACTCTTACTATCGCTTACATCTGATGATGGGGAACAGGTGTAAGAGGGTTATTGACAGATCTGAATATTGAAACTGAACAAACTATTATTAGTGGGCACAAACCCAGATCAAGATGGACCCCCAATTTGCCAGCAGACAACTGATGCAACCTGTTCGTCAAGAATGTGTGCAGGGACCGAGACGTGGCTCCATGCACAACTAAGAATAGGTCATGGTCAGGTCAGACACCAATAATCTGCTGGCCGAGGAAAGAAGGGCACTGAAACAACTAAGAGATGACAAGACAATAATTATTAGAGAAGCTGACAATGGTGGGTGTGTGGTAGTTATGAATTGAGTTGACTACAACAATGAGATCTACGCACAGCTGAACAACACACAATGTTATCGCCCCTTAGACATGAATCCTATACCACAAATTACTGCTGACATAGACATGCATGTAAAGTCCTAGCAAGAACAAGGGCTAATTTCAAATATTTATTCTTGAAAGTTAACAAACACAGGTTCCCAAGCCTATACAGGCTACCCAAGATAAATAATATATCTGCCTTCCCGCCAGGTATGCCCATTGTATCCGAGATAGGGAGCCCGACTGAGCGACTATCACAGTTTGTGGATACATACTTACAACCGTTTGTTTCCAACCTACCGTCTCACATTAACAACACAAAGCATGTACTGAATCTGATGAGCGATATGGTTTGGGATAAAAGCATGATACTAGTCACACTAGATGTGGTATCATCGTATACCAATATCATGACAGAGTTTGTGATGTTGGCAATGACACACTATCTGAACAAAAGACCGGCTGGTCTACTCTCACACACAGAGATGTTGCTACAGATGACCAGACTAATACTGGACAATAACACCTTTTTATTTGAAGGGAAATGGTATAATCAGACAAGTGGGATTGCCATGGGATCCAGGTTTGCTCCTTCTTATGCTAACCTTTTTATGGGTTGGTTTGAGGAGGAGTGGTTATGAGGACGTGCAGGCTCATGCTGGATAGAGCACATCCATTACTGGGGAAGGTTTATTGATGACAATCTAATGATATGTACGGGGTCGGTGGATGAATTACAAATGTTCAAAGAATATCTGAATACCAACTCGCACAATATGTCTTTCACCATGAATTTTGATCATCAGACTGTCCAGTTTCTGGATATTGAACTGTACAGATGTGGCACCATACATTTAAGTGGAATGTACAGAAAAGAGACTTCCTGTAACGCAATCTTACATGTTAGCAGCGCTCACCCTAAACACCAGAAGGAAGCTATACCTTTTCGAGAAATGGTAAGAGCAAGGAGGAACTGTAGCTCTGACAATGAGTATACAGATTGCCTAGATGACATAAAAAAGAGATTTTAAATCAGGGGCTATGACAAAAATACCATCAAAAAAGCATATAAAAGGGCAAAAACACTTGACAGAGAGAAGATACTTACTCACAAACAGCATAGAAAGGATATCTTGAAAGATCGTATCAAATCAATACTCCCTTATGGCAGTAAAATTGGTAGCATTAAAAAGGTCTTAAACCGTCACTGGCGCTTTCTGAGAGGTGATAACCACATTGAACCATTTATCACCAAGAAAGTGGGGATGATTTTCCGTATAGGCAAAACACTGATAGGGATAGTCATTCTGTGATACCCAAGCTGCAAAACCAGACCTAATTATTTGATACCACGAACATTAGGTTTCCACAAGTGCAGACGTTGCTAATTATGTAGATTAACAAAAGACGTCACATCGTTTGAATATAACAACAGCAGGACCTACTACATCTCCCACAACATTACTTGCACTACCCGATTTGTGGTTTATGTATGAAGATCTATGTAGGAAGTACTATTCGAATGACCAAAGAGAGAATAAATTAACACCTTAGAGCAGTCAAACAAGGGGACCCGATATACCCATTTGCCCTACACACGTTAACATGAAATAAGCAAGACCAACACAGAACATTATGATTTCATGGCTTAGAAGTTATACCACAAAATGAGAGGGGTGAAAATCGGGAACTCCAGTTGAGGCGGCAGGAGGCAAATGGATAATGCGCCTAAGGGCGGACGACATGGGACTCAACATTGACCGTGAGTTACACTACTTTCTTGGAGATTAGGAACATACCTATTGTGGATGAATGAACAATACTGTAACATGCGGATCAGGCACGCAGTTGCAGGATTGCTGCTGCATCTTCTGGTATACAGCCTTCAATTAAGGAAGTGTATGCCACCCGAATAACAGAATGGTGGGTCCATGCAGCATGGCCCTTGTGAATTGAAACATACTGTGTATGACGATCACCAATGAATGTACTCATATGATGCCTTCTTGTATTTATTGAGATGTTACTCCTTGTATTTATGGGGATGTTACATAACTTATGTGGTTGGCAGGACTTATTTGCAACAAGAACCTTCACCAATTGCGAAATGTAGTAATGTCAACAACCCAAGAATTCATGGCCAACCCTCATATGGTATGAAAATTATCCTGTACAAAGAAATATTTTACTGAACAGGATGTGCGTATTGAATGCGGATGACATGACATATCTGTAATAAGAACCACCACCAACTGTGAGACAAAATATGTGCATAACCCATGACTTGCTTTCCACACTACATGAAATAATGGTGATACGCTATTTTATAATTATATATTTGCGGCCCAACGAATGGTATGCGAACATTAAGGAATTGTGAGCTAACGTATGTCTTACTTAACAACATGGTAATACATGATTTACCATGATTTAGAATGCACTACCTGATTGATTGAATTTAATAATCTGGTCCAAACCGACACTGGGGAGGTAATACATGTAGACACCAACCACTGAGCAGGATGCATTTTATTTGAAGCTTTGCCCACTGGATGGTCAATAGAATTTCAATCGATGCAGCCCGTGACAATATGGCCACCGCCATTGACCTGGTATAGTGATGTGACGCGAGGCACACATTGATTTACTCGACTATGACGATTGTGATTGCCAATGTAAGGAAACTACGCACATTACACACATCTTGACCCGAGCACTAATGCTGGTTCAATTCGGGGGTAATTGTACCTTTTTGCATCACTGTTAAATTTAGTCATTCTAATATGGCCTCCATCCATGATGCCTGTCTGTGAAACTTAGCTTTGTTAATATGGCCACCATCCATGATACGGATTAGTGGAGACCGGAACTTGAATGACATGTCCGTCACCCATGTTGTGCTCTTAACTGTGCTCATGTCTGACACACATCGTCCATATACTTGTTACCAACACTCGCGGTAGACCAGATAATTAGGTCAACATACAACCCGACTTAAAGTAAGTGAGATTGTTTGGCTGATGTGGTTGGGGCTGGGTGTTACGTGAAAGGTGGATATTTCCTGCTTATACTTTGAGATGCACTGTTACCCGGTACTTGTTGCCGATACACGCTGTGGACCGGATAACTAAGGGAACGCACACACCGACTTAAAGCAAGTGAGATAGTTTGGCTGATGTGGTCCGGTGGAATGTTACATGAACTGTGGATATTTTCTGCCTAATCTTTGAGATGCGCTGTCACCTGGTACACAAACGCTTTATGGTGCAGTTGGAAACGTACTAGCCATAGTATTTATGAGTAACGTACAGCAGACTAAGCTGTCAAGTTGCAAGGCTGACATCAACTGAGGTTCATGCCCCAGATAATACCGTATTGGGGAGTGCATTGATAGGCAGATTATGGGGTCAACTCCTGTTGAAATGAGGTGAAATGGCATAGCGTATTTATAACTTGTTCTTTAAAGAGATAATGCTTGCCATTGATTAATACTGCATAGCGCACAAGACTGTTAAGTTCGCACTGGCTCCTGTTGGTAGCGGAGCAGAGTGGCTTGACCTATAATCACATATATGGTAATTACTGAGTGTTAGATGCTTTACTGGGAATTTAATGTCAGACCATGTGGCATGAACAGGCCTCTCTTGTTTGTGTTCACTCAATTTGTGAATTGGTATGCGCACACGTGTGACGGTTGCCGCATCAGAGCAGGTGATTTCCTGTTAGATTGATTCATGACATGTATGAAGATTTTAGTTGAGTCAGATTATCAGTAATGATGCGTTTTATCTACAGATACATCCACTTCTTATATATTATGAATTCAAGCACAGCAACTAATAGCTGGAGGTAAGACTGGGCACATTGGTGCCACAGAACTTTGCAAGAATTTATTTATATGGGCAAAAAACTGATAGCATTTACTCTGGTTTTGGTCTGACATGACGACCGCTGATAGAACCTGACAAAGACCATAATATTGAGTTTGTTTGGAGAGATGGGGTGAGTATTGATTCAGTTGGGTCTATATAACATCACCTCACCTGACACAAAATAGTCTATTTCACCTAAAAAACACAGCACAATGGGATATAAGCTTGAGGATTGACACAGAGTGTCTTTGAGTTAAAGATGTACCAAACACCAAATACAACACCTTCTGTATCCTGACAGCATGCTATCTAGGTTGTGGGCCTGTCACAACTCTTTGACTTTCTGAAATATGATTTCAATACTAGGTTTTTAAATCTTAGGTTATGATGTATCATAGAATCTTGCCCTGAGGAAGTCTGCTGTGACACCAACAGCTTGAGACGAAACACGTGCTGGCAAAAGGGCTCATATCACCAAAATCAAGGAATAAAAAGACTTTTGAAAACACAACCTCAATTAATTTCTGTATTTCTGAACAATAGTAACAACAATTCCAGAATCTTTCTCTTGGGGAAGAATGGATGGCTCTTACGCCTCCAGGTCACCAGAGAACTTATAGACATTTGCTCTAAGAAATGTCTTTGCTTGCGATATTCTATCTACACATTTGGAAGAGTGCCCCAATCTACCAGCCATTGCTCTGTTTTTCTATTATTAAAAAAATATTAGTATCTGGTGACAGCGGTCGATCTGCGATCCCTCCCGCTCACGAGCTTAACTCTGATTGGCTGCCAACACTTCAAACCAGGAAGTGTTTGGCAGCCACCTTCTATGAAAAAAGGTTAAAAAAAAAATATTAAAATCAAGAAAAGGGGGCAGGGTAGAAACCCCCTGACCCCCTAGGCCTGCTCGGGGGTCCCACAGGTAGCCCAAGGGACATAAAAAGCATTTCTATTTATATCTTCAGTGTGGTTCGCGTAGGGTCAGTGAATCCAGCCAAAATATTTTCAAAAATGAAACGCGGTCTCCCCCGCTTTGATTAATTAAGCACCAGGGTGGGCTAGGTCCCAGGGGCATTGCAAAAATGTGAAGCTGTGGCCCTTTGGGGACCGCCACCTCCCCAAGGAAATTTTATAAGATATGCAGGGCGTTTTTTTTATAAAATAGCATGGGGGGCTCCTTCCCCCTATACTGCCCCAGGGACAACCCCAGTGATTCCTTAATTATGGGTGGGGCGGCCTCATGGGCCGCTCCAAGCCCCGGGGACCCCTACCTTCCCTGTGCTTAATCTTTAAATGTGGGTGGGCTCGCACCCCTCCAGAGCCCCGGCAACCACCACCTCCCCAGGACCCCCATTTTACCTCCAGTAAGTCCCACACAATGGGATTGTTAGAAGGTCTTCCAATGCCACCCCCCCTTTCTCCACCAATCAGCAACATGCCTGCTGGCACAGTACTGGTTGGGGGATGAAGTCCACTTTACTCCTGAGGGACTTTGGGGGGCCAAGAAGCCCTCCTGGTACCTCGTTGAAGTCCTATGCAGCGGAATACCTGAGCGCTGGTTTGAGGCCCAGCCCCTTTCTCCACCACTCTGCAAACGCAACTACTAGTTAAAGAAGCATTTGCGATGTAATAGGTCTTGCATTTGCGAATGTTAGGACTATTGGTATTGTGAACGTTTTTTACTAATGTTTTTTGGAATGGAGTAGATGTACATTGTGTGTAGTGGAATTATGCGGTATATTGTGCAGTGAAATTATGTGGATAGAAAGTCAGTGGTATTATGTATTATGGAGAGTAATTATGTGGTATAGTAGTCTGTGTTGTGGAGTGGTAACCTCAGGTTTAGTCTTCTTCGTTTCCATACAAGCAAAACTATAAACCCAATGTGAGAAAAAGAAGGCACCACTGAGGAGCACTTCTGAACCTTGTCAGAGGTATGAGCAGGGCCACTGGAATTATGCAACTGTTTGGCTGCACCGAGTCTCGAATAATTATACATTATAGGCATTTGCCACATAATCCATCATCTGCTGCATAATCTGCAGATTAGACCAAAAAGAATCTTGTTTCTAGCTCAAACGGCTCAAACGTTACCAAAAATGCAGAGACAAGTGTTACAGCGTGATGGAAGGCCCTTTGCAAACATGGAATGGTAACCTGTTACTTATTGCTAAATGTGGGTGTTAAATTGGTACTAATGGTGCACAAACTACTCTTCCTTCTTTCTGCACCTCACTTGCCTCTTTCTGCATTTCTCTTGCTTCTTTCTGCACTTTTCTTCCTATTTCTGCACTTCTCTTGCTTCTTTCTGCACCTCTGTTCTGCTTTCTGCACCTCCCTTCTTTCTGTACCTCTCTTGCTTCTTTCTTTGACACCTCTCTTGCTTCAATCTGCACCTCTGTTGCTTCTTTCTGCACGTCTCTTACCTCTTTCTGTACCTTTTTCCCTCTTTCTGCACCTCTCTTGCCTTGATCTGCGACTCTCTTGCCTCTTTCTGTACTTCCCTTGCTTCTTTCTATACCTCTCTTGCTTCTTTCTGCATCCCTTTGCCTCTTTCTGCACATCTGCTGCGTCTTTCTGCAGTTCTCTTGCTTCTTTCTGTACCTCTCTTGCTTCTTTCTGCACCCCTCTTCCCTCTTTCTGTACCCACCGTCCCTCTTTCTGCACCTCTGTTGCATGTTCCTGCACCCCCCTTGCCTCTTTCAGTGTTTCTGTTGCTACTTTCTGTACTTCTCTTGCCTATTTCTGCACCACTCTTGCCTCTTTCTGCACCTGTGTACCTTCTACCTGCACTTCTCATGTTTCTTTCTGCACTACTATTACTTCTTGCTGTACCTCTATTGCTTCTTTCTGTACCACTCTTGCCTCTTCCTGCACCCCTCTTCCCACTTTCTGCACATCTCTTGCCTCTTTCTGCAGTTCTCTTGCCTCTTTCTGCAACTCTGTTGCTTCTTTCTTTACCTCTCCTTCCTGTTTTGGCAACTCTGTTGCTTCTTTTTGCACTTCTCTTGCCTCTTTCTGTACCCTACTTGCCTGTTTCTATACCTCACGTTCCTTTGTCTTCTCCTCTCTTGCCTCTTTCTGCACTTCTCTTGCCTCTGTCTGCAACTCACTTGCCTTTCTGCACTTATCTACCTTTTTCCTGCACCTCTCTTGTTTCTTTCTGCAACTCTCTTGCTTCTTTCTACACCTCTCTTGCCTCTTTCTGCACCTCCCTTGCCACCTTGAGCACTTCAATTTCTGCACCTCTGTTTCTTCTTTCTGCACTTCTTGTACTTCATTCAGCACCTCTCGTGTTTCTTTCTGCACCCTTCTTCTATCTTTCTGTACCTCTCTTGCTCTGTCTGCACCTCTCTTGCCTCTTTCTGCAGTTCCCTTTCCTCTTTCTGCACCTCTGTTGGTTCTTTCTGGATTGATCTTGCTTCTTTCTGTACCTCTCCTGTAATTTTCTGTACCACGCATGCCTCTTTCTGCACCCCTTTTCCCTCTTGCTGCACCTATTTTGCCTCTTTCTGTACTTCTCTTGTCTCTTTATACACATTCTTGCCTTTTTCTGCACCTCTAGTGCTTCTTTCTGTACTTCCCTTGCCTCGTGCTGCACCCCTCTTGCTTCTTTCTGCACCTCTGTTGGTTCTCTCTCTACTTCTCTTGCTCTTTTCTGCACCTGTCTTGCTTCTTTCTGTTCTCCTCTTGCCTCTTTCTGCACCCCTCTTCCCTCTTTCTGCACCTCTCTATCCTTCTTCTGTAGTTCTCTTTCCTCCCTATACACCTCTGTTGCTTCTTTCTGCACTTCTCTTGCCTCTTTCTGCATCCCTCCCGCATGTTTCTGCATCTCACTTGTCTCTTTCTGCACCTCTCTTTCCTCTTTCTGCACCTCTCCTGCCTCTTTTGGTACTTGCTTCTTTCTGCACCTCTCTTGCTTTTTTCTGTACCCATTTTGCCTCTTCCTGCACCTCTATTGCTTCTTTCTGCACCTCTCTTGCCTCTTTCTGTATCATTCTTGCCTCTTTCTGCACCTCTGTTGCTTCTACCTGCACTTATCATGCTTCTTTCTGCACCACTAGTACTTATTTCTGCACCTCTGTGTGAGAAGTTGGCCTGGCATATGCTGGTCACTAGTTATAGTGGCCACCTTGCACCAGTCCAATTCGACTCTTATGGTAGATAGGTTTAAGACAACCTTTTAAAGAAAGCTATCCTAGTGGTAGCTGTGGAGAGCAGCCTTCAGGCTAAGTCTCAGAGGAATATAAAGCAGCTTGTTTTACCTTTTAATCTCTTGAATTACCAAATGAAAGGACACCACACAGGTATATATATCAAATATATATGTATTTATTACTAGAAACACTCTACTAATCTCTTTATGAGATTAGAAGTCAGGAACATATGCAAATATCAACGTTTCACAATAAGTTAAGCACAAATATGGCTGGGGCCCTAGGGGCGTATCACACCATATACTAAAAAAGAGGTTTAGGAATGTCGACTTGTAAGGGGACAAGGCCTGTAGAATCGCTGGGGCCTCACTAATCCACCCAAGGCAGGTAAGTAAAGGAACCACGGGAGACGCGTGCAGTGTGTGAACACAGCCAAGGGTTCACTATTGATTTCAATGGAGCAAGTTGCGGTTGGAATTTTAAAGTTTTAGGGTACTTCTAGAGAGTCTACAAGCAAGCCACTTACAAGGTAAGTAGTTCGAGGGCCAACGCCCACAGGAGCACTAGAGTGCACGAGTTACCTCACCCAGGGAAGCCGGGTGCATAGGTGTCTTTTGGTGTCGGGTCGCGTCGTCGTTTTCAATGGAAGTCGAAGAAGTTTTGCTGCTTGTGAAGACTGGATAAGTGTCCGGTGGAATCCAAGGCTGGATTCAGGATGAAGAAGACCTGAAAGCAGAAGGGACCGTGTTCACAGTCACTTGCCCATGACCCAGGGCCAAGAAGATAGATGCCCACGGAAGTCGGGTGATTTCAGGTGATCAGAGGTGTTTTGACTCTTCATCCACGAGGTCCAGGAGGCATCGGCGATGACCAGGAGCTGGATTTAGAGTGTTCACAAAGTCTGCAGCTTACTGAGGTGTTGACAACCGGATTGGAGCCAACAAGCCTTGGCAACAGCAAGTCTTGTGGAAAGTGAAGAAAGTCAGCGGTGCAGACCAGCAAGGTTTGAGGGACTCACCCTGCAAGGATAAGTCAGGGCAGGCCTGGAGCAATGAGGGGAGCCCTTTGGTTTGATGAGAAAACTTCAGGGGACCCACAAGCCAGCCAGCAAGGGATCACAAAGATACCTCACAAGAATTAACTTCACAGGAACCCACGGTCACTCGGGATGAGGTAGGCCTCTGATTTTTGAAGGAAGTCCTGCTGGAGGCTTGGACCACATGTGGTTCAATGCACAAGTTTGTAGAACGTCATGAAGGGGTTGCACTTGACAATAGTGCACAGTACCCGGGTATTGCTGTTCCTCGTCACTCGTGGGTTCCACTCGCCTCAGCTCAGCTGGGCACTCACAACAGCCATTGAGAAGTCAGTAAATTAACTTCTGGGGCTGCAAGGACTTCGGACTCCAGCAGGAGCGGGAATGTTTGCAACCGGTGATTCAAGTTGTTGGTGCATGCCAAGCAGAGTAGTCACTCCTTGACTCCAAGGGAGATTCTTCAGTCTTACAAAGGTAGTGGAACATCGAAGGTCCAGGATTCTTCATGTAGAGCATCGTCCATGGATATCTAACTTGCAATGGAAAGGGTTCCCTAACTGATACTAAAAGAAAGGGAGGGACTAGCTCTATGGCCACTCCTCTGGGAGGGTCAGGGGAGTGGGTGGTTACACCCACTTACCTTTGTCCAGTTTTGTGCCAGAGCAGGGGCTGGTAGCCCCTGAATCAGTTTGAGCTGGCATATGCACAGAGGAGCCTACTGCTCCCCCAGTGCAGGACTTCAAAGCACTCTAGGAGTGCACCCACCCAGCCCCAATACACTAAATCCTGTCTGGAAGGTGGTTACACCTCCCTGTGACAGGATGCCTATTGTTGGGTCTCCTCCACTGTGAGTTCCAGTCAGCAGCAGGAGGGCAGCCCAGTGTCTGTGCTGGTGGCATCCATTTTGTAATGCCAGGGCTCTTTCAGATTTCAACCGTGTTTCCACAGAAGGTACATGTCTTCCCCTCTAGAAGGGTGGGATCATACTCCTACACCAGTTACTTGTGTGGGGGTATGATTCCAAGTTGTTTGACACCAAACACAACATGTTTTGATGCAGTCATTCCAAAGTTAGCATTTACCGCTAGGTTATAATGCACTTAAGAGTATATGGTTTAACCGCATCCACAAACAGCTACAGAGAATAGACTTTGCCAGCTTCTGAGGGGCACTGCTCAGGCAGAGCCACCCCCTCACATGGAAACCCAGCACCCTGCCCTCAGGATTGATAGGAACTGCCTTAGAGGTGACTGATAGGTTTATATGAGTGTGTAAGGTGAGATATAGGGAACATATATCTCAGTGAGGAGTGCTAACACTACCTCACCCAGGCTGCAGTAGCAGGCCTGTGGTGTCATATTTAGTCTGCTTCCCAGGTGTGGCATAATACATGCTTCAACCCCTGGTAGGCCTGTGAAGTACCTATGCCCTTGGTACCTAAGGTACCATACACTAGGGGCTCATAGGGTACCAGAGTATCCAATCACTAGTGCATCTAATATGCACTCCAAATTGTTTAGAGAGAACAGAGAGACGGGGGCCCTGATTAGCAGGGACCCAGCCAGACTATAGCCAGAAACAGGTGTTAACATCAGAAAAAAAGTGGGGGCAACATAAGTGCAGATCCTACTCTCCTACACTCTGTTACTTCTTTATGCACTCCTTTTGCCTCTTTCTGCACCCCTATTCCCACTTTCTGCACATCTCTTGCTTCTGCACCTCCGTTGGTTTTTTCTGCACTTCTCTTCCTTTTTTCAGCATCTCTCTTACTTCATTCTGCACTGCTCTTGCCTCTTTCTACACCCCTCTTTCTTCTTTATGTACCTCTCTTGCCTGTTTCGGCAATTCTCTTGCCTCTTTCTGCAGTTCATTTGCCTCCTTCTGCACCTCACTTGCCTTTCTGCACTTCTCTTATTTTTTCTGCACCTCTTTTGTTTTTTTCTGCAACTCTCTTGCTTCTTTCTATACCTCTCTTGCCTCTTTCTGCAGTTCTCTTGCCTCTTTCTGCACCTCAGTTGGTTCTTTCTGCACTGTTCTTGCTTCTTTCTGTACCTCTCTTGCAAATGTATGCACCCCTCTGGCTTCTTTCTGTACCCCTCTTCCCTCTTTATGTACCTCACTTGCCTCTTTCAACCCTGTTCTCTCTTAATGCACCTCTCCTGTCTGTTTTTGCATCCCTCTTGACTCTTTGTGTACTTCAATTGCCCCTTTCTGCACCTCTGTTGCTTTTTTCTGCATGTCTCATGCTTCTGTCTGTACCCCTCTTGCCTCTTTCTGCACCCCTCTTGCCTTTTTTAGTACCCTTCTTCCCTCTTTATGTACCCCTCTTGCCGGTCTACACTCCACTTGCTTCTTTCTGCACTCTTCTTCCCTCTTTCTGCACCTTTCTTGCCTTTTCCGCACCTCTGTTGCTTCTTTCTGTACTTCCCTTGCCTTTTTCTGCACCCCACTTGCCTCTTTCTGCACCCCCATTGGTTCTTTCTGCACTTCTCTTGCTCTTTTCTGTACCTCTCTTGCTTCTTTCTGGACCCTCTTGCCTCTTTCTGCACCCCTCGTTCCTCTCTCTGCACTTCTCTTGCCTTCTTCTGTAGTTCTCTTTCCTCCTTATTCACCTCGGTTGCTTCTTTCTGCATTTCTCTTGCCTATTTCTGCATCTCTCTTGCCTGTTTCTGCATCTCACTTGCCTCTTTCTGCACCTCTCTTGCTTTCTTTATGCACTTCTCTTGCCTCTTTCTGCACCTCACTTGCCACTTTCTGCACTTCTCTTGCTATTTTCTGCACCTCTCTTGTTTCTTTCTGCAGCTCTCTTTGCTCTCATCACTTCTCTTGCTTCTTTCTGCACCTCTGTTGCTTCTTTCAGCACTTCTCTTGACTATTTCTGTATTTTATTTGACTGTTTCTGCACCTCTCTTCCCCCTTTCTGTACCTCAGATAACTCTTTCTGCATCTCAGTTGCCTCTTTCTGCACACCTCTTCCTTCTTTTTGTACCCCTCTTCCCTCTCTCTGCACCACTCTTGCCTCTTTCTGCACATCTATTGCTTCTTTCTGCAGTTCTTTTGCCTCTTTCTTACATCTGTTGCTTCTTTCTGCACTTCTCTTGCCTCTTTCTACACAACTTCTGTCTCTTTCTGCACCTCTCTTGCTTGTTTCAGCACTTCCCTTGCCTATTTCTATACTTCTTTTGACTATTTCTGCACCTCAGTTGCCTCTTTCTGCAACTCTCTTGCCTCTTTCAGCAGTTCTCCTGCCTCCTTCTGCAACTCTGTATTTTCTTTCCGCACTTCTCTTGCCTCTTTCTGCACACCTCTTGCCTGTTTCTGCACCTCAATCATCTTTTTCTGCACCTCTCTTTCCTTTTTCTGCACCTCAGTTGCCTGTTTCTGCACCTCACTTGCTTCTTTCTGTACCCCTCTTGCTCTTTCTGCACCCCTCTTCCCTCTTTCTGTACTCGCCTTCCCTTTTTCTGCACCTCTCTTGCCTCTTTCTGCATATCTCTTGCTTCTTTCTGTAGTTTTCTTGCCTCTTTCTGTACCACTCTTGCCTCTATCTGTACCTCTGTTGCTTCTGTATGTACTCGTCTTGCTTCTTTCTGTACCTCTCTTGCTTTTTTCTGCATCCTTCTTGCCTCTTTCTGTACCCCGTTCCCTCATTGTTTACCTCTCTTGCCTCTTTCTTCACCTCTCTTACCTTGTTCTGCAGTTTTCTTACCTCTTTCTGCACCTCTTTTGCTTCTTTCTACACTTCTCTTGCCTCATTCTGCACCCTTCTTTCTGCACCTCTGTTGGTTCTTTCTGCACTGCTCTTGCTTCTTTCTGCACCTCTCTTGCACATTTCTGTGCCCCTCTTGCCTCTTTCTGCACCCCTCTTCCCTCTTTCTTCACCTCTTTTGCTTCTTTCTGTACTTCCCTTGCCTCTTTCTGCACCCTCTTGCCTCTTTCTGTACCTCTGTTGCTTCCTTCTGCACTTCGGTCGCCTGTTGCTGCATCCCTCTTGCCTCTTTCTGTACCTCTGTTTGTTCTTTCTGCACTTCTCTTGCTTCTTTTTGCACCTCTCTTACTTTTTTCTGCACCCCTCTTTTTGCACCCTTCTTCTCTTTTCCTGCATCTCTCTTGCCTCTTTCTACACCTCTCTTGACTCTTTCTGCAGTTCTCTTGCCTCTTTCTACACCTCTTTTGCTTCTTTCTGTTCTTCTCTTGCCTCTTTATGCACCACTCTGGCCTCGTTCTGCACTTCTCTTGCCTCTTTTTGCGCATTTGTTACTCTTTCTACACCTCTCTTGTTTTTTTGTGCAGTTCACTAGCTTCTTTCTGTATTGCTCTTGCCTTTTTCTGTACTCAAATGGGAAGTGCAAGCTGTCAAGTTTAAAGGTATGCGTGCTCTCGTGACTTACGTATATATCTACTTTAATATATATTCTCACATGTGTTATGCATCAGAAGATGGTAGCCTAAAAATGAGGTATCTTCTCTTATAGATGGCTAAATGTTCTCTGTTCTGCCATTTGCTTGAACTGGCAGACATGTCTTGTGTATATAGGTTTTATAGAGCTCCTCAAATATGCTATTGAATACCCATGTGCCCTCTATTATGAGCAGAAACAAATACATACACCTTTTTGTACACAAATTTACAGATTATGCTGATTGAAACACAGGTATTCCAGTATGTGTATGTTTATTTTTATGTAACATGGTACTAGGCAAGAGCAGAGACACACTCATGCATACCTTCACAAACTTTGTCAGACTTACAACAGTGATATGGTTAGGATTGCACTTGGTAGGCCTAGCATTTTGAGGAGTCGATAAATAGTGAACCTTCAAGAGAATAGTGAGGTTTAAGTCATCTTGGGAGAAGGATTAGTGATTAGGTTACTTAGTAACTTAGGTTACTTTGTATGAGTTTGTGGAAAGGTACAGTCGAAGAAGGCCTCTTTCTGCACATCTGTGATAATTTCTGCTCTTGTCTTGCTTCTTTTAGCATCTTTCTTCCTCTTTCTGGACTTCTGTTGCCTCTTTTTGTATTTTTCTTGCTTCTTTCTGTACCTTTCTTCCTCTTTCTGTACCTCTTTTGCATCTTTCTGTACATGTCCTACCTATGTAGACATAGTTAGAAATTAGCATTTAAAAAGCGTAGAAATTCACAAAAAAAAAACATAGGTTTCAGGGACATTATAGTTAGTATTAGCCTTTAAAAAACCTTAGAAATTCACTGAAAAAAACACAGGTTTCAGGGATGTTATAGTTAGGAATTAGCATTTAAAAAACCTTAGATATTCACTTAAAAAAACACAGCTTTCAGGGATGTTATAGTTAAGCTGACATTTTACTTGTACAAAACCAGTGAATATATATATTTAAACTCCATAACATAAGGTATGGCAGGATCTCCACCATGTGCACCCTTGCTCTCCTCACCAGTCTGTCTCTCCTCTGTAGGAGCATTCAGTGAACCTCCTTGTGTGCTGCCTCACAAAAACAGATGCATTTCTTTAACTATTTGCGACTGCAGAGGCCCCTGTGAAAGGAGATCATATCTTTCTATTCTGCTCTGCAGTATGACTATAACTTTGTCACAAAAACCAGGCCAGGTATTTAAAATTAAGAAAGGTGTTGGGACACTGGGACAGTCCTCAGAAAATCTGGTCCCCTAGTTAATTGTGAGAATGTGGATGCCCTATGCAGTCCCGTTCCAAGCACACAAATGCCTTGACTCAATACTTGTTTAGTTGTTTTGGTCAATTTCTGCAATTTTACGTGCCAGATTACACATGCTCTACCATATTGTCAGAAGGTGGCTGTTGTTTGGATTTTGTACTTAATTTGATTTTTATACGTTAAGGGCCATATTTATGTACCGGTTTGCATCACTCTTGCACCACGCAATGTGGTGCAAGAGCAACACAAACCTTAAGTCAGATTTTTTTAAGCCAGACTTTGCGTGGCTTTGAGTGGCTGCATGTTAGACCTGACATCCTTGGCGTGGGTTTTTCCCCTATCTTTTGCCTCTGCTACCTGGATTTTTGATGCTGTGATGGATTTCGTTTTGCTGGTTTAGATGCTTTGGACACTCTGCCACTGCTAATCAGTGCCAGAGTGTAAGTGCTTCCTGTGTAAAATATCGTATTGATTGGATATACCTGATTGGCATATCTGTATCACCAGGAAGTCCCTAGTAAAGTGCACTGTGTGTGCCAGGGCTGGTGATGACAGATGCTACTAGTGGGTCTGGAGCGCTGATTGCGCCACCCACCTGTGTAGCTCTAAAACCGTGTCTCAGGCCTGCCGCCGCAGGCCTGCCTGCAGTCCCCGGACTGCCATGTCCTCCTGGCCAGTGTCCACACTGGCCGGGCCTAACCCTTCCCTTTTCGTACACATCAGTCATCCCTATGGAAGGCCCAAGGTACCCCCCTGGGCAGGGTGCAGTGTATGTAGAAGGTAGAGCATATACTAGTGCAGGTAACATGTTCTGGTAGTGAACACCGGCCATTTTGTGTGTTCACTACTGCAAGGTTATCTTGTTCCGTAGGCTAACATGGGGGAGGCGGGTGCCAATGGCTATCCGCCTATCTTCTCATAGGAACAAGATAAGACATGAGTGTTTGATATCCCTGAGCTCAGCATTTAATAACACATCTTTTAGGAGAGGTTGTTTTTAAATCCTGAGTTGGAGAATAGTACTTTTTAGAGAGTAGCTGTTCTCTTGTCTGACCCTTCTGTGTGCCTGGGCGCGCTTGTGGATTGACTGTCTGGTTTGAGAGTGACAGGGGCTGGGGATCCCCCGGGAGGTTGGCTGAGTCAGCCCTCTGCTGAATGGCGACATTTGCAAGGAGAGTGGAGGGAGGAGATAGCACCGGGGATTGAATAGGGCTGTGCCTGCCTGCCACTCTGCTGGCTCCACCTCCTGCTGGGCGGCTGACGACTCTGCCCCTCGCTCTGAAAAGAATATAGAGACCAGGAAAACAAAGTGCTCCAGCAACACCCAGAACTGGATCAGACCGGGCTCAGGACCCACTTGCACAAAGACTTCAAAGACTTTTAGGGGTATAAGTATACGACCCCTGACAACAGATTTTTAGATTCGACCATCGAGAGGAACCTCTGCTGAAAGACGGACCGCTGAAGAACTAAAGGAAGATTGCCGTGCTGTGTGCTCTAAAGGCTGACCTGTTCTGGCGTACAACTGAAGCTGAGGAGGAGAAGGGGTCTTGCTGTGTGCTGACCCTATCCACTTGACCAAACAAGACTTTGCTGTGTGCTGTGTCTTCAACTGAATCTCCAAGGGCCTGAGAAGAGCTGGCCTCCTGTTACGCAACCCAGGGATAGAAAGGTTGCCAAGAACTCAAGACTCTGCTGTGTCCCACCTGCGCTGCTGTGTGCCGCAGGGACCGTGGACTGTTCTACCAAGCTTCTCAACATCTGCCTGTGAGGTGGGCTGGCTGCTCTCTGTCTTGCTGGAGAGTACCGCACCGATCCGGGCCTGACACCGGTTGCCGCATCAAGAAGATCGACGTGCT
Organism: Triturus cristatus; assembly: GCF_964204655.1. Taxonomy (NCBI): domain Eukaryota; kingdom Metazoa; phylum Chordata; class Amphibia; order Caudata; family Salamandridae; genus Triturus; species Triturus cristatus. Next base: position 538,091,607 of record NC_140591.1, read on the forward strand.
CATCGGCACGTGCCTTGCGCGACCCGGAGGCCTGAAACAGATCGAGAGTCGTATTTCCCTGCTCTACGAAGCCGCGCTGTGAGTGGCCGACTCCGGTGACGTCGACATCGTCACTGGGGGCTCGTCGAGGGAGTTGTGGAATCCTTGCACCGAACAGCCCGAGGAACGCTTGTACAATGAGTGCAGCGACACCGCCGGAGCAACGTAGCTGCCTAAACATCAAGAGCCTACAAACTGATTCATTCTCAGTGAGTATCGAATCACACAAGAGACTAGAGACTATCGTCTTACGATCCCGACCAACCAAGAAAGCGAATATTGTGTAAACCTGTGATGCTTGATTTCAACTGCGGAAACTAGATAAAGATACATTATTTTTGATATAACTCATGTTAGAATGGGGAACCTCTGGTTGGCACAGGTAGGTACTTGTGACAAGCAGTGGTCCCTTCTTCTATTCAGGGCGAGAGAGTTACCCCTTCAGAACAACCCCTGCTCACCCTATAGGTAGTGTGGCGCGAGCAGTCAGGGCTAAACTTCAGGGCGCTAGTCAGTTAAGCATTTATGATCACACACAGTAAACCACAATGATCCCCCACAAACGGACACCAGGCGTAAGTTGTATCAAAAATACGGATGCTTTATATAAAAGATTCTTTGTTACGCAGGCATGTACAAGACCATCAATAACGGTTGCGAAATGGAAGCCACAAGATGATAATTAGGCACTGTTCTTGTCTTTGGTAACTTATTCGATCACGAGCGCTTCACAGGGCTCGGTTGAGTCGGTCCAGTCACGCTGATGCGCAGTGCACCCAGGGTACAGTGATAAGGGGAAATCAGAACGTTGCGGACCCCGAGTCCGATAGAGAGTTCACTGTACCTGGGAACGTGCGATGTGCTTGGACGAGTCTTCAGGAGAGATGCAGGTTCGGCACCTCGTGGGTCTTCCGGATCAAGAATTCAGCGGGCGGCTCTCGGTAGACAGGTGCGGCCCAGGGCCTCCGACACGGACTGTGCGGGAGGTCACTGCGGAGGGCGGCACGGTCAGACTCAGGCTGGGAGGTGAAGCGGGGCGGCCGGATACGTTACGACGTACGGGCGGCCGTCCGAGGCTGGATTTCACTTCCCCACTAGAAATCCGGCGGGAGGGCGAAAGGGCACCAAGCGCGCTCCAGTAGCAGGCAGGTGACAGGGAAGCGGGACGGCCAGACTCGATGGGTCCAGAGCGACTCAGGTAGAGCGGGGCTCTCGGCGAGTGGAGGCGGCCAGGCTTCTGGGTGTCACGGCCCTAGGAGGGATGCGAAGGTGCGCAGGGCACTCCGGCGGGAGAAAGCACACGGCTCGAATTCTCAGACGAGCGGAGACACGGTGAACCCACTGGTCCTGGGGTTCAGTTCAGGGGGCAAGCTCTTCTTCCAAGCCCTTGGAGATAGTTGAAGAACAAAGTGCAAAAGTCTCTTTCAGTCTTTTTCCTCTCCTTCCTTAGCAAGGCACCTACTGCAGGCCAGTCCCTCAGGTCAGGGAAAGTTACTCCTCCTTCAGCTTCTTCCAGGTCCTTCTAGTCAGGCAGAGTTCCTTCGTGGTTCAATCTGGATCTGATTTCTTAGGAGCCAGGCTCCTACTTTTATACAGGGATTCTTTTGTTCTTTAGCGCCAGGGGGCCTGGGCCTGGCTCAGTCCAGTTTTGGAGCACTCTGTTGTGGTGACCCGGCTTGTTCCTTTCAGCAGCAGGGCAGAGACATCAGCCGCTCCGCAGGGGGCGGCGCCGGCTTTGTGGTGGCAGAGCACAGGTCTATTCAAGAGTCAGGGTGCACTCCTCCCACCCATCCTGGTGTAATCTTTCTACCCACCACCTGGCAGCCAACCTGTCTCCTGGAATCCCCCAGCCCTGCTCCTGTACTGTTGCTAGGCAGAACACACACACACAGCAGAGGCAGACTGAGATGGTTAGGCACGCAAAGGCTAACTTTCTAAAAGTAGCATTTGCAAACCCAGGACATTAAAATAACCTTTACTAAAAGATGTACTTTATTATCCCGAGTTCAGGCATACTAAACATGACTTTCTACCATGCTCTCTGAGTCCACTGGAGTCACAGCGTGTAGCGATCCCAGCAGCCCATTCTGGCCTATGGAGAGCAGGTAGCCTTCAATAGTGAAAAACGAAAATGGCTGTAATTCACTACTAAGACATGCCACACACATCAGGGCATGTCCTACCTTATACCTACAATGCACCCTGCGCTTAGGCCTACCAGAGGGGTGACTAACATGTAGTTAAGGGAAGGTTTAGAGACTGGTAAGTGGGGACACTTGCTCAGTCAGCGCGACGGTACCAGACCGCGCGCAGGTTCTGCAGTGGCAGATCCTAGACACATTTTACCCCGCTGCTTCTGTGGGTGGCACAACCAGTGCTGCAAGCCCACTAGCAGCATTTGGATATACAAGCCCTGGGCACCCCTGGTGCACTCTACTAGGGACTGATAGTAAACCAAATAAACCAAACGTGGACGTCAATTCACATAATACATTTTACCATAGGGAGCACTTGCACTGTGGCACTGGATGGCAGTGGCACAGTGCCCTGAGCAGCTAACACCAACACAAAAACACATTGAGGCACAGACAAAAAATGGAAGGGTGACCCACGCCAATGGTGCCAGGTCTAACAACTCACCTGTGTGGTCTAAGTTTGTGGTGTGCGGAGGGGGGATCATTGTGGTGTCTACGTGCAAATACCTTACACATTGCCTTGGGGATAAGCCTGTCTGCTCGAGCCAAGCTACCTAGAGGGTGAGCAGGGGTTATCTACTGTGTGTGTCACTGTACCCTGACTAGAAGCAAGGGTCCCTATTTGGTCTCAGATGCATACCTCTGCCAACTAGAGACCCCCAGATCTAACATTGGTGGTCAGCGGTGCGGATTAGAACCAGTATTTGCACTTGACCTGCAGTGATTCTTCGTACATCACTAATCTAGTAAGCAGTTGCATCGCACAAAGTTTTTGCGAAGACTATTCTTGGAGGATCGACGAAGCATCATGTCTCTGAATGGAGTAGGTGAGGAGTCGGAATTGCAATTTGAAGTGAAAAAGTTGCTCGAATATAAGAAGGAGCAACTAAAGCAATTCTGCAAGCAGCTTGGATGCCCAGCGAAGGGCAGCGCCAACAAGACGGAGCTACAGAAAGCTCTAAGGGCCTGGTGGGAGGCCAAGAATGGCGCAACCGAGGAAACTACGGAAGGGGATGGAACACCGGAGCACGGATTTGGATCCGATGATCTGCCAGTGAATAGGCCAGCGTCTAGGGCTGGCAGCGCCCATTCCAGTAGGAGCCTCTCTCCCGAGGAGCTGGAGGAAAACCAGAGGCTTAGGGCCCATGATATTGAACTTTTTAAACTCAAAGCTCAAGCGGAAGAAAGGAAAATGCGCCTTGACAGTGAGAAAGAGGCGGAGGAGAGGAGAAATGCTCTCGCTTCGGAAGAGAAGAAACTCCAGTTGGCTCATGAGTTGAGCATGAGGGAGCTGGACATTAAAGCCAAACAAGTGGCGTCCAGTCAGAATGGTGGCAGCGCACAACCAGTACAGGCGGGTAAAGTATACATACCGAAAGATTTGGTGCAGAATTATCAGAGGGGTGAGGATATCTATGCGTGGTTTAGATCCTATGAGCTTGCCTTGAAGATGAATGAAGTGCCTGAGAAGAGTTGGGGAGCAGGTTTGTGGAAGCATTTTGAGGCCTCTGGGAGGGATGTCTTAGCACCCTTAGAAGCCGCAGGGACCTTAACCTACCCCACTATGAAGGAGGCCTTATGCCTCAGGTATGGGCTTACACCAGAACAGTACCGCCAGAAGTTTAGGAACTTCAAGAAACTTGATTCAAGTACGTGGGTGGAGTGTGTGAGTATGTACACGCGTGCACTGGAAGGTTGGATAAAGGGCAGCAAAGTTACTGATTATGTGGGGTTGTGTCACTTGATTAGTTGGGAACACTTGAGTAGTCTATGTGTTCCAGAGCTGCGCCAGCATCTTTTAGACAGCAAGTTAACTGATCCCAGTGAGCTTGCTAAAGAGGCAGACCGCTGGACTAGCACCAGGGTCAACAAAGGGGTGGTAAGTATGCCAGCCAAGGGTGGACAGGGTCCCCAGCAGAAAGTTGGGGAGGACAAGGGTAACAGTAAGGAGTTCTCTAAAGGGCCCCAAAACAGTTCCCAGGAGAAGGAGTCCCAAGCCCCCAAGCCTAAGAGGTCTTGGCCCCCTAAGGGCAACAGACCACCGCCTACTTGCTATGCTTGTAGGGAAGTGGGGCACATCGCCCCTAAATGTCCCAAGAAATCCCCAACACCAGCTGCTGCTCCAGTCCCAGGGTTAGCTAGTGTAGCTTTGGGAGGGGATTTGATTTCCAGTGGGGAAGAGGGATTAGCTATGATGACCCTTGTCTCGTTAGGAGACCAAGAGATGGTCCAAGATACCTTGATACCCGCTAACACTAAGAAATACGGGCAAAAGGTGACCATCAATGGGAGGGAGATAGAGGCTCTGAGAGACACCGGGGCCAGTGTGACATCTGTCAGGTGTCAGTGGGTGTCTGAAGAGCAAGTCATTCCCAATGTGCTCCGCCCAGTAGTGGCAGCTGACACTTCAGTTCGCCTCTGCAAGATGGCGCGTGTTCCCTTTACATGGGGGGGAGTCTCTGGTACCTTGGAAGTCTGTGTCAGTGATGCCTTGCCGGTAGATTGTCTGTTGGGTAACGACCTGGAGAGTTCTCCATGGAAGGACGTAGATCACAGAACTCACTTGGAGATGTTAGGACTGCCAGCGTGGATCTGTGTATCCACACGTGCCATGACAGCCAGTAAGGGAGGATTAGTAGAACTGGAGCCTGGAACAATGGCCCAGGAACCTGCCAGGAGAGGAAGGGGCAGAGGGCGCGGGAAACCAGCCCCCACTGTTCCCACGGTCCAGGAGGAAGCAGAACCTGAGGGGGATGCCCTGGAACCTACAGGGGAGCAGGTGGCCGAACTGGGGGAGTTGCCTGAGCTGACCCATTGGCAGCAAGAGGGTGGCCCCTCCAGGGAGGAATTCTGCCAGGCGCAGAAGGAGTGCCCTTCTCTCGTCGGTGTGCGGCAGCAGGCTGCAGACCAGGCAGCAGGCCTAGGGTCCAAGGAACATTTGATTTACTGGGAGGATGACTTACTGTATAGTGAGCCTAAGTTCGCTGAGCCCGGTGCAGCCCGTGTGCTGGTGGTACCCGAGCGCTTCAGGAACTTCTTACTGGGTCTGGCTCACGACGTGCCTCTCGCAGGACATCTGGGGCAAGACAAGACCTATCACAGGCTTGTCACCCACTTCTACTGGCCCCAGATGAAGAAGCACGTCGGTACCTTTTGTAAGTCTTGCCAAACCTGTCAAGCCAGTGGTAAGAGCGGAGGGAAGTGCGTGGCGCCCCTCCAGCCGTTTCCTGTAGTGAGCACCCCTTTCGAGCGGGTGGGCATTGATATCGTAGGGCCCCTGGATCCCAAGACCGCCTTAGGCAACAGGTTTATCCTGGTCTTGGTGGATCACGCCACTCGGTACCTGGAAGCAGTCCCTCTCAGGACAATCACAGCACCCGTGGTGGGCCGTGCATTGATGGGGATCTTTTCCCGTGTGGGGTTCCCCCGAGAGGTGGTCTCCGACCGGGGTACCAACTTCATCTCTAGGTATATGAAGTCTCTGTGGGAGGAGTGTGGAGTAACTTATAAGTTCACCACTCCTTACCACCCTCAAGGAAATGGGTTGGTTGAAAGGTTCAACCGCACCCTGAAAGGTATGATTATGGGCCTAGCGGAGCCCATGAGACGGAAGTGGGACGTCTTGTTACCATGCCTGTTGTTTGCCTACAGGGAGGTGCCTCAGAAGTCCTTAGGGTTCAGCCCCTTTGAACTGCTGTATGGCCACCCTGTTAGAGGACTTCTCACACTGGTGAAGGAGGGGTGGGAGAAATCCCGTGGGAAAACCCCCCAGGATGTGTTCAGCTATGTGCTGGCCATCCGCAACCAAACGCAGCGCTTCAGGAAGCTCGCTCAGGAGAACCTAGAAGCCAGCCAGGAGGAGATGAAAAGATGGTACGACCAGAATACCACTCTGGTAGAATTTCATCCTGGGCAGAAAGTGTGGGTAATGGCGCCGGTGGAGCCTTGTGCGCTCCGTGACAAGTGGACCGGGCCATATGAGGTGGTAGAGCGCAAGAGTGAGGTGACCTCCCTGATCAACATGAAGACTCCTAGGCAGCCCCTTGGAGTTTTGCATGTGAACCGCCTCAAACCCCACTTCGAGAGGTCTGAAGTGACGATGCTCATGGCTACAGATGACGGTGGGGAGGAGGATAGTGATCCTCTCCCTGACCTCCTGGCAACCAAGGAGCAAGACGGCTCAGTGGATGGTGTGGTCCTATCGCCCACCCTGACCCCAGAGCAGCAGAGAGACTGTCGCCAGGTGTTGGGTCAGTTTGCCTCCCTGTTCTCCCTGACCCCAGGTGTCACCAATTGGTGCGTCCATGATGTGGACACTGGAGATAGCCTGCCTGTGAAACAGAAGTTTTACAGAGTAGCTGACAAGGTCAGGGCCAGCATCAAGGAAGAAGTTTCCAAGATGTTGGCGTTAGGGGTAATTGAGCCCTCTAGCAGTCCCTGGGCTAGCCCAGTGATCCTCGTTCCCAAGAAATATGCTACACCCGGTGGCCCGTCAGAACTTCGGTTTTGCGTGGACTACCGCGGGCTCAATGCGGTCACCAAGACTGACGCGCACCCCATCCCCAGAGCTGATGAGCTCGTGGATCAGTTGGGAGCTGCCAGGTACCTCAGCACCTTCGATTTGACTTCGGGGTACTGGCAGATTGCCTTAACTGAAGGGGCAAAGGAGAGGTCGGCATTTTCCACGCCAGAGGGGCACTTCCAGTTTCGCGTCATGCCCTTTTGGATTGAAAAATGCCCCTGCCACCTTCCAGAGACTGGTCAACCGGGTACTGACCGGGCTGGAGTAATTCAGCGCCGCGTACCTGGATGACATTGCTGTGTTCAGCTCCACTTGGGAGGAACACTTGCAACACCTCTGTGAAGTGTTGAGGGCGCTGCAGAAGGCAGGCCTCGCTATCAAGGCCAGTAAGTGCCAGATAGGGCAGGGATCAGTGGTGTATTTGGGACACCAGGTGGGGAGCGGCCAGGTGGAGCCCCTACAGGCGAAGATCGATACCATTCTGGCTTGGGAACCCCCCAAGACGCAGACAGAGGTGAGAGCCTTTCTAGGACTCACCGGGTATTACAGACGGTTCATCAAGGGATACGGCACCATTGTTGCCCCCTTGACAGAACTAACCTCTAGAAATCAGCCCAGGAAAGTGAATTGGACCGAGGCCTGTCAAACTGCTTTTGATGCCCTGAAAACTGCAATGTGCACAGCACCGGTGCTTAAGGCGCCTGACTTTTCGAGTGAGTTCATAGTGCAAACAGACGCTTCAGAGCAGGGTGTGGGAGCAGTACTCTCACAGATGGACGACGAGGGTGGGGACCAACCCGTAGCTTTCATTAGTAGAAGGCTACTTCCCAGGGAACAGAGGTGGAGCGCTATTGAAAGGGAAGCATTTGCTGTGGTCTGGGCCCTGAAGAAGCTGAGGCCCTACCTGTTTGGGACTCACTTCCGTGTTCAGACCGACCACAGGCCCCTCAGATGGTTAATGCAGATGAGGGGTGAAAATCCAAAACTGTTGAGGTGGTCCATCTCCCTACAGGGAATGGACTTTACGGTGGAACACCGTCCCGGTACAGAGCACGCCAATGCTGATGGTCTGTCCAGGTTTTTCCGCCTTAGCAATGAGAACTTCCAAGAGGGTGGGTAGTTCTCCCCACTTTCAGCTGGAGGGGACACGTGTTAGACCTGACATCCTTGGCGTGGGTTTTCCCCCTATCTTTTGCCTCTGCTACCTGGATTTTTGATGCTGTGATGGATTTCGTTTTGCTGGTTTAGATGCTTTGGACACTCTGCCACTGCTAATCAGTGCCAGAGTGTAAGTGCTCCCTGTGTAAAATATCGTATTGATTGGATATACCTGATTGGCATATCTGTATCACCAGGAAGTCCCTAGTAAAGTGCACTGTGTGTGCCAGGGCTGGTGATGACAGATGCTACTAGTGGGTCTGCAGCGCTGATTGCGCCACCCACCTGTGTAGCTCTAAAACCGTGTCTCAGGCCTGCCGCCGCAGGCCTGCCTGCAGTCCCCGGACTGCCATGTCCTCCTGGCCAGTGTCCACACTGGCCGGGCCTAACCCTTCCCTTTTCGTACACATCAGTCATCCCTATGGAAGGCCCAAGGTACCCCCCTGGGCAGGGTGCAGTGTATGTAGAAGGTAGAGCATGTACTAGTGCAGGTAACATGTTCTGGTAGTGAACACCGGCCATTTTGTGTGTTCACTACTGCAAGGTTATCTTGTTCCGTAGGCTAACATGGGGGAGGCGGGTGCCAATGGCTATCCGCCTATCTTCTCATAGGAACAAGATAAGACATGAGTGTTTGATATCCCTGAGCTCAGCATTTAATAACACATCTTTTAGGAGAGGTTGTTTTTAAATCCTGAGTTGGAGAATAGTACTTTTTAGAGAGTAGCTGTTCTCTTGTCTGACCCTTCTGTGTGCCTGGGCGCGCTTGTGGATTGACTGTCTGGTTTGAGAGTGACAGGGGCTGGGGATCCCCCGGGAGGTTGGCTGAGTCAGCCCTCTGCTGAATGGCGACATTTGCAAGGAGAGTGGAGGGAGGAGATAGCACCGGGGATTAAATAGGGCTGTGCCTGCCTGCCACTCTGCTGGCTCCACCTCCTGCTGGGCGGCTGACGACTCTGCCCCTCGCTCTGAAAAGAATATAGAGACCAGGAAAACAAAGTGCTCCAGCAACACCCAGAACTGGATCAGACCGGGCTCAGGACCCACTTGCACAAAGACTTCAAAGACTTTTAGGGGTATAAGTATACGACCCCTGACAACAGATTTTTAGATTCGACCATCGAGAGGAACCTCTGCTGAAAGACGGACCGCTGAAGAACTAAAGGAAGATTGCCGTGCTGTGTGCTCTAAAGGCTGACCTGTTCTGGCGTACAACTGAAGCTGAGGAGGAGAAGGGGTCTTGCTGTGTGCTGACCCTATCCACTTGACCAAACAAGACTTTGCTGTGTGCTGTGTCTTCAACTGAATCTCCAAGGGCCTGAGAAGAGCTGGCCTCCTGTTACGCAACCCAGGGATAGAAAGGTTGCCAAGAACTCAAGACTCTGCTGTGTCCCACCTGCGCTGCTGTGTGCCGCAGGGACCGTGGATTGTTCTACCAAGCTTCTCAACATCTGCCTGTGAGGTGCGCTGGCTGCTCTCTGTCTTGCTGGAGAGTACCGCACCGATCCGGGCCTGACACCGGTTGCCGCATCAAGAAGATCGACGTGCTCATCGGCACGTGCCTTGCCGCGACCCAGAGGCCTGAAACAGATCGAGAGTCGTATTTCCCTGCTCTACGAAGCCGCGCTGTGAGTGGCTGACTCAGGTGACGTCAACATCGTCACTGGGGGCTCGTCGAGGGAGTTGTGGAATCCTTGCACCGAACAGGCCGAGGAGCGCTTGTACAACGAGTGCAGCGACACCGCCGGAGCAACGTAGCTGCCTGAACATCAAGAGCCTACAAACTGATTCATTCTCAGTGAGTATCGAATCACACAAGAGACTAGAGACTATCGTCTTACGATCCCGACCAACCAAGAAAGCGAATATTGTGTAAACCTGTGATGCTTGATTTCAACTGCGGAAACTAGATAAAGATATATTATTTTTGATATAACTCACCTGTGTGGTCTAAGTTTGTGGTGTGCGGAGGGGGGATCATTGTGGTGTCTACGTGCAAATACCTTACACATTGCCTTGGGGATAAGCCTGTCTGCTCGAGCCAAGCTACCTAGAGGGTGAGCAGGGGTTATCTACCGTGTGTGTCCCTGTACCCTGACTAGAAGCAAGGGTCCCTATTTGGTCTCAGGTGCATACCTCTGCCAACTAGAGACCCCCAGATCTAACACTGCATAAATATGGAGTAACAGCACAACGCAGCACAAATCTCTGCGTTGTGGTACTCTGCCCATAGTCAGCATTTCATGGGTGTTGCGTGGGTGTTCCAACGCAACTCCTATGGTGTTTGATGCAAACCCTGATTTACAAGACCCTGTAAACCTGGGAATGCTCCAAAAAGATACGCATCCAAAGGAGAGGAGTAAAGAAGAGAAATATCTTTATTTTTCTTCGTTTCTTTCTCTTTCTATGTGTGCTGGCTTCTGCAGCACACATAGAAAGAGGAAAAAGCCTCTCGGGATTGTTTTTGTATAGGAAGGTGCCCCTCCCTGCTCAGAAACAATCCTTCCTACAACACAGGTTCCCTTGATCCATGTTGCAAGGGTGCCTGCATTGGTGCTAGGCTGGCAAAACGGCAACAGTGCAAGGGAAAAAGACAGAAATGCACCGTACTGGAATGACATGGCACATTCCTGCCCCTCCCTTGTGACGCAGGGCAGAGCAGCAAGGTGACTTGCTGTGCTCTCCTGTGCCACAACCTTCTGAACTATAGTTCCAGTCAGTGAGATGATTTTTCTCATTGCCAAATTCACTTCAACACAACAGTCTTGCAAAGCTCAAATTACATTTTCCCTGCTTGTCCCATGTGCAGTGAACAGCACATTGACTAGGTCATGTGGACAAGCATTTCTGTTTTTGTAATGAGGCTTGTGTTTTGTGCAATACAGGGCTGTCACAGAGAGAATTTTCTGATGGGCTCTTTCAAATATCTACATATAGTTTCTTAATGACATAAGTTTTTTTGTCACTACAAAAATTAACTGTGGTACAAATGTCTGCTTGCCATCACGGATACATTAGTCACCCTAAAGGGAAAAACGTTGTTACATTTTTTGAGTGTTGCACGATTTAAATGAAAAACTATATCAAAGCAAATTATGAAAACTCAATTAGTCATCATACTCAGCACCCAAAGGCATCTACATGTCTTTTCATAATTCTTGAATAAATAACAATTAATTAATCACCTAGGAATGCCTAAAGGTGGAGGAATTAGTGGTTAAAGGTTGTACTTTCCATGGTCATGCTCTAGTAAGAAAACAATAGAACGTCATGTTTATGTTTTAAGAAAAAAAACTCACAAGCTTGTTTTTCTACTCACAGCACTTGCACATATTAATTTGCAAACTAAACACTAAGTTAATTGCAAAAGGTACTTTGGATATAAGAGACGCAGAAACCCAGCGTCTAATTTTGGAGTACTAAGACTAACGGAAACTAGTCTGCCTGAGAACATCCAAAGTTCATCTTGACCCCTTTTCATCTGAAGACAACACATAAAAGTGCACTTTAGAAACCAATTAAAAGAACTTCTAAATCTTCTCTAATGCATCTAGACACACATGGTGTGTTTAATGACTACAATTCCAAAAGGTGGAACACAAAACCACTAATTAAACTTGCTTGTTCCTCACAGGATTTAATCAAAATCTTGGCCAGAATTAGATTTAGCAGAATCGACTTCCATTGACCATTCGGAATTAGGCTTACTGAGGAACTAAGTGTGGGAAGTGACTTTATAAATTAAAAATGTACTTGCAAACCATATTAAAATTACAGCTTGGAATGTGTTTAAGTTGTGTCAGAAATGTTTTCAGATAGAAAATGACAGGTAGGAAAATGTGCTTGCTTTATAACGTGAAATAAACGTTTAATCACTGGTAGGGAAACAAACATACTTGAATGCATATGAAATAATGTTAAGAACATTTTTGTGCTAGTCTATCATTCTTAAATGTCCCCCTTTAGTATGCCCAAAAGCCTGTTGTTTTGACTCTTGCGCATAGCTTAATACACATTTATTTAGAACAAATTCCCTAGCACCAACATCTTACTTAAGAATGTGCTGACTTCAAGCTCATGTTCCCTTAGCCTTATCATTCCACGTGAGCTAATTTGACCTGAACAAAGAACCTTGATGTGAATATTAGATTAAATATTGATTTAGATATATTTTATGTATGCGTCACCAAAATATTATTGCTTGTTTCGTACCAGCATATTCAGCTCACTTTTGTATTCAAAATGGACATAGAGCACATCTTTTAGCTCAAGTAGGAAGGTTCTCGTGAGGACTTTCCTCCATGTTACGATGTTTTACAACATACCGGCATGGATGTTTACCTTTGGAACCAAGAGAAGAGGCATTGGAAGTTGACAACACCATCAGATGAGCGGTTTCCATTGAAGGAGGACTATTAACAATGGCTACGTTTTTTACCTTATTTTGTGATTTTATATTAATAAAAGTTCTTAGCTAGAGAGGAAGAACTGCGGATTCCAGACCTTTTAGACTCTAGAGAGAGTCTTTCCTTATTCTTGTCACCGACATCTCTTGCTAAAGGTGACTTGATTCTTGACCTTATCCAAAGCTTTTTTTTTAATCAATGCTACTGCAGTGATCTCTTCCTCCTTTACTGATTGTTGGACTTGGCCCATTTTGTAGGGTCATCCCTGAATTTTTTGCCTTCCTCCTGTGTTTTCTCTGACCTGTTTTTGTTGGTTTTATGACTCTAGGTACTTTACCACTGCTGATCAGTGCTAAAGTGCATATGCTCTCCCTATTGTAAATTGATGTATGGATTAGTGATTCCATGATTGGCTGGTTTGGTTTACCTGCCAGACCCTAGTACAGTGCACCAGGGGTGCCTGGGGATTGTAAACCAAATGCTGCTGGTGGGCCTGGAGCACTGGTTGTGACATCCACCGAAGCAGCCTGTAAAAGTGTGTCTCAGGTCTGCCATTGCAAAGCCTGTGTGCAGTCTGGTATTGCCATGCTGACTGGGCAAGTGCACCCACTTGCCAGACCCTAAACCTTCCCTTTTCTGCATACTAGTCACCCCTATGGTAGGCCCAAGGGCAGGGTGCATTGTAAATATAAGGTAGGACATGCCCTGGTGTGTGTGGCATGTCCTAATAGTGAATTACAGCCATTTTCGTTTCTCACTATTGCAAGGCTACCTGTTCCCCATAGGTCAGAATGGGCAGTTTGATTATTACATCTTATAATCCTAACTGACTCAGGGAACTAGGTAGAAATTCAAGTTTATGCCTGAATGATAAAATACATCTGTTAGTGAAGTTGGTTTTAACATTTTGTGTTTGAAAATACCACTTTTACAAAATAGAAGAAGACGCCATCTTTGTTTCATTGCACCGGATCTTCATCACACCACGGCGTTGCGGGCAGCATCGCCACAGAAGCGCAGTAAGAAACCGATGCATCACCGTTACTGCGTGTAAGGAACCGACACATCACCTTCCCTGCAACACTTTTGTTGTATAGAGTTATGCATCTAAAGGTACATTGAACTCAAAGTGTCGCATTTTAACATCTAGAGAGAACTACGCTAATTCTACCATTTTAATAAAAGTATTGTGGATTTTTGTCGTTTGTGGTCTTGTGATAAGTCTATATAAAGAATACTTATTTTTGATATAAAGCTTGTGTGGTGTCCATCTGTAGTGTTGTCACTTGATTACTGTGTGTGTTCACATATGCTTCACACACTGCCTCTGAGATAAGCCTGTCTGCTCTTGCCAAGCTACTAAGGGGGTGAGCAGGGGTTATTTTAGGAGTGTACCCCCTTACCCTGACTAGACGCAAGGGCCCCTATTTGGACAAAGGTACCTACCTCTGCCAACTAGAGACCCCCAAATCTAACATTGATATTTTGACGGTTGCTAATGCAACTGTAGGGCACTCGGTTCAGTTTCCAGAATGACTCTTTATAGGAACTTCCACTTCGCTTTTTCCAAAAAAGGAACTCTTCATGGGTTTTCTTAAGGGTAGATTTGACTCTTAGCTATTTAGTAGCAATTTTTCTTTATGGAACACTTTGCATTGATTTATGCTGTCAGTTATCAATCTTTTGTTTGGCATTTCAGTAAAATACTAATCAAAATAAGGATGACAAATTATACTAATCCTTTAGGATAAATAATAAAATTGAAAAATCTGTCAACCACTCATTATTTCATTCAACATTAAGAATCTGACATTTGATGATATATTCATAATTTGATTTTCTCGTTCCAGCTCTGTTCGGAAAATGTTGGCAAAGGTCCATTGATCTGTCAGGAAGCCATCAGGATTTCCAAGGGACATAATCTGTAAATTGGAGTGTTTGATCCTAAGAGACCTTTTAGAAACCCTCCATTTACTAACTGTGAAGTTTAACAGCCAGTAAAAACTTTCGTCTAATGTAGGAAACCCATTCTACAGTTCTTAGATGTTTTTATGATTCATTAAATGGGATTATAAATGGTTTCTAAATTGCTATTTGGAAGGGGTGTGGTTTGGACGTTCCTTCCAAATAGAGATTAGCACCCTGGTATGCAACTGTTATTTTGATTGCAAAGCTTGGAACTGATTTGCCAAAGGGGAAAGCCACCTTTAAACTCCTCCCCCTTTGAGCATTTGAACATCATGGTGGCATTGTCTAGGGGACAATACCTGCTCTCATGGAAAGTTTTCAAAACTAAAACCCTTTTTTAAAGCAGGCCTGATTCCTTTAGGAAACTCGGGCTTCCTAAAACAAGCTTTTTTCCATTATGAAAAGTAATAGTATAGATAGTAGTCTGCTGTCACGCGTAAGCCACCATCCCTTTGATTGTCCCCAGTCACAAACTGTGACCTCCCTAATTAATGTTCATTAGACATGTCACCCTGATACACCCTGCAATTAATTATTTTCTGAATGGACTTATTAGTAAATAGGTTGTTTGTCAATATCAGACTGCATTCACCAAATGTCAGTGCACAATTTGTGACCACTTTTGAGAATGTAATTTGCATATTAGGCCTCAAATGCATACTTATGTAGAACAATTACTGACCACAATACCATTTGTTAGAGTCGGGGATCTCCGGTTGGCGCAAGGTTGCCCTTGTGTCAAGCGGGAACCCTCTCCCCCACGTCAGGGCGCAGGATAACCCCTTGCGAATGACCCTTGCTCACCCTCTAGGTGCGTGGCGTGAGCAGCCAAGGCGATTCCTCAGGCGTTGTTGGTTAAGCACTTACAATCATACACACAGTAAATACATCAATCCCCCCAGAAACGGACACCAGACCTGGATATATATAAAAATACGTTTCTTTATGTAAAAATAAGGTATATATATCTCAGCAGACTTATCACAAGACCAATAACGTTTTCGCTGGGCCACCAGGTTATACAGCAGGCAAATGTTCTTGGTTCGTAGCTTCAAATGGATAGTTCGTAATCTGTTTACTTGTAGTTCCAGTACTCACAGAGATCGGTTCCTGTGAACGGGGAAATAAGGCGTTGCGGGCCCCGAGCCCGATACTGGACTTCTTTCGTGATTTAGGAGAGTCGGCACAAGTCGGTGCGACTCTCAACTTCGGGAAGTGTTCTTGGGTCCTCAATCAGCAGGTGTGGGCAAGTAGGCAGGCGCGGCCCGCGACCCTTTGGCACGGCGGTGCAGGAGGGTCTCCACAGCGGGGGCGGCGCGGCCTGAGATGTCCGGGGATAGCGAAGCGGGGTCACAGGGCACAGTCAGTGCAGCTGGATGACCCGGCGTAGATCACAGTCGTCGGACGGCTTCCGGCAGGAGGGGTGATAGCGCGTTCAGCGCGCTCCAATGGCAGGCGGTGACAGGGGTGCAGGTGGCCTAGCCCGGGGACAGAGAGCGGCTCCGGACGGAGCGGGGCTCTCACGGGATTGCGGCAGGCGAGCTCCTGAGTGTCACGGCCCTAGGAGGGGCGATGAGGGGCGCAGTCTCTTTTCCAGCGGGATGCCCACACGGCTCGAATTGGAGGACGAGCAAGAAGCACAGAGAACCCACTGGTCCTGGGGTTCAGTTCAGGGGGCAAGCTCAGATCAAGCCCTTCGAGAATGTTCAAGCACAAAGTAGCAAAGTCTTTTCAATAGTCTCTTCCTCTCCTTTCTCAGCAAGGCAGGCAGCAGGCCAGCTCCTCCAGCGTCTCCTTCTCCTTCTAGTCGGGCAGAGGTTCTTTGTGGTAAACAGGATTCTGATTTCTTAGGAGCCAGGCTCCTACTTTTATACCATGATTCTTTTGTTCTTTAGCGCCAGGGGGCCTAGGCCTGGCTCAGTCTAGTTCTGGAGCACTTTGTTATGGTGACTCTGCTCTTTCCTTTCAGCAGCAGGGCAGAGACGGGCGGCGCCGGCTTTGTGGTGGTAGAGCACAGGTCTATTCAAGAGTCAAGGTGTACTCCTCCCACCCATCCTGGTGTGATCTCTCTACCCACCACCTGGCAGCCAACCTGTCTCTGGGGATCCCCCCACCCTGCTCCTTACTGTTGCTAGGCAGAACACACACACACACACACAGCAGAGGCGGACTGAGATGGTCAGGTCAGTAAATACTAACTTTCTAAAAGTAGTATTTACAAACCCAGGATATTAAAATAAACTCGACTACAAGAAGTATTTTATCATCCTGAGTTCAGGCATACTAAACTTGACACTCTACCATGCTCTCTGAGTCCACTGGGGTCACAGCGTTGGCGTGATCCCAGCAGCCCATCCTGGCCTATGGAGAGCAGGTAGCCTTCAATAGTGAAGAACGGAAAGGGCGGTAATTCACTACTAAGACATGCCACACACATCAGGGCATGTCCTACCTTATGCCTACAATGCACCCTGCCCTTGGGCCTACCAGAGGGGTGGCTAATATGTAGGTAAGGGAAGGTTTAGGGACTGGCAAGTGGGGGCACTTGCGCAGTCAGCGCGACGGTCCCACACTGCACGCAGGGTCTGCAGTGGCAGACCCTAGACACATTTTACAAGGCTGCTTCTGTGGGTGGCGCAACCAGCGCTGCAGGCCCACCAGCAGCATTCGCATTTACAAGCCCTGGCACTCCTGGTGCACTTTACTAGGGGCTGATAGTAAACCGAATAAGCCAAACATGGACACCAATCAATGTATACATTTTACCATATGGAGAGCATATGCACCTTAGCACTGGTCAGCAGTGGTAAGGTGCCCAGAGTCATAAAACAGCCAACAACAGGTCAGAAAAAATACCGGAGGAAGGCAAAAAGTTTAGGGATGACCCTGCAAAAAGGGCCAAGTCCAACACAACCCCCTTCCAGCCAAAACGCAGGGTAGACCAATCACCACCGTGATGGTCTTCCCTGCTTGGGGCGATAGAACAAGGACCTGGCCCGCAACTGCAGGGGCAGACTCCATTTCTACGCCAATCTGAACCTATCGGACTCCCTCTGTCCATACTCTCAGGGCCCACCAAGCCAATCCATGGGGAACCCTTCTCCTCACCTGTGGACACCACCTGTGCAGCACCTAACCTTAACTGGCCCACAGGTGTGTCCCAACAGACAGACAGCAAAATGCTACAGTGGCCACTGACAGTAGTCAGGGATGAGACCCAGGCCGTATGCCTCTCAGGGCTCTCAATCCTCGGTGGCGCCAGGGAGCGGGGGGCAGTAGCCCCAGGTGCTTGGCACTCTTTGTCCATTCTCCCCCTTGTCAGGTCAGGTATGACATCCTGGCACTGACCCACCAGCCCCGAGACTGTACCCGGTGGCTGGACCAAAGACTGGGGTGGCCTCTCCCACAACCGGTCCTCCTCCTTGGGGCTCTGTACCCTCCCACCTGGAGTGGTACCCCCTTCCAGAATTGCCAGGGCACCTGGGGCAGGTGTCCCGCACAATTTGCCCACCAGTTCAGGGGTTCTATCCTGCAACTGGGCGTCCAGGTCAGGGGGGACACCCTGAACCTGGCCCTCCAACCTGGGGTCTAAACCCTTCAGTTGAGCCGGGGTCAGAGGCGAGGACTCCCTCCCTCTGCACCCCCTTCCAGAGTACTGCCCACTCCCAACTGGCGTGGTACCCCCAGAAGCAACATGGGTCAGGACACTGATTACAGTAGTCCCACCCTCCAGGTCAGACAACACCTGAACCTGGCTTCCCCACCCTGGGACCAACCCAGGTGGATGAACGCTCGCCTGGCGCACCAGGACTTCCCGGGGAGCACGCATGCACCCCCTGAGGGTGACACATAACTCATGTGTCGTGTGACAGTCTGCCTGGCGCTGATCTCCCGACCCCTGTCCATCTGACAGTGCCTGAAGGTCCCCCAGGACAGAAGTGGTGTCACCATGGTCACTCACGGGGGACGCAGCCCTTCTGGCTGGCCCCTGACCCACTGGTTCTTCCACTGGGGACTCTTTCCCCCTCTCACCCCTCAATCTGGACCTCTGCACCCTCCAAACTGGAGCGGTACTGCCAGACACCAGAACTGATGGAGGTCTGATTACAGACACTCCTAGCTCACCAGACACTAGGGGATCCCGCACGACGGGCAGCCCCTCAGGACAGACTAGGCTTCCCACCTGGTGTTCCCTCAAAGAACCATCCAAGCTCTGAGACTGAGGTTGGGCACTACCGGGACATAACCCATTCTCACTCCTTCCCCTTACAGACAGGACGTGAGGCCCTACACCCCTCTCACTATTACAGGACCTAGCTGGGCTACTCTGAGCCACTTCCACCACACTGGGTTTGAAGATACCTGGACCACTCATCGTGGGATCACTCCCCAATGCCTTTCCAGACCCTCCGGACTCCACCAAAAGGTCTGCCTCCAATGTGAGCTCCCTGCGGTCAGAGAACTCACTCTCCAACAGGTGTTGGCATAGCTCTGGAAAACAGGGACTTAAAATATGCTTTCCCACAATTGGATCACACAGCCCCCTAGCAGGGTTAACCAAACTATCCTTCACCTTACCATCCAGTGCCTCACACACGTACTCCACACCACTCTCCTGAGACTGGCAAGACAGTATCTGACTGTCTCTGTCCCGCAACCCACACTCTTCTGGGCGGTCTTCACACTCACCCACCAGGACTTCAATTTTGGGGGAACCCCTCTCCCTGTACCTCTCAGCTAGAGTCAGTAGAGTGTCCCTCCCTCCCCTAGGACTATGAACCCCTGCGCCGGTTACCCTATTCCCTTCAGGGATACTGCGCACTACTGGAGCTACCTCATGCCCTTGAACCTCCTGGTGTATGTTAACCCCCTCCTTCAAGTCAGGCGCCACATCTCTGGGTGTGCGTACTACTCTCTCAGCACTGTAAAACTCAATATTGCTGCCACCAGAGGGAGAGCGGTCTAAACTCTTGATCTTGCGATCCAACTCCCTCATTTTTAGGTCATGATCCATTTGGCGTTGTTGTGCCTCCAAGGCCAACTTCTGCTTTTCCATTTCTATTTGTCCTGCCAACTTTGCCATCTCCATTGCATGCGCCCTGTCTGCTGCCCTGTCTGCCAGCTCCTCTGGCGACCGGACTCTGCTGAGCTCCTCAAGGTTGTCGGGCGGAACGATGTCCCCCGCATTCCGTGGGTCTCGTGATTCCTTCCAGGCTCTCAATGCCTTGGTGTACTGGGGCTTCCTCTTGAATCCAGCATGGGGAACTCGGAATTTTACACTGTAGCCCTTCAATTGCTCCATCGTGTAGCCTTCCAGTCTCTCCCAATCCACCTCATCTATTCCGGAAATCACAGAGAGTGCTCTTCCAGCGGAGTGTGAGCCAGGCATGGTTTCAGTAATGGCAGATGTCTCAACAAAGTTCCAAAAATGAAAACCTGTGGCTGCGTTATTTGGTCTGCTCTCACTATCTGGTGATTAATAATTCACTGTATGCAAATTACAAGTGCAAATCCGAAATCCCAACCGCTGCCAACAATGTTAGAGTCGGGGATCTCCGGTTGGCGCAAGGTTGCCCTTGTGTCAAGCGGGAACCCTCTCCCCCACGTCAGGGCGCAGGATAACCCCTTGCGAATGACCCTTGCTCACCCTCTAGGTGTGTGGCGTGAGCAGCCAAGGCGATTCCTCAGGCGTTGTTGGTTAAGCACTTACAATCATACACACAGTAAATACATCAATCCCCCCAGAAACGGACACCAGACCTGGATATATATAAAAATACGTTTCTTTATGTAAAAATAAGGTATATATATCTCAGCAGACTTATCACAAGACCAATAACGTTTTCGCTGGGCCACCAGGTTATACAGCAGGCAAATTTCTTGGTTCGTAGCTTCAAATGGATAGTTCGTAATCTGTTTACTTGTAGTTTCAGTACTCACAGAGATCGGTTCCTGTGAACGGGGAAATAAGGCGTTGCGGGCCCCGAGCCCGATACTGGACTTCTTTCGTGATTTAGGAGAGTCGGCACAAGTCGGTGCGACTCTCAACTTCGGGAAGTGTTCTTGGGTCCTCAATCAGCAGGTGTGGGCAAGTAGGCAGGCGCGGCCCGCGACCCTTTGGCACGGCGGTGCAGGAGGGTCTCCACAGCGGGGGCGGCGCGGCCTGAGATGTCCGGGGATAGCGAAGCGGGGTCACAGGGCACAGTCAGTGCAGCTGGATGACCCGGCGTAGATCACAGTCGTCGGACGGCTTCCGGCAGGAGGGGTGATAGCGCGTTCAGCGCGCTCCAATGGCAGGCGGTGACAGGGGTGCAGGCGGCCTAGCCCGGGGACAGAGAGCGGCTCCGGACGGAGCGGGGCTCTCACGGGATTGCGGCAGGCGAGCTCCTGAGTGTCACGGCCCTAGGAGGGGCGATGAGGGGCGCAGTCTCTTTTCCAGCGGGATGCCCACACGGCTCGAATTGGAGGACGAGCAAGAAGCACAGAGAACCCACTGGTCCTGGGGTTCAGTTCAGGGGGCAAGCTCAGATCAAGCCCTTGGAGAATGTTCAAGCACAAAGTAGCAAAGTCTTTTCAATAGTCTCTTCCTCTCCTTTCTCAGCAAGGCAGGCAGCAGGCCAGCTCCTCCAGCGTCTCCTTCTCCTTCTAGTCGGGCAGAGGTTCTTTGTGGTAAACAGGATTCTGATTTCTTAGGAGCCAGGCTCCTACTTTTATACCATGATTCTTTTGTTCTTTAGCGCCAGGGGGCCTAGGCCTGGCTCAGTCTAGTTCTGGAGCACTTTGTTATGGTGACTCTGCTCTTTCCTTTCAGCAGCAGGGCAGAGACATCAGCCGCCCCACAGGGGGCGGCGCCGGCTTTGTGGTGGTAGAGCACAGGTCTATTCAAGAGTCAAGGTGTACTCCTCCCACCCATCCTGGTGTGATCTCTCTACCCACCACCTGGCAGCCAACCTGTCTCTGGGGATCCCCCCACCCTGCTCCTTACTGTTGCTAGGCAGAACACACACACACACAGCAGAGGCGGACTGAGATGGTCAGGTCAGTAAATACTAACTTTCTAAAAGTAGTATTTACAAACCCAGGATATTAAAATAAACTCGACTACAAGAAGTATTTTATCATCCTGAGTTCAGG
Organism: Triturus cristatus; assembly: GCF_964204655.1. Taxonomy (NCBI): domain Eukaryota; kingdom Metazoa; phylum Chordata; class Amphibia; order Caudata; family Salamandridae; genus Triturus; species Triturus cristatus. The sequence goes on from NC_140591.1 coordinate 538,113,029, forward strand.
CATACTAAACTTGACACTCTACCATGCTCTCTGAGTCCACTGGGGTCACAGCGTTGGCCTGATCCCAGCAGCCCATCCTGGCCTATGGAGAGCAGGTAGCCTTCAATAGTGAAGAACGGAAAGGGCGGTAATTCACTACTAAGACATGCCACACACATCAGGGCATGTCCTACCTTATGCCTACAATGCACCCTGCCCTTGGGCCTACCAGAGGGGTGGCTAATATGTAGGTAAGGGAAGGTTTAGGGACTGGCAAGTGGGGGCACTTGCGCAGTCAGCGCGACGGTCCCACACTGCACGCAGGGTCTGCAGTGGCAGACCCTAGACACATTTTACAAGGCTGCTTCTGTGGGTGGCGCAACCAGCGCTGCAGGCCCACCAGCAGCATTCGCATTTACAAGCCCTGGCACTCCTGGTGCACTTTACTAGGGGCTGATAGTAAACCGAATAAGCCAAACATGGACACCAATCAATGTATACATTTTACCATATGGAGAGCATATGCACCTTAGCACTGGTCAGCAGTGGTAAGGTGCCCAGAGTCATAAAACAGCCAACAACAGGTCAGAAAAAATACCGGAGGAAGGCAAAAAGTTTAGGGATGACCCTGCAAAAAGGGCCAAGTCCAACACCATTCATATAAGTCAAACTTTTCAGTTTCTAAAATATAAAAACAAGGTAAGTATTGACATCCTAAACATCTGGAGTAGGTATACTTCATCCACTAATGTGTTATCAGGCTATCTTTTGCCATCTTGGGGCTGTTAAACTTTGCAGGTTCACCTGTGAAATAATACTGCTCAGTATGCACACCTTAAACAAGTGTTAGGGCTCAATTAACAACCGTCATTCAGTGCTATATAAGGTAAGGGAGAGGGCTTGGACTATATATATTTCTCCCTTCAGAGCATCTACCCTTGCATTATCATGATCATTGACTAGAGCCACTGGAATACCTTATTACACTATATTGATTGTGGAGCGGAAGCACGTGACTCAGTACACTGCTCATACGTAAAACATCAGAGCTAAACTGCCTGTCAGGTTCATTTGGTAGATGGTAACCAAATGGTGCCACCTGGTGACTCTAATCATAGCCCAGAAGAGTTTTCTCATCTTGTAAAAATTTAAAAGAGCTACACTTTGTTATACAAAATTGAGGTGACTACTAGAGGATTATTAAGGACCTCATGCTGTGCTATCCGGGTGGATAAACCAGACCTTCTGCATTACTTTGAGCAGTGGGATTTGGCATCACACAAAGTTGGGCATGGGCCCTGCAGCCAAACTCTGTTCTAGATTTCAGTACCACAGCAGTCATCTTCACGCAATATTATGAATAATGAACAAAAAATATGGTAATTGAATTCTATGTATAATCAAAATAAGCAAAAGAAAATGATGAAAAAACGCTATTATGGATACGCTATATTTTCTTCTGCTTATAAGTTATTTATGCATGCTTAGAAATTCAACAAAAGCAACCGGCCCAGTAGGCTTGACAAATGTGTTTTTTAAAAAGTTACTAAACTCTTATTACTACCGCTACAGATTCAGCCCAAGAATGTAGCTGAAATGTGAGTGTTTCACAACTTTATCTTCAATTGAGCTGACATCAAAGGTGGGTAAGGACCCTTAGAGCTCTCTACTAAATCTAGATGGTACAGTCTTTGGAATAAATTAGTCTTGTAATAGTTATAATATCACTAATTCATCACTGTGCTCAAACAGGGCTCTTTAATAAAAGTCTTTCAAATGATAACGCAGTTATTTGGTCATGATATTTACTATACAAACTCTTTGATGCTGAGAAGACTTTGGAAACAATGTTTTGGTCCTGCCTGTAGGAATACTGCCTTTCCCTCCTACTCTTGGTCTGCAAGCCCTTCTTTGAGTCCTTACTTTAAGTTTTGAATTTGGAGATCTACAGACAAAGTTAAATAGCTTGCTGAGCTGGATCGAGGTGGAGGATATACAGTCTTAGCTTGTTATACAAAAATACTTTGTGGCCTCAGAGTTGAGGTTCTATATCTAGCAGACCATATTCTTAAAAACATTGCTGAAACCTTACACATAGTTGGAAGCTTAAACTCAGTAGTGGCACCCATCAGGTGTTTCCCTATGGAATAATGGAAGCATTGAATTGAAAAATGATACTATGAACTGGCAGAACCACAAAGAACCTGGTATCTCACTAATCGAAAATCTATCAGATGGGACGACTCCTTTGCTCTTTCCTCTGGCCAATTATAATCCATGTTTAAGCTTCCCAATATTGAATTTTACAACTTTATTCAACTAATTGGCTACCTTTTAGTCACTCTTTAGAGGGGTGGGTGCAGAGCCAGTCCACATTCAGACCCTAAGTTCAAATCCTGTTGAGCATGGCCAAAGGCCCTGACAGTTGGGGTTGGCCACCTGTGGAATGTTGGGTGTCACTTGCAGTGACCAACCCCCACTGCATACGGCCATCTCAGATGGACAAAGTGTATGCAGCGGGGTTGACTGCACGTGGCGGGTTTGGTGCAGTGCATGGGAGGAGGCTAAGCCTTTTAGTCATTCCTGCAGTGCATGGCCAGTGGCTGTGTGCGGAGGGGAACCGGCCACTCACTGTAGTTTGTGTGCAGTGCCCGCCTAGAGTCTAGCCTCAATGGCAAAACCTTGCTAAACAGTGCCGAATGTCCGAAGCAGTTGGGATGGATCATAACACTGATATTTGGTGGATGATAGAATCCTGTGCAAACCCATATGTTGCTAAAAAGTCAAATTTTCCTAATCTTTCTGGGTGGGAAAGATATGGCATCACCAAGTCCACATAAATGTCCTAACACCCAGAGTTCCCCAGAGGTCTCCCGGTAAAAATGCTACCTCACATGTGTGTGTGGGCCAAGGGCCCACGACAGGGATAGGCCCACAACTTATTGTAGAGGCATCAAAATTGATTGATCACAAAACAACCTGGTTTTCAAAGGGGGTCATCTGCATTTTTGGTCCCAGACTCAGTGGCCATCTAGGAAAAGCTGCCAAACCCATACAGTTCTGAAAACTAGACACCAGGGGGAGTTCAATGATGTGTGGCATGCGTGGTTCCCCCAACATTTTCTTACCCAGAGTCCACTGCAAACCTCAAATTTAGCTCATTTCTGCGTGGGATCACCATGCCGGCACAAAAATGATATTACCCAGCATTCCCCTCAGTCTTCTGAGTAAAATGATACTTCACTTGTGTGGTTGGGCCAAGGGCCTGTGACTGGAAAAGGCCAAAAACATAGAGATTGACAAGATATCATGGCGAGCTCTAAGCGCTATATTTTTTATAAATATGTTTTAGGCTAATTCTGAATTTGACACCGACACATCATTAATATCGGGAAACCAAGGGGAAAGTTGGATGGTAGGAAAATGTTACCAGCATCAGGCTCCCAAGGGGATTTTGGGTAAAAAAACATTGGAGGATAAATGCAAGCCACACCTCCCTGGAGTCCCCCATTGGTCTAGTTTTCAGAACCATCTGGATTTCATTGGTTTCCCTAAATGGCCGCTGCGCCCGGTAACAAAAGTGCAGGTGCCCCCCTTTCAAAACCAGTTCATTTTGTGATGGATCATTTTGATGTTTAAACAATATGTTTTGTGCCCCACCTAATTGCGGGCACTTGGCCCACCTATATAAGTGAGGTACCATTCAGGTGTATCAGCTCCCCCTTACATCCTGCCCAGGATGAGCCATCAGGATGCAGATGGGCTCTCAGACACAATAGGCTCCCCTTGTGTGTGGCTGCTTAGAGGGAATGCACAAAGTCACACTGTCACCCATCATCTACGTGTATTGGTGGCAGGCTGCAGGCACACTGAGCTTTAAGAGCAGAGGAATGCCAACTTTCTAAAAGTGGTATTTATATAATAGTAATGTTAAATTACACTTTACCAGCAAAGAGGATGTATCATTACCCTTCCAATGATATGAAACATGGCAGAGACACTCTTTTTCAATCAGAAATTTCAGCTTAAAAGTGTAATAAGAAATTGCAAATGTTAACCTACGAGAGGAGTAGGCCTCACAGTAGTGAACAATGAATTTAGGTGTTTTTCAACATCAGGCCATGCAAAACTTAAAAGTGCATGTCCTAAATTTTACTTTCACAGCACCCTGCCCTTTTGGCTACCTAGGGCTTACCTTAAGGGTGACTTAGGTGTAATAAAAAGGGATTGTAAGGCTTGGCAATGTGTTATAAATGCCAAATCGACATGGCAGTAAAACTGCACATGCAGGCTCTACAGTGGCAGGCCTGAGACATGTTTGAAGAGCTACTTGTGTAGGTGGCACATTCAGTGCTGTAGCCCACTAGTAGCAGTTAATGTACAGCCCCTGGGCACAGGTAGTGCACTCTACTTGGGAGTCACAGATACATTAAATATATCAATTGTGAGTAAACCAATTTTACCATGTTTAGTGGAGAAGCACATGCACTTTAGCTCTAGTCAGCAGTGGTTAAGTGCTCAGAGTCCTAAGGCCAATAAAATGAATCAGCAAAAAGAGGAGGTAAGCAGGCAAAATGTTTAGGGGAAGGCCACCCTAAGGCTGACACGTCTAACACATGTCCCCCCAGCTGAGCATAGGGTGAGATACCCAACCTCTAGGAAGTTTTCATGACTGAGGCAGAAAAACCTTGAGAGACAATCAGCTTTGGTGTGGTCTACCCCTGGTCAGTGTTACACCCTAAAGTCCATATCCTGACGGGAAATGGACCACCTCAACTATTTTGGATTCTCACCCCTCATTTGCAATAGCCACCTGAGGGGCCTGTGGTCTGTCTGAATCAGTAAGTGAGTTCCAAATTGGTATGGTCTCAACAGCTTGAGTGCCCGGACCACAGTAAAGGATTTCCTTTCTATAGCATTCCATCTTTGTTCCCTGTGAAGTAGCATCCTGGTGATGAAGGCCCCAGTTTGGTCTAGGTAGTCTTCATTAAGTTCTAAAAGTTTTGCCCCTTTGCTATCCACTGAGGCATCTACATGAAAAATAAATTTCTTTTAAAATTCAGGGTCCTTGAGCCCAGGGGCTGTGCACATAGTCTGCTTTAGGGGATTGAATGTTTTTTGGCATGCCTCTTTCCAAATCTCATTCCTGTGGGCTTCTACAAAAAGTTCATCTCTGTCATGGGGGCAACAATGATTCCATATCCCATGTCATATCTCCTATAGTATCCATTGAGGCATAAGAAGGCCCTGACCTCCGTCTGGGTTTTGGGAGGCTACTAGGTCATGATAGTTTCTATCTTGATGTAGAGGGGCTGCACATTACTCCTGCCCACCAGGTGTCACTAGTACACCACAGATCCCTGCCCTATCGGCACGTATTGGCCTTGATAGGCAAGCCTGCCTGTTGCATAACCAAAAACACTTTTTAGAGGTGAAAAGGGTGTTTCTTCCCACAATATTATCCTTTCATGTGGCCCATGGAGACATTGTCATCTTCCCTAAGTTACAGTGAACACGCTGCTGCATGTCCGCTGCTTTGCGCACGTTACTACATGAGTTTATTTAGCAAATGCCTCTCCTGATATTTTCACATGAGAACCTACCACTGTGTCCACGCTTTGCAGGTCCCTGGGAATTAGTCTGAACATTGTGAAAAAGGTTGAACAACAATGCTCCTTGTTTCTCTGTTCTGGTCAGGCCCTAGCACCTAGCCAAAACATACAGATGTAGCTATTGTTTGGGAATACGGATGTTGGTCTTATTGGAACACATGGATATGTAGTACACACTTGGAGAGGGACATTTCCAGGGAGAAGAGCATGATAGCACCTATGATGTAGATCTACTATCTATAGACTGAGGTACAGGGTCTGCAGATAACACCCAGAGATCTTCTAAAATCTAATCATCCTGCTTCTATACAAGGGGAGGGAGATTAGGGTACTCTGTCTTTCACTATGACAGCTCTATTTATGATTTACTGACTATTTGCTTTGTTGACCGTATTTGCGTTATGCATTTTTCTTCTTATTGTGGCATGTATACTCCATATTAGAGCATGTTTGTTAAAATCAGTATTTTAAACTTGTTTTTCTCTCTGTCAGATCTTACTGTAGACAAGTACAAGGGTGTGAGCGAAAGGGTGTGTCTTGCAACCGCGATTCCTGAGAGAGTCGGGAGTGCTGTGTTCTGGGGTGTCTAATCACTGGCTCCTCCGTGAGTGATTAGGAGGGCAAGTGAGACACTATAGCAAGTCGGTCCTGGGCTCATGGATACTAATGTGGTAGGATGACTCAGTCCCTATGTATTAATGTCCCATAATCCTATGCATAGTTCTGTGTTTCTGCAGAATCTCTGCAACAATCCAAGTTAGCAGCACTGAAGGCTTCCATTCCAGCCATGGTCCACCACCTCTCAAAGGGGACAGGGGCATTCTTTAGTTCAAAGGGCATCATTCTAGACTGATAGTGGCCCACTGGAGTGGACAAGGCTGACCTCTTCTTCTCTCCCTTAGTTAGGGCAATCTGCCCTGAAATAAGGTCAACAGTACTTAAGAACTGGGTATCCCCTCAGCCCAGGGGAAGTTATGAGGATCAGTCTCGGTGACTAAATTGATCCGCCTGCAACGTACACATAACCTGAGTTCAGGTATGGCTCCCAGTGGGGCAGCTTTCAATACCAGTACTGCAGGACTGAACCGGGGCTGCTGAAGGTTTCAATAACCCCATATTCCAGAATTTTAGAAACCCCCTCTTTAATGCTGGCCCTCAGCTTATCAGACAGCCTGTACGTTGTATTCTAGACAGGGAGGATGTCTCCTATGGCCCACATCATGGGTACACAGGTGGGTAATCCCAGGGGTGAGGCAAAACAGAGCTGAGTACTGCCCCAGCAACTGGTGGCAGTGCCTCTGCTATTCAGGACTCACACTGGGGAAAACCTTCCATTGATCAATCTTTCTACTTGAAGGCTAAGAGTTTAGGGAGAGGTTCCCTCTCCCTTTTCCTCCCCTCCATCTGTTTCCAACGGCATGGTGAGCTCAGACTTCTCAAAATGTGGTTTGAGATTATTGCTATGGAGCACCCTGTGGGGGTGGCTGGGGGTCTGGAGGGCCACCAGATAGGCGGCCTTACCCTTCTGCTCCACAATCTCATAGGGCCCATTCCAATGGACTTGCAGGAACTTGTGCTTGATGGGTTCCATCACACACACTTCCTGCCCAGGTTATAATTCCATAGAAGTAGAATTGTGGTGATACCACTGCTTTATCACTTTGTGCCTGGCCTTTAAGTTATCTGAAGCTGGCCTCCACAACTTAGCCAATTTGTTTCTGAAGGTCAACAAGTAGCTCACTATTTCTCGGGGATTCTTCCTGGGAGTTGGCTCTCATCCTTCTTTTATCAAACTCAGAGGTACCCTTACAGGGTTCCATGCAGAATCTCAAAGGGGCTAAAGCCACCACCCTTCTGTGGCACCTCCCTATATGCAAAGAGAAGGCATTACACGAGAAAATCCCACTTACACATTAAGACCTCAAGGCAGACCTTTGATCATGGCCTTCAGGGACTTGTTGAACCCTTTAACAAGTCCATTGTTTTGTGGATGGTATGGAGTGAAGAACTTGTAATTGGCTACACAGTCCTTTTACATTGACTGCATGCAAGCAGACATGAACATGGTGCCCCTGTTAGATACCACTTCCTTGGGGAACACCACTCTGGTGAAATACCCAATTAGGCCCTTAGCCACTGCTAGTACAATTGACTTCCTCAAAGTTATGGCCCCTGGTTACCTTGTGGCATGGTCCCCCAGTATAAGGATAACACTGCAACCAGAAGCTGTCTGGAGATCAATAAGCCCTATAATGTTGATACCCTCCCTCTCAAAGGGCATGCAAATGACAGGAAAGAGAAGGAAGGGGTCTTTCAGCCTCTGCCCTGTACTCCGAATGTCCTGCCAGGTCATGCAAGTCCTATAAAATGCAATGAAGAAATATTCATCCTAGACCAATAAAAGTGGGGGACAAGCCATGCAAAGCTCTTGTCTTGGTCCGGATGTCCTGCTAGGGTTATTGTGAGAGCCAGTTCCTGTAGGAAGGCCCTGTAGCATTGATGGATGACTAGGGACCTTGCTGTTCCATGCACAGGAGTCTTATGCTCACTGTCAAGGAGATTATCCTCCCAGTAAATGTGATGACTTCCAGAGGCATCACCTGCTTCTTGGGATTCAGCATGTTGCCTCATGCCGTCAAGTGTTGGACATTCTCTCTATATCCTACAAAACTCCTCCTTGATTAGTCCTCCTTCCATTTGCCTTTCAGCAAGCTCTGGCAGGTCACCAAGGGGAGCAAAGTTCTCTTCAGTGGTCTACTGGCAGCCCCTAAAGGTGTCCCATCCAACTGAACTGGGAGACATTCAGGGACTTGTTTCCATGCCCTCTGCCCTTCCCTTTCCTAGGAGCTAGCTGGGCCATTCTTACAGGCTCCAGCCCATCGTGACTCTCATCCTGGGCAGCCAGGGGCCTGGTGGTAGCATATATCCACTCAGGCAATCCTAACATTTCCATGTGCGCCTTAAGTTCCACTTTCTTCCAGATAGTGCGCTCACAGTCATTACCTAACAAAAAGTCCACATGCATGGCAGGGCTCAGTGCAAGTTTCAGAAGACCTGAGACCTCCCCCCACTCAAATGGAACAAGGGCCACTGATTAGGAACCCTCCCTGCTGTCAGTCATCATAATGTGTTGGAATGCATTGGGTATCATCAGCTCTCGGGACACCAGCTGACTTCTTACCATAGTCAGACTTGCACCTGCATCCCTCACAGCCTCAACACCTTACCCATTGTTGCCAACCCATTGCCTATACTTTGCAGTATTGGATGGCACATAGATTTTAGGAACCCTCTCACTGTCAGCCAGGGACACTAGGGAAACATCACTGAACTCTCACCCACTTACTGGGACAAACTATTCCCCCCGAACTACACTCACTACCACTGGGATGCAAACTCCAGTGGGAGGTTGTGTTCTTTTTAGGCACTTGGGATCCCCCTTCTGGTAATCATATTCAAAACACTTATAGCAATTGGGATTCTTTGGCAGACTTTTGTCAGGGAAGATCTTCTTCTGGTGCACATGTTGGGAATTGGACCCTTTAACTCTTTGAGTTGTTTCAGGGGACTTGAGAGAACTCTTTCTTTGTCTCCACCCTCCTTCTTCCAGTGGGAAACTTGACCACCCTTTTGTGAGTCCTCCCCAGATGGCTTCTTGGACCCTCTGCTGCTGACCAAGATGTTTGCCTCCTCAGCAGGCCTCCTGGGGTCAGTCAGCTTGCTATCATCCATGTGTTGGTACAACTCTGGAAAACAAGTATCAAGCATGTTCTCCTTCAGAATTCAGTTGTACAGCCATGAATACTCATCAACTTTGCTGTCCCTCATCCAGTCCCCTCGGTGCCTTGCTTGCATAACCAAGGAAATCTACCCATGCTTGTGAGGACATTTTGTGGCTGCCCCATAATTTCTGCTGATGCCTCTCAGAGGTCAGTCCAAACGTAATAAAGAAAATGGCCTTCATGGAGTGGGGTGGTACTGGGTCTGATCCTCTACCTCAATTTTAAGGAGAGCGCCCCTTCCCGTTGTGTGCATGTATCTCCACAGAGTCCCCCCTAGGACTCCTTAGGAACCCTGTGCACACTAAGAGCCACCTCATAAGCAGAGAACCACTTATCTATTTCATCCTCCATGTAAGCAATCAGACTTTATGCAGGTTTTCCCCACTGTTGCCCCCCCATTTGGACTTTATGCTGCTGATGTTCTGACTTCTGAGTAAACACTGAGGCCTGCTGTCCATACTTCAGTGCCAGTGTCCTGACACATTGCCAAAATTATTTAAAATTGGCTAAACCCAATTGGCAAGGACTAACTTACTTATACGTCCCTTTTATATAGTAATCAGGGTACTCAGGGCATGTAGGAAAGAGTGTCCACATAACACTGAAGCTCTATGAGTGCCAACTTACTTGTGACAAAGGACATAATGGCTGCCTGCCTGACACTGCAGACTGGAATAGCAGTTTGTACACTTCTACTTCGACTTTGCCATTAAATTCAATGGCAAGGCTTCCACACCCCTTAACACAAATGATACTTGAGTTTGAAATCCTTACAGGCATGGGGTCTGAGGACTGTCTCAATTTGCAATTGGTGCATGTCCTTCTTTTATACAAAACACAACAGGTTATAAAAGTTTCCTGCAGACCATATATGGTAAAGAATGTTGGTTGCTGCTTTTGGAGTCATTAATTATTGTCTAATGGTCACTAGAGGTGGGTCTCGACCTCACATGGATACAATGTGGCCAAAGGATAATGTGCCCAGATATTCGGCATGGGGAGTGCATGATCACGTTGTGTGCTAGTTCCTGATTGCCTCTGTGTTACCAAACTCATGTGACATCTGAGTCTTTATGGTGTTTTAAGGAGCGCACATACCCACTCCGCCATGTGTGCTTCATTGGGTAAATCTACCTTGACCATTGTAATGTCGCTGTGCCCATCTGTGGGACTGAGTAAGAGTTTCCTGCCTGAGTGTTTGCCTGCCAGATATGCACCCTCCCAACTGTGACCTAGCAATCAACAACTCTAGCTGGATCTCTGGGCCTGCTTGACTACATATTTACGAGTCAAGGTTGATAATGAGTTCACAACAGGTGATTCTGTTAATAAGGTCAAGATCTCATTTTTATCAATAAATGCATTGATTTCCATATTAACATTCACCCCTCTGGTTGATTTTTCAACTACACTATCTCACTCTGGGTCCGTCTTGAACCGAACTATTTGACCTTTCGCAAGCAGTTAAAGACCTTTTTGTTTCCCTAACTCCACTCGTACCCAAAGTCGTTCCGCTTTTAGCGCTGGGATGCTCCCGGGTAACCATGCGTTCTAGAAATGTCTTTCATTCATACTTTATTTGGGGCCTGCCATTCCTTATGCTTACATTTGACAACCATTACTTTCCTAATTACCTGCTTTCTTTCTAGTTTGAGGACTGCATAGGTGATACCCAATTGTATAACTCTGCATGTCAATAGCAACATAATTATAACTGGTAACAGTGATTTACATAAACCTGATCTCTATCATGGGAGCCAGTAGAACTAATTCAAAAACCACTCCTGCTCAGGTGCACCTCCCGCTTCGTGCATGTTTCTTTGTAGATTGTGTAGTGCTTGAATAGCATGTGTCAGTGTCCATTGTCCATGTCATTCCCTGGGATGAACATGCAACAGGCTGCTCTGATCTTGGCACAGGCCCACCTCTTCACCGTGTAGTCATTAAGTCTAGTACGTAATGGTGCTGCATTACCATGAGGCAGATTGCTCACATTTCTTCCTTTATAGAATTGAGCCCTACCTCAGTGGTGTTCATCATTTTGAGCATCTCCCACTGGGTGTTTAGTAACCAGCAGCATTTGTTTTTGTCTACAGGGTGAAAAAGGGTATTGCCCCGCCCCCCGTCCCCTGCTGTGCTTCAGTGCACAGTTTAAATTCTTCTGGAATGTCTTTGAACTCTGCTCAGCTCTGCTCTCCTTTGACGACCTTGGTGCAGCAAGGTTGTCTTTTTCCTGGTTGTCTTTGGCTTGTATAAGTCTGAGAGCTCTTCTCCAAGAATGACCAGTGTTGGGATGTGCATGGCAACCTGGGAACACAGTCCCCTTCATCTGGGAACAAGCTGAGTGTAGACATGCTTACTGCATTGTCTGTAAATATCCATCAGTGTGGAGGTGCCTCATTGCATATCCAGAATATATAATATCACGCCATAGTTTGCATTCCTGCCATTCAGAAGTGTTCCTTTTCCTCTTAAACATAGGGAAAACATTGTAAGTTTCAGTACAATCAGGGGTTTCCCTTCTAACCAAGTGTATCCACCCACCTCGGTGTCCCAGATTTCCTGACGTGGGGTATTTATCCTATCATTAAACCCTCCCCCATGTGACCCATTCCCCTTTTTATCCCCATGCTGGACAGCCCTACATAGGAATTCCATGTCGGATGCTGGAGCAGATGTGTTTGGGCACTGAGTTGGGGGTTTTGCCACCTCTTGAAGCCTATTCTCGGTCCACAAATGGATGCTAATGCAGATGTGTTTGTGCACTGAGTTGGGGGTTTTGCCACCTCTAGAAATCTCTCCTCCTGGGAATCTCAAGACCATGTGATATCTTCCCCTAGGTGGTACCTCCTATGCATTCTGTCCAGCTCGGTTAGGTTATCAGTGGGTTCAGTTAGGATGTCTTGAACTGTTGGGTTTGTGTCATATCGGGTTACTACCCTAACTGGTTCTATCTTGTTTGGGTGGATCTTGGCCCTTATACTAAATAAGTAGAAGTATATAAGACATTTGGCTTTGGGATTACTTCTTGGGACATGTAAAGCCTATCTGCACCCACCACATGTGGGATCCATGAAGAGACAATACATGACCTGGGTGATTATTGGGAATGCAAAAAGAAAAATTGATGGACAGAATGCTGCACAATGTCAAACAGTTATTATTGGGAGCCTACTGTGGGCATGTGCTGGTACCACGTGTTATGTCAAAATGTCCTGTGCAGTACATGTTGGATGCTGGTGTTCTGTTTGGTTTAATTGTAGGTAACGTATAAGAGGTCCATGCACAGGCACTCTCTTTCCTCTTCAGTGAATATTTTTTGACTCAGCAGTTCCTTGGTAGTGTGGGACTATCCATAGTAGGAAGATCATGCATAACCATTTAAATATATATAACTTTTGTCGCAATACTACAGTTCTAGGTATGGGCACCCTGGGAGTCGCCTGGGCTTCTCCAGTGGTTGTGCTCCTGTTGATCAGTTCATGAACGTTTAAAGTTTTGGTTCATGCAGGCTATGTTGTGGAAGAATTCAACCGCACATAGGAGAGGTGGACCCACACACTTTTTTCCTCCACCTTGAGGGGCATTGAAAAGACAATCTGGTAGGGTCCATCGAACTTAGCATGTTTCCATGTTCCGAATGTACACTTGAAGTATTGGATATGGCAGTGTGGAGTTGGCGCACTTTGAGGCTCTGTGGCAGACCTGCTTGGATAAGAAGCTAGAAGTATGTATTAGTTCTTAAAGATATACATGCAGTTTGTCTTCGAATGCTTTGGAGATAGACTCAGAACTTAAACTGGTCCTGGTTTTTGGAAAGGGTGTCCCCATCGGCCTACCAGTCACGATCTGGTGTGGGTTGAGATGTTGATCCCTGCTAGGTTTGTTTCTCAATGCACACAAGACTAGAGGGAGACTTGTAGCCATTTATTTTAAGGGTGGCAAAACGTCTACCTATTTTATTTTTAATAAATAATTTAGCCATTCTACAATGCCCTTGTTTGGGGGTGATAAGCTGAGGCTAAATTATGTGTGATGCCTAGCAGGGTACATATGTTGTTCAACATGGTGTTGACAAAGTGTTTCCCATTATCTAATCTGATAACATCTGGTACCACTCACCTGAGTATTACCTCCCTCACGGGGAAGGTTGTTGCTGCTTTGGCAACGTAATGTACGCAAGGGTCCACTTTGATCAATCTTGAGTAGGGGCAAACAACTACAATCAAATACCTGTAGTTGGCACATCGATCGATGATGTCAATTAAGTCGATGTACAGTGCCGTAAAGGGTCCTCTCGGTCTAGGGATGGACAATGCTATGACCTTGAATATGGGTTTAGGTCAGTACAATTGGCAAACAGGGCACTTGATTAAGTCCATCGCTACTACTTCCACAACATTAGGAATAAACCAATTAGCCTGAAGTTCCACCAACATATGTTCTTTTGCAGCATGTGCTGGAAGGTGCAATTGGGGCAACACTATGTTTTCTAAGCTTATAGGCATGACTGGTTTCCCCATGGGTTTGTATAACTATATGAAGTTCTGTTCTGTCTGTGTGCAGCACCTTGATTCCCACAACTGTTTCTCATGTGGCAATGCTGTATCTTGCAACTCTTTCACATATAAATTTGACATTTCTGTGTACGGTCTGTCCTGAGTGAGTGCCGTCTCTGTTGCCTGCTGTACGAGGTGTACGTGTATCTTCCCAACTGCTCTGTAAGCTGCCTTCTATTGCATCTGTGGCCATATTACAGATGGTGCCCTGGGGGCTGAAGAACCAGAACCTTTTGGACCTGGCGGCGCAGGGTACGCCCTCTGTCTTCGGAGTTCACCTGCTTCGCTACACAGAGACACGGGACACTCTGTTGGCGTTAGAAGATTGGATTTATTTAGCTGCAGCTAGTACAGTTATCCTAGAAGTACAGAAAGTAGGTTCTGAGGAGACTGCCACTTCACTCTGTGGCGCATCAGATTAAATACCATACAATACATAATTATTAACAAGACACACGCCCCAAGCATAGAAGAAAAGAGCCAATAGGGTAAGTGGAAAAACAAAGCGGAACCAGTAAGAAAGGTTCGAAAATAGAAATATCAGATGACTCGAAGAGACCTCTCCTCCAACTGTGTTTGTCATCCCACCCCGAACTAATTCATTAACAGATTATAACTAACTTGCAGGTGGTGAGATACGTTTGTGTGTATTGGAGGACAGTCGTGACACAAGAGAATGCTAGCAGGAGACAGTGAAGGCCAGTCGATAAGATATGATCAGGAAAGAATAGTGTGAGCCTACAGACACTTGAAACATGAATTAGGAAAGCCAGACAAGGATTAGTGTACTCGGCTAGTCCAAACACCAGCTTCACAAATAAAGGCCGAGGACGCATTTCGAAACCAAGCTACGGGAAAAGCAGAAAAGACTTTGTTCGCCGTGCTGCCTGAGTGATGGCAACACAAAATGGCGGCGGGTCACAAAATGGCAGGTCGATTCGATCGTGATCGAAAATCGAAGTTCCTCAGGGCGCAATGGGCGTTTGCACCCACTTTGCGCACCCCCTGGGCACTTTGGTATTACGGAAGGGGATGCAGATGCTTGTGTGCCTCCTTCTATAATATTGATAGCGCTGGCGCATTTAAAGCACCAGCGCTATCAACAGAGGGTGTTCCCTCATTTGCCTAGTGATTGCCCTAGGCAAATTAGGGAATTGTTTTGACTCTGTGCCCGCACCATATTACAGACGAGGGTGCAGAGTCAAAGAAGCCCTCAGGAGGTGCACTAACAGTGTGCCATTTAAAAGGCGGCACACTGTCAGTGCGCATCCTGAGAGCAGCCCTCTGCAGGGGGAAACGGGGGTCCCAATGACCCCAAGACATCCCCTTGCAGGCAGGTGCAGTCCCTGACTGCGCTTGCATGCACGGACATCTCTAAACCCCTTTGAAAGTGCAGGTGGGTGCCACCTGCACTGTGAACACACGGTGTGGCTGCGCGAGTTCGCAGCTGCCCTGGGGGCAGTGCATACACCATAATTGGATGCATTATCACTGTTTGCCCCTGGTGCACCTATTGAAAGGTGTGCCGTGCGCAACATTTGATAATGTGTAATGCAGCCCCTGGTTGACATGTGCATTTCCTAGTGAAATAAAGTCCTTACCTGCAGTATGTGCAGCACATTTTACTATGGCTATGCTTTTAGGTAGGGTTAATGCATTATTTCTAGTTCAAGGAGGTCATTGTGCATGACAAGTGTACTGGCCGATTTCAGAAAGGCTTGCATTTTCCACCGCTGTATGCTTGAATGCACTGTGGTGGTGAGTAGGGGTGGGCGGAATTTGCGAAATTCACTTTCGCAAATTATCGCGAAAATGTTAAAAATCTCCGCAAACACGCGGAAATATCGCGAAGATGCGGAAGTTTTTATCCCACCCGTTCGTGGTATTTTCTGCGTGGTCGCGGCTCGCCAACTTACCCATGCGGTTGCTCGCGGGCGCGGCCATCTTGTTTTCACTTGTTACGCAGTGCATGATCGCGAGAAGAAAGACGTGATCGCGCGACGCATGACGTTACTGCGGGCGCGAACTGTCGCGAGACAGCGCAAATGGCTACCAACAATCCAACATCTCGTGGAGAACGCGACCGGATCGGGAAAACTTGTCGGCGAACGTGGGGATTCAGGTAAGGCGATCACGCGCACGCGAGAATGTATTATTTTACAGCGCGAGCAAGAAACAAATTATCGCTAAGCTGCGTAATGCAGAAATGTTGACATTTTCGCGCTTTCCGCGGAACTCGAAAATGCCAAATTATCGCAATTTCCACTAACAGAACGGAATTTTGGCCCAGGCCTAGTGGTGAGATAGGTTTATTTCAAGTAAATTGTTACTGTCTTCCCCATGCTTTGGGTGAGAGCTTCAATCAATGCTATTAACTCAGCTGCCTGTGCTGAGAGGTGTAGTAGGGGGATTAGCTGTCCCGTGACCTGTAATGCTTCCAGAGGTGCGAGGCTGCAAGCTGTCACTACTGATGCCCCCATGTGTCTTACCTCTGTTTCCTATTTTATCACAGAGGACCTGTCAACAAACAGTGCCTCACTATCTGGGATCAGATCTGAAGTGATGAGGTTGGACACTGAGTAACTAAATGAAGGCCTTTATTATTATCATGGACGTGATGCCCCCTTCACCGGTCACCAGGCAGCTGCTGGTGAATGGAACCCAAGCATCAAACAAGTGAATATAGAATATGAGCAATGAACATTCTTTCATAAGATTACAACAAGATCCAAATCTGCCAGGCTGATCCAATTGGGGGTATATGTTGCACAGCCATGAATCTCCTATCCCACCTGCATTTTATGAACAATGAAGGTGGCGGGTTCACCAGGTGAAATTGCACTATTTTAAGTGATGGTATAGAGAGCATCAGTTCACAACCCAAAAACTGTTATACAGTCAGAGTGCTCTTATTCTTTTGTAAGACAGCAAACACTGAGGTGCCGATTCCGATCCGTTAAAAAAAATTACCGTACGACTCGTATCCGTATTTTTTTACGTACGAATCGTACAAGTCCCGTACAAACGGCGACGTACGATTCATACGTGAAAAATCCATACGAATGACTTCGGGAAAAGTCTACGAGACGTCCCCGGACAGTTTTACATACAATTCGTAAAACTGAAGTCCGAGGCGCAAGTACGATCCGTACCGCCCATTCGAAAACACTAGCGCATGGAAAAGGCCCCGTACGGATCGAACGCCGTACCACTCGTATCCGGGTAAACTTGTGCCCAGGACACGAGTCGTACAGCCCCCCCCTCCCCCCATATGTCAGCACCGTACCCCCCCATATCCGCACTGTACCCCAGCCCCGCATGTGTACGCACCATACCCCACCACCATACTCCAGCCCCATACATGAAGGCACCATACCCCACCACCCTACCCCAGCCCCTTACTTTTACGCACTGTACCCCACCACCATCCTCCAGCCCCTTACTTGTACGCACCGTACCCCACCACCGTACCCCAGCCCCGTACTTGGACGCACCGTACCCCAGCGCCGTACCCCATGCCCCTACTTGGATGCACCGTACCCCACCACCGTACCCCAGCCCCTTACTTGTACGCACTGTACCCCAGCACCGTACCCCAGCCCCGTACTTGGACGCACCGTACCCCAGCGCCCTACCCCAGCCCCGTACCCCAGTGCCGTACCCCAGCCCCTTACTTGTATGCACCATACCCCACCACCGTACCCCAGCCCCGTACTTGGACGCACCTTACCCCAGCGCCGTACAACATGCCCCTACTTGGACACACCGTACCCTAGTGCCCTACCCCAGCACCTTACCCCAGCACCATACCCCAACACCATACCCCAGCACCTTACTTGTACGCACCGTACCCCACCACCGTACCCCAGGCCCGTACTTGGACGCACCGTACCCCAACGCCGTACAACATGCCCCTACTTGGACACACCGTACCCTAGTGCCGTACCCCAGGCCCGGACTCGGACACACCGTACCCCAGCGCCCTACCCCAGCACCCTACTAGTATGCACCGTACCCCAATACCATACCCCAGCCCCGTACTTGGACGCACAGTACCCCACCACCATACCCCAGCATCGCGTATGTACGAACCGTACAACAACATTGCATATGCGAACACTGCACAACAACATCACATATGTACGCACCTTACATACGCTAAAATGACTCGTACAGAACCAGGACACTGTAAAACAGCACAAGGAGGGTCAATTCGACTCGCACAATACCACAAAACACGTCTACAGTACAAAAACATCTAAAAGACTGACCTGGCACATCCAAAACAGGCAAACAGAGGCCCAAACTCACAACCACCTCTTATAACACACCCACCAAAATTTCAAACCCAGCCACACCCACAAATGGACCAATAAAAAGGGCCCACACTCACAAACCATGAGCCTTTGCAACAGACCCACTGCTGACAGACACCACACACAAACAACTGCACCCATACACCTTAACTTACACACCTTCACACAACCTCCTTCACACATACTCCCTCTACACATTCACACACACACCTACACATTCTCACCCACACACCCACAACCATCCACACCCACACCCCACACCATGCCCACAGACAAGAATCCAAAGTTCTCAAGGGAGGAGCTGGACATCCTTGTCAAAGAAGTCATCAGAGTCGAGCCACAGCTCTTTGGAACATTGGTCAGACAGACCAGCATAGCCGAAAAATCACGCCTGTGGCAGAGGATCGTCGATCGGGTGAATGCTGTTGCGCCCATCAGAAGTACCAGGAAAGAATGCCAAGCCAGGTGGTACGATCTACGGAGGGCAGTCAAGCGCAAAATGAACGAGGACTATGCCCAGAGTAACATCACAGGAGGTGGGCTGCCCCGCAGATCGGTACATTACCATCCCTGGGAGGAGAAGATGATGGCCCTGCTTCCGACGGTGGGAGTACACGGAGTCGAAGGAGTTGCCGAGCCTGGTCAGTACACAAACAACTTACATAACATGGGGGTAATGGCATCCACACCCCAACTACAACAAATGCACTCACCTACCCCCAAGCCCTCACCGGACACAACCACACTCAAAAACAAAGCTCATGCCACTAACGTGTGTATGCCCCATTCACAAAGCAAGGCCATGCCATGTCCCAGCCTACACAAACCACAAACCCAAGACAGCATGTCTGGGATGCTGGGAGGGTGGGGATCACTAAACATATTGTACAACTCAGAAACAGACACCATTGCCCTCAGCCCATATGGCCCAGGTACATACCCATGCACCATGCGCAATGCACAGGGACTGGCAAAGTACTGACAAGGTATCTGACACTTGGCCCTGCTGTAGGCAGCACAAGGCCCTCCTTTGACAACTGCAAAATCTAACACAAACACAACCAGCTCAGATATCTAGTACAGGAACTCACACTCACTGACATGGCAGCATGCTCTATGGGGGGACAGATACATCACCTGGGAGACCCACTGCCAAATCACACTACACCCACCAGCAGGCCCCGTCAATCAATCAACAATCGATCAGGGTACTTGTAAGGTGCGCTACTTACCTGTGAGGGTCTCAAGGCGCTGAGGGGGGGGTCCACTACTGCTCGAACAGCCAGGTCTTGAGGAGTCATCTGAAGGCAAGTAGGTCTTGCGTCAGTCGTAGGTGGGTTGGGAGGGTGTTCCAGGTCTTGGCGGCGAGGTAGGAGAAGGATCTCCCACAGGCAGCCGTACGTTGGATGCGGGGGATAGCTGCGAGGGCGAGACTGCCGGAGCGGAGCTGGCGGGTGGGGGTGTAGAAGCTGAGACTGATGTTCAGGTAGGCTTGTCCGGCGTTTTGGAGTGCCTTGTGTGCGTGGGTGAGGAGCTTGAAGGTGCTTCTCTTGTCAATGTGGAGCCAGTGCAGGTCACTCAGGACGGGGGTGATGTGGCTGTGGTGGGGGGCGTTGATGATCAGTCGTGCGGTGGCGTTTCGGAAGCGTTATAGCCGCCGTTGGTGTGTGGATGTGAGTTCTGCGTAGAGTGCATTGCCGTAGTCCAGTCAGCTTCTGACGAGGGCCTGTGTCACTGTGCTACTTGTTTCATTCGGAATCCACCAGTAGATCCGGCGGAGCGTGCGTAGGGTGTCGTAGCAGGAGGAGGAGACGGCCTTGACCTGCTTGGACATGGAGAGGGAGGATGCGAGCATCAATCCTAGGTTGTGTGCGTGGTGGGTGGGTGTCGGTGCTGTCCCCAGAGCGATCGGCCACCAGGAGTCGTCCCAGGCTGAGGGTGTGGGTCCCAGGATGAGGACCTCCGTCTTGTCCGAGTTCTGTTTCAGATGGCTGCTCTGCATCCAGTCGGCGATGGCCCTCAGCCCTTGTGGATGTTTGTTTTGGCGGTTTGAGGGTTCTTGGTGAGGGAGAGGATGAGCTGGGTGTCGTCGGCGTAGGAGATGTTTTTGAGGTTATGGTGGTGGGCCACTTGTGTGAGGGGGACCATGTGGATGTTGAACAGCGTCGGGCTGAGGGATGATTACTCACCCCTTACACAAGCACACACCCCCGGGGCAGCCAATGGAGTTACCCACTCTCACACTGGACATGTGACACAACAAGATCAAGCCACAGCCAAAGTAGCATCCAAGCCCAAATTCGACATGTCAAACACCCTGGAGAACATTTCAATCAGCCCCCTGCAACATACCCATCCACAAGTGAACATTGATGTGAATGCTAGGCACATACAACTACCTGGAGGAACTGTGGCAACTAGAATATGTATGAAACATGGATGTCGCATTAAACAGCATTAACATTGTCTCTCTCACACAGGGCGACGTCATGGTTCTCCCCCCCAACAATGGGGGGGAAGTACCTCAGTCCCAGGCTCGGGAGGAACCGGATCCCACCGGCAGCGACACCTCACAACACTCTGTGGATGACCCCAACCCACCTGCCCCCTCTGGTGTCCAAGCCCCTGCACCACCTGCTTCAGGTACATCTGTGCCAACCACCACCCCCATTCCTGCCACATCCCAGGAGACACCCAGGATCCCTGCCCACACTGAACAACTCAGCCAGTCTGACCTGGAGGGACAAGGTTCGCCGGGCACCCAGGAGGAGGCAGCCAACACCGACACTGCCATCCCTCAGGGGTCCCGTAGACCCGAAGTGCCCACTATGGCAGGCTGGGCTCGTGTGGGCAGGGGTGGTGGGAGTGGAGGCAGGCGGAGGTGAGAACCTGACCAGACAGCTGAAGGGACCGGTATGTCACACGTACGCAACATCATGGAGGCATACCGGCGTGACACCAGGGCCATCAGTCAGGTAGTGGCGACCCTCACAGACATTAAGAATCAGCAGGCTGAGCAACACGCCAGTCAACAACAACACCAAGGACGGATGGAGGCAATACTGGCTGAGCTCCTGGCGGTGCAAAGGGACATTAGCCATTAACTCCGTCGGATCGCCGACAACATGGGCAACCCTCCGTGTGACACAAGGCGCAGACCAGCACCAGCCACAGGGAGGGAGGACGAGGAGGAGGATTCGTCCGACGGAGCGTCCCAAGCATCGTCAAGGCCTGCATGTGAGGGTCCCCGGAGGAAGGTGGGTCGTCCACAGAAAAGACCGTGAAAGGCAGCGGACCATCCACATCTCCCAGGTCACCTGGCCTGGCACCTGGCCTTCATGCGCAACAGCAGCACATCATTCACTGACATTCTCTGCCACATGGACTTGCTGGTCACAGTCTGACCAATGATGACCAACACTGTGGTCTGGACTCTGATGACTTCAAATGCAAAGGATCCCATCTCCCCCTGTGAACTTTGGATTCTATGCACCCGGTTGAGCACCTTATTTTTTCCACCAAAACACGCACCCCACCGAGAATAAAACTTTTTATTTGTCATGAGATGTTGCAGTCATTTTGCATTAGTCCACAACAAACGTGTGGGTAAATGTCAAACTATGCCTGAGTGTTGAACTAACTCCAGCCATCCATACCCTGGGATCTGAGTCCGGTACAGGACACATATGGGTCACAATGTATCATCCGATAAAGCCTGAGAGCCCAATACTCACCCGTGATGGCCTCAAGCTGCTGAGGGGGGGCTTGAAATACTGTGCGGACACACCAATCAGGAAGAGGATGATGAAGGCCTAGAGGTCATAGCTCATTTGGAGGTTCCCGGGGAGGGAGTCCCAGGTATATTTGTCCAGGCGTGAGAACCATCTCCTACATTCTGGAGTGTTGTGGAAGTGAAGAATGGTGGCCAGGCCAAGTGCGGATGCATAGAGTTGGGCCAACGGGGTCTTGGATGACAGACGTACAAGGTTGATTTTGGGGTCTGGGGTTGTTGACTGCCTCCTGAGTGTGTGTGAGGAGTGTGAAGGTCATCCTGCAGCACACAGTAATCCCTTGCAGCTATCTCAGGTGGACGGTGATGTTGATGGGGTGCGGGATGTTGAAGCTGAGTTGTGCAGATGCACCCTGGATGTGGACAAGTTTCCCGTGAGTTTGGATGTACTTGCTCCGTAGAGGGCGGGGCAGTAGTTGACACGGCTGGTGTCGTGGACCTGGGGGATGGTCTGTCTTTCCTTGGAGTGGATCTATCTGAGGATCATGTGCATCATGCAGAGGGTGTTGCAGAATGAGGTACAGATGATGGTGATTTGCATAGCAAATGTGAGTGACAAATACATGATGCACACCATCTTGTGTGCGTGGCCACTGGGTGCTTGTGTAGGGCCCCTGCGGGTGGGACACAAGGAGTTGAGCCGCTGTAAGGGGACAATCCTCAGATGCTTACCTCAGTCCTGTACAAGTCCAGCCTCAGGTGGCTGATGTTCAGCCATTCATCCACGGACCTCATGCCTTCTTGAATGTTGGAACTGGCAATGGCTGCGTCTTTGGTGAGGGTGAGGAGCACCTGGGTGTCAATGGCATACGACATGATGATGAGGTTGTGTGCGCATGTGATGGTGGAGAGGGGGGTCCTGGACACATTGAAGATTGACACGCTGAGAGATGATCCCTGGGCCATGTGCCAGATGATGCCACTATACCACATGCTGAAGGCTTGAGTCCCACTCCCATGGCCGTGCTGGTGGACGGAGCCGGTGTGGAGCAGGAGGGACATGATCTGGTTTGTGTGACAGGGCCTGGTACGTGGGGCAGCGCTGTGTATGCAGTTGGAGTTGCACACTCAAAATGCAAAGGTGTCGTGTGTGCGCTTAAGGTATGCGTGAGAGCAGGCGGTTGAGTTTCGGATAGACATTGCTTGGAGGGTGGCTGCAACATCAGACTGTTGTGTGATGTGGGTCATGCAAGGACATGAGGGTCGTGCAATGTGCACGTTGCATATGCTGACGGTCCTGCCTTTGGCACCGCATGGCCGCAACAGTGGCACAGACAAGATGACGACAGCCAAATGAATGGGTGGAGGGAGGCAGGGAGGGGCATCTTTGAGGCATGTGTGTTGCCGAATCCCGCCACTTTGTGGGCCCTTGCTGCAGGGGCCGCAGCAGCAGGCGGCATGTCCTGGAAACTATGCCAAAAGTAGCACACAAAGACAAGGATGTCATAAAGGACAACTGCAACAGGCGTATGTAAAGGAAGGAGAGTCCGGTTACCCATGGCACACCCAAAGAAAATGGATGCACAATCACCAAAGATGACTGACACAGGATCAGGAAACAGAAGGCCGAGCCGCACACAGGAGACACACCCTCAGCAGGTGTTGACGGCCCGTCGTGGGGACCAACATGCCCAAATACATACACAACCATGGACTTCATGCACAATCGAGATTCTAACCCATGAAGAATTGCATGCATGTAGCCAAACTACACATAGACTCATATGCACAATCTTGCCAGAGATGCCGCATGCAAAGTGGCAAGAGACCTGCATTGACAGAGATGAGGCACCTTGGAGGGTGAGGAACCCCTTTATTACTCAGGCTCACACTAAGGGAAATGCATCAATATGAACAGACACACAGGTCATTTGGCTGAACATGTGGGACCTACACTGGACACCCCCTTTACAACACAGATGTAGTAAATCCTAATGGCCTGGCACACAAGTTAAGGGGATGAACAAACACCCCCTGGTGCACACGGAGAGGCTGCAATTCCCCATTGAGCCTGTTATGGGGATGTCCCACACCATGTCCACCCGTAGTATCCCGTATGTTTCTGAGGGAAGTTATACACACATTGATGCCTTCATCAGAATCCACAAACCATTAGAGATGACTGTCATGAAGGTTGACTATCAATTCATGGGAGTCATGCTACATGTCATGTGCCCCATGGTGAGTCGACATGTATGCATGGTAACCCAACATGCACAGGAGCAGTCCCCACACATTCCAAACACGTAACACCCCCAAAATGCCTTGCTGCAATCCTCACCCAAAATGACAAAGATACCGCAAAACACAGGACGAACAGAGTATACCCACCAACAAGACATGCTCGTTCGTTGTGCAGCCGCAGCATCATTTGTGGCACCCTGCTATGCCTCATGATGTAGGCATTGTGTGCTGACCCTGGAAAACGTGCACAGACATGCGAAATCAGCATGTTAGCAAGACACACCACAAGGGCATTTATAGAGTGGTAATGTTTACAGTTGCGATATGCGACCTCCTCTGCCTGTGGTGGTACCAAAGCCACATGTGTCCCATCAATGGACACAATGACATGGGGCATCCCTCCCAGGGTATAGAAATCACCCTTGACACCTGTCAACTCCTCAGGAGTCGGAAAATGGATGAATTCATCCAGGTGCTCCAACATGGCTGCCAAAACATCATGCAGGACATGGCTGAACATCGTCTGGGACATGCCACCAACATCAGCTATGGTGAATTGAAACATACCTGTGGCAAAAAAATTTAGGGCTGCCATCACCTTCATCTTGGGGGTCAGCGCAGTAGGATACCTGTGTCGCGGTTGGAGGTGTGGTGCCAGCCTGTTTGTCAGGTCCTCAATCAACTGTTGGGTGAATCTGTAACGGCGTATGCAGTCACGTTCCCTCATGGCACCCAAGTCTGGCATTGGTCTGGGGACAGGCGGTGCCCTGCAGAAAATTGGAATGAATAACGAAGAGTGAGAACATAACAACATCAATGTCAATTAACTGAGCACATGCTCAACTGCTAATACACATCTGCTAAATACAGAGTCTGGTCTGTGCAATACATCCAGGACACGTATGCCAGCCAGGTGATACTCCTACGAAAAGCCAGCTACACACGTTGATTGACAAGTCTACATGACATGCCCTGAAACGAGCTGTGGGCCAGTGTCAGTGAACAGCCAGAGACATAACAAGAGTGACATACATCCACATATCAGCATTTGATGGATGTCATCTCATACAGACAGCTGACGGCAAGCTAGACGCACAGATCACATGAAATGTCAAATGTACAGATCACACACATTGTGATGAAGGGTTACACGTGAAAACAGAAAACAGAGACATTGAGACGACGCAGATATGTCCTCATGTCAAAATTTCAAGTTCAATGCATACAGACACACGTTACGTGGAAAACCACATGTGGTATGGTGTGCGCAGATGTGTGCCATGCCCATCTACACACAGACACATGTTGGATGCAGCAACAGAAGATGCAGTTGACAGGACACCAACAGCAAGCTCATGGGAACACATGACACACACATGACATAGTCACATCGGTGCACGCTGGTCGTAAATGTCAGTTGTTAGTGTCCCTGTCCCTGGCATCAGGGGACCGTTGCGGGTGGTGGTGACTGTGCCATACCAATGATGTTGTGCTTGACACATTTGTACTACATGCACACATGTGCAAAGTGTGAAGGGGAAGTGTGCCACATAGTGCCCCATCACACATGACATGTGTACACAGGTCAGCACACATCAATTGTGCAAATACATGAGGAGACATGTGCAATATCACTGCCTGACACACCTAGGCCCTGCATATGTAGGACAGCAATGACAATGACTTGATGTACATCCTTCTGCGAGTCTGAGACCTCCATTCCTTTCGTGTGCGCATCCTATCAACAGTGTAAGCATGTAAAACTCACCGTACACACTCTCTGAGGGCGTGTGTACGGTCCGTATCACTAGAGTTGTGTGGCCGTAGGTGGACATGTGGTATGGACCGTACAAGTACGGTCCGTATCACTATAGTAGTGGTGCCGTAGGAGCACGCGTGGTACGGACTGTACACACGTACGTGTACTATCAGTGTGTACACGTACGTGTACTACCAGTGCCTACACGTACGTGTACTACCAGTGCATACACGTACGTGTACTACCATTGCGTACACGTATGTGTAGGCACTGGTAGTACATGTACGTGTAGGCACTGGTAGTACACGTACGGGTACGTTTACTACCAGTGCCTATATGTACGTGTACTACCAGTGCCTACATGTACGTGTACTACCACTGCGTACACATACGTGTACTACCAGTGCCTACACGTACGTGTACTACCAGTGCCTACACATACGTGTACGCACTGGTAGTACACGTATCCATACATGTACTACCAGTGCCTACACGTATGTGTACTACCAGTGCCTACACATACGTGTAGGCACTGGTAGTACACGTACGTGTTGGCACTGGTAGTACACGTACCCGTGCGTGTACTAACAGTGCCTACACGTACGTGTAGGCACTGGTAGTACACGTACGTGTAGGCACTGGTAGTACACGTACGTGTAGGCACTGGTAGTACACGTACCTGTACGTGTACTACCAGTGCCTACACGTATGTGTAGGCACTGGTAGTACACGTACGTGTAGGCACTGGTAGTACACATACGGGTACGTGTACTACCAGTGCGTACATGTACGTGTAGGCACTGGTAGTACACGTACGTGTAGGCACTGGTAGTACACGTACATGTACGCACTGGTAGTATACGTACCCGTACATGTACTACCAGTGCCTACACATATGTGTAGGCACTGGTAGTACACGTACGTGTACGCACTGGTAGTACACGTATGTATAGGCACTGGTAGTACACGTACGGGTACGTGTCCTACCAGTGCGTACACATACGTGCCATTGGGGTACGTGTGAAACGCACCGTACCTGTGTGTGGATTAGAAAATTACATAGGGGACACATAAGGAACAAGTATTAGGCACTAAATGCATGCTGGTTGTCATGGATACAGAGTTTTCAGGTCAAATTTTTCCATCAGGTGTCCTGGAAAAGTCAGTTGGCCACAATATACAATGTTGCAAAGTGGTTGTTGACTTGACATGATGCTCAAAATTTTAACGATGCAAATGCTGTCACTGGAGTATGTGGAAAGGGATTGGAGTAAACGTAAGATGCAAATGAATCTGACCAATCACTATGTACTCCTCCAAATGAATGCCCCTCTGCAAGACAGATATAAGTCAGCCAGAACCCATGAGAGGGCACTTGCCTGCACAACTTTCCTGTTGACAACACTGCTGCTGTCTGTGCTTCCTCTGGCACCATGTCAAGGTCTGTGGAGAGGGCCCAGCCATTACCCAGGAGGAGAATGAGGCATTGCTGGATGTCATCCTCCCACAGTACACCAGCCTGTATGGGAGACCAGGGGAACAGGTGAGTGCTGACTCCACTATCGTTGACTGTGCACCTTTTTTGTGACTGTCACTTCTGGCATTGTGTCCAGGTATGACAGACATGCAATGTTGTTTAGAGTGGGTCCCAGGGGGTGAATGGCTTATGTCTCCCATGCAGAGCATGATGTAGTTCATGTGTGCACTTCTCACTTGCATTGTGCTTACTCTGACATTCACTGCATAGTGCATGACACATTCAGCCTGGCTAATCCTTTGTAACATATTTTGTATATGGTCCTGAGGTGATTCAGTGGTCCCCCCGGTGTGACAGGTGACCGTTCCCACAGATGTGTGTGATTTGAGTGGAGCTGTGGTGAGAATGTCCAAGTGATGTGTACGCCCCCTGGACATTGATGTGTGTGAATGTTCCTTGTCATGTGGATGAGTGTCTATGTGAAGTGTTGCACCACAGCTGCATGGAGGAGGCAACAGCTCTACCCATCTGATGTGAGAAGTAAGCCGTGCTGTGTGTCTGACTTGCTGAGCTAGCCCCACACCTGTGACACCCCACAGGCAAGTGGCACATGTGCAGAGTGAGGTTTGTATCCGCTGTTGCCAATGGCATGTGATTGATCTGTGCCTGTCTGTGTCTGTGTACTCTGCTGAGGTTGTGTCAGTGGCCTGGGGCATGTAACTGCTTGGAGGTGCTGTCTATCAGCCTGATGTTGCTTGTGATGCACAGTGTGTGCCATATTCATGGAGTGTGTCGCACCCCTCATGCCACCTGTGTACTTTATATGCCATGTAGTGCATTGGGGCTTCCACAGAGGCCAATGTCCATATGACAAAGATGCTATTCCTTGGCAGCATCCTATGCCCTGTTCAACATATCAAAGATGTTCAAATGTGTGTCTCTCTGACATGGAGCAGGTCTAGTGATGTTGTCTCACTTTGTCATCCTCACAGGTAACTGCCTACGCGAAGGGGGGGATCTGGAAGCAGGCCGTCAGGGCCGTGAGATCGGTGGAGGGTCGCAGTCGGCGCCTAGCCCAAGTAAGAAAACGGTGGCAGGACATCCGGTGCTGGACCCGGAGGATTGCCCGGGTCCTGCTGAAGGACTCACCTCCATGCCCCCACGGCAGGCGCTGACGCCTGACCCACCAGATGAAGCGTGTCCTGGCGGTGGTCTTCCCTGTCATGGATAGGCGGTTACAGGAGGGATAGCAGCAAGGAGGGGGTAGGTACATGTGTGTTTGTTGTATGTCACCAGCTTTTGGAAGTGCTCAGTCACCTGGATACACTGCCAGGGTTTATATGTGCAGTGCATATTCTGTTCCCCCAAGTCAACCTGTGCTGTTCTTCCTCCCTTCCCCTCCTTGACATGTGTTCCCTGGTCTGTGTGTAATCACTATTGCACATGGTCATCTAGGCTGCCAGTTAATCCAAGTGCACATTGCTTTCTGCATCATGTGTGGGGGTGGTCTTTGACATGTGTTGGTACCTTGCCTGTGCCCTGTCCTATTCAGTCATTTGGGGGTCCATATTTGTTGGCACTGATGCTGAATCTCAACATAGGAGTGTGAGGTTTCAAATTAACAGACTTGCAGCATGCATGACCGATGTTATGGCCTCAGTCATGATGTGCATGAGTGGGAGATATGCATAGTGCCGGTACGGTTGCTCATGTTACAGTCAGATCATTCCAGGACCATGGAGCAGTCTGCCCACTGCAGTCCCCTGAGACACCCTTGCCTTGGAATCATGTGTGTCATCCAACACTGTGCCCATTCTCTGTGTGTTCAGCATAGGTTGGCCTCTGTGGCATTGTTCCCTGGCCTCATTTGTATTTATCTAAAGTGTGCTACATGTGTCCACTGGACAGGGTGACCCCATTTGGCTGGTGCATCCTCACACTGGGAAGTGCCTGTGTGTCTATTTACAACTATCTGTTGATGGTTGTTTGTCACAAATATGTGTTGTCAGCCTCACGAGGTGATGTGGAGTACATTTTGGAATTCTAGATGCACATTTTAGTAAACCCAGATTAAGAGGTGTAACTTCTTCATCTGTATCAATCATATTGTCTCAGGTATGGGTTGTTTGTGCAGGCAAGGCCTACATTTCCAAACCTTATGTCTCCTTGCCAGGTCTGACCTGTGTGTGATAACTGTCTGGACAGACACTCAACATGCAGTGACCCAGTCATGTTGTGCAGGGTTTAATGTTTGTGCTTTGCAGCTTGTGTCATAAGTTTAAATACATGATTCCTGCTCATCCATTTTTGGCACCAGTGTGTGGTCCAGATGCTACATAGTTTGGTCTTTGTGTGCTGACATCTGTGTGGACATTCTTGCTTGCCATGAGGGTGTCTCCTCAGTGCAGGAGTGCCTTATTCCGACACAATTGCAGGCCCATTAGCTTATGCATTGTCCTGTGTTTTGGACATGTGTGCCACTCCACATGACAGGCAGTGGGTCAGATGTGTTGCCAACTGTGTCATCATGGTACGGATGGCTATGTGACAGGTGGCATGATTTAAGTTGTTAGTCAAGAAGTCTTGTACCTTGGCACTCACTACACTTGTCAACATGTCTTCATGTTTTCAATGCTTGACTTTGATGTTTTGTTGTGCAGGACAATAATGTGCCTGCATGACAGATGTCTCCCAAGGAAGTGCACAATAAACCACCTTTACACTTTCAGGGGACACACTGGCACATTTTAAAGAACGGCACAGTTCGAATATGACTTTTTTTCAGATTATACATATACATGTTCCCACAGTGTGGTGGCATTTGGGTAAGTCCTTGGTTGCTGATACCAACTTACGAGTGTCAAGTCATCCAGACCGCCGTGGTGCCATGTATATGTACTTACTGAAACCCCATTTCTTTCTAACAGTGGCTTATTTGAATAAGGCTGGCAGCTCATACAATGACCGTGTAAATGTTGTTTTGTGTGCACCTCCTTGTGTGACTTCTTTTATACAGGCACATGTGTGTTCTGTTCACAAAGTGGCACATTCACACATTCTAAACATGTAGATTGTGTAAAGTGGTGTGATTACCAAGGAATCACAATGTATTTCGTTTGGGTTTCCAACGTACTTACAGGTCTCTGAGTGTGGGGACACCTTCAGCATTGAGGTCTGTTATTTAGCCTTGGGTGCACCAATACTGTTTCGTTCACAGTACACAAGAGGTGGCATGCCTTCATAGTATTGCTGTGCTCAACTGTTCCCAGACACTAGCTTCTCAGTATATTTTGATATCAAGTTATTTGCTGTTGTGTCCTATTTTTCCTTGTTTCAGAGTGGCATGGTGGGTCAACCAACTGTGGAGTGCAGGGCTTACATATGTGGGGAGTCATCTAGATGTTACTCATGATGCATTTCCTGATATGCACTGTGACCCATTTTGTTTGGACTCATGTGTCAGATGTATACAGGTGACTGATTATTTTCTGTATCTTCACCTTGCCCACAGCATCATCAGAGGACACCGAGGGAGACACCTGCACAGACCTGGAGGAGGGATCCAGCACTGGTGCCACCACTGCTGGCGAGTCTGCGGGAGCAAGTGGCACGGAGGGCAAGGGGAGTCAGGCGGAGGACCTGTCTGGTGGCGACACCGACTACGACGCTGACGGATCCGAGGCTGAACTCCTCCAGGGGGCGGTGGCTGCTACAACACCTGGCAGCAGAACAACATCTGTCCCCGCCTCCTCGATTCCCATCACCGCCCTCCCAGTTGCTCCAGTCCCTTCTGTCCGTGCAGGGCACCACCATGTCTCCTTTGTGCCAGGCACCGCACCCCCTGCCCCTGTCACCCCTGCTGCCCTCACTGCAGAGTCTGTGGACATTCAGCGGCAGTTGCAGGTTGGCCAGACATCGATGTTGAATGTCCTCCATGGCCACACCAGACTGCTGACACAGATGGTGTCGTTCATGGAGGGCATGTCAGCAGCGATGTCTGACCAATGGATGTTGCTGAGGTCCATGGACTCTTCACTGACGGCAGCAGTGAGTCTCCTGCAGTGCTTCATCCCCCCCTACCCCAGCCCCATCCACACTTCCCACTCCCATGCCTGTCTCATGCACACCCAGACATTCCCAAGCATGCACCCCACCAGACACAGGCAGCACACCAACATGTAAGGGCAAACACACACCTCCTGGCTCGCACACTCAGGGGGATAAAGGCACACCCACTGGGTCTGGGGCACACAGGCATACACGCAGCCACAGTCTGAGGCCGCATGCCTCACTACCCAGTGCCTCCAAAGGCACTCCCCTTGGCTCCCCTGCCACACAGTCAGACAAGGAGAGCAACATGTCTGTGCTGGGCCTCAGCCCCACTGGGTCACCAGCCCGCAAACGGGCAAGGCACTCCCCGGGTAGGGGAGTTGCATCCCCCCCATGTCTACCCCCTCCCCCAGTAGCGCTGCACCCCATCCCTCCGACCCCCCCTCCTTTGTGCCTGTGGTTTCTTCCGGTGCAGGGGTTACTCTGGACGCCCTGGCAGAAGTGTGCAGCGCCGAGCTCACCTCCACCTTTGGCGCTGCCCCACCCCCTGTGGTGGAGGCATCCGGCCCTGCACCAACCAGACCTACCCTTACACCTCCTGTCCCTGCGGTGCCTGGTCCTATCCCACATGATGCCCCCCCCAGTCGACGAACCTGAGGGTTCTAATGTGCAGGCAAGCTAGGGGAGACACGTGCCCATGTGTCCCCCCAAGGACTTCTATTCTGGACTGGCCATTGGCCTTTGTTTATAGTGTTCTGGAAAAACAATTATTATCTTATGCTGATTAAAGCATTTTCTTTGTACTTTGAAAACTATTGCATTTCAGGTATTGATGTTGGTGCTGATGCTCCAGGAGTTGGGGTTGTGGTAATGTGTTATGTTTCGGGCAAAGGTTCGAGTCTGATGGTCACGAGGTGGCCCATGTGATCTGCGTGCCATCACAAGGTCTCTGCAAAGGATCTTTGGTCGTGTGTGTTATTTGTTTTTGAGACATTCTACCAAGGAGTGTCCCTTCCTCCGTGGCATCCGACATCTTCCCTGCAGAGAGTTGCACAATTGTTGTGCTGACCTGTGTATACATTCCCTTTGTTGGTGACGGATCTCTTCAACTATGGCCATGCCTGCTCAGCAATGTCTCCGGCTGCATCGTCTGTGCCATCCTTGCTAGTCACTGTACTTGTGTATTGGGTATGTTGCCATGCCTTCATGGAGAAATTCTCCTTTTTCCACACTACGCATGTGTGTAATCCCAGCCTAGCACACATTTGGTACTTGTTCTGCAGGGTATTTGGGCACCTGACTCACAATTGTGGGCATTGTATCTGTGGGAACTCCACCCTATTCCTTCCATGAGAGACAACATCTTGGTGGCTGTCCCAGCACCTGTACATTCCTATCAGTCCTGGAATGTGCGTGACAGTGTGTGTTCCCTTTGGCTCTCTTAGTTAAGTAGGCATTGACATGACTATACAGTCTTGTGGCATGATCTCAGTGTGTGTATTGTGCTGCATCTGCCAGGGGTGGGTATGCATGTGTCATTTGTCCTCACACCCAAAAGTGGTGTGTCATGCAGTGGGAGAAAGACATCCATCCTCATGGGAGTGGGACACTGCCGTCAGTGATGTGTTGTTATGGCACCATCAACATAGTCGAAAACTAGGGATGCGTACACACACCCATGGAGTTGTGGTCATCTGATAATGATGTACACACCCCCATGTCTCTGTCCACTACTGTGAGTGATAAGCACCCACCCCCATGTCTCTGTCCACTGTTGGGAGTGATAGGCACCCACCCCCATGTCTCTGTCCACTGCTGGGAGTGATAAGCACCCACCCCCCACATGTCTCTGTCCACTGCTGGGAGTGATAGGCACCCACCCCTCACATGTCTCTGTCCACTGCTGGGAGTCCTCTGCACCCACCCATCACATGTCTCTGTCCACTGCTGGGAGTGATAAGCACCCACCCCTCACATGTCTCTGTCCACTGCTGGGAGTGATAGGCACACACCCCTCACATGTCTCTGTCCACTGCTGGGAGTCCTCTGCACCCACCCCTCATATGTCTGGGCACTGCTGGGAGTCCTCTGCACCCACCCCTCACATGTCTCTGTCCACTGCTTTGAGTGATAGGCACCCACCCCTCACATGTCTCTGTCCACTGCTGGTTGTCCTCCGCACCCACCACTCATATGTCTGGGCACTGCTGGGAGTCCTCTGCACCCACCCCTCATATGTCTGGGCACTGCTGGTAGTGATATGCACCCACCCCTCATATGTCTGGGCACTGCTGGGAGTCCTCTGCACCCACCCCTCATATGTCTGGGCACTGCTGGTAGTGATATGCACCCACCCCTCATATGTCTGGGCACTGCTGGGAATCCTCTGCACCCACCCCTCATATGTCTGGGCACTGCTGGGAGTCCTCTGCTCCCACCCCTCATATGTCTGGGCACTGCTGGGAGTCCTCTGCACCCACCCCTCATATGTCTGGGCACTGCTGGTAGTGATATGCACCCACCCTCCATATGTCTGGGCACTGCTGGGAGTCCTCTGCACCCACCCCTCATATGTCTGGGCACTGCTGGTAGTGATATGCACCCACCCCTCATATGTCTGGGCACTGCTGGGAGTCCTATGCACCCTGCCCTCATATGTCTGGGCACTGCTGGGAGTCCTCTGCACCCACCCCTCAAATGTCTGGGCACTGCTGGAAGTCCTCTGCACCCACCCCTCATATGTCTGGGCACTGCTGGTAATGATATGCACCCACCCCTCATATGTCTGGGCACTGCTGGTAGTGATATGCACCCACTCCTCATATGTCTGGGCACTGCTGGGAGCCCTCTGCACCCACCCCTTATATGTCTGGGCACTGCTGGGAGTCCTCTGCACCCACCCCCTCATATGTCTGGGCACTGCTGGGATTCTTCTGCACCCACCCCTCATATGTCTGGGCACTGCTGGTAGTGATATGCACCCACCCCTCATATGTCTGGGCACTGCTGGGAGTCCTCTGCACCCACCCCTCATATGTCTGGACACTGCTGGTAGTGATATGCACCCACCCCTCATATGTCTGGGCCCTACTCGGTGTCCTCTGCACCCACCCCTCACATGTCTCTGTCCACTGCTGGGAGTGATAGGCACCTACCCCTCACATGTCTCTGTCCACTGCTGGGAGTGATAGGCACCCACCCCTCACATGTCTCTATCCACTGCTGGTATTCCTCTGCACCCACACCTCACATGTCTTTGTCCACTGCTGGGTATCCTAAGCAGCCACCCACCCACCCACCCACCCGCACCCTTGGTGCAGTACACTGCTATCCTGGGCATACACACACCCCAATATACTGGTTATATGCTGTACCAGGCCCTAAGCCAAAATTTGTGGCGTGTGTACGCCTTGTATCACAAATGTACTGGTGCCTTAGGGGTACGGGTGATGCGGTCCATACCCCCGCATTCATAGGTTGGGTACGGTCTGTACCACGTGTACCCCTACATCACCACTACAATGGTGGTACGGACCGTACCCACACTCTGAGTCTGTGTGTACAGTCCGTACCACCATTGTAGTGGTGATGTAGGGGTACGCGTGGTACGGACCGTACCCACGCTCTGAGGGTGTGGGTACGGTCCGTACTACCATTGTAGTGGTGATGTAGGGGTACACGTGGTATGGACCGTACCCACGCTCTGAGGGCGTGGGTACGGTCCGTACCACCATTGTAGTGGTGATATAGTGGTACGCGTGGTACGGACCGTACCCACACTCTAAGGGCGTGCGTACGGTCCGAATCGGTCTGAATTGGCCAAAAGAAAGGCCCCTTCTTCCAGCCCTTCCAAAAACGTTAGAATTAAAAACGCGCCTCATATTAGATTGTGCTTTGTCGAGGGCGGTAAAGGTAGATACAAATTTGCCAATAGACTTAATCATATCCTCACCAGAGATGAGGCCATTGGGATTTTGGGAGGGTTCCTTTTCAGCCATATCACCTAGTTTGGGGTTAATCTTCGTAAGAATGACTATCCTTCTCTCAATGTTAAGGCTTGCATTTGCATTGCCAAGGAGAACGATGGCCCTTTGGCTCCAACCTCTGATGAGATCGGTGTCAAGAGGAGTGCCATTAATGTGACATTCTTCAGCCTTATCTAAAATTCTACATACCTTTCCTGGGGTCTCTTCCGAGTTTGAACAGAAACTTGATCAAGTCCAGGGTCAAGGTTGGGGTCTGAAAGACCTTATTCTGTATTGCGGGTCTAGAACACTTGGCCCTGAGGATACTATGAGTATCTCTTGTCAGGGCGTTTCTGAGCCATCTCCTAATGAATTCCGCAACATGGTCTTGGGGAAACCATTCAGAGCTTCAGGGGTGAGAGATGTTAAGGGGTGAAAACATTTCCTTGCCCAAAGGGTTGAGGATGACATTCTTAGACAAGGACAGGCTTTCTTCCTCAGTAGGTTGACTGTTAAATTCAAAGTCCTCATCGTCTAAGTCAAGGCAAGAATAAGGGGACATATCCTCGTCCTCAGTATCAATGTCAGTATTGTTATGAGCACTTCGATAGTTTGTGCCGCTGTGGACACCCATATTAGTTGTGCCGCAAGGGACACCTGAATAGTTTGTGCCGCTATGGACAACCGAAGTATTCGAGATGCGAGGATCTCCCATAAGGTTAGAGGTGTTAAGACCTCCCAAATTAATTGAGGTGTTAGGACCTCCCATAGTGCTCTGGTTAGGCTCAATATTCTTAGATTATTTAGCTCTTTTCCCCCTATTAGTGGGCATATCATTATGAATGGTAGTAGAGCCTTCATTAGAGCCATTCTGTTCAGAAGGAAGGGGTCTTTTAGCAGACATAACCTCCTTAAGGGTATCCAGCATACAGGACCTCATTTCTCTTTGAATAAATTGTTTAAAAGAGTCATCCTTAAAATTGGGCGAGCTTGCCACAGCGTCATCATAATCTAAATCCGGCATTTAGTCTCAGAAGGTAGTTATTCCAGTATAGATTGATTAGGAAAAGGCTGATAAATGCCCCCTTTTTTGTGGCGAACAATGTAAATGATCAAAAATCTCACCCTATTAATTTTTTTTTTGTCTTTAAAATATGAGGGGCAAAGCCTAGGGTAAAACGCAGAGAAAAACACCAAATATCACAGGAATGAGTGATCGGCAGCAGCTGATTAAAGGTGAGCAACTGTCAGAAGGTGCTCGAGCTCAGCTGCTGCCGGGGGGTGCGGAGGAAAGGACCTTGGCAACGGGAGGATGCGGCACTCCCGTTGCCAAGGTCCACTCGTCGAAACGAGTCGGAAACAGGCAGCGCTTGAGCAAGGGGACACGAAGCCAAAAGAAAAAGGCAGCGCAGGCCAAACAAATATGATTCAACAATTTAGGAAATGGGGGCAAGGAAGCGCGACTTCCGTGCTCTCTGCAAGCGCATTAATTGAGCAAGGCAAGAAAAACATGCAACGAGGTAGGATCAAAAAAGAGACTGAACCGCACAAAGCGCATGCGCCCGCCCAAAGGAAGGTAGAGAACCAGAACTCCGGTGAGGAGGAGGGAAAGGAGGGCGGGGGTTGCCGAAAGATACCATAAATTGGAAATCAAGGCATTGGGAATGTGGGAGGAAAGGCGGGAGAGGGGTAAAGCCCTTTCAAGTAGCTGTAGGGGTAGCAAAAGCAAAGGCAAGGTAACACAGAAAGAATCACAATATGTGATGGTAATATAAAGGAACTTATCTGCTTGAGAGCCGAATTTAAAAGAGGCAGTCTGTTTGGTGCTCATGCCTTTTATACTATCTGACTGTTCCATTCTAGAACTCTTTTACCTTGTGATGTAGTGCGGCTGCTTGTGACTGCATTAAAAGATAATGCATAATGTTAGCCTCCGTGTCTGTAATGAAATCCAGATTCTCTAGTCATGTTAATAGGAGAATTGCAATTCCTTACTATAATCGGGTGTCACTAACACAGGTGAACATGTTATCTCGGTTTTGGATTTACAGAAAGTATTGTGCATTTCGGGTATCCACGTTAGTTTCACACTGCTGGTCTTTGTCCTTTTCAGAGCTTCAAGTAAGGGGCGATGATAGTGCTGTAATCAAAAATCCACTTCCTGATGCAATTGCAAAGGCCTAGGAATTTGTTGTATATTCTTTTTAGTTTGTGGTGGTGGCAAGCCATAATGGAGTTCACATGTTCTAGGGTGACCCGTTGACTGGCCTCTGAAATCAGTTGTCCTAAAAAGCTAACATACTGCTGTATATATTGCTCCTTGTCCTTCTCCACTTTGTATCCCTTCCCAGCTAGTGCAACAAGGAGGTCTATTGTGTCCTGACAACATATTGCTTCAGAGGGACTACATATCAGAATGTCATCTGCATATTGCATCAGGATGCTATTTGACCGGAAGTTAGCGAGAGCCCTACTCAGTATTTGATTAAAGATATTTGCAGGCTCACAGTACCCTTGTGGCAATCTAAGGAATAGCAACTTAACAGATTGAAATGTAAATGCAGTCAGGGATTGACAATCGGGGTGTAGCAGGATGCTAAATATTTGATTTTTTATATAGATTATGGAAAAGTAATTTGCATCCACCAGTATGTTGGTTAAGATGATGGAGGAGTCTGGTACTATAAGGAATTCTGGGACCACAATGTCATTGAGGGGGCGTAGGTCTTGTACGAAGCGCCATTTACCGCTTCGCTCTTTTTTACTGGGCAAATCAGAGTGTTACATGGGGATATTCCCATGTAGAGGACCTCCTGATAAATTAGAGCCTGGATTGTGGTGTTATGACCAAATCGGCTTCAGTGGGTATTGGCGCACTCTGGGCAGGGCAGCCCCTTCTCTCAATGCTATTTTCATGGGTTTGGCGGTATTGATGAGACCCACGTAATACGACTCTTTTGCTCACAGTTGCGCCAATACTTTTGACAAGTCCTGCTCCTGGAAGGCTGTCAGTGATGCCATTGGTCCCGGGGCCTTATTTTGTAGTTCTACTCTAACCTTTACTGGGTCTTTAAAAAAAACTGTTAAAGTTCCTGGGAACTCGTCCAACAGCTGGTCATCTGTTACCTCCTGTACATGGCCAAGTGTTACAAAGATTATACAACCCCAAATCATGTCTCCCTGGTCGGTGGATAGCAAGACCCCATAAGCAGGCCGTATTTATGCTGACTTTAAGCAGAGAAACACTTCCTCTTGGGGTTCCCCGTCATGGTGTACCTCTCGGCTGCGTGCAAATTGGTTGGGCAGTTGCAACTTCTGTCCCAACTATTCCGGCATATTTGCTACAATCATTAGGACTTCCTTAGTGAAGGCAGTCGTATCGGCGTGTGATGCTCTCATTGGTTCACCTGTGCTGTGGGGGCGCTGTAATGACATGAGTCTTAGGGGTGAAACTCCAGGGTTGGAGCAGGTCATAGTCCCGTGAGTGGTCATGTTTAGTTTGTCCATTAAATCTTGCTCCAATAGATTAGCTGGGGATGATGGTGTTACTGTTTTAGTCTGCTCACCCATTAGGCTGCTTATCAAACTCGGATTGTCCCCTATCACTAGGTTGATACCTGTGGTGTTTTTCTCGAAGCATGTAATCCATTACCTGGACCCATCCAGCAATGACAATACTTTTATAAAAGTGTTGTCTTCCTTTTTGGCTAATAAATAACGGGTTTAGTTTATCTTTGTCATGCACCCTTACAGAGCAACATGTATCCTCATCACAGCTTCCTTCGTATTCATGCACAATTGTCATTTTGTTTTTCCAACGTCACGGTGGGTAATCACCAGGCTGCTTTGATCCTTTATCTCTTGATCAGACCCTCTTCTTTGCTGAATGGATGGTGTGGCTCTTAGCCCTGCTAGTTGCCTTTCATCTACCTTTGAGTCTTTCCAGTGCTGCACCCTGTACCTGATCCCACTTTCCTCATGAAAAGATCAGGCTGTTCTGTACTTTTGCTTGAACTCCTAGTTGCATGCCCTTTCTCTTTCAAGCACCAGCTCAAATCTCTCTACCTCATGCCATCTGGCCTGTCTTTTTTGCTCTGATCTAGGTACTGTTTTGTTATCTTGGCTTCACCTTCAAATTGACTCTCCATTTCCTCCTTGTCTACCTGGGCAAACTTGTAGCCTTTCCCCTATCACCGGCTCTGAGGTACTGGGGCTTCTGTCATCTCCTGAGCCTGCTGAGTTGCTATAGAGAACACCACAAACTTCCTGATACTCGGTTTTGCTTGCTTGAACCAGCAGGAGTGTGTATTTTACTTGCCTTTGAGGTGTTGTGTGTTGAACGTGGTGGACGAGGAGTTGAGATTTTGGGGTCTTTCCCTCAGGACTTAGGCTGCGCTGGAGGCATCTGGGCTTGCCCCCCCTTAAGCAGCAACAGTGGCCGCCTATCTTGCAGTAGGCTGCACCACAAAGGGGTGCAGCCCCTCGTGTTATTCACAGAGGTGAAGGTGACAGAAGGTGATAATCCTGGTAGTGGATACACCCTCTGCGAGCTTTAGCAGTGCTGGGCGAGAGCATGCCAGGTTGTGCGCTGCTGCTCTAGGATCAGGAACACCCAACAACAGTTTATGGTGGGCGGACATCCTGGATAGGGACTGGGAACTGATTGACCTGCTAGTTGTGGAGGTTGCAGGGATTGGTAAGTAATAATTATTTATTTGTTGTGTTCTATCTATACTAATATTTGTTTCCAAAATAGCAAGCATGCTGCTCACACTCAGGTACGTTAAGTTTATGTTACAAATACTATGTGATCATCCTGGAGTAGACTAATCCTACTCCTTTGCGCTCATTCATTAGTAAATGGACCTAAATCCTGAAGCCACAATAGTGCACTGATAGATGGGTTTGGCTTAACCACTGAGCAGTACAGGTTGAAGTTCAGAGACAACCAAAAGGCACAGACTCAGGACTGGACTGACTTTGTAGATTGTGCAACCAAGGCTCTTGAGGCTTGGCTAGTTGGCAGTAGGGTTACTGATTTCAAGGGATTGTATAATCTAATGAGTTAACAGATCCTTAATAATTGCCAGAACCAGTTGTTGCATCAATACCTGGTGGACTCAGATCTGACCTCTCCCCAAGAATTGGGAAAGAAGGCAGACAAGTGGGTCAGAACTAGGGTGAGGCAGAAAACCCAGAACCAAGGGGGTGACACAAAGAAGCAAGATTCTAAAGGCTCTGAGAAAGTTGGGGATAAGTCAAAAGATCAGAAGTCTTCACAAGGGCCCCAAAAATCTGCATCTGGTGGAGAGTCACAATCCAACAAGGGAAAAGGCCAAAAGAAGCCCTGGTGCAAATTCTGTAAACAGAAAGGGCACTGGACTTCTGATTGTAACAAGTCCAAAGACCAAACCACCACCACTCCTGCCCCTAAGGCAACTGTTCCCCCTACTTCAGCTACTGGTGGAGGTGGTACTCAGAATAAGGGTGTAGTAGGGTTGACCCTGGGTTCTGAAGTGGACTCTGGCCTAGTCAGAGTATCCACTCAGGCATTACTGATTTGTGATGGAGAGATTGATATGTACTTCCTAGTGCGCCCCAGTAATCTGGGCAAATACAAACAGCAGCCTGTAATAAATGGCAAACAGGCTTTGGCATTTAGGGACACAGGTGCTAGTGTCACCATGGTGGAAGAGGATCTTGTGGACCCTGGACAGATCATCCTGGACAAAGTGTACCAGGTGACCAATGCAAGCAATGTCAGGGCCAACCATAGTCTGGCAGTTGTGAATTTCTCCTGGGGAGGGGTAACTGGCCTCAAGAAGGTAGTAGTCAGTTCCGACCTCCCTGTCGAATGTCTATTGAGCAATGATCTTGAGACCTCAGCCTGGTCTGAAGTAGATTTATGGACTCATGCCACCACTAGGATAGCTTTCTTTAAAGGTTGTCTTAAACCTACTACCATTAGAGTCGAATTATACTGGTGCAAGGTGTGCACTTTAACTAGTGAACAGCATATACCAGGCCAACTTCTCACACAGACAAACGCAAGAGAGGTCAGAAAGGGGCAAGTGAGGTGCAAAATCAGGCAAACAATTTGTAGAAAGAGGCACAAGATGTGCAGAAAGAAGAAAAAAGGTGCAGGAAGAAGCAAGAGGAGTACAGAAAGAGGAAGAAAGCTGCAGAAAGAGGCAAGAAAGTGGCAGAAAGGCAAGACAAGTGCAGAAAAAGGCAGGAGAATTGCAGAAAGAAGTGAGAGTGTGCAGAAAGAGGCAAGAGAAGTGCAGAAAGAAGCAAGCAAAGTGCAGAAAGAAGCAAGAGGTGCAGAAGGAAGAGAGTGATGTAAAAAAGAGGCAAGAGAGGTGCAGCAAGAAGCAACGGAGGTGCAGTAAGAGGTAATAGAGTTACAGAAAAAGTCAAGTGAGGTGCATAAAGGGCAAAAGAGTTGCAGAAAGAGGCAAGAGAAGAGCAGAAAGAGGAAGAAAGGTACAGAAAGAAGCAAGAGAAATGCAGCAAGATGCAAGAGAGGTGCAGAAAGATGCAAGAGGGGCAAAGAAAGAAGCAGGAGAGGTTTGTGCACCATTACTACCAATTTAACACCCACAATTTGCAATAAGTAACAGGTGACCATTGGGCCTTCCACTACACTGTAACACGTGTCGCTGCATTTTTGGTTACGTTTGAGCCGTTTGAGCTGGAAAAAAGATTTTTTTTCAAATTTTAAGATTATGTGACAGATGATGGATTATATGGCAAATGCGGAAAATGTATAATAATGCGAAAATTGGCATGGCAGAACAGTCGTATAATTAAGTGGCCATTCTCATATCTTTGACTAGGTCCAGAAGTGCTCCTCAGTGGTTGCTTCTTTTTTTGTCTCATTGGGTTTATTGTTTAGCTTCTTTGGAAACGAAGAAGACTAAACCTGAGGCCACCACTCCACAACACAGAGTAGCATACGACATAATTACTCTCCATAACACATAATCCCACTCTACATAATTCCTATACACTAAATACAACATACTTTCTATCCATATAATTTCACTACACAACATACCAAATAAGTCCACTACACACAACGTACATCCACTCCACAAATGCGAGATCTATTGCATTGAAAATGCTTGTTTAACTAGTAGTCATGTTTGCAGAGTGGTGGAGAAAGGGGGCTGGGCCTCTGGCCATTGCTCAGGAATTCTGCTGCGCAGAACATACAGGAGGTACCAGGACAGCTTCTTGGCTACCAAGGTCCCTAAGGAGTAAAGTGGACTCCATCCCCCAACCAGTAGTGCACCAGGAGGAATGTTTGCAGAGTGGAGGAGAAAAGGGATATGGTCTCCATAGACCTCTTAGCAATTCCACTATGTGGGACTTACTGGAGATAACAGGAGGGCTAGTTGGCCCCCAAGGGTGTCCTTGTGGGCCAACTTCCTCTCCTATTACCTCCAGTAAGTCCCACAAAGTAGGATTACTGAGTTCTGATAGAATGCTGCGCTCCCTTTCTCCACCACTCTGCAAATGCGCCTCCTGGTGTTCTTGGTTGGAGGATGAAGTCCTCTTCACTGCTGGGGGTCCTTAGGGGCCAACTAGCCTACCTGTTACCTCCAGTAAGCCCCACACAGTGAGATTGCTGAGAGGGGGACGCAGGCCACGCCCCCTTTCTCCACCACTCTGCAAATGCAATCTAGACCGAAACACAGAGATAAGGCAACTAATATTAACTGAATTATTATAGAGACAAAGCCCTTCACTGACACACCTTACTCTGCTCAGGTCTGAACATCTCTCCTACAGGAAACACATTATTAGAGATAAGGCTGCTTTCTTTTACACCCAACTTGACAGTGCAAAGAACAGACCAAAGGACCTTTCAACATAATTAAGCAAAAACTACCCTCACTTCCCACCATGGAATAATAGCCACCAACGTAGGCTGTGAAAAAACAACTTTTTTACAGAGAAAATTGAGAAAATCTAACAATCCCTCACCTAATGTAACAAGTCTGTCTCCTCAGCCCTCCTCCTCTGATAATGAAGACACACTTGTCTCCATGGGAACTCCCCATCCAGGCTTTACTTAAGACCTGAGTGACCCACAAATAGCTTAAGTCAATCATGATCTTCTCCTACTGAAAAACAATGCCAACTGACCAGAGTTGAAACCCTTAACAGAAGGTGACTGTTGAGTCCACAGCACCTTGAGACCCTGAGAGGTGAGTAGCCATGCTTCACAAACCTTGATTTATTTGTTGATTGGTTTATTGATTGAGTGATAATTGTGACCTTAAAGCCCACTATCTATTTTATCGACCTCCTCCCTTCCACCCTAGTACAGAACCCTAACTGCATCATCTCCCCATTCTTGACCAAATTCATCAATGCTTCCTCTCATCGGGCTGTGTAACTGATTTCTTTCAACTAGGCCAAATCACACATATTCTCAAAAAACCTGGGGTGGATCCTCAAGACATCAGCAACTTCAGACCTGTCACTGACCTTCCTTTCTTATCTAAAGTGATCGAAAATTGTGTCCGAATACAACTCAAACAACGCATTGATTAGTTCAACCATCATGATACCTTCCAATCAGGGTTTATAAAGGTTGTAGCACAGAAACTGCTATGCTGAATATATCAGATGAGATTCTCAGACTCCTGCCTCTCAATCCTACTTGACCTATCGACGGCATTTGACACAGTTAATTATCAAGCTTTACTTGAGACCCTCAAAACCACACTGGCATCAATGGCATGGTTTTGAGATGGATAACATCACTCTCAACAAAAAGAAATCAACAGCGATCTCTCTTAACCTAGACGAGTTACTTAAGTAGTTCCACAAGGCTTCATTCTCTCTCCAGCCCTTTTTAATCTTTTCATTGAACACCTCACATTTATTCTGAAC
Source organism: Triturus cristatus (assembly GCF_964204655.1). NCBI lineage: Eukaryota > Metazoa > Chordata > Amphibia > Caudata > Salamandridae > Triturus > Triturus cristatus. The sequence goes on from NC_140591.1 coordinate 538,157,409, forward strand.
CAAGTGGCTGTCAAATATCACTTAAACACCAATGACACACAACTGTACTACAAAATAACACCTCAAAGAGACATTAACCGTCTGAAGCCATTCAAAGCTGAAACCCAGTAGAATGGAATTTCTGCTCTTTTCCCCCATAACAAACTGTTGCAAATCCAAGAATGACTCGTAAATATGGAAGCTCTAAACTGTTTTCTCTCTCTCTCCAACTTCATGAAATCCCTGGGAATAATCCTTGACAAAAGAATGCCAGTGAAAGAGTACATCAACAACTCAGCCAAATTGGTGCTCTACACCTTAAATCATCTCAAGAAAATAAAACCATGTATCCCCCCTGACAATCTAAAAATCATAGAGATATCACTAGTCCTCTCAAAGTACAACTATGGTAACGCCATCCTCACTGGGGTCCAAAAAAGACATCTTGCACCTCTAAATACAACTCCCAATGTACCCACCAGACTCCTCACAGGAATGAAACTATGTTACCACATCTCACCTGGTCTCAAGAGTCTCAATTGGTTTCCCATAGAACTAAGTACATCTTCAAGACAGTTTGTATCACCCACACAGCCCTTCCCACTGTTAACCCAAATTATCTGGAAAACAAGCTTTTGAGAGAGGAAAAAAAACAGGCATGAGATGCTTCAACTTACTTCTCCTCATCTCTCTCAAACTGAAAAGAACTCATCCCAGAAGCGGTTGTTCTCATGAAACGCCCTAAGGATTTGGAACTCACTTCCTAAGGATCTCCATTGTAATCCCTCCTATACTTGTTTCAAACAGAACCTCAAATCTCTATTGATGAAAACATTTTCAACCAGGTACCAACCTGATTCGCCGTACCCATTCACCCACCGCACATACAGGATCACTCGTTACAGTTGCTTGAACCACTCAGCGAGCCCATTTTTTGTTAACGCCACTGATCACTGATCTATATAGTTGGTGCAGAGACAGAATATTGAGTAAAAAATATCGAGTTGCACAGGAATCGAGTCATTAATATTGTGGTTCAGAAATATTGACAGCAAAAATATTGTGGTCAAGAATATTGACTTAAGGTAAGTAATATCGATTTTAAAAATATTGAAGTGTTTAATATTGGTCGCAAAAATATAGTTGTCAAAAATATTGTTTTTTTATTCATGTTATGTATTTTAGTATATATTTTATATGTATGCAATGTATGTTTTTTGCATAAGATTTGTTGGAAGTTTTAATATATGTGTTACGTTTTTAGTAGTTATTAATTGTTTTTAATTTGAATTTTGCTTTTTTAGTCCCGTAGCAGGTTGTGGGTTAATATTGGAATAGGGTGGGAAGAAATGTAATTATATTAAATGTATTGATTATTTTCTATTTATTAATATTTGCTTAATTGAGGTGTTATAGTTGTAACTGTGTAAAGTAATTTATAATTAATTAATTAATTGTCATTAATTAATACATTGGTAATTAATTATGGTAATTGTGTACTTAATTTTAGGTGTGTGTTGTGTTGTTTATAGGTTTAAAGGGTGGAAAGTAATTAATTTTTAATTGATGATGAATTAATATTAGGAAGTTAATTAATTTTAATTAATTAATTGGTACTTAATCATGGCAATTGTGTAACTAACTTTAGGTGTGTGTTGTGGTGTTTATAGGAGTAAAGGGTGGGAAGTCATTTGTATTTATATAATTAATATATAGTTGTTAATTAATGTTAATTATTTTATATCTGTTTCAGGTAATTGTTTATTTTTTGTGTGTTTTTTTTACTTTTAAAGGGGTAAAGGATGGGTATTAAACACATTTTAATTACTTTATTATTAGCTGTTAATAGTAATAGTTTTTAATTTAAAAACAAGTTTTAATTGTGTTTTATTATTTTATAGATCCATTTAGGTGTGTGTTGTTGATATTATAGTGTTAAAGTGTGTGTAGTCAATTAATGTTTTTAGTTTTTTATTATTAACATTTTTTATTTGATTATTAATTCTGTTCATTATGGAAGTCAATTTATTTAAAAATGTTGAAGTGTTTTGTTATTGGTGGGGTGTTATAATGTAGGAAATAAAATAAAGACATTTATGTATTATTTAATTTTTTTGTTTGTAAATATTTTCGTATTCAAAAGAATTATTTATTATAAATATATCTAATATTTTATTTTATATATTATTTGTAGGTTTATGTTATATGTAAATAATATTATAATAATAAGTTTTATATTTATATATTTAATATATCTGATTTTTTTATTTTTGTAATATTGTTTTTTTTAATCATTTTCTCAACTGTTTGAGTGTGAATAGTAATTTGAGTCTCTCCCCTATCCAACACTTAACCTAATGTTGCACTCCCTGGAGTGGGAATACTATTTTTTACCTCCCCACTATCCAGCACTTTCCCTACTGTTGCACTTACAGGAGTGGGAATAACAATTTTTACCCCTCCGCTATCCAACACTTATCCTACTGTTGCATTCAGTGGAGTGGGAATAGTAATTGTTACCCCTCCGCTATCCAACACTTTCTCTACTGTTGCACTCTTTGGAATGGGAATTGCAATTTTTGCCCCGCCGCTATCCAACACTTTCCTTAATTTTGCTCTCAGTGGAGTGGGAATGGTAAATTTTACCCCTTTGCTATCCAACAATTTCCCTATTGTTGCACTCACTGGAGTTGGAATAGTAATTTTTACCCCTCCGCTATCCAGCATTTTCCCTTCTGTTGCACTCACTGGAGTGGGAATAGTAATTTTTTCCCCTCCGCTATTCAACACTTATCCTACTGTTTCACTCACTGGAGTGGGAATAGTCATTTTTACCCCTCCACTATCCAACACTTTCCCTACTGTTGCACTCTTTGGAGATGGAATAGTATTTTTTTCCTATCCGCTATCCAACACTTTCCCTACTGTTTCACTCACTGGAGTGGGAATAGTCATTTTTACCCCTTCCCTATCCAACACTTTTCCTACTGTTGCACTCACTGGAGTAGGAATAGTAAATTTAAATCATCCACTATCCAACACTTACCCTACTTTTGCACTCACTGGAGTGGGAATAGTTATTTTTACCCCTTTGTTATCCAGCACTTTCCCTACTGTTGCACTGATTGTATTGTGAAATGTAAGTATAAATATTTTTAATAGTTTAATTTTTCAATTTATTATAGATTTTTGTTTTTTAAAATTTTAAATTATTAATATATATTGATATTTTTATAATATTTAATACTTTTAACATAAATTAAAAATAATAGTTTATTCATTATTGTAAACTAAAAATATATGTATAACTTATTATGTTTGTGTGTTTTTTCCTTAAGTTTATTTATTATATTTTATTAAAATTTACATTAAATGTATTTTTTTGGATAAAATTATATTTAATCTTTAATATTCAATATATCATATTTTATTTTATATTCATATAAAAGTCAATATTTGATACATATATATTTTTTACATCAATATTTTTAGTCAATAATTTGGTACTTACCTGTTTAAGTATAGGAGTCGATATTTTTGTTGTCTATATTTTTTACTCTATTTTTTTACATCAAAATCTTTTACATCTATGTTGTGTCAGTGAATCCAACCCGTACAAACCGTCTTATCATTGTTTGGATCCTGTTCACATGCCTTGTAAAGTTCTATGGTACACTTGGGCCTACCCAGGACTATATAAAGAAAGATTTGGAAATTTGATGCACTCTAGATGTACTTCTAATAATATTTTTATTAAAAGTAGCAGGAATTGACCTGCTGGGAGGAGGAATGAGCTCTGCAAGGCCAACATTTAAATGTGCACCAATTTTACAACAGGTAATAAAGTAGATCAGCTCCATGAAAGGGTTATTAAAGATCTTGAGAAGTTGAAAAACAATTTCAAACAGGGAGAGAATTTAACTGAGAAAAAAAGAAAAGCATTAACATTATTGAATGAAGAGACCATTGAAATCAAACAATCAGACAAAGAAGGCGAACAATTTCTTTTTATCCTTAAAAATTCATCATGTGGGATGCTGCCTTTCAAACTTTGTTGGTGAAAACTCTTGGCATGCAAAATGCAAAATGCTGTTTGTTGATGTATATCCATTGAATGATGAAAGCTATAGAAAAAAGTTCCTTAGTTTATTTCTCCTTTATTCAAAAATTATCACCGCACAGACTCCATTCAACGCGTTTCATTAAATTGATATTGAACTTCATCTGGGCTGAAACTGACAATATAACAACATAGATATCTATACATAGTGAAACGAAAATACATACACAAGAATAGTCACAAACTAAATTAAGACCATACTACATGATTTACACCACATTCAATAACACATGACAAAAAGTCTGGCACACAAAAACCAAAACGTAAATAGCACAATAGACTAACATGGTTAAAACCAAGCATCTATATGATGCCTTAAATGTGTTTGCATGTTTACTGCAATTACCATTAAGGGGGAGTGACAAGGGGCTTCATGATGGCATACAGTGGGTTACCAAAGATATCATAAATGGTCACTTGAAGCCCAATATGGCCCATCCTGGTTCATAGTACACGGCACGTATTTTCCAGAACACCCATCACTCTAACAAATTTAAAAAAGAAAGATACACAGGTGAGGGTATCCACAAATATGTGTGATACCTAACATACAATTAAAAAGATAACATATAAAGCAAAAAGTGCTGAGGTGAGAGAATAATGCCTTCTCCAGTGAATAACATAAGTGAGACGACAGTGCAACACAAGTGTAGTGACCTAAAAAATGGAAAAAGTATGCCTTGAACGTCCAATAGATCAAGAATCCAATTTGGGGAAGCGATAATGGAAGAACATCGAAGCACAGGTAACTTGCTTAATCTCCTCGTGTTTTTATGTATAAAAAGCAGAGCTGTTACAATCAAATACAGAATAGTTCCATGATAGGGCTCAGATGTGTAGGTCCATCATCAGTACCTAGATGCCACTCTGAGAGCGCCCAGGGGGAAATTGTGTGCAAGCAGGCCACTGCACTGCCTACCGACACTTAAGGGAACAGGCCGGCCCCCATCCACTCCTCACCTCGGTCAGCCCTAAAGAAACCAAGTTCCCATGCGTCGTCTGCTTCAGACTGGCCCCAGATTGAGAGGGCCCTAATCTCTACCGCATGGCCTCTCTCATAATGGCAGTCATCTTGGGGTTCGCCGCAGTGACCCACTTCCTCCAGTCCAAAGGTCTTGCAATCTGCAGGCACCGTAGGCATGATCAGCGATGCCCCTTCCGTCTCATGTTGCCTAGGGACACGAGGCATCTGTTGCACTGTAGTTGTTCCCTGCGGCAGCTAAACAGCTATGGCTGGCAAGGATGATGGCGAGGAGCGTCTCATCACTTCACTTTGTTGGCAACACTACTCCTCATTTGCTTTGTGACAAAGAGCTGTTAGTGGCTTGTCACAAAATTGCCTGATTGTCAGGAAGTGAAGAAACCCCTACTATAGATCAATGGTGGTGAAACATCGATTGGTGTTTGGCAGATAAAAGGTATTATTAAGATAGTAAGGGATGCATGGAAAGTAAACAAAAAATATGGAGAGCTTGGAGGGATCACCATAAACTGCTGTACTTAGCATCATAGAAAGGAAAGGAGGAAGAGAGAGAGACCTCAGGGAACACAAATTAGACAGGTTGGCCATGACTAGCAAATATGGGGTCACTGCCAGAATATCAGAATCAAAGTAATTTTGTGGACAGAATATTGTGTCACACATATCGAGGATCAAAATATCAGGTGCAAATAGGTAAGCATACATTTATTATTCCTAACTCCCCAACTATATACCTTCTTTATTTATGTATTTAAGCAATTTGTAGAGCACACAAATACCCTTGGGTAACCTTCAAGGTACATATATTGTCCAGGTACATATACGTGGAGTTATATATAGTAACATTTTGCTTACCTATAGAAAATGACCGGCACTATATTTTTATCCTCAATTTCTTTACACAATATTTAGTCTCACAATATTTTTGGAACCAATATTCTGCCTAAACACCACAAATATGCCTACTGGTAAATGCGTTATGCAATTGAAGTGCTTCATAGGGTAAAAGTGGTCAAAGCCATGTACCAAACAAAGCTAACTCCTGGTTGTATTTCACAATAAAAATCAATAAATGTATAAAATAATATGTATGGGAGTCAAATATAGTTTTCGATTTCTGTCTGTATGTGTGCTGTGTCTGAACTTGCCCATTTGATGCAGAGGACCCGCACGGAATATTCTCTGAAACCGTTGAGTTAATTTTCTCTAGCCCAGATTTGTGGAAAACTGAAGAGTGGGCATCAGGATTCTTGCTGACAAATTATGAGAAAATACAGTGTTTTGTACAATATATAATGCTTGCAGCACAAAATCAGTATAACAGGTTTGTGTGATAGTCACACCTCATCAGATTACTTGGCACATCTATGTTTTAAAATATAAAATACATTTATATGGATAAGGGCCTCATTACGAGTTTGGTGGTGCAGGAGTGGGGCAGTACACCACCGCCCTGCTCCCACACCTCCAACCCTAAATTTTGCCTGCCCGCCAGATTACTATACAAATCGTTGGCAGAAGGGCAGGCAGCAAGGCAGTTCTGCGACGGTGGAGTAAAAAGCCGTTCCAGCACTGCATGGGCTGTAAAGTCCATGCCATGCTGGAACTGGGCGGGGGTGCTAGCACACAGAGGGGTACAACATGTGTCCTCCTGCATGCACCTACCTGCATGGGGCAAGGGGGTCTTGTTTCTCCACCGAAAACTTTTACATTGCTGTGATGACCGCCATGCAAGGCTGGCGGTCGTTAAACTCAAAATATGCACGGCAGTGCTGCAGCACTAGCATATTAGAGCACCCGACCGCCAGGCCACCACCAGGGAATGCGGTTCCGGTCGTCATATAGTGGTTCAACCACCAAACTTTAAACACTGCGGTCGTACCACCTGTGTGGTGGTGACTCGTAATAAGGCCCTAAGTTTTCCTGGTACTGATCTGCCCTTGTTTACAAATCGAAGACATACCTTTTTTTAAATCATTGAATAAAAATTGTTTGAAATAGATGTGCCGAAGAAGGGTAACAATGTTGGTGTTTTCAAATCATGTAAGCTATGATAATATAATCTTCTTTTGAGGTGAGTGTGTGAATGTACGATTTGTATGTATTATTTCTGGTGTGTACTTCACTTCCATTTATTTCAAACACAGTATTCAATTTTAAGTTTATCGAATTCAGCGTTAGAAATGCACTGTATGACGGGTATGCCACGATTTTTGAGGCTTGCAGCTGGGCACATCAAGGATTCATGAATATGAATAAATCTATGTGAGTAAGGCATGAATAGACAACTTTGCTCACCACATTATTTTTCAATTTGTTTTCCACTTTCCAAAAGCTTAAAGTTATGCATGAAATTAAAACAAATTGAGAGCACTTGCTTGCTTGGGGGCAGTAGCTTTCACATATTCTCCAATAAAATATGACTTAGATGCACAAAACATGTCAGTGTTTTGCCTTTCTAGAGACCCCTTTAGTTGGTGAATGACCTAAATGTTGTTAAAAAATATCGTGGTGCAACATTATCGTGTCAAAAATATTGTCAAGGGAAAAAAATTTGAAGCACAAATTACATAAGCTTAGAGTATCATTTTTTAAATGTATGGAATATCGTTTTTTAAACTGTTGTATATAATATTACATCAGATATTGTTTTTAATTGGGGTAATATATAGTAGTCATATCATTTTAGTTATTAGTATTATTGTGATTATCTTTTTACTTTTTTATATAGTAATAATGGGTTGTGTAATTACATTTTTTGCATTTATTTAGTAAATTCTTGTTTAATAGTGGGCTGTTGGGTTTGTGGTGGAATAGTGCTGGAAGAAATCTAAAGTATAAATTACAGTGTTTTATTTTATGTTTTATGTTAATACATTTTTTACCTGATAATTACTTGAGTGAGTTTTTTTATTATTATTATTTCGAAGTGTAAGTGTATTTTGTGATTTTTAATGTGTAATTTTGGATTAGGATAGGAACTTTTTGAAAATATTAATCATTGTTTTTTATCCGCAATGAGTGTTTTAAATTAATTGAAAGATTTCTAGATGATTAATCATGGAAATAATGTTTTGGATTATTTTGTTGGTCTTAATATTTTGTTATACAACCTTTTAGCTGTATATATGTGGGCATGTATGTATATAAGTATTTATATATGTATGTATGTATGATTGCAAGAGCTGCTATAATCACAAAAAAGAATTTAAAAGCTGAGAGAGAATTGGGTTCCGCTTTGACAGTGACCATCTTGTTTAGGAGCTTACAAATGGGCTGTAGGTTTGTTACCTCACCTGTGAAGCAGTTCCATTAACACTAACTTCAAAGACAGTATTAATTCAGGCACAGTGTCAAATATAAAAAAAAAAAGGGATCCACCCTTATGGGAAAGTATAGAAGTGTTCCTCCAGACTACGTGTGTCTCCTACAATGGTGGAAAGCACACAGCTTTGTTTAAATACCCCTCACCCACCAAAAGGACCATTGGTGGCATGCTTCATCATCGGCGTCTTCCCACCCCGCTGCGGGATGGGGTGTGCTGCGATCTACGACTACGTAGGAGCACTGGTTATAAAAAACAATACTAAGGTGCCGGTTCCGATCCTGTAAAACCTGGGTACAAATGGTCGTACGGAGCGTTTTCTCCGTATGACTCGTACCCGGGAATTCCACCGTACAAACCAGCAAGTACGATTCGTACAGAAATACAATTTCCGTATGAATCTTAAAAAACACCGTACGGCTAAAAAATACATACAATTCCGATCCTGGACAGCGCGCACGCGACGTCCGCACGGAGTCAGGCAGCGTTTTACGGACCAGCTAGTACGATTCATACCTACAGCACTCCGCACGGCTATATTTTTACGGGAGCCAAAAAGTGCTGGAAAAGCTAAGTACGCTGCGATGCTCGAGGAAAAGGGGGCCCGCTACGCAACGTACACGCCATCACCCACATCATACATGTCATCATGCACGGTGCATACCCCAACATTGCATATGTACGGACCTTACCCCCCACCCCCTGTATGTACGGACCGTACCCCCCACCCTCCGTATGTCCGCACCGTACCCTAGGCGTACCCCCCACCCGCATATGTCCGCACCGTACCTCAGGCGTACCCCCACCCGCGTTTGTCCTCACCGTACCCCAGGTGTACCCCCAACCCGTGTATGTCCGCACCGTACCCCAGGCGTACCCCAATCCTCACGTATGTACGGACCATACATACACGAGGATTGGGGTACGCCTGGGGTACGGTGCGGACATACGGGGGCTGGGGGGTACAGTCCGTACATAGGGGGGGTGGGGGGTACGGTGCGGACGTACGCGGGAGGGGTGGGAGGTTGGGGGGCCGTACGACTTGTGCCCCGGGCACAAGTGTACTCGGGGTAGGGCTCGTACAAAGTTCACTCCATACGGAGCCTTTTCCATGCGCTTATGTTTTAGGACGGGCAGTACGTATCGTACTTGCACGCTCGGACTTCAGTTTTACGATTTGTATGTAAAACCAGGAGCTGGATTCGGTGTGTCCCACGGAGTCTGCAGCTTACTGCAGTGTCAGCAACCAGATTGAAGCCAACAAGCCTTGGCAACAGCAAGTCTTGTGGCAAGTGTAAAAAGTCAGCGGTGCAGGCTAGCAAGGTCTGAGGGACTCACCCAGTGAAGGTAAGTCAGGGCAGGCCTGGAGCAACCAGGGGAGCCCTTTGGTTCAGTAGAAAAGTCTTCTGGGGACATGCAAGTCATCCGTCAAGGGATTGCAAAGACGCCTTGGGAGGATTCACTCACCAGGAGCCCACGGTCACTCAGGACAAGGCAGGCCTCTGATCTTCAGAGAAAATCTTGCTGGAGGCTGGGACCACATGTGGTCCAATGCACAAGTTCATAGAACATCGTAAAGGGATTGCACATGAAAATAGTTCCAGGTACCCAGGTATTGCGGTTCCTCATCACTCGTGGGGTCCACTTGCCTCAGCGTCGCTGGGGACTCACGATGGCCTTGGAGAAGTCAGGAAATCTACTTCCAGGGCAGCTGGGACTTTGGACTCTGGCAGGAGCGGGAAAGTTTGCGACCATTGATTCAAAGTTTTGGTGCCTGCCAAGCAGTGGAGTCACTCCTTGACTCCAAGGGAGATTCTTCAGTCTTCCAGAGGTAGTGGAACATCGAAGGTCCAGGATTCTTCTTCAGAGCGTCGTCCGCGGATATCTAGTTTACAATGGCAAGGGTTCCCTAACTTATACTAGAAGGAAGGGAGGGATTAGCTCTGGGAGGGTCAGGGGAGTGGGTGGCTACACCCACTTCCCTTTGTCCAGTTTCACGCCAGAGCAGGGGCAGGTAGCCCCTGAACCGGTTTGAGCTGGCATATGCACAGAGGAGCCTACTGCTCCCCCAGTGCAGGACTTCAAAGCACTCTCGGAGTGCACCCACCCAGCCCCAATAAACTAATTACTGTCTGGGAGGTGGTTACACCTCCCTATGACAGGATGCCTATTGTTGGGCCTCCTCCACTGCGAGGTTCGGTCAGCAGCAGGAGGGCAGCCCAGTGTCTGTGACTGGTGGCATCCATTTTGTGATGCCTGGGCTCTTCAGGATTCTACCGTGTTTCCACAGTGGGTACATGTCTATCCCTCAAGAAGGGTGGGATCATACTCCCACACCAGTTACTGATGTGGGGGTATGATTCCAAAGCGTTTGACACCAAACACGACATGTTTTGATGCAGCCATCCTAGAGTTAGGATTTACCGCAAGGTTATTATGCACTTAAGAGTATATGGTTTAACCGCATCCACAAACAGCCACAGAGAATGGACTCTGAGAGCTGCAGAGGGGCTCTGCTCAGGCAGGGGCACCCCCTCACATGGAAACTAAGCACCCTGCCCTCAAAATTGATAGAGCCTGCCTTAGGGGTCACTGATAGTTTTATATGTGTGTGTAAGGAGAGATATAGGGAACCTATATCTCAGTGAGGAGTGCTAACACTACCTCACCCAGCAGCAGCTCTGTGGTGTCAGATTTAGTCTGCTTCCCAGGGGTGGCATAATACATGTTTCAGCCCCTGGTAGGGCTGTGAAGAACTATGCCCTTGGTACCTAAGGTACCATGTACTAGGGACTCATAAGGCACCACAGTATCCAATCACTGGTGTACCTAATGTGCACACCATGTCGTTTAAGGCAGTAAGCAGATAGGCTGGGGTCCTGGATTGCAGGATCCCAGCCAGACTAGTCAAAAACCATCAAAACACCAGAAAAAAAGTGGGGGCAACCATGTAGTCAGATTCCACCTTCCTACAACTCCAAAAACATAAAACACACACTCCATATCTAAGGACCGCGTGGTGCGCGTATCCACATGATAAGTATAACTCAGAGTATCTGTTAAATAAATCTCTCCCATTTTGAAGGCTCATGGGGCATTATCTGGGTGATATAAGAGTACGTGAACAGCCTAAACTTTGGAGGCTTCTTTATCTGTCACTAAACTGTTTTTTGAAGGAGAGATATATTTAACAGATACTCTCAGTTATACTTAGCATATGGATATACACACCACGCCGTACTTAGATATAGAGTGTGTGTTTATGTTTTGCGTGTGTATGTTTTTGTGTATGTTTTTGTATTGTCCCATCTCACCTGGCTTAACACGGCACTGATTACCAATTAAAACGGATAAAGATAAGAAAAATATATCACAGAAATATATCACCTTTCTTTACATGTCAACACCATGTATGGTGCAGTTTGGATATGGTATGTTTTTATTCTTCCAGAACTCATTCAGCATTATACCCACTGGGGTATAGTATACTCTGCATTTTAAATTTATGTGGACCACTTAGTTAGGATTATATGTAACTACACTGTTGTTTTCATTTGAGTGTAGAAGGGATCTCTTCTAGGTCCTGATGAGAAGCCAGGGGGTGGCTTTGAAACATGTCGACACAGGAGACACTGCTCATTAAAGCATAGTATCTCCATCTCATTCCCCGATTTTAACAATACCAGCTCAAAGGAGCATTTATTTTTTCCATTGAGCCAGGTACTTTTTAATTTTTCACCATTCACAATTCACTCACTTCTGACCCTTCAACTCACACTCCTACACCACACATAGTATTGTTTTTCATAACCAGTGCTCCCACGTAGTCGTAGGTCGCAGCACGCCCCGTCCCGCAGCGAGGCGGGAAGACGCCGATGATGAAGCATGCCACCAAGGGTCCTTTTGGTGGGTGAGTGGTATTTAAATAAAGCTATGTGCTTTACACCATTGTAGGAGACACAGGTAGTCTGGAGGAACACTTCTATACTTTCCCATAAGGGTGGATCCCTTTGTTTTTTGAAAATATAACTTGTGAAGGACGTATCCACCTCTTCTGCTCTTTTGAGCATTACCTCTTCACTCCCCTCTTGTGTTACTTTGACTGTGTCAAATGTGACAAGTACTGTGGGAAATGGCATTACACAGTGTTGGAACCATAACAAATACAGTAGGAAGCATATTTAGATTAGAAACACTCTGTAAATTACAATAGAACATGATTATATTGTACTGAGATCTTTTTACCCAGATGTCTAGACCAATAGGAATATAACTGTATTCATATATACATTTAAGTTTAAATTAAAACAATTTCATTTTAAAGTAAATGCACTGACTGGACAGTGTTTTATTATTTTATGTGGTTTGCGTAGTTATGAGCCTCGAACACGAACACCCATTGTCTTTCTGAGTAAGCAGTGGACTACTCTGTCTCACTACTCAGAAGGCCAAGTATTTTGTGTCCAGTTTGCGTCCAATAATAAAGTGACCTGTCACTTTTGATCCACCCACTGGTGATCTCCTTTGTTATATTTTTATTGGACAGCAGTTGTTCTAGCACACTTGACTCTGAGATATAATCTCGACTTGTAAAAATATCAGCAAAAATATTGGTAAGAAAAATATTGTTATCCTCCTAAATGCCTTCTGTGAATACCGAAAGTCTTAAAGTTAGGAGTTTTCTCAGTTTAGGAGTAGTAAAGTTAGGACTCCTAACTTTAGGACTCCTAAATGCCTTCTGTGAATACCGAAAGTCTTAAAGTTAGGATTTTTATCAGTTTAGGAGTAGTAAAGTTAGGAGTCCTAACTTTACTACTCCTAAACTGACTCCTAAACAGACTATAGGTCCCCTTTAGCTCCCTCACATACTGTTTTCACCCCACACGCAGATAAAGATTGTAGCAATACGAAGGAAACTGCAATATAGCAATTAACGGTAAAAATTAATAAGAAAAAAAAGCCAAGGGGATCCCCTTGGAATCCAGGTTTAATGGGGCTTCTGAATAGGGTTTTGCTGATGATAGAGCTAGCACAATTAAAATTCATGCAAAGACCACACAGTGCGATAATCTAGATACAGAGGCCATCCTCTATGAGGAATTGGCACAGATAAGACTTTATGGCCCCTGACTCTTTAAAAGAAGATTTTGTACCTCCAAGCTCCAACAACTCTGGAGATTCTGACTCAAATTCTAACTCCGCTAGAAGAGGCTCCTCGAGCAACAGCAACTCGAGCACTGACTCAACAAATCATGGTACTTCACGTAAGGGGAACCGTCAAACCTACCCTACCTTCCAACCGGCTGCATTTCAATATCCAGCCTTTTGGCAATACCCTATGCATTTGCATGGTCAACCACAATATCCAATACCACCACAGGGCCCGCCACAACTCTACCCCCCGGTATACAACCAGCCTTTTTTAGGCAGAGGTTGGGGCAGAGGGCGCGGGCAAAGAAGAAGAAACAATCAACAAACCCCACAAGGAACCAGAGTCCAGTGGGAAGACACTCCGAGAACAATGGAAACCCGGAGCCATACCAACACCAGGAAGAAGACCTAATTGTCAATCTTTCTCAAAGAAATCTCACTGAAGTTGAACACAAAGTACTTCAGAAAGGGTTGGGCTTTGTACCAACACCTCAGATTGATGAATTCAAACAACAGTGCGAAATACAACAATTTTTTCGCAAAATTAGATTAAGATCCTTCTTCAATGGAACTGAAACCACAGAACGAACAGACAGTGGTCTGCACACGAAGTCTACCTTTACTCCGAATGTGTCAATGATCCCACCGGAAGTATTGACTTTCGAACAAGCCGTATTAAAAGACCTCGCCAACATAACCAAACCTAAAAAATACAACAATATGTCCAAAGTGGAGATTGAGGCCATTAAGAACTTGTCTAACGATACATCAATCACCATAAAACAAGCTGATAAAGGTGGGGCTACGGTAATAATGGATACATCAGATTATGAACTGGAATGCAGACGACAATTGAGTGACAGAGCTTATTACACTCCTGTCTCCACCAACCCCACCCAAAGCTTACTTGCTACCATCACAGCCTTAGTTTTCTCGGCTGAGAGTGAAGGCTGGATTAGTAAGAAAGAAGCCTTATTTTTGGTCAAGAAGAATCCACGCACTCCATATTTTTATACCCTACCGAAAATCCATAAGGGTATTTCACCTGTCCCTGGAAGGCCCATCGTATCAGGGATAGACTCAGTTTTAGAACCCCTGTCCCAATTCTGTGACTACTTTCTGCAACCTCTTGTTAAAAAGACTGCGTCTTATATACAAGACACTTCAGATTTACTAAGACTCTTGAATGAACTACCACCCACGGATGAGATCACACTATTGGCGACAAGCACTGTACACAAATATACCGCAGAGGGCAACTTTGAATGTGGTAGAAGAAGTCCTGAATCAGGGAGTTTGGGAGCACAACACCCCCATTAGTTTCATCATGGAATGTGCTACCCTAACATTGACGGAGAATTTGTTTGAATTCAAAGGTCAGATCTACAAGCAGACACAAGGAACTTGCATGGTGAGTACAGTTGCTCCCAGTCTGGCTTGCCTGTACATGTCTGATTTTGAGACCCGATACATTTATCATGACTCTAACCCATTTAACACAGACATATACCTTTGGAAGAGGTTCATTGACGATATACTCATCCTCTGGAAGGGAGATATGTCAACCTGCACAGAATTTTGTGATTGGATCAATACTCTTGACCCACACCTCAAGTTTTCACAGACAGTGTCCAACAATACCATTCCTTTTCTAGATCTAAACATCAGTTTGCACAGGGGAACATTATCAACCTCCTTGTATAAAAAACCAACAGACCGCAATAGTCTATTACTATACACAAGTCATCATCCCCGCAGTCTGAGGGATAATTTACCCATTGGACAGTTCCTTAGGGTAAGACGAAATTGTAGTGATTTATCAGACTACAGGGTAGAAGCGAAGAAATTGGCTAATAATCTTCGGGCACGCAACTATCCTGCCAAACAGATAGCCATAGCGAATAAGAGAGCCCGAAACAACAATCGTGAAGCTCTGTTGGAACCCAAAATAACAGCTCCAAATGAGATCCTGACTTGTGTCACATCATTTACCCCTTTGTCAAATCAGATCACCAAGAAAATCAAAAAACATTGGAACATTTTGAACACGGGCACCATGCAACTTGAAACCCCTAGATTTGCATTCAAACGCACAAAAAACTTGAAGGACACCTTGATACACACTCGTCCACGTCTACAGGGGCAACCAATTCAAAGACAATTATGGGATTTGCCACCTGTAACCGGACATTACCCCTGTGGCTCATGTTCGGTATGCCCCATGACTACAACACACAAGTCTGTCCTCTTTGACAATAATTTTAAATGGGAGCTACGTCGCCACACCAATTGCAACACAGCCAATTGTATATATCTTATTACATGCCCCTGTAGACTACAATATGTTGGCATGACCACCCGCCCTATCAAAACACGCATGACTGAACATCGAAGCAATTTTCGCTGCAAAAAAATCAACACTAGAATGTGTACACACTTTCTAGAAAAGGGACATCTTCCAGAGTCATTTACATGGCTCATATTGGAATCGTTTTCCAATATCACCAAGGAAGCTTTGCTTGCCAAAGAACAGAGGTGGGTGTTCAGATTGGGCACTCACGTGACAGGATTAAATGACGCCATTCCCTGGGCCTCCATCAAACCTCCTTGAACTACACCACCCTAGTACTAATACTAACCCTTGACAAATTGCACTCTGCGATACTGATATATATGCTTGAGTGGATAATAGAGTGTTTTACAATTGGAGACCCTAAAGAAATAAATAGAGTGAACCATACAGACCCACAATACAGACTCTGTTCCTTGGAGTGACTATCCTCTAGGTGTATATACAACATCAATCGATTTTTAACAAGAACTGTTGCATTTCACGAAGGTTACGATAATAATGAATAAATTCATGCAGACTCGCAGAATATAACGGGGTCCTTGAGGCGATATGTACATGCAACTACAATCGATTTAAAATCAGACCCGTTGCATTTTACGAGCCCTCACATGACATATAATCAAAAAACCTCACTCAAGATGGCGACCGGATTCACCACCGGTCGCAATGGAGCGATGCAATCTCTAGTGTCCCTTCCACTTCCGGGTCTTTGTCTAACAAACGCCGCCTTCAAATACCCAAACGAGACTCGGCATACCGCCACCCAGTCCTGGTAGAACGGGGTAGGTGTTTTCGAGACACGGACTCGGCGTGTCAGTAAGTAGACAGACTTTTAATACTTGTTGATCCTTAACTGTCCAAGATTAGGTGGGGCATCATATGAGTATATTTTATGAATTGGGATGCGCAGGAACCTGACAGTGTTGAGCCCATGTTATGGTGTAGTTTCTAACGAAGGCGCTACTCGCCGATTTACCGCGACCCCTCCAAAGTTTATTTTTACAATTTGGGTGATAACTATTTCTAGGCTCCACACTAACGGAAAATGGCTTTGACTGCCAGAGCCAGTCTTCAATGTGATACCATGTGACGCTAACCTAGTCTATGTGGTGACTTATCATGTATTTGACCGATGTAATCATAGCACACAGCTACCCTGACAAGAAAGCTTGAGGCAGACATTTCGACATCTACTGATTACATTTATTGAGTAAGAGACTAGGGACAGGACCATCTACAGATATAGGGGTTCTGGTTATAGCACTCACCGACTGTAGCTCTCTGTAGATCATGATCCATCAATGCCTTTACGAATGTAGAGAAGGGAGTGTTTTAACTCAGAAATAACCTGTTTTTTAACCACACTTGCCAGTTTTACGATGTAACTTCGGCGGTAAGAGAAGGGGTTATCACAACCCTGGAGTATGTCATTTTTAACCACCCCCGTTCCTCTAGCTTTTTCCCTATATAATTACAGAACGCGAGGAACTCCTTGCGTTTATCTACCAGGAACTGCAGTGGACTATCCTTATGAATTGTTAGGGTAAGTCCGTTTATTAATTTAAATTTCACCTCCACTATGTATAGTAGAAGTCACTTCACAGGGTTCAGATTCACCTAGTTTTTATCACCCTTCACGCTTAGAGTGCACTTTCACCACATTTGCACTCAATTGTTCACGAGATATTTAATGTCAATACACAGTGACTGTACCATGCATTCTTTAACCTCCTTGGCCTTCATCCCCTTACAGGTAGACCGAGCTGCAGGTAACACTACAACTGTGACTGAGAATGCTCACTGTTTATTTAGATATAATGTTGAATTCTAGATGTAGATAGAAAACATCTTTTGGTCCTGAGGAATCGCCAGAGCATTTCTCTATTGAAGCGAGAAACATGTCGACCTGACTGAGGCAGTGTATATAACCTAGTCGATAACCCTAAGTTAATAACACTCAACCTCAGAGTTTTTTAATTAGGGGAGAAGACTTCCTAATAAATTGGTTGAGTAAGTACTTCGACCCCTATTTTTAACAATCAACACATTTCATCTACATCACCTTAGAGCCCCACACACCCATGCAACCACCGGCTTCATTGGATTAAAAAGATCTCCATAAAAGTGCTCCTTGAAAAAGAGCCCGTCGGGTATTGCACCAGCCGACTCGACGCAGGAGCAGCCCGATGATGATGCAATACATTCAAAGGGGGAACGTGAATTACGATACCCTTTAGTTTGTGTGAGGGCCTCAATATCCAATATTTCAATTGTCCGTGAACACATTCCTCCCCTCTTCCTTTCCCTTGTCTTTTTACTTACAGGAACAGCTCTGTCATTTTTGTTGTACTTTCTGAGGGCACACATAGCTGGACCTTTTCATAAAGCGCCCTTACGCCCCCCCTGTTCATTTTTTGGATACCCTGACTCTCAAAACAGACTAATTCCTCTACCATAATGTCAATGCAGGACAATTGACTCAGGGCAAGAATTTGGCTGGCTCTTCAGAGCCATCCCTGGCTTTCATCTTCCATCTGATTCAAGCTCTCTGTGCCAACACTTATAATCATTATGCTGAGGTCAGAGCTGACAATTCGCGATTGCAAAAATGATCATTGATTCAACTGGTAAAATGATGGGGCTGACCTCTCAACTTCAATATCTGCAGAAGAGGGTGGCTGAGACTGAGGAAGCCACAACTTCAACATAAATACTAGTTACAGAACACAATACTAAGATCCTGTCTGTACAATCCAAGCTAGAAGATCTTGAAAATTGCCAGTGAAGATGGAACAGATGTGACCTTGTGATCTTGGGGATGCTGGATGGTAGAGAAAGCAGTGTAACTCATCAATTTGTGATTCAATAGTTTAAAAAAGCTTTCCTTGGCCTTGCGGATTTGGATTAGGATTGTCAGATCCAAAGGGTTCCTCAACTTCCCTTGTCAACTGGGTCCAAGGTGGTTGGCTCAACATCAAGGCAGCATCCTGCTCAAATCTGTGTTGGAAACGTTCTGCTTTGACAAGCTATTTACCTCAAAGCCCTCCCTTCCATTATTGTTACAGTGGAATCTTTTTCTTTTTTTGTTCACTCTAACTTCTGCAAATTAACTAAGGGAGCAGATGGCAACTTAAGCAAACGTATGACCCACTTAAGGCTGCCGGTATTCAGGCGTTTCTACAAGAACCTTCAAGTCTTAAAGTTCAAAGAGATCGAAAGACAAGGTTCTGCTTTTTTTTCAAAGGAAGCCAAGGATATCCTTCAGCAGTGGCAGAAAAGATATAAGGGAGGGGCAGACTGGTCTACATAATGCTATAACTGGACTCATTCCTAAGGGTATTCTGATTTTTCTTTTTGATTTTTTTCTTAGTGGCTGTCTTGGGTCTCCCCTTTTATCCTTTTTGTTTCACATCTAAATGAATATGTTGGTGGTGTAGGGGGTGGGGGTGTGGTGTGTGGGAGGCTGTCTTGTTTACATATTTGGAAAGGCCAACATTTCTGTATTGAAGGGGACAACTACAGAAATTCTTTTGGTATTTACATTTTTCCAAATAAAAGTGTCAAGACAATCTAGTTGACATACATAATCAACTAGGCCTTCTTTCCAAAGCATTGAGCACTAACTCATGGAGACCAGAACTAGAGTATTGGAGAATAGATAATAGATTGCTGAAATAAATATGGGTAGGAACATCTAAAAGAGATTTCCATAAATATTTTATTTGGGTAACATTATATTTAGGGTTGCATCACCCACTGATGTATTTAATGAACGATGGATAAAGGTATTTCTTTGCCGAATGGGTCCTTATGCTTTAGACTAGCTTGGAAACTACTGATGATATAAAAGTCCTAATCACCCTAAGTCCCCTGGGGTACTGTAGATGAAGAGGTTGCAGATAGGATATTCATCAGAGGGACATCTGCAACTGAAAGGGACTCACTCAATCTTTGGTTTGAGCACATTCCACAGTTAATCTAGACCAGGATGAGTGCTTTATTAAATGAATGAGCATTTCAAATAGGATCCACAACTGAGTTTGATGGATGAAATTTTGGAGCTCCCAGGAGTATTAACATGCTTAGGAACAAGATGTATGAGGATAAATGTACAAATACTGACAGGATTAGTTTTCTCTTTACTGATGGTCAATATATTAATATGCAGAACTGTTGTATTGTTGCTGATGCTACAAAATATGGAGAGAAGAATGTGTTTGTGTCTTCCTAGGTAATTAATATTATTGAAAAAAGAAACTGCTGATAATTTGTGCACATATTTGTGACAGACTACTACTTGTTTATTGTATTTGCATTTTATTTTATGATGATACTATGCATAACCTTGATGACAACCACTGCAGCACTACTGAATGGTGGCCACTGTGTTGCTGCTTGCAGGGGGCATGAAGCTGGTGTGCCAAAGGCAAGACCATCTGCATCTGTCCATGCCTGGACCACGCCCAGCCCAGCACCAGGGACCCATCTTCTCGGACAATCCACCACTATGACGCCAGCACCCTCCTTGCCCTCAACCCTGGACGCCACGCTGCCTGCCATCTAGCATCACCGAAGAATACCCTTGTACCCTTCGACTGCTCAAATTGCAACCGCACCTTCTGCCACGCCAACACACCTGCTCCTCTCATCAACCAACCGGCTCAACTGCATCCTCCTCAACGTTTGGTCCCTCCACAAACACGCCACAGAAATATGGGACTTCCATGAGACCACCTCTCCAGACATCTCCTTCTTCATGGAAACTTGGATCAACCCCTGCTCCAAACAAGACATTAACATCGCAGTCACCTGCAATGACCACCCCAATCGCTCAGGGGAGGCATCGCCATCATCCAGAAAAGCACACTCTGACTGACCACGCACTCTAGTGACCCAACAGCAAACATGAAACACCTCCACTTCCAGCTCTGAACTAACCTAACACCACCCTCCTCTACAGGCCCCTTGCCCCCGAGTCCTCTTCTCTGACACCATCATAGACCTTGTCGCAACCCTTACAGGGATTGTGACTCTGTCATGAGGGAGGTATACAAGCTGGGAAAGGTGAAAGTGGATAACGCCACAGGTCTTTTTTTCCATGACTACGGCCCCGGGTTGTAGAGGCACGGGGGTTGTTTCTAGTGGTAAAGAAATGCCTCCAAGAGTTGGTCATCAAATACTCCCCCCTCTTCCCGGTAAGGCTGTGAGTGGTCTCAGATGGTAAAACGTGATTCTGTGATGCCGATGAACAGGTCTGGACCTGGCTGGATTCTACTGGTCATCAGGTGCTGCGTACAGAGAGTGTAGGGACTATGCAACAAGCTGTCATTAGCGGAGCCAATCATAGTGGGAGGTGTATGAGGAGCAGGGGACCCCACAACAACTAAAAGCCACCCACAATCTTGAGCAGGTTATACAAGAGAGGCAGAAGGCGCTGCATGCAGCGGCAATAATGTGCGATTGCACTAAGAGACTGGATCCCTACACTTCCCCTGAATGCTCCCCCAACAACAATTCCTTCACTGTGAAGTGGTCATCTGGTGCTGAGTCTGGGCGGTCCCCGATGTGACTAGATGGCAGATTATCTAATTTAAGGTTGACTGGTTGTGAGCCTCTTCTTCTTCCACATAGTCATGGCCCATGCATGTAAGAACCTTGGGGCTGGGTGGTGGGGATTTTGACATAAAACAACGAGGGAAAATGTGATAAATAATGAGTTTTCCCATGCTGTTGTCAGTCAAAACCCCCCTTACCCAGCTCCACCACTCTTACCTGCATGGGCCGCAGCTGCTTCCACAAACTCCAAACCGCTCTGGAGAGTCTCTAGCTTTCTGCGGTTCCAGATCCCCAGCTTCCTGTTGCTGACATTCTGATCTACCAAGATCAGCACTTAGAGGGGATCATGTCCGGTACAGGCACAGCCGGCACAAGTAAAAGCGGTGCGGTGGGGCAGTGGTGGGGCGTGCACAGACGAAGGAATAGGGAAAGTAAAATGAAAAAAATGTTAAAACTGCATTACCTTGCACTCGCCGCATCGCCGACTCAGCAATGCGATGAGCGCAAGGAAAGTGGTTTTATTTCTTTATTTTACTTTCTCCATCCGGTTGTCTGTCCCTTTTTTGACGTTCCACAGGCGCAATGTGCCACAGCATATTTACATGGCCACCTACTTTGCGTGGCTTTTCATGGCCTTGTAAATATGAGCCACTTTCATGCATAAAACTGCATGAAAGTGGGGTTTCAATGGGTGTTGCTGAGGGGGTTCCCACCAAAAACCCATGTAATCTGAAGCATTCCCAGATTTACAAGAAATAATAAACCTGGAAATGCATCAGAATCTACTACCACCCCAAGGGTGGCATTTGGGAGGCACTACAAGGATAAATGTTTACATTTCTCCTTTCCTTTTTCTATGTGTGCCACATTTTGCACATACATTGAAAGAGGAACTCGCCTGGATTGATTGATTTCGTACAGGAAGGTGTCCCTTCCTGCACAATATCAATCAGCTCCACAACGCAGACACCCTTGTTGGCGCATGGCAGCCATTGTACGCCAAAGTAAGTGAAAAAAACAGGAATGCGCCCTATCGTATTGATAGGGCATATTCCTGCCCATTTGTTTTGTCGCAGGGCAGCAGGATTCCTTGCAGCTCTGTCCTTCAACAAAACCTCTTAAATGAGGCCCCAAGTGTTTTTGCACCATTTTTAAGACCAGCTAATTCCTGCAGTTAAAAAATGAATGGGACTTAGCAGCGGTTTTTCTTTTTTGCGAGGTACAAGAAAACCCTTGTAAATATTACGCTGTGTGTTTTGCAGGAGTTTTAAGTGGAAACGCCTACTTTGCATCTCCTTTTCAGTAAGTCACGCTAACAGAAGCGCCGCTGTGAAAAAAATCACATTAACGATGAATAAATGCCGCTAACTTAACTTTGCAGCAACTTGTAAATACGACAATAAAAAAAGCCACCGTAACGTCTACAAATTGACACTAAGGCAGCATTAAATCCTTGTAAATATGCCCCCAACTGTTCTGGCCCTTTTGACTCAAGCACTGTATAAAGTGCTGGTTATTCCTAAATAGATTTACAGTCTGCTCTAACATGTTCCTGCCAGGGCAGAGCTATGGAGACAGCCCACCAAGATGTGTAACAGTAATGACTATTGATTGAGGGAGATGGTGGACACATTAGTATCCTTGGTGGTAAATGAGTCAGTGTGTGGTGCAAATATGCTTTATCACTGTATAATGAAAGCAGTCTTTTCGAGGTATCATTGTTTGGCAAGAATGTTTTTGCATATTTGCTGTGCAGCATTTTCTTGTGACGGCGATACGTTGTTTTTGCTGCTGTGTTTTGTGTAGTTTTTGTTCCGTTTTATTGCTGGTGTTTTGTTGAATTCTATTTGACTTTTTTGTGTTGTGCCTTGTTATGTTTTAGTTAAGTTGTTGCTATTTCTGTTACTCTGTTGTTTACTTTAGAGGCACCAACGAATGCTTCTATTTTTCCAGCCAAACGTAGCACATTCCTTTACATTTCCAAGCAAACAGTTAATTAACACTGCTTACAATGGCAAAATACAACTTTTCCAGCTTCACTAAGATTTAAGACCCCAATCAGCACAACAATGTGGCAGACGCCGGGTTTACATTAGCCATATAGTGCTCACTTTATGTGGTCAGGATGGATAGGTGGTGCAGACAGCTGTAGTATCACACCAGTCTTAAAAAACATACATCTTTTAAATACTGGATTAGTAGATACAATACATCAAATGTTCAGCCTTAAATCGATACAAAGTTTGCATGACCAAAAAACCTCACAGATTAGGAAGGGAGTAGAGGGTTTAAGAAAGGAAAATAATTTACACATTTTCAGTCTTGGATCAACCAGGAGCATCTCTTAAATTATTGTTTTCGGATTCTTCTAAAGTAGGAAGCCAGGTAATAGTAAATGAGATGACGACAACCCTGAATAGTAGACAGTAAACAGATGTATTGCCTTTTGCTAGAACTCAATCTGAAATCATATTGCATGAAACACAGTCCGTGTGAAATGTCTGGCAGCTAGACTGAAATAATGGCTCGAACTACAGTTAGTTCCAGAGAATATTTGAGGTCGACTCACATGCCAGAGAGAGATTGGAGGTTTGCCAGGATTTAGATCAATTAACACATACAGATGTCAGATGCAAGGATTCGAACTGGAAATTGGAGACAGGATGGCTGTAATTAACTCAATATTCAGCTGAACTGGTACAAATTTCATACACAAACTGTCGGCCAAGGACATATGATGCAATGAGAAGGTGTAAGTATGCAACACGATTCGAGCAGAGGCAGGAATAAGTAGCAGACATCTGGAGGAGCTCTGCATTATTAAAATATATTATAGGAGGGCATTTCTCTAAAGGTTGAGCATCTTACTGTGGGCCCATTTCGCTGTTGGCACATGAACATTGAAGCTTGACCATTTTTGGCAGGTCTACGGCCCCTCCCTCTTGGAAACGTAGTATCATTACACGGGCAGCATTTTTCGAACGATTACAAACAGGCTGACACTTCTTCCCAATACCGGATGACTGGTAGCAGCATTCTTAAACAAGGGGCACTAATAGTCGAAAACGCCCATTGCTTCAATTTTATATCTTTGTATCCTATGAAATGGAATGATGGAAACATGCAGGTGTTCTGTTCCATGCTCCAAAGACAATGGACAGATGTTGCAAATATGGACTACTGATGTGAGTGGTTGCAGTATTTGTCTGCGGGACCTATCCACGAACCTCGGTCCACCACTGTGATTAGATGGCTTGATTTGTGGATTAATGAGAACTACCTAACGGAGGATAGGTCATTTAAATTTTTTTTTTAAAAAAGACCTGCAAGCAAAAATTACAATTGCAAAATTTCATAGCCAGTGGTTGTCACAACCTTCTCTAAATATATTTCAAAATCTCACATGATCAAGGACTATAGCTGATTGCCAGCACAAACAGCTACTATTTGGTAAAGGTTGTGGTCATCAACATCCTGTGGATGCACGGAGCAGCATGCTACACTTACCACCTAAATGCTCTAAAGAAGGGCAATGACGACAAGTACCATTGAACGTTGTGTGGGGGGGACATCAGCCTAATCTACTCTTTACCTAGTCTTGTTTATTTTCAAAATTGTTAGATCAGCTGTTCAAACAATAATCTTGATCACAAGAGGCTGCAGCTTGGTGCTCCGTGGATTAGTTCAGCAAACACACACTCCAGCTCTAAACATTTGTGATGCATGCTTTGTAAAGCTATCTGACAAACATGTTATATAAATCTGCAAACAACTGGGATATATAGGCCCCTATTTAGAGGCTTGAGGACAGGGTACTCTGTCTCAAGCTTGACAGAGTACTTTGGGGCATATTTACTAGGAAGTGGCAGTGAAGGACTGGGTTATTTTTAAGACCCAGCGGTGCCAGGGAACAACACCTGAAACCTTCGTGGGTTACCTGTTCTGGCGTACCAAACACAGAGACACGGGACACTTCCAGCGACGTCAGAGATCAGCGTTTATTTACTGCAGGGATACAGAGGTCACAAGTACACAACGTGTAGGTTCTCGGAGACTGCTTCAAATTCGTAGAAGTGGATCGCTCCTTTTATACAAGTTTTTGCCATAGCACAGTATGGCGAACAAAGGTTACAACTCAGTTCCCACAATAAACTTCAAAAGGGTCGCGTTCATGTTTCAGGAGGCCGGAACATAATTACAACAGTCTTGCCGGTTCCCAACTGTAAAAACATATTCCCTCCGCAATAAATACATCCCATCCTAACCATAAACACATTAAGAGGAAGGACGAAAAACAGATGCAGGAAAGGACAGGGATGGACAACAGGTTAGAAAAGAGTGTTAGGGGCAATAAAGGAAACTCGATAGAAGGGTCAAAGACCTCGTGTCTAATGTATGCGTGGCTGAAACAATAGACCGGAGCGGCAAGATGAGCCTCGAGCGGGGCCATCTGCCTTAGTCGTGTCATTTCCCTCATCGTAAAAGTCACCTCAAAGGAACACGTGTCCCTCGTACAAGCTTGAGAGTTCCAGGGTCACGAAGCGGACAAAGCCCGTTCGCTGACTACCTGAGGGCAAGAAACAAAATGGATGCTGTATCTAAAATGGAACCCAAGGGTTCGGATGAACAAACCCAAAAATGAGACGAACCATACGTGGCTGCATAGCGAAACTTCGTACACCCACTATACTCGTCATTTGCGGTTCGTAGATACCAAACTCATCCATATTCGTCACTACTCAAAAAGTGCCGTCCCGTCTCACACGGAACCTCAGACGCTCCTTTTGCCCTCATGTAGGCAAGCACTAGTCACGATCGGAGTCTATGTCGATATTCATCAGATCGTTCAGCTGCTGCTGGAACATCATTCTATTCATCAATGTCTCCTTGGTAACATATGGCCGCCTTATACACGTCGCAGCACACAGGCCACATAGGGCAGGACCACACTGTACACAAAGACAACACGTGAACAGAAACGCTACAACAGCCCCTACGATCATTAGAATCTCCCAACCCCAGGTTGACATCAGGCCCCAAAACCATCCTAGGAGCGTCCAATTACCTTCGTCCACGTGTATGGACTCGGAAATCTTGTGCAACTTCGAGATGGCTTGGTAAACAGTTGGAGCATTGTCAGGAATAAAAATGCAACAACTCGAATGGATAATTTTACACACACCCCCTCTATCTGCAAGAACAACGTCTAGAACCATACGGTTCTGCAACGTCATGAGTCTATCCGCCTGTAGTTCAGCTGTTAGATTACCAAGGGCATTTGCAGTAATATTAGCAGTCGACTCAACCACACGGGTCAACTGTCTTAGGTTCCTACTATTAACCATAGGTCCCCAAAACGGCAAGAAACCCTTAAAGAAGTCTCCTGCTTCCTGACCAGCAGTATCCTCTTTGCTAATAACGCCTCTCACAACTCTGGTTTTGTGGTAGTCTGAAGCAACTGTGAAAGTTGGAGGTAAAAGATTCGCAATATAACAGGTACCCGAAAAGTCACGGGGTAACCATGTATATGCGCGTTCATAACATACAAAATAGGTGCCCTTGGCAGTCAGAAAAACAGGGGAGGAGAGCATCGGTAGAACATACGTATCAGTGCAAGCACTGTTCCCAAGTTGTGCTCTCGGATTTCGACCCAAGCCTTGCAAGCAGAAATTACCAAGGTGCGGTACAATCCATATCGGGGACGAGCTCTTAAGCTGTCTATTACCCACTGACGTACTATACTCAGCCTCGCTCAGATCCTGATAGGCCTGCACTTCTTCATCCGGAATGAGTGATGCATCAAAAACATCTCTATCCAGATCCGCTATAGCTATAGCCAAAGGCTTGTGGTACGGCCCAGGACCGGAATTGACAGATCGTGGCTCTCGACTGGGGTAGGAATCTAGTGCACTACGGAACATAGTTTGAAATGCTCGAGCTGAACCCTGGGAGCTGTATGGAAGGACCAAATACGGAATACCCCTATCCATGGTGTGTGGCATTAACCCACATACCCAGCAATTGGTAGTATTCACCACCAACTGATGCTGATGTAGAAGTTGAACAAAGGAATTATTCATGAATTCCGCACGTCTAACCTGCTCATGTTGAGGCAAAGGGTGAAAGGAATGTGGGGAGACAGTGGTGAGGGAACTTAGGTTAGGAGAAAAAGTAGGTGGAACAGAAGGCAAAAACAACGGTACTCCGAAATACACTCCACCCATCAATAACATAGATAAGGCCAGAAACAGTAGAAACACCTGAAACAAAAAACATTTTGTTCGTACAACCCTCCATAACTCTGATCTCTGTGCCAACACCCTTTCTTCTTCCACCAGCTTAGAGAATACCATCCTCTACAAACCGTCCGTGACGTACTTGACGCACTTCGTTCTGAGTAGCGATTATCAATCCCCAGGAGTTCCCAGGAATCGACAAAAGTAACCAACCTAACGTCAGAAACCTGCTAAGCAGAAAAAAGTACTCGCACGGCCCTACGGTAACCCGGATGGAGAGGTTTCCCTATTACGAATCTCTTAGCAGTGGAAAAACACATAAAAACTTCAAAAAAGGATGTAATTGTTCATAGTATTCGTAACGTCAAAAAATAATTATACTACTAATTTTTATTAGTCCTTGAACGAAGAAAGTATCGACTTCTTCCAGGTCGAGTTTGCTCTACAAACGAGTCAGACCTTGGGTTCTCTGCTACTGATGACTCCACATGTGAGTTTGGCAGAGACGAATCCTCCTCCACGAGTTGAGCGTTGCTAAACGGCACAAAGTGCAAAGGAGTCTCAGTTTCTGTAGCCAAAATCCCAGTCCTCACCCAACCGTCAGTTGGTAAGGGGATCGGTACCTTCTTTGTGTGACTGGCATGGACCCAATGTTTCCGGCCCTCCAGTCGAACCGCTGTCCTCGTCGTCAACAAAACTTGATAGGGTCCGACGAATCTTGGCTCCAAGTTACGCTTCCGACCGAAGTTTCGGGTAACCACCCAGTCTCCTGGCCGGAGCTGGTGTCCAGGACCCTCTGTCTGCGCCGGTAGAGCTTCAAGGACCTGTTGATGGATTAACCGTAGTTTAGTGGTCAAATCATGCAGATAATCAATCAACATTGGATACTCAAGACTATCAAAAGCCCTCGGCCTCGGGACTCCCCAAATATTTGCAGGGCGGCCGAACACAATCTCATATGGGCTAAGCCCTACTCGAGAGTGTACAGTCGCTCTGGTCGATAGGAGAGCCAGAGGCAAGGCATCAGGCCATGACAGTCCAGTCGTAGCTTGGATCTTAGCGAGCTTCAGCTTCAGGGTACCATTGTACCCTTCAACCAAACCCGCTGCCTGAGGATGGTTGGCACTGTGGAATTTCTGTCGTATTCCAAGGCCCTTACACACACTCTGCATTACACTTCCCACAAACTCGCTTCCATTATCCGACCACACAATCCGTGGCATTCCGTACCTAGGAAAGTACTCCTTCAGCAGGATTTTTGCTGTGGACAGGGCAGTATTATCTTTAAGAGGATAGGCCTCGATCCATCTGGAGAACGCGCAAACCACAACTAAAACATACTTCAGGTTATTGCATCTCTCCATATGGATAAAGTCCAACTGGATAACCTCAAAGGGACAAGCAGGAGGAGCAAAATGACCAGGTGGAGTGGGGATGCCCCTTCCGGGATTGTGCATCAAACACACCATACAATTCTTAACCACTCTCTCGGCACACTTAGCAATACCATCATTTCTCCATACAGGAGACAAGAACTTGCATATCCCTTTCGCACTAATATGTGACAACCCATGAGCCATCGTCACAACAGCTAATACATACGCATCTGGTAACATCCACCTCTGACATTCCGTCAGGTCAACCCAACATCCATGCGTATCCAGTCTTGCTGTGTTTTCTTTCCACTTGGTCTTTTCAGCTTCAGTGGCCTCGTTCTGAATTGCTTTCACACTCTCAACAGTATTTTCACACATACCAGTCTCCATCGGCCACCTCACTGAACTCGTGACATACATTCGAGTCGCAAGATTCTTAGCCGTTTCCTTAGCAATCTCATCCGCGAACGCATTACCACGGCCAACATCATCCGTTACTTTCCGATGTGCACTACATTTCACGATCGCCACTTGTTTAGGCAATGTAAGTGCATCCAAAAGGTCATTCACGAGCTGCCCATGTTGGATCTTTGTACCATGCGATGTCATAAATCCTCTTTCTTTCCACAGTCTTCCAAAGTTGTGCGCAACACCAAATGCGTACTGACTGTCGGTAAACACATTCACTCGCTTTCCCTTAGACAAAACACACGCTCTCGTTAATGCAATTAATTCTGCCGCTTGTGCTGAATTCTGGTTCAATCTCGCAGTTTCCACAACCGTGCTCAACGTCACTACAGCATACGCAGTCGTCACATCACCATTCGACAACTTGAAGCAAGAACCATCCACATACAAAGTACCATCGGGATTCATCAAAGGAGTGTTTTTCAGGTCCACACGACCTTTTGCTTCTTCCTCAGTCCGTAAATAACAATCATGTGACAGCACATCATCTGATTCCATATTAATCGGCAACAATGTCGCCGGATTCAGTACATTACAACGTTTGATCTGTATGTGACTTGCCAAAAGGGTCAGCTCGTACCCAGACAACCTTGCACTCGTCAAATGTTGCGTCTTTGTCCGATTCAAGAGCGTATCAACTGCATGCGGAACCATCACTATGAGCATATTATCGATGACCAGACCTGCGGATTGTCGAATAGATGCCGCCGCTGCCGCTGTCGCCCTTAAGCAACTCGGCAACGCTCTAGCTACCGGGTCTAAGGTGGAGGAAAAATATGCACACGGACGCTGCTTATCACCAAATTGTTGCGTTAAAACGCTCAACGCACAACCGTCCCTCTCATGGACGTATAATGTGAAAGGCTTACTGTAATCAGGAGTACTTAACACAGGGGCCGAACACAGTGCATCACGCAGTTCAGAAAAACTTTTCTGACATTCCTCCGTCCAAGGCAAAGGAGTTGAAACGTCCTTGCACGTGAGAGCTACCAATGGCTTCGCTAACAGTGAAAAGTTCGGGATCCACTGTCTGCAGTATGACGTGATACCTAGAAAGGCACGCACATCTCTCTGAGTTGCTGGCACAGACATTCGAACAATTGCTGCAATTCTTTCAGGGGTCAACCTTCTTCCCGCCTTTGACAATAAGTGACCTAGATAGGTTACTTCTTGACAACAATATTGTAGTTTGGAAGGTGATACCTTATGATGTGAGTCACAAAGATGCTGTAACAGTGACACTGTAGCTGTTCGACAAAGCTGTTCAGTGTCAGCAGCTACCAACAGATCATCCACGTACTGAATCAAGGCCGCACCAGCCGGTAATACAAACGCATTAAGCTGACTCTTAAGAGCTTGGCTGTAGATCGACGGACTCTCACAGTAGCCCTGTGGTGCGCGTTTGAATCTGAAGCTGCGACCACCTAATGAGAAACCGAACAAGTCCCTACTTTCCTCAGCGATCGGAATGCTAAAGAACGCATTCTTCAAATCAATTACCGAGAACCATGATGCAGTGGCTGGAATCAAAGTCAGTAAAGCAGTAATGTCTGGTACCACAGGAAACTGTGGGACAACAATTTTATTCACCTCTCGCAGGTCGATAACTAGACGATACACGGGAGGCTTGGAGGGATCCGTTCGTTTCAGAATAGGCAACACGGGACTATTGCACACATTACCCCGTGTCTCCTCAATAACATCTTTACCGATCAAATCGTAAATGATCGCTAATAGTGCCCGTTCACCATCAAGGGAAATACGATACTGGGGTATGCGCGGCAAGCGCGCACCAACTTTCAACTGAACAACATAAGGTGGTATATCCAACAGGCCCACGTCATTGGGACCTGTCGCCCACAAGGAGTCCGGAAGAGATCTCAATTCTGATGGGAGCTTGTCGACCGATAAATACATAGGGGAAATCACGCTCTTACCCAACGTAAGCTCCACACCCGTAGGAGAACAGTACAAAGTCGCATGCAACCTTTTCAACAGATCTAGGCCCAAAAGATTCTCACCACAACCAGTAGTCAAAATCAAAGGAGCCTTTAGCTCATGAGACCCAATCGTAAGGGGCAAAGGGCTTGAAACTGGATTGCTAACGGGGGCGCCAGAAAATCCAACGGAAACATTCGTTAAGCCAGACAAAGGCGCGCCAGGGAGTTTCGAATGCATGATGGAACTTTTTGCTGCACCAGTGTCCAACAGAAAAGGCTCAATGACGCCCAAAGTGGCTACTGCAACATAAGGCCCTCTCTGATCAACCGGAACTGATACTTCTCCCTTCCTTTGTCTATGGCTGTCCTAGTAGATATCATCCGTATCAACATCACACCCAACATAGCAGTCATCAACATGATACTGTGCAGATCGACGGGACGGCGGGTCACGCCGATCGAAACAATTTTGCGAGTCCGAAGACGTGGCAAAGCGTTCGGCCTGATTCTGGGTAACTCCACGACCTCTACCACGGGAAGCCTGTTGAGGGCCACTACGACCTCCTCGAGCCGACACACCATTGTTCCTATCACGGAGAACCGGACAGTCAAACTTCAAATGGTCCTCCCCACGACAATATGCACATTGATTATATCCCAACACAAAGCGAGGTGCGGGAGAGGCATTTCGCGGCTGTGATCTAGAGAACTGTGATTGGGATCGATTTGGCTGCTGGGTATCACTGAAATTCGAACGCGGGGGATAGGCTTGCTGCAACAAGACCTTTGTTTTGAGATCCTTCGTTTTCTTATCTGCACGCTCACTTTCCTCCTTTTCCCTATTTTCGTAATATTGGGCCGTGGCCAATATTTGAGCGGTGGTAGAAACAGCCCACGAACTCTCAGAATTCTTCAATTTGTTGCTAAGCTCGGGCAACAAGTTCGATACAAACTTATCGACGAACAACCGCTGACCACCCTCGGAACCCATGTCCTGACCACTATGATCAACAAACGCTTCCTCAAATCTCGTAAAGAAATCAGAAACACTTTCATCCCTCTTTTGCCTGCAGGCTGATAACTTGTCCCAATTGACGCGCATTGCTGGCATAAGCGTTTTCATGAGGGTAATTATCCTCTGAGGCAAATCCGCAATAAGCTGTTCAGGCTTAGCCCCACCGACTTGCAGGGCGTCCGCCGCCGTAAGGGCAGCCCAGTCACCGCCTAACTCGGCTACATGATTCTCGTGACGAATTTTCGCCCAAATCGGCTGAGGCACCACATTGCCAAACAACATGTCGATATCAGCCAAGTTCATCACAGTAGCATCCACCAATTGGGACAACTCCTTATAATAACCTGCAGGATTCTTACGGGGATCAGGCAAAGATTGCTTCACTTGCAAAACTTCCGATCGTTTCCAAGGGAGGTGTATCCACACTCGCTGGAAACGGCCTGGGACAACAGGGACAGCAGTAGGATCACCTGGCATCCACACTGGGGGAACTTCTCGCATAGGATATTGGCCAGGGTGTGCCATCCATTCTGCGGTCGCGTCCTTAAACAACGCACGAGGTTGCACTGTACATCGAAAGGATAACAAGCGTTCTAGAGCCTCTCGAACCTTATCACCGACGATTACACCCGTGGCGAACCGAAGCTGTAGCTCGGAAACCTCAGGTGGTATATCATCAGCCATATCATCGTCCCACTCCTCTTTCAATGACTTACACAATTCTTCGAACACAAATCGTTGCGTGGGCACATTAAACTGAGAAAACGTTTCAAACACTACACGTGGGGTGTATTGAACAGGGTTACGAATCCATCTACGTGCCGTTTTCACCAATGATTCACGTTCCCTACCATCAGGGAGCTGACTACGTCTTTGAGCGACATCTGAGAGAGTCGAGCCAAGTATCGGCCCAAAAAGCGGAGAATAAAGAGAGGCAACAGCGGTCAGGAGACGACTACGAACAGAAGGAGAAGAGGAAGAGGATGCAGACGCAGCAACAATAGGGGTGGAAACAGTAGAAGTCGACGCGGCAGCAGGAGTAGCGGGAACAACAGGCACCTGGAAAGGCGCAGTAGGGAGAGAAGGTGGAACGAGAGGATGCACGATCTGTGGCACAAGGGGATTTGGGAGAGCGGGAGGAACGGCGGGCTGACCGGCAGCCGCCACAACAGCAGGTTGGGGAAGGGGTGGATGTACAGGACCCATAACATCGGGAGCATAGGGAGGTGGCGATTTCAACAGATAAGACAAGAGCGAGTCCTCCACCGCGTCTTCTCCTACTCTGTCGGTATTAGAAGGTAGCACCGGATAACACTTATCCACTGCCATATGGTGAAGCCGAGCACTAACTTCCTGCTCTTTCTCATCTTTGTCTAACTGATACTGTTCTGCATTTCGCATCACCGTAATAACACCTTCTCTTTTATTTTTCTTATTCAGTTTGATTTCTTTCTGTTTGGCTTCTTTCCGCCATAACCGGAAGGAATCAAACATGGCCGGCCTAGCTTTCTTTTTAAACAATTTAGCTTCCAAATTATCCAGAACGGCAGCCTCGAAACTACCATGAGATGGCCAACTAAGGACGCCATCGTTTTTAGTGTAACGGACCCAATATTCATTATATACGATAGGACCCACGCCATGGCGACTATAGAGCTCGTAAATCGGAGTTCCAACCGGAGGTATCGGACATGAATCCTCCAGCCGGGAATCCATGGTACAACATTTGAGAAACCCAAACAAAGTACTACGGCCAGGCATCGTGCACACTAGCCAAGTATACAAACTTCAAGGGCTATCGAAGTACGATGTCCTCGCAAAAATGCAAGACCCTCGGTTTTTGGCAATTGAAATCGTCAAATAAAACCCAACAACTAAGAACCACGAATGCTATGGAACAATGCAAACAACAAAGCAATACTGGGAGCGACCCACAAATACTTAACTGAGAGAACACTGGCGTCACCAGGAAGGCCCGTTGAGCGTCTCGCCATACAAAGGACTACGCCAGGCGCCAAAACAGGTCGACAGTCAGGGCATCGGTCCGTCGCAGCCGCCAGGAGGCGGGGATCTTCGCGGGAAAAGACGTCGGGCCACTTATTTCGACAACTGGATCGATGAAGCGGGGTGCACCTTCCCTCGGAGATTTCACACAAAGTTCCTCACGATCGTCGGGCTTTGGACCGGTACCGTTGATGTCGCCCCACATTGGGCGCCAACTGAAGGACTGGGTTATTTTTAAGACCCAGCGGTGCCAGGGAACAACACCTGAAACCTTCGTGGGTTACCTGTTCTGGCGTACCAAACACAGAGACAAGGGACACTTCCAGCGACGTCAGAGATCAGCGTTTATTTACTGCAGGGATACAGAGGTCACAAGAACTACACAACGTGTAGGTTCTCGGAGACTGCTTCAAATTCGTAGAAGTGGATCGCTCCTTTTATACAAGTTTTTGCCATAGCACAGTATGGCGAACAAAGGTTACAACTCAGTTCCCACAATAAACTTCAAAAGGGTCGCGTTCATGTTTCAGGAGGCCGGAACATAATTACAACAGTCTTGCCGGTTCCCAACTGTAAAAACATATTCCCTCCGCAATAAATACATCCCATCCTAACCATAAACACATTAAGAGGAAGGACGAAAAACAGATGCGAGGAAAGGACAGGGATGGACAACAGGTTAGAAAAGAGTTTTAGGGGCAATAAAGGAAACTCGATAGAAGGGTCAAAGACCTCGTGTCTAATGTATGCGTGGCTGAAACAATAGACCGGAGCGGCAAGATGAGCCTCGAGCGGGGCCATCTGCCTTAGTCGTGTCATTTCCCTCATCGTAAAAGTCACCTCAAAGGAACACGTGTCCCTCGTACAAGCTTGAGAGTTCCAGGGTCACGAAGCGGACAAAGCCCGTTCGCTGACTACCTGAGGGCAAGAAACAAAATGGATGCTGTATCTAAAATGGAACCCAAGGGTTCGGATGAACAAACCCAAAAATGAGACGAACCATACGTGGCTGCATAGCGAAACTTCGTACACCCACTATACTCGTCATTTGCGGTTCGTAGATACCAAACTCATCCATATTCGTCACTACTCAAAAAGTGCCGTCCCGTCTCACACGGAACCTCAGCAGAGCGCTCCGTTATTAACCTTGTCTTAAAGCCAGAACCAGATTGGCTACCGGGCGTTTTGGTGTGATGCCAAGCTGGGGACTGATTTCATTAAGGGGGACCTGCGTGTGCTGAAAACCATTCGTTTTGCTTTGTTTATTTAGAAGCACACGCAGGTCCCCATCAACGAACTCAGCCCCCACCGCAGTGAAATCATCCCCCAGCTTGGCAGCACACCAAAAAAAGTGCCTGGTAGCCAGTCCGGCCCTGCTTAAATCCATGCTCCGCCACTTCCAAAATGTAGGGCTGCACCCTATTTACAAGTATACGATGCAGCCCTGCTTTTACCCCTGTGCCAGCGTTAATTTTGGCTACCTAGCCCCAACGCAGACACCCGTGCACCATTGTGCAAGTGTGTCTGCTTTGTAGGGTAAGATTCCGTATGTGCAGGAAGGTGTCCTTTCCTGCACATAAACAATCTGAAATGGCATTTTGAAACTTCTATGTGTGCTGCTTATTTCAGCACAGAGAGAAGTTTAAAAACATAATTTTTTAAAATGCATTATGTTAGAACTGGGGTCACCAATTCCGACACGGTATCTTGGTGCGCCGTGCCTCAAGCGCTGTGTGGCCCCCAAGTGCTGTATCAACCCCGCGCTGAGCCCTTTAAGCGCTGTGTCAACCCAGCGCCGAGCCTCCCCGTGTGGTGCCAGCCTAGCGCTGTGGAAGTATAGCGCCATCTGCCCAAGTCACTGCCGCTGCCCGGCGCTGCATTGCCCAAGCTCCACCGCTGTGGCCCCCGAAGCCTGGGAGGGCCGCTGTGGTAACCAGGGAGGCCACGCCAGGCTCGAGAATGACGTCTTCCGCTCCCCGAGGGAGGCGCTGTCCCATCGGCCCTGGGGGCCGCGCCCTCTGAGAGCTGCAAGCGGATTGGCTCCCGCCGCCCTGCCCCCGAACACGCTACACCCACTTGTTCTTGGGCCAAGGGAAGGCCCGTGACCTGCCGAGAACCTCGACGCGGGGGCTCTGAGGCATGCGGAAGCCCCAGACCGTATCCCCCGCCGGGGACGGAGCATCGTAGGCCTCGAAGCAGTCAGGTAACCTCCCCCGCAGCAAAACCGAACTCGGAGGGGGCTGCCAAGGAGCATCGCGCGTACAGCGCGGCAGCCCCGTGACCGCCCCTCCCATTTGACTGGGACCCAGAAGTCAAGCAGCAGCTGGGGCCTCCGCATTACTTCCAAGGAATACTGCCCCTCTGGGGAAGAGAGGCCCCCGGACCAACCGCTGCGCTCATGCCCCCCTGAGGGTGGTGCCTCATTGGGTCTGTGCCAGGAGGGGTGATTGAGGGGTTATATACGCTGTGGTTGCTCGACTAAATGAACTACTACCTGGCAATTACCAGCAGCAGTCAGTTGGCTGGATTAATCGCTGTCCTGGGGTATTGGTGCTATTCACTAGAAGGGAAGTTAACCCTGTTCTGTTCTGAATGAGTCAAGTATTGCCCTGTGAGTAGCAGTTGCACCTATTCCAATGAACTTTCACCTGCTTTATGCCGCACTGAATTGGTTGTTGCCCTGAAGGGCCCTGATTTATACCCTGTGATGAATTAATTGTTGCCCTGCCTTTCACTGATTCATGTCACTGAATGAATTGTTGTTGCTCTATTCTTATCTGCTGTAGCTACCCGGATGAATTTACTGCTGCCTTGCAAAGTATCCGTATCATTCCTGAAATGAACTGGTTGGCAATTACATGAGATAGATAAAAGATCTTGTTTTTATCAAACCACTAGGTGTTGTGTCCTTCCTTGTGTGCGCAGGACTGAATATGTGGGAGTGAGTGCTGCACAACCGCTTTACACATTGCCTTTGGGTGCCTTCCTACCTCGCGCCAAGCTACCACGTCAGAATTGGTGACCCCAGTTCTAACACATTATTTATGTGCAGGAAGGGTCACCAATCTGCATATAAACAATCAATGACCTTTTGCTGTTGCTGCACAATGCAGTACACATAGAAACAGCAAGAACGAGGAGAAATGAAACATTTTCCTCATTGCACCTGTTTAAGACCAGGTTTTCCCTAGTCTTAATTTAGGCCCTGCCCCGTATTTATGTCGCACTTGTATATGTAGAGCAGCGTCAAAATCAATGGGTGTTGCAGTGAAACACCCACCACAACACCCATTGCCCACCCTTTTCATGCTAAGTATAGCATGAAGGAGGGCACTATTTACAAGGCAGCGTGGCTTAACGCTGTCTTGTAAATAAGGCATATCCCATATCCCCACAGGAACTTCATAATAGACCTTGTCACAACCCAGGCTATTACATCCACTGACTACATCCTGCTTGAAGACCTCAACTTTCACGAAGAGCATCCATTCAGTTGCCTTGACGGATCCTTGCCTTCCACAGAGCAGCCTCTACCATCGCCCCCAGTTTTGTTGCATCATCAACTGCTCGATCAAAACTACCACCCTCCCCGATGACTGGAAACCAATCTCATTCCTCCCCTTCTGAGCCAAGGTCATAGAGAAGGCCATCAACACTCATCTCATCGAGTTACATATCCTGGACACCTCCTAAACTGGCTTTTGAATAGGGGTGGGTGGAATTTGCGAAATTCACTTTCGCAAATTATCCCGAAAAATGTTAGAAATCTCCGCAAACATGCAGAAATATCGCGAAGATGCGGAAGTTTTTTTCCCGCCCGTTCGCGGTATTTTCTGCATGGTCGCAGCTCACCAACTTACCCATGCGGATGCTCGCGGGCGTGGCCATCTTGTTTTCACTTGTCTCGCGGTGCATGATCGCAAGAAGAAAGACGTGATCGCGCGACGAATGACGTTACTGCGGGCGTGAACTGTCGCGAGACAGGGCAAATGGCTACCAACAATCCAACATCTCGTGGAGAACGCGACCGGATCCGGAAAACTTGTAGGCGAACGCGGGGATTCAGGTAAGGCGATCGCGCGCACGCGAGAATGTATTATTTTACAGCGCAAGCAAGCAAAAAATTTCCGGTAAAATGCGGATTGCGGAAATCTTGACATTTTCTCTCTCTCCGCGGACCGCGAAAATGTCAAATTATCGCAATTTCCGCGAGTGGAACGGAATTTTAGCCCAGGCCAACTTTTGAAGCAACCACAGCACAAAGACTGCACTCCTCAAGATGGCACTGCTCCCCCCTTGACCAGAGTGAGACCGCAGCCCTCATCTTACTAGACCACACGGTCTCCTTCAACCCCATCTCCCACTGCACCCTAATCACAAGACTCCATGACACCGGAGATAAGGCTTTGGACTGGATCCACTCCTTCCTCACCGGCAGGACCCAGTGAGTCAGACTACTGCCTCTCCTCTCACAACCCTTGGATATCAGCTGTGGAGTACCCCAGGGTTCCTATCTGAGCCATACCCTCTTCAACATCTATATGGCCCACCTCGCAGCCATCATCAGAAGCCACAGACTCAACATCGTCTCCTATGCCAACAACACCCAGCTGATCCTCGCCCTCACCAATGAACCCACAACTACCAGAACCAACTTCCACAGTGGAATGAAGGTTGTTTCTCCCTGGATGAAAACAGCATCCTCAAGCTCAACTCAGACAAGACTGAAGTACGCATCCTGGGACCCACGCCTTCAGCCTTTTATGACTTCTGGTGGCCAGCTGCTCTGGGATCCCCCTTACCCCAATGGAACGAGCTTTC
The DNA here is from genome assembly GCF_964204655.1 of Triturus cristatus. NCBI lineage: Eukaryota > Metazoa > Chordata > Amphibia > Caudata > Salamandridae > Triturus > Triturus cristatus. Next base: position 538,196,735 of record NC_140591.1, read on the forward strand.
AACCTCCAAATCAATGCAGTTTCCTCAGCCTGCTTCCACAGGCTCCACCTGCTTCAAAAGACAGATCCCCACAGAATCCAGAAAGATGGTCACCCACCCAATCATCACCAGCAGACTCTACTATGGCAATGTACTCTACGCTGGCGTCACCCAGAAAACGCTCAAGAAACGACAGAACGTCAAGAACACCGCAATCAAACTCGTCCTCGACATCCCCCACCACAGCCACATCACGCAACACCTCTGACAACTCTACTGAATCCCAGTCACTTACAAACTCATCACCTACCCACCTGACAACTCCAATTCTCCCAAGTCACCCTCACCTCTGTCCCCAGAATACACAAGTCCAGAACAGGAGGAAAGTCATTCTCCTACCTCACTGCCAAGACCTGGAACACCCTGCCCCTGCACCTCAGGCATTCTGCATCGCTGCATTGCTAACCCAATTCATGGAGGACCTCAAGACCTGGCTCTTCAAATGATACTCCACCAGCCTGACCAGCAGTCCTCCTACCCCTATGCCTTGAGACCCTAACAGGTGAGCAGCCATGATATATCAGTCCCTGATTGATTGATTGATTTCCCTGAGTGCCACCCAAATGGTGGTTCCTACCTAGCATACAGCTGACTGGCCACACTGCACTGCACCACATGTCATACATAGTCCCTGGGCATCTGGCACAATGGTGGGCTGCATGCACATGGGGTGGTGCTGACACCTGGGTGCTCCTCCATGTCGGTGGAGCGAGCGGCTGGGGATCACTGGGTGCCGGGCCAGGTGACAGCAGACACCCTGGACTCCAAACTAGACTATGTACTCATTGCTGTGGAGAAAATAGGCACCTCCCTCTAACAAATGTGCACTTCCCTTGAGTGCTGCATTGACAAAATCACAGTTGACTTCACCCTGGAGAGCGCAGATCATTGCAAGCTGACTGACACAACATTGAGCAAGAACTGTTTGAAGTCCAACCTATTAATCGGAATGCAGCGTTGGAGGTGCAGCAGCTAATGGCAAGTGTGATGTCACTTGAGAGAAGATTGGAGGCAGTGGAGGGCCGCTCCTGGTGGAACAACGTGCAGGTGGTGGGTCTTCCTGAGGGAGCAGAAGGAGTAAATGCAGTGGCATATACTGAGACATGGTTGTGTGACCTACTGCCAGCAGATGCGCTCTTCCCATTCTTTGTTTTGGAGAGGGACCATCGTGTGAAGGCGAGCCATCCACCACCAGGGATAGGTCCTAGACCCTTTCTCTTCTGCCTTCTACAGGGTTTGTGACGCTGTCCTGGGGAGGCATACATGCTGGGGTATGTGAAAATGGATAATGCCACAGGGCTTTTCTTCCCTGACTGTGCCATGGGGTGTAGAGGCAGAGGGGGTTGTTTCTAGTGGTAAAGCGACACCTCCAAGAGTTGGTTATCAAATACACCCTCCTCTTCCCGGCAAGGCTGTGAGTGGTCTCAGATGGTAGCATGTGATTCTGTGATGCCGATGAACAGGTGTGGACCTGGCTGGAATCTACTGGTCACCAGGTGCTTCATACAGGTAGAGAAGGGACTATGCAACAAGCTGTCATTCGCGGAGCCAGTTATAGTGGGAGGCGTAGGAGGAGCAGGTGCCCCCACCACAACTAAAAGCCAACCCCAATCTTGAGCAGGTTATACAAGAGAGGCAGAAGGCTCTGCATGCAGTGGCGACGATGTGTGATTGCACTAAGAGACATGATCACTACACTTCCCCTGAACGCTCCCCCAACAACAATTACTTCACTGTGAAGTGGCAATCTGGTGCTGTGTCCCGGCGGCCCCCGATGTGGCTCCTCAGATGGCAGATTACCTAATTTAAGGTTTACTGGTTGTGCGCCTCTCCTTCTGCCACAGAGCCGTGGCCCATGCATGTGAGAGCGTTAGGGCCGGGTTGGGGGATTTTGACATACAACAACAAGGGTAAATGTAATAAATAATGAGTTTTCCCATGCTGTCATCTGTCAAAATTCCCCCAACCCAGCCCCACTACTCTTACCTGCATGGGCCACAGCTGCTTCCACAATTCCAATCATCTCTAGAGAGTCTTTGGCTTTCTGCGGTTCCAGGTCCCCAGCTTCCTGTTACTGACATTCTGATGTATCAAGGTCAGCACTTAGAGGAGATCAGGTCCCGTTCGGGCACAACCGGCACAGGTAACAGCGGTGAGGTGGGGCAGTGGTGGGGAGTGCACAGACAACGGGATAGGGAAAGTAAAATGAAAAAAATTATAAAACTGCTTACCTTGCACTCGCAGCATCGCCGACTCAGCAATGCGATGAGCGGAAAGTAAATGTTTTTTAAATTTTTTTTATTTCTCCATCCGGTTGTCTGTCCACTGCCTCGCACCTGCCCCACCACCTTTATCTGTGCTGGCTGCGCCTGGTCCATTCCTCATCCAAAGGGAATGTAGCAGTTTTTTGGGTGTGACACATGACGGGGGTGGTCTCTTTGGTGCTTCCAGCTAGATGAATTGTGGGAGTTTTCTATTAACCAAGGGTCTCATTTATGAGGTCCTAGTGGCACTTTTGCACTGCTGGGATGTCCCTTTTTTGACGTTCCAGTGGTGCAATGTGTCACAGCATATTTACAAGGCCACATACTTTGCGTGGCTTTTCATGGCCTTGTAAATATGAGCCCCTTTCATGCATAAAACTGCATGCAAGAGACGTTCCATGGGTGTTGCTGAGGGTGTTCCCACCAGAAATCCATGGAATCTGAAGCATTTCCACATTTACAAGAAAAAATAAACCTGGAAATGCATCAGGATCTAACCCCACCCCTAGGGTGGCGTTTGGGAGGCACTACAAGGATAAATGTTTTAATTTCTCCTCTTTATTTCCTTTTTCTATGTGCTCTATGTGTGCCACATTTTGCACACAAATTGAAAGAGGAACTCACCTAGATTGATGGATTTTTTACAGGAAGGTGTCCCTGACTGCACAATATCAATCAGCTCCGCAACGCAGACACAAGGACGCCTCCATTGGCGCATGGCAGTCATTGTGCACCAAAGTAGGGAAAAAAAACAGGAATGCGCCCTATCATATTGATAGCAGTATAAGTAACAAGGGAACCCGGTAAAGGTAGCTAAGGACCACGGGTGAAATCGTATTTTTTTTAACAATAGTCCCTAGCGTAATCTTAGTTAGGAAAAACAGTTCTACATAGACTTCAATGAGACCTATGTGAGTTCCTCCTGTGTCCAGCCGGACAGAGGAGCATTTAATCTTGAATTTCAAAACAATGTAAGTTAGAATAGTGAAGACTGATGAAACAAGGGCACAATCCTGTACCGAGTTTTCAACAGAGGGGGGAAAGGAAGATCAAGAAGTAAGAGGCAATTACAAATTAATAACAGGCAAACAAGCTTTGGAGCGATCATGGGGGCTTACAATACATTAATCAACTTTAAGTAAGCTCTAGCCAATAGTATCCACGGTACATTTACACAATCGATACAATGTGGAACTATTATAGCAAGTCGACGTGACGTTTTGATCCCTAGCTCCTAGTATAACGGGATCATCATCAGGACTAAAGGATTTGTCAAAAGAATGCCTGGTTTGATTATAACACCTGTGGACAATAAATGAAGGAAAGAAGGAGAGAGTAAAATACATAAAATCAGCATTGCGTAAAATAGTACTCAAAAAGACAACAGTCAATTGGCAAATATGTGCTCAGGATCAGGAGTAGTGCCGCATGCGACAGATGGTGGTGGAGGGAATCAAGTGACGATGTGGAAAATTAATGGTGTATGTGGCCATGGTGGAGTATTCGCACGAAGATAATATTGTGTTGGAGGTATCAGATGCTAGAAGAAGTGCCAGGTGTTGGGCAAGGCGTGTGAGTTCAATATTCAAAATAGCCTTGGAACGATGATGGTTCATGCGATGACTCGACAGTTGGTGTGCGAAGCTGTCATGGGGTGCGCGGCATTGAAAACTGGTGATGGTGATTGGATACAGTCGTGCAAGTTGCATAGCCTAGAGGTTTGGCAATGAACGATAGTGATAGTTACCTAAAGAGGGGTAGTGGAATATAAGTAAGCCAACAGTTGGCAGTTCGAAGTATTCGCGACTTCAAGGAGGTGAATTCTGCTCTGGATGAAGAAGCGCAAACCGAGGCAGCGTGATAGGTCAGCCACGGTGTAATATCTGAAATTGAGACATGTGTTAAACGGTGACTTAGTTGGTGGCCAGACGGGAGTGTCAAGTGAGGAGAGCTTGCTCACCAATCTGGTAGTTAAGAGGGACACGCTTTTGGACCAAGGAATACAGGAGTGCGTCTGGTGTGGTATCTAGGCGGCAGCTACTTGTGCTGTCCGTTGTTCTTCAAGGGCTGAATGCAGGGAAAAAATTAAATAAATTAAAAAATTATTTCCCAGGCAGAATGCGTAGATGGCATACGGCGGATGGTGACCCGACCGCAAGGCTCGTATCAAGGAGGGCTTCTGTGGAAGGACAACCCATAGTCGGATATGCTTACCGTAGTTAATAGTTTGTGGGGACACGCGTACTTCGAAGGTTGACTGAAGAGGCGCGTCTAGTACGATATTCAATCGGCAGCTACAATGGCTGTCCGCGTTCCTTGTGGGAGCTAGATGGAGGGGAAATCTCATTAATGGGGTAAAGATGGGGCGGAGGTCACAGGGGTTGAGCGGGCGTAGCGCTTACCTCGTCCGAGTCTCGCAGCCACAATGGGGAGTCCAAGTCAGTCGGCGATGGGGACTGGACTGGAGGGAGTGGTGATTGGTATAAGTTGAAGAAATGGTAGAAATAAAAGAAGGGCTGTGTCGGTATGATGCCGGGACCGGCTTACGTGTGGGGGCCATTTTGGAGTGGGGAAAAACGTGGTATGTGATTTAATAAAGTTTAACCAATACCAGTGACTATAAGTAAAACAGGTTATGACAACATGTTAAAAATGCAATACAGGTCAAAATAACAAACAATTTACATTTAAATTGTATGTTTTGGTTTTTTGTAGAATAATTCAATTTCAGCCATTCTGGGATAATCACAAAGGGAGAGTCTCTTTTTGAATAAAGTTTTAAAGGAGCGTTGTCCAATCTTCAGACCTGTTTAGGCCTTTTCGAATTGAATCATAGGTGATGATTGCTTTTAGTTCCTCTTTGTTTAGGATCTGGGCCATGTTGCCTCCACGTTGTGGTAGTTTCAACACTTTCAACACTGTCCAGCGGATGTCGTCCTCATTGTGATTGGCCTCTCCGAAGTGATCGACCAGTGGCGCATTTGGAGTCTTGCACTGGATTCGGCTTCTGTGTTGGCAAATTCTTGTTTTTACTTTTTGTGTTGTTTGGCCAATATAGATCTTTTGGCACTGTCCTTCACCAAAACCTCTTAAATGAGGCACCAAGTGTTCTTGCACCCTTTTTAAGACCAGCTAATTCCTGCAGTTAAAAAACTAATGGGACATAGCAGCAGTTTTTCTTTTTTTCGAGGTACAAGGAAACACTTGTAAATATTGTGCTTTGTGTTTTGCAGGAGCTTTACGTGGGAACGCCTAATTTGCATTTCATTTTCAGTAAGTCACGCTAACAGAAGCGCCGCTATGAAAAAAATCACATTAACGCTGAATAAATGCCGCTAACTGGATTTTGCAGCATCTTGTAAATAATACTTCAATTAAAAAAGTCACCGTAACAGCAACACATTGACACTAAAGCAGCATTAAATAATTGTAAATATGCCCCCAACTGTTCTGGCCCTTTTGACTCAAGCACTGTATAAAGTTATATTGTGTGCTGGTTATTCCTAAATAGATTTACAGTCTGCTCTAACATGTTCCTGCCAGGGCAGAGCTATGGAGACAGCCCACCAATATGTGGAACAGTAATGACTATTGCTTGAGGGAGATGGTGGACACATTAGTATCCTTGGTGGTAAATGAGTCAGTGTGTGGGGCAAATATGCGTTATCACTGTATAATGAAAGCAGTCTTTCTGAAGTAGCATTTTCTTGTGACGGCGATACGTTGTTTTTGCTGCTGTGTTTTGTGTAGTTTTTGTTCCATTTAAATGCTGTTGTTTTGTTGAATTCTATTTAACGTTTTTTCTGTGTTGTGCCTTGTTATGTTTTAGTTGAGTTGTTGCTATTTCTGTTACTCTGTTATTTTCTGCTGTTTACTTTAGAGGCACCAAGGAATGCTTCTATATTTCAAGCCAAATGCAGCACATTCCTTTACATTTCCAAGCAAACAGTTAATTAACACTGCTTACAATGGTAAAATACAACTTCTCCAGCTTCATTACGATTTAAGACCCCAATCAGCACAACAATGTGGCAGACGCCGGGTTTACATTAGCCATACAGTGCTCAATTTATGTGGTCAGGATGGATAGGTGGTGCAGACAGCTGTAGTATCACACCAGACTTAAAAAACATAACTCTTTTAAATACTGGATTAATAGATACAATACATCAAATGTTCAGCCTTAAATCGATACAAAGTTTGCATGAACAGAAAACCTCACAGATTAGGAAGGGAGTAGAGGGGTTAAGAAATGAAAATATTTGACAAATTTTCAATCTTGGTTCAACCAGGAGCATCTCTTAAATTATTGTTTTCAGATTTTTCTAAAGTAGGAAGCCAGGTAATCGTAAATGAGATGACGACAACCCTGAATAGTAGACAGTAAACAGATTTATTGTCTTTTGCTAGAACTCAATCTGAAATCATATTGCATGAAACACAGTCTGTGTGAAATGTCTGGCAGCTAGACTGAAATAATGGCTCGAACTACAGTTAGTTTCAGGGTATATTTGAGGTCGACTCACATGCCAGAGAGAGATTGGAATGAAAGGTTTGCCAGTATTTAGATCAATTAACACATACAGATGTCAGATGCAAGGATTGGAGATGGAAATTGGAGACAGAATGGCTGCAATTAACTCAATATTCAGCTGAACTGGTAAAAATTTCATACACATACTGTCGGCCAAGGACATATAATGCAATGAGAAGGTGTAAGTATTCAACACGATTCGAGCAGAGGCAGGAATAAGTAGCAGATATCTGGAGGAGCTCGGCATTATTAAAATATTAGGAGGGCATTTCTAGAAAGGTTGAGCATCTTACTGTGGGCCCATTTCGCTGTTGGCACAAGAACATTAAAGCTTGGACATTTTTCGAAGGTCTACTACCCCCTCCCTCTTGGAAACGTAGTATCATTACACGGGCAGCATTTTTCGAACGATTACAAACAGACTGACACTTCTTCCCAATACCAGATGACTGGTAGCAGCATTCTTAAAAAAGGGGGCACTAATAGTCGAAAACGCCCATTGCTTCAATTTTATATCTTTGTATCCTATGAAATGGAATGATGGAAACATGCAGGTGTTCTTTTCCATGCTCCAAAGCCAATGGACAGATGTTGCAAATATGGACTACTGATGTGAGTGGTTGCAGTGTTTGTCTGCAGATCCTATCCACAAACCTCGGTCCACAACTGTGATTAGATGGCTTGATTAGTGGATTAATGAGAACTACCTAACGGAGGATAGGTCATTTAAAAAAAAAAAAACCTGCAATCAAAGATTACAATTGCAAAATTCCATAGTCAGTGGTTGCCAGAACCTTCTCTAAATATATTTCAAAATCTCACAAGATCAAGGACTATAGCGGATTGCAAGCACAAACAGCTACTATTTGGCAAAGGATGTGGTCATCAACATCCTGTGGATGCACGGAGCAGCATGCTACACTTACCACCTAAATGCTCTAAAGAAGGGCAATGACGACAAGTACCATTGAACGTTGTGTGGGGGGGACATCAGCCTAATCTACTCTTTACCTAGTCTTGTTTATTTTCAAAATAGTTAGATCAGCTGTTCAAACAATAATCTTGATCACAAGAGGCTGCAGCTTGGTGCTCCGGGGATTTGTTCAGCAAACACACACTCCAGCTCTAAACATTTGAGATTGCATGCTTTGTAAAGGTATCTGACAAACATGTAATAAAGCTGCAAGCACCTGGGATATATAGACCCAGACTTAGAGGATTGAGGACAGGGTACTCTGTCACACACTTGACAGAGTACTTTGGGGCATATTTACTAGGAAGTGGCAGAGCACTCCGTTATTAACCTTGGCTTATGCCAGAGCCAGGTTGGCTACCGGGCGTTTTGGTGTGCTGCCAAGCTGGGGGCTGATTTCATTAATGGGGACCTGCGTGTGCTTTAAACCATTTGTTTTGCTTTGTTTACTTAGAAGCACATGCAGGTCCCCATCAACGAAATCAGCCCCCACCGCAGTGAAATCAACCCCCAGCTTGGCAGCACACCAAAAAAAATGCTTGGTAGCCAGTCCGGCCCTGCTTAAATCCATGCTCCACCACTTCCAAAACGTAGGGCTGCACCGTATTTACAAGGATACGATGTAGCCCTGCTTTTACCCCTGCTCCGGCATTAATTTTAGATACCTAGCCCCAACGAAGACACTCTTGCACCATTGTGCAAGTGTGTCTGCTTTGTAGGGCAAGATTCCTTATGTGAAGGAAGGTGTCCCTTCCTGCACATAAACAATCTGAAATGGCATTTTGAAACTTTTATGTGTGCTGCTTATTTCAGCACACATAGAAGTTGAAAAACGTCATTTTTTAAAATGCATTATTTATGTGCAGGAAGGGTCACCAACCTGCATAAAAACAATCAATGACCTTTTGCTGTTTCTATGTGTGCTGTACAATGCAGCACACATAGAAACAGCAAGAACGAGGAGAAATGAAAATTTTTTCCTCATTGCACCTGTTTAAGACCAGGTTTCCCCTTCTCTTAATTTAGGCCCTGCCCGTATTCATGTCACACTTATATATATAGAGCAGCGTCAAAATCAATGGGTGTTGCGGTGAAACACCCACCACAACACCCATTGCCCACCCTTTTCATGCTAAGTATAGTATGAAGGAGGGCCCTATTTACAAGGCAGCGTGGCTTAACGCTGTCTTGTAAATAAGGCATATCCCATTTCCCCACAGGAACGTCATAATAGACCTTGTCGCAACCCAGGCTATTGTATCCACCGACTACATCCTACTTGAAGACCTCAACTTTCACCTGGACAACCCCAGTGACCAGAACACCACCTCCCTCCTGGAGAACCTCGCCAACCTCACACTCAAGCAACTATTTACTGCACCCACCTAAATAGCCAGATACACGATTGACCCGTCTTCTCCGCCAGCGGGAACTTCAACTAGAGCCAATCAATCAATCAATCAATCATGTAATTTGTAACGCGCACTACATACCCGTAAGGGTTTCAAGGCGCTGGGGGTGGAGGGGGGGGGGGTGCTGCTGCTACTGGTTGAAGAGCCAGGTCTTGAGTTGTCTCCTGAAGGTCAGCAGGTCTTCGGTTTGTCGTAGGTAGAGGGGGAGGGTGTTCCAGGTCCTGACGGCGTGGTGGGAGAAGGACCTGCCTCCGGTGGTTGTTCTACGTATGCGCGGGATCATGGCCAGGGTGTGGTCAGCAGAGCGGAGTTTCCTGTTGGGTACGTAGAAGGAGAGACGATTGTTGAGATGAGGTGGTCCGGTCTTGTGGAGTGCCTTGTGTGCATAGATTAGGAGCTTGAAGGAGATGCTCCTGTCGACGGGGAGCCAGTGCAGGTTCCTCAGGTGGGGGGTGTTGTGGTCGCTGCGCAGGACGTCAAGGATGAGGCGTGCAGAGGCGTTCTGGATTCTCTGCAGTCTGTTGATGAGCTTGGACGAGGCTCCGGTGTAGAGGGCGTTTCCGTAGTCGAGTATGCTGCTGACTAGGGCCTGGGTGACTGTTTTCCTCGTGTTTGTCGGGATCCATCTGTAGCTCTTGCGGAGCATGCGGAGGGTGTTGAAGCAGGTGGAGGAGACTGCGTTGACTTGTTTGGTCATGGTGAGTTTTGAGTCTAGGATGATTCCCAGGTTGCGTGCTTGGTCAGTGGGGGCCGAGGGGGTCCCCAGTGCTGCGGGCCACCATGAGTCGTCCCCATGCTGAGGGGTTGGACCAGAGGATGAGGATCTCCGTCTTGTCTGAGTTCAGCTTAAGTCAGCTTTGCTTCATCCAGTCGGCGATTGCCTTCATTCCCTGGTGGAGGTTAGATTTGGCGGTGAGAGGGTCCTTGGTGAAGGAGAGGATCAGCTGCGTGTCGTCGGCGTAGGAGATTATGTTCAGGTCGTGCTGTCGGGCGATGCGTGCTAGTGGTGCCATGTAGACGTTGAACAGCGTCGGGCTGAGGGAGGATCCTTGAGGGACGCCGCAGATGATCTCAGAGGCCTCGGACCGGAACGGGGGGAGGCGGACTCTCTGAGTTCTGCCAGAGAGGAAGGAGGTGGTCCAGTCCAAGGCCTTCTCCCAGATCCCTGCGTCTTGGAGTCGTGTGCGAAGTGTGCGGTGGCAGAAGGTGTCGAAGGCGCCCGAGAGATCCAGGAGGATGAGGGCCGCCGTCTTGCCTTTGTCTAGAAGGATCCTGATGTCGTCTGTGGCGGCTATGAGGGCGGTCTCGGTGCTGTGGTTGCTGTGGAATCCTGATTGGGATGGGTCCAGGATGTTGTTGTCTTCGAGGTGACGGGTGAGCTGGGTGTTAACTATCTTCTCGATGACCTTTGCTGGGAACGGAAGCAGGGAGATGAGTCGGAAGTTCTTGAGGTCGCTCGGATCCGCCTTGGGTTTCTTTAGTAGGGCGTTGATCTCAGCGTGCTTCAAGTTCTCAGGGAAAGTGGCAGTCTCGAAGGAGAGGTTGATGATGTTGCGCAGGTGGGGTGCGATGGAGTTGCTGGCTTTGTTGAAGATGTGGTGCAGGAGAGGGTCAGATGGGGATCCGGAGTGGATTGTGCCCATGGTCTTGATTGTGTCGTCAATGCTCACGTTGGCCCAGGTTGTCAGGGTGCCGTGGGCGGTGTGGTTCGGTGGGTTTGGTGCGGGGAGGTCTGCAGGGGTCGTCCGGGGTTTGAAACTGTCATGGATGTCGGTGATTTTCCGGTGAAAGAAGGTAGCGAGGAAGTCGCACAGGGCTTGCGATGGTGGGATGTCGTTGGCACTGGAGCTGGGGTTGGAGAATTCCTTCACGATGGTGAAGAGCTCCTTGCTGTTGTGTGCGTTGTTGTCAAGGCGGTCTGTGAAGCAGGTCCTTTTGGCGGTCCTGATGAGGTGGTGGTGGTTGCGGATGGTGTCTTTGTGGGCAGCACAGCTGTCTGGCGTCTTGTCGCTGTGCCATCTGTTCTCCAATTTCCGGCAGGTGCGTTTTGAGTCAAGGATTTCTGAGGTGAACCAGCTGACTCTTTTGCTGGTATCTCTGTTGGTGGGCTTTTTCAGCGGGGCTACGGTGTTGGCGCAGTCATTCATCCAGCATTCGAGGGTGAGTGCACCCTCATCGGGGTTGGTGGGGTTAGTCGGAGGGTTGAGTGCGAGGCTTGTCTGCAGTTGTTTTCAGTGACTTTGCCCCAGCCGCGGCGGGGGGTCTGTAGGGTGCAGTGGTGTGTGAGGGGTTTTAGGAAGGAGAAGTGGATGCAGTGTTGGTCTGTCCAGGTGAGTTCGGAGGCGTGGTTGAAGGTGATGTGGGGGCTTGAGGAGAAGATGGCATCTAGCGCGTGGCCGGCGATGTGGGTCGGCATTGTGACGAGCTGTTTCAGTCTGAGTTTGGCGAGGTTGGTGATCAGGGTGGAGGAGTTGTTGTCGTTGTTGTTCTCCAGGTGATAGCTCTGGACCCTGTTGGTGCGGTCTCTGCGGGTGATCTTGTACCCGTCTGGGATGGCTATGGCGATGTCTGGCGAGGAGGCTTCGTTCATCCAGGTCTCGGTCAGGAAGGCGACGTCCGGTGATGGGGTGTCGAGTAGGTCCCAGAGTTCGACGGCGTGTTTGTGTGCGGAACGAGTGTTGATCAGAATGTATCTAAGCTGGTTGGGTTCCGTCATGGCAGGAGTCTCGGCGCTTTCGAGGCAGGAGAAGCTGCAGTTCCGACAGGTGAAGGGACCGTGGGTGCGCTTCGGGGCGGCCTTGCAGCAGGTGTGGGTCCTTCCTGGGTTGAGAGCGATGGGGGTGTTGGCGTCGTAGCGGAGGCAGCGGTCCTCGTGGCTGCTGCGGGGGCCAGGGGTTTTGGCGCTGGGCGCGGTCCAGGCGCGGACGGGCACAGACGGGCTTGCCTTAGGCACCCCTTCAGCGCCAGCAGTGTGGCCGCGCAGGGGCCGCCATATATGGGGAGGTGGGGAGGGAGGAGCAGCTGGGTGGTGGGAGGCGAGGGACGGGTGAAGCGAATGGGTGCGGAGGGGGCGGGGCCGCAGGGGAGACAGCGGCAGGGACAGGGGAAAGGAGACATGCGCGGGGCACGGACTCAAGAAGGGGGCACAGAAGTACAAAAAAGCACAAGGGGTACAAAATCAAAGGGGCACAGAAGGCACAGAAGTCAGTGATACAGAACATAAGGGGGCACAGAGGTTGGCGAGGGGTACAGAAATCAGAAGGGGGCACGGAAGCAAAGCGGAGAGCAGGGGGCAGGGGGGCACAGAGGAGATGCGGGCAGACAGTTACAGGCACACAAACAACAGGCAACAAGCGGAAACAAACCTAAGGCCACCACTGGCCACCAGGGATGAGGCGCAGGTGGAAGCCTGTGGGTGGTGGAGGGCCTTGATTTCACCGGCGGCAGCAGAGACAGCGGGGTGCAGGTGGAGCTGCAGTGGGGGGAGCGACCTACAAGGGAAGGTCAAGGGTCGCTCTCCTCACCGTGCAGCGGCTGCCATGTATGGGGAGGTGGGGAGGGAGGAGCAGCTGGGAAGCGAGGGACGGGTGGAGCGAATGGGCGCAGAGGGGGCGGGGCCGCAGGGGAGGCAGCGGCGGGGACAGGGGACAGGAGACCGGCACAGGGCACAGACTCGAGAAGGGGGCACAGAAGTACAAAAAAGCACAAGGGGTACAAAATCAAAGGGGCACAGAAGGCACAGAAGTCAGTTGTACAGAATATAAGGAGGCACAGAGGTTGGCGAGGGGTACAGAAATCAGAAGGGGGCACGGAAGTAAAGCGGTGAGCGGGGGGCAGGGGGGCACAGAAGAGGAGCGGGCAGACAATTACAGGCACTCAAGCAACAGGCAACAAGCGGAAACAAACCTAAGCCCACCACTGGCCACCAGGGATGAGGCGCAGGTGGAAGCCTGCGGGTGGTGGAGGGCCTCGATTTCACCGGCGGCAGCAGAGACAGCGGGGGTGCAGGTGGAGCTGCAGCGGGGGGGAGCGACCTACCAGGGAAGGTCAAGGGTCGCTCTCCTCACTGCACAGCGGCCGCCATATATGGGGAGGTGGGGAGGGAGGAGCAGCAGGGAGGTGGGAGGCGAGGGACGGGTGGAGCGAATGGGCGCGGAGGGGATGGGGCCGCAGGGGAGGCAGTGGTGGGGATGGGGGAAAGGAGACTGGCATGGGGCTTGGACTCGAGAAGGGATCACAGAAGTACAAAAAAGCACAAGGGGTACAAAATCAAAGGGGCACAGAAGGCACAGAAGTCAGTGGTACAGAATATAAGGGGGCACAGAGGTTGGCGAGGGGTACAGAAATCAGAAGGGGGCACGGAAGTAAAGCGGTGAGCGAGGGGCAGGGGGGCACAGAAGAGGAGCGGGCAGACAGTTACAGGCACTCCAGCAACAGGCAAAAAGCAGAAACGAACCTAAGGCCACCACTGGCCACCAGGGATGAGGCGCAGGTGGAAGCCTGCGGGTGGTGGAGGGCCTCGATTTCACCAGCGGCCGCAGAGACAGCGGGGGTGCAGGCGGAGCTGCAGCGGGGGGGAGCGACCTACCATTTAAGGTCAAGGGTCAAGCCACACCACCGAAATCTCCTGGACTTATCATCATTGCGTACATCTCGCCTTCACCATGCCCACCGCTCACCAATATTGCCCCCCCATCGCAGCTAGATCAAGGCCACTGAAGAAGGTCTCGACAACAAGTCTGGACACGCCTGCAGATGTCTTGAGAAGAGATTAAGCCACAACAAAACCCCTGCTACATATGCAAACTTAAAATCTGCCATCAACACACCCCACCTCCTTCTGAAAACCACTAAGAAAATGCTCCAAGACAGAATCAACACGCACGCAACAGCAAGGAAATGTTTGTCATTGTGTCAAGGAGTTCGCCAGGCCCAACAGCAAGACCACAGACGTGCCCCCCTCCCAAGACGTTTGCAAGAAACTCAGCACCTTCTTCCATCACAAGATTAGGAAGCTCTATGACAGCTGCAACATCCCAGATCCGGCAACCACACCCGTCACCTTCGTAGACAACCAAGCCGCACCCCAACAGACAGTGCTCTGCTGGACCCCAATCAAAACAGAGAACTTGCTCAAGATCACAAAGAGCATCCATCCAGTTGCCTTGACGGATCCTTGCCTTCCACAGAGCAATCTCTACCATCGCCCCCAGTTTTGTTGCATCATCAACTGCTCGATCAAAACTACCACCCTCCCCGATGACTGGAAACATGCCAAGATCAACCTTCTGCTGAAGATACCATCCTCAGACCCGACAGACTTTAGACCAATCTCATTCCTCCCCTTCTGAGTCAAGGTCATAAAGAAGGCCATCAACACTCATCTCATTGAGTTACATATCCTGGACACCTCCTAAACTGGCTTTTGAATAGGGGTGGGGCGGAATTTGTGAAATTCACTTTCGCAAATTATCGCGAAAATGTTAAAAATCTCCGCAAACATACAGAAATATCGCGAAGATGCGGAAGTTTTTTTCCCGCCCGTTCGTGGTATTTTCTGCGTGGTCGCGGCTCCCCAACTTACCCATGCGGATGCTTGCGGGCGTGGCCATCTTGTTTTCACTTGTCTCGCGGTGCATGAACGTGAGAAGAAAGACGTGATCCCGCGACGAATGACGTTACTGCGGGCACGAACTGTCGCGAGACTGCGCAAATGGCTACCAACAATCCAACATCTCGTGGAGAACGCGACCGGATCGGGAAAACTTGTCTGCGAATGCGGGGATTCAGGTAAGGCGATCGCGCGCACGCGAGAATGTATTATTTTACCGCGCGAGCAAGCAAAACATTTCCGGTAAAATGCGGATTGCAGAAATTTTGACATTTTCTCGCTCTCCGCGGACTGCGAAAATGTCAAATTATCGCAATTTCCGCGAGCGGAACCGAATTTTAGCCCAGGCCTACTTTTGAAGTAACCACAGCACAGAGACTGCACTCCTCAAGATGGCACTTGCTCCCCCCTTGACCAGAGTGAGACCGCAGTCCTCATCTTCTAGACCACACGATCTCTTCCAACCCCATCTCCCACTGCACCCTAATCACAAGACTCCATGACACCGGAGATAAGGCTTTGGACTGGATCCACTCCTTCCTCACCGGCAGGACCTAGTGAGTCAGACTACTGCCTCTCCTCTCAGAACCCTTGGATATCAGCTGTGGAGTACCCCAGGGTTCCTATCTGAGCCATACCCTCTTCAACATCTATATGGCCCACCTCGCAGCCATCATCAGAAGCCACAGACTCAACATCGTCTCCTATGCCAACAACACCCAGCTGATCCTCTCCCTCACCAATGAACCCACAACTGCCAGAACGAACTTCCACAGTGGAATGAAGGTCGTTTCTCCCTGGATGAAAACAGCATCCTCAAGCTCAACTCAGACAAGACTGAAGTATGCATCCTGGGACCTACGCCTTCAGCCTTGTATGACTTCTGGTGGCCAGCTGCTCTGCAATCCCCCTTACCCCAATGGACCATGCATGCAACCTCCAAATCAATGCAGTTTCCTCAGCCTGCTTCCACAGGCTCCACCTGCTTCAAAAGACAGATCCCCACAGAATCCAGAAAGATGGTCACCCACCCATTCATCGCCAGCAGACTCTACTATGGCAATGTACTCTACGCTGGCGTCACCCAGAAAACGCTCAAGAAATGACAGAACGTCAAAAACACCGCAATCAGACTCGTTCTCGACATCCCCTACCACAGCCACATAACGCAACACCTCTGACAACTCTACTGAATCCCAGTCAAGAAGTGGTTCACTTTCAAACTCATCACCTACCCACCTGCCAACTCCGATTCTCCCAAGTCACCCTCACCTCCGTCCCCAGAATCCACAGGTCCAGAACAGGAGGAAGATCATTCTCCTACCTCACCGCCAAGACCTGGAACACCCTGCCCCTGCACCTCAGGCATTCTGCATCGCTGCATCGCTAACCCAATTCATGGAGGACCTCAAGACCTGGCTCTTCAAATGATACTCCACCAGCCTGACCAGCAGTCCTCCTACCCCTACACCTTGAGACCCTCACAGGTGAGTAGCCATGATATATCAGTTCCTGATTGATTGATTGATTTCCCTAAGTGCCACCAAAATGATGGTTCCTACCTAGCATACACCTGACTGGCCACACTGCACTTCACCACATGTCATACATAGTCCCTGGGCATCTGGCACAATGGTGGGATGCATGCACATGGGGTGGTGCTGACACCTGGCTGCTCCTCCATGTCGGTGGAGCGAGCAGCTGGGGATCACTGGGTGCCGGGCCAGGTGACAGCAGGCACCCTGGACTCCAAACTAGACTATGTACTCATGGCTGTGGAGAAAATAGGCACCTCCCTCTAACAAATGTGCACTTCCTTTGAGTGCTGCATCGACAAAATCACAGTTGACTTCACCCTGGAGAGAGCAGATCATTACAAGCTGACTGACAATGTACACAACATTGAGCAAGAACTGTTTGAAGTCCAACCTATTAATCGGAATGCAGCGTTGGAGGTGCAGCAGCTAATGGCAAGTGTGATGTCACTTGAGAGAAGATTGGAGGCAGTGGAGGGCCGCTCCTGGTGGAACAACGTGCAGGTGGTGGGTCTGCCTGAGGAAGCAGAAGGAGTAAATGCAGTGGCATATACCGAGACATGGTTGTGTGACCTACTGCCAGCAGATGCGCTCTTCCCATTCTTTGTTGTGGAGAGGGCCCATCGTGTGAAGGCGAGCCATCTGCAACCAGGGATAGGTCCTAGACCCTTTCTCTTCCGCCTTCTACAGGGTTTGTGATGCTGTCCAGGGGGAGGCATACAAGCTGGGGTATGTGAAAATGGATAATGCCACAGGACTTTTCTTCCCTGACTGCGCCATGGGGTGTAGAGGCAGAGGGGGTTGTTTCTAGTGGTAAAGCGATGCCTCCAAGAGTTGGTTATCAAATACACCCTCCTCTTCCCGGCAAGACTGTGAGTGGTCTCAGATGGTAGCATGTGATTCTGTGATGCCGATGAACAGGTGTGGACCTGGCTGGAATCTACTGGTCACCAGGTGCTTCATACAGGTAGAGAAGGGACTATGCAACAAGCTATCATTCGCGGAGCCCATTATAGTGGGAGGCGTAGGAGGAGCAGGTGCCCCCACCACAACTAAAAGCCACCCCCAATCTTAAGCAGGTTATACAAGAGAGGCAGAAGGCTCTGCATGCAGCAGCGACAATGTGCGATTGCACTAAGAGACATGATCCCTACACTTCCCCTGAACGCTCCCCCAACAACAATTACTTCACTGTGAAGTGGTCAAGTGGCCCCCTGTTGTGGCTCCTCAGATGGCAGATTACCTAATTTAAGGTTTACTGGTTGTGCGCCTCTCCTTCTTCCACAGAGCCATGGCCCATGCATGTGAGAGGGTTAGGGCAGAGTTGGGGGGATTTTGACATACGACAACAAGGGGAAATGTAATAAATAATTAGTTTTCCCATGCTGTCGTCTGTCAAAATTCCCCCAACCATGCCCCACTACTCTTACCTGCATGGGCCACAGCTGCTTCCACAATTCCAAACATCTCTAGAGAGTCTTTGGCTTTCTGCAGTTCCAGGTCCCCAACTTCCTGTTACTGACATTCTGATCTATCAAGGTCAGCACTTAGAGGAGATCAGGTCCCGTTCGAGCACAACCAGCACAGGTAACAGCGGTGAGGTGGGGCAGTGGTGGGGAGTGCACAGACAACGGGATAGGGAAAGTAAAATTAAAAAAATAATAAAACTGCTTACCTTGCACTCGCCGCATCGCCGACTCAGCAATGCGATGAGCGGAAAGTAAATGTTTTTTTTATTTTTTTATTTCTCCATCCGGTTGTCTGTCCACTGCCTCACACCTGCCCCACCACCGTTATCTGTGCCGGCTGCGCCTGGTCCATTCCTCATCCACAGGGAATGTAGCAGTTTTTTTGGTGTGACACATGACGGGGGGTGGTCTCTTTGGTGCTCCCAGCTAGATGAATTGTGGGACTTCTTCTATTAACCAAGGGTCTCATTTATGAGGTCTTAGTGGCACTTTGGCACTCCTGGGATGTCCCTTTTTGACGTTCCAGCGGCGGAATGTGCCACAGCATATTTGCAAGGCCACATATTTTGCGTGGCTTTTCATGGCCTTGTAAATATGAGTCCCTTTCATGCATAAAACTGCATGAAAGGGGCATTCCATGGGGGTTGCTGAGGGTGTTCCCACCAGAAACCCATGGAATCTGAAGCATTCCCTCATTTACAAGAAAAAATAAACCTGGAAATGCATCAGGATCTAACCCCACCCCAAGGGTGGCGTTTGGGAGGCACTATAAGGATAAATGTTTTAATTTCTCCTCTTTATTTCCTATTTCTTTGTGATCTATGTGTGCCACATTTTGCACATACATTGAAAGAGGAACTCGCCTGGATTGATGGATTTTCTGCAGGAAGGTATCCCTTCCTGCACAATATCAATCAGCTCCACAACGCAGACACAAGGACGCCTCCATTGGCGCATGGCAGCCATTGGGCGCCAGAGTAGGGGAAAAAAACAGGAATGCACCCTATAATATTGATAAGGCATATTCCTGGCCACTTGTTTTGTCGCAGAGCAGCAAGACTTCTTGCAGCTCTGTCCTTCACCAAAACCTCTTAAATGAGGCCCCAAGTGTTTTTGCACCATTTTTAAGACCAGCTAATTCCTGCAGTTAAAAAACTAATGGGACCTAGCAGCAGTTTTTCTTTTTTGCGAGGTACAAGGAAACACTTGTAAATATTGCGCTGTGTGTTTTGCAGGAGCTTTACGTGTAAACGCCTACTTTGCATCTCATTTTCAGTAAGTCGCGCTAACAGAAGCGCCGCTATGAAAAAAATCACATTAACGCTGAATAAATGCCGCTAACTGGTCTTTGCAGCAACTTGTAAAAAATACGACAATAAAAAAAAGCCACCGTAACGTCAAAAAACTGACACTAAAGCAGCATTAAATCCTTGTAAATATGCCCCCAACTGTTCTTGCCCTTTTGACTCAAGCACTGTATAAAGTTATATTGTGTGCTGGTTATTCCTAAATAGATTTACAGTCTGCTCTAACATGTTCCTGCCAGGGCAGAGCTATGGAGACAGCCCACCAATATGTGGAACAGTAATGACTATTGATGGAGGGAGATGGTGGACACATTAGTATCCTTGGTGGTAAATGAGTCAGTGTGTGGGGCAAATATGCTTTATCACTGTTTAATGAAAGCAGTCTTTTGGAGGTATCATTGTTTGGCAAGAATGTTTTTGCATATTTGCTGTGCAGCATTTTCTTGTGACGGCGATACCTTGTTCTTGCTGCTGTGCTTTTTGTGTAGTTTTTGTTCCATTTTATTGCTGTTGTTTTGTTGAATTCTATTTGACGTTTTTTCTGTCTTGTGCCTTGTTATGTTTTGGTTGAGTTGTTGCTATTTCTGTTACTCTGTTATGTTCTGCTGTTTACTTTAGAGGCACCAAGGAATGCTTCTATTTTTCCAGCCAAACGCAGCACATTCCTTTACATTTCCAAGCAAACAGTTAATTAACACTGCTTACAATGGTAAAATACAACTTCTCCACCTTCATTAAGATCTAAGACCCCAATCAGCACAACAATGTGGCAGACGCCGGGTTTACATTAGCCATATCGTGCTCAATTTATGTGGTGAGGATGGATAGGTGGTGCAGACAGCTGTAGTATCACACCAGACTTAAAAACATACATCTTTTAAATACTGGATTAGTAGATACAATACATCAAATGTTCAGCCTTAAATCGATACAAAGTTTGCATGAACAAAAAACCTCACAGATTAGGAACGGAGTAGAGGGTTTAAGAAATTAAAATAATTTACACATTTTCAGTCTTGGATCAACCAGGAGCATCTCTTAAATTATTGTTTTCAGATTCTTCTAAAGTAGGAAGCCAGGTAATAGTAAATGAGATGACGACAACCCTGAATAGTAGACAGTAAACAGATTTATTGCCGTTTGCTAGAAGTCAATCTGAAATCATATTGCATGAAACACAGTCCGTGTGAAATGTCTGGTAGCTAGACTGAAATAATGGCTCGAACTACAGTTAGTTCCAGAGAATATTTGAGGTCGACTCGCATGCCAGAGAGAGATTGGAATGAAAGGTTTGCCAGTATTTACATCAATTAACACATACAGATGTCAGATGCAAGGATTGGAGATGGAAATTGGAGACAGGATGGCTGTAATTAACTCAATATTCAGCTGAACTGGTACAAATTTCATACACAAACTGTCGGCCAAGGACATATAATGCAATGAGAAGGTGTAAGTATGCAACACGATTCGAGCAGAGGCAGGAATAAGTAGCAGATATCTGGAGGAGCTCTGCATTATTAAAATATATTATAGGAGGGCATTTCTCTAAAGGTTGAGCATCTTACTGTGGGCCCATTTCGCTGTTGGCACATGAACATTGAAGCTTGACCATTTTTGGCAGGTCTACGGCCCCTCCCTCTTGGAAACGTAGAATCATTACACGGCCAGCATTTTTCGAACGATTACAAACAGACTGACACTTCTTCCCAATACCAGATGACTGGTAGCAGCATTCTTAAAAAAGGGGCACTAATAGTCGAAAACGCCCGTTGCTTCAATTTTATATCTTTGTATCCTATGAAATGGAATGATGGAAACATGCAGGTGTTCTGTTCCATGCTCCAAAGCCAATGGACAGATGTTGCAAATATGGACTACTGATGTGAGTGGTTGCAGTATTTGTCTGCGGGACCTATCCACGAACCTCGGTCCACCACTGTGATTAGATGGCTTGATTTGTGGATTAATGAGAACTACCTAAAGGAGGAAAGGTCATTTAAATTTTTTTTTTAAAAAGACCTGCAAGCAAAGATTACAATTGCAAAATTCCATAGCCAGTGGTTGTCACAACCTTCTCTAAATATATTTCAAAATCTCACATGATCAAGGACTATAGCTGATTGCCAGAACAAACAGCTACTATTTGGTAAAGGTTGTGGTCATCAACATCCTGTGGATGCACGGAGCAGCATGCTACACTTACCACCTAAATGCTCTAAAGAAGGGCAATGACGACATGTACCATTGAACGTTGTGTGGGGGCACATCAGCCTAATCTACTCTCTACCTAGACAAATTGTTA
Source organism: Triturus cristatus (assembly GCF_964204655.1). Classification (NCBI taxonomy): domain Eukaryota; kingdom Metazoa; phylum Chordata; class Amphibia; order Caudata; family Salamandridae; genus Triturus; species Triturus cristatus. The sequence goes on from NC_140591.1 coordinate 538,218,184, forward strand.
GATCAGCTGTTCAAACAATAATCTTGATCACAAGAGGCTGCAGCTTGGTGCTCCGGGGATTAGTTCAGCAAACACACACTCCAGCTCTAAACATTTGTGATGCATGCTTTGTAAAGCTATCTGACAAACATGTTGTATAAAGCTGCCAGTAACTGGGATATATAGGCCCCTATTTAGAGGCTTGAGGACAGGGTACTCTGTCTCAAGCTTGGCAGAGTACTTTGGGACATATTTACAAGGAAGTGGCAGAGCGCTCCGTTATTAACCTTGGCTTATGCCAGAGCCAGGTTGGCTACCGGGCGTTTTGGTGTGCTGCCAAGCTGGGGGCTGATTTCATTAATGAGGACCTGCGTGTGCTGAAAACCATTCGTTTTGCTTTGTTTATTTAGAAGCACACGCAGGTCCCCATCAACGAACTCAGCCCCCACCGCAGTGAAATCATCCCCCAGCTTGGCAGCACACCAAAAAATACGTCTGGTAGCTAGTCCGTCCCTGCTTAAATCCATGCTCCGCCACTTCCTAAATGTAGGGCTGCACCGTATTTACAAGGATACGATGCAGCCCTGCTTTTACCCCTGCGCCGGCGTTAATTTTGGCTACCTAGCCCCAATGCAGACACCCTTGCACCATTGTGCAAGTGTGTCTGCTTTGTAGGGTAAGATTCCTTATGTGCAGGAAGGTGTCCCTTCCTGCACATGAACAATCCGAAATGGCATTTTGAAACTTCTATGTGTGCTGCAAATTTCAGCACACATAGAAGTTGAAAAACGTCATTTTTTAAAATGCATTATTTATGTGCAGGAAGGGTCACCACCCTGCATATAAACAATCAATGACCTTTTGCTGTTGCTGTACAATGCAGCACACATAGAAACAGCAAGAACGAGGAGAAATGAAACATTTTCCTCATTGCACCTGTTTAAGACCAGGTTTTCCCTAGTCTTAATTTAGGCCCTGCCCCGTATTTATGTCACACTTGTATATATGTTATGTTATGTTATGTTATGTTATTTATATTTTTATAGCGCACAGCTGCCCCAGCAAAGGGGCGTCCTGGCGCTATGACAGACACTACAACATAACACACAATAAAAGAAAAAGAAATTAAACAGACACGGGAAACAGGAAAGTTTTAATCGCCTGCCTGAAGGCGAGCAGGTCTTCAAGAGCTCGGATGTGTACCGGGAGCGAGTTCCATAAACCTGCCGCGAGCACCCTAAAGGAGCGGCCACCCATTCTGCTCAATTTAAAGCGTGGACAGACAGCCAGGTGAAGCCCCTCCGATCTCAAGGATCTCAAAGGAATATAGGGCGTGAGTAGGTTGGCAAGTGCCGGCGGCGAAGAAGATTTCAAAATTTTAAAGGTCAGGCACAGCGCTTTGAACTGGATTCGCTGTCTGACCGGGAGCCAATGTAAGGCCGTGATGGTACCAGACACTGAACAATGTCTAGGGAGGCCCACAATGGCCCGTGCCGCGGCATTTTGTACCCTTTGGAGCCTAGATGCCTCCGCTTGATTCACCCCTAACAGCAGTGAACTGCCGTAGTCCAGCCGAGATAGTATAGAGGTCTGGACCACAAGCTGTCTGGTAGGGGGATCAAAGTACTTTAAAACCGGCCTTATTCCCCGCAGAATGCCATAGCACGTGGCAGCCAGCTTCTTAGTGTGGTCCCTGAAGGTGAGCGCAGAGTCCAACCAGATGCCTAAATTTCTCACTCCAGAAGCCGGAATGGGAGTGACACCCAACTCTGATGGCCACCACTGGTTACCCCATAGCTCAGCGTGGTTCCCTAGTACCAACACCTCTGTTTTGGTGGCATTTAACTGAAGGCAGTTGGTACGAAGCCAGCTTGCTACTGCCATCAGACCCGCTCGGAATCTGGGGGCCTCCACCTCAGGGTCTCCACTAAGTGTCACCGCTAGCTGTGTGTCGTCCGCATATGAGGCCATCGTAAGACCCCACTGTTTGACGACACCAGCCAACGGTTTCACATAGAGGTTGAACATTGTAGGGCTCAACGAGGATCCCTGTGGTACCCCCAGCTCCAGGGGATAAGTGGCGGATTGGCCAGGTGGTATAGCCACTTTAAAGGATCGATCCGATAAAAAAGACCGAAACCACTGGAGGGCGAGATCAGTCACTCCCGCCTCCTGTAAGCGTTGGATCAGTATATGGTGGGACACAGTATCGAAGGCAGCGCTTAGATCTAATAGTAAAAGCGCTGCAGTACGACCTGAGTCCAGTACCTGGCGAAGATGTTCCGTGATGTAGAGTAATGCCGTCTCGGTACTGTGTCCCGACCGGAAGCCGTTCTGACTGGGATCCAATATCTGGTTGCGAGCCAGATGCTCAGACAGAACAGAGTTGACGTGGGCTTCTATTACTCTGGCAATCCAAGGCAACAGGGATATGGGTCGATAATTTTCTGGCAACCGGGGGTCAGAGTTGGCTTTTTTTAGTATAGGAGTAACCACTGCCTGTTTCCATGCCGTGGGTACCGTTCCGTTGGACAATGACATATTGATAAGATTCAATAAGGGGTCACGGCACAGTGGGGAAAGTGTGTTGATAAAGGCTGGCTTTAACGGGTCCGAGGGAGAACCTGACTTGACCCTGAGGCTAAGCCTGTCAAAGGTCTCAATAGTCAGTTCAGGTAGCATAGCAAGGGTCTCATATCCCAACGTATCGGGGACAGTAACCTCTCGGTTCTGGTGGAGTGTGTCAAAACCTTGGTAGATTTTTTTCACTTTCTCCACAAAAAAGGAGGCCAGCTTATCACAGTGGGAATCTGTGCAAATCACCTCTGAGGTGGATCTGTTTTTCATAAGATCCTTCAGTACCTTAAAAATCAGTTTTGATGGGTTAGGGCTGGTAGCAAATTCTTGAGCGTAAAATGCGGCTCGTGTTCTGCAAATAGCTCTATGGTAGAACTTCAGCTCAGTAAAGTACCGAGTTTTCAGAGCAGGGTCATAGGATCTTCTCCATTCCCTCTCTGTTTTTCGGCAAGCTTTTTTCAGTTCTGCGAGTGACTCATTATACCAAGGACTAGGTGTTTTTGTCCGGCCTTTCGACCACCGTAGAGGTATGAGAGAGTCCAGGGCATCGGTGATCCAAGCGCAGAACTGTTGGTAACCTTGTTCCACATTAGTAAAGGTGCTCAGAGGTTTCTGTTCCAGTATGCTATAAAACTCTTCAAGCCTAAGCTTGTGCCAAAGCCTTTTTAGAATAGGTCTGTCCACAGCTATAAAAGGCTTATCGTGGACCGGACAAAAGGCTTCTACCAGCAGATGATCAGTCCACCCCATCAGCCTCGGATCTGACAACCTCACCCCATCAAGTGTGGAAAAGAAGGGGTCCAAAATATGGCCCCCTGAGTGGGTTGGAAGCGTGACGAGCTGAGTGAGTTGAAGAGCTTCAAGGTTCGCCAGCAGAGTGCTCACAGTAGTGGATGACCCATTATCAAAATGGATGTTAAGGTCCCCCATGATGTTGAAATTGGCACAACCGAGTGCTATAGGACTGACCATATCGGCCAGTGCGGACCTGAAGACAGAATCATTGCCGGGAGGGCGGTAAATGAGCATACCACTGAAAGTGAATTGATGGGAAAAAGCGACTTTGAAAATAGCACTTTCACATGCAGGTAGTCCCGACGGTTTCCATTCAGCTGGAAAACAGGATTTGACTGCCATAGCAATACCACCTCCTCTTGTGGTCCTATTGGAAGTGAAGACGGTATAGTTCTGAGGGAATGCAAGATTCAATATGGCAGAATCCGAATCCTGAAGCCAGGTTTCTGTCATTAGAAAGACATCGGGGTCCTCTTTCTCAAGCAAATCATAAATGGACAGGTGATGTTTTACCAGCGATCTAATGTTTAGACACCAAATACGAAGATCTCGAGATGCAACACACGTTCCCGTGACAGGAATAGCATCTTCCAAGGAACGGATTTTAGTAGGGCTCTTAAGTGACCAGCCTTTGCAGGCACAGCTGTAAGGGCCGACTAAAGGGTCCACAGGCTTACAGACACATCCTCTGGACATTTGCCCTATGTACAGCAGCTCGGACCGTGTGTAAGACAACATACCTGCCAGAAGCGGCGAAGCAACACCGCGACGAGAAACAGAGCCTGCCCCGCCTCGCGCTGCCTCGACGCGGACGAGCGCAGACGGGCAGGACTCTTGCACGACTCCGGCTAAGCGACGGCGTCCTCACCTGCGCGTCCCGCTGCGCGGGAGAGGGGAGCTTTAAGTAGGCTCACCAATCCTAGCGCGAGCGCGAGGACGCTCCAAGATGGCGCCCGAAGCTACATTTACAGCCCTACCCAAAATGGCGCCCACAGTGAACCTCCCCCGAGATCCAGGCCCGCCAAAACGGCAGTGAGGGAGCCAATTATATGCGGAATGAGGAAGGGGCAAGACCCTGCTAAAAACAGGGGAGAAGTGCAGCAAAGTAAAATAAAACAAATTCACAAAATCAGGAGTTTTAAAAAGCGAAGCGCCAGCAGCAGCGCCAGCAACAGCGAGTGCGCAATAGAATAAGCGTCTCTCAAGGCCGCCTCGAAACTGAGTCCGCCTTAAGTAGGCTCACCAATCCTAGCGCGAGCGCGAGGACGCTCCAAGATGGCGCCCGAAGCTACATTTACAGCCCTACCCAAAATGGCGCCCACAGTGAACCACCCCCGAGATCCAGGCCCGCCAAAACGGCAGTGAGGGAGCCAATTATATGCGGAATGAGGAAGGGGGCAAGACCTTGCTAAAAACAGGGGAGAAGTGCAGCAAAGTAAAATAAAACAAATTCACAAAATCAGGAGTTTTAAAAAGCGAAGCGCCAGCAGCAGCAGCAGCGCCAGCAACAGCGAGTGCGCAATAGAATAAGCGTCTGTCAAGGCCGCCTCGAAACTGAGTCCGCCTTAAGTAGGCTCACCAATCCTAGCGCGAGCGTGAGGACGCTCCAAGATGGCGCCCGAAGCTACATTTACAGCCCTACCCAAAATGGCGCCCACAGTGAACCACCCCCGAGATCCAGGCCCGCCAAAACGGCAGTGAGGGAGCCAATTATATGCGGAATGAGGAAGGGGGCAAGACCCTGCTAAAAACAGGGGAGAAGTGCTGCAAAGTAAAATAAAACAAATTCACAAAATCAGGAGTTTTAAAAAGCGAAGCGCCAGCAGCAGCGCCAGCAACAGCGAGTGCGCAATAGAATAAGCATCTGTCAAGGCCGCCTCGAAACTGAGTCCGCCTTAAGTAGGCTCACCAATCCTAGCGCGAGCGTGAGGACGCTCCAAGATGGCGCCCGAAGCTACATTTACAGCCCTACCCAAAATGGCGCCCACAGTGAACCACCCCCGAGATCCAGGCCCGCCAAAACGGCAGTGAGGGAGCCAATTATATGCGGAATGAGGAAGGGGGCAAGACCCTGCTAAAAACAGGGGAGAAGTGTAGCAAAGTAAAATAAAACAAATTCACAAAATCAGGAGTTTTAAAAAGCGAAGCGCCAGCAGCAGCGCCAGCAACAGCGAGTGCGCAATAGAATAAGCGTCTGTCATATAGAGCAGCGTCAAAATCAATGGGTGTTGCGGTGAAACACCCACCACAACACCCATTGCCCACCCTTTTCATGCTAAGTATAGCATGAAGGAGGGCACTATTTACAAGGCAGCGTGGCTTAACGCTGTCTTGTAATTAAGGCATATCCCATATCCCCACAGGAACGTCATAATAGACCTTGTCGCAACCCAGGCTATTGCATACACTGACTACATCGTACTTGAAGACCTCAACTTTCACCTGGACAACCCCAGAGACCAGAACACCACCTCCCTCCTGGAGAACCTCGCCAACATCACACTCAAGCAACTATTTACTGCACCTAGACACACGATCGGCCCGTCTTCTCCGCCAGCGGGAACTTCAACTAGAGCCACACCACCGGACTCTCCTGACCTATCATTAGGATTACCTAATTTAAGGTTGACTGGTTGTGCGCCTCTCCTTTTTCCACAGAGCCATGGCCCATGCATGTGAGAGCGTTGGGGCCGGGTTGGGGGTATTTTGACTAACATACAACAACAAGGGTAAATGTATTAAATAATTAGTTTTCCCATGCTGTCGTCTGTCAAAATCCCCCCAACCCAGCCCCACTACTCTTACCTGAGTGGGCCACAGCTGCTTCCACAATCCGAAACATCTCTAGAGAGTCTTTGACTTTCTGTTGTTCCAGGTCCCCAGCTTCCTGTTGCTGACATTCTGATCTATAAAGGTCAGCGCTTAGAGGAGATCAGGTCCAGTTCGGGCACAGTCGGCACAGGTAACAGAGGTGAGGTTGGGCAGTGGTGGGAAGTGCACAGACAACAGGATACGGAAAGTAAAATGAAAAAAAGAATAAAACTGCTTACCTTGCACTCGCCGCATCGCCGACTCAGCAATGCGATGAGCGGAAGGTAAATGGTTTTATTTCTTTATTTTAATTTCTCCATCCGGTTTTCGGTCCACTGCCTCACAACTACCCCACAACTGTTATCTGTGCCTGGTCCATTACTCATCCAAAGGGAATGTGACAGTTTTTTTGGTGAGTGACGCATGACGGGGGGGGGGAGGCCTCTTTGGTGCTTCCAGCTAGATGAATTGTGGGAGTTTTCTATTAACCAAGGGTCTCATTTATGTGGTCCTAGTGGCACTTTTGCACTGCTGGGATGTCCCTTTTTTGACGTTCCAGTGGTGCAATGTGTCACAGCATATTTACAAGGCCACATACTTTGCGTGGCTTTTCATGGCCTTGTAAATATGAGCCCCTTTCATGCATAAAACTGCATGCAAGAGACGTTCCATGGGTGTTGCTGAGTGTGTTCCCACCAGAAATCCATGGAATCTGAAGCATTTCCACATTTACAAGAAAAAATAAACCTGGAAATGCATCAGGATCTAACACCACCCCAAGGGTGGCGTTTGGGAGGCACTACAAGGATAAATGTTTTAATTTCTCCTCTTTATTTCCTTTTTCTATGTGCTCTATGTGTGCCACATTTTGCACACACATTGAAAGAGGAACTCACCTGAATTGATGGATTTTTTACAGGAAGGTGTCCCTGACTGCACAATATCAATCAGCTCCGCAACGCAGACACAAGGATGCCTCCATTGGCGCATGGCAGTCATTGTGCGCCAAAGTAGGGGAAAAAAACAGGAATGCGCCTTATCATATTGATAAGGCATATTCCTGGCCACTTGTTTTGTCGCAGAGCAGCAAGACTTCTTGTAGCACTGTCCTTCACCAAAACCTCTTAAATGAGGCCCCAAGTGTTCTTGCACCCTTTTTAAGACCAGCTATTTCCTGCAGTTAAAAAACTAATGGGACTTAGCAGCAGTTTTTCTTTTTTGCGAGGTACTAGGAAACACTTGTAAATATTGCGCTTTGTGTTTTGCAGGAGCTTTACGTGGAAACGCCTAATTTGCATCTCATTTTCAGTAAGTCACGCTAACAGAAGCGCCGCTATGAAAAAATCACATTAACGCTGAATAAATGCCGCTAACTGGACTTTGCAGCATCTTGTAAATAATACTACAATAAAAAAGCCACCGTAACGCCAACAAATTGACACTAAAGCAGCATTAAATAATTGTAAATATGCCCCCAACTGTTCTGGCCCTTTTGACTCAAGCACTGTATAAAGTTATATTGTGTGCTGGTTATTCCTAAATAGATTTACAGTCTGTTCTAACATGTTCCTGCCAGGGCAGAGCTATGGAGACAGCCCACCAATATGTGGAACAGTAATGACTATTGATTGAGGGAGATGGTGGACACATTAGTATCCTTGGTGGTAAATGAGTCAGTGTGTGGTGCAAATATGCTTTATCACTGTATAATGAAAGCAGTCTTTCGGAGGTATCATTGTTTGGCAAGAATGTTTTTGCTGTGCAGCATTTTCTTGTGACGGCGATACGTTGTTTTTGCTGCTGTCTTTTGTGTAGTTTTTGTTCCATTTTACTGCTCTTGTTTTGTTGAATTCTATTTGACGTTTTTTCTGTCTCGCGCCTTGTTATGTTTTAGTTGAGTTGTTGCTATTTCTGTTACTCTGTTATTTTCTGCTGTTTACTTTAGAGGCACCAAGGAATGCTTCTATATTTCAAGCCAAACGCAGCACATTCCTTTACATTTCCAAGCAAACAGTTAATTAACACTGCTTACAATGGTAAAATACAACTTCTCCAGCTTCATTACGATTTAAGACCCCAATCAGCACAACAATGTGGCAGACGCCGGGTTTACATTAGCCATACAGTGCTCAATTTATGTGGTCAGGATGGATAGGTGGTGCAGACAGCTGTAGTATCACACCAGACTTAAAAAACATAAATCTTTTAAATACTGGATTAATAGATACAATACATCAAATGTTCAGCCTTAAATCGATACAAAGTTTGCATGAACAGAAAACCTCACAGATTAGGAAGGGGGGTTAAGAAATGAAAATATTTGACACATTTTCAATCTTGGTTCAACCAGGAGCATCTCTTAAATTATTGTTTTCAGATTCTTCTAAAGTAGGAAGCCAGGTAATAGTAAATGAGATGACGACAACCCTGAATAGTAGACAGTAAACAGATTTATTGCCTTACAGTCTGTGTGAAATGTCTGGCAGCTAGACTGAAATAATGGCTCGAACTACAGTTAGTTCCAGAGAATATTTGAGGTCGACTCACATGCCAGAGAGAGATTGGAATGAAAGGTTTGTCAGTATTTACATCAATTAACACATACAGATGTCAGATGCAAGGATTGGAGATGGAAATTGGAGACAGAATGGCTGCAATTAACTCAATAATCAGCTGAACTGGTAAACATGTCATACACATACTGTCAGCCAAGGACATATAATGCAATGAGAAGGTGTAAGTATGCAGCACGATTCGAGCAGAGGCAGGAATAAGTAGCAGATATCTGGAGGAGCTCGGCATTATTAAACTATTAGGAGGGCATTTCTAGAAAGGTTGAACATTTTTCTGTGGGCCCATTTCGCTGTTGGCACATGAATATTAAAGCTTGGACATTTTTCGAAGGTCTACTACCCCTCCCTCTTGGAAACGTAGTATCATTTCACGGGCAGCATTTTTCGATCGATTACAAACAGACTGACACTTCTTCCCAATACCAGATGACTGGCAGCAGCATTCCTAAACAAGGGGCACTTCCAAAACGTAGGGCTGCACCGTATATACAAGGATACGATGTAGCCCTGCTTTTACCCCTGCTCCGACCTTAATTTTAGATACCTAGCCCCAACGCAGACACTCTTGCACCATTGTGCAAGTGTGTCTGCTTTGTAGGGCAAGATTACTTATGTGAAGGAAGGCGTCCCTTCCTGCACATAAACAATCTGAAATGGCATTTTGAAACTTCTATGTGTGCTGCTTATTTCAGCAGAGATAGAAGTTGAAAAACGTCATTTTTTTAAAATGCATTATTTATGTGCAGGAAGGGTCACCAACCTGCATAAAAACAATCAATGACCTTTTGCTGTTTCTATGTGTGCTGTACAATGCAGCACACATAGAAACAGCAAGAACGAGGAGAAATGAAACATTTTTCCTCATTGCACCTGTTTAAGACCAGGTTTTCCCTTCTCTTAATTTAGGCCCTGCCCGTATTCATGTCACACTTATATATATAGAGCAGCGTCAAAATCAATGGGTGTTGCGGTGAAACACCCACCACAACACCCATTGCCCACCCTTTTCATGCTAAGTATAGCATGAAGGAGGGCCCTATTTACAAGGCAGCGTGGCTTAACGCTGTCTTGTAAATAAGGCATATCCCATTTCCCCACAGGAACGTCATAATAGACCTTGTCGCAACCCAGGCTATTGTATCCACCGACTACATCCTACTTGAAGACCTCAACTTTCACCTGGACAACCCCAGTGACTCCCTCCTGGAGAACCTCGCCAACCTCACACTCAAGCAACTATTTACTGCACCCACCTACATAGCCAGATACACGATTGGCCCGTCTTCTCTGCCAGCGGGAACTTCAACTAGAGCCAATCAATCAATCAATCAATCATGTAATTTGTAACGCGCACTACATACCCGTAAGGGTTTCAAGGCGCTGGGGTGGAGGGGGGGTGTTGCTGCTACTGGTCGAAGAGCCAGGTCTTGAATTGTCTCCTGAAGGTCAGCAGGTCTTCGGTTTGTCGTAGGTAGAGGGGGAGGGTGTTCCAGGTCCTGACGGCACGGTGGGAGAAGGACCTGCCTCCGGTGGTTGTTCTACGGATGCGCGGGATCATGGCCAGGGTGTGGTCAGCAGAGCGGAGTTTCCTGTTGGGTACGTAGAAGGAGAGTCGATTGTTGAGATAGGGTGTTCCGGTCTTGTGGAGTGCCTTGTGTGCGTAGATTAGGAGCTTGAAGGAGATTCTCCTGTCGACGGGGAGCCAGTGCAGGTTCCTCAGGTGTGGGGTGATGTGGTCGCGGCGCAGGACGTCAAGGATGAGGCGTGCAGAGGCGTTCTGGATTCTCTGCAGTCTATGGATGAGCTTGGACGAGGCTCCGGTGTAGAGGGTGTTTCCGTAGTCGAGTCTGCTGCTGACTAGGGCCTGGGTGACTGTTTTCCTCGTGTTTGTCGGGATCCATCTGTAGCTCTTGCGGAGCATGCGGAGGGTGTTGAAGCAGGTGGAGGAGACTGCGTTGACTTGTTTGGTCATGGTGAGTTTTGAGTCTAGGATGATTCCCAGGTTGCGTGCTTGGTCAGTGGGGGCCGAGGGGGTCCCCAGTGCTGTGGGCCACCATGAGTCGTCCCCATGCTGAGGGGTTGGACCAGAGGATGAGGATCTCCGTCTTGTCTGAGTTCAGCTTAAGTCGGGTTTCCTTCATCCAGTCGGCGATTGCCTTCATTCCCTGGTGGAGGTTGGATTTGGCGGTGAGAGGGTCCTTGGTGAAGGAGAGGATCAGCTGCATGTCCTCGGCGTAGGAGATTATGTTCAGGTCGTGCTGTCGGGCGATGCGTGCTAGTGGTGCCATGTAGACGTTGAACAGCGTCGGGCTGAGGGAGGATCCTTGAGGGACGCTGCAGATGATCTCGGAGGCCTCGGACCGGAACGGGGGGAGGCGGACTCTCTGAGTTCTGCCAGAGAGGAAGGAGGTGGTCCAGTCCAAGGCCTTCTCCCAGATCCCTGCGTCTTGGAGTCGTGTGCGAAGTGTGCAGTGGCAGACGGTGTTGAAGGCGCCCGAGAGATCCAGGAGGATGAGGGCCGCCGTCTTGCCTTTGTCTAGAAGGATCCTGATGTCATCTGTGACGGCGATGAGGGCGGTCTCGGTGCTGTGGTTGCTGTGGAATCCTGATTGGGATGGGTCCAGGATGTTGTTGTCTTCGAGGTGCCGGGTGAGCTGGGTGTTAACTATCTTCTCGATGACCTTTGCTGGGAACGGAAGCAGGGAGATGAGTCGGAAGTTCTTGAGGTCGCTCAGATCCGCCTTGGGTTTCTTTAGTAGGGTGTTGATCTCTGCGTGCTTCCAGTTCTCAGGGAAAGTGGCAGTTCCGGAGGAGAGGTTGATGATGTTGCGCAGGTGGGGTGCGATGGAGTTGCTGGCTTTGTTGAAGATGTGGTGCAGGAGAGGGTCAGATGGGGATCCGGAGTGGATTGTGCCCATGGTCTTGATTGTGTCGCCAATGCTCACGTTGGCCCAGGTTGTCAGGGTGCCGTGGGCGGTGTGGTTCGGTGGGTCCGGTGTGGGGAGGTCTGCAGGGGTCGTCCGGGGTTTGAAACTGTCATGGATGTCGGTGATTTTCCGGTGAAAGAAGGTAGCGAGGAAGTCGCACAGGGCTTGCTATGGTGGGATGTCGTTGGCACGGGAGCTGGGGTTGGAGAATTCCGTCACGATGGTGAAGAGCTCCTTGCTGTTGTGTGCGTTGTTGTCAAGGCGGTCTGTGAAGCAGGTCCTTTTGGCGGTCCTGATGAGGTGGTGGTGGTTGCGGATGGTGTCTTTGTGGGCAGCACGGCTGTCTTGTCGCTGTGCCATCTGTTCTCCAATTTCCGGCAGGTGCGTTTTGAGTCAACAAGTTCTGGGGTGAACCAGCTGACTCTTTTGCTGGTATCTCTGTTGGTGGGCTTTTTCAGCGGGGCTACGGTGTTGGCGCAGTCATTCATCCAGCATTCGAGGGTGAGTGCACCCTCATCGGGGTTGGTGGGATTAGTCGGAGGGTTGAGTACGAGGCTTGTCTGCAGTTGTTCTTCAGTGTCTTTGCCCCAGCCGCGGCGGGGGGTCTGTAGGGTGCAGTGGTGTGTGAGGGGTTTTAGGAAGGAGAAGTGGATGCAGTGGTGGTCTGTCCAGGTGAGTTCGGAGGCGTGGTTGAAGGTGATGTGGGGGCTTGAGGAGAAGATGGCATCTAGCGCGTGGCCGGCGATGTGGGTCGGCATTGTGACGAGCTGTTTCAGTCTGAGTTTGGCGAGGTTGGTGATCAGGGTGGAGGAGTTGTTGTCGTTGTTGTTCTCCAGGTGATAGCTCTGGACTCTGTTGGTGCGGTCTCTGCGGGTGATCTTGTACCCGTCTGGGATGGCTATGGCGATGTCTGGCGAGGAGGCTTCATTCATCCAGGTCTCGGTCAGGAAGGTGACGTCCGGTGATGGGGTGTCGAGTAGGTCCCAGAGTTCGACCGCGTGTTTGTGTGCGGAACGAGTGTTGATCAGAATGTATCTAAGCTGGTTGGGTTCCGTCATGGCAGGAGTCTCGGCGCTTTCGAGGCAGGAGAAGCTGCAGTTCCGGCAGGTGAAGGGACCGTGGGTGCGCTTCGGGGCGGCCTTGCAGCAGGTGTGGGTCCTTCCTTGGTTGAGAGCTATGGGGGTGTTGGCGTTGTAGCGGAGGCAGCGGTCCTCGTGGCTGCTGCGGGGGCCAGGGGTTATGGCGCTGGGCGCGGTCCAGGCGCGGACGGGCACAGACGGGCTTGCCTTAGGCACGCCTTCAGTGCCAGCGGCGTGGCCGCGCAGGGGTCGCCATATATGGGGAGGTGGGGAGGGAGGAGCAGCTGGGTGGTGGGAGGCGAGGGACGGGTGAAGCGAATGGGTGCGGAGGGGGGCGGGGCCGCAGGGGAGACAGCGGCAGGGACAGGGGAAAGGAGACAGGCGCGGGCACGGACTCAAGAAGGGGGCACAGAAGTACAAAAAATCACAAAGGGTACAAAATCAAAGGGGCCCAGAAGGCACAGAAGTCAGAGGTACAGAATATAAGGGGGCACAGAGGTTGGCTAGGGGTACAGAAATCAGAAGGGGGCACGGAAGCAAAGCAGCGAGCAGGGGGCAGGGGGGCACAGAGGAGATGCGGACAGACAGTTACAGGCACACAAACAACAGGCAACAAGCGGAAACGAACCTAAGGCCACCACTGGCCACCAGGGATGAGGCGCAGGTGGAAGCCTGTGGGTGGTGGAGGGCCTTGATTTCACCGGCGGCAGCAGAGACAGCGGGGTGCAGGTGGAGCTGCAGTGGGGGGAGCGACCTACAAGGGAAGGTCAAGGGTCACTCTCCTCACTGAGCAGCAGTCGCCATGTATGGGGAGGTGGGGATGAAGGAGCAGCTGGGAGGCGAGGGACGGGTGGAGCGAATGGGCGCAGAGGGGGCGGGGCTGCAGGGGAGGCAGCGACGGGGACAGGCCAAAGGAGACCGGCACAGGGCACAGACTCGAGAAGTGGGCACAGAAGTACAAAAAAGCACAAGGGGTACAAAATCAAAGGGGCACAGAAGGCACAGAAGTCAGTTGTACAGAATATAAGGGGGCACAGAGGTTGGCGAGGGGTACAGAAATCAGAAGGGGGCATGGAAGTAAAGCGGTGAGTGGGGGGCAGGGGGGCACAGAAGAGGAGCGGGCAGACAGTTACAGGCACTCAAGCAACAGGCAACAAGAGGAAACGAACCTAAGGCCACCACTGGCCACCAGGGATGAGGCGCAGGTGGAAGCCTGCGGGTGGTGGAGGGCCTCGATTTCACCGGTGGCAGCCGAGACAGCAGGGGTGCAGGTGGAGCTGCAGCGGGGGGGAGCGACCTACCAGGGAAGGTCAAGGGTCGCTCTCCTCAACGCGCAGCGGCCGTCATATATGGGGAGGTGGGGAGGGAGGAGCAGCAGGGAGGTGGGCGGCGAGGGACGGGTGGAGCGAATGGGTGCGGAGGGGATGGGGCCGCAGGGGAGGCAGCGGTGGGGATGGGGAAAGGAGACTGGCACGGGGCATGGACTCGAGAAGGGGTCACAGAAGTACAAAAAAGCACAAGGGGTACAAAATCAAAGGGGCACAGAAGGCACAGAAGTCAGTGGTACAGAATATAAGGGGGCACAGAGGTTGGCGAGGGGTACAGAAATCAGAAGGGGTCACGGAAGTAAAGCGGTGAGCGGGGGGCAGGGGGGCACAGAAGAGGAGCGGGCAGACAGTTACAGGCACTCAAGCAACAGGCAAAAAGCAGAAACGAACCTAAGGCCACCACTGGCCACCAGGGATGAGGCGCAGGTGGAAGCCTGCGGGTGGTGGAGGGCCTCGATTTCACCAGCGGCAGCAGAGACAACGGGGGTGCAGGCGGAGCTGCAGCGGGGGGGAGCGACCTACCAGGTAAGGTCAAGGGTCAAGCCACACCACCAAAATCTCCTGGACCTATCATCATTGCGTACATCTCGCCTTCACCATGCCCACCGCTCACCAATATTGCCCCCCCATCGCAGCTAGATCAAGGCCACTGAAGAACGTCTCGACAACAAGTCTGGACACGCCTGCAGATGTCTTGAGAAGGGATTAAGCCACAACAAAACCCCTGCTACATATGGAACCTTAAAATCTGCCATCAACACACCGCACCTCCTTCTGAAAACCACTAAGAAAATGCTCCAAGACAGAATCAACACGCACGCAACAGCAAGGAAATCTTTGTCATTGTCAAGGAGTTCGCCAGGCCCAACAGCAAGACCACAGACGTGCACCCCTCCCAAGACGTTTGCAAGAAACTCAGCACCTTCTTCCATCACAAGATTAGGAAGCTCTATGACAACTGCAACATCCCACGTCCGGCAACCACACCCGCCACCTTCGTAGACAACCAAGCCGCACCCCAACAGACAGTGCTCTGCTGGACCCCACTCAAAACAAAGAACTTGCTCAAGATCACGAAGAGTATCCATTCAGTTGCCTTGACGGATCCTTGCCTTCCACAGAGCAATCTCTACCATCGCCCCCAGTTTTGTTGCATCATCAACTGCTCGATCAAAACTACCACCCTCCCCGATGACTGGAAACATGCCAAGATCAAGCTTCTGCTGAAGATACCATCCTCAGACCCGACAGACTTTAGACCAATCTCATTCCTCCCCTTCTGAGTCAAGGTCATAAAGAAGGCCATCAACACTCATCTCATTGAGTTACATATCCTGGACACCTCCTAAACTGGCTTTTGAATAGGGGTGGGCGGAATTTGTGAAATTCACTTTCGCAAATTATCGCGAAAATGTTAAAAATCTCCGCAAACATACGGAAATATCGCGAAGATGCGGAAGTTTTTTTCCCGCCCGTTCGCGGTATTTTCTGCGTGGTCGCGGCTCCCCAACTTACCCATGCGGATGCTCGCGGGCGTGGCCATCTTGTTTTCATGAACGTGAGAAGAAAGACGTGATCGCGCGACGAATGACGTTACTGCGGGCACGAACTGTCGCGAGACTGCGCAAATGGCTACCAACAATCCAACATCTCGTGGAGAACGCAACCGGATCGGGAAAACTTGTCGGCGAACGTGGGGATTCAGGTAAGGCGATCGCGCGCACACTAGAATCTATTATTTTACAACGCGAGCAAGCAAAAAATTTCCAGTAAAATGCGGATTGCAGAAATTTCGACATTTTCGCGCTCTCAGCGGACCGCGAAAATGTCAAATTATCGCAATTTCCGCGAGCGGAACGGAATTTTAGCCCAGGCCTACTTTTGAAGTAACCACAGCACAGAGACTGCACTCCTCAAGATGGCACTTGCTCCCCCCTTGACCAGAGTGAGACCGCAGCCCTCATCTTACTAGACCACACGGTCTCTTTCAACCCCATCTCCCACTGCACCCTAATCACAAGACTCCATGACACTGGAGATAAGGCTTTGGACTGGATCCACTCCTTCCTCACCGGCAGGACCCAATGAGTCAGACTACTGCCTCTCCTCTCAGAACCCTTGGATATCAGCTGTGGAGTACCCCAGGGTTCCTATCTGAGCCATACCCTCTTCAACATCTATATGGCCCACCTCGCAGCCATCATCAGAAGCCACAGACTCAACATCGTCTCCTATGCCAACAACACCCAGCTGATCCTCTCCCTCAAAAATGAACCCACAACTGCCAGAACCAACTTCCACAGTGGAATGAAGGTCGTTTCTCCCTGGATGAAAACAGCATCCTCAAGCTCAACTCAGACAAGACTGAAGTACGCATCCTGGGACCTACGCTTTCAGCCTTGTATGACTTCTGGTGGCCAGCTGCTCTGTGATCCCCCTTACCCCAATGGACCATGCATGCAACCTCCAAATCAATGCAGTTTCCTCAGCCTGCTTCCACAGGCTCCACCTGCATCAAAAGACAGATCCCCACAGAATCCAGAAAGATGGTCACCCACCCACTCTTTGCCAGCAGACTCTACTATGGCAATGTACTCTCACTGGCGTCACCCAGAAAACGCTCAAGAAACGACAGAACATCAAAAACACCGCAATCAGACTCGTTCTCGACATCCCCCACCACAGCCACATCATGCAACACCTCTGACAACTCTACTGAATCCCAGTCAAGAAGTGGTTCACTTTCAAACTCATCACCTACCCACCTGACAACTCCGATTCTCCCAAGTCACCCTCACCTCCGTCCCCAGAATCCACAAGTCCAGAACAGGAGGAAGATCATTCTCCTACCTCACCGCCAAGACCTGGAACACCCTGCCCCTGCACCTCAGGCATTCTGCATCGCTGCATCGCTAACCCAATTCATGGAGGACCTCAAGACCTGGCTCTTCAAATGATACTCCACCAGCCTGACCAGCAGTCCTCCTACCCCTACGCCTTGAGACCCTCACAGGTGAGTAGCCATGATATATCAGTTCCTGATTGATTGATTGATTTCCCTGAGTGCCACCCAAATGATGGTTCCTACCTAGCATACACCTGACTGGCCACACTGCACTTCACCACATGTCATACATAGTCCCTGGGCATCTGGCACAATGGTGGGATGCATGCACATGGGGTGGTGCTGACACCTGGCTGCTCCTCCATGTCGGTGGAGCGAGCAGCTGGGGATCACTGGGTGTCGGGCCAGGTGACAGCAGGCACCCTGGACTCCAAACTAGACTATGTACTCATGGCTGTGGAGAAAATAGGCACCTCCCTCTAACAAATGTGCACTTCCCTTGAGTGCTGCATCGACAAAATCACAGTTGACTTCACCCTGGAGAGAGCAGATCATTACAAGCTGACTGACAAGGTACACAACATTGAGCAAGAACTGTTTGAAGTCCAACCTATTAATCGGAATGCAGCGTTGGAGGTGCAGCAGCTAATGGCAAGTGTGAAGTCACTTGAGAGAAGATCGGAGGTAGTGGAGGGCCGCTCCTGGTGGAACAACGTGCAGGTGGTGGGTCTGCCTGAGGAAGCAGAAGGAGTAAATGCAGTGGCATATACCGAGACATGGTTGTGTGACCTACTGCCAGCAGATGCGCTCTTCCCATTCTTTGTTGTGGAGAGGGCCCATCGTGTGAAGGCGAGCCATCCGCAACCAGGGATAGGTCCTAGACCCTTTCTCTTTAGCCTTCTACAGGGTTTGTGATGCTGTCCTGGGGGAGGCATACAAGCCGGGGTATGTGAAAATGGATAATGCCACAGGACTTTTCTTCCCTGACTGCGCCATAGGGTGTAGAGGCAGAGGGGGTTGTTTCTAGTGGTAAAGCGACGCCTCCAAGAGTTGGTTATCAAATACACCCTCCTCTTCCCGGCAAGGCTGTGAGTGGTCTCAGATGGTAGCATGTGATTCTGTGATGCCGATGAACAGGTGAGGACCTGGCTGGAATCTATTGGTCACCAGGTGCTTCATACAGGTAGAGAAGGGACTATGCAACAAGCTGTCATTCGCGGAGCCAGTTATAGTGGGAGGCGTAGGAGGAGCAGGTGCCCCCACCACAACTAAAAGCCACCGCCAATCTTAAGCAGGTTATACAAGAGAGGCAGAAGGCTCTGCATGCAGCAGCGACAATGTGCGATTGCACTAAGAGACATGATCCCTACACTTCCCCTGAACGCTCTCCCAACAACAATTACTTCACTGTGAAGTGGTCATCTGGTGCTGAGTCCCGGCAGCCCCCGATGTGGCTCCTCAGATGGCAGATTACCTAATTTAAGGTTTACTGGTTGTGCGCCTCTCCTTCTTCCACAGAGCCGTGGCCCATGCATGTGAGAGTGTTAGGGCAGAGTTGGGGGGATTTTGACATACAACAACAAGGGGAAATGTAATAAATAATTAGTTTTCCCATGCTATTGTCTGTCAAAATTCCCCCAACCATGCCCCACTACTCTTACCTGCATGGGCCACAGCTGCTTCCACAATTCCAAACATCTCTAGAGAGTCTTTGGATTTCTGCAGTTCCAGGTCCCCAGCTTCCTGTTACTGACATTCTGATCTATCAAGGTCAGCACTTAGAGGAGATCAGGTCCCGTTCGAGCACAACCAGCACAGGTAACAGCGGTGAGGTGGGGCAGTGGTGAGGTGGGGCAGTGGTGGGGAGTGCACAGACAACGGGATAGGGAAAGTAAAATGAAAAAAATAATAAAACTGCTTACCTTGCACTCACCGCATCGCCGACTCAGCAATGCGATGAGCGGAAAGTAAATGTTTTTTTTATTTTTTTTATTTCTCCATCCGGTTGTCTGCCCACTGCCTCGCACCTGCCCCACCACCGTTATCTGTGCCGGCTGCGCCTGGTCCACTCCTCATCCACAGGGAATGTAGCAGTGTTTTTTGGTGTGACACATGACGGGCAGGGGTGGTCTCTTTGGTGCTCCCAGCTAGATGAATTGTGGGACTTCTTCTATTAACCAAGGGTCTCATTTATGAGGTCCTAGTGGCACTTTGGCACTCCTGGGATGTCCCTTTTTTGACGTTCCAGCGGCGCAATGTGCCACAGCATATTTGCAAGGCCACATATTTTGCATGACTTTTCATGGCCTTGTAAATATGAGCCCCTTTCATGCATAAAACTGCATGAAAGGGGCATTCCATGGGTGTTGCTGAGGGTGTTCCCACCAGAAACCCATGGAATCTGAAGCATTCTCTCATTTACAAGGGAACATAAACCTGGAAATGCATCAGGATCTAACACCACCCCAAGGGTGGCGTTTGGGAGGCACTATAAGGATAAATGTTTTAATTTCTCCTCTTTATTTCCTATTTCTTTGTGATCTATGTGTGCCACGTTTTGCACATACATTGAAAGAGGAACTCACCTGGATTGATGGATTTTCTGCAGGAAGGTGTCCCTTCCTGCACAATATCAATCAGCTCCACAACGCAGACACAAGGACGCCTCCATTGGCGCATGGCAGCCATTGGGCGCCAGAGTAGGGGAAAAAAACAGGAATGCACCCTATAATATTGATAAGGCATATTCCTGGCCACTTGTTTTGTCACAGAGCAGCAAGACTTCTTGCAGCACTGTCCTTCACCAAAACCTCTTAAATGAGGCCCCAAGTGTTTTTGCACCATTTTTAAGACCAGCTAATTCCTGCAGTTAAAAAACTAATGGGACTTAGCAGCAGTTTTTCTTTCTTGCGAGGTACAAGGAAACACTTGTAAATATTGCGCTGTGTGTTTTGCAGGAGCTTTACGTGTAAACGCCTACTTTGCATCTCATTTTAAGTAAGTCGCGCTAACAGAAGCGCCGCTATGAAAAAAATCACATTAACGCTGAATAAATGCCGCTAACTGGACTTTGCAGCATCTTGTAAATAATACTACAATAAAAAAAAGCCACAGTAACGTCAAAAAACTGACACTAAAGCAGCATTAAATCCTTGTAAATATGCCCCCAACTGTTCTGGCCCTTTTGACTCAAGCACTGTATAAAGTGCTGGTTATTCCTAAATAGATTTACAGTCTGTTCTAACATGTTCCTGCCAGGACAGAGCTATGGAGACAGCCCACCAATATGTGGAACAGTAATGACTATTGATTGAGGGAGATGGTGGACACATTAGTATCCTTGGTGGTAAATGAGTCAGTGTGTGGTGCAAATATGCTTTATCACTATATAGTGAAAGCAGTCTTTTCGAGGTATCAATGTTTGGCAAGAATGTTTTTTCATATTTGCTGTGCAGCATTTTCTTGTGACGGCGATACGTTGTATTTGCTGCTAGTTTTTGTTCCATGTTATTGCTGTTGTTTTGTTGAATTCTATTTGACGTTTTTTCTGTCTTGTGCCTTGTTATGTTTTAGTTGAGTTGTTGCTATTTCTGTTACTCTGTTATGTTCTGCTGTTTACTTTAGAGGCACCAAGGAATGCTTCTATTTTTCCAGCCAAACGCAGCACATTCCTTTACATTTCCAAGCAAACAGTTAATTAGCAATGCTTACAATGGTAAAATACAACTTCTCCAGCTTCATTAAGATTTAAGACCCCAATCAGCACAACAATGTGGCAGACGCCGGGTTTACATTAGCCATACAGTGCTCACTCTATGTGGTCAAGATGGATAGGTGGTGCAGACAGCTGTAGTATCACACCAGACTTAAAAAAAAACACAAATCTTTTAAATACTGGATTTGTAGATACAATACATCAAATGTTCAGCCTTAAATCGATACAAAGTTTGCATGAACAAAAAACCTCACAGATTAGGAAGGGAGTAGAGGGGTTAAGAAATGAAAATAATTTACACATTTTCAGTCTTGGATCAACCAGGAGCATCTCTGAAATTATTGTTTTCAGATTCTTCTAAAGTAGGAAGCCAGGTAATAGCAAATGAGATGACGATAACCCTGAATAGTAGACAGTAAACAGATTTACTGCCTTTTGCTAGAAGTCAATCTGAAATCATATTGCATGAAACACAGTCCGTGTGAAATGTCTGGCAGCTAGACTGAAATAATGGCTCGAACTACAGTTGGTTCCAGAGAATATTTGAGGTCGGCTCACATGCCAGAGAGAGATTGGAATGAAAGGTTTGCCAGGATTTAGATCAATTAACACATACAGATGTCAGATGCAAGGATTCGAACTGGAAATTGGAGACAGGATGGCTGCAATTAACTCAATATTCAGCTGAACTGGTAAAAATTTCATACACAAACTGTCGGCCAAGGACATATAATGCAATGAGAAGGTGTAAGTATTCAACACGATTTGAGCAGAGGCAGGAATAAGTAGCAGATATCTGGAGGAGCTCTGCATTATTAAAATATTAGGAAGGCATTTCTCTAAAGGTTGAGCATCTTACTGTGGGCCCATTTCGCTGTTGGCACAAGAACATTGAAGCTTGACCATTTTTGGCAGGTCTACGGCCCCTCCCTCTTGGAAACGTAGTATCATTACACGGCCAGCATTTTTCGAACGATTACAAACAGACTGACACTTCTTCCCAATACCAGATGACTGGTAGCAGCATTCTTAAACAAGGGGCACTAATAGTCGAAAACGCCCATTGCTTCAATTTTTATATCTTTGTTTCCTATGAAATGGAATGATGGAAACATGCAGGTTTTCTGTTCCATGCTCCAAAGCCAATGGACAGATGTTGCAAATATGGACTACTGATGTGAGTGGTTGCAGTATTTGTCTGCGGGACCTATCCACAAACCTCGGTCCACCACTGTGATGGCTTGATTTATGGGTTAATGAGAACTACCTAAAGGAGGATAGGTCATTTAAAAAAATAAAACAATAGACATGAAGCAAAGATTACAATTTCAAAATTATATAGTCAGTCGTTGCCAGAACCTTCCCTAAATGTATATCAAAGTCTCACATGATCAAGGACTATAGCTGATTGCCAGCACAAACAGCTACTATTTGGCAAAGGTTGTGGTCATCAACATCCTGTGTATGCACGGAGCAGCATGCTACACTTACCACCTAAGGGGCATATTTACAAGCTGGCGCTAAAAAATTATCACCGCTTTTGTGGCCGTTTTCTGCCGAAAAGCGGCGATAATTTTATCGCCTAATTAGCAAGGCCACGCTAACGCGTGAAAAACTGCTTCAGCGTCGGGATTCCTAACGTCCAGCTTTGCATCTCTAATGAGATGCAAAGTGGGCGTTCCTGACCCAACATGACAGGAGAAATGTCGCTAAGCGACATTTCTCCTATCATCAAGCCCCACGCTATGAAGCATAACGTCAGGAACAGTAGCGATAACCCCTGTTATCGCTACTTTCCTTACGCCTGTTTCAGGACTGACTTAGCCATGATATCCTATGGAAGGTGGATATCATGGCTAAGTTTGTGAGTCCCTATCAGCAAGCTAACGCCACACTACGTGAGATTATCGCTGGGTTTCCGGCGATAATCTCACTTTAGGCAGTTAGCGTGAGGATTTTTATCGCTGAGGAGATAAGCGTTGCTAATAGCACGCTATCTCAGCGATAAAAATCCACGTTACCCGGCGATAATTATCCTCACGCTAAGAGCGCTGAGTGATAATTATCGCTGGTTGTTGCTGATATGCCCCTAAATGCTCTAAAGAAGGGCTATGACGACAAGTACCATTGACTGTTGTTTGTGAGGGACATCAGCCTAATCTACTCTCTACCTAGACTTGTTTACTTTGATGTTGTTAGATCAGCTGTACAAAAAAAAATCTCGATCCCAAGAGGCTGCAGCTGGTGTTCCGTGGATAAGTTCGGCTAACACACACTTCAGCTCTAAACATTTGTGATGCATGCTTTGATGCAAGCTATCTGACAAACATGTCAAAAATCTGCTAGCACCTGGGATACATAGACCCAGACTTAGAGGATTGAGGACAGGGTACTCTGTCACACACTTGACAGAGAACTTTGGGGCATATTTACCAGGAAGTTGCAGAGCGCTGTGTTGGCCTCCTTTGCTTCAAGCCATGCTCTGCCACTTCCAAAACGCAGGGCTGCCCCGTATTTACAAGGATATGATGCATCCCTGCATTTACCCCTGGCCCAGCGCTAATGTTAACTACCTAGCCCCAACAGAAACACCGTTGCACCATAGTTCAAGGGTGTCTACTTTGTAGGGGAAGATTGCTTATGTGCAGGAAGGTGTCCCTTCCTGCACATAAACAATCTGAAATGGCATTTTGAAACTTCTATGTTTGCTGCTTAAATTAGCACACATAGAAGTTGCAAAACGTCTTTTTTTTGTTGTTGATTGTTTATGTGCAGGAAGGGTCTCCCTCAGCCGCGGCCCGTGGAGGGAGTTCCGTGGGGCGGTAAGGCGGGGCGGGGGAGGGGCAGGGTGGGGGGTTCTAAAAATCGGAATATGGATAATTGCAGGTAAGTAAACAATTAAATAAATAAAATGAATTTCGTAGCGTGCGCTGCATCGCATTTTGCGATGCAGCGCGTGTGGTCAACAGCGAGTAGAAAAATCAGGGGGGGAGAGGGCAGCCCTATCTTTTGCCTTTGTGCAGGTCAAAGGTAGTAGAGAGCATGCCATGTATTCAGATATTTGCTTTGGCATTGGCAAATAAGGCCACGGCCTTTTTGATTATTGTGTCTCTGAGATTGCGGAATTTGAGCACTGCATGGAAAAACCAGGAGAGTTTATCAAAGGTCTTTTCTACATCAACTACAATAGTCACTGCAGGCAGTGAGACTTGGTGCGCCTTTTCTATTATGTGTCAGAATGTGCGTATGTTGTCTGTGGCAAGTCTACATTTGACGAATCCCGTTTAGGAGTTGTTCATTTGTTTGGGGATGTATGTTTTTAATCTTTTGACAAATAGTTTGGTGAATATTTTGGCTTTCGTATTTAGGAGGGAAGCTATGTGGAATTTTTTCAGGTTCAGGGTGGCCCTTACCCTCTTTGGGAATCAACACAATCGTGGATTTGGAGGCAGTGCCAAATACATTGCCTCAAAGGGAAAAGTGCTCCAAGGTGTTTTAAGATGTCTGATAATGAAGTTTGTACATTTTTTGTAAAATATAACGGGAAAGCCACCTGGGCCTGGTGCTTTCCCCAAGCAAATTGACTTTATTGCATTGACAATTTTTTTATTTTCTATTGGGTAATTTATGCGGGTTGTATCTGAGTTGAAGACTGATGTGATAGGAAGAGATCTGAGGTATGATATGCACTCTGTTTTAGCGCACATTGATTGTGGGCTGTAGAGGTTTGCACAAAAATCTTTAAATACCTCTAAGATCTTAGTAGTTCTGAATGTCTGAGAACCATCCTGTGCCTTGACATGTGTGACTTGGTTATTAAGGTTTCTTAATTTGAAGATGGTCGCTAAGGCCTTGCCAGATCTGTTGAAAAATAGGAGTTGTTTGGATTTTTGAGCATGTACCCATATATACTCCTGTTAACTGACACTGGAGTTATAGGTGTATTTTAGTTGTTGATTTCATTAAGGAGGCTCTTGTTTTTGGAATGTCTAAATGATCTCCTTTTTTTGATTCCATGCTTATTTTTTGTACAGTTTCCTTAATTTCATGTTTTTTTTAGCATGCATATAGTGATTTATCCTCTCATGGCACATTTAAACGTGTACCAAAGAGCTATGGGGAGGTGACAGAGTGTTAATTTTCTTTAAAGAATTGTTCAATTTAATTCCTTAGATCCATTATATTCAATTCCTTTCCTAGAATATCAGCATTTAAATGCCAGATTAGACTTTTTTCTTAGTTCGAGAGATTTAAAATAGACATTGATATTGCAGCATGTTCTGAAATGAGAATGGGGTGGATATTAGCATTGAAGGTGGTCTGGGGAATGGAGGCATTTATTAGGACATAGTCAATGGGGAAGACACTAGAATGCAGAGGGGAGAAGTAGGTATGGTTAACGCTCCTCAGGTTGTGTAGTATCCAAACGTCTAGGAGATGGTGTGAGGTGCATAGATTGCGCATCTGTTTGTGTGATTTAGGAGTTCTGAATTTGAAGGCTGACTGGCGGTCCAAAATGGGATCCATTGGAAGGGTAAAGTCCCCTCCCAATATTGTTTTTGAGGCACGTGGAATGTCTGCTAATATCTTATTGAGGGTGTGCCAGAATAACAGGTCATCTGCGTTGGGTGCATAGATGTTCATTTTATAAAAGTCATCTTTTCCATTGTTCAGTCTGGTAAGTAGCAATTTACCTTTAGTATCATGTTCTGTCATGATGAATGTTAGCCCAGAAGTTTTAGAGAATAGGGTAAGTACGACATATTTTGTTCCTACAGGCTTCAGAACAGGCAACATCTGCTACCAAACCTCTCTCATTGATAGGGCTTCTTTAAATTCGATATTTGTTTCTTAGATGAGGACTCTGTTGCCCAACAGATCTTTACAGTAGTCTTTCGGCTCTTTGTACTGGGTGTCCCAGGGGCCCGACTGGGCCCCTGGAACCAGCCGGGGCTCCCGGGCTCGCAGGCGCAGGGGAAGCCTCCCCGGGCCCTCCGGACCCCTCCCCGGGCACCCTGCCACGCGGCAGGACCCAGGTCGGAGCCCGGGGCGGGGAGGCCGCCCTCCCCGGGGCCCTCAGGGGCCCGGCCGGAGCTCCTGAACCCTATACAGCGAGGGGAGGCTCCCCGGCCACAACGGAACCCCGTCCCGGGCCTTTGGCAGTGCCCATGGCTGGGGGACGGGGCCCGGGGCCGGAGACACCGACCTGGGGCCCGGCCGGGCCCCTGGACCCAGCCGGGGCTCCGGGGACCGCAGACGCAAGGGAAGCCTCCCCGGGCCCTCCGGACCGTGCCCCGGGCACCCTGCCACGCGGCAGGACCCAGGACAGAGCCCGGGGAGGGGATGCCGCCCTCCCCGGGGCCGCCAGGGTCCCGGCCGGAGCTCCTGAACCCTATACAGCGAGGGGAGGCTCCCCGGCCACAACGGAACCCCGTCCCGGGCCTTTGGCAGTGCCGCAGGCCGGGGGACGGCGCCCGGGGACGGAGACACCGACCCGGGGCCTGGCCGGGCCCCTGGACCCAGCCAGGGCTCCGGGGACCGCAGGCGCAAGGGAAGCCTCCCCGGGCCCTCCGGACCGCGCCCCGGGCACCCTGCCACGCGACAGGACCCAGGACGGAGCCCGGGGTGGGGAGGCCGCCCTCCCCGGGGCCCCCAGGTGCCCGGCCGGAGCTCCTGAACCCTATACAGCGAGGGGAGGCTCCCCGGCCACAACGGAACCCCGTCCCGGGCCTTTGGCAGTGCCGGTGGCCGGGGGACGGGGCCCGGGGCCAGAGACCCCGACCCGGGGCTGGAGACCCCGACCCGGGCCCCTGGAACCAGCCGGGCTCCGGGGACCGCAGGCGCAAGGGACGCCTCCCCGGGCCCTCTGGACCGCGCACTGGGCACCCTGCCACGCGGCAGGACCCAGGACGTAGCCCAGGGCGGGGAGGCCGCCCTCCCCGGGGCCCCCAGGGGCCCAGCCGGAGCTCCTGAACCCTATACAGCGAGGGGAGGCTCCCCGGCCACAACGGAACCCCGTCCCGGGCCTTTGGCAGTGCCGCAGGCCGGGGGACGGCGCCCGGGGCCGGGGACACCGACCAGGGGCCCGGCCGGGCCCCTGGAACCAGCCGGGGCTCCCGGGCTCGCAGGCGCAGGGGAAGCCTTCCCGGGCCCTCCGGACCCCTCCCCGGGCACCCTGCCACACGGCAGGACCCAGGACGGAGCCCGGGGCGGGGAGGCCGCCCTCCCCGGGGCCCCCAGGTGCCTGGCCTGAGCTCCTGAACCCAATACAGCGAGAGGAGGCTCCCCGGCCACAACGGAACCCCGTCCCGGGCCTCTGGCAGTGCCGGTGGCCGGGGGACGGGGCCCGGGGCCGGAGACCCCGACCCGGGGCCCGGCCAGGCCCCTGGACACAGCCGGGGCTCCGGGGACTGCAGGCGCAAGGGAAGCCTCCCCGGGCCCTCCCGACTGCGCCCCGGGCACCCTGCCACGAGGCAGGACCCAGGACGGAGCCCGGGGCGGGGAGGTCGCCCTCCCCGGGGCCCCCAGGGGCCCGGCCGGAGCTCCTGAACCCAGACGAGCGAGGGGAGGCTCCCCGGCCACAACGGAACCCCGTCCCGGGCCTTTGGCAGTGCCGCAGGCCGGGGGACAGCGCCCGGGGCCGGAGACCCCGACCCGGGGCCCGGCTGGGCCCCTGGACCCAGCAGGGGCTCCGGGGACCGCAGGCGCAAGGGAAGCCTCCCCGGGCCCTCCCGACCGCGCCCCGGGCACCCTGCCACGAGGCAGGACCCAGGACGGAGCCCGGGGCGGGGAGGTCGCCCTCCCCGGGGCCCCCAGGGGCCCGGCCGGAGCTCCTGAACCCAGACGAGCGAGGGGACAGCGCCCGGGGCCGGGGACACCGACCCGGGGCCCGGCCGGGCCCCTGGAACCAGCCGGGGCTCCCGGGCTCGCAGGCGCAGGGGAAGCCTCCCCGGGCCCTCCGGACCCCTCCCCGGGCACCCTGCCACGCGGCAGGACCCAGGTCGGAGCCCGGGGCGGGGAGGCCGCCCTCCCCGGGGCCCTCAGGGGCCCGGCCGGAGCTCCTGAACCCTATACAGCGAGGGGAGGCTCCCCGGCCACAACGGAACCCCGTCCCGGGCCTTTGGCAGTGCCCATGGCTGGGGGACGGGGCCTGGGGCCGGAGACACCGACCTGGGGCCCGGCCGGGCCCCTGGACCCAGCCGGGGCTCCGGGGACCGCAGACGCAAGGGAAGCCTCCCCGGGCCCTCCGGACCGTGCCCCGGGCACCCTGCCACGCGGCAGGACCCAGGACAGAGCCCGGGGAGGGGAGGCCGCCCTCCCCGGGGCCCCCAGGGTCCCGGCCGGAGCTCCTGAACCCTATACAGCGAGGGGAGGCTCCCCGGCCACAACGGAACCCCGTCCCGGGCCTTTGGCAGTGCCGCAGGCCGGGGGACGGCGCCCGGGGACGGAGACACCGACCCGGGGCCTGGCCGGGCCCCTGGACCCAGCCAGGGCTCCGGGGACCGCAGGCGCAAGGGAAGCCTCCCCGGGCCCTCCGGACCGCGCCCCGGGCACCCTGCCACGCGGCAGGACCCAGGACGGAGCCCGGGGTGGGGAGGCCGCCCTCCCCGGGGCCCCCAGGTGCCCGGCCGGAGCTCCTGAACCCTATACAGCGAGGGGAGGCTCCCCGGCCACAACGGAACCCCGTCCCGGGCCTTTGGCAGTGCCGGTGGCCGGGGGACGGGGCCCGGGGCCAGAGACCCCGACCCGGGGCTGGAGACCCCGACCCGGGCCCCTGGAACCAGCCGGGGCTCCGGGGACCGCAGGCGCAAGGGACGCCTCCCCGGGCCCTCTGGACCGCGCCCTGGGCACCCTGCCACGCGGCAGGACCCAGGACGTAGCCCAGGGCGGGGAGGCCGCCCTCCCCGGGGCCCCCAGGGGCCCAGCCGGAGCTCCTGAACCCTATACAGCGAGGGGAGGCTCCCCGGCCACAACGGAACCCCGTCCCGGGCCTTTGGCAGTGCCGCAGGCCGGGGGACGGCGCCCGGGGCCGGGGACACCGACCAGGGGCCTGGCTGGGCCCCTGGAACCAGCCGGGGCTCCCGGGCTCGCAGGCGCAGGGGAAGCCTTCCCGGGCCCTCCGGACCCCTCCCCGGGCACCCTGCCACGCGGCAGGACCCAGGACGGAGCCTGGGGCGGGGAGGCTGCCCTCCCCGGGGCCCCCAGGTGCCTGGCCTGAGCTCCTGAACCCAATACAGCGAGAGGAGGCTCCCCGGCCACAACGGAACCCCGTCCCGGGCCTCTGGCAGTGCCGGTGGCCGGGGGACGGGGCCCGGGGCCGGAGACCCCGACCCGGGGCCCTGCCGGGCCCCTGGACCCAGCCGGGGCTCCGGGGACCGCAGGCGCAAGGGAAGCCTCCCTGGGCCCTCCCGACCGCGCCCCGGGCACCCTGCCACGAGGCAGGACCCAGGACGGAGCCCGGGGCGGGGAGGTCGCCCTCCCCGGGGCCCCCAGGGGCCCGGCCGGAGCTCCTGAACCCAGACGAGCGAGGGGAGGCTCCCAGGCCACAACGGAACCCCGTCCCGGGCCTTTGGCAGTGCCGCAGGCCGGGGGACAGCGCCCGGGGCCGGGGACACCGACCCGGGGCCCGGCCGGGCCCCTGGAACCAGCCGGGGCTCCCGGGCTCGCAGGCGCAGGGGAAGCCTCCCCGGGCCCTCCGGACCCCTCCCCGGGCACCCTGCCACGCGGCAGGACCCAGGACGGAGCCCGGGGCGGGGAGGCCGCCCTCACCAGGGCCCCCCAGGGGCCCGGCCGTAGCTCCTGAACCCAATCCAGCGACGGGAGGCTCCCCGGCCACAACGGAACCCCGTCCCGGGCCTTTGGCAGTGCCGCAGGCCGGGGGACGGTGCCCGGGGCCGGAGACCCCGCCCTGGGGCCCGACCGGGCCCCAGGACCCAGCCGGGACTCCCGGGCCCACAGGCGCAGGGGAAGGCCCTCCGGGCACCCTGCCACACAGCAGGACCCAGGACCCAGTTGCCGGCTGAGGACCGAGAGGGGTCCCAGAGTACCCTGTCCCTAGTAATCAGGAGGAAGGCTACCCCCCGTTCTTGAAACCCGCGCGCTCCAAGTGACGGAGGGGACCCTAGGGGCGAATGCACCCGGCCTCCTGGAGCCCTGGCTGGGATCCGAGAGGCGAATGGACCCTCATCGGGACTTCGAGGCCTGGCCCTGCCATCTGGTCGCCCCATTGGAAAGCATTGCGCGCGACCAGATGGCCGAGGGGAAAGGAGCCACCGGGTGGCCGGCAACTGAAAGGACTCCCGTCTGCCCGAGCCATAGCGGTAGGGCTCCCGCCTGCCCACCCGCACACCAAGGGCTCGGGGGACTCTGCTTCCCGGGTTGGGCTCGGGCACGGGGAGGTCCACCGGAGCTCTCGGGGCCTGGGCGCCCGGGGGAGGACGGCCCGGGACCCATGGAGCCCGTCCCTGGGCACTTTGCCATGCCGCGGCCCGGAGGTGGGAAGCCCCGGAGGCCTGGGAGGATGTTGCCCGGGCGTAGCCCATCTGGTCCCCGGCAATGAACCGCACAGCCCCGGCATGGGTGTTCCGGCATACCCTGCCCCTACTAATCCGGCGGAAGGATACCCCCCTTTCTTGTAACCCGCGCGCTGCAAGTGATGGAGGGGACCCTAGGCGCGGACACGCCCGGGCTCCTGGAGCCCCGGCTGGGATCCGGGAGGCAAATGGACCTTCATCTGGACTTCCAGGCCGGCTCGGCCATCTGGTCGCCCCATTGGAAAGCATTGCGCGCGACCAGATGGCCGAGGGGAAAGGAGCCACCGGATGGCCGGCAACTGAAAGGAGCCATAGTGGTAGGGCTCCCTGCCTGCCCACCCACGCAGGGCTCCAGGGCTCTGCACCAGGGACCCTTGTCCCGGGCAGACGGACACTTGTCAGGCCGCAGGACGGGGCCTCCCACGCCCCAGGCCCTGACCAAAACCCAGGCCCCGGGGCCGGTCGCTGCCTCTCAACCCAGCCAGGCCGGTGAGCCTCCTTCGGGCACACGGACCCTAGCAGGGCCCGGGGAGAGCCTCCCCGGGCCCCGGTGGACACCCTGTCCCCAGGTCCCGGACCCTCGGCTGGCTTGCGGGACAGGGGGCTCCCTCACCCCGGGACTAACGTAGTATTTTGTGTATTGTCAATTCTTTTTATGAAACTTTTGAAAGTTTCTGACAAGAACTGAAGTCCATTGCCAATAAGAATGTACTTTGGTGACCCTTTCCTGGTGAATACTTTGTCAAGAAATTTAATGATGCTACAAGAGTCAGGCCTTTGAAGTATTTCAACTTCTGGCACTTGAAAGAGTGGTCAATCAGAACAACGATATACACTTGTTCATCTCGCTCCCATATATGTCCAATTAAGTCGATGCCCACTTTCTCCCAAGGCACACTTGGACTGGACAGGGGATGTTATGGGAGTCTGAGAATTAGTTGAGTCTTCTCCGAATTTTTAGACTGTATACAACATCTAATCATCCTCTCTATGTCTTTGTCACACCCAGGCCAGCAATAGCAATTGTTGATGCTTTTCTTTGTCTTACCGATTACCAAATGCCATTCATGACAAAAATACAAGAACTTTTTTTCTTAAAGTAGTGGGGGTTACTAGTTTCCCTGGTCTTCAAATTAAACCACCTTCCAAGGACGATTCCTGTCTGAGTTCCCAAAATGTAAGTAACTCTTTACTAACAGCTTTCTTCTCAGGCCAACTTGCCAACATTATTCCTCTCACAGATTTCAGTACTTCATCCTGTTCTAGGGATCCTTCCCATTCAGCACTTGAAATTCTAGGAAATTCTTCAGAAATATTAGCCACACATAATTCTATGCCTACATCCTCTGAGGTTTCACACATGGGTAGGGACACGCAACTAAGGAAATCAGCAACCACATTCTTAGAGCCTGGAACGTACTATACATTGTAATTGTAATCAAAACGTCTCACAGGCATGCAGGTCAGCTTGGGTGATGCAGCATACAATCCCTTAGTTGTTAATACTTTGGTAAGAGGTTTATGGTCACTGCATGAAGTTACTTTCTGGCCGCAAATGAATTGGCGAAAGTGTTCTAAACTCTACACACAAGAGAGTGCTTCCTGCTCAATCACAGAATATTTCTCCTCAGTGGGTGTGAGTGACAGGGAAGCAAATGCAATGGTTTCTGCTGTGCTACATTTATTCCTTTGGGTAAGAACAACACCTATATACTTACTACTGGCATCAATCATGACAATATTAGTGTAATCTTGGCCAAATTAGTGTAAAGGAGGGGCATTATAAATGTCCTCCTCAAGGGCAATGAATGTTTCTTGACACCGATCTGACTACTCAAATGTGCTCATTGTTTTTATCAACTAGCATACTTCATGTGTTTTGGTTGAAATATCCTTTATAAACTTTGAATAAAATTCAGCCAAACCCTTAAATGTCTTCAAATCATCTTTTTTTCTGGAGACTGGTGCCTCTCTAATGCCATTCAACAATTTAGGTTTAATCTCTTCCCCAGTTATTTCATGTCCGAGGTGCATAACTTTTTTCTTTGCAAATTTGCATTTGATGAATTCTGAAGTTAAACCTTTCTTTTTTTAAATGCCATATACCTGCTGAAGTATTTGGTCATGCTTGATCTTGGTCCTACCCATTACCATGATGTCATCTTGGAAGATGAATATATTCTTGACTCCTTTGAAAACCATATCTATTAACCTTTGGAGCATGGCCACAGCTGAGCCTAGGCCAAAAGGTACCCTCTTGAACCTAAAGCACCCAAACGGTGTTACATAGGTTGTGAGACTTCTACTCTTCGGGTGTAAAGACACCTGGTGATAAGCAACCTTCAGATCAATGGGGAACTACACTTTATATTTTTGGTGTGGGTTAACATCTCATTGATTCTGGGTAAGGGATACTGGTCCACCTGAATGTTTTGATTAAGGTCACACAAGTCAATGCATAATCGTAACTTGCCTTTAGTTTTCATAGCTATGTCTAAAAGCGCCACCCACTCTGGATACTTCACTTCCTCTATTACTCCAGCTTTTAGTAATCCTTCCAACGGTATTCTCGCTTCCTCTTTAAGCGAGAACAGCATGTTCCTAACCTTGTGAATACAAGGGTTGGTGGGGGCCTTAAGTTTTATCCTATATTGGAAAACTTTAGGTTTCCCTCTGTTGCCCTTGAAATCATTGGGAAATCACCTAGCCATCTGTGATCCCAGTTCTTCTTCAGGTTTTACAATCAACACTGGCTCTGGGCTGTTGGGAGTTGAGGTTATCCCCAGCTTACCTTGATAAATCCACCCCAGAACAGAGGGATCTCTGGCAGAAAGATACAACTTGCCTATAGTTTCTCTACCTTTAAATATTAACTTTAGTTTCCTATAACCAATGATTACAATGGGCTCACCAGTGTATGTTGTAAGCATAACATCAGGTAACACTAATTATTGTCAGAAGGCATGTACAAATTGACTGTCTCACACATCTTTATTCACTGTTGTATATGGTAAACCAGAATCAGCCATGATGGAGATGTCCACCTCACCAATAGACTTCTCACACATGGGCTTCTTTCTAAAACTACTGGCTCCAGTTTCTATACCCACTAAGTGCACATCATCTATATTAAAAACACACATATTAACATTGGAATCATGAGCTGAACTTGAGAAGTCTTCTTTATCCTGGTCAGCATTTTGACTTTGCCCCCAAACTTCCTCTGGCAGACCTGTTCAATGTGACCTACAATGCTACAATTACAACATTTATGTGTGTGTGCATGACATTTCTTGTCATTAGCTAAGTGTCTGGTGCTGCCACACCCATAACACTTCCTATGATTCAAATTTCCTGGTTAATACTCCACTCTGTTTCTATTTTCTCTTTGTTCTTCCTCTTGAAGGAAGCTTGTACAGATGACTTGGAACTGCTTACTCTGGCTACCACTGCAGCTTCATCATGTTTTTACTTTGTTTTCGAATAGCACTTCGTTAGCACATCTCCGGGTCAAATCCGCTCTTTTGACTATGCTGCTTACATCCTGTATAGGGCTTTTCACCTTCCGAACACAGAAATGTATGTTGAATGTTTTATTGTAGAATTTACACCAACATATCAAGAGAGCAAAGCATGCAGGAAAACAGGACGACAGCTACTGTCCACTGACTCCCCAGACTGACAGTTGCTGTGAGGTCAGCTGGCATTTCAGAATGCCAGATGATTGGATCACAATGTCAGCAGGCAGCAGGATTGCGGTGTTCAGAAGGGACAATCGAGTGTGTGTCTGTTAAAGACAAAACCATATTGTAAAACACACAAACCTTGACAGGTTCCCAAAATGTGGACAGGCGTTTCCTAACCAACAAAGGATCCTTCACCCTTGTCTTCCAAATCTCACCTGATTCAGCACTGGGCCAATCTTTTAGCATTTGTTATACGATGTGTCTTTTTGCGTGACTGAGAGGTGATGTGGGTTAGCACATGGCCAAATATATACAATTAAAAGAGTAACGCATTTGGCTACACAATGGGGACAAGGAATCAGTAAATAAAATTAAGAAGTTTATTACAAGTTAGCAGTCAGGTTAATGTAAATCATTTACAATGCCATGCTGTAAAGGTACAGAATAACAAATAGGTAGCCAAACGTCTTGAAGATGTTCAGGTGCACCAGTATGAAACAAACAAGAAATTCAGTCACAGCAATTCAAAGAATTAACAGCACTATCTGATGCTCAGAAAAGAAAATTTGATCTTTCCTAAATATCAATCAAGAAATCAATCAATCAGGAGTTTGAATAACATGGTTACTCACCTGTGAGTGTCTCAAGCCGCTGGTGGGGAGGAGGCTGCTGATCTGTCTGGGTGTGGAGGTTCACTTGAAGAGCCAGGACTTGAGGTCCTTCCTGAACTGAGTCAACAACGCGGATTGCCTGAGGTGGAGGGGCAGGGTGTTCCAGGTCTTGGTGGTGAGGTAGGAGAAGGATCTTCTTCAGGTTCTGGTCTTGTGGATCCGTGGGGCAGAGGCCAAGGCGAGTTGGGCAGAGCTGAGTAGTCTGGCGGGTGTGTGGAATGCGAAGCAGTGGTTCAAATATTCTGGTCCTGCATCGTGAAGAGCTTTGTAGGCATGTGTAAGGAGCTTGAACGTGATTCTCTTGTTGATTGGGAGCCAGTGGAGTTGTTGGAGGTTTTGTGTTATTTGGCTACGGCAGGGCATGTTGAGGACCAGTCTGGCTGCAGCGTTTTGGACGTTATGTAGTTTCCTGAGCTGTTTCTGGGTGACACCGGCGTAAAGTATGTTGCCGTAGTCAAGTCTACTGGTGATGAGTACGTGGTTGACCGTCTTTCTGGATTCTGTGGGGACCAGTTGAATGTCTTTCAAAGCAGGTGGAGCGTATGGAGGCAAGATGAGGATACTGCGTTGATTTGGCAGTTCATTGTGAGCGATGTGTCCAGTATGATGCAGAGGTTGGTGCATGCTCTGTAGTGGTGGGAGGGGTTCATAGTGCAGTGGGCCACCAGGGAGTTGGTGGCCACCATGATGAGTGATATCTAAGGTCGGTTTGCTTCATAAACTTTATTGGGCTAGTTAAAGCAGCCATAAAAGAGAATAGAACCTATACTAAATACAGCAAAAATGACTTAGTATCCAAATGAAATCCCTTATACCCATGTATCCATTATACAATTTACACAAATTACATAATTTAAAATCAGTCACCGTCTAAAGCATTAAACCTTTCCTTACATTGATGGCTTGCAGAATAAAAAGGACAACATTGTAAAACACAGAGGGTTCATTTATTGCAATCAAATATTTCATGGCAACTTTAAAGGATTTAATATGTTGTACGACAAAAATAGGTTTAAGATTAAAGCACCTAAGATTCTGATAAAAATTACAAAACAACAGAAAGTGCAACGTGCTTTGCTTGCTTCGATCATCACATGAGCAGGGGTTTGTATCTAAGAGACAAGACTTCATATTTGGAAAGATCCCCCCTATTTGATGCACAATACTACATCTTAATCTTACCAAGACAAAACGATGCTGCATATTTGTCACACAGAATAAATAACTATTTCCACCCTCCTTTTAGTCAAATGACATGTAAAGGGCAACTGACAATTTCATTCTGTCAACAGCCATTCACGGTCAGGTCTATACTGCAAAAATGGGTTCTTTAATGGTCATCTACGTTAGTCATATAACCTGTGCGTTATCGGATGGTATGGGCAATTTAAACAGCATACTAAAAGATAAATTAATTTACACTAACCAGGGGATCCATGAAACATTACCCAATGCCTCACAATTTAACATAATTTATCTAGTAAAACTAGTTTCCTATTTTGCCCATAGAAAAAAACATAATAACAAAATTCTTACCAAAAGTATATCTCCTAAGTGCTGAAGGCTGGCCTCCTTGTGAAAGATCGCAGTTGAAACAGAAGCAGGGAAACATGATAACCTTTTTTTTAAAACTGTTTTCCTCAACTTGCAAGGCAGTGCTAAACTCATAACCTAAAACACCTGCCCCATTTGTGTCACCACTCTAGCCTTATAAATATCAGCCATTTCCCTAATGCGTCAAATACCTAATTTAGAGGAGAATCTAAAAACTCCTTGTGAAACTCTTCTCATTTTGGCTTTGGTATTTAAAATCTGTTGTGCCCATGAATAAAACACCCAAATAGCAAAAGGAGTTTACTTTAGCAATAGGGGTATTATCAATAAAAAAGGTTCTACATTGTTTGTGCTTGAGACCGAAAACCATAGTAAAAGATTTGTTAATCACCATTTCCTTGGAGGACATAAACTTCTCAAAAGCATTTATCAATTTCTGCAAACCAACCGGGGTCTTAGATAGCAAATAAGCTTTGTCAGAATATAACAATACTGGTATGGGGTGCCCAGCAGCACAGGGAGCATCCGCTTGTAGAGACTGCAGCAAATTATCCACCTTATTAATAAAAAGTGAAAACTAGAAGGGGGTTACACATAGCCCTGTTGAATGCCTCACCCTATCTTAAAAGTAGGCACACATTCACCCTGGGGCTCAATATGAAATTTCTAATGAAGGCGAGGAAAAAAACCTATGATTGGCCAGGGTGCACCAAGGAAAATCAATGATGACCAAAGGATGTTGTGGTCCACCACATCAAAGGTGCTACTTAAGTCTATGAAGCAAAGATAAAGAGCACCTGTTTTGGCTCTAGTATATTTCCAAAATATTAATGCCAGGTTAATGTATTGTTCAATGGTCCCCAACTGCTTCATAAAACCAAACTGCACTGGAGATAAAATAGATTGTTTTTGTATCCATTTATTCAGCCTCATTAATAAAACTCTACTCACTACTTTCACTGAGGAGTCCAGGAGTAAAATGAGACGATCATTTTTGGGGTCTGTTTATCATCCTTTTTGTAGATGGATGGAATTGCAGAAATACCCCAGGAAGATTGAATTGTCTCTACGGCAGCTGTGTTAAACACTCTCATAAGGAATGGCCCCCAAAGTTTGGTGGCAGATTAAAATACATCTACCGGTACCTCGTCCAGTCAAGGAGCCTGTCTCCCAGTGCTGACATGTAAAGCTAAAAGAACCTCATCATTGGTAATGTATAGTGGAAGAGCAAGCTATTTATGCATCACCTCACAAACTCCAGTTTCACCATCCTTACTACTACTGTCTAAAACATTTGGAAAAATCTGCCACCCAAGCATCACAGGGGACAAGGGAACAGAACTCAAGGAGAGTATCATTTATTTAAAACGGTGCATTGTCTGTATCCCAAAATAACTTGGTGTCCTTAGTTTCTGTAGCTGACGCTAATTTATTTCACACTGCTACCTGGAGTGTTTTCTTCCCTGCAACCCGGGCCTGCTTATGACATTGATGAAGGGATCTAATAGATAAGATATCCTGGGAGGAACTTCATAAAGCCTGTTTCAATGACCGAAAGGCCTGGGTACAAGCATGAGAGAACCACCCTCTATTGCTTTACCGTGTAGTGTTCGGAAAGTGAGTCAAATGTGATTTAAAAGAGCAAATAATGTGGTTAAAATTATCCATCAACAAATTTGAAGAAACATCCTCCTGAAAGCAGTAACTTATTTCTATAGGATTACTAAATACTATTTTTTACAACATACTATTGGGATCAATGCCAGCCTACTTGATTTGAACACTGTTGGACCTAGTAGGTGGGGTATTATTTACGAAAGGAAATGATTCACATTTCTTTCCCCAAAAAAAGAAGGGTAATATAATGGGATTATGATCACTTAATACTGAATGTGCAATACTAGGGGTGCCACACATATTGCTTTCAAAAGCAGAGACCAATACATGGTCAATAATTGTGGACGAGTTTCTTCCAGTAAATGATGGGACTTGCTCCCCATTAGCATCACTGCCACACCTCAGGAACTGCAATTCATACTTAAAAATGACATAACTCAATACTTCCCGTACTCATTTTGGCAGAAATGAACACACCCCACCCCTTCCTGATGGTATATCCACACACACATGTGTTGCGGATAGGGCTCAAGCCTGAATATTAAAGTCACCTGCCCATAATAATACAAAATTTGTACAAATGGGATGTAGAAAAACCTCAAGGCCATGATCAAGTGATGCAGCTACTCTACTGTGTGTAACATCAAAAACATTGTTATAAACGTTTACCAATACCTGGTCTCATTCCCCCCTTCGTACTCAACCACAACAGTTGAGAGTGTGGACCCACCGATGAAATCTTCTTAATATTTACAGTGAACCTATTTGACATTATAATCTGAAGTCCCTCTTTAGTCCACCCAGCTTGAACGGCTGTAGCACCCAGAAAATGTGAGAAAAACCACTCCACAAATATCTGGCTTGTACACCAGGTTTCTGGGATACAAATAAAATCAAAGTCAGATATGACATTGATCCAATCAACATTTCCTAACTTACTCATTAATCCACCAACATTACAGGTGCTAATCTATAACTCCCATCTAGAGTGTGACTAACAGACATATTTACCGGTAATAGGGACCATTTCCATCCCAGAGGTACGGAAATGGTCATCATGGGACAAGTCACCATCAAAAGCCGTCAATTTGCCCCCAGGATTATCTTCTCCGTACCTTATATTGTGGTGCTTGCTATAACTGAGTCAATCATTATCTTCTAGAGAACTAAATACCTGGTATCTATTAGACACACCTAGGTCAGGGCAATAAGAAGGGTTGGGCTTTGGCACTCTCCGCATATTCCATGCAGCATTATACGTTTGTTCAGGGCTCCGTAAATGACGATACAAAAAGCCCAAAAGGAACATGGCCAAATTCTGGACAAACAAAGAAGGCGGCACTGCCCTTGCGAGAATATCTCCAGATATGCTGGAATGTTGAAAATTAATAACTATGCAGCCCCTCTTAAGATTTTCCTTTAGATGCCCGGCCCATCCCACTCTCCTAGTAAATACGATTTGATGTGCTCTATCAGGTGGAAAGGTACCATTCACTGTGCCAGTGTACAACCTTGTTCTTCAAGGATTCAGAGGTTTCACTAATTCCCAATTTCAAGGGGAAAGCGTTAACCAGGACAGCCACATAAGAAAAGCACGCAGGAGGGAAATTGATTGTTACAAAAATCATGAAGAGGCATCATGGTGTTGAAATCAGTATGGTTACGAGTGACTGTGACTAAGTACCAAGCGAGGGTAACTGGCTCTTATGAGGATGGCCCATAGTAGGTGTCTGTACAAAGGGCACAGGGTTTGTCCCTTGCGCACAACCATCCACAGTGCTCACTAAGGTCTGCCCCCAGTGGTACAGTTAGAACTGTAACATTCTGGCGGGCCAGGGAGGGGTTACTAGCAGAGTCAACCTGCCCAGAATTTGGTGAAGATAACTCAAGATTACTAGCACTAGTTGTGTACACATTAGTTACTTTCTGACAAAAGGAAGTTCCATTTCTAATTTCACCCTCCAACCTATTCAACTTCTCTCTAAGAGGCAACAGTAAACCATCAATGGTAGCCAATAATTTACCCCAGAAAGGGGTCCAGAAATATTAATCTGGAGGAAGAGGGTAACCAACAGTCCCATGACAGACAGGGAGGTCAGGGGGGCTTGGGCTAGCAACGATGTACTTTTGTCACTTCCTTTTGTGTTTTGCTGCTGATGGACGAGCTAGAGATGTAGATGCCAAGGTAGGGAGAGAAGGAGCGTTCAAAGACACAGTAGAAGGATGATGATTAAAAGAACCATCTAAAACCTCAGTAATGCTGGTTCTGTCTCCCCACAGACTCCTGTTCTTTGCTAAAACTAGGATCAGAGTACTCAATAGGTGTCACATGTTCTTCTAGTCTGTTTGGCCCATCCATACCCAAGGATATGTGCTGCTCTGCTAAATCTATTTCTTGGGATGTGACTACCACCGCATGCGCTAAAAAAGAGTCTATAATGGTATGCTTGGTGGTGATATTCAAGTCTATGGGTGTCTTAGCACCTCCAACTTTGCATTTTCACATAGATGCAGCTTATATAGAAAAAGATGCAATTCACTTCTGCGTGTTCTCCCTATTAAGCAACATCAAACAACACAGAGATGGGGAAACACGCTAAGCAATATGTTAAGCAATGCAGCTCACTTACTTCACAAATAATAGCCAACAGAGTGAAAGTATTTATCAGGGTGCCTACACCACATTAATCAGCAAAGTCAAAAAGGTCCAGAATCCCGGACCAAAAGGGTATGCCCAGCCCAGGTTCATTTGGCCACTGACAGGCACACACAGGCCTGCTTTTGGGCTGGTTTTCACCAGGGCACACACCCAGGTGCAACCCATGCATGTCCCGTGCTGCAGGACATCTCTTATAAGTTTATGGCACTCTGGCGTCTGGTCCACCCCATGTGATGCCTGAAAAGCTGAGGAATTTAGACCCACCCCAGTGAGTATGGCTGTCAGCAGCAGCAGAATGAGGCAGGTCAGGGCAAATAAATTGAGCAAGGCTCATGCACCCCGGCATGCCTCTGATAACTTTATGGCGCTTTGGCGCCCGGTCCATCCCCACATGATGGCCTGGAAGGCTGAGGGATGTAGTCCAACCCCAGAGAGTACGGCTGTCAGCAGCAGTGGAATGCGGCAGGTCAGGGGCAAAGTGAATGTGGCTAAAGTCCTTAAATCTAGAGTCTAAATCTAATAAACAAAAATGAATCTGAAGGAGTCTCAAAGGTGAGGCAAATGCGCAATAGAGAAAACATTTAATAAGTTGTGGGAAGGTGTCAGCATTTCAGAAGCTCGGTTAAGAGTCTTCTAGGACTAGGGAAATAAGTGTTAACCTAAGCCACACTCAGCAAAGAATAGAAGGAGTAAGCAATAAGTAAAGTCTGCACCTCTCAATGTCCAAAGGAAAAGTGGCCAACATCATCCTGGGAGAACACTAGTTAACACCACAAGAATCGTCTGGGTAACACCCTTTGACCACACCATCGAGGACTCCATTGTTCTTTCTATTACCACGTTGTGAGCTGCAACATTAGCAGACTCTCCCAGGCGAGCCCTGAGAACGGCATCATCCCAGGGTACCTGCAACTCCTCGCAACATTACTGAATAGAGACTGTCAGTTAATGATCTGGGTCTCCATGTCTTTGGCAAGTTCTTCTTCTCAGGCTTTCTATCACTAGAACAGAGTTGCATCAATTCTCAAACTAACAAACCATCTGTAAGTACCTCCAAGGAAAAGACAAGCAAGCAGAAATAGAAAACAGTGTTTTATACAGAAAGAAATACAGGCGTAGTTAAGTCAGTTTAGGTTTCATATTCAATAGTGAAGATTACTACACGCTAATTGTGCACATACTACTACAAATTAAAAAACATGTAAGTAAATAAATTCAGCATTAGAACAACATTGCACTTTAAGAAAATGTAAAGTAACTTTGAATGCATGAATACATGTTTAACTAAGAATTACATTATGAGTACCAAAGCGATAACATCAGTGAACACATTTACATAAATCTCTCTTGTTTCTAAAGTAAATACATTTTAATAGTGTGAGGATGGTTAATCAAATCTCCAAAGCCGATATTTCATTTAAAAAAACTTAAGGCACACAGCGTATATGATTTTCTAATTCTA
Organism: Triturus cristatus; assembly: GCF_964204655.1. NCBI lineage: Eukaryota > Metazoa > Chordata > Amphibia > Caudata > Salamandridae > Triturus > Triturus cristatus. Next base: position 538,259,995 of record NC_140591.1, read on the forward strand.
CAGTGAGTTTACTTCAGTACTGAATTTAAATGCAACACTTCACAATAATAACATTAGAATACACAGTGTATATAATGCTAAGTACACATATCTATTGTGTAATTGTGACGTGTAAGGGCGGAACCAAAATTAAGCTTCTGCACATCTTTCTGGATGCCATCTTGTGAATCTTTACTCCAGACTCATTTCTTAGCTTTCACCTTGGCTTCCTGCCACATAGTCATGAATCATTTATCCCTTTCCTTCTTCACAGCATGACATCACACGGTAGACAGTGTGACATTGGCCTTCCTTCCACTCATCAAATCAAGTTGAGTTTTGCCAGTAGCTGAATGCCACTCTATAGACCCAGAGAAAATATTTCAGTGCCACTCCAATGTCCATAGTACATTTATAAGCACTCTGGACTTTGCCACAACAGTGACGGAATTCACTCCCTGCCAATATATTTGTCTGCAAGTCACACGTTATTGCAGACAGCCCTTAATATTGGCCACTGTGGATACTACTCTGTCTCCACCATGGCCAAACTTATCAGACGTTCCAGGGAAATAAAGACCATTGGAGAAATGGCTACATGTCTGTCTGCCCAATTTAGATGGGTGGACGAGTAGTCATTTTTTTTACTGTTTTTAAAGCCAGGCAATACCTGACGGTAAAAAACATTACAATACTCCTCCTGCTATAGGAGAAGACTCCCACGGCAAGGGGAGCATTATTTTTTTATATTTTATAAAAGAAAATCCTATTTTAGAATATTCTTTTTGAATAGAAAGAAAGAATACTGATTGCTACACGGCTGCATCCTTCTGGCACAGCTTGATATCAAACAGTAACATGCATTGACAGGAACCGCTGTGATGGCAGCTCCTGGCAATGCCTTTGTAAATGACTGCCTGCTTGGCAGTCATTTATAAATTAAGTGCCTCTCCATCATGGGGATGAAGCAATATTCCCTCGGACAGTTCACCCTAATTTAAATCAGGCCCTATGTCCAAACAAAGAAATCTTTACTATGACTTCGTCCAGCAACTCCCTGATGACAAAGCTTCCACAGACAGGTAAGTGCCCAATCCACTTCTTGTGTCTTACTCATAGTCCATCGTGGTTGGCCATATTTTTCAACCCTGACCCGGTCTGGTGTGACTAGATGTCCGCGGATGGTGCTTTGATCTTTTAGACACTGGCTTTTACCTTAGAAATATTTCTAAATTTGTGTCGGATTTTTCTTGTGTGGTGCACACACTTTTTTAGTATTTGTGTGCTTCAAACATACTTTTCACATTGCCTCTAAGTGAAGCCTGGCTGCTTTTGTTCCAAACTACCAGAAGAGCCCAATTTCTCACAGAATTTCTAGTGGACATAATGGCATATTGCTTTTGTAACTCAGCCATCGTGACCAATGAAATGAAAATATCACAAATGCTGTTTATCCCTACTCATTTTCAATATTTCTTGATCTCAAGAATTAGGGGCATATTTATAAGGGGGTTGTGTCGCGTTTGCACCACGCATTGTGGTACATGCATGAAGCAAACCACTAAAACAGATTTATGAAGCCATGCAAAGACACTTTGAATGGGTCTGAGTGATTTCAGAAATATGGAGAAGCATAACGCAGAACAAATCACTGCGTTCTTCTACTTCGCCCTGGATTGGCGTTCCATGTGCATTGCGGCGGGTGTTCTCCCGCAACTCACATGGATTTTGATGGATTCACAGATTTACAAGAACTTGTAAACCTGGGAATGCACCAATACCTTACACCTTCCAAGGGTAAGCATAACAAGGAGTAATCCCTTAATTTCTCCTTATTACTTCCTCCTTCTATGAGTGCTGTATTCTGCAGCACATATAGATAGCGGAATATGGCTTTCATGATTATTTTTTTGCATTCCCAATAAACTGAAAATGTAGCTATATCTTGGTCATTTGCTTTGTACCCTCCAAGGGAATACACAATCCTTAGGAACCTTTAGAATCTCAAGGATGTTGGAATAAAGGGAAGAGTATTTGGCATGGATACCGTATGTGGAAAAAATTTAGGGAGCGCTAAGCATGAACTACCACAAATAGATAAAAAGGGCTCAGCAGTTAAGGGGTTAAAAGGTCAGGAATGACTTAAAGGGGAAAATTTGCCATGGGGACACATGCCAACTATGAATGTACAAATGTTTTATTTTTCATTTGAAGCCAGCTTGTGCAGGGAGGGGTGGGGTACGGGAGGAGGAGTGTTATCTGCACTCCCTAAGTGCGCATATGCGTTTGGCCAGCCGTCTCAGGCTGACCAAAACACACATGCGCACTTAGGTTTCTCCAGCTTGGCTACATTGAACAGCTGGGCTGGAGAAGCCCCCACAGACTCCCTGGCCTTAGTGGAGGATCTTTCCTGTCTGCTCAGGCCAATCCCCGCGCTGCTCTATTAGAAGGAGAGCAGCGCGGGGATTGAATGGTAGTCTGTGACATGGTGGCCCGCGTGTCTGCTGGGATGAGGAAGAGAATAGAGGAAAATTACAATATGGTATTACTTTACTTAAAAACATATTCTAACACCCCCCTGCGCGTCCCCCTTCTGTGCGTCCCCTCCCGAATTTCCTACACCCACCCAACCACCCTTTGTTTGTTTCGACCGCCACTGTTCATGAGGAGTCGGGATCGCCATAAGCTTATGGTCATGCAAGCAGACCAGCAATAGACAAATGCTGTAAGCCACAGAGACACTATGTATATTGATACAGCAAGCAACTGGTTGTGCCTCAAGCCACGCTTCTGAATGTTCATAGCTTATGCTCAGAGCAAAACATTCTGTGAAGTTCATGTCTTAAAGGTCAATTATATTTCGAAAGGTACGTGTTCACAATAAACCAGTAATAGCACCAATAGCAGTGCTTAACATTGCCAGGCAGGTTTTTCCCACTTTAAAAAAAAAACAAATGCATATAAAATTATGACGCAGGACCAAACACTTCTTTATTTAAAAATAAGAAATGTTAATGGAATACTGGTGCAGTGCATTATAATGTCTGTCAGGGTTTCCAGTTTTGTTTAAACAAATGCAGATAGAATATAGCGCCACAGGACAAAAAGGTATAGACACTTTTGCACAATCAGACAGTGAAAGAAAAAAATCCTCACCTTCTGACATTCATTAGAAGAGGTGCATTGTGTGACGTTCATCAAAACAGTTCAAAATGCAGAAGAGGTGTGTGAGAGCACTCATCACCAATTTATTGAAGCCCAATAAAGAGGTAGCAACTGAAGATGAAGGTGAGCATAGCCTTATAAACACAATAAAAAGTAGTCTTCAGTCAAAGCCTGCCAGCCAGCAACTGATTACAAATTAACCTTTACACCCTTCTGTCTACAAGATGTTTCAGACTGGAATGCCTCATGGAACACCTTTCAGTCACCACAGTGTTGTGTCACATAGGTTTCGACTTCCAATTGTAGCACACTTTGCACAAACAAACTACAGTTTGTTTTATTGTTCATCTACAACCCAGTTTGAAGTACTGGGTTTTTAAAACCCAGCGGTGCAGGGGAACACCCCCTAAGACTTCGAGTTCTTCCTGTTTCAGACCCACAGAAACACAGAGTCTTCTAGGTGAAGTCAAAGATCTTGTTTATTGGCTGCAGACCAATTACAGGTATCCGAGAAGTACAACACAATGTATGTTCTCAGGAGACTGCTTAAACTTACAGAAACGGGCTTCTCCTTAAAAACAAAATATCATGCTTCAGGCACACATTCCTCGTTTTACGATATGGTCATTCATATGTATTCATTACAAACGAAAAGGCAGAGTCATGATGACCATCCCACATTCCAGTTAAGCCAGCCCACAATTATTTACCCAGCGAGGCTCAGATCCCACATCAGATATCAACAGACCCCAATAAACACGGGCCCCTCCTGTTTGTAAAACAAGCCATAAAGCAGGAAGAGTCAGGTTAGCCGGAGGCTTGTGTGGAATGAAAAGGCTTTATGGTGTGTCAAACCCTGATGCTAATCACAGGTGGCCGTAGGACGGGGAGCTCGTGGGACCGGACTGACCTGGGGCGGTGGAGCCAAGTCGCACAGGTCACAGAGAAGTCAATGGAAGGCACATGTGTTCCGAAGGCCTGTACTTGTCCTTAATGTGTAGCCTATGTGAGGGCAACCATAAGATGGCCACCGCTCCAAGATGAAACCCACGAAGTCAATGTGTAATATCGTACACACAGTGCATTTATCGATGAAACGTTATGCAAAACACTTGTACATACTGCATTGGCCATTCGCGGTTCGCTGATACCGGAATAGGCAGGGTAGGGCCCTGCCTCCTACGCGGTCCCAAATTTTAAAGTACCACAGACCCTCCTTTTGCCCTTACATAGGCAATACCTATTCTCATATCAATCCGAGTCCAGGTCTATATTCATGAAGTCATGGAGATGTTGCTGTAGCATCATCCTATTACTTAGCTCGTCCCTCGATACAGGTTTCCTTACACATAATGTAGCACAGAGGCCACATATCGCAGGAGCACACTGTATACACAGACAGAACAGGAAAAGAATGGCTAAGATCATTCCAATGACCATCAGAATCTTCCAACCCAAGGCAGATATCAGTTCCCAGAACCACCCCACCAGTGACCAATCTCCTTTATCCACGTGAATAGATTCAGATATTTTATGCAGTTTGGAGATGGCTTGATAAACCGTTGGAGCGTTATCTGGTATGAAAATGCAACAGCTAGATTGGATGACCTTACATACCCCACCACGGTCTGCAAGTATGACGTTTAGAACCATACGGTTCTGCAAAGTCATGAGGCGATCCGCTTGGAGCTCAGCTGTCAAATTACCAAGGGCACCAGCCGTAACATTAACAGTGGATTCAACCACCCGAGTCAGTTGTCTCAGGTTCCTACTATTGACCATAGGTCCCCAAAACGGCAGGAAACCCAGAAAGAAGTCTCCCGCATCCTGACCAGCAGTATCCTCCTTACTAACCACGCCTCTCACAACTCTGGTCTTGTGATAATCAGAGGCAGCAGTAAATGTTGGCGGTAGCAAGCTTGCAATATAACATGTGCCCGAGAAATCAGGGGGCAACCATGTATATGCTCGGTCATTGCAGACAAAATATGTACCCTTGGCAGCCAAAAACGCTGGGGAAAACTGTGATGGAAAAGTGTACGTTTCAGTACAGTCACTTTTCCCCAGTTGAGCTCTTGGATTCTGACCATTACCCTGTAAACAGAACCGACCTATGTGGGGTACGACCCAAATTGGGGATGAGATTTTTCGCTGCCTTTCACCCAGACTAATGCTATACCCCGTTGCGTTCCAACCTACATAAGCTCGCAATTCATCCTTGGGAATAGATAAGTATGCGTCGATATCTCTGCTCATATCGGCAACTCCTTTCATTAAAGCTTTATTATTTGTGCTAGGTCTGATGGAACGCGGTTGTCGCGGGGAGTAGGCATCTAATGCAAAAAGAAACATGGTCTGGAATGCCCATGACGATCCATTATAGCTAAACGGTAGCACTAGATAAGGAATACCCTTGTTAATGGTGTGTGGCATTAAACCACACACCCAGCAATTGGTTGTATTCATGACTAGTTGGTGCAGGAGTTGAATGAATGAATTGTTTACAAATTCGGAACGTCTAGCTTGTTCGTGTTCAGGCAGAGGGTGGAAAGAGTGCAAGGAGGAAGTAGGAGGAGGTATAGGCTGTTCAGTGGGTGCAAATGGCACTTGAGAGGAGTAGAATACATAACCTACAGTAAACAACATCATACTAAATAATACAAACAGACATAATAATACAAAACGTTTGCTCTTCATTATTCTACATATTTTCGTCTTAAAGTTCATTTCCTCAGCGGGTCTCTCCATCTTGAAAAACTCCATCCTCTAATCGTACCGCTCGCGGCGGGTGAGTATCTTCTGCTAAGGATTACGCCTGTCAGTCCAGGGAACGCCCTAGACCAACCAGAACCGTTGACCTAACGTCTTCGGCCTGTACCCCAAAGTCTTGGCACCGCGACCCTGCGGTTGAACCCGGATGGTGGTTCGAAAAACAAAAATCAAGAAAGTCCTTCAGATGGGAGAGCTATAATATCAAAAAATAGTAAGGGAAGGGAATTTGTATTTGTCCATAGGCCTTGGTCTCAAGTTGTAGCGGTTTCTGCCAGGTACTGACTTGTCTTGAAACAAGAGTTCAGGCTCTGTGGTGTCTATTCGAGTTGACGGCGGCACAGCTTCCTGCAAAATATCGTCACTTTCTTGTTCTGAAGTTGCGCCTCTTATGCGTGCATCACTAAATGGTACAAAACGAGGCACAGTGTCTGTTTCAGAATCAGCGATACCCTCCTGGACCCACCGGTCATATGGTAGGGGCAAAGGGATCCGTTTGCAGTGGGCGCCGTGAATCCAATTCTTTTTCCCTTTTACTCGAACCGCTGATCTTGTCGACAGAAGTACGAGGTGAGGGCCGATCCAACGGGGCTCATCGTTGTTCTTTCGCTGAAAGTTTTTCACGAGTACCCACGAGCCAGGGTCGATATGGTGTCCTGGAGCATCAGAGGCCTGGGGGAGAGTATCATGCACCTGTTGGTGTAAAACACGCAATTTAGCCGTCAATTCATACAGGTAGTCAAGCAGTACTGGGTGTTCGATTTCGCTGAATTTTGTCGGTCTTGGCACACCCCATACATTGGCCGGGCGGCCAAAAACCACTTCATATGGACTAAGTCCCACTCGTGAATGCACAGTCATTCTTGTGGATAGGAGTGCTAAAGGCAGAGCGTCAGGCCATTTAAGACCGGAGCTCGCCTGGATTTTGGCCAGCTTGAGCTTCAGAGTGCCATTGTAGCACTCTACTAATCCAGCTGATTGGGGGTGATTTGCAGCGTGGAATTTCTGCTTTATACCTAATCCCTCACACACATTCTTCATCACTCGACCCACAAATTCACTCCCATTATCACTCCACACCATTCTTGGCATTCCAAACCTAGGGAAAAATTCTTTCACAAGGGCTTTGGCTGTGGATAAAGCAGTGTTGTCTTTTAGGGGATATGCTTCTATCCATTTTGAGAAAGCGCAAACAACAACCAGTACATATTTCAAGTTGTTGCACCTTTCCATGTGGATAAAATCTAGCTGCAAAACCTCAAAATGGATATGATGGAGGCGCAAAATGACCAGCTGGAGTCGGGGTTCCTCTACCAGGGTTGTATTTCAAACATACCATACAATTCTTGACCACATTCTCTGCACACTTGGGAATTCCAGCGTTCTGCCATACTGGAGCCACCAATTTACAAATTCCTTTCACACTGATATGTGCCATTCCATGTGCCATAGTAACCACTGGAAGCACATATGCATCAGGTAGCAACCATCGCCGATGTTCTGACAAATCAACCCAACAACCATTCTCATCCAATTTACCCGTACTTTCTCTCCACTTGCTCAACTCTTTCTCTGTGGCTTCAGCTTGAAGGGACTTCACACTCTCTATCGTGTCTTCACACATTCCAACATCACCAACCCATCTTGCAGGGCCTGCAACATACATTCGAGTCTTCACATCTTTTGCTGTTTCTTTCGTGATTTCGTCAGCAAATGCATTACCACGACAAACATCATCAGTGACTTTCTTGTGCACACTGCATTTCATAATCACAACTTGTAACGGTAGGGTCAGTGACTCAAGGAGATCATTCACCAACTTGCCATTCTGAATTTTAGCTCCATGCGAAGTCAGGAACCCACGTTCTTTCCACAATTGCCCAAAACTATGAGCACGCCAAAGGCGTACTGACTGTCAGTATATATGTTCACTTTCATTCTTCAGACAGCACGCATGCTCTTGTAAGGGCAATTAATTCTGCTGCTTGAGCCGAATTATGTGGCACACGTGCAGTTTCAACAATCGTGTGCAAAGTCGTGATAGCATATGCAGCAGTCGTATCACCATTCGGAAGCTTGAAGCACGAACCATCCACCCATAGGGTACCATCACACTCAGTTAGGGGAGTATCTTTAAGATCTATTCTCCCTTTCGTCTCTTCTTCTGTTCTGAGCAGACAATCATGCTGCTCAATCTCATCTATGTCTGCTGGAATCGGCAATAATGTAGCTGGGTTCAACGTGTTGCATCTCTTTATGTGTATATGGTTTGCCAACAGTGTCAATTCATACCCTGACAATCGAGAACTAGTTAAGTGCTGTGTCTTGATCCGGTTTAACAATGTGTCCACAGCATGTGGAACCATTACAATCAATGTGTTATCCATTACCAATCCAGCAGACTGTCGAATAGACATAGCTGCTGCGGCTGTAGCTCTCAAACAACTTGGGAATGCCCTCGCTACCGGGTCCAAGGTTGACGAAAAATACGCGCATGGACGCGGTCTGTCGCCAAAAGGCTGTGTTAACACTGATAATGCGCAACCGTCCTTTTCATGAACATACAATGTAAAAGGCTTGCTGTAGTCAGGGGTACCCAACACAGGAGCTGAACATAATGCATTACGCAATTCCCAAAAACTTTTCTGGCACTCTTCAGACCATGGGACAGGATTCGGTGTGTTTTTACAGGTTAATGCTAACAAAGGTTTTGCCAGCAAAGAAAAATTTGGTATCCAGTGCCTACAGTATGAAGTAATACCCAAGAAAGCACGCACTTCTCTCTGTGTTCTTGGCACACTTAATTGTGCAATGGCTTGAATTCTTTCTGGGGTCAGTTTCCTTCCCTCCTTCGATAAGAGATGACCTAAGTAGGTCACTTCTTGTCGACAATATTGCAGTTTTGAGAGGGACACTTTGTGATGCGAGACAGACAAATGACGCAACAATTATAATGTAGCTTCTTTACAAATCTTTTCAGTATCCGCGGCGATTAGTAAATCGTCAACGTACTGAATAAGGATAGCGCCACTAGGTAAGACAAGTGCATCAAGCTGCGCTTTTAAAGCCTGACTGTATTTTGATGGACTTTCACAGTAGCCCTGTGGAGCGCGTTTAAAGCGGAAGCTGCGACCTCCTAAATTGAAGCCAAAAATGTCCCTGCTCTCTTCTGCAATTGGGATGCTAAAGAAAGCATTCTTTAAATCGATTACTGAGAACCATGCAGCAGAGGCTGGAATCATAGTTAACAAGGCAGTTATATCAGGGACAACTGGAAACTGTGGCACAACAATCTTATTTACCTCTCTAAGATCAATCAAAAATCTGTATACAGGTGGCTGTGAAGGGTCCGTACGTTTTAAAACAGGTAAAACAGGACTTTTGCAAACATTGCCTCTTGTCTCTTCAATTACACCCTTTTTAATCAAATCGCTGACAATTGCTAACAACGCTTTCTGACCTTCATTGGAGATCTTGTACTGGGGAATGCGTGGCAATCTGACATTGGCTTTTAAAGTGACCCCGTATGGAGGTATTTCCAAGAGACCCACATCATTGGGACCAGTAGCCCAAAGGACATCCGGAAGGGATGACAATTCAGGTGGCAATGTATTCTTTGACAAATACATTGGGGAAATCACTTCCCTTCCCAATGTAAGTTGTACTCCTGAAGGAGAACAATATAGCGTTGCATGCAATCTTTTTAACAAATCTAATCCTAACAGATTTTCACCACAACCTGTCGTTAGGATGAGGGGTGCTTTTAACTCACAAGGTCCAACAGAAAGTGGCATAGGACTAGAAATCGGGTTCCTAACTGGGGCGCCAGAAAAACCTACTGAAACATTCATTTCGCCAGACAAAGGCGCGCCAGGGAGTTTTGAATGCATAATTGAACTCTTTGCAGCACCAGTGTCCAGCAGAAAGGGCTCTGTTACACCCGCTGTAGTCACCTTAACATACGGTCCACTCTGATCCACTGGCACTGAAAGAACTCCCGCTCTCTGTCTATGGCTGTCCTAGTAATCATTACCTTCCACATTGTCGTCTTCTGCATAATAATCATTATTATTGTACTGAGCTGTATTACCAGTTGCATTGGCTTGCTGATCAAAGCTATTTATCGTATTTTGAGGCGGAAGAGGACGCGCGTTCTGGGGAACATTTCCACGTCCTCTACCTCTAGGAGCTTGCTGACCACCTCTACCTGTTGCGCCATATGCATTATTAGTACACTGCAACAATTTAGGACAACTATACTTAAAATGACCTTCCTCTTTGCAATATAAACATTGATTGGGACCTATAGGGATACGTGGTTGACAATACCCATTCATTTGCTGGTTATTCTGAAACTGTTGGGGTTGCTGATAGATACCTTGGGTTTGCCTATAATTATTCTGTCCTCCACGTGGCGGATAAGCCTGCTGTAAAAGGACCTTCGTTTTCAATTCTTTCGTTTTCTTGTCTGTTCTATCCTTCTCGTCTTTGTCTCTATTTTCGTAATACTGTGCAGTAGCCAGTATTTGCGCTGAAGAGGAAACAGCCCACGAACTCTCTGAATCTTTTAATTTCTTACACAACTCGGGAAGTAGATTCTGCACAAATTTATCAACAAATAACCGTTGGCCACCTTCAGTATTCAGGTCTTGACCACTGTGGTCGATAAACGTTTCTTCAAACCTTGTAAAGAAATCGGACACTGTTTCATCTTTCTTCTGCTTGCATGCGGATAGTTTATCCCAATTCACGCGCATCGCGGGCATTAAAGTTTTCATGTATGTAATAATTCTACCAGGGAGGTCTGCTACGAGGGGCCCAGGTTTTGCACCACCAACTTGTCTAGTGTCTGCGGCAACGATATTAGCCCATGTGCCCCCTAGTTCTGCAGCATGATCCATATTACGAATGGATCCCCATAAAGGCTGTGGAACCACATTCCCGAACAACATATCTATGTCAGCCAGATTCATGACACACGATTCTGCAGTCTGTGATAACTCCTTATAATATCCTGTAGGGTTTTTACGGGGGTCAGGCAATGTCTGTTTAAGTGCTAACACTTCAGAACGCTTCCATAGGACATGTACCCAAACACGCTGGAAATGAGCTGGAACAGGTGGATTAACATTTGCATCAGCAGGTCTCCAAACTGGAGGAACCTCACGCATCGGATATTGGCGCGCTTTTACCTTTTTCCCCACAGGGAATTCCTGTTCGAACAATAATTGTTGACAATCGTCATTCCTGAAGGACAGTAAAGTCGCAACTGCTTTATCTACATCGAGACCCACAATTGTACCTGTTTCAAAATCAAATCGCACTCGACACAACTCCTGCGGGTTTGAGTTTGAACCATGATCCTCCAATTCCTCACAGAGGAATTCACACATTTTGTCAAACACATACCTCTGTTTTGGGGCGTCCCATTGGTGAAACACGTTAACAACTGATTCCACATCATAGAGTGAAGGGAAAACAATCCACCTACGCGCCATATGATCTAATACCTCTTTCTCTTCAGGATTAGGCAGCTGACTACGCAACTACTTACCTTGTAAACCAGGGGTCATACTAGATGACCCAAAGAGAGGCGACATTAAACTAGTAACTACATTAGCTAGTCGTTGTCGTGCTGAAGGAGAAGTTGAGGCGAAAACGGGGGGAAAGACAGAGGGAAGAAAAGCGGATGCAGATACAGGTACCTGGGTAGTGTAAGGAAGAGCGCCAGGGGAGGCAGCTGATGTACTAGGCAAAGTCGCAGGAAGCGCGGGGGAGACAAGTAACGAAATCGGCGGCCCTTGAGAGGGCTGCACTGTAGGGATAGGAGCCAGCTGAGGGGGAGCTGGCGGCTGTGGGAAGGCTTGCGGCACATTAACTGGAGGCTGCACATTTACGAGCTGTGGAGGCGCTGTGGCATTTTGCGCATACGGGGGTGGCGAACTTAACAAATGGGACATTAGGGAATCTTTCTCTTTCTCTTTCGTCTCATCTTGTACAAGGGGTGACAAAACTGGGTAACATTTATCGATCCCTAGTTTGCGCTGTCTATGTAACTGCTCATTCATTTGTTCCTCCTCATTATCTTTAAATTGCACAGCTGCTTGCATCATTGACATACCTTTTTCTCTCTTATTCCTTTTTGCTAGCTTAATTTCCTTCTGTTTGGCTTCCTTTCGCCATAGGCAGAAAGAATCAAACATCGCCGGCCGGGCTTTCTTTTTAAATAATTTAACTTCCAAATTATCTAAGATATCTGTATCGAAACTACCATTTTGGGGCCATTTTAAAACACCGTCCTTTCTGGTGTATTGGATCCATACTTCATTATATGCAATGGGGCCCACGCCATGTTTTACATAAAGCTCATAAGTTGGAGTTCCAATTGGAGGAAGCGGACATGAATCCTCTAATTGGGAATCCCTTCTACAACCCAAACAAAACAATCTTCCAAATACACTAGAACCAGGCATCTTCGCTCACTAGTCTAGTTTCAAACTCCAAAGGATTATTGAATACGATAGTCTCGTGAATACACGAGTCCTCTGGCTTTGGCACTTGCAAGTTCCAAATCAAAGCGATCCCGAAGGATACCGAATTCCCGAAGGATACCAAACAAACTGGGAGACGCTCCACTTATACTTAACTGAATATCAATGATCGATGGCGTCACCAGAAGACTCTCTCGATTGTTTCGCTCTACCAAATCGTCAAGGGTCCAAAACAGGGCGATTAATCAGGGCAGCAGTCCTTCGTAGCCGTCGGGACGCGGAGAACCTCGCAGAAAAGACTTTCGGACCACGTCGACATGCAGGGGTCGATGAAGTGGCGGCCTTCCTCCGGAATTTCCACACAAAGCTCCTCACGAACCTCTGGCTTGGACCGGTACCGCTGAAATCGCCCCGAGTTGGGCGCCAACTGAAGTACTGGGTTTTTAAAACCCAGCGGTGCAGGGGAACACACCCTAAGACTTCGAGTTCTTCCTGTTTCAGACCCACAGAAACACAGAGTCTTCTAGGTGAAGTCAAAGATCTTGTTTATTGGCTGCAGACCAATTACAGGTATCCGAGAAGTACAACACAATGTATGTTCTCAGGAGACTGTTTAAACTTACAGAAACAGGCTTCTCCTTAAATACAAAATATCATGCTTCAGGCACACATTCCTCGTTTTACGATATGGTCATTCATATGTATTCATTACAAACGAAAAGGCAGAGTCATGATGACCATCCCACATTCCAGTTAAGCCAGCCCGCAATTAATTACCCAGCGAGGCTCAGATCCCACATCAGATATCAACAGACCCCAATAAACACGGGCACCTCCTGTTTGTAAAACAAGCCATAAAGCAGGAAGAGTCAGGTTAGCCGGAGGCTTGTGTGGAATGAAAAGGCTTTATGGTGTGTCAAACCCTGATGCTAATCACAGGTGGCCGTAGGACAGGGAGCTCATGGGACCGGACTGACCTGGGGCGGTGGAGCCAAGTCGCACAGGTCACAGAGAAGTCAATGGAAGGCACATGTGTTCTGAAGGCCTGGACTTGTCCTTAATGTGTAGCCTATGTGAGGGCAACCATAAGATGGCCACCGCTCCAAGATGGAACCCACGAAGTCAATGTGTAATATCGTATACACAGTGCATTTATCGATGAAACGTTATGCAAAGCACTTGTACATACTGCATTTGCCATTCGCGGTTCACTGATACCGGAATAGGCAGGGTAGGGCCCTGCCTCCTACGCGGTCCCAAATTTTAAAGTACCACAAGTTGAGAAAACCTGCCTCTGTTGCCATATTATTTTAAGGTGCAACAAGCATGAAGATCAAGATGGAAGCTGGAACCAATAGTACAATTCTCTGTAAAAGGAATTTCTGAACATGTGTCAACTACTGCTATTACAATTGTAGGACCATCAAGGTGAGTGTTAAAACAATACATTTTTCTAAAACTGAAAGGAAACATTTATAAACAAATCTCTTTCCATCTTCATCTCAGCCAGTAATGTTTAGAACCCTTTAGAGACAATGGGGCATATCAGCAACGACCGGCGATAGTTATCGCTAAGTGCAATTAGCGCTAGGATAATTATCGCCGGCTGGCGCGGATTTTTATCGCTGAGATAGCGTGCTAATAGCAACGCTTATCTCAAAAGCGATAAGAATCCTAGCGCTAACTGCCTAACGTGAGATTATCGCTGGAAACCCAGCGATAATCTCACGCAATGTGGCGTTAGCTTGTTGATAGGGACTCAGAAACATAGCCATGATATCGACCTTCCATAGGATATCATGGCTAAGTCAGCCCTGAAGCAGGCGTAAGGAAAGTAGCTACTTTTCTTGCCGCTATGCTTCATAGCGTGGGGCTTGATAATAGGAGAAATGTCGCTTAGCGACATTTCTCCTGTCATGTCAGGTCAGGAACGCCCACTTTGCATCTCATTAGAGATGCAAAGCTGGGCGTTAGGAATTCCTACGCTAACGCAAGTTTTCACGTGTTAGCGTGAGCTTGCTAATTAGGCGATAAAATGATCGCCGCTTTTCGGCCGAAAACGGCCGCAAAAGCGGCGATAATTATATCGCCTCGCCTTGCTGATATGCCCCAAAGTACTCTAACATATGTATATTAACATTGCGCAACAACTGCCCCCTCTGTGAACAGCAAAGCAAGAAAGGTAGCTGAAGCGAGGGCATGCATGAGAACCATGAAGAAGCACAACCCAGTTGCCAATATAAATATAAGTACAGCAGTCAAAGTCAAGCACCAAAGGTGTTCCAGTGAGGGTCCCAAGAAATGAATTTTTCATGCACACTTTCTCTCTTGCAATCACCTTGGGCTCGATTCACAGAACTAACTTAAGACAAAATCCTAAACTTATTACCATTTTGGTATTCACATAAGGCACTTACTCATTTTGGTATTCACAGAAGACACTTACTCACTTCGGTATTCACAGAAGTTAGGAGTCCTAACTTTAGGACTCCTAAATGCCTTCTGTGAATACCGAAAGTCTTAAAATTAGGATTTTTCTCAGTTTAGGAGTCCTAAAGTTAGGAGTCCTAACTATACTACTACTAAACTTAGAAAAATCCTAATTTTAAGGCGTCGGTATTCACAGAAGGCATTTAGGAGTCCTAAAGTTAGGACTCCTAACTTCTGTGAATACCGAAATGAGTAAGTGCCTTCTGTGAATACCAAAATGTGTAAGTGCCTTCTGTGAATACCAAAATGGTAGTAAGTTTAGGATTTTGTCTTAAGTTAGTTCTGTGAATCGGGCCCCTTGACTTTGCCTCACCACACTGCTTTTCCCTGCATGGAATTGTTTCAAGGCCAAAGACCATCAGTGATGGGAATATAACTAAAGGGCCATTACTTTTTCTCTTTTCTCTGCAAATCCACTGTTGCAGTTTACCCAACGTCTTGTAACAAACTCTCTTGTCCATACAAGAACTCTAGGCCTGATTCAGAGAGGTAAACTTACGCTTTTGTGTAAGTTTACAAATGCATAGTATTCACAAACATTTTAAGTGGTCCAACCGCTTGTATTGCCAAGGCTAGACTATGGCAGTGCTACGCTCTGTGGTCTCCCCATATAAACCTTGGCCCCACTAAGGTCCTCATTGAATGCGGCGGACAGATTGGTTACGGGTACCAAAAGAAATGCGCACATCTCCCCAGTCTTAAAATCCCTAAATTGGCTGCTCTACGTAGCAAGAATACACCTAAAGATTGCCTGCCTATCCCACAAAGCCCTCCATTTCAAAACACCCATTTATCTGTGGCACAAGCTGGAACTATCTGGAGGGGGTAGAAATTCTAGGAGTGCTAACTCTCTCCTCCTGAAACCTCATATCTTTCGCAAAAAGAGAATGTGTCTCCGAACTTTTTCTGACTGCACAAAGATCTGGAACTCTCTCTCCCACCGGGAATACGTAGAATCTCCTTGTTAGACCTGGCACCTTGGCGTGAGTTTCCCTTCCACTTTTTGATGGTGTGCCTCGATTGTTTTGCTGGTGTTGTCCGCTCAGGGCACTGCGCCACGGCTAATCCGTGCCGCAGTGCAAGTGCTCCCTAGGTAAAGTGTACCTGTAATTGATGTTCATGATTGGTTTATTGGATTCACTGTCAGTCCCCAGTAAAGTGCACCAGGGGTGCCAGGGCTTGTGAATGCCAATGCTCCTGGTGGGCTTGCAGCGCTGGTTGCGCCACCCACAGAAGGCGGCCTTGTAAAATGTGTCTAGGGTCTGCCACCGCAGACCCTGTGCGCTGTCCGGGACCGTCGCGCTGACTGCGCAAGTGCCCCCACTTGCCAGTCCCTAAACCTTCCCTTACCTACATATTAGCCACCCCTCTGGTAGGCCCAAGGGCAGGGTGCATTGTAGGCATAAGGTAGGACATGCCCTGATGTGTGTGGCATGTCTTAGTAGTGAATTACAGCCCTTTCCATTTTTCACTATTGAAGGCTACCTGCTCTCCATAGGCCAGAATGGGCTGCTGGGATCACGCCAACGCTGTGACCCCAGTGGACTCAGAGAGCATGGTAGAGTGTCAAGTTTAGTATGCCTGAACTCAGAATAATAAAATACTTCTTGTAGTCAAGTTTATTTTAATATCCTGGGTTTGTAAATACTACTTTTAGAAAGTTAGTATTTACTGACCTGACCATCTCAGTCCGCCTCTGCTGTGTGTGTGTGTGTTCTGCCTAGCAACAGTAAGGAGCAGGGTGGGGGGATCCCCAGAGACAGGTTGGCTGCCAGGTGGTGGGTAGGGAGATGACACCAGGATGGGTGGGAGGAGTACACCTTGACTCTTGAATAGACCTGTGCTCTGCCACCACAAAGCCGGCGCCGCCCCCTGTGGGGCGGCTGATGTCTCTGCCCTGCTGCTGAAAGGAAAGAGCAGAGTCACCATAACAAAGTGCTCCAGAACTGGACTGAGCCAGGCCTAGGCCCCCTGGCACTAAAGAACAAAAGAATCATGGTATAAAAGTAGGAGCCTGGCTCCTAAGAAATCGGAATCCTGTTTTACCACAAAGAACCTCTGCCCGACTAGAAGGAGAAGGAGACGCTGGAGGAGCTGGCCTGCTGCTTGCCTTGCTGAGAAAGGAGAGGAAGAGACTACTGAAAAGACTTTGCTGCTTTGTGCTTTAAACATTCTCCAAGGGTTTGATCTGAGCTTGCCCCCTGAACTGAACCCCAGGACCAGTGGGTTCTCTGTGCTTTTGCTCGTCCTCCGATTCGAACCATGTGGGCATCCCGCTGGAAAAGAGACTGCGCCCCTCATCGCCCCTCCTAGGGCCGTGACACTCAGGAGCTCGCCTGCCGCAACCCCGTGAGAGCCCCGCTCCGCCCGGAGCCGCTCTCTGTCCCCGGGCTAGGCCGCCTGCACCCCTGTCACCGCCTGCCACTGGAGCGCGCTGAACGCGCTATCACCCCTCCCGCCGGAAGCCGTCCGACGACTGTGATCTACGCCGGGTCATCCAGCTGCACTGACTGTGCCCTGTGACCCCGCTTCGCTATCCCCGGACATCCCAGGCTGCGCCGCCCCCGCTGTGGAGACCCCCCTGCACCGCCGTGCTGAGGGTCGCTGGCCGCGCCTGCCTACCTGCCCACACCCGCTGGTGGAGGACCCAAGACCACTTCTCAAGCTGAGAGTCGCACCGACCTGTGCCGGCTCTCCACATCACGAAAGAAGTTCCAGTATCGGGCTCGGGGCCCGCAACGCCTTATTTCCCCGTTCGCAGGAGCCGATCTCTGTGAGTACTGGAACCACAAGTAACATTTGCGAGAGACTACAAAGTATCCATTTGAGACTACGAACAAAGAACATTTGCCTGCTTTACAACCTGGTGGCCTAGCGAAAACGTTATTGGTCTTGTGATAAGTCTGCCGAGTTATATATACCTATTTTTACATAAAGAAGCGTATTTT
Organism: Triturus cristatus; assembly: GCF_964204655.1. Lineage (NCBI taxonomy): Eukaryota > Metazoa > Chordata > Amphibia > Caudata > Salamandridae > Triturus > Triturus cristatus. The sequence continues at coordinate 538,277,837 of NC_140591.1, forward strand.
TATATATATCCAAGTCTGGTGTCCGTTTCTGGGGGGATTGATGTATTTACTGTGTGTGTGATCGTAAGTGCTTAACCAACAACGCCTGAGGAATCGCCTTGGCTGCTCACGCCACGCACCTAGAGGGTGAGCAAGGGTCATTCGCAAGGGGTTATCCTGCGCCCTGACGTGGAGGAGAGGGTTCCTGCTTGACACAAGGGCAACCTTGCGCCAACCAGAGATCCCCGACTCTAACATTGTTGGCAGCGGCTGGGATTTCGGATTTGCACTTATGATTTGCATACAGTGAATTATTAATCACCAGATAGTGAGAGCAGACCAAATAACGCAGCCACAGGTTTTCATTTTTGGAACTTTGTTGAAACATCTGCCATTACTGCAACCATGCCTAGCTCACTCTCCGCGGGGAGAGCACTCTCTGTGATTTCTGGAATAGATGAGGTGGATTGGGAGAGACTGGAAGGCTACTCGATGGAGCAATTGAAAGGCTACAGTTTAAAATTCCGAGTTCCCCATGCTGGATTCAAGAGGAGAACCCAGTACGCCAAGGCGCTGAGAGCCTGGAAGGAGTCACGAGACCCACGGAATGCGGGGGACATCGTTCCACCCGACAACCTTGAGGAGCCCAGCAGAGTCCGGTCGCCAGAGGAGCTGGCAGACAGGGCCGCAGACAGGGCGCATGCAATGGAGATGGCAAAGTTGGCAGGACAAATGGAAATGGAGAAGCAGAAGTTGGCCCTGGAGGCACAACAACGCCAAATGGATCATGATATAAGATTGAAGGAGTTGGAGCTGAAGGTGAAAAGTTTGGACGCCGCTCCTTCTGGTGGCAGCACTCCACCGGTGCAGGTAGAGTCCAAGGTGTACATCCCCAAAGATGTAGTAAAGGAGTATTTTAGAAAGGATGACATAGGGCAGTGGTTTAGAGCCTACGAGGTGGCCATGTCTTCACACCGGGTCCCTGAGAAAGACTGGGGAGCGGGGTTGTGGGGAAGGTTCCTTGCTGAAGGGCGTGACACACTGTTAGATTTACCCTTAGATCTCCAAGCCTCATACCCCCATATGAAGGAAGCTTTAATGACCATGTATGGGTTAACTCCTGAGCTATATCGACAGAGGTTCAGGGAGACTAAGAAGATCCCTGAGAGTACGTATGTGGAGTATGTGACCTTTTTCTGCAGAGCACTGGATGGTTGGGTGAAGGGAAGCAAAGTGAATGATTATCAAGGGCTGCTTGATTTAATTGCATGGGAGCACTTGTCCAGTCAATGTTTTCCTGAGCTACGCCAGCACCTGATTGATAGCAAGCTGTCCAATCCGCGGAAGCTTGCTGAGGAGGCGGACCGCTGGCTCAGCACCAGGGTCCACAAGGGTCAAGTGGGAGACTCCGCCAAAGGTGGGCAGGGTCCCCAGCAGAAGAGTGGGGGGGACAGGGGTAAACAGAAGGGGTTCCAAAAAGGCCCCCAAAGTAATTCCCAAGGGAACCAGCAGAAGGGTTCTCAGCCTCCCCCACCCCCGCAGCAGAACGGGGCCCCGACAGGTAGACCTGTTCCAAAGGGGCCCTTCAATTGTTATAGGTGTGGTGACCCGGGTCACATTGCCTCTGATCCTAAGTGTCGCCTGTTTGGTAAGACCGCACCCACTGGTGCTCCACCCCGGCAAGTAGCTAGTGTTAACTTTGGGGAGGAGGTCACAGTCCAGGAGGGTGGGGGTCCCGGGCAGATGACCCTAGTCTCGCTAGGAGACAGTGAGATGGTCCCCGCAACTTACTTGCTCTCTAACACTAAGAAATATGGGCAAGTAGTGACCATCAATGGAAAGAAGGTTGAGGCTCTTAGAGATACAGGAGCCAGCGTGACCTCGGTGAGGCAACACCTGGTGTCTCAAGAGCAGATTGTACCCAATGCCTACTGTAGGGTTGTCAATGCTGACAACATAGAGAGTCGTTGTCCAATGGCTCAAGTTCCCTTTGAGTGGGGGGAGGTCTCTGGTACTCTACAAGTCGCTGTGAGAACTGACATACCTGTAGACTGTCTGCTAGGGAACGACCTGGAGAGCTCCCCTTGGGAAAAGGTGGAGAAGACCACGCACCTGAGGATGGTGGGTCTACCCGACTGGGCGTGCATGACCACCCGGTCCATGGCAGCCAGTAGGGGTGTTGAGAGGGTCCTGGAGCCTGAGGGAGAGTTCCAGGAACCGGCCTTAGGGAGAAGGCGCAGGAGGCGCGGGAAACCGGCCCCCGAAGTTCCCACGGCCCAGGAGGAAGTAGACCCTGAGGGGGATGCTCTGGAGCCTACCGGGGAACAGATTGCCGAACTGGGAGACTTGCCTGAGCTGACCCATTGGCAGCAAGAAGGAGGTCCCTCCAGGGAGGAATTCTGCAGGGAGCAGAAAGAATGCCCTTCTCTCGTGGGTATGCGGCAGCAGGCTGCAGACCAGGCCAATGGTGTTCAGGCCAAAACACACTACGTGTACTGGGAGAGTGACCTCCTGTATTCCGAGCCTAAGGCTGCTGAACCTGGGTCAGCCCGTGTGCTGGTGGTACCCCAGAAGTTCAGAACCTTCCTACTGGGGCTGGCTCACGATGTGCCGTTAGCAGGACATTTGGGGATGGACAAGACCTATGACAGGCTTGTCACCCACTTTTACTGGCCCCAAATGTACAAGAATTCAGATTCCTACTGCAGAACCTGTCAGACTTGCCAGGCAAGTGGTAAGAGCGGGGGGAAGCACAAGGCTCCTCTGCAACCTTTCCCTGTGGTCGGTACGCCATTCCAACGAGTGGGTATTGATATTGTGGGGCCTCTGGACCCCAAGACAGCCCTGGGCAACAGGTTCATCCTGGTCTTGGTGGACCATGCCACCCGGTACCCTGAAGCCATCCCTCTGAGGACAGTGACGGCCCCCGTGGTGGGACGGGCACTGATGGGAATTTTCTCCCGAGTGGGATTCCCTCTAGAGGTGGTGAGCGACAGGGGGACCAATTTCATATCCACATATATGAAATCCCTGTGGAAGGAGTGTGGGGTAACATACAAGTTCACCACTCCTTACCACCCCCAAGGAAATGGGTTGGTTGAGAGATTCAACCGAACCCTCAAAGGCATGATCATGGGCCTGGACGGTCCAATGAGGCGTAAGTGGGACGTCCTCTTGCCATGCCTGCTCTTCGCTTACCGAGAGGTGCCACAGAAGTCTCTAGGATTCAGCCCCTTTGAGCTTCTGTATGATCACCCGGTAAGAGGACCTCTGAGTTTGGTAAAGGAAGGCTGGGAGCAATCTCCCAGGAAACCTCCCCAGAATGTATACAGCTACATGCTGGCCTTCCGAAACCAGACTCGGCGTTTCAGGCAACTTGCTGAGGCAAATCTGGAAGCCAGCCAGGAGGAGATGAAGCGGTGGTATGACCGGAATGCCACTCTGGTAGAGCTTCAACCTGGACAAAAGGTGTGGGTCTTGGCCCCAGTGGAGCCTTGTGCACTTCAGGATAAGTGGACAGGTCCATTTGAGGTTGTGGAGCGCAAAAGTCCTATCACCTACTTGGTGGACATGCAGTCTCCCAGGAACCCTTTGAGGGTCCTACATGTTAACCGCCTTAAGCCCCACTTAGAGAGGACCGAAGTGGGCATGCTGCTGGCCACTGATGATGGAATAGAAGAGGAGACCGAGCCTCTTCCTGACCTCTTAGTGGCCTCTGAGAAAGATGGGTCAGTGGATGGAGTAAACCTCTCACCCACCCTGACGCCCGAACAACAGGAAGATTGCCGCCACTTGCTGGGGCAGTTTTCCGATAGATTCTCCCTGGTTCCTGGTGTCACAGATTGGTGCGTCCATGATGTGGACACAGGAGACAGCTTACCTGTGAAGCACAAGGCTTACAGGGTAACTGACAGGGTCAGAGCTTGCATCAAGGAGGAGGTCTCCAAAATGCTTGCGCTAGGGGTGGTTGAGTCCTCCAGCAGTCCTTGGTCCAGCCCCGTGGTCTTGGTCCCCAAAGCTGCTGCGCCGGGAGCCACATCTGAACTCCGGTTCTGTGTGGACTACAGAGGACTCAATTCAGTAACGAAGACTTACGCGCACCCCATCCCCAGAGCTGATGAGCTCATTGATCGGCTGGGGGCTGCCCGGTTCCTCAGCACGTTTGATTTAACGTCTGGGTACTGGCAGATCGCCTTGACCGATGGGGCCAAAGAGAGGTCAGCATTCTCTACACCAGATGGGCACTTCCAGTTCCGAGTCATGCCGTTTGGGATGAAGAATGCCCCTGCCACCTTTCAGAGGTTGGTCAACCAGGTACTGGTTGGGCTGGATGCGTTCAGTGCCGCCTACCTGGAGGACATCGCAGTGTTCAGTGCCACCTGGCCCGAACAACTGCGCCACCTCTGGGAAGTGTTGATGGCTCTGCGCCGAGCAGGCCTCACGATCAAGGCAAGCAAGTGCCAGATCTGGCAGGGTTCCGTGGTGTACTTGGGACACCAAGTGGGGAGTGGCAAGGTGGCACCCTTGCAACCCAAAATTGAGACCATCCTGGCTTGGGAACCCCCCAAGACGCAGACCGCAGTGAGGGCCTTCCTGGGGCTCACTGGGTACTACAGGAGGTTTGTCAAGGGCTATGGAACGATTGTTGCCCCCTTGACAGAGCTGACTTCCAAGAAGCAGCCCAGGAACGTGATTTGGACTGACACCTGTCAGAAAGCTTTCGACACCCTGAAGACTGCCATGTGCACGGCGCCCGTGCTCTTGGCCCCTGACTTCTCCAAGGAATTCCTAGTGCAGACAGAGGCTTCAGAGCATGGTGTAGGGGCTGTTCTCTCACAGATGACTGAGGAGGGCTGGGACCAACCCGTAGCCTTCATCAGTAGGAGGTTACTTCCACGGGAAAGTAGGTGGAGTGCAATCGAGCGAGAAGCATTTGCTGTGGTCTGGGTGCTGAAGAAGCTAAGACCCTACTTGTTTGGGTCTCACTTCCGGGTTCAGACGGACCACAGGCCCCTCAGATGGTTGATGCAAATGAGGGGTGAGAACCCGAAACTGTTGAGGTGGTCCATCTCCCTACAGGGTATGGACTTTACGGTGGAACACCGTCCTGGTACAGATCACGCCAACGCTGACGGTCTGTCCAGGTATTTCCGCCTTAGTGACGAGGAACCCCCTGGGCAAGGGTAGTTCTCCCCACATTTCAGCTGGAGGGGACACGTGTTAGACCTGGCACCTTGGCGTGAGTTTCCCTTCCACTTTTTGATGGTGTGCATCGATTGTTTTGCTGGTGTTGTCCGCTCAGGGCACTGCGCCACGGCTAATCCGTGCCGCAGTGCAAGTGCTCCCTAGGTAAAGTGTACCTGTAATTGATGTTCATGATTGGTTTATTGGATTCACTGTCAGTCCCCAGTAAAGTGCACCAGGGGTGCCAGGGCTTGTGAATGCCAATGCTGCTGGTGGGCTTGCAGCGCTGGTTGCGCCACCCACAGAAGGCGGCCTTGTAAAATGTGTCTAGGGTCTGCCACCGCAGACCCTGTGCGCGGTCCGGGACCGTCGCGCTGACTGCCCAAGTGCCCCCACTTGCCAGTCCCTAAACCTTCCCTTACCTACATATTAGCCACCCCTCTGGTAGGCCCAAGGGCAGGGTGCATTGTAGGCATAAGGTAGGACATGCCCTGATGTGTGTGGCATGTCTTAGTAGTGAATTACAGCCCTTTCCGTTTTTCACTATTGGAGGCTACCTGCTCTCCATAGGCCAGAATGGGCTGCTGGGATCACGCCAACGCTGTGACCCCAGTGGACTCAGAGAGCATGGTAGAGTTTCAAGTTTAGTATGCCTGAACTCAGAATAATAAAATACTTCTTGTAGTCAAGTTTATTTTAATATCCTGGGTTTGTAAATACTACTTTTAGAAAGTTAGTATTTACTGACCTGACCATCTCAGTCCGCCTCTGCTGTGTGTGTGTGTGTTCTGCCTAGCAACAGTAAGGAGCAGGGTGGGGGGATCCCCAGAGACAGGTTGGCTGCCAGGTGGTGGGTAGGGAGATGACACCAGGATGGGTGGGAGGAGTACACCTTGACTCTTGAATAGACCTGTGCTCTGCCACCACAAAGCCGGCGCCGCCCCCTGTGGGGCGGCTGATGTCTCTGCCCTGCTGCTGAAAGGAAAGAGCAGAGTCACCATACTAAGTGCTCCAGAACTGGACTGAGCCAGGCCTAGGCCCCCTGGCGCTAAAGGACAAAAGAATCATGGTATAAAAGTAGGAGCCTGGCTCCTAAGAAATCGGAATCCTGTTTTACCACAAAGAACCTCTGCCCGACTAGAAGGAGAAGGAGACGCTGGAGGAGCTGGCCTGCTGCTTGCCTTGCTGAGAAAGGAGAGGAAGAGACTACTGAAAAGACTTTGCTGCTTTGTGCTTTAAACATTCTCCAAGGGCTTCATCTGAGCTTGCCCCCTGAACTGAACCCCAGGACCAGTGGGTTCTCTGTGCTTTTGCTCATCCTCCGATTCGAACCGTGTGGGCATCCCGCTGGAAAAGAGACTGCGCCCCTCATCGCCCCTCCTAGGGCCGTGACACTCAGGAGCTCGCCTGCCGCAACCCCGTGAGAGCCCCGCTCCGCCCGGAGCCGCTCTCTGTCCCCGGGCTAGGCCGCCTGCACCCCTGTCACTGCCTGCCACTGGAGCGCGCTGAACGCGCTATCACCCCTCCCGCCGGAAGCCGTCCGACGACTGTGATCTACGCCGGGTCATCCAGCTGCACTGACTGTGCCCTGTGACCCCGCTTCGCTATCCTCGGACATCTCAGGCCGCGCCGCCCCCGCTGTGGAGACCCCCCTGCACCGCCGTGCTGAGGGTCGCTGGCCGTGCCTGCCTACCTGCCCACACCCGCTGGTCGAGGACCCAAGACCACTTCTCAAGCTGAGAGTCGCACCGACCTGTGCCGACTCTCCACATCACGAAAGAAGTTCCAGTATCGGGCTCGGGGTCCGCAACGCCTTATTTCCCCGTTCGCAGGAGCCGATCTCTGTGAGTACTGGAACCACAAGTAACATTTGCGAGAGACTACAAAGTATCCATTTGAGACTACGAACAAAGAACATTTGCCTGCTTTACAACCTGGTGGCCTAGCGAAAACGTTATTGGTCTTGTGATAAGTCTGCCGAGATATATATACCTATTTTTACATAAAGAAGCGTATTTTTATATATATCCAAGTCTGGTGTCCGTTTCTGGGGGGATTGATGTATTTACTGTGTGTGTGATCGTAAGTGCTTAACCAACAACGCCTGAGGAATCGCCTTGGCTGCTCACGCCACGCACCTAGAGGGTGAGCAAGGGTCATTCGCAAGGGGTTATCCTGCGCCCTGACGTGGAGGAGAGGGTTCCTGCTTGACAAAAGGGCAACCTTGCGCCAACCAGAGATCCCCGACTCTAACACTCCTCCAAGGTTGCTCTTAAACTGGAAGTAAAAAGATTCCTTATGAACAAGTTCTTACCTTAATAAGGTGATGGATCGTCTGCTCTAATGCATTGGACTTACACCTTTAAGCCCTGGCCTGGATGCTATTCTTGTTGGTTTGAATCATTTGCTCCCCTCCTATTTCACTATGTACCAGTTTTCATTATTTATTGACCCTTGATATTTGTAATCGTTCTTGTTCTGTGAGTCCTATTTGAATTTTGTTCTGTTTGGTATTCCCATTTGGCACATGTAATGCAACTGTTACTTTCCTATCCCTCCAACTGTAAAGCACTCTGATATCCCAGGGTATCATGTCCACACTATGTAAAACTTTATAAATAAAATAAATAAATAAAATAAAGAATAGTATCTTTATGAGAGCGGAGTCTCAACACATAAAAAGATAGGACCGTCCTAAATTTTATATGAAAGAGACTCCACATTCATAAAGATAATGCTCAAAAATCCTTTTGTGAATATCAAACAATTGTCAACTTACACAAACTGGTAGGTTTACCTTTGCAAATCAGACCCTCAGTGTTTCCACAATGCCATGGTCATTTATTGTTACATCTGTTGGATAAAATAACCTGTCCTGATTTCATCATTGTTGGATCAAATCTCTACGTTCATAAGTTCTAAAGATCCTGATATACAAAGGTTTGCCGAACCTGATTCTGTGGATACCTGCAGTATCAGAGAACCTTTACCACAACAATCACAATCAATCTGGGGACACCGAAAGCCCAGAATAATGACCATTACATATCATACAGCTTTTCCCTATTCCCTCTCACATGCCACTGCTATTAACAATATTCAGCAGGCTCCTTGTTATGTGGAAAACATTTGGATGAATTTATCAGGTAGTGTTGTTTGCAAGCCTTCAAACACTCATTCCCATTCACTTTGAATGTTATCTTGAGTTAAATTTGAGATTTCTGAATCTTTGTCAGAACTCACTGAGCTACCTTCACAAATCACATATTTGGATTCAGAAATCCAAATAATTGCTCCTGTAGCTCGGTAGTGTTTGACATTAAGACACTACTGGTCCATTGCCCAAAACAGAACCCAACTTAAAACAGGAAATGCTGGAATATGTAAGTTCTACAAACACTAATATATTTGTTAATGAAATTAGTTTGACAACAGATATTTTTTTGAAATTATGATTTTTTTAATGAATTATCAAAAAAATTAAACAGGGCTTCGGACGATAGAATAAGCACAAGACAGGGGCATTTATTACCCCTATTAACCCATTCTAAGCTCAGAAACTGATCCCCTTCATTCCTGTAGTTGTATATTTTGATGATTGGTCACCCTTTCAGATACCTACATTGCTTCTAGTGCTGAAATCCAACACTTATGTCAAACATTGGAATCTCCTCCAGCAAGCATTGTTTAAATTGCGGAAGCCCGATCCTTTCTTTTCCGGGAGATCCCAGAGTCAGATACATCTGGAAATAGAAAGAGAGGAGATATTTATTTTATATTACACATCCAAGGAGAGACTTACAATGATCTAATACTACAAATGGAGAGGACTCTTCAATTCTCTTTATTAAATCTATTGATGTTTTAACACACGTGCATAGTAGAGGAACATGCTTTGTATCTGCACGGTGAATGGCATTCTCTATACCAAGCTAGAAATGTAAATATAAATGTATAGGAAAATTAAGGTAAAGTACTTTTTCATGGAAAATAACACACACCAGTTTGTGATACAATAATACTAAGGGACATGTATGCAATATGCAGATTTAGGAAACATTCCTAATTCAAGGTAATACATTCTGAAAAATCCACATTAAACAATTTAAAGAATACTGCTAATATTTGAATGAAAACAATAGAAATCAGGCAGGGTTTTGGTTGAAGACAAATATAATTAGGGAAATTAAATATTAAAGAATTAAGTGACAAAACACATAATCCACAACAAGTGAAACTACTAATTAGCTGTAATCTGCAGAAAAAGCCTTAATGGCTCAAGCACTATTAAAGTTTGGATTAATAAATAATAATATGTACATTTTAATAACACAGACACCAAAGGAGGGAAAAAGTATTGACAGGCTGGTAGTCAGTCCCCAACAATAGGCACAATGGATTGACTGAAGACTTTGGGCCCAATGTAATTGAGACATTTTGTTTTCTGGTTGCAAAGCCTGTGATTCACATAATTCTGGCTTTATGACCACAAATTTCAATTCACAATGAAAAATGAACTCTGAGAATGGGAAAAGTATTTCCAACTTGCAAAATGGAAGCCGGATAGGGCATGACAGGAATGTGTCCCTGTTCCTTTCAAACCACGATGAATTGTAGCAGTGCATAGCAACTCTACTATGAAATCACATAAAACATATTTGCAAGATGAAACCTGGCTATGATACTGGGTATAGCAATCTGAGTTTTGCCTCATTACTAATAATCAAGTAGGGTTCTTCAAAAATGCCCAAATGACTATTTTGTTCTTTGATTTGTATATCCTTCATAGTGCACTATGACGACAGCATAGCAAAGCAGTGAATGTGCAAAGACAACACCGATTCTTATCCAAGTGAGATCTGTTAATGGTTTTACACATAGAGCTGCTATACACTAGGGTACCTCAGAATGGAGCTCTATCTCTCTATTAAATGCTGAACCTAAAATCTTAGCTAAACTTCTGGCCAACAGACTGATCAAAGTCATCAATAACTTGGTACACCCGGATCAATCTGGCTTCATGCCCCAGCGCAAGACAGCATTAAATCTTCATTGGGTCCACAGAGTTATAGAAAGGGTGGCAACCATACAGGAACAGGTGGTATTGGTGTCACTAGATGCATCCATGGCATTCAATATGCTTGGATGGCCATATTTATTTGCAGTTCTTGAGAAAATGGGCTTTGGGCCCCACTTCATTCAGTGGGTGAGACTCCTTTACTCGAAACCCCTAGCTCAGATAGTTGTAAACAACAAAAAGTCCGAAGTGTTTGGACTTCATAGAGGGACCAGACAGGAATGCCCACTCTCTCCCCTCCTTTTTGCCCTGGCCCTGGAACCCCTAGCATCCTGGGTGCGCAGAGACCCGGCAATACGAGGTCTTAAATGGGTTGAAACGCGAGAGGACCGCATCTCCTTGTATGCGGACAACATTCTATTGTTTTTGGCGACCCCAAAGACCTCCCTCACAGTAGTGCTTGATATCTTTGCCATATATGGAAGATACTCAGGGTATTCAATCAACTGGGTCAAATCAGTCCTGTACGTCCTCAAGGGGCCTTTCGCTGGCCTTCCCAGGAACTGCCCGATACAGATCTCCCCACAGGGTTTCTATATTACCTCTGATCCTACAGACAGGTTTGCCAAAAACCTTCTCCCACCTTTACAGAGGCTGAAGAAGGACTTGGAGCGTTGGATGACGCTTTCACTTTTGATGCTAGGCAGAGCATCTTTATTTAAAATGATGTCCTTACCCCGGTTCACTGGATCTAGTACCCAGAAGCTGCTTTAAAGAAATTGAAAGTTTACAACGCTGCCTACTCTGAAACCGGAAGCCGCGGATAGCTCTCCCTAAACTAAACCTCACCTGGTACGATGCGGGCATTGCCCTCCCCGATCTCAAAAAATACTCCTGGGCAGCCCACCTGGCAGCCATCAACCATGGCACCTACAGGCAGGCGGATGATCCGAGCTATGCTATGGACCACTGGGTACTGCCGGGAGGGGACTACCAACGTGCGCTCTACTCAGGCGCCAGAAGGGACCGCCTCACCGGACCAACTAAGTCCTCCGTGCAGGTTTGGCAGACAGCCAATTAAAGTTTGGGTTAGGACCGTAGGGTGACTCTGGCCACTCCCTTATGGGACTCGGACCAGCTGGGGAATCTATGGTCCTCCAAAGGTTTCGACAAATGGGGCCGTATAGGTATTTAAAAAATAGGTGATCTATGGGTAAAGGGTGCAGTCAAACCATTCTCAGTTCTGCAACAAGAATACGATCTTGCCCCCACAGAATATTTCAGATACTTGCAGATCCGGCTCGCGCTACAATCCTGTCTCCAAAAGGGAGACGTTCCCCCGGACTCCGCACCCCTTGAGGACAGACTCCTGGATGGATACTTACCAACAAAGGCCATATCACTCACCTACAAAAAGCTAGTCAATAACACAGGAGATCCTCTCCTCAAACTGCGGGAAATGTGGGAAAGAGATGGTATAATTCTTGACGATGAAAACTGGGTAATAGCACTAGCCTCACCACGGGAGGTAGCCATCGCAGCTAGGTTGAGACTAGTACAACTTAAAATCCTACACCGAATCTACACTACTGGGCCCTGTATGGTACTAATGGGAAGAGCAACAGATGGAAACTGTAGAAGGGGGTGTGGAAATGAAGGCACATTCCTCCATATTTCGTGGGAATGCACGTATATACAGAGGTATTGGAAGAAGATCCACGAGGTGATGGGCGAGGTTTTAATGCATGCACTCCAACCGGAGGCCAAGAGATGTCTCCTGAATGTGTGGGAACCCACGGACCTAAATCATGCACGTATCACCTGGGCCAAATTGGGGTTAATGATCGCAAAACGTAATATGGCACAGAAATGGGGGGCAGCGCAGGCACCAGCAGTGTCCGCATGGAAGAAAGATATGGATCGGTGCATGCACCGTGAAAAGTATGTATGTGTGGCCAGGGGATGCCCAAAAAATTGGTCCCCGCATCTGGTCTGACTGGTATGAATACAGAGAGAACATCTGTACTCCGCCATTACTACCAGCTCACGATGACTCAATTCAAACTTGATACATGTTACCGATGGTTTTAAAATGTGAACAAACTCTATCATGACAAGAAATGTTATTGTACTGTGATTTGCCTTGCATTGTTGATCCCTACTGTTAATACAAATAATTATTAAAAAAAAAAAAGAATGGAGCGCTGATGGATATTCAAAATATGCTTGCCTCCAGAGCACAACCCGCAAGAAGGCACTGAATCAAACTCAGACTAAAAGAAAATCGAAAGTGGTCTGCTTTTCCCTATATTTTAAGAAATCTGCTTATTCCTTTTCATGTGTTTATGGCTCACCTACTTTTCACAAAGCATTTCACCATTATGATTAATGATTACTATGAAAATATACATTTGTCAATTTCTAAGTAGTGCTCTTCCAATTCTCATTTCCCACATCTGTATAACTATGTTAATTTGCATTAATACATAGAATGGTATCAAAATCAAATGTTTGTATCAACTAAATCTCATTTTATCACTTCACTTTCTACACATGACCTGTATTTGGGTATGTACTTGATTCAGATGTATGGAGAAACATATACTATAAGAGTGTATTCTTTATCATTACCATATCATTCAAGTGCTCGGGAGCCCCTTTTGAAATCTACCTCTGAATTCCTTATTATGGCCCTGCATTTTTAGAATTGGTATTGGTGTTTGATCCTTTAACAGCATGCTATGCATTCATTGTGTAGCGGCTTGTTCCATTGTTGATCCGCTTGATCAAACACTCCTAAAACTGTAGATTCAATGTCATTTAAATATTTATTTTTGTCGTTTTCATTTCCCTTCTACCTATTTATTAATTGGTATCTTTTGTTTCTCTAGTTCACAAACTACTTTAGCTGGCATTGATGTAGAAACAATAGGAAGAAAGCATTAGTACTTTTGGATTAAAAGAGACAGATGCCATCATTTGTGTCATACCCGTCATCTACGGTCATCTGTATTCTTTCTTTCAGAAAAGATTATAAGATGTATTTTGCAGTGTCAAAGGAATATCAAGTAATTCCTTATTGTTCTTCATCTTTCTGATATTTATATGTGATGTAATCTAATATTTGTCTCATGCTGGTATCATCTCTTGTCCTCCAACACTTTTGAATATTATTTGCTGTTTATTGGGATTAAGGTCATAGGAAAAAGGTTCAATCCATTTAATCCCCCTGGACTTTTCGCTTTTTAACTATGCAGTTTTGGACTTTTACTGTGAGTGAGTCTCACCAAATGAGAAACACTCAGTGTAAATCCTGTGGTAATGAACTGAGAGTGCCTATCCCCAGGGTCAGATGAGGCCTCTTCTGTGAGCTAGAGTTAGATGTTCTTGGCTGGCTAGACAGGAATACATGAGCACACCCTAAGTGTAGATTCAATGTCACTTTTGTAATAACTGTGGTCTTTCGTGGCAATTAAAGCATTATCATATTTCCTTAGCTCAGCTCCGAAGCAGATGCCCAGTCTCTTGTCCATCTACTGGGCAGAGTGAATGACTCTGCTGGCCAGCCGGAAGATCAAAGACGTCCCAGTACAATAGAGCCATTTGCAAGTGCTTGACCCAGATTCTGGGAAAGGAAAGGATGGGGATGAAATCTACAAGATCTAATTAGCTCTTTAGACTGCACCTGGCCTAGGGAAGCCAAAGGCCACTTAAATCAAGGAGGTAGTCCAGAACGCCACAGCTAAACACAGGATGTCGGCAGCAATGTCAGTTGGGCTCAGGACTGTAGCTTTCAGGGCAGGCTTAAGATAGGTCACTTCAGGCCACCAGGGTTATATGCCCCAGCTTGCTGTGTAGGAGGGTAGGGTGATGGGTGGAGTGATAATGTGGCACCCTGGGATTGGGCAGAAATTCCTACTTTTCAGAACTTACCACATCCACTTAAACACCCCAACACAAGGGAAAGATTCGAAAACATTTTCTGGACCGGTGGAAGGACAGAAGAAGGACTACACCTCCAATTTTAGACCGGGGAGGAGAACAGAAGGGCTGTACCTGCTCTCACTTACACCCAGGACAAAAAGAATACTCCTAGAGTGATTTGGCTAACCTGCTGTGTGGCTAAAGGGACACAACAAGCTACAAAATATTTTTTGTTAGTAGTGCCCGCATGACCAGTTGCATCTGGACCTGCACTGGTCACTGCCAGTGGGCTTTGCTTGAATGAGCCCTGACCTCCAAGTGCTGTGACTAAGGTCCTGTGACCCTTGGTTGTGTCCAACTGGACTACCCTACAATCTCTGATTTCCAGCCACCGGAGGAGCAGGACCAACCCTACACCTCTGGCAGTTAAGGGGCAACTTTGCTCGACTGAATAAACAGGTTTCCGCCACTTGGAGCTTCTCCACAGCAGCAAAACTATTTCAGTGGGCCCTAGGTGAGAACCTATCTGGCCTTGTGGAACTCATTGTCACTTACTGTCTGCCTTGTCCCACTGGAGGACTTTGAGCTCCAAAAAGAGACTAAGTTCAAATGTAGAGATCTTCACCGGCTAAGGCTCCAAAAGTGTCTGACAACAACAAGAATTCTCTGTGCTTTTTCTGCAAACACCAATGGCTTCAACAGGACCTAGTCTAATAGCAATCCAGCCTCAAGAGGACTTCCTTGGATTGCCTCTTCAACTTTGCCCCGCTGAAGGATTCTGTTCAAAGGTAAAATACTTGACTGGGATGAACCTGCTTGGCGTTTCCAACTGTGCTCCATTGCAGTGGAACTGAAATTATGTCTAGGCCCCGGTCATCCATGGTGCATTACTTTTTCTTGGTGCTTTTTACCTTAAATATTTATAAAAAATATATAGCTTTAGTTCTCTTTTTTTCATTTTGGTGTCAATTTCTTTATTAAACTTTACTTATTCACATATCATTTTTTATTTTATAAATTTGAATTTCACGTTTATTGTGTAATGTTTTTGACTTTTAAGCTGTTTTGTACTTCTAAATGCTTTACACATTTTACCTAAATTAAGCCGATCTACTCTGTGCAATAGGTACCAGGGTTGAGTTCAGATTCAGATTATGCAAACCTTTAACTGAACCTAACAGGTTAGTGATTTTATTATTTGTGGTGGAGAGGAGCGGCCCATGTAGGTAAGAGTGGTAGGGCGAAGTTGGAGGGACTCAACAGATGATGACGAGGGGAAAATAATTATTTAATTTACCCTTGTCTGTTGAGTCCCCACCCCACTGCCCCATCCCTCTTACCTGCACAGGCCGCTCCTGGTGGTGGACTAACATCCAGACCAATTATTAATTCACTTACTTATAAGGGTTACGCTATTCCTACCTTAGATGCATGTTTGCTTCTCCAATTGATACATTGTAAAGATATCATAAAACATTTAATGGAAGTCGCAGTGACAGAGAAAAAAGGACCAACGTTGGCTGCACTCTCTGTCTTTAGCAGCTGGGAGAGGTAAAAATAATTTTTTCATTGTCAAAATGATCCCCTTCCTGTCCCTAAAAAGTGCCTTCCTGGTCAAATTTGTATTACCAAACCAACTTTTATTCAAACTCATCCCAGCCCCTTGTTAAGCATCTGAAGAGAAGGTGTAGTAATGCTCAGACGTGGCAACTTCAGCATGTAGTGTATCCAAATATTGGTCCAATTGGAAATCTCCGTGTGTTCTCATGCACAAGCTTTCATATCATTGTCTTTAGTTTCAAAGTTTTGCTAAATTTAAGTCATTATCATATTACATGGAAGCACTTTTCTTAAATACGGTTTACATTATTTCCTGTTCTTCTGAAGATTTAAACTTTTCAGCATCTACTCTTCCTTGAACACTTCAAACAGTAATGGTCTATTACCTTCATTTACAGGCAGAGGAACATTCCTTCATAAGCAAACCATCAAATCAACCTCTTGAATTTAATGTGGCAGTGGTCCTATATGACAACACCCTCAACTAAGCTGAAATGTATATGAAAACCATGAGTTCATAAACCATTCATTGCTAAACATGCGCCAATATTTCCAGTCTATATTTAGGATGTAAAAGTGGCACTGACTACACCTGTGTTAAATACCAAGGCAAAAGTGAAGGTTTAGATTGATAAACCATGGGGGCGTGGCTTGATGCCCACGGAGCATGGAGGCGTCCGAGTGAGGCTCCCGGGCTTGCCTCGGTGAAACCGCGCTACTCGCTACGTATGGCCGAAGCTTCCTGCATCTACCGTTACCGGATGGTATGCTGCCTGCAATGCGGGTCCCGTCTCCTGTGAGCGCTTGCTGAAATGAGCATTTTTCATTCCTCTTGCGTTTCCACACAGAGGCGCTCCGTAGCGGCCGCCATTTTCCTCTTTGCCGCGTATGGAGTTCTTGGAAGATACAGCCCGTATATGCCTGCCTCCTGCATAGTTAATCAACCGGCAGTGTATTGGATTATTTTTTTAACCCTTTACTACCTGTCTTCAATCTTTTGTGCCTCATTCCTCAAGCAAATTCATGCCAGTTGTGAGTGGACTTCCCCGGCAGCCATTTTAAGGTGAATGATTGAGAGGAATATTATAAACAGCATCGTGCATTTTGTTGTCTGCAAATCTGATTTTAGCTGATGCTCTGGCCCAACTGACAGTCATTCTCCTTATGTTTTACGTACTATTTACTTTTTCATTGGCTGTTTAAAGGAGAATACAATTGTTTTGGTCATTCTTTTTGACATAATTCCACCATTGTTTCGCGTTTTGGTTTGTTTGATGGGCAGAACCAAGACGTCTTCAAAAGTGCGGCGAACTGTTTTTAAAAACTCAAAACTTTTCACAGAACTTTCCAATCTTGAGTATTCTTTACTGCTTTTGCCACGAGCTCCCAGGAAATCTATTACCAAACGCCTGAAAAAGGATCCCCCTTCTCCTCCTAAATCTGCCTCACCGGTCTCCTTGGAACTCTTGCTGTAAGAAATTAGAGCACTTCGACCGTTTACGGAGGACACTAATGCCAAACTTCAAGTTCTTACAGAGAACTGGTCCCAGTTGGACACCAGAGTCTCACTAGTTGAGCAAAGTGCCAACGTCTCACAACTTCACACCCAAGTTTCAATGCTCCAGCGCCAAGTCGAGGATCTTGAAAATCGCAATCGGAGGAATAACCTTTGCATTTACGGCCTGGTGGATGGACTTGAAGGGTCGGATGCTCCCACCTTTTTTAAATCCTTCCTTCCTAAGTTACTCCACTTAACAGATGGTACTGCACTCAATATTCAACGCGCGCCTAGATTGGGTCGCGTCGCCTCCAATTCTTCACCATCACAGCGGCCAAGAAGTGTAATCATATATTTTTTGGAGTCTACAGACTTGCTAAAAGTTTTGTCAGCGGCCAAATCCATTCCAAAAATTACATGGTCCGGCTCTACTATATTTTTTGCTCAAGACTACGCAAAAGCTACTGCAAATAGGCGCAAAGCTTTCCTAAGCATGAGATCTGATCTTCGATCGATGGGAGCTCGCTATGGACTCTTTCATCCCTGTCTCTTTAAGCTCACCTACATCAATAGGACAACTACATATGAAGACCCGATAAGGCTTCGGAGCTTCATCAATTCCTGCGGGCCGACCAGCATGGACTCGACTGCCTCTTCTTCATCATTCAAAACTTAATATTTAGATACTGTTTAGTGTTTTGCACCATTTTGTAGGTCTTTGCATAAGTTCTTTCCTGCTTTTTGCAGCTTATTTTACACAGGTTGTTTTCACTAGCAAAGTTGTTTGTTGGTTCACACAAGCTATTGCTTAGTTTTGAATTCAGGGCACATATTTTGTCCTGCTATTCATTTGTGTAAAATGATTTTCTTTGCTTCCGCCGATCCCTTTCTCTCCTGACGTGGTTTCTCCCTGGCTCTCCGTGTGTCCGTGCTCGGATGTTCTGTCTGCCCATGTGGTCTCACCTCCCCCTCCTTCACATTTCCCCTTCGTAGGTATGTTCTTCGTTTTGTTTGTTGATCTTTGTGTTGCATTCCCTTTATCTATGCCAAATGTTCTACAAATTGTATTTCTTTGTTCCTCTATTGTCCTCAACACTTCTTCTTACCTTCTTTCATTTTACTTTTTTCTTAAATCTGTCTTTGCATGCTCCCTTTTTGTAATTTTTGTATGTTTTTCTTTTTCAGTCACAACATTTTTCTTCTACGTTGATGGCATGTCATGTTCATTCCTTATTTTAAAACTTCTCTACTGGTTTTTGTTATATAGTTCATATATTCTTTTTATTTGGATGGCGACTTATATGTCTTTTCATTTTCCTTCTCGTATTTACTATCTTTCTTTGTTTTAATTGGGTACTTCTCTTACGATTGTAGGCTTATTCGTTTTTATTAATCCATGTCACTAAAATTAATAACTTGGAATGTACGGGGTTTGAGCTCTCCTATTAAGAGACAACGGGTTTTGACTTATCTAGCCAAATTAAACGTGGACATTGCATTTTTACAAGAGACACATCTCTCTGAAGTTGAATCATTAAAGTTAAAGAAGGGTTGGCTCGGAGAGGTTTTCTTTTCTCCAGGTGACGGCAAACGTAATGGTGTAGGGATACTTTGCCACAAATCCCTTTCGCTTTCACTCTTGTCTCAGGAGTCGGATGCTAGTAGTAGATGGTTGAATGTTAAGTTGTCTTTCAAGGGTGTTCCAGTCTCACTTCTGAATGCCTATGTCCCCACGTGCGGAGAAGCCTCCTTTTGGCCCACACTTGCCAAGCAAATATCTCTCTGCATAGGTGATAATTTTATCTTAGCAGGTGACTATAACCAGGTACTAGACCCATTCATTGACAGGAATCTAAGATTTCCTTTATACCTAACAAGCCCCATAAATCTTTTGTTCACACCATAAACCAACATAAGTTTTTGATGATTGGCGACTTTGCAACCCAACTAGCAAGGAATTTACTTTTTACTCTCCATCTCATCACTTCCAATCAAGAATCGATTATATTTTTGTCTCTCACAATCTTTCACAAACCCTTACTCATGCAGAGATTGGTCCTATTTTGATTTCAGATCACGCCTCAGTTTCCATTGGCATTGATATTTTACCCAAAATGACCGGTCCCAGGAGGTGGCGTTTTAATAACTCCCTTCTCCTAGACCCAAAATTCACGGCTTCATTTACCACCTTCTTTGACAAATTTTTTATGATAAATCAAAGTGATTCCATGGCTTTCTCTATGATTTGGGATGCCTTTAAAGCCTCTGCTAGAGACTTTATAATAATCTTCATTGCAAAGAAGGGTAAAAACGCTCGTAAACAGACTCTGGACCTTCTCCAAAATGTTAAGAGACTGGAGCACTCTTATTATACTTCACATACAAATGACAGTTTAAAAGCACTTGTCCATGCTAAATTCCAATATAATAAAAAGTCCACAGAGGACGCCTCATTGTATCTATTAAAATCCAGCGCTAAATTTTATTGTGGCAAAAATAAAGCTGAGAGAACTCTAGCCAATTACTTGAAAGTTAAGCATAATAAGTTGAATATTGAATCCATGTATGATGCACAATTAGATCTAAAGTTCAAGGATGATGACATTCTACACGAATTTTCACTTTTTTACAAAACATTGTATGCTTCTGAAACACAACCTACTGACCGGGCCTTATCACATTTTTTCTCCACTATTCAAAAGCCCCAAAACATCACTCCAGATTTGACTTCTTTAGAATCTGATTTAACGCAGCTAGAGTTGTCGAACGCCCTTCACTCCCTTAAACGTGATAAGGCACCTGGACCTGACGGTTTTACAGTTGAATTTTATCTATACTTTTCCAAACTCCTACTACCGAAACTATATTCTTTATTACACTCTTTCAGTACATTAGGACATTCCTCTGGTTCTTTCTCTGATGCTCATATTTGCCTTATCCCTAAAGAAGGTAAAGATTCTAAACATTGTAAGAATTATAGACCCATATCCCTAGTAAATATTGACTACAAGATTTTTTCTAAAGCACTAACCTTTTCTTACCAGACCTGTTAGGGACAGAGCAGTCCGGTTTCATTAAAGGTCATTACAATAACTGATAATACACGACTCTTGTTTGACGTTTTGTCCAAATCCTCATGCTTTAAAGACTCCTTGGCAGCAATAGCGTTGGATGCTGAAAAAGCATTCGATATGGTTGAGTGGGCATACCTTTTTTATACTCTTAATTGGTTTGGCTTTGGTCCCAATTTTATATCTTTGTTCTCTCTCCTCTATTCTAACCCTAGAGCGGCGGTCTGCGCTAACGGATTGATATCTCTTTTTTTGACCGACGAAGAGGGGTGCGTCAAGGATGCCCCCTCTCCCCTTTTCTTTTTAACTTGGCTTTGGAACCATTCTTATCAAAACTGCGCCAGAATCCTAATTTGCATGGATTCCAGACGTTTCATTCTCATATTAAACTCGCAGCATATGCAGATGATATCTTGCTCTTCATGTCTCACCCAACTGACTCAGTCCCTGCTTTTCTAGCGGAAGTACAAGCTTACTCTGATATTTCGGGGTACAAACTGAATAATGATAAATGTGAGATTCTACCTTTAACAAAGTACACGTTTAAACCTGATTTTGATGCCTCTAAATTTACTTGGAGCCCTAATCACATTAAATATCTGGGTTTACATTTCACATCCTCAATTTCAGATACAGTTTCATTGTGTATGAATAAATGTACGCAGAAGATTTCGGATTTAACTACCAAATGGCTCCCCCTTTATTTATCATGGTGGGGTCGTCTGGATACCATCAAAATGATGTTATCACCCATAATCATATACACTATCTCCAACATCCCAGTTCACATTCCACAAAAATTCTTCAGGAAAATTAATTCTATTCTTTCTTCCTTCCTCTGGAATAATAAGAAACCTCGAATGTCTCTACATAGATTAATTCTTCCCAAATCTGAGGGAGTAGTTAACTTTCCTGATTTTCCAGCATATCAAAAAGCATTTCTTCTCCTTCAGGCCTTGTTGTGGTTGCGTGACTCCAAAGATGATTGCCCCTTATGGACCACAATTGAGCTTCTCTCTTTGTCCCCCTTTACCTTCAGCGAATACCTCTCCTTTTCATGTAAACCACAAGCCCTATCTACTCCCATTATTAAATTTACTTCTAAACTTTTAATACCTTTATTCCCTTTTCCTCATAATACTCTTGACTCCTTTCTCAACTCCACAATTTGGCATAATAAAAGTCTGTTCATTCGAAATAAAGCCTTTTACTGAGAGTCATGGCATCAGAGAGGTCTAATCTGGATTCATCAGCTTTTCTCACATTCAGATGTTTTATCTTTTTCTTCACTCAGTCACTCCTTTAATTTACCTACTTCATTCATGCACAAATACTTCATACTCAAAAGCACTGTGTTGGACACACGTACACAGTTCTCAGCAACACATGCCGTCTCTGCTAGTCCGGATCCTCCCTCACAATTATGATCCTTATTAGCAACATCACCTAAGGCTTCCACACTATATACATTTTTGCATTGCATTGATAAAGCTCGACAGAAATCCAAAATTGAAGAAGCTTGGGAACGTGATTTTGCACTATCATGGCCAGTGTCTTAAGCTATGGGTTAAGATCCGCAAATCCTCTAGAGCTGCAAACACAACACAAACATTGTAACAGACTTTTGATATCGCTGAGTGCTCTAAGCAAGACTTACACTAATGTACCTGATATTTGTTGGACTTGTTCTCCACCAAAGGCTGATTTATTTCACATGTTATTTTCTTGTTCTATTGTATATGCTTTTTGGAAGCGGGTCTGGTCTCAAATCAATTCGATTTTCGGCACTACATTTCCTTTTGCCTATACTCATGTTTTCTTAGGAAGCCTGTCCTCTTGCTGGGAGAATATTGCGGTCAATGTTAAAATTGTCAATTTATTATTAGCAGTTGCATTACAGCAAATCACAGCTAATTGGAAAGATTTCTCCAAAATTTTTTATAGGACATGGTGGTATGCTGTTTGTCATAATCACAGGTTGGACACTAGGGGCCCGATTCACAGAACAAACTTAAGACTAAATCCTAAACTTAGTACCATTCTGGTATTCACAGAATGCACCTAGTACTTCTGGTATTCACAGAATGAACGTACTACTTTTGCTATTCACAGAATGAACTTAGTACTTTTGCTATTCACAGAATGGATTTACGACTCCTAAACTTACGTCCGCACTCGGGCCGGAAATTCCGGGCCGGAGGCGGAGCTTCCGGCCCGGAGGCGGGGCTTCCGGGCCAGAGGCGGAGCTTCCGGGCCGGAGGCGGAGCTTCCGGCCCAGAGGTGGAGATTTCAGCCATAGCTAAATCGGCCGGAATCCCCACCTCCGGCCCGGAAGCTCCGCCTCCGGTCCGGAAGCCCCGCCTCCGGCCCGGAAGCTCCGCCTCCGGGCCGGAAGCTCCGCCTCCGGGCCGGAATTTCCGGCCCGAGTGCGGACGTAAGTTTAGGAGTCGTAAATCCATTCTGTGAATAGCAAAAGTACTAAGTTCATTCTGTGAATAGCAAAAGTAGTAAGTTCATTCTGTGAATACCAGAAGTACTAGGTGCATTCTGTGAATACCAGAATGGTACTAAGTTTAGGATTTAGTCTTAAGTTTGTTCTGTGAATCGGGCCCCTCCTTTGTATACCCTATCCACTTGATGTCAAAAAGATTGGATTTATGGTCTCCTATTACCACCTATTTAGATGCATGTGCTAGTCATTCTTTTCAATTGCATCCATCCCAACAAGAAGTCCCGAAACTCCCCTAAATAACCCCAACCGTTCCTCATTTAATTGTTTTTCAAGTATTCTGTATTATTGCTTTTGATGCTTTACTGCCTTTAATTTTATTCTTTACCCCGATTCATTAATAACATTGTGGATTTTCTTTTGTATGACGTACATTTATTATGTTGTAACATGTTGTAACACTTTCTATTTTTTATCAATAAAATCTTTTTGAGCTTAGATTGATAAACCATTATACCCCCTTGTGTTCAGATAGATAAAATGATCACATGAGGAACTAGAACATCATTGTAGGAAATGGAAATAGTCAAATGGATGTAAGGACACCAAGAAGCAAAAATGGATTGAAATTCAGAAGAGTTGCAAGGCTAAGGAGCGTGGAAAAAAACTGTGTAGCAATGGATGCAATATAGAGGGGATGTTTAGCAATGACATATAAAAAATATTCTGAAACTCTTCATGCCATGGTTCAGCCATCGGAGATTCCAGTCAATTTGCATCAGAAAAATTCAAATAGCCATATACATGGTATATCAGGCGAGTCAGCTAAACTGGCGAATACATGGCATCCTCTCTGATGTGTAATGCAGACACTGATGAGTCCCTTCCAAACTGCACAGTTGTCACTGATGCAAAAAGGCACAACCTCTTAAAGACAAACACGATCAGGTACAAAAGGGGAAGCACTTGAACATTCTGCATCATTAAGCGTTAATTGGGCTGCTCATACACCAATACACGTTCATGTGGCGATAGGGGCTTCCCCAAAAGGCGGCGTTAAGTCATTTAATGTGGCTTGTAAATAAGGCACCCTTTCACGCTATCCTTAAATTCAAAGGGGGGGCAATGGGTGTTGTGGTGGGTGTTCCACCGCACCACCCATAGATTTTGATGCTGCCCCCTATTTACAAGGGTGGTGTAATTAGGAGGCAGCGCCAAAATTAAGATCAGGGAAACCTGGTCTCAACATGGAGAAACGAGGAGAAATGCCTTATTGCTCCTTGTTTTTGCTGTTTCTATGTGTGCTGGATTGTGCAGCACACATAGAAACAGCAAGACCCCATGAATGGTTGTTTATTTTTATGTTTCTATGTGTGCTGCATTGTGCAAAACGGTGGTTAGTCAAAATATCGAATTTTAAATATCGACCTACATTAATATCGAGTTTTTAATATCGTAGGGACAGAATATCTAAGTCAAGAATATCGTTGACCAGAATATCGACCCCAAGGTAAGTAATATCGTTTTTTTTAATATCGAAGTAGGTAATATCGAAGTAAGTAATATCGTAAGCAAAAATATCGTTGTCAATAATATCGATTTTTTTGTCTTATCTATTTTAATATGTATTTTACATGTATGTTAAACATTTTTGTAATGTATTTTAATACATTTAAAAATAACTGTTTAGAAATTAGTAATTTTGTTAAAGTAAATTTAGCGTTTTAGTATCAGAGCGGGTTGTGGGTTTATAGGGGAATAGGGTGGGAAGTAATTTAATTATAATGAATGAATTAATATGTTTTCTTTAATTGGTATTTATCATTAATTAATTGTTAATTAAATATTATTTGTTAATTATTTTTATTAATTAGTTAATTATATTTGTTATAATTATTGTATTAATAATTGTTATTTATTGTCATTGTTAATTAATTTATTGTTAATTAATAATTAATTGGTGATTTATTTTTATTAAGTGATTAATTGATAATTACATTAATTATGTGATTTTTTATGTGTAGTGGGTTGTGGGTTTATAGGGGCTTAGGGTGTGATGTAATTAAATTAAATTAATTAATGATATATTTTTTATCGTATTTATTATTAATTAATTATTAATTGGTAATTAAATGTTATTACTTAGTTAAATATATTAAATATAATTAATTTATTAACTCTTTATATTTTTTATTGCTAATTAATGTATTGTTAATTAATAATTAATTGGTGAATAATTGTTATTTGGTAGTTAATATGTATTAACTAGTTAATTTATAACTATATTAATTATAAATAATGTATTATTAATTGTTATTAATTGATAGTTAAATTAATTGAGTTTTTTGTATGTGTAGTGTGTTGTGTGTTAAAGGGGGAATAGTGTGGGATGTAATTTAATGTTATTTAGTTAAATATTTATTTTAATTTATTGGTATTTATTAATAATTATTTTGTAAATTAATTATTAATATGCTATTTTTTAATAACACATTATGTAATTGATTATTATGTTCATTTAACCCCTACGCTATCCAGCGCTTTCCCAACTGTTGCACTCTCTGGAGTTGGAATAGCAATTTTTACCCCTATGCTATCGAACGCTTTCCCTACCGATGCACTCACTGGAGTGGGAATAGTAATTTTTACCCCTACGCTATCCAGCGCTTTCCCTACTGTTGCACTCTCTGGAGTGGGAATAGTAAGTGTTACCCCTACGCTATCCTGCGCTTTCCCTACTGTTGCACTCTCTGGAGAGGGAATAGTAATTTTTACCCCTACGCTATGCAATGCTTTCCCTACTGTTGCACTCTCTGGAGTGGGAATAGTAATTTGTACCCCTACGCTATCCAGCACGTTCCCTACTGTTGCACTCACTGGAGTGGGAATAGTAATTTTTACCCGTATGCTATCCAGCGTTTTCCCTACTGTTGCATTCTCTGGAGTTGGAATAGTAATTTTTTCCCCTACGCTATCCAACACTTTCCCTACTGTTGCACACTCTGGAGTGGGAATAGTAATTTTTACCCTTACGCTATCCAACACTTTCCCTACTGTTGCACTCTCTGGAGTTGGAATAGTAATTTTTACCCCTACACTATCCAACACTTTTCCTACTGTTACACTCTTTGGAGTTGGAATAGTAATTTTTACCCCTACGCTATCCAACACTTTCCCTACTGTTGCACTCTCTGGAGTTGGAAATAGTAATTTTTAGCCCTACGCTATCCAACATTTTCCTTACTGTTGTTTTTGTTGGAGTTGGAGTAGTAGTTTTATTCTCTCTGATATTTAATATTTTTTTGTATTATTTTAGCTAATGTAATATATAATTAATAATTTAAAATATTCAAATTAAATGTCATTTTTTTAATTTGATATACGTAAATATTAAATTTTTATTCATGTTATTGTTTTATGTGTATAGGTGCATTGGTAATTTATAAAAAAAAAGAAATAATATATAAGTTACTAAAATAATTATTAAAACTAATTATTAAGTAAGTATATATATTATATATTATATATGCATATGTTTAATTAATGTTTTATTAAATTATATAAAATAATTATTAATTTTAAACATTATAAAATATGTTTATTTTATTTATAAGTATTATTTGGTTTATTTTACATATTTTTTAAAACTAAAGAAAAAACGATATTAGTTAATAACAATATTTTTACATCGATATTTTATTTTCGATATTTCTGTACTTACCATGTTGTAGATAGGATGTCGATTTTTTGACCTTCGATATTTTGTCAGTGATCCGTGCAAAACGCTATGAATGATTGTTTATGTGCAAGAAGTTATCACTTTGTGCACATAAACAATCATTAAAAAAATTATGATTCACAACTTGTGCTGCATGCATTGTAAAGCACACATGGAAGTTACAAATCTAAATTCTGGAATGTTTATGTGCAGGAAGGGACACCTTCCTACATTTAAACAATAATTTCCTCAACGCAGGCACTCTTGCGCTATGGGGTAAGGGTGCGTGCGTTGGCGGTAGGCAGCTGAGTTCAGTGCCAGCACTAGGGAAATTGCAGAGATGCACCATATTGTTGTAAATATGGTGCATCCCTGCGTTTTCAGAAAGGCTGAGCACAGCGTTAGCCATTTTGGCTTAACGCTATGCTCCACCATTCTTTTGTAAATATACCACATCATATGTAAAGTAAACAGAGCTGCGCATGTAACACACATGCACCTTTGACTCCAAAGCAGATGGTGGACACTACGGGGGATTTTTATTCCCCCGTCATCAGTACCTGAGTGATTCACCGGATTTTACAAAGAGTTCACAACCACATTTATTGAATCTTACATGCAAGTTTATCGAAAATACAGATTTATCCCGTTGCAGGACACTGGGGTCTAAACATGCTAATCATACTTGACAGTGGCCTTTCAGAGCCTTTGTGGGGATCAAGGTGCTATGAACTAATACAGATAGTTTGATCCCCTCTGCCAGTTCTCCCTTATCTATTAACTTGTACTGATTGATTTGTTTCAGCTGGTCTTTCCCTTTCAATTTACTAGTTTCTGGGGCAAGAAAGAGTTTTGGTAAACCAATCAGCTCACATGTGGATTTAACATGTCCCAGCGATGGAATTTTCATCACGTAGTTTAAGTTCATGGCATCCTTAAGTATCAGTTTGTTCAAGCCTGTGTCCTCATGTGACCAGATCGAGTGCCAAAGCATTATATGGGCTATCTTCAGTCTGTTGGAAATAAACGGCATCCCCAATTGGACCACATCATTTGACGTACTTGGGGGAAGGGAAAGAATGGACTTAAACAATGAGTACTCGACTCTCTGCATGTTTTGCGTGCCGGTCATTCCCCATACCCCTGCTCCATATGAGGACATTACCATTACCTTGCTTAGGTATATATTAAGAAGTTCCCTCACAGCTTTAAATCTTAGGGGCATATCAGCAAGGCGAGGTGATAGAATTATCGCCACTTTTGCAGCCGTTTTCGGCCAAAAAGCGGCGATCATTTTATCGCCTAATTAGCACGCTCACGCTAACGCGTGAAACCTTGCGTTAGCGTAGGAATTCCTAACGCCAAGTTTTGCATCTCTAATGAGATGCAAATTGGGTGTTCCTGACCTGACATGACAGGAGAAATGTCGCTAAGCGACATTTCTCCTATCATCAAGCCCCACGCTATGAAGCATAGCGGCAAGAAAAGTAGCGATAACCCCTGTTATCGCTACTTTCCTTACGCCTGCTTCAGGACTGACTTAGCCATGATATCCTATGGAGGGTGGATATCATGGCTAAGTTTATGAGTCCCTATCATCAAGCTAACGCCACATTGCGTGAGATTATCGCTGGGTTTTCAGCTATAATGTCACGTTAGGCAGTTAGCGTGAGGATTTTTATCGCTTTTGAGATAAGCGTTGCTAATAGCATGCTATCTCAGCGATAAAAATCCACGCTAGCCAGCGATAATTATCCTAGCGCTAAGTGCGCTTAGCGGTAATTATCGCCGGATGTTGCTGATATGCCCCCTAATTTGTTAGTAAATGAGCGTAACCCTGTTATGGCCTTCTCCATTTGTGCGCATCTGTTGACTGTCATTTGGGTCCACAAATTCTAGTTATTAAAAAGTATCCCCAAATAACAAAACATGGGGGTTTCCATCAGTTTTTGACCTTCTGCGAAAACAGTTGGTTTTATCTTTGGTTTGGCCCCGGTTATCATTAAGTACATTTTGGAGCTATTCAGTCTTAAGTCCAGGTCTGCCATAAAAATAATGTAATCATTTATAAGTGCTTGCAAGCCCCGCCTGGTTCTAGCTGTTAATACAGCGTCATCTGCATATAAAAGAACCAGGAGGGGACGGAAGCCTATCCTTACTGTATCTCTGGTAGTTAGAGTTAGGCGGGATTTTAACTGATTCATGTAAAGTGCGAATAAAAATGGGGATAAAGCGCACTCCTGCCGGACCCCCCAGCGATATTAAAACTACCTGAGCACTCACCTCTCCTTCCAAAACGGACCAGAGCCTTTGCGTCCACATAAAGTTACCTTATTAAACTTATTATCCCTGACTCGATCCTCATCTTCTCCATGGTTTTACACAGCTTTGAGTGAGAAGCGCAATCAAAGACTGCAGATAGATTCATGAAGTAGAGGTACGCTGACCCCTTCTTCACAACTGTGTATTTCCCCATAATAGTGTTTAGGTTTAAGCACTGGTGAACAGTGCTAAAGCCTTATGCAAAATAGTGAGCTCGTTTTTATAGGTGTGATAGATTGTATGCAATACTTTCTCATGATTGACAAAGGCATTGTTTGCTCATAATCTAAACAAACAGAATTACAGCCTCTAGAGAGTCGTTTTAATATCTCAATTTGATTTTATGGTTTGCTGAAAAGGAGTCTGTATGAAGTGATATCAAAAAATGATGCGTAATATGTATTTGCCCTAATTGAAATGAATGTCTTGTTTTTCTAAGCCAGAAGAGTGCTTGTTCCAAAACAGTGTTATATAAAATATATAGATTTGTTTCTCGAAGTGAAATTGGCGAAGAGTGATTTCACTACTACCTCTTGACCATGACTACTTTGTTGCATATATTCCTTTTTGGTGTCGCTGCTTTTATTTTAAGCGCTAAAAAAAAGGTGAGCTATTAGAATAAAACTGGAAACTCTTCAGACGTGTTCGGGTTGTACGAATTTATCATTCTGCT
This sequence comes from Triturus cristatus, assembly GCF_964204655.1. Taxonomy (NCBI): domain Eukaryota; kingdom Metazoa; phylum Chordata; class Amphibia; order Caudata; family Salamandridae; genus Triturus; species Triturus cristatus. The sequence continues at coordinate 538,307,232 of NC_140591.1, forward strand.
TTCATTGCAAGGATGTTTTTTTCTCTTAGGAATAGCTCGGAGATGCTGAGCAACTGTTGTCTTTTTCATATTCATTGCTGGGCTGAAGCCTTTTCATACAAACTTTCTCTAGTTCACGTTTGTAAATATATGCCTGCTTTCTAATTGCTTCATAAACAATAATGTATAATTTAAAGACCTTTTTCAAGTAAGAAAATACTCCCTATTATAGCACTTAGGCCCTTATTTAGAATTCTCAGTAATTGGGGGGTAATCTGGTGTATCAGTAATTGCACAAGTGCACACAGAACATTTGGTATTGCAGAAACATTAGCTTGAAATGAGGAAACCTTTCTATAAAGAGTGCTTCCATGAGTTTCTCTGCATGTATTTGTGCAGAATTAGCTCCATCTCTTTTGCTCGTGCTAACAGGTCATGTTTGCTGATGCTGCTGGGTGGTATTATCATGCATTTGTGATGTTAACACCATATTACTTTGAGCACTCAGAAATAGATAAATGTGCCAATTTTGCTCAGTCTTTACCATCTCTAAATAATGGCCCTAGTTATGCTTATAAAATAAGAAAATTGCGCTGTTCTCTGAAAAATAAGTTTTGTCGAAACTTGCAGAGTTCTGTGTGGCTGGGAAAGAACTACTTCAGAGGTTAGAACCTTATTTATCAATTTGCTGCATTGCCCTTGTATCACGTGAGGTAACACAAGGGCAATGCAACACTAAATTCAGATTTACCAAGCCACGCAAGGACACCTTTCATGGCCCTGCAGTACTTGGTAAATCTAGAGTTATGCAAGTCAGTGCAAGTCACTCCCTTGTGCCACTCTGCCCCAAGTAGGCGTTCCATGGGTCGAGCATGGGCGTTCCCTCCCATCCATCTCTGGATGTGGGTGTATTTTCAGATTAACCATGAGTGTTAGACCTGGGACTGCGTCAAAATGCTACGCCTTCCTAAAGGAAGTGTGATGAGGAGAAATATATTGATTTCTCCTAGATTTCACTCTTTCTACTAGTTTTGCATTTTTCAGCACAAGTAGAAAGAGGAAAAAGAGGAATAAGCATCAGAGTATTGTTTTTGTGCAGGAAAGTGTTCCTTCCTGCACAAAATCAATCCTACCTGCAAAGCAGGAACCCTTGAACCATGACACAAGGGTGCCTGCATTGGTACTAGGCAGGGAAAATGTTTCACAGGCAAAGAGAGGACAGGAATATGCGCCATATAATGCTAATTATGGTGCATTCCTGCCCTCTCCTTCTCATACAGCCCCCCCGTATACATTCAAATCAGCCAATTGTGGCATGTTAATTTTTGCCATATTTCAGTCCGGGGAAGACCATCACTCACAAGAGGTGAACAATACAATCAGGACATCACTCTTCTCCCTACCAACTGGAACAAATATCATACAACTGTCAGCAGTTCCACATATATGGTTTATGCCATGCTGATTTTCATCTCTGTAAATTATGACCAAATGTATTTCAAGGCAATCATAATCCAATGTGATGAAATTGGCATTTTAAGACAGTAGTGATGTTTCTGACTGTATTTATAACATGCTGCTTTTCTCTGAGGCAAATATAGCACCTCCGTTTTTTGCTGATTGCACCATATTACATTCTTGTGCATCTATTGACCTCCAAACTCTTAAAGTTTCTCTCATTTTTGAACTTGTAAACTGCCTGAAGTAAACATTTAAACACAAACTGCATTTTCAAGTATGTTTAGTAGAACTACTTCAGTACTACTAAAAAAATACAATATGCGACAGACAAACCCATGACTATGAAGGTGTTTGGGCAAATATTGAGTTGGAAATTTTGGATGCAGAAATATTGGGGAAAGAATATTGTGACACAACAATATTGTGATGCAGAAATATTGTTGTCAGAAACATAGATTTTTTAAGCTAAGTAATATTGTCTTCAAGAATAGTGTTGTTATAAATTTCATTTCCAATTATATAGTTGTAAATAAATACACAACCGCAATCCTCTGCTGATGACGTCAGATATTACATCACTGTATTTAGACACCTATTTACCCATCAGTGATGTCATTTGAGATGTCATCAGTGATGTCATCAGTGATGTCACTGACCATGTTATGAGTGATGTAATATGTGATGTCCTCACCAGTGCATTGCGGGCGCAAGTTATAGTTAGCTCAACTAACTATAACGGGCGGAAGGGACAAGGCACCGAGACAGCACTGTTGAGGGTGGTAGAAGAGGCCAGAAGGATTTTGGATGCAGGTGGCAGCGCGGCCATTATCCTTCTGGACCTCAGCGCCGCCTTCGACACGGTAAGTCACCATCTGCTGCTGTCTCGACTCCGGAACATCGGGGTAACCGGGAAAGCCATGGAGTGGTTGAGATCTTATCTCGAGGAAAGATATTTTCAGGTGTTTGAGGGTAACAACTGCTCTCGCCTGTTAGCGTTACAGTGTGGGGTACCACAGGGGTCGTCCCTTAGCCCCACACTGTTTAATGTCTACATGGCCCCGTTGGCGGAACTAGTTGCTCCGTTTGGCATCCAGTTAATAAGCTACGCGGATGACACCCAGCTGGTGTTTTCCTTGCAACAAACAGATGCTCCCCCGAACAATCTGGCTAATTGTTTGGAGGTGGTAGTAAACTGGATGAATTCGTCTCAGCTCAGACTTAACGGAGGAAAAACCGAGCTGATGCTCTTAGGAAAGCAGGATATCCCCGACTGTCTAGCTTGGCCCACTTGTATTCGTGCCATACCACCACCCAAACCAGAAATAAAAAGTTTAGGCTTCTGGCTCGACAACGCTCTGTCCTTCGAAACACAAGCCAGAAAGACCTCTGCAGTTTGTCATGGGATACTCAAATCCCTGCGCAAAATCCTGCCCCAACTTCCTGAAAAAGCAAAGAAGACCGTAGTTCAATCTTTGGTTTTATCGCGAATTGACTACGGGAAGGCTATATACCTTGGGGCACCGGCATCCACTTTTAAAACCTTACAAGTGGCTCAGAACTATGCCGCCAGGATTTTGACTGGAACTAGTCGATATATGTCGGCGGAGCCAGCTCTAAGATCACTCCATTGGCTCCCTGTGAAGGAACGGGTGCGATTTCCTATGCTTCACATACAAGATCATGCATGGAGAAGGCCCTTCCACTTTGGAAAATATGATAAGTCCTTATAAGCCCCAACTTAGGTGCCGATTACGATCCGGTAAAAACCGGGTACGAACCGTCGGTCGGAGCGTTTTCCCCGTCCGACTCGTACCCGGTCGTAAAACTTTACAAACATGGAATTACGATTCGCACGGAAACACCATTTCCGTACGAATCGTAAAAAACACCGACCGACGAAAATATACATACGAATGTGATCCGGGAATGCTGCGACGTGACGTCGGGACGCTTTCAGGCAGCGTTTCACGACCCAGGAATTACGATTTGAACCGACAGCAGTCCGGACGGCAATATTTTCACGGCATCCAAAAAGTGCCGGAAAAGCGAAGTACGGCGCGAATCGACCAGAGTAGGTGGCCCGGTACGCACCGTACCCCCCCAGCCCCCGTACGTACGCACCGTACCCCCCCAGCCCCCATACGTACGTGCCGACCCCCCCCCAGGCCCCGTACGTACGCGCCGAACCCCCCGTGTATGTACACCCGTGTACGTGTCGAACCCCCCGTGTACGTTCGAGTCGAACCCCCCGTGTATGTACACCCGTGTACGTTCGAGTCGTACCCCCACCCGTGTATGTACGGTGCGTACCCCCCCGTGTAGCGATAGCAACACTTTCAATAATACATCACACCATTGACATGTGTGCTGCGCATATCCACAAGCTTGACAATGACATGTGATGTTGGCCATTCAATGTTTTCATTAGCAATAGTTGCCGCCCTCCCGGTGCATGCTACATTAATGTAAATTGCAGATTGTGCGACATCAAAACTGCAACAGGGACACACACATAAGTACACTTCCTGCCCAGGCAGGAACTGAACAACGCCCAGGTCCCCGGAATAATTATTTACACCCCTACCCTGGCCTGGCGTACGCAAGCCCAGCCCACTTTGTGTACGTATATATAGGATAACGACGATGCCACATGTCCCAGTTCTTCCACACTGCCTCAGGTGATATCGCCGCATCCACCTCAAATATCACAATGCGCAATAAAAAAAAAGGATCCAGGAGGTGTACACCATCCTGGCAATCAAAACTAGATCTGAATTGTGAACCCTGCTGGCCGTCGTGTTTGGACACACGCCAATCACAGCAGGTGAGCAGTGGGGCTTGTGTGCACCGGGGCTGCAATTGAGCGCGGTGTGGCGGGAGGGGTGGGGTGCACAGGTGCGAACAAGCGATGTTGCCGTTCATTATGATGTGATCTCTGACCTAATTCAGTCACATCTCTGTCTCATTTTAAGGACCTGCTGGACCGTACTGTAGGCGTGAGCCAGCGGAAAGCGCTGTCCTACAGACACGTGACATTGGCTTTGGGGGCACTGTAGCGAGCTGATTACTAAGTGTACATGCACATAGGCTTGCGCCACTGCATTGCACGCAGACATTATGCTTCTAGCACTCTGTTCCTTTGTATGTGAATGTTGGCATAACATATTATTATTTAACCTTGTGTATTCTCATGCACTCCAACTCCTCTTTGAACCACGATTAGCACTAACAGTTGGTAGATCGTACTTCAACAAGGAAGGATGAACTCAACTGGTGTTCTCTATTAAGCTTGAAATAAACCTTCATTTACCTCAAGACGTTTCCAGCATTATATTATTTCTCCCTTTTCAGACACTGGGTTAGTGACACCAAAATCGGCGGAGCGGATCCTCAGCCCGTGATGAGGCCCTGGGCATTCTGACGCCTTCCATCATGGTATCAAGACACCGTCCCCAACCGGAGACCTGCTGTGCCACCCTGACAGAGGCACCCCAAAGTCGGAGCTCGCACCAGCACGTCGTTGGACACACCGGTGGTGGCAGGTGAGCAGTTAAGCCTCGGTGTGCAGGAACTGCAATTGAGCACAGTGCGAGAAAGGGGCTGGGATGCAGCAGCCTGGGTGCACAGGCGCAGGCAAGCAATGTTGCCGCATATAATAATGTACTCTCTGGCCTCATTAATATCTCTGTTTCATTTTAAGGGCTTGCTGGAGCCCAGCGTCCCATACACACAGGTGATGGGAGGACAACAGTGAGGGCCGGGTGCAGTAGACCGACGCTCTGTCTCCTCCTCCCTCTGTTCTTTTGACTCTCCCTCCCCTTCTCCATTCCACCCACTCGCTCTCAGTCCCATTCTCACTCTCTTCCTTTCATTCTGACTACCTTTCTCTTTTTTCTTGGACATGGTACACATATTTATGTTTTTTTTTTGTCTCACAAGTTTTGTACGCTGCTTCCGGAGGAGTCCCATCCACTTATTTTATGTTTTACTGTTGTTTGTTAGAATAAAGTTGCGTTTCCATTTATCTGTGCTGTTTTAATAAAAGTTATTTTTTACCAATAAATAAGTGAGTGTATGGGTCTTCTTTTTCTGACAACACTTGTTTGTAGTTTATTGTGAAAATCTGTGGTTGATAGGAGGTTATGAGGGAAAACATTTGTAATTTTGTGGTGCACCTACAAGACTATTACATAAATGAAGCCTGGGTAATTCTACAACTGCAAGGGTTCTATGAGTGTATCACTTTATAACTCCATGAGTACTGCCCGTGTCATTACAGAACCAATAAGGCACTGCCCAGGGCCACCGAGGGTTCAGGGACTGGCGAGGCCCACCCTGCATATTTAAATAAAATCCCGGAGGATGGCGATCTCCAGACTTGAACTGGCCTCGAAGCCCCCCGAACAATTACTAAACAATACCCGTGGAAGTGGCGATCCCTGAGGCTGCGAAACGTCTCTGTGCCCTCCCGCGCCTAATTTACAGGTGAGATTAAGGTCCCCGGTACTGCAGAGACCCTGCAATATAATAATACGATTGTCCCCGGAATGTTACCCACCAGGGGGCTCATTTACATGAACGGGTGAGACCCCGCTTAATTGTTTTTTACATTTTTACCATTCGGATCCGCTTTATTGAAGCGATATGAGGTTTTCCTCCTCTTGCTTCAACGAGCAAACAAGGATTTGCTATCACACGGTGGAAGCCATGCTCCCGCCCTGTAATAGAAAACATAAATGTCCTGCGGATGCACACCCCGGGACATAGTATGAGCTGCGCCTGGGATGTGGAGCTCCATAGGGCCATGATGCATTGGTTACTGCATAACTACAGAACTAGTATAAACGCATACTAGCACTACTTGCACATGTGTTGTACAGCGACCAGAGTGTAGTGAAGAGGCAGAGGAAGCCCAAAATCCAAAAATGTAAATTCTACCAGAGGTCGGATGACATACTTCGATAAGCCGACGACCCTGGGATGAGTAGAAACAGCTTCAAGAAGAAAACGGGTCTTCAGCAGAACGCAAGGAAGCTCAAAATATTGGTGAGTGCTGCTTTCTTTTTACCTTCTCCCTCTCGTCACCAAATGTATGTAGTGAAGAGGAAGACAGCAGTGGATCCGATAAGTACATTTATTGCAGGAAAAGAAGACAGCTTAAACAGCCACCAACAGGAGCAGAGAGCAAGGTAACCGTCTTCTCCAACACAGTGTACAAACTCCCCAAGATTCGCCTCATGACAGCCCTAAATTCTAACATTACATACTTACATTCTAGTAGCATTACATACTAACATTCTACTATGACTTACATTGGAATACTACACAGAGCACATGACTTTACAGCAATGAGCTCACGGTTTAATCCCCGAATCTTCAGACCAGTAGGGGTGAGTAGTTCCCTTCCCACTCCCTGTATAGTATAAACGCATACTAACACTACTTACATAGTTATACTACAGCGGTCAGAATGCTACAGTGCCCTGAGCCCATCACTTTACATCAATCAGCTCGGTTTGATCCCCGAGTCTTTACACCGGTAGGCGTGAGTACTTACGCTTCCCACTTACGGTATAGTATAAACACACGGTAGAGGTCAGTAGTTCACTTCCCACTCCCTGTTTGGTATAAACGCCTACTAACACTACTTGCACACATATGCTACTAAGACCAGAGCACATGACTTTACAGCAATGAGCTCACGGTTTAGGCTCTCGGTTTCATACCCGAGTGTAGCAGTCTCTCATCTCAGCACCATGTCACTCTGAGCAACACCGCACTTTCAGACCGGTATGAGTGACTACTTCGCTTCGCACTCCCCACATAGGTTACAGTGCTCCTATCCTCCTGTTTCCTACTCAATTCGCCCTTTTTTCCCCTTACTCGTTTCAACGGAATCACAAAATTGGCTGCCAACACTTCCTAGTTGCAACAGCTTGCATCCAATAAGCACGCCTCATCCAATCAGATGGCAGAATTCCCAAATATCGATATCTGTAAATTTCGATATTTCTCCAAAACTACTGAACGGATTTACACCAAATAAACAAAAGTGTGCTTGCTAGACCAAGACCCTTCTCCCTGCCAAATGTGGGGTAATTCCATTCACCCGTTCGACCTGTAGCCTTGTCTAAAGTTTCCTATGGAAATTGCATGGAGAAAACACGTTTTGGGACTCCCCTTTTTTCTCGGCGCCCCCTTGACGAATCACCCCTGAACTTTCAACATAGGAGCTGATATGAACAAAGAATTAGTTTGGAAAATTTCATGAACATTCATCAAACGACACCAAAGATATTAGAAAAACAAAAAATGCTCTTCCTATGGAGACTTGGTCCTGACTATAACTACCTGCTGGCGACCGCCAGTAGGTAATATATATATATATATATATATATATATATATATATATATATATATATATATATTATCTACTGGCGGTCGCCAGTAGATAGTTATAGTTCAGACTGTGTTTCCATAGGAAATCCGCAACATTCTATTTGGAATAACTTTGGCGCCGGTTGACGAATCCTCGCAAAATTTTCAAAGTAGGTGGGGCGCTCCGCCCCGCTCCTACCCTGAAAGTCTCGGGGGGATTTGTCAAGCGGGGGCTAAGAAAAAAGGGGGGTCCCAAAACGCATTTTCCCCATGCAATTTTCCATAGGGACCTTTAGTCCAAGGTACAGCCCGAACGGCTGAACAGAATTACTTGAAATTTGGCAGAGAGGTAGTCCTCAGGTCAGGGAAGTGCCTTTTGCAGGTCTGGTGTCAATCTGTTCAGTAGTTCCTAAGAAAATCAAAAGTAAAATCATATATATATGTGGGCGGAGCCTAACCACACATCTCATCCTGAGATCTGATTGGCTGTCAGCACTTCATCCAAGAAGTGTTGGCAGCCATCTTGGGACCAATATACCTGATAGCACCTCATTAAAAAGCATTGCAGTTAATAGAAGGTTTTAAGACTTTAGTTACATTATAAATCATTTGTTGATGGTACCATACTCATTTTAGGAATTGTGGTATGTTCTAAGGTGATTTTACCATGTGAAAAAGCCTTCTGCTGGGATATCATGATTGAGAGAAAACTATTTTCTCATGCTTTTCCCACAGAGGTTTGGAAGGTGATCTATAAGCTAAACTGAGAGCTTATTTTCTGTAAATTCACATTATCTTTCTCAGTCATGTGAGAATGAAGTCTGACATTCTCAGTAAAACATGTACATCCAACAAGGGCAGAGACTGTCAGTTGATTCCTTTGTGTTCTACTGCAGCTTCCCAGAGTGTTCTAAAGAACAACTAGAGCGCTAACAGTCCTATTTATGATAAACATATAGCACACCTGAAGCCATCTTGCTTGGATTAAAGTGGTAACTCTTAAAACATTTAATTTAAAAAGGAACACAATGAGGGGATTCATTTTCCCATAAAAAGTATGATTAGTGCTGCAGAAAGAAAAATTAGGGCATATTTTGAGTGACTTCTCAAATCCTCTTCTATTTCATTAAAAAATTCTGACGTGCAGACTGAAACATGCACTTTCAATACCAGCAGCAGTTTTCCCTGGTGAGCAGTAGCTTTACTACAGTGATCTAATGAGGAAAAATAGTGCTAACATTCTGAATTTATGGCAAATGTGTGACACATCTGAATGCCTTCTTGATGGAATCAAAGAAAAACACTGAAAGTATTTCCTACTGAGGAGACTGCAGTAAATGAGGAAATTAGGAAACTTCATAACAAATAAGTCTCCCAAGATGGCCACCAGAGACAAAAGAGCCCAAATGTAGCCCAAATATCACCCAGATGTAGCCCAAGTATAGCCCAATGACAGAATGTCCCAGAGTGTTCTTAAAAACAACTAGAGCGCTTACTGTCTTCATTATGACAAAAGTATGGCACACCTGAAGCCATCTTGATTGGAATAAACTGGTAACACTTAAAACATTTAATTTAAAAAGGAACACAATGAGGGGGTTCATTTTGCCATAGAAATTATGATTAATGCTGAAGAAAGAAAATGAGGGCACATTTTGAGTGACTTCTCAAATCCTCTTCTATTTCATTAAAAAATTCTGACATGCAGACTGAAACATGCACTTTTAATACCAGGAGCAGACTTCCATGGTGAACAGTAGTTTTACTACAGTGATCTAATGAGCAACTAGAGTGCTAACTTTCAGAATTTATGGCAAATGTGTGACATATCTGAATACCTTCATGATGGAATCAAAGTAAAAAAACTGAAAGCATTTCCTACTGAGGAGACTGCAGTACATGAGGAAATTAGGAAACTTCATAACAAATAAATCTCCCAAGATGGCCACCGGAGACAAAAGAGCCCAAATGTAGCCCAAAATCACCCAGATGTAGCCCACATATAGCCCAATGACAGAAGTGTGCAAAACACTTATTATTTTGTGTTTTTGCAGTGTTATATAGTGCAGACTTGTCAGGTATTGGAGTGCTTTACATCAGCATTGGTTACATCACACAAGAACAAATTCATTTTGGTTGTAGACATGGGGAGACTAAGTGATTTGACCAGAATCACAGAATGTCGAGCTGAAGCAGAAACTCAAACCTGGTTCCCCAGTTGCAAAGTCTGCAGTTCTGGAAGTAACACCACATCCTCATATTAGGGTGAGAGGAGGTCTGCCACTCTATCACAAAGATGATGTCATCAGTGATGTCATCAGTGATGTCATTTGAGATGTCATCAGTGATGTCATGAGTGATGTCACTGACCATGTCATGAGTGATGTAATATGTGACGTCATCAGCAGTGCATTGCGGGCATGCGAGTTATAGTTAGCTGAACTAACTATAACGGGGGAATTTCAATGGTTTTGTACAAGTGAAAAGTCCAGCTAACTATAACACCCCTGAAACCTATGGTTTTTTCAGTGAATATATATATATATATATTCAGTGAAAAAACCATAGGTTTCACACACGTTATAGTTAGCGGAAATTTCACTCATAAAAAACCAATGAAATTCCCCCGTTATTAGGCAACTATAACTCACGCGACCGCAATCCTCTGCTGATGCTAATACTGTATTTAGACACTTATTTGCCCATGTCTTCTTCCATTAAGTTTTAGCTATACATATATTACAAATATTTTTTTTTCATAAAGACACATATGTCATCAGCAGAGGATTGCGGTTGCGGGAGTTATAGTTGCCTGCACTAACTATAACGGGGGAATTTCATTGGTTTTTATGAGTGAAATTTCCGCTAACTATAACATGTGTGAAACCTATGGGTTTTTCACTGAATTTGCAAGGTTTTTTAATGGCTAATTCCTAACTATAACGTGTGTGAAACCTATGGTTTTTTCAGTGAATTTGTACGGTTTTTTAAATGCTAAGTTACTTTACGCCGTTCGTGGCGTGCGCGCCCACTTCACGCAGTTCGTTCCGTGCGCGCACGGTGCGCTTCGCGCACCGTGCGCGCACGGTGATCACGTGGTGCGCTCCACGCACCGCGTGCCCACTTTACGCAGTTAGTGCCGTGCACGCACCGCGTGCCCACGTTACGCTGGATGGCCCATGTACGCACGATGCGCTTCGTGCACCGTCCGCACACGGAGGACATATTATGCGCTTCGTTGTGAAAGGTTATCTATTAAATGTTCATTTGTTACATTTGCCATGCACAACGGGGGGGGGGGGGAAATGTGGATATTTTTTTTTTTAAACTTTTTTTTTTACCGTAAGCGCACGCCGCGATTTTTTAAAAAAATTATTAAATTAATTATTCATACTTTTTGGTCCTTTGTGACCCCCCTGACTAACGCAAGGGGGTCTGCAACTCTCTTCGTTGCCCCCTTTTCATGTTATCAACCTTTGTTTTTGAGTGCGAGAGACAGAAAATGGCGGCCGATACTTCCTGGTTTCGACCGATTCGAATGTTTACTTTGATCTAACAACCAATCAGAATCGCGCTCGCGCACGTCACCGTACACGTACGGTAAGCTTACCGTAAGCGCACGGAGCGCGCTTACAGATATATATATTGATTTAAATGCTATTTTCTCTGAAACTACTGAACAGATTTACACCAGACCAACAAAAGGCACTTCCTTGACCTGTGGACTACTTCTCTGCCAAAATTCAAGTAATTCTGTTCAGCCGTTCGGGCTGTAGCTGTGTCTAAAGGTCCTATGGAAAAATGCATGGGGAAAACGCGTTTTAGGACCCCCCTTTTTTCTCAGCCCCCACTTGTCGAATCACCCCGAGACTTTTAGGGTAGGAGCGGAGCATAGCGCCCCATTAGTTTTGAAACTTTCGCGAGGATTCGTCGACCGGCGCCAAAGTTATTCCAAATAGAATGTTTCGGATTTCCTATGGAAACAGGGTCCTAACTATAACTATCTACTGGTGTGTGTGTGTGTGTGTGTATATGTGTGTGTATGTGTGTGTGTGTGTGTGTGTGTGTGTGTGTGTGTGTGTGTATATATATATATATATTCACTGAAAAAACCATAGGTTTCACACACGTTATAGTTAGGAATTAGCATTTAAAAAACCTTGCTAATTCACTGAAAAAACCATAGGTTTCACACATGGTATAGTTAGCTGGAAATTTTACTGATAAAAAACCAATGAAATTCCCCCGTTATAGTTACTGTAAGCAACTATAACTCACGCGACCGTAATCCTCTGCTGATGCTAATATATTACACATTTTTTTTTTCATAAAGACACATATGTCAATAACGTCTCTGTAACCTTTGTTTTTTCAGTGAACATATATATATATATATATATATATTCACTGAAAAAACCATAGGTTTCACACATGTTATAGTTAGCGGAAATTTTACTGATAAAAAACCTGTGAAATTGCCCCGTTATAGTTAGCGCAGGCAACTATAACTCACGCGACCACAATCCTCTGCTGATGCTAATACTGTATTTAAACACTTATTTGCCCATGTCTTCTTCCATACATTTTTAGCTATACATATATTACAAATATTTTTTTTTCATAAAGACACATATGTCATCAGCAGAAGATTGCGGTCGCGTGAGTTATAGTTGCCTGCGCTAACTATAACGGGGCAATTTCACAGGTTTTTTATCAGTAAAATTTCCGCTAACTATAACATGTGTGAAACCTATGGTTTTTTCAGTGAATTTGCAAGGTTTTTTAAATGCTAATTCCTAACTATAACGTGTGTGAAACCTATGGTTTTTTCAGTGAATTAGTACGGTTTTTTAAATGCTAAGTTTTTTTCCCTTATAATAAGCCCTGTACATTTGGTGGCCTACGGCCACCAAAAGCACAGGGGGTGGGGTAAGTGTGGATAGTGTTTTTTTCCATTGTAATAAGCCCAGGACATTTGGTGGCCTTCGGCCACCAAAAGCACAGGGGGTGGGGTAAGTGTGGATAGTGTTTTTTTTATTTTTATTTTTTTACCGTACGCTTACCGTAAGCGTACGGTAAGCGTACCCCGCGAAATTGCCGAAAAAAAAATAAAACCGTTTTTGCACTTGGGGGATGTTTGGGGACTCCCTCAACATGACTATGTGGGAGGGAGTTGTCAAAACAGCCCCTTTACATGTTTTTGGGCTTCCGATTTTAAAAATCTCTCTCAGTGCGAGAGACAAAATGGCGGCCGCCGCTTCCTGGTTTCGGCCGATTCGAATGTTTACTAAGATCTAAGAGCCAATCAGAATCGCGCTCGCGCACGCCACCGTACGCTTACCGTAAGCGTACGGTAAGCGTACCGTAAGCTGGCTCAGATATATATATTGATTTAAAGGCTATTTTCTCAGAATCTACTGAACAGATTTACACCAAACCTACAAAAGGCACTTCCTTGACCTAGGGACTACCTCTCTGCCAAATTTTGAGTAATTCTGTTCAGCCGTTCGGGCTGTAGCTCGTTCTAAAGGTCCTATGGAAAAATGCATGGGAAAAACGCGTTTTGGGACCCCCCTTTTATCTCAGCCCCCGCTTGACGAATCCCCCCGAGACTTTCAGGGTAGGAGCGGAGCGTAGCGCCCCACCTATTTTGAGAAATTCGCGAGGATTCGTCGACCGGCGCCAAAGTTATTCAAAATAGAATGTTGAGGTTTTCCTATGGAAACGTGGTCCTAACTATAACTACCTACTGGCTATCGCCAGTAGGTAATATATATATATATATATATATTCACTTAAAAAACCATAGGTTTCACACACGTTATAGTTAGGAATTAGCATTTAAAAAACCTTGCAAATTCACTTAAAAAACCATAGTCTTCACACATGTTATAGTTAGCTGGACATTTCCCTCGTAAAAAACCAATGAAATTCCCTGGTTATAGTTACTGTAGGCAACTATAACTCACGCGACCGTAATCCTCTGCTGATGACATATGTGTCTTTATGAAAAAAAAAAAATTGTAATATATGTATAGCTAAAATTTAATGGAAGAAGACATTGGCAAATAAGTGTCTAAATACAGTATTAGCATCAGCAGAGGATTGCGGTCGCGTGAGTTATAGTTGCTTACAGTAACTATAACGGGGGAATTTCATTGGTTTTTTATCAGTAAAATTTCCAGCTAACTATAACATGTGTGAAACCTATGGTTTTTCAGTGAATATATATATATATTAGTCATATTTTAAGTGCAATCTGCTAGGTTTGAGAGGTGTAGTGTGGTAAGAAAATTAAGTAATAAATATTGGCCAAAACTTTAATTGATAATTAATAAATTGTTTAATAATCATACTAATTGTTTCATTGTTTTTTTCTAAATATGATTTTGGGGGTAATTAATAATGTTTAAATTAAGAGGTTTTTTAATTACTAGGGTTATGTTTTATATCTGTTATGTGTTTGAAGTGAAGTGCTTTCCCTACTCTTGCACAGACAGGAGTGTGAATAGCACATTTTACCCCTATAAAGTGCATCAGTTTCACTACTTGTCATTTGAAATGTCATGAGTGATGTCACTGACCATGTCATGAGTGATGTCATATGTGAGGTAATAAGAAGTGCATTGTGGTGGTGCGAGTTCTAGTTTCACTGGATTTGTACAAGTGAAACTTAGGCCTAACTATAACGTCTCCTTTGGGTTTTTCAGTGAATTTCTAAGGTTTGTTTTAAAATTATATTTCCTAACTATAATTTCCCTGTGACCTTTATTTTTTTCAGTGAATTTCTAAGGTTTTTTAAATGCTAATTCCTAACTATAATGTCCCTGTAACCTTTGTTTTTTTCAGTGAATATCGAAGGTATTTTAAATTTTATTTCCTAACTGTAACCTGCAAATTTTGAGAGTGAGTGTGTGACTGGCTGTGTAGGTCGGTGACTAGGTGTGTGAGTGGCTGTATGGGTCTGTGAGTGAGTATGTAATGTCTGGGTAATTACATAAGTGCATGAGTAGTGCCTTTGCCATTGTATGATTGCATTGGTAGTGCTTGTGTGATTCTCTGGGTGCAATTGCCAAGGACACTCTGCGAATACCGTGTGCTTTTGACAAAGTCTGAACACATATATAGACATATTTAACATAAAGTGTCAGTGTAGCTGTTTAGTAAGATACTAATTTAAATTTCCTCTTTGTATTCATTCGTCAAAATAATTACATCAAAAATGCATTTTCCTTCTTCACTGCAACACCTGAGGTCACAATGACGTTGTTGTCACGAATACAAATTACAAGGTGTAAAACAGATATATATATAGACATATTTTAAGAAAATTTGAGTCTAGCTGTTTGGTAACATAATGGCTTAACTTTATTTTAACAACACATTTGTAAAAAGCAACAGTTTAAAAAAATTACTTTCAACATCAGAACTCATGAATAGAACATAACTACCAAACAAAGAATGTCGTTGGTTAACACTGTTTGGCAGCTAAATTGGTAAAGTGTAGCATAGTTGACAAGCCATTATCTTGAGGCACAGCAAAGAAAATTTCATGTGGTACAGCAAGTATGTTTTTGGTGAAGCATATGAAACATATTTATACGAATTACATTGTATGATCCACATTTGGGCTTTAATATCAGTTGATTAACACTTATGTTTGAGTAAATATTTTCAAATTAAATATCCTTCTGTTCAATTTCCGGATCTTTGCGAATACCCCAATCAATGTGAAGATCATGTGACTGGGAAATAAAGGAATATGATTGGATAAAACACGTTTCAACTATATATAGGAAGAACCTGCCCATGTATCTATCTTGAACATTTTTTAAGTGGAGTTCATTGTGAGCAGCTCATGAGCATTTGTTGGAGTGTTTTTGTTTGCATATTTTGGCAACTCAACCAGAAGATTGGGATCAGTTGGACCAGGAAGTCCAGGAGGTGGATTATGGTGACTCTGGACATGAGGGACCTCCCCAGAAGAAATCCTGCATTGCCTGGGATTTCTCCAGTATTCTGTCGGTAGAATCAAAAAGAGTCGCCAAATTTACGCAAAGCACAATATGTAACAAGACATTGCCTAGGGGTACAAATAAAAAAGGTTCTTGCGAGACTACATCTATGCCTTGCCATCTAAAAACATACTGTGGCAATCCTCTTATAGCAGCAAGAAGGCAAAGCGAGGCTGAAGGACTCTCAACTTCAATAGCAGCTGCAACAATACCGGGGCAGAGAGTCCCTTCAGAGGTCACATATCAACTTCAAGATTTGGTGCTGGAATTTTTCCGGATGACATCATACTGCATGGATTGTGGAGCTGTAGTGACTGCTGGAGAGCTGTCCTTAACAGCCCTTTGCAATGCTGCAAAAATAATAAATGTTGATTTTTAAAATTTTTGACCCTCCATAGTTTCTCTACATTAGCAGGCATTGTATTATGTTCTAAGTTATTGCAATAGTACTTACATATACCTTGCCGTATCAATAAGTCAAAGTGTTCCTCTTGCAACTAAATACACAGCTAACTTTTGCCAGTTATCATTATTGTCTGAATCTTGTAGTGAGTGCATCGACCACATATACAAAAATACTCTGGTTTTTCAAACCACACTGTGTTAAATTTTGTAATCTCTTCTTCAAAACTCTCAACTGTAATATCTGGGTGCTGTTGCTCCTCCTCTTAACAACTCTTAATTTTCCCTAGATTCCTGCTCAGGATGACAGAAACCAAACGGCACATCATCACAAACCTTTTCTAGGTCCACCACCGTACCTTGCAAAAGTGCTCTATTCATTTCCCCTAAACATGAAACAGGAGTTTTCACATAGTACAGCCTCCTGATTAAAGTTTACATTGTTGAGTGATGCACCCCTGACATCCTGAAATGATGAAAGGTGCTTTGGCACAGTTTCTTTGATAAACAAGCTAGTGGGTGTCCCTGCATATGTGTATGGTTTTTAATCTTGCAAGGGTCCAATCCTTGCAAAGTACTTATTTTGTGTTTTAAATTTCAACTTGAAAGATAACTTTGAAATGTCCTTAATATATCAATGGATTGCTGTTGAAAACTACAAACACTATTACAATTCCATTTGTATATAAATGCCTGACTCTGCCTTCCTTGTGTCTCTTCTCCAATAACTTGTTCTACATTTCTAGGTACCATCACCTCTTTCACTATAGGAGTACCATTCTTCATTTCATAACATCATCCTCTGTAATCAATAGCATGAACTAATCTATCATCCTGGAGACAGCTTTCCTCATTAAAAAAAGGCTCTGTACTAGAAATATGGATCCATTCTCCACTAAAAACTGGACAAAAGTT
Source organism: Triturus cristatus (assembly GCF_964204655.1). NCBI lineage: Eukaryota > Metazoa > Chordata > Amphibia > Caudata > Salamandridae > Triturus > Triturus cristatus. The sequence continues at coordinate 538,324,382 of NC_140591.1, forward strand.
ACTTCTATTCACTAATGTTTTTTCTGGTATTGTCGCCTAATGCACAACACTATTTTGTCAAAATAAAAAGCTTCTTCTTCAAAGCAAAGGCCTTATCAACTACTCTCTCGACTCGTTCTTTCTGTTTCAGTGCTTCTCTACCTCTTCTATACTTTTTCATAGTTCTCAGTAGATTTATTGCTACTTTACTAAGAAACACCCTGTCTCTGATTTCCTTAAACTGCTTCTGCCTCCTGGTTAAGGTGTGTCCATCTTTGCAACATTCTTTCATGTTCTTGTTATACAGATTTTGTCTACTGCTATTCTTTCTCATAGTTTGAATTTTATGTTCGTTATTTTGCAATCTTTGGAAATGTCCACATATATTTTTAAGAAATTACTTTGTCCTCTTACCAGTTGCGCTTTTATCTTTTACCATTTTGTCTGCATTTTGCCTCTTTTGTGTCTCATTTCTGCATAGATACTGTAGTTGCTTCTGTTCCTTTTTCCTCAGAGCTTTTGTTGGCATTCTGTCTGTAGTTATGCAGATATTGTTTGTAAAAAAAAAACAAGTATATTTGAATTTTTATTTTAGCTAATGTACCAACAACTTTACTGTTGACTTACACATAACACCAAAACAGTGTTTATGTTATGTTGCAGTTTTAAATCTACAGATGAACCTAGCTACATAACTATAAGCACTTACTTCAGTGTACCAAACCCAAACCAAAACACAAAACCTAATTTATTAGTTATCTTTTAATATTATAGTACCCTGTCCTACAACACAGCTACACCATATCTTAGTACTCACTTATACACACTAAAAGACCATTTTATTCTCTGTTGTAGTACATTTTAAAATAAACATCAGCTAAAGTTAAAAAGTACATATGGTGTCTCAATACTGTAAATCTGAAAACACAACAGAAAAGCTATCTCTGTGTCTCAACACTCTTTTACTGGTAGATTTAGTGTTTCAGTACTTTTCTACTGAATGTGTCAAAATTACATTTTGATAAACACTGCATATAAAAATCCGCACATTAAACTGTATCACAGCATTTAACTCACTAATTCTTCTGAGTAGAGACAAACAGTGTGTGACAGGTTACAAATACAATCCAAATAAACAAAAAGGTCCAGCCAAGGGGAGCCTGCCGGGACTGGAACGTTGAGAGGGCCCTTCAGTTAGGAAGGGAGTGGGGGGATTCGTCCTCCTAGGATGAAACAAAATGCAGAAAAAGTATCCCACCAAGGTTCGAGGGGATGTGTTCACTGCTATACCGGACACGGAGTAGGGGGGTGATTGGTCACACCTTGTGGGTATGTTAGCTCCGCATGACTTGTACAGGGAAGAAAAAATCATTTTTTATATAGAACCCTCACACAACCTAGAGGTGTCATGCTTCATCATCGAGTTCACTCTGACTCCTAAAGGTCAGGGTGGGCTCAACCATATTTCAGGGAACACTTAATAGATGGGTGACCAGGGGCCTCAACTAGAGATTAAATTCCCTCTCTTTCTCCTAGGTATCCCATTTATTAGTGGAGCCGGTGGGGAGACTAAAATAATAACTCATCGGTAATGTGTACTATTATGGTCCTATGACCCTTGTTTTTTGACCGTCAAAAAACATGGGTTATCGGACCATAATAATATGTAATCTGTAATTGGATACATGCCTCTCTTCAAGCATACATTGCTCTGTTACTCAGCATGCACATGCATCAGTAAGTTTCTAAAATTGACAACAACAAATCTCACTTTTTCAAAGCATAAAACCTTTTATTAATAGCATACCTACATCATTTCTCAAATTTTTCTTGTGTGTTTAATATATATATTCTCAAAGATAAGTTACACACTAAATAAAGTTATCACAAGAACTCTCAACAGACATTCTGTGATATAAACTCTCCTCAATTATAAACATAACCTGTTTAAAGAAATGCACCACCCTCAACACATACATGAAATTTTCATTAGCTTTCAAGAACATAGATCACCATATAAACATATATGTGATTCAATATTAGATATATGCCTTCAAGTAATTTTTCCAAAAATATATAGTTCTCTACATCTTTAAATAAGAGTCCCACTGTACATATAACCATCTGCAAACACAATTTTTGAGTCCGAGGAGAATGGAGGTGTCAGTTCTGCTGCACACTGGAGTACTTTTGCATTGATACCTTAATGCGAGGAGAAGTGATGCATCAAATTCCGAAAGTGGGTCCTTCCTAATCTTGGGGCACAGGGGCAATGCATGGAATTTTTTTGAATACACAGGGGTCGATGCGGCTGCAGCAAAACAGGCCCTGCACCATTTCCAGCCACAGATCGATGATGCATCAACTCCTTCAGCCGCACAGCAGGGTCTGCATCTGAGTCACAGCGGGGTCTCAGGTGTCAGAGACACAGTTCTCTGGACTTGGGCTGCGGCGGTTCTTCTGTCCATGAAAAGCACTGTGTTTAATTTTTTGGCCGCACTGCAGTGATGCGTTGGTTTTTCAACTGCACGGTAAGCTTGCAGTAGGAAAAACATACATCGATGTTGTGTCTTTGAATCAGCCAAATCACCTCTAAGGGCTCAGAACTGAAATTGGCACCACTTGGCAGATCAGAACTCCCATCTGAAGAGTTCAAGGGGCTGCAGATGAAGTATTTGATGGCCCTGATACTTCTTAATAGGAGGCAAGAACACACAAGCCCTTGGAGAATCTTCTCAAGCAGGATAGAAAGCAAAGTCCAGATATACCTTTTCCTCTCCAAGACAGAAGCAGCAACTTCAGGCCAACCCAGCAAAGCAACACAGCAAAGGGGCAGTACTCCTCCTGACAGCTCTCCCTCATGACTGAGTCTCTTTTTGATCCAGAAGTGTTAAAAAACGAGGGTACCAGGTCCTATACTATTACCCCTTTCTGACTTTGAAGTAGGCCTACTTGTAAGAGGACAGCCACAGCCCTATTCAGGTGTCATTGACAACTCCTCCCATCATTTTAGCTCAGGGACGGCCATCAGCCTGGTGATGGACAATCAGGATATCCAAGGCACACCTCAGATCCCTTTGTGTGACTGTCTAGAGTGAATGTACAAACAGTGTGACTATCAGTCTAAAATAGATACCATAGGCAGGCAGAGACACAGGATGGTAATGCAAGAAAAGGCCTACTTTCTTAAAGTGGTATTTTCAAACACACACTTTAAAAACCATCTTCGCACCTAGATGTGTTTTTCAATTCTGAGTTCAGGGAAACCAAACTTCAAATCTCTATCTCTTCCCAGTTGTAAATTACGCTTATTTCACTATCAGGATATGTAAACACACCAGTACATGTCCTACCATTCACATATAATGACCCCTGCCCATGGGGCTACCTCAGGCCTACCTTATGGGTACCTTGCATGTAATAAAATAGATGGTTTGGGCCTTGCACATGGCTGCAGTAACCATGTCAACATGGCACTTTAAAATTGCACTTGCTGACACTGCAATGGCAGCCCTGTGACATGTTTGCACCAGTAAATCAGATAGGCTAATCATGGATAACCAAACATATTCACAAGATACACAGGGAACACTTGCACTTTAGCACTGATCAGCAGTGCTAATGTGCCCAGAGTTAAAAAAGCAGCAGAAACGAAGTCCAGCATACAGTCAAAAACACTGGCGGTAGAGGCAAAAAAGACTGGAGAAACCACAACAAGGATGCCAGGTGTAACAGGAATCTTGGTGGGCCTACCCAAATACATGCTGGCAGCACTAAAATAAACCCATTTTGCATCTCTTGCTTATTGGAACCAGAAGATCAAATCATACCATACTATTCTCTGACACTTCCTTCCTACAAAGCGGGTTCTGAGTGCATAACAAATAAAGCACACCGGCAAACCATCCAACCTAAACAACAAACTAGAATTTACCAGTGAACCTGAAACACCAGAAACAGAAGCCTCCTACTCCTGGAAATCAGGAAAGCCAAAAGAGTCAAAGTATCCAAACATACTTTCTCCAGCCAAACTCCAGGATATGGAACATCTTCCCTAATGAAATTAGACTGAATGTGGATCTACTAGCCTTCAATAAGGGATGCACCTATTTTAATTAACACATTTCTTCTAGAATTTTTCCATCTTTTCTTAATTATGTGTATCATATGTTCTGTTCTCAACATGTGTCTTTAGAGTACTCCAGTGCACTTGTGACTAATCCTGCACTGCAGAAAGACTGTGACTAAATAAATAAATAACGATCATCCCTTTAGCTACCAAACAATTAAAAAGTAGAGTAGGATTTTCTTTTTTGTGTTCCTTTGATATCAACAAACTTAAAAAAGAGGAACATTACAAATTCATTCAAAAATATAAACAATAGGGTAACTCTTTAAATGGCTGTAGGACCAAAGGGATTTGATGAAAGACGATGGTCGAGGAGGACGATATGTATGACAGCACTTCGTAAATTACTCAGAAAGGCAGAATTGCCCACATCAACAAGATAGACATAATGTAACTGAAAGGATCATCAACAATACTGTTTATGTTGGGATACAAGCCATGTAAAGAGACTAGATCTACCTTTTTCTTTACAAAAACAAAGGTGTGCACCTAGAATATTTCCCAAATCTTTATCAACTATACATAAAATAAATACACAGCACAGCACTTCATCATATCCCATGAATGACAAACCAATTACCTTATCTCATGAACTGCCCAAGTCCATTGTAGAATACTATTCTACTCTGTATTCCGAAGATCCATAATTCAGGAGAACTGCGATGAGCCTACTTCACAGTTCAACGGAGAAATTAGACTAATTCATAAAACATGCCCACATCCAAGATAGAATAGCAAGAGAAAACTAAGCACTGATTGGTTAAAAGCTATGTTGTCACCTTTACAATATATCAAATTACAGAACAAATGATTTATTTACGGTATAATTTTAATATTGTGTTTAGTGACATAATTGAAAGTTTTGTGAAAAATTAATAGACATACTTGACTTATTATTTGAAAAAATATATAGATTGTGATTCGGGCATTGTTATGAACATTATAATTGAAAGAAAAACAATACATTATTTAAAAAACACAAAATGAAAGATGACACAAAAAAATCAATACATTTCTTATGCTGTAAGGTAACGTGTCCGCTACATTTAGACATTACCGGAAAAAAAGAATATTATTTTGCAATATTTAAACCAAGCAATTGAATTATGCGCAAAAATTAAACATAAAAAATTAAGCACATTAATAAATATGTACTTTTAATGAAAAGAGAAACACTTTACATTTCTATCATTATCGCCTTTTAAAAGGAAAGCAGTATATATAGCTTAGAAAATATGATTTGAAAGTATACTTCCTTACTTTGATTCTTTCATTCAGTTAGTCAAAAATATTGCTTGGGATGCATTGTACTACTTGTCAGTCTGCGTGACAATTTATTTGTAAGAGGCAAATACAAGTTTTCAAATATTCTTTTCTCTAAAAAATAAAAACAGCACACATTTGTAAGGTAACCCCATTTTACTATATTGGCGCTTCTTATAAATGGGATGCTAAGGTCCAATGTGTAAAGAAACTCCTGCTGATGATCATATCGGAATTACGAATTTTGTAAAAATATTGGCAGGCCAAATATGCTAATATTTATAGTTGGAAACTTTCTGTTGTTTGCAGGAACATGCAGATGTTGGCATAGTAGGCACCTGAATCTATTTGTTATTCCCCAAAAATCCATTATAGTAATAACCATCGAGACCGCTGAACACTAAGGGCTTGATTACGAGTATGGCAGTGCGCGAGCTGGACCGGCCACTATCGCGCCACCAAACTCGTGATTGAACCGCCAGATAGATTAGCAGTTTTCTCCTGGTCTGGTATGCGGTTCTTTGGCATTTCCTCAGCGGTGACTATGAGATAGGCACCGCAATGGGAATGTCAAAATAAGTACATGCACAGCATGTCTTGCAGGTACTGGGGTGCATGCACACAGGTGGCACAACAAGCGCCCCCTGCATGCATTCCCAAGCCAATATGCACATGCTTCAAATCGAGCAGAAAAATATATTTTCCTTGCAAGGTGTACACAGAGACACTCTGTAAAATATTAGTTTGGAGGGAAGGTGCAACGGGCAAAATACAGACGTTCTGGGGGATACATTGGTGTTTAGGTGGTTAGTCCTCTACAAATGTAAGACTTAACACATACATACAACAAAATAAAACATCAACTTATCCATAAGACACATATTTGAAATAAAATACTTAAAAATGAAATTACCTTAAAATCTAAGTCTTGAAAGAGAGTTAAGAATGGCGAGTATTGCAGTAGCATTACCATTGTATGAAATTAGTAAACGATGGCAGTATGGGTGTTTCACAGCTGTGTTGGCATATGCGGTGTGTGTGCACTGTTGTATTATACATGTTCTGAGTGGTTACTATTGTACCTGTTTGAATGTGTGAAGGTAGTCGTGTTGGTTCATAATTCTGTGTTTGTGCTAGAAGCCAGTGGCATATGTTGGTTATATAAATGTTTCTGCATGTGTCTAGATGTCTGATGCAGTATATGAAGTTAACAAAAAGCTATGGTGCTTGAATTATTCTCAGTGACTGGTAAGTACTCGGGCCACCTCTGATTAAACCAAGCCATAAGTAAATCACCCTTGATCCTGCTCCATTAGGAACAATCCAGCCCGAAATGCGAATCTAAGTCCCCTCTGAAGTGGAGCCCGAGAAACCCTAGAAGTGTCTCAACCTAGTTGGAGTTCTTCTTTCAAGTGCAGCTTGGATAGCACATTGAGCACAGGACCCACATTTGGGCATACCATCACATCTAAGGCATGGCACTGAAGTAATAAAAAAAGTGATAGGCAGAATGTTTGAATTAATCTCAGCCACTGGTAATTACTTGGGGCTGCATCCCAGTGTATCATTTTCTTTTGCCCTCAATGCTACTTTGGTTGGATCCATCGATGCACAAATCAAACTTGATTTTTCTCCAAAAGCAATAGTTCAGACCGAACTGCTACACCAGTTCCTCTCTGCACTGGAAAACAACCACCCTAAGTCCGGTTTACCTTAGTTAGGGACCATGGGTATATCCACTATACTTAGGACATAACACTGAAATCAACAAAAAGGTGACAGGTGGGATTCTTGAATTGATCTCAGCCACAGGCCTATTTTTTATGTACAGTGTTCTCTGCCCCGAATGCAGAGTTTTTGCAGTCATAAACTTAATATTAACTTGTAGGTTGTGAATACAAAAAAAAGTAAACTTCCACAAAAGTATAAGTTTACCTTTGTAAATCAGGCCCTGAGAATTCAACATGTGTGGAGAGTAGCAATACACAACACATTATTGGTACATTAATCACTTAAATGAAAGTACAGCTACATTCTCCACTGGCTACACAAATTGCCATATAAAATGTACAAAATATTAAATGCATGATCTGAAGAAAGACATTTTCGGTAGTTCTGGGTTGGTTTATAGCAAAACAAAATTACAACTGTTTTTAGATTGAAATAGTTGTATATTCAATTATTATGAAAACACAGACACATGGATGAAGAAATCCTTATTGCTCATTATAAGATGCTTTGGGATTGTGTGATCACAGTGCAAATTGTACCCACCAACATAAAGTCTACCATTCTCCTTGGAAATTATTTTCATTTATATTTGGAGATGGTAAGGGGATATTTTTAACACACAAAAGGTGATGGGAGGAATGCTTGTAAAGTGTCTAACCACTGGCAATCACTCTGGTAGCATCCCAACCTTCTTTTCTTTGCCTACCATGCCACCTCAGTTTGGACTTATCATATGCAAATAAGTTGTGACACTGCTCCAATAGGAACAATCCAGTCTCAACTGCCATGCAAGGGTCTTCGTCAGCTGGAACGCAAGCGACACAAGACTGTTTTTGCCCTAATTGTAATTTGTCAGTCAGGTGCAGCTTTGTTCTAGTGGCATAGTGAACAGCGAAAAAGGGACCTACAGGGCAAACCCATGGCCACTTAGGGTGTTACATCAAACATAAAGACGGGTAATGGGAGGAGTTCTTGCAATTTGTCTAACCAATGGCAATAGCTCTGGGTATCATCTAAATCCATTGTTCTTTTGCCCACAATCCAACCTCATTTTAGATTCAGCCATATTCGAATTAGTCTTGAGCCTGCTCCAATAAAATACTGAAGTAAAGTACAAAAACTCGGACTCTGAAGATGATGAAGAGAATTTGTCTTTATCATCAGTCATCCACTCTCTTCAACTGAATAACAGTCAACACAAAACATTCCAAGGTAAGCTCCAGGTGGAACGTTCTAAGGGAAATGAGAGAGGGGGAAAATTGGTGTACCATTAGAGAGAAAACTAACACGGCAATAGCCAAGTTGATTACAGGAAAAAACTTTAACAGATTATAACACATCTCCCAACGATATGACAAATAAATATTATTGGTTTACATCAACTTAACAAGATTGTCGCCGCTCCATGTTTGACCTTTGTTAACTTGAACCACATTTGTGTTATATCTCGAAAATTGGTGTGTTGGGTAAAACTTGCTGTGGTCTAACGTTTCTTGCATCAGAACTTTGACTAATAAATTGTATTGTATTGTTTTGTAATTGCATTTATATAGCGCTTACTATCTCAGACGAGGCGTCAAATCGCTTTATCGGTGAGTAGCACGCTACTCCTGAAATCATAAAGGATTAGTTTTGAATTAGTATAGTGAATTATGAAAGTAATTTGAGTGGTGGATAGGTTAGTCAGTTATTTGGATTCAGAAGGCTAGCGGAGGGCTAGACGAGGGAAAAAGGTTTGCATTTATATAGCTCTTGTTAACCCTGATGGGGAGTTGAAGCGCTTTTTTTGGCGAGTAGCACGCTACTCCTTAACCCATAAAGGATTATTGGTAAATTAATATGGTGAAATATGAAAGAAATTTGAGTGGTGGATATTAGTCAGTTATTTGGATTGAGAAGGATAGTGGGGGGATAGAAGATTTTCCTGTTTTGCTCTTGACGCCATGATTTTTGTCATACCAATTCTTGTATCGAATTTGATGTTGTTGACCTCTTCTTCGTGTTTCAGGAACATTGGTTGCAACAAGATTCCCTCCAACTAACCATAGCAGGTTCATTTTTGTGCTTGGTTCTCTTCCTCTGATACAAACAAATGGGGACAAGGTTAGATGCAGTCCCATAAGGATTTGACTTCATCTTGTGAATTCACAATGGCCAGTTGAATATGTTCTTTAGTCATGCAATTTGTCTTTTCTACTAAGCCATTAGCTTTCGGGCTGTACAGAATTGTCTTTTCTTGTTTGAAAACAAGTTCACGCAGGAGTTTTTTCATTTCAAGGAATGTAAACTGGACCCCGTTGTCCGCAACCAAAGTTTCAGGGATCCCTTCATTGCTAAAAATATCCTTCAAAAATTCAATGAGAACACTAGCAGTAGTGTGTGATACAAACATATATCAAATGGGAGATATAATCGATAAATACAATCATAAATCTCCTGTTAACCCCATATTCTCCATAGGACCTATTATGACCATGGCCAATTTACTCCATGACACACTTGGTACTACAACAGGGGATAAAGGCACTTTATGTAAAATCTTAGTCCTATCGCTTTTTGCACAGCTAAAGCATTCCTTAACCTCTTCAGTGCCCATGACGAGATAGTCTCGTCATGGAGAACGGTTGCGCTGTGCCCATGACGAGAATATCTCGTCATGAACCCCACCCACTAGTGCAACGCCCGGCACAGGAGGGGGAAAGGGCGTGGCACTGAAGGGGTTAACCTTCAGTACCACCATAGAGTCCATTTAGGGAACCTAAATCTGTTCCTTACTCTATTATTTGTTATATTCCTGTTCAGATGCCCCATGTGTGCTAAAACAATAATCTTGTCTCTAGGGCCAACAGGTGGTATGATTTTCTCATCCTGACAAATTTTGTCATCCAGAGCAGTCAATTCGTGGCTTACCTCCCAGCAGTGCTCTTCAGTTACCTCCTTACATTTGTCTGGCCAACCAGTGATAAACATATCTTTGAGTATGTCCCAATTGCTATAGTTGCACACATTTACCGCCCATTCACTCTTAGTTATTGCAGGCAATTGTATTGCTAAAATAGGAACATCCAGTGGTTCACCCAGAACATCAAAATCTAAAAGTGTTCTGTAAAGATAGTCAGCAATTTTGTTTTCCACAGCAAGAAGATATTCTACTTTGAAACAGTGCCCTTCCAATCCAAGTATCAATTTGGATATGCGGGGAGAACCACAGTGCATTCTTTTGATGGAGAACATGAACTTGAGGGGTTTGCGGTCTGTGTTAATTGTTGAGTTTATTACCCCATAGGTAAAATTTGAAATGATGGATAGACCAAAAACAGGCAGGGGCCTCTGTCTCAATTTACGAATAATGATGTTCAGCTGTGCTCACACAAAGTGATGTAAAAGCTATGATGGTCTCTCCATTCTCTCTTTTTTGGGATAAAGTAGCACCAAGAACTTTGTGACTGTTGAAATAATCGTTTTTTTCCTAGGGTCAAATAAACTCTGTGCAGGTGAATGGATAATTTCCTCATCCAACTGGTCTACAATAACATTATGCTTTGCGTGCCAAACAAAATTCTTGTTCTTTCTCAAGAAGTCGGGAAGGCACTCACACTTCTCAGAGAAATTTGTTACATATTTAGCCAAGTATTCAATGAAACCTAAAAATTCTTTCAGCCCCTCCTTGTTCTTAGGACATGGTGTATCCCTGACTACATGAAAGAGGCTGTATTCAGGTCTGAACCCTTCCTGAGATATGGTGTGACCAAGGTAATCCACGGAAATGACTCTAACCTTGCACTTGTTCTGTCAAATAGTCAAACCAGACTACATTAATTTCTTGAACTTCAAAATACAATCATGTTCCTCCACTGATGAACCATAAACTAATATGTGATCTTGGAAGCAAAATGTGTTTTCTATACTACTTAAAATCTGAGGCATTCTGTTTTGCAAAAAACTGCAACAGCAGAAGCAAGGCCAAAAGGCATTCTCACAAATATGTATGCCCCAAAAAAAGTGGTAAACGCAGTAAGTGGTCTAGATTCTGGATGAAGCTCCACCTGATGATATGCCATAGATAAGTTGATAACTGAGAAAACCTTAGCTTCCCCCATAGTGCTCAACCTCCCATTAATATGAGGAAGGGGAAATCTTTCCACCCATATATTCTCATTTAGGCTTTGTAAATATACACACAACCGGATTCCCTCCCCGCTAGCCTTAGCAGCTAAGACAATGGGGGCCAACTGTTCAGAAGTCTCTATAGGTTGTATGACACCTAAATCACACAATTTGTTCAACTCTTTTTGTAAAGGATCTATCAACATCAAGGGAACTGGGTGATGTTTATGTACGATAGGGTTTGCACACTATCTTACTTTTATCTTTTGTTGAAAATCTTTCAACTAGCCCAACTTATCAGAGAACAGTTCTGGATACTCTTCATGAATATCAGATGCTCCCTTAAAACCATCTAGGACTTGTTATTTATTATTAGGGTCTAATATGATACCTAATTCCTTTTGATGATGCCAACCAAGTGAATTGGTTCCATTTTTCACAACATATACTTTGCCGACAGTGGATCTGCCCTTGAAATTTATGTGCATCTTTACCAATCCTACTAATGGTATAGATTCCCTGGTATACCCTTTTGTAGAGATGTTAAATTCCGATATATCAAGGTTCAAGATAGCAAATACGTTCTTAAAGTCTTCCTGGTTAAGTAACGTGAATAGGGAGCAAGAAGCAGCAAACAAGACTACAGGCTTATTGTTAAGATAAACTGTACATTATGGATACTTAGAAATACAATCACACCCATCATCCTTTACTTGGAACAAAAACTTTGTAACTTATCTCCTTCACTGTTAATGGCCTTTACTTGACTACTCTCACGATCTTAGCAGACCCTGGTGAAATGCCCTCTTCTGTTGCACTTCTTACATGTTATGTTATGGGCCGTACAATGTAAATTGTTTTGCTAGATGTTTGCTGCTTCCACACCTAAAACATTCAAATTACTACTTTTCTTGGGGGTCTTGGCAACATTTATTTCCTTGAATCTGACTTTGAACACTTCTTTTTCTGTAACATTTTCCTGTGCACTTTTACCATCCTGTATGGTGGCGACTACCTCCTTAGATGTCTTCATCTCCTTGATACATTTACCTGTGTGCTCAATGGATTGTTCTATGCTAATCACCTCCCTTAACATAGAGTTTTTTGCAGACAATTTCTCTGGGATGCAACAATTATTGGTGCATTTACCTTATTGATCCCTGACCAAAGAGTCATTTAGATCCCCAAAGTCACATTGTTTACTCAGCCCCCTTACTGACTCTTGCTTGCCTTGAATCTGAGTAAACAACTTATGCTGTTCAAAAACTACATTAACTTTGTCACCAAAATGAATTTCCAACTTCAAAAGGGTAATAGCAAAAACATTCTGTTCCTCATCATCTTCCAACTCTGGTTTGGGCGACGTCTCCTAAATGTTCCTGCCATGAATACCTAAATTATGTAGTAATATGTGTTGTTCATGCATAGCAGAAAATCTTTCACCACCAATGGCAATGAGATGTGACTCAAGCAACTTTACCCAGTCCTTCCAATGAATTTCTGGTTTCCCAATCTCAATAAAAAAGGAAAGTGGTTGACTCATAGCTTGCCCAGCCATTGAACATATGCAGAAATTTGTGAAAATGTAAATATTAACTAAATATAGCAAGTTCACTCCTATTGGAATTATAAAATAGTTTGCTTTCACTGCACTGAGCTGTGGAAATAGAAATGCTAAAAGTAATTCTTGCTGAAATCATGTTCAAGTCTGTACAGTAACAATTCTTCCCACTAAACTGTAGGAGTGCGTGTCACTGTGACACAAAACACAGGTACACACACAAATGCTGTGCGTAACACCAACATTTAACCTTTGACAGAAAGTTCGATGATTGAGAGAATGCTTCTTTAATATCAGTACTCAACACTCCTCAACTGAATAAAGGTCAACACAAAATGTTCCAAGGTAAGCCCCAGGTGTAAGATACTAAGGGAAATGAGGGAAGGGGAAAGGGGGTGTACCATTAGAGAGAAAACTAACATGGCAATTGCCAAGGAGATTACAACAAATACCTATCCTGATTTTTGATACACTCCAAAAAGCTTTTGATTGACCAAGCAGTACAGTGATGTAAATGGCCCAGGTCAGCAGCATGAGCACAGAGCAGCATTGTAGCCTTATAAAATTGCAGCAGCCACAAGATGTTCTACAGTTTAGGAAATTGACTGACCCGAAAGGCAAAGGTTCAAATATCTGCAAAATCCACATAATTGCATCTCTGCTATCTGCTTTGTCCTTAACTCTCTTTTAATAAAACAGGAACCTAATGGGATAAATTACTACAACTACAATGTGAAAACTCAGAACTGCCTATGAGAATCTGTTCTTGATGATATCAATAGGTATATTTGTCTTTCTCAGGCTATTAATACCTACTGTTCCATTGGTGCATATTTGACACTATGTTAAAGATAGTGGCTTTGTTGTTTCTCTGCCCACACACATTCAATTGGGCTCGTGATTGGATCTGTGAAGCTATTATGGACCAAGGCCTTATAAAATATCAGCAGACTGTCGATAGCACCTACATTTAAAATGCTTACTACTAGGACTTTCGAGGACTCATTGGGCCAATGTTTGGAGGTACCTTGAATCCAATTGATTACACACTGTCCAAGCTGGTGTTTTAGTCCTGAGGGAGTTCTCTTAAATCGACGTGGGTTGACACGGTGACAAGCCCTCCCAATTGGTTGACAAACACAATTATATAGTAAGGGCCTAATAATTCATTCAACTTTCCTGTTTTCAACAGTTTGGAATAATATATATAACCAATGGGAATTGTTCAGTGCCTTATTTGTATAATGTGTAAAATTATTCACTTTCTGAGCATGATGTCATCTGCACTATATTCACTTGTGTCACTTGTACTGCACATGAATTGGTATAATACGGTTTTTAAAGAAACTATGGTTGTCCTAGGCTCTTTTGTAATTCAGATTGGGACTAACTCAATTAGATTTTGGATCTCTATAACACACAGACAAGGTATCCGTTCTTAAATACGTCCTATGTGATTATCATTTTGCTATATGTATTGACCCTGGCCCCGTGGACATAGATCTTTGTCCTTGTTATGTATACATAGCCTCAATGTTTGGCAATTCGTAAAGCATAGAAGTAAGCCAAAATGATGTACATAGCAACATAAGAAGTACTTCACTTTAAACACAAAGGCATGTTTATAATGACTAACCCTGGGTGGAGTTTGCAGAGTTTTTTTGCACTTTGCATTATGCGGAGCTCGTGGAGTTCTGAAAAATAGTTTTTTCCTCGCTCGTGCTCGTCAACATCAAGTTGGCGAGCGAGGAAAATCCACATATCGTCGATATTTTATACTCATTCCCATTCATCAGCGTCAAGTTGCAAGCATGAGCAAGGGAAATCAACCTCCCCGCTAGATTGTTCAACCTGGGTGGGCGGATTTCTCAATGCGAGTGGCAACATATGCTCACGACTGCTCCCGTTGAGAAACCACCAGTTTGCGTTGAGAAAGCTACCGTTCGAGTAGATAATCTACTCGAGCGGCAAAAAAGAAGCAGCGCCCGCTTGCACTGTGCATGGTGCCATTTGCAATAATTTTATGCGCGGACAAACTTCCGACGCTAAAAAGTACAGTGAACGGCATTTTCCTAACGCACTCTGCCACTTGTGGAGCTCTGTGTGATGCGGCAGAGTTTTTTTTTGCACTTCATGGAGATCTGCTATAACTCCACCCAGGCTTAATAAGGACAAGCCTAACTAACATATGGAAAAGATGAGGAAGAAGTATGTCAAGCAGCCCATCAGACCAGGAGTACAGTGGAGGCACTAGACTACCCTCAGTAACTATAGAAAATAACTGTGATTATTTTGATGAAGGTGTTCTCATGAAAATGGGCATGACATAAGCCCTATCATCACACATTAATGCTGGCTGCCATCTCATGATAGCTAGTTAGCAATTATTTTTTCTTTTGCAAAAACAACTGTAAGAAATTCAGTTTTAGTCCACCAATGTTTTTTTGACTTTTTGGACCTTCGATTTCTGACCTCTACTATGCTGTGAGACTCCTAGACACATTTCCCACATGTTATTGCTGTTTTAGGCCTGGGTACTTCTCCGCAACCTACAGTGCCTATCCTTTGCCATCAAGTTAGTTATCAGAAGGATAAGGGCCTCTAGGTAGGTTCTGGGTGACACATGCAACACATGTGTACATATGAAAGCTGATCGAGAAAGAATGTTGTCTAACTCAGCCTGTTATCTGTACACAGGCAGGCCTGTTAGCAGAATAAACCATTTCTAAACATAAATATATAAGCCCAATACACAAGGTTGCTATTTACATATAATGCTTCAGCATAGACAAAGGACCAAGAAAGGAATCCTGTATCTACCTTACCCTAAAAGTCCTCCTTGAAGGTCAGGAATTTGAAAGGAATCAATCTCTGGGGAGAAGAGAACTTTTGAAGTTCTGAAATTGTTTTCTGGGAGGAACAGTTTCACTGTGTTCAGTAGATATACCCTAAATTAGGCTCTCTATGTTTTCTTGGAAATTCCTTTAATGAGGGTGTGGATGGTGTCCAGGAAGATTCCTAGAGTCTTGGAATTGGGTGAAATTTCAGGTTCATGAGTCAATTTTAGATTAATTATTCACTATTGTTTGTGACAAATTACAGGAATTCTTTCTTGGTTGGGCTGAGCAGGATTGTATATAAATGGCATAATTGTTAATTTTGAACTCCATGTAGATGTTGAAGATGATGAGGGACAGAATTAAACTTGAGAGACTCTCAGGTGATAAGGATTATCGGAGACTTGAAAGTGCCAATATGAACAAACAGATACTAGTTGGAAAGGTAGGAAGAGAGTCGCTGAAGGAAATGGCCAGGGATCCCATTGGAGACCTAGGGTTGTGGATGGGTTGGGATAAGCAATGTTGCAAAAACCAGCTGAGAGGTCCAGCATTATTAGGAGGAAGGGGTTCAGCTTCATCTTTGGAGAGGAGGATGTCAACTATAATGTGTAAGGCGGCTGCCTCAGTGTGATGTGAAGCCAGATTCGTAATAATAGAGCAACTGGTTGGTGTTAATGTGAAATTGGAATTGAACATTTACTGATTTTTTGATGATCTTGCATATGAAGTGTGAATGAGTGATGGGACTGTAATTGTTATCATCATAAAGGTGTAGTGTAGGTTTTGGTAGGGGTGGGAGGATGTGACCTATCTTGAGAACATCTGCTAATATGCTTCGTATAAGGAAGACATTGACAATTAGTATTGTTACTGTGCATTAATGCTGTTTGTTATGTGTTTTGTTATGGTGTGTTATTTTGCTATCTGTTGAGTTGTATGTTTTTAATGTAATTTTTCTTTGATTTCATTTTGGTATCTGTTGTATGATCTTATATGGTGTAGTTCTGTTGTGGTGAAGCTGTGTTGTAGGAATGTGCTTTGGGTTTCAATGTTGGTTAGTGTTCATGTGGTTGTTTCTTTGGTTCAGCTTGAGTATTTAACAGCATGAATGCACAGAGGGACTTGCTTCATAATCTTCTAAGATATTGTTATTTAAAAATAGCAAAGCTGGTTTAAATCATTTTGAAACCCAAATATGTTGAAATTAATTAACTTCATACTCTGTGAATTAGGCACACAAATAGAATCTCACTTAGACAGTTATATCCAATAAGTGTACTTTAGTCCTCAAACAGAAACACATATTGACCCATACAGTCTCATACCAGAGGGCTTATAAAGTGAATCAAGATATCTCACCTAGAAATACTGTCGCCTCAAGAAGGATAAATTGAGTCAAGGATTAGACTTGCCAGGCAACTGCCATTGTATTCTTTGTACTTGCCCATTTTTCTCCAAGTTTGCAAAGTCAGGAAAGATATCATAAAGTAGTTATGCCAACTGGATTAGTCTATGCTCGTAAGCATAACGTCACAATACATTTGTGAATACACTATTGATTTGTGTGCTCATTTACAGTATACTCTGCATAGCTAGTACTGGCTCTACCGATATTCCTATTCCATTTTTCAAAGTTTTACAAGCAATAGATGATTAACAGTCCAAACAAATATTATTTGATCTACGTGCACAAGAGTTTATTGAGAAAGGTTTCTCACCTCCCTCTACAGAGTTGCTTGGTTTAAAAGCCAACTTCTCAAAACAGACTGTCAAGTAACTTGATTATTTCCATATTTATCAAGTACCCGACAAATAGAGTCACTACAAATTGCATTTAACATATTTCCTGTGAATGCATCTAATGCTGTTCAGCTTTCAATGTTCAGTCGCAGTTGCAATGAATGCTCGTGAGACAATTTGGTCAGCATAGCTTTCAAATAACCTGCTATTCTAAAATCAGCTTGAAGCATGTTGTGTTGTAAAATTAGTTGGTCAGAATTAACACGTATCATTTTATCAAAGAAATTAGAAAAAAGGTGCTAAACTATAGCATAGCACTTAGTGGTAGTATACTTAAAAAATAACATATGTTGCAACACTATATAAAATATGTATTATCTCTCACACATGTGAAGTGAAATTCTTTGTTTGCCCGATTAATAAAACCATTGCAATCAACTGCTAAAAAAATTAAAAAGCATGATCAGTACATTAGTTACATCATGAACAGAGAAAGTAGAAACGAGAGAAGTGAAAAGAGATCAAGGTCATCATAGGAGGCTAAAAAAGTCCTAGTTCAAATCCAATGGAAAGTATAGTGCTGCAATGCCATGCTTCTTCTTAGATGGTATTTGACAGAGGGGTGTGTGCTACCTCACCACCGCGAGTCCAGGCGATTTGCATACTAAAAACCTTCCTTATTTTGTTGCAAAGGCCAAAATGCATTTTCTTTGATGTACTTGATTGCGCGCTGAGTTACTAAAGTGTAGCGCTTTTGGCATTTGTCAATTATTGGACCAGTAATAGATGGGGGTGGGAGACCAATTAGGGAAGCAGATTGCGTGCGGTCTTCATTCGGATTCCTGACGATTTTTTTGTGGACTGGGGGCCTGGCACTGTCCAATAGCATGCCCTTGGAGTGGTGCAGCACTGACATATTGTATTCAGTCCAATTGTGTGCTGGGGAGCACTGTCCATCCGTTTCATTACCTTTTTGCAGTTTTAGAAAAGTCAGAAATTTTTCCATCCCAATTTTTGTTACCTCGATCACCCAGTCTTCAAGCACTTTTGTCTTAGACACTCGTGACTGCACGATTCCCTGGTTACTGAAACACACCTCAGTGCTCTCATTTGGTTTGCCATATTTACCTGCTAAGAAGGCTATGTATTCCAGGTCTTTGCCCTTTATGTGTTCTATTCTTGGACTGAGCTGCATATCCTTCTATGTTGCTCCCGTTGAGGACATTCCAAAGCTACAGGAAAAAAAGGAAAAGAAACAGACGTGCTACCCCATTATGTCTCTCCTTTCCCCTTCTTACAGTCAGCGTCATTTTCCGATGACCCCGACGTCAACACAAATTAAAGAGATAGCAGCCTCCTTAAAGAAGTTGATCTGGTTGGTGTGAGATCATCACAGGAAGACACTGCAAGGGATGAGTCCCCTTTAAGAAAACGCTCAGAGGGGTACGTGGCAGCGCCCGACACTGAAAATGCCGGAAGAGACTTAGGCACACAAGGCCAAGAGAGGAGACATGCCGAAGGTGATCACGTATCAGGACAAGAGCCGACAAGTGTGTACCTGATCAAGAATGGCGAATGGGAGAGAACCAGACAGCTTCGAGAGCAGTCCCGCCACGTTCCAGGATGGCCGTGGTTCTCGCAGGTGCATGGCCATTTACGAGCTTGTTCAAATAAAAGGGAAAACCTAACTCCGGGAGGTTTGGGGCGTGGGTAAGTTGAGTGAGGAAGAGGAACGGATAAGTTACTCTGACACCCCGAATAAAGGGCAACAAAGGAGTTTCACTGGTGACGGTTGGGTGAAAGATAAAGAAAGTTATTCCCTCACTCCCAGTCCTAAATTAATAATGTAGATGAATGAAAGGAAAGGATCAATTATTTACCTGAGCCATGTTTTCTTCTCCAAGGGACGTCAGCATTGACAGGACCCACAGGAGGCTGATCCTAAAAAAGAGAGAAGGAACATTATTCCATATAAACTACTATATCGATAAAAGAAAAAGAAAAAGAAAAGAAAACTTATAAGAAGGAAGATTTTGTTTTTTACTATTCTTATTGCACTACCGGGGTCTTAACTACAGTGTGACAAATTTGGTGCCGAAACCCGAGAGATTTCCATTTGGACTGTCAAAATGGAGAACCTTATACAACATTTAATCAGGGGACAGGAGAAACTAGAGTGGGCACTGGAGCGACAAATGACATCCGCACAAGGTGAACGGGACCTATTTAAAGCATCAATGACTCAACAAGTGGAATGCATTCAAAAGGTCACAGACCCAGTACAGTACACGGGTGCATGTACCTCAAGGGGCCCAAGCAGGGTACCCAAATATCACTCTTCAGAAATATATTCCCGGAGAGGACCCGGGTAAGTTTTTGTTAAACTTCGAAAGGGCCGCAAGAGCATGCAGATGGCCGGAGGCCAAGTGATCGTGAGGTTCCGTGACAATCGGAACGACATTTTTGATATGTTCGAATATGGACGAGTTTGGTATCTACGAACCGCAAATGACGAGTTTAGTGGGTGTACGCGTTTTCGCTACGCTACTATGTATGGTTCGTCTTATTTGTGGGTATGTCCATCTGAATCCTCGGGTTCCATTTTAGATACGGCGTCCATTTTGTCTCTTGCCCTCAAGTAGCCAGCGAACGGACACTGTCCGCTTCGTGACCCTGGGATTCCCAAGCTTTCGTGGAGGACACATGTTCCTTTGAAGGTGTTTTTATGATGAGGGGGATGACACGGCAAGGGCAGATGGCTCCGCTCGAGGCTCATCTTGCCGTGCTAGTGTATTGTTTCAGTCATGCATACATTAGGCACGAGTTCTATGATCCTGCAATCAAGTTCCCGGTATTACCCTCTAACACTGTTTTCTAAACTGTTATGCATCCTTGTCTTTTCCTTTGCATCTGTTTTTGTCCCCTCCTCTAATTCGTTACGGTCAGAATGGAATGTGCTTAATGTGCTTTTACAGTTGAGAACCGGCAATGCTGCTGTAATTATGTTTCGGGTTTGTGAAAACATGAATGCGACCTTTTTGAACTTTACTGTGGGAACTGAGTTGTAACCTTTTGTCTGCCATGTTGTGCAATGACCAAAATGTGTATAAAAGGAGCGATCCACTTGTGCAATTTGAAGCAGCCTCCCAGAACCTACACGCTTTGTACTTCTAGTGATTTCTGTATCCCTGCAGTAAAATAAATGCTGATCTTTGACGCCGCAGGGAAGTGTCCCGTGTCTCTGTGTTTTGTACGCCGGAACAGGTAACTCACGAAGGTTTCAGGTGTTGTCCCCTGGCACCGCTGGGTCTTAGAATAGCCCAGTCCTTCAGTTGGCGCCCAATGTGGGGCGACATTAGCGGTACCGGTCCAAAGCCCGACGATCGTGAGGAACTTCGTGTGAAATCTCCGAGGGAAGGTGCACCCCGCTTCATCGATCGAGTTGTCGAAATAAGTGGCCCGAAGACTTTTCCCGCGAAGATTCCCGCCTCCTGACGGCTGCGACGGACTGATGCCCTGACTGTCGCCCTGTTTTGGCGCCTGGCGTAGTCCTTTGTACGGCGAGACGATAGACGGGCCTTCCTGGTGACGCCATTGCTCTTTCAGTTAAGTATTTGTGGGTCGCTCCCGAAGTAGACTTGGTTGTTTGCATGGTTCCATTGCATTTGTGGTTCTTAGTTGTTGGGTTTTATTTGACAATTGCAATTGCCAAAAACCGAGGGTCTTGCATTTTTGCGAGGACATCGTAATTCGATAGCCCTTGAAGTTTGTAAACTCGGTTAGTGTGCACGATGTCTGGCCGTAGTACTTTGTTTGGTTTCTTCAAATGTTGCAGCACGGATTCCCGACTGGAGGATTCATGTCCGATACCTCCCGTTGGAACTCCGATTTATGAACTCTATAGTCGCCATGGAGTAGGTCCTATCGTATATAATGAATGTTGGATTCGATATACTAAAAAAGATGGTGTTCTTAATTGGCCACCTCATGGTAGTTTCGAAACTGCAATATTAGATAATCTTGAAGCTAAATTATTTAAGAAGAAGGCTAGGCCGGCCATGTTTGATTCCTTTCGGTTATGGCGTAAAGCGGCCAAGCAGAAAGAAATTAAACAGTCTAAGAAAAATAAGAGAGAAGGTGTTATTGCGGTAATGCGAAATGCTGAACAGTATCAGCGAGACAAGGATGAGAAGGAGCAGGAAGTTTCTGCTAGATTGCATCATATGGCGGTGGATAAGTGTTATCCGGTTCTACCATCTAGTCCTGATAAGATGGGAGAAGAAACGGTCGAGGATCCCTTATTGTCTTATCTATTGAAATCACCACCTCCCTATGCACCAGATACTCTGGGTCCTGTGATTCCTCCTGCTCCCCAACCTGCTGTCTTGGCGGCTGCTGGACAGCCTGTTGTTCCTCCTGTTCTTCCGAATCCCCTTGTACCGCAAATCGTTCATCCTCCGCTACCCGCTGTTCTCCCTATTACTCCTTTGCCTGTACCTTTTCAGCCTATTGTTGCTACTACTCCTGCTATCTCGACTACTTCTACTATTTCTACAGTTACCCCTAATGTAGTTACCCCTGCACTTCCTTCTTCTTCCCCTTCTGTCCGTAGTCGCATATTTAATGCTGTCGTTAATCTCTATTCACCGCTTTTTGGGCCGATACTTGGGTCCGATCTTTCCGATGTCTCTCAGAGACGTAGCCAAATTCCTGATGGTAGAGAACGTGAGTCGTTAGTGAAACTGGCGCGTAAATGGATTAGTTATCCTGCAAAGTACACTTCGCGCATAGTTTTCGAGACGTTTTCTTAGTTTAATGAGCCCACACAAAGATTTGTGTACGAGGAGATGTGTAAATTTTTGAGAGAAGTGTTGGATACTGATGCGGTAGACAATGTACTGCCCGAGATTACTGAACTTCAGAACCAATTTTCAAGTGGTATGATTGTGGGTGCTAAAGTTCGACATGCTTTAGAGCGTCTGTTATCTTTTCGATCTGCGGTATCCCCTCGGGCATTATTTAGGGATGAAACTGAGGAGTGGCTGGCACAACCTGGTCAGTACCCTATGCGGGAAGTTCCCCCAGTGTGGATGCCCGGTGATCCTGCTGCTGTCCCTGCTATTCTACCACACTTTCAGAGAGTTTGGATACACCTCCCATGGAAGCGATTAGAAGTTTTGCAGGTGAAGCAAACTTTGCCTGACCCTCGCAAAAATCCGGCAGGTTATCATAAAGAGTTATCCCAATTAGTGGACGCTACTATTATGAACCTTGCCGACATCGACATGTTGTTCGGTAATGTAGTACCTCAACCGATTTGGGCGAAAATCCGCCAAGAGAATCACGTAGCCGAGTTAGGCAGTGATTGGGCTGCTCTTGCTGCGGCTGACGCCCGGCAAGTTGGTGGGGCTAAACCTGAACAGCTCATTGAGAATCTGCCTCAGAGGATAATTACACTTATGAAGACGCTTATGCCAGCAATGAGAGTTAACTGGGACAAATTGTCCGCGTGCAAACAGAAGAAGGACGAGAGTGTCTCCGATTTCTTTACGAGATTTGAGGAGGCATTCATCGATCACAGTGGTCAGGATATGAGCACTGAGGGAGGTCAGCGACTGTTTGTTGATAAATTTGTATCAAATCTGCTGCCTGACCTAAGCAACAAATTGAAGAATTCTAAAAGTTTGTGGGCCGTGTCTACCACTGCTCAAATATTAGCTACGTCCCAATACTACGAAAATAGGGAGAAAGAGGAAAGCGAACGTGCAGATAAGAAAACTAAAGATCTAAAGGTCTTATTGCAGCAAGCGTATCCCCCACGTTCGAATCAGAATGACTCGCAACAGCAAAATCGATTGCAGTCACAGTTTACTAGGTCACAGCCGCGTATTGCCTCCTCTACACCACGACCTATGTTGGGGTATAATCAATGTGCATATTGTAGGGGTGAGGGCCATCTGAAGTTTAATTGTCCAGTCTTGCGTGACCGAAACAATGGCGTTTCGGCTCGAGGAGGTCGTAGTGGTCCTCAACAAGCATCACGTGGTAGAGGTCGCGGTGTTACTCAGAATCAGGATGAACGTTTTGCCGCTTCAGCAGACTCGCAAAATTTCTTTGATCGACGCGATTTATCGGCGGGTAGATCTACACAGTATCATGTGGAGGACTATTATGTCGAGCATGATGTTGTTGCTGACGGTAATTATTAGGACAGCCATAGACAAAGGAAGGGAGTGGTATCAATTCCGGTTGATCAGAGAGGGCCTTACGTTACAGTTGCAACAACGGGCGTAGTTGAACCTTTTCTGTAAGATACTGGTGCAGCGAAAAGCTAAATCATGCATTCGAAACTCCCTGGCGCGCCTTTGTCTGGCTTAACGAATGTTTCCGTTGGATTCTCTGGCGCCCCTGTTAGCAATCCAGTTTCTTGTCCGTTGCCCCTTACGATTGGGTCTCGCGAGTTAGAAGCTCCTTTGCTTTTGACTACTGGTTGTGGTGAGAATCTTTTGGGCCTGGATTTGTTGAAGCGGTTGCACGCGACTTTGTACTGCTCTCCTGCGGGAGTGGAACTTACGTTGGGTCGGAAAGTGATCTCGCCTATGTATTTGTTGACTGATAAGCTCCCATCGGAATTGAGTTCTCTTCCTAAGTCTTTGTGGGCGACGGGTCGCAACGATGTGGGCTTGTTGGAGATACCGTTACGTTGTTCAGTTGAAGTCACATGTGCGATTACCACGCATTCCCCAGTATCGTATCTCTCTTGATGGAGAGCGAGCACTATTAGCGATCATTTATGATTTGATCGATAAGGATGTCATCGCAGAAACTCGGGGTAACGTGTGTAATAGTCCTGTGTTACCTATTTTGAAACGAACTGATCCATCCAAGCCTCCTGTGTATCGTTTTGTTATTGATTTGAGGGAGGTAAATAAAATTGTGATTCCACAGTTTCCCGTGGTACCTGACATTACGGCTTTGCTGACTCTGATTCCAGCTTCTGCATCTTGGTTCTCGGTAATAGATCTGAAGAATGCCTTCTTTAGCATTCCGATTGCTGAGGAAAGCAGAGATTTATTCGGTTTCTCATTAGGTGGTCGCAGTTTCAGGTTTAAACGCGCCCCTCAGGGCTACTGTGAAAGTCCATCGATCTACAGCCAAGCTC
Source organism: Triturus cristatus (assembly GCF_964204655.1). NCBI lineage: Eukaryota > Metazoa > Chordata > Amphibia > Caudata > Salamandridae > Triturus > Triturus cristatus. Next base: position 538,348,894 of record NC_140591.1, read on the forward strand.
TTAAGAGTCAACTTGATGCGTTTGTGTTACCGGCTGGTACGGCTTTGATTCAGTACGTTGATGATCTGTTGGTAGCTGCTGACACTGAACAGATTTGCAAAACTGCCACAGTATCACTGTTACAGCATCTATGTGATTTACATCACAAGGTGTCACCTTCTAAATTGCAATATTGTTGTCAAGAAGTAACCTATCTAGGTCACTTATTGTCTAAGGATGGGAGATGGTTGACCCCAGAAAGAATTGCAGCGATCGCCCGAATGACTGTGCCAACAACTCAGAGAGATGTGCGTGCCTTTCTAGGTATCACGTCATACTGCAGACAGTGGATCCCGAATTTTTCACTGTTGGCGAAGCCATTGATAGCTCTTACGTGCAAGGATGTTTCGACTCCTTTGCCATGGACGGAAGAATGTCAGAAAAGTTTTTCTGAACTGCGTGATGCGTTGTGTTCGGCTCCTGTGTTAGGTCCTCCTGATTACAGTAAACCATTTACACTATACGTTCACGAGAGAGAAGGTTGTGCGTTGAGTGTTTTGGCGCAACAATTTGGTGGTAAGCAGCGTCCATGTGCATATTTTTCCTCGACCTTAGACCCGGTAGCTAGAGCGTTGCCGAGTTGCTTGAGAGCGACAGCGGCAGCTGCGGTGTATATTCGACAATCCGCAGGTCTGGTTATGGATAATATGCTTACGGTGATGGTTCCGCATGCAGTTGACACTCTCCTGAATCGTACAAAAACTCAACATCTGACGAGTGCAAGGTTGTCCGGTTACGAGTTAACACTTTTGGCTAGCCATATACAGATCAAGCGTTGTAATGTGCTGAATCCGGCGACATTGTTGCCGACTAATGTGGAAACAGATGATGTACCACCACATGATTGCTATTTGCGAACCGAAGAAGAAACGAAGGGTCGTGTGGACCTGAAAAACACTCCATTGACAGACCCCGATGGCACTTTGTATGTTGATGGTTCATGTTTTAAGTTGCCGAATGGTGATGTGACGACTGTGTATGCTGTAGTGACGTTGAGTACGGTTGTGGAAACTGCGAGATTGAGTCAGAATTCAGCGCAAGCGGCAGAGTTGATTGCGTTGACGAGAGCGTGTGTTCTGTCTAAAGGAAAGCGAGTGAATGTATTTACCGACAGTCAGTATGCATTTGGTGTTGCACATAGCTTTGGCCGATTGTGGAGAGAGAGATGATTTATGACATCGCATGGTACGAAGATCCAACACGGACAGCTTGTGAACGATCTCTTGGATGCACTTACATTGCCTAAACAAGTGGCAATTATTAAATGTAGTGCGCATCGGAAAGTTACGGATGATGTTGGTCGTGGTAATGCATTTGCGGATGAGATTGCTAAGGAAATGGCTAAGAATCTTGCGTCCCGAATGTATGTTACGAGTTCAGTGAAATGGCCGACGGAGACTGGTATGTGTTAAGACACTGTTGAGAGCGTGAAAGCAATTCAGAATGAGGCCACTAAAACTGAAAAGACCAAGTGGAAAGAAAGTACGGGAAAGTTAGACACCCATGGATGTTGGGTTGATTTGTCGGAATGTCAGAGGTGGATGTTACCAGATGCATATGTGCTAGCTGTTGTGACTATGGCTCACGGTTTGTCACATATTAGCGCAAAAGGTATATGTAAGTTACTATCTCCTGTATGGAAGAATGATGGTATTGCTAAATGTGCTGAGAGGGTGGTTAAGAATTGTATGGTGTGTTTGATGTATAATCCTGGCAAAGGCACTCCCACTCCACCTGGCCATTTTGCCCCTCCTACATGTCCCTTTGAGGTTATCCAGCTGGACTTCATCCATATGGAGAGATGCAATAACCTGAAGTACGTTTTAGTTGTGGTGTGTGCGTTCTCCAGATGGATAGAGGCCTATCCTCTTAAGGATAACACTGCCCTGTCCACAGCGAATGTCCTACTGAAGGAATATTTTCCTCGGTATGGAATGCCACGGATTGTGTGGTCAGATAACGGAAGTGAGTTTGTGGGAAGCGTGATGCAGAGTGTGTGTAAGGGCCTTGGAATTCGACAGAAATTCCATAGCGCCAATCTTCCTCAAGCAGCAAGTTTGGTTGAAGGGTACAATGGTACTCTGAAACTGAAACTTGCAAAGATACAAGCTACGACTGGTCTATCATGGCCTGATGTTTTGCCTCTAGCTCTCTTGTCGATCAGGGCGACTGTACACTCTCGAGTAGGGCTTAGCCCATATGAGATTGTGTTCGGCCGCCCTGCAAACATTTGGGGAGTCCCGAGGCCTAAGGCCTTTGATAGCCTTGAGTATCCAATGTTGATTGATTATCTTCATGATCTGACTGCTAAACTAAGGTTAATTCATCAACAGGTCTTTGAAGCTTTGCCGGCACAGACAGAGGGTCCTGGACATCGGCTCCAACCGGGTGACTGGGTTGTTACCCGAAATTTTGGTAGAAAACGTAACTTGGAGCCAAGATTTGTGGGCCCCTACCAAGTGTTGTTAGCTACGAGGATTGCAGTTCGGTTGGAAGGCAGAAAGAACTGGGTGCATGCTGCCCATACCAAAAAGGTTGTGATCCCTTCAGATAATTGGGTGAGAACTGCTATTGCGACAGCAGAAACCGAGACTCCTCTACGTTATGTGCCGTTCAGCGATGCTCAACCTATGATAGACAATTCATTGCAGCCAGATACATCTGTTGAGTCATCAGTTTTGGAGAACTCGAGGCGTGAATCATCATCTGATCGATTGAACACTGTTTCATCAGCTGAACGATTATTTGAAGAACAGACTCGACCTGGAAGAAGCCGATATTTTCTTCGTTCACGCGACAAAGACTAATACAATTTTTCTGTATTTTCCTTTACTGTTGCCACGAACATTGCCCGATTACATCCTTCGCTGATTGTTGTATTTCTTTTTATGTGTACTTTTTACAGCTAAGAGATTTCTATTAAATTGTAAGGAAACCTATCATCCGGGTTAACCGTAGGGCCGTGCGGGTACTTCCTTCTGTTTAGCAGGTTCCGGACATTAGGTCAGTTACCCTTTGTCGATTCCTGGGAACTCCTGGGAGTTGATAATCGCTACTCAGAACGAAGTGCGTCAAGAACGTACGGACGGTTTTTAGAGGATGGCATTCTCTAAGCTGTTGGAAGTAGAAGGGATGTCGGCGCAAAGATCAAAATTGCATAAGATTGTGCGAACAAAACGTTTTTTGTTTCAGGTATTTCTATTGTTTTTGACTGTTTCTATGCTATTGGTGGGAGGAGTGTATTTTGGGATACAGTTGTTATTGCCTTCCATTTTGCCTACTTTTCCTCCTGGACTGAGTACTATTACTACTGTTTCCCCACATTCCTTTCATCCTCTGCCCCAACATGAACAGGTTAGACGTGCGGAATTTATGAATAACTCTTTCGTTCAGCTCTTGCATCAGCATCAGTTGGTGATGAACACTACCAACTGTTGGATGTGTGGGTTAATGCCACATACCATGGATAGAGGTATTCCGTATTTGGTTCTTCCTTACAGTTCCCAAGGGTCAGCACGGGCATTCCAAACTATGTTCCGTAGTGCACTAGATTCCTACCCCAGTCGAGAGCCACGTTCCGCAAACTTTGGTCCTGGTCCGTACCACAAGCCGTTGGCAATAGCGATTGCTGATTTGGATAGAGATATTATCGATGTATCGCTTATTCCAGATGAAGAGGTACGAGCATATCAAGATCTGAGTGAGACTGAATATAGCATGTCAGTGGGTGATAGACAGCTCAAGAGCTCGTCTCCAATATGGATTGTTCCCCACCTCGGTAATTTCTGCTTGAAAGGTCTTGGTCGAAATCCGAGAGCCCAGCTTGGAGAGAGTGCTTGTACTGACACATACGTTCTACCGATGCTCTCTTCCCCTGTTTTCCTGACTGCCAAGGGTACCTATTTCGTATGTTATGAGCGTGCATATACATGGTTGCCCCGTGACTTCTCGGGTACCTGTTATATTGCGAATCTTTTGCCACCGACGTTTACGGTTGCCTCAGACTATCACAAAACTAGAGTTGTGAGAGGCGTTGTCAGCAAAGGGGATACTGCGGGTCAAGAAGCAGGAGACTTCTTTAAGGGTTGCTTGCCATTTTGGGGACCTATTGTCAATAGTTGGAACCTGAGACAGTTGACCCGTGTGGTAGAATTGACTGCTAACATAACTGCGAGTGCTCTTGGTAATTTGACAGCGGAACTTCAGGCGGATAGACTTATGACGTTGCAGAACCGGATGGTTCTAGACGTTATTCTTGCAGATAGAGGTGGTGTGTGCAAAGTAATTCATTCGAGCTGTTGCATTTTTATTCCTGACAACGCTCCAACCGTTTACCAAGCCATCTCAACGTTGCATAAAATTTCCGAGTCCATACACGTGGACGAGGGTAATTGGACGCTTCTAGGATGGTTTTGGGGCCTGATATCAACTTGGGGTTGGAAGATTCTGATGATCGTAGGGGTTGTTGTAGCGTTTCTATTCACGTGTTGTCTTTGCGTACAGTGTGGTCCGGCCTTATGTGGCCTCTGTGCTACAACGTGTATAAGACGGCCATCAGTTACCAAAGAGACGTTGATGGATAGAATGATGTTTCAGCAACAACTGAACAATTTGATGAATATCGAAATCGATTCTGATCTCGACTAGTGCTTGCTTACATGAGGGCAAAAGGAGCGTCTGAGGTTCCGTGACAATCGGAACGACATTTTTGATATGTTCGAATATGGACGATTTTGGTATCTACGAACCGCAAATGACGAGTTTAGTGGGTGTACGCGTTTTCGCTACGCTACTATCTATGGTTCGTCTTATTTGTGGGTATGTCCATCTGAACCCTCGGGTTCCATTTTAGATACGGCGTCCATTTTGTCTCCTGCCCTCAAGTAGCCAGCGAACGGACACTGTCCGCTTCGTGACCCTGGGATTCCCAAGCTTTCGTGGAGGACACATGTTCCTTTGAAGGTGTTTTTATGATGAGGGGGATGACACAGCAAGGGCAGATGGCTCCGCTCGAGGCTCATCTTGCCGTGCTAGTGTATTGTTTCAGTCATGCATACATTAGGCACGAGTTCTATGATCCTGCAATCAAGTTCCCGGTATTACCCTCTACACTGTTTTCTAAACTGTTATGCATCCTTGTCTTTTCCTTTGCATCTGTTTTTGTCCCCTCCTCTAATTCGTTACGGTCAGAATGGAATGTGCTTAATGTGCTTTTACAGTTGAGAACCAGCAATGCTGCTGTAATTATCTTTCGGGTTTCTGAAAACATGAATGCGACCTTTTTGAACTTTACTGTGGGAACTGAGTTGTAACCTTTTGTCTGCCATGTTGTGCAATGACCAAAATGTGTATAAAAGGAGCGATCCACTTGTGCAATTTGAAGCAGTCTCCCAGAACCTACACACTGTTTACTTCTTGTGATTTCTGTATCCCTGCAGTAAAATAAATGCTGATCTTTGACGCCGCAGGAAGTGTCCCGTGTCTCTGTGTTTTGTACGCCGGAACAGGTAACCCACGAAGGTTTCAGGTGTTGTCCCTGGCACCGCTGGGTCTTAGAATAGCCCAGTGCTTCAATCGTTTTTTCTAGTCCCCTTTTTATCAGGCGAAGCCCAGGTGACGTGTCAGGTTGCAACCCCACCAGAAATGCTTCCTATAAGGAGATTAAGAAGGTCTTATTAGACCATCCGGGTATGGACCTGGAGGCGTACAGAGTGAGATTCAGGAAAAAAGAGGCTCTCCGGGAGATAATCCAAAAACCCTATTTTTCAAATTGAAAGCTGCAGCAGATAAATGGCTCAGGCCACAAGAAAGAAGCAAAGAAGAAATAATGGATCTTATCTATCTAGAACAATATCTAGATGCTCTTCCGTACACTACCCAACAACTTCATCTCACAGTTGAGCAAGCCATGGATATGGCAACCACTTTTTCACAGGCTCAACCAAAATCCCTTTTTGGGGAACCAGAGAGGCAATATCGTCCCTCATCAACACATGGAAAAGGAGAAAAAAGAATCCCAAGACCCTTATAGAACCACCCAAAGGTGAGCATCAAAGACAAAGTTTCTGCCCTCTAGGGGTCCACAATATTTTGATTGGGGTGAATGGAGGCACATAGCTAGACTCTTCCTGCAGAAGAAGCAAACGGCGGAACTAATTAACAACATCTATTTACCCCGGTCCCTTTTATACATGGAAGACATAGGTTCCTGGTTCTACGTAATTCTTTTCGTCAATGGGGAAGAGGTTTCTTCCTTATTAGATTCAGGCTGTCGTCAGTCAGCAATACAAAAACTCTTACTACAAACCTCCCAAATACACCCTGATGCCCATGTACCTATACACTGCATTCACAGTGATATTAAAATATATCCCTTAGCAAGTATCCCAGTCCAAACATCAAAAGGGCCACTGATGCAGATAGATGTAGTGGTGATGGATACTCTTCCTGAAAAGTTTATCCTAGGAACAGATAATCCTACTTTGCTTAACCTTATCGTAGAAAGAATCAAACAACAAGTGACCAACCAAACTCCCACCCCAAACTTATTTACGCAAGCCCCGTGGGCTTCTGACAGATATTTTTGGATTCCTCAAACCCAGTATCCTACCCTTAGGGCAGCCTGGCAACAAGCGGAAAAGTCTTCCTCTCCCTCTAAAATCTGTTACACCCACTTCTTCATCAAAAACGGTTTGCTATACCAGCTGGGGAAACAAGATGATCTTCCCCAGTTGGTGTTACCCCAATCATTCCATGAACAAGTACTCTCTTTTACTTAGACCCACCTCCTCGGCCGACATTTTGGAGCCCTGAAACAACTCAAACTGTTTTAAGACATTTTTATTGTCCTGGAATCTTTTCCAATATCACCAAATACTGTGAGGAGTATGAAGTATGCCCCAAAAATAAAATCCTATAGACCTCCTTCGGTACCCCTGCAACCCATACCGATAATAGGGAAACCATTTGAGAGAATGGGCATGGACCTTATAGGTCCCCTCCCTAGGATCTAAAAAGGGAACTTATATGCATTGGTAGTAGTAGATTATGCAACAGGGTACCCGGAAGCGTTTCCCCTAAGAACTCCTTCTACCACTCACATAAGCGCTAACATATTAGAACTCTTCTCCAGAGTAGGATTTCCCCAAGAAATCCTAAAGGATCAAGGAACTCCTTTTGTGTCCCGTTTTATGGTTTCAAATTTGTAAAACCCTCGATATCTCTCAAATAAAGACATTGGTTTATTACCTACAAACATACGGTCTATGTGAGAGATATAACGCCAAATTAAAACTAAGTACCAAGAAATTGCTGACAACTGAAGGAAAAGAGTGGGACCTTCTCCTACCCCTCGCAGTCTTTGTCATCAGAAACCAAGCACAAAGCAGCCTCAGAGCTTCTCCCTATCAACTCCTCTATGGGAGACAGCCATAAACTTTACTAGAGATGAAAAAAGAGGCTTGGGAACAGGAGAACCTTCAAGATACCCAAAATCTCCAGGATTGCACTCAAGGGTTAAAAACTTGTCTAAATAAGTTAAGAAACTTTGCTCATGCTAATCTCAAAAAAGCCCAAAAACGTCAACAAACCATCTATAATCGTGGAAAAAAATTCAGACTTCTAGAAATCCACGATTGGGTGTTAGTGCTTCTGCCCGCCTCCATAACAAAAAACAACCAGAGTGGAAGGGCTCTCATGAGATTGTAGACAAAATCGGCCTTACAACATATAAAGTACAAATCTCTCCATGAAAAACACAAACTTATCATATTAACGTTGGTTAGGAACCCCTCCAAAGAACAACAGTCTTGTATTCCCAGATTCAGTTGCTTCTTCCCTGAACCAACTGGTTATTAATGAAGCCTTCACCAAAGTCCCCAAAAACTTTCCCAAACCACTTTTGCTCCCGTCATTTCCAATATCCCGGTGTAAAACAACCCTGCTTGAACACTCCAAAAACACTCCTCCAGGGAAGGTAGTGAAACAACGCCCTTACTGAATCCCAGCAGCTAGACTAGGAGCTATATCCACAGAGAAATAAAACATGTTAAAAATGGGAGTTATAAAGCCATCACAGAGTAAATGGTCTTCTCCCATTGTCACTGTGCCAAATCCTGATGGTTTGATCCATTTTTGCATCGATTTTAGGGCAGTCAATGCCATATCGAAATTTGACTCATACCCACTCCCCAGAATTGATGAGCTAATTAAAAAACTTGGAGAGGCTCAGTTTATTTTTTACCATTGACCTAATCAAAGGGTATTGACAGGTGGCCTTAAGGGCTGAGGACCAAGAAAAAAAAGCTTTCAGTACCCCTGCTGGCCTGTTTGAATTCAAAGTACTACCTTTTGGCTTACATGGTACCCCTGCTACCTTTCAAAGGCTCATGAATAAAGTGCTGAACGATCATCAGTCCTATTCATCGGCTTATCTAGATGATATCATGGTATTTATTCCCAGTTGGGAACCACATCTTTTGCACTGCCGAAGGGTCTTTCAAGCCTTACGATCTGCAGGTCTCCATATCAATGCAAAATAATCTAAAGTAGGCTTCAACAAAGTTCGGTACCTGGGTTACCTCCTGGCAAATGGTATTATTTCACCCCAACAAGAAAAGGTCAAGACCATCCTAAACCTCCCTTCCAGACTAATAAAAGAGATATTCAAGCCTTTTTAGGTTTATTAGGATATTACCGTAGATTTATAGCTCTGTATTCTGAGATCGCAGCCCCTTTGACAGATCTGTTAAAAAAATATGTAAAAACGAAGGTTCTCCTAAACCCCGCTTTGTCAGCCCAAAGGTATTTCAAGAGCTCAAATGAGCCATAGCATCTAGCCCCATCTTGATAACCCCGAACTTCATAGAACTATTCATATTACAAACAGATGCTTCTGACAAATGGTTAGGTGCTGTCCTCTCCCACAAAACTAAGGACGGTGTCGAACTCCCGGTACTGTTCATTAGTCGAACATTTTACCCCCGTGAGCAGAAGTACCCAGTCATCACAAAACAGTGCCTCGTCATTAAGTGGGCTGTAGATCAACTAAGGTACTACCTTAAGGGATCACCCTTTATCTTGTACACTGACCATTCGCCCTTGCAATGGATGAGTCTAAACAAAGGAAATAATACCTGATTTTACGTTGGTTCTTATCCCTACAACCTTTTGTGTTTGAAATCAAGCACCGAAAATGTAAATGCCTATTTTCTCTCCCATTTTCTTTTCCCCGATGGGAAAAAGACTGGGGGTGAGGTATGTCAAAAGGGGCCTGTAGACAGCAAAGCGACAGAAGGAAAAGAAAAAGAAACAGATGTGCTATCCCCATATGTTTCTCCTTTCCCCTTCTCACAGCCAACAACATTTTACGATGACGTCAACACAAATGAAAGAGATAACAAACTCCTTAAGGAAGTCGATCTGGTGGGCGTGAAAACATCACAGGAAGACACTACAAGGGACAAGGCCCCTTTAAGAAAATGCTCGGAGGTGGACCTGGCAGAGCGTGACCCTGCAAATACCTGAAGAGACTTAAGCCCAGAATGTCGAGAGACAAGGCAAGCCAAAGGTGATCACGTATCGGGACGAGAGCCGACAAGTGTCTACTTGATAAAGAACAGCAACTGGGAGAGAACCAAACAGCATCAAGAGGAGCCTTGCCATGTGCCAGGAGGGACGTGGCTCTCGCAGGAACCTGGCCTTTTATGGTGCTCGTTCCAATAAAAAGGAAAAGCCTGACACCGGGAGGTTTGGGACGTGGGAAAGTTGGGGAGGAAGGGGGACAGATGAATTACTATGACACCCAGAATAAAGGCAAACAAAGGAGTTTCACTGGTGACGGTTGGGTGAAAGAAAAGAAAGTTTTCCCCTCACTCCCAGTCCTAAACTAATGATCTAGATAAAGGAAAGGCTAAATGACTTACCTGAGCCATGTTTTATTCGAGGGATGTCGGCGGTGACGGGACCAACAGTAGGCCGCTCCAAACACCCTAAAAAAGAGAGAAGAAGCTTTATTACATATAAACTAGGGGTGGGCGGAATTTGCGAAATCCACTTTTGCAAATTATTGCGAAAATGTTAAAAATTATCGCAAACACGCAAGAATATCGCGAAGATGCAGAAGTTTTTCCCGCATGTTCGCAAGATTTTCTGCATGGTTGAGGCTCGCCAACTTACCCATGTGGTTGCTCGCGGGAGCGGCCATCTTGTTTTCAGATGTCTCGCGGTGCATGATCGCGAGAAGAATGACGTGATCGCGCGACGCATGACGTCACTGCGGGCGCGAACTGTCGCGAGACAGCGCAAATGGCTAAAAACAATACAACATCTCATGGAGAACGCGACCGGATCAAGAAAACTTGTCGGCGAACGCAGGGATTCAGGTAAGGCGATTTACAGCGCGAGCAAGAACCAAATTATCGCTAAGCTGCGGAATGCGGAAATTTTGACATTTTCGCGCTTTCCGCGGAACGCGAAAATGCCAAATTATCGCAATTTCCGCGAACGGAACGAAATTTTCACCCAGACCTAATATAAACTACTATATCTATAAAAGAAAAAGAAAATAAAACTTATAAGAAGGAAGATTTGGGTTTTTACTATTCGTATTGCTTCACCGGGGTCTTAACTACAGTATGACACCATGCATAATGCAGAGTTTTGCCTCGCCAGTATTTGTTCTTTTTTATGTTAAAGTATGGCTTGTCAGATTTGGCTGTCTGCCAGACTTTGTTGATAAAGAAAAATGATACATACTCAAATAATTCATACCTCTACAGTCACTGCTTGTTTGGATTATCAGTCATGCTTTTATTCAGCCCTTAGGACTGCATACATAGAGAGGGGTGTGTGTCAACCCACATTAGACATTAACATTGTCATTCATATTGCAAGTTAACCAGTAGCACAATCATTTGTTGTTTGGACAGTAAGGCACCATAAATGACATACATTTTTCATATTACATATAGATGCACTTTGGATGGGGCAAACTGTGACAGTGTACTTCACGCATGTCCTGCTATGACGGCTGTGGTGCCGCATATGATGGTTGACATATCAGAAATGCTCCTTCCGCATGGAAATGTCTGGCATGTACATTACTTTAATCAAGCATGATGTAGAGATACAGTGGTATAGCTTGGTCAATAAGATTGGGGGGTGTGACCTTCTGTTTTCCCAACGATCACACTGGGCTATCTTGTTAAAATACAATATATAAGAAGCAGGACATCAGTTGGGCTTACGGGCAGTGGAAAGAGAGAGGAGCACGTATTGTTAGGGGTACTTAAAACACATTTTCCTAAATAATCAAAATAAGTTAAGGCCTTCAAAACAGAGATGAGAGAGAGAGATTGTGTTTGTTTGTGTTTTTTTGTCAGTATGGCCAAGTAAAAATCCCAAGTGAAATCTGACAGACACTTCAGCATACCCAGCTGAAAACACTTGTATCCAACTATGTACAACAAAATACATATTTTAGGATAGGTAAATGTCCCAAACACCCCCCCTCAAGCTATGCCCCTGTATAGTTGGGGCATTGACCCTGTGGCTTACTAGTGCTGAAGTGGTTGGCTTAGGGAACAAGAAGATGTGCACTGGCGTGGAGCACATGCTGACTCCTCTAGTGTCCAATGTTGCCTCACATTGAGGTATTGAAACAGTGATATTCTGTTTTTATCACTGTGAAAGTCCTCAGTCATAACAAAGAACATGGCCAGTGGAATCATCTTTATTTGAAAAATTGCGCATTTCCATAGTGTCTGCACTTGACCTATTGAAGAGAGCTGGCGGCATGTTTGCCTGACACTAATAACTGAGCTTGATTTTGTTCTGTTGTGTTAAAGGCAATTGTAAAGCCTGAACACCTATCTGCTAACAGTGCCATGGACCTGAGGAACAAGTCTTAGGGACATAAAACAAGAGTCTGAGTTCACATGTGGTTTTTAAATAACCATGGACCAAATGCACAAAGAAGGGATTTGGTAAAAGGGTTCACAAATTGTGCACCAATTTTTACCGAATCTATTCTGTTTTTGAGAACCGAGCTATGCACTAATAGGCCAACTCACAAAATCACGATTCCTACCAGGTCGTAATTTGACGTACTTCATGATAACTCATGAGGTAAGTCACCCATCGCGACCCACTATGACTCATAGTTATCACATGGATGGTGGCCTGCTGATGTCAGTAGGCCAGCATGTCTGTGACTGATTTTAAATAAAGCATTTTTTTTAAAATGCAAGCAGTTTTACTGAAAGGAAAAAAAGATGCATTGCACACACAAAAAAAACTTTGTAGCTAACATTTCTTAAGGGTAGGCAGTGGTACACGTCCCTTTCAAATACTGAATCAGTATATAATCTCAAATCTAAATTGTTTCTTACATACCAAAATGCCTTTTTGCGGTCATAAATGGCCCAAATCTGCAAATTTGGCCATCTGTCAATACAAAACGTTTTGGTACATCTGGCCCTTTCTTAAAAACAAACAAATCCATTGTTTAGTAGAGACAAAGGAAGTTTGTTTCAACTGATAGTAGCCAAGAATAAGAAACGTGCTCGCCCACTCTATAACAAGCGATCATAGTGGCATGAGCCCAATAGAGGGTGGATCAGCATAGATTGCAGGATTGATCATAAAATGAATATTTGTTGTTAAAATAAAAAGGCTCAATCTTGTGTAGGGCTTAATATGTGAGGCAACGTGTCTTTAATAAAGCTAATTTGTGTATTGGGACCCACTGCAGGTCATTGAGATACTTTGAAATGTGCAGGCAAGTTGGAAAATTCCGTACACGTTTTTTTGTTGTTTTTTTTTTGCATCTTTTATATAGCGCGAACTCGACCCGAAGGTATTGGAGCGCTGTACATTAGCACCGTATTTACATTACATATTCAGGCACGGGGAGATTAAGTGATTTGCCCAGAATCACAGGATGTGGTCGCGACCTCGTTGCTCGAACCCAGGTTTCCTGCACCAAAGTCGGCAGTTTTCTGAATTACCTGAAGGTGATTAATAGGATGTATAGATGAATAGATGACTAGGGGGCATATGTATCAACATTTCCATTTGCGATTCTCAAATAGTGATTTTTTGACAATCGCTATTTGAGAATTGCAAAACGGGATGTACTTAAAAAATCGCACAAATTTTGAGATTTCTTAAAATTCCTTAATTGCGATTAGCAAATTGCGATATCGCAATTAAGGAATACCTTCCCATTCATTCCTATGGGCCAGGAGGCCCATAGCAATGAATGGGAAGTCCTTTTCAATTTGCGAATCGCTATTTGCTAATCGCAAATTGAGAACATTTTCAAAGGTGCAAGGGTGTCATGATGACACCCTGATGTACCCCTGAAATCAGCATGTGTGCACATATGGCGCACATACATGCCCTAAGGGCATGTATGCATGTCTGTGCACCAGATGGCACTTTGAAATATGCAAAAAAGTGCATGTTTCAAAGAAATTGCAATTTACCACCAACTTGAAGTTGGTGGTAATTTGCGATTTCTTAAGGAGAAATCGCACAACTTGGGTGCGTCTGACATTGAATTTAGGAAATCGCATTTAGCGATTTCTTAAATGCTTACGCAAACTTAAGAAATCGTAAATTTAGCGATTCCTTAAGATTGCGAGGCTGAAATGCCTCACACATCTCATTTTGCGATGTTGTATTAGCAAACGCTGTTTTTTTGCGATTCGCAGCGTTTGCAAATACAAAATCGCTTGATACATATATCCCCTGATGAAGGGTTTCCCGTAGTCTAATTTTGAAATGACTAAAGTCTTTAGTGCTATTAAGCATGGTAAAACTTGAGGTACAGATGTGTTTAACCAAAGAGGTCATAGCGAGTTGTTTGTCCAGAATAATGCCAAGGTTTCTAAAATATGTTACAGGTGCTGGAGCATTGCCCACGTTGTTTGGCCACCAGTGGAAGGCTCAGATATTGTTTGTAATACTGAACACGAGTGCCTCCCTCTTGTCATGGTGCAGTTGTAAGCATACAAGTGTGGAATTTAGACTGATTTCCATTACATTGGTAGAGAAGGACACTATGATTTGAGGGTCAACTGCTTAGGAGATGATATCAAAACCATACAGGTGAACACTTTCTGCCAGGGGATCAATATATATGTTGACAAGCATTAACCTTTGTAGTAATCTGTGAATTGTAAATTACATTGTGTTCTGCATTTATGGTTTTTCATGAATTGAGGGGCACAGAATGTCGGTTCTCTTGAGTCTAATTAGAATGTGTGAATTCAAGAAATGGTCAGTTGGTGAAGCTGGATTGCGCCACCAGCAGCTCACAACATTTACTCCAATAAATTGTACTGCCTTATAGTTTGACTCTTTTCACTTGACAGAACATTCTACAGAACCATTGGAAATTAGTAATATCTGTCCAAGAATTTTAGCACTGCCACTTTGGCTTTCTTCACTAGCGAGTCATGGCGGATTAGCGTTCCAGCTGCCGTACTTTCGGGATGTGCACAAACAACTGACGCAGATCGTAATCAGCCCATCAAGGAGTGGAAAAGCAGGGATTTGCATTCTAGTTTTCACATATGTTCAAAAAAAAGTAAACAACTGGCCAGATGCAACAAGAGTGCTACGGTAATGCGCACATCCTTTTTTCATAGCTACTGAGCTGTGTTGGTTTTATAGTGATCCAGCACTGACGTGTGAGTATTTAATTTTGGTGTCTGCATAAAATGTGACGCGTATTCAGGATTTATAATCTACACTAATTCAGTGACGCTCCTGAAAATGAGTTAAGCCTTTCACAAATATTATTTTTGAAAGGTATATTACCATGAGCAATGGGTAGTATGCATTGGATGGTGACAAAAATAACTTATTTATTTCTCAGAACCAGTTCAATTTACCATTTGCCTTTCTCATCTTGTGTGCAACCATGTCTCGTACTACAAAGGATAGAAGTACATTATGAGGATTTTTCTTGATCATTTTTGCCTGTGTCATCACCTCTCAAGTTAGCATATTCAATTAAAGCAAAGTATCAGATATTTTGAATCTTGTGCATGTCTATTTGTCCCATGAGGAATCTACTGTGCAGTCTGTCAGTCTACCACCTCAGGTTTTGCAGACACCTTCTGATCCTGATCCCCCATTGCATGGAAACAATGGTTTGGCATGTTTCAACATATTTAGTTGCAATCGGAGCACTACTTTCTGGACCAGAAAGGAAAAAATAGGTATGACTTCATTCATTGACTTTTGAAGGGAGAGCCATCTTAAAACATCTGCCTGAATAGTACTGGATGATGAGGATTAATTTGAGAAACGGTGAAAGACTAGAAAACAGCTTTAATGTTCAACCGAGTTTGGTAGTGTTAGACATGGGGGTCTCTAGTTGGCAGAGGTAGGTACCTTTTACCAAATAGGGACCCTTGCTTCTAGTCAGGGTAAGGGGAAACACACTGTAGATAAACCCTGCTAACACCCTTGGTAGCTTGGCACAAGCAGACAGGCTTATCCCCAAGGCAATGTGTAAAGTATTTGGGCCAACACCCACAGTAACACAGTGAAACACCACAAATGGACACCACACAGGTTGTTAAAAAAATAAAGTTATCTTTATCTAATTTTAGGCAAGACCAAAACAACAAAAATTCCAACATACACAGTAACTCTTCATTCAGAATGTTCTTGATAAAAACAAAGTGGTAGATTCTGTAAGTCTTTAGGCAAATATTGTGGGATTAATAGTTCAGTCTCAGGGTAAAAGGGAAACGTGTGCTGAGACTGTATGTCTCCTAACCATCAAGTGAAATATCCCTAGCGCTGATCTCTTTAGCACCTGCACCGTCCGGGTGTCAGAACAAATTACTCCGCACCGGTGCGCGGTGCTTCCCTGGGGCTTCAACGCCCCTTTTCACACATGAGGCTTCCTCTGTTGTCAGCCTCTCTGACACTGGTCCCCAGGTCCCCTCAGGACCAAAAAGAATGCTTGTGACGGGCCCCAGTATTGCGGAGATCACCCAGACAAGTTGGACATGTGGGGAATGCCCAGGAAAGAAGCACCGTCGGCCGCCTTGCGTTTGGCAGCTCCCTTCAGGCCCACATCCCGGCTAGAACAATACACCCCACAGCTGTTTCGTTCACAGGCTCCGATCGCTGATCTCAGCCTTACCTGCGGGGGTGACTTCCTTGGTGCAGTTCCCGACGGGGCTCTCCTCTTGACGACGCAGCCAGGGAGGAACGGGACAGCTCTCCTTGGTTTGAGTGCGGCTTTGCTTCTTCGGCTCGGCGATGATGTCCCGTTGGGCGGCTCCCTTCGCAGCAGCGCTGCCTCGTGGATGCGTCCCGGTTGCCAGGCGACGTCCAGCAACCGCAGATCACGACACAGCTCTTTCTCCCTCCAGTAGCAATCTCGCTGACGACTCAGGTCAGCGGCGGTGACAGGACACGGAGGCTCTCGCAGCTGGGTGCAGGCACAAGCACTCAGTGTCACAGGGCAAACTGGGGATTTGAAGCCCTTGGAAGCAGAGATAACTTAACGACTGCCACACGCTGGGTGCAGACACACGCACACAGTGGCTTGTTGACATTTCTGGGGAAACCTTTTATATCCCTGTTTTTCAGCAACATGAGGCCAGCTCTCCTCATGCCCTTAGAGATTTGTTCTTCTTTCAGGACACAGCACGCAGCAAAGTCCTTCTTGCAAGCAGGGTGGACAGCACAAAGCAAAGTCCCTTGTCCCCTCCTTAGTAGCAACAGCAAACTGGAGGCCAGCCCCAGACACACGTTACAACAAACAAATGATGGACGGAATGCTGACAATGCATACATTCTCCCCCAGTCAAGAGATCTGGGTTAAATCCATCGTTCTTTTGCCTACTACACCACCCCAGTTCAGACATGGCCATATGCAAATCAGTCTTGACCCTGTGCCTCATGGGAACAGTCAAGCCCGAACTGCCAAGCCATGTCTTCCCTGGACCGGAATCAAGCATCCTAGGACCGGTTTCTGGCTATCAGCCGTCATCAGCCAGGATAGCTTGACTCCAGTGGCGTAGTGAGCACGGGTCCCACGTCTGGGAATGCCCATCCCACTTAGGGCGAAAAGCGTTACAACAAACAAATGATGGACGGAATGCTGACAATGCATACATTCTCCCCCAGTCAAGAGATCTGGGTTAAATCCATCGTTCTTTTGCCTACTACACCACCCCAGTTCAGACATGGCCATATGCAAATCAGTCTTGACCCTGTGCCTCATGGGAACAGTCAAGCCCGAACTGCCAAGCCATGTCTTCCCTGGACCGGAATCAAGCATCCTAGGACCGGTTTCTGGCTATCAGCCGTCATCAGCCAGGATAGCTTGACTCCAGTGGCGTAGTGAGCACGGGTCCCACGTCTGGGAATGCCCATCCCACTTAGGGCGAAAAGCGTTACAACAAACAAATGATGGACGGAATGCTGACAATGCATACATTCTCCCCCAGTCAAGAGATCTGGGTTAAATCCATCGTTCTTTTGCCTACTACACCACCCCAGTTCAGACATGGCCATATGCAAATCAGTCTTGACCCTGTGCCTCATGGGAACAGTCAAGCCCGAACTGCCAAGCCATGTCTTCCCTGGACCGGAATCAAGCATCCTAGGACCGGTTTCTGGCTATCAGCCGTCATCAGCCAGGATAGCTTGACTCCAGTGGCGTAGTGAGCACGGGTCCCACGTCTGGGAATGCCCATCCCACTTAGGGCGAAAAGCGTTACAACAAACAAATGATGGACGGAATGCTGACAATGCATACATTCTCCCCCAGTCAAGAGATCTGGGTTAAATCCATCGTTCTTTTGCCTACTACACCACCCCAGTTCAGACATGGCCATATGCAAATCAGTCTTGACCCTGTGCCTCATGGGAACAGTCAAGCCCGAACTGCCAAGCCATGTCTTCCCTGGACCGGAATCAAGCATCCTAGGACCGGTTTCTGGCTATCAGCCGTCATCAGCCAGGATAGCTTGACTCCAGTGGCGTAGTGAGCACGGGTCCCACGTCTGGGAATGCCCATCCCACTTAGGGCGAAAAGCGTTACAACAAACAAATGATGGACGGAATGCTGACAATGCATACATTCTCCCCCAGTCAAGAGATCTGGGTTAAATCCATCGTTCTTTTGCCTACTACACCACCCCAGTTCAGACATGGTCATATGCAAATCAGTCTTGACCCTGTGCATCATGGGAACAGTCAAGCCCGAACTGCCAAGCCATGTCTTCCCTGGACCGGAATCAAGCATCCTAGGACCGGTTTCTGGCTATCAGCCGTCATCAGCCAGGATAGCTTGACTCCAGTGGCGTAGTGAGCACGGGTCCCACGTCTGGGAATGCCCATCCCACTTAGGGCGAAAAGCGTTACAACAAACAAATGATGGACGGAATGCTGACAATGCATACATTCTCCCCCAGTCAAGAGATCTGGGTTAAATCCATCGTTCTTTTGCCTACTACACCACCCCAGTTCAGACATGGCCATATGCAAATCAGTCTTGACCCTGTGCCTCATGGGAACAGTCAAGCCCGAACTGCCAAGCCATGTCTTCCCTGGACCGGAATCAAGCATCCTAGGACCGGTTTCTGGCTATCAGCCGTCATCAGCCAGGATAGCTTGACTCCAGTGGCGTAGTGAGCACGGGTCCCACGTCTGGGAATGCCCATCCCACTTAGGGCGAAAAGCGTTACAACAAACAAATGATGGACGGAATGCTGACAATGCATACATTCTCCCCCAGTCAAGAGATCTGGGTTAAATCCATCGTTCTTTTGCCTACTACACCACCCCAGTTCAGCCCCAGACACACAGCAAGGGCAGTTCTTCTCCTCAGTCTCTTCAGCTGATCTTCCTTGGCAGAGGTTCCTCTTGATCACGAAGTAGTCTAATTTTTAGGGGTTTCAGCTCCTACTTTTATACCCCAAAAGTCTTTGTTCTTTATGTGTTAGGGGTCCTGGACCCAGTTCAATCCAGTTCTGGGTGCACTCTGCCAGTGCACAACTTCTTCCTTTCTGAATGTGGGCAGGGATCTTCAGATGCACCACAGGAGGTGGAGCCAGCATTGTGGAAGGCAGGCACAGCCGAAATCAGGCCCAGGTGCTACTCCTCCCACCACTCCAAATGCAGATAGGTCTATTCAGCCTAGTGCTGACTCACCCAGACTCCTGGAGCCACCACAGCCCCTGTCACACTCAAGCCATACAGTCAATCACCAAACAGGCAGAGGCACACAGAGAGGTTAAACAAGAAAAGAGCCACTCTCTAAAAGTGCTATTTTCAAGCACGGAATTTAAAAACCATCTTTACTAAAATATGTGATATTAAATTCTGAGTTCAAGGATACCAGGCTCTAATTTTCCATCTGACTCCCATGGGAGGATATGCAGGTAAACATGTTACTCAGCATTCCCCATTCTGTCCTATGGACAAGTTAGCCTTTCTAAAGTGAAAAACTAAATAGGCAGTATTTCACTATCAGGACATGGTACACACATCAGTACATGTCCTACCTTTCACATACACTGCACCCTGCCCAGGGGGGTACCTTGGGCCTCCTATAGGGGTGTCCTATGTGCATAGAAAGGGAAGGTATGGTTTGGCAAGTAGGTGCACTTGTCAGGTCAAAATGGCAGTTAGAAACTGCGCACAGGCACTGCGTTGGCAGACCTGAGACATCTCTTTGGTGCTACTCATGTGGGTGGCACAATCAGTGCTGCAGGTCCACTAGTAGCATTTGACTTACTAGCCCTGGCACACTTAGTGCACATTACTAGGGACCTACTGGTAAGACAAATATGCCAATCATGGATAACCAATCACCATAACAATTTATACAGGGAGCGCTTGCACTTTGACACTGATCAGCAGTGGCAAAGTGCCCAAAGTATCTAAACCAGCAAAACGAAATCCAGCATAGCATCAAAAACATAGGGGGTAGAGGCAAAAAGTCAGGGAAAACCACGCCAAGGATGCCAGGTCTAACAGTAGTGCTTAGACATATGTTTTTAAAAGGGTACCTAAACCTTGAGAAAATGTTGACTCACTAAGGAGGTTAATTGCTGACCAGCTGGTCGGGGATCAATTAATTAGTCATTGCATTGACAAGTCTATCATGCAAAAGTTATTGTCCATGGGTAACCCATCATCAGAGAGTACCATTAAAACAGCTAAGAGCATAGAAACATCACCAATTTCAGCTAAAGAGTTGGATAATAGAAATGTCAGTCACTTTAGTGCTGTAAGACTTTGGGGCCGATTCCGATTCGGGTCGGAAGGGCACCGAACGCGATCCGGCCGGAAAAAATACACTCCGTACACGTCTTTTCCGCCCGACTCGTACAGCTGTACGAGCGAGCGAGTACGATGCGAGCTACATGAAATTCACTGACTGACTCGTTTCCGGGTCCGAACCGCTCCGTACGTCTCGGTCGGAAGCTAACCATGGCATGCAATGGATGCGATTCACGACCGAGCCAGTACGATGCACACGTCGGACAGCCTGTGCGAGCCAGAGTGTCCGGCTCGCAAATCGTCCAGGTGGTTGCCTTTGGGGGTCCACGTCGGACCCTCTGTCACCTGCAGCCCTACGACTCGGACACAGGGGAAGACCCATCTCCCCAACACAGGAATGTATGGTGCGGATGGCACCGATGCGTACTCACTGTAGGGGGCGCACTTGTCCGTGACGTACCCATTCAGTCAATGGGAACCCATGTACGCGTCGTACGACCGGCTCCCATTGACCTCTATGGGAGTCCGACCAAACCGAGTCCGACAGCATACAGCCGCATCATACTCGCTCGGTCAGACTGCAGGACTCCGGCTCAGTCGGAAAACACTCTGGATCCGGCTCGGTCGGAGTGCTTTCCGACCCGGATCGGAATCGGCCCCTTAATGATGAAAAGGAACATAAATCTGTTTTTGATAAATCTAAGCCATTTGTATACATTGATGTGTCGCCATAAGTGATATGGGTATGCCCAGATGTGATTCCTGTGCATACTGTTGGGCAAATTTATGAAAATAATGGTGCAGAGCAGCACAGCATGTCAGTTTGCTGTAAGGCTCTGCATCACAGGGAAAGGGAAGAAATGAACTTGATTTAGTCAATACAGCACTTTCTGTCCGCTTCCCTTGCGCTGGTGCAGTTCTCGCTGCCTAGCGCCAACACATGGACCCTCCTGCCCTGCAGGCAGCCTTGTTTTTTGTGCAGGAAGGGACACATTACTGCAAAAAAAACAGTCTTCATGGACTTTTTCCTCTTTCTATGTTTGCTGCAGAATGCAGCATACATAGATAGAGGAAAACACGAGGAGAAATAAAGGCATTTCTCCTTGTTACGCCTCTCCTGGGGAGGCGTATCTTTTTGGTGCATTACTAGGTTTACCAGGTTTGGTAAATATGGGAATACATCAAAAACCATGGGAGTTGTGTGGGAACACCCATGCAACGCCTCTATAGTGCAGTGTAGTGCGATGCAGCAATTTGCACTGCATTAAATTTCTGCATATTTTTACGCCATTCAAAGCCATACAAAATGGCTTTGCATGGCTCCAAAAATATGGTTTAAGGTTTGTGTCACCACATTTCATAGTGCAAAAGTGACACAAACCAGTTCACAAATATGGCCCTGAGTCACTGGAACCCTGATATCCCTGATTGATGAGCCCTGACTAAAGCGAAACTGGCCCTGCATTGCATGTGTTTCACTTCAGGAACGACCTGGCTTGGCAGTTCGGGCTAGACTGTTCCCACTGTAGCAGGGCAAAAACTGATTTGCATATAGCTGGGTCCAAACTGAAGTGACAAGGGGGACCCTTCCTGCAAAGAAGCGCTGTTCCTGTGTTGTTGCTGTCTGGCCACTTTGCCACGCCTCGCGGCCCCCGCTTCGCGGGTGCCGCTCGTAGGCTTAGACTCTCTCTGGGGAACATCCTTTCTGCCTCCCTTCATGTGCTTTGAGCACCAACGCGCCCCTTGCAAGCTGTCATTTGGTCAACAGGGGTAGAGGCGGGACTGTGAGGACCAGCATTCCTAGCGGCGTGGATCGGCCGCAGCTGGTCCTCTTCCCGCCCCCTCCTCCTCCTCTTCAAAAACTGTGTGGAGTGAGTGAGCCTTGGGACCCTTCCTGCAAAGAAGCGCTGTTCCTGTGTTGTTGCTGTCTGGCCACTTTGCCACGCCTCGCGGCCCCCGCTTCGCGGGAGCCGCTCGTAGGCTTAGACTCTCTCTGGGGAACATCCTTTCTGTCTCCCTTCATGTGCTTTGAGCACCAACGCGCCCCTTGCAAGCTGTCATTTGGTCAACAGGGGTAGAGGCGGGACTGCGAGGACCAGCATTCCTAGCGGCGTGGATCGGCCGCAGCTGGTCCTCTTCCCGCCCCCTCCTCCTCCTCTTCAAAAACTGTGTGGAGTGAGTGAGCCTTGGGACCCTTCCTGCAAAGAAGCGCTGTTCCTGTGTTGTTGCTGTCTGGCCACTTTGCCACGCCTCGCGGCCCCCGCTTCGCGGGAGCCGCTCGTAGGCTTAGACTCTCTCTGGGGAACATCCTTTCTGCCTCCCTTCATGTGCTTTGAGCACCAACGCGCCCCTTGCAAGCTGTCATTTGGTCAACAGGGGTAGAGGCGGGACTGCGAGGACCAGCATTCCTAGCGGCGTGGATCGGCCGCAGCTAGTCCTCTTCCCGCCCCCTCCTCCTCCTCTTCAAAAACTGTGTGGAGTGAGTGAGCCTTGGGACCCTTCCTGCAAAGAAGCGCTGTTCCTGTGTTGTTGCTGTCTGGCCACTTTGCCACGCCTCGCGGCCCCCGCTTCGCGGGAGCCGCTCGTAGGCTTAGACTCTCTCTGGGGAACATCCTTTCTGCCTCCCTTCATGTGCTTTGAGCACCAACGCGCCCCTTGCAAGCTGGCATTTGGTCAACAGGGGTAGAGGCGGGACTGCGAGGACCAGCATTCCTAGCGGCGTGGATCGGCCGCAGCTGGTCCTCTTCCCGCCCCCTCCTCCTCCTCTTCAAAAACTGTGTGGAGTGAGTGAGCCTTGGGACCCTTCCTGCAAAGAAGCGCTGTTCCTGTGTTGTTGCTGTCTGGCCACTTTGCCACGCCTCGCGGCCCCCGCTTCGCGGGAGCCGCTCGTAGGCTTAGACTCTCTCTGGGGAACATCCTTTCTGCCTCCCTTCATGTGCTTTGAGCACCAACGCGCCCCTTGCAAGCTGTCATTTGGTCAACAGGGGTAGAGGCGGGACTGCGAGGACCAGCATTCCTAGCGGCGTGGATCGGCCGCAGCTGGTCCTCTTCCCGCCCCCTCCTCCTGTTTTTTCCTTTATAGCTTTTGTGGACAACGCGCACGCGGGACGCGCGCGGGGCAACGGCCGGGGCGAAGACCGGGCAAAGAGCGGGCCGTTTGAGGCCGTTCGAGTACGGCAGAGTCCGGCCCAGGCCCACTCCCTCTGGACGTTCTGAAGACCATCCAAAAATGCCATTAAGATCAGGGAAGGTACGTACTGTACAAATTAATACATCTAATGGCGTCGTTTCTGGCCCCTTGGACGCTTTTATCACCCGGGCAACTGGCATCTTAGAAAAGGAAATTGCCATGGTTGAGAAAAGGCTTTCAATAGATCTGATTAGTGGAAAACGATCCTCGCTGGGGGCTTTAGCTACATCCGTCTCCCCTGTACCATCTGTACCCCATGCTGCCTTTAATTGTGTCCATACCATCTCCACGGACGCAATAGTTCATATAGAAAATATTGGGGATAGCCTGTCCACAAGAGACAAAATAATGGAAAAAAGGCTTAGTATTAACGACTCTAAAGATACGCAGGAGATTGGGATGGAGGATAATGACCCTGTGATTAATGAGGAGCAGGATCTTAGTCAATTATCCGGAACCCCTCTTCTTAATCAATCCAATATCTCTAATCCTGTTGTAAAGGCTAATTCACCTATATCCAACTCTGCCCCCAATACTAAAAAGAGAAAATGGGATTCTAGAATGTCAGGGGAAAGAAATATGACATCCAATAAAGCAAATACAGTTCAAGGGGAATGGCGCCAGGGGCCTGAGCCCCAATTAAGCTTGCTAAAACCTTCGGTGCCTAACAATAATAATATGCTATGCCCCTCACTTTTGGCTTTGGGTTCCTCCACCACATGTCCCATGTGCCTCAATAGTGATGAGGCTCTGCTGGCAAAAATGGAGGCCATGTTTAAAACACTACTTTTACCAGTCCTGGAGCAGACTAGGCTCATGACCTCAAAGATCGATAGTATGGAGGGTCTGATCCAATCAAACCACGCGATGCTGCAAGCATTGTGTGGCTTAAATAATAAGGGCACTGTTAATGTACCAGCACCAAGTAAGGCACCTAATAAGATTACTAGCAAAAATATGGAAAACGGCAAAAATGTCCTCAATAAAATGACAGGAATAAATAACACCATAGCTAAAGGGGGTCAAAAAACCAATACCTCTTCTACCATCTCTTTTAAACCAGGTGTTAGTTCTCAGACTCAGACATCAAAGCCCCAAACGAAAATAGAGGCTAAACAAAATATGGTTGGGCGTCAACACATGGGTCCTCAAATACAATCTAATATAAATTGTCCTTCACCAATCTCTTCAAGAACTCAAAATATTGCTTCTACCAGTCGCAGGGAGGGGGGGCGTAAAAGGCCAAACATTCCCAGTGTTGATCTTCCACCTGAAGCGGCTCTACACACCATCGTCTTGACAGGCGTAGCACCATTAAAACCAGGATTTAGGGAATCATATGGTGACCTTCGTAATAAAGCCACCTTTTGGCTGAACAAAAATTGTCCGCTACCCCCCTCCACTGCTACAGAGATATTGTATGTGAGGAGAGTTGATTGGGTGGGGCCTGAGGCTAAAGATCTAGAAGGAGACTGTATCCTTATATCGTTCAAAGACTCATGGGTAGTAGATGCTATTAAACGAGTACCCAGATTTGCAAGGCAGGGGGATGTACAAACATTAGATTTATCCTACTTCTACCCGCGCAGGCATATACCCTTCCAACCTTATCCTCTGTTCCGTAAAGGTCCTGCTGCAAGACATCCCATGGCATTGACCCCGATTGACTGCCAGCGCCCCTTTCTCTTTAATCATTATGGCCCCCTTTCTGACTTGGATGCTATAGATTGACTTAACAAACCCTTTAGCGAGTCTCCGACTGGTAGTGTGATAGCCCAAGTCCCCAGTGATTATAATGTGGTATGCCTAATTCTACCGACCAATCTAGTTGACGGGGAGGGAGGCCGAACATATCTGCCAAACAGCCCTAGACCACACGTAGTTATCCAGGGGTCCCAGATCGAGGAGAAGATCATTGTCCCGGTAGACTGTGTTGAGCATCTAGTGGATAATGATAGTACAGGGGCTGCTCATGGATCTGTACAGCACTTACACTATTTGTTGCCAGGCAATTTGAATGACCATCTAAAAAATTTGTCCTGGAATATAGCGGGTATTAAGGCACGCCTTGTGTCTGCGGATTGGTCAAGTTTTATGGACAACTACGATATTATCCTGCTGCAGGAAACATGGGCAACGGAACCTGTCCATAAGCTGGGCTATTCTAACTTTTTCAAACCCGCAATTAAAGGAGGTAAAGGTCGGGCCGCAGGTGGCCTGTTAATCTGGGTGAAACATTCCCTGGGCTTTTATCCAACAGAGTTCCCAGTGGAGAATCAGGATCTGTTATCCATTGTTTTGAACAAAGGGAACAAGCAAGCTATGAATATCATTAACATCTATGTTAGAGGCCTTTCTGGCGGTCGATGCCCACCCCTGTTGAACCTCGTTGATCACATGATAACGAAAATGGCCGGAGGTATTACTACCATCATTGCTGGGGACCTAAATTGTACTATAGAACCTGTGCTAGATATGGGAGACACATGGACTATGGCAGATGATTCAGCTTGGGGTATCCCAGACTTACAAGTGGAGAAGATGGCTAAAGCTACAGAGGCTGCAGTGTCTTGGACGGCCTTTTGTTTACAAAATGGGTTTAGGGCATGTAATGGCCGCTCTGCCTCTGATGCGAAGGGAAAAAGCACCTTTGATAATGGCCATAGGCAAAGCTGCATTGATTATATTTTACTGGACATGGAGCATTGGGCTCTCTTAATTGATATGGTAGTTTTAGAGCGCCCGGAAAGCGATCATAACCCACTGTCCCTATCGATGAAGACACCGGATTTAAGTAGAAGGGAGGAACCATCTGCAACTTATACAGGGGATGTCCTACTTACTAATGATAGGAGGAGATTGAAGTGGTCACAGGTTATAGAAGATGAATGCTTATTAAACAATATTAATGCTGTAGTAGGAAATGCACTCAATGAAATGTTGCAAATAGATATGTCGGGGGTGGAGATTGGAGCTGCAAATAGTGTGATGGGTGTTCATATTAAGTGCTTTGACAGCTTAAAATCAATGCTATCCAAACCATATAGGAAAGTTGTTACTAAAACTAATCCCTTGCCCCAAAAATGGTATAACAAGGACTGTAGAGAGGCACATACAGCTCTCATCTCTGCCATTAAATTTCGGGACATGGTCAAAGTGAGAACTGCTAGACTCCATTACAAAAAAGCCCTTAGCAAAGCCAAAAGGGAGTGGGAGGATGAGTTCTGGTCAGATCTTTTAGAGGCATCATCCTCTAATAACCAGAAAAGGTTTTGGGAGTTGGTTAAATGGGGCAAAAACATTGACTCTTCCACACCCGGAAATAATGTGCCACTCGAGGATTGGGTATCATTTTCCTCGGCCCAATTTAGAGCTGGGGACGATGATACTTCAAATCCCTCAGGCAATCTATTCACGCAGACCCCAGAAAGCGGGAAACTCATTTTTACGGTTGCTGAGGTTGAGTTGGCATTGGCACTTACTCTCCGAGGCAAAGCCCCAGGTATGGACCTAATCCCGGCGGATCTTTTTAAATCTAATCCCACTTTGTGGCTTCCGTATATCACTAGAATAGCTAATACTCTGGCACTTGGAGCTACAGTCCCGAAATCCTGGAAAGGGGCAGAAATAGTTCCAGTCTATAAAAAGGGTGATAAATCTATTCCAGCAAACTACCGCCCTATCAGTTTAATCGACTCGATCCAAAAGATAGTGGCGCGTATGGTTTTGGGAAGGGTCCAGGGTTGGATAGAAATGGAGAACATCCTGTCCCCCATGCAGGTGGGCTTCAGATCGGGAATGAGCACCATAGATCAGGTTTTTAGATTCTGCCTGATCTATTGGAAGGAGGTTTGGTTAGGTGGTGGTAACATCTATGCTGCATTCATTGATCTGAAGTCCGCCTTCGATCTGGTGCCCAGGGACAGGCTGTGGGGTGTGCTGGTAACCTTGGGATGCCCACCCGAATTATTGGACCTTATCATAAGACTCCATGAGGACAACTTTGCGAGGGTGAGGTGGGGGGGTCAGGGACAAGTCACAGAAACTTTCCCCGTAACCCGAGGCGTCCGCCAAGGGTGTGTCCTTGCCCCTACCCTGTTTCTTCTTTTTATCAACCAAGTTGTTAAATTTTTCTTGGATACTCCCACTGATGCCCCAATGTTGGCAGGGATGAGGTTCCCGCTACTCATCTTTGCAGATGACACTCTAATCCTCTCTAAAACACGCAGCGGACTACAGCGGGCTTTGGACCGCTTTGAGGAGTTTTGTGCCATCAACAACCTGGTAGTCAACGTGGGGAAAACAAAATTTATGGTCTTTACAAAAAACCACCCAGTCCGAAGTTCAGTGAAGATGAATGGAGTAAACCTGGAACAGGTTGATACCATGACCTATCTGGGGGTCACCCTTGATAGTCGTCTGAGATGGAAGGATCAGATCAATATGCAACAACTCAAACTTGCCAGGCTTACTGGCTGTCTCGTTAAAGAGCAGAAGGAATCAATCACTAGACGGGTCCTGCCGGCCCTTAAGATCTATGATGTTAAAATTTCTACAGCCATCTTATATGGCGCAGATCTATGGGGTCATATGGACTTGTCTAATCTGTTTAAAACTCAATGTAGATTCCTCCGGAATCTAGTGGGCCTTCCACAGTCTACACCCTCGCTCCCTCTCTGCTTAGATCTCGGCACCGCCCCCATAAATGAAATGGCAAGATTTAGGTTAGTGGCAATATGGAGACGAATATGGACATCCCCAGACTTATTCCTTTTTGCAAAGGAATTGTCAGAAGTTAGGTCCTTCAGGGGTTCAGGGAAAATACCATGGCTCATTGCTGTAAAAACAATTCTGATAGACATGGGCTTGGAACATCTTTGGTCATCCCCACAATCTAATCCCTTCCCACCTAAAGATGAATTCAAATCTCTATATTGGGCCACTACCCGCCTAAAAAGAGTGATGCTGTCCAATAAAAATGACCTCACCGGCAGGTTTCTAACATTCAAAATTGACCTATTGAGAGAGCCATACTGGGATGTTATTTCCCGACCGCTAGATAAGAAATTGTACCATCAGTTTAGAGTGGGCGCTTTGCCATTAAACATCTTTCTGAACAAATGGTCCACAGGGATATCACCTTATTGTATGTGCTGCTTAGGTCATATTGAGTCAGAAGGTCACTTCCTTTTTGCCTGTCCTAGGTATGGAGCACCTCGGAAAAAATGGTTAAAACCTCTGTTCCAAAATTTACCATATAAAACAGTAATGGAAGCTATACAGGTGCTCAGGACTAACACCTCAGAGGTTTTTGTGGTAGCCTTGGCAAAGTACTTGGGCTGGGCTTGGCTCCTTAGGTTAAAAAAGCGCTCGTCTTAACGCTAAGTGCAAAAGTTGTTCTGCTATTTGCCATAATCTGTTTAGTTTAAGTATACACCTGCTAAACCACCCTACGACCCTACGACTATGTCTTATTAACTGCATTCATTGTTCGCAATCTAGAATTGTAATCCTAACTTTTTTAATATTTTTTTTTTTTTTTTTTTTTTTTTTTTTGCTTTTCTGTATTTTTGTGAGTGTCTAAATAATAATTATGTTTATTGATTCCTTTTGGATATTTTAAATGAACCCATTATATTTTTTTTTTCCATTTTTTGTTTTTTATATTTTTAATATGTCTTTTATGATTGCTAATAATCGAAATAAAGACTTTGAAACCTGAAAAAAAAAAACCTGACAAGTTGTGCAAGAATGATGAACTGGCATGCAGAGTAATTACCAGTGGCTGAGATTTATTCAAGCATTCCATCCATCACTTTTTAGTATACTTTATGATACTGACAAAGCAACGCCATTCCTACCACGTCAAGTCCCATCAGTGATTCAAAACAGTTTCCGCATGAATGCTTCATCATGCCTTTGGCACCTTCTTCTTCATCGTCTTTGAGGGGAACTATCAATGGGACTATACTGCAGTACTTAATATGAGTGAGTGACTACAGGTGAGGGTCCACCAGCAAAGAGTTTTGGGAATAGCACTTATTTTTCATCAACATCCTTTGATCCAGAGCAAGAGGGACGAAAACACAAAAAGGAGAAAGAAGGAGGAAGAGAGAGACATAAGAACAGTGATAAAGAGAGAAGTAAGGGGTGAACAGAACATGCAAGAATGAGAAGAAAAGGCAAGGAGTTTCTGGTAGTGGATTCAAGAGTCATGAGGTTCAATCAGGACTACACAGCCTTGGTGTTGATAGCTCGGAGTTGCGTCTAATTTAAATAAATATGGTGCATCCTTTCAATTACCAATACTCACAGGATCAGGACCCGTTCCCGCGCCAACTTCTACTCTCAGGTTTTCATCACCACAAGCAAATCTTAAATGCAATGCCAAATGTGTCAATAATGATTGTTGTAAGTTGTTTTGAAGGGTTTTATTTTCTAATTACAAGTTAGGTATTTCCGATTCTTTATTCATTAGTGAGATATCAATCAGGTTACAAAAGTGATGATAAAAAAATATGGTTAGAACATATCATAATAAAATAATGCATTCAGTGGATTCCATAATGGACAGAATCTCTATTCTAAGAATGTGGCGAAAATAAAAATGGCGGGAATAAAGCATGAAGCTCAAAATCAAAAATTAATAATTGCAGAATTTCCCGTAATGAGAAGTAAAGCATAGACTATGGGTCTGATTGAGTGCAAGAGCTCATCCTCTCCTTTCTCCTTTCTCCTATCCCTTCCCTGCTCTGCTCTCCTTTACTAGGAACACCATTTTAAAAGACAGTATATTATTGTTGCAAGACACATTGTCTTGTTCTCTCATCTTCAGCCAATATGTATTCAGTATTCTCTCCAGAAGGCACATTTCTGTCCCTGGTTCTCACACATCTTCAGGCAGGCACACAGGCTTATCTTCACTTTTGAAAACTTCAGATGGCACATTTCTAATGTGTCTTTGTTTTCCATGATTGAACTACATTTCCTAATCTTCTAATAAATCAAAATGTATTTTAACTAAACAATAATCTTTGTAAAAACATTGCCTCAGCTACACCAAAAGGTATTATTAAGCAGGAAATGCATTCATTAGAAATATGAACTGTTAAAAGAAAAGGTCATGACATGAGCAATGCATTCTGTAATACCTGTGTTTTCTGCTTTCCCTAGCCAGTAAAATTAAACATAGGTCAATTATGAACAGTTCTCTGTGTGAATGATAACATTTACCAGCTTTTAATCTGAAGAAAATATGCTTAAAACGAAAGTATGCAAAAAGAAGAGGTCAAGTTCAGAGTTACATGCTGTTCATTATTTAACAAAAGGAAATACACTGTTCATTTCTATGTTAAATGAATAAGTTTAGAGTTTCAAACAATCTTTTCTACTAAAGGACAAGGCTAAGCTGAGGTCAGCATTTCAATGTCCTTGCACTTTTTATTCGAACCATTATTTAAGCAAGCTGTTTAAGGCATATTTAAGATTTACATTAACACGTATGTTTTTATAAATTCGACACATTCTACATTTAGGACAACATCTAACCCAGTCACATTACGGCCAAACTATCAAACACTTTTGGGCATGGTTCAGCATTTCCTAAAGAACATTATTTATTAAGAGTAAAGACTAGCTAAAGCCTACCATTGAACATGAATGAATGAATTGTGCATTTTGTACAATTTGTCTTGAGTGGCATCTTTAAAACAAGCTGCACGTTAATTCTGTGCACGTTTAATAAAAGCACATTTTTCTACTTATCACTCTGCTGAGTGTTTTCACGTTAATATCTAATGCAACTTACCAGCTCTGTTATTAAATTGCTAAGGTAACTGTTCCTGCTCTATCACTGTTCAGCATTCAGACCTTTGATAGTGCTGGCTGTGGCCTTTTAGCAAAACTTTGGGCCACTACACCCATTCTTTTGCAAATTAAACATGCTTTAGAGGCTAGTTAAACGAGATGGGAAAGGCAATTGACTCATGATGTTTTCTCTCTCACCAGCATGATGTTAAACAAGACCTTTTAGGGTAGACTTAAAAGCAAATGTAAACCGCTTCCTACAAATAAAATCTTTAGAGCATTTGCTATGCCACCCATTGTACTGGTTGTTCATCACTACTCTCCCTATGATCTCGTTGCAGAGGGCCTTATTCTGGAAACTGATTTAAAAGATAGCACACCACTGTCACGGCTTTACACAACTAGCATGGCAAGTTATATCCGAGCTGCCATGGAGCTCTATTTTCTGCAGAATAGGGAAAGGCCCTATGGAATGTTTGAACACAACAGAAAAACAAATATATTTGTCATGCCTGTTTGTGCTTGCAGTGGCATTTAAAAGCTGGCGAGCAAGTATTTGCTATTCACCGTGACAATAACCATGCGTCTGTGAGAATGAACCCCACAGCATCTCCTCTATGCACTCCACCCACTGTGGCCTTCAGGAATGAGTGTTGTTACTGCTTGTCTGCCTCAGATTGCGTGAAGAATGTAGTTGCCTTTTCCACAAACTACCTTTATCTACCAGCACCACCATTTCGCCTGTCTGCGGCTGGTCCTTTCTGGTCCTTGATCCCTAAAACATTTCCTTTTAGTCGTATTTATACAGAAAATATTATTTCTTTGTCAACAGCTGACCTTATTTATTGAACCCTCCCACCTCTGCTGCAAGCATCGTAAG
Source organism: Triturus cristatus (assembly GCF_964204655.1). Lineage (NCBI taxonomy): Eukaryota > Metazoa > Chordata > Amphibia > Caudata > Salamandridae > Triturus > Triturus cristatus. The sequence continues at coordinate 538,381,074 of NC_140591.1, forward strand.
CCCCTCCTGCCTGCCATCACCCGCAATGAAGACCCCTAAACTCTTATTCATCCCATACTTTGTCGCCAAAACACAGAGTGCATATTACCACCCAAATGCATGGGACATATCTTCCGCGAAGCTGAGGCATCGGCGACACCAACAGCAAGACCTACTGGATTTGCCAGTGCTTATGTGGGTCTCTTACCCCCTTTTGAAATCCGGAAAATATCAGATTTGATGTGAAATATTTTCTTTTTGCACGCCATTACCGATATTGTGAAATAGACAGATGTTTGCCATTTGTATGAATTCCTGATTTGCGACTCGCTATGAGGAAGGGGCGTTCCCTTCCTAATACCAAGCGCAAGCCCATGTATGAATGTTTTGCGATCGCAATTGCTGTCGCAAAACACTCGCAAATTATCAATCTCTTCAAGAGGGTGGTAATGCACTCGCAAAAGTGAAGGAGTCTCAGGGACCCCTTCCCCTTTCCAAATGCAGGGAAAAATATTTTTAAGGGCAGGCAGTGGTCCCGGGGACCACTACCTGCCCTTAAAAAATGTAACTAAAACGTTTCATTTTTTTCGCTTTAAGGAAAACGGGCTGTATTAAAAAAAAAACTGCGCTATTTAAAAGCAGTCCCACAGATGGTGGTCTGCTGAGCCCAGCAGGCCACTATACCTGGGAGGGCCTGCCATTCCCAATGGGGTCGCAAATTGTGAGAGGCTAATTAATATTCATGAGCCTCTCAAATTGCAACCACATTAGGAATCGCAAACAGTGTGGTACATATTGTTGTACATCCAAAATAGCGCCTCACAAATTGCGAGTTGCAAAAAACTCGCAATTTGCAAGGCACTATTTTGCGAGCAGTACATCTGGCCCCAAATCTGTGGAGACAATGCCTATTTCCTCTCCATGTATGAATGATCATAGTTTCTGTGCCACATCTTGTAAACTATTTCCAACAGAGCTGTCAACTAATATTAATTGAGCAATGGTTGCATGAAACCATATTTCTGGTCTATTAGTCGCCCAAACTTCCTGCTTTGCAATAAAACACTTTCAGGGAAGCTTTTACACCCTTCGCCGGAACCAAGCGTTACAGCACCCACACATGCGCATTCAGTGCTGCATTGTACAATTCGGGTACCATGTACACCACGATTCTTTTAAATTCCCAGACATTTATAGCCCCGAAATCTCTCGAGAAGAAAGGAACAAACAGCAAGCACATTTTCAATTATTTTCCTTGATGCATCACCACCTCCAAAGACTTGGCAGTACTGACTGATGTTCTTAATGTACCTATAAACACATGACAGCCCTTGGCTAGCAACATGGTTTCACTGGATTCACCTCATGGGTTGGTCTGTATTGGTGCTGTTGATATACAAACTGAATAGATTTTACATTTTTACAACCCCTCAGTGCCACCTACGAAAATACCTTAAAACTAGATTAGCAATGTTTGCTAGCAACACCAGCACACTTGTGCTACATGGGGGGCCCCTTTGCTGTGCTCTCTCCATATAAGCACATAATATGCACCAGAAAGAATAATTTTTAGTTCACATATATCACAGTTTCTATCCCTCCAGCAGGGTAACAGCCAATACTTCAAATGAAAGATTATTTTTGTGTAGTGGCTATTTTATCCGTGTTTGCTGTTTACATAGCCAAAGTAAGTCAGAGTAAATTAAATACTATGAAATTCGACACAGTTAAAGGCAATTTCATTTTGATCTGCTGTACATACCTATATACCTAAATAATAGAAAGAATAATACAGTTTAGGTTTCTGAAATGTAAGCAAGGCAGGGCTTTATTATTTCCTATAGTTAATATTTTTATAATTGGTTTAGTTTTTCTGGACATTCTATGCAGTTTTATCCATTGCAGCAACATGTGGTTGAACATGCTTATATCAAACGTTCTACCAGGGGCAGGGTGAATCCTTCCCCACCAGAAGGGCTTTTCCACACTTAGACAACAACGCCATACATAGTCAAGAACTCACTTGAAACTATGTTGTGAGGGCGTGAGGGGAAGAAATGACTAGGAATTGTATTAGAAGAACTTTTAATGAGGACAATACTGTTCTCTGGGAAAGCCTCAGACAATTAGCTAGCCTAACCTAAAAGAAACCTTTAGTTACAGGAATACGTGTGTGAACTTCAAAATGCATTGTGTGATGCTATTTTGAAAAATCTTTCATTATTTTGTTGCACACGTACAAATAATTGCTTATAGAACATTCTCCTTCAAATTAAAAGTTATCACTCTCCAGGAAAATTGGAATGATATTCTCTTTTTTGTATCCTAAAATTTAGTTTCAAGTACACCTCACCCTGAGAAATATGTTTGGCTATTTCCTTGATTGAGTTATTAGTTTGTTCAATCTCAGCACCCAACCTGTTCTGCTGTAATTTCTGGTAAGGGTGAGTCTAGCAATACTGGATTGGTTATTTTCATTCAACAAACAGTTTGGCATTGAATTCAGTAGAGCTACTTAAAATAACACTAGAAGAGCAGGAGAATTGGCTGGTAGTAAATTTAGGATTACAGTCAAGCCATTTTGCAAACCATTAATTCCAGGCATCTCTGTGTAGTGGCTGTCTCTGAAAAAGAGACACCTTAGTTCTAGGGCTTGAACATTTGTTGTGACATATTCTGGGCAGGTGTCATTATAAAGTTTGTACTGATATGTGCCGTATTACATGCCCTGCTCAAAAAACACAATTATTTCACCATAAGTATTGACATATCATCATCCACGAGTGTGATTAATAATCATTTTGCTAATCAATGTCAACTGTTCAGTGCACCTCCCCAAGTGTCGACAGTGTGTTACCTCATTCTGGCTGTAGGTATAATAAGACCTTTTATGGAATAAAATAGAATTGACTACTTATATACAGATAGTCTTTATGAATGCATATCATTTAGAATGAGAAAGGTATGTTGTAAACTGAGTCAGGAGGGTGAATTAAATATTTTATATTCATGTTTTTTCTTCACTGGGAATTTATTCACACATTTCTTTTCTACTTTCAGCACTCTTGTCACTGCCTTTGATATGCCTCTCAACCTCAGAGTAATGGGATTTTAGAAGATTGTCTTCAGCACCCTTCACTCCCTAAAATTATATTTTAAATTAGATAGGAAGTGAATGACAACATTTAACCCACATTCCTCTGATTTGTCAAAGGATACCAACACCTCAAATTGTGATGTATATTTTGAAATTGATTCATCAGGCCCACTTTCCGAGGGCCACAGGTCAAGCAGAAGTTACTGGCTCAAGACTCAACATACACACAGTAATGGCAATAAGGTGGTTGTCCAGGCAAAGATCCCCTTTACGAAAAAAGGAGTATTTTAATGTTATGATACAAAGCATAGAATTGGAACACTAAATAATCCCCACAGACTCTGCCCGTCTGTGTGCTTGCGCCATCCGAGGAAGAAAGTCTGAGCTCCCATATCCCAACTAATGTGCTTGGTTATTCCCCATTCTATTGTGGAGGTGACTCCTAGATGCAGCCTATGCTAATCCCCATGCAACCAAGTTGTTGTATCACCTTAAGAGTGAATGATATCAGCACTTAGCTGCTAAGGGGCATATTTATCAGACAGGTGCATCACCCTTGCACTACGCAATGGGGCGCAAGGGTGATGCAACTGCTAAGCAAGATGTATATTGCTACACAAAGCCACCTTGCATGGCTTGATAAAGCTGAAGTAAAGCAATGCAGTGCAAATTGCTGTGTTGTCTTACTCTGTCCCAGGGAGGCAGTCCATGGGTGGAGTGTGGTTGTTCCCACTCATCTGTCCAATGATTTTAGCGCATTCCCAGAATGACTATTATTGATAGACCTACGAATGTGTCAAAATTCTACACCTCCCCACGGAGAAATATCTTTATTTCTCTTAATTTTTCCACTTTCTGTGTGTGCTGCAGAAGCACACATTGAAAGAGGGAAATACCTTGCAGAATTGTTTTCATGCAGGAAGTTGACCCTTCCTGCACAAAAACAATCCTGCTTACAACACAAGAACCCGTGCACCATGGTGCAAAGGTGCCTGTGTGGTAGCTAGACAGCACGGTTTGCAACAGCGCAAGGAAAATACAAGAATACACTGCATAATGTTAAATATGGTGCATTCCTGCTCATTCCCAGTCACTCCACACAGCTGAGCAAGATAGCTTTCTGTGCTTCATGCATGATTTTTTGATAAATGTGTCTCTAAGTTTGTACAAGTTCCCTGTATGCCCAACTGCCTGGAACATTCACACTCAACCTGATGACAGCCTGCAATCCGGGGAGTACTGGAACTTTCCTTTGTGATCTACATTCTCCCAAATCTGCAGGCCTGTGACCTCTTGTGGTCTTTTCCTGATGACATGTAAGCCTTCTCAAGTCTTGGACTGCCATTATAGGTGTCAGGTGTCATTGCCAGTCTCCTGCGGCAATTTCAAGTGTTCCTACTTGCTTCTTCTGTATTATGAACCATGAGATTAGTCCTGACTCAGAGTGGTCCCCATGTGAACAGGAGGAGATCACAGCCAGCCCATGGACTTGTATTCACTGTGGCCCTCCTCCTGGTGATGGCTCAAACTTTATGGTGGTTGCCTTCTGGTCACACAGGGGTTGCAAAGTATGGCACTTACACTGGTGATGGCCCCCCCCTTAAATGTGGCCCACTCCCTCATCACACAGGAGTCACTGCCTTTGGCGCTAACTCATTTGACGGCCCGTACATCATGGTGGTCCCCTTCCTGGTGACAAGGAGGTCGCGGACTTTGGTTTGTTCAAGCTGGCAGCCCATATTCCTGTAATAGTCCTCTCCAGATTGGACATCTCACACTTTGCTCACTGGGATAAACTTGCCATAATTCCTAATGGGCCTTGCTACCTCAGGTGTTCTCCTCCTCACAGGGTTCACTTGTCTTTGCAGACATGAAGAAGACTAGTGCTCCAGGTTTATGGCAAGTGGTCTTGACTTCCTGGGTGGGTGCATGCCCCTCATCAAGTAGAGAAACTAGCTAACCTTGGTCCCTCATCCTGGTTCCAGCAACTAGTCTCTGCCATGTTTTTTTCTCTGGATGAACAGTGCTATGAGGCCAATGTGGAATTCATGCTTCTACCTTTAGAGTACAGATCTACTAAATATGATTTAGTGTCTGATCATTTGAAATTTGGGTTATCTGTCCCAGCTCCTCTGAAGTGCTCTCTCCTCTGCACTCCCATTTGTTTAAGGAACAGTCTGCCACAGCAGGAATGGTTCAAGTTCTGATTCACACCTGGCTGTCATCCTCTGCTGAAATATGTCCCTTAAAGGTTCAGAAGTCTAAGACTTCTTCTGTACCAAGATTCCCTGGTCCACTGTGCCAACTGTTTCAGTTTCACCATTTCCCAGATAATGAGCCCAGCCCACACTGAGCAGCTACTCTTCCTGGAATTAAATATACTTCCCCCTTCCATCACTGTGTGTATTCCCACTACAGCCCTCAAGAATGTCAGTAAACCACATACATCTCCTGTCTGAGGGTTGCAGTTTTTACCTCCACTTGCTTCACCAGGCCCTGTTTTTCCAAAATGGAAATTCTAGGACTACATGTCATGTACCATCCATATGCACACACGTGCATTTCACCAGGCAACCACAAGCATCAATTGGTGTTCGACATTACACACAATACATGAAGGCCAAGGTTGAGTTAAGTACACAGACATGGAACTTTACACGAGTGGGCCAGTGGGCCCTACTCCAGTGACATAGGCGAAAAGGTCTGTTCACACTACTGAACAGAATACATGTATGCTACCGCCACTGTGCATGTGTCACATTACTTTCAGTAAGGGCAGTAGCCCTCCACCATCACAAGGGTAGCACTTGGTGTACATACATGATCAGTGTTTGCCCATGACTAAAAGTCATTACCAGAGGCACAGACATCCATGCAGCTGGTGCACTCTGGGCAAAGGTGCATGCCCGTCATAAAACAGCTGACTTTTCTGTCTCAAAAGACACAAATGACATAGGTTGCCAAAAGGAAACTTAATTTAGAAAGAGTCATTTGAAACAATATTGCTCACATTTTAATAATTTTAGTCCTGCGTGCTCTGCTTATTTATCAGTCAAGTCATGAACTTTCCATTTAGGGGGACATGACGATTGCATAAATGTAGACACGTGTATCCAAAGGTTACGTGTGCATTTAAAACGGGCTTGTTGAAGTACCCACTTATTAAATCATCACCCTTAAAAGTTAAGCATTGCCTTACTATCAACAATACAAATAATACGTGTGTGTGTGTGCGTGTGTGTGTGTGTGTGTCTTTAAGCACATTTGAAAACTCTTTGGAGGTTTAAATTAATAGTTATACATAGCATTAACATTATTGACAAATATGGTGTAGGAGTTCACCCTGACTATATTCGAGAGTCAAACAGCTGATAGGGCATCGTCAGGGAAACCAAACTCTTGTAGTTATGCATTACGGAAATACAATTTTGCCTTTTGCTATAGAGGGCACTTGTGACAAAAATATAGTCAATCTGCCAGCGTTGCAGCATGCAGGAATATAATTATGTGATTGGCATTTACATACTGGAACAGTTTACTGTGTTTCCAGACTAATTTCGTATTTAGAAGTAGCTCAAATATAGGACTGGATCACGCTTGGTGGCTGACTTTGAAGGATCATGGACAGTGAGGTTGTTTTAAGGGGTTAGAGGTACTGTGCAGACCCATTGTTCTAGTTACATGGATGCCGTTTAACTAAAATGCCCGTTTGCTGACCTGACATCCCATGCCTTTTGACTCTCTATTGACATTGCAAGAAATGATGTAAACTGTAGTTCGACTCAAATAAAGTTCAGTTCTTTGAGTATTGACTAGACACTGTCATAATCTGCGTGCTGCTGTGTATACAAATGTGTAGCCTCGTTTAAGCGTTGCAAACTCATATGTTCAATTATAGTCTCATTAGCACAGGCATTGCCCAGTGTTCCAGTAGGTGCCTCGCACTTGCAACACGCAAAGGGGCGCATGTGCCATGCAAGTACTAAATGCGATTTATCAAGTCGCACGAGACCACCTGGCTCTGAGTGGCTTGATAAATCTGATGTAATTTAACGCAGTGCAATCACTGCATTGCATTACTCTGCCCCAGGGAGGTATTCCATGGGCGTTGCGTGGATTTTCCCACACAACACCAATGGATTTTGATGCATTCCCAGATTTATCATTACTGGCAGACCTGTAAATGCGCCAAAATGCTGCGCTTTCCCAGGAGAGACGTAAAAAGGAGAAATAACTTTATTTCTCTTCGTTACATCCTACTACTATGTGCGCTGCACTTTTCAGCACACATAGTGAGAGGGATATGGCTTAGGGGATTGTTTCTGTGCAAGAAAAAACAATCCTTATTGCAACGTTGGGACCCTTGCCCCAAGGCAGCACATTGTGCACCAGCACTGGGAAAAGGCAGCAGTGTGCCCTGTTGTGCTAAATATGACACATTCCTGCCCTTTCACCGTAACTGAGCAGAGCAAGGTGAATTGCTGCGCTGTACTGCATTACTGTTTGTTAGATATAGCCCATAGTCTTTTTTGCCACTTTCAGGATCAATTCTGTATGCTCCCAGGAATTATTGCCCATGTCCTCTGAGTCACCCATCCCTGAGGTATTGGATCCAATTAAAAACTCTTTTGACCATGCCCACGAAAAGGCCACCCATAAAAGATTAGCCAACCAGTAACCTTCATAAAATGTACTATCAGGTTTGCGCTGTTTCAATTTATGTTATCTGAAATAAAGATTAGCATGTGCCGTTTGAAAGCAATGGTTTATGTGGAAGAAGTGATAAGCCTGAAGTGAAACCGCACAAACATGAAACGCCAAAATGCAAAATCTAATTTTTACACTGGGGCATTAATTGATGTAATTCCTATTTAACTATTTCTTGCTTTGGAGCCTCTCACATCCGTTGCATTTTCAGAGTCATTTCCAATGAAGCCTGGATGGAGAGAAACTCTGGTGAAAACAGCATGGCTCTTTAATGACCTGTGACCTTTTTTTTTTTTCTTTTTTTTTTATTTATTTATTTTTTTATTTACACCTGCTCTGATAAGATACCATAGGTTTTTCCTCTATTTTCTTCGCCCTATGAATATTTTGTTGATGGTGATATTTTCACATGCGTGCAAAGCCATGAATCATATACAAGTGTGGCATTTGTGAAGTAAAGCTTTAAAGCATTAATATTAATAACGTGAATAGGGGTGTGGTGTGTCTTCAAATGTACGCAATTCACATTGCATTCTCGTTGCCCTTCATTTGCACAGTTCTCATGCATGCCTCACTGCCATTGGGAATCAAGTAATTATTGTTCGCATGTTTTTTTCTCAAGTCCACCAGATGATAAAATCCATGTTTAGCCACTGGACACAGGAATATTCCAGTGGGGAGCACTCTGCTGGCAAGAGAGGGCCTGCGCTTATGGAGTTGAAACGTCGGAGCAGAGCTTCTTCCAGATAACTGGCAGATTCGTGAATATTTCTATAAATTTGCAGTGATTATAATGCAAGGTGTTATTAACCCCTTATTAAAATATAGATTTCTTATTTTTTTCACGTTTCTAATTCCAGCCTGCGCTAATTCTTCACGTATTATTTACTGTAACGGTTTATCGTTTCATTACTCTTTACTAGTAAACAATGCTACGTTATTGTTGACATCTTAAAACAAAGTCGGAGGCACCTAAACAAATCACTCTGCTAAGGAACTGGCAGGTCGGAAGCCAGTGCCAGCTTTGGAGTGGGGGTTCTGGAGAGACGCCATTTGCGCTCAGGGTCGAACTAGCCTGTAGGGCAATCAGACAGTGCCCGATGGGCTGTTCTGACATGTAAGTGTATGGAAGAGGGGTGTTGGCTGTTTTTGGGCCTTTTTTATTGTCTGCTGGTCTGGTTTTACAGTTGATTTATCTGATAATAGAATACATATTGCCTGCAGCAAGCTTAAATCCATGTAGTCTCCCACAATTTGCAAAACACTTGCACAGCAAATCTTTACGGATTCAAAACTGCTCCAGTGTGCAAACATTGGCCACTTTTTTTCTCTAATGGGGGTCACTTTTATTTTACTGCTGGGTCTATTTAAGGACCCGTCCAGCCTTATTTACGCTTTGGGAAGGGCAGTTCAGGCATGACAGGTGAGATAAGAGCAGGCAGCAGAGACCTTTGCATGCCCAACAATTTTTAGGTGATAATAATTATGACAAGATAACTCTGGTAATTAATGAGCTTTCTGGAGTAATCTGGTTTGCCTAATCAATGCTCTGACTCAGTTCAGTTCGTTTTTATTTCGATAATTAAAAATCATCATAAAAATACAATTTATCACATTTCATTCCTGAACTTCAACAATTTAAAAAGAGAAGGATTAAAAACATATACTAGGGACATGATTTGTGGGTCAGGGGCAGAAAGGACATGTACATACGATTATATTAGTTCCTTGTATTCCTAAGTCTAACAGTAACTTTTAGGAAATTTGAGATAGCATAGAGAGTATACATATCATTTGCTTTTTGTAAAAACAACAGGGCTGCTTTTGCTTGGTGTATTTTCTGGTTTTTGAGTATTTGGACCAGGAAGCGGCGCCTTGGAAATTGATAAAATGGACATAAAAGTACAAAATGAAGGGTGTCCTGCGGAGACTTATTGTCGCAGCCGCAGGCACCCTTCTGCTCAATCGTTGTGGTGAACCCCGCGGGGTAAGCTAAAATGTTAGGTAAAAGATTGAGCCTAAAACGGCACATTAAAAATCTGTCCTGTTGGTTGTGCATTAAAAACAAATATGGTTCCATGCCTGCCCTGTTTGCTACCAAGCCATGTGCAGTTACTGTTCTCTTAAGTTGTCCCACTTTGAGTCTAGCACTTGCAAAGTTTTCCAGTAACACTTTCTTTACTATAAGTTTAGACATGGTTGTAATCTGCGTATGATCCAAGAACAAATGTGTCTGATGAATACTTTTCAAGGTATTTTTAACATATTTCAACCATGGAATTTCAAGTGCGTTTTCCCTTAGCAAACAGTCTTTAACAATTTCCCTGGTTAATTCCGCCTCTGGGTTGGTCCATACTCTTGTCCACATAGTAATTGGTCTGATCTTTACCCCGTCAGAGATATAGCCCATCCCCAGTTCAAGATGAGCAATGTCCGCAGGGGTGGATTTTGGGATTCTGAGAATTCGGCGGAGGAACTTGTCTTCTTCGATTTGCAATTTAGTCACATCCGTAAATCCCCACACCTCTGCCCCGTATAGGGCCTTTGACTTAGTGATGGACCCATAGAGTGTCATGATCTGTTCCGGGCTCCACCGACCTAGTCTGTGTGCAAAGCTTAAAATTGCCCCATTGGATGATGTAAGTTTTGAACAATGTTCGTCTACCAAAGGCTTAAAGTACATATTAGAGTCCAGGAGCAGGCCCAGGTAAGGGAAAGTATTTACCGTTTCCAGGACATGTGGCCCTATCTTGAACAGTGGTTTCTTAGCTGGTTTTTTCCCTGCTACCAAGACAAATGATTTTTTCAAGTTCACTGCCAGATCTAGGTCAGCCATGAATTCAACAAACCCATTCACCAAGATTTGTAGACTCCTTGGTGTGCGGGCCAGCAGGACCGCGTCGTCCACGTACAAAAGGACAGGTATTTGTCGTGATCCTACTCTTGGACAATCTGCGGCTAGAGAGATGAGGTGTCGTTCCAGGCCATTTATGTATAGCGAGAAAAGAAAAGGAGCAAGGATGCATCCTTGTCTTACTCCTCCTGTGCAGGGGAAAGCATCCGTGCAGCCCCCATCCGAGGTGAAACGTACTTTAGCCGTAGTATTCCAATGGAGTTCCTCTAGAATGTTAATCAACTCCGCCTCCATACCCAGGTTAAACATCATGGCCCAGAGTTTAGTTCTATTGACATTGTCAAAAGCAGCTGCCAAATCCATGAACCCCATGAAAACGGTTCCAGTGGAGGCTTTGGTGTATTTAGCTGTTAACAAATACAGATTCAGGCACTGGTCGCTTGTTGACCTCCCCCCTCTGAAACCATACTGGGTGTCCACTAAAGTGCAATGTTCCTCTGTCCAGTTTGTTAGCCTGTGCAATATCACCCGTCCCAGAATTTTCGCTGAGACGTCGATTAGAGAAATCGGCCTGTAGCATTTCGGGTCTTCTCGGCTCCCTTTCTTGAAGATAGGTACTATTAGGGCGGTGGACCAGGAGCGTGGTAGACCAGACCTAATCGCCGCATTTAGGACCCTTGTTAAAATAGGGGCCCACAGGTCTATATTGCTTCTATACAGGTCTGGAGGTGTCCCATCTGGTCCCGGTGCTTTGTTGGGGGTGAGCCCTTGAATTGCTAATTTGAGCTCTTCCAGGGAGAAAGTTAAATCTACACTCCTATCCCCTTCCCACCTACCCTCTTGCAATACCCCCTTCGCATTATTGTACAGTCCCTCGAAGTGACTAACCCATTGTTCTGGGAGAATGTTAGTGCTAATAGTTGGGGCGGAGCTATCTTGAAAACAAGGCCTATTTACTATTTTCCAGAATTCACAATAGTCCCGGTTTTCTCCTGCCTCTGTCAAATCTGCCCATACCTCTGCCTGTACTACTGATTTTCTCTCCTTAATTTTGGCCTTGTAGGTTTGCCTCAGTTTGGCCACTATTGCCGTGTCCCTTGGTTTGCTTTTTAGTGCTTGTTTCAAATTCCTTAAAGCTTTCGAGCAGTTGGAGTCAAACCACCGTGGGTTAGTTGATATCTTGCTGGGGCCTTTTGTTTCTAAAAGTGTGTCTGCTAATTTTGTTAGTGATTCAAAGGAGGACACTAGATCTGAACCTTCTATTTGGAGGTGTAAGCAATCCTCTGCGTCTTTCCCCCCTTTCAAAATTAGAGTTTTATAGAAGTCCTGTGGGTTTATTTTCATCCACTTCAGGCGCCTTCCTCGAGCTTTAGGCTGCAACCTCCCCTCCCTTTCATTCGTGTTGTTCCTACGGTCCATGTGTGTCAGTTCTATAGTTAAAGGGTTATGATCACTAAAGGGACTCCATTTTGTTTTTACCTTAGTGACTTTAGATAAACCGAAGGTTGATAAAATTATATAATCAATTGTGGAGGAACAACCTCTGCCTCTAAATGTGGGGATATATGAGTCCTCCCCCACCCGAGGTATCATGTCCATCGTGTGCACCAGTGAGTAGGTAGCCAACATTGAGGATAATAGTGTGCCCTCCTGCGTATGCTCAAAATGCGGTCCTTTATGCTGCGGACAGCTGTCCCAGTCTTTTTCTAAAGTGGCGAGGTGAGGGCAAAGGTGACAATTAAAGTCCCCTAGCAAAAAGATGATTGGATTTCCCCCCTTATTTGTCTGTTCTACCTGTTCCCTCAGTTTGCTATCTAATTCCCTTAATACTGGATTTTCCCCTAGTGTGGGCCCAGGATTATAGAGGTTAAAGAATTGTGATTTGTGCCTTCTACGCTGGTGCTTGAGTACCTGGAGAGTATGTGATGTCCAGTGTGGAATTGTCCACTTCAATTCCAGGGTTAAATCGACATAGATAGATAACCCACCTCTCGCTCTTCCTGATCTACTTTCTTGTGCGGGGACCCCAAAGCACTTATAGCCCTCTATTTGATACCTTGCCGGATCAACTGCCCAGGTCTCTTGGAAAACTAATATATTATAACCCTGCAAATCCTTCCTCCATTCATGATCTTCAAATTTACCTGCTAGCCCTGCAATGTTCCAAGATAGGATTTTTATCTTGGTCTCCTGGATACTACTTCCGACTTGGCCCTGTTGTGCTGGACTTATACAATTCCCTGACCCCGCTTTTATAGCGTTAAGCGTCGGGGCATCTGGTACTTGCTTCATTTCTGGGTTCATACGTTCCATAGATCCTATCACTATACTCCTCCCTCCATTATCAGTAGCTATGCTAGGCCTTCCTGGAGACCCTAGTCATTCTGTTCCATCGAGTGAGTACAAGGGGGTATATCTATTTGTCCACTGAGGGCCTAGTTGATGTGGGTAGTGCTGTGTACTGGTATCATTTTGCCTTGCCCAATACTCGTCCCCATGTCTGTCTCTATTCCCCTGTTTTGGATTTTGTGGATAAGCCCCCAATTTTCTGGGATAGAAGTAGGCTACCGGCATGGTCCTAATTGTGCTTGTGGCATTCCTATTGCAGTTCTCTAATATGTACTCCACCAAATTTGGGTTTTTAAAATGTGCGATGACGCAGTTACCCTCCCTGTCTTTCCTTCTAGAGCCTACCCAGTAAACCCTTCTCACGTGTTGGATTTCTCCCTCTTGGCCTGGTTGTAGGGGTCTGTGAAAATTTAGCCAATTAGCAATTTTACCCTTCAATTCCAGTTGTGATTCTCTCTGTCCTATTCTATTTTCAGGGACCCCTGTAAATATAACTACAAAAGGGCTTGCTTCCGGGGGGAGGTTGACTAATGGGAGGTGAGCTTGGTGTCTCTCGTAATCTTTGGAATCATGTTTAAATGCAGCAGAGGGTCCTATTGGTAAGGGCGTTACTAATTCCTGTCTTGGTGGTAGCTCACTTCCCCCATTCCCTTGGTGTTTCCCTATTCCCTCAGTGCCCCTCTCTTCTGCTGTGTTTGGCTCAGTGTGTACCTGTACGATGCTACACTTGGCAGTGCTTACGCAATTATTTATCTGCCGGGGTCATTGCAATGGGGCATTCGTATCTGGTGTGATCGTACCTCCCTGGTTTGAGGTTTGTATGTCCTTCACTTTAGCCTGTTTCTGGATTTCATGTGTTATTTTGTCCAGTTTGCTAATCAGTGGTTTAATTTGATTGGCTATAAATGCCTCTAGATGGTTTTTTAGGTCTAAGACTATCTCATTTAGCCAACCTGGAGGGACAAAACGGGCATTCGTTTCTTGTCTGGAGTGCTCGTGCTCCATAGTTCTCTGTTTGGAGCTTCTAACGGGGCGCTTCTGATGACGTGTTTTTGTGTTTTTCCTCCCATCTTTCCTCCCTTTTGTCGCCGGGGCTACAGTCCCTTCCCTGTTTGTCAAAGGGTCCTCTTCCCTGACTGGCTGGGCACATGGAACCTCGTCACCTGATTCCTCATGACTAACCCCATGCATTAGGAGACTCGAGTTCTCAGCCCCCGGCTGGGTAGGTGAAAGTGGCACAGTGATTAGCGACATAGATATGCGTCTTTCCGTTCTCTCTATCTCCCCCGCCACCTTCTGTAACATTAGGTCTATTACAGTGGGGGTACTCTTGTGTGGAGCGGCAATTACATTCTCAGACACTGACTTTTTGGATTTTGCTGGGGTCACTAATTTGCTTTTGGTTGACCTGGTTTTGGGTTTAGTGGACATAGTTGTTGAAAGCACAGTGTTATCCTCCTTACTCCTTGAGTCTCCCTGGGTCTTTAACAGTATTTCACTAACCTCTTGCACTGGCGAAAATGGGTTTTAGTGTCACTGTCACAATTACTACCAGATGCGGAGTTTAACCCTCGAGTTATCAGAGTGTGGATACCTGTGCAAGATGTGTTCCGATTCAACCAGGATTCGCGGCCCGTCCCGTCCACTGTCGTCCACGGACGGCCACAGACGGCCCGCCCTATGCCCGGGCTTAGCCGCGGACACGGCCCCGCGCGCGGTCCCGCGACACGGGGGTAGCGTCGCTGTTTATGTAGCGCCTCCGGGCGCGCTGGTACAGGAGACCGGAAGTGCCCCCAAAGCTCTCTGGGATCTGTAGTCTCTAGCCGCGGGATGCAGCAAAGCGGCGAGACTATCAGCGTGGCCCACCCAGGAGCAGCTCACAGCATCGGCAGGGCAGCAAGTAGGTCCCCGTCACTCCTCCGGCGTTGTTCCCCCCGCCAGCAAACAACTTATGTTGTGGGCGGGTCCCCTGGATTCGTTCAGCGATCTGTGGCCTCCCCTCTCCTTTGAGAGAGACACACAATGCGCCCGAACAGGTGTCTGTCTAATAGGGCAAAGTTTACTTCGGCTCTTCGCGGTAATCCTCTCAGTCCTCTCAGTCAAACACTACCTCAATTCCTCCTTAACCTCAGTAGAACAAGAAATAAATATCCACCTACATTGAGGAATCCAGCATGATCGTTTTTAGTCCAGGTTACCAGCGTTCCGTGCTCCGGATCCAGAAAACAGGAAGTCTGCTACAGTCATTTACACGCCCGGCTGCCTTTGTGCTCTTTGGCCCTTTCCATTGGAGGCCGCCTGGGCTGAGATTGCACCTGCAGTGCCTAGATCGGCCTCGGCAGCTTTACAAACGCTGCGAGCCTCGCTTTACTGCCACCTCAATCTCGCAGCCACTCTGGTCTCTCTCCTGCAGTCTCTCGTTTCACTGGCCGCGCTGGGACCTCGCAGTATGTTGGTACGGCCTAATCTCTTTGTACCTGCCGGCCATGCCACGTTCTTCCTGCGGGTGGGGTGCTGACTCTGTAGGCGGCTCTGAACACACACACCGCCGGAGGCTCTCTCGTCAGCCAGCAGCACCTCCTCCCCTCTCCCAGTACGTTTCTTTCACAAGTTCAGGCGGTGTAGGGAGGGAGAGTGAAACACCAGAGCTCCAGCAGTCTCACTATCGTTGCTGTCATTTACCTTGTGCCTCGATGGCCTCTCTTCACTGCTTTTGCTGCACAGCGGCCCTCCCGCTCACTTTCGCTCAGACCGATCCGAGAATTCCCAAGCTGGATGCTGGCTGGCTTGGGCGAACACCTTTCAGCCCTGAATTTGGTTCACGTTCTCAGCATTTGCCGTGCTTCGCCATTACCGCTTCACCTCCACTGCAGTCTCTCACTATGGAGGGCGGAGTCTCACACACCTGAGCTACGGAGAGGCTCTGACTCATAATAAAGCAACATATTGATATGCCTGCTGCAACACATAACATGTAACATACAGATTACTGATTTATTGTGTAGGAAATTGGGCTATTAGTTGAGAGGGCTGGAAGCCCCACACAAATGATTAAAACAGTTCTTGTCTGGGTGAACCACAAACGTCACAATATAAACATATGCTTAATCCTGTGATAGTGAGGCACAAAAGCAGTCTGGCAATGTGTGACGTTTTTCTACAGCACTCAAGCAGTAATACAGTGAAAAAACACACAAGAAAACCCCCAAAATAATTTAGAAAAATAAGGTATATTTTAATAAATAAAATACCACACAAAAATAATAAACAACAAATGAATAGAACTGGATATGTGAGTTTTAAAAGTTTTAGGTGAAAATAGCACCAAAAAGAACAAAACGCCACTCACGGTGATCTGGTCACTCCGGACAGGAGTAAAGTCACAACTTCAGGCCAACCATGATGGAGCGCCGGTCAGCTGACAGGGACCAGGTTCATCCTGCTAAACAGTTATCTTCTCAAGTCTGCGTGAAGAGCTACTGTTTGCTTTGGCTGCGTGAAGTCCAATTATGGCTCGAGGAACAGGTCGGGTCCTCTGGATGTTCGCTGCTGTAGTGTGAAGTTGACAGTAAGCGCTGGCTCCCAGTTTTTGTAGGAAGTGCAGGTCTTACTGGAGACTCACATTGGTCTCTCACTGTGGGTGTGAAGAGCAGGTCCCAATGGAACTTTGCAATGGCGGTCTGATTGAAAAAACTTTATTCGGTAAGGCAATTACATACCATAAAAGCGTTTACATGTCAAATACACTAATGCTTATAAACATATCGTTTTTAAAAGATAAATTTGATTTAGCCTAATTAATTACAAATAGGTACAGAAAAACGAAATGACAGTTAAAAGAAATGTTTTGACATTGGTTAAAAAAATAGTAAAATAGAAATAAAAGGAATTAGGCAGTACTGAACAGAAAGGAAACAAACCCCCCAGTAGCAGTTTTAGGATACATAGGAGGGCTAATCCCAGTTCATCGTAGGGTATGTTTAATTTACTTATGTAAAAACCATCTGTCAGTATAATGTTTAAGAGGATAGCAGAGAGGGGGGGCGAATCTCCGTTTAAAGATTAGTTCTATGTCTCACACAAAATTTTAAGAACATTGCCGTATTTTTTGCCAACATTTCTGTTTCTAGCATTTGGAGGGCCATAAAAGCTGGCCGGTGTTGGATTAGGCCCAGCTGTTTCAGGAAAGGCAGCAGATATAATTTTCTTGGCTCTGCATAGAATTTACAGAATATTATTGCATGCAGCGTTGTTTGGGGAGAATGGTCGTCACAAGGGCACGGCGTCAGTTGGGTTTTCCAATCGTTTGTCACAGGGAAAGTGATTAAACGGTGAAATATGTTCAGTCGCATTCTGGTCAGTAGGAACTTCTCATAGTTGGTAAGAGTGGAATTCAGATATGGCTCTATTTGATCCGTGGTTTGTATGGAAAAAAACAGTTGTACAGAGTTTTTATTTAATTCAAGAGCCAGGCGCAGGTCATTTAGGTGAGTTAAGCACATGTCTCGAAGTCTTTTTCTGGGAATTAGGGTAATGTCGTGGGGTTTTGAAAAAAGATGTTCAAGTCCTAAATCCGTTAAGAACTTTTTAACATAGGCAAGCCAAGTGATGAGTGACCTGTGCTCCAGATTCATACAATCGTTAATAAGTCCCTGAGTGAATTTTAATTCTGGTGTAGACCAGATGCGGTGCCATAATAAAATGGGCTGCATGCGTATTACGTCCGTGATATAAGGAAGGCCCAGTTCGCTGTGGATGTTAAAAGTTGAAGTGGACGATGGGACTCCCAGCAGGAATTTCAGAAAAGAATTCTCTGTCTTTTGTAGTGAAGTGACTCGTGCATTTCCCCAAATCCCGGCCCCGTAGATTGCTGTGCTAAGGCATTTTGATTTATAGATGTCGAGCATTTCCTTGGATGCTCTTTTGCCCAGCCTCCGGGCGAACACTCTCAGTGCTGTTGTTGCTTTTAGAAACTGTAAGTTTCTGTTTTCTATTGCACATTTCCAGGTGGTTTTGTTATCTATCACGACTCCTAGGTAGGGGTAAGTGATGGTATACTCTATTTTAGTGTCATGTAGGTAGATATTTTTCTTTTTGCGTAGATGTTTCCCTGATGCCATCACGAAGGTCTTTTTGGCGTTGATATTCAAATCCAATCGGTTCATGAAAATGGTGTATCTCACCAGGGCACGTTGTAACTCAAGGGGGGTGCGGGCGAGTATAACTGCGTCGTCCGCATATAGGAGGGCGGGGATTGGGCGTTGTTTAATGCATGGCTGGTCCTGGCTACCTTTTAAAAGAGCTACTTCTAATCCGTTGGTATAGATATTGAAAAGGAAAGGAGCCAGGACACAGCCCTGCCTTACCCCCCGCTCAATTCCAAACGAAGATGTTAACTGCCCCCCAAGACCATATCTTACTCTGGTGGTGGTGTTCGAGTAGATTTCTCTGATGTAGTTGACCAGGTTGATATCTATGCCCAATTGGGTCATTATGGTCCAGAGCTTGGTGTGATCTACGCAGTCAAAGGCTGCGGACAGGTCGACGTATGCCATGAAAAGACTGCCACCCTTAGCATGGACATACTTCCCTCTCAGGAGGGTAAGGTTGAGGACCTGTTCTATAGTGCCTCTGCCTTCCCTGAATCCGAACTGAAGGTCAGATAAGATGTTATTTGACTCGGCCCAATCTTGTAGGCGTGCTAGGAGGATTCTACCTACTACCTTTCCAAAAGAATCCAATAAAGAAATTGGTCTGTAGCATGCAGGACTGTTTCTATTTCCCTTTTTGAATATAGGCACGAGGATCGAATCTGACCAAGAGGTCGGTAGTCCTACATGTCCCAACGCCTCTAGAACATTTAATAGCAGAGGGGCCCAGAGGTCGGTATTTGATTTGTATAGGTCCATTGGGACCGCGTCAGGACCCGGGGCCTTTCCTGACTTGCTGGCATTCAAGGCCCGCTCTACCTCTGCGACCTCAAAATTCATATTTAGTAGGTTAGTTTGGGGTGTTGGGGAATGATGGATTTGTGGTGGTGGCCCGGCCGTTTTAGAAAATATTTTTGCGAAATGGGTAACCCACTCTTGTTCTGAAATGGTGGTTTCAATTGTACCGCTAACTTTTGGTCCTGTCAGGAAGGAGGAGTTTACAATCTCCCAGAACGTTACCGAATCTGCATTTAGGCAGCTATTGTGTAATGCAATCCAGTGTTCTTCTTTGAGTTCTCTTTTCCTGGATGCTACTGTCTTATTATAATTATATCTAGCTGTTGAGATTTCGGGAATATTTCTTGGGGATTTTTTGAGGGCAGTTTTAAGAATTTTGTGGGCTCTAGAACATTCTGTGTTGAACCACCTAAACTTGGGTTTATCCTGAGGTATTGTTTGCGCCCGTGGGTGAACTGTCAATGCGTTCTTGACCTGTGTTGTAATTAGTTCGTGGTTAGCCACAATCTCTGCTGGATTAGACGTCTCCGTTAAGCAGACTTCAAAGGCTGGACGGGCCGCATTAATTATGGTTGCTAGAATGACAGTGGGGTCAATTTTAGACCATTTTAGTGCATAGCCATTTGTGCGGGGCATGGAGATAAGGTCTGAGTGGAGTAGTGTTTCAGGATTTTTTTTTTTTTGTGGGGCAGTAGTTAGAATTGTGACAGTCAGTGGAAAATGGTCGCTGAAAGCGCAGTCGTGAACAGTGACGTCAGTGATCGGATTGTGGGAAGTATTCCCAACTAGAATATAGTCGATGCAGGAAGATAGGCCTCTGCCGTTGAAAGTGGGAGCAAAAGGAGTTATGGGGATGGTAAATTCGTTTGCAAAGGCCAACTGTAAAAGAATCATGGTCTCGTTCAAAACAGACCCCTTATGAGAGTGTGGAAAATGGGGGGTATTATTTTGTAAATGGTCCATGTGACCGCAGTTCCCGTTTAAGGTACTCTTGCATAGTGCTGTGTTAAAATCCCCCCCCCAGATTATTATTGGTTCCTTACCTTTAGTGGAGATTGATTGTTTTTGTAAGAGAACACGAATTTCTTTTATGACCTCTACAAGTCTATTTTCCGAGAGGTTATTGTAGAAATTAACTATTAAGATGTGAGGCATTCTACTTATAATAACTCGTATAATCTGGTATTGTGGCTCAGCTTTAAGAGTATGAGCCTCCAGAGTTGGTATTAAGTTTGAGACATATATGGTTAATCCACCCTTTGCCCTGCCAGATGTTGAGGGGAGTGCTGGGCAATGGCGGTCATTACAGGCGTTTTTTCCTCAGAGTAAAGTGGTCACTTTGTTGTCACAAGGAGCCCAAAATGTCTGTATTTTTTACTTTGAGGTCAGGGAGAGTGCAGGCTGATGTGAGTCAAAGGTTCCTGGACATGGGGGCATCTCTTGGGGATCAGAACCCACTGCAGCAGAGGCCAGCGGTAGAGTTCAGGCAGGTCAAATTGATACTGGTGAGCTGGGCAGTTGCAGTGAGGCCTCTAGAAGATTGTTGTGTCCCTGTAGGTAGTCAGCCAACTGACACTTGAAGTCAGTTCTAGGGAGCCTGTGTTCAATGCAAGCAGGTGCATTTTCCTTCACCAGACAGCAGGGTAGTCTTCATCTGAATCCTCCACAGGTCCATTAATGTTCTGATGAGAGTTTCTGAAGGTGCCACCTTTATACCTGGTGACAGCCTTTGCCTTCCCCCAAAACTGGTTCTGGTCAGATCATCCCCTTCTCCTGGGTTTGGCCCTAGATAGTTTAGAGTGACAAAGGCAAGGGCAGGCCTAGTGTCAGGTTCTTTTGCACGTGCTGCAGGCATGGTCCTTTGAACTGTAATCAGGACAGGGCACAAATCCTCTCCAGCCATCCATCCAGGAAGACCCTCTCATTCTACACCTAGGCCTTTTTTGTCTTTATTTCTGAAATCACTACAGAAACCACAGGAGAGCCATTAACAATCATTTGACCCTGGACACAGGCAAAAGGCACATGTGGTTTAGGGCAGAAAATTTTTCTAAAAGTCACATTTCCAGAATTTAAACTTAAAACTTCATTTTGCCATTGAAGAGGACTTTTAAGTAACAGTATTTCCTTTTTCTATCTAGTCTCAAACTGAAGTTATCACATATTATTTGTAACAAGGTAACCCAGTGCTAGCCTTTAGGAGATAGAGCCTTACAACATTGAAAAATGACTTTAGGAGTTTTTCACTATCAGAACATGCAAAACTTAAGTTCTTATTTCCTGCTTTTTAAATAACATAATTCTTCAAGTCCTATTCCTTCAATCAAAACAAAACTTTGACAATTCTGTCAGCGAGTCCTATATCAACTAGCTAAGCCATATTATCATTGATCAAGGGCGACACATATGGGCGTTCCGTTAAATACAATGTTGTAACAAAATGAATGTTTTCAATACACATCACTTGTGGACATAAATGATACTTAGAGTTTACCCATCAGGGTATAAACCTTCCCTTTTCCCTGTAAACGAAAGGACTCCTAAATTTGATAGATACACATTTCTATATGACATTTATACTTTATAGTTCACCAACTTTTTCATATGGTGATTTTCATGAAACGTTCCTCTATTTACATGTGGTCTAATCTGAACTAACATGAAATATCATCTCAAATATTGGCAGTCTGTTTAGGCTGCCGGAGAATACCACATTGGTGGACTTTTTGGTATGTAAATCAAGTGACAAACTTTTTTAAATTAAAAGCAATGTACAACATCGATTTGAATGAAGCAGCATGTAGGTATGTGTGCAAAGCAGTTGATATGCAGTGCAAGTTGTAATCAACTCAATCTTCTCACAAAGGTGGCAAGTCAACAGCGACTTCATCCAGCGATCACAATAAGGGCAGAATATCTGACTCTCATGTGAATGGAGAGTATTTCAATGGCGATAGCACCAGATTGAGAACCAGAATTAGTATGCAGTTCCTAAGATGTGGCAGGTAATGGTAAGAAAATCAGTGGTACCGGGGTATGGGTGAGGGCGACAGCAGGAGAGAGAATTCCTCCTTATGGAATGGAGAACCTCACACACCCAACAAGCGGGTGTCTTGCTTCATCATCGGGTCTAGCTCCTTATCGGGTCGGCGGTGCAATACCCGATCAGGCGCCCGGAAGGGGCCTTCTTCGTGGAGATCTTTTTTCCAATGCTGATGGGTGTGGTGCGTGTGAGGGCCCTATAGTAACTAGTGTAGGTAACAGTGATGTGTCAAATAAGTGAGATATATAAAACAGGAGATAGTGATCCACTCAGAACAATTTTAATGAGTTGTGGTCGCTACCCTGATTAATACTGAAGTGAAATGCACATTCTCACTCTAAGGCTTGTGAGGGTATGTGCTGGAAAGGTCAACATGTTTCTTGCCTGTTTATCTATTAATTGACAATTCGTCAGGACCAGGATAAATTCTACCTACACTTTTTTTTGGTGGTGGTCACGACCTCATGGAGGTATCAGAGTTGACCACACGTACAGCACCCTAAAAAATGTGTAGTACCAGTTGATTAACATCACAACCTGCAAAATATAAACAAGTGAAAAATATTAAAAGCAACATATCAAGGACAATGTGAAGTACAAGGAGTTCCTCCAACAGTTGAGGTATATCAATTGCATGCTCGATATATGTGTGCCGTGACATGCATCAACGGAGTGTGGTAAAAACAGAGCACATGTAAAAACATAAAATTAGTACTGAGCGATAAACAGATGAACACATAAAAGAGGAATGTCAAACATAGTGACAACACAAAATAACTCACCCTCATTGGGTTTGTGGTGAATGGCATCGGACAACTGTAGAGGAATGCACTAGAATAAAGTGTCCTAGTAACATTGACGGCATTTACCTCATTCAGCGGTCCGATTGCCCTTCACTACGGCAGCATGGAGGCGCCTTACACAACCTTGACATTATGGTCCTAACTATTTGCCTGCACAACCATCATTTACGTGCCACTCTTGAGAACCACAAGACGCAGGCTCTGCAGCGTTATACTATTTGATGATCTAGCGGCTGCTAGATTTTTCTCTACAATGTTTTGCTTATTCTCCTTTACTAGGACATTTTATTCTACTGCATTCCTCTACTGTGCCCTTTTACAATTTGTTGGATCAAACAAATATCATATCAGAAATATAATATATAATAAATAGTTAATAAAAAGTAAGTATGCAAAAAACGTATTTCAAGTTTTTTCTTTTTTCCTTATTCTTTTTGTCTTTTTTCTTCCCCTAATATTTCTCTCTCTCACCCCACCACATTCAAACTAACTCACACAAACCTCAACCAACAGTCTCACTCATTCCACATCTATGTACCTCTTAAGGCAGAAAATCCTATTTACATTAATGTGGGCAACAGGAAAAGTGACATATATAGTTATAATAAGTTTACATACAGGAAAATATTTTCAACAGTCCATATGGCCTTATATGTACTTTGTCTCAAGGCAATTAGCTCTGGTAGAAATAACACTGTTTTATATGTTCATTTATATATTGATAAGATATTTCCTCATACTTTATTCCTTAAAAAAATTACAAACATTCTTGTTACACCATGGATCTGTGCCGACGCGCGTTTTGGTATTGGCCAATAGTGGGGCCAGGACCTTCCTCAGGGCACAATGGTCAGTTTCAATTGTGTATAAACGTGGGTGAGGGGACTACCAATCAGTGCACACTACATAATTTTCCTTGAGTAGTCCTAGAAGCAATAAACATACAGGCAATCAGAATTACTCAATCAAACCAGGATAATAATCAGCTATACCTAAACTGAATAAAAGAACATGCTCAATTAACTACCCAAAAAAAGTTTTAAAAGTAATAAGCAAAAGAGTAAGTAAAAGAATATATGTGTGTGACCCCTAATAGGAACTTTCTGCAGTCTCACCACCAGTGGTAGTTAGTTCAAAGCACAGAAATATAGGCCCAGATTTTGTAGCCTGACTCCCAACAAAGTGAGACTGGGTAAATACCGAAAAGTATTCGTGATAACCAATAGAATTAGAAAGAAATAGTGGCAGATCCAAACAGATGACAAGCTTATTCACATGTCTTCTCAGTATTTTAAAGGTTTTGAAGAATGACCCAACAATGCTAAAGAAGCATTAAAGCCCTTCAGGATCCTATACATAATGTAATAAGGAACAATATAAGGTCGATTAAACAGATCAGAAGTTCCAATTTTTCAAAATATGGGCATATGCAGATTACCTCAAAGATTGTTTTAAATCAAATCATGAAAATAAAACAGGGGAGGGTTTGAGCTATTGTGTCGAATCCCATCTCATCTCATCATCATCATCATCAAAAACCTTTATTCGATATTTAGAAAATATCATAAAAGTACAATGGTACAGTTAAAAACATTACAATACAAATCATTTTATACTGACAAAAGAAAAAGAAAAAAAGGAGGGGGCCATTTGCATCAAAATGTTCAAAATAACCCTCTTGTGCGTCTCAATCTTAGTGCAACTCTAATAAAATTTATAATACAAGCTAACGTCAATGGATTCCCAGCCTTTTGTAAATATAAGAGAGCAACCTTTGCATGTCTAAAGTTCATTTGTTTTAAAATCCTTACTAAAAAACGACGTCTGGGCACTGAATAAAAAGGGCAAAGAAGTACATAATGAAGGGTATCCTGCGGAGACCTATTGTCGCAGCCGCAGGTACCCTTCTGCTCAACTGTGGCCGTAAAACCAAATGGGTCAGCCAAAAGATGGTGTAAAAGGTTGAGCCTAAAACGGGTAATTAAAAATCTGTCTTGTGCATTATATAACAGGGCAAGGTAGGGTTCCATACCTACTACTGATTTAACTAGATTGAAAGTGCGAACAGTAGGCTTACTTGCTTCTGAGGCGGCTCTACGGGCAGACTCCTTTGACAGAAAAAGTTTTTTAATACGGGTTTTATCCGCAGCAGTTATTGTCGTGGGGTCAATAAAAAGATTCTTACAGTCTAATCCGGACAGGACACCCTTAACGTAGCTCAGCCATGGGATATCCAACCCCTTATCTCTACCCATACAGTCACTAATTATCTGCCTACTCAGACCCGCCTCACTATTGGTCCATATTCTCAACCAGGCCATAAGTGGTCTGACTTTAATCAGGTCCTCTATGTACACCCTTCCCAATTCAGCATGTGTAATATAGACTGACGTACTTTGTGGGATTTGTAAAATTTTCCTAAAAAATTTGTTTTCCTCAGTTTGAATTAGTTGTGGGTTCGCAAAACCCCACACTTCTGCCCCATAAATTATTTTGGGACAACAAACTGAACCATACAAATGCATGACCTGTTCAGGAGACCACCTGCCCAACCTATGTCCATAGCTCATTATAGCCCCCATGGAGGCCACTACTTTAGCACTTCTACCTTCAATTAAAAGTTTAAAATTTAAAAACCCGTCAAATAAAACACCCAGATAGGAAAAGGATTTAACCTGTTCCATTACGTGTGTGCCAATTTTGAAGCAAGCATTTTTACATGATTTAGACCCTGCCACCAGTACGTAAGATTTAGCTAAATTTGCGGAGAGGTCTAAACTGGCCATAAAGCTAACAAACCCGTCCAGCAAGATCTGGAGGCCTTTCGGTGTTCTGGCTAAGAGTACCGCGTCTTCCGCATATAACAACACCGGTACTGCTCGAGCACCCACTCTGGGGGTATCTACATTTAAGTTACCAAGTGCCAGTTCTAGCCCGTTTATGTATAATGAAAACAGAAACGGGGCCAGAATACAACCCTGGCGCACCCCGCTAGTGCAGGGAAAGGGAGCTGTAGTATCACCCTCTAGATTATAACGTACTCTAGCAGAGGTGTTCCAGTGGAGTGCTCTTAAAATAACCACCAGGCCATCTTCTACCCCTAGTTTGATCATTAGGTTCCAGAGCTTTTCTCTATTGACGTGGTCAAAAGCTGATGAGAGGTCCATAAACCCCATATAAATCGACTGGTTGCTTGTGATAGATATCAGGGTATCAAAAATATGCCTACTACCACGGATAGAGTAATCTCACAGTTACACGCACATACATTCATCATACGCTAGGGCCCATTTCACTAACATACGCTCAAATACTCTACCAGCAATAAACCTGTGGGAAGAAAACTCTTAAAACACCCTGCATCTATATCTAAGCGATAGGATCTGATTATAGTGGTTGTCCTTAAACATACTATATATAATCTATATAACAATGATCAAAAATGTACACAATAATTGACAAGGAAAGAAATATTCAACACCATGTTTAAAAGTTATATCGCTTTATCTAAATCTAAAGAATAAATCATTTTTCATAGTTACCTATTCTAACTAAGTGTCAGAACGGGTCAGGACCAGTCTCTCGATAAAGTCTCTCAGGACAGAGTCCTCAGCATCAGTCCTCAGCAACGCAAGTTCACGCAGCAAAGGTAAAATGGCAAGTGGCAAAAGGGTGGCGAAAACCCTCCCTAAGCTAACAGTTTTTATAATAGAAAATACAATAGAAACACACATAAAATTGGCAAGTTAAACTGTATCACTGAGCAGAATGAGAAGGAAGAGATGTAATATTGCAACATCTGGAAATCTCCGCTCAGGAAAAGTCACAAGACGTGAACTACGGAACAGGAACCAAAAAACAGAAACTATTAAAGTATCTAACTCAGTCCGCTTCCCTCGGCAGCCGGACTATAGTTCATTGTTCATTTCAGAAGCTCCTTTGTCCACCAAGGACGAATCATTTCTTTTGGAGATCCTCCAAACTGCTGATGTCCTCATGGAAATTTACAATAAGGACCACGGTCAGTTGTCTTCGACCTCTTTCCAGCAGGGGTCTCCCTTGCCACATCACAGAATAAGCCATACCACAGCCAGGCTTCGTAATATTCTCAGCTCGCTTAAGGCCTTCATAGGCCACAATAGACCATCTTTAATTAAAGAGACAAAATAAACGTTACTACAGCATAATGATTAAACAGTGTAAACCCCACTAATACCCTTATGTGTATGCATTTATCTAGCTTTGCGACATAAAAAGCATTAATTCAGACAGCGTTTTGTGCTCAAAATAAATAGCACACAGCAACGTTTAAACATGAAAACTTGCACGTTATTGTAAATACAGAAACAGCAAACATAAGCTAACCCTCGTGTAACTTTCTCTTGTGTTAGGACAAACGGGTTGATTAGTAAAACACACTTGCACAAGACAAATAATTAGTTGTTAATTATTAATAAATTAATAAAACGCATAGACATGCCAGAGCTTCAAAAGCTCCAGAATTTTCTAAAAGAAAACTCTGCTCCAGCAATCCCCCCTTTGGTGATTTTATCACCAAATAAACCAAAAAAAAAAAAAATAGTGAAAATTTAGTCCCATTTTAGGAGAAATCAGAAATGTCTTTTCCCCTTACACAACATTACACACTAGTCACTCTTTCATCATCTCTCTTTGTCTCTAAATAAACACTCTCCCTCAATTCTTCTAATTCAATCTCTTCTGGTTCTCTTTTCGAATTCTTCGAATTCTTATTTTTCTTTTCATTTTTCAATTTCTCTTTCCCTCTCCTGTTTTTACAACACACACACACTAATCTCAGTATCAGCAAAGCAACAATTATACAAGACAAAGGAAACAATATTCTACCTATAATAGTACTACCTATTTTTGCAATAAAATCCTTAACAGCTATCATCTTTTTAGCTAGTTTAGTCCATAAACTCCCAGTTTCAAGTGGTACTAATTCTTCATGCAAATTAGTAATATTTTTGATATAGACCTTCAAGTCTTTACTTTCATCAGGAATGTAAGTGCAACAATGTTGAACTTTCAAAATTCCACAGACTCCACCCTCCTTGGCCAATAGAATATCAAGGGCAAGTCGATTTTGCATAGACATGGCACGTACGGCACTTAATTCCGTATTTACCAAAAGAAACCCTCCTGCGGTATTTGTCGATAAGCAATCAACCACTGTGGACAGTTTCCGAATTCCATAAGCATTTAAAGAAATTCCCACTGCTGGAATCAAAACCCCGAAAATATCACCCACAATTTCAGACCAAGTTTCTCTCTTAAAACGTGTTAATAAGTTAATATCTTCTACATCTCTTATTTTATCTGTATGAAAAATCTTAGGAAAAACCAGGCCCACATAACACGTGCCATACCAATGGTCAGGCAACTTGTAATAAGCCTTGTTCCCACACACATAGTACACTCCTGGAAAAATTGTATCTTCTCCACCTCTGAAACCCCAACCTGTCGCAACGAAGTATGTATCATGGCACTCACTAGTCCCCACAAAATATGTATCATTTTGGGATTTGCATAGTTTACCCTTCAGCGGTGCATCTAAAGCTAAAGTTGGACTAACCCCATTTCTCAACTCTTTTCCCATCTCAATGTCCCAAATTGTCTCACTCACTTCATATTTTCCCGCTTTCTCATGCATGTTCACTCTCCTTTCCTCTACCATATCCAGGAAAGCTTTCTCCTCTTCTTTCAAACTGCAAGTTAAATTATTCTTAAAAATGTAATCTAATGTTAGTCCTTTTTCTTCAATAAAAATCTCACCAAAAGTGTTAGCTTCTTTAGCTGGATTCAGCTCTTTGTTCATTGGCAAGTGCCCAAAAATACTATCTCTGTTAGACATCTTATAATCTATTTTCCCTAACAAATAAAAAACACTACTCAAAATACTACAAGAAATACCATATGTAGCTGGTAAATGGTGATAAGTAACACCCTCTGAAACGGATGCAGGTAACTGCATGCAGACATAGCAATCCCTTACTTCCATTGTCTTCACATATTCATATAATAGTTTAGAAAAAACATTACTAGAAAAATTATTAATTGACCTATCTTTGTGTATGTAACTACTACTTCTAATTGGAACTACTTTTTGTGAATTCTTCTCTATATTAGTCATGTTTTCTGTGTCCATCCCAAATTCAACCTTAAAAGTAACTAATAAAATTAAAACACCCCATAGATGCATTAATAATCCAGTACAACAGCAGCACATCTTGCACCACCTTTTAAAGAAGGCACATCTATTTTGATTATTCTCTATGTTAGCCATTTTCTGTTTTAACCTCTACTACTCCACTACAGAAATTAGAACTCTTCAAAATCTCAACGTTTATTCCAAACTCCTCAGCTTCTTCAAAGATCTTTCCGTTCACTTAGTCCAAGTGAATCCTTCTTTTACTCAGTTTGGATACTCATCATTTTTCACTCCAATTTCTTCAACATCAAATTGTATCAGATCTCCAACTTTCAAATCCTCAGTATCTGACTCTTCTCCAATGTCAGTCAAGAGTACTTTCAGGATTTCACCAGTGTCTTCCTCAACCACTCTTCGTACGGTCTCCTCTGGATTTCCTTGACTTTCCACCTCTTCACCTTCAGGCAGTGTCACATACGTCCATTCCGGCGACCTATACTTTTGGTTGGGTCTTTTAACTCTTTTTATTTCTACTGGTTCTTTTGATTTCTTTAATTCTTCTTCCTCAGCTCTCGAAGTTTGACTTGATACTTCATTCACTTGTTCAGCTTTTGATGAATTTGCTCTTATTATTCTGTATTTCACCCTTTTAACTTGGTTGTTAGGCCAACGATCTCCTTTCACAACCTTTTTCGGCTTCACTTTTTCAACACTCCTTTCTCCAATCGAAGTTCTCTTTCTCAGAACTCGACCCTCTGTCTGTTCATTTTCATCATCCGATTCTGTTTCAATTGCCTCTTGTTTTCGTTTCTTAGCAGTTTTCTTTTCTTCCACAGATTCTTTCACCACTATTTGAGACTTCCCTACTTCTATCCCTCCTCGGGTCTCCGACACGCAATCTTCTTGCTGTCTACTTGTCCCTTCACCTAGCTCCTCATCAATGTTCCCTACACCTCCTTGGGGGTCTTCCGCAATCTGTCCCTCTCTATCTTCTTCTGACCCTGTTCCTTCAAGAATAATCTCAAGTGGTTCTTCAAATTCCTCCTCTTCTGATTCAGAAGTAGTCTCTGTGTGATTTCTCTTTTCTTTTCTTTTTCCTCCACTGCTACTCAAAACTTCAGGCTCTTTAACAGAATCTGATCTTCTCTCTGATACTCGCAGTGATTCTCTTGAAGCTCTCTCTGCTTCTTTTCTCACTGATTCTGTATCTTCAGGATCTTCACCATCACTGGAATCTGACTCTTCATAATACTCTTCACCAGTTCCCTCTCTCGGGCTTGGAATTCTCAGAGTATGACTTGCATGTACCCAGTGTCTCACTCCAGCACACTTTACTGCAGTCGTTGTAGTCAGAATAACTTGTCTCGGCCTTCCCCACCTTGGAATCAAGCAATTTCTTCTTCTGTGCACCTTAATCCTCACCCAGTCTCCTGGACTCAGATCATGGGCTTGCTTCTTCTCAAGTGTGGTAGCTTCTTCTCCAACCTGGTGAAACACAGAATGAACTGCGTCAGCCAGGCCTTTACAGTAATCCAAAATCATGTCATCAGTTATTGTCACCAATTTATTCACAGGCACGAATGCATGGCGCATTGCACGTCCCATAATTATTTCATGCGGGCTCAAACCTGTAGTTCTATCTGGAGTAGATCTCATAGTCATCAGAACTAGAGGTAACACGTCTGGCCATTTCATGCCAGTGGCTAAACACATCTTTCCAATTCTATTCTTGATTGTGCCATTGATCTGCTCAACCACACCAGAAGCCTCTGGTCGGTATGCACAATGTAGCTTCTGCTGTATTTTCAATGCTTCACAAATCAAACCAATCAGTTCATTTTGGAAGTGTCTACCTCTGTCAGACTCAACTGTAACTGGAAACCCGAACCTAGGAATCAACTCCCTCAACAATAATTTTGCCACTGTTAATCCATCATTTCTTCTAGTCGGGTAAGCTTCCACCCACCTTGAAAACAAACAGACTACCACTAGAACATACCTCAGTCTGTTTACTTGGGGCATTTCAATGAAATCAATTTGCATTCTTGTAAAAGGACCTCCTTCTCTGCCAATTGTCCCTAGACTCACCACTGTCTTTTTCCCAGTGTTAAATTGCTGACAAATTAAACACCTTTGACAGATGCTCTCCGCAATTGTCCTAAACTTTGCATTGTACCAAGTTTGTTTAAAGGACCTAACCATCGCGTCCCTCCCCAGGTGTCCCTGGCCATGATACATCCTTGCCATTGACGACAAAATTGAGTTTGGCATCACTGGTCTGCCATCTCTGTAGACCCAAACATGGTCTGTTTCTCTTGGAGCACATCCTGCTTTAACCCAATCTTGTTTCTCTTCTTCTCCTGCCTCATTTTGTAACTGTTTCACTTCATCCCACGTTTCTAGGACATTAGTAAACATCACAGAAAGAAAAGACATTTCCCTTTCTCTTTCCCTGTTAATCGCCTGATTTGTTTTGGCACAATACTGTGCCACATCGTTGGCATACCTGTTACCAACAGTGATAAAATCGTCCCCTGGACCATGGGCAGCACATTTTACAACCGCTAATTCCTTAGGCAGCTGTATCGCCTCAAGCAATTTTCCAATCAGCTCAGCATTCTTTATCGGAGTTCCACCCGATGTCAAGAAACCTCTTTGTAGCCACAGTTGGCCAAAGTCATGCACCACTCCAAATCCATACTGACTATCAGTCAATATTGTTGTTCTCAAATCTTTCCCAATCTCACAAGCTTTTGTCAATGCCACTAATTCAGCAACTTGCGCAGATTTCACTCCTTTCAATGGTGATGCTTCCATGACCTCTGAAACTTTGCACACTGCATATGCTGCACATAGCACACCATTATCATTTCTCAGGCATGATCCATCCACAAACAACACATGGTCATTCTCAGGTAAGGGAATATCCCTTATGTCTGGTCTCGGTTTTGTACAGTACTCAAGCACATCTAAGCAATCATGATCATCTTCCATCTTTATACCCACATTTTCAATATCCGGCAAGAGTGTCGCTGGATTCACATTCATACATCTCTCAAGAGTCACATTTGATGCTCCCAGAATCACTTTTTCGTACTTAGTCAGCCGACTATGTGACATATGCTGAGTTCTGCTTCTTGTCAAAAGAATTGCCACATTGTGAGGTACGAATACCCTTACAGGATATCCCATTATGATCCCCTCACTCTGTTCCAGGCTTCTGCATGTTGCAGCCACAGATTTTAGACAACCTGGTAAACCCACAGCTACAGGGTCAAGTGTCGATGAGAAGTACGCAATAGGCCTTCTCAATTGCCCATGTTTCTGGATTAACACTGAAAGTGCACATCCATTTCTCTCACTGCAGTACAATTCAAACTCTTTTTCATAGTCAGGCATACCCAAAGCTGGAGCTTCACACATTTTACTTTTTAGCTCTTCAAATGCTGCCAATTGTTCCGCATCCAGATCCAATGGATCTGTCATGTCACTTTTTGTCAATTTAATCAATGGCTTTGCTATCAGGGAAAAATTAATTATC
Organism: Triturus cristatus; assembly: GCF_964204655.1. Classification (NCBI taxonomy): domain Eukaryota; kingdom Metazoa; phylum Chordata; class Amphibia; order Caudata; family Salamandridae; genus Triturus; species Triturus cristatus. The sequence goes on from NC_140591.1 coordinate 538,413,567, forward strand.
CACTGACGACAATATCCCACCATACCCAGGAACATTCTCACTTCTCTCTGGGTTTTTGGAGCTTTAATTTCTCTGATTATTCTGATCCTGTCAGTAGTCACTTTTCTCAGACCTTTCTCAATATTATGTCCAAGATAATGCACCTCTTTCTTGCAAAATTGCAATTTGGCTGGAGATACCTTTAACCCTCCATCTGCCAGATGATTCAGTAAAGCTATGGTATCCACTTCACAAGCTTCACGTGTCTTTGATGCCACAAGTAGGTCATCAATGTACTGCACTAACACTGAACTCTCAGGCATGACCAGACTTTCCAACGATTTTTTCAATAACTGATTGAATTTCGAAGGACTCTCCGTATACCCCTGTGGGATACGACACCATGCTAAAATACGCTGGCCAAACCTAAATGCAAAAATCGGCTGGCTGTCATGATGCAATGGAATTGAAAAGAACGCATGACACAAATCAATCACTGTATACCACTCAGCATCATGTGGAATTTGATTCAGAATCACTGATGGATTTGGCACGATGGGACAACATGCCACCACAATCTGATTAACTTTTCTCAGGTCTTGCACGATTCTAAATTTGCCATTAGGCTTTTTCAGTCCCATTATCGGTGAATTACACGGACTACTCAGTAGTTCTCTTAGGACTCCTTGCTGAATCATTTTCTCAATTATAGGAGTTATCCCTTCAATTATTTCTGGTGTCATTTTGTACTGAGGAATGTTAGGATATGTAATTCCCTCTTTCACTGCAATTTTCACTGGATCTACATTATTCATCAATCCCACATCCTCTCCTGTAAAATCCCAAACTGCTCTTTTCACTGTGTCTCTCAGCACTTGAGGCAAATCCTCCGGATTGAACACTGGAAATGCACCAATCAACTCACTTTCTCTATTTTCTAGAGTCATTCGGTAGAAAACATCATCATCTGGTGTCTCAAAAGCTATTCCATCTGGTGTACAAAAAATTGTGCAGTTCATCTTACACAATAGGTCCCTACCTAACAGGTTCACTGGACTCGTGTCACAGACAATAAATCTGTGCATGTCTGAAAATTTCCCTATCTGTACTCTTACTGGTTCAGTAAGACGTGTTCTGATCTGTGTATTGGCTACACCAACTACTTGGACTGCTTCATCCGAGAGAGGAAGATTTCTAACATCTGTTGACCTGACAGTTGATCTTGTCGCACCTGTGTCTACCAAAAAAGTAACACTCTCCTCATTTATTTTCCCATCCACAAATGGTCCTGCCTGGTCTATTTCTAGAGTTGCACCAAGTATGCACTCTTCTTCCTCTCTTCGGCACCGTCAATAATCACCCTCAGACTCACTCCCTTCACTTTTTAACAAGTACTGCTGTACCTTGTTAGTACGTCTTGGTTTGTTTACCTGCTCATCATTGAAGAATCCCGAGTCCTGATTGTACTTTTGTACCCCTCTATTCTGCGGCAAGGGCGGTTTTGGCTCTTGACTCTGCTGCTGTCTCACAACTTTCTGCTGTTGTTGCTGCTGGTTATTCCCTTCATTCTGCACCTGTTGATTTAAGGATTTACCCTCATTTAATGGTGGATTAGGACATTCCGATCTCCAATGTCCCAGTTGGCCACAGTTGTGACACGGGAACTTCTTTTTGGCTTCCTCAAGACTTCCCCTTCCTTTTCCTGCAAATCTCGGTCTATTCCCTGTATTATTTCCTGGATTATTTGCCTGTTCCACCAACTGTGCTTCCTGTCTTTCTGCAACTTTCACTTGTGCCCACATTGCTTTCTCTTTCAGCTTTCTTTGTTTTGCTTCAATTTCATCACTGAAATATTTTGCATGTCTCAGTATCTCATCTACCTTCTTACTCTGCCAATCCACTGTGTGTTCACGAATTCTCTCACCAATTTCGGGTCTTAGACCATATACAAATCTGTATACAAAATGACTCAAATCCTTGTCACCCAGGTGTTCATCTCCACTGAATTGTTTAAAAGCCAGTATCAGCCTTTCGTAAAAAGCATGAACTGATTATTTTGCTTCCTGTTGTGTTCGATCTATTTTAACCCAGTCTGTCTCTTTTGGAGGTACTTTACTCTTCAGGTATACCATCACCTGATCATACTTCCTCATCACTTCTGGATCTGGTGCCCCTGTTCTTGGATCTCTTGGATATTCCTCAGTAGGCCAACTCACAACTATTTTACATTCAGTCCACAAGTCTGCTGGAACAATTATATCAAACAGACTATTCAGGTCAACCCACAGCACTTTTGACAATTTCACAAACCTGTCTACCTGCCTATACCACTCGACGGGCTTTTCTCTCAATCGAGGGAAATCATTCGTAAATGATAAAATATCCTGTCTGGTCCATTGAACATGTACATATCCTCCTCCAGGTATTTCTCTCATGGGATAATTCTCCACTGGTTTCTCTTTTTCTCTCACTGGAAATGCTGAGTAAGTTGTTCTATCTTCAGATTCCTCTCTTTTCTTACACCACCTATCCTTCCACTTTTCTACATCACCCCATCTTCGCAATAATGCCACCATTTCTTTAATTTGTCCTGTTCTACCAGAAGTATTCAAATTTTCTATGTCTTTCTCTGTGAAATCCATCCTGTACGTTTTCTGCAAAGCCTTTACTCTATCAATGTCAACTCCTTGTTCATTTGCTATTGCTCTTAGTCTATCATGTGTATTTCTTGCTCTCCATGTTATGCTCTTGCACATAAACATTAATTCACCATCATGATGACTTTTCAGAATTTCTGTTGGAACTGTTCCTGTCACAAGCTCTTCTAATTCTATACGTAACTTAACCACATCAATAACTTGTGAATCTTTATCCTTTTTCTGAAGAACCTTCATCCAATCATTCAAATCATCAACTGTTATTTCAGCAGTTTTTCTCACTGGAACCACTTTTTTCTGCGGTTCTAAAATTGGCATCCCTGAACAACTAGGTTCACTAACATCCAATAGTTCACTACATGTGTCATGTCTGGTTTGTCTCAGGTCACTACATGTGTCATGTCTGGTTTGTCTCAGGTCACTTCTCCCTGTTCTTTTATCTGAATCTCCCGAAGGACCAACTGAATTTATCGAATCATTTGCAATATATGGAACTACCAATCCATTTTCACCTGTCCTCTGTCTATCAAACACAGGAATAACCGGACCTATAGTTACAGGCACTGTAACAGCTTCCAGATTCTTCGTTAACTCTCTAATTTTCTCAGTCAGTTCTGTTGTTGTCTTTGCTAATTGTCTGGCATTTTCTTCACTACCTCGATTCTCTCTCTCCCTGAAAGAACTACTACCTCTTGATTCAGGTGTCATTTTTTCTTTCTCAACTGTATCTCTTATCGGAGAAACAACTGGTGTACTTTCATCTGGTTCTGATCTATATGGAGGTGGTCTCTTGTAAATCATGTCATTTAAAACCTCATCCTCATACTCTCCATATCTTCTCATATCTGACTCAGAAACCCTTTCTTCTGAAGGAGCAGAAGCTTCAACTGTTCTCATAGGATATAATCCCTCCGTCATACTAGCATCTCGCCATCTTTTCATTCGATCATGATGTGTTTCACGATCATGTCTCCTCCCAAACATGTACCTGTAATACCCTCCAGATCTTTGCTTTTCTCGGTCATGAACTTCCTCTTCCCATTCCACTAAAGCCTCGAACTGTGTAGGTCTTGGCTTCGGGTCTAAGCATAACATCTTTTCCCGTAAGTTTCTCAACACGGCCAAATTAAATGAACCATGTTCTGGGAATGCTAGAACACCATCTTCTTTCGTATACCTAACCCAATTCTGCAACCATATACAGGTATGTAATCCATATTTCGCAACCATGAAGGATGCAGGTGTTTTCGCTGGAGGTAGCAACTCACCCTCTCTCGTTTTAACCTCTTTATCCTTACTAAACCACTTCTTAACTTTTCCAAAGAAGGTTTTTTTCTTTTTCTCTTCTTGGTAATACATTTTAGCAAGCGCTTATCAAACTCTCTACTCTTTCCGTATTATAGATATACAATACGAGTTTTCCAACCAATAGCAGCGCGACTCACACTAACGCACCAATCCTGGAGCGAACCCTGTTCTGAGTCACTATCCAATCAGTGCGCGGACCTTCTGACGTCAACAGCCGCTGCAGTCTCTGTCTCCTGTCTCTGTCACTCGTCTACCCCTCCTTTACAAAAACTCTCAGTAGACTTCGTGTGTCAAAATTTCTACAAAATCTATTAGTTACAACATAAAAACATCTCCATTGTCTGCTTTGCTAACCACAGAATAGTAAAAAGAGAGTCTATTTCTCTAGAATCAACAAACTTACATACATCTCATAACTGTTTCCTCTAGGACTTATCCAAAGAGTCTTACAATCAATAAATGTATATGCATTCACGCACATTCATACGAGAAAAATATAGTACATGCACACAGAATCCTGCTTCTCGAGAACAGCGCACAATCTGTCTCTATACAGAATTATAACTCACAACAACTAAGCAGCTTACCTCTGCCCAGTTCCTCAAACAAGCTCAGAGAATACCAATTACTCCTCCCGCAATAAGCTTTAACGGCAATCCTTACGGATCCCTGGGACTTAAGACCAGAGTTTCACAGATAACCTTCACTACGATACACACTCCTTATATACCAGAAATATTTTCTAATAGTAACATACAATAATGTCACTGATTCCGAACCCAGACAATGTGAACGCGCAACTTCAATTGTCACACGTAATTCCTTACAATCCCGTCTTTCCCGAGAGCAGCATATACACCTTCCTCTGCCCTACTACGGAACTGCTTCCAGCTTCCAAATTCCAGAAGCACTACATATAACTCAACATTACGACTCCAACATATAATATTAGTACATATACCAACAACATCAAAATAAGTCAATAATCAATAAGCTAATTTACAAGCAATCTTATCTTATCAGATCAAGACAACCATCTACAACCATCCTCTGCTACCAGAGAAATTGATAGAGATCAGGGTATCAAAAATATGCCTACTACCACGGATAGAGTAATCTCACAGTTACACGCACATACATTCATCATACGCTAGGGCCCATTTCACTAACATACGCTCAAATACTCTACCAGCAATAAACCTGTGGGAAGAAAACTCTTAAACCACCCTGCATCTATATCTAAGCGATAGGATCTGATTATAGTGGTTGTCCTTAAACATACTATATATAATCTATATAACAATGATCAAAAATGTACACAATAATTGACAAGGAAAGAAATATTCAACACCATGTTTAAAAGTTATATCGCTTTATTTAAAATTAGTCAAAGTAAAATCAGAATAAATCATTTTTCATAGTTACCTATTCTAACTAAGTGTCAGAACGGGTCAGGACCAGTCTCTCGATAAAGTCTCTCAGGACAGAGTCCTCAGCATCAGTCCTCAGCAACGCAAGTTCACGCAGCAAAGGTAAAATGGCAAGTGGCAAAAGGGTGGCGAAAACCCTCCCTAAGCTAACAGTTTTTATAATAGAAAATACAATAGAAACACACATAAAATTGGCAAGTTAAACTGTATCACTGAGCAGAACGAGAAGGAAGAGATGTAATATTGCAACATCTGGAAATCTCCGCTCAGGAAAAGTCACAAGACGTGAACTACGGAACAGGAACCAAAAAACAGAAACTATTAAAGTATCTAACTCAGTCCGCTTCCCTCGGCAGCCGGACTATAGTTCATTGTTCATTTCAGAAGCTCTTTTGTCCACCAAGGACGAATCATTTCTTTTGGAGATCCTCCAAACTGCTGATGTCCTCATGGAAATTTACAATAAGGACCACGGTCAGTTGTCTTCGACCTCTTTCCAGCAGGGGTCTCCCTTGCCACATCACAGAATAAGCCATACCACAGCCAGGCTTCGTAATATTCTCAGCTCGCTTAAGGCCTTCATAGGCCACAATAGACCATCTTTAATTAAAGAGACAAAATAAACGTTACTACAGCATAATGATTAAACAGTGTAAAAAAATACCCTTATGTGTATGCATTTATCTAGCTTTGCGACATAAAAAGCATTAATTCAGACAGCGTTTTGTGCTCAAAATAAATAGCACACAGCAACGTTTAAACATGAAAACTTGCACGTTATTGTAAATACAGAAACAGCAAACATAAGCTAACCCTCGTGTAACTTTCTCTTGTGTTAGGAAAAACGGGTTGATTAGTAAAACACACTTGCACAAGACAAATAATTAGTTGTTAATTATTAATAAATTAATAAAACTCATAGACATGCCAGAGCTTCAAAAGCTCCAGAATTTTCTAAAAGAAAACTCTGCTCCAGCACTTGCAATGGTATACTTGGCCGTTAGGAGGTAGAGATTCAGACACTGGTCTGTAGTTGACTTTCCTGTTCTGAACCCATATTGCAAGTCGGTTATTATGTGGTGATCCTCTGCCCAATCCAGGAGGCGGTTCAGGACGACTCTCCCCAATACTCATCTCATCTGAATACTCTTCGGCGTCAGTATGAAATGGAGTAGAGAACTCTGTGGATAGAGGAAAATAAATCAAAGAGTTGCATAATATAATAGAAAAGTCAATTCAGACCCAGGGAAGGGTCCCTGTTTTGGATAGCCACTACCGTACGGGGAATACGAAAAGATGGACTGTGAGAGCTGTTACTGAGACCGTTCCTGACTGCTGGCACAGAGTTTAAGTCTTTGCCAGGTCGACTTTGCATCCGAGATCACTTGGAAAACACTTTTGTTGATGTATATGGCAACCTGGTGCGTTCTTTAGAGGTTCCATTTGTGCTGATACCACCATTCTCTTGGTCCACATAGATCAAAGTAGCCATTTATGTTGTTTAGAATTCAAAGTATACAATGCTTCACCACAAAACTGAAAGCCTCCAAAGTACAACGGTATGTAAATTGTGCTATACAGTATGCTGGCTGTGCATTGAAAATGTAAACATCTCTGTTTGTGAAAAGCAGAAGTGTTACATCATGCCATGTCTGATGCTGCAATATCAGTTTGCCATACTGTCTTAATTACCTGCCCTACAAACATATTGGACTCAAAGGAAATTACTTTGGCTATAAAAGCTGACACACCAGGCAGCAAAGTCAATAGCATATGTTATAATACTGAATTTTTATCTAAATCTATTCTTATTTCATGACCTAGAGGATGGTTTCTGGTATTTGTTTGATGCCAGTAAGCATTATTACAAACACTAAAGCTATAACAACAAATGTCGGCCACTTCCTTATGTCATATAATTAGGTAACAGTGTAGAAATTCTGTTACTGGTCTCTGTTTACATAAATCCTTTCCAGCGTCAGAAATCTCATCTTTTACGCCACCTTCTTCATCTTCAAGACCTGGGGACCACGATATGATCACCTTAGATACGGATGATGACCTTTTTGTACAGTCCATCCATATAAAGGTAAACAGGTGTCGCTGGCCTGAAATCTAAATCCTGCTTCCTGATCGGGATTCTTTTATTGAGCTGTATGACATCTGTTTGTTCCAAGAAACCTGGAGTGTGAAACCAGCTTTCAAACTTGGTTACTTGAATTATTTTATTCCTGCCATCCGTGGACTGGCTGGCTGGCCTTCTGGGGGTCTTACCATCTGGGTTAGAATGGCTTTGGATTGAAAAATCCAATAGCTCAACACTGACTACCCAGATATTCTGAAAATTTGCCTCATGGCTGGAAAAGAGAGGTTAATGGATACCGATATATTTAATATATATTCCAGAGGTGTCAGAGGTGGCCTAAGATCTCACGCTATCACAGCTTTGGAGGAATTCTTGTCAGCTCATACTTTTAATCAAGGTTTTGATTTTAGAGTCAATTTTAATACCACATTTGAGCCTTTAGATGATGATGACTCTTGAGATGTAGGTATTGAGGATGAGGTATGGGGTGTACCAAAGCTTAATCTTCCCCCAGTATTAAGGTTGATTGAGGCTGTTCTACAACTGAAAGCGCTAAAGTAAAACTGTGGCTTCAGAGCCACTAATGGCAGACTCTTCTCTGATAGACAGGGTGCTGGTACATTTAACAACACACTTGATTCCAGTTGAATTGATAATATACTTTTAGACTTCCATCTTTGGTAATCTCTCATTGATTTGTCTGTTATAAATGGGATTGAGAGTGATCATGATCCATTGACCCTTTGCTTGGATTCTCTATGTCCCAAATTAAGAACTGACTGCTCCATAACAGCCACAACTAAAAGTGTGATACCAACGACTGATATGCAACGGCTCAAATGATCCCAGGTCATTGAATCCCCATTGCTCTTAGACCAAATAGATATGGATCTAAGGGCCTCTTCACCGTCAGGAAGTCTTGTGACCATGATCGCTCTGCATAATGTGTTTTTCAAGCAAATATTGTCTTATTTTTTGGTTCCTTGCACAAACTATGGAAATAAATGCCTCAAAGAGCACAAATGGTTCAACAGAAGAGATATAAAATGGGTCAGCTTCTGTCTAAGAAGACTTGGGATGATGCTCGATGGCAGGACCTTAAACAGGCCTGTTCTTACAAGGATCCCACTAGAATTTGGACCCTTAATTAAACAAGGGAGGTATGTACCTGTGGATCCCATGAATATTAATATAGCTAGGCAATCATGGATTGAGCATTTCTCTAGTCTTTATAATGGCTCCATTTTAATCGAATGAACTGAGTTTTCTTAGGGGTCAGAGGCAAGTGAAGATTTTATTGATATAGATTTTTCATTCTTTATCTTGAATGATGTTATGTCAGTCCTTAGTGCTATAACCAGAGGTTGAGCCCCTGGTTTGGACAGCATACCAGCTGAGATCTTCTTGTATGAAATAGATACATGGGCTCAAAATTTCCTCTTGCTGGCAGATGTAATTGCGCATGGTGCCCTGATCCCAGATTCATGGAATGGAACAGAGATCGTCCGAATATACAAAAAAGGTGGCAGATTCATCCCTGTGAACTACTAGCCAATTAGTTTGATTGACTGTATTCAGAAGTTTTTTGCCCGATTGACTATAAGCAAATCGAGATATGGATTGAGGAAAAGGCCATAATGTCCCCCTTTCAGGTGGGTTTCCGGAAGAAGGTGTCTAGAATTGATCATATCTTCTGCTTCCTTATACTTGATTGGAAAACTGTGATGGTCAGCGGAGGTGTACTATATATTGCCTTCGTCGACCTTAAGTCCGCCTTTGATCTGTGACTGTCTATGACAAGTTTTAGGTCTTCCCAACAAACTTCTGCTACCACTGATTCGTCTCCACGAGGGAGACTTTGTGCAGGTTTGTTGGGGTTCTCAGGGACAAGTGCCAGACCGATTCTCTATCACAAAGGGTGTGCTGGCACTTACCCTGTTTTTGCTTTATCTCAATGGTGTTGTTTCTCATCTGTCCTCTCTTACTATTGATGCTCTATCTTTGGCGGTCATTAAACAGTGATTCTTCTCTTTGTGGATGACACCGTATTGATTCCCAAAACCTTGAGTGGTTTGCAACATGCATCAGATAGCTTCATGGAATTTTGCTGTCTTCGAGGTTTGGAAATCAATTGCACGAAGACAAAGATAATGTTATTTAGCAAGCATAGTTCTTTTAAAGGGGAAACTAAGTTAGGGGCAAGCCACTCAATAGTGTAGAGATTTTTAGTTGTCTGGGAATGCCTAGCTCCTTGAACCTTTCTTGGAAATCTCAGCTGGATCTACCAACTCTTAAGCACAGGCAAATAACTGGAGCTATAGTCAGAGAGTATAATAGCTCCTTAATTAAACCCATAGCTCCTACTTTGCAAATTTATGATGCCAAAGCCATTGGTGCCTGTTTATACGGCTCAGAGCTATGGGGTTTTTCTGACCTTTCCTCGCTGAGTAGATCAGAAAATCCCTTCTTGAGGAATTAATTAATTTACCACAAAGTACCCCCTTACAAAGTTGATGATGGACATGGAACAATGTCTATTGGCCGATAGAGCCTAACTACAGCCCTTATTATTTTGGAGGAGGCTGTGGTTTGAACCTGAGCTGGTATATTATTGTGACACATTTAGGGATGTGATGACTACAGACACATTTTGTAAATTATATGGCTGAGACAAGTACACAAGTTGCTTGTAGCCATGAGTCTTGGGGACTATTGACTTAATCCACTCTCAAGCTTGTCTTTAACACCAAGGCTGTTGAAAGTCCATTATTGGCAATGGGTAGATGAAAATGCAGTTGGATCGAGTATTGGTCACTTGTTGATTGGAGGCTTTTATGATTTTAAATCCACATTCTATCTGGAACCTTACTGGGATTTAATTACAGTACCTTTAGACACGAAATTTTATTCCCAATTTAGGACTGGTACACTGCCTCTAATCACTTTTACTGCAAGGTGGGTCCCTGACAGAGATGATGACTGTCCAATATGTAACGCTACCCCTGAATTTCTTTGCCTGCTATGGATTAGACGGCATTCACCATTCATGGATTAAATACATTTCCATGCTGATGGGTACTCGCAGTAGCAAAACCGCCCCCAGATACTTAGATTGGACCTGAATCAGGCATTTGTATGTACTGTTGCTTCGTTTCTGGGTAAAATTGTGGGTCACTCGCACAAAAGCAATTATAAGTGCTGTTCGATCACACCAACATTTTTTGAATTGCTCTGGCAACTATTACACCAGCCGTCCATGTTTATTTATTGTGAATATATGTGTGGCAATCACCCTCATACCGCTATATACACCCTTTGGAACCCAAAGGTATTTGTTACTATCCATTTTCATTTGTTCTGTTTTCTGTGTGTGAATAGAGGAGAAGGCTGTCTAATCAATCTCTTAACAAACGTTTTATCTCTTTTACTGATGAAATTTTGTAATGTATCGCTTTTATTTTATTCTACATTTGTTTATCATGCCCTCTAGAGGTTCCATTTTATGAGTCGTTTTGTATTTAATATTTACTTGTATGTCTTGTATTGTCGAATAAAGCAGTAATTGGTTGGCAACAGTTCATTACCTAGCTACCTGTTGCCATTTCCCTTCGGCATACTGTCTTTGTGTGCTGAAAAAAAACAGTTTTAGGTCCACACTATGCGATGTGAACTTCACATCATTGCCTTATTGATGTCCATTATGTTTAGTCTCACTGTCCATTTCAAAGATTAGCATTGTGATATGACTCCCTAAAATGCTAACCAATTTTGTAGTAAATTTGGTATGTTAATAAGTGATACTCAGATACTTTTTGTTCAGTGCAGCGGTACATTTTCAAGCACACAACAGGTGTACCACTGCAGCTGGTGTGCCCTGTTTTCGGTCCAGTTAGTAACAAGATTTAAATCTAGCTCTTTGCTGTGCTATATAGTCCACAAGGATAGTGTTTGTAGATAGATCGGAAACCCTAAGGAATGGTGCAGTGTACAATTTGTGATTGGCCCTGTGCCATTTGTGAATGAGTTAGATTATCTTTTTCATGAGCTTCCCATTGTGAGCCAAAATATGGAAGCAGTAAGCTTTTATTTTGATCCCATATGTCTTCTATTTGCACCTGATGGTTTATCTGATTTCATTGCCCTTGAATTAGCAGTAAGAAACAGTGTTGTTCCTGAATTTGCATCTCTTTATCTCTGTTACAATAAACATTGACTTATGTTATTGTTATGTTACTGTTCTGGCCCTTTCCTAGCAATTGTTTCTTTATTCTCTCTGCAGGGGCCTATTGCTATAATAGAATACCTGGTTATAAAAGTCAATAGGCTTAGAACAGTTCCTCCTACCATGAAGAAACTTCCCCAAATAGGGGATCACTCTAAATGCAAGGGCAAGAAAACTCTAAAAAAGGAATAGTGAATTTCTACCAATTTCTTTTTTGTATTATACATCTTCTCTTCCTGGGCTATTCAGATGGCAGATAGATATTTCATTTTGACCTTGGGTTTCTGTGGATTTTAAGTTGAATCGTGTTCAATTAACCATTGATTGAAAGCCACTAAATATTTCTCAAGCCTTAACCAGGTGACACAAATATCATCAATACATTGCTTCCAAACAGAAAGTGGATCTCTTAAGGGTTTCAGTCACTTAAATTGACACGTCTTGAAAACTGTAGACAAACACCTTTTCGCGACTCAGTGGCACAAATAGAGATCCAATTGATGAGCTTCTAGTCTGGACATATATACTATCCTCAAACTGGAAAAAATGTTGTTTAACATCAGCTTCATGGACTCAATATTAAAGCTAATAGGTATTTAGTAAGGCCATTCTGTTTGGTTTAGACCTTCTTCTATCTCTTTGGTGGCTTCATCCTGAGAAACATTGGTTAACAGGGATTACAAATTGAGAACAAGCATGATTTTAGAGAAATTATCACAATTAATGTATTTCAATAACACTAATATTTCAGTAACTTTTTCGATAAAGAAAGCCATTCATCTTACCTCAGGTTGTAGAAATAAGCCCCCAAAATGGTTTACGTACTTCTAAGACTTATACTATAAAATAGCCTAGTGATGAAACCTGCCTGATGTATTTTTGGTAGATTTTAGAAAAAGGTTGTGAAGGATTTTAGAAATTAATCTTTTTTTTCTTATTTCTCAATCACCAATGATTCCAGCACAATACTATTCTACTACCTTGTAAGATGTGCTTGAACCTGCTTTTATCACTTTTTGTATGTGCTCATTTGTGAGCAACCAAATTTGAACAGTGATGTATGGAATTCACATAATTTGATTTCATGTTTCAGACTCAAATAACACTAAAATTCACCAGTTACAATTTACTGAGCTAACTATAATTTGGTTCCCTACTGTTAAATGGTAGCGGCAGTCGTAGTCGATAACCTTTCAAGTATTGCCCGGCGGTAATCGCCTCTTATACCATTCGATGCTAAACCAATAAAGAGGCAGGCGCCGGAGACTGGAAGGCAGGAAACAAAGTTTTATTCCGTCGGAGTGGAACACATCAGATCAGACACGAGGTGCTCTAACTGCATCTCTGAGGCCTGGCCTCTTATACACAGGTTTATGACTTTATTGCAGGTTTATCATACATGGCACATTTTTGAGATCGCTTTGATACATGAAAGAACATCCTCAGAATCCCCACTTCAAGCTCGTTCCCACACATATCTACAGTGGAAGTCCCCACCCCACCCACAGTAGGAGATGGCTATCACACAGCTGGACATTCCGCCAATTCCCGGGGGTGTGTGTGACCGGTCGGGTCTCAGGGGGTGGGGGGCCTTGATCTACTGTAATCCCTTTGATGTGGGGTGTTTCCCTTACAGTAGGGGCAATAAACTGCATCCGCAGGGCTTGGTGATGGCCTGGGATCGGTTTGGACAATGGGGCGCAGAGGAAGGGGGTTATCAAAGAGATGCATGACCATATATGGGATGTCGGTCAGACGTGGGATGTGGTTCCATGGCAGGGTCGCGCAGAAGGAGAGGGTTTATGGCCCGTGTATGAGAGAGCGGGGGTGGCCGGCGCGCGGGGGAATGCTCGCAGCGCCAGGGGGACGCGCTGGCGATCGGCAATGAGCAGGGAGAGACCAGGGTGCCTAAAATGGCTGCCCTGCGCTTTCCTGTGTGTCGCGCTGGGGAGAGACAAGATGGCGCAGATAATGTTCAGTTTGCAAGCTAAAGTTCCACAGTCCTCCCTTTTAACATATCTCGCCAGCTTGTTTAGTTCGGATCTATCCCCATAATACTACGAACTTCCACCTCATACAAAGCTTTCATTCGCTCCGCTTCAAAGTTCAAAGTCTTAGGGCAGATGCAGTTCATAAAAAGCGAACATAAAGGTGGCAGACACTGAATCCCCAAGCAACATCCACATAGTATCACAATTGGTATTAGGATAAATGAAAACAGCCTCCATCCCCAACTTCAAATAGTGTCCCAAAACCAACTTCCCAGTGACCATTCTTCTTGCTCCTGATGAACCTCTGCGGAAAGTCTGTGGAGGTGTTCAATTGCTTTGTAGACTGAGGGTGAGTTATCCGGTACGTAGGTACAACAGCTGGACCCAATGATGCGGCATGCTCCTCCACGATCAGCCAGAACCACATCTAGAACGAGGTGGTTCTGAAGAGCCACCAAGCGGACGGCCTGAAGCTCGACGGTGTTGTTGGCGAGGATGCCAGCCGTAATGTTCATCGCCGTTTCGACTGCCTGAGTTAAGTGGCGGATGGCACGGCTGTTTGCCATTGGACCCCAGAGTGGAACAAGTCCTTTTACTGCGTCCATGAACTGTGCTCCGGTGGAGTCGGCTTGCGCAATGTCTTTGGCACGTTTCTGTCGGTGATGGTTTGCTGGAGCCACATATGTCGGAGGAAGGACAAAAGCGATGTAGTAGGTGCCTCCCCAACCTTTCGGAAGCCAGGTGTAGACCTTAGTACCACAGACGAAGTACATATTCGGGGAGGCAACAAAGGAGGGTGGATCAACTGAGTCCAATGTTCGGGTGATGAGGCAGGAGCTGTGGCCCACCAGCTGCGCCCCCAGGCCTTCGAGGCACACAAGTCCAGTGATGTTGATGACGGATAGGGCCACTGTTAGGGTGGCGGCCGTTCGTTTCCGGAGGTAAGAGAAGGTGGGTCTGGCTGGGTTGTTAAACACCTGCATTTCAACTCGTTCTTTGGCAGGGATGTCCATGTGAAAGGAAGTGTTTGATCTCAGAGGACAGAAGGGGGCAGAAGTTTTTCCAGTTTTGTTCAGCCAGAACCCATGGTAGAAGTGTGACACAGTTTTGCCGGAAGTGGCATTGTCCTTGTAGCTTTCCTGCAGGAGGATTAGCCAGGCGAGGCAGGAACCATGGACCGAAAAAGGTGAAGGGATGAAAGGGATAGAGTGTCCGGTGGCATGTGGTAGCAATCCACAGATCCAGCAATTAGTGGCATTGGAGGCAAGATTGTGTTGGTGGAGCAACTGCACAAAAGAGTTATTCCAGAACTCCTTACGCCTTTCTCGGAGTTGGGGTGAAAGTGAGATCAGATGGTGTTCTTTCATGGTGGTAGGTGGAACGGTGGTCAGCAATGTCTTATGGGCGGGTGCGCTCTCCTCCATGATCCAGAAGGTGACCATGAGGAGAAGGCAAAAGAGAAAGGTAATGAAAAGTGCAATATTCTTTGAGCTGTGCATTTTGTCAGTCTTTGGGATTTTGTAGTGGATCTTTGGGCGTCCGGTTGCTTCCATCATCTTCATGTCGGATGCTTCCATCACCTTCAAGGGACTCGGTAGCGGGCAGAACCACAGACTTTGTTTAGTTTCTCTCCTGGTGGCCTTTGAGGTGGCTAGGCAACCGCTCTTGAGATTTCAACTTAGTTTGTGGTCTGCTTAGCTAAAGTTCCCTCCTTTCGTCGTAGGTTATACCCTTCTTTGGATGGCACAGTGGGATCGGGATATTTCGTTAATTCAAGTGTCTCTGTATCCGGGCAGTGGCTCAGGGATGGTCGGTCTTTGTCCAGTAGTTCCTCTTGGGCGGTGATGTTGTCCGTGGTCGTCAGGGTCGATGATACCTTCTTGCAGCGGTGTGCATGCAGCCAATTGTGCTTCCCCTCCACTCGAAGAGCTGTTCGGGTGGTGATCAGGACTTGCAGAGGGCCCGTCCACCGGGGCTCCAGACTCTTGGTGCGCTGGAAGTTACGCACTAAGACAAAGTCACCCGGTTGGATGTCGTGCCCGGGGCCTCTGGAAACGTCGGGAATGGCTTGCAGCACCTGCTGATGGATAACAGACAACGTTTTAGTTAGGTTGTACAAATAGTCAGACATGAGGACGTCCGGGACGTCGTGGATGGATGTTGGTTTCGGTGCAGTCCAAAGGTTCATGGGCCGCCCGAAGACGACCTCGTAGGGGGTTAAGTGGTGTTTGGTGGGGGTGGAACGCATTGATAGCAATGCTAGCGGGAGAGCGTCTGGCCATTTCAGTCCTGTGGTGGCAACTATTTTTGCTATCTTAAGCTTCAATGTGGCATTATGTCGCTCAACCAAGCCTGCAGATTGGGGATGGAAGACCGCATGGAACTTCTGGTTTACACCCAGCCCCTTTAAGATGAGTTGGATGACCTCGGCTACAAAGTGGGGGCCGTTGTCGCTCCACAAAATTCGACAAAGGCCGTACCGGGGGAAGAATTCTTTCAGTAGTACTTTTGCGGTAGTCATAGCGGTGTTGTCGCGGGTTGGGTAGGCTTCCACCCACTTGCTGAAGGCGCACACAACGACAAGTACATACTTCAAACCTTGGCACCTTTCTAACTGGACGTAGTCCATTTGTAGGACTTCAAAGGGGTGATTGGGAACCCCAAACCCTCCCCGGGGTACAGCAGTTCCTTTCCCAGGGTTGTGTTGGAGGCAGACCAGGCATTGTTGGACCAGACGTTTGGCTGAGTCTGAAATTTTGTCGTTGTGCCAGACTTTGGAGATGAGTTTGATCATGGGAGCAGACCCTATGTGTGCGGGGGAGTGTGCCATGGTCAGCATGGGGATCAAGTATGAGTCAGGTAGCAACCATTTGTTCGAGTCTTTAGTTCGCCAGCAACCGTCATCGTCCTTCAATCCCACCTGTGCCCATTCAGTTAATTCGTGTGGTGAGCTGGCTAATTGGATGTCCCTAATCGTTTCCCTAGCATCCTTCCATTTCTCAGTTTGTGACCTGGTTACGTACATACGGGTCGTGGACCTATTCTCGGCTGTGGTTCGGGCAGTAATGTCAGCTAGTGCATTTCCCTGTCCTATAATGTCTGTCACTTTCTTGTGTGCCTGGCATTTGATCACAGCCAGCCGTGTGGGGAGGAGGACTGCTTCGGTCAGGGCAGAGACTAGATCTCCATGCAGGATGGGTGTGCCATGGGAAGTCAAGAATCCCCTCTCCTTCCAAAGGAGCCCAAAGTGGTGAACTACCCCGAAGGCGTATTGGCTGTCTGTGTAAATGTTTGCGGTTGTCTCTGCTGCCAGGATGCATGCTCGTGTGAGAGCAATCAAATCAGCCGCCTGTGCGGATCGCTGTGTGATGCGGGCTGTCTCAACAACTGTTCGGGCTGTGGTGACTGCATAGGCAGCGGAAGTGGTGCCATCGGGGAGCTTGATGCATGAGCCATCCACCCATAGTTCTCCGTCAGGGTCCGGGAAGGCAGTATCTCGAAGGTCAACCCTACTCTTGGTCTGTTCGTCGGTGAGAGTTACGCAGTCATGTATGGGGGGCGCATTGGGGTCAGTGTCAGGGAGAGGTAGTAGAGTGGCTGGATTCAGAGTGGTGCATTGTTCCAATGTGATGTGGGGTGCAAGCAGAGTCAATTCATAGCCAGTCAGTCGTGCGCTAGTCAGGTGTTGAGTCTTGGTCTGGTTCAGGAGGGTGTCAACTGCATGGGGTACCAATACAGTGAGGGGGTTCGAGAGCACGATCCCCTCACTTTGCCGGATAGAGACAGCAGCGGCGGCTACTGCTCGAAGGCAGGCGGGCAAAGCTCTGGCTACAGGGTCAAGAGTGGCAGAGAAGTAGGCACAAGGGCGTTGTTTAGGACCTATGGACTGGGTTAGGACAGACAACGCGCATCCCTCCCTTTCGTGGGTGTAGAGGGAGAAAGGTTTAGTGTAGTCTGGGGTTCCTAGGACTGGAGCCGAGCAGAGGGCGTCTCGTAATTCTTTGAAGGAGGATTGGCATTCGGGTGTCCAGGGGAGGGGGAAGGGGACATCTTTAGCCAACAGGGAAAGCAGAGGTTTTACAATAAGACTGAAGTTTGGCAACCACTGTCGACAAAAGGAGGTGAGGCCTACTAGAGACCGCACTTGCTTCTGAGTTTTGGGAACAGGGGTTTCTAGGATGGTCTGAATTCGGTCAGGGGTAAGTTTCCTCCCATCCTTGGATAGGAGGTGGCCTAGGTATGTCACTTGGGGTTGGCAGAACTGTAACTTCTTCCTGGAGACCTTGTGACCGTTCTCCGCGAGGAAGTGGAGGAGGTGAAGGGTGGCCGTAACAGCAAGTGGGGTGGTGTCGGCCGCCAAAAGAATGTCGTCGAAGTACTGTATTAACACCACTCCATCGGGTAATTGGACTGCATCTAGTTGTCTCTTGAGGGCTTGGCTATAAATGCTGGAACTCTCAGGTGCCCTACAGAATCTGTACGACCGGGCTTTTAAAGTGAAGCCGAACAGGTAGCGGCTGTCTGGGTGGATGGGGATGGAGAAGAATGCGTTCTTGAGATCAATAACAGTAAAGGTGGTGGCAGTGGACGGAATTAGGGTGAGGATGGTGGTGATGTCTGAGACCACGGGGTACTGAGGTATGACTACTTTGTTAACTTCTCGTAAGTCAACAATGAAGCGGTATGCTTTCTCATCTCCCTCGCCTTGCTTCTTTACAATGGGTAGGATAGGGCTGTTGCAAACATTACTGACTACTTCTTCTACTACTCCTCCATTGACTAGGGACTGGATGATTTCCACCAATGCCTTCTCACCTTCGGGCGATATTCGATACTGTGGAAGCTTTGGTAGCACTGCGTCCGGTCGGACGGTTATGTGTACTAGGTCGATCACCATGCGCCCTACATCTGAGTCGGTTTTAGCCCATAGATGTGAGGGTAACGTGTCGAGTAGGGACAGGTTAGCATCAGTTATAGAGAGCATACGTCGTGTGTGACAAGGTCTGAACAGATCTGGGTTATCGTGCAGGATGACTCGAACTCCGTCTGGGGAACATCTGATGGTAGCTTGGAAATGTTTTAGCAAATCGAGTCCCATAATAGCATCGGGGGTGTTGGAGGAGAGCAGAAAGGTTGTGTCAGTGGCGTTATCTTCTAAGTCAAAGGAGATTGGTGCTGATAAGGGGTTAGTGGAGGGCGTTCCATCGAAGCCTATTGAGGTTACGTGTGAGCCAGACAAGGGTGCCCTAGGAATCAGTCGTTTAGATAACGCACTACGTGTCGCCCCAGTATCTACCAGGAATGGAGACTTTGTGCCCAAGACCTTAGCAGTGACGTAAGGACCTTGCTGGTCAACACAGAGTTCGACTGGATCCCTCCCTTGCCCCTGGCGGTCCTATGCGAAGTCATGGGTGCTTTCGTAGTCGGACTGCTGACACTGGTTTTGTCGGGGGCGATCAAAGGTGTTTGGTCTGCCTGGCCTGTCGTTGATGGCGTCGGTCGTGTACCCTCGTCCCTGTCCTCTATTTCTGGGGTCATATGCTATGTCTCTGGGGTCCCTATTTTTGTTCATTTCCAGAAGGACCGGGCACTGGGATTTCCAGTGTCCGAACCCTCTACAGAACGCACATTGGTTCCCATCTAAGTCTCTCCGTCCGTTGTAGGGTGCAGGTGTATGGTCTCTAGGGGGTAGCTTTCTAGAGGCGGTTGGTTGGTAATTCCCTTTTGGGGGTTCCCTTCCTATGGTCACCCCTTGCAACTGTGCTATCATTACCCTCTCCTTCAGTTCCTTTTTCTTCCTCTCTGACGCCCTATCGTTCTCATTCTTTTGGTTTTCGTAGTATTGGGCCATCTGGAGGATTGCTGCGGGTTTGGAGGCTGCCCAACTACTCTCGCTGGTCTGTAGCTTCTGGGAGACTTCTTGTGACAGACCCTTCACATAATTCTGGACAAAGAGGTGATGTCCGGTTGCAGTGGTCATGTCCTGGCCACTATAATCGGAAAACACGGTCTCGAATCGAGAGAAGTATTCAGACACATCCTCCTGGGGTTTCTGGCGACAAGCCATCACTATCGACCAGTCTACCTTTCTTTCTGGGATTAGAGTCTTCAACTTCTGTACAATCTTGTCTGGGAGCTCCAATATGGCTTTCGGGGGTTTCTGTCCCGGTTCTCGCTGTTTGTCTATGGTATCAAGTTGTACCCAAGTATATCCGAACGGCTCAGCGTGGTCAACTTTCCGGATTTTCTTCCACACATCAGCCGGCAGACATAACCCGAAGAACAAGTCGATATCTGCTAAGGTCATTATTGTTGAACCTAAGGCTGTACCTAGTTCGGTGTAGAAGGCAGTCAGTTCTTTCTTAAGTCGGGTAGGGTTTTTCTAAAGGTCAAAATGTCTTGTCGGTCCCATGGCTGGTAGACCCAATTATATACAACCCTTCCCTTCGCATCTTGGTGGTTGATGTCGTCATGTGTTCCCTGACCTCGTGGGGGGACCCAGTAGGCGGGCGCCCTCTTTGATGGGCATCATGGTATCAGCCCTTCCTGCCTGGGGCTTAGTCGCTATGGGGGTTTCTGCTTTGGTTGTCTGTCTGTGCTCTTTAAGGTGCCGGTAGACCTCGAGTGTACGAGTGAAGAGGTCCATCACATCGCCCTCTCCTTCTTCCCCAATGTCTACCTTCCTATATAGGGCCGCTAAGCCTTCGGGACCTTTATCGTGGTACCTATCCTCATATGTATTCAGGGCGTGATAACAAAGTCGTACGACAAAGTGTCGTCTGCGGTTGTCGGCATACGAGTTATACACGTCTGTTATATACTCCTCACTTTCCTTTCGCTCCACCAGTGTCCTTACTATCTTGTCGATTCCTGCTCGTTCATCCTTTGTTAGTCGATTCATTCTGGTGGAATCTTTCTTTCTCATCTCAGGGTCATCCAACGTTATCGCCAACGTTGTGTTCAGTACAAGAGGCTCGGCCGGCGCGGAGGCCGTGAGGACCGAGGCCCCTGTACTGCTTTCGCTTGTGTTTGGGGGTTGTGGGTGTTGCACTACCGGTTGGGAGGGTGCGTATGGAGGGGGCATGTAAATGATCGGGGGACCTAATAGCAATTCGTCATTCGTTCGTTGCTTAGAAGACAACTCAGGGTAGAGGGGATCCTAACAGGGTACTGGCCTGATGTTTCAGGCTCCTGTCTTAGTTTAGCTTCCCTTCTCTCCTTTATTTCTTCTTCTAACTTTCTAGCGGCAAGGTGAGCTGCCTTTCGTAATTCCTTTTCTGCTTCTACTTCTTCCCTCTTTTTCCGTTGTGTTGCTTCTTTGCGCCACATGCCGATACTGTCAAGCATAGTAGGCGTCGTTTTATTGCTACGCAGAGCTATTTCTAGCATTTCTATTTTATGGTCGTCGAAGGATCCCATCAGTGGCCACTGACTCTCGGGGTCCTTCTTTGTATATTTATGCCATAGCTTGCTATAAGCTACGGCGACTAGTCCATATTTAGTGAACATGTCCTTATTAGGGGTGCCCTCCAGTGGAGCCGGGTGGTCCACCTCTAATAAGCGGTCCGGGCAGAACCAACTACCAATCAGTGGGGAGAAGATAGGCATGACGGGTTACAACGGGGACAAAAGTCAGCACTACCTATCTTTTCACTGCTTGCAAAGACTAGATAGAATATCTCTATTCCTCGTTATTTGTAAGCAGAGAATACCTCCAAAGAACCAATATCGAACAACTAGTGTTCGGACAATCAATCAATCAATGGTGAGAAAGAGATAGGCACGACGGGTTACAATGGGGACAAAAGTCTGCGTTACTTACCCTTCACTATTTGCAAAGACTAGACAGAATATTTCTATTCTACGTTATTTGCAAACAGAGAATATCTCAAAGAGCACTATCCTTCAAAACAATCAATATTCGGACAATCAATCAGTGGGGAGATAAAAATAGGCACGACGGGTTACAATGGGGACAAAAGTCTGCGTTACCTACCCTTCACTATCTGCAAAGGGAGAGAGAGAGTATTTCTACTCCTCCCCGTTTGTAGACAGCGAATATCTCAAAGAGAACAATCAATAAGCAATACTAGTATTTTCAATCAATCAATCAATCGTTTCGCAATTTGTCGTGTTTCACGACCTTACCCGGACCGCATGGACAGTTTCTTGTCTTCAGCCTCCAGCGCCCGATCGTCCTCTACTCTCCGTATTTGCCGCAGCACTCCTGATGGTTCCCAGTCAGGACCGTAGATCACTCGAGAGAGGTCTGCTCGGAACCAGTGAAGTTCGGATGATCGGCTGCCAGACGAGGGTCTATCGGGCAGGAGCTCTCCCGATCGTTGCAGTCATTCACTCTGTCGTCGGGACCTCTCCCACTGGATCCACGTGTCGCTGATGGGCACCACGCTTGGGACGCCAATTGTTAAATGGTAGCGGCAGTCGTAGTCGATAACCTTTCAAGTATTGCCCGGCGGTAATCGCCTCTTATACCATTCGATGCTAAACCAATAAAGAGGCAGGCGCCGGAGACTGGAAGGCAGGAAACAAAGTTTTATTCCGTCGGAGTGGAACACATCAGATCAGACAGCGAGGTATCGTCACGAGGTGCTCTAACTGCATCTCTGAGGCATGGCCTCTTATACACAGGTTTATGACTTTATTGCAGGTTTATCATACATGGCACATTTTTGAGATCGCTTTGATACATGAAAGAACATCCTCAGAATCCCCACTTCAAGCTCGTTCCCACACATATCTACAGTGGAAGTCCCCACCCCACCCACAGTAGGAGATGGCTATCACACAGCTGGACATTCCGCCAATTCCCGTGGGTGTGTGCGACCGGTCGGGTCTCAGGGGGTGGGGGGCCTTGATCTACTGTAATCCCTTTGATGTGGGGTGTTTCCCTTACAGTAGGGGCAATAAACTGCATCCGCAGGGCTAGGTGATGGCCTGGGATCGGTTCGGACAATGGGTGCAGAGGAAGGGGGTTATCAAAGAGATGCATGACCATGTATGGGATGTCGGTCAGGCGTGGGATGTGGTTCCATGGCAGGGTCGCGCAGAAGGAGAGGGTTTATGGCCCGTGTATGAGAGAGCGGGGGTGGCCGGCGCGCGGGGGAATGCTCGCAGCGCCAGGGGGACGCGCTGGCGATCGGCAATGAGCAGGGAGAGACCAGGGTGCCTAAAATGGCTGCCGTGCGCTTTCCTGTGTGTCGCGCTGGGGAGAGACAAGATGGCGCAGATAATGTTCAGTTCGCAAGCTAAATTTCCACACTACCTTGCCCTGCTTATGACCTCACATATCATATCACTCATGACATGTTTGATGATGTCATTTTTGACATCACTCATGACTAGGGCTCCCGGTTTTCCGTTTAAACGGATTTTTCCAAATAAATACAGACGGAAAACAAGTTTTCCTTTATCTGTATTTATATATAAAAACGGGAAAATACTACTATATTTTGTAATTGACATTAATAGAATCACACCCCCAACCATCTGGTGTCTCCCCCTCCTTAGAGGGTTAAGAGGTGTCAGCCCGGGGCTGAGACAGCTTCCAGGAAGCACGTAGCCACCTCACCCAAGTACTTCACAGGTCTTTGAAAGACCGTTTACTTCTTAATGAGGCTTTGTTGTTCTTTGACCCCTTAGCCCCTGCCTCTTCACTCTGCCGATTACACCAGCACCCGTCTTTTCCTCGCAGACTGGGTTTTACAAGGCTCTGTGTTGCAGTGAATAACTCAACTACCAAGTTTAGATCCAGTGGCTGATTAGTCCAGATAACGATCGGGATGCCTACCTACCCAGTGGGGAGATAGATATCCAGTATGTCACGGCCCTGGCCCAGTAACTGCAGAGATAGGGGCTCTAAACAGTGTGCGCTGCAGCTAAAATGGGTAAATAAGGGCGAGCCAACAGACTGAGCACGAGCAAAGCTTGGAAAATGGTTGCAGTGAAAGCAGCGACGAGGGAGGAGTTTGATGGATGGACACCGGGACATTAATTAAAAATAAAACACCCTCTCACAGTATTGGAACTCGGAGCGAAAACACAAGCATTTGTGTGAAGTGAAGTGCTCTTAACCAAATAAACAAGCAGTGATGAGGGAGGGGGTAGAGGGCTAGAGGCATGGAAGAGGCACTCTCTGAAAACAGTGTCTGACATCTGAGCTCGGTCTTTGAATGCCCAGCAAACGTAACGAGATAAGAACTTGATGAATTCTTTCCTTCTGGAGATATTTACCATCCGCGCGCATTTAAGGTTCTGGCTGGCCTGCCTATTACATGCGCTGATGACAATTTGATACGAGCCTTCTTATTTATGCGTCCAAAGTCCACGGAATTGCGTGATGTGTTCAGTGTCAGACGCAGGGCTGGCACTGATTGCACCTTAGCGAGACAAGATGCCAATCCTGTGTATTTATTTTGCACTGGGCGCCACCAGGCCTGTGTGAACAAAACCGTGTGATCCTGGGCAGATACGCTCAGTGTAAAACCACTGCATGAGCCCACTGTGCGATCCTGGGCAATTAAAATACATCTGAGTACCTTCAAATACTGAGATCAGGATGCACAATGTACAAATCCTTCCGTGCATTAAATCTACCCAACTAATATGTTGCTGCTTGCATGATAACAAATCCGGGTGCAACACAAGAATTCCCTTTCCCCTCGCATCACAAAAGCGTTCTCTCCAGAGCTGAGACAGGAATGTTTCTCCCTCCTCATTAACCAGTTTCCGATAACGATGCAGGAATCTTGCATTCAGAACTGCGCCTGTTTTCTCAAGAGACGGTAAGGGGGGGAAGATATGGGAGGGCTGTAGAGTGCTGCTGCTGCCCGTTGCCCACCATGCAACAGGAACATTTATTGGCTTACAAACCTATGTTTGGTTTGATATGATATATAGACTATAATGTTGCTCTTTTATGCATATTTGGGATGTTCTGCAAATGGCAAAGTTTTCAGATGAATGTATAGTGTTGACCAATAACAACCGAGCGCATGTGTGCATTGTCAATTTAAATAAATGTGGAAAAATACTAGCTGAAGCGTCGTCTTTTGCTTGTGAAAAAAATAAATGTGGATAAATACAGAAAAAATGCCCAAAAAATAAATATGGATAAATACAGACGGAAATGGCAAAAAAATAAATACCATAAAACCGGGAGCCCTACTCATGACATACTGACTTTCAAACTTGTTGATATCCCACAAGAGGTTGACTAGCTGTAAAAGCTTTGCTAACGGGTGAAAGTTGTATGTAGTAGATGCTTAATCGCCTATGGGGCCTGAGTGTCTGGGAGGAGTGGGCTCTAGATCCAAATTTGTGCATAGGAGTGAAGACGGTATGCACCAATTATCCAGTGAGGTGTGCTTCAGTGGCTACAAGAAGTTGGCTATTTGCAAAGTGTATGGTACAGAGCGATGTCTGTACATAGTAGAGTCTTCATCACCTATGAGTCATTGGGAGTGGAGTTGGAGTGGGATCTCCATGGAGCAGATCTGCACAGGGCAAAAACAGTTTGCAAGAGGTACTTTCCCATGCAGGTGTGGGTAATTGCCTGTGAGAGTTCAATATTTTGAGAAGAATTCAGTAAAGGACAGAGGCTGTGTATGGTATAGGCTTGGCCAGCTACTGGGGTGTGGGTGTCTGGACAGAGTGGTATCTCCATGAAAAGCAGTTCACAGGACAAAAGATTGTCTACAGCACAGGATTACCTACTTGTGTCTGATTGACTGGCCACATGAGTGTGGCTACTCACAGTATTTGATATAGGAAAAAGTCTGTGAGTAAAAGGACCTTGGTTCAGCCAAGGCAGTTAGTGTGTAAATAGTAATTTATGGAAAACATAATTATATGCCATTTAGTACTTAATATCATATCTGAAAAATTTTACTGGCTTATTAAGAAATTTGAACGACAGGAGGTTCGAAAACATCAGCAAAAATGCCTTAGTTATGTCATTAATTATGCCATTTGAGATCTCACCAATGTTGTCATCAAGGATAGCATTGAACATGTCATGAGTGATGAGATATGTGAGGTCATAAGTTGAGCATGGTGGGGAGAATGTTATAGTTAGTTCAATAAACTATAACTGGTGAATTTCAGTGTTTTCTGTTTTTAAAATGTGATGTTGTTATTGAGATTTACACCTATCTATAGCATCACTTAACCTTTGTTTTTTCTGTGAATTTCTGTTTTCTTAAAATGTAAAGTAACATCATATTACTCACACACCCACTCAAATACTCACACACCCACATACATATCCATACAGCTACTCACACACACACACACACACACACACACCCACACAGCCACTCACATACCTTCTAACAGACACACACACACTTGCACACCCATCACACACTGGCACACCCATCACACACTGACACTCCCACACAACTGCTCACACACCCACTCACACAACCAGGTTACAGGGATCTTATGTTCAGAAAATAGCATTACAAAATGTAGAAATTCACAGAAAAAACTAAGTTTACAGGGACGTCATAGATAGGAAATAGCATACAAAAGTGGACATTCACTGAAAAAGCCATAGGCTACAGGGAAGCTATAGTTAGGTTCAGATTAGACAAATACAAAATCATTGAAACTCAGCATTTATAGTTATAGCTATCATAAGTAATTATAACTAGTGCCCTAAGGTAACTATAACTCTTGCCCTCGCCATGCACTGCTAATTACCCCACATATTACATCACTCATGGTGCTGTCAGGAGGCAGCAGGGATCAGGACTGCGTGTCTTCAAATTCCTTGGGCCTGGAGGTGGCCCAACTCACACCTGCCGGAAATTTGCTGTGTGCTTTATGCACTGCCAAGGGTCCTGCAGCACAGGAGTGCTGTCAGGAGGTAATGCGGACCAGGACTGCCTATCCCAGAATTCTTTGGGTCTCGAGCTGAGCCAATTCACACCAACCTGCAATTTGCTGTGCACTTTAAAGCACTTCCAGGGGTCCTTCAGCATGGGACGCGACCGGGCCAAGCCCAGGCCGAGGGTGGGCATGTCCTGCCCTCGTCAGTGCCAGGAAGAGTCAGGGCAGGACCACCCCTTCTGGCTCTCCATTTAGACCCTGTGTGCACCGACTGTTGTAAGCCTTTTGTGTTTATTTTAATAGTCCAATCTTTGTTGTTAAAAGTCTCTTTAACTTTAGGATGACCAGTGCCTGCCTAACTCTTCATTTGTTTGTGTGCTCTGGGGTGTCAACACGGCTGTCTGACTTGTCATAATGAGCACACAAAAGGCAATTGATAATTCTTCAGGGGCTTGGAAAGAACCTTAATCGGCCAGACACCATGTGGCCGAGAACTGTGCACTACAAGTCCTCAATGACCTAAATGTAGAAGCAGAAGAGATTCTGAAAAATGGCAGAAATACTTCTTCAACTCTTCCCTCCAGAGCTCCTAAATCCCAGATTACAAAATTTTACAAAGAAAAAGGGCAAGCTTAATAGCATTCAGTCTGTAGTTAAAAATCCTCTGTGGACTTTATTACCTTACCTGTTACCCAAATACCTCCTGACACTGGTGGTCCACCACAAGAAGCATCATCAAGTGATAATATTACCTGTTCATCTATGGCTCATTCCACCAGCAGTAATAGTCCATTAGCTGCCGTACTCAGACTTGAGCAAAAAGAACTATTGATGGACAGAATGCAGAACAATGTCATACATTCACCCCAGTACAGATCTCTGGGCCTAAATCCATCGTTTTTTTGCTCACCATGCCATTCCAGTCTGGACCCATTCCAGTCTGGACCCAGCGATATGCAAATCAGTCTTGACCCTGTGCCCTATGGGAACAGTCCAGCCCGAACTGCCAGGCCAGGTCCTCCCTGGACTGGAAGGACCGGTTTCGGGGTTTCACCCCTCTTCAGCCAGGATAGCTTGATTCCAGTGGCATGGAGAGCACGGGACTCACGTCTGAGCATACCCGTCCCACTCGGGGTGACAAATGCAAAAACAACAATTGATGGACAGAATGCAGAACAATGTCATACATTTACCCCAGTGCAGAGATCTGGGCCTAAATCCATCGTTTTTTTGCTCACCATGCCATTCCGGTTGGAACCCAGCCATATGCAAATCAGTCTTGACCCTGTGCCTCATGGGAACAGTCCAGCCCGAACTGCCAAGCCTGGTCCTCCCTGGACTGGAAACAAGCATCCTAGGACCGGTTTCGGGGTTTCACCCCTCTTCAGCCAGGATCGCTTGATTCCAGTGGCATGGACAGCACGGGACTCACGTCTGAGCATACCCGTCCCACTCGGGGTGACAAATGCAAAAACAACAATTGATGGACAGAATGCAGAACAATGTCATACATTCACCCCAGTACAGAGATCTGGGCCTAAATCCATAGTTTTTTTGCTCACCATGCCATTCCAGTCTGGACCCAGCCATATGCAAATCAGTCTTGACCCTGTGCCATATGGGAACAGTCCAGCCCGAACTGCCACATTCCTTCCATCATCTTGTGTGTTTTGCTGTTCGCCCAAACATTCCGTCCATCATCTTGTGTGTTTTGCTGTTCGCCCTATGTGGGAAGGGTATGCCCAGACGTGGGTTCCGTGCTCACTACGCCACTGGAGTCAAGCTATCCTGGCTGAAGAGGGGTGAAACCCCGAAACCGGTCCTAGGATGCTTGATTCAGGTCCAGGGAAGACATGGCTTGGCAGTTCGGGCTGGACTCTTCCCATGAGGCACAGGGTCAAGACTGATTTGCATATGGCCATATCTGAACTGGGGTGGTGTATGAAGCAAAATAACGATGGATTAAACCCAGATCTGTGACTGGGGTGAATGTTTTGCCAATGTGCAACATTCCGTCCATCATCTTGTGTGTTTTGGTACTCAGACTTGAGGCCTGACCGGTAACTGTATTGGATTATGAGCTATCAGAAATGCTGGTCTGGATGATCTCAAATTTACTGTCGAGAATCTTAGGTCTAAAATTAGCTCTGTCAGAGACATTGTTCTCTTGTTGAATACAAGGATGAATTATTTTATTGATTTTAACAATAGACAGATGGAGTATCTTTTGGCAAGTGATTCCTGCTTTTGTCGTAACTGCATGGGCAACCAGCACAATCATACTAATAGTTTAGTTAGGTCCAAGTTTCCTCTGCAGGGTAGCCAGGATCATGGGAATATTTTACCTTCCCTCACTCATCTGGCTTCTACAATGGTCCATTCTTCTAATTCTTCAGGGCCAGACTGCAACCCTAGCCAATCCTGTCCCAAGGTCACCCGTTCTAGGCCAATGCAGGGGAAGAATCTGGCAGACCCCTGCTAAGTGCCATTCACTTAGATCTTCTCCCCAATGTGCACCATATGTAGTAGTTTTAGTGGATGTACGCTCACTTATTCCTAATGTAAGTGAGGGTTCTCCCAGTTGAAGACGAAAGTAACCAATTAGCTTACAAGGAGGGCTGGGGCCAGTGTTAATATCTACACCCAATTTAACATGGTACGAAGGATGGGATGGGTGGGCCGTGATACCAAACCATGTCATGGTGACTGGGTTGTAGTGAACTTCAGTAACATCTAGATGGCTGGCCAAGACTTAGCGTCTGTTTGAGAGGCAGATGGTGTTGTTCCGAGTATCAAATTGTGACCACTGTTTTTTTTTTTATAAGCCAGGGCTTTCTCTAAAAGAATGCCCAGGGCTACAATTTGCCTGGGGTTGGGAGACCCTCTTGGGCCGCATCTCACAGATTTTAGAATACCCAGTCCTCTTTTCACTCTCTGCAATAGATACTAGGCCCACAACCCTTTGGAGGGAGAGCATTGACTATAGTCCTCTGCGTCTGACTCTTATCTCACTTAATTAGGGGGGCAGCCCTCAGTACTTGTGCTAAGCTTGACCCTGTTGACCAGCTCAGTTTCCTCTCTTGGAACATTGTGGGGCTTGAGGAGAAAGGCAGGGATCAAAATTGGTTAGAGTGTATTACTTTTTACCGTATATTGGCTTGTTAGGAAAAATAGTTGATTAAAGCCTCGCCTTCTTTTACATGGTTATGCCCACTTTTTTGCCTAGCGATTCCCTCCCCCTCAGGACGAGCTAAGAAAGGACTGTCAGTGACATGCATCAAAATGAAAAATTGCGAGTCCTTATTTGCGATTTTTAAGGAATCGCAAATAAAGACTCGCAAAACACGATGCACCAAAAAAAATGTGAGAAAATTGCGATTCGCTAAAAATCGCTAATTAAATTGCGATTTCGGCATTTGCGAACTCGCTATTAGCGATTTCGCAATTAGCGAAATCGCAAATACCGAAGTCGCTTTTTGATGCATCCTGATGACATCACAACCAGGAAGTGAGCAGCTCCAGCCTCATTTCCAGTGCACAGTCTCAGGGAGAGGAGGGAGCTGGCTCTGGGAGCTGAACAGGAGTGTGACAGAGACAGTAGAACAACTTTTTCAAACAAATGGAAGCCTCACAAACAGCAGAGGAGAGCCAAACAGGCAGGAAACGCAAAATTAAATTTGCAGAAAAAGAAATTGACACCCTCATTGAGGGAGTAGTCCACAGCCATGATAAGCTGTTTGGAAAGGCATCATTAAAAGTGGCAGAGCAGGAGAAAAGGAAAATCTGGCTCCGGATCCAAAACAGGGTCAATGCCATTGGGGTGACACACCGCACCATTGAAGAACTGGAAAAACGATGGTACGACTTGCGCAGTCGGGCTAAGGTGCACATTGCTGACTGGCTCAAGGAGGCAAGAAGACAGGAGGGGGAACACCAACAGACACTGGGAACACTCCCATGGAGGACTTGGTTGAATCCACCATCCAGCCAGAAGCTGTTGTTGGTGTGACCCAGCTGGACACGTCCGGAGCAGCAAACACATCTGAAGGTAAGATAAATGTATGTTACCATTTTTTTAAAATGTAAAGGTAGAACATGACCACAGTACAGCCCAAGTGCAGACTTTGAACATCCACTACACAATGTATTCAGTAGGTGAGGGGCATTATGGGAGATGTAGTCAGGTCAAGCAGTTACAATGTCAAATCTCAGAGTAACAACACAAAAAAGTTTAATAGAGTATAAATTCATTAACGAAGGCAAAAATGTATTACTGTGAAATTTTTATCACAGACATTAAATAATGCAGTTTTGCACTGTTTCACCTCACAGATGCTCAACGTGTAGAAGCTGTGGATAGCGATTCCCCAGACATGCAGGACACCAGCGCAGGTGAACAGATGGACACACCCGTGGTGCAAATAAATCCCTCACGTCCAACAAAGTCACGCAGGGCTACTGTTCCATCCCTAGTCACCATGGAGTGTGATGATGAGGCTGATGCAACACCAGGTGGCAGCCATGGCCAGACAACTTCCATCCCACAACCACAACCACAGGTCCCCAGAACCAATCACAGAGTCCGGCGTAGGAGAGGAAGAGCACTCAGGACACAGCAGGAGGAGCAACCAAGTGATGTCTGGGATGGTTTTGAGGGACAGATGCTCCGTATGCAGCGCCTGCAGACAAAAAACACACGTTTAGTACAATTACAAATTGGCAAGATGGCTAGCAACAAAGCAGTACTGTCTGAAAGTGTGCAGCAACTGAGCAAGGTGATGCATGAGGGAAATGTATCCCAGAAGAGACAGCATCGTCAACTAATGCTGCACCTGAAAATGTTTGCTAAATCAAACAATAGGTGGGCCACGACAACTGCACTGCTGGCACGTAGGTCTGTGACCATGCAAACTGAAATGTGCCATTGGAGCGGGGATGTGGCTAAAGCACTGGACCAGGTGACCAATGCAGTTGAATTGGTTAATGCCTCCACAATTGCGGCAAACATGTCCACGCCGGAAGGGGGTAGTGAGGGTGGCTCAAGCCTAAGTAGTTTGGCAATTCCAGTCCGCACTGCAGGAAGACGCAACACACGCAGCAGTACCCCCGCCGCTTCCAACATTACGGATGACAATGCTGGGTCTGACAGGCGTCTGGGTGTTCATGGGAAAAAGCGCTAGACTGGCATGTACAAGTACATTCCACTATGGTGACGTAACCATTTATTTGGATTTGACTTTTCACTGACTGACAAGTAAATATACATTTGCAAACCACTTATGTCCATTGCACTGGTCAGATTACAAGTGTGCTTGAACACTCATGACATTTTTATTTAATTAAAGAATACTTTGATAGCAATATTCAGTTTCTGTGTCATCATTACTCACCTCAGAAATAATTTTGTGTGATGTCAAATCTTCTCCTACGCCCTTCTGCTGCGCTTGCCCCTTGTGCTGCATGGTGGTGTGGCACTTGCTGGTTCCCATCCTCCGATTCACTGTCAGACACCTCGATTTCCATTCCTCCCTTTGTCGCTATATTGTGCAGCATGGCACATGCTGCTACTATCTTGCAGCATTGTTCAGGGTTGTACTTCAGTGCTCCACCGGTCTTATGTAGACATCTGAATCGGCTCTTCAGCAGCCCAAAAGTGCGCTCTATGATGTTCCTTGTCGAAATATGTGCTGCATTGTACCTCTGTTGATTGGCAGTTGTGGGATTGAGGTAAGGCGTCATGAGGTAATTACGCAAGGCGTATGCGCTGTCACCTACATGTAATGGAGCAAAGAGTCAGTGGCAGCTTGACATTGACATACGTACAATGACAGTGATAAACTATTACACATATTTACCAAGCAGATGTCCCTCTCCAAATTCTCCCCTGACAAGACGGGTGTGTATGCCACTTTGCCTGAAGATATAAGAGTCATGTGCACTCCCTGGAAATTGCGCAACAATGTCAGTGATTATGTTTTTGGCATTGCAAACAACCTGAATATTGAGGGAATGGTAACATTTCCTATTTCTATATAAATATTCCTGTGTTGCAGGGGGACATATTGCCACGTGGGTGCAATCAATACAACCCAAAACATGTGGGAAACGAGCTATCTGGTAGAACTCCTGTTTGGTTTTTGCAAGGTCAAGCGCGGTGGTAGGGAACTTGATGTGAGACCCGATCACGGCCATCATGGCATCAAGGAATGCTTTCAATATTCTTGAAAGTGCGCTTTGTGACACACCTCCCGCTACAGCAATGACCCCCTGAAAACTGCCTGACGCCAGGAGGTGTAGGCAACATAGGACCTGCACATGCGTTGGGATGGCATTGGTCCTACGTGGCTGTTGTTGCATAATGGGGTCCAATTCATTGATTAGGTCATGGGTCATTGCTGCATTGAGCCTATACTTATCGTATATCTCATCCTCTTGCTGGCCTAGCAAAGTTATGCGGACTCTGAAGATGCGCTCATTTATTCGCCTCCGTCTCTGTGCGGCAGCCTGCAGCCTCATCCTCCTCGCCATCAGGTAAATCCCTGCCATTGTGAACAGTGCTGGCTCATTCTGGCTGTGTTTAAATGGGATTCAGTTGGTTTTCACCTGTCTCTGATTTACACTCATGATTACCACCTGGTTGTGATCCTTCTTATTTAGCTATCGCAAAATTGCGATTTTCATGGGAATCGCTATTTGCGATTTTTCATGCATCCATTTAGCGATTCTTTGTTTGCGATTCCCTATTTGGGAGACGCTAATACCGATTCGCTATTTGAATCGCAGAATGTTTTGCGATTCCTTATATTTGCGAAAAGTTGGTTTTTCGCAAATATACAGTTGATGCATTTCTACACTGTCTTTTGCGATCGCAAATGGCCAATTTTTGCGATTCGCAACCTTTGCGATCGCAAAAAGGTTTGATGCATGTGCCTGTGTCTTTTAATGTTCGTTCTCATAACTATTCCATGGCCGAGGTCAAGACTAACTACCCATACCTAGGAGCAGTATTACTTACTTTTCGGGACAAAACAAATTTGCTGATTATAAATATCTACAACACTGATGGCTATATTTCTAATTCTGAAGCTATCCCTTTATTCAGCATGTTCACAGAGAAGCACAGGACTTCCTTGGCTCCTGGCATAAGCCCAACTTCATTCTTCCCGATTATGGGTCTGGGTGACTTTAATATCCACTCCTGCTCAGTAACTTGTTCAGTTCTCCAGGACCCTGCTCCTGGCACTGATTTTCATTTCATCCACTTTGAGCACTCCAACCAGGGGAACTAGGCAAACCTATTACTTCAATCACTGAACTTGATCATACTGGGCAGATAGCTCCCACTTATGTGGGAAGAGGGTAAGAGTCGATTGTGGACTATATATTACTGCCCCTCCCCCTTCTTATCTTTTTAGTTGACTATCAGACTAAATGGTCAGGCTGGAGTAACCACAACCCTTTGGTGCTAACATTTAAATTTCAGCACTCGAGACTGTCACCTTTGGTTCTTTCTTCCAAGCAACTGATCTCCTCGGACCGGGGAAGATGCCTAAAGTGGACTACTCTGATGCCCGATGAGTTTTGTGACAATTTGTACAGGGAGCAGAGCTCTGATCTGGAATGCTGCATTAACCCCTTTTTCATCCCTATTGTTGTTTTATCTACTTTTTTGGATTTGTGTGAAGTGGTGAGATTTGCTGTCATGGCACCCAGTAAAGAGTCTATTGCTGTAAGTGGTGTGTGGTGGTTTGATGAGGTCTGTTCAAAGTCTCAACAGGCTCTCTTGGTGGTCCTTAAATGCTTGCCAAGGGACAGAGGGGAGATCAAACACCTTAGTGCTATTTATAAGAAGACCACAAAGTAGAAACACTGCAACTGTTTGAAAAGTTCTTACCCACCCTTTTTTAGTTGCTCCATCATTGTCCTCAGTAACTAGCGGAAAAAAATGGTATGACAATTTATTCAAATCTATTAATTTGAGGGCAGGTTCAAACTGGCAATTTTTAATATTAGTGAGGAAGATCTAGGTGGCCCCAGTATTTCTTTTTTGGTCGAGAAGGTCACCTATGCCATCAAGCGCTTAGCCTGCAGCATGGCCCAGGACCTGATGGTGTGCCAGCAGACCTCTTCAGGTTTAGTATTGTTATCCGGTCCCCTTTGTTGTCTACCACCTTACATGCTGCCATGTTGTCAGGCCCTCCTAGCTTTTGGTGACCACGATTAGTGTCCCAATATTTAAAAAAGGCAGTCAGGCTGATCCTTGATGCTACAGGCCCATTTCCTTGATCGATAGTACTGTCAAGGTTTTGGGCCAGGTGCTTCTGGAGGTTATCCCAGTGGGCCGGGGAGGGTAGGATCATATCATATTCACATTTTGGGTTCAGGCCTGGTCTGAGTATTATCAACCAGGGCCTGAAACTGCATTTATTAATCCAGAATAGAACGTAGCCAAGAAGGGCGCACTCTTCTAGGGATTCATGGGTCTCACATCCACAATTGACCGGGTGAACAGATCTAAACTTTGGGCAATGCTGATGTCTCTTGGTGTTTATCCAGCATTGACATCTTTCTTGGCAGCTATTCACCAGGATATACCTTCCTCAGTTAAATTTGGGGTGGATAGTTCATGTACCAATCATTTCTCTATTACTCGAGATGTCAGGCAGGGGTGTATTCTGACCCCTATTTATTTACCATCTATGTGATTGACCTGAAGGTGGTGTTGCAAGTTGAACAATGTGATGCCCCTCGTGCTGGAGCCTGACCATTACCAATCCTAATATATGCAGACAATTCGTCCTTATGTCAAGGACGGCATTAGGGCTCCAACTGCTGCTTAATACTGTCACTGATTTTATGACTCGTCTGGACCTGTGAATGAATAACACAAAATTATTTATCCTGGTTACAGGAGACAAATCATCCAACCCAAAAGCCCATATCTGAAATTAAATCAATATTAGTCATGTTCACACCTTTAATTATCTAGATATTCTCCTTGGTGATAGGAACACCAAGGGACCTTTACTTTTTTTCTAAATGACTTATGTTAGCTCGTTCATTTGGGTTGGTTATGGACTTTAGCACGAAGGCTGGTAGGAAGCCACTAAAGGCCTCTCTCCACTTTTGTAAAGCAAAATGTGTCTTGGCTACCTGCTGTGGTAGGGATATTTGGGGTTATCAGGACTGTAGTGCCATTCAGTATGAAGAAAATACATTTTCAAGGCACCTTTTGGCTGTTGCACTACCCACCCCAACCTACATTGTTCATAAAGAACTTGGCCTCAAATATATCTCTAATACCATAAAACTGAGACCCCTATTGCACTGGATTTCGGTTTGGTATGAAAAGGAGCCAGTATTGATTGTGCTGATTATTAGGGATTGTCTCTTCCTTGATAATTCGAGTGTGATTCCCTGGAAGACATATATTAAGCACAAGCTTGTTCTTTTGTCCTGAAAGCATTGTCAAAGCTGATTACACTTGGGTAAACCAGTATTTCCTTAGGTGCAGTATTGATAACAGAGATTGGATTGAACTATAGAATTCATCTGTCCACACTCATTGTTTGGTAAAAATCGTCAGTCCTCTCAATCAAGCTTTACTTGACCTAGGCTAACGATGTGTACCACCGTCAGCTTCTCACCAGGTTTAGACTGAACCTACTTTTGCCACCCCTCATTAGTTTTTTAAAAGGCTGGGCTGCACAGGGTACCCTTGATCCCTGTGAATGTGACAATTTACATGAGGTTGTTCAGTAGGGTACCCTTGCTCTAGCAGGTGTAGGGGTTAGTGATAAGAGTTTCTTTGTTAAGGTGGAGGACTTTATTTTTGAAATTATTCATGCTGTTCTTGGTTAGTTTAGGTAGAGACAGTAGTTTATTAAGTATGAGTCATTTTTTACCGGGAATAGTAGGGAGTTCATCTTACTGGCATGCAGAAGGTCCATTTTCGGTGATATCGGTAGGAGGGAGCTGAAAAGATCTGGTGGGGGATCTTTTCAGCTCCCTCCTAGATCTTCAAGATGGATGCCGTTTTGGGAGCAGGAGTGAACGCAATTGAAAGGAGATGCAGGTTGGATCCTTAACCATGTCTCTTATCAAGATCTATCAGAAAGGCTTCAAAGTTCAATTTTCGGTTCTGGTCCCAGTAGGTGTTCCAAAGCAAAGTCAATTTTGGTAACCATTTGTATGCAGGGATTGAAGAGCAGAATGACATATACAATATAAAGGTACAATAAAAATGAAGGTGAGGTGCTCCTAATGATAGGAAAGCAAATGATGCTGGGGGTAAGGATAACAAAGCTTATGGGAGTCCTGTAGGTCTAAGGCTTACAAGGAGTCAGAAAACAGGGAGCCCATACATTCAGAGTCATGTATCAGCATTTCGAGGTGGGTGTGTGCTTCAGGCTTGACTTTCTGGTAGTCACCTTTTCATAAGACAGAGTCATAGATGCCGGAGCCGTTAGGCTTGAATGCAGTGTGAGGCGTTAAACAGATCTTACCCAGGGTCACACAAGGACTCTGCCCTCAGAGAGCACACATCTTACAGGCTTTTGTCTGTACCTCAGTCTGATGACATAAAGAGTAGAAACCTTAATAAACTATCTTGCTGGCTAAGATTTTACAGGGTCAAGCAACAAGTCTAAGAGTAGCATAGAGTTTATAGACTCCAGGTATGATGGAGGTGCCTCAGGTAGCCTAGAATGTACAAGATCAGTCTTCAGATTGTAGACCATGTGAGCATCCATGTGATACAAGGTTTTCTGTTGATCAGATAGAAGTATTACAAAATATACAAAGCATTTGAGTAAGCACATCACAAAAATCGTAGCACTGAGCATCAAAAACTGGCCCCTAAATTACAGGTCTTAAGGACTCAAAGTCGCTCTAGTTACATGTAACTAATAGACGTTCATCCCCCAGATAATGCACCTTTTACTTCACAGAGCAGGACAATTGAGTATACTACCTAAATCTTGTTGACTACTTCTTTTTTTTTAGAAAGTGCAATACAATTAGTGTTGTGAAATGAGAAAACACAGGACTCTGATGTATCCTCCGTCAACCATGGCTTTAACAATATTTCTGCCATTGTCGGTGACAAGACTGGGCCCCCTGGGTCTAAGATATTGCCAGCTGTATGTGATTTCTACATGGGAAACATGAGAACTATTCCATGTAGCCAAATTCACAGAAAAGTTAATCAGCTGTTTGGCCAGGAGTTAACTGTTGCTTCACTCCCTTAAAGGTGTGCAGTGATTAACGTCTAATTTTTTACTCGACAACTGGTCCACATGTCTCTCTCTTCCCATCATAGTGTTGCCAACCTATTGCAGCACTTCATGGTGTAGCACAAGCACAAAATAGGTTCAGCTTGACACCTTCCTCCTTCTATAAATATTTCTTCTTTACTTTATATATGTCTTAGCACTTAGCACAAGATGAAGCACTTAACAGAGACTCTGGTATCACAGTCACCTAATTCAGAAAGTCTCTCCATTTCATTATAGTTCATGAAGGCTTGTGCACCTGTAGGCAATATAAATAATCAGGAAGAGAAGTCAGTGAGACTTGGCCAATCTAGGTGATGCAATGCAAGTAAACGTTATCATCATCAAAATGGTTAATAGTAGGGTATCCATACATACATTATGTTTTGGTAGACATTTCACAGTAAAAGCTAACTTGGTAAATTCAATAACAGCTTGTGTTCCTTTAAGGCCAATTTCACAATATGGGAGGTGGGTAGGACAAGCAAAATATGTTATAAATTAATAAATATTTATTGATGTACGTTTCTGGCCCGTGGGGGCCCTTTGAGACACAGTGGCAGGCAAAGTAATTAAATCACAAACAGTCAGACACAATCACAAATAAATATATCATGAAAAAATGAACACAAATGCTATAGGCTTCTTCTATCAATCATCCTAGAAAATAGCTATTTAAAGTGGAATAAAAGAATTGAAACACACACTGGCAGCACAAAATGATATTAACAAGCTCATCTGCCACAAGGCCAGCACAGAAGAAGTCATGCAAAACAAATTCACTGGCATTCACACATACACACACTCACTGGCTCCACAAAATGGTGGTCATCACATGGCAATTAAAGAAGGAGGCATAAAGAGCAAGACAAAATGGCCACCACACATACACACCCCACACACACTGGTGACACAAAATGTCAAGTACTGCATGGCCAGCAAATAGGCAGACAGGTGGAACAAAGACAAATGGCAGACTGTGACACACACACTGGCTTCACAAAATGGCTACCACTGAATGGCCAGAAAAGAAGGAGACTTAGAGAACAAAGAATATAGTTGCCCTCTCCTGTCTGGGGAACCTTCCATCCTCTTCAAAATTCATGTAGTATTGCAGGGAAAAGTGTGTGCAGCTATATAACATTTCCCCAATGCTTAGGCTGACATCGGGCTGCCTATTTCCCAAACCAATAATAAAGCAATGCCAGAAAAGGAAATTAAATACACTTAAAAATGCCACAACCAAAAAACAGCCCAAGGCAACATCAATCACCACTCCAAAATACTTCTACAAGTTACAGAAATAAAGTAAATTACATCAGCAACCATGCCACCCAAACTCACATAAAATGGTGGCAATGTACATGGGGAAGAAGGTAGCTAAGACCAAAGGAACATATCTAGCTACAGGGACCTGGACTGGACTCGATGAGCACCTGGGTCCTAGCCACCAAAGGGCACAGGCAGATAAAAATAGCCTACATTTTGCACTTAATAGAAGGTGATAAAATGATGACAACAACTTACAGCAAAGCTGCAGTGAGAATGTGCACTTTTTGAGGCAGACGAGTCCTCAAACAGTAAAACATTAACACAGTATAATGATTAACAAGTCTGCACAAAACTGACAAAAACACAAGGAAATAGAGAAAATGTAAACTATAAAACCAGACCTCTACAATCCCAAAAATGTACAAACATTATCCCTTGAAAAATGGTACTCCCACCAAAGTACCAACTCCAAACTCCAGGCCATTCAACAACAACAACCAAAAGCAAAGAAAGATAACAAAAAGGGAACAAAAATAGTGGTGCTTGCCCTCCCTCAAATAAAAAACATTTGATAGAGTGCTACATTGGACTTTAATTGTTTTTTACCAAAAAATAAAGATTCCAGGGGTGTGGCTGACGTAGAGTTTGCTGACGAAATGAGAATGATGCTTTCCCTCCAAAATTCAAATCCAAAATGTCCAAGACCTGAACAAAACAGAGGGAGGAGTATCAGTACAGGAAGAGAAAGTTGCTACAGTTGCGTTTCAGTCTCTCTGGTATTTTCTTACTGTTATAAAAAGGAAAAATGTGTTTCACACAAAAAATAACCCAAATGGTCAAGTAAATATAAATTCAAAAAACATATTTTTGAGTTGAATTTCTGGTCGTTTGTGTTAAAATAAGTGCATTTCATGTTCGAAATTCAATTTTCACACTCAACAAATTACCCAAATGATTTGCTTGGGTAAGATCGATCTTGGGTTCATGGCAATCGCATTGTTTCAGTAATTCTATTATTACTATTTTTACCAGAATTAGATTTTTGCTAAACAACATTATGTATTTGCGTAATCGGTGTAATTACACCTAAATTTCATTACACAAAAAAACATCATTATGGCAGTTATGCCAGCATAATTGAAAGTTCACCTAGGCCTAATTTATCTTTTATCTTGTACAAAACTGTGAGTAATTATTGTATTCATCTGAGGTTTATGGATATAAAGTCTTATGACTCAACTTTTCTCTCTGTGTAATTTCATTATCTTTTATTCCAGTTCATATACTTTGTATTCAGCAAACTCTTGCCAATTTTCTCAAGCTTTTTCAAAAATATTTTCATTGTCGCTAAGAACACAATTCATGAAGGGAAATCTGCATGCAGAGATCTCTGCACAAGTAGATTTCGGCCTATGACTGAGTGGAGATCGCAGCCTGGGTTGTATTCACCAACTCAGGTGGAACTTTTCATTTTGTAGAAGAAATGATGAGCCTCACCATCTTACACAAAGAGGTGAAGACTCGTACAACTTATTTTCTCTTTATGACAAGAATTGAGATGAATGCCTATAAGAGCTATCAGCCTCCATGGTGGAAAACTCAGAATGGGAAAGTATACAGAAGCAGCATTCATCTGACCTAAATCACTTATGCTTGACAAACATTATCCCTGAAAGCACATAAATACAGTCAATACCCTGGGCTTGGCTCGCTTCCACTTGGACAGTGTTACTTTGCACGTGAGCACCGTGGCTATGGACGGAAATGTTATGCTCATAGCACCCAACGGGTTAAAGCCACATGTATGGTTATATCCAAGGGTGGCATTTATGCCTGCCCCCACTGTTTCTTCTCACAAGAACGGCCTTGTTTGTTTGCCATCTTTTGTGCTATTTATATTAGAGGTGAGATAAATGTTTAATCTTACACTTCAATCTTCTTCTTGTGGGGCACATTTTTGTTTTTTAAGTGCGGTATGCTACCTATCAGTCTAAGAATTTCCCAAACAGTTGTCTATTTCATTCACCTAACTCCCTTATTCATCAAGATACAGAGAACACCAATAAACAGTGGGTATCTGTGTACACGAGACCTAGGCTCACACTTTTCAGTTCACTGCAAAATGTCTTCATGTACCTGTAAAGGTTTTTGTGCATTTATAAAGTGTGCAGTATTAACAAAGTTCAGAATATGGATATACTCTCAAATTTACATTTACTCACTGGCAAGGTGCTATTGCATTTGAAAGAATTTGCTGTGACTTGTTAAAGTGCTTTTTTTTTGGGTTATGTTAACTAGTCCTCAGTTAGGCTTCAACGCTATCTTGTATAAAATGGAGGTGTCCTCCATGTTCAAATGAATGAATAATATTTATTAGTCAGAGGTAATTAAAACTTACAACTTTTAAAAGCAAGATTTTTAAAAATCGATGAACGAAAACCAGCTTTGTGCATGTCTCTTTGCATTCCTCTAACGCTAGTTGAGAAAGTTTAGCTTAACGCCCTAGTGCAAGTTTAAAAGAAAGCTGCAAAGATCATAAAACATTATTACTTTTATTGTGGACAATACACAAAAAGAGTGGTTAGTGCTTTGGCATGATGCCATTTGTACCACAAGGAATAAGCTGAGCCAAAAGAGGGAGGCGTCAAGACATAAATCAGTTGGTAATGTGAAGAAAATTGCCTGGCTCAAAAAACATTAGTGCTTTGATGGTACAAAATACGATAAGAAAATGCAGACTGCTTTAGCATAAATATTGAGTGCCCAGCGTGGTATATGGTAAGCGAAAAATTAAGCACCTTAATCATTGTGCAATGTCTTCTGGGGTGAAGTGACGGCGAATGAAATAAACCGTCTGGAACCTTTTAGTCAAAGAATTTATTATAGATGAAGGCCCACAAGAAGGCAGCAGAAAGCATGGCTGTCAGGAGAGCAGCTGTTAGTCGAATAACAAGAATTCCATGACGTCACTTAAATACAGTACCAGCATTCCATATTACATCACAAAGGGACTAGCAAGTGCAAGGGGTGAGGGTGAAAGGAAACTATGCAAATGCAATAACTTTATACATAAAATGCTAGCGTACAATTATGGATGTACAACATCTCCCTTTCCCAAAAGAGGAAGAAAAGTGTAACAATAAGAGATCAAAACATTACATATTCCTTATACCTTTTAAGAAATAATGATAACCTTCCAGAGCTGGTACAGGTACCCTCATATAAAGTTTGAGTGGATGTGCAATTGTTTCTAGGAACATTTGTTTCTGGGGCAGGCATATCAGATGAGCAAGAGTTCTCTGCAAAACACTCATTTTCATGTAACTGATAATTTCCTGTTAACTCATGACTCTGTATCCATGATCTATTGATTGCAGACTGGTTATTTGGTGAATTATCAGGAGAAATAGAAACATTAGATTACATTAAGTGATAACAGTCATGCAACTCTGGGGAAAGCCACAAATAATCTTCCTCAGACAAATAAGAATTCCCACTCGAATCCTCAATGAGTTCTATTTGCCCTGGTTTAAGTTTGACAGCATCACTCTTGCTTCTCCACCCTAAATTATCCAAACGAACAGAACTGTGAGTGACTTCCATAACTAGAGCAGGCTCACCGTTTGAGATATCTTTTTGTATTGCTCTGTGAATCTTGTTGTGGTAAGTTTTAGACTCAAGTTGTTTCTCTTGGATTCTTCACGGTACTTTAAGTAGACTGTCATTGATTTCAAATACACTTGATTGTCTTTTCTCAATTCCTTCAATTCTGGGTGTCAGAAAAGTTTTACTTTCCCTGCCTCTCATGAGGAAAAAAGGAGAATGACCAGTGACACTATTAGTTGTGTTGTTGTATGCGTTAACTTTCTCCTGTATGAATTCTTTAACCGGGAATCCAGACGCAATAGCCAGTTGTATTCCATCCTTCAAAAATCTGTTGACCCTTTCTATTTTTCCATTGAACTTTGGGGAATAGAAAGGTGTTTTCTCCTGTTCTATGCCATTACGCCTCAAGAATGAAAGTATCTTTTCTGAGGTAAGTTGTTTGCCATTACCAGAAACTAAAGTATAAGGTAGTCCTTCTACAGAAAAACATTTTTCTTGAAAAGTAAGAACTGGTATCTATGGTGGATACAAACTCAACATAAATCCATTTGCTATTGTAATCACTTATAGCTATCAAAAATTTAGAGTTGCTTTCCAAGATGTTAAAGGGTCCTGCAAAATCAATTGCAATT
Organism: Triturus cristatus; assembly: GCF_964204655.1. Taxonomy (NCBI): domain Eukaryota; kingdom Metazoa; phylum Chordata; class Amphibia; order Caudata; family Salamandridae; genus Triturus; species Triturus cristatus. The sequence continues at coordinate 538,456,875 of NC_140591.1, forward strand.
TTGTTCCACGACATATTAGGAATAGAAAAAAATTGGATTTCATTTACCCTTGGCTTCCAGTGCTTATCAGATTTCAGGCAAACGACACAATTGTCCACATATAAATCTACATCAGAGTCTAATCCTGGCCACCAATAATACATTTTAAGCATTTTCTTAGTTAGCGTAGAGCCAGGATGGCTTCTGTGTGCTACATCAATTAAACACCTTCTCAATTTAGAGGGTGGTGTTAACAAATCTCCTCAAAACAGAAAATCATTTACAATACTTAGTTCATTTGCAACTTGGCAGTAAGTTTTTAGATCGGAGGATAAATTCTTCACTGGTGGCCAGTTTCCAACTATAAATTCCTTAACTTTAATAAGGATAGAGTCATTTTTACATATGTCTAACCATTCACTCTAACTGCATGCTTGTTCTGTGTTTGTGACAATATCAACTGAAGCTACAAAACATTCAGTATTTTCTTCCGCATGGGGCTCAGAAGATGTTAAAGGTAATCTAGATAAGCAGTCTGCACGAATATTATCCTTACCTGCTATGTGCTTTATGGTAAATTTGTACTCCTGCAGTCGTGCTGTCAACCTTACTAACCTAGAAGAAGGCTTACCATTGCCTCTCCCATAACCATCCATCATATAGGTTAATGGTTTGTGGTCAGTAACCAATTCAAATTGTTTGCCCCAAAAGTACATTTTCAGCTTTTCTCCAGCCCAAACACAGGCCAGTGTTTCTCTCAATATGGTGCTGTAGTGACTCTCTGTTGTGTGTGCATAGTGTAGCTCGTGAGCCGTGACCCCAGTGCAATGCCCAGCGCTCTGACGCCAAACCGAGGAGACGCGAGATTGCAGGAGACAGAGGCTTTGCTTGCTCTGCCCGGCCTCCTGTATCGCGGAAAATGCCTAACTATTGACAACGACATAAAACGGGCTGAAAATCGGCAAGAAATTGTTTGGAAATGACCGCGGATGCGCCTAAAAGGTGCTAATGTGAGGGGCAAAATGCATGGAGCCCAATAAAAACTTTGTTAAATACTGCAAAGGCAGATAAAGCGAGGAAGGCAGGCACGAGTAGCCAGCCTCGGTGGAAGGATCTGCTAGAGCAGGAAGGGAAGGGCACAAGCACGGCACGAGTCCTCGCATAAAAGCATAACAGAGGTAAGTGGAAAGTCTCTTTTATTATTTAATTGGCGGCTACCCATGTTTTTAAGGACTGTGTTTGAAACAGGGGGCCAGTAATAGGAGGGGCATCAGAATCTGGGTTATGAGAAGTTGCCACATTATTCAAAGTGATTAATTATGGCCCCCAGGAAGAATAAAAGTACCCTGGAACATATACAGAAGCAAAAACAACCTTTGGTGGATCAAAGAGCCTCAGGAGAAAGTTTTGTGTGCCCAGTGACAAGAGTAAAGCGAGGGCTGAAGAAAAAAGAGAAAGTAAATAAGGAGGCAATCCAGTGGGAAGAAAGGGGGGACAGCTTCAAACTCATTGAAAGACTTTGTGGGGAAGCACTTCAAAAAGGGTTTTTCACCTGCAAAGTCTCCAGATGTAGATGCAGAGGATGTAGAGGCTGAATTGTGGAAAGGGGATACCTCCTTAATTTTTGATGAGCACACAATGGAATCGGCAATCTTGGTAAATCAATCCCTCCAGTCTTTACTATGCCACAAGGGACTAACAATGTCCCCTCGAATATCCTCATCCCCGAGGCTGTTTCTACAGGGCGCAACCCAGGACTCTCTGGAAACAAACAGTGGGGATTTAAGGCAAGTTGAGGAGAATGCACCAGGCTTGGATTTAAGGCCAAAGGGTAATGAAAGTCAAGTACAGTACGGTGACCAGAACTCAGTGATAAAAGAAAACGACGGTTGTAATCAAATCTCTGAGCTCAACCTAGAATCCTCAGCAACGCCTGCCTGATCAATATTGGAACTGCTGATAATGTTACAAAAATCTCTCCAGGAGCTCTTGGAAGTCACGATGTCCTTCTACGTACCCAACAGGAATCTCCGCTCCACTGACTACGCCCTGGCCACGGTCCCACGCATCCGGAGAACCACTGCCGGAGGCAGGTCCTTCTCCCATCGTGCCGCCAAGACCTGGAACACCCTTCCCCTCTACCTGCGACAAACCGAAGACCTGCTGTCCTTCAGGAGACAACTCAAGACCTGGCTCTTCGACCAATAGCAGCTGCAATCCCCCTCCCCCTCCCCCCAGCGCCTTGAAACCCTCACGGGTATGTAGCGCGATTTACAAATTATGTGATTGATTGATTGATTGATGTTAAACCATGATATTCTAAAAACATAAAAAATGCATCTATCTAAGATTGAGGGGGAGCTACAAGTTATCAGGGTACAAATCCCATCAATGTTAAGACCTGTCCCTGACTTCCAGTCCCTAGCTCCGGTTGCGGTGGAGGTGGAGGCTGTGAATGTAGAACCCTCTAAAGCCAATTACGAGGTTTATATCTCGATGTCGCCGATGTTAGTAAAAAGAAGAGGCGGCTATTCTAGATATAGTTTACTCAAACGGGGGAGACACGTAGGAAGAAGGGTCAAAAAAAGGGTAATGGCAGGCCAGTGAAAAGAAGTAGGAGGATCGAGGAAATTTCAAGATTAGTCAAACAAGAGCCAATACCAAAACCCTCTAAACCCCCAAGAGAAGTAGTGAGGAAAGAACTAATTAAGGAACCAAAGAAGCAAGTAAAAAAGGCGCAATTCAGTAGAAATCCAACTTTTCAGGAGAAGCAAGCAAGGTATATAGCACCTAATGCAGCCAGAAAACCCAGTAATACCTCTTACCACGAAGAGAGGCCACATCTGGGTAATAAAATAGAGGGAGGAACTAGAAATTATACCCGTCAGCCACTCATGGCTCCTACAGTGGTAAGAATGGAGGATACAGGGAATAGGTGGCTTTATTTTGAACAGGTGCAAATGGGAAGGGGAGGGAAAAAAACAAAGAAGAGTTCACATCTAAACAGGTCCCAACTCCTCTACTCATTTGCCCACTGCCCAAATCTGAAAGGAATTGGGTCAAAAGATTTTCGACCGGTAGGTTTTAAACTAACTATTGATGGGAAGGAGATTACCAGGGTACAAGTTTAATCTGACAAGGTAAAGATTGCAATAGAGAAGACGGGGAGAGAGATATTAAAGGAAGGGATACGGATAGTACCCAAAGAAGAAGTAGAGGTAGAATACAAAGAACCTAAAAGAAAAGCCTTCTGAAGGTGCCATGCAGGGTTAGGAAAGAGACAAGTGAGACTACTAGAAAAAGAAGTAGGAGTAGGATAGGGAAATCTCAACATAGTAGCAAACAACTCAGATATTGAGAAATTTGGGGGGAACAGGAGTCACAGAACAAGCCCTGCAGGGCCCTCCCAGCGGTATTTAGAGGAAATTGATGAAGATGGGTACCTTAGCGATGTAGAATAGGTAAAGGGGTTGCCTCATGGCATAAAAATGGTTTCTTGGAATAGAAATGGTCTAGGAAATCAAATAAAGCAAAAAAATATAAAAGATCTGGCAAAAAGCAATGAGATCATTTGTATCCAAGAAACCTGGCTATGCGGTAACATGCCAGTATTTGATGGCTTTCGCCAACTCCATTGCCCGGCAAAAAACCAAAGGTTTGGTCACCCTGCGGGCGGCATTATGACATTACTTTCTACTAGAATAGTGAAAAATGTATCCCAGCTTACTCTAACATGTAAATGGCTGCTTGCCTTAATGGTTGCTGATAAAAAGTATGAAAATATGCTGACATTAAATGTATATATGCAATGGGGTACCCAGAAGGAATATGGTGTAGAAATGGGACATTTTAAAAATGATATGGACTTATTATGTGAAAAGTATGGCTCGGATATAATTTTATTGGTGGGAGATTTTAATCATAAATTAATTCCAAAGAAACTAGATACTTGGTATTTGGAAATACTCGAGGCTTATGATATAAACCAGGCAAAGTTTCCTGAAGGTCTTTCTACAATTCATGATACAAAATTGGAAAATTACCTAGCAACAAAAAGCCTCTTTTGCTTAAACGGTAGGTCAGCCAGTCCTGCGAAGAAAACCTTCAAACTGGGCACACAAAATTGCCCTATAGATTATGTTTTTATGCCAGTATGGAATTTTTAATTTATTTATTTAGCAGAACCAACTGTTCGTGAGTCGGAAGAATACTTCCCCTGCCGTTCAAGGGGGGGGGGGGGGTTGGGATTACTCCAGTTTAGGTCTTAAAAAGCCCGTTGGACTTTATCAGTAGCCTGGGAACTTAGAGTAGTCCAAGGAGTATCCAAAAGGCATAATCATAGGACCGGGGAAGAAAAAAAAAACCTACTTCCATTGAATCAACAGGTCCCAATATGCGATTTGTTTTTTACTGCATAATCTAGTCATGTCCATCTTGGATACTTCATATAGTGAGATTAGCCAATCTGAATCGTTAGGTGGAACAGAGTCTATCCAATGCTTGCAGACTTGCCTCCTGGCCATTAAAATTGTATAAAATAACAAAGATTTAGCAGGGCCTACGATGTTACTATTGAGGCCGAAGATTATCAGGGGCAGGTCTATATGGATTGGTATTTACAAAATGCTCTCAAGAGTCTTCTGCACATTTTGCCAAAAAGAAGAAATGGAGGGGCAGTCCTTAAACATGTGTATGTCTGATGCTTCTGCCACCCCACATTTATTACAAACATTTCCTTTCAAACATTTTGATAGTGTGAGAGGGGATAAATATGCTCTATGAGCAATGAACAAATGGTTCTGCTTCAGCCAGGCTGGTTTGACTACCCTAAAAAGGGTTTTAAATTAATCCTGCCATAAAAGATCGCACTGTATATCCATCTGCTCTCCCCATAACTCATCTGCAAGCTTAAATACTCCATCCACTGCCTCTTCAATTGCCCAATACCACACTGAGACCTCTCTTTTCCCCACAGGCCTCTCAACTAGCTGTTTTTCTAGGTAGCTGCCCTTGCCAAATGATATGTTCCGACTAAGCTGAGCTTGTACCCAGCTTTTTAGCTGGATATATTTAAATCTAGAGAGGTTTATCCCTACTTTCTCTCTCAGATCGTCCCAGGAGACAAAAATATCTTCTTTAATCAAATCTCCCCACACTGTGATCCCAGCATCTCTCAATGGTGTCGTCAAACTGTCCTGGAGGCACTCAGGCGAGCCTGGAGAGTCCCAGAGTGGCGCTAGATTTGAGAAAAAATTAAGCCCCACCTTTTTTCTAATTCTATCCCAGTTTTTTGCTATCGACCGGAGGACCTTAAGTTTGACCTTTTTAAAGACTTTTTGGTCCCCAAACTTAAACATAAACCCTTCTTCTGGTAACCCAACACCCCTTAACATAGCACTTAACATGTCTCCTCCCCCTATACTCACAGGCGTTTTTAACAACATTCGTGAATGTGAAAGCTGGAAGGCCCAGGCATAATATTGAAGATCAGGGAGCGCCAGTCCCCCTTTCTCTCTCTTTCATCTTAGCTTCTTCCAGGCTAGCTGGTCGATCTATACTTCCAGATAAAGGATTTACCTCTTGTTGAAATTTGTCTATCAGAGGGATTGTATTGAAAAGAAATGTGAGCTTGGGTAAAACTGTCATTTTAACCAAATTAACCCTCCCCAAGATGGATAATGGGAGGTGGCCCCACAGTTTCATCTGTTTCTGACAATCTCTGAAGACTCGATCTAGATTAAACTCTGCGATTTTCCCTACATCCTGTACCATTCTAACTCCCAGATACCGCATAGTAGAACCGACCTGGAATTGTGTATCTCTGATATTCCATGCCATTATTTCGGACTTGCTGCCGTTAATTTCATATCCCGAAACTTGTCCAAAATCCTCTGCCAATTTTATAACTGTCGGGAAAGCTGTATTCAGATCTTCCGTCAGTATCAGAATATCATCTGCATACAGGGCCACCCTCTTCTCCCACTCTCCATATTTAAAAGAGATGATATTGGGATTTTCCCTAAGTCTCTGTGCAAAAGGTTCTATATACATATTGAAGAGCAAGGGAGAAAGAGGGCAACCCTGTCGCGTTCCCCTGGTGATCTTAAATGCATCAGTCAATATTCCATTAACCAATAATCTAGCTGTCGGGGCCTGGTATAGCAGCTGGATGGTACGACAAAATCTATCCCCCATATTAAGCTTTGCCATAACTTCTGACAGATAGCCCCAGTTCACCCTATCAAAAGCCTTGGTTGCGTCTAGGGTTAGGACCGCCAAAGGGAGAGAGAAGGTAGAGGCAATATCGATTGCACCGACCAGGTCGTATGTGAGGTCTGCTAATTGACGTTCTTTCACAAATCCTTTTTGGTCTGGGTGGAGAATACTATTAGCCACCACCCCGAACATTTTTGCCAAAATTGGGGAGAAGAGTTTATAATCTGTATTTAAAAGTGAATTTGGTCTATATGACCCGCAACTAGTTGGATTTTTGCCGGGTTTCAAGATCAATACCACTGTAGCATCATTCCACGAACTAGGGGGGTTTCCCCCCTCCAATAATATCTTATTGTACAGTTGGGTAAGTACTGGGATTATAATCTCTTGTAGGGATCGATATAGCTCGCCTGGTAGCCCATCAGGCCCAGCTGCCTTACCTCTTTTCCCCTCTGCTATGACCTTACTCACCTCTTCTTCTGTAATAGCCTGTTCTAGGTCTATTTGTTGGTTAGGAGTAATGGAGGGTAGGATAATCCCCCCTAGCCAAAGCTTTACTTTAGCATTATCCTCTATGGCGGTCTCTTTGTATATGTCTTGAAAATAATTCCGGACAGCCATACCGATATCTTTGCCCGAGGAGCGACTTGATAGCTCATCGTCTAGTTTTATTTCTTTTATATGGTTTTGCAACTGGTCTGTTTTAGCTTTCCAAGCGAGTAATTTACCTGCCCCTTCTCCATATTCGAAGTGGGAGATTTTACTTGCTTCCAACCTGCGCATAAGTCTCTCTTGAAGAATATCCTCCAACTCTTTTTTCAAATGATCCTGCTTTTCCAGATCATCTTTCAGGCCAATACCGATTTGATTATTCATTCTTCTCTCAATTCTACTCATTTCTGCTTCTAGAGCCGAGGTCACTTCCCCATATTTCCTCTTTCTGTAACTTGCTCTATTGGTAATACAGCCTCTCCAGACAGCTTTCAAGGTATCCCATACTATCGCAATGTACCTAAGTTTTTCTCAAGGAAATACTTGGTTTCAATGAAAAGAAAAGTAATCTCATCTTCCTCAAGCAAAATTGTTCGGTCAAATGACCAGGTTCTAACATGCTGTGATTGTATTCAATCAATACTTAAAAGGATACCTGAATGGTCTGAAAGATGTGACGGAAGGTATTCAATCTTATTGACTCAGTCTTTTAAACTATAACTAAGCAGAATGTAATCAATTCTTGACTTATGTCTATATTTCAAATCTCTAAAAGAAATTCCTAGTTGTTCTCCCGACCTTTCCCTCCATATATCGTATAGCCCTAATTGGGCCATCGTTGTCAAGAGCGAGTTCCTAGATCTAGAGGGAACAACTGCTCTACTGTTTGGAGACTTATCCAGAATGGGATTTAATACATTAAAATCTCCTGCCAAAATCACTGGATCAGGAAAGTCGAGGAGATGGGAACGAATAGCATTAAGATGTGAAGCATCATCTTGGTTGGGACCATAGTATCCCACCAAAGTAAAAAAGAAGCCCCATAATGCGACCTTCAATATCAGCCATCTACCACTAAAATCTTCCCTGCGTTGTAAAATTTGGGCTCTGGCTTGTTTTTTAAAAAGGAACAGTACTCCTCTAATATTTGCCGTCTGGTCAGTGCAAAAGAAAACGTCTACCCACTTCTGATTTTTTAACATTTCTTTTGTTTCTGTCTTAAGACAGTGAGTTTCCTGGATGATAATAACCTGCGCGGGGGAGTCTCTCAAATATTGTAAAATTCTAGCTCTTCTTCCCCTCATGCGCAGGCCATTGACATTCCAGGACAAAAAGTGAAGAGTTGTCATATTGTTTCAAAATTATCCTTGACATATACTGCCATAACTCTACTAGCGCAAAGACCCAGCCCCAACCACTGCCAGCAAACCACTACCAATAGCCTTCCAGCCTTCACATTATTCCTGCTCTTCAAAGTAAATAAATCTAATAAGGTTTTGGCGAATGAGGTGTTTTTTATTTTTAAACCCGTGTGCTCTTCTACCCTACACCCCCCCCCCCCCTCTCCCCGGGAAACCCTTCCCCCATTACTCTGGTCTGGTGTATGACTAGCTTTATGTCCATAGCCTCACCCTCCCCTCCCCTCTATTCATATTATAACTATGTGTCCGTGTCCGTAATCAGTAAAAAAAAAAAAAACCTAGAGATAGAAAGACCCTTAGTGAAGAAAAAAAAAAAGAAACCTTGTTTGTTTCTTTGTCCCTTTTTTATTTCCTTCCTTCTTTCCTTTCCCTTCTCCCCTTCTTCCACTTTTCCCTTCTTCCTCCTTCCCTTTCTTTATACTTCCTCTCTTTTTTTTCCCCTTCTTCTTTTTTCTCTTCCTCCCTCTTCTCTCTTCTCTTCTCTTATTTCTCCTTCTTCTTTCCTTCTTCCCACTCTTCCCCCTTCTTTTCCCCTTTCCCATTCCTTTCCTTCTTTTTTCTCTCCTTTGTTCATTCCTTTACCTATCAATCCTATTCCGAATGCTAGAGAGTTGCCTCTGCTTAAATATAATTTAACCTCCAATTAAAAAACCCTTTTTTTTTCCCCTTCCTTTCCTTCTTTCTTTCCCCTCACCCCTTTTTTGGGGGGGAATTTTGTATTAGTAAAGGGACTCAGGATTTGCCATAGAGAAGGCAGCAACCACTATTTAATGGAACTAGAGTTCGCAGACCTCCATCAGACCCCCTGCGATAATGTAATTGTACAACAGATGGATTATGCCAGGTGTATTACAACAAGGTTAACTGAAGAATATATAGAAGGATTAACAAGGTTATAGCAAAATATTGACTTAGGATGTGTGACTGGCCTAAATTTGGCCTGGTATGTAGAGAAAATAGAACAAGTGGTACAAAGCCTTTGTGCAGAACTCAGAAATGATGCTAGGAATGCTAAGAGTAAACAAAAGACACTGGCAAGACAAGGAAAGTGGTTCACTATAGATTGCTTAAAAGAGAAACGGGAACTAAGGAGAGAAGCGCACAATCTACGTATAAAATATGATCAGACTAGGGCGGACAACCTTGTTAAGCTAGAGAGAGAATACACCATGCTAATTTGCAGCACAAAAGGGCCTATAAGGAAAGCTGCTGGGCAAAATTGTTGGAGGCAATCGAATCAAAGAACATACGTCAGTTCTGGAAGCTGATACAATCAGCAGCAGAACCTTGTATGGCCTCAATGAATTGTTCGGTGGAAGAGGATGCATGGGAGGAATACCTGCTGGAACTGTATAGCCCGGGAAGAAAAAATTGAAGAGGAGGAACTACGGGACTGGAGTGGCCTAGTAGAAGACCTAAAACCAGATTTCTCAGTAGTAAACGTGATTAACACGATAAAGATCTTGAAGCTAACAAGAGCAGCAGGACAGAATATCTTACCAGCCCTGATGATAAAATCAAAGATATCCTGGTGGGCAGAATTCTTCTCGCTTATGTTCTTAATAATCTTAGAAACCGGGACGATCCCAAAAAACTGGAAGGGAGCCATGATTAGGTACACAAGAAAGGAGATGTTCATGCCCCAAAGAATTATAGATTAATTAATTTATTGGATATCGGGGAAAAGATCTTTGCTAAAATAATGTTAGGTAAGTTAAAAGATTGGGTAGAGCAGGTTTCAATTGTACCGGTCGAACAGGGGGGTTTTAAAGAAGGACATTCCACTATAAATCACTGTTTTGCCCTATGGGCACTGGCACGGAAGTCGATAGAGCAAAAAGGGAAGCTGAATTGCTGCTTTGTTGACTTTCGCCTTCGATTCAGTGAATCGTAATTGTCTATGGGAAGACCTGATAAAGTATGGAATTCTGGAAGGTATACTAATGATTCTAAAAGAGCTACATAGAGGAAATTGGGCCCAGGTAATTAGGACATGCAAGGGTCATTGACTCAGAAAATAACTGTAGGGAATGGCCTTAGACAGGGGTGCGTTTTGGCCCCCTTGTTATTCACAATCTTCCTAGCTGATCTTCCTGCAGTATTAGAAGTGGAAAGAAGTGCAAGTCCCAGAATGAGTGGTAATAAAGTGTCTTGCCTTCTATATGCGGATGACCTTGTGATCCTTGATCAAACGGAGCTAGGACTCCAAAGGAAATTTAATGTTATTAAGAACTATTGTGATACAAAGTTTTTAACTGTAAATATGGAAAAAACAAAGGTTTTATGTTTTGAGAAAAGAGATAAGAATTGTAGCTGGTTTTTAGGGCAAGATAAACTGGAGATAGTTCAGGAATATAGGGGCATATTATCAAGACAGGCGATAAAATTATCGCCGCTTTAGCGGCAGAAAACTGCCGCTAAATCGGCGATAATGGGCTTGATAATATGCTCTACGGAATTCCAACTGAAGCTCAGGTTAGATGTCCTTCACATCTAACTGACCTTCAATTGGAATTCCATAGAGCATATTATCAAGCCCATTATTGTCGTTTTAGCGGCAGTTTTCTGCTACTAAAGTGGTGATAATTGTATCGCCTGTCTTGATAATATGCCCCATAGATATTTGGGTCTCTGGTTTGATAGTATGCTAAAGTGGTATACCCACCAGGAGGCCCAAAAAGCGAAAGCTTTTTCATCAATTTGTGGGCTGAAAAGCTGAATTTTTTATATAAAGAATATGGAGACATGTCACATAGACCCCTTTTAAAGGCATATGAGGCAATGATCCCCCCACAAGTACTGTATGGGGCAGAAGTTCTTTACCTGAGTGGTAAATGCGGGTGAGAAGAAAGGAAGATCTTAAAAATGTTATTGTCGTTACCGAGTTCCCCAATGATTCAGGCTATTAGAATGGAGTTAGGCTTAATAGCATGGAGCGTTCAGATCCAAATGTCCTTGTTTAGATTTTGGAAATATCAGGACCCCGGTGGGGTGCAGAAGGTCTCACAATGGTGCAGAGAGGAAATTCAATTTAGTAGCCAAAAATGGGCGAAGGATGTAAGAAGGAATCTCCAGACAATAGGTGTGCACCTCAAGGTGAGACTATCGCAGCAGTCCATGGAAGTAGATTTCACTAAGAGCACTCTCAGGTACCAAGGGCAGAAATATTCAAGAATGATGGACCTGGAATCCCTGAGTGTGAAAAAATCAGTTCAGTGTTTAAGGAATTCATGGGTAAACGAAGCATGGTTTCCGTACTTGGATACCCTGCCTGATCAAGGGCTAAGGCATGAAATCCTAAGGGTCCGAGTTGGTATTAATCCTTGGTTGATGGATGAAAAAATAAATGCAGCAATGATACAGACCGATGGAATTTGAAAATGTAGGTTAGGAACAAGAAATGACATTTTGCACATATTGCTTGATTGTATTTCGGTTTTAGCTATACGGAAACTGTTTCTATGCCCCATATTTTTAAAATACGAGATAAGATTTCGTGCCCAAGCAGTTCGCCTACTTACGGAAATGCCATTCCTTGATATTGCAATTGCTTTGGGAAAATATATGAAAGCCATAAAAGGTTTTGTAAGGGAGAAACTGCAGGAGGGGCACTGATTTTAATTTATTTTAGTCTTTTCCCATTAATATAAAAGTTTTAGGTGAAATTATAAAAGTTTTAGGTGAAACTATAAAATGTGTATAATGAATTATGATTGTATGTGGATGTCATTTTTTGCTAAGTGTTTTTATTGGTAACTTATATGTTAAAGAATTTATACTGTTACCATTATTATGGGTTCCTATTGTGTTTAAAGACCATGGTCTAAAAAAACTGAGTTTTCTCTCTCTCTCTCAATTCAAATTGTTTGCCCCAAAAGTAAATTTTCAGCTTTTCTACAGCCCAAACACAGGCCAGTGTTTCTCTCTCTATGGTGCTATAGTGACACTCAGAATCAAGTAGGCGCCTAGAAATGAAAGCGACAGTATGAACAGACTCTTTATTTTTTTGAGTAAAGACAGCTCCAATAACCACAGAGCTGGCATCAACAGTCACTATATTCATGCCTTCAGAATCGTAAGGGTGTAAAGTGGGAGCATTAACATTAGATTGTTTCACCATTGAGAATGCTGAATCTCGTTCATAAGACCACACACATTTCTTTCCTTTACGCAATAAGATGCGTAATGGTTCTACCTTATCAGAATAGTTTTCTACAAAGCGTGAGTAATATTCGCTGAGACCTAAAAAGGATCTCAGGGAATCTTTGTTCTCAGGCCTAGGTGCATCTGCAATGGCTTTAACAAGATCCAGTTTTGTTCTGATTCCTTCACTACTTATGAAATGGCCTAAGTACTCTATTTCTCGTAAATAAACTTACATTTAATTTTAGCCACAGTCATACCTCTCTCATTAAGTTTGCCTAACACAGTATCCAGAATTTCATTGTGCTCTTCAATCGTAGGTGAATGTATAAGAATGTAATCTTGAAATTTCTCCACCCCTTTTACTCCTTTAAAAAAAATTCCATTAACATTTAGAAGATGCTTGCTGACGATGCAAAACCAAAAGGGAGTCTAACAAATCTGAATGCACCTAACGGTGTTATGAAAGTGGTATAATCTTTAGAATCATCACAAAGCTTGACCTGATGATAGGCCGACTTGAGATCAATCAACGAGAAATATCTGGACCCACAAGTAGATGCCAACATTTCCAGAATTTTTGGCAAAGGATGGCAGTCCACCAGTATATTTCTGTTCAAGGACCTCAAATCGGCACACAAACGGATTTCACCATACTTTTTTTTAATTATCACAACCGCAGAAATCCATTCAGAGGATTCAGTTGACTCTATAACCTCTTCTTCGACCAACCTATCTAATAACTTTTGTAAATCCTTCTTAATAGACAAGGTAACTACCCTTACCTTATGTTGAACAGGTATTGCATTCTTCTTCAGTTTGATTGAATGTTAAAAACCTTTTACACATCTGATGCGATCCTCAAAAAGTTAACTATATTTGCTCAACACAGCATCTAAACTATTGTGAGATGGAGAAGGAGAACAAGAAGACTGGACAGAAGCAATCATAATATCTCAAAGAACAATAGGGTAATCAGCACTGGGTTGTAGAATAATGCCTAAACGTGCCAAATCCTTTCAGCCAACTATGTTTCTGCCACGTTCTGCCACATATATTTTGGTCAAGATTGACCTGGCTTTTATATTCAACATGTCTTGAAAGTACCCTAACATATTAATTTCGAACTACAATGCCAATAAATCAATATGAGACCAGTTATCTTGATATTTTGTGTCAGACACTATAGTGATAGGCGAATCTGAATCCGCCAATATATGCACTACAACTTCACCAATATGTGCATCTCCCAGTGGTCCTTTAATTGTACCACTTTCACCTTCCACGGTCAACACAATATTTGAACACATTTCCTCATTGAACTCATCAACGTTGCTTACCTTTACTTTTTGAGACTGAGAAGGTTTAAAATTATTACAAACTCCTGCAAAATGCCCAATTTTATAACATTTGGTACATTTCTTACAGAGTGCAGGGCATCCTGGAAAAATCTGCTTTATGAAATTTTAAACCGCATCTGAAACAGAACTAGGTTTGCTTCTAGTCTGATTTTTAACTGAATGTCTTCTTCTATCCTGGAGGGAAAAAACATTAGTTTTAACGTTTCAATCTGCAGACAGCTCTTTTGAACTCTCTTATGAACGTTCAATCCCTTTGGCAATGTCAGAAACTTCCCGGAGAGTTGGATTCCTGCAAGCCATCAGTCTCTCTTGTATCTTGATCTCATAGCAATAAAACACAAACTGATCTCCAATGTAAATATCTACCATTTCATTAAATTCGCATTTTGTTGCTAACACCCTTAAGCAGGCAATGTATTCCTCTACAGTCTGAGTCTCTAACTGCTTGCGCATGGCGAAACAGTGCCTACCAATCATTATGTTCGGTTCCTCACCAAATTGTTTTTCTAAACGTTTAATAGCCTCTTGGTATTTGTCCAATGCTATGAACTGCCCTGCTGTAACTTCATATTCTGGAAGACTATCAAATATCTCTTGACCAGCCACGCCTAGTAACCCAATCATAATAGCCTTCTTCGTTTCTGGTTCGTATTTTTTTCCATCTATAGCAACTAGGTAATTTTCAAAAGCACGTAGCCAGTTTCCCACTTCATATTTTTCTTTTCTGGTTCAGCTAAAAATGCTGTTGGTGCACTAATATTAGAATTTTGTGACATAGTGTCTATAGTGTGATAGTCTTCTTCTTTTTAATTTTCAAATCAATTTTGAAAATATTGAAATAGTCAATGTTCTCAAGAACAATGTAAATTCTTCTCGCTAGTTATAAATGAGTACCAACTGTAACTCGAAATGGTAGAAGATACTTATGAAATAAGATACCGTGGTAAAGAACAACTTCAACATTCAACTTAAAAATTCATACATTTTTTAAATATCAATTTTAAAGAAAGTGCGTAGACTCTAATTCAGTAGGAATTTGAAAGGTAATACCTTATTTATTTCGATTAGCATAGCGTTTTTGTTGATAGTGTAATCATGAGGGAATTCCAATAGACTTACACTGAAACTGACTGACTCAAAGATGGAGTCACGCACGTCACGTCACGTATCGCGCCGTGCGCCCATAGACTCAATAGTCGAATACGTCACCATCTTATTTGCCGTTGAGATGTGAAGCAGCCATTGACAGTTTTCCAAACTGACAACTTCCAACTGTCTCGGACATTCAAGGTGAGCTAGGAAACACAAATAAATGTAGAACGAATGCCAGAATTAGTATACGAACAAAATTAGCACAATTTACGAAAACGTAGTAACTTGCCTCGAGCAATACTTTTGAAGACCTGGAAATCTTTTTCCCGATAATTTTCCAAACTAATGTGGGCCTCAAACAAATTTCTCTTTCCGCTGGAACTCCTCGTCGCCAAATTGAATTGACGGCGAATTAAATAAGCCGTCTGAAAACTTTAAGTAATTAAGTGAAAGAATTTATTATGCATAAAGGCCCACAAGCAGCCAGCAGAAAGCGTGGCTGTCAGGAGAGCAGCTGTTAGTCGAATAACGAGAATTCCATGATGTCACTTAAATACAATACCAGCATCCCATATTACATCACAAAAGGGACTAGCAAGAGTAAGGGGAGAGGGTGAGATGCAACTATGCAAATGCCATAACTTTATACATAAAATGCTAGCGTACAATTATGGATGTACAACATGGGGCATTTTTCCAATCAAATTGCAAGCAAGTACCAGTCCGTAAAAACGGGCATATTATCAAGGACGACGTTAAAATTATCGCCGCTTTAGCGGCAGGAAACTGCAGCTAAAGTGGCGATAATGTACTTGATAATATGTCGCAGAGAATTCCAATAGAAGTCCATGTTCACACCAGAACATGGGCTTCTATTGGAATTCACTGCGGCAAATTATTTATTTATTTATTTATTTTTGAGATTTATAAAGCGCGAACAAATGCCCGTAGGCGTCTCGGCGCTGGAAAGAACAAGGCGTGAAATACCCACAGAGGCTAGTTGACAGCTGTTATTGATCAAAGAGCCAAGTCTTTAATTTCCTGCGAAATAGCATCAAGGAGGTGCTTTCTCTGATGGTGGTAGGTAAGGAGTTCCAAAGTCTGGGAGCAGCCACCAGGAAGCACCTATCGCCCCACGTGACAGTTTTAGTTCGTGGTACTTGCAGAGATTTAAGATTGTTAGACCGGAGAGATCTAGTGGAAGAGTGATACCGGAGATGGGACTTCAAAAAGTCCGGGCCCCGGTTATGCAGTGCTTTGTATGTGATACAGAGTGTTTTGAATGTAATCCTGTTATTGATCTTGAGCCAGCGCATATTTTTTATTGTTTCTGAAATAGGCATGAATTTCGGGATACCAGACAGGAGACGGGCTGCGGCATTCTGAACTGACTGTAATTTGTTGATCACTTTGGCCTGAGCATTGACAAACAGACCATTACAGTAGTCAAGGGAAGACAACACCATAGCACTGACCAAGGTCCTTCCGGCTGCAGCTGGTAAAAATGGCAGAATTTTTTTGATCAACCTTAGTTTATGGTGGGCCAAAGCTGCTGTTTTATTTGCGTGGGCCATAAAGTTCAGGTTTTCATCAAAAATCACTCACAGGTTTCTGACAGAGGTGACTGGTTTCGGGGGGGTCCCATATGAGGGAGGCCACCATATAGTTGACCAGCAAGGTGAAAGATGTCCGAAGATGACTACCTCCGTTTTTTCAGAGTTTAGTTTTAAGGAATTGGAGGCCATCCAGTCTCCAATTGCCCGCAAGCCCTCCTGGAAGTTTCCTGCCATTATCTCTCCATCGCCATTAATGGCCAGCACCAGTTGTGTATCATCCGCGTATGAGGTAAGGCCCATCCCATGGGCTTTGATGACAATTGCCAAGTCTGACACATAGATATTAAATAGTGTCGGGCTTAGGGATGAGCCTTGAGGGGCCCCACACGGCAGTGACAACTTGTCAGATTGGAATTGCCCCAGTGTGACCACCTGTGTTCTCCCTGCTAGAAAGGAGGAGAGCAGGTTCTGTGCCAGGTGGTGAATGCCCATCTTTCCGACACGGTCTACCAGGATCTTATGGTCGACCGTGTCGAACGCAGCAGACAAGTCGAGTAGAATCAGTATCGCTGTTCCTCCCAGGTCCCAGGTCACAAATCATTCGTATATCCTCCTAATGATTGGTGCTTCTCTAGAGACTGCGAGAGTTGTGTATTCATAGCTTTCTCCGCTACCTTGGCTAAAAAAGGTAGATTAGCTATGGGACGGTAATTTTTTAGTTGTTCCTTATCCAGATTGGCTTTCTTTAAAAGAGGTTTAACCAGGGTGTTCTTTAGTGAGTTGGGAAAGATCCCTGTTCTGAACATAGCGTTGAAGATTGAAGTGATCTCAGGGGTCAAGCAATCCATCACCGGACGGATGAATTTGAGAGGGCAGTGATCTAATGCCGATCCAGATTTGATGGTGGCAATGATGTCCTTAATTTGTGTCTCGGCGAGCTCCGTGAACTGAGATAGTACAGTCTCATGGGTAGTGCCGTCGGGCATGGGGGACTGAGTTGTAGTTTTATCAGTGAATGCTTGGTAAATGTCGTTGACCTTGTTGAAAAAGAACTTGGCCAAAGAGTCGCAGAGGGATTGGGAAGGAGGTGGAGCTAAGTCTGGGGAGTTGCCCGCTAAGATTTTGGTGATCTCGAACAATTTTTTACTGGAATTGTTAGCATTATTAATCTGTTCTGTAAAGAACTTTTTCTTGGTTTCGACAATGAGGGCTTTATACAGCCTTGATGCTTCCCTATAGCTGACTTTGTCTTCAGGACTATAAGATCTGCGCCAATGCCTTTCCTTGTTTCTGCACAGTTGTTTCTGTTTGCGCAGATCATCTGTAAACCAAGGGGCCGACGGGGTAGTTTGATTTCTAGAGGGGTGTTTGGTAGGGACTAGAATGTCTGTGGCAGAGCTCAACCAGTCCTGATATTGGCAAGTGGCTATATTGGGATCAATGGAAAGGCACAGTCGGGTCCTATCTAGAAGAGCAGTAAGCTCCAAATGATCGATATCATTCCAGTCTTTAATAGGTCCTGGTCTCACGGCAGGTTCTCTCCTGATCCTATTTGCCATAACAGAGATCCTCATTAGGATGACAAAGTGATCTGTCCAAAGCATGGGCAGGGTGTCTACAATTTTTAAACCTTCCAGATTAGAAAAGATACCATCCAAGGTATGACCGGCCCTATGGGTGGGGGTGGTAACCAATTGTTGAAGGCTCAGAATGTCCATATCTGATATCAAGGTGTGGGTGTCATTATCGGAGGAGTTCTCAAGGTGGAAGTTCATATCACCCATCACTGTGAAAGAGTCTTCGATTGCTAGTGCTTCAAGTGTTGAACCAATGTCGGCAAGGAAGCCGGTTCGGGGGCCTGGGAGGCGATATAAGAGCACTCCTTTAAAGTTGAATGAAGGAATGAGCTTAAGATCGAATTGGATAGCTTCAAAAGAGCTGGAAGGGATATGGGACACTCTCACTATTATGTCGTCGCGGGCTATAATGGCTAGCTCCCCTCCACGCTTTCCGACTCGGTCTTGCCGGTAAGATGAGTAAGCTGGAGGGGACGCAACTGCCATGTCTGGGTCAGACGCCTCATCCGTCCATGTCTCCGTGACAAAGAGACAGTCTAGGTTGTTGTCTAGGATGAGGTCAGATATTTCTTGCCGGTGTTTTACTAAAGAACGGGCGTTTATAAGAGCTATAGAAAAGTTAGTGGTGGTGATAGTTGTCGTAGTGTTCTTTTTAACCTTACCATTGGTTATATGTATGCTGATTTTACAGTGAGGACAAGTGAGTTCAGAAGCTATCTGCACTCTACATAGATTATGGCGAACGCATTGGGTAGTAAACGTTGCACATAGTTCTAACAGGGCAGATTTCGAGTAGGTAAGTGGTCCCTGGCGAGATTTTTGGGCAGGGGATGTGGCCCTGGGCCCGGTCCTGGCGCGGACGGGAGCAGACGGGCTTGCCTTTGGCGTGCCTTCGGCGCGCCGCCGGCGCGCCCGCTGCGCCCGCCCGCTGCACCGTCTAGGAGCAGCTACCCCGGCCTACTCCCAAGATGGCGGCCGCCCTCAGCTCGGCCCAATGGCAGGAGTCCCGAGCGAGGAGGGAGTCCTGCCGGTAGGGAAGCGAGTGAGGAGGAGACTGAAGAGTCTTTGCGCCAGGTGAGCAATATGTTAAAACGGTTAAAAAAACGTTTTTAAAATAGCAAATGCAGAGGTATGAGCTAGCTAGTGCGGTTCACAGTAAACAGAAATCACAGTAAACAGAAATCACGCCACTAGCTCTCTAATGATTAAAATTCTATAGCAGCAAAATTACTCAGCATAACAGCATAACATTCGCACAGCCCCCGGCTTCCGCCTCAGGGGTATCAAGCCCATTATCACTCTTTTTAGCGGCAGTTTTCTGCCGCTAAAGCGGCGATAATTTTAATGCCGTTCTTGATAATATCCCCCTAACTTTGTTCGTTTTGAGACCGTCACGCTCACAAACTTAAGGAATTTCCCTCAGAGCCTCAAGTCCTTGCCTTGAAGGCATGCTATCACCACCTGCCGACACATGCGTATTCCATTCCTAATAAAGCGCTGTCTAAGCACGCATTTTTGTTCCATGGATAAAGCTGGACACATGCAACTGATGTGACAGATACCTTTCTTTGGGTAGTTACAGAGCTGGCATGTGGTATCGGTGGTAGATCTCCTCCAGAAGGGGGAATTGTATCATGTAGGGAGTCCACCTAGACAAAAATTCAGCAACTTGAGTTATGATTAGAACCCAAGCAATTCCCAGAGATATGATTGAGGCTTTAGGAGTACATATGAGCTTATTATCACTCAAAAATATGATCTTTTAGACAACACTGCCTTATCATTGTGGAAGGAGATTTTTGACCCTATTGAGTTTATGGCTCTGTTAAAAGTTAGATGGGAAAGTGTTAGGGCCCAAAGTGCCTCTGCCTCAAAAATGGTTAGAGCTGAGTTTAAATGGTCATGAGACTGGGAGTTTTTTGGGTCGATTATGGCCTTCCACACAATGCTGCCAAGATTGGCTGCTGTCTCATTTGTTACTTTGTAAGAGAACTTTAGGTAAGCACCCAAGCTGTTTATATTCTGTCTCTGGAGGCCGAACTCAAGGCAAAATTGGGCTGGTGAAGCATAGCGTGGTAGATTAAAAACTCATCGGTATGTGCCAGTTATGCCGTAATTGATTATTTTGTCAGCTCTTCCTCTCAGGGCCTTGGCACCATATGTGAGAGAGGGTGCAAGTTTAGCAGTTTTGACTCGAAGGAGTGATTGCAGAGACATTCCTTTTAAGAAGTTCCTGAGGATGCAAAAAGCAGAGGTTAGAGTGTTGTTTCTCCTTTGTATCGCACTGCTCTGTTTGTTAAAAGCACCTCTTGAGACGAAGATCACACCCAGATATTTATACTGTGGCACAGATTCCAACGCTGAGCCAACCGGAAAAAGAATTTGAAGCATTTGTCTTTGAGTGCTCACTAGCATTGTTTTTGTTTTGTTAAGGTTAACTGGAGGCCCATGATTTGCAGCGAACAAGGCAGTTGCGTAGATCGGTCACTGTTGACCAACCTTGGTGTAACTGATAAATAAGAAATCATCGGCATACAAAATGCATGAAGCGTTGAGTCCAGACAGCGTGCGGGAATGAGAGTTAACACTTTTGTGAGCAGTTGTAAGCTCTGCTTAATACAAATTACATAGGAACAGAGCCAAGATGCATCCTTGATTGAGGCCGTAGCTCATGGGAATGTTCTTCAAGGTCAGTGCGCCTTTGCCCAACCTTACCCTTGTCCATGTAGAGCAGCTGTATGGCTCTTAGGAGAATATATGAGATTCCCATGTTTCACAGCTTGGACCACAAGATGTTGTGCTGAACTGAATCAAAGGCAGAGTGAAAGTCCACAAAACACAGGTGTAGTTTTGAGGAGCAAACGTCTAGCTTGATCAATTAACAGAGTAAGCATTAGGATGTTAGTGGTTGTTCCTGTTTTCTTAATGAACCCAGTTTGGTTCCCCAGGACCAGTAATCCTTCTTCTACCCAGTCTGTCAGTTCAGCAAGTAGAGGTTTTTCAAAATATTTTGCCTCTCTGTCCAATTGGGCAATCAGCTGGTAATTTCAGGTCAGGTTTTCTTTCCAGCTTTATAAATTAGGGCTATGATCGAACACTGCCAGCTATCTGGGATAAACTGATTAACAAGGATGTGGTTGAACAAAGTGGCAGATGTTTGGCCCAATAATGAACATTCTATTTGAAGATTTCTAGCAGTAGGCCACTGGTGCCTAGGGCGCTGTGGCAACATCTAATAATGCTTATTTTCTCCACAACACCCGGAAGAATTGGGGCACTAGGGTATGCCACCTTTGGGATTGAAGGCCCAGTTTCATGCTGCACCTGTAGTGACTTGGGGGCCCCCATACATTTCGTGAAGATTGGTGGTCCAGGCAGCATCCAAGATGTTTGAGAATGAGGGGGACAACCGCGTGCCTGAGGCGTGGTTCACTAATCTCCAGAACTCTCTAGCGCCATTTCTTCTTGAGGCTATGAAAACTTTGCACCAGTACCAGTCTGCTTCTGATTTAGCTGTCTCCCTTATGGCTTTTTTGTACAGTGATCTCAGCTTGGGGAGGATCTCCCTGAGTAAAGTCATATTTGTACTATTTTGGGGTAAGAGCATGCACGGTTCACCTTCTTTTTATCTGTTATAAGGTGAGCCAAAGCCCTCTTGGGCTGGACAAATGCTAGAGTATTTAATATCTCACGAGATTGGTCTTGATCATCCAGAAGGAGTGCCGGGGGGCTGTTCTAATGGGCCAGAGGTTGATATACATACCAGCTCCCGTCTAGGCATAGGTTTACATTCCACCCACACAATGGATCCTCTTGAACAGTAAAGCCTTCTGTAGTTATTGGTGGAGACTGTACCTATGTCTGGCTGGGCCTGGTCGTGCATTGAACATTCTAAGTGTAATCTGATCCTTTGAGATGGGTGGTAGCTTTCCAGTTTGCTTCCCAATTCATAGTGAGTGATCATGTGAAATAGAACGAGGGACATGAAGGTGTAATCGATAATTGAGGAGGAAGTTGCTGAGTAATATGTAGCTGAACTGGAATGTCTAGGTTAATGTGACCATTCAGGGATCTCCAGCCCAGAGGCTCCACGTCTTTGGCAATTAACTGACCCCAAGCATCCTTTTTCTGTGTAAATGGTTGAAATAAAGGTATGTGCCAAATCTGATCTCGTATTTCCACATCTGATCCAGTGTTGCAGCCTGCAGTGAGTTAATGTTAAAGTCTCCAGTCATGTAGCTGTAAATGGAGCAGGTTTTACGTTGTTTGGGCTGTAACGTAAGCCAGTAGAGTGTTGATTGTTTCTTGCTTCTTAGCAAGCAAGGGATAAATGTAGACATATATGATCAACAAGGGGAGAGCACTAGTTGACAAGTATTCAGTGAGTTTTACAGCTTGCAGGTTAGGATGATCAATGTTTATCTCTTCTATTTTAGCATAATTTCAGGCCCTATGTAGATGGCGAGATCGACAGCTGGGTGGGCTAGCATGGGAGTTTTTACTGCTGGTTTTCTGAATCCCAAAAACGCTCTTAGGTTCTAAATTTTCTGGGACTAAGGTTTCATGGCATATCGCCAATTGGAAGGGTTTAAGGTAGACCAAAATGTGCCCATCCTCTATTTATCTTGTTAAGCCCTCTATGTACCACGCACAAATTGAGGATATGTTCCTTTCGGATCCAGTTGACTAGGTAATTAATTTGTTAAAATGTCCTGCGCCTATTTGTATCTGGTGCCCATTCTCATCTGGTTGCCTCTTTGCATCTGGACTTGTTAAAGTGCCTTTTTTCTGGGTTATGTTAAATAGGCCTCAGTTGGGATTTAATGGCACCTTGTTCAAAATGGAGGTGTGCTCCTACATGTTCATTGTTCATTATTCTGCAACACACACTCAAGCAGAGTGATGCTCGTTCATTTCTACTGCTGGAGCAGAGTTTTCTTTTAGAAAATTCTAGGGCTTTTGAAGCTCTGGCATGTCTATGCATTTTATTAATTTATTAATAATTAACAATTAATTATTTGTCCTTGTGCAAGTGTGTTTTTATTAATCAACCCGTTTGTCCTAACATAAGAGAAAACTATACGAGGGTTAGCTTATTTGTGCTGTATTCTGTTTAACAATAACGTGCACGTTTTCATGTTTAAACGTTGCTGTGTGCCATTTATTTTGAGCACAAAACACTGTCTGAATTAATGCTTTTTATGTCGCAAAAGCTAGATAAATGCATACACATAAGGGTATTAGTGGGGTTAACACTGTTTAATCATTATGCTGTAGTAATGTTTATTTTGTCTCTTTAATTAAAGATGGTCTATTGTGGCCTATGAAGGCCTTAACCAAGCTGACTGTATTTCGAGGCCTGGCTGTGGCATATTCTGTGATGTGGCAAGGGAGACCCCTGCTGGAAAAAGGTCGAAGACAACTGACCGTGGTCCTTGTTGTAAAACTTTCCATGAGGACATCAGCAGTTTGGAGAATCTCCAAAAGAAATGGAACGTCCTTGGCAAACAAAGGAGCTTCAGAAATGAACAATGTAACGTGGCTCGGCTGCCGAGGGAAGTTGAACAAGTTGGATACTTTAATAGTTTCTGTTTCTTGGTTCCTGTTCCGTAGTTCACGTCTTGTGACTTTTCCTGAGCGAAGATTTTCAGATGTTGCAATGTTACATCCCTTCCTTCTCGCTCTGCTCAGTGATACAGTTTATCCTGCAAACTTTATGTGTGTTTCCATTGTAATTTTTATTATAAGAATTGTTAGCTTAGGGAGGGCTTTGCCACTTGCCATTTTACCTTTGCCGCGTGAACTTGTGTTGCTGAGGATCGATGCTGAGGGACTTCGTCTTGAGAGACTTTACCGAGAGACTTGTCCTGACCCGTTCTGACACTTAGTTAGAATAGGTAACTATGAGAAATGATTTATTCTGATTTACTTTGACTAATTTTAGATAAAGCAATATAACTTTTAAACATGGTGTTGAATATTCTTTATTGTCAATTATTGTGTACATTTTTGATCATTATTGTATAGATTGTATAGAGTATGTTTTAGGACAATCACTATAATCAGGTCCTATCGCCTAGATATAGATGCAGGGTGGTTTAGAAGTTTTCTTCCCACAGGTTTATTGCTGGTAGAGTATTTGAATGTATGTTAGTGAAATGGGCCCTAGCGTATGATGAATGTGTGTGCGTGTAACTGTGAGATTACTCTATCCATGGTAGTGGGCATATTTTGGACACCCTGATCTCTATCAATTTCTCTGGTAGCAGAGGATGGTTTATAGATGGTTGTCTTGATCTGATAAGATAAGATTGCTTGTATATTAGCTTATTGATTATTGATTTTAGTTTGATGTTATTGGTATATGTACTAATACTATATGTTGGAGTCGTCATGTTGAGTTATATGTAGTGCTTCTGGAATTTGGAAGCTGGTAGCAGTTCCGTAGTAGAGCAGAGGAAGGTGTATATGCTGCTCTCGGGAAAGACGGGATTGTAAGGAATTACGTGTGACAGTTGAAGTTGCGCGTTCACATTGTCTGGGTTCGGAATCAGTGACATTGTATGTTACTATTAGAATATTTCTGGTATATACGGAGTGTGTGTGGTAGTAAAGGTTATCTGTGAAACTCGGGTCTTAAGTCCCAGGGATCTGTAAGGATTTCCGTTAAAGCTTATTGCGGGAGGAGTAATAGGTATTCTTTGAGCTTTTTTGAGGAACTGGGCAGAGGTAAGCTGCTTAGTTGTTGTGAGTTATAATTCTGTACAGAAACAGATTGTACGCTGTTCTCGAGAAGCAGGATTCTGTGTGCATGTACTATATTTTTCTCGTATGAATGTGCGTGAATGCATATACATTTATTGATTGTAAGACTCTTTGGATAAGTCCAAGAGGAAACAGTTATGAGATGTATGAAAGTTTGTTGACTCTTGAGAAATAGACTCTCTTTTACTATCCTGTGGTTAGCGAAGCAGACAATGGAGATGTTTTTATGTTGTAACTAATAGATTTTGTAGAAATCTTGACACGAAGTCTACTGAGAGTTTTGTAAAGGAGGGGTAGACGAGTGACAGAGACAGGAGACAGAGACTGCAGCGGCTGTTGACGTCAGAAGGTCCGCGCTCTGATTGGATAGTGGACCAGAATAGGGTTCGCGCTAGGATTGGTGCGTTAGTGTGAGTCGCGCAGGGATTGGAAGAGCTGTTTGGTGACGTAGACGCTCCATACGGAAAGAGTAGAGTTTTGGTAAGCGCTAAAATGTATTACCAAGAAGAGAAAAAGAAGAAAACTTTCTTTGGAAAAGTTAAGAAGTGGTTTAGCAAGGATAAAGAGGTTAAGACGAGAGAGGGTGAGTTGCTACCTCCAGCGAAAACACCTGCATCCTTCATGGCTGCGAAATATGGATTACATACTTGTATATGGTTGCAGAACTGGGTTAGGTATACTAAAGAAGATGGTGTTCTAGCATTTCCAGAACATGGTTCATTTAATTTGGCCGTGTTGAGAAACTTACGGGAAAAGATGTTATGCTTAGACCCGAAGCCAAGACCTACACAGTTTGAGGCTTTAGTGGAATGGGAAGAGGAAGTTCATGACAGAGAAAAGCAAAGATCTGGAGGGTATTACAGGTACATGTTTGGGAGGAGACATGATCGTGAGACACATCATGATCGAATGAAAAGATGGCGAGATGTTAGTATGTCAGAGGGATTATATCCTATGAGAACAGTTGAAGTTTCTGCTCCTTCAGCAGAAAGGGTTCCTGAGTCAGATATGAGAAGATATGGAGAGTATGAGGATGAGGTCTTAAATGACATGATTTACAAGAGACCACCTCCATATAGACCAGAACCAGATGAGAGTACACCAGTTGTTTCTCCGATAAGAGATACAGTTGAGAAAGAAAAAATGACACCTGAATCAAGAAGTAGTAGTTCTTTCAGGGAGAGAGAGAATCGAGGTAGTGAGGAAAATGCCAGACAATTAGCAAAGACGACAACAGAACTAACTGAAAAAATTAGGGAATTAAGGAAGAATCTGGAAGCTGTTACGGTGCCTGTAACTATAGGTCCGGTTATTCCTGTGTTTGATAAACAGAGGACAGGTGAAAATGGACTGGTAGTTCCATATATTGCAAATGATTCGACAAATTCAGTTGGTCCTTCAGGAGATTCAGATAAAAGAACAGGGAGAAGTGACCTGAGACAAACCAGACATGACACATGTAGTGAACTATTGGATGTTAGTGAACCTAGTTGTTCAGGGATGCCAATTTTAGAACCGCAGAAAAAAGTGGTTCCAGTGAGAAAAACTGCTGAAATAACAGTTGATGATTTGAATGATTGGATGAAGGTTCTTCAGAAAAAGGATAAGGATTCACAAGTTATTGATGTGGTTAAGTTACGTATAGAATTAGAAGAGCTTGTGACAGGAACAGTTCCAACAGAAATCCTGAAGAGTCATCATGATGGTGAATTGATGTTTATGTGTAAAAGCATAACATGGAAAGCAAGAAATACACATGATAGACTAAGAGGGATAGCAAATGAGCAAGGAGTTGACATTGATAGAGTAAAGGCTTTGCAGAAAACATACAGGATGGATTTTACTGAGAAAGACATTGAAAATTTGAATACTTCTGGTAGAACAGGACAGATTAAAGAAATGGTGGCATTATTGCGAAGATGGGGTGATGTAGAAAAGTGGAAGGATAGGTGGTATAAGAAAAGAGAGGAATCTGAAGATAGAACAACGTATTCAGCATTTCCAGTGAGAGAAAAAGAGAAACCAGTGGAGCATTATCCCATGAGAGAAATACCTGGAGGAGGATATGTACATGTTCCATGGACCAGACAGGATATTTTATCATTTACTAATGATTTCCCTCGATTGAGAGAAAAGCCCGTCGAGTGGTATAGGCAGGTAGACAGGTTTGTGAAATTGTCAAAAGTACTGTGGGTTGACCTGAATAGTCTGTTTGATATAATTGTTCCAGCAGACTTGTGGACTGAGTGTAAAATAGTTGTGAGTTGGCCTACTGAGGAGTATCCAAGAGATCCAAGAACAGGGGCACCAGATCCAGAAGTAATGAGGAAATATGATCAGGTGATGGTATACCTGAAGAGTAAAGTTCCTCCAAAAGAGACAGACTGGGTTAAGATAGATCGAACACAACACGAAAGGCTGATACTGGCTTTTAAACAAATCAGTGGAGATGAACACCTGGGTGACAAGGATTTGAGTCATTTTGTATACAGATTTGTATATGGTTTAAGACCTGAAATTGGTGAGAGAATTCGTGAGCACACAGTGGATTGGCAGAGTAAGAAAGTAGATGAGATTCTGAGACATGCAAAATACTTCAGCGATGAAGTTGAAGCAAAACAAAGAAAGCTGAAAGAGAAAGCAATGTGGGCACAAGTGAAAGTTGCAGAAAGACAGGAAGCACAGTTGGTGGAACAGGCAAATAATCCAAGAAATAATGCGGGGAATAGACCTAGGTATGCAGGAAAAGGAAAGGGAAGTCTTGAGGAAGCCAAAAAGAAGTTCCCATGTCACAACTGTGGCCAACTGGGACATTGGAGATCTGAATGTCCTAATCCACCATTAAATGACGGTAAATCCTTAAATCAACAGGTGCAGAATGAAGGGAATAACCAGCAGCAACAACAGCAGAAAGTTGTGAGACAGCAGAGTCAAGAGCCAAAACCGCCCTTGCCGCAGAATAGAGGGGTACAAAAGTACAATCAGGACTCGGGATTCTTCAATGATGAGCAGGTAAACAAACCAAGACGTTCTAACAAGGTACAACAGTACTTGTTAAAGAGTGAAGGGAGTGAGTCTGAGGGTGATTATTGACGGTGCCGAAGAGAGGAGGAAGAGTGCATACTTGGTGCAACTCTAGAAATAGACCAGGCAGGACCATTTGTGGATGGGAAAATAAATGAGGAAAGTGTTACTTTTTTGGTAGACACAGGTGCGACAAGATCAACTGTCAGGTCAACAGATGTTAGAAATCTTCCTCTCTCGGATGAAGCAATCCAAGTAGTTGGTGTAGCCAATACACAAATCAGAACAAATCTTACTGAACCAGTAAGAGTACAGATAGGGAAATTTTCAGACATGCACAGATTTATTGTCTGTGACACAAGTCCAGTGAACCTGTTAGGTAGGGACTTGTTGTGCAAGATGAACTGCACAATTTTCTGTACACCAGATGGAATAGCCTTTGAGACACCAGATGATGATGTTTTGTACCGAATGACTCTAGAAAATAGAGAAAGTGAGTTAATTGGTGCATTTCCAGTGTTCAATCCGGAGGATTTGCCTCAAGTGCTGAGAGACACAGTGAAAAGAGCAGTTTGGGATTTTACAGGAGAGGATGTGGGATTAATGAATAATGTAGATCCAGTGAAAATTGCAGTGAAAGGGGGAATTACATATCCTAACATTCCTCAGTACAAAATGACACCAGAAATAATTGAAGGGATAACTCCTATAATTGAGAAAATGATTCAGCAAGGAGTCCTGAGAGAACTATTGAGTAGTCCATGTAATTCACCGATAATGGGACTGAAAAAGTCTAATGGCAAATTTAGGATCGTGCAAGATCTGAGAAAAGTTAATCAAATTGTGGTGGCATGTTGTCCCATTGTGCCAAATCCATCAGTGATTCTGTATCAAATTCCACATGATGCTGAGTGGTATACAGTGATTGATTTGTGTCATGCGTTCTTTTCAATTCCATTGCATCATGACAGCCAGCCGATTTTTGCATTTAGGTTTGGCCAGCGTATTTTAGCATGGTGTCGTATCCCACAGGGGTATACGGAGAGTCCTTCGATATTCAATCAGTTGTTGAAAAGATCGTTGGAAAGTCTGATCATGCCCGAAGGTTCAGTGCTAGTACAGTATATTGATGACCTACTTGTGGCATCAAAGACACGTGAAGCTTGTGAAGTGGATACCATAGCTTTACTGAATCATCTGGCAGATGGAGGGTTAAAAGTATCTCCAGCCAAATTGCAATTTTGCAAGAAAGAGGTGCATTATCTTGGACACAATATTGAAAAAGGTCTGAGAAAAGTGACTACTGACAGGATCAGAATAATCAGAGAAATGAAAGCTCCAAAAACACAGAGAGAAGTGAGAATGTTCCTGGGTATGGTGGGATATTGTCGTCAGTGGATAATTAATTTTTCCCTGATAGCAAAGCCATTGATTAAATTGACAAAATGTGAAATGACAGATCCATTGGATCTGGATGCAGAACAATTGGCAGCATTTGAAGAGCTCAAAAGTAAAATGTGTGAGGCTCCAGCTTTGGGTATGCCTGACTACGAAAAAGAGTTCGAACTGTACTGCAGTGAGAGAAATGGATGTGCACTTTCAGTGTTAATCCAGAAACATGGGCAATTGAGAAGGCCTATTGCGTACTTCTCATCGACACTTGACACTGTAGCTGTGGGTTTACAAGGTTGTCTAAAATGTGTAGCTGCAACATGCAGAAGCCTGGAACAGAGTGAGGGGATAATTATGGGGTATCCTGTAAGGGTATTCGTACCTCACAATGTGGCAATTCTCTTGACAAGAAGCAGAACTCAGCACATGTCACATAGTCGTCTGACTAAGTACGAAAAAGTGATTCTGGGAGCTTCAAATGTGACTCTTGAGAGATGTGTGAATGTGAATCCAGCAACACTCTTGCCGGATATTGAAAATGTGGGTATAAAGATGGAAGATGATCATGATTGCTTGGATGTGCTTGAGTATTGTACAAAACCGAGACCAGACATAAGGGATCTTCCCTTACCTGAGAATGACCATGTGTTGTTTGTGGATGGATCATGCCTGAGGAATGATAATGGTGTGCTATGTGCAGCATATGCAGTGTGCAAAGTTTCAGAGGTCATGGAAGCATCACCGTTGAAAGGAGTGAAATCTGCGCAAGTTGCTGAATTGGTGGCATTGACAAAAGCTTGTGAGATTGGGAAAGATTTGAGGACAACTGTGTTGACTGATAGTCAGTACGGATTTGGAGTGGTGCATGACTTTGGCCACCTTTGGCTACAAAGAGGTTTCTTGACATCGGGTGGAACTCCGATAAAGAATGCTGAGTTGATTGGAAAATTGCTTGAGGCGATACAGCTGCCTAAGGAGTTAGCAGTTGTAAAATGTGCTGCCCATGGTCCAGGGGATGATTTTATCACTGTTGGTAACAGGTACGCCAATGATGTTGCACAATATTGTGCCAAAACAAATCAGTCGATTAACAGGGAAAGAGAAGGAGAAATGACTTTCCTTTCTGTGATGTTTACTAATGTCCTAGAAACATGGGATGAAGTGAAGCAGTTACAAGATGAGGCAGGAGAAGAAGAGAAACAAGATTGGATTAAGGCAGGATGTGCTCCAAGAGAAACAGACCATGTTTGGGTCTACAGAGATGGCAGACCAGTAATGCCAAACTCAATTTTGTCGTCAATGGCAAGGATGTATCATGGCCAGGGACATCTGGGGAGGGACGCGATGGTTAGGTCGTTCAAGCAGACCTGGTACAATGCAAAATTCAGGACAATTGCAGAGAGCATCTGTCAAAGGTGTTTAATTTGTCAGCAATTTAACACTGGGAAAATGACAGTGGTGAGTCTAGGGACAATAGGCAGAGAAGGAGGTCCTTTTACAAGAATGCAAATTGATTTCATTGAAATGCCCCAAGTGAACAGACTGAGGTATGTTCTAGTGGTAGTCTGTTTGTTTTCAAGGTGGGTGGAAGCTTACCCGACTAGAAGAAATGATGGACTGACAGTGGCAAAATTACTGTTGAGGGAGTTGATTCCTAGGTACGGGTTTCCAGTTACAGTTGAGTCTGACAGAGGTAGACATTTCCAAAATGAACTCATAGGTCTGATTTGTGAAGCATTGAAAATACAGCAGAAGCTACATTGTGCATACCGACCAGAGGCTTCTGGTGTGGTTGAGCAGATCAATGGCACAATCAAGAATAGAATTGGAAAAATGTGTTTAGCCACTGGCATGAAATGGCCAGACGTGTTACCTCTAGTCCTGATGACTATGAGATCTACTCCAGATAGAACTACAGGTTTGAGCCCGCATGAGATAATTATGGGACGTGCAATGCGCCATGCATTCGTGCCTGTAAATAAATTGGTGACAATAGCTGATGACATGACTTTGGATTACTGTAAAGGCCTGGCTGACGCAGTTCATTCTGTGTTTCACCAGGTTGGAGAAGAAGCTACCACACTTGAGAAGAAGCAAGCCCATGATCTAAGTCCAGGAGACTGGGTGAGGATTAAGGTGCACAGAAGAAGAAATTGCTTGATTCCAAGGTGGGGAAGGCCAAGACAAGTTATTCTGACTACGACAACTGCAGTAAAGTGTGCTGGAGTGAAGCACTGGGTACATGCAAGTCATACTCTGAGAGTTCCAAACCCAAAAGAAGGGACTGGTAAAGAGTATTTTGAATAGTCAGATTCCAGTGATGGTGAAGATCCTGGAGATACAGAATCAGTGAGAAAAGAAGCAGAGAGAGCTTCAAGAGAATCACTGCGAGTATCAGAGAGAAGATCAGATTCTGTTAAAGAGCCTGAAGTTTCAAGTAGCAGTGGAGGAAAAAGAAAAGAAAAGAGAAATCACATAGAGACTACTCCTGAATCAGAAGAGGAGGAGATTGGAGAACCACTTGAGATTATTCTTGAAGAAACAGGGTCAGAAGAAGATAGAGAGGGACAGATTGCGGAAGACCCCCGAGGAGGTGTAGGGAACATTGATGAGAAGCTAGGTGAAGGGACAAGTAGACAGTAAGAAGATTGCGTGTCGGAGACCCGAGGAGGGACAGAAGTAGGGAAGTCTCAAATAGTGGTGAAAGAATCTGTGGAAGAAAAGAAAACTGCTAAGAAACGAAAGCAGAAGGCAATTGAAACAAAATCGGATGATGAAAATGAACAAACAGAGGGTCGAGTTCTGAGAAAGAGAACTTCGATTGGAGAAAGGAGTGTTAAAGAAGTGAAACCGAAAAAGGTTGTGAAAGGAGATCGTTGGCCTAACAACCGAGTTAAAAGGGTGAGATACAGAGTAATAAGAGCAAATTCATCAAAAGCTGAACAAGTGAATGAAATTTCGAGTCAAAGTTCAAAGGCTGAAGGAAAAGAATCAAAAGAATTGAAAGAACCAGAAGAAGTCAAAAGAGTGAGAAAACCTAACCAGAAGTATAGGTCGCCGGAATGGATGTATGTGACACTGCCTGAAGGTGAAGAGGTGGAAAGTCAAGGAAATCCAGAGGAGACCGTACGAGGAGTGGTTGAGGAAGATACTGGCGAAATCCTGAAAGTACTCTTGACTGACATTGGAGAAGAGTCAGATACTGAGGATTTGAGTGTTGGAGATCTAATACAATTTGATGTTGAAGAGATTGGAGTGAAAAATGATGAGTATCCAAACTGAGTAAAAGAAGATTCACTTGGACTGAGTGAACGAAAAGATCTTTTGAAGAAGCTGAAGAGTTTGGAATAGACGTTGAAATTTTGAAGAGTTCTAATTTCAGTAGTGGAGTAGTAGAGGTTAAAGCAAAATGGCTAACATAGAGAATAATCAAAATAGATGTGCCTTCTTTAAAAGGTGGTGTAGGATGTGCTGCTGCTGTACTGGATTATTAATGCTTCTATGGGGTGTTTTAGTTTTATTAGTTACTTTTAAAGTTGAATTTGGGATGAACACAGAAAATATGACTAATATAGAGAAGAATTCACAAAAAGTAGTTCCAATTAGAAGTAGTAGTTACATACACAAAGATAGGTCAATTAATAATTTTTCTAGTAATGTTTTTTCTAAACTGTTATATGAATATGTGAAGACAATGGAAGTAAGGGATTGCTATGTCTGCATGCAGTTACCTGCATCCGTTTCAGAGGGTGTTACTTATCACCATTTACCAGCTACATATGGTATTTCTTGTAGTATTTTAAGTAGTGTTTTTTATTTGTTAGGGAAAATAGATTATAAGATGTCTAACAGAGATAGTATTTTTGGGCACTTGCCAATGAACAAAGAGCTGAATCCAGCTAAAGAAGCTAACACTTTTGGTGAGATTTTTATTGAAGAAAAAGGATTAACATTAGATTACATTTTTAAGAATAATTTAACTTGCAGTCTGAAAGAAGAGGAGAAAGCTTTCCTGGATATGGTAGAGGAAAGGAGAGTGAACATGCATGAGAAACCGGGAAAATATGAAGTGAGTGAGACAATTTGGGACATTGAAATGGGAAAAGAGTTGAGAAATAGGGCTAGTCCAACTTTAGCTCTAGATGCACCGCAGAAAGGTAAACTATGCATTTCCAGAAGGAAATCCCAATATGATACATATTTCGTGGGGACTAGTGAGTGCCATGATACATACTTCGTTGCGACAGGTTGGGGTTTCAGAGGTGGAGAAGATACAATTTTTCCAGGAGTGTACTATGTGTGTGGGAACAAGGCTTATTAGAAGTTGCCTGACCATTGGTATGGCACATGTTATGTGGGCCTGGTTTTTCCTAAGATTTTTCATACAGATAAAATAAGAGATGTAGAAGATATTAACTTATTAACACGTTTTAAGAGAGAAACTTGGTCTGAAATTGTGGGTGATATTTTTGGGGTTTTAATTCCAGCAGTGGGAATTTCTTTGAATGCTTATGGAATTCGGAAACTGTCCACAGTGGTTGATCGCTTATCGACGAATACCGCAGGAGGGTTTCTTTTGGTGAATACGGAATTAAGTGACGTACGTGCCATGTCTATGCAAAATCGACTTGCCCTTGATATTCTATTGGCCAAGGAGGGTGGAGTTTGTGGAATTTTGAAAGTTCAACATTGTTGCACTTACATTCCTGACGAAAGTAAAGACCTGAAGGTCTATATCAAAAATATTACTGATTTGCATGAAGAATTAGTACCACTTGAAACTGGAAGTTTATGGACTAAAATAGCTAATAAGATGATAGCTGTTAAGGATTTTATTGCAAAAATAGGTAGTACTATTATAGGTAGAATATTGTTTCCTTTGTCTTGTATGATTGTTGCTTTACTGATACTAAGATTAGTGTGTGTGTGTTGTAAAAACAGGAGAGGGAAAGAGAAATTGAAAAGAGAAATTGAAAAATGAAAAGAAAAATAAGAATTCGAAAATTTCGAAAAGAGAACCAGAGGAGATTGAATTAGAAGAGTTGAGGGAGAGTGTTTATTTAGAGACAAAGAGAGATGATGAAAGAGTGACTGATGTGTAATTTTGTGTAAGGGGAAAAGACATTTCTGATTTCTCCTAAAATGGGACTAAATTTTCACTAATTTTTTTTTTGGGTTTATTTGGTGATAAAATCACCAAAGGGGGGATTGCTGGAGCAGAGTTTTCTTTTAGAAAATTCTAGGGCTTTTGAAGCTCTGGCATGTCTATGCGTTTTATTAATTTATTAATAATTAACAATTAATTATTTGTCCTTGTGCAAGTGTGTTTTTATTAATCAACCCGTTTGTCCTAACATAAGAGAAAACTATACGAGGGTTAGCTTATTTGTGCTGTATTCTGTTTAACAATAACGTGCAAGTTTTCATGTTTAAACGTTGCTGTGTGCCATTTATTTTGAGCACAAAACACTGTCTGAATTAATGCTTTTTATGTCGCAAAAGCTAGATAAATGCATACACATAAGGGTATTAGTGGGGTTAACACTGTTTAATCATTATGCTGTAGTAATGTTTATTTTGTCTCTTTAATTAAAGATGGTCTATTGTGGCCTATGAAGGCCTTAACCAAGCTGACTGTATTTCGAGGCCTGGCTGTGGCATATTCTGTGATGTGGTAAGGGAGACCCCTGCTGGAAAAATGTCGAAGACAACTGACCGTGGTCCTTGTTGTAAAACTTTCCATGAGGACATCAGCAGTTTGGAGAATCTCCAAAAGAAATGGAACGTCCTTGGCAAACAAAGGAGCTTCAGAAATGAACAATGTACCGTGGCTCGGCTGCCGAGGGAAGTTGAACAAGTTGGATACTTTAATAGTTTCTGTTTCTTGGTTCCTGTTCCGTAGTTCACGTCTTGTGACTTTTCCTGAGCGAAGATTTTCAGATGTTGCAATGTTACATCCCTTCCTTCTCGCTCTGCTCAGTGATACAGTTTATCCTGCAAACTTTATGTGTGTTTCCATTGTAATTTTTATTATAAGAATTGTTAGCTTAGGGAGGGCTTTGCCACTTGCCATTTTACCTTTGCCGCGTGAACTTGCGTTGCTGAGGATCGATGCTGAGGGACTTCGTCTTGAGAGACTTTACCGAGAGACTTGTCCTGACCCGTTCTGACACTTAGTTAGAATAGGTAACTATGAGAAATGATTTATTCTGATTTACTTTGACTAATTTTAGATAAAGCAATATAACTTTTAAACATGGTGTTGAATATTCTTTATTGTCAATTATTGTGTACATTTTTGATCATTATTGTATAGATTGTATAGAGTATGTTTTAGGACAATCACTATAATCAGGTCCTATCGCCTAGATATAGATGCAGGGTGGTTTAGAAGTTTTCTTCCCACAGGTTTATTGCTGGTAGAGTATTTGACTGTATGTTAGTGAAATGGGCCCTAGCGTATGATGAATGTGTGTGCGTGTAACTGTGAGATTACTCTATCCGTGGTAGTGGGCATATTTTGGACACCCTGATCTCTATCACTACTTTGTTCTTGCTGCTTTCAAAGAAAACTTTGCAACATGAACACAGTAATTATGCAGCTTCCCAGGGGCCTCCTGCTCCTTGTTCACTGTACTGCATTCATTCACAATAGTTTGCTGTTGTTTTTGTAACTAGTTTGTCCTGCAGCCTCCTGATGACATTTGCACAGAGTGGGCAAAATTAATATTCTTGTAGTGTGATAGTGCTTAGATGGCAAGGCAATCTGACATTTAATAGAACCAAGCTCTGATTGGCTAAAAGTGTAACTCTATGCTCACACGATGATGATTTTGCAGAAATTAATGCTTTCTCATGCGAGTAAACTGTATATAGACCTCAGATATTGGTGGTGAGCCAAAGAGCTTTCCTGAAGACTTTCCAATGCTACAAGGGTTTCTGCCTTATACCCTATTGATTTTGCTGCACATTTGGACTTAGAATTTTTCTCTTTTGGCATCCTTTTCTGTATTACTATACTCACAGAGTGACTTTTTGACAACAGTTTCGAGCATTTCCAATTTCTATACCAAACCTTTTGAATATTTGTAATGCATCTTTTAGATTTCTATCCATGCCCTATAACTCAATTATTGAGTCTGTCCTTAGTTAATATACTCTGTGTTTAATCTGCTGCATGGTGCCTTATCTCGGGAACACATTGTCCCATGAAATTGGGGTTTAGCTCAGTCTCAGATTCATCCACCCTTGGACATACTATTAAGTTGTCATTTTGGGGTGTAGAAAAATTGTAGGGGTCTCCCGCGACCACAGACCCCACCTAATGCCTCCCTATACCTCCCTATACACCAAACTGCAAATCTTAATTTGCTAACCATACATCCTGATATTGGGGAGCATATCCAAATCATCATTGAAAATAAAGGGCTAAGAATATTCGATAGTTATTTCAATATAATAACTTGTGATTGTTTATGCTCAGAATATTTTGAGTGTATTATGAATAAGGCTTATGTTTTTTAATCTGTTACACTTTAACGTAAATTGAGGCGATGTAGTTTTGCTGAAAAAATACAGAAACACTGATGACTTGCACTTTTCAACAGAAGACACAATAAAACTGTAAAAATATTATTTGATTTTATGACTCCTATTTATACAGGATTGGGTTGATTTTTTTTAATAGAAATATAGTGTTAATGTGTACTGATTTTTTTTTTGGTACATGTGACTTGGCCAAGACATTTTGTTTTTAACAAATGCACAGAGAGTACATTTTGGATCTAACTCCTTCAGCCAATTATTAGCGACCAAATCATTCATATCATGGATCAGCTCTAAAGAGTCTTTCTCTCTTACCAAGCTTTTGGCTTTTATATTGCACTTTGTATGATGTGCTTCCCTACTAAAAGCAGCACATTTTGACAGAATGACAATTACTTGAAGGTTGATCAAATATGCACTGCAATAGTAATTTTTCCCAAAAATTATTTATGGATGAAAAAGATTGCAAAATTAAAAATACAAAACAAATAACTTTATTTGAAAGTAATAGATAAATAGAATGATACTCCAAATATTTTGTATGTTTCTTGTCAGCTTCTGCTTCTAGACTATGTTTCATTCCCCTTGATCCCTTTTTTCCTCTTTACATATTTACAAGGAGAGTGTTTACATGTTATTTTGGATTACCTCTGCTGATGTGCAACAACAGCAACAGCAAGGCCGGACTGGTGTTCCAAGACCTTGTCTTATGTACTCAAAAAATCCCCTGGCAACTATACAACATTACAAAATCTCACAATTGACATATAAGGGCCAAACAAACATGAATATATAAGAAAACATACTTTATTAATATACCAGGTTTTGTTTAAACAATGATTACAAATCTAAAACAGTAGTGTGCAGGTGTTCTTAGTAATCACAAAGCTCCCAATATATTAAAATCATTCTGTAACAAATCAATCATACCTACATACAGACAGACAATCATACAACAAATATTGACAAATGTAAATAGTGATGACTATGTATTAATAGGGTGTACATTAATAGGTCAAGACAAAACTAAACAAAAAACAAGTTCACCAGATATTTACACTCAGATACGGCCCGATTATGATGTCAAGGTGTCAGCCTTTCCGACACCTTGACGGAGGCTTTCTGCCTGACATCAATTGTTTACCTCCGACAGCTGTATTACAATGACGGCGGTTGGAGGGAAACCCATGAGGGATTCAGCTTTGCTTCTGACAGGCTCAAGGAGCCATCGGAATGACACACAATCCCATAATGACGTCGGAGCTGGCCTTGGCTCCTCCGTCGAGATTTTGGTGTCACTTTCAAACAGCCTTTCCATATCAGCCTTTCAGACATTGAAAGACTGTCTGAAAGTTACTTTGGGGGCCCCTAGTAGGGCACCGTTCTCCCCTGGCCCTGCGCGTTGGTGCCCACAAAACATCTCAGCACTGTTTTGCAGTCCCTGCATGGGGCCTGCCACACAGTGCAGGTATGTTTACAGACATCCTTCTTTCTATTGCAGCTTGTGCTGGGGGCCTTCGTGGCAGTTCCAGTTTGCAGTGGCGTCAGTAGGACACAAGACCGACCGACATCGTAATCAACGCCTTTGTCTCTATACATTGCAAAAATTAATTAACTTTGAAACAGAAGGTAGTGGCTTAATAAGTTGATACTTTCAGCACAAAATCAAATCTACACGTGTTTTGGCGAACAACACGTCTTCATCAGGAAAGTCTCGACTTGTAGAAGAAGGTGCCTTCAAATATATTACATGTATGCTTAGCCCAAATGCTTATGTCTAAATGATTCTTACAGAGATAAACAGATAAAAAGCTACAAAGATTAGTTTGCATGTAGTCAGACTCTTCACCATGATTGGCGCCAAACTTATAATAAAATAAAATAAACCTACCACCCTTATCATGCACAGTGCCATACCACAAAGCTGACACCAACACCCCAATACCAATCGTCCGACCATAAATATTTGTACCCAAAATATTGCAACTAAAGTAGATCATACTCTTACCACTTTGACAGTAATAATTACATACACTCTGCTTAGAGCTTTCAGCGACCGCTACTCATCCACCAATTATTAAGAAACAATTTTACATGACTCAAATTGTCGCACACAGATTATTGCACCTCTTTAGGCATGACCTAAAAGTTTAGGTCAATTTGTTAAATAAAATTGATAAATTTACAATTTTTATAGTGTACCTTGTTCAACTGAACAGGTGGGGATTAACTAAAAATTAGCAAACAGTCCTTGTCTTGCCCAGCTTAAAATGTTGCCATTTTTTTAAGAACTCTTTCAGCAGCTACATTTTCACAAGGATATTGGAGCACTTTTCAAAGCTGTCAGAATTCTTTTTTTATCATGTGCTCCATCCGTTCTGGGTTCCTTTGGTGGGACCCAGGCATATTCTAGGATTCTTCTAAGTGATGTTTGTGTTTTGCCTTTACATTCTTTTGGTATTACATAGGCTTGCATCAGATTTGTATTCTGAGAGGTCAACCTTTTCTTTTTAGTATGGCATGGGATTGTTTTTACTTTTTTCTCGCAGGGTTTAGACCTACTTTGGGTTTGGTTTTGGTGAGTGTTCCTGAGCGGTACACAAAGAAGAGAATACTCATGACGTCCCCTGTGAAGGGCCCAGCTATCAACCCCCACCATGGTCTCCCCAGCACTGAAATAAATAGAAGGAGCGACTGAAATCCTCCAGCACAACACAGTGGGAGGGTTTGTTTTTGCCTGACCTGGCAATGGTCCCTGCTGGACATCTGTTTAAAGTACACTGATTTACCTAGTTTTCCACTTTTTACCATGTCGGACACAAGTGATGCTTTGCCCAGATCTTTGGTGGTCTCTCAACAAATGAGCAATTTAGTGAACTGAGGAGAATTTTACCACTGAGCAACGTGGCCCTAAAGTTAACAATGTCTATGTTAAAATAGTGTCTCTCAACGTTTTTGCATTACTAACACAATCTCGATTTTTAAATCACATCTATGAATTGTGCCATTATCATAAGATCCTTAAGAACAAGATCCCCCCTAGTTGCACCCTTTCCTTATGCCCTATGTTCCTACTAGAAGGTTAATGTTTGCCAGGCCTATGCTAGCCTCAGTTCCTAGAGTAAAAAAGGTGCAGATTGGAGGATGCTCCGTTAGCTTTCAGGCAGCCAAATGCTGGAATGCCCTGCCTTTCCCAATTAGAGAGAAATCCTTAGAGTAAATGTTCTGTACAAAGTTGAAAACCTGGTTGTTTAGGTCAACTTATGGTCCAGGTATCATCTGCTGCTACTCTGTTGGGCTTCTGGGACCTGATACCTAGCCCAGGGATACTTCCGTGCGAAGTAGCCATGCGCTCTACAAGTGATTTTAGTATTTTTGTTATTATTATTCTTATACTTAATATTATTCAAGGCTTGATGTTGTATTTTTAGACCTGACTTTAATGTTGTAACACTGTTAACCATAGGCATGTACAAATACTGTTTGAATGTATTAAAACGTTAAAGCCAGGCACATTGGCGTTCCCAATGCGCATTGAAATATCTGGGACAAGCTACCTGGAAGGTAACAGGCACAAAAACATTTCTGTGTACATGTTTGGGGAGGTGCAATAGCATCTGGATTGCGTTCTGTACATATTATACTTTGGAACCATGCTTGCTTTCATGTAGCTTTCTACAAACGTAAACATCTTTAGACCTTGTGATTCAGGCTGACCGCTTGCACACATTTGGCTAAAAGAATTACAGGAAATAACCTGGCTCTAGAAAAGCTCCATTTTCTTGCTGCCCATTATACTGCTTCTTTTGATTTTATTTCCTGTGTATCTAAACTGTGAGCTGGCCAGGGCAGTGGGTACAAAAAGGAGAAGCCAGTTGCAGTTCAATCATTGGATTGTATATAAATGTTAAAGCTTGTAGAGCATTTAAAACATCACTATAGTTAAAGGGGCAGATTTATGAGGTTTTGCCGTAGGGAAGCACAGCAGGCCTTCCTGCTGCGCTTCCCTACGGCAAAAGAAAAGGGCAGGGATGCGCCGTATCTATAAAATGCGGCACATTCCTGTCCTTTTCCCCTGCGCCGGCGCACACTGGTCTGCCTGCGCCAACGCAGGCACCTCTGCACCATGGTGCAAGGGTGCCTGCGTTGCGGAGATGAATATTTTTGTACAGGAAGGGAAACCTTTCTGTACAAAAATAATCACAAGAGGTGTTTCCTCTTTGTATGGGTGCTGCAGAATGCAGCACACATAGAAAAAGGAAAAACGAGGAGAAATAAAGATATTTCTCGTAAATCTGGGGCAGTGTCAAAAGGCCATGGATGTTGCTGGGAACGCCCCCAGCAACACCCATTGCACGCCCCTTTAACGCACTGCGTTAAAGGGACTGATATTTATGAGGCAGCATTAAGCCACAAAAAGTGGCTCAGTGCTGCCTGATAAATATCAAGCAGGCTTCTGCGCCACAAAAAGTGACGTTCCGATGGCGCAACGGGCCTCATAAATCTTCCCCGAAGTTCTTAAGAAAAAAGCTCTATCTTAAATGCCTTCAGAGCACATGAAGTGTGGCTCAATGGTTAGAGTGGCAGACCTCGATGCAGAGCACTGGTCCGGGACCAGGGTTCGATTCCCGTCGCGGCAGGGTCTCGGGCTATAAATCCCATGGACCGGATATTTTCGCCTCAGTGCCTATTCTAATCTTGGGTCCCACGCTGCAACTCTGGGCAATAGCTTGCTTAATCGCCCCAACAGCGCTGTGATGCCTGGCCTCACCATGGGGGTGCCCAGGAGTGGACACTTCACACGGAAAGCCAGGAAGGGTTCCTTCAGCGGTATGAGTACAGCGCTGAGATACCCGTAGTGGTCATCGGCGCTATATAAATACCTATACATATACATACAAGGAGTACAACGTGCTTTATATCTTGAACTGCTATACTACATAGAGAACAGAAGAAGCAAGAACACTGCCTGGATACAATTTTGCCATATTTTTATTTGTTTGGTTCTGCTGTTGAGACCAAATCAACCTAAACTGTGATCCCTTAATATCAACATGTAGTGTAGAATTTTTTCAATTTCTACATTCCATCTGCTGGTGAACTTCTTGAGTGCAATAAGTTTTGTAATTTTTATGACACATCTTTTAAGTTAATCTTTTCTTTAATCTTTTAAAAGTGTATTTGGAAAGTGAGGTAGATTTTAAACAAAGTATAATGTTTTTTGGACCAAAGCTGCTGGAATTTTAATTCTGCACAGTGAGGCACAGCTGTCCAGTCCCTCTTGTATGTATACGGTGACCCCCTAAAATGTGGTAACATTGGCTGACTCCTATTTCTCATACTTAACTTCCCAGTAAGGCCATAGTACATGGGGCAAGAAATACACCGATGGTTAAAAGTCACTTCTGGACAACAGCACATGTTGTGCCAGGCCAACCTGTGTAACCTGACTCCTGCAGCTTTCCAATGTGCATGAAAATCTCTCAAAGTAACCGTTTTTGACAGGAAATAACTTTAATACTAAATATTAATAAAATTATCCTAAAATAGGTCTTGGAGCTCACATAGTAAAGTGCCTTGTTCTGAACTGGGGTGGCAGAGTGGGCTAAAGAACGGTGATGGATTAAACCCAGATCTGTTGACTGGGTGTGAGTGTTTGATTGGTTCTGATGCTCCGTCCATCACCATCCCCTTTTGTACCGCTTTGTATTTAGTTGTGGCGCATGAAAGAATTTGATGTTGACATGTACCTATAGTGACTAGCCCCTAATATGTATTTTCACTGCAAAGAGCTGCGGTTGTACTATGTGAACAACTGGAGTTTAAAATAAAGCCTTAATAACCCTACTATTTGTCGTTTTGGACAAGCTACTGCAGAAATTGAAACAGTATGTTTAATGGTTAAAAAAAATAATATTCAATGTTAAAGTTAAAAGGTTACATATTGCCTACCTGAGCCTCCAGTTGGCTAATTAGCATTAGCCTGCTGGCAGATGGCCATAGCACTGATTATACTTTAGCAGATGTGAAAACTGCTCCCAGAGCAGGATGAATGGCTTAGACTTTCCACAGGAAGACATGGGTGTGAAGTATGTGACTCATATCAGCTCAGGAAGGTAAGTTGGGGAGGCTTCAAGAACGTTCTTAACGTTGTAGGGACCAGTGTGAGACCTGGCCATACATAGTTAAGTTTAATGCTTGACCAAGGGAAAAAGAGATTTTCTTTCCTGGACTTTCTGAAGGCTGGTTGGAACCAGCCCAGAGGGAGATGGGGATAGCTGTGACTGATATCAGCTGGGGAGGGTCCAGGACTTTCATCAACTTCAAAGGCACCAGGGTGAGGTGTGGCCATATTTAGTTAAGTGTAAAAGGAGACATGGGGAAAAGAAACATTTTGCTCCATAAGCGTGGAAGCTGCAGCTGGTCCCATACCAGTTCTGTGAAGCTGAGGTAAAGGGGACAGCTCATTTTCCTAAACACACTCCTGACTGTCACAAAGGTTCCTTTCAAGGCAGCAAGATTCTGCCATATTGGATTTTACTCATAATACTGCATTGTGGGATTGTTTGTAGTAAGTCAAACAGGATGTGCTGCAAAAGGTAGAAGAGTTGCTCCTGGGAACTGTTTTCTTATTGATTAGGAAGTACACAGGAGTCAGCACACCCAGTGGCTAGTGAAACCTACAAAGATGATACCTTTCCCACAGCTTATCAGAACACTCCCTAGACCTGCAGAAGAACAGAATAGGACTGGACCTACTCTTTGAGACATTTATGGAGACCTGAAGGGCCTGCTATACCCTGCACCCAGGTCAAACAAGAATCACTTGACATATCTCCTGTATGGCTAGAGGGACACATTAAGCCTCAGAGGGCTTTTTTCCTGAAGTACCTAGCTACCCATTAGCTGGACCTGGACTGGGCCCTAATTGTGGCCCCTGCTAAAATGAATCTGGCCTCTCCATGCTGTCCACAGGGTTCTGGGAGCCCTAAAATTGATCAATCGGAGCAGCTGCAGAAACTCTGAAATGTTGGTACATAATTTGACTTCCAAGATCCACAGAGCGTCAGTGTGGCTGTGCACCAAAGGTGTCAAATTCCGATAGGATTTCATCAGATAACACTTCAGGCTTTCTCCGCTGGAATGTTTTGAGCAGGATAAAAAAATATTAAGTTCGAAGGAAAAAATATTGACGAGAGGAAGGTGCAAAAAATATCCACCTAGCCTGAGGACTTCATCATCCACAATATTTGAATTTCTCCCACTGTGAGGTATTCCCTACACACCCAACAGCTTCAGTACCACCTCGTCCACTGGCTATCCAGCTTTGAGAGGACTTAGGGCCTGATTTAGATCTTGGCAGGACTGGTCCAACCATGACTTTTTCAGTGGTCTTTCCACCCTCTGCCTTGGCTGTCTGACTGCACAATTTAGATGTTGGCTTGTCACTGTAGGGAATACCACTGCAGTCCCATCGCCTCTGGAAGTATCTTTCTGCCACTTCAACAGGGTCAGAGGTAGAAGATGCTGTTGGAGGGAGTCCCCCCAAGACTCCTGCTGTCTAAAGCATCTGTGGCAGGGAAACCTCGAGGCGCGAATTGGAAGAATTGATGAAAAATAGGTGAAAACTCGCCTTTTCTCTTGACTGCCACCGCCGAATCCATCTTGAATGACCTTATCAAGGTCCTTTCTGTGTTGCTGCTACTTGACCATGATGCTCAGCCATCCCATAGTCCCCAGAACTAAGGTAGACATTTGTGTTGAGTGCGGTGCACATTCAATAGTGTGTGTATGTTGTTGGTGTGCAATGCTATCACCACCAGCACAATGGGAACATCTAATTCGACTCGGCGCAATCCCGCCAGCATGATGGCGACTGAGAACAGTTAGCCATTAGGGAAGACTGCTGCCATGGCAGTCCCCTGTCTATTGCTTTAACATCTAAATACAGCAGGCGAACCATCGTCAGCTTGACGGAGTAAATGGGACTGCCGCCGCAGCAAGACAACGGTAGTCCCACCAAGATCTAAATCAGGCCTCAAGTCTGTGAAGGAAGACAACATCTTCCATTGGGGTAAGGTTGAAGGCTGTATCTGCTGAAGTCAGAAGTCTGAATCTCTGACTGACTCTCTTTCCAAT
The DNA here is from genome assembly GCF_964204655.1 of Triturus cristatus. Classification (NCBI taxonomy): domain Eukaryota; kingdom Metazoa; phylum Chordata; class Amphibia; order Caudata; family Salamandridae; genus Triturus; species Triturus cristatus. The sequence goes on from NC_140591.1 coordinate 538,501,577, forward strand.
GTGGTCTGCCTGAAATCGTGCCTAGATACTGGTCATCCCTGAATAGTGACAACTAATTGGCATTTTACTTATGCTTGTTGCTTTTTGTCTTAAATCTTCAAACTAAATTCTAAATTGGATGCTGGAAATGTATTGTGTTGTGTAGACAGATATTGCTCACCTTAGATGATTTTTGCATATACATTAGGCACTGATGAAAGGCCAAAAGTAACTCATGAACCTCTAGCTGAAATAAATTGTGCCTTTCTCAAGCGACTCAGATTGTGTTAAATGTTGAATACCAAATATGAATATGTTTGGAAACATTCTAAATTAATATTATCTGTATACCAAGAATAATTTCAACACTTCCTTTGCCACTTACAGAAAACAATACCTTTGACCTTTCTAGTGTTATTTTTAGAAAGTGGTAAGGCATTATTCCTATGTACAACACATTCAATGCCATAAAGTAGTGTGATAGATATCTAAGCATTGTAGTCAGACATTGTGTAACTTAGTTTATTTCCATGCTCATTAAACACTGAGAGGAAGCCAACCAAAGCAGATGGCTGTATAGAACTAAATGTAAACTCTAAGATTATAGTTTGTCTGCATAAATAATGATATTTAAACGTACACTACTGTTGAAAATTGCCATCCTTTGCGTGGTGCACCCCCAGATTTTTGCAATGACTGTTTTTGCTGGCTGTATAACTCTTTACCACTGTGTGAGAGGCTAGTCTGGTATATAATGTCTGCTAATGTAAGTGGGCACCTTGCACCAGTGCAGACAAACGTCATGGTGATTTAAGAGGTCTTAGACAACATTAGAAAGCTATTTAAGTGGTAGCTGTGGAGAGAAGCCTTCAAGCTTAGTCTTGGAGGAGGGTAAAGCAGCTTGTTTTACCAGAATGCAATCTTATAGTATAGATTACATTAAAAGAACTACACCAAGTATTTAGAAACATATGTATCTATTATATAATACTCTCTAGTATGTTCCAATATCTCCAACACAGAGATAAACACACTGCACACAATACTTTAGCAAAGTAACAGTAAATAGCACAAAATAAACAGAGGGCCCCGGAGGGGGGACCAAACCATATACTAAGAAAGTGGTTTAAGAACCCCGACTCACGCCAAGACAGTGTCGAGAGGATGTAGAATTGCTGGGGACCTACAGAACCACCCAATGTAAGTAGATCAGGCCCCATGGAGAGTGTGTGCAGTATGTGAACAAGACTGCGTGCTACGTGCAAGTCTATGTGCAAGTCACAGTTGGATTTTTAAAGATTAAGAACCCTTCCCTGTGGACCCTGAAGAAACCCCATGGAATACAGAAACTTGGAGAGCCACCCCGCCCATGAATATTGTGGTACCAAGTTGCCTATCCTAGGGAGGCTGGGTGCATAGGTGTGAAGTGGCATCAGAAACCGCGGTTGAACCCAATGAAGGACTTCAGGAAAGTGCCACTGCTGGAAGAGGAGGAAGTGTCTGTAGGAATCCAAATGTGGATTCTTGAAGGACAGTACTTGAAAACAGAGAAGACAAAGTCTATGTCACTCAGGGGTGACCAGGAGACTTGGAAGACGAATGCCCTCTGATATCTGGGGCTTCAGGGATAATGTTGATGACCTTGACTCTGCTGCTGCGAGGACCAGGAGACACTGAGGAAGACCAGGACCCATATATGAGGTTTCGCACAAAGGATGATGAGTGGTGAGGGGTCGGTGTCCGGCGGGAGTAACAACAAGCCTTGGCAGATGCAACCCATGTAGGAAGTTGAAGAGGTGCAAAGTTGGGACCAGCAAGGTCCAGGGGACACACCACAAGAAGGGGAGTCAGGGCAGGCCCCAATTAATCAGGGAAGCCTAAAAGAAACAAGTGTGACCCCCAAGTGAACCCACGGGCCAGAGGCACTTGAGTCACGAGAGGACCTCAAGCAGCTCACCAAAAGATGCAGGCCACGATGCACACAATGCGGTGTGGCCAAAGATTCTGGTCACTAGAGGTGCTTGAGGTTCAGGCTACTTGGAGGCCGACGATCTCCTTGCAAATAAGCCAATAAGCCTTTGCAACTTGCAAATTGGACATGGTGCACAGGAGTTCAGTTATTGCAACCCCTTCAAGAGATATGGGCCTCAAACTTGGTGCAGGCCTTGGGAGCTGTGGAAAATCATCACCTGTGTTGCAGAGCCCACGGAGTCTGGAGGAGCTCAAGATCTGCGAAACCAGGGGAGTGACTCCTTCACTACAAGGGAGATTACTTTGTTTGTCTTTAATGCATTACAGGCCTTGGAAGGTTCCTGTTTGATGCACAGGTACAGACAATGCAACAGACTGGAAGGGAGATGAAGTCGGACCCAAACGCACTCTAGCAAAATCCAGAGTGCTCAGATGGTAGAAGTGCAATGGTGTCTGATCTGAATCTTATCCCACGGTGAATTTAAGGACCTACACCCAGGTAATCCCTTAAATACCCTAGGGAAAGTGTTGGGAAGATTCAGGGAAACCTCCAAGGGGAGGGTCTGGACAGGGGGGAGGTTACTCCCATGTCCTTTGTCCAGTTTCGCATCAGAGCAGGAGCCACAACTGCCAGGACTGGCTTGAACTTGACTATCTACAGGACACCAAATGTTCCCCTCATGCAGACTTTCTGTCGCTGGCAAAAGCACCCACCCAGCCCTAATATATTAAATCTTGTCTGGGAGGTGGCCACACCTCCCTGTAACAGGATGCCTATTGTTCTACCTTCCTCTGCTTGAGCTTGTCTCAGCAGCACGAGGGCAGAAATGTGTCTCTGGTCGGCAGCAGCCATTTTGTGCTGTCCGTGTTTAGAAGGCTGGTACAGGGAACACTGAGAGCCTAACGGAGGGCTCTTTCAGTGCTTGGAATCAAACCTCCCACACTGTTTACAGTGTGGGGGTATGATTCCAAAATGTTTGATACCAAACATGATAGGATTTGTTGCAGCTGTTTTTTAGATGGTCATCGCGTAATTACGCGGTGCCCCTCTATATGGTATATGGCTACTTCACAGACAAACTGGGAGAATAGACATCATTGGCAGCAGGGGTGTCCTGCTCATGCAGGCGCACCCTCTCACTTAGAACAAAACACCCTGCCTTCAGGATTGCAAAGGGCTGCTATAGGGGTGACTTATAGGTTTTAAGTGAAGTGACACTTAGATATAGTAAACCTGTATCTTTAGTATGTGGTGCATCCACCAATTTACGCAGGCTGCAATGGCAGGCCTGCAGTTCCATTTTGCATGGGTTCTCATGGGTGGCATAATGCATGCTTCAGCCCATGTGAGACCTCTGGGGTACCTTTGCCCTGGGTCCCTTAGTACCATATGCTAGGGACTGATAAGGGTACCCCAGTATCCAATCTGGAGTGTACCTAAGTACTCAACACAACAATTTAGGGAGAAAGCAGATAGACTGGGATCCTGATTAGCAGGATCCCAGTCAGACTAGTCATAATACAGCTTAGCATCAGGCAAAAAGTGGGGGTAACCATAGAAGTAGATCCTTCTTTCCTACACACTGCTACCCAGGGGAGAGCGATTGTGCTCCCCCTTTCAACATGATAAATTGGAATACCCCTAAATCGCTTTTTTTAATTTACCTATAATTCCATATTATATGCTGCAAAGTGTGCCTAGGGCCTGTATGGGTTGCGAAACACAAAGTTCAAAAATACTTTATTCGGATAAGGCCATATCAATAACAGCACATCAGACATAACAATTAAAAAACACAAGTACATAATCACAATAAAAGTTCATTAGCATTAGGCATAGATATACAATATTTGAAACACATGTGTTTAAACACATACATAAAAGAAAGAAACATTTCAGGGGTTGCACACCATATTGCGGGCCCGAACGGCAATTCTCAAAAGGTGCCGACACGGAAAACTAACTCTTCGTCTGCCAATGTAAGTATCCTCCTGTAAGCATCTACCAGACTCAGGCGCATATTTTTTTTTAAATGGAATTAAAAGTCAATTAGCATATTTTGTATAAAACTTGCAGAAGAATAACACATGTAAAATGGTTTGGCCGCTCTGTCCATCACACGGGCAGAGTAGGGAGTCATAATTCGCATTGTAACCAAGTGGGAAACACAGCAAAAATGTTACACTTCCTGCCCTTAAGCGGAAGAGGAGACCCATGTCCCAGTGACTCAAGGGCAGGGTAAGATAGCTGGCCAAAAGATGTACAACATGTTCAATAGTCATAACATTAAGAAAAGAGGATTTTTTAGATTCCCTCTCCATCCTTTCCGTTCCATAGAGCGTGTAACGTGCATTCCTGAGGGCAGTTTTGCGTATAGTCTCAGCTGTGCTTGGGGTAGAAAAAGCCTTCCTGGTTAACTCTGCATAGGCTCCGATTCACTCCAGACAGCCACGGGATGTCCTGCCCTTTCTAGCAGCTAATGCAATCACCTATCTCTCTTGTGGGGGAAGCTGTCAGATTTTTCCATATGGAAAGCCAGAAAAAGGCAGGAAGGGCTCTTATGAAATCCTCTATATAATTTAAATTAAGTTCTTTGTGGCAGACGTACTGAGTGGTGGAGATTGGTGCACCTAATAGTCACCCGCAAAATCTATTTTCTTCTTGTTGGATACTATGACTTTAAGGAATGCCCCAAACCTCTGCACCGTAGGTTGCTGTTGGTATGCACTGGGATTAAAAAACAATTTAAAATGACTAAAATGGCACCTGTTCTTTTGGGCCATGGGAGAATAGAATTGGAGACCTTTTAGGAACTTTCTCCTGCGGAACGCATGTGTTCGGACCAGGAGCTGTTCGCAGCAAAGACAAACTCAAGGTAAGGAAAAGTGCTAGTGCTTTTTAGTTTCTGATCTCCCACAGATTTAAAATGTAATCGGTGTTTCCTCGGCCCACAGGACATTATAAAAGATTTTTTTAAATTAGTACTTAGATCCAAGCTTGCCATAAAATCAACAAAGCCCTGCACTAAAATACGTAAGGCATTGGGTGTGCAGCCCATAAGGACCGTGTCATTGGTGTACAATAGCAAGGAGAGTGTTTTGCCATTTACTTGAGGGACATCATTGGTCAGTGTGGTCAATGATTTATGCTGGCTATTAATGTAAATGATAACAAGGAGAGGGGCTAGGACACATCCCTGTCTGACCCCTCTGTTTACTTTAATGTCATCTGAGACTTCACCCCCCGATGCTGATCCTAACTCAAGCCTTTAGGTCTTTATGTAAGTGCGCTAGGAAGAGCACCAGCGCCTCATCTAAGTCGTAGGCCAAGAGGATGGACCATAATCTTGACCGATTACCAAAGTCGAAGGCAGAGGTCAGATCCATAAAGGCCAAGTATAGTGGCAAACACCGGGCTATGGTGTATTTGCCGATGATTAAGTTAAGGTTTAGGCATTGTTCGTTAGTGCCTACTTTGCTCCTAAAACCCAATCACTAGACTCTAGATTGCCACTGTTCTCAGCCCAATCTAAGATCTTATTATATAGGACTCTGCCCAGGATTTTTAAAGTGTTATCTATTTGGGAAATAGGCCTGTAGCAGTTGGGTAGGGTGCAAAAACCCTTTTTAAAAATCGGGACAATAATACTCGTTGTCCATGTGCAGGGTAACGGGGCATGTATTAAATGGTTACAAACATTTAAAAGAAGGGGTGCCCAGAAGTCTGGTTTGTATTTAACGAGATCGATAGGTAGCCCACCTGGGCCTGGGGCTTTATTGCCCACTCTCTGGTGGATGGCTTCCTCAACCTCGGGCAGCGTTATCTGGATCATATTTAGAGTCCTATGCTTAAAATGATCTACGTCTTGTACAGGGGCACTATAGATCTTTGAAAAATGATTTTCCCATGCCGTGCTTGTTATAGTGCAGCTTATGGGAGTTAATAACTGCCCTGTTGTTCTCAAATCCTCAACAGCTGCCCAAAAGGTGTTCCCTTTTATATACTTGCGGCTTTGGCAAGTGCTTCCCAGTGATCTTTTAATATTTCCCCTTTCCCATTGACAGTCGAAAGCTTATACCTCTGCCTTGCCAGTTTCACTTCAGAAATACACCTTGGACTGGTTGACAGTGCCTTGCGTAACAGTCGATTGGCCTCAGAACACTCATGATCAAACTATCTAGGTCCACGTTGAACAGAGGAGATAGGCTTCGATAATAAGGATTTAAAAGCCGAACAAGTTTGGTAAAACCGTAAACTGCCTCAGGGTGTGGATCAAGGGCTGATAGACAGGAGATAATAAGATACAGATTGGCCTTAGCAAATATCTGGAAGAGTCGGTGTTGTTAATGCTCCTACAAATCAATCTTAAGTTATCAGTGGAGGGTAACAAATTCTTGGCACCACATTCTGAGGCGAACGTGGGCCAGGGGGATAGTCTCAACCAGTGGCGGCTCCTCAAGGGAGTTCTGTGGGCGGTGTAGGGGGACGGGACGGGGGAGGGGCAGGGTGGGAGTAGTAAACTCCGGCATACGGGTGAACGGAGTTAAGTAAATACATAAATAAATTAAATGAATTACATTGCTCGCGCTGCATCGCCATTTGGCGTTGCAGTGCGCTCAATGTAATTTGTTTTATTTATTTATTTATTTATTTACTTAACTTTGTTTGACCGTATGCTGGAGTTTACTACCCCCCACCCTGCCCCTCCTCCTCTCCCGCCCGCCCCACCGCACCACAGCACTCCATCGAGGAGCCGCCACTGATCTCAACACTGTTTTAATTGGATTGTGTTCCCCATGAGTTGCTACAGTGACTTTAGCTTTCATTAGGTAGTCTTCAAGGATGGGGGAAATAAAACCATAATCTATGGTGGATGCACAACCCCTCCCTCTAAATGTTGGCTGAGGATGGTTATTTTCTAGTGTTAGGCCCACAATTTCCATGGCATTGATAAGATTGTGTGTATTCAAATATACTGCCAATTCTGTGCCCCGGAGGCAAATTTGCCCATTGCTACCGAGGCCTGTACTGTGCGTCATGTCTAATAATTTTGCGTTAAAATCGCCTCCCAGGCAAATGCCTGCAGTTGTAATGGATTCTTTATGACAGTCTAAATTGACGATAAAATCAAATAAGTTAATAAAATTTTCATTGGGTGTTGAATGGAAATCATTATTATAAAAATTATTTAAATAGAAAGAGACCCCCCTTTTATATAATAAGACTTGAAAATTGTTGCTTATGGAGCATAGGGTCTTACTGCTGCCGCCTTCAGCTGTATTTATCCAAATTAATAAGCCCCCAGAGGGTCGGCCAGACTTGGGGATTGGAGCTACGATGTCATGACATTCAAACCCATCAATATGGAGTTCTTGAGTTGCCCATGTCTCTTGGAACATAACTATGTCCTGCTGTCTTACCAGTTTTAGCCAGTCTGGTTCCCCCAACCTAGACTGGAGGCCAGCCACGTTCCAAATCAAGATGCTCAGATCTGTATCAACCAAGACCTTGGATGGCGCTTGTTGATCATCGGTCTTATTTTCGGGAGAAGGGAGCACAAGCCCGTAGCGAATATCAAGACGTTCCGGAGAGGGAGATAGTCAGTCCTGGGTATCATGTTCAGATAGGGCCTGAAACCTATTATGTAAAATGGGAAATGCACGCTCATTTGCAGGGGCCCCCGAAATTGGTTTGTAAAAATAACCCAGCGGTAGAAGACAGATCTTAGTGCTGTGGTTAAGTGATGACTCACAAGATCTCAGTACAGATCGCACCATGGATGGCTTTCAGAAATTAATCAAGATGCTATCTCCATCTATATTCTTAGGGGGACGTGCCAACTCAACCGACTCTGCTGACCATGATAATCTCATTCATGTCTGTCGGGTGGAACCTCCTTTTCTTTGTTAGCCAATCCACACATTTATTGCGTGGGTCAGCCCAGTACTCCCTCTGGTCCCTCTTGAGGGTTGGGACACCAGCCAACACTACAAATACAGGCAGGTGGCTGGTGGCAGGCTTAAAACATCTGGGTTAAGCCTTAGGTAATTTCTACTCAGGGTATCTATTGTGCGCCTGCTTGGGTTGCCTGTTACTATTCCAGCATGTGTGGAGTCGGAATTATTACTATGCCTTCGGTTATGGTCAGGGGGCAAAGTTATAGCTGGGCCATCTATAGGTAATATGCCGCTCTTTAGATTGAGGTTTGATGCTTTATTGGACCTGGGTAGGAAACAATCCCTAACTTGTCTACATGTAAAGCATGCGCTGCTTCTGGGAGAATTGACAAGTGGGGGAGTAGTGGGGGCATGGGCGGTAGCAATGGTAATTGGGCATTGGCTGTCGCTAGCAATAGGTCCAGCCCCCGGTGCGGCCGTGGGTTGTGCTGTCACCGCCGGCAGGCTAAGCTTTTCCACAGCTAAGTCTAACTGGTCCAAACGTTCCAAAAGGGAGGTAAGTTTGCAATCTAGCAAAAAATGTATTCGCTTATGCACAGTGTCAATAACAATATTAGCAATAGTATCTTCAGCCCCCCCATTGTCTGGCAAAGCCTCAGTCTGTGTGCTTATGGAGCGGTGCGAAATCCCATTTAATCCTTCCTCAGTGATGCCAGTGCTTAGGAATGACTGCATCCATGCAGACAAACAGTTACAAGATGCGCCCATTCTGGGTGTTTGTTTCCTTTTGACGCAAACAGGTTTCTCGCACTTCCTCTTGCATTTGGCAATCGGGTTTTCCACAATTGTACGAGTATCAGTTGTGGATTAAGGCTCGAGTATGTTATGGCCAGAAGAACTCGCACTGACATGCAAGGTATTAATAGTGCCAAAGTTATGGAGCTGCAGGGAGTCCTGTACAAATGCAGGGCCCGAATCAAATGCAAACTCAAGATCAGGTGGAGCCCACGTGGTTTGTGAGTTAATCAGTGGGCCCTCATTACCCAAAGACAAAGGGCATTCAGTAAGTTTGATTTCCCCTGAAACGATGTTAACTACCCCTTCAAGCATGCTATTGATGCAGTTGGTAATGGGGCATGCACTTGCTGACCCAATGCGCTTCCCTTAGCCTGTTTAAAACGATTCGTAGCAGCTATGATGAGCCAAAAGAATAGGCCTGGAATGCACTCACCTTGTTGCGACTGACAACTTGAAAGGGATTTGGCCCTGCCTTGCCTCTTCCTGTTGCTGAAGGGCTCAGACGGGCCTGCCCTTAGCCCGGGCTTTGCCCGGGAACGTCCTGGGCGCGCCTGCACGCGTCCCATGCTGCGGGAGTACTGGCAGGCTTTTAAAGCGCCTATAGGTGCAGCTGTGTCTCGTTGGTGGCAGAAGCCGCAAGGAAAGCTGGAACCCAAAGTCCTGGCCCCAGCAAACAGCGAACAGCCCCAACAAGCAGTAAGGAAAAGCGCCACACACTGTGGGACTGCTGGCGTGCTTTCAAAGCGTCTCCAGGTGTAGCTGTGTCTCGTTGGCATCAGCGGTCGCAAGGAAAGCTGGGAACCATAGTGGCCCCAGTAAACAGCCCCAGCAAGCAGTAAGGAAAAGCATCCCACGCAGCGGGAATGCTAGCGGGCTTTTATAGTGCCTCCAGGCACAGCTGTGTCTCATTGGCGGCAGCGGCTGCAAGGAAAGCCGGGACCCGTAGTCCTGGCCCCAGCAAACAGCCCCAACAAGCAGTAAGGAAAAGCGCCCAGAACACATTGTGCACCCACTGCACTTGAAGTGCAAACATGACTGCAGTCTCACCTTTTGCAGGCAGGCATTGCTATGCATGGGTTTTAAAAGCACGGCATATAAATGTTTGATGTTAAACAAGTCCTTACAGTGAAAGGGCCCTAAAAGCTATTTTCACTGCAGAAGGGTTGGCTGTTTCATAGGAAAGCATTGGGATACACCATTTTTTTTTTGTTTAAGGATAAAAAAAATGTGAAGAAACATATTACAGTATGACTGGGCCGGCTACTCCACTAGGGCGTAGGTGCTTGGCTTCACTGTTTTCTCACAGTGCGAGAAAGCCAAAACAGAAAATGGTAATAACTTTTTGTTAGTACCATTTTATGTTTGCTTTGTGCATTGCGGTTGGGAAGATCGGTGGGTGGGGCCGGTCTGCTCTTTGAGTAGGGTAAAAGAGAAGTGGTTTTCCCACTCCTGAGTGTGCAAAGACTGTTTGGTTGGCCCTCTCGGGCCTCCCAAGCCACACATGCGCACTCTGACCATCTACATGCAGGCTGCAACTTCTTCGAAGGTGCGCCAATTGCTTGATTTAGTTTCCTTTATAGATCATGAAAGCGAGCTACCCAAAAAAAATGTAGAATCTTAAACATCTATAGATCGTGATAGTTTGGGAAGCTGGTTTAATAAGCAACAACTTGAAGGCAAATCTGATGCCGATAATGCCAAGCATTACAACAAACAATTGATGGACGGAATGCTGACAATGCAGACATTCTCCCCCAGTCAAGAGATCTGGGTTAAATCCATCGTTCTTTTGCCCACTACGCCACCCCAGTTTAGACATGGCCATATGCAAATCAGTCTTGACCCTGTGCCTCATGGGAACAGTCCAGCCCGAACTGCCAAGCCATGTCTTCCCTGGACCGGAATCAAGCATCCTAGGACTGGTTTCTGGCTATCAGCCGTCATCAGCCAGGATAGCTTGACTCCAGTGGCGTAGTGAGCACGGGTCCCACGTCTGGGAATGCCCATCCCACTTAGGGCGAAAAGCGTTACAACAAACAATTGATGGACGGAATGCTGACAATGCAGACATTCTCCCCCAGTCAAGAGATCTGGGTTAAATACATCGTTCTTTTGCCCACTACGCCACCCCAGTTTAGACATGGCCATATGCAAATCAGTCTTGACCCTGTGCCTCATGGGAACAGTCCAGCCCGAACTGCCAAGCCATGTCTTCCCTGGACCGGAATCAAGCATCCTAGGACCGGTTTCTGGCTATCAGCCGTCATCAGCCAGGATAGCTTGACTCCAGTGGCGTAGTGAGCACGGGTCCCACGTCTGGGAATGCCCATCCCACTTAGGGCGAAAAGCGTTACAACAAACAATTGATGGACGGAATGCTGACAATGCAGACATTCTCCCCCAGTCAAGAGATCTGGGTTAAATCCATCGTTCTTTTGCCCACTACGCCACCCCAGTTTAGACATGGCCATATGCAAATCAGTCTTGATCCTGTGCCTCATGGGAACCGTCCAGCCCGAACTGCCAAGCCATGTCTTCCCTGGACCGGAATCAAGCATCCTAGGACCGGTTTCTGGCTATCAGCCGTCATCAGCCAGGATAGCTTGACTCCAGTGGCGTAGTGAGCACGGGTCCCACGTCTGGGAATGCCCATCCCACTTAGGGCGAAAAGCGTTACAACAAACAATTGATGGACGGAATGCTGACAATGCAGACATTCTCCCCCAGTCAAGAGATCTGGGTTAAATCCATCGTTCTTTTGCCAACTACGCCACCCCAGTTTAGACATGGCCATATGCAAATCAGTCTTGACCCTGTGCCTCATGGGAACAGTCCAGCCCGAACTGCCAAGCCATGTCTTCCCTGGACCGGAATCAAGCATCCTAGGACCGGTTTCTGGCTATCAGCCTTCATCAGCCAGGATAGCTTGACTCCAGTGGCGTAGTGAGCACGGGTCCCACGTCTGGGAATGCCCATCCCACTTAGGGCGAAAAGCGTTACAACAAACAATTGATGGACGGAATGCTGACAATGCAGACATTCTCCCCCAGTCAAGAGATCTGGGTTAAATCCATCGTTCTTTTGCCCACTACGCCACCCCAGTTTAGACATGGCCATATGCAAATCAGTCTTGACCCTGTGCCTCATGGGAACAGTCCAGCCCGAACTGCCAAGCCATGTCTTCCCTGGACCGGAATCAAGCATCCTAGGACCGGTTTCTGGCTATCAGCCGTCATCAGCCAGGATAGCTTGACTCCAGTGGCGTAGTGAGCACGGGTCCCACGTCTGGGAATGCCCATCCCACTTAGGGCGAAAAGCGTTACAACAAACAATTGATGGACGGAATGCTGACAATGCAGACATTCTCCCCCAGTCAAGAGATCTGGGTTAAATCCATCGTTCTTTTGCCCACTACGCCACCCCAGTTTAGACATGGCCATATGCAAATCAGTCTTGACCCTGTGCCTCATGGGAACAGTCCAGCCCGAACTGCCAAGCCATATCTTCCCTGGACCGGAATCAAGCATCCTAGGACCGGTTTCTGGCTATCAGCCGTCATCAGCCAGGATAGCTTGACTCCAGTGGCGTAGTGAGCACGGGTCCCACATCTGGGAATGCCCATCCCACTTAGGGCGAAAAGCGTTACAACAAACAATTGATGGACGGAATGCTGACAATGCAGACATTCTCCCCCAGTCAAGAGATCTGGGTTAAATCCATCATTCTTTTGCCCACTACGCCACCCCAGTTTAGACATGGCCATATTCAAATCAGTCTTGACCCTGTGCCTCATGGGAACAGTCCAGCCCGAACTGCCAAGCCATGTCTTCCCTGGACCGGAATCAAGCATCCTAGGACCGGTTTCTGGCTATCAGCCGTCATCAGCCAGGATAGCTTGACTCCAGTGGCGTAGTGAGCACGGGTCCCACGTCTGGGAATGCCCATCCCACTTAGGGCGAAAAGCGTTACAACAAACAATTGATGGACGGAATGCTGACAATGCAGTCATTCTCCCCCAGTCAAGAGATCTGGGTTAAATCCATCGTTCTTTTGCCCACTACGCCACCCCAGTTTAGACATGGCCATATGCAAATCAGTCTTGACCCTGTGCCTCATGGGAACAGTCCAGCCCGAACTGCCAAGCCATGTCTTCCCTGGACCGGAATCAAGCATCCTAGGACCGGTTTCTGGCTATCAGCCGTCATCAGCCAGGATAGCTTGACTCCAGTGGCGTAGTGAGCACGGGTCCAACGTCTGGGAATGCCCATCCCACTTAGGGCGAAAAGCGTTACAACAAACAATTGATGGACGGAATGCTGACAATGCAGACATTCTCCCCCAGTCAAGAGATCCATCGTTCTTTTGCCCACTACGCCACCCCAGTTTAGACATGGCCATATGCAAATCAGTCTTGACCCTGTGCCTCATGGGAACAGTCCAGCCCGAACTGCCAAGCCATGTCTTCCCTGGACCGGAATCAAGCATCCTAGGAACGGTTTCTGGATATCAGCCGTCATCAGCCAGGATAGCTTGACTCCAGTGGCGTAGTGAGCACGGGTCCCACGTCTGGGAATGCCCATCCCACTTAGGGCGAAAAGCGTTACAACAAACAATTGATGGACGGAATGCTGACAATGCAGACATTTTTCCCCAGTCAAGAGATCTGGGTTAAATCCATCGTTCTTTTGCCCACTACGCCACCCCAGTTTAGACATGGCCATATGCAAATACCCATGGGGCACAGGGTCAAGACTGATTTGCATATGGCTGGGTTCAAACTGGAATGGCACAGTGAGCAAAAAAACGATGGATTTAGGCCCAGATCTCTGTACTGGGGTGAATGTATGACATTGTTCTGCATTCTGTCCATCAAATGTTATTTCTGGATAATGCCAAGCAGACACCTAAGTCTTTTCGAAAGCGCTGGAATAAAAATAAAGATAGAGCTAAAACTAAAACACGGACTGGATCTCCACAACTGGAGACCTCTGAATATCATTACAATCTTTGTAACTGTGAGACACTTAAACAGCCTGATAGGTATCAGTATTCTGATATGGGTCCTTCTTCTTCCTTGCAGGACTCTACAGACAAGCGGTCAGAGAGAGGGTACAGGGGACCGCAGAGAAGACGAGTAAATGAAACCAAAAACGGACTCACATCTTTCCTCTGTCCTCATCATATAAAAGGAAGAGAAACTCCCACAACAAAAAGCACAATTTAAAAAGAAGAAAGTGGCAAGAATAGCTGAAAAATATGCCACAGATAATCCAAACTCTTCTTCAGGAACAAGACATGGTAGAGAACTCTTCTCGACAGTGCAGCAACGGTCACCATTTTTTACTAGACTCTTCAAGAGTTTCTGGTGGTGAAACTGACTAATGACTGTGAAGGTTGAAAGTCCAGATCAGCAGCTAAGCTCTCTTGATAGACTTTATGATTTGTATATACAAATTTAGAGTAACATACAGCGTGCTATTAAAGTAATATTCTGGCAGAATGTAATTAATGAATACGACATTCTCTTGGCTGAGACTATTTGACACCAGAGTTTGTTAATAAGGTCCAACAAGGGGAAGATATAAACATACGTTATTTGTTCCTGTTTCTGAGGAAGTTAAAGCAACATATGCTCAGAATGGGCTCTTGTACAAGCCCCCACATTATATTGCAATTAGGCTGGTGGAGGTAAAGACTCTCTTTATCATGTTATCCCTATAGGGTCTAGTCCACAGGTGCAAGCACAATACCGTATTAAACATGAAGTTAAACGCCCAGTTAGGAATATCAAGGTATGATTGAGCCTTGAGTCTTCACGATCAATAATCTGTTATTCCCTGTACCTAAATCTGATCTTTCCTATCGTATATTCTTAGACTATAGACAATTAAACAGTCACACACAGACTTTTGCTCGACAAATGTTACACAGCACTGGCTTAATAAACAATATAGTTCATTAAAAATACAAAACTACATTGGACATTTTCAATGTTTTTTTTCTGTCAAAATAGTGCACCTGAAAGCTGCAATTTGACAGTGTTCTCTCTGCTAGGTGCCCAAAGAAGGTTCTGTAGGATCCCACAAGGGGTTAAGACCAGTCCAGGTCTGTGTGTTGCCCATACTACAAGAAATTGACTCAGAAGCGTTGTCTTACGATGATAACATTTACCTTATAGATGATGATTTCAACTCACATTTGGTCAGATTGGATCATATTTTGGGGAGATTTGCTGACCATAGCTGTAAATTCATTTTTCGAAACTCTAAGATTACCTTTTTCAGTGCCCTGTTTTTGGGGGTATGGATTATCAAATGAAGGCAAAAGCCAAGCATCACATTTCTCAACTTTGGTAGAACATACATACTTGACTATGCACAACAGGTTAAACAGTTGTTTGATTTAATCCAGCCAGATGTTTCTAATAAATATTGGTCTACTGAACATACTACTATTCTCAGAAACTTACAAACAGACATGCTTGATTCTAAACACTTACATACTTGTATTAACACTAATAATGTAATCATCCGCATAATTGCAGATTCAAGTGGTTACACATATGTTTTATTTGAGGAAGGCGAAACAGTGCAAATGTTTTATAAATTGTATTGATATTCCAATGCGGAAACATATTTTGCTTCCACTGAAAAAATTCTGACTGCTGTTCAATCTGCTGTGCTAAAGAAGCATCATTTGGCCCCAGGGAAATGCATAATTGTGATGTCTCCTGTTCCGTCCTTCAAATTGGCCTCTAGCTTTGGTGATGTGCGGCATATTTGAAATCCGATGGCATTGGAATATACCCAGACCTCTGCCGCTCAGACAAAGTACTGTCCTGTATCAATCTTGTCTTCTTGCCCATAGCAGAACTGCTCCTCATGAAGGATGTGTATAATTTGCCTAGAGGAACCTTAGACCACTCCCTGGTAGTTGTCTATGTGGAGGGGACAGGGGCGCAAACCTGAGTGTCACCCAATTTGGTAGCTTAACGCATGGTGCCTGGTTGACACAATGGGTTTACACATTTCCAGAGCTGAGTGCCTTCCTTGAATTAAACCAGGGGTCAGTTGAATCTCCTGGGCTCCCCTAGGCAGCTTGGAAGGCTTCTATGCAAGATATCACACATTCCACCTTAAAACATGGCAAAGACATGCTCAGCAGTAGATAATGGAGCTGGAGTACAATATTGCCTGACTAGAGAGAGACTCAGGGGAGGATGAAACAGAGAGGTGCAAGGTAGAGATTGGCACAACATTGCTGTGACAGCTCTGCCTCAATGAGGTGTGCCTATGTTGGATTATATCCAGTAATCAAATACACCTGTGGGGGTCACAAATACATCAAAGTCCTCTATTGACAGGCGACTGATGGGGTGGGGCAAAGGGTGATCTCAGGCCTCATGAACCTGGCCCATGTTACAATTACGGATGATCAGGTCATTGCAAATGTCTTTGCTGAGTATTACCGAACTCTCTGCACAAGATAGGAGACCTTTGAGGGAGTAGTCCGCGCCTTTCATTGCGGACATACAAAGGAGGCTCTCAATGACATGAACCCAGGCATGACAGCAGTGCCAGATGGGCTTCTGAGCGAATAATTGAAAATTCTAGACATCCCTACTGACTCCCTTCCTGGCCATGTGCTATGAGGCCTTTGCTTTCCAGAGAGGTAGCACTAACCACAGTAGTGGTTCTGCGTAAGGCAATGCGCTCCCCTAAAGACTGATCCTCGTATAGCCCAAACTGAAACTCTATGCTAAGGTTTTGACAACTAGGCTTCTGAAAGGTTTACCTGTGCCACAGTTTCATGCTCCAGCAAACACCATACACTGCATCCATTGGGTGCATGCGGCCCTGGCATACCGGTATCAGCTCACCAGCCCATTTGCACTCTTTGATTTAAAAAAGGCCTTTCATTCCCTTGATTTTGACTTCCTTTGGGATGTGCCTGGACTTCTGCCCCTGAGTTTTATAATGTGTGAGCATGCTGTACAACTCCCCAGGGGTGCAGGTGTGCTTAAAGGGGATCTTGTCTCATGCATTTCCTATCCAGCGAGGTACAAGGCAGGTGTTCTAAATGTCCCCCACTATTTGCTCTGGCGATGGAACAAGTTTATTTGCATAGTTACCTCGAACCATTACAAATTTAATACAGTAAACAATAAAAACAGAAATACACATCAATTTAAAAGAATAAGACAGCTTGTGTCAAAAACTTAGAGCAGTTAGGCAGATTTATAATAGGTTGATGCCATCAAATAAAGTGCAAAACAGATCAAAGTTCCAGCGACTTTATCCACCTCTGTCCTTGGTGGATCATTTTAAATGTGTAGATGACCAAAAACCCCATATAGATGGAGAGTAAATATGATTAAAACACACATTGCCATCTAAGATTGCATGCAAATTAGTATGGAGCTATAGGCAGATTTAGATGGGAATAATGAAAATACATCACCGATTAAAGACCAAATGAGTCATTAAAGTGCAAGGTGGGCAAGCAAGAAGCCTGGTATACCCATTTGAAATCAGGAACGAGTGGCACAGACTGTAGTTGAAGAAAGTGCAAGCTGAGCAGGATTTGAAGTGCCAAAGCACAGGCTCCTTACAAGCGGGGGGAGAACAATTTAGAGAGCAAAGCAGATAGCTATGGTACTGTTGGACCATCAACCATTGAGGTGGGTGGTCCCATGTTGCTGGAACAGTACAGATGGTTCATTAAGGTGCAGATTGAACAGGCCATCCTTTGATCAAAAGTTAACCAATCATAGGAAAAAGCCATATTGCAAACAAATCAATAGGGTGCAAGATAGGCAAATTCAAAGTACAAGTATACATCTTCTTCACATACAATATAGGAAAGCTGCATTGCTTTAGAACCATTTGCCCTTGATGAGACCCATTAGTTAGTGTGGCTGTGCTTTGAATTAGTAGGTGAGTTGAGGTAGGATGAGCCCTAGAACCGGCTGTGAAGCGTACAAATTATGTCTCCCATAGCCATGTGCATGTTGGGGCTGCAGCTGCACAACATTGTGGTGTTAAATGCTGAGCAGTCCCATGTTGACATTTTCTTTTCCACTTTTATGAGATATTTTACCAGCTGGAAGTTCAGCTAAAGGTCCCCAGACAAAAAGCAGGCCAACACAGAGTGTCATGCTTTCTAACTTTGGGGCATGGGAGTTGTAGGTATTTAGCTTCTGCATCAGGTCAGCCAAAAAGAGGTTAACCTGGGGGGGTACAAGAACACACCCTTGTTTCAGCCCTTTATTTGTTGGTATTTGTCTGGAGAGGTGTTTCCAGTGCCCAACTCGACCTCAACCCACGTTTCCGTGTGAAGAGAATAAGCATATACGATAAGACCTGCGGGATGTTCCAGCGGGCCAGTTTGCTCTAAGGATTCTCTCTGTCGACATGATTGAACACTGCCCTGTAGTCAATAAAGAAAAGGTGCAGAGGCATTCTGGAGCCTTTTGCTGCATGGATGAGGAGGGATATGGCTAGGATGTTGGTTGTCATGCCTGTCAGTTTCGAAAACCATGTCTGGTTGAGCAGGATTATGTAATTATCAGAGGCCCAAGATGTTAATTCATCAAGCAATGTCCCTTCAAAGAATTTAGCCTCATTTTCGATGAGGATCACCAGTCAATAGTTTTTTGCCAAGGATTTATCCCCAATCTTGAAGATGGGCCAGATTATGGAGCCTCTCCATGAGGCTGCCAGCATGCCCACAAGACAAATTTGGAAAAAGACTGAGCCCAGTTCTTTCACCCAATGCTCTGCTTCTTGCTAGTTAAGAGTGGGGTGGATGGCATTGGGGCCTGGAGGCCCCTCTCTTCTGCCCTTTGCGATTAGATGTCTGATTGATTTAATGTGTGATGATTTTAAAGCATTATTTTTGCCTGCTGTAAATTGAGACAAAGCTGGAGTCAAACTAGCTGCCTTTGGATGGGTGTCATTGGAAGTTGCTAACAGACTTCCGGCTAATGCTTGGCAAAGGGCACTTCTGGCTGATTGCTGGCTGAAGTGGTCACCAAGAAATGTTGCCCAGGTTTCCTCGGGTATGTGAGAAGTGATGCCTCTGTGGTCTGGGCACAATAGCTTATTGGCCATCGCCCAGAAACATGCGCTGTCATTGTGCTTTATAATTTGAGACAGTTTTGCCCATAGCTCTTCTTCCTGGGACCTTTTTGTGGCCCACTTTAACTTCTTACGCAAGGTTTTGTGTGGTCTTAGTGTTGTTTGGAAACCAGTATCCCCCAGTTTGTGGTGTAACTGCCTTTTTGAGATGCTTCAGTTGTGTTAATTGGGCCAGGGGTATGCTGCACTGTTGCCAAGTGTATTTGGAATGGGCCCTTGTTTTAAGATGAATGGGGAATGTAGCTGCCAGCCCTTTGGTGTAACACTTTCATGCTTTATAGGTGCAGTTAGATGTTACCAGTGAAACTTTTAGCAGTTACTTTGCTTATACTGACAGGCCCTCTATGGTGGATTGTGAATACTTAATTCTCTTGTAGTTAACATTGAACACAGACCCAGGTACCTTTGCTGTGAGACTATGTGCAGGTGGAGTATCGAAAAAGGATGCCTCTTGTAGGAGGTGATCATTGTCTGCTTTGTTCCCTAGGTGGAATGATTGGACCAAGTGGAGCAGTGATAGGGTAACGAAGGTGTAATTTAATGTCGAGTTGGAAGTGGTGTAGTGGAATGAGGCCGTCGGTGGGTTGCCCTCTGTGACCCTGCCGTTGGGGGCCCTGAAGCTGAGGTGTTCTAAATCATGTAATAATTGCCTTGCTCCGGCACCTCCCAGTATGAGTATTGGGCTAACACAGAGACATCTGAGGAGGAGTCCAGAAGGTGCAAGTTAAAGTCACCTGAAAGGATGAAGTTAGAAGTTTTCCTCCTCGATGCACCTCAGAAACTGCTTCACAAGCTGACGTGAGGCCTTCGGTCTACTTTTGGGGTAGAAGTAAGCATTGATGATTACCACCTTTGTTTGGATGTTGTGATTGGGGATAGTGATCTTGATTGCGATGATTGCTTGTGACTTAGAGTGCAATGCCCGCTCTGAGACTACACTTGATATTGAGACATAAATTGCCAGGCCACCTATTAAGTGGCTGTAGTTTGCTCCTTTGACAGCTGAAGTGAGGAAATTAGTGAATCCCTGTAAGTGAAATGGTTCAGCGAGCCATGTCTTCTCAGAAAGATGATGTTAAAGGACTGGACATACTGGAAGAATTTGGGGTCAGTTATTTTGCTACACGGCCATTGGCATTCCAAGAACAAAAGCGTAGGAGGCCTTCGTTGTCTTTGGAGAATGCATCATAATCCAAGTTTTGTCATTGATTACAAGATGACCAGTTTATTGTTCTTGAGATCCACCTCAAGTCGTGGTCCTGTAGTCCAGATGTGATTGGATATTGACCTTGCTAGTCATTGAATGCTATCTTCTTCCTTGGTTAATGCCCCAAAGCCCCCTTGAGCACAGAGTAAGTGACTTTTTGTGGCCATATGGCCACCCACGTTCGATCTGGGAGAAGCAGAGGTGGAAGGTAGCCAGGTTTATGATACAGGGTAAGCTTTATTACCCATTACTTGACAGTAAACCATTCTGTCAACACTTTCTGGGCCATTGTGGATGTTCTCCATGTGGCCTTGGTAGCTTTACTCTTTGGGAGGTCCTCGGTACAGACACATTCTATTGACGTAAGGTCTGTTGACCTTAAGTCAGCTAGATTCAAGACTGATAAAAATAACAGTAGGATGTTGATCCTATTCAATACATCACATTTTTCCTTGGATTTGTACTCTGGTAGGAGAAATACTGTATGTGTGCCATCTGGCGGGTCAGACGTTACCTGTGTTGAATATTTGGTTCTCCTGGGGTAGTGAGTGATTAGTCTTTGATCTTCTAACAGGGTTTGCCACCTCTCCCTTGACTGGCTAGTGCCAGCCATTGGAGAGGTAGGGCAAGAAGATACTGTCCTGATTTGGGCCTGCTCAGTGTTGAACCTGACTCTGACGTAGTAACACCTATTGCTAAGGCGGGGTTGTTGCCAGAGATATTTTGCTGAGTGCTACCTGAGAGAACATTGACCAGAGGTGTTGCCCTGTATTCAGGGACATAAATGCATCTGCGGTGCTGCGACTTGCGATGCGGACCTTGCAGAGAAAATTATTGCTTATTCAGGCTTCAATATTCTACTCCTCGTGCCTTTAATCTTTATCGGTAACTCAGTATTGGAACAGAATTGCTCCACCAGGATGTAGTGACTACAATGCCCTTCGCTAGCACAGGACTTGAGGTGGTTATCCCCTGCTGGTGTGCCTTTCTCAATGTTGGAACAGAATTGCTCCTCCAGGACTTAGTTACTTTGGTGCACTTCGCTGGTACCAAAGGTAAGTTGGTTATCTGCTGCTAGTGTATCCTGCGATTGAGATGACAATTCATGATGTGCCATCTCCGTTTGTCTGGTCGCTGATGTAAATAGAGGATAGAGGCCTATCTGGTTTGGTGCAGCATTGTTTTATTTCCAACCTTCCCTCCTTTGAGACCGTGTGTGTTTAGCATTGACTTTTGAATACGGGGTAGTGTCGGTTTGAGATCCAGCTTAATGGTAGCTGCCTGCTGCTCTGATGAGGGCAGAGGCAGTGCTCCTCAAAGTGTTCTGCTTGTGTTATGTGATTGGCTGCTCTAAGCTGAAGTTGTTGGTATGTCAGGTTCCTGCAAACTTTTGTCTGCGTTTAAAGGTGGTAATGCAGCACGGAACCTGGTGGGGCCCATAACACCAACATTCACACTTCACTGGCCTGCACTTACAGGACAGATGAATGTTCCAAGCGCTGACATGAGAGGAATACCTTATAACCTATAGACAAAAATGTATTTACACATTTATACACTAATATCCTTACCCCCTTCAGATCTCAATCCTAAACATCAAGATACTCCTCCCACGTGATCAATAGATCATTTAGTTGGATTAGTATCTTGATCTTTACCTTCCTCAATAAACAACAATACTCATTTTCTTGTTAATCAATATTCGTTTATCTAATTAGCGCAATAATTTAGTTCCATCAAATACATTTATTAGATTTTACGCAAATCACAAAACACCATATTTACCTAATCTGGCTATTTGTCGTCCTCTAAGTCATCAAATTTAGTCGTCAATCAGTCGGATTTCAAAAGTTCTTCATGCAGCACGCTACAGTCCCCAGAATGGACAAGGACCAGAGACGTGCAAGCATCTATTAGTGCCCATTGATTTTAGGAAGTCCTCAATTCATCAAAGAAATGGGCAGCAATTCAGTCTGTCAAAGATTCAGGAACGCAGCCGTCACGTAGCGTCACCGTTGTCTCCGTCAGCAAAAGGAAAAAGACTCCTTGTTGAAAGGATTGCCACATCATGAGGTACAAACACTTTCACAGGATATCCCATCACGATTCCTTCACTCTGTTCCAAACTCCGACAGGTAGCAGCCACTGCTTTCAAGCACCCAGGTAAGGCTACAGCTACTGGGTCTAGCATTGATGAAAAGTGTGCAATTGGTCTCCTCAGCTCTCCATGTTTCTGTATTAATACAGAAAGTGCACATCCATTTCTCTGAATGCAATACAACTCAAACTCCTTCTCATAATCATTCCTAATGCCGGCGCTTCACACAAACAATCTCTCAATTGTTTAAATGCTGCCAATTCCTCTTTGTTCAAATCAATGGGATCTCTCACATCACTTCTTGCCAAGCTTACCAAGGGCTTTGCAATCAGGGAAAAATTGCTTATCCACTGGCGACAGTATCCAACCATTCCAAGAAACATTCTCACCTCTCTGTGCATCATGGGAGCTCTCATTCCTTTTATGATCCTGATTCTGTCTATTGTTATCTTTCTCAGACCCTTTTCGATATTGCGGCCTAAATAATGTACTTCTTTTTGGCAAAATTGTAGTTTTGATGGTGACACTTTAAGTCCTCCATCAGCCAGATGATTCAGCAGGGCTATAGTGTCCATTACACAAGCTTCACGAGTCTTCGATGCCACAAGAAGGTCATCGATACATTGTACTAACACTGAATTCAGTTCTTTGGGTAATTCATCAGGGTTAAATACAGCATCAGCTTCAGTAACCTCAGTTTCCCTGTTTGCCATAGTCATTTTATACAGCACATCTTCATCAGGGGTCTCAAATGCTATACCATCAGGGGTACAGAAAATTGTGCAATTCATTTAGCACAGCAAATCCCTACCTAACAAATTCACATTTCAGAGAATTTCCCTATGCAAACTTTCCCTGGTTCTGTAAGATAAGTTTTAATCAGTCTGTTGGATACACCAACTACTTAGATCGTTTCATCCGAGAGATGAAGATTCTTAACATCAGCTGACCTAACAGTTGATCGAGTAGCACCAGTATCGACTAGGAAAGTAATATTTTCATTATTTATATTCCCATCCATAAATGGTGTGGTATACTTCTAGTGTTGTGCAAAGTACGCACTCTTCTTCCTCCCTTCGGCACCGTCAATAACCCTCTTCTGAATCGCTCTCATCGCGTTGTAGCCAATACTGCGAAACAGCGCTAGCGCGTGGCAGCTTAGTTACTTGTTCTTCGTTGTAGAATCCTGTCTCATTACTGTATTTCTGTGAGTTTTTGCTTTGTGGAAAAGGCGGTTTTGGCTCCTGATTCTGTTGGGTAACAACCTGCTGCTGTCGCTGCGGTTGACCACTCCCCTCATTCTGCACCTGTGGATTCAATGATGCATTTTCATTATTAGTACTTGGGGGAAATTTACACTCGGATTTCCAATGCCCTACTCTACCGCAATTATGACATGGGAATTTCTTTTTAGCTTCTTCTATATTAAAATTTCCCTTACCTTTCCCAGGAATGAATTTTGATCTGGGTCCTGTATTATTCGCTTGTTCCGCTAACTGAGCTTCCTGTCTCTCTGCCACTTTTACTTGTGCCCACATAGCTTTCTCTTTTAATTTACGCTGTTTTGCTTCAATCTCATCACTGAAATATTTTGCATGTCTCAATACTTCATCTATTTTCTTGTTTTGCCAATCTACAGTAAGTTGTTTGATCATTTCACTAATTTCTGGAAGTAAACCATATACAAATCTGTATACAAAATGACTCAAATCCTTTTCGCTCAAATTTTCATCACCACTGAACTGTTTAAAGGCCAAAATCAACCTTTCGTAATATACATGTCCCGACTCCTTACTTTCCTGATGAGTCCTGTCAATTTTTACCCAATCAGTTTCTTTGGGAGGTACTTTATTTTTCAGAAAGGCAATAACCTGTTCATATTTCTTCATTACCTCAGGGTCAGGTACTCCTGTCTTTCGATCCCTAGGGTATTCTTGTGTAGGCCAAATAATCATCAATTTATACTCTGTCCATAAATCTGCTGGTACTATTATGTCAAATAAACAATTCAGATCAATCCATAATACTTTAGATAATTTCACAAATCTGTCCACTTGCCTATACCACTCGACAGGCTTTTCGTGTAGTCGAGGGAAATCATTGGTAAATGACAAAATATCCTGTCTAGTCCATGGAACATGTACATATCCTCCTCCTGGAATTTCTCTCATGGGGCATTTTGTTACTACCTTTTCCTTTTCTCTAACAGGGAACGCTGCAAATGTTTTATCTGAGGTATCATCTCGTTTTCGGTACCACCTGCTTCTCCATTTATCCACATCTCCCCATTTTCTCAACAAAAAAACAAAAAAATGATCTCCTTAATCTGACTTATTCGTCCTGTGGTATTCAAATTTTCAATATCTTTTTCAGTAAAATCTATTCGATATGGTTTTTGTAAAGCCTTCACCCTTTCAATAACTATACCCATTTCATTTGCTACTTCTAATCTTTCATGCAGATTTTTTGCTCTCCATGTTACGCTTTTGCACAGAAACAGTAATTCATCATCCTGATAAGTTTTTAACTTCTCTGTGGGGATAGTTCCTACTATTAACTCTTCTTGTACCATTCGTAATTTTGCCACATCTATTGATTGGGATTCGTCTTTTCTCTGCAAGCTTCTCAACCATTCGCTTAATTCTTCTGAAGATGGGCCTACTGGTTTCTCTACATTACTTCGTTCTAAGTCCCTCTGAGTTTCTGATACTGATTCCATTGTTATTGTATGTCTTTCTGCTATATTTGGACCTATGAATGGGTTATTCGAAACGTTTGGCCCGATCATTGTCTGTCTCCATGGATTTTCATTTAGGCTCTGCTTTGGCTTTTCAGTCTGTTTATTACTATTATAGGGAACTGTTAAACAATGTTCACTATCTTTCTGTTTATCAAAAATATGCATCACAGGGCCTATAGTCACTGGAACAGTTACAGCTTCTAAATTTTTTGTCAATTCTCTTATCTTTTCAGTTAATTCCAAAGTTGTTTTTGCTAATTCTGCTGAATTTACGCCACTCATTTTATCATCTGATTTTCTCTCTATCTCTCTGATGGAATTATTTTTCCCTAATTCTTGGGGGAACGGGTTCAATCTTAATGATTCGCAGAGTTTCTCTCATTGGGGCACTTGGTGTCAACATTTCAGATTCTGGTTGATATGGAGGTGGATTTTTATCAAACATGTCATCAAGAACATCATCCTCCAATTCATGCACTCCATACCCTCTTGAGTCTATATTATGTCTCTTTTCCGTACATTTTCCACCTCCAATTTTTTCAGCAGTTCTCACAGGAAACAGACCTTCAGTCATACTTGCATTCCGCCACCTTCTCATTCTCTGATTATTAGTGTCATGCCCGTATCTACCAAACATGTACTTATACCTTCCGCCACTCCTCTGTCTCTCTCTGTCATGCATCTCATCTTCCCATTCTGTCAGTGCTTCAAACTGTGTCGGTCTAGGTCTTCATTCTAGATTCATCATTTTCTCTCTCAAATTTCTCGAAAACGATAAATTAAATGAACCATGCTCTGGAAATGCTAAGACTCCGTCGTTCTTGGTGTATTTTACCCAATTGTCTAACCAAATACAAGTATGATATCCGTATTTCGCAACCATCAAGGATGCGGGGGTTTTTGGTGGGGGAAGTAATTGTCCTTCCCTAGTCACAATCGGTTTGTCCTTTTTAAACCACTTCTTGATTTTCCCAAACCAGGACTTTTTCTCCTTTTCAGGTGGATCGTAATACATCATTTTGTCTTTCGTGTAACGCTAGTCTTTTCCTTACGACTGTTCTGTTATTTTAACCAATCGTAGCCTGACTCACACTAACGCACCAATCCAGAGCATCTACGTCACTTCTGCAATTCTCCAATCCCAGTGCGTCTCACACTTGCACACCAATCAGCAGCGTCTACGTCACCCTGTACTTCTCCACTCCTAGTGCGTAATAAACTAGCACATTAATCAGGGGCGTCTACGTTTCTCACTGACTAGCCAATCCCAGCGCGGCTTTTCTGACGTCAACTTTTCTCGCTGTCGCAGCTCCTGCCCCTACCAACCCCTCCTTTACAAAATTCCCTCGATAAGCTTTTTTCGTTCTTCAAATTCACAAATCTGTTAGTAACGACATAAAAACGGCACCATTGTTCGCTTCGCTAACCAGAGAATAGTAAATGACCTCTCTCACAAGAATTCCGTCTTTCGCGAGAGCAGCGCTTACCTCTGCCCTACTACGGAATCATTACTTCCGTTGATAAAGTAGCACATCCCTCTACTTCACCATCCTAGCAAGTATCAGCTAACCGATTCTCCAGAATTAAGACACCTAGTTGGAGACCCAATGCTGCTGAGAAATAAAACCAGTTTCGCGATTAACCCGAATGCCTTTTCATTCACGCACTTTCACACGGAAAAATGTAGTTCATTCACGCAGAATTCTGTCTTTCCCGAGAACAGCGAATATTCTGTCCTACTACAGAATTCTAACACTCGTTAATAAGGTAGCACTTTCCTCTACCTTATCCTTCTAGCAAGCTTAGGGAACACCTATTACCTTTCCAGTGATAAGCGTTATCAGAGCTCCTTCCGGGCTCCTAGTACCTAAGACCAAAATTTCACAGGTGACCTTCGCTACCATACACTTCTTTAATACAGGAAATGTCTCTAATGGCAACACACAGCGATGTTACCGAATCAAACCCAGACAATGCGTTGTGCAACTCGAATCGTCACATGTTTCTCCTGTGCACCTACAGGGTAACAACAATTCCGTCTTTCCTGAGAGCAGCGCTTACCTCTGCTCTACTACAGAACCGTTACAACTTCCGACTTCCTACATCCCAGAAGCCATGCAAATAACATAGAACCTGACGCGACTCAACATAGAGTGTTAATACATAAACCAATACCAATCAATAATAAAAAATCGATAAGCAATGTACAAGCAATAATCACCAAACCAAAACAATAAAAACCATCATCTTGCTACCAGAAAAACTGATGCAGCGCGGAACCTGGGTAACGGGAATCAGGACAAAACCCCGTACCAAAGATCCTCCCTTCGTCACAGACTAAATATCACATTAACACATTCACTCCTACAATCATTGGTGGGGCCCATAACACCAACATTCACACTTCACTTCTCACTGGCCTGCACTTGCTGGAGAGATGAATGTTCCAAGCGCTGACATGAGAGGAATACCTTATAACCTACAGAGAGAAATGTATTTCGCTAATATCTTTACCCCCTTAAGATCTCAATCCTAAACATCAAAATACTCCTCCCACGTGATCAATGGATCATTTAGTTGGATTAGCTAAAACACTTTAATATCTTGATCTTTACCTCCCTCAATAAACGACAAAACGCATTTTCTTGTTAATCAATATTCATTTATCTAATTAGCGCACAAATTTAGTTCCATCTAATAAATTTATTAGATTTTACGCATATCACAAAACACCATATTTACCTAATCTGGCTATTTGTCATCCTCTAAGTCATCAAATGTAGTCGTCAATCAATCGGATTTCGAAAGTTCTTCATGCAGCAGGCTACAGTCCCCAGAACGGACAAGGACCAGAGACGTGCAAGCATTTATCAGTGCCCATAGATTTTAGGAAGTCCTCAATTCATCAAAGAAATGGGCAGCAATTCAGTCTGTCAAAGATTCAGGAACGCAGCCGGCACGTAGCGTCACCATAGTCTCCGTCAGCAAAAGGAAAAAGATATAAGATTTTTTTTTCTCTATTCTACCGTCATTTTTATAATAAAGTAAAGCCAAAGATGATACATTTTACAAAATTTGGGCTTATTCCATTGGTCGGTTGGGATCGTCCTGTGAGGTTTCACACAGTTCAGAGGTTATGTCATTATACATGATCAATCCGGTTCCTTATGTCTGTCCATTGTTAGTATACTTGGCGGGCTTCCCATCGTGACCTTGCTTGGGTACAACAAGAGTAGGGTTATGTCGAGGCCATAGAAACGTGTTGTAGCGCAGGCGCACTTCACCCGGAACCTCGTGGAATGGTGGCCATCACGTCAGACTACGTCGGCGGCCATCTTAACTTTAGGCACAAAGGACAACTTAAGCACAACAAACACAAAAGAGTAATTATTACATAGTAATAATGAATAAAATGTTAAACTCTCACTAATTCCCCTATGTGCTTGTGTTGTAAATTAAAGCAGAATGTGATTAAGCATTTACTGAAAACATTAATGCTCTCCCTTTAGATCATGTTTTCTTCGTTATGTTGACCGAAGTTCGGACTCCATTTTGTATTTTCATGCTGCCACGTGTTCGCCACGAGGAGAGTCCGACCTCTGTGTTAGTTGCTCTTGTAATCTGCCTAGTAACAGTTTATAAATAGCTCTCTTGTCCATCTGGCGCATGCCCAGACTTGACCACATCTGTTATAATTAGCTTTGCTTGACCATGTGTTTTCGCGGGCTCAAGGGGTGTGTTGGCTCCGCCCATGTATTGATTCAGTATCGAGAATGGCCATAAATGGTAATGTTCTTCGGCCTCATGTTGTATCCACCCACTTATGAGCCCCTCTGTTGTGTATAAAAGGGGACTATGTACTCAAGTTCTTTGTGCTACTCCATGCAATACTGAAGAGTGTTGTGTGGATTGTAGGACCACCCTTAAGGGTTAATAAACGTTGTTTTTGTACTTTGCAGTTTCCGTGCCAACTTCCTTATAGATTCCGTTACAGAAGAGCGAACCCTTGTGCCTTGCGGGCCTAGCTGGGGCCTGTATTCATCAATTGGCGCCCGTCACGTGGGGCTCATCGGCGACTCGGATGCTCGAAGGACTGGTCGCGACGAAGGTGAGGAGTTTGGCCGGGGACGTGATCACTGCCAGCGGCGTCTTAGCCCTGGCATCCCGAGGTTTTTCTTCCTTCCCTTCCGAGCTGACCGTCTGGGTGGCGCCGGTCATCGACTGAGACCTCTTCTGTCGGTCCTGCCGTGAGAGCCGTTTGGGCGATTGTGGAGCTTGGCAGTTGGAACCTGGACTCTTGATTGGTAAGAACCGTTGTACGGTACTTGCTCCGAGTTTTTGAAGCCTGGGTTGGCTATTTGAGTTTGATTGATGATGACTAGTCATATTTTGAATTTGTCTTTGTGAAAATATATGCGTTGCAACACATATAGGCAGGTAATGTGGAGAAATTTCTCCGGAGCTGTGTAAACTTTGAACGGCGCAACGATTAAGTGCCATTTTTCTTTATAATATTGCATATTTTGCATTATTGCTAGCATGTCTGCTTTTAGCGCACTCCGTAAGTGGTGTTGCTGCTTTGGAAACCGGTTGAACCTCGAGGAATCTGCTCCAGCTCCCCCAGAGGGGACTCCTAATAGGGATATGTACGTGAAGCATGGTCTTTCTTCCATAATGTACAGCAAGCTATGGAGGAAATACACGAAGAAGGATCCTGAGTTGCGATGGCCTTTGTATGGATCGTTTGATATACGTAAGATTGAGTATGTGGAACAGTGTATGTGTAAGCGACGTGCTCGTCAGGATATGTTTGAGTGTGTGCGATTATGGGTGAAGGAAGTGCGTGAGCGAGAGAAGCGTGAGAAAGCGCTGTTTGATAAGGAACAACGGAAGAATGATCATGTGCGAGCGCAGGAAGCGAAGCGTCGGGAGGACAAAGAGCAAACGGACAGACAAGAGAAAGAGCGTAGGCTCCAAGTTTCGGGTCAATATGTTGTTCGCCAGCCACTTTATCCTGTCCTTAATAATCCTGATGATGATTTTTATTTGCTAGATCGCTCTCCGCCCCCTTATGTTGGCGCATCTGCTCCACGGCCGCAAGATTCTGGCCCGGCTTCGGGTAAGGTAGACACACGGTCCATGTTATCGGCCGAGAACATGGCTGAGCTTCGGAAACTTTCCCTCCGTGCACTTAAGGGCAAGATGTCTAGGGAGGAGTTGTTCCATACTTGGGGGTCGTGGCAAGATAGAGAGAGGGTGTATTTTCTGTCTCATTTTGCTGAGGAAGTAATTGCTGCTTTCCGAAAATATTCTAGTGTCCTTGAGCCTGACGAAGTGTCTTCGGATGCCGGAGCATTACGTAACGGTGTTTTTTCTCCCCCTAAGGCTCCAGAGGCGGCTCGGCGGCTGTTCGCCTTACGGGACAAGGTGCTGGCCCTTAGAGAGAAAGCACGCCAACAAACGGAGGAGGAGAAGCAGTTGGATTCGTTTGCGACAGGGGGCCACCCATCCACCTCCCAGTCAGATAAGGATAACGTAGTGCATGCTAAACCAATGCGAGAGGCGGCGCCTTTGTATGTTCCTCCTAAAGGAGCGGGGACTAGCTCGGACATTAACTCCGCCGATGCTAGGGGATATTTTGTGTATAATTGGGTTTACACTCCATGGCATAGGGCCGATGTTATGGCATTAAAGAATGCGTTGCCTGACCCCCGCAAGAATCCAGCGGCCTTCTATGAAGAAGTCGAGGGGGCCTTGAATTCTTGCATTATGACCTTAGCAGATATAGACCTGTTCTTTGGCCTTATTCTACCGCCGGACACGTGGCGGTCTGTCCGAAAGGTAGATGACTCGGTTGCCTTCAAGGCCCGATGGTCTGAGCTTGAGGACGAAGACAGGGAGAGGAAGCCCGCACAGAAACCACCCCAGAATATTTTAGATCTCCCTGCGGCTATTGTGGCTAAGTTGAAAACAATTATCCCCCCTAAAAAGATTGACTGGAATATGTTAGCTGCATGTAAGCAGAAAATTGACGAGTCAGTTGCGGATTTCTTCACGCGCTTTGAAGAAACGTTTCATGACTTTAGTGGCCAGTCGCTTACTGACGAAACGGGCCGCCACCTTTTTGCGGACAAATATGTGGCTAATCTGCTACCGGCAGTTGCGGCCCGGTTAAAAGCGAGTGAGAGTTCTTGGTCCTCCGCGACACCGACGGCCCTTCTGACCATCGCTCAGTATTATGAGCGTCAGGAGCATGAGGCGAAGGGCCAGGAGGAGAAGAAATCGAAAGATCTCAAAACCAAGGTGATGTTAGCACAAGTATATGGCCCGCCCCGCCGGGGTAATAATAATAGAGGAAGGGGCGGATCTTATGGTTCCCCTTCGGGCCGATCTGATTTGAATAGGAACCAGTGTGCGTACTGCAAGCAGTTGGGCCATTGGGCCAGGGATTGCCCAGTGTTGCGTGCTTCGCGTCAGGGGCATACTCCGGGTGGCCCGAGAGGTAGAGGGGGCTCCTCGAACTTTAGAGGGAATTCTAGCGATAATGTCCGTTTCGATACTGCCGGGCAGCACCGAGATAGCTCAAATGTTTTCGATCGCCAGCACCAGTATCATGTATCGGACATCGATCGCTCGGGATATCACGATTCTCAGCATGCATAGGAATGCGTTGGATGGGGGTCCGAATCAGTTGAGGTGCCGGTCGATCAGACGGGTCCTTATGTATCGGCTGAGGTTTTAGGTTCTACTGATCAGTTCCTAGTGGATACAGGAGCGACACGTAGTGCATTGTCTAGGTACTTGGTTCCGGGGGCTCCCCCATCCGGCTCAATGGTTACATCGGTAGGGTTTGACGGTACACTCTCCCGAAGCCCTCTTTCACAGCCCCTTACATTTAAGGTTGATTGTTTTTCTGCGCCCTGTCCGTTTTTGCTTGCCCCGTATACACCGGATAACATTATGGGTCTTGATATGTTAAAGCACTTTAGGGCCACAATCCGCTGTTCCCCTGAGGGTGTGAGGGTGATCTTAAATGACAACTACCCCCGGTCTGGGCGGATGTGTACGATATCAGAGGATGCGTTGTTGGCTACCCTCCCCCGAGCTTTATGGGCGACTTCGGACACGGATGTGGGACAAATGGTGATTCCTCCGGTCCGCATTAGTGTCCAGGAGGGGGCGGTGTTACCACGCCTCCCGCAGTATCGTATTTCCCAGGAGGGCGAGGAAGCTCTCATACAGATTGTGCAAGATTTGATCACAGTAGGAGTAGTGGAAGAAGTTCCCTATAATATCTGTAACAGTCCGATTCTCCCTATTCTGAAAAAGGACACGGATGCAAGGGTCTATCGGTTCATAATTGATTTGAGGGAGGTGAACAAGATCGTGATACCTCAGTACCCGGTGGTTTCCGATATCACGACGTTGCTTACCCTGGTCCCGCCTACGGCGACCACGTTCTCAGTGATTGATTTGAAAAATGCCTTCTTTTCTATTCCCATTCACCCTGATAGCCGATTTCTTTTTGGGTTCACATTAAACAATAGATCTTATCGTTTTTGTAGAATTCCCCAGGGCTACACAGAAAGCCCTAGTATTTACAGTCAGGCTTTGAAGCGACAGTTGGATTCCTTCGTTTTACTCGAGGGGGTCGCCCTCATTCAATATGTCGATGACATCTTGTTGGCGGCTGACACCCTGGAGTTGTGTGAGAAGAGCACGTTATCCCTACTTTCCTTTTTAGCGTCCCACAATCATAAAGTATCTCGGAAGAAATTGCAATTCTGTAGACCAAAGGTGACTTATTTAGGTCACCTTTTGTCTAAGGAGGGGCGTGCACTCACACCAGATCGTATCCAAGTAATTTTGGACACACCAAGACCATCCACGCAGAAGGATGTGCGTGCATTTTTGGGCCTTGTTTCTTTTTGTAGACAGTGGATATTGGGGTTTTCACACATAGCTAAGCCATTACTAGCTCCCTTGACAAAAGCCACGCCTATCCCAATCCCTTGGTCAGATGAGTGTGATGCTGCTTTTCAGCAACTACGACAGGCCCTCTGTTCAGCACCAGTGTTAGGGACCCCTGATTATGCAAAACCCTTTTCGTTGTATGTGCATGAGAAAGATGGATGTGCATTATCAGTTTTAGTACAGATGCATGGTGATAAGCAACGCCCTTGTGCATACTTTTCGGCTGTACTTGATCCTGTCGCCCAAGCATTACCAGGGTGTTTTCGCTCGGTTGCGGCGACAGCTGTGTCAATACGGCAGAGTGAAGGAATTGTGTTATCCCATAAGCTGTTGGTGTTAGTTCCCCAAGCTGTTGATGCCCTGCTTAATCAAACAAAGACGCAGCATTTGACCAGTGCCCGCTTAACGGGATATGAGCTGACGCTTTTGGCTCCTCATATTACGTTGAAAAGGTGCGTGACATTAAACCCGGCCACATTGTTGCCATACCCCGAGACCCAGCCTGAGGCGCAGAAAGCGCATGATTGTATTCTTGTGACTGAGGAACAAACAAAGGGTCGTATTGATCTCCAGGATACGCCCTTTCCAGATGTAGATGGAGAACTGTGGGTAGATGGATCATGCCTGAAGCTACCAGATGGTACGACTTCAGCAGCGTATGCAATTACCACATTACAAACGATAGTGGAGACAGCACGCATACCACAGAAATCAGCTCAAGCAGCGGAACTGATAGCATTAACACGAGCATGTGAGCTCAGTACAGGATTGTGTGTGAATGTTTACACAGATAGCCGCTATGCCTTCGGAGTAGCGCACGACTTCGGCCTACTCTGGAAGGAGAGAGGGTTTCTAACGTCACATGGGGTGCAGATAATGCATGGGGAGTTAGTCCACAATCTTTTAACCGCATTGACATACCCGAAGAAAATTGCCATTGTTAAGTGTAGTGCCCATAGGAAAGTAGTTGATAAAGTTGGAAAAGGGAATGCGTTAGCAGACCGAGTAGCACGGGAGACTGCGATGCAGACCGGCGCTACTGCCATGTATGTAGTAAAATCACAGGTGGAGAGATGGCGTGATGCAAAGGAAGAAGTGCGAGAAATGCAAAGGACCGCTTCTGATAAAGAGCGGGAGCAATGGGCTAGCGAGGGAGAGTTGGATGATGAGGGTTGTTGGAGAAATAAGCAGATGGATAGATGGAAGTTACCCACGGCTTTCGTACAACCTATGGTTCAAATGGCACATGGGCTAGCACATGTTGGAGCTTCCGCAATTGTGAAATTGCTTACCCAAGTCTGGGAGCATCCAGAGATTGCTAGCACGGCAAAGAGGGTGGTGCAGACCTGTATGATCTGTCTGAAGTATAACCCAGGGAAAGGCACTCGAACTCCAGCAGGAGGATTTGCGACGCCCACTGCACCCTTTGAGGTTCTGCAGATGGATTATATCCAGCTTGAGCGCTGTAACAATTTGAAGTATGTTCTAGTAGTGGTTTGCGCTTTCAGTAAATGGGTTGAGGCGTACCCTACGAAAGACAATACTGCAATGACCACGGCGAAGCTACTGCTAAAAGAGTTTTTCCCTCGATACGGCGTCTGTAGACTTCTGTGGAGTGATAATGGCCCTCACTTTGTAGCGGATGTTATAAAGTATGTCTTGAAGGGCCTAGGCATCACTCAGAAGTTTCATGCCGTGTTCCACCCTCAGTCTGCAGGACTAGTCGAGAAGTATAATGGTACATTGAAGCTTAAGATCGCCAAAATCCAAGCTTCAACGTCTTTGACCTGGCCAGACGCCCTGCCACTGGCGTTATTGTCAATTAGGTCAGTGCCACACTCTCGAACTGGCCTTACGCCATACGAAATAGTATTTGGACGCCCAATGAACATTTGGGGTCCACCAAGGCCTAAGGCTGTGTATGATGTACCTTGTGTAATGATGAGTGATTATCTGGCACAGTTAACGGATAACTTGGTTTCTATTCATCAACAGGTCCGAGAGGCGCTCCCTGATCGGTCTACCGGCGAAGGACATGGTCTCCGGCGTGGAGATCATGTCATGGTGAAAGTCTTCGACAGAACGAACAGTTTGGAGCCGAGATGGGTAGGACCTGAGCAAGTCCTCCTTGCAACGAGGACGGCAGTGCGAGTCTCGAACAGGAAGAATTGGATCCATTCCTTGCACTGTCGAAAGGTACCGCCCGGATTGGTGGAGTCTGCCGTGCTGACCGATCAACGAGAAATCCTGGCAGCAGAGACAGGCCGTGCTGCGGAGCCGAATGACACTGAGGAGCTCTTTCCGGACCACACGACTTCTGGAGGAAGACGATATCATCTGCGACCAAGGAAGTGAGGATTCCAGTACCGGGACATACTGTCAGAACGGCCCTTGGGTTAGTGAAACGGAGAGCCGATGAGGCAAGGGGGGGGGATCAGCCCTGCATTAGTGTAGTGACACCCGTCTTGGCCCGCTGGTGAAGAAATCAACCGCTGCCCAAGGGGAAGAGTTCTGACAGACCTTTTTAGTTTCAGGAAGATATCAGGGTATTGTTTCCTCTGACATGGAGAAGAAGAAAATCCTTTGTGCATTGGGGTTCATGCTCACAGTAGCTATCGTTGGCATAACCACATGGTTTGTGGAGGAGGTAACTCCTGCTCGGAAAACACTTGTGTTGACGACTCCAGTGCCTGCAGAGCACTACTTTTATACATTACCGTATCAAGAGTTGAAGCATCGACAGTCCTATTTGAATAACACTTTCATTCAGATGCTGCATCATACCCACGTCGCTACGAACGCTACGAACTGTTGGATATGTGGGATGATGCCAGCTCATCAGAAGAAAGGAGGTACGCCATTCATACCACTTCCTTTCTCTCATAATGGCTCTTGTAGAGCATGGTATACTTTGCTGTTTGCCACTCGGAAACCGACAGTGGGACGATTGCTTTTCAGACTTAATAAGGAATGTCATCAGGACAAAAATGGGTATCCACAAGCGAATGGGACAATTTGGGAATGGGAAGAGTACCGACCAGACAATGAATCCATTCCCTATATCTTCACGAACACCAGAGACACTGTGGGGAAGGACAAATTCGTGATCCAAGTGGCACAAGCTCAAGCGGACCTGTGTGTCCAGAGTGTGGGTTTTATCCCTGTTGGTGTCAGTGATTGCATAACTGTATTGAATATTGACGGCTTAAATAACAGTACCTTCCTAGCGTCCCATAATACCTACTTTGTATGTGGAAATAAAGGTTATTACCGTTTGCCGGCTGGGTGGTCTGGGGTATGTTATGTATCATTCCTATTACCTCCTGTATTCCTGGCACCCGCGTCATATCATAAGGATTTGAAATTGTTGAATAATGTGACTGTAAATAGATATAAACGTACTTTATCGATTGATGATGTGGATCAAACTGATACCAGCTTGCAACAGTATATTGATTTTAACTTAGGACTGTTTTTCTTTGTTGGAGCCGCTTTGAATAGTAGGAAGATCCGAAGATTAACCAGAGTGGTAGAATCTGTGACTAATCAGACTGCTGCTGCTCTTGGGAATCTTACGGAAGAGTTACAAATAACTAGGATTGTTGCATTGCAGAATCGTATGGTATTGGATGTAATGCTAGCTGATCGAGGTGGAGCCTGTAAAATTATTGGAAGTAGCTGCTGTGTGTTCATCCCTGATCATACGCCATCCGTTTATAACGCCATTAACAAGCTGCATAAAATAGCAGCTGAAATCCACACAGAAAACGGCACTTGGTCCTTTTCTGGATGGTTTTGGGCGTTGGTTACTGCCTGGGGATGGAAGGTCTTAACTGGTCTCTGTATTATTATAGCAATTCTGTTCTTTTTCTGTATGTGTGTTCAATGTGGACCATTGTGCTGTTCCGTCTGCATTTCATTCTGCATTCCAGATAAGAAAGCTATTGCCGATGTTGCTCACCAGAAGGGTCTAGCTAAAGAGGTTAAAGGAATGATGATAATTGACATATATGATGATTATTCTTGGAAACCGGATGTCTTCAGTAAATGCTGAAAGGGTCGTCTGTTGTAAATTAAAGCAGAATGTGATTAAGCATTTACTGAAAACATTAATGCTCTCCCTTTAGATCATGTTTTCTTCGTTATGTTGACCGAAGTTCGGACTCCATTTTGTATTTTCATGCTGCCACGTGTTCGCCACGAGGAGAGTCCGACCTCTGTGTTAGTTGCTCTTGTAATCTGCCTAGTAACAGTTTATAAATAGCTCTCTTGTCCATCTGGCGCATGCCCAGACTTGACCACATCTGTTATAATTAGCTTTGCTTGACCATGTGTTTTCGCGGGCTCAAGGGGTGTGTTGGCTCCGCCCATGTATTGATTCAGTATCGAGAATGGCCATAAATGGTAATGTTCTTCGGCCTCATGTTGTATCCACCCACTTATGAGCCCCTCTGTTGTGTATAAAAGGGGACTATGTACGCAAGTTCTTTGTGCTACTCCATGCAATACTGAAGAGTGTTGTGTGGATTGTAGGACCACCCTTAAGGGTTAATAAACGTTGTTTTTGTACTTTGCAGTTTCCGTGCCAACTTCCTTATAGATTCCGTTACAGAAGAGCGAACCCTTGTGCCTTGCGGGCCTAGCTGGGGCCTGTATTCATCACTTGTAATTATCTAGCATATAGCAACATTTAAAGCGTTCATATTCACCCATTGATGTCATCTGGTGCAACATTACGAAAACATCACAAAAGCAACATATATCATGCGATATACTATTTTCTAGTGTTAGTATGCGTACATGTATTAATTACAAATTATTTAGCCATGCAAAATGCAAATCCCACGTGTACTTCATACATTAATAGATTATTCTAATTAGCATAAACATGCAGAATAGGGGGGTATACAAAATTTTGTACTACCCGCTCCATCAGTGGCAATCCCCGAGCGGACTTGCAGTGTTGAGATCTGGGAGTAGGTCGTTGAGCATAATAGGGAGTGAAGCCAGTTTGTCTACTACGATCAAGATGCAAGGGTATCTCACTTGTGCCAGCACGGTGTCTGCCTGAGCTCTTTTAATGAGCAAGTTTAAGCTTCTCATTGATGCCAACAAAGAAGACAGCTAGGGAGTTGAGCAGTGGCAACTGGATGTCCATTTTTTAATTGATATTGCAATACCTTAACTGACAGCTGCACCGTGTGCAGGAGAGACACTCAGACACTGTCCAAGTGAGATATTTTTTACCAGCCAAGCTCAGCTACCCAACCTTGTGGGCCAGTTGCAGGCGAGGTTGCCTGCTGTGGATATTGCGGGTATGCTGCAAGCATTTCCTCCAATTCTGGGGTTCCAAGATACAAGAGCAACCCTTAGACCACTTCCTGATCCTCCAGGACAGAATGGCTTATTCTGTTGCTGGTGAGAGGTGAAGGTTCTGCTGGCTAGGAGAGGGATATACGTTTATGGTCTTATGGAGTTCCTGCTGGGTCATGGTCAATGGTTCATTTAGCAGCAGTTTGTGAACCTCCTCCCCTGATTTCCTTTTGTCTAAGGGGTTGCACCGGCCAATGACTCCATTTTGGTCA
This sequence comes from Triturus cristatus, assembly GCF_964204655.1. Taxonomy (NCBI): domain Eukaryota; kingdom Metazoa; phylum Chordata; class Amphibia; order Caudata; family Salamandridae; genus Triturus; species Triturus cristatus. The sequence goes on from NC_140591.1 coordinate 538,539,966, forward strand.
GGAGTGCTGTTGAATGTGCTTCCTGTCAAAACTAGAGGGGAAGAATAATGAGCCTTACAGGTTGATCTTAATATCTGCTTGAGGTTTTGGTCAGTAGTGCCACTCACTGGGGCATTAATGAGCCCTGCCTTCTTGATCCCAGAATTGTCCTGTTAACAGGTGGTAGACCATTCTAATACGGGTAGCCTATGTTCTAACCCTGCTCCCGCGGATTGTGTTCACGCTTTAACAAGGTGAGTGCTTAATGACTGACATGGGGCCCTTCTGTTGTAATTAACTGCCACCTCAGATAGCACTGGTATCTGTAGGCCCAAGAGGCCATTATTTCTGGAAAAAAGGGCACAGCCTGCATCCTTCAGGAAGTAAAACTTGGAATATATTGTCAGATGAAAGGTGGATGTGGAGGTCTTGATAGCAGTACCACCCATCTCCAGTTTGAATGCTCCAGCTGCGCAGCTGCTGGGGTGATCCATAACACCCAATTCAGTTGTGGTTCTAGTGGGATGCATTCCCCCTATTCTACCCAACCTCATGGGTTGGGCCCAGTGTCTCCCAGGGCCAAACTGATGAGGTTGGGGAGACTAAGGAGAATGATCCCCACTTGGCCCGGAGAAAAACATAGAACACTGGGGTTCCAATGGGGGTCCTGCAAACTTTTTCAGATGCTAACTCCCGGTATGTTGTGCAGCTTGACACAATCAATTTACCTCTGCAACATCCTTGATGCAGAGGGAGGTGGGGACAAGCATGCTAAAAGTGCACAAAGTGGGGTCACCCTGGTGCAGGGTGGGCTGGGCCCGAGGAGTTAAAAACAAATTAGCTAACCAGGAGGTTGCAATGTTGTGGGCGCTAAGGGCCCAAAGCCATCCTGTGGCCCTTCTCAAGGCTGGAATGCTCCCACCAAGGCCTCAAAAGCTACTCTGTGGGCAGGCAACAAGCTTTTCAGCCTTCCTTTGAGCTTCCTGTGGATTTCCTGAGATTACAGAACAAGGCACAGGAGCACTACCGGTCTGCAAGCTGCACCCAAGCCGGACCGGGCTGCTTCTGCGGGCCTAGCACTCCACATACGCGAGCAGAATGGAAGTGTGCTGCTCCCTCGCCGGAAAGCAAAAAGCCAGAAGTCACCTCCCTTGCCCTTCTCTTACCGGTGCTCCAGGTGCTGAGTGCTGCGGGTCCTGCATTAGTTCGGTGTTTCAGCCAAGTTGTGGGTGACCTCAGGTGCCAGGCGGGGAAGGACTGCTCCTTATGCTCTATTATTCAGTAGCATGCAGCAGTATCCCCTAGCAATCAGCCCACAATCCAGGCAATCAGGGAGTTCAGTTCTGTGGTCTAACAGAAAGGGTCAGACTGGAATCTGTTGAGCTCCAAACTTCTGACACCGTAATTGCCAGGGAAGGCTGCCAAGGGCCTGAGGCTGATTGCCAGGGATGGTAAAATCTTCTCAGAGCATCTCTTGGAGTGGTGGCATGAAGCAGGCTGAACAGCATCTGAACTTCCGAGCCCACAGTGACATGCTGTAGAAGCAACAACAGCAGCCCGCGTCAGCTCCACTCGGTCGTTCAGTAACTCAGGCCATCCTCAACTCCTCCTCCTCATATCACGAATGCATGTGGGGGTTTCAGAGGGGGTATGGACTGGAAGATTGCATAAGCGTCTAGTCAGACAATGCACTGCTTTTTCTGTACTGCATACATCACTGGGCACAACTATTTTAGCAACGTGTCTTTTATGGGCAGGACTGCGGGTTATCAGTCAACTGGACTAAGTCCCTTTTGATCTCCCTGACAGGGAATGCCATGGTTATGGGCTGGTAGACTCTGGTGCCTATCTGGAGGTGGAAGTTCCAATACCTAGGCATGCATATATCCCTGTTCCATACCCTCTCCTGGTCCCACAATATTACACTGTAAGTCTCCAGGATGAGCATGACGGGCTCTTTGTATCCTAGGACAGTCAGCACTGTTTGAGATGATGGTCCTGCCGTGATATTTGTATGTGCTCCAAACTTTCCTGCATGTGATCCCACAGCAGTGGTTTGCTGAGTTCCAGGCATGAGTGTGGTATTTCCTCTAGGCCAACCAGGTCCCGCAGAATGCATTAGGCAAATGTGTTCAATCTGCCTTTCTGCAGGGTCAGGGCCTCCGTGGATGCATTATTGTATTAGTAGGTCTCTCAAATAGTAGTCCTGAATGATTTTAGCCAAAATTGGCCTTTATCGGCTGTGAGACCATCATAAACATGGTGTAATAACTGCCTATTCCTCACTCTCTTATGGAGTGGTGTTCATGGCTTGGAGGTCGGCATTGCACTGGATTGGTTGGGACAGAAATATTACCCTGGAGACCCCCCACAGGAAAGCTTGTTAGCTTGGACAAGTTGCTTAAATAGAGGGATTTAGGGATTTGGTAAATGGGATCTCATAAGCATCTCTAGGCTGGGAGATGTGTGGCAGGGGTCGCACATGCAGTCATTTCACGACCTGTAGGCAGAATCCAATATACATCATTCTCAATTTTATACGTTTCAACAACTTCACCATCCATAGACGTCCTACAGGGACTACATCAAGGGGCCTTGAGCTTAGCTTGCTGGAGGCAAAATTATTTATGGGGTCCTTGGGGAGGGGAGGCATTTCCCCATCGATGAATCTTTAGTCATTCACTCACCGGACCTGCTCATCCCCATGAAAGCCAAATGAGAGTCATGGGTGGGCTCCCTGGAAGATAGTGAGTGGAGGAAGGTCCTGATGACGCTGCTGGAATCTAGCAATCTCCTCAAGGCTTCGACTGATTCAACTGAAATTCCTGCACAGTCCATCTCTGACACCACTATGGTTATGGAGGGCACATCAGCTCTGTTCCCCTGCTTGCGCTCGATGTGAGAAGGAGAGTGCTGATATTTCCCAAGTAGTCTGGTCATGTCCATATTCTGGAGAGACCTATCATATTGCTGTTCTAGGCCTACTGGGGTATTTGGGAGGATGAAAGGGATGAGATGAAGCAGTCCTTGGCTGGGCTAGGGATGCTGATTGCCAGAAAAATTATCCAGGGTTGGAATGCCGGTAACCAGCTCTTGCCGATGGATTGGTGCAGAGTGATGGACTGGTGCACAAAACTGGAAGAACACATTGATGCAGCAAGAGGATGCCCACACTGACAACAAAAATGTGAGGCAAGTGGTGGGGATACTATGGGTTAGAATTGTTTGTATGTCAGCAAGCAATGCATATCTCTCACTGGAGTTGTACTTGAGTGCTTGTACTATAAAGGTCAATATTCTTATTCCGAATTTTCAATTCAATTGGTTTCTATTAAAAAATAAATTCCCTACGTCCCTCCTAATTGGCAGTTAATTTTCACCATTTTCCAACCACTATCTCAGTCATTTCTACAGTTTCTAATAAATTGCATACCTAAATGTGCAGAGATCTTTGCAATGGTCATGGAATGTCCACACAGAAAAAGTAGGAGAGAGACAGAGGTGGATGTCTCCAGCCATAGGTTTATGAATTGTTTTTTCCATAATGAGAGTAGTATTACTACTTTACATACCACAAAACACAGTTTATAAATGTGTTTTTTACCCATCACTGAAATGCAATACTAACTGTATTCTTTGAGTCAAACATGTATTGACACACACAAATTCTACAACTGTGTCCATTTTGTTGTTTTGAGAAAAAAGAAAACAGAAATAGGGCAAGTAGAGCTGGAGTAAAGACATCAATGAAGGTCATTCCATTAAAATGTCACCCTCCACTGCAACATCATAACTTGAATCTTTATATTACACTGCTGTTGTCTTAACTTTACTGCAGGCAATAACAGATGAAGTTGCAAATTTGATTATGTGATACTTTTTTGCCTATTTTTTTTACTGTTTCTCTTCTTATGCCAGGAACATCTCTTTTTTCGGATCCATTTGGATGCACCTCAATGTTGGTGTTCCTAGAAACAGTAAAACATACTTATTTAGTTGCTTCCCTCTCACAATAAATTATGGAGATCTCCACATCTTCATCTCTAGTGTTCAGGACTTACCCTACCACAGGGAATTTCACCCCTGTCAAAGAACCTGAACGCCCCACCCTAATACCACAGGCTCAAACAGCCTTTTTTGGTCCTAAGTGAGTTATTGAGGAGACCTATCACACAAATGCCACACACCAGGAAGGGAAAGTCCAAGAGGATTTCCACAATAATAGCTAAGGTCCTAAAAGCAAATGATGAGGCTAGCCCAACTCCACAGCCTCTATAAGCCTTTCCCTTGCCTGTGTTTACATTAGACAGTCATCTCTGAATTCCTTACCCTGCCCAGAGAAGAGCAAAGCATACTAAACACCAGGGAAAGTGGAAGGGGTAGTCAGCCCCCTAGCATAGTACCCAACTAGACGAACACATAAGACACATGCGTATATTTTCTTCCCTGGATGGAATACAGGACACTTTGTTTTACCTGCTCTATTCTGGAGGGAAATCCACACTATGTAAAGGAGATTTCAAAGTGAGAAGTTTGAACCCACTCAAAAGCAATCGGCCTGACTCCCTCAAATGGTAGAACCTCCATCAGCCTTTTTGTCTACTTGGAAAGATTTGGGTGAATTCCCTTCCAATCCCCTCCCAGGGAAGGATGAAACCCAGTAGAAATCAAGCATTTAGAATGAAGTGACACTTCCATCCTAATCCAAGGCAGGAATTTCCCTTTCTAAATTTTCTTGCACAGGGATCGTGGTTTTCATACAGTCTTTGAGAAGAAATTCTTTCAAGTAGGACACAGTTGTCTCTGCTCAAGGCACTACAATTTCTGTTTATTCTTTGGCAGAAATGTTTCATTAAATTGATGCTGTCTAATGTCTTCAACACACCAGGCAGGAAGTACCGCCTGTCGCATTGATTGGCCGATACCTAATACACGCCCCGAAATAGGCAGGGCTCTGCACGCAATCGTAGAGACGCACCCAGACACGCCCATGGCCTCGCCGGGTTAGCGTCCTACGATCCTGCATACTACTCTATAAAACCGGCAAGAACTCAGAACAATCCATCGACGGGGTCCGTTTGATGAAGCTTGCTGCAGGTACCAAGCGGGTGCCTGGCATTGAAGGCGTGAGTGAACGCACTGCATCTACTGAAGATAAGTAATTTGTGTCACGGGGTACTGTACTGACTCCGCTGTCTACCTCCCCCCTCCCTCTTTCTCTCATTTTCTATGGTGTGCCAACTTGCCACCACCCCCCTCCCGAGACCCATGGTGTGATAAACTTTTACACCGCATGTATACATATATATGTACATTTTTGGTAGTGTGTTGTTGAAGTGTGTTTTGATGTGCAGTGAGTAGGACACTTGCCAAAATCACTCTGGCTTAACCCTATTTAATAATGTCGACCACATTACTCACTGATACTGCTATACTTAAGGTACTTACTACATTGAAGCTGGCTATGTCACTGTTTGTGACTATAAGTGCACGATACTGCTCACAAGAGTGCACCTTGGCTCTTCGAGCCACGCCGCATGTGCACTCAGAAGAGCACAAGAGCATGAGAACTTGACTACAAATGTGCAATATAATGACTAACTGTGTGTCCTTCTTGTGTGTTTGTGTTTCCTCTCCTTTTACAGGTGCAATCTGGTTACTCCAAAGAGAGCAACCCCTGAAGTATAGGATTGCAATTTGAATTCAATTTTTTGATTTTTCACATTCACGTCCTCTGGTTAGGGTGGGCCTTAGTGCGCCCATACAGCTGAGGTACCCCCCTGTGGTCCTGATGAATGCCTGGTAAATAGCACCACTAAGGCAGAAACATGTCGACCCCACACCACGGGATATAACTGAACAATCTATCCAGTTTTCTATCCCACACCTTGTTTTTAAGTTTGTCAGATTGGCCAACTAATAAATCATTTTTGGACACAATCTCGAAATTTTTAACCATCTCTTTCATTCAATCATAAAAAAAACAGCTCTGCAGTAATTCTGGCGTTGAAGCACACCGGAGACGCAATCAGACTCTCCTGGTGGGGCCCGATGATGAAGCATGTCACCAACTAAGTTGGTGAGTGAGGGCTTTCTAAAATAATCTAGTAAAATTCTTCATGCCTGCTCTTCTCATAAGAAGGCACACTCTTTTGTTGTTTAAACTAATGTCTTCTACACTCAACAAAGAGAGGCAAATTTGAAGTAAGACCAGAATTCAGCGTTGCCTCCCCCACTGGAGTGAAAAGAGTGCTTTTGGCTATGATGGAGTGGATCGCAGTTGTGAGTGCCAACCAAGTTCTTTAAAAGTTCTGGTATCTAGTGGGAAGTAGTTATGCTCAGTGTTGGACCTGACATCTTTGGCATAGTTTTCTTCCAATGTTTTGCCTTCCATCCTCCTGATTTTGCAGACTTTGATGGCTTTAGGACCCTGCACACTTTACCACTGATAACCATGAGAAAGTGCTTGCGCTCTCTACTTTAAACATAGCAACATTGACGTACACCCAATTGGCATATTTAATTGACTTCTAAGTCCCTAGAAAAGTGTTAAAACATGAACCCAGGGCCTGTAAATTAAATGGTATGAGTAGGCAAGCAGCACTCATAGTAAGACCCCTTCAGTAGCCCTTTAAACATGTCTTAGGCCTGCCAGTGCAGCCTGTGTGCACCGTTTAAATTGCCAATTCCAGCTAGGAAGATAATCCTCTTACCAGACTCAAACCTCCCTTTTAATATCCTACAAGTTACTACTAGGGTAGGCCCTATACAGCCAAGATGGCAGGGTGCAGTTTATTTTAAAATTTGAGCATGTACTTCAAAGTTTTACATTTCCTGGTAGTGAAAAACTCTGAAATTAATTTTTCACTAATGTGAGGTCTACCACTCCCATAGGATAACATTGGGGTAACTTATTGCATTAAATAAGTGATGACTTTCAATTGGGAGCAGGTAGGAACTGAGTGTTTAGCATATTGTAATTTAAGACACTCTTCCATGGTAAAGTTGGATTTTAAGTCACAAATCTGAAAAGGACACTTTTGAAAAGTTGGCATTTTCTTATCCAACCATTGCAAGAACCTCGTCGACTGCATCCTCAACAACAATTCAGAAGTCCGTATTTCTGCTCTGCAAAATCTTCGGAACCACCAGTACATGATGCATCTTTGATGCAGGTTATCGCATCGCAAGCCCTTTGTTGATGACATCCTCCACAACGACACATGATGGTACATCACAGCTCTGCCAGCTCCTTGGAACTGCTGCTGGGGATGTATCATCGACATGAGACCATGCAACAACCTGCACCCAGGAGTTGAGGTGCTCTTGTTCAGCGGGCCTAACTTGGTCCCTATATCCGACCCGCGCTCCATCATGGTCGCCCTGAACTTGTGACTTTGTTCTGCTCCAGCGTGACCAGATAACCACAGTTGAGGCTTTGTACCCATAGGCACTATTTTCACTTAAATCTTTAAAAATTTATATCTCTAGTTCTACTGAGTGGAATGTTGTTGTTTTGGTCTCAAATAATTTATGAAACTATACTGTATTTTCCCAAATTGGTGTAGGATTGTTCCTTTGTTCTGTTTTCACTCTATTACTGTTTGAAGTGCTGCATAAATGCGTAACACATTGCCTCTAAGTTAAGCCTGACTGCTTTTGTGTCAAGATACCAGAGGGTTGAGCACAGGTTAATTTGGAGTTTGCTTGTGTCTCACTATTACAGAGATTGTGGGCGTTGCTTAAGCAGGGTTTCACCCCCCTCAACGAGTAATTCAATTTCCAACACCCAGGGTTTGGGGTACTGTCATGACGCTTGAGCAATATTTCCCATTGGAACCAAAGACCATCACTTGATGAATGACCTCCCCAAGTCCCTTAGCTCAAGGCCTGACTACCCTCACAAGAAAGTTTTTCTCCTACTCTATGTTCAAGTTGCCCTCTAATTACAGCCAATTTAGAGAAGGATTCTCACTAGGTAAGATTTCTTCTCTTATACATTTTATCAACTTTCTGCACTAAAGAAATTATCCATAACTATGGCAATCAAAAGTATCAAAGAAAAAGCTCATTGTTTGTGGCACTGCAAACTGTATTAATTGGAGGAGACGCACTGTCTAAAGAGGCATCTACTTCCTTTTTAAGAGTGTCTATAAAAAACTACTCCTGCTGAGAGAATGCAGTGGGACCTCAATTCCATAACAAGTATCTCTTCAGGAGAGGCCCCAACACCCTCCAACTATCAGGTTCATCCTTACAGGAACTTCTTTTTCTGGTTTCGGTATGAAGAGATATTACTCAGTTCTGGGACTTGAAGGTTGTAGTCTGTCCAATGTAGGGGCAACCCTTTCCGAAAGCCATGGTGCTGCTTACAATGAAATGCCAGGACAGACACTGCCTTTCAAAAGGTGTCCCCAAGTAGAAATACCCCAAAGGGAAAAAACCTCTGACTGAAGTGAAGACTCCAGGATTGGAAAGAAGACAAGAATTAACCAGGGCGCAGGAGCAGGTAGAGGACAGATAACCAGCAAGGAGAGATCAGACCAGGAAAGAGAGAAAAGTCCAACAGAAATGAAGGTCCAACGGAGATCGAGAATAGGAGTAATATTTGCCAACAAGAACGAAGATACACCAACAGCAGCAAAGATACATCAACATGAGCGAGGACACACCAGCAGGAGTGAGGAATGTTGCAATGCAAATAAATGAAAGATTAAGCCCTTTAGAAACCCATAGACAGGAAGTGATACAGCAAGAAGTGAGCATCTTAGAATGGTGAAAGAAACCTCACCCCAAGGCATTCTGGTAACAAGCCTGTAGGATCCTGGGAAGAAGACAAGCACAAAAAAGGCCAAGCAGGAGAATGTCTGCTGGAGAGACTGGTATCCCTGCATCCCAGGCGTAAGTGTTCTGTGGCCCAAGCAGAGCATCTTACAGGGAGCTACAGATTCAAAACTGAAACAGTGGTGCACTCGAGATGCTGTTAAAAACATAGTGGGTCACCGCATGGTACTGTAGCGTGCAGGAGAGGTGGATGGAGGCGTAGCGGGCCGAACCACATCCTGTGGCAGAACAGATGGAAGCATTGCGGGCTGAACCACGGCCCACGGTGTAACATCCAACATAAACAAATCACAATGGACTGAACCTAATTAAAGGTTTAGGGCTGATATTGGTCACAATTTTATCTTTCAGAATTAGAAAAATTCTAAGAGGTGAGAAAACTTCTGGGGGGGGGGGGGTAAGGTTGCATGCTATACCAGGATTGCATGAGGTCAAGTATATATGTTCAGGATTCCCAATGGTGCCTCAGACTTTAGGTCACAAGGCTCAAACCACTAAAGTAAGAGCATTGTGAGTAGTGCAAACACATTATTTCAGGCTATCATAGATAAAAAACCTTGAAAGAAATTCTGTGACTTCAGCTTGAGGATTTTAGCTCACCACATTGTGCTTCAGTCTGACAGATCTGTGATATTCTATCCGAGCTGTCTGTCTAAGTCTGGATAAAAATATTTAAAAAAATTAGATCATGAAATCATTTTCAGTGCACAGAGGATACTCTGGATCTTAGACCCTGTTGGAAGATTTAAAACACTTTCTCTACCCTTATTCGCCACCAGATCTAAAATATACCCTTTACTTACAGAATATTTCAGAACCATAAAGTGCTTTTGGAGGGAGTGTTTGCAAACACACTTTCAAAAGTGGATCTTAGACTTAGAAGATCCTTCGCATACATTAAACAAAAAATGTGGGTCACTCCCATTTTCGGGGAAAATTATTCGAGTTATTTAAACATGTGAGAAAATCTGCCACATAGAAAGCAAATTAATTGGGCTAACACACATCATTGCTTATTTCTATTGGGGTAAGTTGTCCTATGGATCCATCCCCACTTGGGTCCAATTTGAAGTATGCAATGCTTGAATAAAGAATATTAAATCCCTTGGGACATTCCAGGTGAGTTTTCCCCATAGACTGCCCTCTATCCCCTGCATTGAAGGCTGAATAGAAGTCCATGAAGCAACTGCACAGTCCCTGATTTATTGCAAGATATTTTTTAATTACAGTCAAAGGGCAAAACAATGATGGTAGTGGATCATCCTGCACTACAGCAAGCCTGTTCAATAAGCAGAAGATTTTATTTTCTGTTACCCAATACGCCAGACTTTTAATCAAAATACTGTTTAAGACTATCGCTGACACATGTAAAAGACTAATTAACCTGAAATTTGTAAAAATTCTACCATCAACTTTCTTCAGTAATGGTTCACCGCAAAGCCTCTCCATAACTTGTTGTTAAGGTCTGTTTCTACTTTACGTTTCCTGCCCACCACTAAACATTATATTTTAAGATAATTGCTGGAATATTATGATAGCTGGTGGCCCAACATAGCTTAACTCAGCTATTGTATTTTTAATTTAATATCTGATAAATAATGCACGTATTTTAATACTACACTTATGTTCTTGAACCAGTAGTGAGGGCAAGTCATATAGATTATGTACATTAGAGACTGAATCCTCTTCTAATATCATATAGGAAGGAGCTATGGCATGTGCTTTAACTATTGTTCAGCAATCTCCAGAATCTTTCTGATCCCCGGCTTGAATAATTTCCAATATTTCATTCAATTTTTATTGCAAAAACTCACTTACTCACTTCAGATAAGATACTGGTCTGCTTATTGTTTACCTCCCTTAATCCTCTCATAAAAGAATGATGTAATTTTCTCAGCACTTACTTTTGCTCTCTACACTCTTTGTCTTAACCATCCCTGGTTAAATTTACTTGTTTGATAATTCCTCACTTTTCTTGCTGGCAACAGAATTTTCTGAAGAAATGTGAGCACATTGGAGGAAATCCAATCTACTTTATTTGAAAAAAAGTATTACAGTTTTTAACCAGAGAATGGGTTAATTGAAATTCCTTGAGCACTTGTAGTTGCTCTGGGCGAAGTCAGTTGCTCAATCACCAGGGAAAATCCATTTAGAGAATTCAAATTTTTCTCTGTTAAAACTGCTTCCTTTAATGTAAGTGTTCATTGTAAAACCCAATGATCACTTCCTTCATAATGCATTATATTAAAATCACAAAATAACTTGAATGTATTGCAGGGTACAAAAACATAATCAAATGAATAATGATGAGGGCCAAACCTAAAAGTTGCACAAGCTGGATTGTCATGGACAGAGCAACATTTAAGCTCATCAAGCCACGGTACATTTTCATCACAATTACTTAAGGAGGAGACATGCTTATTTGGATCTGGAAATCTGGTCCAACCGTCATTAAATTATAAGTGAACCAAATCTGCAAATTATCTCAAATTGTGATGGACTTACTTAAAACAGTTTGCCTCTAATTTCTAGGATGGTTAAGATGTAATTCCTAATGTTGATAAAGACAGACTTGATTCTCCATTAGACCACCATGTTCACACAATGTCACACAATTCTGACATGTGAACAGTTATATGTCAGTGTCTAAACTCATAGACAACCCCAAAGAATTTACACTCTCCTCAACTTTGCAAACTGCAATAACAGTCAAAAGTGAGATCAAATCTACTATTGATACTTCTCTCCTTTTATATTTATCATAAAACCCACTACTTTTAAATCTGGGGGCCTGATGTGAGAAAATTCAGGGACTTGTTTCAACATGGAGAGAAGCTACGCTCTGTTTAATGATAAAATGTTCTTGCTTTTTTTCCCTTACAGGGAATGTCAAACACCAAAGTACAGTGGCCATGGTCGTCTTGATTCTGTTTGTACAGCCTAGATGGGGTTTCATGACTTAATGTGTTATCCATAGGTTACTTCAGCTCCTGTGTCTGTGTTCTTTTGTCCGGAAGAGATATACCCTTAACCCAGGCATGATTTATGACCATCCTAGTTCTTTCCCTTTTCCGTTGCAACTTTTCCGTGTGCCATAACCTCTATGGTTTCTATTAATAATTGGGGCTAAGATATGGTGGCTTGTCTCCTTCTTTATTCTTCCCTTACACTTTTAGAGTGGGGTTCTTTTTTCAATTTCGCTTGCTCCTACTGGTGCAATGATTTCCTTTGATTTCACCAATAGGTCAGATTGAAATTTGAGTGGATTTTCAAGTACAGTATACGTTTAAGCAGAAATATACTGTAAGAGATATAGTCCATCCCATGTCCACCTACGTCTTGATTTGTAAAATCATCTAAGGCCATATCGACATTTGGTGTTTGGTCTTCCATCAAATTTCTTGACAAATCCTTATGCAAGTTTTCAAGAGACTCGTTTATTGATCTTATTAAGGTGGGTAAGCAAATATTTAACTTTTGTAATAACTCAATTATATTTTGAAATAGAGATATATGGGTCTGTTGATTTTTATTTAGCACAGCCAGTGCTTCTGAAATACCTTATACACTCCTTTGCTTAACCAAAATCACATCCGATAGGGCAAATGACATTGTTGGATTTATATTTGTATCCGCTGACAAAAAGGAGGGAGAGATTTCTTCACCAAGACTCCTCTTACCTCAGCTCATTGGGACATCGATTAAAATCCCTTGTTCTTTGAAGAAATAGAATTTACTACCTCTGTTCTGAGGCTTGAGTCTATTAAGTTGTCCAACATCAACCCTAGTATATATGGCAATTATGGTTTTCTGGGACCTGGAAAGCCCTCATATGGGCCAAAAGGATCAGTAATGTCCATACTGTTTAAGCCCCCTGAGTTGACACTTGGTTTTTCTGGTTTATCTAATAAGATGTTTTGTTGTGCCGCCTTTCCATCTTTGGCCGGGAGGAAATTCTTGGACATGAATTTTCATATGCAACCTGATAAAAATAATATCTTTCATGAGTGATCGGTTAGTCCAGATTCATCTTCCCTATTCACTTGAGGTACTTCTAAATCCCTTATATATTGCTTAGGAATTTTTCATTTGCCCTTAGACTCAATATGAACCTTATTAGACCTTAAAATGTGTGTGGTTTCTCCATTTCCATTTCTCAAACACCAATCTAGAAATCAATAATAGTCTATCCGTATAGCCTTAGGTTACAGTATTTGATGATGGAAAGATTACACCAGAGTGATCACAGGTCCACATGCAACACTGGAGCAGCCTTCACTGGGTTATTGGCTCCCCACACTTCAACCAACAGTACTAACCAACCCTGATTTTAAGTCAATAGGGTTGGCTACCCAACCTAAAATGTCAATGTGGGGTATGGCTGGCTGCACAATTGGGGGATGAGGTGGTCCTCACACGAGGAGCATGACCTCACTGGGCTCTTCTGAGGCCCTACTGTCTTATAAACCTCATAAACCTTTAACTGATGATCAGCTCTCTGCTGGAGAGTGCAGGCTACTGTCCACTACGGATCTCCACATAGGTATGACAACTGCACCACCATACCCCTTTCTGTCGCAGCTAATATTGACCTCACCACGTTCCCTCAAGTGAGGTCTAGCACTTCTCTGTGCCAAAAGGACGGTCAGTCTCTATCTCCGATGACTTTCCTCCATGTGCTACTATGACACAGCCTATGTAAAATAGAGAGGTACCGAATCCCTTCTCATGCTCTTCAGCAGCTGACACTTTGATCGACCCACTGACAAATGTCAGACCACAGCAAACAATACAGCAAGCAACTAGGGACCTCTGATAGGAACTACCACAAGGACCGCAAGGTCCAGGGCAATGCTAATGAGTAGTGCACTTGCCCTCACATGAAGACGCCCCACCATAGATCCCCAAAAACAACACACTACATTGACACCATTTTGGTCTGGGGTTTAATTATCACTCTCTGTCACTGCCATTGATCCAACTTTCGCCAAACGCCAACCATGCAGCAAATGGTGGGTCAAAACAGTGCAGATGGAGTGGTGAGAATGATGCCAATGGAGAGGCGAGAACGGTGTTTCCCTTCCTTGAAAGTTAACACTCTTGATACTGGCCTCTGGATGCTCTTCTGGGGGCTCTTTTAAGACAGACAAGGGACCTACAAGTCACCATGTCCTGGGTCTTGCTCCCTTTAGGCCCCCGTGTCCCTGGGCCTCCAGCACAGCACCAGCCTACTCTCCAGCCTTCTCCCGCTCCTCCTTCCATCTTGTGATCACGAGTCTTAGTGCAGAGCAATCGCACAGCACTCATGAAAGGTTCCTTAGAAACAAATCCATAGGTTTAAGTTGCAAGAGGGCACCTCACAATTCCACTTTAGATCCAGAGCAGAAATCCCAGTTTCAACTGGTTACTTGAAATTCAAAGTAGCTGTATCATCTCTTTTAATTTAAAAGGACCCTCTTCAGTTCATGGACACACAATAAATGGTTTGCACAAAAAATGTCCAATTGCAACTTGTTTACTGGTTTTCACCAAGGCATACCCTAAATGTCTCTGTTCAGGACTAACTGTAATCTTTCGCCAAAGGAGGGATCTACTGCACTTTCTGGCCAAAGGAGTATAGTTCCACAGGGAGAAGAAGGGGTCACTGTAGGAAACAAGCATTAAGCAAGAGGCTGTCGCCACTTTCCCTTGCAGCAATGATTAGAGACAAAGCAGCGTATGCAGCTCCATATAGGTCTCCGTTGAATAATAAAGGTATCCTCTTGTCTACTGTCCTAGTTAGTTCTGTCATGGTAATGGGTTAAGCAGGGCAGCTTAAATGGTAACATTAACCTTTGATTGAGAATAGTTCATTAGCAAATCAAATTCAAATTGCTAGTTCAACTCTAGAAATGCGTTATTTCTAAATGGGGCTCCATGTCAAACATATCACCCCAAATACTAAAATAATGTTTTGATTTTATGAGGTGTATCCCTAGGACCATCAAATAAGGTTTCACCTCAAGTTTATGTAATTGATTTGCTATTTACATTTAGCACAATGGAAATTTGTAAGTGTTTTACTGATAATCCAATAGTTGACCCCACGGTCCAAGTGTTGCAGATTAAGACTATTTTTTAAAAACATTGCAGTGTGAAAAAAATTCTTTAAACATCCCAGAATCTCATTATTTAAAAATGAGTATTGTCAGGAATTCACAAAACTCTTCCAGGTTATTCCTGGATATCTGCACCAGCAATATTTTCTCTAGTTGTAAACATGGACTAGTTTTATTTTTCTGCATGTGAGAACATAAATATATTATATTATATTATAGATGCAGTGGTATTGCCTTTGGAGATGTTGAGCTTCCAGTTAAAATGGGTTATATCTCACCGTAGCTTTCTGTTTTTCAATAATGCTATGTTAACAAGATGTTTAGTATTATGTTTCTATGTCACCATAAGCAGTACAATGGCTACTTCATGGCACACAAAATATATTGACCTCTTACTCTTCCTTACCTTCCTTTTCAAATTCAGATCTTTGTTTAAATTAAGTTTACTAAGTTGCTACTGGTGCAGGATCCGCTACTGCCAATGTAGGAGCTGTACATCACATTAAATTATCTGTATCTCAGTTAATAAAGAGAATTTGTCATGAGTTAAAAGGGTTTTATTATTCAAATATTTTAGAAGATTTTCTTTAATAAAGTCACATGTTAAATGTAATTAATCTCAGTTATCAATGTTAATGCAATCGATAATCAAAATAAGTAATCAATAAATCTTTAACAAATGCATTAAGCGTGTTGCATATAGGAAGATATCCCATTCTAAGGATGAAAATGAAAAAAATGGTGTCAAACCAGAAACCCATAAAGAGTTCTGGAATCAAGAGAAATCCTAAAGTATAAAGATTCAAATATCAAAGTTAGTTCAATAAGTCAATCAAACAGTACTTCTCATGCAGAGAGGTTCAATAACCTCCTTAGAGTCTCAAAACAGAGTGTACGAAGTGTGAAGTGATATGGATGTGAAGGTGTATTGACCTACTCTAGGAACACACACTATTGTAGACAGATAAAATATTGTTTCAATCTTTATGCAGCTTCTTCTTTCTTCTGTCGACAAAAGAACAGGTTTATTTATTAGCTAACAGTGGTATTTTTAGAAGTTGAAACATTTACATGAACAATAAGAAGGACATTTTGCATAACAACCAGGTGATAAAACTAGCTTGCTTGACAGGTCAATATCAAGTTAAATGTCGAATTTACAGTTTCTTAGCTCTGTTACCCTTAAATGGCAGTGCCTCAGCATATTAGGTCTAGCATGTTTAAGTATGATTACCTAGTGCAATTTTGCATGAAATTCACGTTTTAAATCTCATTACCTTGCACATTATTTGTTGATATTTTTAAACGCTTCTCCAGATCCTACCAACTTACTGATGAGAAATGTACTAAAGCACTATGCTGGATAGAGTCAGTATAAGAACAATAGAGAGCAATAAAATATTAATGGTATTTAGAAAAATGTTGTGAAATTACTCTTTAATTTTTACAAATCTACAGTGGGTACCAACCTCATCTTCAAAAAACTCATCAAAAAGACAGCATGGTAGCAAATCTCCTTCCTAAACAAAGTAGATGTTAGAAAGCATTAACCTTGTTGTCCGAAATCCAAAGGGAACGATGTATGTTTCCACCCCAGTCAAAATCCAAATCCACAGCCAACCACAAGCAGAATTGGTTGGAAGAATACCTGGGTAAATGGGATAAGAAAGAAAACAGAAATGCTGGATTTTGTCACTCTTGCACTACGACTATTTGTCATTCAGCAGGGCTTTAACTTCTAATATGGGAGTATCAATATTTAGAGATAATATAAACCCTTTAGTATTTTAACACTCTTGCTTAAGAGTTTAGATTCTAATACAGCATAGACAATACCTACAACATTTCTCTGTTCTTCTAATTGCCTAGAACTTGGTAAAGCTCAGAGTCTTCCTAGAACTGAACAATTATGATTCATTCTACATAAAATAAAAAGGTTTGAAAGCTACTAAGTTTTTATCACCAGAAACAACTAACTTCTGGGATTCGAATTAACTTTAAAGGACAGATTAATAAAGTGCAATATAATAAATACACAATAGAATTAAAAAGTTTACTGACAACAACCAATCATGTTCACAGTATATAACAATGGCTAGGGATGTGAAGGAACAATAATACTTTCTGTTCCTCACATAGAAAATGAAGGTTCGCAAAATACAAGTTCATAATTCTTAAGGGATGACTCCTGAAATAGTAATCATCGAACACAAATATTTCCTAGAATTCTTCTGTATCATATTTAGGCTTTTGTCAAATCCAACAATATTGCAAGCAACTTTCATGGTTTTTCCTAATTCTTCAAACAAGGCCCTGGCTGCAGCAACTATGTATCTTGAGAACCTAGTAAGGATGATCTGGATTATGAGGAATTTATATTTTTTGACTTTACAATAGCTGTTTCACTTGCAAACTCTGTGAGATTCCTATTACTTCATAGATCATGAAGATTGAATGACAGAGCTCAGGCATTTCAACTAGAAAATTCAGGGGAAAATGCAAATCCTCTCTCTAAGTTGCATCATGCACACCACCCAATCCCTGTTGCTTGATGGTGTACCATGAGGCATTTTAGAGAATTTGCGCAAGAAGTGCAGAGCACATATCATGACAGTGATGCTCACTGATCATTGGGAGGAACCAAAAATTACCAGTAGGTGGCCGGAGAGGAATGGACCTTGGTGTATGTGTATGTGTAAATATAGGGGTTCCTAAGCACTCCCATCATGGGGCTTAGATGACCCTGATTTAGTGTACCTAGGGGCCTAGGTACATAGGGTGGCAAAAAATGTTAAACAATATACATAGTGGCGTGTGCAAGGTATATATGTCACCAGAGGATCAGGTGTCTGTCATGCCATGGACTCGGAGTCACTAGGCAGAAATATGTTGATGGTTTAATGGGGCTTTTGTACTAGCTGCCCTAGTCCCCATGTTTGGTTATTAATATCAAATGGTACTCCGCAAAGTATAATGATTTGACTGAATTGCCACATTGGTTTTTAAATTTAGATATTTTTCACAGATCCGTATTTAGAAACATGTGCTCCTCATCAAACCAAGTTTTTGTGGAGCATGGGGAGTCCTATGATGAATCAATGGCACCTGGTGGTGTGTGAGGAAAACCTGTCACGCTTCTGTGTATGTCTAGGAGCAGGTTGGTATTACATGAATCTGTTGCATAATGTGACAGGTTAGAATAACTTTTAAAAATCACTTGGGTGGCTTTGTTGTGTATAAAATGCTCAATGAAGTGTTCCAACTTGGTGGTGAAGCTCCTGGTTTATATGGCTTACTGATATTGCAAATTAGTTTTGCCCATTCAATTTTCCAGAATTGTTTGCTTTTTGATCACCTGGTTTATGGCACTATACTAGGGGAGTCTCACTAGCTGAGTCTCACTCATGATAATTTCATTTTAATTGGACTGTGTATGTATTTCTCCAGGGTCTGCCTTTTAAGATAAGACAGCTGTGACACTGGTGGGGTATTGGGCACTGGGCTGGTTACACATATGGACACGGTGTTCACATGTGTACCGGCTACACTTGGGATGACTATAGTAGTGCGCAACCTGGTAACCTGACATTGGCAGTAATGTTAAACCAAAAAATTACATACCCAAGTGTGCATGATATTTAAAAGTAGGACATGTTGAAATAAATGTTGAATATGTCCTTACAGTGATATATCTCCAAAAACGATTTTCACTGTAGTAAAGCTGGCTGCTGCCATAGAGATTGTTTGGGCAACATTGTTACAGTAATTAAATGCTACACTTGGATTGGTAGCAACTAGAAAAATACTTCTTCCACTCATTTTAATTGTAATTTCAAATCCTCTTTATGGTAAGGTCACATTTTAAATTATTATTTTAGAAATGCCACTTTTAGAAAGTTGGCTTTTCACTGCTTTAAGGGGCCTTTCTGTGAGTGGCCAACTGCCTGGGCTAGTGTCCGCTCTCCCACTGATAAATGCGTACTGGAGAAAGACAGTGAACAAGAGGCCTGAGTATAGAAGGGAGTGGGTCTTGCTGACAGAGGAAGTATGCTCTTGCCTAATTGTATTGCCCTTGCACTTGTTTCACTAGCTAGACTGGAGCCAAACCCATGGGAGAGGAAAACCTTGACCACAATCAGTTTCATGGTTAGACAAAGGGGTGTGCACCCTACCCACAAGCTGGCACTGAGCATAAAAGTGGCACATCCAGAACATGAAGACAAGCAAGACCATGGACCTGGACAGCAACAACGTTAACTTCCATAGACAGCTTGAAGGATGAGCCACCAGATGTGCCGATGGACTAAGGACTGCAGCTGACTTCCTGGATTGGATGAGTCCTTCAATGGCCAGTGATGCTGGCCCCTCTGAAGATCAGTTGGGAGAAGACCTAGACTCCACTACTAACCTGCTTGCCTTGCAAGCTGACCAGGAATCCATGAGACCCAGGGAGAGCAGGCAGAGGAGGAGGCTGGCTCAGAGAACTAGTAAAGCCAGCTCCCTAGAAGGTGTGCCCCTTTAGAGGTCAGGAAGCCTGTTGAAATGCTCCGTTTACCTATCATAAGAATCAGCATTTCATGACCTAGTGTGACAATTCTTATGATCACTCATCAGGGCAGAACCCTGTCTATATAGTACATTGCAACTGTTTCACAGCAATTCATAAATTGAGAATTTGAGGAACTTCTGGCATAGGATTTGGAGCAGGACATCTCTGCAGAACAAGGTTTGAACTACAACACATGGAATAGAGGAAGAATGTTCTTGAACGAGGATTATTTTAATGGACTGTACATGGAATCACAGTTTCTTTAATGGAAAATAGACCAGTGAACTTGGGTTCAAAATTAGAATCTTTCTTCAAATGAAAACTCTTTGCAAGTAGCCAAGTTTCCTAATCCACCTTACTTGATTCCTGGGACTCTAGTTTGATCAGCCCATTGCTTATAACTAACTAGACTTAGCTTTTTCTAATGCCTCATGTGCTGATTTTAGAATTTCCTGTAGCTCACTTTTATGATCTTCTATTGAAGAAACTCATGTAGGCAAAGCCAAATGTAATGGCAATTTTCTGGGATGATGTTCATACATACAAAAGAAGGGTGACATCCCTTTGGTTGAATGTCCTGTACTGTTATTTTGTTAATTATGCAAACCATCACACCTTATTCAAATCCCCTTTTTAGAGCAAGGCTTGACTTCTGAGATATTGTCAATTGTTATTAGTATTGTAATATTGTTATATGTACTTGGTATTGCGTATGACTCAATCCCGAAAGAGTATATTGGTGCTTGCGCTAAGCGGACAGGTAAAAACTCTGTAGAACAACCATGTTTTGACTTTTGAGCATGTTCCTGAAATTCACAAAATTGAGGCAGGCGTGAATATGGAGAGGAAGGTTGTTCCAATGAGAGCCAGATATGAGAAAGCTCTACCACCAGATCTGGCAGTATGAATAACTCAGTTTTGAGCGAAGACACTTGGGCTGAGACTGATAAAGAGCCTTATGAGTCAAGCAACACAGCTTGAAGATTGCCCTTTTTTATGGGCAGTCAATGTAATTGCGATTCTCCTATTAACATGACTAGAGAATCTGGATTTCATTAAAGACACGGAGGCTATCATTATGCATTAATCCTTTAATGCAGTCACAAGCAGCCGCACTACATCATAAAGAAAGAAACAGTTCTAGAATGTAGTGAGCAGGTTACAAATGGCATGAGGCACAAACAGACTGCCTCTTTTAAATGCAATGAAGTAAATAAAGTTCAGAGGTGAGGTCCAAATTGATCTTGAAACTGAAGGTAGTGAGATGTCCGAAGAGAGGTAAGGTGAAAGTAGGTGATCATGCAGAATTATCTGAAAGGAAAAGGAGAATGATAATATGATAATATAAAAAAGGTAAGAGGATAATAAAGTCATGAGTTGATATACAATGCAAAATACACACCATAAAAATACATAGTTCAAGAATTAAACCAACCAAGGGAGTGGGAAAAAAAGGGTGGGATAATGATAGCCTCCGTGTCTTTAATGAAATCCAGATTCTCTAGTCATGTTAATAGGAGAATCACAATTTCATTACAAGACCGGAGGCTACATTATGCATGTTGGTAGCCATGAAGTACAACATCAGACATATGTTCAATAGGTTTACAGTAATGGTGAGCGAAGTTTGAAGCATTAGACCAATCGGCCGCTTTAAGAATATAATCTAACTTACCTCCAGACCAAAAGGATTTGCTTGCCATAGCACCTCTGAGAGAATGAGCTTGGAATTTAGAAAGATCAATTCCAGCTAGATTCATTACTGACTTGACCCATCTAGCGATGGTGGAGGAAGCAACTGGTTTAAAGGGTTTAACAAATGAGATAAGGAGTTGTTTTGCATCTAAAGGACGAAGGTCTTTCATTCTAGAGTCAAATTCTTTCATACAGTCTATGACACACAATTTCTTGCAAAGATCAAAACGAGGATAAAAAATAGAGGCCGACATGGTTTTAGTCCTTCTAAATATATCAAATTTAACTCCAAATATATCATAAGATCTATAAGAAATATCCAGACATTTCACATCTGAAACTCTACGACAAGAGATTAGACATAAAAGAGTAGCAAGTTTAAGCGAGAGGTATTTTCTGTTAAGGTAAGCATTATCTGGCCAAGAACAGAAAAGGTCTAAGATAGCTTTAACATCCCACATGGATTGGTACTTGGGTCTGGGAGGTCTTTTTAGTCAGATACTTTTCATAACTCTACAAATAATATTGTTCTTACCTACCGTCTTACCATTGACGAGGGAGTGTCCAGCAGAAATTGCTGATCTGTAGCAATTAAAAGATCTATAAGATAAGTCCCTGTCAAATTGTTCGACATGGAAATTAACTATATTGACGATAGGAGCTTCCAAGGGATCCAAGTTCCTCTCCATCCACCAACAAACCCCTTTTTTCCAAATGTTATTGTATCTATAGTGTGTTCCGGGTGCCCATGTTTCTCCGAGGAGGGAAAGAGCTGATGACGAAAGGCCAGACAGTTCGTTGGATTGCCTGACACTTTCCAAGCAAGAAGGTTCAAAGTGATTAGGTGGTGATCTTCTCCATCTGCGTTGGTGACCAGACCCTTGCTCGCTGGAATGAGGAAGGGAATGTCGCAGGAAAGTTCGAGAGTGGTCGGGAACCATGCCTGAGAGGGCCAGAATGGGGTTATCAGAACCAAGGAGCATTGGTCTGTTCTGACCTTCTGTAGGACCCTTTGTATCATAGCAAAGGGAGGGAAGGCGTAACCCTGAAGGTTTGACCAGCATTGAAGAAAGGCATTCACCGCTAGAGCTCCCGGGTCTGGCATCCAGCTGAAATATTTTGGGAGTTGGAATGAGAGTCTGCTGGCGAACAAATCCACATCTAGTGGACCCCAAAAAAGAGAGAGAGTATTGAAAATGTTCACATTGAGTTTCCAATCGGTACGGTCTGAGAGGAATCTTGAGTTCCAATCTGCAGAGAGGTTTGACTTCCCGGGAAGGTATTCCGCCTTCAGAGAAATCTTGTGTTCCAGACAGAACATCCAGAGTTTCTTCGCTAAAGCAGATAAGTCTGCTGATTTGGTACCGCCAAGGCGGTTGATATATGATACTGCAGAGATGTTGTCCATCTTGAGAAGAACAGATCTGCCTTGAATAGTGTGTTTGAAGCTCATTAGGGCATATAAACCGGCTGTAAGTTCTAAGAAGTTTATGTGGTGGGAAGATTCCGCAAGTGACCATGCGCCACCAGTGTTTTGATCGAGGAAGCGAGCGCCCCAACCGTGGAGGCTGGCGCCTGATTCCAGGACGAATTCCGGGACATAGCCAAATATTGCTTTGCCGTTCCAGGCGTCCAGGTTCTCTAGCCAGCATGAAAGTTCTAATTTGCCCTTCTGGTCCAGGGTCACAGAGTCCTCATACCAGAGACCAGACTTGAGAGCTTTCCCTTTTAATCTCTGAAGGGCACAGTAATTCAGTGGGCCTGGGAAGATAGCTTGGATGCTGGAGGAGAAGAGACCGATAAGTCGGGCTAATTCTCGTAGAGTTATAGAATCTTGTTTTAGAACGTACCTGATCTCTTTCCGAATTTTTGCGATTTTCTTGGTAGGGAGAAGGAGGAGACAGCTCGAGGTATCTACAGTGAATCAGAGAAATTCTAGAGATTTGGAGGGTGTAAGGATAGATTTCTCTCTGTTTATAATGAAGCCGAGACTTTCGATAAGGTGGATGGTGGTATTGAGGTCTCTCTGAATTTGGGAGTAGATTTGGGACATGATGAGAATGTCGTCTAGGTAAATAATGAGGCGAATGCCCCTCTCTCTCAGGATAGAGACAATATTCCTCATGATCTTGGTAAAGAACCAGGGGGCGGAGGAAAGGCCGAAGGGAAGAGCTTTAAATTGGTACAGACGTTTTTTCCAGGTGAATTGGAGGAAACGCTGGTGTTCTTGGGCCATAGGAATGGTAAAGTAGGCGTCCTTTAGGTCTAATTTTACTAACCAGTCTCCTTCCAAAAGAAGGTTCCTCAGAAGGTGAATACCTTCCATTTTGAAATGTCTGTAAACTAAGTATTTGTTTACTTCTCGAAGGTTTATCACTGGTCTCCATCCTTTGTCCTTTTTTAACTAAGAAAAGGGTGCTGATAAATGTATTTAAGGACCAAGGAACCTGTATAATAGCTCCCTTTTCGAGCATTGAAGAGATTTCCTCTTCCACGATTTTCAGATGTTCGACTGAAAGAGTTAAAGAATTTGGGGGCTGAGATTGAAAGGGAATCTCTATAAAATCTATTTTGAAACCCTGGACGGTCTCTAGAACCCAGAGGTCTTGAGTTAGCGACTCTCAAATATGGTAGAAGAGTTTTAGTCTGCCCTCTACTTGGGAAGAAGAGGAAATAGGAGGAAGACTTACTTGGAAAGTTGGAGACGTTTGGATTTCCATGGGATCCGTAGCCTCTGTTGCGTGGTCCTCTGGCTCGATGAGGGTAGAATTGTTGATTTGAGGGGTAGAAGCCTCTACCAGAACCTCTAAAGGACAAGAAGGGCCGCTGGGCACTCCGGCCGGAAGAACGGCCCCTTCTTCCAGCCTGTCCAAAAAGGTTTGTGTTGAAAACACGCTTCATATTTGTTTGAGCCCTATCAAGGGCGGTAAAGGTGGCAACGTATTTGCCGATAGATTTGATCATGTCTTCTCCAAAGAGAAGACCCTTAGGGTTGTCAGATGGTTCTTTTTCTGCCAGGTCACTGAGTTTGGGGCTGATCTTTGTAAGGATAGTTCTCCTTCTTTCGATGTTTAGACTCGAATTGGCATTTCTGAGGAGGACAATAGCTCTTTGGCTCCATTCACGAATGAGGTTGGTATCGAGAGGCGTGTTTGAAATAAGTGACTCCTCAGCTGGGTCTAGGATTCTGGTGAGGGGGCCGAGGACGTCAAGAAGGCGGTCCTGGCAGCCCTTGAGTGCTCTCTCCAGACCTCTTCTAGGGTCTTTCCCTAGTTTAAATAAGAATTTTATTAAGTCGGGGTCGAGGTCAGGGGTTTGAGAGACCTTGTCGTGTGGTGGTTCTAGGGCACTCTGATTTGAGGGTATTCCTTGTTTCTCTTTCGAGAGAGTTTCTTAGCCATCTCCTAATGAATTTAGAAACGTGTTCCTGAGGGAACCATATTGAGCTATTAGGGTGGGAGGTACTTAGGGGGAGAACATTTCTTCTCCTAAAGGATTGAGTATAATATTATCAGAAGAGGAGGGGGATTCTCCTTCGCCAGGATTATTAAGGTCGAGTTTTTGGTTTAGGTCGTCAAGGTCCAAGACAAATTTGTCATAAGGATTATGAAAATGTTCTTACTCTGAATCAGAGTCTGCGTCATCCTTAGCACCATAACGGGTTGAACCACGAGGGGCATTAGTCACATTTGTGCCACTAGGGACACCCCTCAGATTTGTGTCGCGAAGGGCACCGTTCCCATTTGAGGCGCGAGGGCCTCCCAACATAGATGAGGTGCTAGGACCTCCAAGATCAACTGAGGTGCTACGACCTCCCATAATGTAAGGATGTTCACAGTTTTTGGATTTTTTATTCTTTTTGCCAGGAAATGTGATGTCGTAGAAGGGGTCATCTAGATCAGAGGGAAGAGATCTTTTGGTAGACATCACTTCTTTTAGTGAAGATAACATGCAAGATCACATTTCTTTCTGCAAGAATTGTTTAAAGGAGTCATTATTGTGAAGGGGAGAGCTAGCAGTGGTGTCATCAGAGTCAAGGTCTGACATTTTGGCGGTGAATGAAAAAGAAATAAGCTCTGAAGAGTAGTTGTATTAATTCTGGTAATTATTATTATTATTATTTTTTTTGGTCAATATTAAATTCTCACCTCTTTTTTTTTTATGTTAATAAGGTGGCAAATATAATATAAATAAGTCAAGTAACCTACAAAATAGCAGGTGAGAATGAGATGGCAAGAGGTTGATTATGAAAAACTATTTAGAGTTGATATTAAAGTTCTAGGCTTGTTTCAAATATTAAACTGTCTTTCTCCTTTGAAATGAGTTCAGATGCGATCTCCGGCAGCAGCTGATCCGAGTGGAGTAACTGAAGCTCTCGCTCGAGCTCAGATGCTGTCGGAGAAGCATCAGCCTTAAAGGAAAGTGCCTCGGGGGTAGGCCTACGAGAGTGCACCGTTGCTAAGGTGCATTTCTTTAATGGATACGACGCGCTCGCTCGGTCTAGGCGAGCGCGTCGAAGAGCTCTGAAAATAACTCAAAATTGTGGCGTTAAGAGGTAACGGAGTTAAAATGTAGTGTGGAGAGAAGATAACGGAATTAAAATTTAATGTGGAGAAATTAATTAAGCGAAAGAAAGATTTTATGTGCGCGAGTAGGTAAAAGGATCGACAACCTTAATAGGAAGTCGATGGGAAGGGGGTGAGGGGGGGGGTAAATTCCATAGTCAGCCACACGATAGCACAGAGCTGTAGAAGTAAGGCGCGTTAGACAAGAAATAAATATTGGCATAACAATTAAGCAGCAGGAAAAACGTTACAGATAACAAAGATGTTAATAGTAGATCATTGTTTTTTTTTTTTTTTTTTAAATAAGCAAGCAAAAGATCTTAAAAGACAAAATCTAATAAGAGAAAAGGATTGCTACTTATCTGCCTGTGAGCCGCATTTGAAAGAGGCAGTCTGTTTGTGCCTCATGCCATTTGTAACCTGCTCACTACATTCTAGAACTGTTTCTTTCTTTATGATGTAGTGCGGCTGCTTATGACTGCATTAACGGATTAATGCATAATGTAGCCTCCGGTCTTGTAATGAAATTGTTTTAATGTAAGAGCCAAAGATGACTGAGTGGGTAAAAATCAACCGGGCAGCAGTGTTCTGAATGACCCGTAGTTTAGCCAGCAAGGTGTCATTTGCTTCAACTAACATTGCATTCCCATAATCCAGGCGACTAATTATAAGTGCCTGGACCAGATTCTTTCTAGAAGTGGAAGGTAGCCAGGGAAAGAGGTTCTTATTAGCTACATCATGGCATGAAAAGTCCCACATGTGGTGTTAACTGGTCTTTTAAGGATAGTGTTGGATCAAGTTTTACTCCTGAATTTCTTACCACTTGTTTGGGATTGGGGACTGGTCCAAGATCCGAAGGCCACTAGGGCCATTAGTCAGCTGAACAAAGCTCATGAGCTTTGCCAAACATCACACTGTCAGATTTTCTCACTATTTAGTTAGAGACAGTTATTGACCATCCAGTCAGCGATCTCCCTCATGCAGTGCGCAAATTGTTTTTTAACCATATCTGAGTCTGGACCAAAAGAGATAAGGAGTTTAGTGTCATCCTCATATGACACAATCTCCACACTGCAGGTTCTCACATTTGCCAGGGGTGCAGCATAGATGTTAAATAAAGTTGGAGTCAGGCACAAACATTGAGGGACTCCTTTATTATAAAAAGCCCCTGAGCCAATGAAATGCCCTAGGATGTGAATAGAATGGGAGACTGTGTCAAATGCAGCAGACAGATTCAATAGAATCATATTGGGGTTCTTTCATCAAGAGAGAGTCGTTGGTAACTGCCACCAATGCAGCGTTGGCACTGAGTTGTGCTCTAAAATCCGATTGTGAATGGCCTAAAATCTGATGTTTGCCTAGATAAGATATGAGCTGTTTGTTAGTATGACTTTCTAGAGTTTTAGTGAGCAAAGGTAGTAGCGAAATAGATCTATTATTAAAAGTGGAGATACCTGTGCACACTTCCAATCCAATGGCAGGTTGGCATAGCTTAATGAAAGATCAAACAATGATTTTACTGAAGAAGCCAGATAGTTAGCTAGAATGGACATTATCCTAGCTGGGCAAAGGCCCAGTAGGGAGCATGAGCTGCACCTGTTCCACTGAGCAGGGTTCAAAAGCCTCCAGAGTAATTGAAGCAGTAGGATGAGGTTGACATAAATCCAGTGCTGGATCTGGTATATCTGGCCTTATACAAAAGCTCTTAGAGAAGGCATTTTTATTTTCAAAAAAGTTAGCTTGAGAATCGCAGAAATTCTGTGATGATGGAATAGTAGTGATGCAGGTACGGGGTTTCATAAAGCTCTTTAGTGTTTCATAAAGCTCCTTTGTAGAATTGCCCACTATGGTCATTGTAGACATAATATGCATTTTTCGAGCAGCTCTGATCTTATTTTGATAATTGCGGATTGTGTCCCAGTAACCTGCTTTATCCACAGAAGATTTAGCAGCCTGCCAATGTCATTTTAGACGTTTTCATTTCATTTTTTCCTGTCGGAAGTTATTGGAGTACCAGGGTGCCGCCAATGTATTGATGTAGTCGTTCAGTCTGTCTGTCTGAAGATTCTAACTGGAAAACAGAGGAACTTCCACATCAAATTCTTTACACAATGCAAACCAGAAATTATAACCCAGATCAGTTATAAAAATATGTGTATTTTATGCAAATGAGAGATATGTTTACAAATATTCATGCTACCTTTTTTAAAGAGGCCACACTTGACAATTAATTGAAATGCTCCATCTTTTTTAAATGGTCTACAATTACAAGAAGGGTAATACCATTTCCACAATTCTAATATATATTTATTTTATGAAATGTATGTATTAGGGGTTTAGTGGAAAACTCTTAATCTGGGCACAAATGAAATGTAGCTGAAAAAGCTGGTTAATATCTACAAACACAATTGACCACCCAAAATACCGTTTAACTGCTGCTAATGTTTTAGGAATTTCAGGATGCTCAGCAAGTTTTGAATTATGAATCCAACTCATAACCTGTTGTCATAACTGAGCAGAAGGCAAATACATAGGGGCATATTTACAAGCCCTTTTGCATCGCTCTTGTACCATGCAGCGGGGTGCAAAGCAATTCAACTTAATAAAGAGATTTATGAAGTCACACAAGCCCATCTTGCCTGGTCCTGAGTGGCTTCATAAATCTTGAGTAATGCAACGCAGTGCAAATTGCTGTGTTGCATTACTCTGCGCCAGGGAGGCATTTCAAAGGGTGTTGCATGGGTGTTCCCACACAAGATGCATGTATTTTTGATGCATTCTTAGATTTACCAGAAGTGGTAGACCTGGGAATGTGATAAAAACCTACACGTATTCCAGGTATGACAGAACAATGAGAAATATCTTTACTTCTCCTCATTGTTTTCTCTTTCTATGTGTGCTGAAAGGAAAGAGGGAGAGCCTTAGGGGATTGTTTTTGTGGAGGAAGGTGCCACCTCCTGTACAAAAACAATCCTACATGCAACGGAGGCACACTTTCACCATTGTTGTCTAGCACCATGGCGCAAGGGGGCCTGTATTGGTGATAGGCAGCCAAAGGGCACCAACATAGGGAAAAAGGCAGGAATGTGCTGTATTGACTTAAATATGGTACATTCCTCCCCTTTTCCTGTCACACAGTGGAGAGCAGACAGGGGACTTGCTGCGCTGCACTGTATGTCTTGGCCATAGATATGGTCCTGAGTCTTTCCGTCATACAATAACTCATCCTTCTCACTTTGACTTCCTAATCTCTGACTCGTGCACCTTTATCAATAGACACTAGTTCTCTATGTACTGTATGTTAAAAATGTTTCTAAATTGATTAGCGATATAGAAACACTTAATTGAGTCTCAGATGGCAATGTTAAGCGTGGGATCAATGACCACTTTATTTCATTTTTAGGCGAACCCTTCTGGTATAATGCATCTGCCTTGCCATTGTTTGTACCCAGTTCACAGATACAAAACTTGCAATCTGCAAAGAACACTGTCCACTAAAGTTGCGTCTGAGTCAAATCTGTAGCTGAATTGAAAAACTGTAAATGTCTATGATCTGTGTATACTTCTACAGTGAATTTGTCTCCAATGTATTATCCTTAAAGATGTTTTAATCACCAAAACTCTGTGACGGTAAAATATAATCCTGCTGGGGATGCAGTCTGGGAATTAACAGGCCACTGGATGCTCCTATCAAGTCACTGGATTTATTTGGAACAAATTCCCTTCCATTGCATGATAACCCATTTCAACAATAAATGGAAATTCAAAATTCGGGTACGTCAAAAGAGAGATCCTAAAGAAAATGGTTCTTCTAAAAAAGTGTCTAGACAGTCTCTTTGGACCATACAAAAGCAGCTCCTTCTCAGAGAAGTTTGTTAACGGGCCTTATTATTTCAGAAAGGAATCGCCTTTATAAGTTAACAAAGCCGAAAATGGATTGTGTTGCTTTTACAGGGTTTGCCATTGGTCACTGAACAACTGTTTAGACTTCTTCATTTTCATCCTAATTCATTTTGGGGTGATAATGCAACCCAAAGATTGTACAGTAGTACAGGTAACAAAATAATGACGATATCCCAACCTTTGTAATGCTACCGTGACATGTTGTATATGTGTTGCCAAGGAATGTGAATATATCAAAGTATCATTTGGTAAACTATACAGACAATAAAAACTCTCATAACTTCACTGATAAAAAAGTGAAAAGCAACTAAAGCATTAACGGCCCCCTAAGGTGTCACCTGATATTCAAATGATCCAAATTTGGTGTGAATCACTGTTGTTTACTCATCAACCACTCAGAATTTAACTGAATGTTACACGCCTCTGGGATCAATTTTGGTAAAGAGTTTTTTGTGCTTTATTGTATTTAATGGAACAAGTACTCACGGCAATGGATATCTACTTTAAGTATATTCATGTTGATTGCACTATAATCTACAGGACAAGTGTGGGACACAGATCATAACAGTGAAAACCATTTAGCATTAAGCAGAGTTCAGTCTAACCATCCAAACCTTAGTGTGCCTGCAACAGAAAAGAGGAAAACGTATTACTCTGGGGTGTTTCCTGAAAGCACAATAGCACAACTGAGAGTCATCCTATATTTTCCAGCTTGTAGCATGAAAGGCCTAAAGAGGTTCAACCATATCACCCCAACACTCTAAACCTGAATCATCTTCTAGAATAGCTTTGTCACTAAGAAAACCTCCAGAAATGGCACCCTTGTATACAGGGCTGTAAAGCATACCACCTTAGGCTACCAGTGACACATAAGAAGCAGAGTCTTTGCTGGATTGTAAACCCAAAACTATAAAAAAAGAGGACAGAAAACAAGCCTTTTCCATCTGTGTTCCCAGTGTTTGAAGCAACACACCTGTTTACATCAGAATGTTGCTAATCATTTTACAATCACAAAAGAAACACAATCCTCCCCCGTTAAAGAGCACTACAGCCCCGCTTGATAGGAATGACCTCCTGTGACTTAAGTTTCGTAAATGATTCTGAATTTCAGCTTGGGTGCCCCCACCCATGTTCAGAACTATATTGATTTTTAGCTGGATTTGTACTCTATAAATTCCCCATACATAGATCCAATCTACCAGGGAAAACTATGTCACTATAACAAAAACAAAATGGAAGTGGAGATTAGGGGTGGACGGAATTTGCGAAATTCACTTTCGCAAACTATCGCGAAAATGTTAAAAATCTCCGCAAACACGCGGAAATATCGCGAAGACGTTGACGTTTTTTTCCCGCCCGTTCGCGGTATTTTATGCGTGATCGCGGCTCGCCAACTTACCCATGCGGTTGCTCACTGGCGCGGCCATCTTGTTTTCACTTGTCCCGCCCGCTTGCGTTCGATATGACGTGCCCACGTCCTCACGCTCTCGCTCGTGGTGGAGAATGACGTGTTCGAGATCCCAATCATCTCATACTCTCGCGGTGCATGACCGCGAAAAGAAAGACGTGATCGCGCGAAGAATGACGTGATCGCGCGACAAATCATGTTAATGCGGGCGCAAACTGTCGTGAGACAGCGCAAATGGCTACCAACAATCCAACATCTTGTGGAGAACGCGACCGGATCGGGGAAAGTTGTCGGCGAACGCGGGGATTCAGGTAAGGCAATCGCGCGCATGCGAGAATGTATTTTTTTACAGCGCGAGCAAGAAAAAAAATTACGGTAAGATGTCGATTGCGAAAATCGCGAGCGGAACGAAATTTTCACCCAGGCTTAGTGGAGATGTGGAAGGAAATTAGCAGGGAAATGATGAGAAGAGATATGTGCTTAAAAAAACATTTTGAGAAGACACAAAATATTTATTTTGCCGATGTATGGCAATTGGGTATTACAATGAGCAGGAATGCCTAAGAAGTAGAACAGCTATCAAGTCTGGAGAAGATAGATGTCTCTGAAAATAATCAAAGCTTGTAGTGTACATATATCTCAAAGTTGATGCCTGCCAGGGCAGGACATAATACAAAAAGGGAGAATTAGGTTGAACAATTTAAGATTACACCTTAAAAACATGTTGCAATAAAACATTGCAGAAGGAGGATATCACATTATGGCAGCCTAGCATAACGCACAACAGGATACCAAAACAAGTTACAATACAGCAACAAAAGGGAAAAACATAATACAACAAACTAAATAAAACAACACAACACAAAACACACCAGTACTCCAAAACAACACAACATAACACAAAAGGACAGCAGTGATTCATAAGAAAAACTGCAACATATAGTAGAGTTCAAAAAAATGCATTCCACCACAGAAGCACAACAGAGCTACACACAAACTCAAAACAACAACTCAATAACCAATTAACCATGCAACATACCACAACAACACATCAGCACAACCCAACAAAGCAAAACATAATTCAACATACAATAATTTATCAAAAAACAATACACATCAGGAACACGATTTATACAATAATACAGCTACACAATGTAATTATTTTACAATAATTGTTTGTGCTACAGTAGTCTGTGTTGCTGGAGTTTTCTGTTGTGAAGTGTTACAGTTGTGTTGTTTTGTGGTTTTGTTGCACCTGTTATGTGTTTCTGTTGCTTTTTTGTTGTGTTATATTCTACTGTTTTGTTATTTTGTTTCTTTGTTTAGTTACTTTTTTCTTGCAGGATTTTGTGTATTTATTTATTGTCATTGTTTTAATGGTGTATTTTGTTTTCTGTTTCTGTGTTGTTTTCTATTGTGTTCTTTGATTTTCTTTCATTGTGCCTCTGTGTTGTCTCATTGCGTTGTTGTTTTGCTGTGTTTTGTAATTGGTTGAGTTGTTACATTGTTGTTGTGTAATGTTATTTTGTGTCCTGCCACTTTCTCCTCATGCTTCAACTGTGCTGCTACATTTATGGTAAAACGTAGCGTGTACCAGTAGGTTTCAGAGCAAACTAAACAATTCCAAAAGATGTTAAAAAAGAACAGCTCAGAAGTTTGCATGATACCAATACATCTAAACCCATTTTGCAGGTCACATCATCAAAAACCATTGTACATGTGCATTGGATGTTATGTGACCCGAATTACAACCTTTCAATTATAGCATTTTGTTTCTATTTGCTGAGTACCCCTTTTCGCTGAATACATAACTTATTGTAATCACCCAAAATAAAGTGATATTCTTGCATGGTACGCACACATTTTGAAACACTAAACTAAATTGAATTAGAACATGGGTAGGACCGTTCAGTCTATACCACCCAAAATAGCCTATCTCTCCCTCTACCTCACTTAGAAAAGTAAACCTGACTGACTGAAAGCACTGTACATAATGCTTAGAGTCCTGGGGTTATCTATTGCTGTTAGTCTGCATTCTATCTTCAGCGAGCATCAAGCACTGGGCTAATGTAGTCTGGGGATATTTGCCTCTGGTTTGCATCAGGTGCAAAAAGGTTTACAGGCATATTTATGACCCCAGTTGCATCATGCTTGGACCACGCAACATGGTATATGCACGACACAACTCAAAGATGAGATTTATAAAGTCATGCAAGGCCACCTTGATAGCACTGATTGGCTTCATGAATTACGAGGAGAGCAACACAGCGCAAATCGCTGCGGTGTCTTACTCTGCACTAGGGAGGCGTTCCATGGGTGTTGCATGGGTGTTCCCAGATTTACCAGGACTGCTAAACCTGGGAATGCGCCAAAAATATACCTCTTCCCAGGAGAAGCATAATGAGGAGAAATATCTTTATTTCTCCTTGTTACTTCTTCTTTCTATGAGATAAAGGAATATATGCCTCTCAGGATTGTTTTTATGCAGGAAGGTGTTCCTTCCTGCACAAAAACAATCCTGCATGCAGGGTGCCTGCATTGGTGCTAGGCAGCTGAAATGGAGCGAGTGCAGGGAAAAAGGCAGGAGTGCACTATATTCTTTTAAATACGGAACATTCCTGGCCTGTTCCTATCATGCAGTGCTGCGCAGCAAGGTGACTTTCTGCGCTGCACTCCATTACAAATCTCATAAATATACGCTCCTTATTTTCCAAATATTGTCTGCTGAAAGCAGCTCATAATTGCCCTGTCCTTAATACTCATCCTTGTGGCAGTGGAAATTAAATACTGTTAATGCTGAGCAGACCTAATCAGATTACTGGACGTCTTCTGAAGACAACTACGTAACAGAGACTGAAAGATGGCGTAGTTCAGGCGTCTCCAACAAGTAGCTCGTGAGCTGCCAGTATCTCCCCAGGTGCCTGTGAGTAGATATCCAGGTTGCAGCCCAGCCTGCTATAATAGAAGCTTTTGCTTGGTTGAATTATTTTATGAGTACCAAAAGTACAAAAGCCTGTATTCAATACGAAAATGTGTCTATTTTCATAATTCATAATCTGAGTTTGGAGAAAAATGGCTGAATTTTCAAAATGTATTTAAAGCTGCTGTCTGAGTCGGAGACGTCTATTACTCATATTACTACCTTGGTGCCAGGGGGATTGCAGCTATGGCTCTTATGCCTTACCATATAGAGGCATTTCAAATCGATAATATTTTTTTACTTTTCTGATGGCAACCCTGCTTAATGTACCAAGGTTATCACTGCTGACAATCTTAGGAGGGATGGTCACCATTACATCACTACTATCAGTAGCTCGGGATGACGTTTTATTGAACAAAAGTAGATCTCATTACAGAAAAGGTTGGAGTCCCCTGGCGTAGATATTGTTATCCAACATACTAGTGTTTTCTTTTCTCCTTTTCCCAGTTCTGTTCAGAAAAGTCTGCCCTTAATAGTTTGAATATTTTAAATGCTTCATAGTACTTCTGTCAATGAGTATATCAATTCAGTGGGGCAGATTTACATTCCCTGGCGCATCCCTGCAAATCAGCAGGGATGCGCCAGGGAAGATGCGTCACGCAAGTTTGCCCTTGCGCCACCGCAGATGCGCCGCATTTACAATGCGGTGCATCGTGGCGCACGGACAAGCAGATGCGTGACGCATCTGCTGGTGTAAGGGTGGCGCAGTGCTGAAGTTGTGTCGCAAGTGCGACACAACTCCAGCACTGTTTCCACCTGCCCTATCCCTAACATGGTGCGTCAAGCCTTACGCCTGCTTCAAGCAGGCGCAAGGTTTTGACGCATCAGCGTTGGAAAAGTGACTCAGTGAAATCTTGTAGATTTCACTGAGTCACTTTTCAGGGGCGTTCCTGCGACGGAACACCCCCCCCCCCTGTGTAGAAATGCCCACATGAAACCTGACGCAGGTTTCATGTGGCGAAGGGCTTTACACCATGACGCATCTCCATAGATGCGTCACGATGTAAATAGGGCGCAACGTAGCGCAGGGTTTACGCCGCTGCTACGTCACAAAAGTGACGCAACGGCGGCGGAAAAGTGGCGCACGGGGCTTGTAAATCTGCCCCATAGTCTTTTGTCTCGCTGTAGGCCTTGGCTGCAGCTTGGCTTATTAATTGAGGAGACTTCTGGCCAGTAAGCTATAATGTAATAGTAAACGCCTTTTGTATACAACTCTGAATCAGTTAAAAAACAATGTTTCACCAACAAATCAGAGTGTTTCTTATACACCTTTTTCTGCTACTTTTTATCTGATCGTTCTTTAGTCATTTTATCTTCAAACCATACTGGGTGAGAACAAGTGTATTATGCAGCAGCTGTTTTTAAATCTAAGCCTTTTTTTGTAACCCGGTGCCGCTCTCCGTGAGCATCAAGTAATATCATTGTTGAATATTCAAGAGTGCCTTATCGAGAGCTAATTGCCACTTGCCCACGCGATGTACATTCACCTTCGGTTCGAGAAAACCAAATTGGTTGGTCGGCAATTATCTTATGACATTTCCTTCTACAATGTTAATTAACGCTAAGAGGACCTTCTTTTGCACATCCATGAAAAGGTTTGATTTTTTAAATAAATAAAGAGTACTAGATAATATCGAAACAGATTATGAAGATGTGTATTGTATGAGCTACTTGGACCCACTTAGTACATCTGAACTATACTTGTCTTGATGCGATGCACCTAATGCCTCAAGCGTACAATTGCTATTCCATTTATAGCACAGCCACTGATGTTTTTCTTGCAGGCTGAATGCACGGATGTTTGGTTCTAAGAGGTATTGAGTAGTGTTTGGGATACCGCACTTCCTAGATCGAAAGACAAATAAAGATACATTGTTGTTGCTTAGAAATGTTTTCCATAAACGTCATTTTGGCTCACCTGTGGTATGTTCCCCTGAGCAGCAAAGGAATCTAAGATACATATCTGTGAAGCTTCGACTGTATCGACCAAAGTAGCAAAGTAGATAAAGAAATACAGAGCAATGGTTAGTTTGGAAAGCTATAAAAGCTGAATCAGATTTTTTTGCTAAAATGGAGTGAGACAGCTCTTCCCCCCTACATCCCCTATGGCTTTTTAAGGGCTGGTGCCCGTCGATCTGTTGGAGGTTTCTTCAATCATTTTCTTTTACCGAAGGCTTCCTGAGCTCGATTTGAGTCAGCAGATTGAGCAAGTGGTGTTTTCGAGAGTAGAGCCTAGCCCTACACACCCTGTCCTTCGAAAGGGCTGTCCTCATACAAAGGCAGTTATCTGATCATTAACATTGAGGACAACAACAATCCTAAAGTAGCGCTTCATGTCCCATACTGTTTGGTTCAGTGCTCTGTGCTAGCTGCATGATTACATGCTCATTCAGGAACTCTTGCATTCCCATATCCTGGGGTTGATACCTAATTCAATTACCTTTGTGAGCATGAGAAGTAGTCCCTTTCAGAAAGATGCCCTGGTATTCTTTTGGTCTTCAGGAAACATAAAAATTGTTGAGTTCTAACGTCACAAGAAAACAGAAAGGTTCTGAAAAATTGAACTCTACATACAATGTATACTTTCAGCACTCTTTAGAGTTTTTTTTTTTCCTCATGATTATTTCAAGTTATCCCAGTCACTAGCCCAGTGCGGGAAGGAACCCTAGGCCCCCTCCTATGCGTGAAATGGCGAGCGGGCATCTACCCCCCAGAGCAAGGAATGGTGAGGAGGCACCTGGCAATACCGATACCCACGCGCTGACAATGTGAGGGGCCTCCCTTTATACATGGAAGCCTGGGGAAATATGCATGGAAGTCCTGGGGGGGGGGGGCTTCCGCATTGCAGGGGCTGCAGGGGTGCCCATTACACCCTTGCCCTTGCTAAAGACTAAAAGGACTCTGCCTAACAGGCTGAAGTCCACAAAAGTAGCTCATATGTATGTTAAGTGGGAGCTCCCTAACTGAACAGCAGCCTTTCTATGCAGAGAAAGACCCTAGTAATTTCAGAGGCAAACTCATCAGAGGCGAGCCATTGAAAGACTAAATTCATGTTAACAGTGAGGACCGTGCTCCCATTTTACCCCCAGCTGAAAAAGAAGTGTTCCTTCTTCAGCAATCCATTCTCTTTGTTCCAAATTCCAAAGCAATGGGCTTTGCAAGAGTTGCTGATCATGATGGTTTGTCATAGACAACCAGACCTAAGGCAATCCCTCTCTCTTCCTAAGACTTCCTGTTCCTATGCGACGTAGTTCCTTTGTTGGAATAGTTGCTTATGGAAGTGTCCTTTTTTAGAAAATTCTAAAACAGCTGTAGCTGTTGTTGGCAAAACAGATCTCTTTGCACACTTTTCGCTAATCCCTTATCACTTTCCATTCTATTTGCAATGAGTACAATCATCAAAAAAATTCATGAGTAGATGACAACATTCTGTATCAGTATTTTGATTTTAGAAACATTTCAGTAGAATATATGGCAGAAAATATATATTTTTTACCATAGCGGGCTATACCGGCTATTAAATGCCAGCTCCCGCCTTAAAGGCCAGAGCCGAAGGCGAGGGACTTTAACAAGGGACTGGGACTTTAATAGCCGGTATAACCCTGCTACGAAGGGCTATAAGGCTAGTAGAACATTCTGCCACTAGAGGGCAGAATGTTTTAACAAATAAAACAAAGGCCTCTCGAAGCTCGAGGGGAAATCCCCTCGAGCTCCGAGAGGCCTTTGTAAAACATTGGAATGTTGCTCTGCGGGCCTTTACCGCCCGTAGAAGCATGGAGCACTCCATTGTCTACAATGGAGCTCCCAACATTCCAATGTTCTATTTATTATTTTTGAACTGTAGGTATAGCATTTGACTTCTAGAATTACTGAGGCCTCCTGACCAAATTCGAGCTGCAGGTACTCTGTTCTTAAAAAGAAACTCGTTTTTGCTTTACATCTATAGTGAATGACTCTTAGGTCAGCCACCTGCAAGGAAGCACACAGATATTTCACAATTGCAAAATATTTAGCCATGGAGTGCACAAATAAAAGAGAATGTTATCACTTTCTCATAAGGCCCTGTTTTCTGCAGCAGGTAAACTTGAGAAATATATGAAACCTAATATGCCAAATGCTATTTACATTTCTGGTTTGACACCTCATACACTTTTTGCTGCCGATTCTAGCTTTTGAATTTAAAGAAAAGCCCGCAAAGGTAATTCCAAAAGAGTTACAGAAAGTGGCAGGCCTCCTATACCTGATAAGACAGCCAATAAAATGTATTTTATTTTTAGTGAGGACTTGCTCAGAACAGTGGAGCCAAACACACCATGTGGGAAAAGAATAATGCAATTTGAGAAGTGGGGTTCTGTTTTGTTCCTAGGTAGAAGAAATTGGCTGGACTTGAAGAGGTTTAGGAAGCGAGGGGGCAAGCAGAAGGGTCCAATGATAATATTATTTTCTTTATCTATGAGAAAGAGGGCTCTAGAAATGATTTGCAAGATTTGCAAGAAAGTACGTTCCTGGAACTGACAGTGCTTGGAAGTTGTTGTGGTTTGATTGTGCTGGAGAGGGGTTTTGGTGTGTTTGGAGCTGGTTTATTGTGTCTGCTGTCCCTATCCTTCAAGTCATCTTTGTGATTTCTTGTTGTATATTGTTGTGTATTGTCTTATGTGCTGTCAGGGTTTATCTTATGGGGTATATTTGTTATAGGGGTAGTAGTGGGTTTTTGGGGGTCTCAGTTGTCTTTGGGTGTTATTATTGGGGCGGGATCATGCCGGGCAAGAGTCAATCTCGCCTCATGACTGAGCAGAATTTGGGCAGCTTCCTGTGGCAGGTCAAACATTACCTGCCTGACATTTTAGCCAGTGGGGGATGTGTCATCCTGGGCTACCCCGTGAAGGTCCTCAAACTACAGTGGGAGAGAGTATTCCTCCAGATGCAGAGTATGTTTGAGGTGGACCGCGACACCCATCAGCTTAAACATCACTGGGCTGATGCGGTTGGCAGGGAGTCTGACCTCCTGGATTATGCTGGCATTGAAGTTGGTTGGAGCGGTTGGTAAGTACACAGGATTTTTCTGCTATCCTATGTGTCTCATGTACCCATTGATGATGTGTGTTAACATTAAGAATGGCTCACATGACTTTGGGCATAAAGTAGCCACGTACCCATTGCACCAAGACATTCCCAAGAGCACCCATGTGCTTTATAAATTTGCTTCATCATCAAAAGCAGAAAATGCTGAAGCTATAGTACTAAGCAAAATCAAAGGGGATGATGGACGGAGTGTTGAACAATGCATGCACTCACCCACAGTCAACTGATCTGGGTTTAATCCATCAACATTCTTTAGCTCACTCCGCCACCCCAGTTCAGACATGGCCATATGCAAATCAGTCTGACCCTGTGCCTCATGGGAACAGTCCAGCCCGAACTGCCAAGCCATGACTTCCCTGGACCGGAAACAAGCATGTGTATCATTCAGGCATGTCAATTATATCATTTTATGACTTACAACCTGAAGGGTTACATAGCCACTAGCTATGCATATATATGTACTGTGCTTCTGTTGCATATCAAATATGTGTTCTAAGTTTACTGAAGTGTATTACGTTTTATGTCTAGTAGCTGGACCCCCTTCATACACAGGTGGTGAGGTGGATAACTTCAAAGACCCCAACTTCACCGATGAGTGCCTTCATCAATGCTAATTGTGTAGTGCAAAGATTGAGTGTTATGTCAGATGCTGTGTGGCTTGCCAGACTCAATGCGCATTCCTATCACAAATAAACTTTTGAATGAAGAAAAATAGGTCAGGAAAAGTGGACGTTAACTGACAAGGAGAACACACTGCCAATCTGGGATGGACCACATGATAGAGGCTTGACAGGGGAGCCATGATCACAGTGGCAGACTATACAAATATGTGTTGTAGTGGATACACATCTGAAAGTGGTTGTGAAGTATTCAGAATGCACATCAGTTGCACATGCTATGATATTGGGAGTATGCAATGAGCGGTGGCATGGTCCACAAAGGACTTGCAACCGTTTGGATAGGAGAGGTTTCATATGCCTCTGTGTGATGTGAGGTACTTATCCAGCATCCATTGTTACATGTCATACCTGCCAACTGTTCAGTATAGTTAGCAATGTGTCCTGTTATAGGTCCTTGCCAAATCAGTTACACTGCATTGTGAGACAATATGTGTACTGTGCAGACATTGCACATCTTACAGTTGACAATGCCTATGGCACAAAGGCCATTGCAGGATGTAGAAGGTGCACTAATGTACAGTAAAGGTGAAATGTATACCATTCTGGGTACCAAAGAGCATTGTTTCTAAGCATGCTAAGTACTGACATGGTCACACCTAGATGTTCCATGGTGTTGCAATTGCATTGTGCAACAATTGCTCTGCATTTGTAATTAGGGCTTAGTATATCTGATATGACAGATATTAAGCATGTATATGCTCACTCTAAGTAAGATGCATCTAGCCTGTTGGGGCTTCTACCTTAGATTTTGCTTAAATAATATTGTTCCATTATTCTTTTACCTGTTCCTAGTCACCATTAGACTGACAGTTATTCTTATTGCTTCAACAAACAACATGACTCCAGACCAGCTGAGGCAGCATAACAAAAGAAAGGAGCACTATCACCACCTCAGATGAGTTGCATAGGCACAGAGGGCCATGAGGAGGTGTTATGAGGAGGAGAAGGCAATGGCCAAGTGGTCAAGCTTCCCACTAGGACCACTGACACAGATGAAGAGGACCTCAGACAGGAATGAACATTGAGGCCATGGTACCTCCAAGGCAGCAAGACCCCGCACATCCACTAGCAGACTATTCCAACCACCTGGCCCACACCTCATGCCACAGGAGGTCCTACCTCTTATGAGCTTGCCATGACTTGAAATTGTGGGAGGCTGTGTTAGAGAACAAAATGTACCAGGCACTGGCAGTCCTCCATGATTTGAAGCAGGCAGTGGAAATACCCAGGCCACGTTAGCCACATATAGCCTTTCTGCCCTCCCCCCTGTGTATAGTTTTAAACTTTGTAATTCTGTTTTATAGCTTAGTCTAGGTTAGTGTAGTTATAGTGATAGTGTATGAATAGTGGTTTTAGAGGTGTTGCAGTGGTGGATCAGAATTCCAAGAGGTAGGGTCACTTTGTGTTTTTACAAAATACAAAAAAATGTATGATTTTTTAGGTGTAATGGAAAGTTAGTTTATATTTACAGAAATTAAGTACTAGCAGTGTGGGCCATTGGATGTCACACTAGTGTACTATTGTATTTATTATATGTTTTCTCTATGCCCAAGTTCTTGTGACTCCAATGCTTAGAAGTCACAAATACAAAACCAACAATAACAGATGAAAAGGAGCATACAATTATATAATCAATATAGCTTAATTCAGAGCATTAGGAAAAGTGCCATATAATACTAAATCAGCTAGTAACATACAATAATATTCCTCGGGAGTCCTGCACGTAAATCTCAAATTTGCTTTATTTAACTTTTATTTTATTTGCATGTCAGCCCAGTCAACACATTTTGTCCATGAGGACTTCATCAGGGCTCT
Organism: Triturus cristatus; assembly: GCF_964204655.1. Lineage (NCBI taxonomy): Eukaryota > Metazoa > Chordata > Amphibia > Caudata > Salamandridae > Triturus > Triturus cristatus. The sequence goes on from NC_140591.1 coordinate 538,581,564, forward strand.
AGAATTAAAAAACATGAATCAACTTCTATATCACATACATATATACAAAACAATATTTATAATAGACCCAATATACAATACTGCAAAACATTTATTAGGAGAAAATAAAAGACGGCATACCTATATATACTGCTATTGTTTTTTTTAAAACAGCCGGTTTCCATATGCATTCAAATACATTAATATTTTGACTGCACAATAATATTTTTTCTCTAATGGCAGGTTTCTTGTAATTAGTCCAATCTCTTAATTGACAGGATTTGTAGCAGACAAAATTCGATCATATGAGATCAATGAACACAGCAGAACCCTTGTAATTTTCATGACTAATCTAGAGTGATTGAATCCTTATCAAATTGGCTTGGTGGTGGGTCAGAGTAGAGAGAATTTTCTTTTTTTTTTAGTTTGGGTCCTTATTGAAGAAGGAATAGAAAATATGATATGCGTTGTTTCGACTGTGAAACTGTTGAAATTGGCCAATATATTGGCTTTGCATAAAGATTTTAAATTGTCATGGCATTTAGTATTGTTTGTTGGGTGTTTTGCCAAACATATTTTTGCGTTTAGCATTCCATATGTACGATATCCTCGAATGGAACACTCAACTTATATTAATTTTTCATATTGTAGATTGAATAAGAGGGACTTTATCACTATACAAATTTGGAACCTTGGTTGGACATCTGCTTACTTGTATTCCTCTACACTGTGAGATATTAGGAATTGAAGAATACCCCAAGTGAGTACTTTGATTTTTCATTCATCCCATATGAGCGAAATTGGTCTGCTACAATTACCTTTCAATTAAGAGATTGTACTAACAACAAGAAACATGTCGGGAGAGTAAAAAATATTATTGTACGGTCAAAATAATAATGTATTTGAATGTATATAGAAATCAGCAGTTTTAAAAACAAATAGCAGTGTACATTGGAAGGTAATCTGTGGGTCCTCAGAGTCCAAGGGTCTTGGTGGGGTGGCAGATGGTACCTGTTGGTTGGTAGGTAGGGGATGTGGAGACCCGATGATGCTGTTGACCCTCCCCATGTCCGGAGTAGGTTCCTCAATGGAGTCCAAGAGTTTTTGGAGTGTCTCCTGGTTGATGATTTGCATGTTGTCATCATCCCCATCATCTGTGAAGTCCAGGACAGCCTGCTGGCCAGGAGGTGAAGGTTCATCCTCTGCAATGAGAGGGAGGAATGCTATTGCTGATCTCTCTTAGATGTTGATATGAGTAATTCAGTTAAACAATCAAGTTGCAATATAATTCACTTTCAGTTCCTCATTGATGTGTAGGACACCTGTTACTTAAGGGTATGGATTACAAAGCACACTGAATTTCCCTTTCGGATGACTGGATCTTAACATTGTTCTCACTACAACTGTGTGTATACTCTGAGTGCATGGGCCTTGTCATACTAGTCAGATTACGATCATTGACGTTCAACCCATTTCATCAGGGCCAGAGTTGGAAATCTGCATCGTTTTATTCAGCCTCATGCACTTGAATGTGTACATGACTCCTCTGGTTGTTGCAATTTTGGTCCTGGCACCCAACTTACTTACAAACAGTGATGGCACCCCCACCATGCATAACCATATCCTATGGACTGACATGGCAACCTGTTATAGAGTGCCAAGTGTTAGGCAGCACCCCAGATGGTAGTAGTGATGTGAATGGTGACATGTACTAACCAATGGGCATGTTCACGTGGAAATGGCACAACATGGTGGTGCAAGACAATTATCAGTGCCACCCTGCTTCATTTAACCCCTTCGGTGCTCATGACGGAATGGTTCCGTCATGACCCACGGTTGAGCTGTGCTCATGACGGAACCATTCCGTCATGACCACGCCCGCGCAAGATTCCGTCAGCACAGCGGCGGAATCTGCGCAGCATCGAAGGGGTTAAAAAACACAGGGAAGCACAGTATTCACAAGAATACAGCACACCAAATGTGATTCCCCTTGCAGCGTCACTGTAAAAAACAGCCAAGCTCCAACACTGACGCCCTTGTGCAATGGTGCCTGCATTGGTGCAGGCTGTTCTTTTTTGCACCAGCGCAGGGGTGGCACATATCCCTCTAAAAACAGCCCATCCATGCATTTTTGCAATGACACAGATCAGCGCAGCTTATTTGTTTGCATCGACCTGGGCGGCATTTTACTGTAAATATGGCCCATGGTCCTCTGGTGTACATCACTTGCATTCACTCCCACAACCAGTCATATTTAGTAGATTGGAGGAGTTCAGGTGGTCCCTACCATGGAAGCTGACACCTGTGTAATCTAGGTGATTATGGACATTAGTCTTCAAATGTCCCTATGTGTAGGTACTACCCATGACTCACAAATCCCCAACCACTCACGTGTGTTGTTTCTCCTCTGAGATACCAAATCTATGCTGTGGATTTGCAGGCTATATTAATGTGCGTAGGCCCAGGTGAGACAGAGGGGCATATTTCATAGACATGTGGTGCAGCGCAGCCCCACAAACCACCTTGCTGAGCCAAGCTGTGTGATTAGGAAAGTGCAGGGTTGTGCTGTGGTTATGAAGATACAATGCATCCCTGTGCTTTCCTCCATGCTGGTGCACATTCAGCTGGCATGCAACAATGCAAATACCCTTGCACCATGGTGCAAGGGTGCTTGCTTTGGCAGATGTCAGTTGTTTTTGTGCCAGGACTGACAGAAAGGACAGGAGTGCCCAGTATCCTGTAGATGTGGCACATTTCTGCCCTTTCCTTTTGATTTGGGATAGCACAGCTAGAAGACCTGTGGATGCCCTATACCAATATATTATCAAAATGCCCATGTGCTTCCATTGATTTCATGTTTAACCATAGATGAGCCAGCATTCTACCCTTTTGCCTGAAGACAGTGCCGCATAGTGCTGGGACATAGCTGCCTGCTCTGCATGACATTACGCAATTCCCCACAATGCCCCTTGTTCCGATTAACCATGTTGCTGTTGTATCCTGTCATAGCCAGCACCGTCCTGTCCTGCAACTCCAGCCTCTGACTCCTCGGTGATGACCGCTGACACTTGGTCCTCCAAGGGATCCAGTTCCTCCTGGGGCACTGGACTACCACCTTCAGTCTGTAAAGCTGCCTTGAGATTGGTTGCCAGTTTCTCCTTTGTCTTGTGCTTATAATCGTGCCAGTGCTTCTTGCAGTCAGTCACTGTCCTCTTGACTTTGGTAATGCTGTTCAGCTTGTCTTCTATGGTCTTTTCCCTCCCCAGTGGCACCTTGGAGCTACTGAAGAGCTAATGTTGGTGCTCCTTCACCTCCGTGATCAGTATCTCATTCACCCCCGACTGAACTTGCACTCCCTCTTACTCTTCCCCTGGGACTCTGGCTGCTCATGCTGGCTGGTAGTGGGGTTGCTGGGGTTGTCCTGGGATGTGCTCACTCCTGGCTCCTCCATTACTGCTTCCAGGTAAGTGTATTTTTTTTTCACACATAGCGTTTTTTTTTTTGCCTGCTAAGTGCGTAAAAGTGATGCTGGGACAGCTACTAATAGCCCGAACATTACTTTTGCAGCATTAGCATGAAGCTTTTTTATGACACAGCGCACAAACCAGAATCAGTTTTTAAGACCTCTGCCTCTTCTTAATGCCATGAAGAGCCGTTTTATAATTATGACACTAACATAGCTTTAGAATCAGTTGTGCCATGGCAGTAATTTCTTTGGCCCACCACTGTGGAAAAACAGGGGTGCACCAGTTCTTATAAATATTCCGCTTATAGTCTCCAGCTCTTCAGACATCAGTTTATTTGCCTCACTCTTCTTCATTTGGATAGCCACATTCTGTCATGATTTTTTAACCAAGTTTGGTAATTTCTCTATCACAAGACTTTTCAAAGGATACTTTAACGCCAACGTTGTTCTTGCGCTGGGAACTGTTTTTTGTTCTTACCTGACAGGAAGTTATAAGTCAGTAACAATGCAAGACCTGTCAGACTTAACTGATGTGGACAATCTAGCTGGGCCAAGCCATCGCCTAGCCTCACCTCGCTTAAACTTTCATTTAGTTAAAACAGGCTAATGCACATCCATTCTTTGTTGTTCCTAAACACGATTGCAGGTTTTCAAACTTATTCAGTAAACTATTTAGGTACACAAAAATCAGAATGACTTGGCATAGGTCATGCTGAAATATAACAGTCATCTAGAAATATCTGTAATCATTTGAAATGTAAACTTACACCACTGTTCCTATTGTCAATCCCTCTAATACTACTTGGTAGTCAAGTCTGCCTTTGCAGTCTGTGTGTATGCAGTTTTAAACTGTCATTTCAACCTGAAAACATGCAGCTTTTGCCAGGCCCAGTCCTTTCTTTTTAATACATCTAAGTAACTCCTATTGAAGGACCTGGGCAGCCCAGAAGGCAGGGTGCAATGTATTTACTAAATAGGCTATGTACTTTTATGTTTTATGTGTCCTGGTGGAGACAAATGTCTAAATTTGCTTTTCACTGCTGCTAGGCCTACCTCTCTTATAGGATAACATTAGAATTATCATATTACATGTTATAAGTGTAATTTCAAATGAGAATAGGTAAGCAGTTCATGTTTGGTATCTCTGGAATCACAATCTAAAATCCTAACTTATGGTGAAGCCTGATTTTAAATTTGAGTTCTGAAAATGGCACCATTAGAATATTGGCATTTTCTTGTCTTAACAATTTGGTCCCTGCAGCCTGTCTCTGATTCTCATGACTGTGTGTAGCTTAAAGTTAGGCTTTGCATATTCCTCCTAGACAGCCACACATAATGGGGAGCTTAAGTGTGACTGGATGGGGCATCACTGGCACGACGGGAGTTGGACCCAACCCTACATACACTTATTTATTTATTTAGAAAGTTTTATAAAGCGCTAACATGACCTTTGCGGGTATCAGAGCGCTGTACACATGGCAAAAGCATGAATAAACTCTGTACAATAGATGTCAGCACAGGGACATCACAAGGAGTACACAATCAAGATCAGGGGCCTGGTAGTGGGCCACACTAGATCCATTTCTCCTAGGGCGTAAAATATTTCCTGTAACATTCAGCAAAACAAGCAAAAGTGAACTCGACACAACATAATAAAACAATTGACAAACCTGTAGGGTGAGGGCCCTCGGGTAAAATAACAATTAAGAACCAAACATAAAATTAATGGAGAACGATATGTTGGGATAAATGTCAGGTCTGTCAACAAGGGGACATGTAGAAGAGAACACGATGTTTCAGTTAATGAGTAATGGCTCTAATCTCAGTAGGAAGAGCGTTCCAAATTCTAGGTGCAAGGCCGGAGACAGCATGTTTGTACTTACTTTTCTTCTTGAATTTGGGAGGTTTCAAGAAAGTGTGGACGTACTTCTTAAGTTTCAACTCGAGCCAGAAAGAATGAGCTTGTTCGCCAGATAGGCCGGAGTGTTGTAATACAAGGCTTTATGCGCGAGGCAAGCTATTTTAAAACAAATCCTCGCTTCAATAGACAGACAGTTAAGCTGCACAAGGTCATGTGTAATGTGATTGTGTTTTTTGGAGCCTGTGATGAACCTGGCTGAAGCGTTGAGAGTGGTTCTGAGAGGGGCCAAGCTCGTTTTAAGCAGCCCCGCAAGGGTCACCAGACCATATTCAAGACGCGAGATCACCAGAGATTGTACTGCAGGTTGTATGTTTTCAGCTGGAGGGAAAGGTTTGAATTTCTTGAGGGTGTTAAGATGAAAGTTGGCACCCCTAATAGTGGCACTGAATCTGAGCTTGCGTATTAAGTAAATTGTCCTAGGTAATGCCTAACGATTTAGCTGAATCAACAACATGAAGGGTGCAGTTAAGGGCTGTGAGTTGCTTTAGCCAGTCCAGGGTAGGTGCAGAGTGATTGTTGGGGGCAATCAGCAGGAATTCAGTTTTGCAGGTATTCAATAAAAGATGGTTGTGGGCTAACCAATGTTGAGTTTGCGAAAGAGCCTCATTTAAAGTTTTAATGAGAGGAGATCTTCAAGTAAAATTGCGTTTCATCCACATACATGTGGTAATGAATGTTAGACTGGTTCAGAATGACAGTGAGAGGTTCCATAAAAAGGTTGAAGAGCATGGGCGAGAGTGCGGATCCTTGCGGAACTCCAATCCTGACCTGGGTACTGGAAGCAAGGGACTGGTTGAGTTTAACCCTTTGAGTTCAGTTGTGTAAGAAAGAGGTAAAACACTTTAGGACTGGTCCCGCTAAGCCCATCCTACGTTGTAGAAGATTAATCAAGGTTTCATGTTTGATGGTGTTGAAAGCAGAAGACAGGTCCAGAAGGATCAGACAGAGGACATTATGATCAAGGGATTTCAGGGCTTCATCCACAATGTGCGTTAGTGTAGTTTCAGTACTATGCCCTGCTCTGAAACTGAATTGATAGGGGTTCAGTAGTTGAAATTTCCCTATATGGTTGCAGAGCTGCTTGTGGACGCATTTCTAGAGACGTGTGGCTAACGTCATGATGTTAGTGATGGGTCTAAAGTTGTTGGGATCAGATAAATCCGAGTTGGGATTCTTAGGGATGGGAGTGACTTGCCCAATTTTGAGGGTTGGCTGTGTCCTCTCTCCACACAGCGGGCTGAATACATCATTCACTTAGTCTATATTCAGGGTCAGGGAGGCAGGGCATCTGTGTACTTCAAAGGCATGCATCTAGAAGCTTCTCCCCACTTCAAAGGCATGACCATTATAAATACTGGAGCTCAGATAACAACTCTTCAGTACACTTCTAGACCCGTGGATACTCTGCAAGGAAGAACGTTGTCCTGGTACAATGCTTGTCACACTGCTGGACTGCTACACTGAGGGAACTGTTGCCCTACTGTGCTCTTGCCCGGGAAAGACCTGGACCATTAGTGAAGGCAGGGTCTGACCAGTTAGGTAGAATGTCATAGGAAAGGTCTTTCATATACATCTCTGAATCAGTTCATAAAACAATGCTACTTTTTATTTGATTGTCCTTCACTCATTTTAACTTCAAACCATAATGGGTGTTAACTAACAAGTGCATTATGCAGCAGCTTTACAACTGCTTTTGAAAACCCAAGCCTTAGAAGTATTTTTATAAACTGGTGTTGCTCTCAGTGAGCATCACGTAATATCATTGTTGGATTTTCAAGAGGGCCTTATTGTAAGCTAATTGCCAACTACCCATTCTGTGTACACTAGCCTTCGGTTAGAGATGCACAAAATGGTTGATGGGCAATTATCTTATGACACTTCCCTTTGCAATGTTAAATAATGCTAACTAAATGGTCATTCTTTTGCACATCCATGAAAAGATTACATCAATAAATAAAGTTTTTATTTTATTTTAACCAGGTCCTCAGAGTGACTCCAAGGGCTAGTTTGCTGGCCTCCGTATCTGAGCCTAAGGAACATAAAAAGCTCCACAACATACTGCACCAGTCCCTGGACCGGATGTATGTCGTTACAACGCACACTTTTACAACGCATGCACTTACAACGCATTTTTTACAACGCAAAATCCATTACAACGCATTCCATTACATAGCATGACACTACAACGCATTTTTAAAAACTACCTTTACAACGCATTCCATTACAACGCATACTACCTTTACAACGCATACCATTACAACGCATAATATTAAATTGCATTTAAGGTAAGTATTAGATAGTATAGGGGTAAAAATTACTTTTCTAACTCCAGGGGGTGCAACAGTAGGGTAAGTGTTGGATAGTATAGGGGAAAAAAATTACTATTCTAACTCCAGGGGGTGCAACAGTAGGGAAAGTGTTGGATAGTATAGGGGTAAAAATTACTATTTTAACTCCAGGGGCTGCAACAGTAGGGTAAGTGTTGGATAGTATAGGGGTAAAAATTACTATTCTAACTCCAGGGGGTGCAACAGTAGGGTAAGTGTTGGATAGTATAGGGGTAAAAATTACTATTCTAACTCCAGGGGGTGCAACAGTAGGGTAAGTGTTGGATAGTGTAGTGTAATATTATGCGTTGTAATGGTATGCGTTGTAAAGGTAGTATGCGTTGTAATGGAATGCGTTGTAAAGGTAGTTTTTAAAAATGCGTTGTAGTGTCATGTGTTGTAATGGAATGCGTTGTAATGGATTTTGCGTTGTAAAAAATGCGTTGTAAGTGTAGTGCGTTGTAAAAGTTGCGTTGTAAAGGTTGTTCCCCCCCTGGACCCAGCTCCAGAAAGATCTTGACACATAAATAGTGTCTCCCAGGTCCTGGACCCTTGGTATGGATCAAGGATACTAAAATTAAGCTTTTGGGCTCATTGTGAATGCTGATGGGTACGTTTGCGCCAAAACCTTGCCCCTTGCAATGCAATTAAGCACGAAGCTCCATTGGCCCGACCCTTGACACTGTCGCATTGACCCTTCGGGGGGACCGCCAATGGAATGCTCAATGTCAGCCGACTCTTCCGCTTCCCTGACAGCGTCTACCGACACTCTTCTTGCTCTCCATGGCCCTCTTCAACATGAACAGGACTCTTGGCACAAACTGATGAATGTATCCAACCTGTGCTCTAACAGGGGCAGCCTGAAAGTGTGACTTTTGCCTGGTCCATCGCAACCAGATATCCCAGAATGGCACTTTATGCTTTTTGGGACTATTTTAAACCTAAAATTTTAGCTATATACTAATTGGATGTTTGTCGTTTGGTCTTGTTTTGTTTCTACTGTTTTTCTGACTGTTCTGTGCCAAGCTACCAGGGGGTTGAGCACAGGTTAATTTGGGGTTTGCTTACTGACTTTTTTTCTGACAAAGACTGTGGTTGCTGCTTGGCCAGTGGCTTGCACTCCAGCCAACCAGTAACCCAATTTCTCATATTGGTGATCAGCCGTGAGTATCAGGACTTGTGTTTGTGCAATTCCATACAGTGATTTGGTGTAAACTACCATCTCATCTGAGATCAAATTGAATTTAAATTCTCATTGATTGGCCTTTTTAGATTCTCTAAATACTCTGACTATGGTGCTTGACACCACATCTGCAAGAATGGAGTTTGAGCTGGCCAACATGGATGCCTAGACTGTGGGCCAGATTAAAGTGTTCTGATTTTCATATGGCTGGGTAAAAGCTGGGGTGGCATGGTGAGCAAAAGAACAATGGATTAAACCTAGATCTCTTGACTGGGGGTGAATGGTTTGATTTGTTCTGCATTTCGTCCATCATATGTATATCTTTACCTTGACTCCAGTTTCATGGAGAGCACGGGACCCAAGTCTGGGCATACCCGTCCTACTCAGGATGACAAATGCAAAAAAAAGCAATTGTTTGACAGAATGCTGAATATTGTCAAACATTCACCCCAGTACAGAGATATGGGCCTAAATCCATTGTTTTTTGCTCCCCTTGACATTCCAGTTTAACCCTTTCCATGCTCATGACGAGCTAAACTCGTCATGGCACAAAGTGGACTTATGTTTATGACAAGTCCAGTTTGTCATGGGACCCACCGACGGGGGAAGCGTTGGCGCTCCCCTCACAGGTGTCCAATTTCGGCCCCACAAAGGGGGAATGCGGCGGAAGAGTTTCCGCTGCCACCCCCGACCCCCCCATGGAAATCCCATGACGTCAGTGCGCACAGCGCACGCTGACGTCATCAGGAAGTCCCAGACGCTCGGGAAGCCATTTGCTTCCTGCGCGTCTTTGAAGAAGGTAGGTTTCCTCCTTCCTGGGGGGTTTAGGGAATGCATTGAGGCATCGGGGGAGAGGAAAGAGATTTTCCTCTCCCCTGATGTCTCTTTGCAAGGCATTTTTGCTTCACGATCGCGCACAGCGTCGCGATCCTGCAGCGGAAATGCCCCCACTAGCACCAGGGATTTTTTTTGTATGTAATGGAAGTGACCCCTTGGGTAAGGGCTGCTTCCTAGAGGTGGCATTTTATTAGGAATGGTTTTCTGCCACCCCTGGGGGCAAATCGGCCCATTTTTTGGGCCGTTTTTCTCCCAGGTGGGGGGCAGAAAACACCACTAGGCACCAGGGATTACTTTGGGGCCCATTATTTGTTTATGGAAGCGACCCCTTGGGCAAGGGTCTGCTTCCTAAAGGGGGCATGTGTATTGTAATGTTTTTCTGCCCCCCTTGGGGGCATATCGGCCCATTTTTTCAGCTGTTTTGCCCCTAGGGGTAGCAGAAAACGCCACTAGGCACCAGGGATTAATTTGGGGGTCATTATTTTTGATGAAAGCGACCCCTTGGGCAAGGGTCACTTCCTAAAGGGGGCATGTGTTTTGTAATGTTTTCCTGCCCCCCCTAGGGGCAAATCTGCCCATTTTGTTAGCCGTTTTGCCCCCAGGGGGGCAGAAAACATCACTAGCCACCAGTGTTTCCATTTGGGGGCATTTAAATTTGGATGGAAGTGACCCCTTGGCCAAGGGTCGCTTCCAAGGGGGTTAAAATATGTTTGTGTATTTTCTGCCCCCGACAGATCTTCCCCATTGTTTAGGTCTTTCTGCCCTAGGTGGGAGGGTAAGGCAGAAAATCCTACTAGGCACCAGGGAGATAGAGTAGCTTGGTGGAAAACCTCACCTAAACCTCATTTTTGTCAGCCCTATTTGAAGGCCCATCTGGCCGAATGACCATTTGGGTAGCGACATTGTGTGTTATAATTTTAATTGTCATATTGTTTGTAAAATGAAATAGTAATTTTTTTATTTCTCTATTTAATTCTAGTTCAAGGTTTTTGCAGTTTAGACTGTTCCAGGTTGCGGTTTTGTTACTGATGGTTTTGCAGCTTGTGTAGTTGCATGTGCTTGGTAAGCAAATTTATTTTGTACTATTTACTCTAAATTAGTTTAATTTCCCTACATGAATGTGTTTTTTGCAAATGGTGTAGTAATAGCAGTATGTTTGGCTTCTGTGTTTTGAGTATCAAAATCTTTTTGCATTAGTGCTTGATGTGTACTTTGTTGTCTTATGAGTAATTTGTTTTGCTTTTTCTTTCTAGTGGGATATCGTTGCTTTTTGCTGTGTCTCTGCAGAGTAGGTGCTGGTGAGTGTAGCTATCTTTGGTAAGAGTTATATTGTTTTTGAGTATATAGATCTTCGTGCTAAAGCCACACTTTGTTTACTACTTACTTTGCACAGTGTTGGTTGTTGTTGACTTGTTTGTGCAGTCTCCTTTCTTAGTAAGGATAATGGCTAGCCGCAGGATTACTGCTCAGCTGGTTGTTGGTATGCTTTTTGAGTCTTCCTCTGACCTTGGTTCAGAGACTGACTCTTAATCTGAGGCAGAGGTGGGAGGGGATGATTCAGGCAGTGAGTTTTCTCTCCACATGAAATCATCGGATGATGAAGCTTCTCTCAGTGCGGATGAAGCCTGTGTTAGAAGAGGACATTGATGTGCCGAGAGTGCGGCAAGAGGCAGCGGGCCTGCAGCCTGCGGCTGCAAGGCTTCACGTTCATGTAGTGCGGCAAGAGGCATCTGGGGCTGCTAGGCTTCCCACTGGTGTAGTGAGGCAAGAGGCATCTGAGCTGCAGGCTGGGGCTGCAAGGCTTCCCGTTGAAAGTGATGACCTCTGGGTTGCCCCTGGCATGGTGCAGCTGGCATTCCCAGACTTTACTGGTGTTCCAGGGTGTAGAGTGAATACTGAGAACTTTTTGCCGATACATTTTTTTCAATTGTTTATGGACGATGTGTTTTGGGCAGAGATTGTTGAGCAGTTTAATTTGTATGCTGAACAGTTTTTGAGGGACAACAGTGCCAGCCTTAAGCCCCATTCCAGAGCTACCCGGTGGACTCCAACAAATCTTGAAGAGATGAAGAAGCTCTTGGGATTAACTTTTTTGATGGGCTTGCTAAGGAAGCCATCAATGTCTTCATATTGGTCTACTAGTCCCTTGATGGCAACAGCTATATTTCCGGCAGTGATGAGTCGTGATAGGTATTTGCTTCTGCTTCAGATGCTGCATTTTGTCGATAATGGTTTAGCGTTGCCATGAGATCACCCTGATTGTGACCGTCTTTTTAAGATTCGGCCTGTCCTTGATCACTTTGTTGATCGCTTTTCTGAGATCTATGCTCCAGGAAAAGAAATAGCAGTAGATGAGTCTTTGGTGTTGTTTAAGGGCCGCTTGGTTTCTAGGCAATACATTCCTAGTGAGAGGGCACGCTATGGAATTAAGCTGTATATGCTGTGTGACAGTTGGGCTGGATATGTCTCTAATTTCAGGGTGTACACTGTCAGGTTGCGATATTAGTAAAGGATACAAAACCTCAGGAGCAAAGAATGTTCTCACCACTCTCCCCAGGGCAGGACCAGCCTCGAGTTCAACGCGAGAACAGAACACCTGCCCTAAGGAGAGGGAGGAGACAGCGAAGGACCACCAGACGTCAGGGGGTGATTTGTAGACAGGTATGACTCCCAGGGATGGGGATGGAACTTCCAGGATGGGGAAGGTGCCTATAGATAGAGAAAAGGAACAACAGTTAAGGGAAAGGATATGTCCAGAACCCTTTTCTAACCTCTACCCCCTTCCACCCGCCGTTCTCCCTACTCCTACAGCAGCTACCCCCCACCCACCTAGGTTGTGTGCTCCCTCAGACTCACCGTGGCGATAAAACAATGGCGTCAAAGTTGAACACAGCAGGAGCCTGGTCGTAGGCAGCGGCCAATGGAAACTCCACAGGAAATCAGACAGGCTAACTGTAAGACACCACGATATCTGATGAAGGGCGGAGATGATCGAGTTGAATGTCAAAAGTCCAGTAATCCTTGTAGAAGTGTACTTTAAGCCCACTACCCTGGAAGCGCGCTAACTTGAAGTCCAAACACCAGGCAAAGATCTGTAGGTCCAATAGCGGCTGTCATAGGAGAAGGAGGGAACAGGGAGACTCGTGAAGCACCAGACGGAGAGAGGAGCCGAAGCAGGAGGCGAAGATCGAGCCCAATAGAATGAGGCCCGCCTGATGCGTGAGGGATGATCAAGCCGGCACCCGGGCTGGGCTGCACGGGGTGTCAGCACAAAGTTACTTCCCAACGAGTTCAAGGGCGTCCAATCTCCTCCGGGTCCAAGTAAGAATCAGGGAACAGAAGCAAGGGCCCAAGGAAGTGAGGCGGCACACGGGAAAAATGCGCAACCCACACGGGGGAACCAATGGGGTCAAAACCGGTTGACTGAGGATACAGGAAACACGAATTCAAACAGCAATCAGAGAGTCCGAAGCACAGCTGCGGGAGGCGTGGTCCATCACAAGGAAGGATTGTCAAGCACCGGATCACGTAGCGAGACGCTATTTAACCATCTCGTTCGTCAGGTGACCGCTGCGAGTGCACACAACCTCCTCCCCTTACCACTGCCTTCTGGGACCTGTAGTTTACTGAAGGGATCGGGACCGTGACAGATTATTAAAGGGGATTAACGGGGTAGTGGCCTCAACCGGGTCTAATATGTAACATACACCAGTAAGGAATCCAGCATTAACCCCCCTGGTTTTCCGTCCACTTTTGGAGTGACTGAGAAAATTGTGTGGGTACTTGGTAGAGGATTATTTAACAAAGGCCACCATTTATATGTAGATAACTTATACACTGGTGTGCGGTTGTTCAGGGAATTGGCCAAAGTGTGGCACAATCTGCTCTAACCGTAAAGGTTTCCCAAAATAACTTGTTTCTCAAAAGCTTGTCGGGGACAGTGCAGTGCGTTGCGAGGAGCGTCTAGCTGTGAAGTTTTCAGACAGGAGAGATGTCTACATGCTGACTACCATCCATGATGAAAGCACTGCACCTGTGACTGTTTGGGGTCAGGTTGCTGAAGTGCCCAAACCTGTGTGCATTTTAGACTATAATAGGCACATGGGTGGTGTTGACAGAGTAGATCAGAGGTTGGAACCTTACGCTGCTCTTCGTAAGGCTTACATTTGGTATAAGAAGTTGACTATCCATCTTTTCCACTTGGCAGCCTTCAATGCTTTTGTTGTGTTCAAGGATTCTTGTCCTGAGTCAAAGATGACTTTTGCTAAGTTTAAGGAGTCTGAAATAGGCAGCCTTGTTCTAGTGGAACAGGCAAGTGTTTCTTGAGTTGGAGTGGTGGAGGATGTGGCTAGATTGAAAGATCGCAACTTTCCTGAATATCTTCCTCCCACAACCTCAAAAGACTTTCCCACTAGGAGATGTTGAGTCTGTTGGCGAAGAGGTGTACGGAAGGAGACTCATATGTACTGCCCCGACTGTCCTTCTAACCCTGGACTGTGTGTGTCTGCTTGTTTTAAATCGTACCAAAGACATAAGAATTTTTGGGAGCATCCATGAGTGATAAAGTGAACTGCCTGGCCTATATTGTTTAACATTTTTTATTCTGTTTTAAGGTTGGCATTAGTGCAATGTATTTAGTTTCAGATTTTGTGTTAGTAGATTTGTATCTATTTGCAATTTGATTGTGTTTTTTTTGTATAAAAAAATCCTAAATGTGATGGCGGTGTGTGTAGGCTGGGGCTTGGCTGACGGTGTGCGTGGACTGGCGCTTGGCTGGCGGTGTGCGTGGACTGGCGTTTGGCTGGAGGTGTGCGTGGATTGGCGCATGGCTGGTTGTGTGCGTGGATTGGCACTTGGCTGGCAGTGTGCAGGGACTGGCACTTGTCTAGCGGTGTGCGTGGACTGGCGCTCGGCTAGGGGGGTGTGAGTAGTGACTTGCTGCTGGTCACTACACACACTGCTTGCTGAGCGCCACTCCACACAATCCATCAGCTTGTGTGATTGCTGTGTCAGGAATGTGGGCATGTGAAACTGATGGGCCCTTGAATGGCGCTGTCTGCTGGTGTGAGTGTTGTAATGTGCTGGGCCCGCGGCTGGCAGTGTGAATGGTTTTGTATGTGTCACACATATGAAAGGTGTATGAATAGCCTGTAAAGAGGTTGGTGCCTTGTCGTGGCTTTACAGCTCACGAGCTGTGAGTCAATGGTTCAGTTTCTTGTCCTTTCAGTTATTAACACTACATTTCATTTTTGTGAAATCACTTGCTAATACAATTGTACATACTGAACCATCGCTCACCCTCGTGCCAAATCCAACCAGTATGTGTGTGTCCTTGAGGATTAGATTGCTGCGCAGTAATATATATATATATTTTTCTTTCTGAAGCAGGGTGTACCTTGTCAATTTTTTTGAATGTTGTAATGTGTTGGTTTCATGCCTGGTGGTGTGAATGGTCTTGTGTGTATCACGTATGAAAGGTGTGTGAATGGCCTGTAAAGCGGTTGGTGCCTTGCCGTGGCTTTACAGCTCATTGTCTATTTAATTATTGACAGTGCATTTCATTTTTGTGAAATCTCTTGTTAATAAAATGTTATATGGTGAACCATCATTTGCCCTCATGCCAAATCCAACCAGTATTTGTGTGTGTTTGAGGAATAGATGGCTGTAAAGGAATCTTTGTCTTTTTAGTCTCTCTGCCAAGGTGCACATTCCATCTAAGAATAACCTACCAACTGTAGATATTGTCGTAAACCCATGGGAGTACATGGTGATGACTCTCTTGTGAATCCTAACAAGTTATTTTATCAACAATGTCCTGCAAACCTCAAAATGTCTGTCACATTTTACTTCCAATATTGTGCCAAAATTCTCACGCTGCAGAAATAAACAACTAATTATCTCAAAACAACCTGGATTTGGTCCGGTGCTTGGCGGCCATCTAGGGAAACCTACCAAACCCACACATTTCTGAAAAGTAGGCACCCGGGGGCTACCAGGGAGGTATGGTTTGCGTGGATCCCACAACATTTCCTTACCCAGAATCCCCTGCAAACCTCAATTGTAGCTAAAAAGAACACTTTTCTCTCACATTTTTGTGTGGGAAAGTGTGGCATCACGGGGCTCACACAAATTTCCTACCACCCAGTGTTGCCCCAGGTCTCCCAATAAAAATGGTGCCTCACTTGTGTGGGAGGCCTAAGTACCCGCGACAGGCAAGGGCCCAAAACGTAGTGAGGCGACATCAAAAAATTGCTTATCTAAAAACCACCTGGTTTTGCAAGCGGGGTCACCTGGGTTTTTGGCCCGTGCTCGGCGGCCATCTAGGGGAACCTACCAAACCCACACATTTCTGAAAACTAGACACCCGGGGGCTTCCAAGGTGGTATGGCTTGCATGGATCCCCCAACGTTTCCTTACCCAGAACCCCTTGCAAACCTCAATTTTGGATAAAAAAATCACTTTTTTCACACAATTTTGTGTGGGAAAGTGTGGCAACACAGGGCTCAAACAAATTTCCTACCACCCAGCGTTCCCCCATGTCTCCTGATAAAAATGGTGCCTCACTTGTGTGGGAGGCCCAGGTACCCGCGGCAGGCAAGGGCCCAAAACGTAGTGAGGCGACATCAAAATTGCCTATCTCAAAACCACCTGGTTTTGCAAGGGGGGTCACCTGGGTTTTTGGCCCCATGCTCGGCGGCCATCTAGGGGAACCTACCAAACCCACACATTTCTGAAATCTAGACACCCGGGGGCTTCCAAGGAGGTATGGCTTGCGTGAATCCCCCAACGTTTCCTTACCCAGAATCCCCTGCAAACATCAATTTTAGCTGAAAAAATCACTTTTTTCAGACATTTTTGTGTGGAAAAGTGTGGCATCACCAGGCTCACACAAATTTCCTACCACCCAGCGTTCCCCCAGGTCTCCCAATAAAAATGGTGCCTCACTTGTGTGGGAGGTCCAAGTACCCATGACAGGCAAGGACACAAAACGTTTTGATGCAACGAGGGGTGGGTGGAAATTTGTGGATCCACGCAAATTCCAGAACTTTCCACCATAGAAATGTGGGGAAAATCTGTTTTTTTACAATGTTTTAGGTTTGCAAGGGATTCTGGGTAACAGAACCTGGTGAGAGGCTGTCAAGTCATACCATCCTGGATTCCCCTGGGTGTCTAGTTTTCAAAAATATATAGGTTTGCTAGATTTCCCTAGGTGCCGCTAGAGCTAGGGTTCAAAAACTACAGCTTGGCACTTTGCCAAAAAAGGGTCATTTTTCACTGCAAAATTGAGGTGTGACCACGTTGCGTTTTGCGCCGGTTCCTGTCGCAGGCACTAGGCCGACACACACAAGTGAGGTACCATTTTTCTCGTAAGACTTTGGGGAACTCGAGGTGGGTGGAAAATTGTGGATACACGCAGATTCCAGAACTTTCCACCACAGAAATGTGGGGGAAATGTGGGGTTTTTTGACAATTTTTTAGGTTTGCAAGGGATTCCGGGTAACAGAACCTGGTGGGAGGCATTCAAGTTACCCCATCCTGGATTCCCTGGGTGTTTAGTTTTAAAAAATGTATAGGTTTGCTAGGTTTCCCTAGGTGCCAGCAGAGCTAGGGTTAAAAAAATACCGCTAGGCACTTTGCCAAAAAAGGGTTTTTTTCACTGCGAAATTGAGGTGTGTCCACGTTGCGTTTTGTGCCATTTCCTGTCACAGGCACTAGGCTGACCCACACAAGTGAGGTACCATTTTTCTTGGAAGACTTTGGGGAACGCGGGGTGGGTGGGAATTTGTGGATCCGCGCAGATTCCAGAACTCTCCAGCACAGAAATGTGGGGAAAATTTGTTTTTTTTGACAATTTTTTAGGTTTGCAAGGGATTCTGGGTAACAGAACCTGGTGGGAGGCAGTCAAGTCACCCCATCCTGGATTCCCCTGGGTGTCTAGGTTTCACAAATGTATAAGTTTGCTTGGTTTCCCTAGGTGCCGGCAGAACTAGGGTTAAAAAAGTACAGCTATGCACTTTGCCAAAAAAGGGTCATTTTTCACTGCGAAATTGAGGTGTGACCACGTTGTGTTTTGCGCCGTTTCCTGGTGCGGGCACTAGGCCGACCCACATAAGTGAGGTACCATTTTTCTCGGAAGACTTTGGGAATGCGGGGTGGGTGGAAATTTGTGGATCCACACAGATTCCAGAACTTTCCACCACAGAAATTTGGGGAAAATTTGTTTTTTTTGACAATTTTTTAGGTTTGCAAGGTATTCTGGGTAACAGAACCTGGTGGGAGGGAGTCAAGTCACCCCATCCTGGATTCCCCTGGGTGTCTAGTTTTCAAAAATGTATAGGTTTGATAAGTTTCCCTAGGTGCCGGCAGAGCTGGACACTTCGCAAAAAAAGGCTACATTTTCATTGATAAAATGTGGTGTGTTCACATTGGGTTTTGAGCCATTTCCTGTCGTGGGCACTATGCTTACCCACACAAGTGAGGTACCATTTTTATCGAGAGACTTAGGGTAATTCAGATTTGTAAAGCAACTGTTATTACCTATTGCTTTGTGATGCATTTCTGCCTTCCAAATGAAAGACATTGTGTAAAAAAGAAGTCATTTTGAAAAATGACCGATAATTCTCATGCTAGTATGAGTATTCCCAATTTCGAAAATGTGCAAATATGTACTGTTTCTAAACTCTATAATTTGTTCCCATTTCAGAAATACATAGGTGTCTTTCATACCGATTTTTGCATGTATACATTTTCCCACAATAATTGCTATATACCCTGTTCATAATAAAAAGCCATTGCAAATTGCTACTCTGGGTTCGTCTGGTTCTTGGTGAACCTATAAGTCCTATATATTCCCACAACCAGGAATCTCCAGCCGATGTAACGGTATATTGCTTTCAAAGAGCTGTCAAAATTAGAAGAAGTTACAGGTGAAAACGTTGACACAAATGGCTGTTTATTTCAACTAATTTTCAATTTTTCCTATATAGTTAGTTTCTGTAAAGAAACCTTGATGGATCTACACAAATGACCCCTTGCTGAATTCAGATTTTGTCTACTTTTACATATGCTCCCACTAATTGAGAGAAAGCAGAGGTTCCCCTGCCCGCACCATTGTGGACAGGGAAACCGCTATGTCCTGGGGGTGGGCACCCCGGGGCATAGCTGAGCCTGTCCTGGGGGATCCAGTCCCCAAAGCCATTAATGACCCTGGAAGTGGGCTGCCGTGCCCCCTCTCTTTTCAAGTGCATCGGTGGGCCCTGGGGTTGGTGTTCCTGAGGCCAAAAACGGCATTGCCCCTCTCCCTATTCTGTGATTCCGCTGGGCCCAGGTTGCATGGAAAAGGGGTGAGTTATAGTGAATATTTTCTGGTGAGTGAGGTGACGAGACTGTGTAAGGAAGTGGCAATAATAATTTAAAAGTGGTGCGGAAGTATGCATGTGAGGTATAAGTATGAGTTATAGTAGTGTGAAAGTGGTGTGTAAATACTTTTTTCAAACAATGAGTATAATTTTTGAAAATTTGATGTTTGTATAATTAAAGGTGTATTTGGCACAAATAAGTGAGAAGTAAGTGGTGCAGAAATCATAAAATTAAGAGAAAAATGTAACTTTGGAATTTCTAAAATATTGGAGGTTAATTTGGGTTTGTATACAAACATAAATGAAGTTTTCCTAACTATTACATATGTTTAACCTTTGAATTTGTGGGGGGAAATTTTAAAGTTTTTTTTAATGTTTGTAACTATTTTGCAATGTTCATCCAGTATAATTTATTAAAGCGGAGTGTTATTAAATGGAGTATCGTACAATGTAGTGGTGGAGAGTGGTGTAAAGAGCTTTCTACTATAGTATGTTGTGGTACAGTGGAGTGGAGAGTGGAGAGTGGCTGGTGACTTAGTGGACTAATTTGCCTGTGTTTAATCTCATGGTCACAGGTACAAATCTCGGTCCTTCCACTCAGCCTTTCATCTTTTTTAGGTCAATAAAATGAGTGACATTGAGTTGGGTAACAGGGTCAGACTGATTTGCATATGGCCATGTCTGACCTGGGGTGGCAGAGTGGGCTAAAGAACGGTGATGGATCAAACCCAGATCTGTTGACTGGGTGTGAGTGTTTGATTGTTTCTGATGCTCCGTCCATTACCACCCACTTTTTTACTGCTTTGTTTGCCCTAAGTGTGCAGGGTATGCTCAGACGTGAGTCCCTTGCTCACTTTGCCACTGGATTCAAGCAAGCCTGGCTGAAGACGGCTGAAATGCTAGAAACCGGTCCTAGGAAGCTTGTTTCCGGTTCAGGGAAGGCATGGCTTGGCAGTTCGGGCTGGACTGTTCCCTTGAGGCACAGGGTCAGACTGATTTGCATATGGCCATGTCTGACCTGGGGTGGCAGAGTGGGCTAAAGAATGGTGATGGATCAAACCCAGATCTGTTGACTGGGTGAGAGTGTTTGATTGGTTCTGATGCTCCGTCCATTACCACCCACTTTTTTACTGCTTTGTTCGCCCTAAGTGTGCAGGGTATGCTCAGACGTGAGTCCCTTGCTCACTTTGCCACTGGATTCAAGCAAGCCTGGCTGAAGACGGCTGAAATGCTAGAAACCGGTCCTAGGAAGCTTGTTTCCGGTCCAGGGAAGGCATGGCTTGGCAGTTCGGGCTGGACTGTTCCCATGAGGCACAGGGTCAGACTGATTTGCATATGGCCATGTCTGACCTGGGGTGGCAGAGTGGGCTAAAGAACGGTGATGGATCAAACCCAGATCTGTTGACTGGGTGTGAGTGTTTGATTGGTTCTGATGCTCCGTCCATTACCACCCACTTTTTTACTGCTTTGTTCGCCCTAAGTGTGCAGGGTATGCTCAGACGTGAGTCCCTTGCTCACTTTGCCACTGGATTCAAGCAAGCCTGGCTGAAGACGGCTGAAATGCTAGAAACCGGTCCTAGGAAGCTTGTTTCCGGTCCAGGGAAGGCATGGCTTGGCAGTTCGGGCTGGACTGTTCCCATGAGGCACAGGGTCAGACTGATTTGCATATGGCCATGTCTGACCTGGGGTGGCAGAGTGGGCTAAAGAACGGTGATGGATCGAACCCAGATCTGTTGACTGGGTGTGAGTGTTTGATTGGTTCTGATGCTCCGTCCATTACCACCCACTTTTTTACTGCTTTGTTCGCCCTAAGTGTGCAGGGTATGCTCAGACGTGAGTCCCTTGCTCACTTTGCCACTGGATTCAAGCAAGCCTGGCTGAAGATGGCTGAAATGCTAGAAACCGGTCCTAGGAAGCTTGTTTCCGGTCCAGGGAAGGCATGGCTTGGCAGTTCGGGCTGGACTGTTCCCATGAGGCACAGGGTCAGACTGATTTGCATATGGCCATGTCTGACCTGGGGTGGCAGAGTGGGCTAAAGAACGGTGATGGATCAAACCCAGATCTGTTGACTGGGTGTGAGTGTTTGATTGGTTCTGATGCTCCGTCCATTACCACCCACTTTTTTACTGCATTGAGTTGGGTAACAACACACATCTGTTGCCCAGTGCCTTGATACCCTTGGGTGATAAGTGTGCTTTGCATATACACATGTTATGGAGTTGTAGTGGAGACAGAGCTCCAGGTACACACATTGCTATGTTAGCATAAGCGACTTAGAATTAAAACGCCATCTTGCCACTTTTGCTGCTTTTGCACACAACACTGCAGGTAGCTGTTATTATAAGAAAACTGCTTGCTTGCTCTTTCTTCACATGAGAAATGGTCTGTTGTTCACATCCCTAGACGTGCACCGCGACCTTGGTCTGAACACTGTGTGCAGAAGCAGTCAGGGCCAAATAACAATGTATGCTTTTGAATTTATGTTGATCGGCCCACGCTCTAGCCATAACACGCACACGGCTGCAAATATCTGAAACTCGAATGCCTTTAATATTGCATTTTGCATGCATGATTCAGACACTTTGGAGAAGACCTTTTCAGACACAGAGCAGAGCTGATCCTGTGATGTGATTCACCTAAGCTGATATTTACGATATGCGCTTCCCCATTCAAACCTAGAGACCTTCTAATAGTTTAATAATACTAGCTTTCTTATGAAGGGAGGGTGACTATAATACACTGTCATTTATAACATGAATTCTCCCTTCATTTTATATGGTATTGTAACAATGCTGATGGTTTTATTTTTAATCATTTGTGTGCTTATGTTAGCCAAATTACTGCATCTTAGGACACGTAGTTAAAAATAAACATTTTAAACTAAATTGTGTCTCTGATTATTCTTGTTGTGGACTGATATGAGAATAATAATGAAAAGGTGTTTCTAATTCCCACCATTCCTGAGAGTACTCTAAGTCGCTTGTTCTGGGTTGTCTAATCATTGGTAGATTCGAGATGATACGGAGAACGAATGAGACACTGATGCTAGTCGGATAGGGGTTCTGGGTACTGAGGTGAGTTTTTTGGTACACCACAATTCACTGAGGTCCTGGTTTCCTGCACATAGTTTTGTGCATGAGCAGAATCCCTACAACAGAGTAAAGTGGAATGAGGTATAGTGAAGTAGAGTATAGTAGAATGGCATACAGCGGAGTGGTGTAGAATGGAGTGGCATACAGTGGAGTGGTGTACAGTGATCTCGGATACAATTGAGTGGCATAGAGTATAGTGGTGTACAGTGCAGTGGTATACCGTGGGATAGAAAACAGTGGAGTATGGTAAACTAGATTTGCATCCTATAAATATTCTAGAGTGTATTCACATACACTTCAGTGGTGTACAGTGTACTGCTTTACACTGGTGTGTTGTACAGTGTAGAGGCAAATATTGAAATAATGTGTATTGAGACAGTTCACAGTGTGGTACAGTGGTACAGTGGAGTGACAAAACTAAATAATGTTCAATGGAGGAGGGTACACTGGAGTGCTGAATAGTGGAGCAGAGTACAGCTCAGTGGTATACAGTGTGCTTACATAAAGTGGAGTGTTGTACAGTGTAATGTTGTGAAGTTAAGTTGCGTAAATGGAGTGGCGTACATTGGAGTGCTGTGTAGTGTACACTACAGTGGGTACAGCGTAATACAGTACAGTGCAGAAGCATATGGTGGGGTAGCATAAACTGTAGTTCAATACAATGGAGTAGCATCAGATTTATTAGTGTTTAGCGTAATTCAATGAAGTTTGGTAGTGTTAACTGTTCAGACATACAGTAAAGTGACATTTAGTGGACTGGCATACAGTGTCGTAGAACTCAATAGAGTTAATTTATAAAAGTGTATACTATAGTCATGTACAGTGAACTGTGGTTTAGTGAAGTGGTGTATATTGGAGTGCCATACAGTGCAGTGCTACTGAGTGGTATAGCGTAGACTACAATGGGGTACAGTGTAATACAGTACAGTGCAATAGCATATAGTGGAGTAGCATGAAATGTAGTGCGATATACTGTAGTACCATTGGATTTAGCAGTGTGCAGTGCAATAAAGTTTTGTTTAGTGACGTTAACTGTTCAGATGTAGAGTGGAGTGCTATATAGTGTAGTAGCAAACAATACAGTGTCATACACCTCAATAGGGTTCATTATACAAGTGTAGATTCTAGTCATGTAGAGTCAAGTATTGTTTAGTGGAGTGGCGCAGAATGTAGTATTATAAAGTGAAATTCCTTACTCTGATTTGTGGTGCAGTCTAGTGGTGTATCATGTAATGCATTACAAAGTAGTGGCACACAGTGTAATAGAGGATACTCCAGTAGTGTAGCATCAAGTGGGCTATAGTGGAATAGCAGATAGTGGAATAGTATAAATAGGATTTCGGTACAGTAGAATAGCGTAGAGTTGCGAACAGTTGAGGGGCGTCAACTAAACTTGAATGCACAAAAGTATAATAGAATACAGTCTACATTGCAATGGAGTACTGTGCAGTTGGGTGGAGTAGTGGCATAACGTACATTGGATTAGCGTACAATGTAGCGTCTTTTACTGTAGTGTAGTAAACTGAAGAAGCATAATGTAAATAGTGTAGATTGGGTTGATGTAAAGTGAACAGTTAGGCAGTGGAGTGGATGAAAATGGAGTGTGTAAATTAAAGAATATAATAGATATATATGTATAGATATATATATATAGAGATATATATAATATAGTGCTTTATAATGAATTTTCAATTTTTATTTGTTTCATTTTGGTACCGCAGGAGCATCGCAGTATCCATAATGAATTGTTTTAAATATATGTAAACATGTAAATATTTTTCTCTACCTATTTGGCGATAGGGATGGGAAAAATACCAAACCTAACACTTTACTACATGACAAGGCATAGGGAAACTCGAGCTGAAAAAACACAGGCCTAACTTGACTTTAACTTAGTAAAGACAGTCTACCATACTCAACTGTACGCCACTCTTCTCTATGCCAATTTACACCACTGCACTCTGTGCCACTGTACTCTACACCACTCTACTCTATGGCACTCGAAACCACTATACTGCATTCCACTCGTTGCTACTATACTCCACTCTACTCTACTTTGAACCTCTTTACTGTACTGCACTCTGCACCACTGTGCTCTACTCAGCACTACGCAATTCTACACCACTCTACTGTATGTCACTCTACTCTACCACATTGCACTCTACCCCACTTCACTCTATGGCACTGTACTCTACGCCACTGTACTCCACTGAACTCTATCGCACTCTAAATCACCGTGCTCCACTCCATTCTACCCCCTCTATTCCACTGTACTCTGCTCAACTGAGTGACAGCACTCTACACCACATCACTCTACTCTGTATCACTGCACTTGGCGCCACTCTGCTGTACCTCACTACACTCTGCCCTACTTTACTCTACCCTACTTCACTCTCCCCGCTTGGCAGACTAATTGAACTATAACTCATACCTTCACCATGCACTGCTTATAACCTTATATATTACATCTATGGATAGGTGGAATGTTCAATTCCACTGGCAGAATTAGAGGAATTTTGTAATTTCGTGTTAATCTTGTAACACAGATCTACTGAGAAATTCTGCCGCTCCGCTCTACCAGCGTAATTAATAATCAGTTAAACCAGATTGGTCGCACACTGCTACACCTACCAGGCGTGTTCCCCCAATGAAAATGGTCCCTGAAGGTCAGCGTCGGCGGATACACCTATGCTCGAGTGTGAATGCAAGTATGCGTGGCGTGTGCCATCCCTGGACACGTGTTTCGAGGTAGTTGCCTCTCGTCAGCAGGGAGTAGGAAAATGTGTGGGGTTGCTGTGTAAGCTGCTAAAATCGTATCAGGTCTAGTACCTCTCGTAGCGCGCGGGTGCGTAACCATGAGTCCGTCGACTCCACCGGCTCAAGGGAGCCTGAATATAAAGTTAAACCAGATTGGTCGCACACTGCTACACCTACCAGGCGTGTTCCCCCAATGAAAATGGTCCCTGAAGGTCAGCGTCGGCGGATACACCTATGCTCGAGTGTGAATGCAAGTATGCGTGGCGTGTGCCATCCCTGGACACGTGTTTCGAGGTAGTTGCCTCTCGTCAGCAGGGAGTAGGAAAATGTGTGGGGTTGCTGTGTAAGCTGCTAAAATCGTATCAGGTCTAGTACCTCTCGTAGCGCGCAGGTGCGTAACCATGAGTCCGTCGACTCCACCGGCTCAAGGGAGCCTGAATATAAAGTTAAACCAGATTGGTCGCACACTGCTACACCTACCAGGCGTGTTCCCCCAATGAAAATGGTCCCTGAAGGTCAGCGTCGGCGGATACACCTATGCTCGAGTGTGAATGCAAGTATGCGTGGCGTGTGCCATCCCTGGACACGTGTTTCGAGGTAGTTGCCTCTCGTCAGCAGGGAGTAGGAAAATGTGTGGGGTTGCTGTGTAAGCTGCTAAAATCGTATCAGGTCTAGTACCTCTCGTAGCGCGCAGGTGAGTAACCATGAGTCCGTCGACTCCACCGGCTCAAGGGAGCCTGAATATAAAGATAAACCAGATTGGTCGCACACTGCTACACCTACCAGGCGTGTTCCCCCAATGAAAATGGTCCCTGAAGGTCAGCGTCGGCGGATACACCTATGCTCGAGTGTGAATGCAAGTATGCGTGGTGTGTGCCATCCCTGGACACGTGTTTCGAGGTAGTTGCCTCTCGTCAGCAGGGAGTAGGAAAATGTGTGGGGTTGCTGTGTAAGCTGCTAAAATCGTATCAGGTCTAGTACCTCTCGTAGCGCGCAGGTGCGTAACCATGAGTCCGTCGACTCCACCGGCTCAAGGGAGCCTGAATATAAAGTTAAACCAGATTGGTCGCACACTGCTACACCTACCAGGCGTGTTCCCCCAATGAAAATGGTCCCTGAAGGTCAGCGTCGGCGGATACACCTATGCTCGAGTGTGAATGCAAGTATGCGTGGCGTGTGCCATCCCTGGACACGTGTTTCGAGGTAGTTGCCTCTCGTCAGCAGGGAGTAGGAAAATGTGTGGGGTTGCTGTGTAAGCTGCTAAAATCGTATCAGGTCTAGTACCTCTCGTAGCGCGCAGGTGCGTAACCATGAGTCCGTCGACTCCACCGGCTCAAGGGAGCCTGAATATAAAGTTAAACCAGATTGGTCGCACACTGCTACACCTACCAGGCGTGTTCCCCCAATGAAAATGGTCCCTGAAGGTCAGCGTCGGCGGATACACCTATGCTCGAGTGTGAATGCAAGTATGCGTGGCGTGTGCCATCCCTGGACACGTGTTTCGAGGTAGTTGCCTCTCGTCAGCAGGGAGTAGGAAAATGTGTGGGGTTGCTGTGTAAGCTGCTAAAATCGTATCAGGTCTAGTACCTCTCGTAGCGCGCAGGTGCGTAACCATGAGTCCGTCGACTCCACCGGCTCAAGGGAGCCTGAATATAAAGTTAAACCAGCCATGGGTTGACGAGCCCGGATCCCGCACCCGCGCGCCGTGAGAGGTACTATACCTGATAATTTTTTGGCAGTCTACAGCACCCCGCATACGTACCTGCTCCCTGCTGACGAGAGGCAATTACCTCGAAACACGTGTCCAGGGATGGCATTTTAACTTTTTACTCGTGGCATAGGTGTACCCGCCGCTGTCACTACATTCTCCAGAATCCTATGGGGCTATTTGCTAGTATGACGAGCGGTGTGCGACCCACTTCGCATTTTGTATTTAAAGCTCCCTGAGCCATGGGTTGACGAGCCCGGATCCCGCACCCGCGCGCCGTGAGAGGTACTATACCTGATAATTTTTTGGCAGTCTACAGCACCCCGCATACGTACCTGCTCCCTGCTGACGAGAGGCAATTACCTCGAAACACGTGTCCAGGGATGGCATTTTAACTTTTTACTCGTGGCATAGGTGTACCCGCCGCTGTCACTACATTCTCCAGAATCCTATGGGGCTATTTGCTAGTATGACGAGCGGTGTGCGACCCACTTCGCATTTTGTATTTAAAGCTCCCTGAGCCATGGGTTGACGAGCCCGGATCCCGCACCCGCGCGCCGTGAGAGGTACTATACCTGATAATTTTTTGGCAGTCTACAGCACCCCGCATACGTACCTGCTCCCTGCTGACGAGAGGCAATTACCTCGAAACACGTGTCCAGGGATGGCATTTTAACTTTTTACTCGTGGCATAGGTGTACCCGCCGCTGTCACTACATTCTCCAGAATCCTATGGGGCTATTTGCTAGTATGACGAGCGGTGTGCGACCCACTTCGCATTTTGTATTTAAAGCTCCCTGAGCCATGGGTTGACGAGCCCGGATCCCGCACCCGCGCGCCGTGAGAGGTACTATACCTGATAATTTTTTGGCAGTCTACAGCACCCCGCATACGTACCTGCTCCCTGCTGACGAGAGGCAATTACCTCGAAACACGTGTCCAGGGATGGCATTTTAACTTTTTACTCGTGGCATAGGTGTACCCG
Source organism: Triturus cristatus (assembly GCF_964204655.1). NCBI lineage: Eukaryota > Metazoa > Chordata > Amphibia > Caudata > Salamandridae > Triturus > Triturus cristatus. Next base: position 538,609,178 of record NC_140591.1, read on the forward strand.
CCGCTGTCACTACATTCTCCAGAATCCTATGGGGCTATTTGCTAGTATGACGAGCGGTGTGCGACCCACTTCGCATTTTGTATTTAAAGCTCCCTGAGCCATGGGTTGACGAGCCCGGATCGCGCACCCGCGCGCCGTGAGAGGTACTATACCTGATAATTTTTTGGCAGTCTACAGCACCCCGCATACGTACCTGCTCCCTGCTGACGAGAGGCAATTACCTCGAAACACGTGTCCAGGGATGGCATTTTAACTTTTTACTCGTGGCATAGGTGTACCCGCCGCTGTCACTACATTCTCCAGAATCCTATGGGGCTATTTGCTAGTATGACGAGCGGTGTGCGACCCACTTCGCATTTTGTATTTAAAGCTCCCTGAGCCATGGGTTGACGAGCCCGGATCCCGCACCCGTGCGCCGTGAGAGGTACTATACCTGATAATTTTTTGGCAGTCTACAGCACCCCGCATACGTACCTGCTCCCTGCTGACGAGAGGCAATTACCTCGAAACACGTGTCCAGGGATGGCATTTTAACTTTTTACTCGTGGCATAGGTGTACCCGCCGCTGTCACTACATTCTCCAGAATCCTATGGGGCTATTTGCTAGTATGACGAGCGGTGTGCGACCCACTTCGCATTTTGTATTTAAAGCTCCCTGAGCCATGGGTTGACGAGCCCGGATCCCGCACCCGCGCGCCGTGAGAGCTACTATACCTGATAATTTTTTGGCAGTCTACAGCACCCCGCATACGTACCTGCTCCCTGCTGACGAGAGGCAATTACCTCGAAACACGTGTCCAGGGATGGCATTTTAACTTTTTACTCGTGGCATAGGTGTACCCGCCGCTGTCACTACATTCTCCAGAATCCTATGGGGCTATTTGCTAGTATGACGAGCGGTGTGCGACCCACTTCGCATTTTGTATTTAAAGCTCCCTGAGCCATGGGTTGACGAGCCCGGATCCCGCACCCGCGCGCCGTGAGAGGTACTATACCTGATAATTTTTTGGCAGTCTACAGCACCCCGCATACGTACCTGCTCCCTGCTGACGAGAGGCAATTACCTCGAAACACGTGTCCAGGGATGGCATTTTAACTTTTTACTCGTGGCATAGGTGTACCCGCCGCTGTCACTACATTCTCCAGAATCCTATGGGGCTATTTGCTAGTATGACGAGCGGTGTGCGACCCACTTCGCATTTTGTATTTAAAGCTCCCTGAGCCATGGGTTGACGAGCCCGGATCCCGCACCCGCGCGCCGTGAGAGGTACTATACCTGATAATTTTTTGGCAGTCTACAGCACCCCGCATACGTACCTGCTCCCTGCTGACGAGAGGCAATTACCTCGAAACACGTGTCCAGGGATGGCATTTTAACTTTTTACTCGTGGCATAGGTGTACCCGCCGCTGTCACTACATTCTCCAGAATCCTATGGGGCTATTTGCTAGTATGACGAGCGGTGTGCGACCCACTTCGCATTTTGTATTTAAAGCTCCCTGAGCCATGGGTTGACGAGCCCGGATCCCGCACCCGCGCGCCGTGAGAGGTACTATACCTGATAATTTTTTGGCAGTCTACAGCACCCCGCATACGTACCTGCTCCCTGCTGACGAGAGGCAATTACCTCGAAACACGTGTCCAGGGATGGCATTTTAACTTTTTACTCGTGGCATAGGTGTACCCGCCGCTGTCACTACATTCTCCAGAATCCTATGGGGCTATTTGCTAGTATGACGAGCGGTGTGCGACCCACTTCGCATTTTGTATTTAAAGCTCCCTGAGCCATGGGTTGACGAGCCCGGATCCCGCACCCGCGCGCCGTGAGAGGTACTATACCTGATAATTTTTTGGCAGTCTACAGCACCCCGCATACGTACCTGCTCCCTGCTGACGAGAGGCAATTACCTCGAAACACGTGTCCAGGGATGGCATTTTAACTTTTTACTCGTGGCATAGGTGTACCCGCCGCTGTCACTACATTCTCCAGAATCCTATGGGGCTATTTGCTAGTATGACGAGCGGTGTGCGACCCACTTCGCATTTTGTATTTAAAGCTCCCTGAGCCATGGGTTGACGAGCCCGGATCCCGCACCCGCGCGCCGTGAGAGGTACTATACCTGATAATTTTTTGGCAGTCTACAGCACCCCGCATACGTACCTGCTCCCTGCTGACGAGAGGCAATTACCTCGAAACACGTGTCCAGGGATGGCATTTTAACTTTTTACTCGTGGCATAGGTGTACCCGCCGCTGTCACTACATTCTCCAGAATCCTATGGGGCTATTTGCTAGTATGACGAGCGGTGTGCGACCCACTTCGCATTTTGTATTTAAAGCTCCCTGAGCCATGGGTTGACGAGCCCGGATCCCGCACCCGTGCGCCGTGAGAGGTACTATACCTGATAATTTTTTGGCAGTCTACAGCACCCCGCATACGTACCTGCTCCCTGCTGACGAGAGGCAATTACCTCGAAACACGTGTCCAGGGATGGCATTTTAACTTTTTACTCGTGGCATAGGTGTACCCGCCGCTGTCACTACATTCTCCAGAATCCTATGGGGCTATTTGCTAGTATGACGAGCGGTGTGCGACCCACTTCGCATTTTGTATTTAAAGCTCCCTGAGCCATGGGTTGACGAGCCCGGATCCCGCACCCGCGCGCCGTGAGAGGTACTATACCTGATAATTTTTTGGCAGTCTACAGCACCCCGCATACGTACCTGCTCCCTGCTGACGAGAGGCAATTACCTCGAAACACGTGTCCAGGGATGGCATTTTAACTTTTTACTCGTGGCATAGGTGTACCCGCCGCTGTCACTACATTCTCCAGAATCCTATGGGGCTATTTGCTAGTATGACGAGCGGTGTGCGACCCACTTCGCATTTTGTATTTAAAGCTCCCTGAGCCATGGGTTGACGAGCCCGGATCCCGCACCCGCGCGCCGTGAGAGGTACTATACCTGATAATTTTTTGGCAGTCTACAGCACCCCGCATACGTACCTGCTCCCTGCTGACGAGAGGCAATTACCTCGAAACACGTGTCCAGGGATGGCATTTTAACTTTTTACTCGTGGCATAGGTGTACCCGCCGCTGTCACTACATTCTCCAGAATCCTATGGGGCTATTTGCTAGTATGACGAGCGGTGTGCGACCCACTTCGCATTTTGTATTTAAAGCTCCCTGAGCCATGGGTTGACGAGCCCGGATCCCGCACCCGCGCGCCGTGAGAGGTACTATACCTGATAATTTTTTGGCAGTCTACAGCACCCCGCATACGTACCTGCTCCCTGCTGACGAGAGGCAATTACCTCGAAACACGTGTCCAGGGATGGCATTTTAACTTTTTACTCGTGGCATAGGTGTACCCGCCGCTGTCACTACATTCTCCAGAATCCTATGGGGCTATTTGCTAGTATGACGAGCGGTGTGCGACCCACTTCGCATTTTGTATTTAAAGCTCCCTGAGCCATGGGTTGACGAGCCCGGATCCCGCACCCGCGCGCCGTGAGAGGTACTATACCTGATAATTTTTTGGCAGTCTACAGCACCCCGCATACGTACCTGCTCCCTGCTGACGAGAGGCAATTACCTCGAAACACGTGTCCAGGGATGGCATTTTAACTTTTTACTCGTGGCATAGGTGTACCCGCCGCTGTCACTACATTCTCCAGAATCCTATGGGGCTATTTGCTAGTATGACGAGCGGTGTGCTACCCACTTCGCATTTTGTATTTAAAGCTCCCTGAGCCATGGGTTGACGAGCCCGGATCCCGCACCCGCGCGCCGTGAGAGGTACTATACCTGATAATTTTTTGGCAGTCTACAGCACCCCGCATACGTACCTGCTCCCTGCTGACGAGAGGCAATTACCTCGAAACACGTGTCCAGGGATGGCATTTTAACTTTTTACTCGTGGCATAGGTGTACCCTCCGCTGTCACTACATTCTCCAGAATCCTATGGGGCTATTTGCTAGTATGACGAGCGGTGTGCGACCCACTTCGCATTTTGTATTTAAAGCTCCCTGAGCCATGGGTTGACGAGCCCGGATCCCGCACCCGCGCGCCGTGAGAGGTACTATACCTGATAATTTTTGGGCAGTCTACAGCACCCCGCATACGTACCTGCTCCCTGCTGACGAGAGGCAATTACCTCGAAACACGTGTCCAGGGATGGCATTTTAACTTTTTACTCGTGGCATAGGTGTACCCGCCGCTGTCACTACATTCTCCAGAATCCTATGGGGCTATTTGCTAGTATGACGAGCGGTGTGCGACCCACTTTGCATTTTGTATTTAAAGCTCCCTGAGCCATGGGTTGACGAGCCCGGATCCCGCACCCGCGCGCCGTGAGAGGTACTATACCTGATAATTTTTTGGCAGTCTACAGCACCCCGCATACGTACCTGCTCCCTGCTGACGAGAGGCAATTACCTCGAAACACGTGTCCAGGGATGGCATTTTAACTTTTTACTCGTGGCATAGGTGTACCCGCCGCTGTCACTACATTCTCCAGAATCCTATGGTGCTATTTGCTAGTATGACGAGCGGTGTGCGACCCACTTCGCATTTTGTATTTAAAGCTCCCTGAGCCATGGGTTGACGAGCCCGGATCCCGCACCCGCGCGCCGTGAGAGGTACTATACCTGATAATTTTTTGGCAGTCTACAGCACCCCGCATACGTACCTGCTCCTGCTGACGAGAGGCAATTACCTCGAAACACGTGTCCAGGGATGGCATTTTACCTTTTTACTCGTGGCATAGGTGTACCCGCCGCTGTCACTACATTCTCCAGAATCCTATGGGGCTATTTGCTAGTATGACGAGCGGTGTGCGACCCACTTCGCATTTTGTATTTAAAGCTCCCTGAGCCATGGGTTGACGAGCCCGGATCCCGCACCCGCGCGCCGTGAGAGGTACTATACCTGATAATTTTTTGGCAGTCTACAGCACCCCGCATACGTACCTGCTCCCTGCTGACGAGAGGCAATTACCTCGAAACACGTGTCCAGGGATGGCATTTTAACTTTTTACTCGTGGCATAGGTGTACCCGCCGCTGTCACTACATTCTCCAGAATCCTATGGGGCTATTTGCTAGTATGACGAGCGGTGTGCGACCCACTTCGCATTTTGTATTTAAAGCTCCCTGAGCCATGGGTTGACGAGCCCGGATCCCGCACCCGCGCGCCGTGAAAGGTACTATACCTGATAATTTTTTGGCAGTCTACAGCACCCCGCATACGTACCTGCTCCCTGCTGACGAGAGGCAATTACCTCGAAACACGTGTCCAGGGATGGCATTTTAACTTTTTACTCGTGGCATAGGTGTACCCGCCGCTGTCACTACATTCTCCAGAATCCTATGGGGCTATTTGCTAGTATGACGAGCGGTGTGCGACCCACTTCGCATTTTGTATTTAAAGCTCCCTGAGCCATGGGTTGACGAGCCCGGATCCCGCACCCGCGCGCCGTGAGAGGTACTATACCTGATAATTTTTTGGCAGTCTACAGCACCCCGCATACGTACCTGCTCCCTGCTGACGAGAGGCAATTACCTCGAAACACATGTCCAGGGATGGCATTTTAACTTTTTACTCGTGGCATAGGTGTACCCGCCGCTGTCACTACATTCTCCAGAATTCTATGGGGCTATTTGCTAGTATGACGAGCGGTGTGCGACCCACTTCGCATTTTGTATTTAAAGCTCCCTGAGCCATGGGTTGACGAGCCCGGATCCCGCACCCGCGCGCCGTGAGAGGTACTATACCTGATAATTTTTTGGCAGTCTACAGCACCCCGCATACGTACCTGCTCCCTGCTGACGAGAGGCAATTACCTCGAAACACGTGTCCAGGGATGGCATTTTAACTTTTTACTCGTGGCATAGGTGTACCCGCCGCTGTCACTACATTCTCCAGAATCCTATGGGGCTATTTGCTAGTATGACGAGCGGTGTGCGACCCACTTCGCATTTTGTATTTAAAGCTCCCTGAGCCATGGGTTGACGAGCCCGGATCCCGCACCCGCGCGCCGTGAGAGGTACTATACCTGATAATTTTTTGGCAGTCTACAGCACCCCGCATACGTACCTGCTCCCTGCTGACGAGAGGCAATTACCTCGAAACACGTGTCCAGGGATGGCATTTTAACTTTTTACTCGTGGCATAGGTGTACCCGCCGCTGTCACTACATTCTCCAGAATCCTATGGGGCTATTTGCTAGTATGACGAGCGGTGTGCGACCCACTTCGCATTTTGTATTTAAAGCTCCCTGAGCCATGGGTTGACGAGCCCGGATCCCGCACCCGCGCGCCGTGAGAGGTACTATACCTGATAATTTTTTGGCAGTCTACAGCACCCCGCATACGTACCTGCTCCCTGCTGACGAGAGGCAATTACCTCGAAACACGTGTCCAGGGATGGCATTTTAACTTTTTACTCGTGGCATAGGTGTACCCGCCGCTGTCACTACATTCTCCAGAATCCTATGGGGCTATTTGCTAGTATGACGAGCGGTGTGCGACCCACTTCGCATTTTGTAATTAATAATCAGCACTCACTTAGCTTGCACAGTCTGACTGCTATGTGTTGCAGGATGACATTTTTTCTCTGCTGTTTTGCATATGAGCAGGATGGAAGGTCCTGGTCACTTCCAGCTGTTGGTGGAGGCGCTCTTTCCGGACTTTCTTCGTAACAATGGAGAACATGTCTGGCGGCCTGAGAAGATGGTTCAGGAGAGGGAGCGGTGTTATCAGGGAAGCAAAAGGCTGTGGAGACAACTAGAGGACTATCATCAACAGGACGCGTGGGTGTGCCCTATTCAGGCATTCCCTGTTCACCCTTGTGCCTGACCATGAGCAGGGCCTGGTGCAGATGACTTGTACATGCCATTTGTGAAGGTTTGCCAGCTTTCAAAAAGTTTGACTCACTGACTGAGCATGATATTATTAGCAAGCATAACAGACATCTTAGAGATTCATCACAGGCGCAATCAAATTTTGCACGTTAACAATGGCTGTAGAGAGCCACAGCTTCTCTAAATGCATTTATAATCTCAACGCTGAAAAGGGAATGATCCACAGGTAATGTTTGTTGCAGTGTCTTCATATAGATCAATGGAAAACAATTAACAGTGACAACAGTTGTTAGATACTTAGAAAACTTTTAGCAAACAAAACAAAATGAAACACAATGAATATTGGTCATCTGCACCGTTCAGGGACAATGCAATTTGGCAGGGCAGCTGGAAAGCAATACGTTGATTTCCACGAGTCGACTGGTAGTACCAATGCAATCAAGCTGATGAATTACTTCGCCTTTGAAAAAACAAAATCATAGCTTGCAAAGTGATTGCACATAGGCGAGCGCTGTGACAGAACAGACTAGGAAACATGATTGTAACAAGCAATATAAATGCTCTGTGACTCATGATAGACTGTGACATTATGTTGGTATTTAGCAAGTCCTAGTTTTTATGTTTACAGAACATTATTTTCTGGTACATGTAGTTTTGCTACAACTACCAAAATGCAAGATTCATACTTTATAAAAGGCAAATATTGTCTACATGCGTCACACATGATTTCAGGAATCTGGAAATTTCAGCTTCTCTATCAGGGACAGTGTTTATTGTATTAAATTGACTGAGTTGCCACTGCACCTCGCTCTCAAGATCCCTCCCATGCACAGTTTTCTCTTCAATCGTTTTATTACAAATGTTGTGCCGATAATATCAATATTGCTATAGAAGATGGCATCAATGATGTAATATGCATGGTAATTAGAAATGTGTGGCGAGGCAGGGAGTCATAGTTACCATTGGACAGGGGTTAGAGTTACTTGAAATAACTATAACTGTAACGGCTGAATTTCTATGGTTTTGTATGTGTACATTTAGAGTCTAACTATAACTTCCTTATAAACTTTTTTTCAGTGAATTTCTAATTTTTTTAATGCTAATTCCTCACTATAATGTCCCTGTAACCTTTGGATTTTTCTTTGGTGCATGAATCTACATAGGATCCGCGTCCCAATATATTTTTACCTTTAATATCTCTAAAACTACTCAACAGATTTACCCCACATGACAAAAAGCATGATCTGTGTAGCCAAATGTACATTTCTCCCAAATTTGGTGTAATTCTGTCCAATGCTTTGGGCTGTAGGCTTGTTCAAAAGTCCTATGGGTATTAGCATGGGAAAATGCATTTTGGAAACACTACTGTTTCTTGGCCCCCGCTTGGCTTATCACCCTGAAACTCAGCAGCTGAACCAACTAAAGTATATGTTTGAAAATGTCATGAAGATTCGTCAAGCGGAGCCAAAGTTATTGACAAAACAAAAGAATCTCTTCCTATGGAAGCTAGATCTCAACTATAATTGCCTACTGGCGACAGCCAGTAGTATATATATATCTATATGCACCTCATTCTCAACAGAATCGTGGTAAAGAAACACATCCCTCAGTTGTGGATGCAAATTAATCCAATTTATTCAGGCACAAAATAACGTGTTTCGACCTCTCTTAGGGTCTTGGTCACATGACCATACATCAAGGTCCCGTCTTTTAACAATCATGGGGTCCTACGACACCCATATAAAAAACATAAAGGAAAGACTTTTGTTGGCGTGGTTACAGAAACGCAGTATTTTTTCATTCTAAATCAAGTTGTGCAATAAATTATAAACAAACCATTACATTGCCATGATGGCTTGGTTAGAGAATTACTTAGCATCTTTTTACAGAAGGTGTTTGAGATAACAATTAAGCCGGGTTTACAGGACCATTCTTCTTGATTATTATAATTTTAATTACCCACATTCTGCCAACTTTGCATAATGTTTTTGTTGCTCTTTAAATAAATGTTCCCGATCAGTGGGACCCAATTGATCTGAGCATATGATTGTGCTCAGACTCCAGGGATTGTGATCGGGTAAAGTACCCTTGTCTATGTTTCCTACATTTTTTACAAAGTCTTAGTTGGCTTAATACATTCATAGCTATGCAAATAGTGGGCATAGTACCCTAAGATGTATATATGCATCCAAATGAATCAATCTTTTGCAAATGATTATTTGCATTAAATGATTCAGAATGATTCTGAAATGTCATAGCACATCATCATGACATATATCAAAAACTAAAATGAAGTCTCAGACTATATGAGGTGTCAATTTGATCAACGGCAGCCTTTTATACTCAATGGCTCTAATTCATGAAAATCAAATTTGATACCCTATGTTTCTTGTTACCACAAAACTCTAACTCCAGTGATTTTTTTGTTAAGTAGAGGCTGCTGGTATAAAGAACAAATCCGGTTCTCGATGCTCTTAACTTACTAAAGAGTGGCTACTCTTCCTTTGCATCTGCTTCAATATGGACATTCTGTCAAAGAAAAACAATATGTTAGCAGTTAACAGTGACTAAAAGGGCATTCATAAGTTGTATTCCAGATGCACTGAATCCCAGGTTTAATGACCTTTAATTCTTACAAAATATATACAATTGATCCTCTGTTTGATTCCCAACCTTTGTTCAAAAACGTATCAATCAAAATTGTGATTTTTACAAAAAATGTGAGGGAAGGGTGCAGCTAGAAATTAAAATGTTCCAATGGAACAACTCCGGATACTCCTATTCATGAGTAGGGTACTAGGGGCTGTCAGGGAATTATAACTGCATGTGCAATTCTTCATTGTTTTTCATTCCTACATGGAAGATACTACCAGCCTGTAAGATAAATCTTGATTCTAGTCTGCGTAAGGCCTGGGTGCGATTATCACCCCTTGGATACTTGGGAACTGCACCTAAACCAAAAAACTTTGCAGGTGTCCAACCCCCAATATGTGTCTCATAGAACTATTGGCCTCTCTGTAAATAAAATCCCTATTGGTATGGCTCTCCAATTTTCTAGGATTTATTTTTTAACGGGGAAAGTAGTGGATCTGATCTTCCATTTATCACAGGGGCAAGAGATGACATAAACAACAAAGTCCATTCCACAGTGGATATTCCTTGTGATTTTCCACTGTCTGTTAGTTCTTAATAATGTCACTTCCTAAACATTTTCACTATGGCTACATGCCTTGCACTTGCCACATTTGTAAAAACCTCCCCTCTCCAACCAATTGGTCTTATGTTGTGCCAGATGGCTCTTAACTAGCATGTCTTACAAGGATAGACTCTTCCTATACATAATAGATGGTGATTGACTCAGCTTTGCATTTAGGATGGGGTCCTGAGTCAAAATTTCCCATTTATTTTAATGATATTCTTGATATCTCTTGACTGAGTACTAAAGCTAGTTATAAACCCTGAAAGGGCCATCCTGGTCATCAGTGCCTTGTTCTTACCTGGGAGCTTGGAACAGAGCTTCGTTCCTGTGGATAATATTTGCATTGATCACCCCTATCGGCAACATTTTTCAGCAATATCCTCTTGCTCTAAATGTACCCGTTTTTTTTTCTTTTTCATAGTTTTCATTGGAACTGCAGTTCCTTATTGCTCGTAGAAATTTGCTATATGGAATACTCCATCTAAAATTAGGGGAATGGCAGCTAGCAGCGCGGAGTATCAAATTCCTTGCTGTTTCCTTTCTGAACAGATCGGTATGGAGTTTCCCATCATGTACGATCAACCTCAGACTTAAAAGATCCACTGTTTTATGGCTGTGTTGCATTGTGAATTTCACATTCACATTGTTACAGTCAAATGCCGTTACAAATGTCTTGAGGTAATTTTCATTGGCCTCCCACACAAAGAACACGTCATCGATGTACCACAAATTTACTTTACCCGTCAGTGGTCCAATGCTTCACTCCAGAGCAGCTGCTTCTCCCACCAGCCCACCAAGAGCTTGGCATAACTGAGCGCGAAGAAGGTACCCATTGAAGTGCCCTGTATTTGTTTATTTGAAACATTATGAAACAGAAACACATTTTCGGTGAGGCAAATCTTGATCATTTGAAGTAACATATGCATGTGCTCTAACAAGTGAATACTTCTAGATGTTAAGAAGTACTTACAGACTTTCAAACCATCTCTGTGTCTTATACTTTTGTAAAGACTCTCAACATCTAGACACACCAACCAGTGTTGCTGTCCCCATTGGATATTCTATACCTTCTATAGAAAATCCTTAGTATCTCTCACATAGGAATTAAGGTCCTTAACATATACGCAGACAAAAAATGATCAACATGGATGAAGGTATTTTCAAACAAACTGTTCTTGGAGGGCACTATGGGGAGACCTGGAGGGTTGTCTAGATTCTTGTATACCTTCAGTATTAGGTAAAGTTTTCTTGTCATTGGTGTTTTAGTCTGGTACTCATCCCAGCTAAGGAGCTGATTCTCAAACCCCCCCTTTCAGGAGATTGAAGAACATGTTTTGCAAGTTGGTTATGTATGATTTGTCAACCTCCTCATAGCACATGGTGTTATTTAACTGTCTGATAGCTTCCTCTGAATATTTCTCTCTACTCATAAGGACCGAGGGTTTGATCACAATACTGTCATCTTTTATAAAGCTGTAATCGCTTCGTACTGACTGCTAGAGATATTTCCTCTTCTTGGTGCCCTCTTTGTGAGTTTCAAAATGTCAAGATTTACTGACTCATGGAATACATCAATGTTATCCTTGGCTTTTTGTGGTACATATTTAGAGTTGGCCCTGAACGTGGTTTCACTGAGTACACTGGGATCTAACCCAAAGAGTGGTGATACAGTGTCAATGTGTATTGGATCAAAAAGATCCATGGATATCTGTGCTGTACAGCTATGGGATTGTTCACTCATATCATAGAGTAATCTGAGTGTACCAATATCTTCAATGAGTAGAGGTGACTTCGGTCCTCTACCCAATGTCTTGCATGTCACTGAGGGAGCTTTTTCCTGCATACTTTGTATTTTAAACAATTTTATTTTATGTGTAAACTTATAAAGATCAATGCGTGTCTGCGCATAATCTAATGATATGTCAGGACAAAAAGTCAAGCCAAGCATTAAAACTTCTTCTTCAGTTTTAGTAATTGCTCTCTGCAAGAGATTGATCACTGTCAATTGGTGTCCATCCATTATTGTCTCTTCTGGGCCTGGCCTCTTGTTCCCAAGCCAGTATTGTAGCTCTTTCCTGCAGAGTTGTCGTCATCCTTGGCTTTTGTTCTTTTGCCTCTTCCTTTTCCTTTTGGTATCCCCTGAGCGAGTGTATGTTTCTGCTTTGCAGGAGACGCAGATCCTCAGAAAAAGACATCAATTCCGTGGCATTTGAATTGTTGCTATCCAAGGACTCAAGATCCAAGTTCAGATTCATTCCACATTCCCACCTTCCTTTGTCAGCCATTCTCAGAGCTCTGTCTTTTGTGCACACTGGTGAAGCAAGGGGGGCTGAGGTTACATGTGTGCAAACACGCCCTGTGGCCGTTTTAAGTTGGAGGATAAAGTCCCCTTGAATCAAACTAGCCCACCAGGTACCTCCAGTAAGTGCCACAGAGCTGCGTTGTAGAGAGGTGTAAAAAGGGGCATGGCCTGGGGGCCCTCAGGATTGAAGGGAATTAATTCCCCAACTTAAAACGTGCCACACAGCGTGTTTGCCCACGTCACCTTAGGCCCTGCCCCCTCCCTTCACCACTGTGCAAACGAACCCCGTGGCACGTTTTGAGTTGCGGGATAAAGTCCCCTTGAATACTGAGAGTCCCTGGAGTCCAACTATCCAACGAGGAACCTCCAGTAAGTGCCACAGAGCTGTGTTGTAGAAAGGTGTAAAAAGGGGCGTGGCCTCTGAACACCTCTCTGCAACGCAGCTCCCTGGCGCATACTGAGGGTACCTGGTGAGCTAGTTGGCCCCCAGGGACCCTCAGTATTCAAAGGGAATTAATTCCCCAACTTACAACTTGCCAGGGGGTGTGTTTGCACAGTGGTGAAGGAAGGGGGTGGGGCCTGAGGTGACATGCGTACAAACACGCCCTGTGGCGCGTTTTAAGTTGGGGAATTAATTCCTCTTCAATCCTGAGCGTCCCTGGAGGCCAACTAGCCCACCAGGGACCTCAAGTATGCGCCAGGGAGCAGCGTTGCTGAGAGGTGTTCAGATGCCACGCCCCTTTTTACACCACTCTGCAACGCAGCTCTGTGGTGCTTACTGTCAGTACCTAGTGGGCTAGTTGGCCCCCAGGGACCCTCAGGATTGAAGAGGAATTAATTCCCCAAATTAAAACGTGCCACAGGGCATGTTTGCACCCATGTCACCTCAGGCCCCATCCCCTCCCTTCACCACTGTGCCAACGCGCCCCGTTGCGCGTTATAAGTTGGTGGATTAAGTCCCCTTGAATCCTGAGGGTCCCTGGAGTCCAAGTAGCCCACCAGGTACCTCCAGTAAGCGCCAGAGAGCTGCGTTGCAGAGAGGTGAAAAAAAGGGGCATGGCCTCTGAACACCTCTCTGCAACGCAGCTCTCTGACACATACTAATGGATCCTGGTGGGCTAGTTGGCCCCCAGGGACCCCCAGTATTCAATGGGAATTAGTTCCCCATCCTACAACGAGCCAGGGGCCGCGTTTGCAGAGTGCTGCAGGGAGGGGGCAGGGCCTCCAGCGTGATGCCGGTCATTTTTTTTAAGACGGGGGGCTGTGCGGCCCCCCTTCCTTTCCTATTTTATTGGCCCTGGGGAACCCATCCCCCAGGGCCTGACCCCTATTTAAAAAAAAAAAAAATTAAATTGGAAGGGGGCTGCGTGGCCCACCTCCCAAGGCCATATTCGGCCCCAGGGACCCTATCCCCCGGGGCATGGCCAGGTTCTTTTTTTATTTAAATTATTGTAGGGGGTGTGTGGCCCCCCTCCTCAGGCCATTTATGTCCCGGGGACCCCATCCCCCAGGGCCAGCCCTCCGTGTTTTTTATTTTATTTATTTTTTACAAATGGGAGGGGGGCCGTGCAGCCCCCCTCCCAACATTAGCAAAGCCCCGGAGAGGTGGTGGTCCCTGGGGCTCAAGGGTCCATAACGGACCCCCAAATTTGCATTCTTAGAGCCCCGGGGAGGTGGCAGTCCCCGGGGCATGTGGAGGGGCTCGAGCTCCCCACACCGTTTTAATTTTTTTTTTAAAGCATGCCCCGGGGGTGGTGGTCCCCGGGGCTGCGGGGGGGCCATGAGTCCCTCTGCAAATATGTAAACAAAAGCCCGGGGTTGGTGGTCCCCGGGGCTTGGGGGCCTTGGAGGCCACCCACCTATTTAAAATAAAAGCCCCGGGGTGTGGGGGTCCCCAGGGCAGCGGGAGGCTGTGCGCACCCCGCAAATATTTATAGAATGCTCCAGGGGGTGGTGGTCCCCGGGGCTGCGGGGTTCCCCCTGGGCCCCCAAAAATATATTTTAGAAATGCCCCTGGGACTTGGCCCACCCGGGGGCTAATTAATAACAAAGCGCGGGAGCCCACGCTTAGTTTTTTGTATTTTCGCGGCCGGATCCGCGGATCCCCTGCGTATCTCGCAATTTTTTGTTTTATATTTAAATGCTTTTTTTGTCATGGGGGTCCTTGTGGGACCTCCTAGGCAGGCTTAGGGGGTTAGGGTGTTTCTACCCTGCCCTCTTTTCTTGTTTTTCCAGTTTGTTTTCCTGTTTTCTTCTGCCTCGATTCTACCGAGGCACAAGATGACTGCCAACACTTTCTGGTTTGAAGTGTTGACAGCCAATTAGAATGCAGCTCATGATCGGGAGGGTGCGCGGCTCCACCGTGCCTCTAAATATCAAAACGTTTATTTTTGATTTTCTAAGCAACTACTGAACGGATTTACACCACTTTTTAAAGTTCGCTTTCTGAGCCAAGCAGTACCTTTTTGCCGAATTTGGGGTAAATCCATTCAGTAGTTTCGGCTGTATCCTTGCATAAAGTTTCCTATGGGAAATTGATTTTTTGACTCTTATTTTTTGAATTTCTCAGCAACTACTGAACGGATTCACACCATTTAAAGAAAAAAGGTCTCTTTCTGAACCAAGGGCTACCTTTTTGACAAATTTGGTGTAATTCCGTTATGCAGTTTGGGCTGTAGTCGTGTCTAAAGTTTCCTATGGGAAATAGCATGGAGAAAATGCGTTTTGGGACCCCCCTTTTTTCTCGGTCCCCGCTTGACGAATCACCCCGAAACTTTCAGGACAGAAGCTGACCAGAGTGGGAGCACCATTTTGAAAATTTCGTGAAGATTTGTCAACCAGCGCCAAAGTTATTGGAAAAAGAAAAAACACTTTTTGAATAGAAACAATGTCCTAACTATAACTCCCTACTGGCAACCGTCAGTAGGTAATATATATATATATATATTCACTGAAAAAACCATAGTTTTCACACACGTTATAGTTAGGAATTAGCATTTAAAAAACCTTGCAAATTCACTGAAAAAAACGTAGGTTTCAAACACGTTATAGTTAGGAATTAGCATTTAAAAATCCTTGCAAATTCACTGAAAAAACCATAGGTTTCACACATGTTATAGTTAGCTGGACATTTCACTCATAAAAAACCAATGAAATTCCCCCATTATAGTTAGTTCAGCTAACTATAACTCGCGCGCCCGCAATCCACTGCTGATGACGTCACATATTACATCACTCATGACATCACTGATGACATCTCAAATGACATCACTGATGACATCACTCATGACATCATCCATTGAGTATGTGTTTCTGAACAATTTAATATGTTTAATATATATAGGGAAAGGCCTGTTGAAGAATGAGTGGGTGTACAAGTGTGTAAATGGATGATTTTCTGTGGTGCGTAACTGACTCTATAAGTGAGTCATTAAATGTATCTTACTGCAGACTAGTGACTAAACTGTGTAAATGTTTGTATGTGTCTGTATGTTGGTGTATAAGTGGCGGCATGGTTTTGTGAATACCTATATGAGTGTCTATATGAGTTATTGATTGGTTGTCTGAGTATCTGTATGGGTTCCTGAGTGTTTGTGTGGATTGGGTGTGTGTGACTATGCATAGATGTGTGAGTGGGTGATTCTATGGGTGCATGGTTTTAAGAGTGCATCTGTGATGGACTGTATGGTTGAGTGAGTGTATGTATGGGTGTGTTAGGGATTGAATGTATATCTCAGTGGTACATTTGTGACTAACTACATATGTGAAAGGCAGTATATATGCGTGTAAGAGTATATAAGTGGGTAGATGTGAGAGTGTGTGATTGTGAGAGTGACTGTATGGATGAGTGTGTGCTTGTATCAATGATTCTATAAGAGCGTAAGAATGTGAAACTATTTTTATGAGTAAGTGAACTTGAGTGTGTATAACCGCATAGGTAAGTAAATGGGAGTGTGATTATTTGCATGACTGAGTAGGTGTGAGAGTACCTCTATGGATGATTGGTAGTGTGTGAGTGTCTATATAGGTGTATAAATGCATATGATAGTTTTGTATGGAGTGACTGTAAGTATGAGGGACTGTACAGGTGAATGAGTGGAGGTGTATGTAGACCTAAGAGTTAATAATTGGATATGTAGTTATTGGTATTGCAGCATGTATGGTTTTGAGAATGGAACTCTTAAATTTTGAGTCGGTGTATCAAAGGTTATATTAGGGTGTGAGAAGATGTGGTAATTTATCACATGGATGACGTCATCAGGGATGTCATCAGTGATGTCATTTCAGATGTCATCAGTGATGTCATGAGTGATGTCACTGACCATGTCATGAGTGATGTAATATGTGACATCATCAGCAGTGGATTGCGGGCGCGCGAGTTATAGTTAGCTGAACTTACTATAACGGGGGAATTTCATTGGTTTTTTACGAGTGAAATGTCCAGCTAACTATAACATGTGTGAAACCTATGGTTTTTTTCAGTGAATTTGCAAGGTTTTTTAAATGCTAATTCCTAACTATAACGTGTGTGAAACCTATGGTTTTTTCAGTGAATTTGCAAGTTTTTTTAAATGCTAATTCCTAACTATAACGTGTGTGAAACCTATGGTTTTTTCAGTGAATTTCAAAGGTTTTTTTAATGCTAATTCCTAACTATAACGTGTGTGAAACCTATGTTTTTTTTAGTGAATTTCAAATGTTTTTTAAATGCTAATTCCTAACTATAACGTGTGTGAAACCTATGGTTTTTTAAGTGAATTTGCAAGGTTTTTTAAATGCTAATGCTAATTTATGAATGTATTTTTTAAATATTTCTTTTACAATAAGCTACCTATTGATTAACTTTACCCTGTAATATGGAATGGCTCAGTTTTTTATTTTTTATTTGGATAGAGTTGAACAGCATAGTTAATATCTTCTATAAACTTATAAACACTTTAAAAAATTTTTTTTTTATTTTTAAGGGTTTTTGTCCGTGCGTGCACGGAGCGCGCACGGTGGACGCATGCGTACGTGCTCTGTGTGCGCATTCGTACGTGCTCCACGTGCGCTTGCGTACGTCGTGCGTGCTCTGTACGCGCGTGCTCCGTACGCGCATGCGTGCGTGCTCCGTACGCGCAAGCGCTCGTGCTCCGTACGCGCATGCGTGCATGCTTCCTGCGAGTACGCGCATGCGCGTGCTCCGTACGCGCACCGTGCGCGCACGGCAAGTCATGTAGTCATGTGATTTAGTAACAACACTTTTCATTGGTTTATAGTAGTTTCAGGTCATGTGATTAAGAAACAACACTTTTCATTGGTTTATAGTAGTTTCAGTTTCAGAAACTTCCAACACCACACCCACTCCCCTCATTATTACTTCTGATTCCCTGGGAGAAGGAGCTGAGCAGCTTTTCCAGTACTCCAGTACTTGAGAATGGCAGAGCAGCAGTCATCTTCTGGGAGTGAGCAGGAGACCCTTGTGCCAGAGAGACAGAGGAAACAGAAAAACTCTTTTATATGGCAATTTTTCACTTTTCCAGAGGGGCAGAAGAAGGTGAATGCTCCAAAAGTCACCTGCACTCTTTGTGATCGTGTCTTATCAAGAGGAGATCCTAAAAAGAAACACTCTTTTAGTATCTTCATTATGATCAGGCACGCTAGAGATGTACATCCTGTGGCTTATGCTCGAGCTGCTAGAGAAAACCCTCCAGCAGCTCAGCCGAGCACATCCGCAGCAGCTCAGCCGAGCACATCATCGGCAGCTCAGCCGAGCACTTCATCTGCGGTGGCAGCTTCACCTGCTTCTGTTCCTCTGGATATACACCCTCTGTTTAAGAGGGTGCATTTACGGTGCAATGCGTGCAATGCTCTTCTCTCTTATGGGGACACCTGCACTCCCCTAATAGAGAGCAAGATACAGCAGCAGACGTGTGGCACCCTATAATTTTTGCCATTTTTGTGTTCCTCTGTCCCTCAATTAACACAACGGCTCTTTTTAGAGCCACCTAACATCTAAACACTTAAATTTGATTATGAATTTTTTTTTTTATGAATTTTTTTCCGCCGTGCGCGCACCGTGCGCGCACCTCGCGACGGTGCGTGCACACTGCGCGCATCCCATGATTTAAAAAAAAAAAAAAGTTTTTTTCACTCTTCATGGTCCTTCAGGGACCCCCTGACAAAAGCTAGGGGGGCAGGAACTCTGTACCCTACCCCCTTTTCACGTTCTCCACCTTTCTTTTTCACTGTCACACAAAATGGCGGACAACACTTCCTGATTTCGACTGATTGGAATGTTGACTGACATGTAACCACCAATCAGAATTACGCTCGCGCACGGCACCGTGCGCGCACGGTGCGCGGCTATAGATATTTATGTACTTTTAACTGGAATTTTCTCAGGAACTACTGAACGGATTTACACCATATATGCAAAAGGCACATGCCTGACCTGAGGACTACCTCTTTGCCAAATTTCAAGTAATTCTGTTCAGCCGTTCGGGCTGTACCTTCGACTAAAGGTCCTATGGGACAATGCATGGGGAAAACGTGTTTTGGGACCCCCTTTTTTCTCAGTCCCCGCTTGACGAATCACCCCGAGACTTCCAGGGTAGGAGCTGAGCGGAGCACCCCATTAGTTTTGAAAATTTCGCGAGGATCCGTCAACCGGCACCAAAGTTATTCAAAATAGAATTTTCAGAATTCCTATGGAAACACGGTCCTAACTATAACTATCTACTGGCGACCGCCAGTAGATAATATATATATATATATATATATTCACTGAAAAAACCATAGGTTTCACACACGTTATAGTTAGGAATTAGCATTTAAAAAACCTTGCAAATTCACTGAAAAAACCATAGGTTTCACACATGTTATAGTTAGCTGGACATTTCACTCGTACAAAACCATTGAAATTCCCCCGTTATAGTTAGTTCAGCTAACTATAACTCGCACGCCCGCAATCCACTGTTGATGACGTCACATATTACATCACTCATGACATGGTCAGTGACATCACTGATGACATCACTGAATATATTTTCTATTTCTACCCCTTCATCTTCCAGTACCATAAGCATATAAATTAAAAATTCATGTGCATCTTGCTGGACATCTTGTGTAAACTGTGTACATCCAGAACATACATCTAAAAGATTTCTAACATCAGAAGCACTTTCTATTTTAGTTTTATCATTACTCAGCTTTTCATAAAGGAGACTCAGCAGAGAACAGAATCTTTTTCCATGATTTAGTATTATCTGCTCTTGCAAAATTTCAAGATAAAATACAACATTCAGCACTACATTTGCGTAGCAGTTGACAACAGAGCTATTTTCAAAATGACAACCAACAACCTCTTCAACACTGTCCTTTTTCTTTTTGCTTGCAGTCACATCACTCTCTTTTTGTTTTCTCTTCTGTACACCCTCATTACTGATATTCTCAAATCTCCTTTTCCGACAAACAACACGTTTTTCAAACACAGGATACTGACCTAAATGAGGAGCATAGCTTCTTCTTAATCTATTATACTCCTTTACACAGTTTGCATCAGCACTAACTTTTGAGTCATCAAAGTCTATCATGAATAAACCAGATATTTTTTTCATGCGTGACAAAGCAACATATGCCATACCTTCTTTAAACACACTAGATCCAATGTTTACAAAAGCACTATCTACAGTTAATCCTTGAGATTTGTGAATAGTTACAGCATATGCTAGAGAAAATGGAAACTGCTTCCTACGTACATATAAGTCTTTCACAAGCAAGAAACGAACTGAACAACGACAAATGTCTTTAACCTCTTCAATCTGATCAAATTTGATTTTTAAACATTCAATTCCAACTTTTTTCTGGTAATTAACAAAACCCACAACTCTACCCATAGCTCCATTCACTAAACCTTTATCTACATCCAAACTACGTCTTAAAATTACTCGACAGTTCATACATACATAAAGATTCTTTTCTAAACCTGCTGTTTTCGAGATGTTTTTCTGTAGAGAATCCAATTTACTTGTCAATTTGCTTGTCAATATAATAGTTATTCCTTCATGTTGTATTTTATCCACAGCTTCCAGTTTGACAATCTCTTCATTTTCCAATTTCAAAAGTTCTTTATTGAATATAGAGCATTCATGTAGTGTTGGCATTAAGCAGATTACAGTATTTTTTCCAGCAATTTCCTTGTATATTTTCTCTGGAACAATTTGTTCTGTTGGGAACAAATTACATAGCAATCGACTCTGTAAAGCTTTTCTGCCATGTTCTGTGAGTTGTCCAATTCTGATATCTTTGAGAATACTTGCATAATCATCATCATTTGCCTACCGCATATTGGTAATGAGTTCTTTATACTCAAAGTATGTCCAAATATTCACATTACCTCTATTTCCTAACGACTTTTTCGTGTCTTCATGTGTAAAGGTTTGAAATACTGGTTGTCCTTTAACTGGAGTGAGCTGCAGAAGATCCCCAAAAACTATAACATATTTTCCTCCAAATAGAACGTCATAGTTTGTCTTTAGAATTTGCTGCATTCTTAAATGCACAAAGGCAAGCATCAAGTTTGATATCATGCTTACCTCATCAATGATGAGAACTTTCATTTTTTTCAATACTCTTGCAACTTCAAAACATGCTTCTCCTGTTAGCTTGTGGTATTGTATTTTGTTCTCGTGCTCTACTGGTAACATTAGCAAACGATGGAGGGTAATTCCTTTTATGTTATACGCTGCTAACCCAGTTGGAGCAGTAACAACACAAGACAAAGTTGAATCTGTTTTTTGCTGTAGGTAGCTGCTAATTACTTTAATTAAGAAACTTTTTCCAGTTCCTGCTTGTCCACTGACATACATTCTGATTGGTTCAAAAGATGTGCATGAGCACTCTTTATTTTCATGAAGTAATCCGTGATCAATTTTTTTTCTGACTTCCTCATACATTTGTTGTTGTTCATCATTCAGTTGTTGTTCCAAATTTGGTAAGTTTATTAAATCTTCCTGAGCTTGATTCATAGCTGTTTCCACTTCAGTCATGGCTATTGCAGCTTCATTTTCTACGAGTGGTTGTCCTAGAGGATCTTGAGTGAACGTCCCAGAACTTTGACTGTCTTGAGAACTGTCTCTAGCTACTTCAGCTGCAATTGTTGCTTCTTGTTCAATTTCTTCATTTAACATTTGAACATAAGTTGTGAAAGTACTGCATTCTATGCTATCTTTGCAAGCATTAAAGGAATCTTCATAGCTTTGAAAATCTCCAAGTAGTTCGTCCTCTGAACGCCATGGTTTAAACAACTGTAAAAGTGCCAAGTAGTAAAATTCCTTTTTGTCAGTAGTGTCGCAACTCAGCTTCCGGTGATTAATCAAACTTCCTTTTGTTTGCTTCACCAAACATCCTTCCTCACCATTGACTTTATATTTCCCATTGTTGAGGTCTTCTGTGGCATTCCGTTTAAAAATGTAGTTCTGCAGCACTTCATAGAGACACATGTTCTCAAGATGAGGACTTCTTTGTGGGTAATATGTGTCCAACATGTTTGTTCTTAACCCCTTCAGTGCCCATGACGAGCTGGACTCGTCATGGGCTGCGGTGGCGCTGTGCCCATGACGAGTCCAGCTCGTCATGAACTCCGCCCGCTAATGAAAGGCACGGCACTGGGCGGGGAAAGGGGCGGGCATGCAAGGGGTTAAAATGTCTGTATTTTCTGGTTCGTACTCAGCTAAATATTCAATTTCTCGAATAGATTTCAGTAACCGATTTCGCATTCCTGCAAGGTCTAAACTTACCCAAATTATTCTTCTGGATTTGGAGTACAGACTTGCAGATGATAACCTATCTGAACATTCGTATGATCCAATTTCTCGATGCGATAACATCATTAAACTGAAACTGTATAGCTTTTTACTGACAGTCTTCTCGTGAGAAATCTCTTCCCACATTTCTTTCAATTCCGTTTTCTCAGATTTTGTGATGTAAGATGTGACATACCGAGCAACAGCAATAGAATTGTCAGCTACATACTGAATATCCATGTTAGCATTCCACATGGATAAAATGACTGGGTTGTAGTCATTTATGTATTTCGACTCTTCTTTTCTTCTTAGGTTGTAGGTATTTTTCGGCGATTTTCTTGTAATAGTATGTCGCACAGCTGACATAAAACTGTTTACTCTTCCTTTTGAAAGAACAGGTCGTGGAAATCCAAATCGACATTTTGTGTAGAATTTATCTTTACTCTTGTACTTTCGTCGACAGTATTTTCCACACCGATGACTTTGGAAACGTAAAACTTGCTCTTTTAAGTTTTTTTCTTCTGTGCTTTTTGGTATAGCTAATGTTGCATATTCTTCAATGAAAGATAAAACTGCTTCATCAGCATCTGTTCCAAATTTTGGGGCATTCTTGATCCACAACAGCATATGAATATGAGGAGGACCTCTTGCTAGGTACTCTTTTCTCCAAAAGAAATCCACAACTTCTCCAAGAGGTGGATTTTTTTTATTGCAGATGAAGGACATCATAGCCTCAAATATATGATTGAAATATCTGCAAACATTAACCGGATCCAATGAGCACAATTCTCCTGCTGTCTTGTATTGGATGTTTTCAATATTTGAATTTGCCTCTCGAAGAAAATCCAGTAAATCATCCCAAGCGTACTCAGCACAGCTTAGGGTACGCGAACCCTGCGATTTTAAAAAAAAAATTGAAATTCTTTTTTGGCCCTTCGGGGTCCCACTGTGACCCCCTGACAAAGACTAGGGGGTCAGGAACTCCCTACCCTGCCCCCTGTTCACGTTCTCCACCTTTCCTTTTCAGTGCGAGAGACAAAATGGCGGCCGACACTTCCTGATTTCGACCGATTCGAATGTTTACCGACATCTAAGAACCAATCAGAATTTCGCTCGCGCACGTTAGGGTGCGCGCACCGTGCGCTTACGGTGCGCGCACAGTGCGCGCGTATAGATATTTATATGCTTTTAAATGCTATTTTCTCAGGAACTACTGAACAGATTGACACCAGACCTGCAAAAGGCACTTCCCTGACCTGAGGACTACCTCTCTGACGAATTTCAATTAATTCTGTTCAGCCGTTCGGGCTGTACCTTCGACTAAAGGTCCTATGGAAAAATGCATGGGGAAAACGTGTTTTGGGTCCCCCCTTTTTTCTCGGCCCCTGCTTGACGAATCCCCCCGAGACTTTCAGGGTAGGAGCTGAGCGGAGCGCCCCATTCGTTTTGAAACTTTCGCGAGGATTCGTGAACCGGTGCCAAAGTTATTCAAAATAGAATATTGAGATTTCCTGTGGAAACACGGTCCTAACTATAACTATCTACTGCCAGTAGATAATATATATATATATATATATTTGGTCCAATCCTGCTTGTCTTCGTTACGAACAGGCACTGACACCGTGGGATATTTCAAAGATTCTTTATTCCATCAAGAACGCTCCAACCCAAGACGCGTTTCGGCGGACAGGTCCGCCTTGTTCACTTGTCTGATTTCACTCAAATGCGGTCCTTTCACAGTTTTCAACACTCGTACACAGCACAAGGGGTTACCTTGGCAACACAAGGTCAGTAAAAGACATAGAAGAGTTCTTAGGATAAGTGAAATACTGATGGTTGACTCACGTAAAAAACAGAAAAGACCCAAATGTCAAATTAAATTACACTTTTCGTCAAGTTTAAACATTGTTCAACTTCGTTAGCTCTCGTAATTCAAATAATTCAATTTGGTGGTTTGCCTAAATGCAACTCATGAGCGAAGCAAGGTGCTCAGACCATTGAGCCAATGTGGGCAGTGATTAATCATGAAAATATGGAAGACACCAGAAAATCCAAAATTACAAAAAATTACAAAAAATCAAAATTCCAAGAACAGTTGGCCTAGTAACGTGAGTCTAATATTATAATATGTTCATAATCACAGAAAACTGAATCAAAGCAGAATTTGCTCAAATCTAAGGAGTGAGTCAGAAAAAAGGGGGGGAAAAACAATAAACAAATTAAGGATTGCTTCAGGGATTTCAAAGTTTGCAGCGACTTTACAATACTAAGTGATAAATCGGACATTTATATATATCTTTAAAAAAATTGTGAATAATTTTTAGATAGGAAAACTATATTGATTCTTTTAAAAAAAAAATATTATACAGAAGTCGCGCACCCTTCACCCTACATGATGGGTGCGAGCTTTCCGGTAGCCATTTTGAAATGTCGCGCTGGGGTCGCGACTTCGGCGTGATTTGTAAAGTATGAAATATTTATAAATTAATTATAAATAAAAGTTTTCCTTTAAGTGTTTGTCTAAATGTATTAATAAAAGTATTTTTACAGTTTTATTTTCAATATAATTTCAGCTAAAAATTATTCGATTATTATTGGACTCAGAGGTTAGGAGGGATGGCCATTTTGCTCGATCTGTTTTGCAAGATTTTTTGGTCTAGTCAGGTGGACACCCTCCTCCAGGTGAGGTACGGCTTGAGGATTCTTTTCAAACGGTGAGGAATCAACAGGCAGGAGTATCCGTCAGAAGAGCAAGTTACTTACCTTCGGTAGCGCTTTTTCTGGTGGATACAGTATCTGCCTGTGGATTCCTCACTGTCCCACCCGCCTCCCCGTTGTCCACCTGTTTCTACCAAAAAAATGCTTTTACTGTTTGGCATGAATGTTTTTAATATGTCTGTAGCGGGCCGGAAGGATGCACACGGAGTCGCAGGGAACTTAGTATGGTCTTTATTGTTTTTACAGTGTCTTTGGCAGTCCTGCTACTCCGGTAGTAGGGGAGGGGCCCCTCAGGAAGGCGGGATTCCGGACTGGTACGGCTTCGTCTCTCCCTGGTGCTCCGGGGTCTCTCCAGGATGTTCAGGGTACGTTGCTCCCCAGGGGACCGGTGGGAGGCGGATGCCCAGGAGGGAACAAAGAAGACACGAAGGGGTCAGGTATAGGGACACATACGGAAGGCTTTGGGGAAAGGGAGTGAGGAGTCACACGGTGCTTTGCTACAATACCCAGACAGTGATACGGTGCGAGGTGCTCAGGGAAGGGACAAAAACTACTGTCTGCTGATAGTGACTAATCGGGGAGTTAGGTCGGGTGATTCAGGGAGGTTTGACAAGCTTCGCTCCCACCCACGCTCTGACTCGGCCCCGTACCTGTTGAAGCCACACTTCCCTTGAAGTGTGGCACGGGGATTCACGGGAACGTTGGCCTCCTGGCTTAGTCTTCGGGTCTTCCTCCCCGCTCTCGTCTCCTCCTCCGCTTCTTTGGTCCGCTCGCTCTCTCTCTCTCCACGGCTTCTCACTTCGCTCTTCTCCAACCTCCTCAACGCCTCCAGGTGAAAAACACACCGACGTATGGTCCTTCTGGGTTCTTACAGGTTCCGGGTCTCTGACGTCAGACGAGGGGCCGGGCCTTGGCTCGTCGTACTCCGCCCAATTAAAGAAACAGTCTGCATTGCTGGTTTCCGCCTCTTCGCTCCAACAATAGTTGGTTGACTGGTCCCCGTGTGGCTGTGGGGAGAGATAAGAAAGCGGTGACCTACTAGTGTCCACATCGCGGAGACTCGGCACCTCGTCACACACCACCACCCCTGGATGCTCCCGATCGGGGAGCGGAAATCGGGAGAGGAAATCCGCGCTCCCGTTTTCGGACCCCTTACGGTGTCGCACTGTGAACGAGTAAGGTTGTAGGGAGAGGAACCATCTCATCACTCTAGGGTTTAAGGAGGCATTCCGGCTCATCCATTGTAGCGGAGCGTGATCGGTAAATAACGTGAATGGGTGACCCTCCAAATAATATCTAAGCTTGTCAATGGCCCACTTCACTGCTAGACACTCTTTCTCAATGGTTGGGTACCTCATCTCTCGGGGAAACAATTTGCGGCTGATGTAGAGGATGGGATGGTCCAGTCCATCAGACCCTACCTGTGAGAGAACCGCCCCCACCCCATAGTCGGAAGCATCGGTGTGCACCGTAAATGGTTTGGTAAAGTCGGGGGAGGACAGTACTGGGGCGGTGGTGATGATTCTCTTCAGTGTGGCAAAGGCATGCCACATCTCCTGGGTTGGGGTATGAAACAGATGGGCCTGAAAGGTCTGGCTCAAGGTATTGGTGAGGGGAGCTGCTAGGGCTGAGAAGGACGGGATAAAGCGGCGATAATAACCGATGAGCCCTAGGAAGGCTCTCATCTCCTTCTTAGATGTCGGGAAGGGAGTTTCAGAGATGGCTCGGATTTTCTCGATTTGGGGTTCGATTATTCCATGTCCTAGCACGTACCCTAGGTATTTCACCTTGAGGAATCCAATGCGTGATTTTTTGAGTTGATATGCAACCCGGCCGTGCGGAGTGCCCGGCATATTACCTCCAGGTGCTGTAGATGCGATTCCCACGAGGGGCTGAATATTATGATATCATCCAAATAGGCGGAACTGTAGTCCTGATGGTTTCTCAGGACTTCGTTCATGAGCCGTTGAAAGGTCGCGGGTGCTCCATGCAATCCGAACGGCAACACGTTGAATTCATAGAGCCCATCGGGTGTAGAGAAGGCGGCTTTCTTCTTGTCTTCCTCTCTTAATGGGACCTGCCAATATCCCTTGGTCAGGTCTAATGTACTGATGTATTTGGCATCGCCTAGTTTTTCGATGAGCTCGTCCACCCTGGGTATGGGGTACGCATCAAAGGAGGACACTGCGTTGAGGCAGCGAAAGTCCATACAGAAACGTGTGCTGCCGTCAGGTTTGGGCACCATAACTATTGGAGACGACCAGTCACTTCGAGACGGTCGGATGACCCCCAACCGCAACATTTCTTCTACTTCCTTCCTCACCACGGGTCTCTTGGCAGTGGGTACTCTATAAGGGCGTAATTTCACTGGGGGTCCAGGTCGGGTTTCAATCCGATGTTCGGCTAGAGTGGTCCGCCCTGGTAAATCGGAAAAGATAGGGGCGAAGGGTTTCAAGACGTGTCGTAGCATCTGGGTTTCCGTGGTTTTTAAGTCATCGTTGACGACCAGCTGGTCCAGGGTAGAACCTCGGGAGTCCCCGCTCGGCAGAGCCAAACACACATCTTTTGGAGGGGGCCCCAGCCATTTTTTTAGAAGGTTAATATGATACAATTGGGACTTCCGGGAGGACACCCGCAGCCGATAACTGGTTTTTCCAATGCTTTCCAGGACCTTATAGGGCCCCATCCACTCCGTTTGGAAGCGCTTCGTGGGGAAAGGGAGCAGAACCAGGGCCCAATCGCCAACCTCCAATCTCCTCCATCTTTTTCCTCGGTCATAGTACTCTTTTTGTTTGTTTTGTCTTTTTTCCAGGTTCGTGTGGGCGAGGTCTCTCAGCTTTCCAAGGGTGTTCTTGAGAGACATGCTGTAGTCCAATATGGTCCTTTCCTCATTCTTTTCTCCCTCCCAGGCTTCCTTCATCATCTCAAGGAGGGATCGGGGTTGTCGTCCGTATAGCATCTCAAATGCCGAACAGCCGAGACTACTTTGCGTTTGTCCCCGTATCACGTACAAGGCGAGTGGTAAGAGGAGGTCCCAATCCTTTCCGCTAACTGACAGCATTTTTTTTAGGGTGGTTTTTAGTGTCCCATTGTATCGCTTTACGAGCCCATCTGTTTGCGGGTGATACACAGATGTTTTTATTTGTTGAACGTGTAGGACCTTACACACCTCACGCATCAGGCGGGACATAAACGGGGTTCCTTGGTCTGTTAGGACTTCTTTAGGGAAACCTACTCTTGAAAACAATTCGATGATCTTCTCGGCGATAGCTTTAGAGGTAGGGGTTTTGAGGGGGAAGGCTTCCGGGAATCGGGTGGCGTAGTCTACTACTACAAGAGCATATAGGTTGCCTTTCCTGCTTTTGAGGAGGGGACCTATGAGATCCATCCCGACTCTCTCAAATGGTGTGCCAATAATGGGCATAGGCTGGAGGGGCACCGCGGGAGGGCGATGGGTGTTTTTCTTTTGACAGACCTCACAGGAGACGCAGTGGTTTTTAATCTCTTGGTATATCCCTGGCCAAAAGAAATCCCTCAAGACGTTGTGGGTGGTCTTTTCGCTCCCTGCGTGGCCTGCCAACAAGTGGGTATGGGCGTAAAACATTATCTGTTCTCTGAAGGATACGGGGACCAGTAACTGTAAGGGGTCGTCCTTCTTTCCCTGTCTGTACAGTAGGCCCTCTTGTATGATAGACTGGGGTTCCTTTCTCTTTTTCAGCCTGTGCTTGTTCCCATGCGTTGAACAGCGAGGGGTCACTAATTTTTGCGAATTTGAAACTCCGGTCACTGACCCAGGGATCGGGGGATAGGAGGGTGGGTATAGCCTTGTGTATGGGGGTCGGGGGTCCCTCAAGGGACGCTGAAAACAATCGGTGGAAGTGGGGATTATCCGTACCTATGATGATCTCCTCTGGCAGTGTTTCGAGAACCCCCACCCGGACAACTTCTCTCTTCCCCTCCTCTAATTCAAGGGGCACCTGGGCTAGGGGATAGGCTCTCACGTCCCCGTGGACACATTTAATGTACACACACTTGTTAGGGACCACCTGGTTAGAACGCACAAAAACCCCCTTTATAACAGACTGTTTGCACCCGGAATCTAGAAGGGCTTTGGCGGGTCTCCCATTCACAATAACTCTTACGTGATACGCTCCACCTAGTTCGGCCGAGTAGAGGACCGTCTTCGGCAGGTATCCCATTTCCATGGGCTCTTCGGTTCCCTTCTTCTGGGGGCATAATCGAGCGATATGCCCCCATGTTCCACATTCGAAACATTGTGGGCCCCTGAAGGAAGGCACATCCGATCTTGGTGGGGCTCGTGGTGCAAGTACGTCCAGGGGAACTCGGGCCTTCCTTTCGGGTCTCAGAATCGGCTTTGAGGCTTTATCAGATTCTCCAGCGTATGGTCTCGGCTGCGCCCGGGAGTAGGTTACGGCCATTTCGACGGCTTGTGCGGTCGTTAGATGGGAGTGTTGTCGCAACCATCGTTGCGTGCCATACGGGAGAACGTCCAAGTATTGCTCTAAGTATATCTTATCCATGATATCTTCTTTTGTGCTACTTGTAGGCGTGAGCCACTTATCCGCCGCCGCTTTTAAACGAAAGAAAAGTGTTTTAGGATTTTCGCCGATAGCCCCTTTTTCCTTGCGAAATCGTACTCTGTAAGCCTCGGCGTCTAACCCCAAGTGGTCCAGAATAATAGTTTTAATTGTTGCGTATGGGGTGTTGCCTGTGGCTTTCGCTACTTGGTAGGCCGCTTGGGCCTCCCCTGTAAGGAGGGGGGCGAGGAAGAAGGGCCATTTGTCTAGGGGCCATCCGCAGGCGAGGGCAGCTCGTTCAAAGTTCAATAGGAAGGCGTCGGCGTCTTCTCCTGGTGTGTACTTCTGAAGCGAGATCCCCGACGGAGTGGGCGGAGGGCGGGACTCCCGTGGTAGGGGGGTCCCGGTTGTGTCAGCCACTAGCTTCTGTAGCCCTTCGAGCTGTGCCGATACCGTCTGTGTGAAGGTTTCGCGATCCGCTTTGGCGGCATTGAGCTGTTGTTCGACTACCCAGCCCAACTGTTCCTGCCCTTTCACTAAATGGTGCAGCATTTCGTCCATCTTCGGAGTGCAGATGGCTACTTCCTTGCCCGCATTCTCCACCACTTGTAGCGGGCCGGAAGGATGCACACGGAGTCGCGGGGAACTTAGTATGGTCTTTATTGTTTTTTACAGTGTCTTTGGCAGTCCTGCTACTCCGGTAGTAGGGGAGGGGTCCCTCAGGAAGGCGGGATTCCGGACTGGTACGGCTTCGTCTCTCCCTGGTGCTCCGGGGTCTCTCCAGGATGTTCAAGGTACGTTGCTCCCCAGGGGACCGGTGGGAGGCGGGTGCCCAGGAGGGAACAAAGAAGACACGAAGGGGTCAGGTATAGGGACACATACGGAAGGCTTTGGGGAAAGGGAGTGAGGAGTCACACGGTGCTTTGCAACAATACCCAGACAGTGATACGGTGCGAGGTGCTCAGGGAAGGGACAAAAACTACTGTCTGCTGATAGTGACTAATCGGGGAGTTAGGTCGGGTGATTCAGGGAGGTTTGGCAAGCTTCGCTCCCACCCACGCTCTGACTCGGCCCCGTACCTGTTGAAGCCACACTTCCCTTGAAGTGTGGCACGGGGATTCACGGGAACGTTGGCCTCCTGGCTTAGTCTTCGGGTCTTCCTCCCCGCTCTCGTCTCCTCCTCTGCTTCTTTGGTCCGCTCACTCTCTCTCTCTCCACGGCTTCTCACTTCGCTCTTCTCCAACCTCCTCAACGCCTCCAGGTGAAAAACACACCGACATATGGTCCTTCTGGGTTCTTACAGGTTCCGGGTCTCTGACGTCAGACGAGGGGCCGGGCCTTGGCTCGTCGTACTCCGCCCAATTAAAGAAACAGTCTGCATTGCTGGTTTCCGCCTCTTCGCTCCAACAATAGTTGGTTGACTGGTCCCCGTGTGGCTGTGGGGAGAGATAAGAAAGCGGTGACCTACTAGTGTCCACATCGCGGAGACTCGGCACCTCGTCACAATGTCTTAATCATGCTTATGTTTTAATAGTGAGAAATGCTTGATCTGTTGCTATTTTTTTATGCCTTCATTGGTTATGTATTTATATATATTCACTTAAAAAACCATAGGTTTCACACATGTTATAGTTAGGTGGATATTTCACTCGTAAAAAACCAATGAAATTCCCCCGTTACAGTTAGTTCAGATAACTATAACTCGCGCGCCCGCAATCCACTGCTCATGACGTCACATATTACATCACTCATGACATGGTCAGTGGCATCACTCATGACATCACTGATGACATCCTCCTTGTGATAGAGTGGCGGTCGCGCGAGTTATAGTTATCTGAACTAACTATAACGGGGGAATTTCATTGGTTTTTTACGAGAGAAATATCCACCTAACTATAACATGTGTGAAACCTATGGTTTTTTTAGTGAATTTGCAAGGTTTTTTAAATGCTAATTCCTAA
Organism: Triturus cristatus; assembly: GCF_964204655.1. Taxonomy (NCBI): domain Eukaryota; kingdom Metazoa; phylum Chordata; class Amphibia; order Caudata; family Salamandridae; genus Triturus; species Triturus cristatus. The sequence goes on from NC_140591.1 coordinate 538,640,540, forward strand.
CTCTAATGTGTGTGAAACCTATGGTTCTTTCAGTGAATTTGTATGTTTTTTTAAATGCTAATTTATTTATGTATTATTATTTTTTTTATATCTTTATTTTACAATAAACTACGTATTAAAAATGTATTATTATTTTTTTGGATTTTCACCGTGCGCGCACGGTGCGCGCACCCCCGCGATTTTTTTAAGAAAAAAATACAATTTTTTTTCTGCCTTCGGGGTCCTTCAGGGACCCCCTGACAAAGGCTAGGGGGTCAGGAACTCTCTACCCTGCCCCCTTTTCACGTTCGCCACCTTCCTTTTCCACTCTCACACTGAAAACAAACAAAATGGCGGCCGACACTTCCTGATTTCGACCGATTCGAACGTTGACTAACATGTAACCACCAATCAGAATTACGCTCGCGCACGTTTGGGTGCACGCAAGGTGCTCGCACGGTGCGCGCACGGTGCGCGCACCGTGCGAGCACCTTGCTTATAGATATTTATATGCTTTTAAATGCTATTTTCTCAGGAACTACTGAACAGATTGACACCAGACCTGCAAAAGGCACTTCCCTGACCTGAGGACTACCTCTCTGCCAAATTTCAAGTAATTCTGTTCAGCCGTTCGGGCTGTACCTTCGACTAAAGGTCCTATGGAAAAATGCATGGGGAAAACGCGTTTTGGGACCCCCGTTTTTCTCGGCCCCCGCTTGACGAATCACCCCGAGACTTCCAGGGTAGGAGCTGAACGGAGCGCCCCATTAGTTTCGAAAATTTCGCGAGGATTCGTCAACTGGCGCCAAAGTTATTCAAAATAGAATTTTCAGATTTCCTATGGAAACTCGGTCCTAACTATAACTATCTACTGGCGACCGCCAGTAGATAATATATATATATATATATATATATATATATATATATATATATATATATATATATATATATATATATATATATATATATTACCTACTGGCGGTCGCCAGTAGGTAGTTATAGTTAGGACCACGTTTCCATAGGAAAACCTCAACATTCTATTTTGAATAACTTTGGCGCCGGTCGACGAATCCTCGCGAATTTCTCAAAATAGGTGGGGCGCTACGCTCCGCTCCTACCCTGAAAGTCTCGGGGGGATCCGTCAAGCGGGGGCTGAGATAAAAGGGGGGTCCCAAAACGCGTTTTTCCCATGCATTTTTCCATAGGACCTTTAGAACGAGCTACAGCCCGAACGGCTGAACAGAATTACTCAAAATTTGGCAGAGAGGTAGTCCCTAGGTCAAGGAAGTGCCTTTTGTAGGTTTGGTGTAAATCTGTTCAGTAGATTCTGAGAAAATAGCCTTTAAATCAATATATATATCTGAGCCCGCTTACGGTACGCTTACCGTACGCTTACGGTAAGCGTACGGTGGCGTGCGCGAGCGCGATTCTGATTGGCTCTTAGATCTTAGTAAACATTCGAATCGGCCGAAACCAGGAAGCGGCGGCCGCCATTTTCTGTGTTTCACTCTGAAAAAAAAAGAGTGAAAACAAGAAAAGGGGGCAATGAGGAGAGTTACAGACCCCCTAACATTTGTAAGGGGGTCAAAGAAGGACAGAAAAGTACAAAAAAAACATTTATTGATTTTAAAAAAAATCACGGGGTACGCTTACGGTAAGCGTACGGTGGCGTGCGCGAGCGCGATTCTGATTGGCTCTTAGATCTTAGTAAACATTCGAATCGGCCGAAACCAGGAAGCGGCGGCCGCCATTTTCTGTGTTTCACTCTGAAAAAAAAAGAGTGAAAACAAGAAAAGGGGGCAATGAGGAGAGTTACAGACCCCCTAACATTTGTAAGGGGGTCAAAGAAGGACAGAAAAGTACAAAAAAAACATTTATTGATTTTAAAAAAAATCACGGGGTACGCACACGGTAAGCGTACGGTAACAAATTAAATAAAAAAAGAAATGAAAATCAGATTTAAGTGTATAGATATTAGGGGGCTCTAAAAAGAGCCGTTGTGTTTATGAAGTCATTTTTTTAGTGGTACCTACAAGTAAGTACCGATGCGGAGTCTAAGGTTCAAAAGGAAGACTCTGTTCCCTTCATCATTGAAGTGCACACCATCTCCTCTATAAATGTCTTGCATGTCATAACGCAAGTTGTTGTGGTAAATGGCACCCATACCATAGTCACGGAGGAAAGCAGAAACAGATTTGTTGACGTGCTTTCTTGCTTTGTCAATCTGCGGACAGAAATGATTGGACCAGTTCCATTTTTGCCTTTGGCATATGTTGGAAAACACAAAGGCAGTTTTAGGGAAAAGTGAAAACAGTTGTGCAAAGGTGTCCTTCATAAGCATTTCCAGACCTACCCCAGTCAAAGTGCCTAGGTCATTGCCACCACAGTGCACTATTATGAGGTCAGGGTGTTGGATTTGAATGAAGGATTTCACCAATGGCATCAATTGGTGCCACTTTAACCCTCTCTGACCAATCCATTTAATGTCTACATTTGGCAAAGCAAGGTCTTTCACCATACCTGTTTTCTCTGCAAACTTTTCACTCCAGAAGACATAGCTGTGCCCTACAATCCACACTGTGAACATCTTCAAAGGAGAACTGGATGCACTCAGGAGGTGTCTTTCAGTAGAATGGCAATATGAAAAGAAAGACAGTTTGGAAATGGAGGCATACATATTTTTTTCAAAACAAAAAGAACTGATTGGCTGTTTCATACCATTCTAGAATAAAAACTAGGCTGTATGTGTCAATTGATAGAAGCATGTTTTGTATTGGTACAGAAAAATGTGTAACCAAAGAACAGTACTATGGATTTGCTGTTAGGTTTGAAAAGTCAAGCACTCTTGCTCTGTGGAATTGAAACATTGTTTGGCAAACTTCTGACCTAACTGAACACAGCAGTGTTCCATGAGCTGTTGCTATGGTAGCAGGCAGAAGTCAAGTTGGGGGATGGGTACTAGGCAGAAGTCAAGTTGGGGGAAGGGTACTTTTGGAAAAGGGTTGGTTTTCAACCAATAGAAATGTGTGATTACATTTGAAAAAAAGGGGGAAGCACTGAGATTTGAAACTTACAAGTATATGTGTGGAAAAATAGAGGGAAAGTTTGCCATTATCTGGTTCTGCTGAGAGGAGAGAGGTGAACACAACAGAGATCCTGGCTCTGATAATCTGCTGTTTGAGTGTCACATTTCTTTCACAACTAACTAATTTTAAAGGTGAGTTTACAGTTTGAGAGGGGAAGTATGTGGTAACTTAAGAAATGAATAATAGAAATTGTTTTTGTTGTAGTTACACATGGTGGTTTCATAATGTGTCAGTCTGTAAAAGTGATTTACACTTGCCCCGAATAAAAAAAGGGCAGTAAGTGTGCTTTCAAAATGGCAAAGAAATTTCGTTTTGGGACTAATGTGAAAACATGACTCTGTGTGCATAGAGGAATTATAGGCAGAGATTTATTGCGTCTTGCTCTGCTGATTTCACAGTTGCATTAGATGGAAAGGGGGAGCGAATTTTTTGGGGAAGAAGCAGAGTCTTAGCACACACCCATGTGCTTGCCGTGTATAGTCATGCACAGTATTTAGAAGCCAGTGGGGTTTTCAGGTTTAAGTCTGTAATGCAAATACATTCAGCATCACTAAGGCTGGTTGCCCTTGCTGGAGTGTAGGCAGTCACAGAGAATACACATGGTGGTGGTCTGAAAAAACAGCTTGGACATGTGCATTTAAATAAATCAAAAAAAGTGGTTTGATAATGTGTCAGTCTGTAAAAGTGATTTCCAATTGTAAAAAGTGATTTTCACTTGGCCCGAAAAAAAAAAAGAGCAGTAAGTGTGCTTTAAAAATGGCAAAGAAATTTCGTTTTGGGACTAATGTGAAAACATGACTCTGTGTGCATAGAAGAATTATAGGCAGAGATTTATTGCGTCTTGCTCTGGTGATTTCACAGTTGCATTAGATGGAAAGGGGGAGCGAATTTTTGGGGGAAGAAGCAGAGGCTTAGCACACACCCATGTGCTTGCCATGTATAGTCATGCACAGTATTTAGAAGCGAGTGGGGTTTTCAGGTTTAAGTCTGTAATGCAAATACATTCAGCATCACTAAGGCTGGTTGCCCTTGCTGGAGTGTAGGCAGTCACAGAGAATACACATGGTGGTGGTCTGAAAAAAAAACAGCTTGGACATGTGCAATTAAATAAATTTAAAAAAAAGGTTTCATAATGTGTCAGTCTGTAAAAGTGATTTTCACTTGGCCCGAAAAAAAAAGAGCAATAAGTGTGTATATATATATATATATATATATATATATATATATTCACTGAAAAAACCATAGGTTTCAGGGGTGTTATAGTTAGCTGGACATTTCCCTCATACAAAACCCTAGAAATTCCCCTGTTATAGTTAGTTCAGCTAACTATAACTCGCGCCCCCGCAATGCACTGCTGATGACGTCACATATTACATCACTCATGATATGGTCAGTGACCTCACTGATGACATCACTGATGACATCTCAAATGACATCACTGATGACATCACTGATGACATCATCTATTGAGTATGTGTTTCTGAACAGTTTTATTATGTTTAATATATATAGGGAAAGGCCTGTTGAAACATAAGTGGGTGTACAAGTGTGTGAATGGATGATTTTCTAGGTGCGTAACTGACTCTATAAGTGAGTCATTAAATGTATCTTACTGCAGACTAGTGACGAAACTGTGTGAATGTCTGTATGTGTCTGTGTGTTGGTGTATAAGTGGCTGCATGGTTTTGTGAATAGCTATATGAGTGTCTATATGGGTTATTGATTGGTTGTCTGAGTATCTGTATGGGTGCCTGAGTGTTTGTGTGGGTAGGGTGTGTGTGACTCAGTGACTAGATGGGTGAGTGGGTGATTCAGTGGGTCATGTTTTTAAGAGTGCATCTGTGATGGACTGTATGGTTGGGTGAGTGTATGTATGGGTGTGTTAGTGATTGAATGTATATCTCAGTTGTACATGTGTCAGTAACCACATATGTGAAACGCACTGTAAATGTGTGTAAGAGTATATAACTATGTATATGTGAGAGTGTGTGATTTTGGGAGTGGCTGTATGCACCATAGTGCAAGGATATCTGTGTTATGTGCTGTTTGTTTTTCTGCAGGAAGACCCAGAATTTGTTAGTATTTTTATGAGTAAGTGAACTTGAGTGTTTTTAACTGTATGGGTGAGTACATTTTACTGTGATTAATTATTTGCATGACTGACTAGATGTGTCAGTACCTCAATGGATGATTGGCGGTGTGTGAGTATCTATATAGGTGTATAAATGCACAGAGTGACTGTAAGTATGAGTGACTGTACAGGTGGGTGAGTGGAGATGTATGTAGACCTAAGAGTCAATGAGTGGGTGAGTAGTTATTGGTATTGGAGTATCTATGGTTGTCAAAATGGCCATCTGAAATTTTGAGTCGGTGTATCAAAGGTTATATTAGGGTGTGAGAAGATGCACTAATTTATCACATGGGTGACGTCATCAGTGATGTCATCAGTGATGTCATCCGTGATGTCACTGACCATGTCATGAGTGATGTAATATGTGACGTCATCAGCAGTGCATTGCGGGGGCGCGAGTTATAGTTAGCTGAACTAACTATAACAGGGGAATTTCTAGGGTTTTGTACAAGGCTAATGCCAATTCCTAACTATAACGTGCCTGAAACCTATGGTTTTTTCAGTGAATATATATATATATATATATATATATATATATATATATATATATATATATATATATATATATATATATATATATATATATATATATATATTTATATTTAGTGTACTATGTATACATGTGAAAATGTGTCGGTCCACCTGTTTACCTCGTGGCACAGAAAAAATGGGTGGAACTGACGTCAGCACGCCGACGAGGTCCTCTTATGGCTCCTATGACGTCACGTCATACGGTGTCACAAGCGGAGTCATGCTATTATGACATCGTGGTCGACGTGGGAGTGCTAGGAAAGAATTTCCACAGAATGCTGGTGCAGGAGATATTCACCTAAGTGTTCAGGCTAGTCCTTTGGGAGCAACTGTTTATGTTGCCACTCCAGAAACCGAAACCATTGATCTGAGGGCAGAGGCCCTGCAGATGGCACATGAGGTGGGGAGCCCAGTCATGTGCACCGACGGGACAGCGAAGTGACAAGCCCCACTACCCACAGAAAAGGTAACGAGGGCACTGAATAACACAGGATCTTCTCTTTGTATCTGGCAGGAACAACAAGGTTAAAATGCCGTATTTCCAAAATGTAGAATTAGTGCTACAACAGTCCTCAAGAGAAACTGCGATGGGTGCCGCTTCTACCTTCCGTACACTGGAGGCGGCACATGGGTCACGCGGTTCGGTCATACTGTGGTGGGACACACACTCGTTGACCTCTCATGGCACTGCTCCACACTTTGGGAACAATGCTTTCCATTAGCTGTGTTTTCTGATGACGTGGCGCGCCGGCCCCGTCCAACAGCAGAACCCCTTTAGATCCAAACAGACTCTTCCACTCTCTCTATCAGAAGTGAAACCAGGCCACGCGGACACTTTCACAATTCAACAGCCGGGAATGCACTTTTCGGTAAAAAGAAACACATTCCTTCCTCCTAATTTATCAAATAAATGACTCACTGAAGAACAGGGGCCAGCTTCTATCGGTAAACAGCAGTTACAACGACTTTTTTGCTTCACGAAACAATTACAACTCATGCATTACCACGCATGCGTTGTACATCGCAAAGTCATTACTACACATTTTTTTAGAACGCATGGTCATTTGCCACGCATGCCTTTACAACTAATTTTGTTGTAAAGGTATGTATGGTAAATGACCATGAGTTAAAAAAAAAATGTAGACGATCCATGTCGTTGTAAGGAAACAGAGGCTGTTCCGTTTCCTCACAATGACGTGCACCGCCCCTCAGAGACGACATGAAGCAGGAACCACGAGGAGAGAGGAACCACGAGGCGTGAGAGGTAAGAGGGATTGGGCATGGGGTAGTGGTTACCTGTTCTAGGGTTTAGGGTAGTGCAGTGGTGTTTGGGTAGTGTAGGGGGTTGTGCTGAGGGTAGTGTTTTAGGGTTTAGGGTAGTGAGGTAGTGTTTGTGTAGTGTAGGGGGTCGTGCTTGTGGTAGTGTTTTAGGATTTAGGGTATGGCAGTTATGTTTGTGTAGTGTAGGGGGTCGTTCGTGGGGTAGATATAGGGTTTAGGGAAGTTCAGTGGTGTTTGTGTAGTGTAGGGCGTCATGCTGGGGGTAGTGTTTTCGGGTTTTGGGCAGTGCAGTTGTGTTTGTGTAGTGTAGGGGGTCGTGCGGGTGTAGTATTTTAGGGTTTAGGGTAGTGAATTGGTGTTTGGGTAGTAAAGGGGGTCATGCTGGGGGTAGTGTTTTAGGGTTTAGGGTAGTGCATTGGTGTTTGTGTAGTGAAGGGGTCATGCTGGAGGTAGTGTTTTAGGGTTTAGGGTAGTACATTGGTGTTTGGGTAGTGAAGGGGGTCGTGCTGGGGGTAGTGTTTTAAGGTTTAGGGTAGTGCAGTGATGTTTGGGTAGTGAAGAGGGTCATGCTGGGGGTAGTGTTTTAGGGTTTAGGGAGGTGCAGTGGTGTTTGGGTAGTGTAGGGGATCGTGACGGGGTAGTGTTTTAGGGTTTAGGGTAATGCAGCGGTGTTTGGGTAGTGTAGGGGGTCGTGCTGGGGTAGTGTTTTAGGGTTTAGGGTAGTGCAGTGGTGTTGGTGTAGTGTCGGGGGTCATGCTGGGCGTAGTGTTTTAGGGTTTAGGGTAGTGCAGTGGTGTTTGGGTAGTGTAGGAGGTCGTGCTGAGTATAGATTTAGGGTTTAGGGTAGAGCAGTGGTGGTTGTGTAGTGTAGGGGGTCATGCTCTGTGCAGTGTTTTAGGGTTTAGGGTAGTGCAGCGGTGTTTGTGTAGTGTGCGGGGTCATGTTTTAGGGTTTATGGCAGTGCAGTGGTGTTTGGGTAGTGTAGGGTGTCGTGCTGGGGGTAGTGGTTTAGGGTTAAGGGTAGTGCAGTGGTGTTTGGGTTCTGTAGGGGTACTGCTGGGGGTAGTGTTTTAGGGTTTAGGGTAGTGCAGTGGTGTTTGGGAAGTGTAGGGGGTCATGCTGGTGGTAGTGTTTTAGGGATTAGAGTAGTGCAGTGGTGTTTGTGCAGAGTAGGGGGTCGTGTTTTAAGGTTTATGGTAGTGCAGTGGTGTTTGGGTAGTGTAGGGGGTCGTGCGGGGTAGTGTATTAGGGTTTAGGGTAGTGCATTGGTGTTTGGGTAGTGTATGGGGTAATGCTGGGGGTAGTGTTTTAGGGTATAGGGTAGTGCATTGGTGTTTGGGTAGTGAAGGGGTCGTGCTGGGGGTAGTGTTTTAGGGTTTACGGTAGTGCATTGGTGTTTGGGTAGTGAAGGGGGTCGTGCTGGGGGTCGTGTTTTAGGGTTTAGGGTAGTGCATTGGTGTTTGGGTATTGAAGGGGGTCTTGCTGTGGGTAGTGTTTTAGGGTTTAGGGCAGTGCATTGGTGTTTGGGTAGTGTAGGGGTCGTGCTGGCGGTAGTGTTTTAGGGTTTAGGGTAGTGCATTGGTGTTTGGGTAGTGAAGGGGGTCATGCTGGGGGTAGTGTTTTAGGGTTTAGGGTAGTGCATTGGTGTTTGGGTAGTGAAGGGGTCATGCTGGGGGTAGTGTTTTTGGGTTTAGGGTAGTACATTTGTGTTTGGATAGTGAAGGGGGTCTTGCTGGGGGTAGTGTTTTAAGGTTTAGGGTAGTGCAGCGATGTTTGGGTAGTGAAGGGGGTCATGCTGGGGGTAGTGTTTTAGGGTTTAGGGAAGTGCAGTGGTGTTTGGGTAGTGTAGGGGATCGTGACGGGGTTAGTGTTTTAGGGTTTAGGGTAGTTCAGTGGTGTTTGGGTAGTGTAGGGGGTCGTGCTGGGGTAGTGTTTTAGGGTTTAGGGTAGTGCAGTGGTGTTGGTGTAGCGTAGGGGGTCATGCTGGGGGTGGTGTTTTAGGGTTTAGGGTAGTGCAGTGGTGTTTGGGTAGTGTAGGAGGTCGTGCTGAGTGTAGATTTAGGGTTTAGGGTAGAGCAATGGTGTTTGGGTAGTGTAGGGGGTCGAGCTGGGGGTAGATTTAGGGTTTAGGGTATTGCAGTGGTGTTTGTGTAGTGTAGGGGGTCGTGCTCAGTGCAGTGTTTTAGGGTTTAGGGTAGTGCAGCGGTGTTTGTGTAGTGTAGTGGGTCATGTTTTAGGGTTTATGCCAGTGCAGTGGTGTTTGGGTAGTGTAGGGTGTCGTGCTGGGGTAGTGGTTTAGCGTTAAGGGTAGTGCAGTGGTGTTTGGGTTATGTAGAGGTACTGCTGGGGTAGTGTTTTAGGGTTTAGGGTAGTGAATTGGTGTTTGGGTAGTGAAGGGGTCATGCTGGGGGTAGTGTTTTAGGGTTTAGGGTAGTGCATTGGTGTTTGGGTAGTGAAGGGGGTCATGCTGGGGGTAGTGGTTTCGGGTTGAGGGTAGTGCATTGGTGTTTGGGTAGTGAAGGGGGTCGTGCTGGGGGTAGTGTTTTAGGGTTTTAGGGCAGTGCATTGGTGTTTGGGTAGTGTAGGGGTCGTGCTGGCGGTAGTGTTTTAGGGTTTAGGGCAGTGCAGTTGTGTTCGGGTAGTGTAGTGGGTCGTGCTGGTGGTGGTATTTTAGGGTTTAGGGCACTTCAGTGGTGTTCGGGCAGTGTAGGGGGTCCTGCTGGGGTGGTCTTTTAGGGTTTCAGGGCAGTGCAGTGGTGTTCGGGCAGTGCATGGGGTCGTGCAGGGGGTGGTGTTTCAGGGTTTAGCGCAGTGCAGTGGTGTTCGGGCAGTGTCGGGGTTCTTGCCGGGGGTGGTTTTTCAGGGTTTAGGGCAGTGCAGTGGTGTTTGGGCAGTGTAGGGGCTTGTGTGGGGGCTGGTGTTTAAGGGTTTAGGGCAGAGCAGTGATGCTTGGGTAGTGTAGAGGGTCGTGCTGGGGGCAGTGTTTTAGGGTTTAGGGTAGAGCAGTGGTGTTTGTGTAGTGTAGGGGGTAGTGTTTTAGGGTTTAGTGTAGTGCAGTGGTGTTTGTGTAGTGCAGGGGGTCATGCAGGCAGTAGTGTTTTAGGATTTAGGGTAGTGAAGCAGTGTTTGTGTAGCGTAGGGGGTCGTGTTTTAGGGTTTAGGGTAGTGAGTGGTCTTTGGGCAGTGTAGGGGGTCATGCTGGGGGAAGTGTTTTAGGGTTTAGGGTAGAGCAGTGGTGTTTGGGTAGTGTAGGGGGTCATGCTGGGGGTAGTGGTTTAGGGTTTAATGTAGTCTAGTGGTGTTTGGGTTGTGTAGGGGTACTGCTGGGGGTAGTGTTTTAGGGTTTAGGGTAGTGCATTGGTGTTTGGGTAGTGTAGGGGGTCATGCTGGGGGTAGTGTTTTAGGGTTTAGGGTAGTGCAGTGGTGTTTGTGTAGTGTAGGGTATAGTGTTTTAGGGTTTAGGGTAGTGCTGTGGTGTTTGTGTAGTGTAGGGGGTCGTGCTGGAGGCAGTGTTTTAGGGTTTAGGGTAGTGCAGCGGTGTTTATGTTGTGTAGGGTGTCATGTTTTAGGGTTTATGGTAGTTCAGTGGTGTTAGGGTAGTGTAGGGGGTCATGCGGGGGTAGTGTTTTTGGGTTTAGGGTAGTGCATTGGTGTTTGGGTAGTGAAGGGGGTCGTGCTGGGGGTAGTGTTTTAGGGTTTAGGGTAGTGCAGTGATGTTTGGGTAGTGAAGGGGGTCGTGCTGGGGTTAGTATTTTAGGGTTTAGGGAGTGCAGTGGTGTTTGGGTAGTGTAGGGGATCGTGCCGGGGTAGTGTTTTAGGGTTTAGGGTAGTGCAGTGGTGTTTGGGTAGTGTAGCGGGTCATGCTAGGGTAGTGTTTTAGGGTTTAGGGTAGTGCAGTGGTGTTGGTGTAGTGTAGGGGGTCGTGCTGGGGTAGTGTTTTAGGGTTTAGGGTAGTGCAGTGGTGTTTGGGTAGTGTAGGGGGTCGTGCTGAGTGTAGATTTAGGGTTTAGGGTAGAACAGTGGTGTTTGGGTAGTGTGGGGAGTTGAGCTGGGGGTAGATTTAGGGTTTAGGGTATTGCAGTGGTGTTTGTGTAGTGTAGGGGGTCGTGCTCGGTGCAGTGCTTTAGGGTTTAGGGTAGTGCAGCGGTGTTTGTGTAATGTAGGGGGTCATGTTTTAGGGTTTATGGCAGTGCAGTGGTGTTTGGGTAGTGTAGGGTGTCGTGCTGGGGGTAGTGGTTTAGGGTTAAGGGTAGTGCAGTGGTGTTTGGGTTATGTAGGGGTACTTCTGGGTTAGTGTTTTAGGGTTTAAGGTAGTGCAGTGGTGTTTGGGTAGTGTAGGGGGTCGTGTTTTAAGGTTTATGGTAGTGCAGTGGTGTTTGGGTAGTGTAGGGTGTCGTGCTGGGGTAGTGTTTTAGGGTTTAGGGTAGTGCATTGGTGTTTTGGCAGTGAAGGGAGTCGTGCTGGGGGTAGTGTTTTAGGGTTTAGGGCAGTGCATTGGTGTTTGGGTAGTGTAGGGGTCGTGCTGACGGTAGTGTTGTAGGGTTTAGGGCAGTGCAGTGGTGTTGGGGTAGTGTAGTGGGCCGTGCTGGGGGTAGCGTTTTAGGGTTTAGAGCAGTGCAGTGGTGTTCGGGTAGTGTAGTGGGTCGTGATGGGGGAGCGTTTTAGGGTTTCGGGCAGTGGTGTTTGGGTAGTGTAGGGGGTTGTGCTGGGGGTAGCGTTTAGGGTTTAGGGCAGTGCAGTGATGTTCGGGTAGTGTAGGGGGTTGTGCTGGGGGAGCATTTTAGGGTTTAGGGCAGTGCAGTGGTGTTCGGGCAGTGTAGGGGGTCGTGCTGGTGGTGTTATTTTAGGGTTTAGGGCAGTTCAGTGGTGTTCGGGCAGTGTAGGGAGTCCTGCTGGGGTGGTCTTTTAGGGCTTAGGGCAGTGCAGTGGTGTTCGGGCAGTGCATGGGGTTGTGCAAGGGGTGGTGTTTCAAGGTTTAGGACAGTGCAGTGGTGTTCGGACACTGTCGGGGGTCTTGCTGGGGGTAGTTTTTCAGGGTTTAGGGCAGTGCAGTGGTGTTTGGGCAGTGTAGGGGTTGTGTGGGGGCTGGTGTTTCAGGGTTTAGGGCAGAGCAGTGATGTTTGGGTAGTGTAGGGGGTCCTGCTGGGGGTAGTGTTTTAGGGTTTAGGGTAGATCAGTGGTGTTTGGGTAATGAAGGGGGTTGTACTGGGGTAGTGGTTTAGGGTTTAATGTAGTGCAGTGGTGTTTGGGTTGTGTAGGGGTACTGCTGGGGTAGTGTTTTAGGGTTTAGGGTAGTGCAGTGGTGTTTGGGAAGTATAGGGGGTCATGCTGGGGGTAGTGTTTTAGGGCTTAGGGTAGTGCAGTGGTGTTTGTGTAGTGTAGGGGGTAGTGTTTTAGGGTTTAGGGTAGTGCCGTGGCATTTGTGTAGTGTAGGGGGTCGTGCTGGGGTCAGTGTTTTAGCGTTTAGGGTAGTGCAGCAGGGTTGTGTTATGTAGGGGGTCGTATTTTAGGGTTTATGGTAGTTCAGTGGTGTTTGGGTAATGTAGGGGTCGTGCTGGGGGTCGTGTTTTAGGGTTTATGGTAGTGCCGTGGTGTTAGGGTAGTGTAGGGGGTCATGCAGGGGTAGTGTTTTAGGGTTTAGGGTAGTGCATTGGTGTTTGGGTTGTGTAGGGGGTCATGCTTGGGGTAGTGTTTTAGGGTTTAGGGTAGTGCATTGGTGTTTGGGTTGTGAAGGGGGCCCTGCTGGGGGTAGTGTTTTAGGGTTTAGGGTAGTGCATTGGTGTTTGGTTAGTGAAGGGGTCCTGCTGGGGGTAGTGTTTTAGGGTTTAGGGCAGTGCATTGGTGTTTGGGTAGTGTAGGGGGTCGTGATGGGGGAGCGTTTTAGGGTTTAGGGCAGTGCAGTGATGTTCGGGTAATGTAGAGGGTTGTGCTGTGGGAGCGTTTTAGGGTTTAAGGCAGTGCAGTGGTGTTCGGGTAGTGTAAGGGGTGGTGCTGGGGGGGGTGTTTTAGGGTTTAAGGCAGTGCATTGGTGTTCGGGCAGTGTAGGGGGTCGTGCTGGTGGTGGTGTTTTAGGGTTTAGGGCAGTGCAGTGGTGTTCAGGCTGTGTAGGGGTAGTGCTGGTGGTGGTCTTTTAGGGTTTAGGGCAGTGCAGTGGTGTTCGGGCAGTGTAGGGGATCGTGCTGGGGGTGGTGTTTTAGGGTTTAGGGCAGTGCAGTGGTGTTCGGGCAGTGTAGGGGGTCGTGCTGGGGGGTGTTTTAGGGTTTTGGCCAGTGTAGTGGTGTTCAGACAGTGTAGAGGGTTGTGCAGGGGTTGGTGTTTCAGGGTTTAGGGCAGTGCAGTGGTGTTTGGGCAGTGTAGGGGGTCTTGCTGGGGGTGGTGTTTCAGGTCTTAGGGCAGTGTTGCCCCCCTTCTTTTCTCATTTTTTGGCCCTGGGGACCCCATCCCCCAAGGCCAGCCCCCTAATTTAATTTAAAAAAAATTGGAATGGGGCTGCAGGGCCCCCCTCCCGAGACCTTAATCAGCCCCGGGGACCCCATCCCCCGGGGCATGGCCTTTTTTTAAAAAAAATCTTTTTTTAGGAGGTGGGCTGCATTTCCCCCTTCCTCTCGCCACTAAATCCCCGTCCCTTGGGACCGGCCTTTCTAATTTATTTATTTTTTAAATTGTTATTTTTGGGGAGGGGGGCCGCATGGCCCCCTGGCCACTTGTAGCCCCGGGGACCCCATCCCCAGGGCTGGCCCTCTCCGTTGCGGACCGTGGGGGGATCCCCAATCCCCCCACGGTCCCACCGGCTCCCCGCGTCCTTCGGGAGCCGGCATTGCTTTTCCACATTGGGAGCTGCTAACATGCAGCTCCCCGTGTGGAAAAGCAATTTAGTTTGAATTTTGAAAGAGAGAGCAGGTTTCCTGCTCTCTCTTTCAAAATTCAAACCAAGTTTGCTATGACAGGGCGGGAGCTGCAAGGCTCTCGCCCTACCATAGCAATCAGCAGTATCCCGGGGGTAGGCACCCCGGGACACTGCAGGAGCCGGCCCTGGGGTGTGGTGGTACCCAGGGCCATCATTGGCTCCAGGGGGGCTGTACAGCCCCCTCCCACCAACTTCCAAAGCCCCGGGGGTGGTGGTCCCCGGGGTTGGGGGGTCCGTCATGGACCCCCCAATTTACATATTTAGAGCCCCGGGAGGCGGCCGAGTAAAAAAAGCCCTGGGGGTTGCCGAGTGCCCCCCGCAATGTAAATTAAGTCAAGCACCAGGGGGTGGCGGTTCCTGGGGCTCGGGGGGCCTTAGAGGCCCCCCAACTTTAAACTATTAAGCCCCGGGGGGTGGCAGGGGGGCCATGTGCCCCCCGCAATTATTCATACTTTGCCCCAGGGGATGGCGGTCCCCAGGGCAATGGGGGGGGGATTGGGCCCCCCACACTTTATTTTCAACATGTCCCTGGGATTTGGCCCCCCGAGGGCTAATTAGCATCGAAGCACTTTGTTTTTTTTTTCTATCGGCAGGATCCGCTCACCTAGCGCAAATTTTGCCGATTTTTTAAAAAGAGCAGGCCTAGGTGGTCAGGGTGATTCTACCCTTCCCCCTTTTTGCGTTCTGTGCGTTTTTTCTTCAGTTTTCTTGTGCCTCGGTTGGCACAAGATGGCTGCCAACACTTCCTGGTTTGGAGTGTTGACAGCCAATTAGCATACAGCTCGTGCTCGGCAGGGTGCGCGGATCCACCGCGCCCATAGATATATCTCGGATTTTACTTTTGATTTTCTCAGCAACTACTGAACGGATTTACACCATTTAACCAAAAGGCATGTGTGTGAACCAAGGGCTACCTCTTTGCCAAATTTCATGTAATTCCGTTCAGCAGTTCGGGCTGCAGCTGTGATTAATGGTTCCTATGGAAATTGCATGGGGAAAACACGTTTTGGGACCACCCTTTTTTCTCAGCCCCCGCTTGATGAATCACCCCAAGACTTTCAGGATAGGAGCGGACCAGAGCGCCCCACCAGTTTTGAAAATTTCACGAAGATTCGTAAACCGGCACTAAATTTATTCCAAATAGAATGTTGCGGATTTCCTATGGATGATAGGTCCTAACTAAAACTACCTACTGGCGACCGCCAGTAGGTAATATATATATATATATATTTACCATTGCCCCTGCCTTGTTGAAATTTGGATGGTGAGGTTGGAGCGTTATGGGGACCAGAGGAAGCCGTTGGACCCCGGACTCACCTTTAACAACTTAAAAACCTCCCTTTTGCCTGATATTTCAGCGCTCATTGAGCACGGACTCCGCCACTGGTACTTACCGCCAAGATGCATTCTGGGGTCTGCAGTCTTCAGACTTCGGACTGCAGCTGTGAGCAATCTGTAAGGAGGAGCCAGCTGACTTCCCCACCCAGGGGGAGGATCGCAGTAGTTCAAAAGGAGGGTGTCAGTGATCTTCCAATGAAGAGGGCATCTGATGAAGGCACACCCCACGCCGAAATGCATTTTGCCCTGATGGTCCAATAAAGAGCTTCTGAAGGATTCCCCTGTGTGGCCTCTGCTTCTTCTGCTTGGAGTAGTTTTTTTCGATATTTTGCGCGTCAGCCAGAGACGCAATACAGAGGCACCGCTCTGCAAGTTGGCCTGAGCATCGCTGGACCTGCTCCTGTAGCTGTTTTTTCTTTTCCGAGGTATCGGATTGGTTCAGGCCCGCCTCTAAAGCCAAACTACACAAGTGCGACTGCCTTGCAGTTCATGACTGCACGAAGGACTTTGACACATTGTTACCATTGCATATAGCCAAAGGTGGAAGGTGCACTCCTTGTGTTCGGACACATTCAATCAAATAGTCCAAACAGTATAAGTTCACTCTTCTTTTAATTCTTGAGATTTTTTCACGATCATTCAAACACGAACAAAGTACAGCCAACACGTTTCGTTCCGTACAGGAACTTCATCAGGGCTGCAATAATTACAAACATAAAAAATAACACTTAAAAAACATCTATATATGACAAATATAAAAACAAACAAATACTGCTCGAATTTTAGAGAGGCTGGCACACAAAAGGAAAAAAGGGACATACATATAAACGACCCTAGGCATACAAATATCTACAAATATATAATATATACATGTAAAAAGAATGTTTTCATTATAATGACACATACTAAAAAACGTATAATTTGAACAACACAACAATGTTCACCATTTGAAAACAGAATAATTGTAAATAATGCACGTGACTTATATGACTGACAAAAAACGTATAATGAAGAAAAAGGCAGGAAGAGAGGAAGAAAAGTAAAAAGGAAGAAAGAAATTTAAATGCATTAAGGTATACAAATAAGATAAAACAAAGTAAATAAGAAATAACATTAGAATAATCCAAAGTCACAGAGTACAAACATATATTAGGAAAAGATATACATGAATTAGTAAGTACTGTACCCATTAAATAGCAATTAATATTATGACCCTCATTGGAGCGCAATGAATAGTGCAGCGTCTCGGGTATCAAAGCGATAATTAGTATCAATCCCAATCTACAACAAGTCGATTGGCATCTCACCTATTTCAAAAAGAGTAGAATATAGATATGCTTGGATACTCCTGGGCAGTATATGCTCCTGTGTGGCTCGTTACGTCGTAGACAGAATTAAAAGGACATATGAAAATTATTTCATTCCTATATAAAAATAAGACATATTATCAAAAGGTAGATAGATAAATAATCACAAGGCAATAGTAATCCCTAGATAAAAATATATACACAGACGCACAGATAAGCTCACCTTGTGTTTGGTCATCCCATGTATAAATTAATGCAATTGGACCCTCATACGGTTTCAATAATGGGACGCATTCGGAGTAGGGAGATTCCTATAGGGAGTGCCATAAGAACCTATATCAACACAATCATTGGTATCAATATTCAAAAGATTATATAAATGATCACAGCATTAATAATGCCAATCATTCTATACCCCCAGTAATGCTCGTTAAGACACAAACAATCATAAGCCACATCGAGTAATAAATTTATAAACAACTTTAAAAACCCCAACTTGGGTATGCGGGTCATATCTATAGTACCTTGATAATGGCAAATAATGCAAGAGGTTGGCAACGCTGCGTTAACCACAGTAAAAAGCGGGCCTATATTCATAATTGCACAGGTAAATTAGACGAACCAACGAACGTAAAGAAGCTCTCCAAAGAAACACGCCCGTCCATAATTATATCTCCACCAACAATTAGTCCCCATATCAAGAAGCCACAGAGGAGCGTGAGCATATGCAGGAAACAAGACCTCCTACCTTGTCTCCAGCATTCCGAACCAGCAGGGTAGCTGTCAAGTATCAACTGGCCAAGTGGCAAGACTCGCAATTTAAAGTCCTCCTCCGGTCTCCCGCGTTCCAACTCCGAGTACAGTCACGTGATAAACGTGTCACGTGAATCGGCAAAATCGTGCTCATACTAAAAGACGGGCATATGGTACTTAAATGGCGGCCATATTATAGTGGCTAATGGTCAATTGATAGAGCCAGGGCTTATATATTATTAATAAGCCCACGCAATCACCCGTACCTCAATTCATAAATAAAACCGATTATTTTTAGAAAGTGGGCAGTCACAATTGGATTACAGCTTTACCGATCGTTTTAACAAACTGCCATATATCGCTGCTAATTAAAATCTAAAAAGTGGACGAAGGGCATCTAATTTAACGGTGATATTGGGCATGTAAGATAATATTTGTAATTTAAGTCTAGACTGCGACGGATGGTTGAGTAATCCGCCATATATTACAAACACCTAAGATCTAAGAAGTGCAGAAGGGGCGTAACTTATCTATGGCGGTAATCTTGTAGTGTTGATACTAACAAAGACGAGATAGTGATATCACAAACTCTACAAGTAATAATGGCCATTGTGATCCAAATACAATTAAGATAAAATAGTGGCGCATGAGGTCTCACCGGAATTGTAATATTGAGCATCACCACGTTATGTGGAACCCATTGGTGGCACTCAACCAAAGTGTTCCACATATATTCCAATGGCGAAGTAGGATATGCGACCAGGGTAATCATGCAACGTATACACATATATTTTAGAGTAGAAGTCACATAGACATGAACCAGATAGTGTTTTGTTTCATATTTTTTCGTTTCATATTTTTAGATAATGGATCAGAAAAAGAAGAGTGAGGAGATAAAAAGAGAAAGGTATGAAGATGTCAGAGAATGTTTATGACAGTATAAGAATGTTAGTAAATAGCATTTATCACACTGAGTGAGTAACAACATGTCTTGTAATGACAGGCAATATGATAGGGTGGGGAGACCTCTCATGGATGGTTATAGGAAATAGTGTAATTCCCTATCCATATTGTGCCCCCTCAGAGTTGCCTGGAGACGATAAATCCATTTAGCCTCACGTTGTCTGACCAAGAGCTCCCGATTCCCACCCCTGTCTCCACAGGGAAAATGGTCAATCCCATGGAACCAGAAGTCGTTGTTCTTTGGGTGTATCTCCCTGTAATGATCAGTGAGGGGATAACGACTATCATTATTGATAATGGCTCTCCTATGTTCCTGTAATCGCACCTTTAAGGGGCGGACAGTACTGCCCACATAAATTAGACCACAATCACACCCCAAAATATATATAACATGGGTTGTGTTGCAGTTTATAAAGTGGTCAATTTTAAAGGATTTGGAGTCATTGTAAGAGAAAGTCCGTGTTTTATTTCGTCCAAAGGGGCATATGTTGCATGAGCCGCATATATAGAAGCCCATAGGTCTTGAGGGCAGCCAGGTTGTAATTCCCTGTTTGATCTTCACATAGCTGGGACATAATGCTTCCCGTAACGTCCTTCCTTTGCGATACGTAAGCACGGGAGTGTCAGTAATGCTTTTTCTTAAGCCAGGTACCTCCAAGAGTAAGTCCCAGTTCTTTTTTAAGATGTTTCTGACTTTACCACTATTCATATTGTATTTGGTGATGAAGCTGACTGGCCTTTCCCTGATATTTTCCTTCCTTTTCACCAATCTCTCTTTTAAGGTCTCTTCCCTCGTTAGGCGATTAGCCTTCTTTAGGGCTTTAGAGAGAACACCCTGTGTATATCCCCTTTTGAGGAACCTTTGCTCGCATTCATCAAGGTTCCTGTAGAATGTATCATCTTGACTGCAATTTCTACGGATTCTGGTCATTTCCCCAAAGGGGATGTTATTAATGACAGATCGGGAATGAGCACTCGTGGCATGAAGAACCCCATTACAGGCCGTTTCTTTCCTGTATAGGGTACTCTCCACCACCTGTTCATGAACATAAAAATGAATGTCCAAAAAGTTTATCTTCTCCTTGTTACATTCCATAGTGAATCTAACATTAAAGTTATTAGAATTCAAATAGAGAAGATATTGCTGCAACTGTTCCTTGGTTCCAGACCAAAGACATATGATGTCATCTATGTACCTCCCCCAGTACACGATGTAGTTTGTCCAGGGGGAGGCACATTTGCCCCAGGCGAACTCCCTCTCAAACCAGCCCATAAAAAGGCAGGCATAAGAGGGAGCAAACCTGGAGCCCATCGCGGTACCAAGTATTTGTTGGTACCAGCATCTGTCATGTAAGAAAAAATTGTTGTTAAGAATCATGTTGATCATCTCAATGATCATTTCATTGAATTGATAGAGACTGGCACTCTCCTTGTCGAGGAAGGTCCTCACAGCCCGTACTCCAAGTTCATTTGCAATACAAGTGTATAAACCTACAACGTCCAGGGTCACAAACATCAGGTCTTCAGACCATTGGAAATCCTTAAGTTTAACAAGTATGTCCTTACTGTCCCTAATGAAGGACGGGAGATTCCCAACAAATTTTTGGAGTCTGATGTCTACAAATTCCGCAATCTTTTAAGTAGGTGACCCTACCCCTGAGATAATGGGACGGCCAGGGGGAAAGAGCCCCCCTTATGTACTTTGGGTAGTACATAGATACATGGATATGTGGGACAAGAAACATTAAGATATTTAAATTCTTCCTCCATTAGGAGTCCCATTTCCTTCCACTCACTCAGTTTGAGGTTTATAAATAGTTTTAGTCCTGGGGTAGGATTTGACAATAGTTTGCGATAACATGATTTATCATTCAATTGACGATCTATTTCTGACATGTAATCCCAAGTATTCATAACCACAACATTACCGCCCTTATTATCCGCCTCCCTTATTACGATGTTATCGTCCTCCCTCAACCTGGTTAGGGCTCTTCTCTCTTTGGCAGTAATGTTGTGGTTAGTAGGATTCAAATATCCCCTAGTGGATTCCATCTTATGAAGCTCTTTAGTGACCCTTTCGTAGAATATGTCAATGTTCCCATGATAATTGGTGGTTGGAACAAATTTGGACTTAACCATTAAGCCACTGTCAATTGACGAAATTTGATCTATATTTAGTTCATTTAGAAGTACAGGCATTTCAAAATCAACATCTTCCTCAATACTTAACAACATTTGGACATTACGTATCTCCCCAATTGTTTGCGATATGTCATGTTCTACCTTCTGTTGTTCACATGTCACATTTAAGTTTTGAGAAAAGAAGTCACGCAATTTGAGTAGTCTCACAAATTTGTACAGATCAATGTGTACGTCTGTAGGATCCCCACTCTGCGATGCACAAAAATGTAACCCTTTAATCAAGACTGATATTTCCTCTTTGTCAAGTGTTTTATTGGATAAGTTTACAATTTTTAAATCATTTTCCACAATCTTATTGTCAATTGTTACCATGCAGTTCATGGGGTCAGGGATCATCACTTGTTCATCTTGTTCCCTTGTCCTCTTCCTTTGCTTGTACCTCCCCTTGCCCCTCCTCCCTCCCCTGCGGGTTTTGGCTGTTCTCTTTTCTGTTGGAGTCTGCTGCTTATCCTCAGTTTTGCGAGCTCCTTCTGAAAAGAAGAAGCTCCCTCTACTAAAGGGGTATCTGATGTAACATTAGATGCAATACTGCTAAGGGAGGAGGTGGAAACACTGTCTGTAGATCCTGTTTCATCATGACTTTCCTTTTCCTCTCTTGGTCTCTTTTTTTCTTCACTATTCTGAATGTTATCGAATTTCTTCGCGAATGTGTATACTCGCCCATCCCGATAATCTCGGTCATTCCTCCTCACTTTCTTAAGTTTCTTATCTTTAAGGTATATCTGATATTCATCCATTACCTTCTTAAGAATTGCAAAGTTTTTAGTTATTAAATCCTTGCAATCCATTGAATTGATCTCCTTTTCAAGATTTTCTATCTCTTCCTGCAGTTTTTCTCCCTTATCCCTGGCATGACGAATTAGGATTTGCATCATTATTTGAGAGGCATTTTCAAGATTGTGTTCCCATTCATTGAGGAGATTATCCTGTAAATCCTCAAAAGTGGGAAAGATCAAAATTCTCAAACCGCGGGGGACTTTCTAATTACTGAGATATTGTTCTAGTGTTATTCCGTCCCACCAACGGGATAATTCTTGCTTCTTAAGTCTCTCTAGTCTTAGAAATAGTGTCTTAAGGCTATTAACGGTGGGTGGTGTTTCGGTACTTGTAATGTGACTTGGATCAATGTTGAAAAGGTTTGAGGCCATTTCCTCTCTACCATCCTGGAATTTAGACATTTTTCTTTCTAGTATAACAAGTAACAATTTGTGATGGGTGTCATCCTTGTTGCTTCTGTTCTATACATTGTTACCATTGCCCCTGCCCTGTTGACATTTGGATGGTGAGGTTGGAGCATTATGGGGACCAGAGGAAGCCGTTGGACCCTGGACTCACCTTTAACAACTTTAAAACCTCCCTTTTGCCCGATATTTCAGCGCTCATTGAGTACGGACTCCGCCACTGGTACTTACCACTAAGATGCATTCTGGGGGCTGCAGTCTTCAGACATCGGACTGCAGCTGTGAGCAATCTGTAAGGAGGAGCCAGCTGACTTCCCCACCCAGGGGGAGGACCGCAGTAGTTCAAAAGGAGGGTGTTGGTGATCTTCCAATGAGAAGGACGTCTGATGAAGGCACACCCCACGCCGAAATGCATTATGCCCTATGGTCCAATAAAGAGCTTCTGAAGGATTCCCCTGTGTGGCCTCTGCTTCTTCTGCTTGGAGGAGTTTTGTTTGGATATTTTGTGCAGCTAAAGTGACGTGGATTATTAATTTGCATGTTTTTCCATAAACGTGGGCATCCCCTCTGAACCTCACTTTGCAGGACAGCAGTTTGATGCAATATTATGCTGCAGACAGGAGAGAGAATGTTGATGATGTTTGAAGTGGAGAGAGAGAGACATGCCCTCAAAGTGAGCAATTTCGCTCAGAGACAAATGGGAAACACATTTTATTGGAATTCGGCTGTGGAAGCAAAAGTCTTGGAAAGTATTTATAAACCCTGTTTTAAATAAATCCACAGTAAACTGGAGCAGTGTGGTCACGGAGATGCTGTAAGTGCAAGTTGAGCATTTCAGGAGGGACTGAGATGGAAAGCAGAAATACATTTAAATCCCAGACCTTGTCTTCATCACCTTAGCCAAGCAAACAAACAGGGACCTCCAAACCATTGAAACCGACTTTTAACATGGCAATTAAAGGTGCAGATGTTCAGATTACCTTGCCATTGCCTTTACATTTTATATTTGTTATATAAATGGAACATGTGTAACAGAGAAAACTGGTCTGGGTTCTAAATGTCAGTGCGTACCAAGGCCCGAACACTACAGTAATGGGCAAAGGATGACGTTGAAAATGTCATCATGGACAAAGGGCGCAGTTTAGATGTGTCAGGACTTTTACAATGCCAAGAGGCCATATTATACATACCTGTATCTTAAGCCCCAAAAGAGTATGTGTAATGTGCCTGTTCTTTTTAAGCCATTGAGTGCATTTTAAATGTCAAGAGGCCACTTTATTCTGACCTGTACACTCCAAGTGATATACATTAATGTCAGGAGCTAGTTTAGATTGGTGTGCATATTTTAAGTGCTGGAAGGTCGCCTCAAGTGTGTGTACATTTTAAAACACCAAATCCAAGTTCAGATTTACCCGTACAAGATGTCCTACAAGCGCCTGTAGACTAAAGAACTAAATACTAAACTTAGATGTGCCAGTACACTTTAAGTGCTGGGAGTTTATTTCACGCCTCCATATTATAAAGAGCTAAATACAAACGTTTCTGTGCACCAGGTTAGATGTGCCAGTGCCTCTCTGTTTGTGGTCTCCTGTCCACAGGGTGTATGTGGGAGTCAGGTATAGGATACTTCACAGCCCCCTTTTTTTCCCTTCCTCTATGCTTCCTGCAGCAGGAATTAGGAAGCTACTTAAATTACTATCCGACCATAATCCATTAAATATAAATTTGGTAATTCAAGCAGGAGTTCAAGCCTGATCCAAGTGGACATTCGACAGATAATTTCTTACCAATCATTTGTATATCCAACATATTAGGCAGTGGGTGGTACAGTACTTTGAGGCAAAAAAATATATTTCATCCAGTGGCATGCTTTGGGATAGCTTCAAGGCTGGTTTATGGGGAGAAACTATCAGAAATTAACGGTCTGATTGAAAGGCTGGGGGCATTAGACAAGGAGCACAACTTAGCAATCAGACAGAATCAAGAAGTGACTGAATTAGCATTACGGTAAAAAGCAGTAGTTGCTAAAGCTGATATTAGCAGCTATTATAGTACGAGGAGTGCTGCAGGATTTCAGATGCATAAATATGAGTGCTATGAGTACGGAGAGTCGGTGGGCAAGCTGCTAGCGCTCCGCACAAGGTAGTAGCTTGCTCGGAATAATATCCCTGGGGTTAAAGGGCAGGACGAACGCTATGTCAAAAATTTGAAAGACATTATTAAAGTTTTTGAAAGCTTTTAACGGGATCCGGACCGGTATGACAATCTTAACCCTTAACCGCCCATTGAGATTGAAAGAATCATGGGGGACCGTTGAAGGGTTGACGAGGAGACAAGACAGGAGTAGGAAGGGTATATAACAATTGAAGAGGTTCTACATGCCTTACACTCTATGGCCTCAGGGAAAGCGGCAGGCCCTGATAGAATTTCTTTGGAGCTCTAAAAGGTAATATAGGCAGAGATTGCCCCCCTACTTCTGGACCTGTTCTTATGGGTACAATATAGTGGGGTCCCTCCAGAATCCTGGCAGGGAGCAGACATAGCTATCATCCTAAAAATGAAAAAGCCCTCAGGTAACCCTGCATCCTATCAGCCTATATCCCTCATGAATGTAGATGGCAAGTTAAATTCTAAAATTATAGCAACTTGGTTAGGTAGGATCATAGCCTATCTTGTCTCACCATGGCAACATGTTTTTATGCCTGGAAGAGGCACCACTGACCACATCAGGTGTGAAATAGCTTTATTTGACATAGCAGAGGTAACAGGAGAGAAAATGGCTGTGATCCTCCTGGACGCAGAGAAGGCCTTCGGCCTAGTCTCCTGGGAATATCTGTGGGGTATCTTGGCTCAAAAGGGGTTTGGTCCGAGTTTTATAAAGGCTATACATGCAATGTATGTTAGACCTTATACCAGGCTACAAATTATGGGCCAGTAATCAGGTTGTATTCAGGTAGCCAGGGGAATAAGACAGGGCTGTTTTTGCTATCCAATTTTATTTGCCTATATTGATCCGTTTATCCAGCAAATCCTCCAAGATCAGGTATTAAATCCAATACATGGTAATGGCTTTGCAACTAAGGTAATGGCATACGCCAATGATATTGCCATAGTGACCACAGACCCAGAAGTGGTGATAGTAAAAATACAAAGCTTGGCTGGGGAGTATGGCCGGAAATCAGGCTATTTATTGAATGCGGGGAAAACACAGATTGTCCGTAATTCTATTAGCCCTTGTGAGGATTCTCGAAGGCAGGATTCAGCAGTTTACCTTGGGATCAGGGTTAGTAGTAGGGTTAGCTCCATTAGGTCAATAAATTTGTGTTCCATGCTAAATAAGATTAGTACGGACTTAAGGTACATGGACAGGCTTCATCTTTCAATAATTGGAAGATGTAACATACTCAAAATGGTAGTCTTTCCCAAGATACTATACCTGTTTAGATCTATCTCCCTTGAGATTGAAGGCCATTTTTAAATAAATTCAACTCAATCTTTATAAATTTCATCTGGAGATACAAGAAAATCTGGCAATCTCTTAAATTTTTAACTTTGCCTCAAAAACGCGGACTGTGGGCGGCCCCTAATTTAGGACTTTATTACTATGCAGCTTTTCTACAACAGTTGGCGGTGTTGTTTGCATAAGGAAATGCTAGCATGGGTTCCAGGGATCAGGAGCTTGGTATGGATATCCCCTCTATATATGAGTCGGCTATAGGTAGTTTGGCACGTGGTATACTTCTCCAACAAGAAGACATGGTTCAAGGTGGTGATTTGGAGTAAAGTGGCTAAACTCATGCAGATACACAAGTATAATAGATATACACCTTTGTGGCGATAACCCTTGTTTCCCGTAGCGATGTATTATATCATGTGCAGGCAATGGAATCAAAAGGGCATAACCAGGGTAGGGTACTTATATTCAGCCAACCAAATTCGTTCATTTATAGATCTGCAATGGAGATACGTAGTAACTGGAGGGTCTCATTTTAAGTACATACAGATTACTAGCTTTTTAACTCAATTAGGGACCGAAAAGTTCTACTTGAATAAAATCCCACATTTGGAAGCTACAGTCTAGCCCCAGTCTAGGGTTAAACATATATACAAAATCTTAGTGGACATAGTTCCCGATGACCTAGAAAAGGTAAAAGCTAACTGGGCCAGGAAACTGGGGGACCCTGACATGGATTTATATCAGTCGACCATTTTCAACCTTTATTTTATTCCGGCTAAGATTTTTGCTGCGGTAAATGAGAGGGTGATGCCCTAGTTTTGCTCAAGGGCCTGCCGATTTAATACACTTTTTTTGCTGTGGGAAACTGTCACATTTAAATGAAGGGATTGCCGAATTTTTGTATGATGCATTGGGAGGAAGGGTTCACATAACTCCATTTTTGATGCTTCTGGGCTACGATAATAAGGAACAACTCGATGTATCTCAGACTAACTTCATCTGTATTGTGGTGGCATTGGCCTGAGTGCTTATTGCTATACGGTGGAAGGATGTCGATCCCCCCACTTATCAGGCTTGGCTGGGCCCCATACTGCCCATATACAATCTTGAAAGAACTCTGTATATTTGTAAGGGGCGGCATCAAAGTAGGAGAGGCCGCACAATATGGGCACCAAAAGTAAGTGGTGCGACATAGGGGTGGGAGGGATTGGCTGGCTCTGGATGGATGAGAGAAGGAAGGCTGTGTTTGTAGGAAGAAGCTGACCATTCACAATCTCCTCCTACCTGTCTTTTCTACTCTATGCTTCATCGGATTGTATTTTACTCATTTTTTTTATACAAAATTTATATCAGATGTCTGAAATTTTCATAATTTTAAGTGCCAAACTGTAATATTCGTTCTTAAGAATGTGTTTACTCTTTCCAAATAAAATAAAATATAAAATAAAATAAAAAAGAGTCAAACCAGTATCAAAAGCACTGGCAGCTAAGTGCTTCAACAAAGTTTGGGCATATAATTTGGATGGGACATCTAAAAGCGAGATCAGACGGTAGTTGGCTGGTTTATCCATTTTGCCCTTTTAATGAATGGGCTTCACTATAGACCCCTTCCAAGACTCTGGAAGGGAGCCCATCAGAGTTACCCATTGGAGAAATCTACTCAGGATGGAACCCCACTTCCTTGGATCTTTTTTAAATATCACAGATGGAAACCCATCTGAGTCTCATGCCTTAGGGTCTTTCATATTACAGATTATATCTGACAGAATTACTGCCATCTGAGCATTAGCTATCATCTCAGAAGGCATAAATTACAAAAGCATCCATTCCTCAGATGTCCATCTCTAATCTCCATCATGATAGTTAAACATAGCAAACATTTATGACTTCTGCATTCATCACGTGCCACCCTGGAAAAAAACCCTCAAAAACCATGCAAAGAACTTCTCTAAAGAATTCAAAGGGAAAAAGAATGAAAAAAGTGCTTCAGGTTGCGACACAGCAAATAAGACAAATCACATTATGGCATAGTCACCCATACTGCCAATAGATCATTCTTTGTGAAAAACCTATTCTTGTACTGGTAAACACAAGAAGTTAGCCATGTAACCATGTGAAACTCTGCTCCTGCCAACTGCAGCATATGCAATGTTTCAGACCACTTCATCCACTGAATCATTACTATGCCATTCACATTTTTACCTTATCAAACATAATGGGGCAGTGGGTAAGCCCACATCAGCCACTTCTCAGTTATTCAGCCATTCACATATTGCTTCCATCCTCCACAGCATATGGCAAGGTGTCTGCCCAGTTAAGCCACTGATCAGTTAGCAAGCCATTCATATTTTACTTCTACCCACTACAGCATACGTCATGTGGGATGGGTGAACCTACTTCATTCATTGATCAGGCATTCGGCCACTCGCATTTTGCTTCTGACTATCACAAGATAAGACAAGGTGTAAGACAACTTTAGCCACAAATCAGTTATTGTGACATTGATATTTTACTTCCACCCACTGAAGCAGACATCATGGCACAATGGGAGAGGCCACGTCAGCCATTGATCAGTTACTCAGCCATTCACATTCTTTTTCCACCCACCATAGCATAGGGCAATTTGTCACCCCACTCATTAGTCATAGAGCAATACACATTTTACTTTCACTCACCAAACCATGATGTGGCAATAGGTGGGCCCACTTCAGAAATTGATCATTAATCCAAACATTAACATATTGCTACCACCCTCCTCAGGACAAGTAAAGTGTCCACTCACTTCAGCTATTGATCAGTTACTTTTCCATTCACATTTTGCTCCCACCCTGCCTCCAAAATGGAATGGGCATAGCAAATTGCTAGTGGCTGAATAATCATTGGCTGCAGGCTCATGGGCTCACCTTAGTGCTGCTTGGAGATGGGAGTGTGCCTGCAAATAAAAAATGGCTGCCAAATTCTTTCGACTCTGGGGGACGTGAGCATGCACTTTGGGGCCTATTCCCCAAAACAACAAGAAATCTTTCATGTCTAGTGGGATCCCTGGTTATGCATTGCAGCGTGTCCATGGTCCATGAGTAGATATCTGTTTGTGAAAGGCATCACTAGAAAGGGGAGGCTCTCCCCTTTCCAGAAATGTCTCTGTCAAACAAAATGATGACTGCTGTGAGGATATATGCCACCAGATTTGCACCATGCTGCCCTAGCCTGCTCTTTGTGGCACCGTCTGATGGGATCTCTGATGTCAGAGTATCATACAATGTGCTGATGACACTGATTTGTGATGAAGAGGAGGGGGTTGATGCAGAGGTGGTTCTGCATCTGCCCCCACAAAAAACACACATGGCGGAAACCTCCATTGCGAGCACCAGAGCTTACCTATGCTTCCCCCTCAGGATGACCAGTTCATGTCCACTGCACTGTGGAGGACACACAGAGGACAATAATGTATCCTCAAGCCAGAGGGGCTAAGAAAACAAGGCAATATTTGGTAAACAACAAAGTTAGCTGGAACCACAATGTGCTGAGTCAAGTAGTGTGCAGAACTATGTCGTATGGAAGAATTGCTAAGAAGACACCAAATTATCCCTAGAAATTATTAACCAGATGCTAGCAGTGGCTGCAGTATGCTGTAACTCAATGAGTAACTTGCTTCCAGAACAAATACTTTACAAAGTGTGTATTGATAACTCTGATCAAATTGGTTTGAAAGCATTGCTTAATTTCTAGTCCAATCTGCTTGAAACCATCCTAAATAATTCAACATAAATAAACACAGACCCTTTTCCTGAATCTGACACTTAGTGGCCTATTCTGAAGTTGATTTTTGTAGTACCTTTAATAGTACTCCAATAGCACTACTAACGTACTTCAAAATGCTATTTACAAACCTACATGTGAAGGTCTCTACCTCAACCTCTCCTATCTTTTATTTCCAGAGATCTCTGCCATGACTGTGGAGATCTCCTCACATATACTTTATGTTTTTGTAGTTACTGTAGGTGAGAGGGGGATGGTAAAAAGTGGAAATTGAAAATGTGGGGTTTATAAAGGAATAAGAAGGGATTTAGGCTGGGCTAACAAGGAGCTGAAGGAGGGACATGAACCAGCCGACAGAAAAGTAAGCCCATTCTTATTCACAAACTGCACTTCCAAAACTACTACAGTCACAAGCCACTATTAAATGGACTCCAGCTCCGTCCTGGAGTAGGTCCAGCACTACACATGGTCAAACACTGGTTCTGTTTTCCAAGTAATGAACAAATCATGTTTGCCAGATGTTGGACTTGGCCCTCTCTGCAGGGTTACCCCCACATTTATTGCCTTCAACCCTCCTTTATTGCTGAATTTAATATTTTTGTTGACCCTAGGACTACGTGTACATTACCACTACTAACCACTACTAAAGTGCTTGTAATCACTCACTAAAATATGATAATATTAGCTTATAACTAAATGGTATATTTAATTTGCATATAAGTCCCCAAGAAATCGATATATACCTTATACCTAGGAACTGTAAATTAAATGCTATTAATGCATATGGCCATGTCTGAACTGAGGTGGCAGAGTGGGCTAAAGAACGGTGATGGATCAAACCCAGATCTGTTGACTGGGTGTGAGTGTTTGATTGGTTCTGATGCTCCGTCCATCACCACCCCCTTTTGTACCGCTTTGTTCGCCTTAAGTTGGCAGGGTATGCTCAGACGTGAGTCCATTGCTCACTTTGCCACTGGATTCAAGCAAGCCTGGCTGAAGACGGCTGAAATGCCAGAAACCGGTCCTAGGAAGCTTGTTTCCGGTCCAGGGAAGGCATGGCTTGGCAGTTCGGGCTGGACTGTTCCCATGAGGCACAGGGTCAGACTGATATGCATATGGCCATGTCTGAACTTGGGTGGCAGAGTGGGCTAAAGAACGGTGGTGGATCAAACCCAGATCTGTTGACTGGGTGTGAGTGTTTGATTGGTTCTGATGCTCCGTCCATGACCACCCCCTTTTGTACCGCTTTGTTCGCCTTAAGTTGGCAAGGTATGCTCAGACATGAGTCCCTTGCTCACTTTGCCACTGGATTCAAGCAAGCCTGGCTGAAGACAGCTGAAATGCCAGAAACCGGTCCTAGGAAGCTTGTTTCCGGTCCAGGGAAGGCATGGCTTGGCAGTTGGGGCTGGACTGTTCCCATGAGGCACAGGGTCAGACTGATTTGCATATGGCCATGTCTGAACTGGGGTGGCAGAGTGAGCTAAAGAACGGTGATGGATCAAACCCAGATCTGTTGACTGGGTGTGAGTGTTTGATTGGTTCTGATGCTCCGTCCATCACCACCCCCTTTTGTACCGCTTTGTTCGCCTTAGGTTGGCAGGGTATGCTCAGACGTGAGTCCCTTGCTCACTTTGCCACTGGATTCAAGCAAGCCTGGCTGAAGACGGCTGAAATGCCAGAAACCGGTCCTAGGAAGCTTGTTTCCTGTCCAGGGAAGGCATGGCTTGGCAGTTCGGGCTGGACTGTTCAATTGAGGCACAGGGTCAGACTGATTTGCATATGGCCATGTCTGAACTGGGGTGGCAGAGTGCGCTAAAGAACGGTGATGGATCAAACCCAGATCTGTTGACTGGGTGTGAATGTTTGATTGGTTCTGATGCTCCGTCCATCACCACCCCCTTTTGTACCGCATTAATGAATCAGCAGCACTAGTTGTTCCACCCACCTAAGTAGCCCATTAAAAATCATGTCCAAAGTCTGACATTGCACCCTGATTGCAGTCTTGAACTGTACATTTTGCTTGGCTAAATAAACCCATTGCAGAACTTTAAACTCACCTTTATTACATATCTCACTCCTAGGGTAGGCCCTATTAGCCCATAGGGCAATGTACATTGTAATTAAAAGGTTGAATGCATACTTTTAAGTTTCGATGTCGTGATAGTTTTCACTACTGTGAGGCCTACATCTCCCATGGGATAACATTGGTTTGCCTAATTGCATTTAATCAGTTTGAACGTTTAATTGGGAACAGGTGAATATTTGATGTTTGATGTGTCTGAGAAATTGTAATTAAAAATCCTCTTTAATGGTAAAGTTGGGTTTTAAGTTACAATTTTGAAAATGCCACTTTTAGAAAGTTTATATTTTCCTGCCCTAGCTATTTAGTGCCTGGGCCTGGCCCCTGGGTCACATGACTGGGTGTAGTTGCCTGTTACACTTTGTTTATTCTTCTCCCACACAGCCACACAATAGAAGGAATAGGTCTGCCTGGATAGGCTATCACTGGCAGGAAGGGGGTGTGGAGCTGGGCACAGCCCTACTTGCAAATCAATAGGCTTTGCTCTGCCTTCACACAAAGGGCTTGTCATCACTGTATTGTTCATGCAGCCAGCTTTGAGCCAAGGCAGCGAGGCATGAAACATCCGGAATTCAAAAGGAAATCTCTAGAAACCTCTCCTACTTCAAAGAAGTCACCAGTTACAAAAAAGGACCCTTAGACCCACTCTTCAGTTCACTTTCTAGTCATATGGATGGACCCTAAGAGGACTGCCTGATGCTGTGGCCTGCTGTGTTCTACACAAGGCTGCTTTGCTGCATTTGGAAAGACTGTGTTGCTGTCTGGAGCCTGTCTTGGACCCTAAGAGGCTTGCTCTGCTGCTTGAGCCCTTTCCACTGCTTGAACCCAGGACTACCAGAGTGTCTTCAAGGTCTAGTTGACTGGGTTTCTGATCAGAGCCTGGGGACAGAAAAGATTCCAACCATCATGAACCTGCACCTGGACACAGCCTGATTGAGTCCTGAGGCCCACATTCCCATGTTGTGCCATCCAGTCCCAGACCCTAGGTGGTGGTGCCAAGGTGGCCAGAAAGACAAAACTTGGGACTTAGAACACTTTTGACTAAAAACTGTGCTGCGATGCGAGAGGAAACCGGGCCAACCTGCTTGTCTGTCTGCCCAAGATGCACCACCGTTTGGCCTGACTTTGCTGAAGCTCTCATTACGCTGTTTTCCGCAAGAAATACTGGTCAGTGCTCTTTTGCTAAAAGTATATCTGGTCTCATGGAACTCTCTATTGCTGCAGCCTCTTGCCTTTGCTGCTGGATATTTTCGACTTCCCCCCAAAAAACTAAGACCGAAGATGGAAATTTTCACCACCAGTTTTTCCAGTGGCCCCCGACGACAATGCCTCCTCCTTGGACACAGCCTGCAGCCTTGACACACTGAACTTCTACCTTCCCAGAGACTTTTCTTCAGATTTCTTCTAATGCCGAAGATAAGAACCAGCTGGGCCCAATCCATTCCACACATATGTCTCGTGCTTCATCACAGTCTGCCATATTTTTCTACTTTGACCAAATCTTGCATGACTAAATATCTGTGTATTTGGCACTTTAATATTTTAGCTGCCCATTTTTAGCTTAAACTTTGAAAATTCATAACTTCGGTTCAACTGATTAGATTTTTGTTGTTTTCCTGTCAAAGAATTTATTAAATTGTACTCTATTTTTCAAAATTGGTGTGGGGTTTGCCTTGTGGTGCGTTTTCACTTCATTAGTGTTTGTGTGCTGCCTAAATACTTTACATTTTGCCTCTAAATTAAACCTGACTTTATTTCTGCCAAGCAACCAGAGGGTTAAGCACAGGTTAATTTAGTAACTTTTGATTCCCCCTGACAAGGATTGTTGCTGTTGCTTGAGCAGGGTTAACACCCCCCCTACAGCAACAGACCCATTTCTCACACCAGGGCAAGTGTAACAAATGCGATGATCCAACTCCAACTAAAGTAGTATAGATATACCAGTTATTTAATATAAATTCAGTGGCAGATTATAATTTGCAGGGCTGAGAAGAGTTAAGGAATGTTTAAAAACAAAGTGAAGAGTGCAGGAAGTCAAATCTAGTGGTTCTTATCTTCTATCTTCTATATTTCTCATTTTCACTGCAATAACCTTGCCCACTGCTCTTTAAGACTTCAGATAAAAGCTTAATTTCTGTGTCATTTACAGAGTTACATTTCCGAATTTCTATTTCCCTCAAACATTGGCTAACCATATTGCTGGATACCCGTCAGTCTGTTCCGGTAAAACTGCTATGCATTTGTGTACAAAAACACCTGGTGATGCAATTAGACAAAAGTGCACAGTGAATAGAATTTCCTGTATGTTCTGCAATGCATTGTAATTACATTTCCAACCTGTTTTCAACTGTTATATAATGCCACCGGGAACTCATTTTAGCTCAGATTACAATTACTGCACCAAACGCAACTTAATATAAGTCCTATTTATTGTTTCCGGTCGCCCTTTATGTGAACATTTTCTGTGTATGCAGCTGGTACTCGGTTCTGCTGGCCGCCGGTGTCTCTCCGACGGATAATGTGGCACCGGCACTTGGAAGTGCTTTTTTCCCATTATGGACTCAAACCATGCACGCCTCACGCAATTTCACTAAGAGGGCAATAACGTCAAAAGAACCCATTTTTTCAATGTCTCATCCGAGCAATTTCTGCCCTTCAGTTTCTGCTCTGATTCGTGTTCCATCAAGTCGCACTGAGCAAATACACTGAAGATTGAATAAGAAGCTAGGGTCCTAGAGAAAAACGACAAAACAACTGTTTGCAGTAATGGACAATTAAATGAGGAATTATTCGTCATGAAATGACATTATTAATGTTAATGTTCATATGTTGTAAAATGTAATCTCATATCTGTATTCGTTGCGACTGAAACTTTTAGAACAACTGTCTTTATCCTGCCAAAGTAACGGAAGAGCATGGATTGTACTTTGTTCAGAAACATATGCAAATATCTTTCTCGGAAACTCGGTAGGGAAAAATCTCAGCAGTCATTATGTACACTTCTTAGACATAAGCTACCAGTCTGGTGCCAAAACAGGGGCATAAAGCAGCCCCCTGCAGACCCTGCGGCGAAGGGAGCCCCCAACCCTTCATGGGCCCATAAACCCTTAGGTGGGCCCAATTGCACCTAAGGCTAATAAATATCTGTGAGATAAGGGAGAATCAGGGGCCCCTCTACACATTCTGCAGGTGGGCCCCCATCTTTTTACATTACACCACTGTGCTAAAACAAAGCATTTGGGGCCATATTTGTCATCATAACAAGCAGCGCAGCAAGACACCTTGCGGCTCTGTGTGATAGGGAAAGGGCAGGAATGTGCTGTACTTAACATTGTAAAGCACATTCCTGCCTTTTCCTACCTCTGGCGCACAATGTGCTGCCTAGTGCCAATGCAAGCACTCCTGCACCATGGTGCAAAGGCGCCTATGTAAGCAGGATTGTTTTTGTTTAGGAAGGTGCACATTCCTGCACAAAAACAATCCCGAGGCATTTTCCTCTTTCAATGTCTGCTGCAGAGGAAAAACACTAGGAGAAATAGACATATTTCTCCTCCTTGCTCCTCACCTAGGGAGGCATAGCAGTTTTGGCGCATTCCCATGTATGCCATTTGCGGTAAATCTGGGAATGCAATAAAACCCATGGGTTTTGCATAGAAATATGCACGCAACACACATGGAACACCTTCCTAGGGCAGACTAACACAACACAGCGATTTGCACTGCGTTGCATTACTCTGGATTTATCAAGCCACTCAGGGCCACGCAAGGTTGCCTTGTGTGGCTTGATAAATCGCATCGCAAGGGTTGCGTCACTTTTGCAACTTGTTGCCTGGTGCAAAAGCAATGCAACCCTTGATAAATATGACACTAACAGTGTATCAGTTGACCATTATCCTAACAGTACAGTGCAGTGCTTTCAGAACAGAAAGCAACATTCTGAAATATCATTTGACCCTTTGTGCTCTGTGCCATCACCAACTTTTTTCAATGATGGGTAAACACTTTTGATGCAATGATCGAAATTCTGATTTGGGTGATAATTGCCAGGTTCATCAAATATCTCACCTTTCATTGGATTTCGGCAGCTCAAACCTGCCAGGACAGGAGCAAAGTGCATGGTATATGCAGTTGCATGCTGTTTTTGGAGCGGTAAGACCCAAAATCTGAATGCTATTCACCAAAACTTCATAATCGGTGCTTTATTGCACCTATTAAATAACGTACTTGAGGGTATTGTTATCAATCTGATACAACAAATATCCCCTTCATTCTGGCCAATTCAGAATCATGGCCAAGAGTGTTTAACTTATTATCTGTAACTTCACTCCCACATTTATGGAGATTAGGTCGTCATTAATTTCTAGAGTGTATGCACACATCACATACGTGCCATAGCCTTTATCATTTGTCATATGGGGAAACTACCTTTACAACACAGGCATCACATCGCGATGCCATTACAACGCGGTTGTTACAACAAACAAGTTGTTACCACGCAATGCCATTACTACGCAAGTAATTACATCGACTTGCAGTAGATGGCGTGCTAACATTAGGAATAGTATAGTTTACTTTTCCAACACCTTCCCTACTGTTACGTAGGCTGGAGTTGGAATAGTAAATTATACATTTCTATTGTCAGCACGCCATCTACTGCAAGTCGATGTAATGACTTGCGTAGTAATGGCTGTGCGTGGTAACAACGCGGCCATTGTAACAACCGCGTTGTAATGGCACGCGATGTAATGACTCGCGTTGTAACGAGTCATATTCGTCATATGGCTTCACAAGAGAATTGTTATATACGCAGTGACATAGGTCGAAGAACATTTTTCATGTGTAGTCAGCATATTCTGTGTATGGTGAAAATTATACTACGGATTCTATTAACATATTTGGGTGAGTTTGGTAAAACGTATGTGTGACATTAATGTGTATCCTTGTTAGTATACTAAAGCATCTTTACCTATGCTAAATTTAGAATTATCATAATTTTTGTGCACAATGTCTTATTTTGAAAAAAATTATATGACACTTGAGCCGTCTATTGATGGTTAAGGTTTCTATTTTTTGACAAGTGGTCTTCATTGAATTTTACCAAACCATACAATTCAAGTTCAGCACAGTCTTTACTGAGGTTTCCATTTTAATATATTCCCCCCATCATTCCAATTTTATCTATACTGGTTAAATAAGTGACACCTATTAGAGCTGAGACCTCCTGGCATGCAGCTAGCTGTATATATGTTAAAGCCACATTCATGGGGATGCCTTGTCGTTCTGGGCCAATGACTAATTTGTCACTATCCACCATTTAACGTTAGCTGAGAGAAAAAAATACATTACATAAGCCCTCATTACAAGTTAATTGCTAAATACCGATCCTTGTGCCAACATCTTAATATGCCTGAATCAGTCTCTCTGCTGTGATGCCTAGTGCACAATGAGCCTGCAGGCCTCGTACGATTTGACTTCAATATGATTTAAGAACATCCTGCATTATCTTCTTAGGCAACTCAGATCATTGGAATTTATGTATAGTAATATTTTTTTAAGTAAAACGCCTAAATCTTAATTGATATTTTGTAAGTATTCCTACAAAAAGTATATTTTGTTAGAGATTAAAAATAGTTTCTCTAATCCAACAATACTAAAGAAGCATTTCTTTGTCTGGGAAGCTCATTGGAAATCTTACCCTTATACAAACATAGCTCTAAGAAAACCACGGGCCAACTGAACAAGAGGGCTCTTTTAGGATCAAAAGAATCCAGCTGAAGTGGCCTATTATATCTTGGGGACCAGTAATAGCCCTCTGGCTTCAAGCAGAGTTGGGGGTCAGTGGCCTAAATGCTGGTTGATATCGGATCCTGCCTTTGATCTGGCAGAACAGCAAGGATAGCATTTCACAGCACATCTACCTGACCATTTTCCAGGTATTGACTACAGTTGCACTCCTTTTGTGGCAAGTTAGGAACATGCTTGAGCTGGGAAAGTCAAGTCGCCTTGGTTCCCTCTATCCTCCTATCCTTTATCTCGACCAGGCAGCAATGAGATCTATTGGCATTTGTGGCTCCAGAGGTAGCAAAGAGGGCATAAGCAGCAGGCAGAGCATACAATTGGTCCTGAGCGATTGAAAACATTGTTCTCTAAAGCTCTGGTGGGCAAGTCTTCCTCCCAGAGAAACACCGGTCCGTTGCAAGTGAAAACATCTATTCTGCTTCTCACGTATAAGAAAGTATTTCCTTCCCTAAAATGTGACCAAATATTTTGGCATGGCCTGGCATTTTTCATAGAGAATAGATTTAACTTGGCTGATGCATTAGTCAAGCCTTTGTGACATTTATAATAAGCTTTCCAGAACTTGCCCTTATAGTTCTTTGTAATTATTATTAATAACAATAATATTAATAATAAAATAGTTGAATGGAAAAAATATCGCTTGGCACACATCATAAGGATACTGCAGGTTACCGAG
This sequence comes from Triturus cristatus, assembly GCF_964204655.1. NCBI lineage: Eukaryota > Metazoa > Chordata > Amphibia > Caudata > Salamandridae > Triturus > Triturus cristatus. Next base: position 538,677,970 of record NC_140591.1, read on the forward strand.
GAGTTCCATGATCATATACAAAGGAGGCCGAAAGTGGTGCTTATGGCTAAGGCTATGGCACTCAAGGTGACTGGAAAAATCCTTGGATTGTTCAGCAGGGTGTACTTCTTAAGTTCCTGGAGTGATGCTCGTTTATATGAAAATGATAGGATGTCCTCAACATGAAGACTAAAATTAAAATCTCTGGTGAAAAATTAAACTCAGCAAAAAGCAGGTAGATATTTGATGAAAAAAGATAGTGGAATCAGTTTACAAGTCAGGTTTAGAAAAATGCTGTAGTTTTGAATGTGTAAGAACATGCAGAGTGATTCTATCTTTCCTATAATTTCCTAAATAGCGGAAGCGGAAAAAATATTCGTGTTGGCATCAATATCTCCATTCCATGGATGTCACTTGGGAGTCACCAGGGGTCACAGCCGCGACAGCTGGCTTGCGCCCTGCAACTGCTGGCATGCCTGTATGTTATGGGCAATACAGCACACATGACAAAATACTGACCCTAGAATTTTTGGTAATTTATTTATCATATGGGGCACATAAGGGAACTTTTTAGCACAAAATGGGGTCAAGTCATGGGGATTGTCAAGTTTCATTAGCTTGCCACACCAAGAATGGACTTGAATATTTAATCAGTGTCCTTTCGGAATCTATGGCTATTAACAAATTAATGTGCAAATGATGCTTTAAAATACACTATTAGAGTGAGCACACCTGTTAGAAATGGGGGTCTCTGGTTGGCAGTGGATGGCCACTGTCCAAGCAGGGACCCTTCTTTCTAAGTCAGAGTGAAGGGCTGCACCCCCTTGACAACCCTTGCTCCACCCTGTGGTAACGTAGCACGAGCAGTTAGGCTAATCTCAGAGGCAGCGCGTAAAGCGTTGATGATCATAAACAGTAAATACAGTGAGGAACACTACAAAGGGACACAACACAGGTAGTTATCAAAGAAAATAGTTATATTTATAGAGACTTATCATAAGACCAAACAACGAGGAAATCACAATACTGTACAAAAATAGTTCTCTCTGGATGCTGCAAAAATAGTTCCAATGGGTAAGATAAAGTTCAGTTCAGGACAGTGGTCTCTGCAACCCCTCTACTCACAGTTCTGAGATGTTGACAAATGATCCACAAGAAATGTCGCTCTGGCGGGTTAGCGATGTTTTTTCCTCACGCTCTGGTCACGGCCGCTCGCTAACGGGGGTTAGCGATGATTTTCCGGATGCTCAGCAGCTATCGCGATGATTTTCGGGCCGCAAACGTGCGGGGCAATGATCAAGCCAGCGGGCCCTCAGCGGCAGTGATGCGATGATTTTCTTTACGCTCAGCAGCTGTAGCGATGATTTTCTGGCCGCAAACGTGCGGGGCGATGATCAGGCCATCGAGCCCTCAGCGGCAGCGATGCGACGATTTTCTTTACGCTCAGTAGGTGTAGCGATGATTTTCTTCACGCTCTTCGGCTGCGGCGGCTCGCTAACAGGCCTTAGCGACGAAAAGTCTACTGGTCCTGAGATTTCAGTCAGGAGGCTAGTTCTCTCTAGCCCTTGGGTGATTGCAGGGTCAAGATTAAAAATTTCTCTTACAGCTCCTTTTCCCTCCTTTTTCCAGTCCAATGAAAACTACTGCAGGCCAATCCAGGGAACAGCACACAACACCAGGGCAGTCCTCTCCTGCAGCTTTCATCAGTTCCACGGACACAGTTTGGTCTTGAAATCCAGGGGCAATACAAATTGTAGGGGTTTCAGCACAGATATTTATACCCCAAAAGTCTTTGTTCTAAAGAGTCATAAGTCACTGAACCCAGCCAGAACCAGTTCTGCCCAGCCCTGGAGCACTTTGTTTACCAGGCAGCATCCTTCGTTTCAGAAAGAGGGGGTCTGCCCTCAGACGCACAGTGGGAAGTGGAGCCAGCATTCACCTTGCCAGGCACAGCCCTATTCAAGTGCAGGAGCTACCCCTCCCCTCACTCCAAGGCAGATCTCTCTATTCAACCTAGGTCTGACTCAGCCTGCCCTGTCCCTCCAAAACCAGACAGCCAATACACATAATAGCAGAGCACACTGGAAGGCTTAGGCAAGAAAGTACCTACATTCTAAAAGTGGTAGTTTCAAACACAGAATATAAAAATAACCATCACTAAAAGATGTTTTTTAATATTCTGAGCTCAGGCATACTAAATTCGTTTTTCTACCATGTTCTATGGGTCAGTTAAGACTATAGAATGTAATAGCCAAAACCTCCCATTCTGGCCTATGGAGAACAGGTAGCCTTACAGTAGTGAAAAACGAAATTGGGTGTAATTCACTACCAGTGCATGCTACACACATCAGAGCATGTCCTACCTTACACATACAATGCGCCCTACCATAGGGGTGGCTTACATGATGCCAAGGGAAGGTTCAGGGGCTGGGAAGTGGGTTCACTTCACAGCCAAAATGGCAGTTCTAGACTGCACACAGACACTGCAGTGGCAGGCCTGAGACATACTTTACAAGCTGCTTCTGTGGGTGGCGCAAACCAGCGCTGCAGGCCCACGAGCAGCACTTGGTTTACCCTCCCTGGGCACACACAGGCCACATTACTAGGGACTAACAGGTAGACCAAATAAGCCAATCAGGGATACACCAACCCATATGTCATCTTTATACAGGGAGCATCCGCGCTGCGGCACTGAATAGCAGTGGCGCAGCGCCCAGAGCATCTATCACCAGAAAAAACAGAGGAGGCACAGTGAAAAAATGGAAGGGAGACTCACGCCAATGGTGCCAGGTCTAACAACACCCATTTCTTTAGCTATTTTCTCCTTAAAGATATCAGACTCATGTTACTCACTACAGTTCAGGAAATTGTTCCCATGACAGATTATGGGTCAAGGTTCACATGAAATCACTTCCTATGATGTTATTAGGGTCAAAGAGTGTATGATGTCAATTCCTTTACCACTGGAATGTTGACAAAACGACGTCCATGCTATTTTCCACGTATTGCTGTTCATCTGGAAAATCACAGTAGATGAAGGAAAAGCCAGGTTTTGTTTTCATTCTCAAAACTTCAGCTTTAACTATGTTCTGTGCATTGCCTTTCCCCTTGGCTTTGGCAGTAGGCACTGTGGCTCAAAAACTGGAATGTAACAAGTTATTACAGTTCAGGGGCTACATCATTTCTTCATTAGAGATGACTAGGTGCATCAAAAGTCCCCTGTAATAAGGAAATTAGAGACAGGCTCTTATACAGGGATTACAGGTACCGGTGTAACTGAAGAAAGCAAAGCTGGCCCTTGGATACTGCCTGTACTGAGTAGTGGTTTCAATAAATCGATAAGAGATTAAGTCTGCAGCTGAGGTGTGGAATAGTCTCTCTCACCATCGGGACAATGTCAAGCGTGCACCCTCCTTGTGTGTCTTTTTATAATTTGCACAAAAACATTAACTTCATCTTTAATTTTCGCATGTCACAGTGCAAGCATGTGGAAATCATATTCTTTGTTTCTGAAGGGAAGATATAGGCTGCAGGGGACACAAGCACTGGCAGCTCTGACACTAAAAATTCACTTGGTCTGCAAAGGTTAACACTGATGATTAATGCCTCTTCTGCATATAAAGTTTTTCTGTAATTGGGTTACTTGGTTAGGGGTACTCGTTAACCATGCATACACAGATGGGTGGAATCCTTGCACCAGAGGAACAAAGAAATCTCTTGTCAAGTCATGATGGGGATGGAAGAAGTATACATGTAGATAGAGTGGAAGTTCAGAAAGGATTTGAGGGGCTGGGTGTTATTCATATAATCTTGTATTATCTGCTTATTGGGAATTTAATTATGCATGTTGTGTTATGGTCCCTTTGAGAAAGTATAACATTAGTTGGGGTGGTTGGTAGTCCGAAAAAAATAATGTTGGCACTCTTTTTGATAGGACCAGTAGGGCTTTTAATAATTTAAACCGGTGCTCTACCCCTGGTAGATATGGGACAGAGCAGACAGGCTTAACTTAAGAAAATATGTAAAGCATACAGAAGTACCAAAACTGTTAAGAAGTCTAAAACACAAAACAATAAAAATCCCACTTCAATTTATAAAAATATAGAATATTTTAATGATCAAAATGACACCAAAATGACAAAAATCCAGTCAAGTTTGAGTAAAAATTCAGCACCAAAAATGGCAAAGTGCCAACACAGGTAACTGGTCACACTAGACCGGGATAGGGGTAAGGTTAAAAGATGACCGCCATAGTTGAAGATGGGATATAGACATTAGGTTAACCCCACTCGAACATTTGAGCTTCTGGCTTAGTTTTTGAAATGGAAGTAATAAATTCTCAGCAGGCAAGGCACCAGGCTTTGACAGAGATGGGATCTACAATGCTGGATAGCTATACAAAAAAAGTTACAATGAAGCCATAGAAATTCAAAATGTGCACCCAAGGAAGTTCCTGCACCAGCCGGGTAATTTTGACAATTTCGCCCAGTAAAGATTTCTACCTTCGAACTAAGTCACTTTTTAAGAGCTCGGATTCCTCTTGCGGGGCTAGGCTGAAAGCTATACCTAACAAGCATTTGAAATGCAATAGGTCTCGCATTTGTTTAGAGTTAGAGCAATTGGCGTTGTACTGGAAATGTTTTTTAGTTATGTGAGAGAGAGCATGTGAGTGCCAAAGTGATAGAAAGTGAGAGAGAGATGGTATATAGAGATAGTTAGAGTTATTTGTGTATTTAAGTGAGAGGTAGAGTGAAAAGAGACAGAATGAGATAGAGAATAAAAGAAAAGTAGAGAGGGAGAGAGAGAGAGCAAGAGAGAGAGAGTAAGCTGCTGAATGGCTGTGTGCTTTGCCAAAAGAATTCCTCCCTGCCCCAATGGACAGTAGGGAAAACATGAAGTGTGCGTGCCCTCTTTTAATTGCTGATGATGCGTTTGAAATACATTAAAAAAAGCAGCAATGAGGGGCAAATCAGTAACGGGCAAGTAATGACCCGGGAGTGGTGGAGGGTTTCGAGGCGGGTGAAGGTGCTGCGCTGGGACGCAGAGGAGCAGCAAGATTGCGATCGGAACCACCAGCAGTAATAATGTGCCAGACTGCACTCTCAATTCAGTTTATTCGATTTCCATATGTAGGGATTGCGCATGCGCCCCTGCTCACTCCTGCAGCAATACTCCATAGGAGTTAACTTTTGAAAAAAGATGAGACATGCACTAACCATTAGCCCTTTGAAGGCTACAGTTTTGAATGATACAGACTAAAGCCAATCCAAAGCAGTGGGGGGAGAGTTAAGAGGTAGGTTGGTAAAGTTGGAGAGATAATTGTGTGATAGAGTGAAGAAAGAGAAATACATCTTATGATTGTGGGCAAATCACTTAACCTCCCTGTGCCTACCAGAAAATGAATGTGATATTGTGTAATGTAACCGGTCCTCATTTAAAGCGCTCTAATACCTTCGGGTCAAGTTTGCGCTACTTAAAACTGAAATAAAAAAATGATTTTGATTTGTTTTACTTTCAGGTGGACATACGTCTGGAATAACTAGGCTTTTACCTGCCAGCATCACTTTGTCCCTCTATTTACACCCTGATCAGTCTGCTGCTTGCACCCATCTTACATTGTTCTTCGATTATGAAAGGTCTTTGCAAGGTAAAGTTGTTACCCACATTAGGGTCACTTGAGGAAAAGCTTGTAACCCATCCAGTCCCAACTAAATAAAAAGTATATCCACTTCTACACCAAAATTTACAATTTTGATAGTAATGCTAATAGATTACATCTTTAATAACAAGGCATTGTCATCCTGACGAGCAGAGTCCAAAGACAAATTGTGCCTATGGCAAGGTAAATGAACGTCAGGGATCTTAGTAATAAACACTGGTTAGATGGTGATAAATGTTCTGATATAATGTTGTGCTGGGGGCTCGATGCTGTGCATGTCGTGCCTGGCCCGGTGACAACACATTGCCCCTCTGGCCTGGCAGTGGTTCTCACCTTTGAAAAGCCGATGAAGGTCTGACTGTCTCCAGCTGGGCTCGCAAGAGCGCGAGCCGGGGTCTCGAAAGGACAAGTTGCGATTCTTTTTTGCAGGCAGACTGTCTAGGCTTTCCTATAACCACAGAGAGGAGGAGCCAAGGAGGGCAGAGGGCCGTCGTGGTTGTCAATAGTGGTGAGTGAGAGGTTCGAAATACTAGCAGCTGTACTGGTTGAGCATAGCAAGCAGCCAACTTCCGATGACGATGTGCATCTCCCTACTGTAAGGGCACACTCCACATGCAAAGCCTAGTGCAAGTGAAGTGTATTAGCAGCAGCCCTGAATACAGCACGCTTCTTCTTCACCGTGCCTGACATGCCTTACATGGAGAATACTAGGCAGTGGGACTAGAGGAGAATTGTAATCCAAAGCATGATAGCGGCACCAGGAGACGTGAAATCTAAAGCAACGGCAACTGAAGTTGATTACAATGCAGACCAATCACATTTAATGCAGCAGTCTAGACACATGGGCAGATGCTGTTACCCGGGAACTATGATATTCAGCGCAGGCCCTGTCAATGACTGGGTGAAAGAAGTTCAACCACAATGCAGCCACGATTCAAGGTGGGAGGTAAGGAGAATGCATCCACAGCCAGTACAGTGTACGGCACTATGAAAGGTAGGGTACGTACAAGTTGGACAAGTTAAATTGTAACACTAACACCGATTTGGGGAAGTTGCTGTAAACGTTACCTCTGTGTCTAGGTCCGACAATTCAGAGTGTGTCCTCAGTAAAGTACAGGTTGTCAGGGGAGTGTGATCGCATATTAGCCAAAGATCTGAGCGGGAAACTGAAGTACGCACTGTGCCGTCAGCGCCTTCAGATGCTTCAGAGTTGTGCGAGCGCAGACTGGCTAATAAGCCCGGTGCCAGGGAGTGGTAATAAACAGAAAGGGACGTCTATTACAAGTGAGAGCTACTAAAAGCCAGGTGTGGCCGCATAGGCAGGCATCTGAAACGTCTCTTCTGAATTAGAACAAAACATTAACTAACCTAGTAGAGTGGTCCAGAGAGTACAATTTACACCCATATAAATTCAAAGCATAACGCAACCTTAGCTCTGCAATAGGCTGCGGCAAACCTGAACCAGATACACCTGGGCTATTGTGTCCATCTTCTGTGTTGAATCCTGGGGGTGGGGCTAGTTGCTGATGTCCGTGTGCCTTGCCGAAAGAAGGTCTCCCCACCTCGATGGACAACAGGGAAAACGTGGAGTTTGCACGCCTTCTTTTATTTGCTTATGCTGCGTTTATAATACATTAAAAGAAACAGCCATGGTGGGCAAATTATTAGCCAAGAAAGTAGCATCCTGGGCGGGGTGGTGGGGGCGAGTTGCGGAAATGGTTGAAGGTACAGCGCTGGGACGCAGAGGAGCAACAAGAGCGCGATCGGAACCACCAACAGTAATAATGCACCAGACTGCATTTGCATTTCAGTTTGTTGGATTTCCATACGCAGGGATTGCAAGCATGCCGCTGCTCGCTGTTGCAGTAATACTCCATGGGAGTTAACTTTGAAAAAAGGTGGGCCAAGCTCCAAACATTAGCCATTTGCAGGCTACGATTTTTGAATGACTCAGGCAAAAGCCAATCCAAAGCGGTGGGAGGAGTCAGGCCCCACAAATATATACAACAGATCACCTGACAGTGCAAAAGCTGTCTAGGTTAGACCTAACAAGGGCTCTACAATGCTGGATATCTTCTTCGCGACGACTTGCTGGAACAGATTTGCTGCTAATTCTTTGGCCCAGTGGCAATGCGCCTGTGTTGGATTGACTTGCCTGGTTGGTCTTCTGTCGCAGCTTCTAGGGTTAGATAGGAGGATACACTCTGACACGTATCTTAGGGCCCCGGGACAATAGGAACCCCACTCAGTGGTTATGACTCACTTCATTTAAAGCCTGCTGTAGTGTCCAGGGTAGGTTCATTTGCAAATGGTCAACTGGGCTCTACAGATCCATAGGTGTTCTGAAGAGGGTACTGGGGGTGACACATTTATGCCCAGGCCCATCATGCGGGTGGAGGTAATTCCTAGACACTCTCAAACCAATGGGGGAAAAGTTCCCACTGGTGATCCTATACACTTTGACAGCACTTCTAGTGTGTTTTACTGTAAAGTATCCCACAGTGCCTCTCTCTACCTAAACTTGCGCTCCTATATTGTCGCACTGCTGAAAGAAGGGAACAGCTCCCTCAATTGTATAATGTTCATCCAGGTAAACCACTGTACTCATAATCATCGTAATGTGTAATCCTCCATTATTCCTGGCTTTTGTCATCGTATTCTTCACCACAGCAGAGACAGTGAGATCCAATCCATAATCTTTATTAGACATTTCCAATACATGCTGTATGCCATTCTAGGCTTTGTACAACAGTGCTTACAAATTGGTCTCCATATGAAATAAGCACAACATGAGCATTTAAAGCAAGGGGTACGAAAGTTTTCATAGTATGGTTGTGTAGTTTAATAGGGTAATTGTATGTTTGGGGAGGGGAACAGAGATGGGTTGAATTAATGAGTATCACTGAAGTGGACAATGGGAGGGAGTTTTAATATACTTTTGGTTTGAATGAAAAGCATCACTGCAGCTTTTTCAACATTTCATATGTGTTGCAATGAATTTGATGAGTTACACTGTTCATTTTATATGTTTTAGATTCCCATGAAGAAGAGCCCATGCGGCTCGAAATGCATTGGGACATGTTGTGCTTCTCCCCCACGGGTAAGATAGAACACAGTAAACATAGCTTCACATTCAGGCCCCGGTGCGCCACTCCCTTGGCACACAGGCCTCGATCCAAGCCGAAGTAGAGGCTCACACTGCAGGAGAGGCCGAGAGCGTCTCCCTCCAAGCCCGCGCCCCAGGAATCGACACATGTTACCTGGGGGGCACAAACCCACTCTCCTCTCCTCGCCCGCGACTTGGGCCTCCGATGCACTCTATGACTTTCCGGACAATGGGAAGATCCCAGGCTGCACACTACACCCGCTCACAGAGTCAATCAGACTCACGGAACCTCTGGGTGCACGATAACCACACAACTCCTCACGATGGTCTCAGGCTGTGCACGGCACACGCACACTGTGTCGCTGAGACACACTTGATCTTCTGGTGCCCATGCTCACATGGCACCTCTTGCACAGATCTCAAGCCATAGCAAGGACACGCACTCCGCATCGCTTGAACACACTATATCCTCCGGTGCCCCCGAACACAGGGCACCCCTTGCGCAGGTCTCAGGCAGTAGAAAAGACATGCACTCCGCTCTGCTGAGACACACTTTATCTTCCGGTGCCCCCGAACACATGGCACCTCCAGCGAGGGTCTCAGGCCGCGAACAGCACACGCACGCCGCGTTGCTGAGACACATTTGCTCTTCTGGTGTGCACGATCACAGTCAATCCACACAAAAGTTTCAGGTTGCCGCTAAGCACATGCACACTGTGTCGCTGAGACTTACTTGGCTCCCCGGTACACACATTCACAGGACGATCCTCTCCAAGAACTCAGGCTAGACAAAGCACACGCACACCGCGTATCAGAGACTCTGTTGGAATTCCCGGTGCCCAAGATCACAGGGCACAACTTGCGAAGGTCTCAGGCTAGACAGAGCACACGCACCCACGGCATATCTGAGTCTTCTCTGGAAACTTTTGTGTTCCTGTGTTTCCAAACAGGGAGCCAGCTCACCTCGAGCCTGTGGGGATAGTTACTTCAGGACACAGCACACAGCAAAGTCCCTACAGCCTTTCCTTAGTTGAAATAGCGAACTGCAGGTCAGCCCCAGATCACACAGCAAGAGCAGTCCTATCCAGAAGTCTCTTCAATTATTTCTTCCTTGGCAAAGGTTCCTCTTGATCCATTAGGTAGCTCCAGTTTTGTTCACACTTGATCAAGCCATTCTCCAAAGTTCAGGGGCTTCAGCTTGCATAGTTATACCCCTCAATGGCTTTGAAGTCTTTGTGTTACAGGGGGCTCTGACCTCTGTTCAAACCAGTTCTGGGTGCCTCTCTCCCAGTGACACCTTCTTCCTTTGATTAGTGGGGGTCTGGATTCTCAATCACTCAGCAGGAGATGTGACAATTGTTTTATAGCACCAGCCCAGGCCTCTTCACCTCTAGGCCTACTCCTCCTCTGACACTCCAGCTGCAGGTCAGCCTATGCAGTCTCACCTCCTCCCCTGGGTCAAGACATTCCTCAGATCCTATCGCTTTCAAATCCAACCAGTCAATCCACAACCAGGCAGAGACACACAGAAATGTTTAAAGCACAAAACCTCAGCCACTTCTAAAAGAGTGGCTTACAAACACACAATGCAAAAAACATCTTTATAAAAAGATGTGTTATTGCAGGGTGAGCTCAAGCATACTAAACTTCACCTCTCCATCTTCAGCCCTTTGGGAAGACAGGCTGGGAAACATAGCCTTCCCATTCTATTCTAATGGGCAAGATCACCTTTTAGCAGTGAAAACAAAATAGAGATTATTTCCCTGTCAGGACATGGTACCCACCTTGGTACATGTCCCACCTTTCACATGCACTGCACCCTGTTCAGGGGGTACCCTATACCTACTATAGGGGTGCCTGATGTGTATGGAAAGGGAAGGGCAGAGTCTGATAAGTGCGTGCACGTACCAAACCAACAGGGCAGTTTAGGAAACTGCACGCAGGCCCTGTAATGGCAGGCCTGTGTTCCCCTTCCAAGGCTACTTGAGTGGGTGACACAATAAGTGCTGCAACCCACCAGTAGCATTTGCATTACTAGCCCTGGCACACATAGTGCACCTCACTAGAGACTTTACTAGTAAAGCAAACATACCAGTAATGGCCAACCAATCACCATTACAGGTTTCAGGTTTCAAAGTCTTTATTTCGATTATTAGCAATCATAAAAGACATATTAAAAAAAAAGAAAATAAAAAGGAAAAAAATATAACTGGTTCATTTAAAATATCCAAAGGGAATCAATAAACATAATTATTATTTAGACACTCACAAAAATACAGAAAAGCAAAAAAAAAAAAAAAAAAAAAAAATATTTAAAAAGTTAGGATTACAATTCTAGATTGCGAACAATGAATGCAGTTAATAAGACATAGTCGTAGGGTCGTAGGGTGGTTTAGCAGGTGTATACTTAAACTAAACAGATTATGGCAAATAGCAGAACAACTTTTGCACTTAGCGCTAAGACGAGCACTTTTTTAACCTAAGGAGCCAAGCCCAGCCCAAGTACTTTGCCAAGGCTACCACAAAAACCTCTGAGGTGTTAGTCCTGAGCACCTGTATAGCTTCCATTACTGTTTTATATGGTAAATTTTGGAACAGAGGTTTTAACCATTTTTTCCGAGGTGCTCCATACCTAGGACAGGCAAAAAGGAAGTGACCTTCTGACTCAATATGACCTAAGCAGCACATACAATAAGGTGATATCCCTGTGGACCATTTGTTCAGAAAGATGTTTAATGGCAAAGCGCCCACTCTAAACTGATGGTACAATTTCTTATCTAGCGGTCGGGAAATAACATCCCAGTATGGCTCTCTCGATAGGTCAATTTTGAATGTTAGAAACCTGCCGGTGAGGTCATTTTTATTGGACAGCATCACTCTTTTTAGGCGGGTAGTGGCCCAATATAGAGATTTGAATTCATCTTTAGGTGGGAAGGGATTAGATTGTGGGGATGACCAAAGATGTTCCAAGCCCATGTCTATCAGAATTGTTTTTACAGCAATGAGCCATGGTATTTTCCCTGAACCCCTGATGGATCTAACTTCTGACAATTCCTTTGCAAAAAGGAATAAGTCTGGGGATGTCCATATTCGTCTCCACATTGCCACTAACCTAAATCTTGCCATTTCATTTATGGGGGCGGTGCCGAGATCTAAGCAGAGAGGGAGCGAGGGTGTAGACTGTGGAAGGCCCACTAGATTTCGGAGGAATCTACATTGAGTTTTATACAGATTAGACAAGTCCATATGACCCCATAGATCTGCGCCATATAAGATGGCTGTAGAAATGTTAACATCATAGATCTTAAGGGCCGGCAGGACCCGTCTAGTGATTGATTCCTTCTGCTCTTTAACAAGACAGCCAGTAAGCCTGGCAAGTTTGAGTTGTTGCATATTGATCTGATCCTTCCATCTCAGACGACTATCAAGGGTGACCCCTAGATAGGTCATGGTGTCAACCTGTTCCAGGTTTACTCCATTCATCTTCACTGAACTTCGGACTGGGTGGTTTTTTGTAAAGACCATAAATTTTGTTTTCCCCACGTTGACTACCAGGTTGTTGATGGCACAAAACTCCTCAAAGCGGTCCAAAGCCCGCTGTAGTCCGCTGCGTGTTTTAGAGAGGATTAGAGTGTCATCTGCAAAGATGAGTAGCGGGAACCTCATCCCTGCCAACATTGGGGCATCAGTGGGAGTATCCAAGAAAAATTTAACAACTTGGTTGATAAAAAGAAGAAACAGGGTAGGGGCAAGGACACACCCTTGGCGGACGCCTCGGGTTACGGGGAAAGTTTCTGTGACTTGTCCCTGACCCCCCCACCTCACCCTCGCAAAGTTGTCCTCGTGGAGTCTTATGATAAGGTCCAATAATTCGGGTGGGCATCCCAAGGTTACCAGCACACCCCACAGCCTGTCCCTGGGCACCAGATCGAAGGCGGACTTCAGATCAATGAATGCAGCATAGATGTTACCACCACCTAACCAAACCTCCTTCCAATAGATCAGGCAGAATCTAAAAACCTGATCTATGGTGCTCATTCCCGATCTGAAGCCCACCTGCATGGGGGACAGGATGTTCTCCATTTCTATCCAACCCAGGACCCTTCCCAAAACCATACGCGCCACTATCTTTTGGATCGAGTCGATTAAACTGATAGGGCGGTAGTTTGCTGGAATAGATTTATCACCCTTTTTATAGACTGGAACTATTTCTGCCCCTTTCCAGGATTTCGGGACTGTAGCTCCAAGTGCCAGAGTATTAGCTATTCTAGTGATATACGGAAGCCACAAAGTGGGATTAGATTTAAAAAGATCCGCCGGGATTAGGTCCATACCTGGGGCTTTGCCTCGGAGAGTAAGTGCCAATGCCAACTCAACCTCAGCAACCGTAAAAATGAGTTTCCCGCTTTCTGGGGTCTGCGTGAATAGATTGCCTGAGGGATTTGAAGTATCATCGTCCTCAGCTCTAAATTGGGCCGAGTAAAATTATACCCAATCCTCGAGTGGCACATTATTTCCGGGTGTGGAAGAGTCAATGTTTTTGCCCCATTAAACCAACTCCCAAAACCTTTTCTGGTTATTAGAGGATGATGCCTCTAAAAGATCTGACCAGAACTCATCCTCCCACTCCCTTTTGGCTTTGCTAAGGGTTTTTTTGTAATGGAGTCTAGCAGTTCTCACTTTGACCATGTCCCGAAATTTAATGGCAGAGATGAGAGCTGTATGTGCCTCTCTACAGTCCTTGTTATACCATTTTTGGGGCAAGGGATTAGTTTTAGTAACAACTTTCCTATATGGTTTGGATAGCATTGATTTTAAGCTGTCAAAGCACTTAATATGAACACCCATCACACTATTTGCAGCTCCAATCTCCACCCCCGACATATCTATTTGCAACATTTCATTGAGTGCATTTCCTACTACAGCATTAATATTATTTAATAAGCATTCATCTTCTATAACCTGTGACCACTTCAATCTCCTCCTATCATTAGTAAGTAGGACATCCCCTGTTTAAGTTGCAGATGGTTCCTCCCTTCTACTTAAATCCGGTGTCTTCATCGATAGGGACAGTGGGTTATGATCGCTTTCCGGGCGCTCTAAAACTACCATATCAATTAAGAGAGCCCAATGCTCCATGTCCAGTAAAATATAATCAATGCAGCTTTGCCTATGGCCATTATCAAAAGTGCTTTTTCCCTTCGCATCAGAGGCAGAGTGGCCATTACATGCCCTAAACCCATTTTGTAAACAAAAGGCCGTCCAAGACACTGCAGCCTCTGTAGCTTTAGCCATCTTCTCCACTTGTAAGTCTGGGATACCCCAAGCAGAATCATCTGCCATAGTCCATGTGTCTCCCATATCTAGCACAGGTTCTATAGTACAATTTAGGTCCCCAGCAATGATGATAGTAATACCTCCGGCCATTTTCGTTATCATGTGGTCAACAAGGTTCAACAGGGGTGGGCATCGACCGCCAGAAAGGCCTCTAACATAGATGTTAATGATATTCATAACTTGCTTGTTCCCTTTGTTCAAAACAATGGATAACAGATCCTGATTCTCCACTGGGAACTCTGTTGGATAAAAGCCCAGGGAATGTTTCACCCAGATTAACAGGCCACCTGCGGCCCGCCCTTTACCTCCTTTAATTGCGGGTTTGAAAAAGTTAGAATAGCCCAGCTTATGGACAGGTTCCGTTGCCCATGTTTCCTGCAGCAGGATAATATCGTAGTTGTCCATAAAACTTGACCAATCCGCAGACACAAGGCGTGCCTTAATACCCGCTATATTCCAGGACAAAATTTTTAGATGGTCATTCAAATTGCCTGGCAACAAATAGTGTAAGTGCTGTACAGATCCATGAGCAGCCCCTGTACTATCATTATCCACTAGATGCTCAACACAGTCTACCGGGGCAATGATTTTCTCCTCGATCTGGGACCCCTGGATAACTACGTGTGGTCTAGGGCTGTTTGGCAGATATGTTCGGCCTCCCTCCCCGTCAACTAGATTGGTCGGTAGAATTAGGCATACCACATTATAATCACTGGGGACTTGGGCTATCACACTACCAGTCGGAGACTCGCTAAAGGGTTTGTTAAGTCAATCTATAGCTTCCAAGTCAGAAAGGGGGCCAAAATGATTAAAGAGAAAGGGGCGCTGGCAGTCAATCGGGGTCAATGCCATGGGATGTCTTGCAGCAGGACCTTTACGGAACAGAGGATAAGGTTGGAAGGGTATATGCCTGCGCGGGTAGAAGTAGGATAAATCTAATGTTTGTACATCCCCCTGCCTTGCAAATCTGGGTACTCGTTTAATAGCATCTACTACCCATGAGTCTTTGAACGATATAAGGATACAGTCTCCTTCTAGATCTTTAGCCTCAGGCCCCACCCAATCAACTCTCCTCACATACAATATCTCTGTAGGAATGGAGGGGGGTAGCGGACGATTTTTGTTCAGCCAAAAGGTGGCTTTATTACGAAGGTCACCATATGATTCCCTAAATCCTGGTTTTAATGGTGCTACGCCTGTCAAGACGATGGTGTGTAGAGCCGCTTCAGGTGGAAGATCAACACTGGGAATGTTTGGCCTTTTACGCCCCCCCTCCCTGCGACTGGTAGAAGCAATATTTTGAGTTCTTGAAGAGATTGGTGAAGGACAATTTATATTAGATTGTATTTGAGGACCCATGTGTTGATGCCCAACCATATTTTGTTTAGCCTCTATTTTCGTTTGGGGCTTTAATGTCTGAGTCTGAGAACTAACACCTGGTTTAAAAGAGATGGTAGAAGAGGTATTGGTTTTTTGACCCCCTTTAGCTATGGTGTTATTTATTCCTGTCATTTTATTGAGGGAATTTTTGCCGTTTTCCATATTTTTACTAGTAATCTTATTAGGTGCCTTACTTGGTGCTGGTACATTAACAGTGCCCTTATTATTTAAGCCACACAATGCTTGCAGCATCGCGTGGTTTGATTGGATCAGACCCTCCATACTATCGATCTTTGAGGTCATGAGCCTAGTCTGCTCCAGGACTGGTAAAAGTAGTGTTTTAAACATGGCCTCCATTTTTGCCAGCAGAGCCTCATCACTATTGAGGCACATGGGACATGTGGTGGAGGAACCCAAAGCTAAAAGTGAGGGGCATAGCATATTATTATTGTTAGGCACCAAAGGTTTTAGCAAGCTTAATTGGGGCTCGGGCCCCTGGCGCCATTCCCCTTGAACTGTATTTGCTTTATTGGATGTCATATTTCTTTCCCCTGACATTCTAGAATCCCGTTTTCTCTTTTTAGTATTGGGGGCAGAGTTGGATATAGGTGAATTAGCCTTTACAACAGGATTAGAGATATTGGATTGATTAAGAAGAGGAGTTCCGGATAATTGACTAAGATCCTGCTCCTCATTAATCACAGGGTCATTATCCTCCAACCCAATCTCCTGCGTATCTTTAGAGTCGTTAATACTAAGCCTTTTTTCCATTATTTTGTCTCTTGTGGACAGGCTATCCCCAATATTTTCTATATGAACTATTGCGTCCGTGGAGATGGTATGGACACAATTAAAGGCAGCATGGGGTACAGATGGTACAGGGGAGACAGATGTAGCTAAAGCCCCCAGCGAGGATCGTTTTCCACTAATCAGATCTATTGAAAGCCTTTTCTCAACCATGGCAATTTCCTTTTCTAAGATGCCAGTTGCCCGGGTGATGAAAGCGTCCAAGGGGCCAGAAACGACGCCATTAGATGTATTAATTTGTACAGTACGCACCTTCCCTGATCTTAATGGCATTTTTGGATGGTCTTCAGAACGTCCAGAGGGAGTGGGCCTGGGCCGGACTCTGCCGTACTCGAACGGCCTCAAACGGCCCGCTCTTTGCCCGGTCTTCGCCCCGGCCGTTGCCCCGCGCGCGTCCCGCGTGCGCGTTGTCCACAAAAGCTATAAAGGAAAAAACAAGAGGAGGGGGCGGGAAGAGGACCAGCTGCGGCCGATCCACGCCGCTAGGAATGCTGGTCCTCGCAGTCCCGCCTCTACCCCTGTTGACCAAATGACAGCTTGCAAGGGGCGCGTTGGTGCTCAAAGCACATGAAGGGAGGCAGAAAGGATGTTCCCCAGAGAGAGTCTAAGCCTACGAGCGGCTCCCGCGAAGCGGGGGCCGCGAGGCGTGGCAAAGTGGCCAGACAGCAACAACACAGGAACAGCGCTTCTTTGCAGGAAGGGTCCCAAGGCTCACTCACTCACCATTACACTTTACACAAGGAGCACTTGCACTTTGACAGTGTTTAGCTATGGTAAAGTGTCCAAAGCATATAAGTTGGCAACACATGTCAGAAAAAAGCTCTAGGGGAAAAGCAAAACATTTAGGGAACGTTAGCCAAAAATTCCCACAGTTAGATTTACATTGCCATTAAAATGAGTAATTGAATCATTCTTCAACTTATGCAGAGACAACGTTGTATTACACGGTGTGATAATGTAACCAGGTACATTTCTATGGGAGAGCCACTTGGCACATATGTTAAAAATGTCATCTTTAGGGTGGTCTTCCACCAACGTTTTGGCTGCAGACCTCCACTTTTTGATGTATCTTTTTGTTGGCCTTAGTACTCAGCGCATTTTACTACTGCTAACCAGTGCTAATGGGAATGTGCTTCACCCCTAAACATGGATACATTGGTGTATAACTGATTGGCATATTTAGTTTCTCTGTAAGTCCCTTGTAAAGTGGTATACCACATTCCCAGGGCCCATAATCTAAATGCTACTAGTAGACCTATAGCACTGGTTGTGCCACCCACGCAAGTAGCCTTTAAAACCTGCCTAATGCCTGCCATTACACAGCCTGTGTGTGCAGTTTTACTGCCACTTAGACATGGCATTTAAAACCATTTGCCAAGCCTTCAACTCCCCTTGTATTACTCCAAGGGCAGGGTGCTGTGTAGGTAAAAGGTCGGACAAGTACTTTTAAGTTTTCCATGTCCTGGTAGTGACAAACCACTAAATTCTTTTTTCACTACTGTGAGGCCTATTTCTCTCATGGGTTAGCACTGGGAATTCCTTTAATCACTTTTAAGCTGTAATTCCTGATTAGAAAGAAATAGCTAAATCATGTTTCATATCTTTTGAATGGTAAAGAGGAATCATCTTTTGTGATAAAATTGGATTTAACATTGCAATTTTAGAAATGCCACTTTAAGAAAGTGGCCATTTTTCTGCTCTGAAGTTAGCTCTGTGTGCCTGTAGCCTGTCTCCAATACACGTCTGCGTGGGTGTCAGCAACATTTTCTCCATTCCCTCTAGACAGCCACAAACACAGGAAGGGTGGATGTGATAGAAGACTCATCGATTAAGCTCTCTAACAGTTCCCTGTCCAGTACTGTCAAGCTGGTACCGAAGACTGCCTCACCAGGCTCCACACCAGAACTCCGGCTTTGCATGGACTACCAAGGACTCAATTCCGTCACCAGGACTGATGCACACCTCATTCCCAGAGCTGAGAAGCTCATTGACAAGCTGGGTGGTGCCAAATTCCTTAGTACCTTTGATTTGACATCAAGATACTCACAGATCTTACTGAGTGGACCAAAGAGAGGTCAGCACTTTCAACCCCAGAGGGCCACTACCAATTCCAGGTATAGACATTGGCCTGACATAAACCCCATCTACCTTTCAATGATTGGTTGGTAAGGATGCCATGCGGGACCCCTACTTAGACGACATTGCTGTCTATAGTTCCAGCTGGGAGGAACAACTGCATCACCTCCACAAGGTGTTGTAATCCCTGCAACAGGCAGGACTGGCCATCAAGGAAAGTAAGGACCATAACGGGCTGGGTTCCTTTGTGTGCCTGGGACACCTGGTAGGTGAGGGCAAGGTGCAGTCTCTTCAGGCCAAGGTTAAGAGTATCATGGCCTGGCAACCACCAAAAAACCTATATAGTGGCGAGAGCCTTCTTAGACTTCACAGGCTACTATAGAAGATTTGTTAAGGGTTATGGCACCATTGTTGCCCCCTTAACTGAGCTTACTTGCAAGAACCCACCCAGATTGGAGATCTGGACAAAGGCTTGTGAGAAAGCCTTTGATTCCCTCAAAGAAGCCATGTGTACAGCACCTGTATTCAAGGCACCCAATTCCACCAAGCAATTCATCGTGCAAACAGACGCTTCAGAGCATGGCATAATGGCAGTCTTAGCACAGCTCAATGAGGAGGGCCATGACCAATGATTAGCCTTCGTTAATAGGAGGTTACTCCACAGAAACAGAGGTAGAGTGCCATTAAAAAAAGGTTTTACAGTGGTCTGGGTACTGACAAAGTTGAGGCCATACCTGCTTGGGACTCACTTCCTGGTTCAGTCAGACCACAGACCTGTGAGATTGCTCATGCAGATAAGGGGTGACAATTCCAAACTGTTGAGGTGGTCCATCTTCCTACAGGGAATAGATTTTAGGGTGGAGCACCATCAAGGGACAGACCACACCAATGCTGATGGTCTCTCCACTTTAGAGACGAGAGCTCCCAGGGTGTTCAGTAGCTCTCCTCATTTTCAACTGGGGCAACACGTTTTAGACCTGACAGCCTTAGTGTGGTCTTTCCCAAACATTTTGCCTACCTACACTTTTCTGACCTTGTTTTTGCTGGCTTTAGCACTCATGACATATCTACTTGAAGCACATGTGTCAGATCTGACAGCCTTCGAGTGGTCTTCCCCCCTACGTTTTGCCTAACTTCACCACTTTAATGACCATGTTTTTGCCAGCTTTAGAACGCTGTGCACTTTACCAATGCTAACCGGGTGGTAATGCACATGCAGTTAATTTGACACAGTCCGTTTGATGGAATTCCAATGCGCAAGCCACTTGTTAGGAAAAGGTCACTCACAGGATTCGCAATGCGCAAAGGCAGTACTCTGTTCCCACGCAAAGGGCTGATTACCCTCCACAGCTAGTCTGGTGCCAGGATTGGGAAAAAGGGCTTCTGTGCACTTCAAAGACCCTTCTTTGAAGCACCCCCACTTAAAAGGCACAAAAGGGTATAACCATTGGTACATTGACCTCACCGAATCAAACACTTTTGGACCTACAACTTGACTCTGTCAGAAGAACTGTTGTGCTGCATTAAGGACTGACACTCTGCTGGACTGCTGATCTGAAAGACATGCTTTTTTGCTGTGCTGCACTGCTGCCTGCTGCTCTTTAATCCTGTTGAGGGAGAGCTGGACTTGCAACCCATGAGATCTTGCAACTTGACTTTCAACCCAAGAGGCTGGTTGACTTGCCTTCTGTTGCTTGAGACCCTGGTCTATCAAAGTCTTTAACACTGCTCCTGTGCCTGGTTCACTAGACATGAGAAATCAACACATCTCCAGTCTGTGTGTAGCAGAACAAGCACATCAACCTTGTTGCGGGAGAAGAAACTGTGCACCACTCTCAGAACCAACGCATCGCCTTGAGAGTTGGACTTATCGGAACTGCACATCAATGCCATAGAAGTGTGGAGAGATTGACGCGTTCCCTCGACTGCGTGGAGAAACCCAGCGCATCACTTCGACTGCGGGCTTGACATCAATGCAACGCTCGTCTGCACCCAACATTTTGCTGTTCATACCAGGATCAAGGCACTTTTTTCACACGGCCTGCATGGCTTCTATCCGCAACCTGTGCTCCATTGCGGTTGGTCTGATCTGTTGACTTTGTCCCGGTCCAGCGCAACCAGATAACCCCCATTGGCGCATATTGCCTCTAAGTGCTAGAACTCTTTTGATTCTTTAAAAACTCATATCTCGACTTTTACTTATTGGATTCTTGTCATTTTGGTCTTGATTTATTTATAAAATTATAGCCTGCTTTTATTAAACAGTGTGGAGTCATTTTTTGTGGTGTTTTCATTGTGTTAGTGTGTGTGTGTGTGTGTGTGCGTACGTGCACACATGCGTGCGTGCGTGTGTGTGTGTGTGTGTGTGTGTGTGCGGGGTGTGTGTGTGTGTGGCACAGCTGCTTTACGCATTGCCTCTTTAGAAAACCCTAACTGCTCTGTGCCAATCTACCAGAGAGTGAGCACAGGTTATGTTTTAGTGTGTATCTGACTTACCCGGACTAGGATGGTGGTTCCTGCTTGAAAAGGATGTATACCTCTGGCAACCAGAAACTCAATTTCTAACACTAAGTAACAAGTAATTTTATGCTTTTAAGAGCTATGTTCCAGTTTATTCTTTATACATTCACACCTCGAGTTCAAAGTATTGGATTTTTGTCATTTTGGTCTTGTTTTGTCAATTACTGACCTGATGTGGACTCTTTTGTGTGGTGTTTTCACAGTTTTACTGTTTAGAGGCAATGTGTAAAGTATTTGTGCAACACTTCAAAGTTAAGCCTGACTGCTCTGTGCCAAGCTACCAGAGGGTGAGTACAGGTTAATATAGGTTTTGCCTGCCTCTTAGGCTGATATGGATTGTGATTACTGCTTGACTAGGGCTCATACCCCAGTCAACCTACAACCCAGTTTCTAACAACATGTAAAAGTTTTGCATCCTTTAAAGGCAGCAAACAGGAAGCTAGGCTAAATATTGTGTATTGCCTGTTAAGTTGCTGAACAACCCTGCTTTTATCCTACAAGACTTATATCTCTGCTTGTATTGTGAGTGTAGTGCCTGCTTCAAACTGGATTTTAGTGTTAGATGTGGAAGGACACTGGTGATTTTCCTATGACACTCCCACGCACATTTTAAACCCTTAACCTCTTCACTGCGGCGCAAATTCCGCCGCAGTGCTGGACATTCCAATCGCGGTCGTGGTCATGACGTCTCCCGGCCGTCGTCCGCACACGCCCATTGTGACTCATGACGGCTGGGAGACGTCATGAGCATGGAAGAGGTTAACCCACAGGTTTATTGTGGCCAAAGACTTGCCATCTGGAAATTGCACTGGACTATGGAATAATGGGCTAGTTTGCAGTAAGGCATACAGAAACTACAGAAAACATAGGGTTGCCATTAGGAACTTCTACTCTATTGGTTAGAGAGTACCCAGATTTATCTACCGAATAACTGGTGCCAAGCATAAATGTTGCACTCTTAGGCACCATCATCAAAACACTGTTGGACTTGCCCAAAGATACCATGTGGACTAAACGTGCTGCACTTGGCATGTGTGACCTGTAAAAATGACCTGAGGAGGTTGGACCCTCTTCCACCTGAAATCCAAGGACAGAAAGACCGCCAAGGATCACAAGGCTCACCCCCTCGCTGGCTCCGGGAACATGCAAAAGCTCAAGAGGACATTCCTGTGAAGAATCCCAGCAGACCTGTGGCAATTGGACCTGGACTGGACTTTGTTGTTGCCCTCTGCCTGATACCACCAAAGTTTCTATGTGCTCTCCCTGAGGTCCCGGGGGTCTTTGAACTGTACTCCTGTAGTTGTCTGGACACCAAAAGAAGTTTGGGACTTTTTCTAAATTCTTTGCTCTAGTACTTCAAGAGGACCAACCACAAAATATATCTGACCAGCAATTACACTTCATCGGATTGGGATTTTAGATTTGTTCCATGCAAAGAAGAGTTTTTCCTCAGAAAAATAACAAAATTCCTTTTTCAGATTGGGAATTTTCAAAACATCTCCACTTCCAGGCCTTGACTGGGCCAGTCTACTTGTTGCATCCAACCAGGGCCCCATTGTGGTCATCCTCAAATCCCTCCTAGGTCCTGGTCTAATGTGTCTATGCACCACAATTGGTGCTTTGGCTTTCTTTGTACCATTTTCTCTTAAATTGAAAAAAATGTATGTCTCTGGAAGCTTATTGGATTCTTATCATTTAGTTTCATTTTCTTAATTACGTTTTACTCTTTATTTCCATATTGGAGTGGGATTTTTGTGTTTTTCGTTTTTTAACTGTTTTGGTACTACAAAATGATTTACATATTTTCTTTAAGTTATGCCTGTCTGCTCTGTGCCATAACCACATGGGGGTAAGATAAGGTTTAAAATATTTAAACCTTGGACTGGACCTAACAGGACAGTGAATTTATTTCCAGCTCAATTAATACTTCACTTTCTAATCTAACTGGGACCATAGCAAAGAACTTATAGAAATGTATGTACATTCATGGAAGATACCCTATCACTTTTTTGTCCTTCTTCTGACTTGTCTATCACCTGTCCACTACTTGCTAGGTGCAATGGGCGTGTGGTTCCTTTTTAAAACCATGGGTAGTCTGGCTTTACTTCCTATTTCTGAGGCACTTTATTATTATAGTGCCTGGAGTGTGAAATAGTTTTTCTTCCATGGGCGCTATCCACAAATACTTTACATATCCTCAATAAAGGCATTTTACTCATCTCACTCGGGTGTGTTGCTGCTTATTTTCATTCCAGCTGTTCATCAATGACACTGGGAATGATATGCTGGAAAAATATTCCTACCACCAACTATTATTTTGAAACTAAAGCACATATTTTGTAGCACTACCTTTTGAGACGGTGCAGAAAACAGAGCAGCAACATATTTAGTAAGAGTTGCCTGCTGATGATTTTGATATCATTAATGGTGGTCACACTAAATTTGGCTGTTCTGAGTGATGATCAACCTCACGCTATTGCAAAAAGGCAAGCCAGCAAATACTAGCCTAGGATTTATAATGAAGATACACTCTTCATCCCAAAGTCCTATGTGGAGAAAACAACTGAGAGGGCAGATATGAAAGATCTATGCTTTAGAGTAAAGCAAACAGGATACATATAGATATATCAGCAGATATACAGCTTGAATTATTGCTTGCGCCTGCTTTTGTTTGCCATCATGATTTGGGGCCTAGTCTCATCACGCTATTTGAGTAGATCCGGCTTCACACCCAATACTGTTGGTCTTGAGATGGCCCGTCCCAGACAGGTCACCCCATGCATTCTTTAACACATTAACACATTAACAGTCAGATGGTAGAGGTTAGGCCACTGCCCGAAGGTCTACTTTCATAGCAAACTAACTTTTGAGCATGAATGGTCACTGCTGTTTTCTAGAGTCATCCTAAGGTCTATGGGGAACTAAGACAAGACATATTTTAGGGGTCCCTGTATGGAACACATTTGAATTAATTGCCTGATAATTCATGTCCCTGTTGCCTGAGAATGTAAGACAGCAAAGGTTATGTTTTGACTGGGGCCAAAAATATCCTTAAGATGACACTGGGTAGAGAGACGGATTTAGGCGTAGAGGTAAGCTGAGAACATGAGAGAAAAGAATAGACAAATAAAAGAGAGAGACAGTTCACTTTCCCTGGGGGCCCCTGGGAAGGTGCGGACCCTGGACAATTGCCTTCTTTGCCCATATCTTAAAACATTTCTGCTGTTTGCACCTCTTTGCAATGTTTTGAAGCACACAAGTGCCAGCACAAATCGGAACTAAGGATTACTATGAAAAGCTCATACATGCAATTGATAGTCTGCTTAGAAACGTGGGTTTTATATGTTTTTTACAACGACTGTATAACACTTCTTGATATGAAAGTAACTCTGTTTTATATGAGCGCGCTTGAAAGAACAGTTTTCGCCTTTTGTTTCTAGGCTTTTATAAAACTTTATTAAGGCACATGAATAGATATTGTGACTGCCTATAGTTAATGCAAATATCTCTGTTTGACACATTTGAATTGGTAACAATATATCTTTCAAAAATCGTACAACCTAAAATATACTTAATAAAAAAAGTTTGTGTGTGTAATAATTCACAGAACGAGGATCTACAGATAGTGCAGAAAATCCACCAAATGGGTTTAGTTTTTCAATCATAATTGTGGATGGATAGTTTGAAAAACAATGCTGTGTAGGGAGCATTGACAATGTGATGAGTCCCGACAAAATTGTCTTCTTTTGGGCATTCACAAACATTTCTAATGCTCTTTCCTACGCTTATTACACTTTAACCTTCTTCATTGTCTGAGTGATAGCTAGAGTGTTGCGAAACTCCCCCAAACATAGGGGCATATGTACAAGCCCCCATCGCCATAGGAACATCACTTTTTACGACATTCCTGTGGCGATAGGGGATTCGCCTTATATGAAAGGCAGCGCTAAGCCAATTAACGTGGCTTATCACTGCCTGGTAAATAAGGCACCCTTTCACGCTATACTTGAAACTATACATGTGAAAGGGGTGGGCAATGGGTGTTGCGATGGGCATTCCACCGCAACACCCATTGATTTTGATGCTGCCCCATATTTACAAAAGTGGTGTAAATATGGGGCAGCGCCAAAATTAAGAACAGGCAAAACCTGGTCTTACCATGCCGAAATGAGGAGAAATGCTTTATTTCTCCTCGTTTTTTCTGTTTCTATGTGTGCTGCAGTGAGCAATAGATATGAAGGAGTACTTTAATGTACATCTCATAACAGCCTCTCAGCCACTGCAGCTGTGAGAGATCCCCCAACTACAATGTTCCAACTGTCACCAACAATTTTTGGGGGCAATGGGAGTTACCACATGAGGAAAGAAGAAGGGGGGTAAGGGTGAAGGGAAGAGGAAGAAATATAAGGAACAATTACAGTTATAAAAAAGATTACTTAATACAAATTACAACACTTCTCCCTCCCATAATAAAATGAAGAGAAGGTATATTGTCAAGTTACAATAAGGACGCAAAGGAAGTTTGAAAAATGTGCATATATAGATATATAACAAATTGCAGCATACGCATAAAACACAAGGAAATCAACCCCCAGGGAAAAAATATCCCTTAAGACAATCAGCAGGTAACATTATCTTCATACCACACTGGGAGTCTGTGTGACCTGGTGCTGTGACAATTTGCACTCAAATTAGAACTCTCTTGAGCACCCTCATAGTTAGCATAAAGGTTCAACATCTGTGGAGGCTCCACAACAAGGTTAATAATGTTGAAACAAGAATTGTCATGAGATATCTTAGCCATACTTCAAGTTATGCCATCCTCCAGAGTTATCATATTGTTTTTCACATCTATTACTCTCATGGGCTTAGAATATTTGCTGCCACCTTATCTGCTGAAGTCAGGAAGCTTGACAACCACTGTATCCCCCTCCTTCCAATTACCTCTCCTACTGTGTTTCTGATCATATCTCTTTTTGTACTCTTTCTGGTGCCATTTTACATGCCGACCCATCTCCTCTCTACACACCCACCTGAGTTCACCTCCTCCCAACCAATTTGGGTTCATTTTCATATCTGACAGCCTACCTCTGAGGGCCAGAAATGGAGGAATGTTTGTGACTGAATTTGGTGTGGTGTGATATGACCAAAGCATGTTTTTAAGAATCTTATCCATAGGTCCCCCAGACATATGAGCTATCTGAATACATGTTTTAATCATGTAATGTATGCGTTCAACTAGCCCATTAGCTCTAGGGCAATATAAGGCAGTCTTGAAATGATGTATAGACATTTTTCCCAAAAAATCCTGCATCTCATCGGAGGTGAATTGAACCTTATTATCAGTTATGATGGTACTGGGCACACCTTCTATCATGAACGCATCCGTCAAAAAGTCTATCATGGATAGAGTATTGATTTTGTTGACCCAATGGGAATGGTAATCTACAAGTACCAACATAAATTTTCCATCCCACACAAAGGCTTATAGAGGTCCGATAATGTCTAAACCAAGTTTGTCCCAGAGTTTATTGGGAACCTTCAGAGGAGACAAATGGGCAGCCCTTGTGCCTGTCAGCGAATCACAGTAAGAATGCACATAACTTAATAAGCACATGACAGGCAGACATGAGGAAGCTGTGGCTATCAATTTGGTAATCGCACACAAGAATAGGCAAAAGTGTTCAGAAGCTGTGCGCATCAGTGTGTCCGGGAGCTCACAGGGAGCAGAGATAGAGCCAGACAGGCTGTTGTGCAGAACAGAAACGACTAGCAGGGCTAGCGGCGTCACAGAGGCTTCTGACAGAAAACACATCAGGGAAAGGCAATCAGCCGAGTGCTGGTGCATAAAATATTCTTCTCACAGCTTATGAAGAGCAACAGTATGTAAGGCAAATCTCCAAGCTGTGCCTGAGGGAACAAGCCCCGAAATGGCAACTGGGCCCGCCTACACAGACGCCCACAATATGCAGAGAGAGGTCTCTCAACAGCAGTCTGTAGCGATCCACACAGCATGAACTGGGAAGGAAATATAAGTCCAAATTCCCATCAGAGACACTACGCCTACAATTCCAGCAAAGGCACTACTGCTCCCCCTCCACACCTCACCTTCGTCTCATGGCCATGAGACAATAACAGAAAACATGAAGGTAGATGCGAAGAGAAAGTCTCTGGAGAGCGGAGCATGTATCCGTAGGTGGCAACAAGAATCAGGATAAGAGGCTTTAAAAGCTGTCCCCAGCCTGCAATTTGTCACCAGTATTACGAAGTGACAAGCAATAGATTTGAAGTAGTACTTTATTGTACATATAACAGCCTCTCAGTCACAGCAGCTGTGAGAGATCCTCCAACAACAACGTTCCAGCTGTCACCAATAGTTCTTGGGGCAATGGGAGATACCACATAAGGAAAGAGGAAGGGGGTAGGGGCAAAGGGAAAAGGAAGGAAGATAAGGAACAATTGCAGTTATAAAAAATAATACTTAATACAAATTACAACATGTCCCTTCCTGCACATAAACAATCATTAAAAAAATGATGAGTTACAACTTCTATGTGTGCTGCACGAAGCAGCACACATAGAAGTTACAAAACACCATTTCAGATTGTTTATGTGGAGGAAGGGACACCTTCCCGCACATAAACAATCCTTTTCCTCAAAGCACTATGGTGCAAGGGTGCCTGCGTTAGCACTAGGCTGCTAAATTTAGTGGCAGCTGAGGGAGACATGCAAGGCTGCACCGTATTATTGTAAATAAGGTGCAGCCCTGCATATGTAAATGTAAATGTAAAATCCACTTATATAGCGCTACTAACACTCCAAGGAGTATCTTGGCGCTCACCCAACCCAGATGTACGAGATGGGGGGGAGTAGACACAGTTCGCGCAAGACACTACATCATTAAACCATTGCTGTGCAGGCTGCATCGGTCATAGAAAATACCCAAGTTTTTAATGCTTTCCTGTATTGAGTTTCATCCGACAAGGAACGTAAAAAAAGGGGGAGCTTATTCCAGGCCTTAGCACCCAACACAAAGAGGGATTTACCACCTTTGGTTGTTAGTTTGAATTTAGGGATAACCAATAGATTCTGACCCACAGACCTTAGACAGCGTACCGGATTGTATCGTCTAAAGCCCTGACGTAGATATTTAGGGCCTTGATGGTAAAAAGCCCTGAAGGTGATCAAAAGGACCTTGAAAAGAATCCTCTTTACAATTGGGAGCCAGTGAAGCAAATCCAGTGCTGCAGAGGCTGATGATCTACGGGGCCAGCCAAATACTAGGCAGGCCGCTGCATGTTGGACCATTTGTAGTCTGTGGAGTACCGATCTGTTGGCTCCAGCATATAAACTATTACAGTAGTCCAGCCTGGAGGTGATTAAGGCTACTGCAACAGTTTTCCTGGCTGACAACGGCAGGAAATCAAAGAACTTTCTCAAGGCTTTAATTATGTTGAAACATGTGCCAGCTACAGCAACAGCTTGTTGTTTGAAGGACAGCTGATTATCAAACTTGATGCCTAAGTTCCGAGCTGATGTGATGGTATTGGGGGGAACTACTTCATCATCAGGCCAACAACCTTTCGGGTAAAAAACAATTTTTCTTTTCCGAATGGCAGGATTTCCTTTTTACCAGCATTACATTTAAGGTGATTGTCAGTCATCCATTTAAATGTTGCTGCTAGGCTCTCTTTAAGATTTTCTTCGGCGCCAACCCGATCCCTGTCTAGTACTAAGATAAGCTGGGTATCATCAGCATACGAAATAGTACTGATCTGAAAGGAAGCGATCAATTTTATCAGGGGGGCCAAGTACAGATTAAAGAGTATAGGGCTTAAACTCGAACCCTGGGGGACTCCGGAATTTAGGGCCTTAGCTTCAGATTGATACTGGCCCAATACTGTAATTTGGCGTCTGTCCTTAAGAAAATTTCTCAGCCAGGTCAGAGCTATCCCATCCACTCTCGCGGCAGCTAAACGGTCCACTAAGATGTTATGTGAGACCGTATCGAAAGCTGCCGACAGGTCGAGTAGAATTAGGACAGCCTTCTTTCCCTGGTCAATGGCCATATGGAGAGTCTCAGTTGTAAACAGTAGGGCAGACTCGGTAGAGTGTTTTGACCGAAACCCTGACTGATTTGGATGTAAAATATCATTGACTTCCAAAAAGCTCGTAAGTTGGTTATTCACAAATTTTTCAGTCAGCTTGGACATCACCGGAAGCAGGGAGATCGGGCGTAGATTGGAAAGGGTGGTTGGGTCGACAAGTGTCTTTTTTTGGAGCGGCTTGACAGCAGCAAGCTTCCAGTCATTAGGGACATCTGCCGTCGCTAGAGATGAGTTGATGATACCGTTTATGATGGGATTAATAGCTTCTGCTAAAGATTGTAGAGCCAAAGGAGGGCAAGGATCAAAGGGGGATCCCGATTTGCTCGCAAGAATGGCTTTAAAGGAGTCTTCAAGGGAGACAGGGGCGAATGTATCCAAACAAGTTGGAGGTTTCACCCTCTCCACTCCTTCAACATCTTCTAGGATGGAAGAAACTGGGGGAAAGGTTCTCACAATTTTAAGAATTTTATTCTCAAAATAGTCTGAGATTTCATTACAGAGACTTTGAGATGGCGGAATCTCCTGCAACAAGACAGAAGGATTCATAAAGTCCTTGACTATTTTGAAGATTTCTTTTTGCTCTTGAGCTGCCATGTCAATGGCCTGAAGATAGTAAGCTTTTTTGGCTGATTTTATATCTGCATGATACTTTCTTCTAGCCTGCTTATAAGTGTCACGGGCAATGGTCTCATAATGCCTGCGCCACCGACGTTCCAGTATTCTTAGTTTTCCCATTTCTACTCTCAAGGCAGATGTAAACCAGGGAGCCTTTCTTTTAATTTTAGTAGGATTTTTAATGCTGGTAGGACCTAGTTGATGGCCTATCATAGTTATCCAATCACGCAACTTTTGGTTATCTGCGGAGGTATTGCCTGTTGGCACCGGGATACAAGTTCCAAGAGCATCCAACATATCAGGTCTGCTGGATAATTGTTTCCAGTTAGGTTTGCAGATCAGATTAGAGGTAGTGGTATTATTTATAGTGATACCCAACATTTTATGAGTTAATGAAATATGAAACGGGATGAAGAAATGGTCAGACCAGATTTGAGGACAGGGAGGTTTAACTATCAGCCTGGTGGAATTAGAGCAGATACAATCTAATAAATGGCCTCCCAGGTGTGTGTGTTGATGGGTCAGAAGAGTGAGTCCTAGTATGTTAATGGTATCCATAAAGCAGTCGACTCCTGGAGCCATTGGAGAGTCAAGATGCAGATTTAGATCACCCAGTATAGTAAAGTTCGAGAATCTGAGCACCAAGTCACTGAGTGCTTCTCCCACAGTTTCCAAGAACTCCTTCATGGGGCCTGGAGGGCGATAAATAAGTGCACCTGAGAATGTAAATGAATCATGTAGTCCCAGAGAAAAAGCTAATGCTTCTGCTCCCTTGATATCAACAAGTTCATGGGAGGAGCATTTTAATGAGCTACGATACATGATAGCAAGGCCTCCTCCCCGTTGTTCCATTCTGTCCAAACACTGGATAGAGAAATTACCCGGGAGAGCTATAGCTAGATCAGGATTGCACAAAGGCTTAAGCCATGTCTCAGTGATCAGAAGCCAGTCGAGGTCATTGTCAAGGATAAGCTCATGTATATTCTGAGCATTTTTACAAAGTGAACGGGCATTGATAAGGCCACCTCGCAATACCGAAGAAATAGGTGATGTCTTGATGGTAGACTCGGGCAATGGCACGACAGTATGTTGTTTACACAAGACAGGAACAGGGTGAATAGCAGAGTGTGCAGCCTTATGACAGTCTGAGAGAGGAGCAGTACATAGTGGCACAATGGCAGATGGCATACCTGCAGTAAACTGAAATGGATGGAACCCGATGCAGAGTCTCCCGCCTCCGTAGCGCTGACGGGCGCAGGCGGGCAAGACTCTGGCCCGACTCAGGCACGAGTCAGGCGCTACCGCTGCGCGTCACCGCTGCGCAGTCCAATACGAGGCTTAAATAGTGACTCCCCTCACCTCCGCCTGAGCACTAGAGTGCTCAGCGCGATGGCGCCACGAGGGTTCTCCAAGATGGCGTCGAGCACGAGTAAATCAACCGATTCTGCCCGCTAAAAAAGCGGTGAGTTCCCAATTTAAATGCGAGTGTGTGGGCAATAGGTACGATTTAAAAACAGGGGAGAATGTGAACAATTAACTAACCAAAATACCAAAATGGGATATAGATTTAAAAACACACAGGTAAATTCCTAATCACGCTCGCTTAAGCGCAGGCTAAGTACAAGCGCCGCGGTTCAATGAGTCCAGCTTTCCCTCGGCCACGCTGACCAATACTCGCCTTAAGTAGGGACTCCCCTCACCTCCGCCTGAGCACTAGAGCGCTCAGCGCGATGGCACCACGAGGGTTCTCCAAGATGGCGTCGAGCACGAGTAAATCAACCGATTCTGCCCGCTAAAAAAGCGGTAAGTTCACAATTTAAATGCGAGTGTGTGGGCAATAGGTACGATTTAAAAACAGGGGAGAATGTGAACAATTAACTAACCAAATTACCAAAATGGGATATAGATTTAAAAACACACAGGTAAATTCCTAATCACGCTTGCTTAAGCGCAGGCTAAGTACAAGCGCCCGGTTCAATGAGTCCAGCTTTCCCTCGGCCACGCTGACCAATACTCGCCTTAAGTAGGGACTCCCCTCACCTCCGCCTGAGCACTAGAGCGCTCAGCGCGATGGCGCCACGAGGGTTCTCCAAGATGGCGTCGAGCACGAGTAAATCAACCGATTCTGCCCGCTAAAAAAGCGGTGAGTTCACAATTTAAATGCGAGTGTGTGGGCAATAGGTACGATTTAAAAACAGGGGAGAATGTGAACAATTAACTAACCAAAATACCAAAATAGGATATAGATTTAAAAACACACAGGTAAATTCCTAATCACGCTCGCTTAAGCGCAGGCTAAGTACAAGCGCCCGGTTCAATGAGTCAAGCTTTCCCTCGGCCACGCTGACCAATACTCGCCTTAAGTAGGGACTCCCTTCACCTCCGCCTGAGCACTAGAGCGCTCAGCGCGATGGCGCCACGAGGGTTCTCCAAGATGGCGTCGAGCACGAGTAAATCAACCGATTCTGCCCGCTAAAAAAGCGGTGAGTTCACAATTTAAATGTGAGTGTGTGGGCAATAGGTACGATTTAAAAACAGGGGAGAATGTGAACAATTAACTAACCAAAATACCAAAATGGGATATAGATTTAAAAACACACAGGTAAATTCCTAATCACGCTCGCTTAAGCGCAGGCTAAGTACAAGCGCCGCGGTCAATGAGTCCAGCTTTCCCTCGGCCACGCTGACCAATACTCGCCTTAAGTAGGGACTCCCCTCACCTCCGCCTGAGCACTAGAGCGCTCAGCGCGATGGTGCCACGAGGGTTCTCCAAGATGGCGTCGAGCACGAGTAAATCAACCGATTCTGCCCGCTAAAAAAGCGGTGAGTTCACAATTTAAATGCGAGTGTGTGGGCAATAGGTACGATTTAAAAACAGGGGAGAATGTGAACAATTAACTAACCAAAATACCAAAATGGGATATAGATTTAAAAACACACAGGTAAATTCCTAATCACGCTCGCTTAAGCGCAGGCTAAGTACAAGCGCCGCGGTTCAATGAGTCCAGCTTTCCCTCGGCCACGCTGACCAATACTCGCCTTAAGTACAGACTCCCCTCACCTCCGCCTGAGCACTAGAGCGCTCAGCGCGATGGTGCCACGAGGGTTCTCCAAGATGGCGTCGAGCACGTGTAAATCAACCGATTCTGCCCGCTAAAAAAGCGGTGAGTTCACAATTTAAATGCGAGTGTGTGGGCAATAGGTACGATTTAAAAACAGGGGAGAATGTGAACAATTAACTAACCAAATTACCAAAATGGGATATAGATTTAAAAACACACAGGTAAATTCCTAATCACGCTCGCTTAAGCGCAGGCTAAGTACAAGCGCCGCGGTCAATGAGTCCAGCTTTCCCGAAATATCAGAAGTGGCAGAGTGCGGCATTAAGCCAACAAGGCTAATGCCTTGCTCCATCACTTATTTTGTAAATATGTCCCATATAATTTTAAACAGGTTTAGGGAAAGAGATTTAGCAATATTGAAAATATTTTCAATGTGATGAAAATAGAAGAAGTACATGGATGTACATTTGTGCTGATGACTGTAGAGAGGAATGTTTGCTCTCTTG
Source organism: Triturus cristatus (assembly GCF_964204655.1). NCBI lineage: Eukaryota > Metazoa > Chordata > Amphibia > Caudata > Salamandridae > Triturus > Triturus cristatus. The sequence goes on from NC_140591.1 coordinate 538,711,125, forward strand.
ACTGTTGTCAATCCTATGTGTAAGAAATCAGTTTATTTGTTGGGGGTGTGCCCTACTCAGGCAACAACCACAATACTTGTCAGGGTGAACCACAAAACTCCCTAAATTAATCCCTCTCGTAGCTTGGCACAACAGCAGTCAGGCTTAACATAAAGGCAAAGTGTAAGGTATTTATGCAGAACCTAAATTGTAATCAAGCAAAAACACAACACAAGAAAAATCCAAAACCAATTTAGGAAAATAGGGCAAATCTTCATAAATAAAATAATACCACATGCACAAAAATCTAATAAGTAGAAACAGAGAAATTCAATTTTAAGGCTTTATGTTGATATAGCACCCTAAAAGCACAAAGCGCTACTCGTATTCATCTGATTGCAGTAGACCCGGGCAAAGTAACAAATTCAGACAGACCACAATCGAGCACAGGCCGGATACAGGGACCTGATTATTCCCACTGCAAAAGATTTCTTCTCAAAGTCTGGCATGAAGAACTCTGTTTGCAGTGGAGGAGGCCTCCAAAAAACAGGAAGCATGTCATTGAAGGTTATCACTGTAGCACAAAGAGCAGGCGGGCAGTGCGGGCCAGTGGTGTAGCTAGAGATTTTGCCACCCGGGGAGAGCCTTGAATTTGTGGCCTTGTGAGGCAGGCAGGTAAGAGTGCGGGTGGAGAAGAGGTGACAGATGACGATGAGTGGGGGAGGCGACAGATGACAACGAGGGATAATAAACACCCCCCTGCCACCCATAGCTAAGCCTCTGGCAATGACAGCACAGGCTGTTGTTGCTCTAGTTCAAACCTCGAAAAGCCGGTCCAGCAATGCAGGCTGCTGTTGCTGAAGCTTCGTATTGGCAGTTACCGCGGGCTGTTGTTGCTGAAGTGTGGAGTGCAGTTCATGTGTTGCCAGCTGTAGCTGGGTCATGAAGAGTCGAGTTCACTGGAACTTCACATTGGTGGTCTTCGAGGGCTAGCAGTGTGGCAAACAGCCCAAAACGTCAGGATTTCACCTTTCTTCACAGAAGGAACACAATTGATACTAGCTGCGGGTGTAGGACCTGGGGAAGCACCTTCTGGGGATCAAGGACTCACTCCAGCAGGGATCAGCAGGGCTATGGCAGGGCCAGTTGCAGGTCCAGGCAGGTCCAATGTAGCTGTTCAGCTGCAGGGAGGCCTCTGTAGCTCAGACAGGAGTTCAGCCATCCTACTCTCGGAGTCACGCAGGTTAGCCTGGGTTGAAAGCAGCAGGTCCAGCCTACCCTCTTAGAGAGCAAGGCAGTCCTCAAGCAGCAGGGGAACCCTCTGGCGGACAAGGAAGGCATTTTTCTGTAATATCCACAGGTCCAGGAGTGTACTGATGAGTGGCTCTGGAGGCCCAAAACCTGGTAACAGCATTTGAAGTGGGGAATTGCTTATACTGCCCGCCAGGTTCCAGAAAGTTCTTCTCTTACCCTGTCAGGGCTTTAAGAAGTCTAGGGTGACAAAAGTCTAGTGTCAGGTTCCTTTGTGTGTACTGGACTAAAGCCTTTTCAAGTGTAAGTGAGGGAAGGTACAGCTTTGCCACTAGCCATCCTGGCAGAATGGCACATCCGGCCGATAACTAGTCAGTACCCTTTTGTGTTACCGCTAGAAGGAATATGCAACCCCCAGCAGCAGAACTATTCACAGTCATGTGACCCACAAAGTGACATTTTCAGACTTTTGACTTAAAATCAGACATTACAATTGAAGAGGATTTTAAATAACAATTTTGTTTTAGTGTAAACATCATATATCTATATGCTCCCAATCAAACACTATCACTTATTAAATGTGCTAGCCAATAGGAGAGATAGGTCTCACAGTAGTAATGACTTTATTAGTTTTTCACTACCAATACATACAAAATTTAAACCCACCTTTCCTACATTTTAAATACAATGCACCCTGCCCTATGAGCCCTTAGGGCCTACCTTTGGGTGACCTATATAAGTGAAAAGAAAGGTTTGGGTCTAACTAAAGAGTTATCTTGCCAGGTTGACATGGAAGTTTAAAGCTGCACTACAGGCTGAAGTGGCAGGCCTGAGAATGGATGGCGCAATGAGTACCTCAGGCCCAGTAGTAGCATTCAATTTACATGTCTTGGGTAACATATACTAGGGACCTACAAGTTAATCAAATATGCCTATCAGGTATAGGCCAGTTTTAACTCATTTTATTGAGAGAGCACAAGCACTTTGGCACTGATTAGCAGTGGTAAAGTGAATTGGATCCTAAAGCCAATAAAAATAAATTTAGCAGCACAGGAGTGGAGTAGGCAAACATTTTTGGGGTGACTCGGCAGAGAGGGCCAGGCCCAAAACTATGATTATGACAGGCAGACATTTTTCAGAGAGACTAACATGGCACTTTATAGTTGTGCGATGTGCTGTGCCTGCACATAGGTGCAGAGCTTAGCTGTATATCCCTTTTTTCACAAAACACACACTATACTAGCTTGGTAACAATATGAGTTTGAAAATGAGATGCAGACTCCGAACAAAGAGCAGTGAATATTTCCCAGTGACTCTGAGCTGGGAAGTTTCCAGATAAACCGTTCACAGTTATAGAATTATTCAGAGCTATTAAGGAAAATGTGTTGTATGCAAAGTAGCCCTGTGGGTAACACTACCTGTTGCAGGGATCTCCACATAAAATATAGGGCATAAACTACCATCAGGCAAACTAGGTAAGTGAATTATGCACCCGCTGACAAGATATGATGTAACAGGCAAGGAATATTTTATGATCCTTGAGAGGATTAACAGAATATGTTCTTATTTGTGATCAACACAATGGGTTTAGTTGGGTAGTGACAAATACCTAATATTAAGTGTTGAAAGGATTTGCTTTGTATTGCGTGTGTTATAAGTATGCATTTGTGCAATTATACATAGAGATTGACATATTCACATTCTTACAAAGACATTATCCTCTTTTACTACATGCACACAGAGCTTGAGTCGATTATGAAAGGGACAAAAACAATCCTCCAATGCAGCACACATCGAAAGAGGAAAGAATTAAGAGAAATATAGATAATTCTCCTTTTTATGCCTCACCTGGAGAGTTGTAGCATTTTCACTCCTTATGAGGTCTACCAGTGATGGTAAATCTTGGAATGTGGAAAAATCTATGGGTGGATGCATGGTAATGCCTCCCTAGTGTAGAGTAATGCAATGCAGTGATTTGTGCTGCTTTGCGTTACTCTAGATTTATCAAGCCATGCAGGGCCATGCAAGGTGGCTTTTTGGGGATTGATAAATCTGACTTAGCAGTTTCATCGCCCTTATGCCCCTTTGCATGGTGCAAGGGTGACACAACTCAATGATAATTCTGTTGCCCCGGTGTCAGTGCACAGCATCGGAGGCAGTCAGGGCATTTCACAGGGGCTGGCACAGACACTGGTGCCTGCTCCATGGAGAGGGGAGCCCCAGGGAGAGGATGTGGTGGAATGGTCAGAGCTGCCAACCTTAGAGCTGGTAAATCAGGTTTAAGTTTTGGCATTAGCTCAATATCCTGTGATTCTGATTGATCACCCCATGCTTACAAAAAATGATTGTATCCTTGTGTAATGTAACTGGTACCCTTGTAAAGCACTCAACACCTTTGGGTTGAGTTTGTGCTAAACAAAACTACAAAAGAAATAAAGAATCGCTGACAGAACTGCCATCCAGCTGGTTCCCACTTTTCTAAAGCATTGGAATGCCCTATTACTTACCAGTAATCTTCATTACTCCTGGTCCTATTGTCTTCGTCCAGTTCATTACTAAGTAAGATATAACTAGATCGCAGACAGAAAAAAGAACAAAAGGAATACATGAACCCCTACCCCACCCCTTCCCAACAGGAGTACTTAAGATGCACTTACCCAGCATTCATTCTGAACTACTAAGCCCCCACATATGAAGGCCTGCTATCCAGATGGGAGGGTGGGGAGTAATGAATGGAACGAGGACAACAGGACCAGGTGAAATGAAAATTACCGGCAGGTGATAGGGCATAACCTCCAGGTGCCTCTTGTTCTCATCCCATTCATTTTTAAGTGAGAATACCCAAGCCAAGTACCTGGCATTCATATAAAAAGAAATAACAAAAGGACACAACACAATAGAACAGCACCCAAAAGTCATTTATTAACACAAGTAAACAAAATAAATCACAGCCTGCAACACTCCCAATCCAAAATATGTATCCTCACACACCAGATTCCAGAGCTGATAATGGCAGGCAGATGTATTACAGGAGGCCCAAGTAGCAGCCCTGCAAATTCAGCCCTGGAAGCCACCACCCCATACTGAAGCGACTCTGAACCCCTGCTGGAGTAGTAGACCCAGGTACAGAGTAAGCCAGCCTAATCAACTGATTTATCTGCTGACCAATGGACAATGAGGAAGGAGGAACTCCCAAAAGAAACTAACAAGAAGTCAGTCTTCCAGAATGAACGTGTGTGAGCCAAATAAACCAGTAAGGGTTGTTTTCAGTCCAACAATGACCACTGATGATCATCAGCAGACTCTGGATTAGCCACCAAAGCAGACAGAACCACCTCCTGAGACCTGTTGAATTGAGATACCACCTTAGGCTCAAAAGGAGAATTCAAACACAGCACAACCCCCTCCTGTGAAAAAGACAAATAGGGCTTCTGAGCCATCAGAGCCCCCAATTCACCAAGGTGCCTGGCCAAAGTGGTGGCTACCTAAAAAACAACTTGAACCTACAACACCAGAAGTAAGTCCCAAAACAGAAACATAGGTTTCACCAAAGGAGGAGAAAGATAAAACCCTCTTAGTAATCGCAACACCAAGTCATCAACATCTGCCAGTTTCCCCCATGGGCACCTAAATGCCTTGCTAGCAGCCCACCACCAACAGTTTCTCAAAACCAGCCCACAGAAACTGCAAAACATTCCTCAGGGAACACTTTAGGGGAGACAACTGAAGAGACCTACACTAACATTGGACATTCCCCCCTGTGGCTCGGATAGAACTTGAGAGCAGGAGGCCTACGCGACTGCTGCAATGCTACCACTAAGGGCTCAGGAAGCCCCTTGCACTGCAATCCCCTCCTTTTCACGTTCTACTCTCTGTCTGGATCCCTGCTTATCCAGCAAGATTTTATCTTGGAACTCCAATCCTTTTGGTTGAGTGCACCCTGGTGGTACCACCCTACCAAGGTGTGGATAGGCCCCAATGATAAGGCCTGTCATGATAAAGTGAGTGAGGCATCTATTTCAATATGTTTTGACCCTTAGGCGTACCTAGGAAGTAGCATTCCAGGATCCTTCCACTCCATCTTCTGATTCTTTTGGATGCATGTATGCCCTGGAACATGAATAGTGGCAGAAGTCTGAAACTCACACAGAAGCGAACCAGTAGAAGAGTCTGGGACCTCATCATCCGGAAATCCCATGTTGACTTTAATATGTTTAATCAAATAATGCATCATGTCCCAAGCAATATACTTGTACTCATTAGGGTTAAGACCCTCCTCTGACTCGGCGGAATGTGAGGACTCGACAGGGAAAGATTCCTCAGGTTTACTGCTTTCACCCATCTCCGGCAACATTTCCCGTAACAATAGCTCACACCTGGCATCCTCACCCTCCCAGCGGTGGTTTGATGGAGGAGAGGAATTTGAAGAGGCTGAAGAAGAAGAGGAAGACCCCGGCACATGCCTCCTAATCCTTGAGTGTTTTCCATGGTCACCACTGTAACTCAATCCAATGCAATAGACCACACATCTCCATAGGAAATGCAGTCAACACAAACTGCTATGCGGCACTCACCCCTGACCAGTGTATGTAGGCGTCTTCAACCCCCATCAATCCGGAAAATGGCGACCATGGAATGCACAGGCATGCACTCAGCCAGCTGGACCACCTGTGCTGCACCACATGTCCAAAATAGATTAGTCAGGCTACCCAGAAAGGGCTCACCCAACCTTGCACTCTCTATGCCCTGCCATGCATCAAAGCCTAGATGCGTGCCTCCCTGCCAGCCCGGCAGCCAGGGAGACATGCACCACTAGGACCCGACATGGCCAGGGAGTCTGGCCTTCACAGATGAACCCTGACTTTGCTTCTACACGTCTGCTTGCAAGACGTGCTCACTGTCCGCCACGACGATGGTCCAGTTCAGCCTCAGCCACCATTCCAGCCCCGCAGGAGCAGCCCTATTCTTCATCCCATTCTGCCGGCTGACAAAAAAAAAAAAGAACAGAAGGAATGCTGGTTATCTACGAGTTGAGTACTCCGGGTTGGAAGGGGTGCGGTAGGTGGTTCCAGTATTCCTTTTGTTCTTTTTCTGTCCGCGAGATAGTTATGTCTCACTTAGTAATAAATAGAACGAGGACAGGAGGGACCTGGGGTTAAGTAGTACGTATGAAGTGAGCAGTGACATTTCGTGAAAAAACTGGTGCAAAACTCTGTCACAGCATGTTCATAAGAGATTGGTCATGCCTTTGGTATAAGTGTGTTTCTACTACTTTATGTGAATCAACCCGTTAGATCTTAAACCCAAATGCTTCTACCAAAGGCTTTCTCTAACAGAAACAAATGCTGGACTAATTTATAACGAAATGAGATACCTGTGAGTCATGCAGTTTGACACACTGAAGAAGTCGTACAGAAAGATGAAGGAATAGGAACGGTTTAGAGGCGGTGACATTAAATCACGTAGCAACATCCTACGGTTTTTTGAGGAATGTGCTTACTCGTGCTGACATTTTGATTAGCAAACTGAAAATTGCAGGTCTCTGCAGCAGAATTTCCAAGAAGTGTACAACTTTAATAAAACATACAGTTTTCATCCCCTCGATCAAGAATTTATTCCACGTGGAATCCGATTTTGTCGTTTTTGCTGTAGAGTTAAACCAGGGACTAGCTTAAGCTGGTGGCTTAGAGTTTTGTCAGCCCACTAAAGATTGCCATTATGGCTTTGCTTCAAAAATCCTGTTTTCAAGTCAGCTGCGTTCGTACAAGTAAATTCATAAAGTCTATCCCTAGTTCTTCCTAGAAGTGCTGACGTTAGGCAGGTTCGAAGACAACATAATGTTGCAGTTTGAGAAATGCTAATAGGCAAAGAACAGCTATTAGAACAGACTGTGTTTCTGCTTCACCCTGCAGGTAAAGAGAGAAAAAACTGATTTTCCATTTGAAAAGTCATTGTTTTTGATGGTTGGCAATGCGTGTTGTTCATTAATGTAAATTGTACAATTTTTAAATGCTAGAGCCCCAGGAGAGGTTAGGTGAATGCTACTAAATTACACGCAGTTTCTTAGCCAGCTGCTCCTACGTTTTTGTTTTAAAACAAATAGTTACACTGGTCTCTTCCAGTCAAATCATTTAACATGTAATAGTGGTATCACAATAAAAGCAACATGAAATAAATGGCTTCTGTTGGTTACTAATGTGTGTGTATGTGCATGATGACGACAGAAGGGCAGCTGGCTTCAAATATTCCCTCTCTAACCTCCAAACATTACCACTCCCTTGGCACTCTATCTTGCACAAGCGCAAAGAGGAGGCCCCCTACAGTTCCAAATTAAGGTTCCTTAAAGTAGGGAAAAAGTCAACAAATGTACAGATTTAAGGCAACCAAAATTTAGACCATAATTAATGTTCTTACATATATAATAATTGTCAGAAAGAACCAAAGAACAACGATACATTTATAAAAAATACAAAAATTTGCATTTATGAAATTTATAGACAATGGAAAAGATTAAAAATCATTCATTCACTTTTATATCCATCAAACGGACTCACAACCATACAAAAAATGAATTTAAAACATTGTTGAAATGGTAACACATTGTCAATGAGTGGTAAGTCAACACAATATATAAAGAGTACTGTCTATCTTTCACGCCTTAACTGACATTAGTTCCGATCCAGCCTGCAATGATTTTTGGAACCCTAGGGAAAATGACAGTTTGCCATCTGGACTCTCTTCTGGCAACAAGGCAATTGTTTGCGCAATTTTCTGCGATGGAGTGCCCAGCTGGTCTTGTGTGGTGGTGTACTAAAACACCTGAACACAGCGGTCATGCTGTACCACTGGCTGTGGTCAGATGCACAGCTATCACAACATGCATCATACTGCACCCAGGGGCTAAGGTCAGCAGGCAGCCGATGACATATTACATAGACCTGAGAGGAGTTGGATGCATGGCTAGGTGAGTTGTAAATAACATCCTGAGGGTAGAGATTTCACTTGAATGAGTGGGGGTTCCATAGATGTGAGGCCTTAAGAAGCAAATCTTATATTTCTCTGGGTAATGTTTAAGGCACATGAGGTTGAAAGCAGGTGCATTTTAGTTGTGAGGGGCTGAGAGCACAATCCAAGTCGAACAATAAACTCCATCAGGTAGCACCTAGATAGGAAAAGAATGGGAAGAACTTTGTGGTGGAAGTGGGAGCAACTGCGGTTTCCAATTCCACCTGGGTCTAGGTGCACCAATGACTTTGTAGTGGTCTCCTGTGCTCCATTGACTAGTATTCTTATGTTGCTTCTCACTGCCTTCCTTAAACCTATTTCTCATGATTCCATGGCATGACTTCTCATCCCTTATATTTCTCATGTGAAGATGAGTTATATGAGCAGATTTGTGATTTGTTGGTTCTGACACACACCTAAAACTATTGTACAAAATCCATTAACACACAATGTAGTGCTAAATATTCAAAACAATTTCTCAGAAAAAAATGCAATAATAGGATGTTGGGACAGGAATAAGTCAGGCAAGGGTGTCAAAAAATGTCAAGTATTGCAATTAAAACAGTTCTAGAGGGTTGTATGTTCGAGCCATACATTTATTTACCACGCATTCCTTAACAAAGCGGTCTGAATCACAAAAACGTCAAAGCTGAAAGAGTGGGGTATCAGATACCCCCACTAATCAGACCCCCGCCTATCAGCCTTATAAAGAGAGTCACCTCGCGAGTACCGCTATATCCAATCTTCATCTCCAGAATGGGCCAGAACAAACACTCTCAAAAGGGGGGGGCAGCACCAAAGGAACAAAGGTTTTCCCATCTATCATGAAAGCACCCATTCAACAGGCCCCAGAAGAGGCAAGCCCCGACCCTGGGCACCTGAAGCTCAAACAGCCAACAAGGCTGAAGGTGGACGCGTGTACTCAGTCTTCTCCCCCAAAACACCAGGGGAACATATCCTCAGTCTGGAATGTGTAGACCCCACCTATTCTAGTGCATTACCAGCCTGGCCCCATCAGCAACCCAACATCGATGAAAAGCGTGCCAACAGCCCAACAGGCCTTTCATTAACAGGTCAACCAGGGCCTAGTTCTCCCAATCCACAGCAAACAACCAGGCAGGAGCCAGAATTTCAATCCGCCTCAGTAGCAGCTAATAGTATGTACAAAGTAATGCTATCCCAGAGGTATTTTGCCAGAGGGCCATACAACACTCTGAACAGGAGCAATATGCTGTGCCTATTGAAACAGATACCATATTTGGCCCACATCCAATCAGAGAGCATTGAGTGGGTACGATTTCAGAACTTCTGAGAGGACACGCACAGCAAATCTACCCTGGTGGGGTTCTGACAACAGCACTTTTAAACAGCAGTTCTCAAGGAAGCACTACAGTTCGCAGAATGGGATATAGACATCCAGCCCTCATGCCTAGAGAAATATCTGCACACCTTCTATTCTCCATTGCAGGGGAAAGAGGCCCAATCCATCCTAGATGGTACCAACAGGACCAAAGCTGGTGGGAGTAGTCACCAAGCTCTGACAAAGATCGCCAAGGACCTCCCAATAATATGCAGCTACAATCTACGAGTCGCACACTTCAGTCCACTTAAGGGGGAACAACAGAGGTTCAGAAGCCCCCTGGATGCCATCACTAACACCTGCCCCAGACAGGCAAATGTAGCACTAAAAATAAGGCAAACCGCCTCCATCAATTAACAATTATTTCTAAGAATATTGCAGGCATCAAGCTACTTTTTGGGGAAAAAGCCGCTTTGGATTACCTTCAGAAAGGGGACATACTATACCTCAAGGAGACATGGGCCACGGCAACAACAACGCTGGCTGGATACTACAAGATCCACAACGCTGGCATGAAAAACAACATGTTTGGCCAGCCATCTGGCAGCCTTTCCATTTTCACTAATATATGTGGAAAGAAGTGGCCACTGCAATTCTCATTAAGTCTAATTCACTTCAAGCTGTGTACATCAAAGGCATGAAGTTAAACTCACTAACTCTGTGCCTACTGCTACTCAACTACTACATCAACCCAGCACATCTGCAGAAGAAAAAGGCCTTGGACCTTTTAGCAAACACCATAGACGATATGTTGAAAAAGTACAAGTCACACCAGGCAATCATAGAAGGGGGTTTCAACATCAGGGACCTAGGCAATAACTATAACCTGTGAAGGGGTACACCTATGCACATGCACCTGGCTAATAATCACATCTCCTTGCTCCAAAGCATTAAGGAAGCCAGTTCTGCCTCATGGAGTCCCAGACCCACCTTCAGGAACCACTTCACAATTGACTATATCTTTGTCAGTGAAGGGCTGGCCTCCACACCCTTCGCTTTCAAAATTGATGATAGGGACGAAAGCGATCACAGACTCCCATGGGCAACACTGCAGTTAGCTTCTATAAACTCACCAACTATACCTTAGCTGGGGTAACCCACTGGAGAAGAGCGACACAAAGTCCTACACAGAATCAAATGGTTGACTAATCTAGGGGATAAACTCTCGGCGTTGATTGAAGCAAGGAAGTCTGCCTTGCAGTTCAACTAGTTCTATAACTGCAGCTGCCACTGGGAGTGCCTTGTGGGGGATTTTCAGATCAATGGCAATTGCCAAAAGAAAAAACAGCATTGGTTACCATCCACTAAGAGCCCATTACTCAAAAGAAATTATTGCCAGCAAGTGGGTCCTCAACAGGGTTCTAGCCACCAGGAGAAGAGGCTCTAAACAAGGAAATGACCAATCCATCACCCTGCTCAAGGTAGCCCACAAGAAGCACGTATGTCAGCTCCAAAGGAAACTCAAGGAAGAAGCATAGTGCAAAATGTTCTTCACTGTTGCCCACAAGCGCAGACAACATTCCCAGAGGTGTACCTCATAGCAGGTTTATGGAGCAAAGGTGATTCCATCCAGTTCTCACAGTAACCTGAGGAAGGCACTATATCCTGTAAGCATATCGTAGATCCGGTGTCTATTTCTCTAGAAGCCAAATCATCTGAGGGTGGCTCGAAGAATGCATTCATCAGCAATGGAATACGCTAGGGGTGAAACAATACCCATGGGCCTTTAAGGGGTCCATCAGTACCTCAATGTCCAGTGGCGCAACCAATTGTGATCCTGGACTTTCGTTCCAATACGCATTCATAGCTGCATAATAGACAGCAGAATACAAGTTGTATGCAGTAAAGACAAACTGGCCTGAAGGACAATAACCAGTGCTCGTTTAGTTCTCGAAGCCGAGGTGTGCTGAAGTAGTGTACCATGCGCTCATGGCATCGCAGCACATGCAGTGCTGTCTCCATTCTGGGTTGCACTGGGAAGTTCATTGCGGAGCAGAACAATTTTAATCAGGATTCCCAGCACAAGTAGCAAGACAAGTGAGAGCCCTTCAAAAATGCTTCCCAACACAGAGTGTGTGAAACATGATAAAACTCCAAAAATCGTCTCATAGGTTCTAACCAGTCCAGAATTGATACATTTAACACATGACTTAGAGATTTGGCTCTTAAGTGGTTGACAAGTTTTCTATCTTCTTGTTCGCAGGTGGTTAACCTCGGTCCTTATCGTTCTGCTCCAACAGAACTGACCAAGGGAGTACCACAGGGCTCCTGTTTAAGCCCGACTTTGTTTAACATCTATGTGGCTCCCTCGGCCAATCTGTTAAGGAGTTGTGGGTTTACTCCCATCTCCTACGCTGACGATACCCAGTTGCTCTTTCCATTTGAAAAGTTCACTCAATTAGTGCAGGCTACTTTCTCATCAGGAATGAGAAGCATCTCACAATGGATGAGGAGTAACTTTCTTCAGTGCAACGTGGGAAAGATGGAGATCATGCTTTTTGGTGAGGCCCAACTGTTGTGGACCCCTGACTGGTGGCCAACTGATTTGGGTACCACCCCCGTTCCAAAAACCTGTGTCAAAATTCTAGGCGTTCATCTTGAACAGGCTCTCACCATGAAGATGACCTTGACTCAGGCACTTATTCTAAGTCACCTGGATTATTGTAATGGTCTGTTGGTTTCCGCCAACGAGGCTGCCCTCGACAGACTACAGGTTGTCCAGAACACGGCGGCACACCTGATCCTTAATGCCCCCCCCAGGACTGCCTCTCGACCTTTGTTTTATCAGCTCCACTGGCTCCCCATACGAGTGCTAGTGCAGTTCAAGTTCTGTTGTATTATATATAAGGCCTTGTTTAAGTCTGGCCCCACTTACCTTGCTGATAAATTCATCCCTTACACACCTCGGAGGTCTCTCCGTTCAGGATCCAAATCCCTTCTTGTGGTACCTGGAATTAAAAGGACCAGAGAGGGTGGGAAGTCCCTATCCTATCTGGGCCCCCGCTACTGGAATAAGCTCCCTTTACAACTAAGACAGTGTACGGACTATCTCCATTTTTGGAAAAAGCTTAAGACCTCTCTCTTTTGTTTCTGATTCTCAGTAGACAGTTCCCTACACTCTACCCGTCCGAGCGCAGAGATACCCCTTCGGGGGTCGATTCTGGGGCTTTACAAATAAATAAATAAATAAAGCCTAAAACCAATGGGAAGGCAGCATTTAGTACTGAAGCCAATGGACTGAGAGTGGGCGGAGCTTACACGGAACTACCACGTATGCACGCTGCTGCTATAGGCTCGACCTAAAAGTGCACTATTCCCTTCCTATTAAAGATATGGTGAATCAGCTCCCCAAAATGCAGTGGGAAGTTAATGTGGAGTAGTGTCTGTGTCTCAGACAAGGACCTTGCAACCTGGAGATAAAACGTCTCTCTGGCTGAAGTTAGCGATACATTGTTTTGAAAAAGTATGGCTTTCAATTTGCTCACAGAATCAAACTGTATCCTGGAAACATTTATCGAAGGCCATAGTGTTGCCTCCGTAACTGAGCAGGCAGGTGGAAACAGTACTTGTTTGCAAAAAGACACTATGGAATTAACCGTCACTAGATAAGTGATATGCGGTTCCATTACGGAGCAACCTTGATCATTTAGAATTACATAGCTCCCATTCGAGAGCAGCTTGAACACCAGATGATTCACGGCAGCTAGAGAAGCATTCAGATAACAAGTTCACTACTGAAGCTTTGCAAGCCCCATGGAGAGAAATGCATTTGCAAGCTAAGGGCCCGCTTAAAGCATCCTCACAGTCGGAACCACTAAGGAAAATGCCCATGCCCACATTCCTACATCTAAAACTGAACCTTAATTCCCGATACTCATGCACATAACCTTACCATAGTGCTTCATATCTGCCTACCTGTTGGCATTAGATACAATATTGGTATTGGAAAGTAGTGACCGGTAGGGTGATGTAACCATGGATTATCCAGTCTGTGAATGGGTCTCAGCCACTGTGAAAGGTAATTGGTCTAATTTTTCAATATGCGACACAGTATATTTTGCGCCTCTGTGTGCCATTACTATCTGTCTATCCGTTAGAGCATATTCAGAAAACAGACTAGAAATATTAATATAACGCCACAGAACATTGCCAGAACATAATGTTTGTAATGTTCAGCTTAGCATTATGATTAGGGCTCCCGGTTTTCGGTTTAAACGGATTTATACACATAAATACAGGCGGAAAACATTTTTTCTTTTGTCTGTATTTATAAATAGACATGGAAAAATACTGAAAAACCGGCGATGTGTCAATCCGTGTCTGAGGTTCAAAGGGGCTGCAGGAAGAAATTTGAAACCGTTGCCAGATTCTCCTGCACACTATTCTTCCATCTAAATCACCCTAAGCTCTCCCCTGCTGAGTGAGACTGATTTGTTTCCAGGGAGCCTCTGCCACCCTGACAGCAGGCGGCCAGGAGCGCTTATCAGCTTTTTTGAATGCACACTCTCGGCTGTTTAGGCTGGAATTAGCTGGCTCTTTCTCTGGACTCGGTGCCTGTGTGGATCGCTAGAAAAGAAAAGGAGGGAGGACCATGGGTAAGTGGGGAGGGGACCCCAGGACACTCTAAAATCACAGCGTGGGCATTGGCCATCACAGTGTCTGGCATAGTGATGTCGTAGTAAAGTAAAGGACACTAAGGAAACTTTCAACCTGGACAATTCGCAAAGTTGAGTGCAGGGGGCACGGAGCGATACCAGGAGGGCAAGGTCATTATTATATCACCTCGAGTGACTGTGCCAACATTCATAACGCAGGGTGCTGTCCCGACCCACTCAAACATTGTTTAAACAGTAGGGTTTATCTGCAACACCTCTCTAGCATCACCACAAATAAAAACCTCTGGCTTGGAGTCCTACACAGTGTTGTTCTTCTACTGGAGTTCTTAATAACTTCAAACTGTTGCCAATAAGGGACAGCTTAAGGGCATAGGCAAGTAGGGCTCTCATTTGGTTAAGCCCCTTAGATTGGGCCTTCACGGGCAGCACTTTTATTTATCTTGAAGTGAGTAACCAGGCCCAAATCTCGGCGTCTGCTCACCATCCTGTGATCCTGGGCAAATAACTTGATTTACCGGTGCCTGTAGAAATTAGAGTGATATTGTGTAATCAGACTCACGCTCATGTCAACCGCTTCAATGCCTCTGGTGCATACTATACAAAACAGGCAAACATGCACAACAATGTAAAACAAAAACGTTATTTTATTTGAGAAAAAAAACCCTCCCCAAGCAAAACGTAACCATTCAGGTTTGAACATGATTAACATGAAGAAATGGGAGGAATTAAAGTACAATTTGAGTCTTGGTGTTTACTTACCCATCCCGTGATTCTGGGCAAATCACTTAAAGTGAAATGCCGGCTCATGTAACGGGTACAAGCAGCAAGAGGCCACTTGCACGCTGTTCCCTGGACTACTTTTGCTATGAAGTGAAGGGTGTTAACAGTTGATAAAGTTGTAGACCTGAAGTCCTAACCGGGGTTAAGCTGTTCAGACCATATGGATAACTAGGACTTAGGGACTCCCTCAGTCTGTACTCTGAATAGTTTGTACTAATGTCCGGAGACCAGACGGCATAAAGGCAAAAAACAACCAGAAAGAGCCTCAATGTCGTCAAAGTCTCTTGAAATACACATGTTCTTGTCCTACAATGGCAAAGTTTTCAAGTGAATGTATTATGTTTATTTAATTTGACGTATATATATATATATATATATATATATATGTATATATATATATATATATATATATATATATATAAACCTATAAAAACTGAGTTCAAGTGTGCATTGTCTAATTAAATAAATGTGGAAAAATACTAGCTGTAGCGTCTTCTTTTGCTTGCAACACAAATAAATGTGGATAAACACAGGAAAATTGACCAAAAAATAAATATGGATAAATACAGACGGAAATGTTAAAAAAATAAATACCATAAAACCAGGAGCCCTAATTATGATGGACCACAATTGTGACTGTCCATGTTGCAAAATAGACATGTCTTGCTGTATTATGTCAATTGCAGATGACACTGTGTTGCCCAGTAAATAAATTCTGGATGATAATGTGGCCATATCATTGTCAACCACAGACAAAGCCTTTTCTAAATTAACCCTGTCGATCTCGCAGAATCTCTCAGCAGCTTCACGTTGAGAAATGTTCTACAGCCCGCTGTATATTCCATGCAAGCAGCGCTTTTGAAATGGGTTCTGGGGACCTAATAAAAAATCCCTGAGATCAACGTCATCAGAAATAAGGGACAAGTGTTGCTTCACCTGGGAAAGTGTTGAGGTTTTTAGCCAATCTAGACACAACTTTCCATCACCATCCTGAGTGTTCTGTTTGTATATATCGCTGATCAGGCCTATTGATCTTAAACCCTTCGGTGTTACTCAGGTATCTAGATTGACTTCTATTTGTGCCTGTCAGCCAAACCAACCATCCCTTCCAATTAGGTTCTTATGAATTGAAAGAACCTTACATATCATGGTATCTAGTGTATCTTCACTGACGTGTGTTAAGTGCTGCCAATTCTAGAATCGTGAGAATGCGGGACTACGCAGTGTGTTCAAATCCTTCATTTTGGCTATACCAAGACAAGATGTTTGCTGTCATTTGATGTGGTATGAGACAAGACCTAAATAAGGCCTCAGTTCAGTGAACCTGCCACTCTTTTGTCCCCCAGACAGATTTTGAGTCCATGTTGTCTTACCAAAAGTCAAAACCCTGTATAGGCAGTTGGGAAATAAAGGAAGCAGAGTACATCAGCTTGGTGTTTGTTAGCATATTTTTCTTTGCAGGTGTAGGTACAAGCCTATAATAATACTAGGCTGTATCTGATGTGTCAAACTCTGAAAATTAAGCAAATCTTTGTGCAAATGTCTTTAAACTACCTTTCATCAGTGTTGGAAGAGTTCCCATTGTGTGTAATTAAGAAACAGCAAGTGGGATACTAGCTTTGTGTAAATAATGGTGACAATAATGTCGATAACAGAACATGTCTTCATAATTAGATGTACCATCATACTATTCATCATTAGCAAATGCAGCTGATTGCTCTAGACCTGCAAGCAAATTATGCACAGTTCTAATGTCCCAATCATCAAAGAAAGTACTAGAGGTGATGATATAATTTAAGGGAATTTTATCCAAATACGGAATTTGCAAAAGTTCAGTAGGACAATACACATCATACTATACCCTGTCACACACTATTCTTTCCAGAACTGGAACTTTTGTAATGTTCACCAGGGACAGGTCCCTTAGTTCACTGTGTGTTGATGCATGTGGTTTAAGAACCCAGTTCACAAGATGTACTGCAGAGCGTTCTGGGAGATAGTATCTATTCAAAAGTAGGAAAAAGACACTTACAAAACCAGTTCAGAGGACCAGGAGAAGTAATCCAATTGAAATCCAGAGTTGTATCCATGGAACAAAAAAGCATGTCTTTTTCAGACAAAGATAGAGCATAAACTTGCAGCTTGAAAGGGAGAGACAGCAGTAGCAGCTCAAGTTCACTGGAACCCAATAAGAAGTTGTCATAATGTACGAAGTAGCCAGACAAAGTCCGGTCTATTTTTGGCAGCTCATCAGGTTTTGTAGAACCAGGAGATGACTCAATCTGTGGCATATTCACATAGACATCTTCAATTTTACGAATTCAAATTTCTGTACTTGTTGATCCTACAGTTGTGGTTGTTTCAACAGGGAGAAGTACCACTTTATAGGTTCTCGTTGGAGAGTGGAATCATCTGCCATTATTAAAGATTCCATCTGCACTTCCTGTACGGTAGCGAAAGTAGTGTGGCGGCTTCCCTGGAGCCCACATGGCCTACTGTTAAAATTGGCCACATAGTGTGGTTTGATCGGATCAATAGAGATAAACCAGTTGTCTCTGCGGCCAGCAAGGGGCAGAAGTATGGTTCTAGTGACTTCGACATTCAGGACAAGTACAGGCGCTCTGCATGATGACCCAAATTCTTTCTTGTTCACTATTTTTTCACTTATCAGGCCCCCAATCTCCGGGACCCAGGCAGGTCTTGCCGGAACTAACCTCACTTCCCCAGTGGCAGTTCATTTCATTTGGACGTTGCTTTGTACAGCCCGAAATTTATTGAGTTCCTGTAAAACAGCCAAATGTCAAATGGTGTTTCTACCGCCACTGTCCCGACACTATTGATGTCTGGTATTCACATTCGAACCACAAACATGACTTCATATGGAGTACGACCCCACTGGGACTTTCTTGAAAAGTTGTTAAGTGCTCTCTGGACCCCATATAGGTGATTGACCTAACTGCCACCCAAGCCTAATACCCTTTCTGTTAAAGACTGTTGTGCTTGCTGCTCCTCGTTTGGCAGCACGAATGGTCACTGATGAATACAGGCCCCAGCTAGGCCCGCAAGGCACAAGGGTTCGCCCTCCTGTAACGGAATCTATAAGGAAGTTGGCACGGAAACTGCAAAGTACAAAAACAGCATTTATTAACCCTTAAGGGTGGTCCTACAATCCACATAACACCCTTCAGTATTACATGGAGTAGCACAAAGAACTTGCGTACATAGTCCCCTTTTATACACAACAGAGGGGCTCATAAGTGGGTGGATACAACATGAGGCCGAAGAACATTACCATTTATGGCCATTCTCGATACTGAATCAATACATGGGCGGAGCCAACACACTCCTTGAGCCCGCGAAAACACATGGTCAAGCAAGGCTAATTATAACAGATGTGGTCAAGTCTGGGCATGCGCCAGATGGACAAGAGAGCTATTTATAAACTGTTACTAGGCAGATTACAAGAGCAACTAACACAGAGGTCGGACTCTCCTCGTGGCGAACACATGGCAGCATGTCAATACAAAATGGAGTCCGGACTTCGGTCAACATAACGAAGAAAACATGATCTAAAGGGAAAGCATTAATGTCTTTGGTAAATGCTTAATCACATTCTGTTTCAATTTACAACAGACGACCCTTTCAGCATTTACTGAAGACATCCGGTTTCCAAGAATAATCATCATATATGTCTATTATCATCATTCCTTTAACCTCTTTAGCTAGACCCTTCTGGTGAGCAACATCGGCAATAGCTTTCTTATCTGGAATGCAGAATGAAATGCATACGGAACAGCACAATGGTCCACATTGAACACACATACAGAAAAAGAACAGAATTGCTATAATAATACAGAGACCAGTTAAGACCTTCCATCCCCAGGCAGTAACCAACGCCCAAAACCATCCAGAAAAGGACCAAGTGCCGTTTTCTGTGTGGATTTCAGCTGCTATTTTATGCAGCTTGTTAATGGCGTTATAAACGGATGGCGTATGATCAGGGATGAACACACAGCAGCTACTTCCAATAATTTTACAGGCTCCACCTCGATCAGCTAGCATTACATCCAATACCATACGATTCTGCAATGCAACAATCCTAGTGATTTGTAACTCTTCCGTGAGATTCCCAAGAGCAGCAGCAGTCTGATTTGTCACAGCCTCTACCACTCTTGTTAATCTTCGGATCTTCCTACTATTCAAAGCGGCTCCAACAAAGAAAAGCAGTCCTAAGTTAAAATCAATATACTGTTGCAAGCTGGTATCAGTTTGATCTACATCATCAATCGATAGAGTACGTTTATACCTATTTACAGTCACATTATTCAACAATTTCAAATCTTTATGATACGATGCGGGTGCTAGGAATACAGGAGGTAATAGGAATGATACATAGCATACCCCAGACCACCCAGCCGGCAAACGGTAATAACCTTTATTTCCACATACAAAGTAGGTATTATGGGACGCTAGGAAGGTACTATTATTCAATCCGTCAATATTCAAGACAGTTATGCAATCACTGACACCAACAGGGATAAAACCCACACTCTGGACACACAGGTCCGCTTGAGCTTGTGCCACTTGGATCACAAATTTGTCCTTCCCCACAGTGTCTCTGGTGTTCGTAAAGATATAGGGAATGGATTCATTGTCTGGTCGGTACTCTTCCCATTCCCAAATTGTCCCATTCGCTTGTGGATATCCATTTTTGTCCTGATGACATTCTTTATTAAGTCTGAAAAGCAATCGTCCCACTGTCGGTTTCCGCGTGGCAAACAGCAAAGTATACCATGCTCTACAAGAGCCATTATGAGAGAAAGGAAGTGGTATGAATGGCGTACCTCCTTTCTTCTGATGGGCCGGCATCATCCCACATATCCAACAGTTCGTAGCGTTCGTAGCAACGTGGGTATGATGCAGCATCTGAATGAAAGTGTTATTCAAATAGGACTGTCGATGCTTCAACTCTTGATACGGTAATGTATAGAAGTAGTGCTCCGCCGGCACTGGAGTCGTCAACACAAGTATTTTCCGAGCAGGAGTTACCTCCTCCACAAACCATGTGGTTATCCCAACAATAGCTACTGTTAGCATGAACCCCAACGCACAAAGGATTTTCTTCTTCTCCATGTCAAAAGAAACAGTACCCTGATATCTTCCTGAAACTAAAAGGTCTGTCAGAACTCTTCCCCTTGGGCAGCGGTTGATTTCTTCACCAGCGGGCCAAGACGGGTGTCACTACACTAATGCAGGGCTGATCCCCCCCCCTTGCCTCATCGGCTCTCCGTTTCACTAACCCAAGGGCCGTTCTGACAGTATGTCCCGGTACTGGAAACCTCACTTCCTTGGTCGAAGATGATATCGCCTTCCTCCAGAAGTCGCGTGGTCCGGAAAGAGCTCCTCAGTGTCATTCGGCTCCGCAGCACGGCCTGTCTCTGCTGCTAGAATTTCACGTTGATCGGTCAGCACGACAGACTCCACCAATCCGGGCGGTACCTTTCGACAGTGCAAGGAATGGATCCAATTCTTCCTGTTCGAGACTCGCACAGCCGTCCTCGTTGCAAGGAGGACTTGCTCAGGTCCTACCCGTCTCGGCTCCAAACTGTTCGTTCTGTCGAAGACTTTCACCATGACATGGTCACCAGGCCGGAGACCATGTCCTTCGCCGGTAGACCGATCAGGGAGCGCCTCTCGGACCTGTTGATGAATAGAAACCAAGTTATCCGTTAACTGTGCCAGATAATCGCTCATCATTACACAAGGTACATCATACACAGCCTTAGGCCTTGGTGGACCCCAAATGTTCATTGGGCGTCCAAATACTATTTCGTACGGCGTAAGGCCGGTTCGAGAGTGTGGCACTGATCTAATTGACAATAACGCCAGTGGCAGGGCGTCTGGCCAAGTCAAAGACGTTGAAGCTTGGATTTTGGCGATCTTAAGCTTCAGTGTACCATTATACTTCTCGACTAGTCCTGCAGACTGAGGGTGGAACACGGCGTGAAACTTCTGAGTGATGCCTAGTCCCTTCAGGACATACTTTATAACATCCGCTACAAAGTGAGGCCCATTATCACTCCACAGAAGTCTACAGACGCCGTATCGAGGGAAAAACTCTTTTAGCAGTAGCTTCGCCGTGGTCATTGCAGTATTGTCTTTCATAGGGTACGCCTCAACCCATTTACTGAAAGCGCAAACCACTACTAGAACATACTTCAAATTGTTACAGCGCTCAAGCTGGATATAATCCATCTGCAGAACCTCAAAGGGTGCAGTGGGCGTCGCAAATCCTCCTGCTGGAGTTCGAGTGCCTTTTCCTGGGTTATACTTCAGACAGATCATACAGGTCTGCACCACCCTCTTTGCCGTGCTAGCAATCTCTGGATGCTCCCAGACTTGGGTAAGCAATTTCACAATTGCGGAAGCTCCAACATGTGCTAGCCCATGTGCCATCTGAACCATAGGTTGTACGAAAGCCGTGGGTAACTTCCATCTATCCATCTGCTTATTTCTCCAACAACCCTCATCATCCAACTCTCCCTCGCTAGCCCATTGCTCCCGCTCTTTATCAGAAGCGGTCCTTTGCATTTCTCGCACTTCCTCCTTCGCATCACGCCATCTCTCCACCTGTGATTTTACTACATACATGGCAGTAGCGCCGGGCTGCATCGCAGTCTCCCGTGCTACTCGGTCTGCTAACGCATTCCCTTCTCCAACTTTATCAACTACTTTCCTATGGGCGCTACACTTAACAATGGCAATTTTCTTTGGGTATGTCAATGCGGTTAAAAGATTGTGGACTAACTCTCCATGCATTATCTGCACCCCATGTGACGTTAGAAACCCTCTCTCCTTCCAGAGTAGGCCGAAGTCGTGCGCTACTCCGAAGGCATAGCGGCTATCTGTGTAAACATTCACACACAATCCTGTACTGAGCTCACATGCTCGTGTTAATGCTATCAGTTCCGCTGCTTGAGCTGACTTCTGTGGTATGCGTGCTGTCTCCACTATTGTTTGCAATGTGGTAATTGCATACGCTGCTGAAGTCGTACCATCTGGTAGCTTCAGGCATGATCCGTCTACCCACAACTCTCCATCTACATCTGAAAAGGGCGTATCCTGGAGATCAATACGACCCTTTGTTTGTTCCTCAGTCACAAGAAGACAATCATGCGCTTTCTGCGCCTCAGGCTGGGTCTCGGGGTATGGCAACAATGTGGCCGTGTTTAATGTCACGCACCTTTTCAACGTAATATGAGGAGCCAAAAGCGTCAGCTCATATCCCGTTAAACGGGCACTGGTCAAATGCTGCATCTTTGTTTGATTAAGCAGGGCATCAACAGCATGGGGAACTAACACCAACAGCTTATGGGATAACACAATTCCTTCACTCTGCCGTATTGACACAGCTGTCGCCGCAACTGAGCGAAAACACCCTGGCAATGCTCGGGCGACAGGATCAAGCACAGCCGAAAAGTATGCACAAGGGCGTTGCTTATCGCCATGCATCTGCACTAAAACTGATAATGCACATCCATCTTTCTCATGCACATACAACGAAAAGGGTTTTGCATAATCAGGGGTCCCTAACACTGGTGCTGAACAAAGGGCCTGTCGCAGTTGCTGAAAAGCAGCATCACACTCATCTGACCAAGGAATTGGGATAGGCGTATCTTTTGTCAAGAGAGCTAGTAATGGCTTAGCTATGTGTGAAAACCCCAATATCCACTGTCTACAAAAAGAAACAAGGCCCAAAAATGCACGCACATCCTTCTGCGTGGATGGTCTCGGTGTGTCCAAAATTACTTGGATACGATCTGGTGTGAGTGCACGCCCCTCCTTAGACAAAAGGTGACCTAAATAAGTCACCTTTGGTCTACAGAATTGCAATTTCTTCCTAGATACCTTATGATTGTGGGATGCTAAAAAGGAAAGTAGGGATAACGTGCTCTTCTCACACAACTCCAGGGTGTCAGCCGCCAACAAGATGTCGTCGGCATATTGAATGAGGGCGACCCCCTCGAGTAAAACAAAGGAATCCAACTGTCGCTTCAAAGCCTGACTGTAAATACTAGGGCTTTCTGTGTAGCCCTGGGGAATTCTACAAAAACGATAAGATCTATTGTTTAATGTGAACCCAAAAAGAAATCGGCTATCAGGGTGAATGGGAATAGAAAAGAAGGCATTTTTCAAATCAATCACTGAGAACGTGGTCGCCGTAGGCGGGACCAAGGTAAGCAACGTCGTGATATCGGAAACCACCGGGTACTGAGGTATCACGATCTTGTTCACCTCCCTCAAATCAATTATGAACCGATAGACCTCTGCATCCGTGTCCTTTTTCAGAATAGGGAGAATCGGACTGTTACAGATATTATAGGTAACTTCTTCCACTACTCCTACTGCGATCAAATCTTGCACAATCTGTATGAGAGCTTCCTCACCCTCCTGGGAAATACGATACTGCGGGAGGCGTGGTAACACCGCCCCCTCCTGGACACTAATGTGGACCGGAGGAATCACCATTTGTCCCACATCTGTGTCCGAAGTCGCCCATAAAGCTCGGGGGAGGGTAGCCAACAACGCATCCTCTGATATCGTACACATCCGCCCAGACCGGGGGTAGTTGTCATTTAAGATCACCCTCACACCCTCAGGGGAGCAGCGGATTGTGGCCCTAAAGTGCTTTAACATATCAAGGCCCATAATGTTATCCGGTGTATACGGAGCAAGCAGAAACGGACAGGCCGCAGAAAAAGAATCAACCTTAAATGTAAGGGGCTGTGAAAGAGGGCTTCGGGAGAGTGTACCGTCAAACCCTACCGATGTAACCATTGAGCCGGATGGGGGAGCCCCCGGAACCAAGTACCTAGACAATGCACTACGTGTCGCTCCTGTATCCACTAGGAACTGATCAGTAGAACCTAAAACCTCAGCCGATACATAAGGACCCGTCTGATCGACCGGCACCTCAACTGATTCGGACCCCCATCCAACGCATTCCTATGCATGCTGAGAATCGTGATATCCCGATCGATCGATTTCCGATACGTGATACTGATGCTGGCGATCGAAAACGTTTGAGCTATCTCGGTGCTGCCCAGCAGTATCGAAACGGACATTATCGTTAGAATTCCCTCTAAAGTTCGAGGAACCCCCTCTACCTCTCGGGCCACCCGGAGTATGCCCCTGACGCGAAGCACGCAACACTGGGCAATCCCTGGCCCAATGGCCCAATTGCTTACAATACGCACACTGGTTCCTATTCAAATCAGATCGGCCCGAAGGGGGACCATAAGATCCGCCCCTTCCTCTATTATTACCCCGTCGGGGCGGGCCATATACTTGTGCTAACATCACCTTGGTTTTGAGATCTTTCGATTTCTTCTCCTCCTGGCCCTTCGCCTCGTGCTCCTGACGCTCATAATACTGAGCGATAGTCAGAAGGGCCGTCGGTGTCGCGGAGGACCAAGAACTCTCACTCGCTTTTAACCGGGCCGCAACTGCCGGTAGCAGATTAGCCACATATTTGTCCGCGAAAAGGTGGCGGCCCGTTTCGTCAGTAAGCGACTGGCCACTAAAGTCATGAAACGTTTCTTCAAAGCGCGTGAAGAAATCTGCAACTGACTCGTCAACTTTCTGCTTACATGCAGCTAACATATTCCAGTCAATCTTTTTAGGGGGGATAATTGTTTTCAACTTAGCCACAATAGCCGCAGGGAGATCTAAAATATTCTGGGGTGGTTTCTGTGCGGGCTTCCTCTCCCTGTCTTCGTCCTCAAGCTCGGACCACCGGGCCTTGAAGGCAACCGCATCATCTACCCTTCGCACAGTGCGCCACGTATCCGGCGGTAGAATAAGGCCAAAGAACAGGTCTATATCCGCTAAGGTCATAATGCAAGAATTCAAGGCCCCCTCGACTTCTTCATAGAAGGCCGCTGGATTCTTGCGGGGGTCAGGCAATGCATTCTTTAACGCCATAACATCGGCCCTATGCCATGGAGTATAAACCCAATTATACACAAAATATCCCCTAGCATCGGCGGAGTTAATGTCCGAGCTAGTCCCCGCTCCTTTAGGAGGAACATACAAAGGCGCCGCCTCTCGCATTGGTTTAGCATGCACTACGTCATCCTTATCTGACTGGGAGGTGGATGGGTGGCCCCCTGCTGCAAACGAATCCGACTGCTTCTCCTCCTCCGTTTGATGGCGTGCTTTCTCTCTAAGGGCCAGCACCTCGTCCCGCAAGGCGAACAGCCGCCGAGCCGCCTCAGGAGCCTTAGAGGGAGAAAAAACACCGTTACGTATTGCTCTGGCATCCGAAGACACTTCGTCAGGCTCAAGGACATTAGAATATTTTCGGAAAGCAGCAGTCACTTCATCCGCGAAATGACCCAGAAAATACACTTTATCTCTCTCCTGCCACGACCCCCAAGTTCGGAATAATTCCTCCATGGATACCTTGCCCTTAAGTGCACGGAAGGAAATTTGCCGAAGCTCAGCCATCTGCTCGGCTGACAGCATGGACCGTGTGTCTACCTTACCCGAAGCCGGGTCAGAATCTTGCGGCCGTGGAGCAGATGCGCCAACATAAGGGGGCGGAGAGCGATCTAGCAAATAAAAATCATCATCAGTATTATTAAGGACAGGATAAAGTGGCTGGCGAACAACATATTGCCCCGAAACTTGTAGCCTACGCTCTTTCTCTTGTCTGTCCGTCTGCTCTCTGTCCTCCCGACGCTTCGCTTCCTGCGCTCGCACATGATCATTCTTCCGTTGTTCTTTATCAAACAGCGCTTTCTCACGCTTCTCTCGCTCACGCACTTCCTTCACCCATAATCGCACACACTCAAACATATCCTGACGAGCACGTCGCTTACACATACACTGTTCCACATACTCAATCTTACGTATATCAAACGATCCATACAAAGGCCATCGCAACTCAGGATCCTTCTTCGTGTATTTCCTCCATACTGTGCTGTACATTATGGAAGAAAGACCATGCTTCACATACATATCCCTATTAGGAGTCCCCTCTGGGGGAGCTGGAGCAGATTCCTTGAGGTTCAACCGGTTACCAAAGCAGCAGCACCACTTACGGAGTGCGCTAAAAGCAGGCATGCTAGGAATAATGCAAAATATGCAATATTATAAAGAAAAATGGCACTTAATCGTTGCGCCGTTCAAAGTTTACACAGCTCCGGAGAAATCTCTCCACATTACCTGCCTATATGTGTTGCAACGCATATATTTTCACAAAGACAAATTCAAAATATGACTAGTCATCATCAATCAAACTCAAATAGCCAAACCAGGCTTCAAAAACTCGGAGCAAGTACCGTACAGCGGTTCTTACCAGTCAAGAGTCCAGGTTCCAACTGCCAAGCTCCACAATCGCCCAAACGGCTCTCACGGCAGGACCGACAGAAGAGGTCTCAGTCGATGACCGGCGCCACCCAGACGGTCAGCTCGGAAGGGAAGGAAGAAAAACCTCGGGATGCCAGGGCTAAGACGCCGCTGGCAGTGATCACGTCCCCGGCCAAACTCCTCACCTTCGTCGCGACCAGTCCTTCGAGCATCCGAGTCGCCGATGAGCCCCACGTGACGGGCGCCAATTGATGAATACAGGCCCCAGCTAGGCCCGCAAGGCACAAGGGTTCGCCCTCCTGTAACGGAATCTATAAGGAAGTTGGCACGGAAACTGCAAAGTACAAAAACAGCATTTATTAACCCTTAAGGGTGGTCCTACAATCCACATAACACCCTTCAGTATTACATGGAGTAGCACAAAGAACTTGCGTACATAGTCCCCTTTTATACACAACAGAGGGGCTCATAAGTGGGTGGATACAACATGAGGCCGAAGAACATTACCATTTATGGCCATTCTCGATACTGAATCAATACATGGGCGGAGCCAACACACTCCTTGAGCCCGCGAAAACACATGGTCAAGCAAGGCTAATTATAACAGATGTGGTCAAGTCTGGGCATGCGCCAGATGGACAAGAGAGCTATTTATAAACTGTTACTAGGCAGATTACAAGAGCAACTAACACAGAGGTCGGACTCTCCTCGTGGCGAACACATGGCAGCATGTCAATACAAAATGGAGTCCGGACTTCGGTCAACATAACGAAGAAAACATGATCTAAAGGGAAAGCATTAATGTCTTTGGTAAATGCTTAATCACATTCTGTTTCAATTTACAACAGTCACAAGGTTTAAAGGAACGCACTCCAAACACCAGAACGCTTTGTGTTCTAGTGTTTTGGCAGAAGGTGACGTTGATGCACTTACGGTTTTTGGACGGCGGGATCTGGCCATTTCACTGGCGTCCTGCTGCTTCACCCCCCCCCCCCCAATGCCTACTTGATCTTGGCAGCTGCGGCGGTGATAATTCCCTGGTGGCAGTGGTGAAATCTCGCTACTCCGGTCACAGCAGTGATCTCCCTTGGGCAACTCAGCAGCAACAGCATCTCTTGGCAACTCTGGAGACAATTTCCCTTTTGGCTGCGGCGGTGAGTTCCAGTCACTTTTATTGAAATTAACCTTGGGATGCGGTGGTGATATATTCTTGATTCCAGTGGCTGAAGCAATCCTTTGCATCTCCGGTTGCGGCGGTAAGTTCCGGTTCTCCCCGAAAGATCTTGGGTCGTGGCTGTACATGGAACACCTTATTCAATATGTCCAGAAATAAAAAAAAAAAAAAAAAAGTCAAATCTTCAGTTTCTGATTGTGAGTTGGACTCAATAAACAATATAAAAAAGCACGATACTTATCTGCAGAGCTGTCCTTATCTGCAGACTGGCCTTGTTCTGTGAAGACCAGCATCCTTTTGCTGCCTTCTTTGTTTTACGCCTGCAAATAAAAGGGGACAATGTTATATGTTTTGGTATTAGTTTTAAAGACTGCTTATCTCATATTTGAAGACAATCCTACTAAAGACTAGTCCCAAGACGGATTTAGGTGTACTCCTTTTCTTTACATAGTTTGTTATCTTTCTTGTTGTTCTGTAGCCTTTAGCTTCTAAACTGCTATCACACTATTTCTCTCTTTCCACAGAAGATGCCAAATACATTCACCAACCAGTAGAGCAAGAATTAGGTGGAAGAAGGGACATTTTGAGGTAGTTTAGTAAACATAAATCCTTTATTCATATTTTCTTCACCTGTTTGTCAAATACTTCTGTTATTTTCTCCTTTCCTTTTAGAGTAATTCTGAAACCCTTGAGTTTTGTGCCTGAATTGAGAACGCTGGTCAGCACCTCCCTTTTGTTTTCTTCCCTTCTTCCCCCAGTCTACCACAGGCGCTTTGACATAGGTGGGTGCGGTGAGAGACTGGTGGGGTGTAGTGACCTCTCATCTGTCATATCTCTCCTGCGGAATCATAAGAAATCTTGACAAAGACTGCTTCAAGTCACTTTTTTTCCTCTCAACTACCAAATTTCCCTTGGGATGGTAGGGGGAGGAATGCTGCAAGGCCACCCCCATACTTTCCAGGGCTTATTTCTAAGCCGGAGAGCTAAATACCAGTCCCTGGTAGTAATGTTTAGTGCCAATTGCATATGTCCCGATGAAGGCTCACAAATCCTTTATAACAGATAGAGCGTCAGATAAGCGGTGTATCCAAACACACAGGAATTGGAGCATGAATCCACTGCCTCCAAAATGTACTTGTAAGCCCCATCTGAGTGTAAGGGGCCACAGTGGTCCAAATAAGCACAAGCCAAAGGCTTGTCTGAGATGAACAGAGGTGTCTGCGCTGGGTATGCTATGGTGGAGCCTTTCATCTTCTGGCAGATGTTGCAGTTAAGGACAAAGTCCTTGGGCTGTTTTGAAAAACCTGGCCACTAATAGCAATGTTTTAGTAATGATACTGCAGCAGTTTTCCCTGCGTGAGCTGACTCCAGATGCTCAGGTGCAGCTAGTATCAATCCCAATCTGCAATCAGTGTTCGGTATTACTCTATCCCCCACTCCTGGAATCTGAGCAGACAGTATTTTTTGGGCATCTAACTTGTTGGAGTACTTGAGTTGAAAGCCTTGTGGCAAGTGGGTGTTGTTGCTGACTGCATTGGTAGCCATCAGGATGTCTCTGTCAAATCTCATACTAGAATGAGTGATTGCAGCAATGGCAGCAGTGCAGACTGTTGCCTTTGTGGCCTCAATGGCCATGGAATTCCCTTCAACATGAACACCAAAATGCTGATGACTCAATGTATGGATACACGAGCCCTTGGCAGACCTTCTTTCAGCTTTGCCACTTGCTCCCAAAGCATCGTGTGCTTGATTGTACAACCCTTTGAATCTCAAACTCCATTTCAACCCTAAAAGTGAAGATATTTATTTTAAGGCTGGACATAATAGCATGAATCACATACTATGAGTGTTGGGATTTTGGGATCTGTACTTTGTAGTGCCATTATCAGGGCTTTTAGTTCTGCCAGTTGCACTGTACAGTCCCGTAGGGACTGCATGTGTGCTTTTTCAGGACAGAACTTTCCGCCACACATGCGCCCTTTTCTGATTGTGCATGCCACAGAATATTGTTGAGGTGTCCCTATGGCAGGTTGAGCAGATCCACTGGTATAAATGATGTATTTATATCGATCTAGACTTGACACATTATTTCATTCGGCAGGGGATATTTTGTTTGTACTACAGAAATGCTTGTGTTTGTTGTGTAGAATCAAATCTGTGGTCTACATCTGTTGCAGTGAGAGAGTCAGCCCATAGGATCCATCGTGGATGCAAGGATTTAGTATTTGGAATGCTTGCATTTGTACCGGCCTCTAAGGTCAGTAGCGGGATAACAACAATTATTCTCTGAACCTGAGCCAGTTCTCTCTTTCTCTCTCACTACAGCAATCTGTACTGTTTTCTCAGTGGGTGCAAACACATTTCAGCGTTTATATACAAATGTGATTTGTATGCAATGGATAATTCATCACCCTCATTGAAATTGATATAGGTATACCCAATTGGTCCGGCTACTATGCTTATTTCCAGGTTAGGGGAGTTTACATATGTTTTCAAATGTTTGGAAGCTATCATATCAGCTTGTACAGACTGTAAAAAGAGTGTATGTTCCTGTGTCCAATGGCTGATCAAAAATCAGGTCTGATTAAGAACGGCTCTACTCATGCTTCATAATCCAAAACGTATGTTCTGCCAAAATGTAAAAATCCTCAAATGGTTTGTAGTCTTTTCAAAGTTGTGAGAGGTTTGAGCAGTGCACATTCTTCTACAAAATGTGCTGCCAGGCTTTTGACTTCACTTGACAACTGAGGTGGGCAATTTTTGATTTTTTTAAAATTGAATTTATATCCCAGATGAGCAAACCCTAGAATCATGTGGTTAGCTCTAGCCAAGTGTTCCATTAACTCATCGTCTATCAGATACATATTGTCTACGTAGGACAATGCCTCCTCATCAAAAATTTTGAAGTAACTCAGCCCCGGGCTATTCTATACCCCTGTGGTAAATGACAAAATTACCTCTGAGACCCTAGTTCCGAGAATGCTGTCAAGTATCTGCTTCCAGGTGCTATATTTTGGTAAAATAATCAATTTGAGATATCTAGTGTTGTTTTGTATTTCTTCCGCACAGTGTTATTCATAAGTGCAGCACTATGTGCATTTTGTAATGCAAATGTGCATGTGGAAGTGTCCCAATGTCTATAGTCCAAGACTGGACAGTATGGATTGTCTGGTTTCATTACTGGAAACAAGGGATTATTCATGGGCATGGTGCACATTTCAATTATACCCTGGTACTCAAGTTGTTCTAGGATTTCCCTAACTTGTTTTTTAGCTTCATTCTTTTATTGGGCATTGTATCTGTGGTTGAGAAACTGATTTTAATGGGATCTCATGATGACCAAAATGGTTTTGGCGTATTGCAGGAACTAGCGCTCGTGCCCACTCCTGCACGAATGAATGTTTAACTGATTCCAGAATTAGTTCGGAGAAAGCACGTAAAATTACTGTTTCTCCCAATGGGAATTCCCTTACGAACTCATGCAGTCAATCCTTTTCAGCCAAAAAAGAGACACTTAACTGTCCTTGGTATATCCCCCTCAGTTTGAACTGTAATTTTGTATACACGATGAGGGACACTTACCCATGTACCAGGTGTTTCCACCGTGATATGCTCACTCAGCGCTACTACGGTAAGACAATCCATCAGGTTCCGGCGAGCTATTGTGACTTTTGCCACACTGACCAGCATTTCACTACCCATTCCCCATTCAGAAGCAAAGTTCTGAGCAGCCTAGGCATGTCTTATTTTGATTGCAGCTACCTTCTCCTTTTTGAATTGAGGTTTAGAAGTTTTTTGGTTGTCCTCAGTGAGGATGTAGTCTGAAGTGCGATGTGTTTCCTTTCTCGGCTTCACTTCCTCTTCATATCTGCGCTCTGACTATCCACCTCTCTCTAAAGGCGTAGCAAATGAATCCTGAAATGAACTAGAGGAATGTATATCAATATCCTGATACCTGTCAGGCTTTCTAATATCATCACGGTTTCTCAGGGTACATTTTTTATCAGTGGGTTCTTATTGAGGTGACACACCTCGTGATTGTGTTTTATTTTATTTATTGTTTTGTTGATTATCCCACTTCTTCTTTAAAGAATCGGGTGCTTGCTTAGAGTTATCCTTTTCAGAATTATCCTTAACCGTTGGTTTGGCTCCTAAATTATCTCTACCCAGTTTAGCATAGGTTTCTTCAATCATTTTAGGTAATTTTCACTCTTCCTGTGCGGGAGTGAGTTTCTTTAGGCAGTGGTGTATAATCAATGCTGCTGCCTCCCCTTTTACATTACCTAACAATATAGTCGATACTGTGTCAAAGTTCCCTGCCAGCTTCATCCCTAAGTATAGGGCAGGTGCTGCCTCGTACTCATTCTGTACTTGTTTTAGTTCCTCAGGTAGAGCTGATATTTAAGCGGTATCATGTGTTCTGGTATAAATGGGAGCAAAGACTGTACCTCATGTGGCACATTCTACCACCGCTGGAGCCAATCCCATCGGCAAGCAAATTGTTAATATTCTGTGTTTCTCCTGCGGGCCCGTATGGAGAAAATCTGCTTAAAACTGACCAATTTCCTGTGCTATCCAAAATGGAATTTGTTACCAACTGGAAGTAACTTTTCCCATAACGGCATTCAGCGTTTGAAGGCTGATACCTGTAGTAGTTAATTGTGGTTGTGCAGGCTGAGCTGTCCACACAGGGTTACTGAGAGTGTTTGCATGAGGTAATGTGTGAGGCTTTTGTAAAGTTTTACTTGATCTTTTTATAATATTCTTATTTCTCCTGCATTTAAATTAGCAAGATTAGGATGTGGTGTATAAGCAGCTAAGACCGACCAGATCGCTCTTTTTTTACTGAGTGGACTGTGTCTCACATTGTTGACTGTATGGGAAGGGTGCACTCAAACCAATTTATGTGCTCTTGGTAAGTTAACAGAATCTCTTTGTCCATGTATGGAACGTATTCCTCTGTTGTTTCTTTTTCAATGCGGGTTTGAAACAATTTTGTGCAAGCATCTGCAGGTAGGAATATAACCCCAGAGTAGAATACCTCTGTTCTGAATGCTTTGTGTGCCTCCACCATGAAGGTAACATCTCCACCTGTTGACGGAAGGCCATTATGTACTAATTTCATAGTAACTGCATGTCTGTAATTTTCTTTAATATTTAGCATAACTACTTGTTCTCCAACGTCCTCACTCACTTCTCCGTTTACGGACATTGTGTGAAAAGAAAATTAATTTTATTAAATTAACTTATGGATATAGGGTTAGCACAATGTGGAAGAATTTTTCCCTACACGCATGAATCACCTACAGCCAATACACAGGGTAGACCTACTCAACTGAGGTGGATTTTCCTTCACACCACAGATGTCTCTGGTTTGGAGGTGAGTAAGGCTTAATGAGAAAAGCCCAACTGAACTACTCAGATAGACTGTTAAATAAAAACCCAAGCAACGTTTGTGGCACCATATCATGTATTTCCTACTAATCCGAAAGAACTGTGCATTTATTGATCAACATAAACTAAGGGCTTGGTGCATAGATTGATTCTGGGCACTCCTACAGCATATGTTTTTCTATAGACCGACTAGCTCACAGTGCCACCATACGCCCTTTAACCTTATCAGGGAATGAATGGTTTCTGGAAACCACTCAACATGACAACCCTGACCCCTCAGAGATTGTGGAAACAGATCAAAACCGTTTGCTCAGTCACTCATGCTTCATTGTGCTCAAAGAAATATACAGAATACACAGTGGAAAGTTTTCAATATATTTATTAAACCGACGTTATTCTTGTATAGAATACATGTGTTGCGATAATCAGTAGACAGAAGCAGATGAAAGTGATTATCAAGCACCAAAAGCATAAATTGTAGATATAGTTCTACAATGGTGCTAAAACAGTATATATATGCAGTCATATAACAAGGCAGTAATCTGGCATACTCCTACAATGCAGAATTCTACTCTGAGCATGCCATGAGTGTGTGTAGGTGTGGAGCCAAGAATCCCACCTAGGGATGAGCCAACCCCATTAACTGTATAGAGAGAATTTTGGTCATGAACTGGAAACCTCCACACAGAGATGTCAGACCGCTGCCTGGTGAAGTCTCATCATGCAGGGAGCCTCAGTGTCAGCTGAAGTACCTCCTCTGCTAATCTATTGGGATGCTCATTATTTATAATAGAAAGCAGCCTTGTGATGTATGCGTAGATAAGCAATGTTATGGATATAGAGATAGCTCTGCCGCCCTGTGCATGAAGATAGGATGACAATTGTACATAGTGCGTAAAGTGACGTAGTGCATGATGTTTGAGGGATTGTGATAATGTTGTGCGAAGCTGGATGGGTTAACAAATCTGTTTCAGGGAAACTAATCCAGCATTGTTGTACATGCAAATTTGTGCAAAAGTTCACGGCTTGAAATGTTATTGTGAGGACAATGTAAGAAATTAGCTGCTTCGCTACACGGGCCTAAACTGGGAATATAACACCCACTTCTCATACTAAGGGTCGATATCTAAAAAGCCAGCAGATCATAATGGAAGAATTATTTTTTTAAATGTTAAAAACTATTCTTAAAAGCATCTAATAGTGAGCTCACCTTTAAAATATTAATTTAAAATGTTATTGTGAGGACAATGTAAGAAATAATCTGTTTCGCTACATTGGCCTAACCCAGGAATATAACAAATGTCAAGAGTAAAATAATCTGGCATGGTTTCATGTTCATCTAGATAATCTTATCTGTATCATACAGCTCATAGATTACATATACATAACTCTAAATTTCAAATAGCATGACAACATTTCTAGCTAGATAGCCAATGCGATCCTTACCAGGGCCAGCTTTAGTGCTGGTGGCGCCCGGTTTAGCAATCTTTCTTGGTACTCCCCCCATGGTCCCCTCCTTGGATTCCCTCACTACCATCGGTCAAAAGTGCCCCTTATCTCTCCTTAGCTGGTTTCCCCCATATATTTCATTTGTTATATAGTGCAGCAAAAGGCTGGCTTTACTAATCCACTCATCTATCCCCATAACATTCTGATCTATTCCTTGCAGCAGGCATATCTCTGCCCTACTTTATGGCGATTCAAAACTGCCCACAGACAAAACTCCCTCTCTAGCAGTAAAATGAATAACAAGAGTTATCTTGACATTTTTATTGTTGCCTGAAGATGGGCGCAGGGTGAACTCTGCAGAAGGCGCGTTTAAATCGTAAATTATTGCTAAACACACTGGCCAATCTAAAGCCGGCCCTAGTCCTTACTGCTCTGCATAAACAAATATGTAGTTCACACTACCAACAAACTACCAGGCTGAATTTACCAAACAGGACGAACAAGGAGCCTACTTTTAGGGGGACTAATGCCCGGCTTTATTTAAAAAATCAGATGGGGTTGCAGTCTGAAAAACCCAGCCTAGGTTCAGTTATATTTTGGAACAAAAGCGTATTATTTCACTGTAGTGTATATCACACAGGAGCCCTGAACAATGTTTGGTTAAAATAAAGAGTCAATTTTGCTCAATTTTCTTGTCATTCTGAACTAATTTGTATGGCCAGTTTGTGTCTTACCTCAATTTATAGATGCCCCTGTCTTGATTTCAATTTTGCCATGTGTACTCAGAATTGAGTTCCCGAAACCATGGTTTAACAACGATGAACACTATGAAGATATTAATTGTTTAAAGTGAAAGCCTTTTCGTCTAAAGGTCACATCCCTGTACAAGTTCATCCATCACATAATGATCAATTGAATAACCTACGGATCATTTCTCGTCATGTTCTTACGTTGTCATTGTTGAGTATACACTGCTGCAGTATAATAGGAACTATTCATTCATTCGGGTGCAAAGAAAACGTGCATAACAAGAAGTACAAAATCACATGTATTGACGATATAAAAGAGCAATGTACTTTTCTTGGTCTTCCTAACCATGCGGCGAACAATGCACAAACCATCATGGGCACAAACCACATGTGGAAAGCATTCAAGAGCATACAAAAGTAAAACCAGCTATTTACAAAGGCTGGAGAAACACATTCAATTCTTGCTGTAAAATCACAACGAACGCTGGCTGTGATATCCCAGTTCTCATTGAGGTAGCGCTCTGAAAAGATTTGATGGGCAGGAGTGTGACGCTGTCATGAATTTCTGAAAAGGAGTTGAAACTGTGTACATGTAGCTGTTGGGTGTTTTCTCTTCATCTATTAGTTAGCAAACATCACATCTCGTGTTTGTTAAACCAAAACTTTGGCCTTGTTCTTACAGGCTATTACAAGGAACTCAGCAATGGGCCGAATTGAGGAATGCTTCTGTTCGGTCCCTTACATGCAGCGGTCAGAAGCAGTGTGGAACAACTGGTTCTATATTTTATTTTTTACTGAGTTTTATATAGCGCGAACATGACCCGAAGGTATCGGGTATCAGAGCGCTTTATAAGGCACCAGTTGCGTTACACGAGGACACATTCATTTTTGTATTGTTAGGCACGGGGAGATTAAGGGGCATATGTATCAAAAACCTTATTTGCGATTCTCAAATAGCGATTTTTTGAGAATCGCTATTTGAGAATTGCAAAACGGGATGTATTTAAAAATTCGCACATATTTTGCGAATTCCTAATATTCCTTAATTGCGATTAGCAAATTGCGAAATCGCAATTAAGGAATACCTTCCCATTCATTCCTATGGGCCAGGAGGCCCATAGGAATGAATGGGAAGTAATTCTCAAATTGCGAATTGCAATTTGCTAATCGCAAATTGAGAATAATTTGAAAGGTGCAAGGGTGTCATGATGACACCCTGATGCACCCCGGAAATGAATATGTGTGCGCATATGGCGCACATACATGCCCTAAGGGCATGTATGTGCGCCACATGGCACTTTGAAAAATGCCAAAAATTGCATTTTTTAAAGAAATCGCAAATTACCACCAACTTGAAGTTGGTGGTAATTTGCGATTTCTTAAGGAGAATTCGCACAACTTGGGTGCGTATTACATAGCATTTAAGGAATCGCAATTTGCGATTTCTTAAATGCTTACGTAAAATTAAGGAATCGCAAAATTAGAGATTCCTTAATAATGCGATGCGAAAATGTCACATACATCGCGTTTTGCGATTTTGTATTCGCAAACGCTGGTTTTTTGCGATTCGCAGCGTTTGCGAATACAAAATCGTTTGATACATATGCCCCTAAGTGATTTGCCCAGAATCACAGGATGTTCAGCGTCATTGCCGAGACTCGAACCCAGTTCCCCAGATTCGAGGACACCCATTTCCCCAGATTCGAGGACCACCGCCCTAGCCGTTCCTCTCCCCTATAGACTTCATGTAGTGTTCCCAGAACATACTTCAAAAGCAACAAGCATAGGCCACTGTGCTGTAAAGCATTCTCTAGCAAGCTCTCCCAACCACCTGTTTCTGTAGCACAACCACCTAGTGATGGATTTATTGTGTAGATCAAAACAAAAATGCAGCAGTAGACTAAAATGCAATTTGGGCTCAGTCTTTCAGAGGGACAAACAGCATTATCTTTTTTTAATAGTAACTGTTGTCGCTTAGAGACTTCAAAACTTATATGTAGCGCTACAGCATACATTATTATTAATATTACTACACAAGGCTCATTTCTATGGGAAAACCATATTCAATACAAGAGCAATTGAGATGCATGATAACTTAAGTTTGCTGGAATGGCATGCAGACCGAATAACCAACACTATTCAAATGTAGTTAAGATATTTTGTGCAATTATTACAGCAATCTCACCACTACCTATTGATATGCTGATCCCAGTTATTGCTTTTATGAGTAGATAGATTTTCAGGAATGATAGATGAAGCACACAATTATCCAAATGCCTATTAAATGTTGAGGTATAATTTCAAAATTGCTGCCATGAACTGTTGTTGTTAGCAACTCCGTGAAAAAAGCTGGTAATTTCTCATCCCAGTAATACAGGCATACCATGAGGTGAGAGCCCTTACAGTTACACTGTGGAGGTGGATGGTCACCTACCGTTGTTATTGTCCTTTAGTTAGAGTTAATCAGGCTACTAGTATCTCCGATACAGAAGCAGTGCTCTAATGAAAGCCAGGAAGAGGAACAGATCCAGAATACTGTGAAAACAAAATCTAGCTTCACTTTTCACATCCTCTACTATGGGGTAGAATGGAAACAAAGAATAACTACTTTCCTTCTGTTGCTACAGTATGTTGTCTCCACCCCTTGCTTCTCGAGGTAAGAAATAGGACATTTAAAAGTTTAATTTTAAACATGTCTTTACAGTGGTGAAAAAGCCCAGAACTACCTTCACTCTAGCAGGGGTAGCTGTTCCATAGGAAATCAATGGGATACAATATTACATTTAATATTCAGAGTTGGACTTTTTAAAATGTTTATTCCAAGCCTAATTTAGATTTGTAATAAATATTTTTGAACAGGTGCTATGCGAAAAGCAACCTGTTGCAAACCTAAAGCTTCTATAAGCCAATTTGCTTGAGCTTCCAACTGTCGCCCATGAGCTGAATAGCTCACTGATGAGGTGTGAACTTGCTTCCAGAACTGATATAAAGGCCTTGGGTGTGGGACGGTTTTCTGCTTCTCTAGCAGGATGGCTAAGGAACTTAATGAACTTCAAAAGGGCCTGCCCTGTCACAGGAAGATTTAGCTAACATTTGGGTCTGCCCCTTCCTTTGTCAACCTAGCCAGGCATGCACCAGGCCTAAGTAGGAGAGGGACTTACCCTGAACTGGTTTGGAGTGACTACAGAGGAGGTGCTGCTCATTCCCTGACCACTCCTTTAGGGTGGGCACAGGAGCTCTGCATGTGGTAAGAAAGGTTCTGCCATGTTCGGTTTGCTCAGAGATAGTGACTGTGGGATTGATTACAGAAAAACACACATAAAGTTGTGCACAGGTGGGTAGGGTCAGCCTTGGGAACTTTTAACCCACTGGTTAGGGAGTGACCAGGGATTTCCCTCACCCACACACTCACACTGTGCATTAATGTGTCACTCACAGTACCCTGCTCAGAATATTCCTGGACTTGTGATCAGAAGAAGGTCTTTCCTGCAATCTGAATCCTGAAGGAAGAACTAGATCTGTTTGCCTTGAACCCAGCATCTCAGAAATGACTCCAATGTCCAGTTGGCTGAACTCCTGTGTGAGCTACAGAGACACTGCAAACTTACCGAGGTCTCTTCCCTGGAACTGTGCAGCTGACCAGTTTCAACTGGACCTGCCCTGGAACATGATGCTGACCTCCATTGGAGTGAGCTCTAGCCCCTAAGCGAGGCTCCTCAGTGGCTAGAGTATTCCTCCTGCCTAAATTGCAGGAGCTGGGACTTAGAAACATCTTGTCAACAGGTGGGAGACCAGAGCTACCCTCAAGCAGAGGACGTTGACATTGAATCACCAGTCGAATGTGATTTGCCAGTTTGCCCTGCTGGTGGAGATCTGATGATGTTTCTTTTTTTAAATTAGAAACTGTTGGACATGGCCCCATTAGGGGAAATTAATCTGAAACATTTTGCTTTTTCCTCCTAGTCTTTTCCATCACTCTCTTGGCATGACCTTAGGAAACTGGGCACCTTCCCCCTGTATGGCAGAGGGAAGGTGTGTGTGTCCTCCATGCCCGCATTGAACGGTGGGTGCGTATTCGATGGGGTTTAGGTGCTGTGCCTCTGTATGCCCTGTAAACAGGTACACCAGATACCCAGAGTGGGTATGGCACTGGCTAGTAGTGGGATGTAGCATTGAGTGTGCCACCCACCGTATAACCCTCAACCCTATAAAAGATCTGCCATGACAGGACTCTGAGGTGTCATTGCACCCCTGCCGAGGTTGGCATTGCTTATGCCTCAGCCAACCTTGTGTGGGTCATCCCATACCATGAGGTCATCCCCCCTAGAAAATTGCTGACGGACCCCAGGGAGGTGGTAGGCTGAAGGCTGAGCAGGCACATATGGATGTGCCCTGCCGAAGTAGTGAGGAACCTTCAAAATGGGGCTTCCCCTGCCTTAGAGTTCAGTTCTACCCATGGATACTCCTTGGGTGTTACCGATTCTCTGTAGTGGCCTCCGGTCCTGCAAATGTCCTCACTGTCAAGGTCATGTGGAAGTGAATGCGCTTTTCTACACAGATTAGGAAGAGGCACTGACATGCTGTTCTGGAACATGGGCTGGTTTGCTGATGCAGATTGGGGTGTGGGCACCAGCCCTGATGCTGTTTTGGAAATGTGTTCCACCTGCAGTGACAGGTTGAAGGATACGCCATGCCACCTATGGCATTTTTGATAGGTGCCTGGCCTCCAATCATGGGCTACTGAGCATATTACTGCATCCCCTGTGTCAGGCCGGGCAGTGCAAGTCTATGTCTGCACACTTTCATCCATGGTGCTAGCGACAAGGTGCTTGGTCTGCCATCACTGGCCAGCAGTGTGCTATCGCACCTGTAAGGGGGTCCATCTGGTCTGAGCAGATTGGAGTGTGCGCACTTGCAGCAAAGGTGCTAGGGCCTGGTCAGCAATATGCCTAGTCTGTCCTTGCCATGTGAAAGTGCGAGCGCCCTTACTATCCATGTGGGAAAGTGGTGCTGATTCTGTGTTCCAAAACACGGGCCGATCTGTCCTTGTAGACTGGTGGGTGCACACTGGTATCTACTGTGAGTAAACTCATGGACATGAGCCATTGTAGACTGCTGTGAGTACGCAACAGCACCTGTGGTGCCTGCAATTTTGTGTGTCACTTGCCAACACAGGCTTCTGTGTGCACACAGACGCACATATTAGTTAAACCCATGTCCAGTCTGCTGTGCAGACTCAGGCGGTTGCACTAGCACCAGTGACACTGGGAACTATGTGATCATCCTGCCATTGGAGGTCAATAGCACACATGCGCCCAGGTAGTGAGAAATACCTTTGTGTGTTTTCGCTACCTATGAGGCATGCTCCTCCTATAGGTTAACATGGGGAAGTGGTTAACATTACTTCGGAATGCAATAGTGGATTGCATTGGAATGGCCTCATAATGTTCCACATCAATGTACATGCAGAGCCAAACCCCTTCCACTGGTAAAGGGAGTTTTGGCATGACTTGCTTAGAAATGCCACTTGTAGAATATGTACACTTCTATTCTACAAGTGTTTCAGGGACCGTTGCGTCAACGTTCAAGTGTCCCAATGAACAGTCATAAACTATGGGCATCCCATGGGAATGGCAGACCTCTGCCATTTGAGGGCAGAATGGGATAGATTGAAGATAGAGGTTGTGATACTACTAAAGATTAAGATCTACATCCCACGGTCCCATGGCAGACATGCCTACAATTTAGGCGAGTCATCTGTGGTTCAAAGGGAAAACCCCTGAACCACCCCAACTTCAAAGACACACAACAATATATCTATTGGTGCCATCCTTCAGCAAGGTGTGAGAAATGCGTGTTGGGACAAGGGACCGGAGAACTCAGACTGTGTGGTGTACATTGTCAGAGGACTCCCTTTTGCCCATGGAGGATAACTGTCTGAATAGAGGATGACCTGGGTCGAGGATCTGCTGAAGTGCGGCTCCTGAAGTGGCAAATATCTTCAGTGAATTACCTAGATCACCTACCTGTGACATCTGGAGAGAGGTGCCCTTCCAAGTGCCCACCTCAGCTACTGCACGGTGCAAGCGTGGAACTAAAACTTGTGCTGGGGTCCAGATTGTCTAGTGCCGAGCCCCTGAAATTGTGCCCCCACCTAAGACAGGTGGTTCCTGTACTGCAAGGATCCCAGCACTAATAAGCATCTAGTTGGTGGTTCGTGGATTCACCAGTTGCGGGACCCCAAGAGCCTTTTTCGTCGATCATGCCACATCTCTCTCATGCAACATGCTGACTGCCTGCTTATTGTGCGCAGTGTCCAATTCCCGTGCGACCCTCGGATGTGGGTGTGTGCCCAGAGTAGAGCTTTATTCTACCTCATTTGGCTCTGCCGAACTTGCACTTGTGTGTGTGAGCGACTGGTCTAGTGCAGCTGTATCATTGTGCAATGGACTTCCAGAGTGGCTGCTAACCTCCCCCTTGTTTACGTCTACCTCCTAATTAAATCTGTTACATATTCCCACCTTCTTCCCAAGGGCCCAAACTGTCAGAGCTCTGCGAACCTCACCTTATGATCACGGAGCGGTCCCGCAGAGGCAATATGACCAACCTCCACTGTCCCATACCTTCCTCTAGTGATAGTAACAACACCGACCGGGGTGAAGGTTGGGAGCCGGGAGAAGAAATCCTACATGATCTGTGCATGTTCTCCTGTAGGTGGGCCTGGTTATATACATTCTGTGGCTATATGGCAACCCATGAAGGAACAGCAATCTATGGGGACAAACCACAGGAAGGCACTCAAAACCTGGATCTTTGTAGCCCCAGAAGAACTCTGCCTATCCCTGATATAGGGTCCCCACAGCTTCATCTCATCCTCACCGCTGCCTAGCGCCAGGATGCTCCTTCTGGAGTGACAGTTTGCGCTCTATACATGCAAAAATCATATCAAATCAATTCAAATCAAATGTTTTAGACATTCATCTCCCTAGGTCACATACACACCTTCTTTCACACAGAAAATTCAGGGGCATTATTTGAGGTTATATAGTCACCTGCAATATTGGTTGATATGAAACTCAGGGTGTTTCTTTGGTGTCTCAGTTAGCAATCCACTGAGAAGGAAATGTGAGGTTTGATGGTCATAGAAAAGGAACCAGAAATAAAGATGTAGGCGCTCCAGTGTGCGTGGGAAGATAGGAAACACTGCTATGGAAGGTTGTGCATAAAGAAAAGATAAGCGCCCCTGTATATTGCTCTTACAACAGAGTCAATGTGCTCCTGAGTGTGTGAGTTCAGTAGTAGTATAAATGCAAGCGCTCCTTCGCTAGCACTTCAGGCTCCCCCAGGGCATGCGCGTGCTCCTGCATGTGTCGCTAAGATAGGTTAAATGTGCAAGCACTCTTGCACTAGCACTTCAGGGTCCTCCAGGGTGAATAAGGACTCATAAAGTGTCTAAGCGCTCCTGGGATCACACCACACAAAAATGACAATGCTCTCCTGTGCACGAGAGGTCAATAGTTTAAGTGCAAGCGCTCCTGCGCTAGCACTTCAGTCTCCCACAGGGTTATTAAGGGTTTTTAATTTAGTGTGTGAGTGCTCCTGTGCTCACACTACAGACTCCCCTGGTACCTCTGGACAGCACTCACCGGCAGGGATCCAGAAGGTCACAGCAGATGCTCTGCTGCTGCACAGGTCTGGTCATGACTGGTGTACCACAGGGGCACTCAGTCGGAAGCAGCATCAGTTTGAACATCACAGGTTTAAATACAGGTTAACCCAGAAGTTCAACCCACGCTGGGGCTTCGGAGACTACTTCCGCTTCACTTTGGTGCTGACTTTGGCCGGAGGACACCACAGAGCTCTGTAGTGTCTGGCAAGTAGTGGAGCATTTATTCCCTGCTCGCATCCTGCCTGTTGGACCCCCAGGTACGTTCCCGCACAACCGCACCCTGACTGTCACATAGATAGTATGACTTCAGCTGTGTGTGGCCCAGTGTCCAAGAGGCGGGGTTGATAATCTT
Source organism: Triturus cristatus (assembly GCF_964204655.1). Classification (NCBI taxonomy): domain Eukaryota; kingdom Metazoa; phylum Chordata; class Amphibia; order Caudata; family Salamandridae; genus Triturus; species Triturus cristatus. The sequence continues at coordinate 538,754,276 of NC_140591.1, forward strand.
ACATCTAGGGTTATAGTACAATCCGGGTGAAACAGAAGGTGGAGGGAGGTTTGGGCCACAGAGTCTGCAGAGGGTGAATCCTTTACCTCCAGAGTGATCATATGTGGACTGCCTGTGATTCACGACACTGGCCGGTGGTGCCGCATTATACGTTGATTGTTGCCAAAAGCACAATTCCGCATGATATTGAGTTTGCCTGCATGGTACCGGCTTGCAGGGCTACTAAAAAGTGTTTTGTGTCGTATTTTGACATCTGCATAAAGGTGCTCTCTCTCTCAATTGGTTGGGGGGTTAGATTAGCAGTTGTCCAGATTGTGCCTAATAGGGATACCATAACAATACTAGTAGGACTAGTGCTGCTAATAATATATCCGAATGAATTTTGGACCCAAAAGTATATGATGGTCATGTTATAACGATTGAATATGTGTGTTAAATATAAACATTTTTACATACATACTGTGTGAAGTCTCATTTGTGATGCTCTGTGTATTTATTGTGAGTGGCTGTTGTGCCTTTGCTTTACACATTGCCACCGTAGTGAGCTGGACTGCTCCGGGCCAAGCTACCCAAGGATGAGCACTGGTTAAACAACGAGTGTAATCACTTTCTATAACAAGAGCAATAGTTCTGCCTGGCTGATGGCACCCTTCAGCCAACCAGACATTGTGGGTTCTAAATGTAACATGAAGGGCTCAACTAAGACCAACAGGGAGCTGCATCCAACCCACATCGAGGCCTCCCTTCGCACAGCCTCTGGACTTCAGTTGCCTGGACCTCTCCTACCTTTGCTGACAACCACACCAGGACACCGCTCTCTGGAACACCACAATGGCCAAGCTCTACTTCAGATCCAGCTTGCTCCACTGGCACCTCATTGATGACCACATTTCCCCAGAAACATTTGTACAACAGACAGTAAACTTTCCACAGAGTCGCACCTGGTCCTTGTATCCAACCGGCATCCCATTATGATCATCCCTAAATTTTGACCTTGACCCAGTCTGGCACATACAAAAACCAGCAGTTAGAACTTAGCCCTTTTTGATGCTAGTTTTGTAACTCAAAAAGTAAAAATGTATAACTTCTGTTATACTTATTGGATTTTTTGTGACATATGATTTGTTAAAATGTGCTCTATTTTTCTAAATACGTTTGTGAGTTTTCTTGTGGTGTGTTTTGACTTTATTTATATTTGAGCTCTGCATAAATACTATACACACTGTCTCTAAGTTAAGCCTGCTAGCTCTGTGCCATAGCTCCCAGGGGGTTGTGCTCTGGATAATTTAGCGACTTTGGTGGTTCACCCTGGCAAGGATCGTTGTTATTATTTGAGGTGGGTACTCACTCCCCTCAACAAACACCCCCATTTCTTATACATACTGTTAGATATGGCATCCTTTTTCCTTCGGGCCTCTTGTTTTTTGCTGACTTACCTTTATGCTGGCCTTAGGATTCTGCAAATGTTAGCACTGTTAACCCATACTAATGTGGTAACATTAACTTATCCAAACTGGCTTATTTAATTTAGTTATAAGTCTTTAGTATCGTGCACTACCTGTGCCCAGGGCCTGTAAATTAAATGCTACTAGTCGACCGGCAGCACTGATTGTGCCTTCCACTTAAGTAGCATTGCAACAATGTCTCAGGCCTGCCATTGCAGAGCCTGTGTGTGCAGTTTTAAACTGCCATGTCAACCTGGCGAGATAAACCTCCTCCTGGCCCCAAACCTTCCTTTTAATACACACAGATCACCCCTAGGGTAGGCCCTGGACTACCCAAGGAGCAGGGTGAAATATATTTAGAAAGCAGGACATGCATTTTTTTTTAGATTTACATGCCCTGGTAGTGAAAAATTAGGTTTTAACTGATGCACTGCCTAGATCTGCCTTAGGACTACATTGGGATTACCTTATTACATTTTTAAGTGTAAACCCTTGTTTTGTGGCCAGTGCTGGGTTGGGACTTTGTCCCTTAGCACACACTTCACCTGTCAGAAGGAGGTCGTTGCCACACATGATGGGATGGAAGAGGAGAGTGAGCCTCTCCCTGACCTCCTTTCTTCTAAGGAGCAGGGTGGGTCAGTGGAAAATGTCAGCCTCTCCCCTACACTGACCCTAGACCAATAGAGAGACTGTCAACAGTTGCTGGGGCAGTTTGCCTCTTTATTCTCCCTTAGCCCAGGGCTCACTACATGGTGTACCAATTATGTTGATAGTTGGGACAGAATGCCTAGTAGGAATAAAATGTGCAGGTTTTCTGACAAGGTGAGAGCCATCATTAAGGATGCTGGTTTTAGGGGTTGTTGAGCCCTCAAACAACCCTTGGTCCAACCCAGTGGTGTTGGTCTACAAGGCAGCGAGTCCAGGTGTCACACCCGAACTTAGGATCTGTGTGGACTACCGTGGGAGCAACGCAGTCACCAAGACTGATGCACATTCCATACCCCAAGCTGATGAACTCATGGATTGGCTAGGGGCTGCCATGTTCCTCAACACATTTGACTTAACGTCTGGGTCTCGGTAGATTGCCTTGACCAAGGAGGCCAAAGAGAGGTCTGTGTTCTCTACCCCAGATGGGAAATTCTGGGTAATGCCCTTCGGGTTGATGAACACCCCTGGCACCTTACCGAGGTTGATCAACCAGGTCCTGGTTGAGTTGGAGAAATTTAGTACTACCTACCTAGGCGACAATGCTGTTTTCAGTTCTAGCTGGGAGGACCAGCTGTGCCACCTCAAAGAAGTGCCTCAGGCTCAGAAGAGGGTACACCTGACTATTAAAGCATGTATGTGGGCCGAATTCTGTGGTCTACTTGGCTCACCAAGTGGGAGAAGGCAAGGTGAAGCCCCTCCAAGCCAAAATGTAAACCAATGGGGTTTGGTAACTCCCCAAGACCCAGATGGATGTGAGTGCTCTCTTAGGCCTCACTGGCTATTACATTAGATTCATCAAAGGATAAGGCACATTGTTGCACTCTTGACAGAGCTGACTTATAAAACGCAGCCACATTAGGTGATCTGGACAGAGGCATGCCAGGAAGCTTTTGACACCCTGAAGGAGGCAAATGCAGAGTGCCTGTGCTCAAGGCCCAGGACTTCTCCCAAGAATTCATTGTGCAGACAGATGCCTCGGAGCATGGCATAGGTGTTGTGCGGTCACAGCTTAATGAAGAGAGCCTGGATCAACCTGTAGCCTTCATCAATAATATGTTACTTCCCAAGGAACAGGGGCAGAGTCCAATGGAGAGGAAAGCCATAGCTATGGTCTGGACATGGACGAAGGTAAGACTATTTCTCTTTTGTTTTCACTTCCGGGTTCAGACAGACCACAGACCCCTCAGATAGTTAATGTAGATGAGGGGTGAGAATCCCAAACTGTTGAGGTGGTCCATCTACCTACAGGGAATGGGCTTCACGGTGGAACACCGTAGTAGAACAGACCACGCCATTGCTGATGGTCTCTCTATGTTCTTTTGGCTTATTGAAGAGAACTCCAATGGGTTGGTTAGCTCTTTTCACTTTCAGCGGGGGGGCATGTGTTAGACCTGGCCTCCTTGGCATGGTTTCCCCTGACTTCAATTTGATACCACATTGAAGAGCGCGGGATGTTGTTGGCAATTCCTGCCTTTGCCATGAGGGGGGGGTGCTGTTGATTCCTGAGTTTGCTCCAGGGAGTTAAATGCATATAAGAGCGGGAGACCTGGCTGCTGAGGAACTTCGATTTCCAATCGCGATCGAATCGACCCGCCATTTTGTGCTCCACCGCCATTTTGTGTTGCCATCACTCAGGCAGCACGGCAAACAAAGTTTATTCTGCTTTTTCTGCAGCTGCGTGTTGAAATAGCCCCTCTGCCTCTATTTGCAAAGCTGGTGTTAGGACTGGTCGAGTACACTAATCCCTGTCTGGTTTTCCTAATCCCCGTCTCAACTATCTGTTGGCTCACACTATTCTTTTCTGACTTTATCTTATCGTCTGGCCTTCACTGTCCTCTGTTGGCATTCTCTCGTTTCACAACCGTCCTCCAACACACACAAACGCATCTCGCCACCTGCAAGTTAGTTACAAATCCGTTAATGAATTAGTTTGAGGGTGGGGTGACAAACATAGTTGGAGGAGAGGTTTCTTCGAGTCATATGACACTTTGTTTTCCAATCTCTCCTATTGGTTCTGTCCTGTTTCCCAACTTTCCTTATTGGCTCTTTCTTGTATGTTCTAGGTGTATATTTGGTTCTATATGGCATATAAGATTGTGCGCCACAGAGTAAAGTGGCAGTCTCCTGAGAACCTACCTTGTTTACTTCTGGGATAACTGTACTAGCTGCAGCTAATAAATCTGATCATCTAACGCCTAACAGAGTGACCTGTGTCTCTGTGTAGCTGAGCAGGAGAACCCAGGAGATTAAGGCGTACCCTGCACCGCCAGGCCCAAAAGGTTCTGGTTCTTCAACTGGCGCCCAACGTTGGGCGGTTTCAGTGGTACCGGTTCTGCCTGAAGGTCATGAGGAACCCCGCAAGAAAATTCCGGAGGATTCGCGAGCCACGTCAAGCGACCCCTGTATGTCGAAAGTGGTCCGAAGGTCTTTTGCAGCGCGGTTACTCCTTCCTGACGGCTACTAACAACCGCTGCCCTGACTGCCGCCCTGCTTTGGCCCTTCCTTTGGTGATGTATGGTAAGGCGAGACGATAGACGGGCCTCTGTTGGTGTAAGAAGACGTCCTTAGTTAAGTATTTCGTGGGTCGTGCCCACAATTTTTGTCCTTCATTTCTTAGTTGTTTACTCCTGGTCCTTAGATTCGACTATTGCAATAGCCGAAGACGAGGGGTAAGTGCATTTGTGCTGCGTAAACTGAGTTTTTACCCCCTTGAAGTTTGTGAACAGTCCGGTGAAATCAAGAGATGCCTGGTCTGACTAAGTTTGGGAAATGTTGTTGCTTTGGTTGTAATAGGGATTCCCGACTTGAGGACTCTTGTCCGATTCCTTCGGTTGGAACTCCCACATATGAGCTCTATTCAAAACATGGTATTGGCCCCATTGCCTTTAACGAGGCATGGACCCGATACACGAAGAAAGATGGTGTTCTAAAATGGCCAGAAAATGGTAGCTTTGATCACGATGTGCTAGATAATTTAGAAGCAGTTCTATTCAAAAGAAAAGCCCGGCCGGCAATGTTTGACTCTTTCCGCCTTTGGCGTAAGGAAGCCAAACAGAAAGAAATTAAGCAAGCAAAATGAGATAAAAAAGCACAATTATACAGGCTGCCCAACAATTCAAGGATGATAAAATTGATAATGCGACTGAATTTTCAGAGAGACAGCATCGCATGGCGATAGATAAATGCTATCCGGTGTTGCCTGTTTCCCCTTCCGATAATAAGAAAGATATAGAAGAAGATCCCCTAATGTCCCATTTTTTGAGGTTGCCTCCGCCCTATGCACAAAGTGCCAATGCACCCCAATTGTTACAGCATGTTCAGCCGCCAGCAGTACCTCCGCCTGTTCCGGCTCTTCCGCATTTGCCTCCTCCAGTATTACTGCCTCTGCCAGTTTTACCGTTAACTTCAACTTCTTTGCCCTCATCTCCTGATCTTAGATCTCCTTTGCCTTCTGCTCCTCCTGCAATTATCAGTTCTCCTCCTGTCAGTTCTCCTAATACTTTGTCTCCAATTCTTATGTCTAATTCTCCGTCGGTGCGTAAGCGTCTCACAGACACTGTCACTGGTATTTTATCTCCTTTCTTTGGAGCTTTAAATGTGTCTCCAGCTTTTGCTCGAAGACAGTCTCGTAGTCAGTTCCCAGATTTTGAAGAACGAGAAAGGTTGGACTCTCTTGCAAGTAAATGGATCAAAAAGGGTCCTCAATACAGTGTGCCCGATATTATGCCTACTTTTTCACAATGGAATGCACCTACGCAAAGATATGTTTTTAATGCAATGTGCGATACTCTCATTAAAGAATGGGAAGATGTGAATTCGAGTCCGATCCCACAAGATCTGTTAGATGTTCAGACTGATTTTGATAAAGGACTTGTTGTGGGTTCTAAGGTTGAGAAAGCTGTAAGGACACTTATTTCTTATAGATCCTTATTGTTCTCTCAGGCTTTCCTTGATTCTGATCCGTTGGTTAGGCTAACACTGAAAAATTATCCCATGAGAGAGGTTCCTCCAGTATGGAAAGAAGAGGTTGCAGCAGTAGGTGCGAATCCAGTTATTCCTGCTCATTTTCAGCGTATATGGGTACATGTTCCTTGGAAGAGATCTGAAGTTTTGGCCCTTCAGCAGACTCTACCGGATCCTCGTAAGAACCCTGCAGGTTATTATAAAGAATTATCACAGACAGTTGATGCTTGCATCATGAATTTAGCAGATATCGATATGTTGATGGGAAATGTAGTCCCACAGACAATATGGGCTAAGATTCGTAAGGAGAATCACGCACAGGAATTAGGTGCTACTTGGGATGTTATAATTGCCACAGATAGAGACCAAGTGGGTGTTGCAAAGCCTGAAGCATTGATTTAAGAACTCCCTGGTAGGATTATTACATTAATGAAAACTATGATGCCTGCATTGAGAGTTAGTTGGTATAAACTAGCAGCATGCAAACAAAAGAAAGATGAAAGTGTCTCTGATTTCTTTACTCGTTTCGAGGAGACATTTATCGATCACAGTGGTAAAGATATGGCTACAGAGGGTGGACAGCGATTATTTGTGGACAAATTCGTATTTAATTTGCTTCCCGAGTTGTCACACAAATTGAAAGATTCACAAAGTTCATGGGCTGTTTCTTCTTCTGCTCAGAAATTGGCTACCGCACAATATTATGAAAACAGGGATAAAGAAGAGAAAGAAAAGCAAGAGAAAAAGACAAAAGAATTAAAAACGAAGGTTCTCTTGCAACAAGCCTATCCTCCTCGTTATGCTCAGCCTCAATTTCAACAGCCCACGCAGTTTCAGAGGTTGTATCAAAAACCTGAGCCATATATTCCGCGACCTTTGTTAGGACCTAATCAATGTGCCTATTGTAGAGAGGAAGGTCATTTTAAGAATAGTTGTCCGGTTTTATTGCAGCGCAATGGAGTATTATCTGCTCCACGAGGTCGTGCTGGCCTCCAGTCCGCAAACAGAGGTAGAGGTCGAGGTGTGTTGACTCAAGAACAGCGTGCCCTTCCTTCTCCCAATTCCATGAACTACTTTGATCAGCAAAATGTTAGGTCTACTCAGTATTACAATGAAGACCATTATATTGAAAACGGAAATGAAAGTCTTCATGCCAACTAGGACAGCCATGGACAAAGTAAGGGAGTTGTGTCGGTTCCAGTAGACCAGAGTGGTCCTTATGTTAATGTCACTACAATGGGTGTTTTAGAACCGTTTCTTCTATATATTGGGGCGATGAGAAGTTCTATCATTCATTCTAAACGGATGTATGATATTACAATGCAGGTTTTTACCACGCGTGCAGTTACATCGCATGCGTTACAACGCATGCGATGTTACAACGCTATGCCATTAGAACGCAAGTCTTTACATCGACTTGCGCTAGATGGCGTGCTGACATTAAAAAAGTGTAATTTACTATTTCAACTCCAGTCCACTTAACAGTAGGGAAGGTGTTGGGATAGTAAACTACACTATTTGTAATGTTAGCACGCCATCTAGCGCAAGTCGATGTACAGACTTGCGTTCTAATGGCATAGCGTTGTAACATCACATGCGTTGTAACGCATGCGATGTAACTGCACAGCGTGGTAATAACCGCGTTGTAATGGCTGTTCCCCATTCTAATCTCCCTGGGGCACCTTTGTCTGGCTTAACAAATGTTTCTGTAGGATTTTCTGGCGCCCCTGTTTGCAATCCGGTTTCTTGCCCTTTGCCTATTTCAATTGGCCCTTATGATTTGGAAGCTCCACTTCTTTTGACGAATGGTTGCGGTGAGAATCTGTTGGGTGTAGACCTATTGAAAAGAATGCATGCTACGATATATTGTTCTCCTTCTGGTGTATATCTTACTTTAGGACAGAAATTGATTTCTCCAATGTATTTGTCCAAAGATCACTTTCCACCTGAATTGCTTTCTCTTCCGGCAACGCTTTGGGCCACGGGTCCGAATGATGTGGGCTGTCTCAAAATTCCACCTTATGTTGTTACTCTCAAGCCCAATGTTGAATTACCGCGCATCCCGCAGTATAGAATTTCCACTGAAGGTGAAAAAGCGCTTTTGGAAATCATTCAGGATTTGATTCAGAAGGGTGTGGTTGAAGAAACAAGAGGTAACACATGCAATAGTCCTATTCTTCTTGTTCTTAAACGTACTGATCCTTCTAAGCCACCTGTATATCGTTTCGTAATTGATCTTCGGGAGGTAAACAAAATTGTTGTACCACAATTTCCTGTTGTTCCAGATATCACTGCTCTATTGACAATGATACCTTCCACAGCGACTTGGTTCTCTGTTATCGATCTAAAGAATGCCTACTTTAGTATTCCCATTGCAGAAGAGAGTAGGGATATTTTTGGCTTCTCTCTTGGAGACCGAAGCTTCCGGTTTAAGTGCGCACCTCAGGGCTATTGTGAAAGTACCTCCATTTACAGCCAAGATTTAAAATGTCATCTTGATACTTTTCATTTGCCGTCTGGTGCTGCTCTTATCCAATACATGGATGACTTGTTAATCGCTGCTGATTCAGAAGATATTTGCAAAAATGTCACTGTCGCATTGTTACGCCATTTGTTTAATCTGAATCATAAGGTTTCACCTTCCAAATTACAATATGTCCGTCGAGAGGTTACCTACTTGGGTCATCTCCTATCAATGGAGGGACGACGATTAACACCAGAACGAATTCAGGCGATTACGCAAATGTCTGTGCTATCCACTCAAAGGGAGGTATGTGCCTTTCTGGGTATCACCTCTTATTGTAGGCAGTGGATCCCTAACTTCTCTCTGATAGCCAAACCTTTGTTGGCACACACTTTAAAAGATACGCCTCAGCCCCTTCCATGGACTGATGAGTGCCAAAGGAGTTTTACTGACTTACATACTGCTCTGTGTTCTGCTCCTGTATTGGGTACTCCTGATTACAGTAAGCCTTTTACGCTCTATGTTCACGAGAGAGAAGGTTGTGCGTTGTCGGTTTTAACACAGCAATTTGGGGACAAACAGCGGCCATGTGCCTATTTTTCGGCTACGTTAGACCCAGTAGCTAAAGCATTGCCCAGTTGCCTCAAAGCGACAGCAGCAGCAGCAATTTCTATTCGACAATCTGCTGGAGTGGTGTTGGATAACACTCTCATTGTCATGGTACCACATGCAGTGGATACCTTACTAAATAGAACGAAAACGCAGCATCTTACGAGTGCTCGTCCAACTGAAAACGAGCTGACGCTTTTGTCTAGTCACGTACACATCAAACGATGTAATACCCTAAATCCAGCCACTCTGTTGCCCCTTCCAGATGAGAAAAGTGATGAGGAACAACATGATTGTTTCTTTCGTACTGAGGAAGAGACAAAAGGAAGAATTGACTAAAAAGACATACCGCTAGAGAATCCGGATGGAACTCTATGGGTAGACGGTTCTTGTTTTAAAATGCCAAATGGAGATACAGTTTCAGCCTATGCTGTAACTACTTTACATACAGTCGTGGAAACAGCACGTATTAGACATAATTCAGCTCAAGCAGCAGAATTGATAGCTTTAACAAGAGCATGTGTATTGTCAAAAGAGAAGAGAGTAAACGTGTACACCGACAGCCAATATGCCTTTGGTGTAGCGGTCAACTTTGGGCGTCTTTGGAAGGAAAGGGGATTTCTCACTTCACATGGCACCAAAATACAACATGGTCAGTTAGTGACTGATCTTCTTGAATCACTTGCCTTACCCACCCAAATAGCGATTGTGAAGTGTAGTGCACACAAAAAGATTGCAGATGATGTTGGCCGACGAAATGCATTTGCAGATGAAGTAGCGAAAAAGACAGCAAAAGATGTTAAGAGTCGAATGTATATGGCGGGTCCTGCGAATTGGGTCAGAGAGAGAGGAATGTATGAGAATACAGTAGAAAGTGTAAAATCGATTCAGGAAGAGGCTACGGAGAAGGAATTAAGTAGGTGGAAAGAAAGTATGGGAATGTTAGATGAAATGGGTTGTTGGGTGGACTTATCTGAACACCAACGTTGGTTGTTACCAGATGCCTATGTACGCCCAGTGGTTACTATGGCGCATGGTCCAGCCCACTTAAGTGCAAAAGGTATATGCAAACTTCTGGCTCCAGTGTGGCAAAATGAACAAATCCCAAAATGTGCAGACAATATAGTGAAACATTGTATTGTTTGTTTAATGTACAACCCGGGAAAGGGAACCCCAACTCCAGCAGGTCACTTTGCTCCTCCAACGTATCCATTTGAGGTGTTGCAGATCGATTATATTCATGTGGAGCGATGCAACAACCTTAAATACGTTCTGGTGGTAGTATGCGCCTTTTCAAGATGGATAGAAGCATACCCTTTAAAAGACAACACAGCCTTATCCACAGCTAAAGCTTTGCTAAAAGAATTCTTCCCCAGGTTTGGTTTGCCGCGCATTGTCTGGAGTGACAAAGGGAGCAAATTTGTGGGCCAAGTCATGCAAAAAGTTTGTGCGGGTCTTGGTATCAAGCAAAAGTTCCATGCGGCAAATCATCCACAGTCAGCGGGTTTAGTAGAATGCTACAACGGTACATTAAAGTTAAAACTAGCGAAAGTTCAGGCTAGTACAGGACTCAATTGGCCCGATGCTTTACCATTGGCTCTGCTGTCCACCAGAACTGCAGTACACTCTCGTTTGGGACTTAGCCCTTACGAAGTGGTTTTTGGATGCCCGGCTAATGTATGGGCAGTCCCTCGCCCTAAGAAATACTCAGACTTGCCATATCCAATGTTGATTGACTACTTGCATGATCTTACGACTAAATTGCGTGTTCTCCATCAACAGTTTCAGAGTGCTTTACCAGAGGCTTCCACAGACCCAGGTCATTCCATCCGACCAGGTGATTGGGTCTGCACCAAGAATTTCCAAAGGACGAGAAATTTGGAGCCCAGATGGAAGGAGCCTCGTTTAGTGCTTTTGACCAGGAGAACAGCAGTTAAAGTCGAAGGAAAGAAAAATTGCATTCACGGCGTGCATTGTAAGAAAGTGCCTTTGCCTTTACCCTACGATCAATGGGTGCGCAGGGGCATTGGTGACTCTGAAAGTGAGAAGGTTCCACGATTCGTGCCCTTTAGTGATGCACGCCTGAATGGGACACTGTCTGAGAAAGAGGATGACGACATTTTGCAGGAAGCGATAACACCACATCGTCGCCTAGATACAACAAATCCACGAACATTGTTCCAAGATCAGACTGTACAAAACAAAGAACATTATAATTTAAGACCTAGACTAAAGAACACTTAAGATTTTTCTCTCTTGTGTAGTATTCTGTCCCGGTTGCAGGGTCACGGTAGGAGTCTTGATTGTGACCTGAGTAGTGGCAATAGGACGGCAGATAATCATAATTGAGTGATCGAGGAAGATTGCCGTGAGCATCCATTAGAAAGATGGAAACTACACTAGGCAAAAGAGAGAGAAAGGATGAAATGAAGAAAGAATCCTGTAAATTAATGTACAGTCGTTTTAATATAACCTTATGTATTATTATATTATTGTGTATTGCTTTGGCGTTTATAGGTTGGATTATTTATGCTCTGCAGCAAAAAGTTGTCTCTCCTTCTTCCTCTTTGTCTTCTTCTACTGTCTCGCCACATCTCTTTCATACCCTTCCTCAACATGAACTCATTAGAAGAACTGAATATTATAACAATTGCTTTGTCCAGTTGTTACATCAACACCAGTTAGTGGTCAATACGACTGACTGTTGGGTGTGTGAACGTATGCCACATACCACAGAGAAAGGAATGCCATATTTAGTTCTTCCGTTCTCTTATGAGGGTTCTGCTTAGGCTTATTTTGTCATTTTCTCCAATGCCTACCAAAGCAAGTTCAAACGATCCATTAATTCATATATTGGTGCTCCAGATTTTAGTCATAGCTCATTAATTAAGGGAATGGTAGCTATGGCTTAAATCATGGAGAATAGTAAGATTTCCGTTGATGAAAGAAAAGCGTATACAAACTGGAACGTCACCCATTATGTCACTAGCCTTAGTGATAAGGTCAAACAAAGAACATCTCCACCAATTTGGACGATTCCTCATCAGGGAAATTTCTGTCTGCAAATTAACGATCGCTCTTCTGACACCATACAAAGAAATAACTGTTCCCACACATACGTTTATTCCTCTCAGAACTCGCCTCCTCTAGTGCCATCTCAGGGCACATATTTTATCTGCCACAATAGAGCTTACACGTGGTTACCAACGGGTTTTTCTGGTACCTGCTATATAGCTTTCCTTCTTCCCCCTACATACGCCGCTTCTGCAAACTATCATCGAAACAGATATGGCAGAGGAATTATTGATTCGAAAGACACAGCAGGACAAGAGGGAGGAGATTTTCTCAAAGGATTTCTTCCTTTTTGGGGTCCAATGGCCAACAGCAGAAATATAAGGCAACTGGTCCATGTCGTAGAGACCACAATAGACATCACTGTAGGAGCCTTAAGTAATATCACGGCAGAACTACAGGCGGACTGTCTTATGACCTTACAAAATCGAGTTGCCTTAGATTTTGTTCTTGCAGATCGTGGTGGAGTGTGCAAATTGATCGGGTCAAGTTGCTGTATTTTCGTACCTAATGACGCTCCGACAGTATTCCAAGCTATCTCCAAGTTGCATATAATCTCTGAGTCGATTCATCAGGACGAAGGAGATTGGTCCTTTTCGGAGTGGTTTTGGGGACTACTGTCCAAATGGGGTTGGAAGGCACTGACATTTCTTGGAATAATTTTGACCATTATTTTCTCCTGTTGCCTTTGTATGCACTGTGTTCCCGCCATCTGTGACCTATGTGCTACTATGTGCATCCCTAAACCCAAATCACCAAGAACAGAAAACATAAGAATGATGTTACAGCAACAGCTCGATGACCTCATGGCTATCAACATTGACTCAGATTAACATGAGTCTATATTGCCTGAGTTCTGGCAAAAGGAGGGTCTGAGGAACTTCGATTTCCGATCGCGATCAAATCGACCCGCCATTTTGTGCTCCGCCGCCATTTTGTGTTGTCATCACTCAGGCAGCACGGCGAACAAAGTCTATTCTGCTTTTTCTGCAGCTGCGTGTTGAAATAGCCCCTCTGCCTCTATTTGCAAAGCTGGTGTTAGGACTGGTCGAGTACACTAATCCCTGTCTGTTTTTCCTAATCCCCGTCTCAACTATCTGTTGGTTCACACTATTCTTTTCTGACTTTATCTTATCGTCTGGCCTTCACTGTCCTCTGCTAGCATTCTCTCGTTTCACAACTGTCCTCCAACACACACAAACGTTTCTCACCACCTGCAAGTTAGTTACAAATCCGTTAATGAATTAGTTTGAGGGAGGGGTGACAAACATAGTTGGAGGAGAGCTTTCTTTGAGTCATCTGACACTTTGTTTTCCAAATGTCTCCTATTGGTTCTGTCCTGTTTCCCAACTTTCCTTATTGGCTTTTTCTTGTATGTTCTGGGTGTATATTTGGTTCTATACGGTATATAAGATTGTGCGTCACGGAGTAAAGTGGCAGTCTCCTGAGAACCTACCTTGTTTACTTCTGGGATAACTGTACTAGCTGCAGCTAATACATCTGATCTTCTAACGCCTAACAGAGTGTCCCGTGTCTCTGTGTAGCTGAGCAGGAGAACCCAGGAGATTAAGGCGTACCCTGCGCCGCCAGGCCCAAAAGGTTCTGGTTCTTCACTGCAGCTCCCTTGTGATCCCACTTCCTAACTTTTTGTCTTCAAATATCCTGTTTTTGCTGACTTTGATTTTGTTGGCCCTAGGGTTCTGCACACTTTACCACTGCTAACCAGTGCTAAAGTACTTGTGCTCTTTCCCTAAAACATGTTAGCATTGAATTATCTACAACTGGCTTACTCAGTTTGCCTGTATGTCCCTAATAATGTGCACAACATGTGCCCAGGGCCTGTATATTAAAGGCAACTTATGGGCCTGCAGCAGTGATGTGCCTCCCACTTAAGTAGTCCTATAAACATGTGTGAGGCCTGCCATTGCAGAGCCTGTCTGTGCAGTTTTAAACTGTCATGTCAGCCTTGCAAAACAATTCTCTTGCAAGGCTCAAATCTTCTTTTCAATTTAGATAGGTAACCCCAAGGATAGGCCCAGGACAGCCCATAGGGCAGGGTGAAATATATCTATATAAAGAAGGACACTTACTTTTTTATTTTTAAAAGTCCTGGTAGGGAAAAACTCTTAAATTCGATTTCCACTACTGCAAGGCCTATATCTCAAATAGGATAACTTTAGGATTACCTTATTACATTTTATAATTGTCATTTCCAAATGGGAAGATATCCCTGAGTCAAGTTTATTGTCTCTGGAATCCTAACTTATGGTGAAGTCAGATTTTAAATTACAATTCTGAAAGTGCCACTTTTAGAAAGTATATTCTGAAGAGACAAGGAAACCCTGAAAGTCAAAGGTACCTATGGTGAAAATATCTATAATAACAACAGAGGTAACTTCCAAAACAAGTGCTATATAAACAGTAATACACAGAAATACAATGATATCTATGTTTATGAGCTCCAAATGGAAAATAAATCATTAATTTGCAAACAATATTCATGAAGCATGAGAATGAAAAACATAAGTGAACAAAGAGAACGAGGGAAATTATAAGAGTTCCAAATCTGAAGCATATTACATTTGTGTAGTTAAAAACTACATGAACAATCAAAGAGCCACATTTGCAAAATAAACAAATAAAGTCAAGACACTTAAGTCACCAACGTTTCAATCCCTGCTAAGGCAGGGGGGATGATCATCAGGACACAGGGATTATGCCTGAAAATGCATCCGGTAGTAAGACTAGTTGGTAATGGGACCAGCATATGGATTGTCAGGATAAGGTCAGCATTGCAATTTGATGATGTGGAATGGGACCCGGGACCGCCAGCCAGCGGAGTATCACAGTAGCAAAGCTATGCCAATATATATGTTTATACATCCAAGGTGGCAGGAAGCTTGTGAGTCCCATCAGGATTCAGTGAGGGGTCCAAAGGAAATATGTGAGATATTTTTTAATTGATGTGGCACCCAAAACGGCCCGTGCCCGGTCTCAAACAAAGCTTATAGAAAGTGGCCATTTGCTTGCCATCGCCATTTGGTTTTGGCAGCCTGTCTCTGATCATGTATCAGGATACAGTTGGAGTTGGGCTTTGTGTATTCCACCTAGGTAACCAAAACAATGGGAAAAATAGGTGTGACTTGATGGGCCATCCTGACAGGATGGGAGGGAGACGTTGGGCACTGCTTCACTTACACCCAAATCGATTGTGTCCACTCCTCACACAAAGGTTTGAATACACCCCTGTAGTGAGTATGGAGCCAGGCCAGGAAGGGAGGACATCGGCGCATTTCAAAGGACTCTCTTTGAAGTCACCTATCAATTCAAAGGCACCACTTAGTATAAGTACTGGACATCAGACACACCCTGCTTCATTCTTCGGTGGAACTTAAGACTGAGGTCTTGCTTGGCGGAAGTAAGGATTTGATTCCAGTCCACGTTTTGCAGTCCGCCTAGCCGTTCGTGAGGGGCAGAGGAGACCAGAGACCAGAGGAGGCGGGCTGCGAGCTGCGTGCAGCTGTGAGCACCGAGCGCTGAACCAAGCGTTGGGAGAACAACAACTCCGCAGCAGGGGGAAATACTACCGCCTGGAAAGCTGCAGAGCAAGGAGAATAATACCACCAGGGGAACCATGGAGTCGCGGTGCTGCAAGCCGGGACTACTCGGTGAGTCGGAGAGCCGGGGGAGGTCGGCAGTGCACGGAGCATATGGTGCATACGGAGCTGGTCGGTGGGGAACCTCAAAAAACTACCTAGCAGGGATTAAGGAGTCGCGGGAGCCCTAGTAGCTCCTGTTGCCCAGAGGCTCGTGTGGGGGTGACCCGGGGGAGCTAGGAGTGGAGCAGCGCCCGCGTCTGTGTCTGCAGCAGTCCGGTGCAGACCCAGTGCAGGCCCAGTCAGCGCAGACCAAGTGACATCGTCGAGAGGAGAAGAATAAGCAGAGTAAGCAGAGGGACTGAGGACTGAGGACTGGGAAGTAGGTCGAGATAGCTGACAGGCGGCAGTTGCCGACCCTCCCTGCCTCGGCTGGTGTTGGTTCTGCTGGCCCCCAGTGTCCCCAGTGTCCTCACTTACCCAAGTCGTGTGGCTTTGTGAGTCAAAAACTTACTATTAGCAATTAGCAAACAGCTATTAGCTACCAGCTACCTAACTATCCAGCTAAACTGCTTCCGGGTCAGTATAAGGTCTGGAAAAGTGAGAAGGACCATTACAAAACCAGTATCAACACGAAAAAAGGGGGCTACAAGAGATGTTGGAGCCACTTTATCACCCACAGATAAAGACCTCTGTAAAATAAGGACCACTAAGGGAAAGGATAACTCAAACGATACCAACTCCACCAATGAAATCGGCGACGATATGGGCTGCTTTTGGTTCTCTTGCACGGATGCCACCAAAGATAACAACTTAGAAATCGCAGTGTACCCATGCAATTTAATAAAACCAAGTAAGTTAATAAAAGGAGCGAAAAGAGAAAGAACCGAAGATCTCATAACTATTGATGGAGAACCAGCTAGGAAAACTCCATACTCTTATCAACCAAAAATCTACACGAAATTTGCATTCTTAAAACATCCGGGAGCAGCAATTTTCACAAATAACGGAAACCTAGAAGGCTACCAACTCCATTGGAGCCTGGGAAGATAGAAAATCCACCATTATTTGAACAAAAAATACCGGATTCAGAAAAAACGCCAAAATTTACAGTAGTAGATATACACACCGCTAATAATCTTACGACATCAATTGAAAGCAGCTTACTAATTAACAATGAAGAAGGCGGAATACTATACTTATCAGCAGACCCGCCAGTGGAGCTCAACAGCCAATCAGACACCAAACCGATAAAAAACCCTCAAGGCATACAGATTCAGCTCAGGAGGATAAAAACAGAAAGCTCCCCAGACAAGGTCACAACATTCAATGGGGCAAGTATAGACAGAGTATTAGATGCCTCCATCATTCTAGAACAACATGACCTACAGGACTGGGGAGATCAACAAATGGGTCCGCCATGGCAAAAACTTTGTAGCATGCAGGACGCTAGGATAGTAACATCACGACAAAATAGCAGCCTTTCACCGACGCTCAAGAGTGCACAAGATGGCCCTCACACGGCCCCAAACGAGCAGAGCGATATGGGTCACCCCAACACGCCAAAAAATCGGCAAAGGGAGAATCCACACACTTTAGACAGTGATATGTCTTTCCTTGCAACACAGGAGTGGCAAGATCTAGTGGCGGCATATAATCTAAAACCCACTACAACTCCAAGCACCAGGAGACCAGAGAGCGAGCGTAAACGCTCGTTCATTACCTTCTGGGCAAACCTACTAAATACAATACAACTATCAGCAGCAGCCTTACAATATCAATCAGAGAAACTAGATATGCAGTTAATAGTACTGGAAAGACTAGCTGAATTGACTTCAGGGATTGAGAAGAAACTAGGCGACTTAAGCGGCTTAATAAAAAGGGGTCAGGAAGCAGTAGAACTTTTCGCTATAGTAAGAACAGAATGCGACTGCTCCCCAATAGTTAACAAACTATCGACACTACCAACGATGCTAGAGAACCTTCTGGGCAATCTGAAGCCAATCGCACCACCGGACTTGACAGATATACCTAAGGAGGGAATCGTCGTAAGGGACTCCCAACCAAATGGAAACACTGAAAAAGCAGAGAACGGGTTGCTCCAAAACGAGAAGACCTACTCCTCTACTGCCGGACAACAGCCAAATAACACACTCCCAAACCTCTCACCTCAAGAAATAGCCACAACAGAGGTGCCTACAAACTCAAGAACCCGCCGGAAACGAAAAAGGAAGGGTAGGAACAGGAAAATGATATCCATGGCCCATGAACAGGAGGGGCAAACAGTGGAATTCAATTGCCAAGTGGAACAAGAAGAGACGGCTGGACTTTTAAATCAGCCCGAGCAGACCCCGCCATTGGGCAAAAAACTGTCAAACATAAGGACCCCCACCAATCTCAAAATCCCGAGATCAACGGAACTATTAGAGACAGCAATAGAACACCTTGGGCATGAGGATGTTATAAAGGCACAACGCTTACATCAGCAGGAAAGATTCGAAATAGAGTATGACTCATGCAGCATAGCAAGGAGTCACATTGATAGCTGGCCAAGGGCCACGCTACAAAATATGAAACAGTCGGCCCTGGAGCAGGAATCAGAACAACTCAAAATAAGGGCAACCTCAGCCAAAACTGATAACATCAATGACCAACCCTCCACCGGGGCTAATCATCCTGAACAAATCGCAGCCCGAGTATCTAGAGACACTATAACAAATAAGACAGATATACTAATATTCGCTCCAGAGTACAAATCTAGGGGCAGAATGGATACCTTGAATAGAGGAAACATAATCAAATTAATTACATCTATCAAGGGTCTGGAAGGCATTACCACAACTGACTTACTTCAAATTGAATTCCAACCTGTACTCGACCAGTCCAAACCTGAAACGACAAAGACAACATGGGCGTCAAATGACCGGATTTTAGGAGAACTTAACAAATTTGCTCAATGGGGAATAAGGCTGGAACCAGGCAGAAGACCAGCCTGCCCAACACCGTTTTTAAGGGAGAGCGAAAAAGAACACCCGCTCAAAGCTACATCAATTCTAAAAGGAGCCCTTAGCCAGTCGCCAGGCCGCCAAGGAAGGTCCTTAAACACTAAAACGGTAATAATGAAATCTACAGCTCCTAATCTGGACACAATACAGCAAACAATAACAAACAGAGGTGGGCAATGACAAGGACCCCCTGTGCAGCCTTCAACACATACAACATTAAATAACCTTAGAGTATGTATTTGGAATATCAATGGCGTGACTGACAAATTGAATGATCATGAAACACTAAAATACTTAAGGACATTTGACTTGATACTACTTCAAGAAACCTGGGAAGAAGCTGAGATAGCCCTTGAAGGCTACATGATGCAAATCGTCCCAGCTACCAGGACCTCACCCTTTGGCCATAGCTCAGGCGGATTAATGATCTTTGCCTCAATCCTCATAGTAGGATCAATGAAGGAAATAAAGATCAAAACTATAGCTCCTAACGTTATACAGGCGACTGAGATAACAATTAACACCAGAAAGCCGGTCTATCGCCTGGTAATAGTTAACACTTATATACATCCGAAGCATAGACGGAAAGGTGCAAGAGAGCTGGTCAAAGAGACAGCAAGAATTATGGATGAGGGGGAAGCTGAAAATGTAATCTTGGCAGGAGACTTTAACCTCTTTCTTTTTGGAACTGTAATGGACGATGATTTTGTACACGAACTTAACAGAGCCTGGGGAATACCAACTCAGGCACAACCACTTCCAACTAAACAAACCAATTGCTCGAACCAATTGTTAAAAGAATTAGAGCAACTGAACTTAAGGGCGTTGAACGGCCAGTACAAAGAACATACTCCTCCAGCATCAACCTACCACTCGGCAGCAATTTCCTCCCACCTATACTACGCATTTGCAACTCTCCCTCTATTCGACATCATCAAATCATTTAAGTTGGGTGTTAGTGGTCATAGTGATCATTTGGCACAAGAAATCGTTCTAAGTATAACCAGAGAGAACCCCACGGTAGTCAGGGCATGCGCTAGATCCGAATATACATCAGATTTTAAACGCATAAGATATAAACAAAATAACATCGAAGAACTGAGTTTAAACGCGAAGGAGCTTATCCATCAGGGCAATTTGGCTGTAAACCCAATAGAGTTCTGGGAGTGGTATACAAAGACTCTGGGGACCAAATATGCAACAAAACCAAGGTCAGTCAAAGGCAAAATTCCTAAGTCTGTATCGAGTAAGACAAACACGCTGGAGATAAAAAGAATTAAACGGAATATAAAGCAAACTTTAAACCAACTCCGTATACAGCCTAAAAAAGGGCCTTTGCAAGACGCTCTACGCGGCTTAAAAACAAGCCTAAGAAAGGCAACTTGGGAAATCAAAAGACAGGTGAATGATGAACTCTGGGCAAAAATAAAGTACGATTTGAAACTAAAACAAGCATTTGCAATGCAATAGGTCTCGCATTATAAAAGTGTGAGCAGTTGGCATTGGTGATAATAATGCATCACTAGCTATTGGCATTGTAAATGATAATGGCATTTATTTATGTGTTTGTTTTATAAAATAGATAAAAAAGGCATTGTCCTGAACAATGCCAATAGCTTAAACTTTTGCAAATGCGAGACCTATTGCATTGCAAATGATTGTCTTTGTTTGCTGGAGTTATCCACAATCGTCGGCCCACGCACCCTTGTCATTGACATCATCAGATACGTCATCCTCAATGGAGATCACCCAAATACTGATTTTAATATAATTTCTCTTTGGGCTTTTAAACGTGTTTCTGTCTGCTGAGGAATGTAGATATTTATTTTTCCTACTATAATGTTATGAGTGCACATTGGTATTACTGTCTGCAGGCCTGCGGTGTTGGTGCCAACGTGAGAAACATTTAAACAGTGTCACAACGCGTTTGTAGATCGCCTCAATGTTGGCAATCTTTATTACAGCTGGGATTTTGGTGGTTTTTTTTAGGTCTGCACAAATATGCTTTTTTTCCAACCTTTGCAAAAGTTTGTAGCAACGTTCAATGAGATACACCAACTCGAAGTGGGACACCAACACGTTCTACTTTTTTCACTCAATTAAAGATTTATAAAGTGCAACAAATCACCTGTGAGGGTCTCAAGGAGCTAGAATGGCCAGTTGCTTGGTGGTCATCTGCAATCTTCAAATTGACAAAATCTTCAGCAAAGTTCTGAAGTTGAACATCCACACCATAATAATCCACATTTGTAAAGCGTGAACATTCACCCGTAAGGGTTTCTAGGCGCTGGGGGCCGTCGGGAAGATGAAGCAAGCTATTGCCCAGAGTCACATGGTGCTGGGCTAATCTGCCGCCGGGGATCGAACCGTGATCCCCAGATTCCGGAGTCAGTCGCCCTGGCCGCGGCGCCACACCTCTTCCCTTCCCATAAGAACGCCCTCACTACATAATTTGTCTATCGCACTCTGTGACAACTATTTAAAGGGGCCCCATTTCCATACATCCACTGGGGGATCATCGAATGTCAGCATAAACTCTGGCCTTTCTCACACACATTTGGGAACTGGCTTTGGCATTAAGCCAAACCCTGCTTACAATTATACCGCTGCAACTACATTAGGTGCACTCTCCTTATCTTGTATTACAAGGAGTGATACTTGCATCCCACACTTCTGTGATGTAACTTTCACCACGTGCAACCACACTGGTCTCCAAGATTTGCTATATTTCCATGCTACGCGCCCACCCATGTTCACACAGTAACTATATGCTGTATATGACTAAGAGGTTATAAGAGAAGTCATCGGAGATGCCATCAAAGATGTCATTTAACACGAAATGATTGATGTAATGTGAGGTAATAAGCAATGCATGGCAGGGCTGCAAGTTTTGGTTAGCTCAGTGAACTATAACTGCTGAATTTCAGTGTTTTTTGTTTTTAAATGTAAGTTTTATTTTGACATCTAATTATGACATCACTTTAACCTTTCTTTTTTATGTGAATCAATATATAGTGTGTATGTGTATATCTATATACATGTAATTGCACATGGATTAGTTTTAAAATACACACTAAAGTTACATAACAGGGATTCATTAACAGCGTCTCGCGCACATCTGCCTTTTAAAGAAAGCTCGGTTGGCTAGTGCACCTGTTGTAGAACTGTACGAGTCAGTTTAATCAGAGTTGCTGAGCAGACACATTACTTTAACCCGTCCACGTGTACGTAAATGGCTACATTTCTTGCATTCTGGTACTTGTAGTTTTTCCTGGTACCATATGTGTCGGAATGGAAAGGTCGTACTGGACGAGGTATTCACACCTGGCCTGGTACATAATCCCAAGTGGCCCCTTGGCCAGACCAGCCCAGTCATGGCTCTTTAAGCAACATTTGTGTACTGATATACTGGACCGATTCATACAATGTTAATGGGAAACTACCAGCCCCAGAACGCAACATCCCGTTGACTAATAAGGCATGGCTGATGAAAGGAGTCGGGCATAACGTGGGGCTGCGGGACAGCTAAGCCAGTATTACAACTCGAGATTTTTGCACTAAGTTTGGTCACAAAAGCTTCCGTCAGAGCAGCTCGCGGGCACTCGAGGGTTACACCGCATGGTGAAAACAAGTTCTATTTGCTGCTCTGTGCCCGGGGTGCCTGCTGCTGCCCACTGGTCTGGCAGTGCCCCGAGTGCGCTCTGCATTATTTGCCTTGCTGGCATTGCGTCAGTCCGTGCCAAGCCCACAGCAGAGGCCGTCTCAAAGGTCAGGAAGTCCGCCGTCCGCGCCCCGTCTGGAGTAGTGCCTGGAAGCGTTTAGTAATGAACAAGTGAGCTGTTCCCGCCTCGCAGCTTCTCCCGCGTCTCCTCCCACTGCTCAATAATAAATGCGAGAGTTGCCGACTTCGGAACGGAGAAACTAAGGAGCATATTAACAAGCCAGGCGATAAAATTATCGCCGCTTTAGCGGCAGAAAACTGCCGCTAAAACGGCGATAATTGGCTTGATAATATGCTCAGTCTATGGAATTCCAATTGAAGCCTATGTTAAATGTGAATGACATCTAACATGGGCTTCAATTAGAAGTCCATAGAGCATATTATCAAGCCTATTATCGCCGCTTTAGCGGCAGTTTTCTGCCGCTAAAGCGGCGATAATTTTATCGCCTGGCTTGTTAATATGCCCCCAAGTTTGAGCCTCTGCGTCCGTTCAACATCCTGTGATTCTGGGCAAATCACTTCAAATTCAGGTGCCTGCCATAAATGAATGTGTCTGCAAGTGGTGCTCCGGAAAAGCACGGTGTAGATGGTTAAGTGCTGGTGCTGAGCACCGGAAACCACCGACTCAAATTAAGCTCTGCTTAAAAAGAAAAGCGAGTATAGCTCTTGCAACTGACCTCTGTACAACCGTCCGGCAGCTGTTTGCGTGTAGCATGTGGGCCCTAATGCGAACTCGAGTTGGGGCCACTCGTGTTTCATCCTTCAGAACTCCTTAAATGGATGCCATTGATTTGAGCAGCAGCGCCAATAAGGATAAAGCAATTTAGCCCGTGGCCATCGGCTTTTCTTTGTGAGAGACCCGAGGGCTTGTAAGGGGTTGGATTGTTCCACTTTATTGAAAACCTAATTTTAGCCGTCAATGAGCCCTGGGTCGTGCTTGGCACTTTTAGCTAGTATCGAGTATTAATTAGTAAATGCGTGACTACAGGTCCCAGAATGCAAAGAGCTAACTGAATAAAAACGAAAGCTGGCTGATGGATCCATGGCCGCTATAAACAGTGCAGTAGGCCTATATTTTGAAGGACAATACACCACTGCAACACTACCTGCATTGTGTTTCAGAAGAACTGCAGTCTGTGCAGCCGCTGCACGATCTAAGCAGGCCTCAGAAGAGAGCCTTTCCAGGCTAGGCAGTGGCAGGAACAGAGTTAATCACCGCAAGTGTAGAGTGCATTTCTAGAAATCGTTCCAAAATATGTTGAGACAGACACGAGAAATGCAGCCAATCTTCTTTTCGTGCATTGCTATTTTACTGTTCAATGTCTTCCTAAACAAGACAGGGTCTGAGAGAGGGAGGGGTCGGGTGAGTCTCAGACAAACGCACAGTTCAGGAAAGAAGACGGATTGGCGGGTGGAGAGACGGGAGGAGAGAGAACAAAGAGAGATAGAGAAGGGGGCAGAGAGAGTAGAGGCACGAAGAACAAGAAGGGCTGGGCGAGAAGGGAGGGGGGAATGCCAGCAACAGAGGAGCCCGCGAAAGTGAAAGTGATCGTGATTACGATCGCTACGGAGGAAAGACACATGGCGCTGCGCGCGTGCACGTTCACGTGCACTGTAGCTTTAGGCCACGGCAGCACTTTGAGAAACCCACATATAAAATGTCTCTTCGAGCCTTTGGCTCGCGAGACCTAAAACAGTGCTAACTTTTGGCAAACAATTCACAGCTTGCAGCGGCCAGGCCATCAAGGAATAAACTCCTACATATCAGAGGCAGTTTGGGCTGACTATCTGCACAATCACTTTAAACAAACTGACAAAGGTAATTCCACAGCCCTGACAATAACAGAAACAGATAACAATCAGAAGGATAATGCAATAGGAAAGATTGAAAAAGGGTCCAGGAATCCCAAGGAAAGCACAACGGGAAAACACGACCAAAAGAAGACTGATGGGGTAAAGAACAATAGCACATTAATAAGCAATATAGAGAACAAAATCAACATAACAGCGGATCGGATAAAAAGTCAAATAAAGAAGGGGAAAATGGAAGAAGCTCCAGGCCCAAATGGGATCCCACCGATGATGTTTAAACTGGACATCGAATTCTGGAGCAACACACTAGTACCGCTCAATGTGGGTATACAAGAATTAGAAACCTGCCCAGAATCCTGGCAAGGATCGACCATAAGCCCAATGTATAAGCAGGGGGATAGGAGTGATCCTTGCAATTATCGGTTGATCGCTCTACTTGACATAGAAGCAAAGTATTATGCTGGCATTCTGCTGGACGAATTGACATCTTGGGCAGCGTCAAAGCACATAATCCCGGCAAATCAAACAGGGTTCTGCAGAGGACAAGGAACTACCGCCAATGGTATGGCACTAACTCGCTGTTTCTATGTTTTATTGATTACAGCTCAGCCTTCGACCATGTGGACCGAGGCAAACTTTGGCAAAAGCTTGATAAATGGGGGATACCGCAGCCCCTCCTGAAGCAGCTAATCTTACTTCACACCAACACCTGGGTTCAAATTAAACTGGGAGATGGGACGCAACTCTCCAGGCGAATCAACACCTCTAAAGGACTGAAGCAAGGGTGTGTCCTTGCCCCTACTTTGTTTAATCTTTTCCTGGCAGGTCTACCAGGGGAACTGGACAGCACCAAATCTCATGCCCCACGGTTGGGGGACATCACGCTGTCCAACCTCCTCTATGCTGATGACCTGGTTCTAATAAGTCGAACTCCAATTGGCCTTCAGCAACTTCTAAACACTACCAGCATGTTTTCACAGCGTAATGGATTAAAAATCAACCTAAAGAAAACAAAAACTATGGCTGTGAATTATAAGAAGGCCATAAAAAACTGCTGGTACCTGGATGGGCATAAACTGGGCGTATAATCAAAAGGGGGACAGCAGAGCTAGTTATTTATCGAGGTCCTGTTTCCATGCTCCAAGGCAAGTAGATTAATATCAAAAAGGGGAAACAGTTCCTCTCTGTGGGCCTGGGTAGAGGGTTACAATGACCTACTACACTATTACAAATGGTATCCGGGGGGAATCTGCAAATCCAGATCGTAATGCCCTCACACACCTGTTAGGGTGTCATGCTTCATCATTGGGCGCTCCTCGTCGGACCGGCGCTGCAATGTCCGACGGGCCTGGTGGCATCTTTATCGGAGATCTTTTGATCTGTGAACGCCGTATGGTGAGTGCGGTGTGTGGGGCTATAAGAAAAACATTGTTTGGTGAAGGTGTAGATTGTGATTGTTAAAAAAGGCCCCTAACCTTTTTAGTTCACTTTATTAAATGGTCAAGGATGGGACTTTGTTAAAAACAGTGAGGCTACGTATGATAATTAAGGTATTCTAGTAGCCATTGGTGGACTAAGTCAGGTCAACATGTTTCGTGTCAAGTGCTTCAAAGTCAAGCGACACTTCTTCAGGACCGGAATAACATGACCGCTTAGTAAACAGTCATGGGTGGTAGATACCCTTTCGGAGGGATAGAATCCTCAACTTGGGGTTATCCTAAAGGTATTCTTCCTCCTCAAGGTAGGATGTGGAGCCTCATAGATGAGGGAAGACGACCCGACCAATTGAGCGGGTGTACCTGAACGAGACGTCGGCTCGTCTTAGAACCTGCTCGTCTCCATCTCACCTTGGGCATAAACTGGACCATGTAGCGTGCTATAAATTCCTGGGAGTCGTAGTAGACAGCAGAGGCTCATCCAAACCGCAATTAGAAACGTTACAACGAAAAGGCACCATGATTTGTCTTGCGATGATCCCCTTGAAGAAAATACTGCCAGACTATACGCTTGACCCGCTTCTACAAGTATTGAGAGCTCGCCTTCAACCGACGCTAACATACGGGAGTGAATCAACTCTCGGAAAAGATGCTCTTACCCTTGACAGAGTGATCAGCAAAACTTATAGATCCATCTTTCGGCTACCCAATTATGTATCTCCTGCCCAAATCCGTTTGGAGTTCGGGGTTCAAAAACAGACAGTGGAAAGAAGGGGCAGCTTCATAAAATGCTGGCATAAGATTAGAAATGCAGAGCAAGGCACCTTAAATGCCCACCTTTGGATTGAGCTGCAGCGACAAGAACGATCACATGCAAGGAAGTATCTGACTGAATCATTAGAAGCACTCGAACTGTCTGACCTCTGGAACTCCCCAGTAGATCACAAAAGTTTTAAAAAACTAGTAACAAAGGTTACAAAAATAACATCGTTATTAGAGGATAAAGAAATCCTAGCAAAAAGGGCAGACGGATGGACAGTCCTAAATGACTATAAAACATTAAAGACCCAAGCGTATATGGACCACGGATTCAAACAGAAGATTAAAGAGAAATTTTTAAAACTGCGACTTGGTATACTACCAATTCTCCCTCACCTGGCCCCATGGAAAAGAAGGAAGATAAAACTTGCTGTCTCTGCAGTGCAGGACCTGAAGATCTAATCCACATAATATTTATCTGCCCAATCTTAATGGACAAAAGGAGATCCTTATTATGCGCAATATGGAACCATAGGGGCATCAGAACCTGTAGACATGCAGTCAAATTATGTTTTAACCCGCAGGAGACCCAATTAAACTGCAGATTTACAAAATACTTTGAAGCAGTGGCGGAGAGAATTAAGGAGACACAAAATGAGGAAACTGAGTAACAGACTGATATTGCCTTGAGCGTAATTTATGAGCCACAGCTCTAACGAACAATAACAAAAATGTAAACTATCAACACGAACTTCATCATTTTAACTCCTGATAATTATTTTTTACCTTTGACATGTATCTCTTTTAAAGCTGTGTATCTTAAATTGTAAGTTTTAATTAACTGTGCAATAAATTATCTTATCCCTGCTTCATTACACCTTTAGACCTGTGAATACTCTGTCAGGAAGATGGACTGCTGTGCTGTTGAACAGGCTATCACTTTACTGGACTGTCACTCTGAAGGAGCTGCTGGCTTACTGTGTTGACATGCTGTCTAATGCTGTTTTGTCTGGAGATGAAAAACTAGACATGGAACCCATCTTGATCCTCGTACCCCAGGGGGACTAAGAGGGCTAGTCTGCTGGTCTCTTGATCAGAGCCTCATGGACATAAGGTTCCCCACAGCTCCTGGACCCATCTTCACTGAGTTCCTGACCTCTAAGAGGTGCCTCTCAAGTCTCTTGGCCCTTGGTGTGGATGTTTAGCTCTTAAAGTCTTTGCAAACACCAACTGGCCCTTTCACTATGGAACTGTGCAGCTTGCATAGAGAATTAGCATTTGTCTCTTTGCTCACCAAGTATTGATCACTGCTGTGAGGCTTCAGCCACTCCATATGCAATGACCAGCCTGCTCTTTACTCCATGATGACCATCACCAGCAATGCCCCCATGCTCCTGGTAAACTTCTCTCCGCGAACAGGTCTCTTGACACAAAACTTGTTAAGGTAAAACTTCAGTGGGACTAATCAGGAGTGTGTCTCAGCCGCACGTTCCTTCGCAGTGTGCCTGAACTTTTGAATTTGACCTGGCTCAGCAAGACCAGATATCCTCAATTGCACCTTTATTCTTTTAAGTGCTATTTTACAGTTTATTCTTTAAATATTCATAACTTCGGGTTTACTTTTTGGATTTTGTTATTTTGGTCTTGTGTTATTTACAAAATGTAGTTCTATTTTTTAACCTGCTGTGGAATCTTTTTGTGTGGTGTTTTCACTGTTGTACTGTTTAAAGTGTTGCACAAATGCATTGCCTCTAAAATTAAGCCTTACGGCTCTGTGCCAAGCTACCAGAGAGTGAGCACAGGTTAATTTAGGGTGTGTTTGTGCCTTACCCTGACTAGGACTGTGGTAAGTGCTTGACCCGAGCTTATACCCTTGTCAACCAGGAACCCAATTTCTAACACAAACCATACCTTTATTCTTTCTACTTCTGTGGTTCATCAGGATTGCCTTTCATCTCCGCAAAACCAAGAGGTAAAGCTGGCATTCTGTTGTAGTGTTGCAGAGTGACTTTTCTTTCAACTTAGATAACAGGAGAAAATGCTGGAATATATAAAACAAAATCCTGGCTGGTACCCAGCCTTGCTGGTTATCCAGAGAGGTTTGTCTTTACCCACCCCATAACATCACCCTACCCTGCACAGGGAGTAGGGTTTGTTTCAATTCCCTTCCCTGCTTCATCTATTGGATAAGAGGGGTGATTTACGAAACCCCACAACACATTTACAAGAGGTGGGGAGCAATAGCCCCATATTTTTTTTTATATTAATGCCTCCCCAGGTTCCTGAAAGGTTCAGTCAGGCTGAATTGTCAGCGTCACCTTCTCACTGCCGTGCCCAAATGCTGATAACTGCGGAAATCAGAGTTTTCCCAAAAATATTTAAGGCAGCTCACAGCTTCTTAGGCATAATTTTCAAAATTACAAACATGGAACCTGGCAGCTGGGAGGTATCAAGTCCTTCCTGTCACTGCTAACAGATGCTCTACCATCCTGTTCACAATGGTGAACAGGGCACCGGGATTGATGTAACCAGTTAAGATCTCCTTCACTCTTGAAACAATGATTGTGAAGAAGAAAAGTGACACATCAAACAGTCAACTGATTTGTCTTATTCACAATTGCAAAGATAATACCAAAGGTACCCATCCATGTCCATCTAACACATGCCTTGGTGCATTATATTTGCCAATAATATCTTATGGTAGCTGTCAGTTCTTACAGTTACGTTTTCTTTTATTTATGTTTAAAACACCTATTGTTCCTTACCTATTTCAAGGTGAGAAGTCAAACAATAACCTTTTAACTCTAAATCAAGAATTGTGCTGCATCTCCAGCCCCACAGGCTGTAAAAAGTAAAACATGAAATTGTCAGTGGCACTCTTGTTTCTGGCTAACTATGAGAATACAGTAACATGGTTCCTCCTGACAACGCAGACATCTCCGCCTTCCCTGTCTCCTCTTCACCGGAGGGGATACCTTCAAAGTCAGCGCCGGTGTCAGAGAAGGAGACACGACAGCTTGCTGGAGCGCAGGAGAAACAGGTTTGCTCCCCGCAGCAGGGGAGAGCGCATTTTGAGGTTTTTGGGGGCTCAGCAACAGTCATTATCGGGGGAAAACAGAAAAGTAAATAACACGGGGGCTGTACCGCGTCTTTTGAGTGTTAAGTAGACCGACAATACTAACAAACTACATTCTGAGGAGCAGAATGTATTTCAAGCATTAGAAGGCTCTCCTAAATCTCTAACTTCCATAGATTGCACGGCTTTTCAAACCTACCAGGTAAAAGGAAGAAGCAGGGAGGGTTAAAAGCAACTTTCTTGACAGTAAAATCAGGGTAAACCCGTCTCTAAGGTCGTATTTTAAAGTTCGACCTGAAGTTCTTGACATCACAAAGAAGGGTAATGCACTTAATGCTCTCAAAGAGGGATTTAGTGGGATTTCTATGACAAAACTAACTGCCAATATGGAGCTGGGAAGCCCTCTATCCCCCCAGATGGAACCCCAGGCGGAACCTCAGGTGGAACCTGTATCGTCAGCCTCTGATAATATATCTGAGATAGTGCCAGAAAAAGAGAAGGATCTGGTGGTTCAGAGTTTTGTTGGAGCTGCTGGCTCTGAGAGTGAAGATGTTGAGAAAAGTCTTAAGCTCCTGGAAATGGGTGGGCCCTCAGTTGCCTCGCTGGAATCTCTTTTTGCTACACTGTGAGATGACATCAAGAAAGGCTTTTCTGTCTCGGCTGCAAACCAGGGAGAGATAAGGAGTTCCTGTGAGTGCTTGGAAAGGAAGGTGGATTTACTAAATATCAGGACCGAGACGCTAGAGAAGACGGTTGGAGAATTGAAAAATGATCTTGGTGCTGTGGAGGTTGAGACCCAGGTACTTAAACAAGAGGAGGCAGCTATTCGGGACCGAATGGAGATGCTAGAGAACAATTCTTGTAGGAACAATCTTCGCCTATTGAATATTCCAGAAGGGAAAAAAGGGTCTGACCTCAAATCATATATTATCTCACTGCTTAAAGAAATTTTGCAATATAAGGAGTCAGAGGTAACCCTAGGAACGGATATACAGAGGATCCATAGAGAACCATTTCGTAAAAATTCAAATAGAGTCAAACCAAGACAAATTCCTGTTAATTTCCTCACGTATTCTTTAAAAGAAAAAATTCTCATTTTGGCCCTGAAAGTAAAAACATTAAGGGCGGGGGATTTCTCTTTCGAAATTTTCTCTCTGATCTTGCCAAAGCTACCCTTGAAAGACAGTGGGAATTAGGCAGGAGGATGGACAATTTCAAGAAGTTCGGTGCAGTTGCACAGTTGAAATTTCCTGCCTTCCTAAAGTGTATGTACAATAATAAAATGCACAATATAATATCAGTTCAGGAGGCAGATGAGCTGCTTGGTTCCATCAATAAGAGAGTCCCATAGGAAAGAGCTAACTACTTTTTAACAAGGATCAGGGTGGGGTAGAGAGGGTTGCCCCTGCTACTCGTCTCTCTCTCTTTCTTCTTTGGGAATGGCATGGGATAAGTCAAATAGAGAAGTAAGAGTGGTGTGTGGAAAAAACTGAGGGGACTATTCCAGAGTTTCTTTCAAATATTTTTCTTTTTTGTAAGGGCATAAACTATGCGGTATCAGAATTCTTTTTATTTCTACACGGGATTGGGACGGGAAGGGATGGGCAGCTTCTTTGTGCAACACCTGGACTACATCTGTCCAGATCAATGGGGTAAGGGTTCTCCAGGGTGGATCAGCTGTGTGGGTGGGGGGATGGGGAGCACCTGGGCATAAAAAAAAAATAGCTCATTTGCCATATATATATCAGGATTAGCTCAAATAGCTGTGGTTCGATTACAAGGGATTAGGTGTTGGTTTATCCTGGGCGTATTGTTGGACGAGGGCCTCAGATTTAAGCCACCATGAAAGCATTTCAGATATTATCCTGGAATGTCAATAGCTTGAGTGTGAAGTCTAGAAGAGCTAGGATTTTGCAATATCTTATGGATTCCCCAGCACAGGTCATTGTCATTCAGGAGACACATCTTCTTAAGGAAGAGACCTATGAAATCTTTAAAAACCAAAAATGGGTGGATTCTTTTATCTGTACTAACCAGAAAGCCAATATTAGAGGGGTCTTGATTCTCTTTAAAAAACAAGTCAACGCCCAGCTTATACAGCACAGGGTAGACCCATGTGGCAGATGGGTGATAATTAAGGGTGGGTGGAATTTGCGTAGTCGCGTTACGCAAATCTTTGCAAAATTGTAATAAATCTCTGCGAGCACTCAGAATCTCAGCGAAGACGCGGAGATGCTTGTCCCGCCTGTTCACAATGTGTTTTTGCATGCTCACGGGAAAATATATCGCTATCTTGTCCATGCAGTCGCTAATGGGCGCGGCCATCTTTTTTTCTCACTTGTCCTGCCCGCTCACAATGGTTATTTCCTGTTCTGGGTCGCGTATTGCATGCTCGTGCCCGCTCGCGATGCCTATTTCCTGTTCCAGGTCACGTATTGCATGCCCCCGCCCGTTCACGATAAGTATTTCCTGTTCCAGAACGCGTATTATGTGTTTGCAACTCTTTTTGCGTGCTCGGGGGGAAATATTAGGCAAACTTGCCAATACGGTCGCAATGGGCACGGCCATCTTGTTTTTCACTCTATTGCTATGGTTCTGGGCCTGCTTTTCAATCCTCCCTCTATCTCTTCAATCCTTTGTTTCTGGAAACTTTTTTTGATCTTTTTTAATTTATTATCTATCTGTCTATTTTCCTGATTTTATATTTTGAGGTTTTTTTTACTTGTTGTGTATTTTTCACTACTTTTTCACTCTTTTTCTATTATCTGCTTTTTTCTTTTCTTTTACTTACTTTTTTCATTCCTACCTTTTCTTTTTCGCCCCCTCACCTACCCAGAACCATGGCAAATGGCCGCAGGGCTCGTAGCCGTAGCCAGAGCCGTGACCAAAGACCTTATTTGTGAGGTGGAGGTGGCCGCACTGTTTTTTTGTGTGCAGCACCACCTCTTCTTAACCCTGGCAGCAGGCGGCAGGCCTGGGTCCGGGTACGAGCTCGGTAGCGTCGGCAGAGGTGGGGAAAGGTACGCCGGGCAGTGTTTCGCTGCTCTGGTGTCTGGCGCACCGGTGGTCCTATAGTCTGGACTGGGAGCAGGACCTGCTGGACCTGCTAGGAGTGGAGGTCCCGGGTCTTGGTGAATAGCTATTTAATATTACTACTTTGTGTTCTTCTGCTCTATGTTATATTTTGCGAATGTATTTTTTTTCCGACCAGCAAGAATGCTGCTGTTTACATTGCAGGTAAACTACGTTTAAAAATCTTCTGTGGTTGTTATGACACAGGGCTCGGTGCTACTAATCTTACTTGTTTGCAACTTTGTGCTCGCGTAGAGTAATTATGTAAGAGTTTCTTTTAGAGAACTTAAGTTAGGTAATGCTAGAGAGACTCTAGTCCTTCCTTTGTCCTCCTGTCACTAAGAGATAGTGTTGGATTGATAGGTTTAGTTACTTATTAGTATGAATTGGTAATTTTTTAGTGGTCTGCATGACGCACCCTCTGTTACGTCACGTGCTGCTGAGTGCTGCTTACCCCAGTCCTTAGTAGAACCTTTTGTAGTTTGTTTAGTGAGTGGTACTAGGCGTAGCACTAGCAGAACATCAACAGCAACCAACCAACAATTTGGTGTATGCAAAAATGTAGGCATGTGTCCTCCATCTATGCATTTTTGAGAACTAAAATAAATGCAAATACAGATTTAGTGAACAATTGGCCCATCTGGAATAGGTGGGCTAGGTCAGGTGGTAATTAGGCTTAGTTAGTATTCTGGAATCAGAATGGAACACTGGATTAGTGTGGATAAATAATAACTAGTCGGTTCGCGAATCCCCCAATACTACTAGTCGACCAGATTAGATAGGTCAAATTTATTGCAACCGTATATAAAAATATTTTATTTGTTTCACACCAATCATCAATGCTTGTCTCTTTCTTTCTTATATCTTTCAACATCAGCATCCAGGGGCAAGAAGACGGGGTCGGAACCGGTGGGAGCAGCTGGAGAACACCAAGGACAGGACCGGGACCGCTCCTCTATCGAGGGCTCTGCTGCTGGCCCCAATAATTCTTCCTGTTGTTAATATTAATAATTATTATCCCCTAACTTTTACTGCACCTTATTTTTTCTGAACTATTGTTTCCTTTTCCTAATGCTATTTTTTACCAATTGCTCTTTGATCTAGACTATCTGTTTCTAAATTCTTGTCATCCCTGCCTCCAACTGCCTCTGCTATGACTCTCTGTACTACTACTATTAGTCTGTCTGTAGCTAAGCTTGCCCAGTTGGCCACCCTTTATTTATAAAACTCAGATTCACCTATAGCTCTAGCCATTCAGTCCAGTCCTTTGGGTTGTCCTCTTCTACTACTTCTAGTCTTCTTAATCTTGAGGCTTTTTGACAATTCCCACCAGCAAAATGCACAACCAGATTTTACTTTTTTTGATAGGATAGGACATACTACCACTGTTGTAGGGATTCTGCACATACAGAACTTTGCACAAGAAAATAGGACGTTGGTGATGGGAGGTTGGACGGGACCTTCCTCACACCTCAATTAGAACCCACCACAATCTCCTGACCCACTAGTTATAGTGTCTCATTACTATTAGCTCTCCAAACCCCCCAAGATACCCAATGAGTAGACAACCCAGAACATAACACTCCCTACCTCTCAGTTGCGGAAGCAATGCACACCCTTTCGCTCACTCACTCGTGTAAGTTCACACCACATACCACTGAGTCTATGTAAGCTCAAAAGGTTTATTTTCAACTGACAAGCTCTGTACATTGTTCTATAATGCAGCACCAATAGCAAAATGCAAAGGATTAAAACAATAAACATTGTTACACTTAGTTACACTTACAACAACTACAAGTTCATAGAAGTCAGTCGCCTGAGAGAGACTGTTGGAGGAGTAGTAGAACAAACAAAGTACAGTACAGAACTTACTACCAAACACTATTATGCAAAAATACAATAAAACATAATGGTGGCGGGGATTTATTTATTTATTTTTTTAAATGCTGATGGATTAGGTTCCTTTGGTAAAAAAATTACCTCGCAAATATACTGGTCATTGGTGGGTAAGCAGAAGAAGATCCTCACCCTGCCTTGAAATTGAATTAGTGTTGCTTTTGCCACATCCGCCCCAACAAGCGTGTGATAAATTATTGGTATCCATTTAATTTAGTTACACCTCAATAAGTCACACAGCCCGGGGGAAGAGGGTTAGGGTTTGATGAATGATTGGCCAAAGGTTTGACAAAGAAAAACAGTATGCATGGACAACAACAAAAGAAAACACAATCTTGGCAGATGGCCATATCCATAAATCTGTTAAAGGAAAAAAAGGAAATGCATGCATGATTATCATAACTTGATGGTTAATGAAGTACTTACTAACTACTACTAGTCAATTATACAGTACAGGGCAGCGGAATATTATGCAATTTGCCTTGCCTGTCTGCCCTCCGAGAGACCCGAATTACATACAGTTTCTGTTCTGTTGTAGCGGCACCGGGCTTACTATTAAAGATAGCAAAGAAAATTCAAAAACACCTGTAGGGATGAATTGAATTAGAAGCAGAGAGCAAATAAACTAATAACAACAACACACAGTAGTAATGATTGAAGAGAACAAATGAATACAATTATTTAAAAGATGATGAAAGTTGATACTGTTACTGTATGTAATCCTGGTCAAAATGGGGAGTTGCATCTTGGCATTCCTCTTGGTCCTCCCTTCCATGGACGCTCCAGCCATCAATCTTGAGTGACGCCACCGCCTGCCTGGCAGATGTAGATTCATTGGTAAGGTAAGTGTGAGTTGTTTTTTTCCAGTATAGCACAGGGTAAGGCCCGGCCTGTAATTGTAGATGGAAAAACAAAAGGGATATTGAAAAATCAAGTAGAAAATAAAATGCATAAATTACGGTGGAATGCAACAAGAACACTTTCATAGGTGGAATGGATACATCATGTCTACTCTAGTCTGTTTCCAGCATTAACCTCCAACAACAACAGGACAGAGCAGGCCCACGGCACCCGCCGTGACCCATCTTCCATTTAGTGTACTTTTTCTTGGGACAGAGGCAGACAAAGCACAAATACAGCAACATAACATTTTGCAAATTAAGTGACAAAATCAATGCACCGCTCTCAGTCATACCACCGCACTCGACTCCACCACTACACAGACAAGTAGGTCTGCAGTGGTTGTTGTTGACGTGTTTACCTTTTATGCCACTCATGAAATGCCCTGAGTTATTCCATCAATCCTCTTGGATTCTACTGAGTAACTGCGAAGATATTATGTCAATATGGTCATCATCATGGTATTGTCCAACTTAGTGTGCATTGTACAGATTTGTTATTTAAAAACAAGAAGGGAAACAAATATTGCCTTGAGTTACTTTTAGTATGTAGATTAGATAATAGTACACAATGAATTAACTTCATGCACTACAAACAACAACAACACATACCACTTAGTCAGCATCCAATGCATGTCATCATTCATTACCTATTCCTTCTCATCTTCAGTTAATGGGCAGTCTCTCTCGGCTTGGAAAGGAGGATAGCTATAGTAGTCATCATCATGTTCCACTTCTTTTGGAGGGACTAAACGAGGCAAGATTTTCTTTTTTCTTCTATTATGCTAATCATCTGGCTTGAGGGCAATAGATTTAGGGTGATTCAGAAGGATGGAGGAGCAGGACTCGGAGGAGTGGACTGAAATACAGAAAGCTGAAACTCATATATGGCAATTAAAGACTAGAGGACAGTGGTGATGGATTTGTTGTGATTCGATGTTTCCAACTAGAAAGACAGACACACAAATAAAAGTAAATAAGGGAGGAAGACAGTAAGAAGTGAAAGTCTAGTTTTCAGGGAAGTATAGCTCATCTTCAAACTCTGGGGGTTCAACCAGAAGTTGATACTCATCATCTAACACGCTACTTCCGTCACCTGAGCTGCTGTACTCATCTTCCTGTGTTGATTCATGTATTGTGTAATTTGGTGGTATAAAGTGCTGATTCATTTTTATCATGGTCAACCTCTCAATGTTTTTGGGTTAGAGACTGGTCCTTCTCACTGTTACAATGGAACCAGCAGCACTGAAAACACGTTCAGAAGAGACACTTGCAACAGGGCAAGCCAGATAGTTTATCGGCAGCCTGCTGAGCATTGGCCCCTTTTCCCATACCAATACCGCAACGGGTTTTGATAAATGTACACCTCTGTTGGGTCATCCAAAATGGTCTGGACCATCCGCTCAATGTTCAGGTGTGCTACACTTTGCTCGGCCTCTTTTGTCTTTTGCCGTTCATTTTCCAAATTACTGGCTGCCTCAGCTATCCAAGTTTTGTACCGGGCAACATCCACTTCTGAAAAAGGAATTAATATCTTACTTTTCAGTGCCAATTTGGACTGTGGATCCAGAATTGTGGCACAAATGTAATGTTGTTGTGACAAAATCTTATTTTGCACCCTTGTATTGTCAGCTAAGCGACAGGATAAGCTCTCCACCAACTCATTTGCTTCTTTTTTTTCCTCTACACCTTTGTACGCTTCAGAAACCTCCTTCAGCTGTTGCTCTAGCATGTGAAACAATGGGATAGCTTGGCCCATAGTACAGTCCTCCTTGCTGACTTCACGTGTGAAGACCTCAAAAGGAAGAAGCATCTCAGTCAGGCATTTAACTAGGCACCATTGGTCCATCTGAAGGGTGATGCCTTTCACAGTAGCATCCCCTCCTTGCATGACATATTCATTGATTGGTCTGTACTGCTCAAACAGACGGTCAAGCATGTAATAAGTTGAGTTCCAACGTGTTGCCACCTCCTGGATGAGTGATTTGACTGGCATTCTATAGTCACGTTGAATGATCCTCAGCTGCTTCCGAGCTTGATAAGAATGGCTGAAATGAGTGCATATTCTTTGGCAGGTGGTCAGTAAGTTGCTAACTATGGCTTCTTTTTTCAGAAAGTCTTGAACTATAATGTAAATGCAGTGCGCAAAACACGGGACCCTGAAATAGGAACCAAGCTCCATGACCTTACGTACATTACTGCCATTATCTGTGGAAACAAAACCAATCTTAAGCCCTCTTGGGCACAAACATTTAAAGATCTTGCTGTGAAACTCTTCCAAAATGTTTACAGCAGTATGAGATTTCTCCATGACGAACATGGCTACAGTTGCATGTTTCCGAGTAGCATTAAAAATCTCAGCTATGTCAACAGCACCTACTTCTGATAGCTTATCTCTAACCCCCACAAAAGAGACCCAGTGTGCAGTGATGCACATGTAATCAGTGTCTTGGCAACTGGTCCACATGTCTGTTGTCATGTGGATAATGTGAACAGCACTCTGATGCGAAGCTTGTCCAACCAATTCCAGCACATTGTGATGTAGTGCTGGACCAGCAACTCTGGCGAAATAGGACCAGCTGGGAACCTTCCATTTAGGGTAGATGGTTGAAACAAATTCAAGGAAACCCACCCCTTTCACAAATGAAAATGGGAGAAGGTCCAGCGCTAACATTCCAGACAGCTTTGCGTTGTACAACCGTGCCATTGGGTGGTTGCGTTGGTACTGCCCCTCCAACCTAAGCATGCTCTCAATTGTAGGCTGGATTATTTTCCTTTCTGGTGCAGCTGTTTCCTTGGACTCAGTTAGGCTCAACGACGGACTTTTTTCATTGCAGTACTCGGTCGCCTTGGTGTCTCAGTCTGACTCTGAGCATAGCTCTTACGGCGGTGCCACTGAGATGTTGCTGAGAATGTGGGCAGTATCACTACACTGCTAGGGACAGGGCAAGAAATGTCTCCCTCTTGTTCACCTTCCACCACGATCAAATCTTACCCTTATTCTTCATTCCCAACAACAGCAATGGGTTCAATTTTACTTTTTTGTAAGCGTGAGCGTCCCACTGGATACTGTGGTGTATTTTGAGATGACTTGTTTGGCCTCCGGTTCTATAGTTTGTACCAAGCTTACCCCGCCTAACAGCATGTCTACAAATTGAGCATATAGCAATGTTCTCCTCCGTACTGCTAACCAAAAAGAAATCCCAAACTGGGAGGAGAACTTTCTGGTGCTGCTGGATGTGCCACTTTCAATACCAGATGAACTGAAGGGTGGGCTTGGAATGTGACTCTGTGCAGCTACACTACCACAATCTACTGATGTGGTGGTTGAGCTGGATGTAGGTCCCTACCATGCCTTTGCAAATGCAAATATGGAAGCTGGAGATCATGGTGGTGTTACCTGTGTTGGTGGTATCCATGCTACATCCCTCGCAGCCATTTGGGATAGGGTAATAATGTTGGTCTCCATCTCTTTTGGGCCGGGAGTGATGTTTGTGATGACTGGCTCGTCATCATCATTATCCCCCTCTTGTACATCTACCTCCGAGACTCTAAGGCTTTCTGGAACCTTACTTTTCACTAGCCTTGTCTTGTGGAGTGCATCACTCTCAGACTGAGCTGGTGGCTTCCAAGTGGCATCTCGATCATCAGAAGCGGGGTTTGAAGAAGAAGATGATGGACTAACCCTCCTTTTCCCTGCTGGGGGTCTGGAAGACAATGGATCTTCTGAAGCAGTGGTTTGCTCCACTTTGTCTGCAGGAAGCTCGATTTCCTGAAATGCCCCTACTTCAGGAGTAACAACTACTATTGTGGGCTGTTGTTGTGGCTGTTCTTGCTGCTGTTCTTGCGGCTGCGGCTGTTCTACAGCTGCTGCTGTACTTGCGGCTGCTGCTGTACTTGCGGCTGCTGCTGTTCTGGTGGCTGCTGCTGTTCTGGCGGCTGCTGCTGTTCTGGCGGCTAATGCTGTTCTTGCGGCTGCTGCTGTTCTTGCGGCTGCTGCTGCTCTTGCGGTTGCTACTGCTGTGCCTGCTGCTGCCCACTTTTCTGCTGAGTTTCCGCCTGCGTTGATTGTGTACTACTTTGCGATAATGACATTTCAACATTGCTGCTCGTTAGTAGACCGGCTACCTCTGCGACACTCATGGGCTTGGGCCTAGGTTGGTGGGGCTTGAAGGACTGGGTTTTATTAGGCCCCAGCGGTGCCAGGGAACAACACCTGAAACCTTCGTGGGTTACCTGTTCTGGCGTACAAAACACAGAGACACGGGACACTTCCAGCGACGTCAGAGATCAGCGTTTATTTACTGCAGGGATACAGAGGTCACAAGAAGTACACAGCGTGTAGGTTCTCGGAGACTGCTTCAAATTCGTAGAAGTGGGTCGCTCCTTTTATACACATTTTTGTCATAGGACAGTATGGCAAACAAAGGTTTAACTCAGTTCCCACAATAAACTTCAAAAGGGTCGCGTTCATGTTTCAGGAGGCCGGAACATAATCACAATCAACCTTGTCGGTTCCCAACTGTAAAAACATATTCCCTCCGCAATAAACACATTTCCTCTCAACCATAAACACATTAAGGAAGGACGGAAAACAGAATGTAAGGAAAGAGCGAGGATGCGCAACAGGTTAGAAAAGAGTGTTAGGGCAATAAAGGAAACTCGATAGAGGGATCAAAGACCTCGTGTCTAATGTATGCGTGACTGAAACAATAGACCGGAGCGGCAAGATGAGCCTCGAGCGGGGCCATCTGCCTTACTCGTGTCATTCCCCTCATCGTAAAGTCACCTCAAAGAAACACGTGTCCTTCGTACCATCTTAGAAGTCCCAGGGTCACGAAGCGGACAAAAGCCCGTTCGCTGGCTACTTGAGGGCAAGAAACAAAATGGACGTCGTATCTAAAATGGAACCCGAGGGTTCAGATGAACAAACACAAAAATGAGACGAACCATACATGGGTGTATTGCGAAACTTCGCACACCCACTGTACTCGTCATTTGCGGTTCATAGATACCACACTCGTCCATATTCGTCACCACTCAAAAAGTGCCGTCCCGTCTTACACGGAACCTCAGACGCTCCTTTTGCCCTCATGTAGGCAAGCACTAGTCTAGATCAGAATCTATATCGATATTCATCAGATCGTTCAGATGCTGCTGAAACATCATTCTATCCAGCAATGTCTCCTTGGTAACAGATGGTCTCCTTATACACGTCGTAGCACATAGGCCACATAAGGCAGGACCACACTGTACACAAAGACAACACGTGAACAGAAACGCTACAACAGCCCCTACAATCATCAGAATACTCCAACCCCAAGTTGACATCAGACCCCAAAACCATCCTAGAAGCGTCCAATTACCTTCGTCCACGTGTATGGACTCGGAAATCTTATGCAACTTCGAGATGGCTTGATATACAGTCGGAGCATTATCAGGGATGAAAATGCAACAACTAGAATGGATAATTTTACACACACCCCCTCGATCTGCAAGGACCACGTCTAGGACCATACGGTTCTGCAACGTCATGAGTCTATC
Organism: Triturus cristatus; assembly: GCF_964204655.1. NCBI lineage: Eukaryota > Metazoa > Chordata > Amphibia > Caudata > Salamandridae > Triturus > Triturus cristatus. The sequence continues at coordinate 538,795,353 of NC_140591.1, forward strand.
CGCCTGTAGTTCCGCTGTTAGATTACCAAGGGCAGTTGCAGTAATATTAGCAGTCGACTCTACCACTCGGGTCAACTGTCTTAGGTTCCTACTATTAACCATAGGTCCCCAGAACGGCAGGAAACCCTTAAAGAAGTCTCCTGCTTCTTGACCAGCAGTATCCTCTTTGCTAATTACACCTCTCACAACTCTAGTTTTGTGGTAATCCGAAGCAACTGTGAAAGTCGGAGGTAAGAGATTCGCAATATAACAGGTACCCGAGAAGTCGCGGGGTAACCATGTATATGCGCGCTCATAACACACAAAATAGGTGCCCTTGGCAGTCAGAAAAACAGGGGAGGAGAGCATTGGTAGGACATACGTTTCAGTGCAAGCACTGTTCCCAAGTTGTGCTCTCGGATTTCGACCCAAACCTTGCAAACAGAAATTACCAAGGTGCGGTACAATCCATATAGGGGACGAGCTCTTCAACTGTCTATCTCCCACTGACGTACCATACTCAGCCTCACTCAGATCCTTATAAGCCTGCACTTCTTCGTCTGGAATAAGCGATGCATCGAAAACATCTCTATCCAGATCTGCTATGGCTATCGCCAGAGGCTTGTGGTACGGACCAGGACCAGACTTAACAGACCGTGGCTCTCGACTGGGGTAGGAGTCTAGTGCGCTACGAAACATTGTTTGGAATGCTCGAGCAGAACCCTGGGAGGTGTACGGAAGGACCAAGTACGGAATACCCCTATCCATGGTATGTGGCATTAACCCACATACCCAACAATTTGTAGTATTCACCACTAACTGATGCTGATGTAGGAGTTGAACAAAGGAATTATTCCTAAATTCCGCACGTCTAACCTGCTCGTGTTGAGGCAAAGGATGAAAAGAATGTGGGGAAACAGTAGTAAGGGAACTTAGGTTAGGAGAAAGGGTAGGTGTAACAGAAGGCATAAATTGCGATACCCCAAAATACACTCCGCCCACCAATAACATAGATACAGTTAGGAATAACAAGAACACCTGAACCAAAAAACATTTCGTTCGTGCGACCCTTAATAACTCTGATCTCTGCGCCAATACCCTTTCTTCTTCCACCAACTTCGAGAATGCCATCCTCTACAAACCGTCCGTGACGTTCTTGACGCACTTCGTTCTGAGCAGCGATTATCAATCCCCAGGAGTTCCCAGGAATCGACAAAAGTAACCAACCTAGCGTCAGAAACCTGCTAAACAGAAAAAAGTACCCGCACGGCCCTACGGTAACCCAGATGGCGAGGTTAAAAGTATTACAAGTCTCTTATCAGTGGAAAACACAAAACCTACGAAGAAAGGATACAATTGTTAACATAATATTCGTAACGTCAAAACCACTATACTATCAATTTTTATTAGTCCTCGAATTCCTTGGGCGAAGAAAGTATCGACTTCTTCCAGGTTGAGTTTGCTCTAGGAACAATTGTTCAGGTGGCGCATCAGTGTTCAATGAGGCAGATGACGAGTCGGACCTTGGGTTCTCTGCTACTGATGACTCCACTTGTGGATCTGGCAACAATGAATCTTCCACAAGTTGAGCGTCGCTGAATGGCACGAAACGCAAAGGAGTCTCAGTCTCTTCTGCCGGAATCCCAGTTCTCACCCAACCGTCGGTTGGTAAGGGAATCGGTACTTTCTTTGTATGGCTGGCGTGGACCCAATGTCTACGGCCCGCCAGTCGAACCGCTGTCCTCGTCGTCAATAAGACTAAATGGGGTCCAACAAATCTTGGCTCCAGATTACGCTTCCGGCCGAAGTTGCGGGTGACGACCCAGTCACCTGGCCGGAGCTGATGTCCAGGACCCTCTGTCTGCGCCGGTAGAGCTTCAAAGACCTGTTGATGAATTAATCGTAGTTTAGTGGTCAAATCATACAGATAATCAATCAACATGGGATATTCGAGACTATCAAAAGCCCTAGGTCTCGAAACTCCCCAAATATTCGCAGGGCGACCGAACACAATCTCATATGGGCTGAGCCCTACTCGAGAGTGTACCGTCGCTCTGGTCGATAGGAGAGCCAGAGGCAAGGCATCCGGCCATGACAGACCAGTCGAAGCCTGAATCTTAGCGAGTTTCAGCTTCAGGGTACCATTGTACCCTTCAACCAAACCCGCTGCCTGAGGATGGTTGGCACTGTGGAATTTCTGCTTAATTCCAAGGCCCTTACACACACTCTGCATTACACTCCCCACAAACTCACTTCCATTATCCGACCACACAATCCGCGGCATTCCATACCTAGGGAAGTACTCTTTCAGTAAGATTTTCGCTGTGGACAGGGCAGTATTATCTTTGAGAGGATAGGCCTCGATCCATCTGGAGAACGCGCAAACTACAACCAAAACATACTTTAGGTTATTGCATCTCTCCATATGGATGAAGTCTAGCTGGATAACCTCAAAGGGACAGGTAGGAGGAGCGAAATGACCAGGTGGAGTGGGGGTGCCTTTTCCGGGATTGTGCATCAAACACACCATACAATTCTTAACCACTCTTTCGGCACACTTAGCAATACCATCATTCCTCCATACAGGAGACAAAAACTTGCATATTCCTTTCGCACTGATATGTGACAAACCATGAGCCATCGTCACAACAGCTAACACATATGCATCTGGAAGCATCCATCTCTGACATTCCGTCAGATCAACCCAACATCCATGCATATCCAACTTCCCTGTACTTTCTTTCCACTTTGTCTTTTCAGCTTCAGTAGCTCCATTCTGAATTTCCTTCACACTTTCAACAGTGTTTTCACACATACCAGTCTCTTCCGGCCATCTCACTGAATTCGTAACATACATTCGAGTCGCAAGATTCTTAGCCGTTTCTTTAGCAACCTCATCCGCAAATGCATTACCACGACCCACATCATCCGTCACTTTCCGGTGCGCACTACATTTCACAATCGCCACTTGTTTAGGCAATGTAAGTGCATCCAAAAGATCATTCACTAGTTGCCCATGCTGGATCTTCGTACCATGCGATGTCATGAATCCTCTTTCTCTCCATAATCTTCCGAAGTTGTGCGCAACACCAAATGCATACTGACTATCGGTAAACACATTCACACGCTTTCCTTTCGACAGAACACACGCTCTCGTTAATGCAATTAATTCTGCCGCTTGTGCGGAATTCTGGTTCAATCTCGCAGTCTCCACAACCGTTCTAAATGTCACCACAGCATACGCAGTCGTTACATCACCATTCGGCAACTTAAAGCAAGAGCCATCCACATACAAAGAACCATCGGGATCTGACAAAGGAGTGTTTTTCAGGTCCACACGACCTTTCGTTTCTTACTCGGTTCGTAAATAGCAATCATGGGGCAGTACATTATCTGATTCCATATTGATCGGCAACAATGTCGCCGGATTCAGTACATTACAGCGCTTGATTTGTATATGACTCGCCAAAAGGGTAAGCTCATACCCAGACAACCGTGCACTCGTTAGATGTTGAGTCTTCGTCCGATTCAAGAGCGTATCGACTGCATGCGGAACCATTACTATGAGCATATTGTCCATGACCAAACCTGCGGACTGCCTAATAGACGCCGCAGCTGCCGCCGTCGCTCTCAAGCAACTTGGCAACGCTCTAGCTACTGGGTCTAAGGTCGAGGAAAAATATGCACACGGACGCTGCTTATCACCAAATTGTTGCGTTAGAACACTCAACGCACAACCGTCCCTCTCATGGACGTATAATGTGAAAGGCTTACTGTAATCAGGAGTACCTAACACAGGAGCCGAACACAGTGCATCACGCAGTTCAGAAAAACTTTTCTGACATTCCTCTGTCCAAGGCAAAGGAGTCGAAACGTCCTTGCACGTGAGAGCTACCAATGGTTTCGCTAACAGTGAAAAGTTCGGGATCCACTGTCTGCAGTACGATGTGATACCTAAAAAGGCACGTACATCTCTCTGGGTTGTTGGCACAGTCATTCGAGCAATTGCTGCAATTCTTTCAGGGGTCAACCTTCTTCCCGCCTTTGACAATAAGTGACCGAGGTAGGTAACTTCTTGACAACAATATTGTAATTTGGAAGGTGACACTTTATGATGTAAGTCGCAAAGATGCTGTAACAAAGACACTGTAGCAGATTGACAAAGCTGTTCAGTGTCAGCAGCAATTAACAAATCATCAACATACTGAATCAAGGCTGCACCAGCCGGTAACACAAAGGCGTCAAGCTGGCTCTTAAGAGCTTGACTGTAGATCGATGGACTCTCACAGTAGCCCTGTGGAGCGCGTTTGAATCTGAAGCTACGACCACCTAATGAGAAACCGAACAAGTCTCTACTTTCCTCAGCGATCGGAATGCTGAAGAACGCATTCTTCAGATCGATAACCGAGAACCATGATGCAGTGGCTGGAATCAGAGTCAGTAAAGCCGTAATGTCTGGTACTACAGGAAACTGTGGAACAACGACTTTGTTTACCTCTCGCAAATCGATAACCAAACGATACACAGGAGGCTTGGAGGGATCCGTTCGTTTCAGAATAGGCAACACGGGACTATTGCACACATTACCTCGTGTCTCCTCAATGACACCCTTGCCGATCAAGTCGTAAATGATCGCTAACAGCGCCCTTTCACCATCAAGGGAGATACGGTACTGAGGTATACGCGGCAAACGCGCACCCATTTTTAGTTGGACAACATAAGGTGGTATATCCAACAGGCCCACATCGTTGGGACCTGTTGCCCACAAGGAATCTGGAAGAGATCTCAATTCCGGGGGAAGTTTGTCAAGCGACAAATACATAGGGGAAATCACGCTCTTACCCAACGTGAGCTCCACACCCGTAGGGGAACAGTACAAAGTTGCATGTAACCTTTTCAACAGGTCTAGGCCCAAAAGATTCTCACCACAACCAGTAGTCAAAATCAACGGAGCTTCCAGCTCGTAAGATCCAATTGTAAGGGGCAATGGGCTAGAGACCGGATTGCTAACAGGGGCGCCAGAAAATCCAACGGAAACATTCGTTAAGCCAGACAAAGGCGCGCCAGGGAGTTTCGAATGCATGATGGAGCTTTTCGCTGCACCAGTGTCCAACAGAAAAGGCTCAACAACGCCCAAAGTGGCTACTGCAACATAAGGCCCTCTCTGATCAACCGGAACTGATACTTCTCCCTTCCTTTGTCTATGGCTGTCCTAGTAGATACCATCCGTATCAACATCATATTCAACATAATGATCATCCACATGATACTGTGCCGACCGACCGGACAATGGTTCGCGTCGATCGAAACAATTTTGTGAATCCGAAGACGTCACAAAGCGTTCGGTCTGATTCTGGGCAATCCCGCGACCTCTACCGCGAGAAGCCTGTTGAGGACCACCACGTCCTCCCCGAGCCGACACACCATTAGCCTTGTCACGGAGAACCGGACAATTAAACTTTAAATGGCCTTCCCCACGGCAATATGCGCACTGATTATCTCCTAACACAAAACGAGGCGCAGGCGAAGCATTGCGCGACTGTGATCTAGAAAATTGTGGTTGCGATCTAGTCGGCTGCTGCATATCACTAAAATTCGAACGAGGGGGATAAGCTTGCTGTAACAAGACCTTAGTTTTGAGATCCTTAGTTTTCTTTTCTGCACGCTCACTTTCCTCTTTTCCCCTATTCTCATAATATTGGGCCGTAGCCAATATTTGGGCAGTGGTAGAAACAGCCCATGCACTCTCAGAATTTTTCAGCTTGTTGCTCAAGTCGGGCAACAAATTCGATACAAATTTGTCAACGAACAATCGCTGACCACCCTCAGAACCCATGTCCTGACCACTATGATCGAGGAATGCTTCTTCGAACCTAGTAAAGAAGTCAGACACACTTTCATCCTTCTTTTGCCTACATGCTGATAATTTATCCCAATTGACGCGCATCGCTGGCATAAGCGTCTTCATGAGGGTAATTATCCTCTGGGGCAAAGCCGCAATAATCTGCTCAGGTTTAGCCCCACCAACCTGTCGGGCATCGGCCGCTGTAAGGGCAGCCCAGTCACCGCCTAACTCGGCGACATGATTCTCATGACGGATTTTCGTCCAAACCGGCTGAGGCACCACATTACCGAACAGCATATCAATATCGGCTAGATTCATAACTGTAGCATCCACCAGTTGGGACAGCTCCTTATAATAACCCGCAGGGTTCTTACGAGGATCTGGTAGAGATTGCTTCACTTGCAAAACCTCCGATCGCTTCCACGGGAGGTGTATCCACACTCTCTGGAAATGCGGTGGGACAGGAGGGTTAGCAGCAGCATCACCTGGCATCCACACTGGGGGAACTTCTCGCATTGGATACTGACCAGGTTGTGCCATCCATTCCGCAGTCGCGTCCTTAAACAGTGCACGTGGCTGCACTGTACACCGAAAGGATAGCAAGCGCTCCAGAGCCTCTCGAACTCTATCACCTACAATGACACCCACGGAAAACCGCAGCTGTAGCTCGGAAACCTCAGGTGGTAGATCGTCAGCCATATCATCGTCCCACTCCTCTTTTAATGACTTACACAATTCTTCAAACACAAATCGTTGCGTGGGAGCATTAAACTGAGAAAATGTTTCGAACACTACACGTGGGGTGTATCTAACAGGATTGCGAATCCATCTACGCGCAGTCTTTACCAACGTCTCACGTTCCCTATCATCGGGAAGCTGACTGCGTCTTTGAGCGACATCTGAAAGAGTCGAGCCAAGTATCGGCCCAAAGAACGGAGAATAAAGAGAAGCAACAGCAGTCAAGAGGCGACTACGAACAGAAGGAGAGGAGGAAGAAGACGAAGGTGTAGCAGCCATAGGAGCAGAAACAGTAGAGGTAGATGCAGCAACAGGAGTAGCGGGAACAATAGACTGAGGAAGGACTTGGACAGGCGCAACAGGGAGAGAAGCCTGAACAAGGGGATGTACGACCTGTGGCCCAAGGGGATTCGGAAGTACAGGAGGAACGGCAGGCTGACCAGCAGCCGCCAAAACAGCAGGTTGAAGAAGAGGGGGATTAACGGGACCCATAACATCAGGAGCATAAGGAGGTGGTGATTTCATTAAGTAAGACAAAAGCGAATCTTCCACTGATTCGTCTCCTGTCTTATCAATCGCAGAAGGTAGCGTCGGATAACATTTGTCCACCGACATATGGTGAAGCCGAGCACTAACTTCTTGCTCCTTCTCGTTTTTATCTAACTGGTATTGTTCTGCATTACGCATCACCGTAATGACACCTTCTCGTTTATTTTTCTTATTCTGTTTGATTTCTTTCTGCTTGGCCTCTTTCCGCCATAACCGGAAGGAATCAAACATGGCCGGCCTAGCTTTCTTCTTAAATAATTTCGCTTCTAAGTTATCTAAAATGGCAGTCTCGAAACTACCATGAGGTGGCCAACTAAGGACACCATCCTTTTTAGTATAGCGAACCCAATATTCATTATATATGATAGGACCCACGCCATGGCGACTATAGAGCTCATAAACCGGAGTTCCAACCGGAGGTATCGGGCAGGAATCCTCCAACCGGGAATCCATGCTGCAACATCTGAGAAACCCAAACAAAGTACTACGGCCAGGCATCGTGCACACTAGCCAAGTATCCAAACTTCAAGGGCTATCGAATTACGATGTCCTCGCAAAAATGCAAGACCCTCGGTTTTTGGCAATTGCAATCGTCAAATAAAACCCAACAACTAAGAACCAACAACTAAGAACCAACAAATGCAATGGAACCATGCAAACAACAAAGGAACACTGGGAGCGACCCACAAATACTTAACTGAGAGAAACAATGGCGTCACCAGGAAGGCCCGTCAATCGTCTCGCCGTACAAAGGACTACGCCAGGCACCGAACAGGTCGACAGTCAGGGCATCGGTCCGTCGCAGCCGTCAGGGAGCGGGGATCTTCGCGGAAAGGACGTCGGGCCACTTATTTCGACAACTGGATCGATGAAGCGGGGTGCACCTTCCCTCGGAGATTTCACACGAAGTTCCTCACGATCGTCGGGCTTTGGACCGGTACCGTTGATGTCGCCCCACGTGGGGCGCCAACTGAAGGACTGGGTTTTATTAGGCCCCAGCGGTGCCAGGGAACAACACCTGAAACCTTCGTGGGTTACCTGTTCTGGCGTACAAAACACAGAGACACGGGACACTTCCAGCGACATCAGAGATCAGCGTTTATTTACTGCAGGGATACAGAGGTCACAAGAAGTACACAGCGTGTAGGTTCTCGGAGACTGCTTCAAATTCGTAGAAGTGGGTCGCTCCTTTTATACACATTTTTGTCATAGGACAGTATGGCAAACAAAGGTTTAACTCAGTTCCCACAATAAACTTCAAAAGGGTCGCGTTCATGTTTCAGGAGGCCGGAACATAATCACAATCAACCTTGTCGGTTCCCAACTGTAAAAACATATTCCCTCCGCAATAAACACATTTCCTCTCAACCATAAACACATTAAGGAAGGACGGAAAACAGAATGTAAGGAAAGAGCGAGGATGCGCAACAGGTTAGAAAAGAGTGTTAGGGCAATAAAGGAAACTCGATAGAGGGATCAAAGACCTCGTGTCTAATGTATGCGTGACTGAAACAATAGACCGGAGCGGCAAGATGAGCCTCGAGCGGGGCCATCTGCCTTACTCGTGTCATTCCCCTCATCGTAAAGTCACCTCAAAGAAACACGTGTCCTTCGTACCATCTTAGAAGTCCCAGGGTCACGAAGCGGACAAAAGCCCGTTCGCTGGCTACTTGAGGGCAAGAAACAAAATGGACGTCGTATCTAAAATGGAACCCGAGGGTTCAGATGAACAAACACAAAAATGAGACGAACCATACATGGGTGTATTGCGAAACTTCGCACACCCACTGTACTCGTCATTTGCGGTTCATAGATACCACACTCGTCCATATTCGTCACCACTCAAAAAGTGCCGTCCCGTCTTACACGGAACCTCAGGCTGGCCCGCTGATGCGGAGGTGCTGCTCCCAGCTTGGTCCCCGGACAATGCTGCTGCATGCGTAATTTTTTTTTTCCAAAAAGAACCTGGGGCGGCCCACCAGTCTTGGTAAGTGCCACTTCCTTTTTCTGTTCCTTCTTCTCACTAACAATTCAATCCAATGCCATCCATGCCCTAAATGATGTTTAAATTCTACAGAACACACAGAAACAGTTGTTTCATGCACCTGTGACTACCTCTGAGCCTACTGGATGAAAGGCCTGTTGGCAAACTAGGCCACAAGCTTGCAGGCCTATGGCAGAAGCACAGTACCGGGCTTCAAAATGGCCACCAGCCATATGGCCAGGCCCACACAACTACAAGAAACTGAAGGCAGACAATGCAGGTCTATTGAAAAAGCATACTGCATGTCTTCAAAATGGCCGCCAGCCTCATGGCCAGGCCCACAACAACAAGAAGCCTAGGCCACAAAGGAATAACATGCAGGCCTATATGGCAAAAGCAGCACACTAATAGCTCCCTCTAGAAATGGCCACCAGCCACATGGACACTCACAAATCACAACCAACAAGCAGGAGGCCTGGAAAACAATGTACTGAGAAAAGGTCTATAATAGCCAGGCAAAGGATGCATGCTAAACCATACTGCTTTGCTTTTTAAAGCAATAAAATGCAAAAACGAAAATCCACAGGGCTAAACAAGGTCTGCATGGTACACAACAACACACCACACACAACAAAGGCATTTATTAAACACACACCCAAAAACTGAAATTTCCGGAAAGATGTGTTCTCCTCCAACTCACTCAACACCTAGACAGCACCAACCTTCTTGATCCTCATCAATCGGGGTTCAGAAAAGGGTACAGTACAGAGTCAGCGATCCTAATTGTAATAGACAATATGCACAAACCTCTGGACAAAGGCCAATGCTGCCTACTCATACTCTTGGATCTATCGGCAGCTTTCGACACGGTGGACCACAAACTACTCATCAAAGCACTTCAAGAAAGGGTGATAGCTGAGGAGGTGGTTCACCTATTTCCTTAAGAACCGCACCCAAGTATAAAAATCAAGAACTTCTCGTCTGACCCACTCCCCCTATGTAGGGGTGTCCCCCAAGGATCAGTACTCTCCCCACAACTTTTCAACATATATAAGAAGCCCCTTACCTCCATACTAAAAAAAAACAACATTCCCTTCCACCTCTATGCAGACGATACCCAAATTTATCTGGAAACCTCCATCGAAGACATCCAGAGACTGAACGCCACTCTACGAGAAGTCCAACACTGGCTCTCACGCAACCACTTAAAACTAAATCAGGACAAGACGGAAATCCTCCTCATCTCCAACAAAGAGGAGAACCCCCAAATCACAAAATGGATAAAAGCCATTGAGGCTCTCAAACACAACCTCACCCTAGCTGGTTCCGCAAAAACGTTGGGAATCACTCTGGACCCCAAACTAGACATGAACAAACACATCAAAAACACCACAAAGAGCGCCTTCCTCAACCTTAAACTACTCAACAAAATAAAACCCTTCATCCCTCCTAGTGACCTCAAACAAGCTACACAATCCCTGTTACTGTCCAGACTGGAGTACAGGATTGCAACCCTCACAGGAACAGCAAAATCCCATCTTGCTCCACTCAGATCAACTCTGAACGCAGCAGTCAGAATGGTCACCGGAGTAAAGAAATATGATCACATCTCGCCTGCACTCAAAGAGCTAAAATCGCTCCCTGTTGAAATGCGCACAAAGTGTTGCACACAGGGAAATCCGCCTACCTGGCTGCTAAACTCCAGAAGGCCGGTAAGTCAAGAACCCTAAGAAGCAAAAACACTCTACTCCTTATCCCCCTGAAATCTCGCAGACAAAAAAACGCATTTCGATCCTTCGCAGGAAGTGCGCCGAAAATATGGAACTCCCTTCCCGTCCATATCAGGACTAACCCCTCCTACATAAAATTCAAAAGGCAACTCAAGGACTTCCTCCTCAACCGATCTCTCCCAAATGGAGAGCTACAAACCAGTCGCCGAAGACAAAACATAGTAGCGCACAGACACTTTGTCATCGATGACCTCTACCTCACTCTCCGCATGAATACCTCCTGCCCCCCACTCACCAGTCGAACCCCTCCGTGAGTCACTGGGTTCTCTATGACTACCTCAGCAGGGCTTCATATGTTCCCTGTAAATTCTACCGCGATAACTGTCATATGTTCCCTGTACATTCCACTGCGATATCTTACTTTAAGAGTGACATTTTGCACTCCATGTTGATATTATGCGATGTGTCTTGGGACATTGTATATACTAAATTGCTTAATGTAGCCTACGAGTGATTCATGTTGTAAAGCGGTCCGATACCTTCGGGTCTGGCTAGCGCTATATAAAACTCACAATAAATATATAAATAAAAAATAAACCCCAAAAATACACATTTTGCAATTCAGTCCAATGCCATCCATGCCTTAATGATGTTTGAAATAAATTCAACAAACAAACACCAAAGAAACAGTTGCTTCATCATGCACCCACCAATAACTAGCTCTGGGCCTACTGGCTACCCACAACAATTAAGAGAGTAAATAATGATAAGTACCAAAATTGTAGTTGCAGCGACTGCAATGCCCCAATCAAACAAACAACAACATCAACTTACTTGTAAAATATCAAATTCAAAAGTCCTCAAATCCAATGATAATGATGCAGCAGACACAAAGAGTGATCCTTCCAGCTCAAAATCCAAAGGCAGAATGAACAAGAGATGGACAAAACACTAGGAGGAGCCTGTTGGACAGGAACTTGGAGACTCTGTGGCACTTCCTCCCTCTCCCCCAAAAAAGATTTTTGGACTCCTTCTACAAAAAAGGACAGCCAAATATCAATCTGAGGAGTTTTTTTCATCCAAAGCATCATTTACAGAAGGTTTTATGCTGCTCAAAATATTATTCTTCTCCAGATTGAAAAGTTTGCGTGTTCGGGATCGCGAGCTTCACCACACTTCTGCCAGATGTCGGATGGCGCGTCCAAATGACGTGTTCACGATCGCACGCTCTTTCTCACGGTGGTGAATGACGTGTTCACGATCGCAGATATCTCGAGGTGTTCGATGGCGCAGTGAATGACATGTTCGCGATCGCAAACTCTCACGGGATAGTGCGACTGGCTACCGACATCTCGTGGAGCCTGCGAACGGATCGGAAAACTCATCAGCGAACACAGGGATCCCAGTAAGTCGACTGCATGCGCGAGAATGCATTTTTAAAGCGCAAACATGAAATAAATCTCTGCTACGCCGCGGATCGTGGAAATTTTGACATTTTGCCTAAATTTCACAAATTCCGCGAGCGAAACTGAATTTGCCACCCACCCTTAGTGATAATAAAGGTAATGTTAATGGGCATACCTCTTACCTTGGTTGGCTATTACGGCCCAAATCAAGACAATTCTTTATCCCTCAAATAAATTTTTTCACATCTTTCAGACTTCCCTGAACGAGTAATTATCGCTGGGGACTATAATATCGTTCTTAACCCTAAACTTGACAAATCTGCTGGTAGCAGAGCGGTTGTCCCCCCTAGGTCCAGGGTGTATCTTCAGAATATGATGGCACAGACGGGTATATGTGATATTTGGAGGGAGAGATCGGGCCAGCAGCTGGGGGTTTCGTATAGAAACCTCAAATATTGACACAAGTCAAGAATTGACTATATTCTGGTTAGTTATAGCCTAAGGAGTAAGGTTAAAGATATTAGCTATCTGCCGTCCCATTTGTCAGATCATTTGGGAGTAATATTAGATCTTGATTTGGTGCAGGCCCAGCAGTCTAAAATTTGGACCTTCGAACGAACAATGCTTCTGGAGGCAGAAGAGATGTCTTTTTTGGCCCAGGAAATTGAAACCTTCCTTCAAATCAACCTGGGTTCAGCAAGCACTACGGTGGTCTGGGATTTGCTTAAAGCCTTCTTGAGAGGTATTATATCTAGCAGGACGAGGTTCAGAAATAAAAAGTATTGTGAAAAAATTGCTTTTTTGGAGGCAGAAATGAAGGACGCTGAGGTTGAACTAGACAGAGAGGCCACTTCGGGTGGATTACCAGCAACTTTAAAAATTAGCAAATTAAGAGAGCAGTTGGAGGGTATCCTTCAATTAAGGCTTATGCGCAGATGGGAGGCAAGGAAGATTGCCCATTTTGAGTATGGGGAAGGGGCTGGAAAGTTGTTGGCATGGAAGGCAAAAGCAGATAGACTTCGTAACCAGATAAAGGAAATTGCTGTAGAATATGGAGTAGCTGCTCTGCCTTCGGATTAAGAAATTGGTGCGGCCTTCTTTAAGTATTTCCAGGATAATTACCAAGAAGATTAGATAGAAGACAGGCCTAAAATCAAGGATTGGCTGAACAGGACTACTTTAGCATCTATAAGTTCTGAGCAACAGGAGGACCTAGAACAGATTATCACCCAAGAGGAAGTGAGGAAGGCTTTGGGTGCCTGTAAGAGAGGCAAAGCGGCGGGACCCGATGGGTTACCCACTGAGCTGTACAGGTCTCTGGGTGAAGTTATTATTCCTATATTGACACAGCTTTTTAATAAGATTCTAGCAGAAGGTCTAATGCCTCCCGAGTCGTGGGATAATGCCTCGGTCGTTTTGATCTTCAAACCTGGTAAAGAGCCTGCAAGTTGTGGGTCATATAGGCTCATTTTGCTTTTAAACGCAGATTATAAAATCTTTGCCTGAATTCTGGCAGCCAGATTGGGGTCAGTGGCCGCGGGCATCCTTCATTTAGATCAGAAGGGGTTCGTTAAAGGCAGACAGTTATCAGATCTCACATATGATCTCATAGGAGCTATTGACATCGCCTCTGCATATTCGCACCCTCTTGCTGCCCTTACTCTCGATGCCACCAAGACTTTCAACAGGGCCAATTCGGTTTACCTGTCGGAAGTAATGAGAAAATGTAACTTGGGTAAAAAGTTTTGCCATACCATCCAACTGTAATATCAAGCTCCGTCAGCAAAGCTGTTGGTCAATGGTAAACTGATGAAATCATTCAGAATCACTAGGGGCACAAGGCAGGGTTGCCCCCTTTTCCCTCTCCTTTTTGACATGTACATTGAGCCTTTTGCGCTGAGGATTAGAGAAGATCACAGCATTGTGCATTTTAGGTATGGAGAGTGGGAAAGGAAGGTAGCCCTGTACACTGATGACATCTTGGTTCTTTCTGCAGACCTAGAAACAACTCTTCCAGCAGTGATCGTCTGGTACAGGAGTTTGGGCAAGTTTCAGGGTATGAGGTGAATGCTGGGAAGACGGAGATTATGGTATGGAACCTTGGGGGCAGTCAACATCAGGTCAGCACTAGTGTGCGATACCTGGGGGTCAGAATTGTCCAGGACATAGCCAAAGTTGCAGAAGTCAACTTAGCACGACTGTCAAGGGAGTGCCAAAAATAAGTGAAAGCCTGGGTTCACCTCCCTTTATCTATTCTAGGGAGGGTTAATCTAGTAAAAATGGTGGTGCTGCCCAAAAAAACAGCTGTTGATAAACTGCAGCAGGCTGTAAATTCTTTTATCTGGTCATATAGAACTACCAGAATAGCCTGGAAAAAGCTGAGGCGTAGGAGAGAGAAAGGGGGTCTTGCGCTTCCTGACTTACAATACTACACCTGGGCTTTTCAGTTTTCGCACTCTTGAATGCTCTTAAAAATGCCTGTAAACACAGGGGCGGGAGGCATGTTCATGGCTATGTTAAGGGGGGCTAATTTACCAAAAGAGGGTTTTTTGTTTACATTTGGGGAACCGAGCTTCTTCAAAAATGTTAAATTAAAAGTTCTCCAGGCATCGGCTAAATCATGGGCCAGAGAGAGGCGCATTGTTGGTCTCAACTACTTCTCTAGCTTAGCACCACTCTTGGATTCACTAGGCGCTCCAGAATGTCTTCAGGATAGGCTTGCTCACCACTCAGAGAAGCAGGTTTGAAAGTATGGGGCGAGTTGGTGGCCAGCGGAGAGGAGGCTGGTCTCTTATTGGTATTGGGCAGTGGAGGAGGCTGTGGATGGTGATTTCAAACTTGCAGAAGAAATATGGAGCAAACATCTTCCAAATCAACAATGTGAGCAACTTTGGCAGAATTCATTCAAGACTCTCTTCAGCATAGTTATACCTTCCTGGCTGAGGAGAAACCATCTATTTACTGTCCATATGGCCTATCTCTCCCCTGTAAAGCTGTCTAAATTTTCAAATGGGTCCCAGGTCAGCTGCAGGAAGTGTGGTCTACCTGAACGCTCAGATGTACATATGTTTAAAGACTGCCCGGCCATTGCTCTGTTTTCGGAAGAAGTTCGTAGGACAGTGGAAGGTATTCTGGGAGTCCCAATCCAAATGGACTTGGCCCTTAAGATTTTTGGACTTACTAACCAAGTCACCAGGTCTGCTAAATCTCTTTTATTCTACGCCATCTTGTTAGCTAGGAGGCAAATATGCAAGCGTTGGATTGAACCCTCCCCTCCCTTACACTCGGACTGGCTGACGTCGATGGATGAGACATCAAGATAGATCTGTCCAGAGGTTGTAGTGTGAAAGAGACTGCCTTTTGGGACTTGTTGTCGAAATGGGTCACGACTTGACTAACATGGTGATACATATGTTCCAATGATTATGCCTCTTTGACACTTTTTGGACCGTGTTGGGCACCCCCCTACATATATGCCTATGTAGGGGTCCATCAGGCTTTTGTGGGCTTAGTAGAAGAGTAACCTCTTCCCCCCTTTTCTTTTTTTTTTTTTTAAACAAATCTTTATTGACATTTTTGACTTATTTTGCATTACCCAACCCCCCCCCCCCCCCCCCCCCAGCACCCACCAGCATACAGGCATTACAGTTTATTTGCATATATATGCTTTTAACAAAGAAAAGTTATAACAAAACCATTTTAGCTAGACCTTTCTTTTTCTTGTTCAAGCCCTTACATCTATATATGGCTTTTTCAAGGCTATAAGTTGCAAGTAAGCGTGTTCGCCATTGTTGAAATGAGGGTGGATGTAAATCTAACCAGACCGACGCTAAACAAGTTCTAAATATTGCCATTGAAACAAATATTAATCCCCTTAATTGAGTTGATCGAGAATCCCCTTCTGCCCCCCAAACTATTTCTGCTGTTGTTATTACAATATCGGTTTTGAGGATTTTAGAAAGAAAAATAGAGATATCCCGTCTAATAGTATAGAGTTCCTTGCAAGTAGCAAACATATGAATGATATCCACTTCGGGAAGTGCGCATCTTGGACATCTCGTCCCCTTACCAATACTCCATTTTGCTATCTTTTTAGGGGTATAGTATAACTGAAAAAAAGTCTTGTAAAATTGTGCTTGTAGTTTGGTAGATATTAAAATTGATTGCGAGAGGTTGAATGCATTTTGAACTGATTTTACGGGAATTTCTAATTTTCCCTGCCATATCTGAAAATGTTTGTCAAGGTCGTCAGGTAGATTTGTAATTAAATTATTGTAGATTTCGCCAATCTTGATTACTTTATCCTTTATAATCAAATCTATTATCTGTATTTTCTGAAAAGCTGTGTTACCACCCCCTTTTTTCAACAAAAAGTCTCTTACTTGCAGGTACTTGTAAAAGTCACGATGTTCTAGTGAGAATTTATTCTTTAATGATTCAAATGTATTAAACCCAGCTTGATTGAAAAATACCCCGAGCTTTGTGATTCCTAACATGACCCAGCGTTTCATACATGAATCTGAGAAAATTGCAGGGAGATTTTGGTTGCACTGGATGGTCGTGTAGTATGAAAATCTACCAATCCCCAGTATTTTGCGTACGTTACCCCAAACGTTATAAATTCCTTCAAGGGTTTTAAACCGGACCTTTTTAAAATGACAGTCATAGGTCAGACGCCAGAGATGATCTCCTGTTGCTGCCCCTAGGATAAGTTCTCGTGGGGATGAGACCCTTCCTGCTAGATTAAAAACAGGATTTGAAGTTAGAAGCATTCTGCTATAATTAAGTGTAGTAGCCCACCAGTAAGCTTTAGAATTAGGTAGGGCAAGTCCACCTCTATCTTTGGGTAAGTTAATAAACTTCATGGCTCTACGCGATCTGCTATACCCCCAGATGAAACGAGAGAAGATACGATCCAATTCTATAAAGATATATTGATCAAAAATTAGACAGATGCTTCTAAAGAAATATAAGAACTTAGGAAAAAATACAATTTTTATTAGATTACTCCTACCAAAAATTTTTAAATGTAAATTATGTAATCTCTTCAGTGATAGGTCCGTTTGTTTCAGCAGTGGATTCATGTTTAACTTAACTAGATTGTTAAGATTGGAGGTGATATTTACCCCTAAATAAGTCGCGTTTTCAACAATCCTTTTGTCGGCACAGCTAATTTGATTATTAATAACAATTTGAGTTTTATTTTGATTTAGTTTATAGCCTGAAACTTCACCAACATGATTAGCTTCTGTTTCAATTAGTTTTATAGCATCACGAGGGTTGGTTATGGTTAAAGCAATGTCGTCGGCATAGGCTAATGTTTTGGTGTCTCCATTAGGGGTCCTCACTGGTAAAATTGCTAAGTTTGATTCTAACCTCCGAATGAAAGGATCTATAAATATAGCAAAAAGTAATGGGGAGCAGGGGCAACCCTGCCTTGTTCCTCTCGTCACTTTAAAGTTTTCAGATATATCCCCATTTATCACAACTGCTGCTTCTGGGTTAAGATACATCATACTGGTTGCTTTGATGAATTTTTCCTTGATTCCACTCTTTGACATGGCTGTCCATAAATATTGCCAGGAGACCCTATCGAACGCTTTTTCGGCGTCTAGTAATATCAGTGCCATAGGGTCTCCTGCTACTTCGGTCACGTCAAAGAGTGTGATGACTCTCTGTATGTGATCAATGGTAGATCTGCCTGGCACAAATCCATGTTGCCTGGCCGATATAATTTTGTGTATCATTGGAGCAATCCGACTGGCAAGTATTTTGGTATACATTTTAGAGTCATTGTTGATGAGGGTAATTGGACGGTAAGCCCCTAACTCGGTTGGATTCTTGTTTTTCTTAGGAAAGACGATTATTTTTGCTTGTGCCCAAGATCCTGGTGGTAGTCCACCATGAAAGACCTGGGTCATCAGCATTACAAGTATCTCTTTTAGTTGTTTACTGAATCTGGAATACAATTCAGAAGGAATTCCTTCGAGCCCACTTGCTTTACCCAAGGGAAGACTATTAATTGATAGTAATATTTCAATCCATTGCGGCGCCTCGGCCAAGCTGTCCCTATCGGTTTGGGAGAGCTGAGTCCAATTGACCGTCTCTAGATAATCATCGATTTGAGATTGGTTTTTGTGGGTCTCTGTGTAAAGTTCCGAATAATATCTTTTAAAACAATCTCTAATTTCTTTGGGATCTTGGGTGAGGCCTTTAATGGGGTCTTTAATTTCTGTAATTATACTGTCCGTATATTCCTGTCTAGCTTGAATTGCAAGATGATGACCGATACTTTCCCCGAGTTCGTAGATTTTCTCTTTATTTTGGGTGGCTTTACTAATTGCTTTATTTGAAAATATTTCTACAATTAGATTTTTTGTAATGGCAACATCTCTAATTGCCTCTTCAATATTAATATTTCCCCGGATTGCCATTACAAGCTCTTCCTCTTTTTTAACTAATTCATTTTGTAGGTTTTTTAATTTAAATTTTTCTTTTTGGTTCTTTTGAATTGAGGATCTCAGGGTTTCTCCTCTAATTCTTGCCTTAAGGGTGTCCCAAACAATTTCCAGCGGGGCACTACCAAGGTTGTTTTCTAAAAATTCGGGAATCCAATTCTCTATAACCTTACAGTTTTCTTCGTTCAGCAGTAAAGCCCTTTCAAACATCCACCTATTATGTTTAGATTCTATTTTACCAATATCAAGACATATAATTAGAGGGTTGTGGTCGGACAGTACCTTGGGTAATCGGTCTATGGAGCTGTGTGTGGCTATATTGTGTGATGCAAATATATAATCCAGCCTAGCAAACTTTAGATGTGGGTTTGAAAAAAAGGTGTATCCTGGATTATTTGGGCACTTCAATTGCCAACAGTTGAATAACCCATGTGTGTTACATAATTCTTCAAGGGCTCTGAAGACTTTCGGTTTTCGACCTTGATACTTAAATTTATGGTGCCCCAGCGCCCAGTTTGAAGGAAGATTTAAGTTAAAATCACCACATACTATCAATGGTAATGGCCAATGAGCCAGTTTGTTGGATAAAAATTCTAGAGGACCTGGGTCATCTTCAACACACCCATATAACGAGCAGATGGATAATTTTTTCCCCACACCATAGTGGCATTCAGTAATTGCCCATCGACCAGATTTATCTGCAGCTGATTTACTGAATTGAAGACCCCCACTACGAGCTAAAATTGCAACTCCCCGTGTTTTATTGCTCTGAGTTGTTGCAGTGATCACCTTATATCCCAGAGTTTTTAAGATTACAATTTGGGACCTTTCAACATGGGTTTCCTGGAGGCAGACAATGTCTGCCCCAATTGAGTTAAGACCAACGGCAGTTCTCTATCTTTTATTTGGGTCGTTTAGGCCACATATGTTAATAGTTAAGATTTTAATTTTACTCATTTTGAAACTTTAGGAAAACCAGTTTTCCTCGCCTAATTGTTACGCCTGTAAGCCCTCCCCTTCTCGCTTCCCCCCTAATCCCCTTAAAACAAGTAGAAACTGTATGTGTAGAAATGGACAAAAAAACCCTGCCCCCTTCCCCGCCACCCATCCCCTCTTTTCTGGGGGCAATAACATCCATGTCTGTTAATGTACCTATAGGCTGAAAGTACAGTGAGTTTCTAACCTAATGCCTATTTTTCTTGGCTTCCTAAGTATTGGTACGGACAGCAGGTTTGTTTATAAGAGGCCTGAGGTGAATGAGGACAAAAAAAAAGAGAATACAGTAACATGTTTAATAAAATATGTCCTCATAGCTAGGCCTGGGCGATGAACTCCGCTCCGTTTGCGAAGATTGCAGAGTTTTCTGCACTCTGCGGTCCACAGAGCTTGCCGAGTGCAGAAAATTAAGCTCTGATTTTAGTGTAGCAGAGTTTTTTACTTGCTTGTTCTCACCAACAGTATGTTGGTGAGCGCGAGTTGTCACTCGGGTAGAATTTCCACTTGAGCGGCAGGAAGATCAGCACGTATGGTGGTTTGCACTGCACTCCGCCACTTGCGGAACTCCCCAGAGTTTTTTGCAACTATGTCCAGGCTTTAGCCTTGTGTAGCAAGTTTCAAACTTCACCATGTTTTTAAATGTGATGTATTTTGGCAAAATGTTTTAATTTCTAACGTGGACCAACAGGAAAGATTATTATAAACACTCCTTTTCATAATATTGAATGTTTTTCATGCAGTTGAGCCTTGTGAGCAGGGCACTTTGCACAGAATTTTTGTGTTTCTTACTTTTCATTAGTTTTCTTAAACATTTTACTGTTTATGAGGGTAGCATGCAACTTTATGCAAGTATGCACTACCCCTCAATGGCAGGGGGATTGTGTTTTTTTTTTTAAAAAAGCACCGTCACAAGGGTATCTTTAATTTGTCCTTTTCATTTAGGCCTCCTAAATGAAGTGGGTCTGGAAAACCAGGACATCTGACATCTGGTCTATTTTCCTGCTACCAATTGCACGCATATTGAAGGGTCTGCTGCCTTTTTCACCCTGCATCCCATTAACTATCAAAAAAGAAACTGCTCTTTGAAATGGCACAGTTAATCAAACAGTTAAAATGAAGGCAGTAGTCTGCGGGCCGAAGGACTGAGCTTGTAGAATACACCATGCAGTGGCAGCTCCTCCGCTAAGGCAGAGGAGTGTCGCCTCACTGCTCATAGAGCAGTTAAAAGGGAAAGAATAAGACGCTAATACCAAGGTTATTATCATTTTATTTTTGGTTGCTGCAGGTTGGATTAGGGCACGGCAGGGCCTCAGAGTGGCAGGAGGAGAGGAGTGTGTAAACTATGTGTGCATGACTGCTTGGCTGGCCGTTTTCAGCCGGCCAAGTAGCCATGCACACTTTGCATATTCCCCACCAGGCTGTAATTGACAGGGGAGAGGAGTTGACCTAACGGCTAGGGCGCTCGACCTCGGACCTGGGGAACTGGGTTCGAGTCTCGGTAATGACGCTGAACATCCTGTGATTCTGGGCAAATCACTTAATCTCCCCGTGCCTAACAAAAAAAAATTTGAATGTGTCCTCATGTAACGTAACTGGTGCTATGTAAAGCGCTCTGATTGAATTTGGGTCAAGTTCGCGCTATATATAACTCTGCAAAAAAAAAAAAAATGCACTGGCTACCTGTCGCGATCTGAGCGCCGATTCATGGCACTCAGACCAATCACAACGCTGCATTGCATCATTGTGATTGGCTCAGGGGAGCCTGTGTGCCGGGTGCTTCCTACAGCTTCTTCCGGAGCAGAGAAGTGGAGATGAGACAGGTAAGTGTTTTTTGTTTTTATATTCCCCCACCCCGTTCCCTAACAGCTGCCACTGACACCATGTGAAAGCCTGAGGATACAATGAAAATACACTTGCTTCAGAAAAAACACCCTGATATCTTAACTGTTTCATTTAATCCTAATCTGATCTCAGTGTGTGTTTGGGATCTAGTTTGAATACTATTTCTTGAATACAAATAGATGAATTTTCAGTCCTGTGGGTGCTAAACTGCCACTTAGCCTATTGTTAGAAAAAAGAAAGAAAAAATAATGCTATTGCTTCAAAGTCAATTTAATGATAATTTGTCTAACACATTTCTTTTTTTATTTTTATTTAAAAAAAAAAAAAATGTTTGTCCTCATCTGCCACACAGGTTTCAATATGCAATCTTGTAGGTTTACACACATTGTGCTGCCTCAGTTACTATGACTGGTTGGGGCAGTAGTGGACCGGAGAGCTCACCCCTCAGCAGTAATGTTTCAACCAATAGTGATCGCTAATATAAAACCAAACAGGGGTTGCTAGAATCCAGCCAAGGTACTATTAGGTAATATTAGCACCTGGAAACGGCTATCCCCCAGAATGGGATTGATGGCTTAATCATTGGACCTGGGGGAAAAAAAAAAAAAAAAACAGATACTCAATGGACCCAATTCAGAAGATGCCTAAAGGATCTTTTATCTGGATTACCGGTTTTAGCCAGGTCCAATTTAGAGACCAGCAGAGTAGAAGCATACCAGTCATTGATAGAAGGAGATGAAGAACCTTCCACTTCCTGCATATCTCCCTCCTGGCAAGCAGTATGGCATAAAAGATAAGCTTTTTTGCCAAGGAAGGGACCCCTTGGTAGCAACCAAATATTACTGATGTAAGGTCCAGGGTAATGTTCATACCAACAGAAAGTGAAAGAGTCTTACTAATGGCTTCCCAGAATAAGGACAAATGCGGGCACTCAAAGAACATATGAATGTCAGAAGCAGCCACCAAACCACATTTTGCGCAAGCCACACTACTCCCCACGGTAAATTTGGAGAGACGAAGGGGTGAATAATATGCTTGATGAATGGTAAAAAGATGGTTCCTGCATAACCATGCAAGTTTGACAATGTCCCACATCAACGTACAAGACGAATTCCAAAGATGTTGTAGATCGGGATTGGTTACATGTAAAGACCAAAGCTCCTCTGCAATGAAAATATTCCATCCATTTCCTCCAGGATTAGATTATACCACAGTGAAATTTCCATCTTGGCAGGCAGTTTATCTGCCAAAAGCGTTATAAGATAACTATACGCACCCAAGGGATATTTACCACCATGTGGAGGTTGAATAGAATATGCACGAGCCCAACTCGATATTTGAAGATACTTAAGCCTGGAGAAGTTTGGACCAATTTTAGTGCAAAGATATTCCCAGGGTAACAAGTCCCCGTCAACAAATAGGTCACCCCAGGGAGATCCCACAGCGGTGTCCTGCTTCCATAGTACCCGAATTTAATGGCCTTAGACATCTGAGCCCATATTCTAGCCATACCCCTTAAAATTTTCAATTTAATTTTTTTGAAAAACTTGGGCTTTCCAAATTTGAAAAGAAACCCTGACTGGCTTACCCCTTCTACATCCAATAACATAGAATAAGTGAACCCCACTCCATAACCTACTGGACTCTTTAATAGGATCCTAGCGTAAGATAGCTGGAAGGCCCAGGCATAAGCCTGGAGGTCAGGGGCAGCGAGCCCACCTTTTTCCCTAAGCCTCCTGATTTTTTTCCAGGAGATTCTTGGAAGATGTTTATTCCAGATAAAGGTACTAATATCAGACTGCAATTTTCTGATAGAGGCGGGGTCAAAATATAAGGGTATCGTATTAAACAAAAAAGAAACTTTGGGCAAAATGGACATTTTAACAAGGTTGACCCTACCCAGTAGGGAGAGCGGAAGATGGGCCCAGGTTTGGAGCAGCTTACGACATTCTTTTGCATCTTTTGAAAAGTTAATAATAGTAATCTGATCGAGGTCAGCTACAATATCCAAACCTAGATACCTCAACTTACTCCCCGGCCAGATTTCAGAATTAAAGGTACTTTGGTCAATATTCCAGGTAAAGTATTAATTTCATAGCAGGAGACCCTCCCGAACTCCGAAGCCAACTTAAATATTGCTGGGAGGGCCTCATGTGGTCCTGAGGTAAATATAAGAATATCGTCGGCATAGAGGGCCACCTTTCTCTCCCAACCCCTGTATGCCTTGACGTTAACACTATCCCTCAAAATCTGGGCAAAAGGTTCAGCGTACAGATCAAACAGGAGTGGGTAGAGAGGGCAACCCTGTCTGGTGCCCCTCGAGATGTCAAATGGGTCAGATAAAATACCATTAACCAATACACGGGCACTAGGGTTCCGATAAAGAAGACCAATCGCCTGACGAAATCTACCCCCCACGCCGAATTTTGCCAAGGCCTCCAACAGATACAACCAATTGACTCTGTCGAAGGCCTTGGTGGCGTCCTGCGTGAGAACCGCCAAGGGCAGAGACTTCAAACATGCCACATCTATTGATCCAATCAAATCAAAAGTCAATTCAAAAAGCTGTCGCCCCTTAATAAATCCTTTCTGATCAGTGTGTAAAATAGTGGGAGCGACTAGAGCCAATCTCTTTGCAAGAATGGAAGCAAAGATCTTATAGTCTCCATTCAAAATAGAGATTGGTCTATAAGAACCACAGGCTGTTGGGGACTTACCTGGTTTCAAAATTACAGTTAAAGATGCGTTATCCCATGACACGGGTGGTCGCACTCCATCCAGCAAAATCTGATTAAACAGTGTGGACAGGAAGGGGGCAAGTTCCAGCTCCAAAGTTCTATATATATCAGCAGGCAGGCCATCAGGCCCAGACGCCTTTTCTTTCTTGGCATCCTGGAAGGCTTTCCTTACCTCTTCTTCCGAGATTTCACTGTCTAGCATTACTGACTGATCAGCCGAAAGACTTGGTAGATCTATTTTCCTAAGCCAATCATTGATAGTAGCAGTATCCAATTTCTTATCTTCATGGTAGATAGCTTGATAGTAGTCTCTAAATGCTGCTCTAATATCTGTATCTGAAGAAAGAGGGACGTTATTGACATTGATCTGGTTAATGTTATTACGGACCTGATCGGTTTTTGCTTTCCATGCCAATAACTTACCAGCACCCTCTCCATACTGGAAATGTGCGATTTTACTGGCCTCCCATCTTTCCTGAAGCCGCCGGTTGAGAATCGAAGTCAGTTGGCCCCTTAGAGTAAGTAATTTAGCCCGCAGAGGTGTTAAGACATCATCTGTGGACGCTAAGTTGACATCAATATCAATCTGCGTCTTAGACAACTTCGCCTCCACAGAGGCAATAGCTTCTCTGTATTCCCTCCTTCTATATGACACCTTGCCCGTAATAAGGCCTCTCAAAAAGGCTTTAAGTGAGTCCCAGACCACACCGGGTCCAGCAGAACCCACATTTACCTCTAAGAAAGACCCCACCTCAGTTTTTAGAAAGGTGAAATCTTCAGGATGAGAAAGTAAAGTGCGGTCAAAAGACCAAGACCTTACCACGGCAGAAGTAAGTACCATAAGTTCCAGGAATACAGCAGAGTGGTCGGATAAGTGTAGCGGGAGATATCGAATGTCCTTAACAGCGTCAATTAAGCTATGGTTGATTAATATAAAATCTATCCTGGACTGATGATTATATTTATAATTTCTAAAAGAGACCCCCTGCTGCTGCCCAGCCCTTAATCTCCAAATGTCCACATATCCATACTGTTTCATTACATCCGACAGGAAGGATCTTGATTTCGAAGGGACACGAGATCTACTGTTATGAGATTTGTCCAGAATTGGATCTAAAACGATGTTGAAATCACCAGCTAATATCACTGGTTCCGGAAAGGACAAAAGATGGAAAAAAATCACTTCCAAAGATGAAGGATCGTCAAGATTGGGGCCGTAATATCTAACCACTGTAAAACGAGCACCCAAAATTGCCAGGGAGGCAATAACCCATCTCCCCGCAGGGTCAACCTTGAAATCTAGTACCCTGGCCCCAAGATGCTTTTTGAAAATCAATGACACACCTCCGGAGGTCATGGATTGAGAGGTCGATATTATGAAATCAATCCATTTGTTCCCTTTAACCAAGGTGTCGATTTCAGACTGGATCAAATGTGTCTCTTGGAGAATGATGACCTGGGCATCTGAATCCCAGAGGTACTGCATCAATGTTCTAGCCCTACATTTAGTACGGAGCCCATTGATGTTCCAAGACATAATCTTTAAACTAGCCATCCCCACTGATCCAGAGCACAGCCAGCCTTGCCTTTATAAAACGACCAAATATATACCGACCCACCTCCATGAGAATATTTGCAGCACAATATGAAAACAGGACACTTAGTCTCGCGTGAGCGGGAGGCGTGCGGGGCGTAGACCGGGGCGAAGCCCGGGCAAAGGGCGGGCCCGTTTAAGCACGGACAAGACCGGACCGGGCCCCCTCTCTTCGCTTCACTACCTTCCTCCCGTTGTGACGCCAGACGCCTCTCACCATGGACACCCGAAGTAAACCTACAAAAGCTCATCCCATGGTTGCTGGTACTTTGGACAGTTTTATTATCAGGGCCAATTCTGTTGTAGAAAGTGAATTGAATATGCTAGAAAGGCACCTGTCTGATGGTATTACGAGCACTAGGAGGTCCTCGTTGGGTTTGTTAGCATCTGTCAGGTCTCCTTCTAATTTGGATGATTCACACATAGTTCTTTTGGACAGTATCGACCAAACAATAGATTCGGTTCTCCAAGACCTTAGGTCTAGCACTTCGTCACGTAAAGATACATTCCAATCTATCCCTGAGCGTATACCCCCTCCGACGCTTCATACATCATCTAATCCAAAGAGCACTCCTGGGTTGAGCCGAGTTCAACTGGTTCACCAGGGTGCAGTCCCCAAAAGGAAACGGGAGGGGAATTCTAAACGTGGGAAGAAAGCGAGATTGGACTCCTCTCATACCAATGTTCTAAGGACCCTACCCAAAATGGTTATTAGTCCAGCTACAGATACTAGGGTGACAACAAACATATCCCCAGTGATAAATTCTCCTCAATCTGAGCCCCTGCTGCCTGTTTCAAATTTGGGAGATGGGTGTGAAGGGGGGAATGTTCATCTTACAAATATCTTAAATATTGTTCTTAGGGGATTCTTTAACCCCTTGATGGCTAGGTTTGATACTATCGATGCAAGGCTAAGAGAAATATAAAGGATTATAGCAGATACAGCTAATCCCCTCAGGAGCAGTGGTAAAACTTATAATGTACCCGAGTTAAACATAGGTGACACCCAACTCCCTTTTCCTTCAAAACCTATAGCCACAACAAACCTCCCTGCTAGAACTCAATCTATTCCACCTAGATCACTACCAGCTATACCTAACTCTTCTCTTCCTACCACTCTCATATCTTTACCTGCTCCAAGCCAACTATCCATTCCATCAAAGAGTCCCATTCGAGTAGCCAAACTAAACCAAACAGAAGCTGAGGGATCCTCCAGGAAGTCTGGTGAATATATACACAGAGAAGTGGCCAGTACAAGATGGAAAGATGTAATTAACTTTCCCCCTGAAGCATCGCCCTATGTTATAATCTTAAGTGGCGTTCCAGAGCTGGCCAATTCTGCTTCAGAAAGTTATGCTTCTCTCAAAAATAAAGTGACCAGTTGGTTAAATACATATAGGCCTCTTCCCCCAAATATTACTTCAGAGGTCATAATGGTTAGAAGGGTTCCATGGGTAGGAAGTACCAATAAGAAAATAAAGGGGGGTTATATTCTGGTAAACTTCAGTAACCCTCAGATCGCATCATACATTTGTAATTGGCTAGGCGATAATGGAGCTACATCTATTAAATCTCTCCCACTGTCTTTCTTCTACCCTCCAACAAATATCCTGACCCAGCCCGAGAATGCTGAAAATTGGACTAGGGTTGGATCCAGTTCATTTAGAGGAAGACAGAGGCACATTCGCTCCGATGTGCCAATTAGAGGTGATTACTTGTGTACCAATAGGTATGCTTGTCTTGAAGAGGTTGACTGACTGAGCCAAGAGGACAGTACTTCCAACCCCCGCACTGAGGCTGAGTATTCTCCTGACCCTCAGTTTCCCTCTTTCGTCCTACCTGATACTCTCCCAACCGTTCTGATGAATTCTAGTGAACCCCTTACGCATAAAAAATCTGATGCTACTGCAAATTCTCTAGCTATACGTAAAATTCTTTCATGGAATATAGCTGGACTTGCCAATAAGCTCATCTGCCCTGTTTGGGGTTCTTTTATAGACCTCCACCATATATGCTGTTTTCAAGAAACATGGGCAAGGCAGGAATATCACCGCACGGGGTTCGCTTCTTTTTCTATTCCGGCCACGTGGGGAGGCAGAGGTCGTCCTTCAGGAGGTTTAACCATCTGGGTTGCTACCCACTTGGGTTGTACTGTTACGATTCTAGAAACTGGGTCTGAGGATGTTCTTTGCCTGTTATTGAATTGGCGGACAGGCATTAAGCTTGCGGTGATCAATGTGTATTCCAGACCTGTGAATTTATGTATGGAATCTGGGGTCATTGACGTTTTATCAAATGTTCTAAATAAGATCCCCGAGAGTACAATGCTTGTTATAGCTGGTGATTTTAATTCCCATTTTGAACCTCTACAGGGACTGGTCGACCAAATAAACCATGAGGAAGATGAAATATGGCATATCCCTCGGGTAGTTGGCTCAATGGTTAGGTCCTGGGCCCCCCTGGCAGTTCAAATTACCTCACTAACAATGGCCCACTCGATTAGGGCCTGTAATGGCCGAACAATCTCGGACAACCCCTCAAGGCCTACGTATAACAAGCTGGGAAGGGAGGCTAGACTAGACTATATTTTCGTCCAGTGTAAGGAGTGGAACAGAGTATGTGATTTTGTGGTGTTGCCAAGGGGGGAGAGTCATCATAATCCCCTGATATTGGACGTCTCTTTATTAGGTCTGTGTCCGGGTGACTCCTTACCATCATCTAAATCTTTGGTACCGAACAGAGCTATTTTGACTAATAATAAACGTAGAGTCAAATGGGCTAAATTGGCTACAAACCAAGGGGAACTTTCACAAGTATACGCTAGGGTAGGCCCAGCATTGAATGATGTTCTCACCCTTATGGAGCAGTACTCTTCCCCTGATTTTTACGGAAAACTGGTTGAAGTTAACAAAGAATTATTCACCAGCCTAGCTGATATATTTAACCCAATTGTTCCCTCAACGAACAGGACTTGCAGACGGTCCCAATGGTATAACAGGGCATGCAGTTCGGCCAAGAGTGACTTGTTGGATGCACTAAAAAAGAAAGCTAGCAGGGCTGTTATCCAACATAATAGACGAATCTACCGGAATATAATACATCACGCCAAACTTGAGTGGGCTACAGAAAACTGGGATAGGTTAACATCTGCTCTTCAGGCTAGAGACTCGCGGACATTTTGGCTGACCGTGTCTACTGGCAGAGCAGAGCCTGAAGTAGCAGTCAAACCAAATATTGCCCCTGAAATTTGGGAAGAACATTTCAGTAGTCTTTATAGCGGGGATTATCCCTGTCCTGACTCCACTATGTCTGAGTCTGTTCTGTGCGATGCCGCTGGTCTAGAGCAGGTTAACTTTGCCCTAAGTGAGGTTCATTGCGCCATATCTACGCTTCCCGTGGGAAAAGCACCTGGGTTGGACGGGGTTCCTGGAGATTTGTATAAACACGAACCCAGAGTTTGGGCACCTTACCTTACAAAAATATTTAATGCAATTGCCGGGGGCATGCCGGTTCCCTACACTTGGCTGGGCGCAGAGGTTGTCCCTATTTTTAAAAAGGGGTCGCCTCTGCTCCCTAGTAACTATAGGCCTCTCAGTTTGATAGATGTTGCTCAGAAACTCTTTTCAAGGCTAATCCTCGACCGTCTTTTGGACTGGATGGAGGAATCTGAGATTCTGAGTCACTATCAGGCGGGCTTCAGAAAGAGCGTCTCAACAATCGATCAGATCTTTAGGTTGAGTATGCTCTTCTGGAAGACAGTCAAGGTGGAGGGGGGTTCCCTCTATACAGTCTTCGTTGATCTGCGTGCGGCCTTCGATTTGGTCCCTCGCACGAAACTTTGGTCTGTGTTGCGAGAATTAGGCATCCCAGTACCTCTTTTGCAGATTATAGTGCGTCTCCATACTAATAATTTTGCAAAGGTCAGATGTGGGAGTGATGGAGGCTTATCATCTAGTTTTTCCGTTGAAAGGGGGGTAAGGCAGGGTTGTGTCTTTGCACCGACCCTGTTTTGCCTCTATGTAAATGGACTTATCTCTCACCTGAACCAGGTGCCAAACAGAGACGCTCCAAGACTAGCAGGTACGGGAATCTCAGGTTTTATGTTTGCTGATGATACCCTGTTACTCGCCAAGACTCCCATGGGCGTCCAACGAGTCTTGGATGGATTTGTCTCTTTTTGTGCTGATCGGGGCCTAGAGATCAACACAGCTAAAACAAAATTTATGATATTTAACCCCCCCGGTCAACCCGCCCCAACCCGGTTATTCACGGTATCAGCCTGGAGAGAGTTCACACCTTCGAGTATCTGGGACTGACTCTGAATGAAAATCTGACATGGTCTCATCACCAGATAAAATCAAATCTAAAATTAACACAAAAGGTGGGGGGTATCTTAAATCTATGGAATAAATCTTTGACTCATCCCACTGGTTCGCCACTTGAAATCTACAAAATGCAGGCGCGTGGGGCTGTAACATATGGTGGAGAATTGTGGGGCAATAACTGCGCCCCCGAAATTGTTACCACAGAAAAAAAGTTCCTACGGAACTTGGCTGCTCTACCATCGAGCTCACCACTTCTCCCCCTTAGGCTTGATCTGGGATTAAGATCAGTAAAGGAGGAACTAGCTGTGAAGCCCCTAACTTTCTGGAGGCAACTTTGGGTAACCCCCGAACTTTCGTGTTACCGGAGTGAATTTTTTTAACTCTACCAGCATACAGCTTTGCGAAAAATTCCATGGTTAACATACATAGAGAATTAATTATTTGGCTTGGGTCTATCGGCCCTGTGGATTAATCCACTAGAGGCCTGTAGTACGATATCCCGCAAAGACTTGGTCTCTCTGTACTATGATCGCAATTTGACTGCTTCTTTAGCAAATGATTCACTAGGGTTAATGTCTACTACCTTCCTAAAAATGAAGGACTATTATAAGTTGGAGACAGTCCTGGATGACATTAACCCCATAGGTCTCAGGAAATTATTTCTCCAATGGAGACATAATGCATTGCCTATCAGAGCCCTTACTAGTAGCTGGCACCCACCTACTCCTAAAAATTGTCCGGCTTGCACTGAAGAGCTGGAGAATGAAACTCATTTATTGTTCTTCTGTCCATCCTATGCGAAATCGAGGAAAAAGTTATGTTATGTTATTAGTGTTTGTAGAGCGCACGATTACCTTTCGGTGTCCTGGCGCTAAGCACTGAAAGCCTGCGTAAAGTGAAGAAAATTAGAACTGAGAAAAGAACCAGGTCTTGAGATTTTTCCTAAAAATGCTGAAGTCAGATGCATTTCTCAACATAAAAGGGAGTTCATTCCAAATTTTTGACGCACAGTGAACAAAACTCCTTCCTCCCCAGTTTACCTTTTTGATGCAAGGTATTTTCACTAGCTTTGCTCCGGTAGATCTAAGTAGTCTACCAGGAGTGTACCAGGAAAATTTGTTTTTGAGAAACTCGGGACTAGTCCCGTTCAGGGCTTTAAACACTATACATGAGGCTTTGAACCGAGCTCTCAAATGAATAGGGAGCCAGTGCAGTCTCTTCAAATCTTCTTTGACTGACACAAACCTAGGTGTCTGAGTCAGAAGTCGGACGGCGGCGTTTTGAATAACCTGCAATCTGTTTTGGTGTTGTAACTGCATATTGACATAAAGACTGTTACAATAGTCGAGACGTGATAATATGAGTGCAGTCACCACCGTACGAAGACATCCCTCAGAAAGGTATAACCTAATTTTTCTAATCAATCTGAGTACCATGGAGCATCCTGAGGTGACCTTGCTCACCTGGTCCCCCATGTTGAGTTTCTCATCAATCACCACTCCCAGGTTTTTGGCTGTCCTACAGGGTGTGGGACAGAGGCCGAGCGAGTCAGGCCACCAATCAGGTGTCCACATACGGGGATTACTTCCAAACCTAACCACTTCTGTCTTAGCTGAGTTCAGCTTAAGGCAATTGGCCGACATCCACCTAGAAATGGACATCATACAGTCTGAGAAACGTTCTCCTGTTTCCTTTTCAGCTCCCTCCTTCACAGACAGCACAATTTGCGTGTCATCTGCGTAGGAGGTGAGCTGGAACCCAAATGATCTAATGATGCCAGCCAGGGGTGCTACATAAATATTAAAAAGCGTGGGGCTTAGAGAGGAGCCCTGTGGCACCCCGCATGGCAGAGAGAAAGGTTCTGAGGTGTCTCCATTAAGTTCAACTCATTGTCGTCTATCCTTCAAGAAGGAAACAAGCAACTTCCATGATTGTCCTCCTATCCCGATCTCTGACAACCGATTGAGCAGTACCTTATGATGCACGGTATCAAAGGCCGCGGATAGGTCTAAAAGGATCAACATAGCGTTTCCTCCTTTGTCCATCACCTCTCTAATCTCCTCGGTGGATTTGAGAAGTGCCAGCTCAGTGCTATGATAGGCTCTAAAGCCATATTGAGAGTGATTCAAAGAGTTATTCAGCAAAAGAAAATCAGTGAGTTGCTTGTTAATGGCTTTTTCAAGCATTTTGGCTGGTAGGGGAAGTCTGGAAATAGGACGGTAGTTGATAGGATCTTTAGGGTCCAAGGATTGTTTTTTTAGTAAGGGAAGCACTGAAGCTTTTTTCCAGGAACTGGGAAAGATTCCGGTAAGAAATACATTATTAAACAGTGGGGTTAAAACCCTACAGGTTATGTCAGCAAACTGCTTGATAATCCATGTAGGACAGGGATCGCTAGGAGCCCCTGATTTAATATTGTTCATGAGTTTCGTAGTGTCTTCTAGGTTCATAGGAAGGAAATGATCCAGGGTACTAGCCGAAGGAGGATGGGTTTTGGTAGTAAAATCATTTTGATTTTTATCAACTAGATCTGACAAAGAGGAAAAGATGATTTCCACTTTCGATTTAAAGAAAGCAGCAACAGTGTTACAAAAGCCAGGGGCAGTCAGAGCCATAGGCGTCCTGGGGTTTGATAATTTAATGACTGTTTTAAAAATCTCCTTAGTGTCTGATTTAGCTTTTGTAATTTGTGACGAAAAGTATTCTTTCTTAGCTGCCAGGAGGGATTGTTTATAATTCGCAATCGCTGATTTAAACTCAATTTTATCACCCGTAGCATAGTTTTTTCGCCAGAATCGTTCGGCCCGTTTACATAGTAATTTGTTTTTCCTAAGCTCTTCTGAATACCAAGGGGCAGTGAGTAAGGCCCTTTTTGGTACCCATTTTCTGGGGAGGGCTACCTGAAGACACGCATCATTTAACCAATTGTTATACGAACGCGTTGCTGCTTCAGGGTCAGTTGAAACTGTAGGCATTGATTCTATGAGGGAGGATTTTAAGTGTTCAACATCAGCTTTGCCCCAGGCCCTGGTCGTAATTTCCTTCTTATATTTTGATCCCAAAGGTACCCTCCTAGCAGGCTTAAGTTCAAAAGTAACTATGAAATGATCGGACCAAGTAATCGGGAGGCCAAAAAGTGGATTATTCCCGTTTGCAGAAATTGGGGTTTTAGGCACCATCTTGATGCCTATCGATTGCTGAAATCAGATCTATCCCCGCTAACTGTATTTGCTGTCAGCAAGTATTTAGCTGCTGTGTGGAATATTAGAAGAACTTTTCTGACAAAAAGAAATTTTATTTGTATTACATGAAGTACTTATTCCTGGACAATATTTTTTAGACGATGTAATTTTTCCTTTGTAAACAATGTTAATTACTGTGTTAGTCCTGGACTTATTTGTACTGTATCTCTTTTATGACTTCACGAAGTCGAAATAAAGATCAGTGATGATGATGAGTAAAAAAATATAAGAGAGTTGGCTGATGAGAAATTTTATAAATTTTGCCCTTGAATCCCCCCTCCCGCCCTTCCACCCTTCCCCCCCCCCCGTGGAGAACACGTGGTGTATCTAACCGGATCAAGTCCAGTAGATGGCACCCCTACCTCAGGCTCCCGATACTTCCCGCCCGAAACCCAAGGCTTGGGAAATAGAATAAGTGATAACATATATATTATGTAGGTAAATAAAATAAAAAAAACTCAATTATTTCTCTCCTTTTCCTTTTTTTTTTTGCAAAAATGACTACATTTGCAATCCTTAGTGTTTGTTTTTTTTTTCTTTTTTTTCCATTCACCTTTTATAAAGTTCTCTTTTTTTTTCCCTTCTCTTCCTTCTTTCTTTTCCTTCCCTTCTTCCCTTCCCCCATTATCATTTACTGGAATAATAGATTCTAATATACTACAGTACCTACAAGCGACCACGACAGCTGTAAGAGACCAAGAGAATTAAGAACTATTATTTACCAGATGACTTGTTACCTATGTCCAGAAGGAATTCATCAGCAACTTGAACTGACCTAATGTTTACCATCTTGTTATTATACATGACCCTCAGCGAAGCCGGGAACACCAATTGAGCTGAAGCACCCAGCTTCCTGAAGGCCTCCAGCCGCCCCCCGAACTCCCATTGCTTCTCCAGCGTGACCCTAGATAGGTCAGACCTGATAAGGAAAGTAAACCCCTTACCAGGTAGGGACTTCTGTTTAAGAGCCACATTGAGGATCTGCTCTTTAAGGGTGTACGTATGAAAGTTAACAAGGATTTTACGTCGTTTTGGCCTTTGGGGGTTCTGTCTAAAGGGTTCCCTATGAACCCTCTGAATATCAGTAGCTAGCTGCTCCAGAGATTGATCCAAGCATAATGCTTCTTTCAGCGAGACAACAAACTGCTTAACATCAGAGCCCTCAGATCCCTCTGGGATATTAAGGATACGAATGTTCCTTCTTCTTGCATTGATTTCCAAAATCTCCATCCTGTCTAACAGGGCCTGGTTCTCTCTTTTAAGTTTGATAATGTCCTCTTCTGCTTTATCTAGATGTGCCGCCATTGTAGCTAGCTTTTCTTCCAAGACTCCTGTCCTTGTTGCCAGCCCATCAATCTTGTTATCTAATGACTGGCAATAATCCCAGATCTCCGTCTGCATAGCTGAGGATTGCTCGAACCCCCTTTTTATGTCCCGAGACAAAGTAGTAAGCATCGCAAACAAAGAAGCTGCCAAGATATTTGCCGATAATTCTTCTCTGTCACAAGATAAAGTAGAAGACACAGGCACATGCACTTCCATGGGTAACTCCATGGGTAACTCCAATACACTAGCCCACCAAAAACCCTGGCCCGTGTGATCAGGACTACGGGAAGCAGGGTTACTAAGGGCCCCCTCCCTAGTTTCTGCTGTGTCACTCCTCACATCAGGAGTAACAGGTATTGCCCAGTCGCCACCCTCCTCACCGAGAGAGACTCCAATCGTGGGTATACTTGTAAGTGGGGGGGCTACTGAGACTACTGTGACTACTGAGGCAGCTGGGACTACTGGTGCAAGCTCCCCCATGGTCACCCCGGAATCCCCAAGAGCCAAAGGGCGGGCGAGACATCTAAAGGAGGGGGGACTACAAGAGATGGGGTTAAGGTAGGAAAAATCGCTGGAACAGAGTCCTTTGGTGCGGTCATTGCCTGTGATTTGACAAGGTGCAGAACCTGTGGGACAACTTTAAAATACGAGCGAAGAGATGGTGTAAATTTAGATGCAGCTTCAGCTCCTGCAGTAAAATTACATGTTGCTTTCCCTCTGGTTCCCTTAGATTTCACCTCAGTAGATAGATAGGAAGAGGCTCTCTTACCTCTTTGGGGCGAAGTGGTGGCGCTGAATGAGTTGGAACTAGGGACAAGCTCCCTCGTATGTAGTCTAGCCAGCGCCTTACCTCTTCTTCGGCCACTTTTCCCACCTCTCCCACCTCTCCCCTTACCTCTGGGTACTTGATGGTATTGAAAGTGCAAACCTTCTGAGTCATTTGATACCCCACAGGAAGGTAGTTCTGAGTCTGACTCCTGTGCCTTCTTGTCGCTGCCGCTACGCCCGTTCGTTTCCGTTGTGTCTTCCTCTGTATTCACCACTGTATCCTGAGCAGTCACTCACAAATGCCGAATGATGTCATCCTCAGTGCATACAGCACGCAACAAACTGCGTGCTCTCCTGCCGCGCCGCAGCTCCTGGGCGGCCGAAGACCACGACCACCGGACCAGTGGATTTCTGGTGGAAACGAGAATGCCTAGGCAAACAGCGACATCCACCGCACCTCCAGGAATACCGAGGACGCCACCGGCAGGACCACTGCCGCCGAAGGTACGTGTCATGGAAAGGGAGAACAGACCCAGGTCGAGAGGAGGAAAGAGTTCCCACCGCACGGGCGTCAGCCTCCAACCTTGCAACCTGCTACATCTCGAGATGCCGGAGAGGCTCCAAAAACGCCACAATGCCAAAACACCCCAAAAAGAGAAAACCGAGAACTCAAGGAGCAAAGCAGAGGCAAAAAACCGCACCGGTGTGCGCCATCAGGGGCTCAGATAGGGCAAACGGGAGCCTGACTCACGGAGCACCACGGCAGATCAGCCGTCTGCCGCCATGTTCTCCATTCCCAAAAAAACTTAGCAGCTTGCCCCGGGTCAAACACATTTCTTAAAGATTATCTGTTTCAAAACGTGGTTCCTGATCTGAAAATACTACTGGCATAGGAAACAATCGATAGGTTGAGAACTGCCAATCACTCCTGAATTTATACAAGTACAATGGAATTATCATGTCACTGTTAGTCACTAAGTTCTCATTTCGGTAGAGAGTGAAGTAAAAAGTACACGGAGCAACACAACATCATATACGTAAGCAGAATTGGGAAACAGTATGAGAAAAATGTATTTTTCACAGGAACTTGAGAAAGTGAGAAAAATGGAAAGCAGACTGTCACATTGAAAACAACATCCCCAAACCCCTCCCCCCGGGCAAGAACATTGGCAAAGTACATCGAACAGGGCAGGGGGTTAAAAAGTATATGGAATAACAGAGTGAGACCAGGTAAAACAACACGTTTGACCATAATGGGGGATTCTTAATTGAGTAACTAATGTATTGAACAAAGGACTTTCATTTGCTGCCCTGAAGAAGCAAATTTTTTCGAGTTGAAGATCAACAGTTACAGATCTATTCACAAGCTAAACTATTAACAGTTTTTTCTACTACCAGACACGCAAACAAAATGGTCATACAGGAAGAAAAATGAGTTTTGACTACACATGAAGTGAAAGTCATGCAAACTATATTAAGTTTGGATGAGGACAATTTAAAATTTTAGCACAGATTTCAATGTGAATGCAGCCCTATTGAGAGTGTTTTTCGAAATCAATCAATCAGTCCTTGGAATTTTTACAGCATTCAGCTGCTTCAGGGGTAGTGTCCCTGCGCTCAAAGTGGGTACTGAGAACAGGACCAGACTGTCAGATCTAAATTTGATCAAAAAGCCAAATATTTTATTCTTTCCTGCAGTGG
Organism: Triturus cristatus; assembly: GCF_964204655.1. Taxonomy (NCBI): domain Eukaryota; kingdom Metazoa; phylum Chordata; class Amphibia; order Caudata; family Salamandridae; genus Triturus; species Triturus cristatus. The sequence continues at coordinate 538,832,574 of NC_140591.1, forward strand.
TGCTCGGACTCGGCTATACAGAGGTTGATCCAAAGTTTTGAGGTCAATACTGATCTATCACCCTGATGGACTTTGGGAATGGTCATCAGTCAGAGGTGGTTTAATCTCAGTGATCTCTCCTGTTGGTACAGACAGAGTCTGTTTCTCAGGTATCAAGGAACTTTGTCTGCAAGAGCTCTGAATGTCAGGGTCAGAGACTTGAACTTGATCCTTTTTGCTACAGGAAGCCAATGAAGTTGCTTCATGTGGGGCAAAACATCCTGACAGAAATGGACCCGCTGGATCAGCCTAGCAGCCACATTCTGTATAATCTGAAGCCTATTGATCAGATAAATTGGTAGGCCCAAATGCAGGCTGTTCGCGTAATCCAGACAAGATGTCACACAACCCTGGATTACTGTTTTCTGGGTCTCAACTAGAAGCAGGGGTATCAACTTCCTGACTGATCTGAGCTTCAGGAAGCAGATTAAAGTGATCTGCCTGATCTGGGAGGCAAAGGAAAGATCAGAGTCAAAAAAGATCCCCACATATCTGACCACCAGAGGCTAGCGAGAGAGGGGCCTTTTCGATGAAAAAAATAACCTCTGTTTTATCTGTTTTCCATTTTAAAAAGTTTGCATCCATTCATTTAACAATGTCTTTTTGGCAGTCATTACATTTGAGAGAGGACACTTCTGAGTGATCTTGGAACGAGAACAGCAGTTGTGTGTCTTCTGAATAGGAACCGAACTTCACTTTGCCCCAACGACTTAGAATTAAAATTCCATTACCTTTTTGAGCACTTTCTGTACAAAGCAATCATGAAAAAGTTGCATTTTTTCCCTATGGGTAGGAGAAATAAAGACTTCAATAAAGAGGATTAGTAACTTTGAGAAATTTGCAGGCTGAAATATCATTACAGGAAATGCAGACATAAGGGAAATATTACTGTTATGACTTTTACTAACTACGACTACGAGGTACGTGCACAGTTGTCTGAAACAAAGAACATTTTAATTGGCTAGTATAGAATGATATAAATAACCTGGTAAGAATTTATAAAAATCGTAAAAGCACTGGTTTAATATGGTCAGTTTCAAGAGACGTATTTTATTATCCAACAAATCAAAATGTGGTGCTGCCATTAATATACTTTTTGCATAAAACCAAAGTAACAGACAAAAATTCCGACATGCCAGCCCGTTATTATGAGGGCTTTGAAAGAGAAAATGTCTGAAATAATCCACCTTTATTTATCACCCACAGGTGTAGTATATCAAGGACACTGAAGAATTTCTTCAACGCATTTAAGGCATTCCTTTGCAAGATGTCTCCATACTGATACGATGCATGTTTCAAGTATATGCACATGTATGATGCTTGATTTAAAATATTTCATTCCTCAGCACAGCCTCAATCAATCACACAAAACATACGGTAATGTGACTAAATGTGACAAATGTGTACTGATCAAACACACGGAGATAACATTCACGGTTGACACCCTCCTATGCCTGTCTATTTTTTGGGCTGGTATGAATGTGCACAGCCTTGGATTTATATCTTGTATGATTCATATTAAAATTTGATGTATTGGGGACATTGTATAGATGACATATTTCTAATTTGGAAGCGTAATGTAAAAGAACTAAATTGTATCTCCAAAATCTTAATTAGAAAAATATTAATGTCAGGCTAATAATTGAAACACAGTAACGTTTGCAAAGGATGTTTGATTGTGAAATCTATATTGAATATCGGACTAAGATTAATTTGGAAAATTACTGCAGTAAAGATTGTATTACCTACGTCATAATGGTAACCTAAGAGACATATATCAGACAATCTTTATCGAGATCACCTGAGTGACAGAATATAATACAGTAAAGAAGCAACATTTAAAGCATAAGCAAGAGCATCAGCGAATGGGTTCTTTACTAAAGGTTATTCTATAACACCAGTAGAGAATTATTTCCATAAAACCAAAAAATGAACAAGGTTGATCTATTGAAAGGCAAATAGCATCCCACTAAAGAAAGATTGCCTAAAATACATTAAGATTCATCAACATGTACTATAATGGCAGCCATGCAACCTATAGAGTATTTTATAACAATGTTTTTCTGATAGACCTGGATACAGACATAACATCATTTATTTCAGAAAAACACATTTTGTAATTTATTCTGAATGTGATGCTTTGAAGTGGTCACTATCCAATGGACACAATCATAAATAAACTTCAGCAACTGACAGCCAGAGTTATGCTTATCATATGTGTTAGGCCTTGCATCCTTGGCCCTGTTTCCCCTGACCTTTTTGCCTTCTGACCTCCTGTTTTGCTAACATTGTTTTTGCTGGCTTTAGGACTCTGGGTACTTTACCACTGCTAGCCAGTGCTAAGGGGCATGTGCTCTCTGCTTTAAACATGTAACATTGGCTTATCCACAATTGGCAAATTTAATTTACGTATAAGACACTAGTAAAGTGCACTACATGTTCCCAAGGCCGGTAAATTAAATGCTTAACTGGGGTGGCGTGGTGAGCAAAATAACGATGGATTAAACCCAGATCTGTGACTGGGGGGGAATGTTTTGCCAATGTGCAACATTCCGCCCATCATCTTGTGTGTTTTGCTGTTCGCCCTATGTGGGAAGGGTATGCCCAGACGTGGGCTCACTACGCCACTGGACTCAAGCTATCCTGGCTGAAGAGGGGTGAAACCCTGAAACCGGTCCTAGGATGCTTGATTCTGGTCCAGGGAAGACATGGCTTGGCAGTTCGGGCTGGACTGTTCCCATGAGGCACAGGGTGAAGACTGATTTGCATATGGCCATGCCTGAACTGGGGTGGCGTGGTGAGCAAAATAACGATGGATTAAACCCAGATCTGTGACTGGGGGTGAATGTTTTGCCAATGTGCAACATTCCATCCATCATCTTGTGTGTTTTGCTAGTGGACCTGCAGCACTGATTGTGCCACCCATGTCAGTAGCTCTTTAAACATGTCTTAGGCCTGCTATTTCAGAGCATTCTGTGTGCAGTGTTAAATTGGAATGCCAGCCTGGCAAGTTAACCTTCTTGCCAGGCCCAAACCATATTTTTTAATACATATACGCCACTCTTATGGTTGGCCCTGGAGAGCTCAAGGGCAGGGTGCAGTGTGTTTTAAAAGCAGACCCTTGTCAGAAAAGGATACCCTTTGGGCAGCTTAATACAACACGGCAAAGACACTCATCACAGCAAATATATCACCAGAACAAAACACCACCACCATCGAAGGCCAAGTGCTCACAATTATAATATAATTTTATTCAAATTAACCAAACATATGTTCCAATATCATGAATTATCATACAGTCTAAAAAATAAGTTAAAATCTTACTGACATTTAATACAAAAACATGATCATAGGGAGAACCTGCAAAAAAAATGGTTTCTCATAAAAAATTAAGGCAAGTACATTAGATCAAGATCAATATTTCAACATGTAGTTATTGCACAGAGAGCTTAAACAATAAAAAATCAGAAAATGTCTTTACAATCTACAGTACGCCTTCACACTGTTGCGTCGATGCATTTCGGTAGATATCACTGCTAAAACACCACCTTCTTCAAGACAAGAAACAATGTCTCCCGCACGGAATCTTGGATCTATACATAATCACAAAATAATATTTATAAATATTTTTGGGGGTGGGTGGCAGCTGGGCTTTGTGCATTCCCTGTTCACAGCCACACACAAAGGGAGCTTAGGTGTGACTGGTGCCCTTCCACATCCTGATGGGCGGGAGGGAGGAGCTGACACTTACACCTGAATAGGCTTTGTCCTGCCCTCACACAAAGGGATACATACCCCCCTGTATTGACTCCAAAGCCAGGACAGGAAGGGAAGGGGCTCTGTGAACTTCAATGCCTCTATTAGAAGTCTCTCCTACTTCAAAGGCACAACTGGATCCCTGTCACCACCAACTCAGTACACTTCTGGATCTATGGATACTCTGCCAGGAAGAAGGAATGCTTACCTCTGAAAGGAGTATCACTCTGCCGGACTCTAATGAACTCCTGCTCTGCTGTGCTGACCTGCTGCCCTTCTTGCCTGGGAGTGAGAAGTACCGGACCTGCATCTCTCTAACCCAGAACCTAAGTGACTCCAAGGGATTTTTGGCTTGCCTCCTGTTAGAAGCCTCAGGGACATAAAAGACTTCCATCTCACCTGTGACTTCACCTGGATTTTGCCATCTGTGAGTCTACCCTACCAAGTGGTGCCACCTCAGTCCTGGACTTGTGACAGTGTGCGTAATGTGTTTTGCCAGCCTCTGTGGAACTAGCAGAATCAATGCATCTCCTCGCCAACTGAGAGTCTTGCCCTGCCAAGTAGTTCTAATCAATTCCTGGATCCTTGGAAGTGGGTTTTAAGTGATGCAGCTGCAAAAATATACATATCACAGTCTTTGCTCCACTTGGAAAGGGTGCATCTTTATCGATGCCAAAGCATCAAGGACATCACTTCACTGACAGCATGGTGCATCACCTTCACTCCCGATGCATCTTTGACTTTGCATGGCTTGGAGCTGACGCATCGACTACATCTACAGGATCAATGCCAGCATATCACCTCCTTAGCTCCTCACATCTCACCCTCAATGCAACTGCAAACCAAGATACTGTTTCAGTGGCCAAGACTGGTCCCTTCATCCAATTCGCGCTCCATTGCAGTAAGACTGATCTTTTGGATTTTACCTAGTCTAGCACAATCAATTAGCCTCATTTGGCACTATGGGCCATATGTAGATAGCTAAATACCGGTCGGTAACGGCCGAAAATCGGTAATTTTCCTGTTACCGACTGGTATTTAGCCCTTTCTAATGTAGGAGGCAGGTTTTAAGGATTCGGTAATTTACCGAATGGGTATTTTAAGAAATCGTTAAAATACCGAATCGGTAAATTACCGAATCCTTAAATCCTATGTAGGGAGCACTCAAGTGAGTGCATTTTTGTTTTAAGGATTCGTTATTTACCACCAACTACAAGTTGATGGTAAATACTGAATACCTTTTCAAAAGCAATTTTGTGCTTTTTTAAAAGTGCCATGTGGCAGACATACATGCCCTTAGGGCATGTATGTGCGCCACATGTGCACACATGCAAAATTCAGGGGTGCAACAGGGTGTCAATGTGACACCCTGCCACCTTTGAATATGCTCCCCCTATTACCGATTCGGTATTTACCGAATCGGTAATAGTGAATGGCTTCCCATTCATTCCTATGGGCCTCCAGGCCTATAGGAATGAATGGGATGGTATGCCTTATTACCGATTCGGTAAATACCGAATCGGTAATAACGAATATTACCGAATCGGTAAAATTTACCTATTTTTCACCTACATTCTCTTTACCGATTCTTAAATACCGAATCGGTAAAATTCGGTATTTAGGAATCGGTAAATAGAAATTACCTACATATGGCCCTATATGCTTTAATGCACTGCATTTCAATTTGTTCTTTAAAAGTTCATAACTCCAGCTATACTTATTGTATGTTTGTCGTTTTGATCTTGTGTTGTTCAATAAATTAAGATCTATTTTTCTAAACAGGTGTGGCATATTTTTGTGTGGTGTTTTCACTGTTTTACTGTTGCACAAATCATTTGTACATTGCCTCCTAAATTAAGCCTGCCTACTCTGAGCTAAGCTACCAGAGGGTGAGCACAGGTTAATTTAGGGTGTGTATCTGACTTACCCTGACAAGGACTGTGGTTCCTGCTTGGACAGGGTGCACACCTCTGCCAACCAGAAACCCAATTTATAACATTGGTGATCAGGGATGAGTATAGGACTTGTGTTTGTGCATTGGCATACTGTAATTTGGCGCACACTGCCAATCCCTACCACAGACAAATTCAAACTCTTTTCAATTCTCCCTGATTTGCATTTTTAATCTTTTCCTGCAATTATGTCTCTAGTTCTACATCTGCACCTGCAAAATAGACTTTGAACTGGCCAACAAGGAGAATTACACTGTGGCCCAGGTCAAGGATTTCAGCAAGCAAATTGAGCTTTCTGCAAAGAGCTCCACCAGGAGTTTGGAGCTGCAAAAGGTGCTGAGGGCCTGGGCAGAAGCTTGTGCTGCTTTGATTGCAACCCCAAAAGAGGAGGAGTAGATGGATGCAGGCTTTCAAGAACCTACATTTGGATCATTTAGATATGTTGGTTTCTGGGATGAGGCATAGTTTCGTTCTGTAGCGTCCTAGGATGGCGTACCTGGTGTGGGGTCTTCACTTGTTGTTCAGGGCACTTCAAGGACCACCGTTTGAGCTAATGGCAGAAGTTGAACTTGAATTCTTAACCCTGAAGGAGGTCTTTTCTTGTGGCAATTGTATCGGCAAGGAGAATTGGAGAGTTGGGGTATTTTCTAAGATCCCACCTTTCTTGGAGGTTTTACCAATATTAGTTTGTTTTAAGATCAGATCCCAAGTTTTTACCCAAGGTCCCATCTTTCACAAATTGTATCCAACAGGTGGTACTTACTGCTTTCTATCCTCAAGCTCGGATGGAGGAGGAAGCAGGCTTACATCTTTTGGATGTGAAGTAGGCTGAGTTGTTGTTTCTGGAGCGGAAGGTGAGATTTTAGAAGGCTGACAACTTATTTGTGACTTGGGGTTCGGTTAAAAGTTGTCTTATGCCTTCCAACTCTACATTGAGTAGGTGGATTAAGCAGGATTCCTTGCTTGATTATGATGTTCAGGGGACAGTGGTAAAGAACTGTGTGCAAGGGAGGTCTCCACAGAATATTTTGGTGTCTTCGGCTTCCTTTAAAGAAATTTCTATTGGAGACATTTACAATGCGGCCACATGGGATACAATCCACATTTTTACAGACCATTATCGGGTAGTGTTGGGGGTAATGGCAGGTGTGGATTTTGCTTCGGCAGTATTGAACGCAAGCATTAGCTGTTGACTTCCATTTTGAGGAACTGTGTATACTACTTATTGTATGTCATGGTTGGATTTGATTTAAAAATTTGTATGTGACAGTCAGATTCATTTCTGATATACATTATTTTGGACATGATGCCGAATTTCTCTTTGATATCAGCTCACTGCATGATATTTTGGCGAGGAAGACTGACAAGAAGTAAATGCCCCATTATTTACCCTTAATCTTCATTACTCTGAGTCAAGTCTTCCTCGCCACATCTGGTGTCCATTCCCTCCCTTCTCATTTTTGTTTTCTCAGCTTCATGTATAGATGGGCTTCGGAAAGGAATAGGAAATGGGGTGGGATGGGATGGGTCGAGTCTCCTTTTATTATGAAGTCAGAGATGAGGGACGTCGGCCATGTTAGAGAGGGATGGGGAAGGCTGGATAACTAACATTTAATTGGAGGGTTCTGTAGAGGAGCTAAGGCTCACTGTGTGATTATTGTGGCAAGAGAGACTTGACTCAAAGTAATGAAGATTATCTGATAAGTAACCGGGGCATACCTCAATAAAAAAAAGGACAGCAAAAGGGGCGGCTCCTCCGCTATGGGTTAGGAGGGTTGCTCTATGGCTTTTAAGCAGTGAGAAACAAAATGATAATAACTTAAAGTTATTATAATTTAATGCTTCGTGTCCTGCTGCATTGTGGCTGGTGGGTGAGCGGGGCTGCTCTGCTCTCAGAGCAGGAGAGGAGTGGTTTCCTCACTTCCAAGTGCGCAATGACTGGTCTGCCCTCTTAGCCACCCAAACTAGTCATGCAGACTTTCCCCATTCTCCATGCAGGCTGCATTACAGCCTGCATGGAGAACATGCCCAGTCCTCCAGACCCTGGCTGAGCACTGGGTCAAATTGTTCTTTTTTAAATTCCGACCCCCCAGTGACACCCCAGCTAACCCCTGCGCCCGACCGCCACCCACGAGCCATGCCCACTGCCACTGCACACATGTCTTTATCGACAGCATGTTCAGCCCGTTATGATATTCTTGGCACAGAGTCAATAGCCAGTCAGCATATAAAGAAAAGAAAAAGAAAAAGAAATAGTGCCACAGACTGCACGGTAAAACCTGCGAAATACAGCCCCTTCAGGTGAACCAGCAACACCAAAATAATGTGCAGGGAACTCGCACAATTATGACAAAGGATAATTGCTTACACTGTTTATAAGTGCAGAATGTTAACCTTATTTCTTCTTTTTACTACCAGAAAACCACGTGTACAAATAAAGTGGTTGACAGCAAACCTCCTTATACAAACTAAATGCACAAACCTAAAATAAATCATTGAATCAGAAGGAAAAGTAGATGTTAGAGCAGAATATTCCAAATTAACAGCACCGAACAAATTCACACACAATTTATGCCTTTTTCAATTTATCGCTAATTTGAGAGTAAGAAAAACACAGGCGTTCACTACAAAATGTAAATTTGAAACGTATTAAATAGTTTCGGGCAGACAGTGATAAATTTTAATGAACATTTTGTTTTTGTCTCGGGGAAGCGTCCAGAAAGAGCTGTATTATGATTTGAATTCCATTGAAATGCAGCTATTTTTTCAACTACTTTGTATGAAAATATAAAAGCAACTGCTTGGTGCCCTCTGCTGATAGTTTTGTCAAAAATCTAGTTGTTTCAAATGTAATCTGTCCAATATAAACATCACCTTTCATCAAACTCTTAAACCACTATGCAGTATAAAGAGTCCGGGCAGGATCCGCAGTGATTTACCAAATACGAACCACTTTTCTGTCCGAAAAATGTAGCACTTCATTTTAAAGAGGGATTTATTTTGCAAAGTGCTTTAGGAAAGAAATGCATATGTATGCCTTATAAAAGAAGATCATTTTTAAATGTTTAGTGCTTTTTAGATTATAAGGGAACTCACAAATCTTTTAGGATTTCTCTAGGATAATCTGCCCCATTTCAATTGGAACTCGGGGGGAGGGTCATGTCAGGAAAAATATGATGTGCCCTGTATATTTCGGTGATTCTTATAAGAAGTGTTTTGCAATAGGATAAATATTCAAAGCGCTCGAACCTTGGTCTCAGGGAATGACTAATGTGTTCAATTACTTTACTACAATTATGTTGTTTAGTACAATACTGTGCAACTTTGCAAGCACTTTGATGAAATTGAGTCACTTTGACAGCTGGCTTACATGGCAGGGAGGGCGGGCCTATTCATTGTCTGACACAAAGGATTAGGGATCTGTGGTCCAATTGTTAAAAGACATAATGTACTACTAAGAAATTTCTGCATAGCTGTGTAATTCTTCCCGTAGTTAATCTTCCAAAGACACTGACCCAACAAAATCATCACAAAATATTTTTATTTCATTACATACATTTATTTTTTACTTTTTTATACAACATAAAACATGCCAATGTCAAATTTCTCTACATCACAATACACCTCATTATTTCATCATATAGCTGAAAAGCTCATATTCAGTCATTACAAACCCCACTACTTTCTCACATTCACACCAAACACCCAGAATCATACAAATGCACACCAAAATAAACATTTATGCTTTCCAAGTAGTCTTCTTAAGAACCATACAGTGAGACCACTATTTGTATTCTTATTTCGTTGTTTTTCATACAGCGCTCATATAACGGTCAACACACGTTTCAGTGGGATAAACAGACAATCACCTTCTTCAGGACCTATAGTCAACTATCCTTTCTCTTCACAGTAAAATAAATTAGTTTGTTCTGTATCCTTAGAGTGTTAATTCCATACACCAGCCCACTTTTTCTAGTTTATAAGAGCATGTGTGTCCCTCAATATCATACCAAGAGATGCTGGAAGATATACTTAAATAATCCTCCTATGTTATAGAACCTCTGAACTCAATAGGCTTTTCTCACTCAAATCTCTTCAACTGATAGCCAATATCCTTTATGTAATGCTTCAGCAGCCTGTGAATTTTCTGACTCTTCTTTTATTTCTCTATCTGATAAAGAAGGTAAAAATTAAAAAACTTTAATAAACAAAAAGCCTCTGAAATTCAGCAGTTATCTAAGCGAAGAAGGACGATATAAAAGCTTTTGTAGCCGGGTCGTCTTGTTACTGCTGAAGCCTGAGGTCAGTTTAAAAGCAGCCTTGGGTTGCAGGACTGCTTTTAAAATGCAAATTGAGCCCAAACTAGCTTTGTCATTTGGGCCACCTACAAATTGATACACTACAATGTTTGGGCATATTAGGTACCCCCAAAGCCTCCCCTAGGTGTCCCAGGGGTGGGGGGGGGGGGGTCAGATATTTATAAGGAGGACCTTTATAAAATGAGTTTTATATGCCCTGGGTTTAGTGAAATGGCACATTTTACTCCCCACATTGTGATAAAGTGCTTCACAAAACTGACTTGTGTGCTAGGAGCAATGTGGAGTGAGGATCTTCAATAATTGTACATATTCAGAACCCCTAAAGTTTCTCCTAAGTGTTCCTGGGGTGGGGGTCTGTAGATATAAGCAGGGTCCTTAAAAAATATGTTTTTATAAGCCCTGGTTTTGGAAAAATGGCCCAAGTCATTTGTCGCATTGCAAATCCTGTACAACATAGGTTAACATGGCAAGAAGTTATTAAACTAATAATTCCCGCTAGGAGAATCATAAAAATGCCATTCAAAGACTTATTCAGATGGCATTGATAACTTCAACAATATGGTATTGTTGAAGTTTTCCTAAAGTGTACAGACAAGAAGCTATAAGACTTTCTTGTCTGTAAGCCAAAATTCAGCCTTCCAGTGGTCTGTCCTTAGTCAGAGTTAAGTAGATTAGCCAGGTTCCTTTGATGAGTTAAGAAAGAGACCCTGGGGTTAGCCAGCGCTTCTGGGATGGCAGGGTTCTGCTATATAGGAATGGCAGAGCAGGATGGAGAGGTCATACACAACATTCTTCAATGGAAGCAGGAGACAGGCAGAAGAAACCAGTTTCATACACCTGTCCTCTTTGAACCCAGTCAGATGGTAGGATTAAGGACGTAATGAGAGGATGCACAGGGGAGAGACTATGGAGATTAGTTATCCTGGAGGTGTGTTTAGACAGCTCTTCTCTCCCTGTTGGAAAATCAGCAATACAATATTTGGAGAAATTACGCTCTCTGGGAGGAACAAGAGCCACCCTTTGGAGTAAGTGGTCATACCATGGGGTGTTGCCCTGTACCTCATTGGACAAAAATGCCCTCCTACTTGACCCAGAGAATTTGGAAGGGGGTGAGGGGCGGAGCCTCATAGATTGCTGCTTAAAACTCAAGAAAGAAGAACTACGTCACTCTGTAATTCTCCAATCTCAACGTGACTCACACTAATGCACCAATCAGCAGCGTATACGTTTCTTACTGACTAGCCAATCCCAGCGCGGCCTTTCTGACGTCAGCATTTCTCGCTGTTGCAGCTCCTGCTCCTGCTGACCCCTCCTTTACAAAATTTATCGGTAATTTTCTTTTACGTTCTCTCTTACTCAAAATCTGTTAGTAACGACATAAAAACACCACCATTGTCCGCTTCGCTAACCAAAGAACAGTCAATGACCTTTTTCACAAGTATTCCGTCTTTCCCGAGAGCAGCGCTTACCTCTGCCCTACTACGGAATCGTTACTTCCGTTGATAAAGTAGCATATCCCTCTACTTCACCCTTCTAGCAAGCATCAGCTAACCATTTCTCCAGAATTAAGACACCTAGTTGGAGACGTAATGATCCTGAGAAGAAAAACCAAAGTTTCACAATTAACCTGAATGCTATTTCATTCACGCACTTTCACACCGAAAATGTAGTACATTCGCTCAGAATTCTGTCTTTCCCAAGAACAGCGAACAGTCTGCCCTACTACAGAATTATAACATACATTAACAAAGTAGCACTTCCCTCTACTTTGTCCTTCTAGCAAGCTTAGGGAACACCTATTACCTTTCCAGTGATAAGCGTTATCAGTGCTCCTTTTGGACTCCTGGTACCTAAGACCAAAATTTCCCAGGTGACCTTCGCTACCATACACTTCTCTCATACAGAAAATGTCCCTAATGTCAACACACAATGATGTTACCGAATCGAACCCAGACAACGCATCGTGCAACTCCAATCGTTACACGTTTTTCCCGTGTACCTACAGGGCAACAACAATTCCGTCTTTCCCGAGAGCAGCGCTTAACTCTGCTCTACTATGGAACCGTTACAAACTTCCGACTTCCTACATCCCAGAAGCCGTCAAACAACATAGAACTTGACACGACTCAACATAGAAAGTTAATACATAAACCAATACCAATCAATAATCAATAAGCAATTTACAAGCAATAATCAATAAACCAAAACAATATTAACCATCATACTGCTACCAGAAAAACAGAAGGAGCGCAAAAACCCTGGCAACGGGGAAAAAGCAAACCCTCCTTACCGGTATCCTTCCCTGCGTCACAGACCCGACATCACACTAACTCTTTCACACATGCATTCAATGGTGGGGCCCATTACACCATCACTCACACTAACCATTCACCGGTCTGCATGCAGTTGGAGGGATGAGCGGTTCAAGCGCTCGACATGTGGGTGACCACCTTATAACCTATAGGGAAAGGAAAATTAATTTACAATATATACATCAATACCCCTTCCACCTACAGACCTCAATCCTGAACAACAAGACACTCCCCCCACGTGGTGATCTAGAACCAGCTAAAACACATTTCAAGATTCAGATCTTAAACTTCATAATAAGCCACAACTCAATTCTTGTTAATCAATATCTCTTTATCTAAAATTTCTGGAAAATGTTATATTGGCATTTGGAAAATGTATATCAAAGTTCAATTATAGCACAGACCCTCATATTTACCTAATCTGGCTATTCGGAGTCATCAGTCAAAAGTTTGTATTTCTCTGCTCAGCACGCTACAGTCTCAAAGGATCTGTAAAGACCAGAGACGTGCAAGCATCTGTCAGTGCCCATAGAATTTAGGAAAGTTCGTCGTCATCAGGTAATTGGGCAGTGTCCGGACCGTCTAGGATTCAGAGACACGCAGCAGTCACCCTAAGTAGTAGAGTTTGCGTAGGGTCGTCGTCGTTGTCATCGGCAAAAGCAATCGCCAGTCATTAGTTAGCCGTCGGTCCGTAGGAAGGGGAAGGGTCCCTCTCTATTCTATCATGTACTTTTATAATAAAATCATAGTAAAAAGTTACATTTTGATAATTTCATATGGTCGTGATTGGTCTGTTGAGATTGTCCGATGGGGTTTTAGCACAGTTTGAGGGGTGAGGTCACAAGTTCAGTTCGTACTAATTTTTTTGTAGATGTTCATTGTCTTGTCACTTGGCTGTCGTCCCACCGTGACCTTGCCTTGGTACAGTGGGATATGGGTCACGAAGAGGCCGTAGGCGTCTTTGTCGCTCATGCGCAGTTCACTCTGCATCTCGTGGGACAGTGGCCACTTCGTCGTGTCGCGTCGGCGGCCATTTTGGGATTTAGGCCCAAACGCCAACTTAAGCGAAACAAACACAAAAGAGTAATTAATGCATAGAAATAATAAATCTAATGTTAATCCCTTACTAAACCCTCTATGTGCTTGTATTTATCTAGTGTATAGCGACATTTAAAGCAATTATATTCACCCTTTTGGTTCTCCTCTCGAGCAACATTACAAAGACATCACAAAGCAACATATATCATGCAATATTCTATTTATTACATATACTACTATTAGTATGCGTACGAATTTTAGTCATTAAATTATTTAGCCATGCAATATGCAATCCCACGTGTAATTTGGATATTAGTAATGTTGATTTAGTATTCATGCAAACTAATTTAATAATATTATAATTAGTAGATTATTCAATTAGTATTTTCATGCAAAATGGGGGAGGTATACAAAATTTGGACTACCCGCTCCATCAAGAGCATCAAGGGACCCCGCAAGAAAAATCTCCGTAAAGATTTCTAAGTCAGACTGTAGAAAAGGTGACCGGGACCAACCACAAGAGCTAAGCCGCTCACCTTCAACCATGAGCCAGCCTGGATCCCTGGTTCATCCCACTGGAATGCCCCGGAGGTTGGACTTCACAAGTTTGACAGGGAGCTCATCACAAGGTAAGCCGGTGAACTTTCACCAAATCTGGACTGGCTGAGAGCTTTGAGGCACCCCGGAAAGAAAAGCTCCAGAAAAGTTTCTAAGTCAGAATGTAAAAACTTTGACCGAGAGGTTATAGGTTTCTACGTGCTATATAGTGAAAAATCTTTCAAAATGTATATCTCTGGTTCCCTAAATTGGATTTCTTTTCATTTTGGTGTTATCTAAAGATAATATTATTTCCTATTTTTATAAATTGGTGTTGGATTTTTATTGTGAATTGGTGTTTTTAAATGCTTGACATACCTGTCTTTGAAGTTAAGTCTGCCTGCTCGCAGCCAAACTACCAAGGGTTAAGCATGGGAATCATTTTATAAAACCTGTACTGAACGCTATATTGTGTTAGTGGCCTTATTGCTAGTGTCGGATATACATTTGCCACTACTAATAGTTCAGGGGAGATCTTACCATTATGAGGGCCCACTGGGTACCTGCGCATCTTCCCCCCAATGCTAAATTCCTACAAACACTCCTTGTTAACTTTGGGGATTATAGTCTCAAGGAACAAATTCTTTCTAAGGCCATAAAGCAGAGGCAGTTCACTTCCTCGGTGCAGCAAATATGTTGCATTTTTTCTGATATGTTGGCCTTCGCAGCCAAAAGGAGGAAAGAGTTTGTTAACATGTTGCACTTATTTAACCCTTTCGATGCTTGTGACTGAGCGGTTCCATCATGCGCGTCGGTCGCGCTGTGCGCATGACGGAACCGCTCCGTCACGGCCCCGCCCGCGCAAGAACCCTTCAGCACAGCGCAGTAATCCGCGCCGCGCTGAAGGGGTTAAAGAACAAGGGGCGCAGGCAATTATTGCACAACAAAGCAAACTAAAAGTGTTTGTTAAAGGTAGATTCCATGTATTTTGCAATATGCCTGAAGCACAGAACTACTGCAACAAATGTCTTTAAGTAAGTCCTAGTTCTCTTAGCTGGGGGCCTTATAGTTGCTGTTACGCATTTGCTCTTTGGTCTGCTTTTTGTCTGCTTCTTTTCTTTTTCGAGTAAGGTTTTTTCTATTTTTCTTTTCACTCCTACATAGGGGGTTTATTCCCCCTTGTTTTCTTCTCTTCACGTCCTGGATGAGGGGAGAGGGGTAGGGTGGCCAGCAGCACCTGGCACAAGGTCAAGGTGCCAGTTTTGGGGGGTTGGGTAAGCCTGTCAGGAGAGAGCAGGGATGGTGCACTGCTCACCGTGGCTTTTTGGGGAGGGGTGGGGTCCACAGTTGTGGAATGGGTGGCAAGAGGGGAAAAACTGATCCAATTTTTAATTCTTGTTTCATCCAAATTTTACCAATAAATATATATCGTGTTAAGGCAAGTGGGGGAGCAAAGGCATATTCTGTGTCCCTCCATCACACTTTGGCCCATCTTGTGTACCTTCTAGGAATTTACCATGTAGTGTGCTAATGGTTAATAAGGAAATCCTTAAGGTGGTTTCTTTTAATGTAAATGGATTTTAATTCAAGAATCACATATAGCAGAAGGAAAGTTAGCAGGTTTTTCAATGTTTAGGTCTGGGGCAACATACCGGGGGGTCTCCTCCTCCTCGGTATCACATCGTGGTATGGCGATTTTCTTGGGCAAAAAACTTCAAGCCAAGGTGGTTAACTTTGCAAGTGATCAGAGAGAGAGGTGGTGTTGGGTGACCTGCAATTTGGGGAATAGATTTTTAACCTTTGCTAGCATTTATGGTCCAGTGGAGGAAAATCCGGTACCATATGAAGAGTTTTTTCAATCCCTAATACAAATGCCCAGAGAAGTGATTATAGGGGGGGATTTCAATTTTCTAGCAAGTCCAAAAAATGATTCTTCAGCACCTTCTAAAAAACAATTAAAACCTAAAACCAGCAGAATTATTCAAAATTATAGGAAAACTCTGGACATAATCGACCCATGGCGGGCAGTATTCAGGACTAAGATTGCATATACCTGCTTTTCTGGTAGATTTCACACCTCCTGATGTATTGATTTCTTTCTTATATCCAAGTCCTTGATGTTTAATCAGAAGAAATTCCTTCCGAATGGATTTTCAGATCGTTCAATGCTTATTCCAGAGCTCGAGTTAGGTAAGATGCCGGTTTTCTCTAAGAGATGGACATTAAACAGGCTGCATGTCTCGGATTAAAATTGGGTTCTGCTCTGTAAAATGAAGATAAAGGATTTTCTCGCAAGAGATCATGGAACAGCTCCTTCCCACATTGTTTGGGAAGGATGCAGAAAGTTTTAGAAAAAAGAAGGAAATGAAGGAAAATTTAGAACAGGAGGTGTAGAGATGCTATGACATTTTTGGCAGAAATCCCTAGGCCCCCAATCAAAGAAAATTTGATCAAGCCAAATGGGATCTTGCGAAAGCTTATTATCTAGAATGTGAAACATTTAATGTCAACCATAGGAAAAGGTATATGAAGAGAGCAATTTTACCAGGAAGTTCCTTGCATGACAGGCCAAAGAGCAGGCTGCAAGTAACCGGATTAGTGCTCTGAGGTGTCCTGTAACTGGCTCCCAAAGTAAGGATCCAGTGACTAGAAAGAACATTATGCTTCAACATTAAAAGAATATCAATGGTCAACAACAATCCATTGATAAGGCATCCCTGGACAAGTTTCTCCAGGAACAGGACATTCTGGTACTTTCTGAGGCTGATAAAAGCAGCATGACTCGCCCTTTCTCCAGAGAAGACCTGGGGGATATCATAAAAAACCTTCCGAACGGCAAAGCCTGTGGTCCGGATGGTCTCCCAGCCGAGTTTTTTAAACCTTTTTTAGATGTTGTTTTAGAATATTTTTTGCTGGCTGCTAATTCTATCTTAGCGGGAGGTCTGATTCTGCTTTCATTTCAAAAAGGGAACGTAGTCAATTTAAAAAAAAAAAGGAAAAGACTGCTGAGACCCCAATTCCTATCACCCAATTACACTTTTAAACTCTGACTACAAGATCATTACCAAAGTTTTAGCCAACAGATTTAATGCTATACAGATTTAATGCTGTAGCCCAGATTATTTAGAGACCAAGAAAATTCCAGCCTTGGTCCTTCTGTTAGACACTGAGAAGGCGTTTTACCTTGTGGTCTTGGAGACTTTATTCCATATTCTTCTTAGATTTGGTATACCTCCTAAGATCATGGGGTTGATTCAGCGAATATATCCTAATGCAGAAGCCAGTATCATCATTAATGCCTCTGAGGCAGCACAAATTAGTGTA
This sequence comes from Triturus cristatus, assembly GCF_964204655.1. Lineage (NCBI taxonomy): Eukaryota > Metazoa > Chordata > Amphibia > Caudata > Salamandridae > Triturus > Triturus cristatus. Next base: position 538,849,851 of record NC_140591.1, read on the forward strand.
AAAGGAGGGACTAGACAAGGCTGTCCATTGTCCTCCGTTTTATTTGCTTTTTTTATTGAGCCTTTAGCTACCGCTATTTGAAAGAATGCAGAGATTCGCCCCCCTTTACCTTCTATGAAGAAACTAAAATTATATGCGGACGGTATCATGCTCATAATCGAAGGTGATATCGGCGTCCAAGTGAACATTTTTGAGGTTTTCGAGCAATGTGAATTGCTTGGGGGGTATAAAATTAACAAAAAGAAAATGCAAATTATCCAGTGCGGATGCAAATCTGAGCCGTTGCACCCTGATATTTTGTCCTGTCTAAATTCTAAACCAAAAAGATATCTTGCGATTTTCTTTTCATACCGAATCAATGATTTGAATTTTGTCCCGCTTGTGTTGAAAGTACAGGAGTTATTGCTTTGGTGGGACTCGCTCCCCCTGACTAATATTGGCAGGGTTTCACTGATTAAGATGTCTGTTCTCCTGTTATTTAATTTTTCATTCTCGGAAATTCTGTGTGTTTAACAGCATATTTTTTTGCCAAATTAGAGTCCATATTTACATCCTTTCTTTGGGGAAAGAAAAATCCCCGAATTGCACTAAGCACTTTATATGAGGAGGTGGAGAATGGCGGGATAGCCCTCCTGAATCTCAGGGACTATTATTCTGCATATTTTGCACAATATTTGTCTAGATTTAAATCAGTTTTGAATTCAAGTTTATTAGTAAATTATGTTATGAATTTAATCTTTAAAAAAGATCATATATGCTGACCATTAAAAATTGTGAAATCCCCTAAATCAGTGCGTTATAAGTGCATGCAGTGATTCTTTTATAAACGGTCAGTGTTTTTACTGCTTAAATCATCCGGTAGCCTATTGGACGCACATCATATCACAGTGCCCTTTAATTCATGGGTTCTGGAAAGAGATTTTTCGTCACCTGGAGGCTGAATGTTTCATCATACTAGACTCCAATAATTGGCTGAAAGTCCTTGGCTATGACCCTTTGTTACATCTTTCTGATAGTTTAGTTAAGTTTCTTTATATTGCAATGGCGGTTGCCAGGTTACTCTTGCTTCAAAGATGGATTTCAGACCTTGTTCCAACAAAATGTGATTGGGTTCAGAAAATGAAACAGGTTAGGAACAGTGAGCGCTTGTATACATTGCGAATTGGAGAGATTAAGAAGTTTGAAAAAATCTGGGCGGCCCATTTCGACTGAGAAATTTTGTAATTTAAATTAGAGCTTAAAGTGTGTCCTAATATACAGAAAGGTTCATGAATGTCGTATGTGTTGCCATATTTGTATACGTGCTTGCACTTTGATTGCACTTTCAAAACTTACCTTACAGCACTTATTGCACTATTGACACCTTGCTCCCTATTTTTTTTAAAGAAAAAAGGAAGGAATTGTAGAAAAGAAGGGAATAATGGTTTAAGCTAATAGGACTAAAATATTAATTATGATTTATATATGAATATTTATGAATAATTTATTGGACATACTACACTATGGACACTTTAGCTCGTTTTAGATCTGGCAGCCAAAGCTGAATTTAATCTTCAGTACATCAAAACATCATTGGCTGCCTTAATTTTGACAATACTTTCAGTTTTACCTGAATTTATATTTTATTGCTTTACGGGCAACTTGGTGACAACCTAGTTATTGGTGTAAGATTACTTTATCTGATGTCTAATTTCTCATTTAATTCAAGGTTATATAACCTGTTTTTTATCCGACTTTATATGATCAATAGGGCTATCGTGAGTGGTTTTATTATCGGATATTTGTATTGTGTTATCTGGATGAATTTGTAAATTTTTGATGGATCTCAATAAAAGAAATAATAATAAATAAAAAAAACACTCTCCACCAAAGGAATTATATGTTTCTTCGCCATAAGTACTTTTCTTCTTCGGTCAGTGGTTTTCGCAATCCACCAATCTCTATTTGCTCGCTGCTGTCATGATTAGGGGTACCGAGTTTGACTCTGGTGCGTCATAGGTTTTAAAATCCCCTTTTTTCCTATTGCCACTCCTGTCTGACAGGCAATGATCTAGCCGTAAAGTCAATGTGGTTAACTATTCACAATTTTGGAGTTGAAGGTCTCTGGATGCTATGAGATCCTTAAGTTCATCCCTGATTAAAAAAGAGCCACCCTCTTTTCCTTTAGCCATTTTGTTTCTGAAATTAGGCAGTTGAAGTGGGTCAGATAGTGTACTACGCCTTTATTCCCCTGCCGGGGCTTCAGGAGCTCACGTCTGATGAGCAAGTGATTGTTCGTCTGTTGAATGACCTTTTCAATTCTGATTTAAAATCCCTCCAGCTGTACAATAGAGGGCCATTAGAATTCAGCAATGGAACTGGCCACTTGGCGGCATCACCACTGAGGTGGGAAATAAGGTAAGTTATGCTGGACTGGGCATCTGGGAATGATGCAGGCTTCACCATGAAGTGTAGTTGAACCTGAGTCAAGAAGGAAACCACCCTGGGGAGGCCAACAGAACAGTTGCCCATACCGATACCATAAGTCTGGGTGGAGTTTTCCCAGATGAAGAAGGGGCAGCTGACCTGTTGGATGCTGTGCTGCATCTGAGCCACCTTACTCATGTCACTGGGTCTAATCTGGCCGCTGTTAAATCCTTTTGCATATTTGCCAGCATTTTACATACCTCTTCTAGTGGGTCCATCCGGATGATACTGATTGGGAGGAACCAAATTCGTGGGCAGATATTTCTGTCAGGTTTAATTGGTTCCTCAGGAGAAGTACCCCCAAGAAACCCACCTTCCAGCAGATCTGACTTCGAGCGTAATATTTCAGAGGTTCAGAGTCGCCAGACGAGGAGAAGGGAATTAGGGAGGGCACTGCATAGAGGGATGTCAGGAACAGACCGTCCAAAAAGTTAATGACCTGTTTTTTAGATAACATGTGTAAACATATAAACATAGTATGCATTCAGTGGTTACGATACTGCCATAACCTGTGAAAGAAAGTGCAAAGCTTCTATGGTTAACAAGTATCACATTCTTCGATCATGAATGTGCGCGATGCAGAGCAATGGTAATTACAGGTTATTCTCAAGGTTAGACAGTTCATAGTATGCACAAAATGATTCAATCCATTCTGCACGGGTCATGCACAGAGTCAAGGAACCGAGTTTAGATGCACCACATTGGTAGACTTCACGATTGCACTGAATGTTTTGCAGTTTTGTAATTCACATGATGCTGCACTTTCTATATCATTCACAAAATGCTCAAAGCACTAAAGTCACTGTTCTAATATGCGCCCCTATCGTATCATGTACTCCATGACATTTTGAGTACTTTTTGTGTAATGCGCATCAAGAATATTATGCTCCAAAACAACACCAAGACCTTTTGTGTTGTCTGTCAAAGGTGCACTTTTCATTTAATTCCTAAATTCTAAGGCTCTATACTAGGTATGCGTCACCCAGCACAAAACAACAATGTCCAAACTGCACAAGATTTGCAAGGAACTCTGTCAAGGTTCAGAGAGTAATGCGGTAGAAGGCTTCTCTCTGGGGGAGTTACTATGCACTAAGATAATTAATTGGACGGCTGCCTTCCTAGCTAGATACAGTGCATTCTGCAAGTGCGGCCTACTGCGATTATGAAGACTGGTTTGGGAGCTGCCAAAACTGCCTGATGCTGATTTCTGATCTGCGGTGAGCGGTTGGGCATGACTGCATTTATTGTGGCTGGAACCAAGATGGCAGTCACGATTTGGAAAGTCTTGTGGGACCGTGAACAACTACAAACTAAACACGCATTAGAAATGTAACAGGTCTCACATGTAATACAGGAGGATCTCTTTTAGAGCAATGAGGCCCATATTACATAGTTCACAGTTGTGGTTATTGTGATTAAAAGCTAATCAGGAAAGCAGCCAGCTATCCACTCTGTGAAAGTGCCATATGCTCCAGTGACAGAAGCAAACTACTGTCTTCCCCTCGGACATTTCTGTCAACACAGGGCAAGAGGCTACTTACACTCATGCATTCCTAAATTTGGAAATAATTAGGGAGGAGATAAGACTGACATCAAGGGCCTCATGTAGGTAGCCAAATACCGGTCGGTAACGGCCGATTTTCGGTAATTATACCGTTACCGACCGGTATTTTGGCTTGTGGTATGTAGGGGGCTCATTTCTGTATTCGGTAATTTACCGAATCGGTAAAATTACCGAATCGGTAATTTTACCGATTCGGTAAATTCCGAATACAGAAATGAGATGTAGGGGGAGTGTGTGGGTGTTTTTAGGAGTCGGTATTTACCACCAACTAATAGTTGGTGGTAAATAATTAATGGATGTGTGCAAGCATTGTGAAGCGCTTAGCAGTGTGCAATGTGGCAGACATACATGCCCTTAGGGCATGTATGTGTGCCACATGTGCACACATGGCCGAATCAGGGGTGCAACAGGGTGTCAATGTGACACCCTGCCACCCTTGCATGTTCTCCACCATTACCGAATCGGTATTTACCGATTCGGTAATGAGGCATACCTTCCCCTCAATGGGAAGGTATGCCTCATTACCGAATCGGTAAATACCGATTCGGTAATTACCGAATTGTAACGAATCGGTAAAAATTACCGACTCATTACCTACATACGAGTTACCACTTCTTAAATACCGATTCGGTAACGTTCGGTATTTAAGAAGTGGTAACTGGTATGCTACCTACATGAGGCCCCAAGTGAGGTATTGTATTCAGTTCTGTGAAAATGGGCGTGGAAGGGGTGGAGCTACTATGTGCGCTGGGAACAGGGGGTGACATCGGTATTTACTTTTTTTGCAGTTTTATATAGCACAAACTCGACCTGAAGGTATTGAAGCACTTTACAGGAGAGACAGTTACGTTAAACAAGGACAAAGACCGTTGGAGGGTCATGTACTGCAAGCAAACTCCAGAATCAAAACTGATGCAGCATACCGCATTTGAGTTTCCACTCTGCTAAACAGGGTAGTGCACGTGCCAAGATTTCATTAAAATGCACCGGAACTTCCAACCGGAATTAATTTTAATTTCAGGGTCACAAAAAAATTAGGATAATTTGTTAAGACTAAAGACAACTGACAATAGCACCTTAAGTAATCAATGGCAAACTGCATTTACTTAAGTGATCAACAAAAAAACTGCTTTTACTTGACACAAGTTCAGTGTTTAGTGCGCGCACGAACCTGCATAAGGGAGTAATTTTCTTCAGATGTTGTAGTAAGAGATTCCCCAAGCTTTACATTAACTGCGGCTACCGACTATTTACATCCACAGTGCTAGTAAGTTTTGTAAAAATATTTGCGTGGAAGGGCGCGGCTACTGTGGTGTCTGGTGAGATGCGTTGGGAATGCATCTGACCGAGGCCCCCGCAGGGGGTCACTAAAGAGGGCAGCCCTCTAGAATCATCTGGGCACCCCACACCCCCTTAGGGGCAACGATTCAGGGAGGAGCCCCCCCAGCCTTGGCGTGGCGCGCTATGGAGCATCACTTCCTGGGCGCTAGGACTTGGGGAGGTGTATATAGGCCTTCCCATCATATTGGCACCCTCTTTCGCGTGCTTGACACGCTGTCTGTTGGACGTGTCTGGCTGGGACGTGTGCAGAGATCACCAGGAACTAGGACCAGTTTGCGCAGTGATCCGACCCCTCTCCCCATCCCCATTAGTGGGTCAGTCCCCTGGCTGGGTGACCTTACACGGCCATCGCCAAGGTTTTTGTCCGCCTGAGGGCAAGGTGGGGTTTGGGCTGCTCCCAGGTCGCATAGGCCATTAGCTTGACCTGGGCCACTCGGTCATGTCGGGCAACCCTGGGCAGGACCCCGGCTTTTTGCCGGCCCGGGGTGTGCCGGGAAGAATGAGGGCTAGGCTCGTGCTTCTGGGTGGCGGGGGATGCAGGAAAGGGGGTTGTGCCTCCCCCGCCTCTGGTAGCTTGTCCAGCAGGGCCCTTGCAGCCTGCTCCCATGTGGGCCAGATCACAAGCCATGAGCAGAGTTTGCCACCCAGCACGGTCGCAAAGGCCTGTGCAGCGTGGGGGGGGGCATCAGCATGGTTTTATCGGCGGCTCTGATGCAGCCTGGGGGGCCCCCTATGCAGCAGCAGGCAGGCCAAACATGTTTGGGGTTCTGGGCCGGCAGGGCCCCAGTCTCGATTAGACGCCTTGCGGGCTGCGATGGTTGCGGGGTCGCCAGGGCCCCAATCACCCCCCCTCGGGGATTATGGTGGAGTGAGTACGACCGCAGTTGCACAGCCGATGCGGGTTCGGGTTCAGTGTGTGCAAAGCGGGCTGCCATGGTGCAAGTGGAAGCTGGAGGGGCGCGTGTCCTGGGTAGGCAGATAGTGCTAATGAGTGCTACCTACACTTGTATGGGGGATCGGTGAGCACGTCAAGGTGGGATGAGGGGCTCAGGGCGGTGTGAGACATCCCCCTGCTACCCCCACAATCTTCCATATGGCTGGGCCTCCTGCGTGATTCAGGCGGAAGTTGCTAGGCCTCACAGTGCGATGGGTAAAGCACGCTGTTGGGTGATCCTGACCTTTCTGAGGCGCAGTCAGCACCAGGGAGCTGCACGAGCCGTCTCTTGCGGGTCGCCTCCCGTCCCCGGTACCTTGTCACTCTAGGGGCGGGGGGTCCGGTCCCATCTAACGATCGTTAAAGCAGGCAAGTCTCAGCTCACTGGAACGGAAAAGAGCAGCTCCTCCCTGATTGGTATTGCATTATTTCAATTAGCTCATTGAGTCTTTTAGCTGCGGGTGCTTATTTAGTAGAGCACTGCAACTTCCTGTTTGGGCCTGGGGTCAAGGTGTGTGTAATGATGTCCTGTTTTCTTTTACAGGAGTTCCGCAGGCCACGTGTGGGCGGGAGTCCGTTTGACCACGGAATCAGCAGAGGTCTGCATGACCGCATCCTCAACTCCCTCCCATTCAATGATTTGTGGTTCATGTTGAGGGAGCCAGCAGGGAACAAGAATGTTCTTACTTTATGTCTTGTCTCCCTGGGCAGGTCAACACCGGACGTTCAGCGCTGTTATCGCAGGATTAACTTCCGGTACACACAAGCACGCAGCAGGTACAGGGGCATGGGCGACTGCTGAAAGCATGATCCGCAATGTAAGCCATCGCCTAGTAGGCAGGGGGATGGTCCAGTCCTGGAGGGTGTGAGGACATAACATTTGAAATTGTTTTATTTTAGCGATAGGGTAGGGCCTGGCCCTTTGAGTTTTCCTGATGGGAAGGGGCACTGCACAGATACAGAATGTGGCGGTAGGCCAACAAGGAGCGATGTAGCAAATGTTAGGCCTTGGGCCTTGGCGGTGCGGGGTCACACAGAACAAGGGCCCTGATCCTGGAGAACTTGCCAGAGTGCCAAAGGATAGTGAAGGTTCATGCTGGGCTTTAATGCGATGGCTGGCTTGGGAGAGATAGCAGTGTCCAGGCACGCTGGCGTACACGAGAAGTGGGCTACCAGAAGTTGGAGGAATGTGACAGGGAGAGCTGGCCGGGCGTGTAACGCTTTGTTTATTTATTTCAGATCTAACTACGCTTGCCCCTTGGCCAGGTCAGTGATCCCCACGGTAAAGTGTGAATTCTGTTGGACAGCGCTTGCAAATCAGCAACAGGTACTGGTGCATGGGCGAACCCCGGAGACATGGCACAGCGTAAGCAATGCCTAGAAGACAGTGGGAGGGAGCAGCCCTCTCCCTTCTCGAAGGGGCACATAGCATACGGGAGTGTAGCCCTCATGCCGCTCCAAAGAGCATGGTGGGCATAGGGGCTGTGAGGGCACAATGCAAGGGAGGTACAGGGGAGCTTACGGAACCTTCTTTCATCTTCTCATGCAGGGTTCAGTGAAGCATCCTCCGAATGCCGCCAACTTATCTCGATAGTCCACGGACAAGAAAGTAAGTACAGAGCGTGGGGTGGGACAATGCGGAGGGGCACTTGGATGGATGAGGGTCGTGCCTGGATCACTTGCCAGGTTGGAGTAGCTTACCGTTACATTTTTCTTTCAGATTGAGATGTCAAACGCAGGAGGCAGGAAGGATAGTCAGGGATCCCCCCTATATTCTCGCAGCAGTCCCAAGTCGATAAAACCCAGCCAGGCACCTCCCAAGATGCGAAGATTTCAGCCTTTATCAAGATGGCCAAGACCAAGGGATTGGCTTGGGCCACTGATCTCTTGAAAGCCAATAATCCGGAGGACTCCAGATTCGCCAGTGCGGCCCGACTATAGAGCAGGAGCCTGCTGAAGAAGCAGGCCCTACTGGGTCCAAGGGATACGGAGGCCCACAGTCAAGGACTTCCCGGCAAACGCGCTGCCAACCAAGAGTCGGGCCATGACCACCCCTCGAATTACTGCCACACCTTTGCCCGATTCCCCACCGCCGGCACCAGGACCAGTAACACCCCCGGCCGGCAACATGCTCCCAGCGGGAAATGCAACAACAGAGGACTTGGGTAAGCTCACAGACACTTTGAGGAGCTTCATGGCAGAAGTCAGAGTAGGCTTTGCTGTGGCCAGCATGCTTGCCAGCGGCACCAGTGGTAACATTGGGGATGGAGGGGCTGTGTCAGCGCCTTCCAGGGTGCGCTTGGGGTCCCGTCTATTCCGCATGTTTGTGGGGGCGTCAGCACTGCAAGCAAGCAGGGCGATCCTGAGGGAGCCACCAACAAAGGGAATCAGGGGCCAACGCAGATCTTAGGTGGGGGGAACTGCAGCTCTCCCACAGGGCGGCGAGTTGTCAGTTGGCATCCCCCCAGAGCTGGGTGGACAGCGTCGGGCGGTGGTGGCTACTCCATCTCTAGCAAGTGTTCCCAACCCTTTGGTTCCTCCCCTCGTAGTGATCCCGCCCATCGTACCTCTAGTCGGTACTCTCACACGTTCTGAAGAATTGCCCAAAGCTGCTGTGGTGTCCAAGCCACTTGACACGATGGCACCAATAGTCTAGGGAGGTGCTCTTTGGGGTGGGAGGTTCCTTTAGCGGCCAAGGAGGGGATTTGGAGGCGAGACTTTATCGACATATTTACCCTGCTCATGCACGGGGCAGAGGGGGTTGATACTAGGAAGATGGGGGTAAGGAAGAGGACAAGAAGGTGCAGTTCCAAGCCTGCCGGAGAAAAATATTGCTACATGGGGACAAGCTTTTGCAATCCTGGCTGCAGTGATAATGGAAAAATACCCGGAACAAGGGCTGGGGTTGTTTCAGTATGCAAGCATTATCACCAATGAGGCTGAGACAAATGGGGGGATGGGATGGTACCGCTATGATTGTGAATTCAGGAAAAAAGAAGGCCATATGTCCCGAACTTGAGTGGGACCAAATGGAGGTGAGGCTCTGGGTCCAGCATATGCACGAACAACAATGGGGTGAAAAGCCAAAGGGGCAGAAGCAGGAGAGGAAGGGTCAGTTCAACAAGTCCTTTCAGGGTGGTCGAGGAGGGGTTCCGAAGCAGGGAGCGAGAACAGTTTACAATGGGACCTGCAGGTTATACAATGCTGGGTCCTTCTCCTGGGGCAAAACCTGCATGTTCTCCCATGCTTGTTGCAAGTGTGGGTCCACGCATCCTACCTCCTCCTGTAACAAGCAAGATGGACCCTCGCCGCTGCCTGGATGGCAAGATAAATAGATCAGTTTTAACGTTCACCCTCCCTAATCCCCCCCATTCGCTCCCACTTCCTCCCAGCAGTGACATCCCAACTTGCCCTCTACAGGCGGGCCTTCCACTATACCCATGGCTAAGGGACCGTCCCCCATTATCATCTCCAACCTCCTCCCCCGGATCTGCGAGTATACGAACCCCAAGGACAGACTGCTCGTAGCTGAGGGGTTCGTGGAAGGATTCAGAATACCTTACCAGGGCCCCCTGTTGTGCAGGGATGCAGATAACCTTGAATCAGCCAGGGAGCAACCTGAAGTTGTGTTGGGGAGGATTGTAAAGGAAGTGGCCATGAGGAGGGTGGCAGACCCCTTCTATCAGCCAACACTTAAGAACTTTGTAATCTCCCCGCTTAGGGTAGTACCCAAGAAAGAGCCTGGGGCCTTTAGGTTGATTCAGCACCTGTCTTACCCAGAAGGCATCTCAGTGAACCACTGGTTAGAGGAGGGGACCTGCGCGGTTTGTTACTGCTCCCTAAACATGGCAGTGGATATGGTCAGGAGGGCGGACAAGGGAGCATGGTTGGCAAAGGCAGACATTGATTGCATTCCGCCTGCTGCCGGTTCACCTTCTTTGATAAATGCATGCTCATGGGGTGCGCTGTGTCTTGTGCCGACGTTGAGGCTTTCAGCTATATCCTGCAGTGGGTGCTCTCGAGGGTGTTTAACGTGGAGGGTGTAACCCACTACCTGGATGACTTTTTGTTCATCAGGGGCGCAGGGACGCAGGAGTGCAGCAGAGGGTTGCAGTGTTTTCAAGACATGGCCAGGCACCTAGGGGTTCCGCTAGCACCTGGTAAGACTGAGGGTCTGGCACAAGTTCTGACTTTTTTAGGCATTGAACTGGACACGATTAACGGCGAGTCCAGACTCCCTGGGGAGAATGTACAGATACTGCGTCAGGACATTCAGGCTTTGCTAGGGAAGGACAAAGCCCCCCTGGGTGCTTCCAATGCCTCTTGGGAAAGCTAAAGTTTGCAGCCAAGGTGATCCCAGCTGGGAGGGTGTTTGCCAGAAGGTGAGCTAGGGCAACAGCAACAGTCAAGAAGAAGCACCACCTGGTCCGGCTGGCGAAAGGCTTGAAGAAAGACCTCGCTATGTGGTGCGAGTTCCTTACACAGTTTAATGGAATGTGATTTGGAGGCAACCTTGAGCAGACAGTCCTGAGCTTTGCCAATTCACTGACACATTAGGTAGGGAGGGCTTTGGGGCAATTTTAGATGCCAAATGGTGTGCCCAGGAGTGGCCCAATGCCTGGCGCAGGTGCAACATCACGGCAAACATCACTGTCCTGGAATTGTTCCCAATTGTCAATGTACTACACCTGTGGCCTGAGACGCTATCAGACAGAAAGGTCCTATTCTTGTCTGATAACATGGCGGTAGTGCAGGCCATCAATGGGCAGACAGCCAAGTGTCCATTGGTGCTCTGCTTGTTCAGGGAGTTAGTCAGGGCATGCCTGCACTGCAATGTAGAATTCAGGGTGAGGCATATTGAGGGGGTCAAGAATGTGGCAGCTGATGCTCTTTCTCGTTTTCAGTGGCTCTGTTTCCGGGAGGTCTGGCCGCGAGCGAGAGCAGAGATGACCCCCTTCCCGGCACACCTCTGGAGAATCTTGCAGTGGAGCAACGAGAATGCTTGCTGGCCCCAGGTACTGGGAAACGATATAGGGCACACTTGGCCACCTTCAAGAAAGTGTCACAAACCCTGGGACTTTCCTCGCTGCTAGTTGAGGGCAGAGTGCAGGCATTCGCAGTATGGGCTAAGGAACAGGGGAGGAGCCATTCCTGGGTATGCGGCCACTTGGTGGCGGTGAGCCACGACGCCAAGCTGATAAGGGGCACGACCCAACTAAGTCCTCCATCATCAGGGCGGCCCTCAAGGGTTGGGTCAGAGAGGAGCCCAGGGTCCCAGATAACAGGGCCCCCATCAATTTTGACACTCTCAAGGGCATGCTGGACATGATAGAAGGGGTCACCTATTCGCATTTTGAGGCAACACTTTTTGCGGCGGCCTTCTGCCTGGCGTTCTTTGGTGCTTTTTGCATCAGTGAATTGGTGGCGAGGTCCAAGATGGAGAGGTCGGGTGACGCCTTAAGCATCCAGGATGTCGCCCTTGTTGACACCCTGTACATCCACCTCAGGAGATCCAAAATGGTTCAGGCAGGGCGGGGGGTCGATGTGGTGCTAAGGCCGCTGGGGGACCATAGATACTGTCCTGTCACCAGGGTCAAGGCGTACTTGGTGCTTCGCCCCAAGTACGATAACCTTGCCCTCATCACGCATTCCATCTGGTACTTAGGTACTTAGGTACTTGGTGCTAAAGCCGCTGGGGGACCATAGATACTGTCCTGTCACCAGGGTCAAGGCGTACTTGGTGCTTCGCCCCAAGTACGATAACCTTGCCCTCATCACGCATTCCATCTGGTACTTAGTCAAAGGGGCCTGGTCAGCATGATCAATAGATATCTATTGATCATGCTGACCAGGCCCCTTTGACTAAGTACCAGATGGAATGCGTGATGAGGGCAAGGTTATCGTGGGCAGGTCTTGCCCAGCCAGACAAAAAATATTCCTGCCACTCTTTCAGGATACGGGCGGCCACGGCCACGTTTAAGGCAGGCATGATGCCAGAGGGTGTGAAAAAGGTTGGGCGTTTGGAGTCTGAATGCTACAAGCGTTTCATCCGCCCTTGAAGTAATTTGTTGTATTTTAGTGTGCAGTGACTTGCAGTGTACTACATGGCATATAATGCGTGATAGAAATGAACATTAAAAGAACAGAGTGTGAAAATCATATCTTACTTTACCAGGGTTCCAGGTATGGGTGATCTGGCATTCATCCATCTCCAGGATGTCTCAGTGGGCGGTGCACCAGAACTGGATGCGGAATTCTCACAGACATTGTTTGGGTAGATGGGTTTCCCCAGTATGAGATGGAGCAGCCTCAGGAACAGATTGGAACAGAGACTTGCAGTACTGCCCCCTCCAAGATTTTAGTGATACACTTGGGGGGCAACAACCTCATTGCCATGGGGATGAGGTTACTCTTGCAGGCCATGAAAAGTGACTTGGGTGAAATCAGCAAGTGCATGGGGCAATGTGAGGTCTGTTGGTCAGAGATGATTCCACATAGAGTGTGGCAAGGGGCTAAATGTGGGGAGGCTGTTGAGCATTCCCGGAAGCAAGTGAACGGGGCAATGCGCAAGTTCAGTGACCAGAGGAGTCTGGGATTCGTCAGATATGAGATGATTCAAGAAAAGGTGAAAGGATACTTTGAGGCGGATGGGGTTCATTTATCGCCAGTAGGCATGGACCTTTTCCTTTTAGACTTGTGCGAGGCGCTAGAGGTGAGAGGTTGCAGGTAAGACCATAGCTGTTGGTGGGGGGCTCGGGCAGTGATGGTGGCCACCTCCAGAGCTGTAGCGGAGTTACAGGGCGATCTGGGAGCAGAGAAGTACAGAAGGGTACCTCTGAGCGGCACCATAGGGGGTGCCAGAGCCAAATCCTAGGAGCCACATGGGAGGTTCCTGGAAAACCGTGTCGGCGCCCCGTTAGTCCTTTGGGTAGTTGTGGGCCTGAACAACCGGGGGTTTGCTATGCTATGCTATGCTATGCTCCACCCTGTAAGGGGCGTGAGAAACAAGGGACCATGTGTCCCGTGATCCAGGAAGAGGATCACCAGAAGGGGCAGCACAGATGTGGCTCGCCCCAGTGCTACTTGGCTCATCAGGCGGACAGGCGGCCCAGTTGGTTGCCTGCCCTTGGATCACCCGTGAGATAACCCACCATATTACATAACGGTGTATGTAATAAACCTGCAGCAACTTTACCCAATTAATCAATCCATCAATCAAGAAATTTGTAAAGTGCGCTACTCCCCCGGAGTGTCTCAAGGCACTAGTGGAAGGGGGGTCCGCTACTGCTCGAACAGCCAGGTCTTAAGTTGCTTCCTGAAGGAGAGGTGGTCTTGGCTCAGGCGGAGGTGGATGGGGAGGGAGTTCCAAGTCTTGGCTGCCAGGTGGGAGAAGGATCTTCCTCCCATGGTGGCTCTTCGAATGCGTGGAACGGTGGCAAGGGCGTGGTTGGATGATCGTAGCTGGCGGGTGGGAGTGTAGAAGGTCAGGCGGTTGTTGAGGTACTTGGGGCCCAGGTCGTGGAGGGCCCTGTGTGCGTGGGTGAGGAGTCGGAACGTGATTCTCTTGCTGACGGGGAGCCAGTGCAGGTCTCTCAGGTGTCCGGAGATGTGGCTGTGTCGGGGGATGTCCAGGATGAGTCGTGCGGAGGTGTTCTGGATGCGTTGGAGTCTTTTCTGTAGTTTGGCTGTGGTTCCGGTGTATAGGGTGTTACCGTAGTCCAGTCGGCTGGTGACGAGTGCCTGGGTGACCGTCTTCCTGGTTTTGGTGGGGATCCAGCGGAAGATCTTACGGAGCATGCGTAGGATGTTGAAACATGATGAAGAGATGGTGTTGACTTGTCTGGTCATCGAGAGGGAGGAGTCCAGGATGAAGCCCAGGTTGCGTGCGTGGTCCGTTGGCTTGGGTGCGCTGCCCAGGGCAGGGGGCCACCAGGAGTCGTCCCAGGCAGAGGGTGATGATCCAAGGATGAGGACTTCCGTCTTGTCTGAGTTCAGTTTGAGGCGGCTGTTCATCATCCACTCGTCTACGTATTTCATCCCTTCGTGTAGGTTGGCTCTGGCGGTGGCTGGGTCGTTGTTGATGGAGAGGATCAGCTGGGTGTCGTCGGCGTAGGAGATGATGTTGAGGTTGTGTTGGCGTGCGATGGCTGCGAGGGGGCTCATGTAGACGTTGAAGAGGGTGGGGCTGAGTGATGATCCTTGTGGTACGCCGCAGATGACTTCGGTGGCCTCGGATCTGAACGGGGGGAGGCGGACTCTCTGGGTTCTTCCGGCGAGGAACGAGATGATCCACTCTAGGGCCTTTTCTTGGATATCGATGTTGCTGAGGTGCTGCACTAGGGTGTGGTGGCAGACAGTATCGAACGCTGCGGAGAGGTCCAGGAGAACGAGGGCCGCTGTTTCCCCGTTGTCGAGCAGGGCTCGGATGTCGCCAGTGGCTGCGATGAGGGCGGTCTCGGTGCTGTGGTTGGCTGTGGTTGGCTCGGAATCCGGACTGCGAGTGGTCGAGGGATCCGTTCGTCTTGAGAAAGGCGGCAAGCTGTCTGTTGACCGTCTTCTCGATGACTTTGGCAGGAAACAGGAGGAGCGAGATGGGGCGGTAGTTCTTGAGGTCGGTGGGGTCTGCTGATGGTTTCTTCAGGAGGGCGCTGAGTTCGGCATGCTTCCAGCTCTCCGGGAAGGTGGCGGTGGTGAAGGAGCAGTTGATGATGTCCTGGAGTTGGGGTGCGATGGCGGCGTTGTTGAAGATATGGTGGGGGCATGGGTCGGTTGGTGATCCGGAGTGGATGGTGTTCATCGTGTGGATGGTGTCTTCGGTGCTGACCGGGGTCCAGGCGCGGAGGGTGGTGGTGGGGGGTGTCGGTTTGGTGGTTGGGTGCGTGGTCTGTGCGCCGAAGCGGTTGTGTATGTCGGCGATCTTGCGGTAAAAGAACAAGGCGAGTGAGTCGCAGAGGTCTTGTGAGGAAGTGATGTCGTTGTTTCCGGCGCTGGGGTTGGAGAGCTCTTTGACGATGCTGAAGAGTTCCTTGCTGTTGTGTGCGTTGTTGTCTAGTCGTTCCTTGAATGCTGTCCTCTTGGTGGTGTGGATCAGCTGGTGGTGTTTGCGGAAGGCGTGCTTGAGGGCGGTCATGTTGTCTGTAGTCGGGTTTTTTCGCCAGGCTTTCTCGAGGGTACAGCAGTTCTTCTTGGAGTTCTTCAGATCGTTGTTGAACCAGGGGGCGTTCTTGCTGTAGGGCCTGTTGGGGTGGTTTTTCAGAGGTGCGAGGTCATCAGCGCAGTTGGTGATCCACTGTGTGAGGTTGTTGGCTGCTTGGTTGGGGTCCGTTGAGCTGGCGGGAGGGTTCTGGCTCAGTGATGTGGAAAGCTGGTCGGTGGTGATCTTGTTCCAGCTCCTGCGGGGAACCTGTTGCTGGTGGTGGTGAGTCGTGGTTCTTCTGAAGTTGAAGTGGACGCAGCTGTGGTCTGTCCAGTGCAGTCCGGTGGCGTGGCTGAAGGAGATGTACTTGCTGGAGGAGAAGACTGGGTCAAGCGTGTGTCCGGCGTAGTGGGTAGGGGTGTTCACCAGTTGCTTGAGTCCGAGGTTGGCGAGGATGTCCAGCAGGGTGGTGGTGTTGTTGTCGCTATTGTTCTCTAGGTGGAAGTTGAGGTCCCCTAGGAGGATGTAGTCATCGGAGGGGAGGGCGTGTGGGCTGATGAAGTCTGTGATGTCTTCGCTGAATTGTGTGCGGTGTCCTGGGGGTCTGTAGATGAGGGTGCCTCTGAGTGTGGTCTTGGGGTCGGTGTGTATCTGGAAATGAAGATGTTCGGCGGCTGTGAGTGTGTCGTCTGAGTTGGTCGTGATGCGGATGGTGTTCTTGTGGACGATGGCGATGCACCTCCTGTCCGATTGATGCGGTCACTCCGGGTGATCTTGTATCCGTCCGGGATGGCGATGGCGATGTCGGGGGCTGAGGAGGTGAGAAATGTGTTGTGTGTTTATTTATTAGCAAGCATGTACGTTGGAGGGGTTGGGAAGGCTGCCAATGGTGATACTATAGGGTGGCATTGGTAGATAGGGGGAGTGGGGTCATGTTCCCTGTCGACATTTATGTAAACACAGGGCAAAAGCCTACTTACACACACGCACTTCTAAGTCTGGAAACCAGGGAGGACATGAGACTTAGATCAACAGTGCTACTTTATTAAGTTTTGTGAAAACATTTGTGTGGAATGGGCTACTGTGGTGTCCGGTGGTATGCACTGGGAATAGGCGAGTGGCATTGTTATCCCGTTGGAAAGGTAATGTGCTTTAAACGTACTCCAAATGAAATTTGATGCAACGTTCCGCATTTGATCTGCCACTGAGTTAAGTGCAGTTTATTTCCTGGGTGATACTGGGGAGTGACATGTCAAGATTTCATGAAAATGCATTCTGGAACTTCCGATCTGAATCAATTTCACTGTCAGAGTCACAGTAAAGGAGGATCTTTGTAAAAAAAAAAGTCTGATAATAGCATGTTAAGTGCTTAATAAAAAGCAGCTTTTACTTGGCAGAAGTTCTGCGTTAAGTGTGCACACAAAAATGCACAAGGGAAATGCTGCCTTTGAGTTGGGAGGGCAGAAGCAGTGACAATAGAAAGCTACTGCATGCATGAACCTGTACAAGGAGGAATTTTCTTTTAATAAGTTGCAACAAGGGACTCCCCCATGAAATGAGGCTACTTCCAGCCATGCTCATTTGCCGTCTGAGTAAGGGAAATGCTGTGTTTGAGCTGGGAGGGTGAGCAGAGGGCAGAAGCAGCAATGACAGAGACCAACCTTTAAAAAACAGTTCTTCAAAACCACAGATAACTAATGTGAGCATAAGGAAACTGTGCTTGGCCAGTGCTCCTCAGCCTTGACCCGAAGTGAGCTATTGGCTGCGTGAAAAACTTAGGCAGCAGCAAAGATGAGGGACACTAGAGCAAACCAATGGTAAGTAGCAGGCAGGTCATGCAGACAGTGCATGAGTGCTGAAGCTACACCTAAGAAGGACACATTTTAATGAAGAAAGAAAGTAGCCAGAACACGCATAGCGTGAATGACCACAGCAGTCTGTCCTTCTCACAAGCCATCTACTGCACGTTGAACACAGTCGCGCCCAATGGTCAAGCAGTCGTTTCCATGCATTCTGCAGTTTTGGTTGCGCAGTCTGTCTACGTGCTTAATATCTGCACAAGCTAGTGAACACATTCTGTTTTCCTTTAGTCTACACCTGCAAGGAACCATCCAGTTAGCATTATTAATATTGTTAATCGTGTAACATACATACTACACTCATGGGCCAGCAGTGGGATCCTGACATGGGAAATAAGACTCCCAGGGAACCCTACAAGAAACATCCTTGGACCATTCCCCACTGAAGATTTTGTCTTCCACTTCAGAGACTACTCTTCAGATAAATATTTTGAATGGGGCCCTGGGTGTATCCAACCTTCACTGCATTGGTCAATCATAAACAGTAACGTTTATTTTGAACTTTACTTTTTCCGGCACTTTTTGCCTTTAAAACCAAATGAGTTATAACTATAGTTCACATTAACCTATTTTAGCGATCTTGATGCTGTTTAGTGCTCATTAAATTATTTTCTATTTTCAAAAAATATGTTGGGAATTTTATTGTGTTGTGTTCTTTACATTAAGTTGTTGCTACTGCTTGAACTTAGCACACACTTTGTGGGAAACTGCCTGGTGTTGGTCCCAGAGCATCCAAGAGTTGAGCAGCGATTCTCTCAGAGCATTAACTAACCAGATTGTGTTCACAAAGTTTGTAGGGTTACCTCACTTCTCAAAAAATAATCCCATCACTGACACTCATACCCAAATCCTAAGCCCAACTTTCATAAATACACTTTAACTGCTTTTATCCTCCACCAATCCAACTTCTGCCGCTTCACTACATTCTCTATCCTCACTGTTGCCTGATTTACCTAATGATGTTCTGTTGCTTGCTAAGTTGTGCAGTTATAGTTATTCTATTTGTCTTCAGTTCCTGGATAATGATATTGATTTTGAAATGAATTCCATGTTCTTTGTAAGGGAGATTCGCTCGAATTTCTCGTTAGATGTAAAACAAGCTGACATCTCTCGGTCTTTCTGAACTATAACTAAATTAAATAAATAAATGTATTAATTAATCTAGTCACATATAATGTATTGACTCTATGGTACGTCATACTGCCTATCTCTGGATTTTTACTCTTCTGTTGTTCAGAATTATCTTTTTTTCTTAATGTTGTTCAATGTTCAGTTGTACTTCTATATGTATGTGTTATCTAAGATAAATACTTTAAATTAGACGCATTTAATTTATTATAATGATCAGTAACAGTGACCAACTTTAAAGAATACAAACTAAACCTTGCTATGAGGCTGTAAAGTGAACTCAGAATCCAAACTTCAAAGTGGTAACTGCATTCACACAGGGGTATTTTCACCCAGTCATTATCACCAGTCAATGAATTATGTTTCTGCTGAGGAGTCTGTAGGTAGCTAGTCCTGGAAAAAGATTGATGAGAAATTGAAAAAGGCAAAATCTATTCCTCAAGGATTAAGTGGTCTCGGAGGATCTACTCGCTGCTCGTCATCTATCACAGCAGGAAGTGTGGATAGCATTTGGAATATAAAATATCATTTTGGATTTTTTTCCTGCTTCTACTACAAAAGGAATACAGAATTTTCTTCCTAAACACCAGGGTCGAACACACGTTTCAGCCTTATAAATAGCATATGAGTTTGCTCATTTCAAAGGATGCAAATGCAGTGGGGGGTGGGAAATTGTTTCTAAACACAGAGAAAAAACATATCGTACATTCAAAACACATTTCAGCTAGTTAGGCTAATAGATGTCTTTACTATTGTTAAAAGAGAAGAAATGCGTTCTTTATTTACTATTTGTTACTATCGTGCCATAGAAACCAAAGCCAGGGTGACAAACATTTTACACATCAATTAGAAATAACCAAAATAACGCCACAGCTTCAGCTAATGCAGGATACAGACGTGCTTAATAAACGACGTCACCATAACAAATATTGTAAGAAATTAGGCGAACATACAGATCACATGAAGGGACGTGTCTAATAATTGGGAGCAAAGCTTGACTGTATCGGGGTATAAAGTGCAGGAGGGCATGTGACAGGGGCATGAGATGCGTACGTCATGGGTATTAGGAGAGGCAAGCTAGATCAGAGGTGTTGTTTTGAGGTCCGACTTACTTTTATAAGGAGGCAGCGAGTCTGAAGTGTGTTCTAAATACAAGGGACATCACCTGAAAAGAAGATAACTGTTTCTGCAGCGTGGAGCTTTGAGTTTGAGGAGCCTTAATTGAACTGTAGCTAGCAGGAGGACCGCGAGTACGGAAGGGGTGTGAGACGGAACTAGCTTAATTTTAGTATTTCTCGGCCACAAGGCATTTACTAAGGCAATAATACATCCAGTTTTGCACTGTGTGTCTTCATATCAATAAACTGAGAGGGGGTGCCATGTAGAAAAGAGGCAGAAATCGCGGGATGAGTTTATCAACAAATAGTTTCAGGTTTTCTTTCTTCCTGGGATGGCTCAGCTTGAAACACACATAAATATGCAGCTTTGGAATCTGACTGTATTTTTGGCATCACACCTCTGACATAAACTTCAGCCCCTTTAGCTTGGTTTAATAGGTACCTATATATTATTTTCATTACGGGCTTGCGAACAACCATTTAAAAGTAGCTAGTGCTATACTTACTTGTGTGGCCCAGCAATCTTCTATTTGTTAGCAGGTACAGGCACTTATGCCTAGTTACCTCTGCTGCTGCTCCGTTTAGTATTTGCATTTGCTACATATTTCATAATATCCGACACTGCTGTCGTCCAGTGTTTCTGTGGTTTGAAAAACTGTCAGCCGAAACCCACCTGCCATCTCATACTGATACAAAAACTGACAGATCGTAAGTTGCAGGGTCAAAACGTACCTAGCTAACTTACCATTGTAGTGAGCCACATGGCCTCTACCACAATTTGTGGCACACAACTCCCTGGGCCGGGCACGGAACAGGGAGTATAAATAAAGGTGACGTCAGGGGCACGTGACCTGGCGGCACAGACAAGCGGAGAAGTGGTCATGTCCTCTATGTCCTGCACCGCATGTGTTAGGCCCCCTATGGTCCCCTACCCAGTCATCACCTCACAACCCACCTTATCACCTGCAGTAAGCCCCAAAGGTCACATTGGCGACAAGGGTGGCGATTGCCCAACGCTCTCGCACCTCGCACCTCGCAACAAGGAATGGCATTGAGGGAGCGCAGGGTGAGTGTCGCTGCCGGTGAAAGTGAGCGCTGAGCCGTGCGGTGCTGACCCCAACCTGCTGTGATGGCAGCAAGGCAGCATGAAGGTAGCAGAAGATCTGGGGAGTGAGCAGCCGGTGAGAGGCAAGTTTCCATGTGTTGCGGGTGGCTACGAGGGATGCGGGCCGTCCGCGAAACACGCGCATGCGAGGAAGACATCCAGCTGTCTGGAGAGCCGTGTGTGGCCAAGACGCGCGCGAAGGGGTTGCACAGGCCTTGCTGCAGCGATGAGGGAAGGCACAAGGGTCCCTGGACAGAAGCCAGTGACACCGTTGGGCAGCAGGAGAGGTGCATCCTCGGTGCCCAAAGACTACAGTTGAGCAGCCAGCTGGAGGGAGTGTACTGCCTATCCTGAGCACCAAGAGTGTTGGTGTGGTGCAAACAGAGGAAGAGGGAGTGTTACAGAGAGGCAGTGGGGCAGAAGCACGAGGGTGCAGGTGTGGACGGCTGGAAGGGAGCAGAGTTGTTCCACTATGACCACGCCACAGGCCCAGGCGGCTGGGCAGGAGGACGGTGCAGCTGGGAGACCTCCCAGTTCACGCATGGCGATGAAAGCACTCCTGTCTTTCAGAAATTTGGCAGACCCAGCCACGGCAGCACCTAGGTGGGGGAAATGGATCGGCCAGTTGAAGAATTACTTTTTGGCCAACAGGGAGACGGACAATGCGGTCAAGCGCTCAACCATGCTGCTGATCGGCGGTGATGAACTCTACAACCTGTTCCAAGATCTGCCCGACACAGGGGATGGCAACGACTATGACAAGGCCGTGAGGGCGCTGGATAGGCACTTTGACCCACAGGTCAACCCGGATTTCGAACATTTGAAGCTACGCCAGGTGAAGCAGGGGGAATGATGAGTCCATAGACATGTTTTTCGCGCGTTTGAGAAAGTTGGTGAGTTCCTGCTTGGGAATTGACCGTCCATTTGAAACCAGAGCACAACTGATTGTGGGATGCAAGTCATGGGAACTATGCAAGTTAATACTGCGCCAATCAGGAATATCTCTGGATGACATCCTCATCCTAGGAAGGTGCCATGAATTGGCTGATGTGACGGCTAGAGACATGGAATTGGCATTGGCGCTATGGTCTGCTACCCCAAAACCCATTTACCAGATGCCGATAAAGGAGGAACAAGTGGAGGCTATCAGGAAGGCATACAATCAAGCAGGAGCCAGCTCTGGAGGTGCTAGTGATCGTCAAGGGAAGCCAGGGTGTAGGAACTGTGGTATGGCGAGCCACTCCCAGAGAGGATGTTCAGCACAGGGCCGGCAGTACCTGAAATGTAACCACTATGGGCATTTCGCGAAGGTGTGCATGGGATCAGCCCACGCCGGTTCGGGACGCAACAGGCGCTCAAAGAATCAGCAGAGTCCAAAGACGGTGCAAGAGGTGGAGGATATGGACTGTCAGTGCCAGAAAATGCACCTCACATACGACGAAGAAGATTATGAAGTCTTCGTAGTGTCAAATATACGGGGCATCAACATAAATAGGAGGCCTCCGCCCGTGTGCCAGATATGGATCGGATATAACAACGTGAAGGCCTTGATTGACACTGGCGCATCGGTTAATATCCTCGATGCAGATCAATATGAAGCATTGGTACCCAAACCGACTATGCTAAGGACAAAGGCCAAGATATTCACCTATGGAGGCAATGTGCCTATACCTCTTCAAGGCATGATAGAGGTGGATGTCAGGCACAGAGACCGGCCGATACACACAAGGTTCCATGTCACCTGTGATCAGGCTGGATCCATATTAGTTACTCGGCGGAATACCTGGCACTGGCAATGTTTGCAAGACACATCCATCAGTCGCAGGCTGCAGGCATCCTGGCTGAGTTACCGGAGCTGTTTCGGGGTTTAGGATGCATGAAGGGTGTCGAAGTACAGCTCCATATTGATGACACTGTCAAGCCCATGGCCCTGAGGCACAGGAGGATGCTGTTTCATCTACGTCCCCTCGTTGAGGCTGAGCTGGAGCTGCTAGAGAAGGATGGAGTAATTGAGAAGGTATCGGGGCCAACACCGTGGGTGTCAACATTGGTGATCGCACCAAAACCCAAACAGCCTGGGGCGATCCGCCTCTGTGTGGACATGAGGCTGCCGAATAAAGCGATCCAAAGAGACACATTACACCCACCATCAACGAAATCACAGCCGACATCAACACAGCCCAGTGGTTCTCGAAGGTGGGTCTGAATTCAGGATACCATCAGCTGGTGGTGGCAGAGAAAAGTAGATGCATAACCCCCTTTTCAACGCTTGTGGGACTCCGACGATTCAAACGTCTCAGTTTTGGAGTTTCCTCGGCGGCGGAGGTGTTCCAAGATGCGGTGAGAGAGGCCCTCTCAGGATTGGTGGGTGTGCTAAATGTCAGTGATGACATTCTAATCATCTCTAACTCTCTGGAAGATCGCCACGCTCGACTCAGGGCTACCTTGAGGAGACTAGTAGAGCAAGGACTGACTTTGCATAAGGCCAAGTGCAAATTCTATGTCAATGAAGTGGAGTTTTTTGGATATAAGTTCTCGGTGAAAGGTTTGCAAGTTGATCCTGCTAAAGTAGAAGCCATTAGAGCGGTGGCAATACCTCAGACCCAGTCGGAGGTCTGGAGTTTTCTGGGAATGGCCAATTACTGTGGCAGAATTATACCTCACCTCGCCTTGCTCTCAGCACCACTTTGAAACTTGACAAAGAAGGATGTATGTTGGCAGTGGTCCAGCGAAGAGGGTAAAGTGTTCAATGACATCAAGAAAGCATTGCTGCATGGAGCCACAGTGGCATACTTCAAGCCTGGACAAGCCACAGAGCTTGTGGTAGATGCCAGCCCTGTGGGTCTAGGGGCCGTGCTGCTCGGGTGTTAACCGCTGTGGAGACCAGGTATACCCAAATTGAACGCGAGACATTAGCTATTCATTGGGCCTGTCAGCACTTCGACATTTACTTGTGTGGCCATACCTTCACCATGGTCACGGACCACAAGCCTTTGGCGCCGTTGGTCGGTGGGCACTGCTCGAGGTGGGCCACCCCAGATTGAACGGTGGGCAGTGCAAATCCAACACTACAAATTTGACGTTGTATATCGCCCAGGGGTCAACAACCCGGCCGACTATCTATCAAGACACCCGTTGGCAATTAGCCCTGGGACCTGGGGTGAAGTCGATGAAGGCACGGAGTCATTCATGAAGCAAATGGTGGAAGAGGCTGGCCTGCGAGCCCTGTCGGTGGAAGAGATCCAAGGAGAGACCAAAGAGGATGGGTGTCTGCAAGCCGTGACACAAGCATTACACAACCGTCAGTGGAAGCTATTCGTTCAGGGGTCCGGCGGATTCACCGAAGCTGAGAAAGAGTACCGACAAGGGCTGTGGAGGTGTCGCGAGGAACTAAGCGAAGGATGTGAGGGTGTCCTGCTCCAGGGTGCCAAGATGGTAATTCCGGCCAAACTGTGGAAGAGGAGTGGATCTGGCCCACCAAGGCCATCAAGGAGTCGAGAAAACCAAGGCGTGACTAAGGGCAAAAGCTTGGTTTTCAGGGATGGATCGCAAGGTAGAAGAAAAGGTCCGAGGATGCCATGCGTATCTATCACCGGGGCTGAAGCACCCCCGCGCAGATCATTACTGAAGCACCCAGCATTACACATCAGTCTTGATTTTGGCAGTTTTCCGGAAGGAAGACACACAGTGGTAATGGTAGACAGTCATTTCAAATTTCCAGTGGTGGAGGCGATGGCGTTGACCGCATTTGAGAGCATCAAGCCCGTACTAGAGAAGACGTTCGCACTCCTGGGAATGCCCACAGTAATACACACAGATAATGGCCCTCCATTCCAAGGACAGTAATTCTGAGAATACATGGTCTTGAGTAACATCCGCCACCGCTGAATAACTCCCTAATGGCCTCAAGCCAAAGGGGATGTGGGGAGGTTCATGAGGACTCTCAACAAAGCACTGAGAATTGGAGTGGATCAGGCCGAAAGCCTTGAAGGGTGTTTACACCGGTTTCTGCAAGCCTATCGCCAAACTCCACACTGTACAACCCGGTGACCTACTTATGCAGCGGGCTGTGAGGGATGTAATTCCCACCAGTGAGGAATGGTTGCTTGACGAAATAGACCCCGTGCGGACTCAAGACAAAAGACAACTTTCTAATGACAAGGCAAGTCAGAAGCGGAGAGCCAGACCCACGTGGATCTGTCGGGGAGATTATGTTGTTGTTAAGGATCGCCACCCGGGTTCTAAATTTCGGACACCGTTTGAACGAGAGCTGTGGGAAGTGACTCACGTGAAAGGTACAATGATCACCAGCAAAAAGAGTCTCGTACCAGTTGGTGCGGAAAGCAGTTTGGTTCAAGAAGGTTCCTGCTCCGGCAGCTATGCCGGAGGTAGAAGAGATGAGTGAAACTGCAAGGAGCCAGAGCCAACAGAATCCAGCAATCCCCATTCAGCCTGAGCCAGCATCGGGCGTGGAACAGAGTGAGGAACCAGAAACTCTGACAAGTGACGGAACAGAGATAGGACCAGAGGAGAGCATTAAACCAAGAGGAGGGCAGCAGTACCAGCTAAGAAGCAACCCACAACCCAGCACTAGACTGAAGGACTTTGTGTGTTGAAGGACTCACGAGCTGGGAACAGCAGCTGTCTGGCTACAAACTTTTCTCTTTGGGGCCATGCCCGTTTGATACGTTAGTTCATTGTTTTAGTTTGTTGTTTTGTTCACACATTGGTTAGATGGCATGTAGTGAGCCACACGGCCTCTACCACAATTTGTAGCACACAACTCCCTGGGCCAGGCGTGGACCAGGGAATTAATTAAAGGTGATGTCAGGGGCACGTGACCTGGCGGCACAGACGAATGGAGAAGTGGTTGTGTCCTCTATGTCCTGCGCCACATGTTTTAGGCCCCCATGACCCCCTACCCAGTCACCACCTCACAACCCACCCTATCTCCTGCAGTAACCCCTGAATATCACAACCATGACATTTGGCCCTAATCACCAAAACATATCACACAAAATGCGGCATTAATGTTCTTCTTCGCAAGCTTATTCCCACCTCGAACAACTGGAAACTAGCTGCATACCAAGCATTCCAAGGAAGGGTAGACACTCCTGCCCCACCTTTTCCACAAACAGGAGTGCATTTACATTATGCAAGTGCTCACTGAATCCTCTTTCATTGACTGAAATCACTAGTAGGACACTATGGGCCATATTATCAAGTACAACAATAACATTATCGCTGCTTTAGCGGCAGGAAACTGTCGCTAAAGCGGCGATAAAGGGCTTGATAATCTGCCCTAGAGAATTCCATTAGAAGCCCAGGTTCTGGTGTGAAGGACCACAAACCTGGGCTTCTATTGGAATTCTCTAGGGCATATTATCAAGCCCCTTATTTAGCGTCAGTTTCCTGCCGCTAAAGCGGCGATAATGTCATCGCCATTCGTGATAATATGGCCCCTAATCTTTAATCCTTCCTCTCCTCAATAGGAAGAATGTTAACTGATTTGTATTTGTTGTATTAGTTACATAGCACTTTGAAGAATTATCACATTGTGTTAGAAATAAGTAATCTTTATCTATACCTAACAAGACCAAAACAACACAAATCCACAATACAGTAATCTCAAGCCCTTGGAGATCTTCCTCAAGAAGGGGACACAGCACATGCAAAGTTCTTGTTCTTTCCTTGGCAGAAACAGCTACTGCAGGCCAACCCCAGACAGCAAACAGCAAAGGGTCAGTACTTATCCTTCAGTTTCTCCAGCTCTTCTTCTTTGCAAAGGTTCCTCTTTTTATAGTCACAATTCCTTTGTTCTCTTGTGTCTGTGCTCAGCAAAAACCAGTTCTGTCCTTTCTGGCCTAGCTTCCTGGTAGGAGGTGGAGAAAGTATTGTGTAAGGCAGACCAGTCCCAGGTGAAAGGAAATTTCCTCCCCCTACTCTAAATGCAGCCCAGGTCTATTCAGCCCTGCCCTGACTCTTCCAGGAAAGGCAGGACGCACCTCAACCCCACCCAGTGGCCGTCTGCAGTGACTGCTCATCCCCAGCCCCTGTCACTCCAAAGGTAGACAGTCAATCCATAATCCAGCAGAGGCACACAGGATGGCTAAGCAAGAAAATACTAAGCCCGGGAGGGTAACTACGCTCCGCCAGCATAGTTTACGTAGTTTTGCCTACTCGACATTCAATTGCGAATGCGAAGTTTAGGCAAAACTACAACTCCATGGCGGAGTGTAGTTAGCCGGCCCCTCCACCCCACAAGAGTTGTTATAAAGTAATTAAAAAGGCACTTAACTTCTAAGGCTGCCTCCTCCTTGCCATGGCCGCTCTCCTTTCTCCTCCTTGCCGTCCTTTTTCACCGATAACCCCTACATTTTTTGTCTTGCAAGTGCGCATGTGCAGGCGCAAGAAGTACAACATAGGGGTTATCTAAGAAGAAGGACGGTCAGGATTTTTAGCACTGGTAGCTTGCTCCACGAACGGCATCAGACAATGCACCAGAAGGTGCAGCTTCTTTCTGCCACGCCAATAGCTTTTCTACTTGCGCAGCCGCTTTCCCAACGCATTCAGTTGCAACCTGTCGCGAGTGCCTGCATTGAGAAATCTCGCCGGGAGGCACCCAACAGTTCAGCTAGGGGACGCAAATTCTCGCTTGCCAAAGTAATGTTTGTGAGCCATGTGCAAGAAAGAACTGTGCCATGCTGTGTTTTTTCTTTTTCAATTTAATTCAATTCAATTCATTCTTTATTCGGATACAAAAAATATCCATAAAAGTACCAATTAAGAATACCAGCACAACATTAAATTGATGCATGCATAAATACAAAGTTAAAAACAATTAGTACGATAGACTCATGACTATAAATACATAAAAATGTATACATAGTGCAAAAAGAAGATCAATGCAAGAAATTCATCATGGGCCTGTAATTTAGATAATTAAACCAGGGGTAGTAACAGTATGAACTTGAATATAGCAGCACAAAATATTAAAATGCAAACATTTTGACACAAAACATAATACGATAAAATCCATATAATAAAATTTTGCGGCCCGTAAAAGATTAAGATATCGGGCATGCAATCAAAACTGTTTATACTGTGCTCATAGAGGCGCGGGAGCGAACAGCAAGTCTTAAAAAGTTACTGGCATGGAGGATTACATTTTCCCCGTTGAGCATAACAATATCCCTGAATGCCACCTTAAAATCAGTAATGGCCGAAGCCTTAAACAAAGGGATCAGCAGCTGCTTGCTATATATTTGATAAAAATTACAAAAGAATACAAAATTCTGTGATGGCAGCAAGGCAGCATGAAGGGAGCGGAAGATCTGGGGAGTGAGCAGCCGGTGAGAGGCAAGTTTCCATGTGTTGTGGGTGGCTACGAGGGCTGTGGGCCATCCGCGAAACACGCGCATGCGAGGAAGACATCCAGCTGTCTGGAGAGCCGCGTGTGGCCAAGACGCGCGAGAAGGGGTTGCCCAGGCCTTGCTGCAGCGATGGGGGAAGGCACAAGTGTCCCTGGAGAGAAGCCAGTGACACCGTTGGGCAGCAGGAGAGGTGCATCCTCGGTGCCCAAACACTACAGTTAAGCAGCCAGCTGGAGGGAGTGTACTGCCTATCCTGAGCACCAAGAGTGTTGGTGTGGTGCAAACAGAGGAAGAGGGAGTGTTACAGAGAGGCAGTGGGGCAGAAGCACGAGGGTGCAGGTGTGGACGGCTGGAAGGGAGCAGAGTTGTTCCACTAAGACCACGCCACAGGCCCAGGTGGCTGCGCAGGAGGACGGTGCAGCTGGGAGACCTCCCAGTTCACGCATGGCGATGAAAGCACTCCTGTCTTTCAGAAATTTGACAGACCCAGCCACAGCAGCACCTAGGTGGCGGAAATGGATCGGCCAGTTGAAGAATTACTTTGTGACCAACAGGGAGACGGACAATGCTGTCAAGCGCTCAACCATGCTGCTGATCGGCGGTGATGAACTCTACAACCTTTTCCAAGATCTGCCCGACACAGGGGATGGCAACGACTATGACGAGGCCGTGAGGGCGCTGGATAGGCACTTTGACCCACAGGTCAACCCGGATTTCGAACATTTGAAGCTACGCCAGGCGAAGCAGGGGGAATGATGGGTCCATAGACATGTTTTTCGCTCGTTTGAGAAAGTTGGCGAGTTCCTGCTTGGGAATTGACCGTCCATTGGAAACCAGAGCACAACTGATTGTGGGATGCAAGTCATGGGAACTATGCAAGTTAATACTGCGCCAATCAGGAATATCTCTGGATGACATCCTCATCCTAGGAAGGTGCCATGAATTGGCTGATGTGAGGGCTAGAGAAATGGAATTGGCATTGGCGCTATGGTCTGCTACCCCACAACCAATTTACCCAATGCCGATAAAGGAGGAATGAGTGGAGGCTATCAAGAAGGCATACAATCAAGGAAGAGCCGGCTCTGGATGTGCTAGTGATCGTCAAGGGAAGCCAGGGTGCAGGAACTGTGGTATGGCGAGCCACTCCCAGAGAGGATGCTCAGCACAGGGCCAGCAGTGCCTGAAATGTAACCACTATAGGCATTTCGCGAAGGTGTGCATGGGATCAGCCCACGCCAGATCGGGACGCAACAGGCGCTCAAAGTATCAGCAGAGTGCAAAGACGGTGCAAGAGGTGGAGGATATGGACTGTCAGTGCCAGAAAATGCACCTCACGTACGACGAAGAAGATGATGAAGTCTTCGTAGTGTCAAATATACAGGGCATCAACATAAATAGGAGGCCTCCGCCCGTGTGCCAGATATGGATCGGAGATAACAACGTGAAGGCCTTGATTGACACTGGCGCATCGGTTAATATCCTCGATGCAGATCAATATGAAGCATTGGTACCCAAACCGACTATGCTAAGGACAAAGGCCAAGATATTCACCTATGGAGGCAATGTGCCTATACCTCTTCAAGGCGTGATAGAGGTGGATGTCAGGCACAGAGACCGGTCGATACACACAAGGTTCCATGTCACCTGTGATCAGGCTGGATCCATATTAGTTACTCGGCGGAATACCTGGGACTGGTAATGTTTGCAAGACACATCCATCAGTCGCAGGCTGCAGGCATCCTGGCTGAGTTACCGGAGCTGTTTCGGGGTTTAGGATGCATGAAGGGTGTCGAAGTACAGCTCCATATTGATGACACTGTCAAGCCCGTGGCCCTGAGGCACAGGAGGATGCCGTTTCATCTACGTCCCCTCGTTGAGGCTGAGCTGGAGCTGCTAGAGAAGGATGGAGTAATTGAGAAGGTATCGGGGCCAACACCGTGGGTGTCAACGTTGGTGATCGCGCCAAAACCCAAACAGCCTGGGGCGATCCGCCTCTGTGTGGACATGAGGCTGCCGAATAAAGCGATCCGAAGAGACACATTACACCCACCATCGACGAAATCATAGCCGACATCAACACAGCCGAGTGGTTCTCGAAGGTGGGTCTGAATTCAGGATACCATCAGCTGGTGGTGGCAGAGAAAAGTAGATGCATGACCCCCTTTTCAACGCATGTGGAACTCCGACGATTCAAACGTCTCAGTTTTGGAGTTTCCTCGGCAGCGGAGGTGTTCCAAGATGCGGTGAGAGAGGCCCTCTCAGGATTGGTGGGTGTGCTAAATGTCAGTGATAACATTCTAATCTTCTCTAACTCTCTGGAAGATCGCCACACTCGATCCAGGGCTACCTTGAGGAGACTAGTAGAGCAAGGACTGACTTTGCATAAGGCCAAGTGCAAATTCTATGCCAATGAAGTGGAGTTTTTTGGATATAAGTTCTCGGTGAAAGGTTTGCAAGTTGATCCTGCTAAAGTAGAAGCCATTAGAGCGGCGGCAATACCTCAGACCCAGTCGGAGGTCTGGAGTTTTCTGGGAATGGCCAATTACTGTGGCAGAATTATACCTCACCTCGCCACGCTCTCAGCACCACTTTGAAACTTGGCAGTATCAGACCACAGGAGGTAGCCCATAAACCACAGTGAGACTGGGGCAGTACATGATATCAGACAACAATGTCTCAACGTGGAATTCAATGGAAGGACAAGTTATTCAAAGGTGAGCTGTATATTACAGTATCAGAGGAATGAATCCATACAGAGAGGACAACAGGAGACCAAGTTAGTAGGAAAGAGTTGTATTTTCAACACATGATGAACATATTGCGTCATATGTACATATCATATAGGTTTAAAAAGCACTGCGTGACACTTAGTGAAAGTGTACCTGAAAGAATACTGTGCACAAATGCTCGTGGAGTTTGTGACGGCGCAAGTGACACATAAAGTGGTATATACAGCGGTGAAACGGCGCAACAAGGAGAACAATGGTACTTTGAATATGCCAAAGTTAGGGCATTTACACAGTAAATGTATGAGATTTCAAAGGACAGTAAAGCAAATGCCCATGTTTGTAAATGCGCCAACAGTAACGCTGTTGAAGTCGACGGCGTTTCGGCCCGTAACACTCAAGGCCATCATCAGGACTGGTCACACATATTTTGAACAGTGCTAGGGTAAAGGAAAACAATTCTCAAAAGCTGGACCAAAAAGAGGGAGAAAAGGGGACAGTTGTACAAATGGTGGTGAGCACGGCGACGTGTAGTGGTCGTAGGTACGGGTCTAATGTATGGCCATAGGCCAAGGAACAGTGATCGGTCGAGTGGTGAAGGCGAGAGCGGGTATCACAACAGCGCAAGAGTAAAGTGGGGCATGCCCGAGTAGGCAGAGGTAGAGTAACTAGAGACCGGGGCCAAGGAATGGTGAGCAGTGTGGTGGAATTATGCAAGTGCCCGATAACGGAGTGAAAAGAATTTGAGATCGCGCGAGGTGATGGTAGCAGGGGTGGGAAGGAGTGCCACGGTGGGGGAAGTGGGAAGGCCGGGAGAGAACGGGAAGTGACAGTGGGCAAAACACTAGGAGAGGGACAGAGAACTTACTCGCACGGAAAGGGCGAGCCGGGTGAATCGGCAAAGCTGGACCCCGTGTGGAGTCAGACGGGTCCGGGGAAGTCCAAACTAGACGGGGGAAGAAAGCTGGTGGTGAGGAAAAGGCCAGGTAGAACGCGGGGAGGGAGACAACAGGAAAGGAGGAGGGACAAAAAACGTACTCGTTCGGAAAGGGCGAGCCGAACAAAACGGCAACGCTGGACCACGTGAGGTTAGAAGGGTCCGTGGTAGTTCACGCTAGAAGGGGACAAAGGACAAGGAGTGAGGAAAGGGCAGGGGGGAACAGTGGGAAAGAAAGGGAGTAAGGGAGACACACTTACTTCGGGAGGGAGGCGGAGAGCAATCAATGAGGAAGCTGGAAAGGAAAGGGGAGGTTAGAAACGGGCCAGATGGACGGTTCCGGGGAGAAAAAAAGGGGAGCGCGAGGAGAACTTACTTACATTTAGGCGAGGCGAGTAAATCACCGAGAGGGGGTCCGTGAAGAGGGGCGTGCCGGTATGAATCAGGCAGAGAGTGAAGACGGAAGAGCACTGGCGAGAGTTTATGTGGTCAGTGCTTCCGGGTCACGAGGAGCGTCAACCAATCCACGGGAAGGAGCAGACGGCAGGACGCGCGTGGATGGGTGCTGGGGGATGATAGGCTGGGGGGTGCTGAAAGGGGAGTGAAGCGGAAAGGTCACCAATAGAACGGAGAAGGAGTCATGGCAACCGGTGGTGAAATAGCCCGCAAATAGCGCGTGTATCGCTCGAGTGGAAAGAGGAGGAGTAAAAGGATGACATTTGAAGGGAAAACAATGGAAACAATATGGTCATATCCATAGACCCAACGCAAGCCAATTTAGGACGGATAACAGCTTATGCAAAATTCACAATAATTACAATACAATCGTTTCAATAGAGCAATGGGCAAATGAAAGGCAGTATTCCTGATAATACACCATGGGTAGACATATTTGGGGGGGGGAGGGAAGGGGAAGGGAATGGGATGAAAATGTATAAATAACAAAAAGAACAATCAGCAAATTTATAATTGAATGTGACCAGTATACTTTAGGGTAAAAAGCGAAGACAGAAAGAAAAATCAACAAATTAAATACTAAACGTATACTTTGGGGTGAACCGGGGGGGGGGGGGTTTGGGGGTTGGGGGGGGGGAAGGGTGGGGTAGGGGGGGGGTTTGGGTACAGGGGGAGGGAAAAATTAATACGTACAAAGTACAAATTAAATAAGCAAGGATAGAGAACGTATCAGCTGTAAAGAAGGCAGACCAGTAGATCACAATCATGCAAAGGATCACAATCATGCAAGGGTAGAGTTCCATTCATCAAGGGAGTTCAGGCCCTGCTCAATGGAGTTAAAGCGGGAGATCCAACGGCATTCGCACCTATTTAGGAGTCTTTGGGTATCACCGCCTCTTAGTGGGATGGACGGTTTGTCAATTACCAGCCAGGTGAACTCGGCTTCGCTGTGATTCTTTTCTTTGAAGTGGGAGACCAGGGGGGCTGTTAGGACTCCACATCTAATGCGGCTGCGATGTTGTAGGATGAGGTCCTTTACCATCTGGGTGGTTTGGCCAATGTATATTTTATCGCAGGGGCATTTTATTATGTAGATAACGTTCTGAGATCTACAGTTGGTGAAGGAATGTAGGTCAAATTTCAACCCATTGTGTTCAAACGTCTTTGTGTTGGTTGTAGAGGAGCATGCTGCGCATCTTTGGCATCTATAATGGCCGTGCACCGGCGGTAGTTTCCATGAGTTCGGGAGTGATTCTGATATGCTTAGTGCAGTGGGCCAGGTGATTGCATGCACCAGATGGTCCGCTATGTTTTTGCCCCTGAGGTAAGAGAAAAGAGGTGGTTCATTGAAAATGGCGAGTGGAGCAAGAATGTTCCAGTTGGATTTGATAATCTTGGCTAGTTTATTGCTGGAAGGTGAGAAGGTGGACACAAATGGGATGCGAGTATTTGTCCTTTTTTCTTTGGGGGTAAGCAAGGTATCACGGTGGTTATACCATGCTCGTTTTCTTGCCCTGTTGACTAATTTCCTGGGATAGCCGCGGGCCACGAGTTTGGCAGTGAGTATTGCTGCCTCCTTGAAGAAATCTCTGCGCTATTTGCAATTGCGACGGATCCGCAGAAATTGTCCAAATGGAAGACCGTCACGTAGACCACGTGGGTGGTTACTAGAGTAGAGTAGCAAGGTGTTACGCTCTGTGGGTTTTCTGTATAGTGAAGTGCCAATTTTATCATCTTCAATTCGTAAGGTGAGGTCTAGGAATGGAAGATTATCTTCTTTGGGGTCCGCTGTGAATTTGAGATGTTGTTGGCTATTGTGTAACCAATCGATGAAGTGGGGCAAAGAGGTTTTGTCGCCTGTCCAGATAAGGAGGATGTCGTCAATGTAGCGACGCCAGAAGGTGATATTATTTCTGAAAGGGTTGAGGTCAGTGAGGATCAGTGTGCTCTCGAGATGATGTACATACAGAATGGCAAAATTTCGTGCAAAGCATGCGTCCATGGAAACTCCCTTGATCTGTAAATAGTAGGTATCTTTATACAGAAAGTAGTTATTTTCCAGGGCAATTTCCAATAAAGACATCACGAAATCAGTAGGTATTCTTGAAGGAGATGGTCGAGCGTTAAGGATGTTTCTTATAACTTCAAGACCTTCTCTGTGGGGTATGTTGGTATATAGCGATTCGATGTCCATACCAACCATTAAATTGGTACCTGGTATGAAAGGAGTGTCTTCGATCAGGTTGATTAAATCCATGCTGTCGCGCACGAAAGTGTCCGTTTTGGGTACAAATTCCTTAAGGATGCTATCGATGTATTTGCCAATGGGCTCCAGGATGGACCCACAACCAGAGACTATGGGTCTACCAGGTGGGTTTTGTTGATTGTTATGTATTTTAGGTAATACATAGATTACTGGAGTCCGTGGACTGGTTTTGTTGAGGAACAAAGCTTCCTTTTCAGAGATGATATTGTCCAGTTTGGCTTGGTTGGTTAGAGTAAGAATCTTGGATCTTATGCCCGGGAGGGGGTCAGAAGGAAGGGTACGGTAGTGTTCCGTGTTGTTAAGTTGGCGGAGAATTTCCTTATCGTATGCAGTCTGATCTTGTATGACAATACCACCCCCTTTGTCTGCGGGCTTGATGATTAATTCCATGTTTTTGCTGAGGTGATGGAGTGCCCGTTTTTCTTCCAAGGATAAATTATAAGGGACAAATTCATGTTGTGATTGAATGTCCTTCATTTCAAGTAGAATCCGTCTTTCAAAAGTGAGAACTTCTGGGGGCATAAGTACTGAAGGAGGATTGAAGGTGGATGGTAAATGAAATGGGGAGCGTGTGTTCAGGTCCCGTGAGGGTCTCTCCGAGAAGAACTGTTTTAGTCTGATTCGTCTGAAGAACAACAATAAGTTCTCATGGATTTCAAAGAAGTTACTTCGGTCTGTGGGTACAAACGATAATCCTTTACTAAGGAGATTGGTTTCATATGGCGTGAGGTTATATTGGGAGAGGTTGAAGATAGGGAGTGTCATTGGAGAGTTCATAGTGTTACTTTCAGTTACCATTGGTAAAACTTTCTCCTTGTCTGACGTTCTCCGGAGTATTGGTACTGGTTGTTGCCTCTCGATCTGCCTCTGCTCCTACCTCGGTTTGACTCTAAAAAACCGGCAGGCAGTAGGGGATGAGGTCTCGGTGGTTGGTTTCCCTGGGGTCGTGAGGTACTAGGTCCTTCTCCTGGACTAGAGTCCTCGGCTGATGTATTAGAGGAATTAGAAAATGACACTCGTTGCTGATTACGATAGCGGCCCCAGTTTCTTTGTTGTTTAGGGGGTTGGTATGGTGTATCGTAAAAGTCGTCCTTTAAGTATGGATAGGTGTGGTCGTTGTTGTAGTAGCGGATGTCTCTTTGAATTTTGTTGATTTTCTTGTTTTGTTCAAAGGTATTGAAGGTATTAATGGTGTTGTTCACTTTGTCTAGAAGGTTCTTGGCATCGGTGATGGTAGAGTCCTCGAGGATAAGTTTTTCAAGTCCAGTGATTTCTGCTAGTTCCTTACGACTATGTTCCAAGGCCGTATCGATCCCAAGGACCATCCAATGTCGCGAGCAAGTGGTGGCCAGATGGCTAAACCCAGATCTAAATTTGGGGTCCTGTGTGAAGATTGCCGGGACGTTGCGAATCTGTAAACCGAGCGGGATGACATTGGATTTGAGATATTCCGTCAGCATACGTGCATGAAGATCAGTAAGGATCTGTTACTTCTTAAGCCTTTCAAGTCCGTCCAATAAGATGCGGGATTCAGTCGCACCAGGTGGTGTAGGAGTGATGGAGGATGAAAGAAGAGAAGGTCCAGAAATAATTTTTGGGATATATTCGTCGGAGTAGTTAGGGGTCTCCCTGGAAACCATGCTGTGGGAGAAATAACCACAGCACAGGGCAGGCTAGAATAAATCAAGCAATGATATCGAAACAAGTCCCAAGGGGGACAACCTCTCGCAACAAGCAGTTGCTCAAAGTAGGCAGTATCAGACCACAGGAGGTAGCCCATAAACCACAGTGAGACTGGGGCAGTACATGATATCAGACAACAATGTCTCAACGTGGAATTCAATGGAAGGACAAGTTATTCAAAGGTGAGCTGTATATTACAGTATCAGAGGAATGAATCCATACAGAGAGGACAACAGGAGACCAAGTTAGTAGGAAAGAGTTGTATTTTCAACACATGATGAACATATTGCGTCATATGTACATATCATATAGGTTTAAAAAGCACTGCGTGACACTTAGTGAAAGTGTAACCGAAAGAATACTGTGCACAAGTGCTCGTGGAGTTTGTGACGGCGCAAGTGACACATAAAGTGGTATATACAGCGGTGAAACGGCGCAACAAGGAGAACAATGGTACTTTGAATATGCCAAAGTTAGGGCATTTACACAGTAAATGTATGAGATTTCAAAGGACAGTAAAGCAAATGCCCATGTTTGTAAATGCGCCAACAGTAACGCTGTTGAAGTCGACGGCGTTTCGGCCCGTAACACTCAAGGCCATCATCAGGACTGGTTACACATATTTTGAACAGTGCTAGGGTAAAGGAAAACAATTCTCAAAAGCTGGAACAAAAAGAGGGAGAAAAGGGGACAGTTGTACAAATGGTGGTGAGCACGGCGACGTGTAGTGGTCGTAGGTACGGGTCTAATGTATGGCCATAGGCCAAGGAACAGTGATCGGTCGAGTGGTGAAGGCGAGAGCGGGTATCACAACGGCGTAAGAGTAAAGTGGGGCGTGCCCGAGTAGGCAGAGGTAGAGTAACTAGAGACCGGGGCCAAGGAATGGTGAGCAGTGTGGTGGAATTATGCAAGTGCCCGATAACGGAGTGAAAAGAATTTGAGATCGCGCGAGGTGATGGTAGCAGGGGTGGGAAGGAGTGCCACGGTGGGGGAAGTGGGAAGGCCGGGAGAGAACGGGAAGTGACAGTGGGCAAAACACT
The DNA here is from genome assembly GCF_964204655.1 of Triturus cristatus. Lineage (NCBI taxonomy): Eukaryota > Metazoa > Chordata > Amphibia > Caudata > Salamandridae > Triturus > Triturus cristatus. The sequence goes on from NC_140591.1 coordinate 538,886,983, forward strand.
AGGAGAGGGACAGAGAACTTACTCGCACGGAAAGGGCGAGCCGGGTGAATCGGCAAAGCTGGACCCCGTGTGGAGTCAGACGGGTCCGGGGAAGTCCAAACTAGACGGGGGAAGAAAGCTGGTGGTGAGGAAAAGGCCAGTTAGAACGCAGGGAGGGAGACAACAGGAAAGGAGGAGGGACAAAAAACTTACTCGTTCGGAAAGGGCGAGCCGAACAAAACGGCAACGCTGGACCACGTGAGGTTAGAAGGGTCCGTGGTAGTTCACGCTAGAAGGGGACAAAGGACAAGGAGTGAGGAAAGGGCAGGGGGGAACAGTGGGAAAGAAAGGGAGTAAGGGAGACACTTACTTCGGGAGGGAGGCGGAGAGCAATCAATGAGGAAGCTGGAAAGGAAAGGGGAGGTTAGAAACGGGCCAGATGGACGGTTCCGGGGAGAAAAAAAGGGGAGCGTGAGGAGAACTTACTTACATTTAGGCGAGGCGAGTAAATTACCGAGAGGGGGTCCGTGAAGAGGGGCGTGCCGGTATGAATCAGGCAGAGAGTGAAGACGGAAGAGCACTGGCGAGAGTTTATGTGGTCAGTGCTTCCGTGTCACGAGGAGCGTCAACCAATCCACGGGAAGGAGCAGACGGCAGGACGCGCGCGAATGGGTGCTGGGGGATGATAGGCTGGGGGGTGCTGAAAGGGGAGTGAAGCGGAAAGGTCACCAATAGAACGGAGAAGGAGTCATGGCAACCGGTGGTGAAATAGCCCGCAAATAGCGCGTGTATCGCTCGAGTGGAAAGAGGAGGAGTAAAAGGATGACATTTGAAGGGAAAACAATGGAAACAATATGGTCATATCCATAGACCCAACGCGAGCCAATTTAGGACGGATAACAGCTTATGCAAAATTCACAATAATTACAATACAATCGTTTCAATAGAGCAATGGGCAAATGAAAGGCAGTATTCCTGATAATACACCATGGGTAGACATATTTGGGGGGGGGGGAGGGAAGGGGAAGGGAATGGGATGAAAATGTATAAATAACAAAAAGAACAATCAGCAAATTTATAATTGAATGTGACCAGTATACTTTAGGGTAAAAATCGAAGATTTCGTGATGTCTTTATTGGAAATTGCCCTGGAAAATACCTACTTTCTGTATAAAGATACCTACTATTTACAGATCAAGGGAGTTTCCATGGACGCATGCTTTGCACCAAATTTTGCCATTCTGTATGTACATCATCTCGAGAGCACACTGATCCTCACTGACCTCAACCCTTTCAGAAATAATATCACCTTCTGGCGTCGCTACATTGACGACATCCTCCTTATCTGGACAGGCGACAAAACCTCTTTGTCCCACTTCATCGATTGGTTACACAATAGCCAACAACATCTCAAATTCACAGCGGACCCCAAAGAAGATAATCTTCCATTCCTAGACCTCACCTTACGAATTGAAGATGATAAAATTTGCACTTCACTATACAGAAAACCCACAGAGCGTAACACCTTGCTACTCTACTCTAGTAACCACCCACGTGGTCTACGTGACGTTCTTCCATTTGGACAATTTCTGCGGATCCGTCGCAATTGCAAATGGCGCAGAGATTTCTTCAAGGAGGCAGCAATACTCACTGCCAAACTCGTGGCCCGCGGCTATTCCAGGAAATTAGTCAACAGGGCAAGAAAACGAGCATGGTATAACCACCGTGATACCTTACTTACCCCCAAAGAAAAAAGGACAAATACTCGCATCCCATTTGTGTCCACCTTCTCACCTTCCAGCAATAAACTAGCCAAGATTATCAAATCCAACTGGAACATTCTTGCTCCACTCGCCATTTTCAATGAACCACCTCTTTTCTCTTACCGCAGGGGCAAAAACATAGCGGACCATCTTGTGCATGCAATCACCTGGCCCACTGCACCAAGCATATCAGAATCACTCCCAAACTCATGGAAACTACCGCCGGTGCACGGCCATTATAGATGCCAAAGATGCGCAGCATGCTCCTCTACAACCAACACAAAGACGTTTGAACACACTGGGTTGAAATTTGACCTACATTCCTTCACCAACTGTAGATCTCAGAACGTTATCTACATGATAAAATGCCCCTGCGATAAAATATACATTGGCCAAACCACCCAGATGGTAAAGGACCGCATCCTACAACATCACAGCCGCATTAGATGTGGAGTCCTAACAGCCCCCCTGGTCTCCCACTTCAAAGAAAAGAATCACAGCGAAGCCGAGTTCACCTGGCTGGTAATTGACAAACCGTCCATCCCACTAAGAGGCGGTGATGCCCAAAGACTCCTAAATAGGTGCGAATGCGGTTGGATCTCCCGCTTTAACTCCATTGAGCAGGGCCTGAACTCCCTTGATGAATGGAACTCTACCCTTGCATGATTGTGATCCTTTGCATGATTGTGATCTACTGGTCTGCCTTCTTTACAGCTGATACGTTCTCTATCCTTGCTTATTTAATTTGTACTTTGTACGGATTAATTTTTCCCTCCCCCTGTACCCCCCCCCCCCACCCCACCCTTCCCCCCCCCCCCCGGTTCACCCCAAAGTATACGTTTAGTATTTAATTTGTTGATTTTTCTTTCTGTCTTCGCTTTTTACCCTAAAGTATACTGGTCACATTCAATTATAAATTTGCTGATTGTTCTTTTTGTTATTTATACATTTTCATCCCATTCCCTTCCCCTTCCCTCCCCCCCCAAATATGTCTACCCATGGTGTATTATCAGGAATACTGCCTTTCATTTGCCCATTGCTCTATTGAAACGATTGTATTGTAATTATTGTGAATTTTGCATAAGCTGTTATCCGTCCTAAATTGGCTCGCGTTGGGTCTATGGATATGACCATATTGTTTCCATTGTTTTCCCTTCAAATGTCATCCTTTTACTCCTCCTCTTTCCACTCGAGCGATACACGCGCTATTTGCGGGCTATTTCACCACCGGTTGCCATGACTCCTTCTCCGTTCTATTGGTGACCTTTCCGCTTTACTCCCCTTTCAGCACCCCCCAGCCTATCATCCCCCAGCACCCATCCGCGCGCGTCCTGCCGTCTGCTCCTTCCCGTGGATTGGTTGACGCTCCTCGTGACCCGGAAGCACTGACCACATAAACTCTCGCCAGTGCTCTTCCGTCTTCACTCTCTGCCTGATTCATACCGGCACGCCCCTCTTCACGGACCCCCTCTCGGTGATTTACTCGCCTCGCCTAAATGTAAGTAAGTTCTCCTCGCGCTCCCCTTTTTTTCTCCCCGGAACCGTTCATCTGGCCCGTTTCTAACCTCCCCTTTCCTTTCCAGCTTCCTCATTGATTGCTCTCCACCTCCCTCCCGAAGTAAGTGTCTCCCTTACTCCCTTTCTTTCCCACTGTTCCCCCCTGCCCTTTCCTCACTCCTTGTCCTTTGTCCCCTTCTAGCGTGAACTACCACGGACCCTTCTAACCTCACGTGGTCCAGCGTTGCCGTTTTGTTCGGCTCGCCCTTTCCGAACGAGTAAGTTTTTTGTCCCTCCTCCTTTCCTGTTGTCTCCCTCCCCGCGTTCTACCTGGCCTTTTCCTCACCACCAGCTTTCTTCCCCCGTCTAGTTTGGACTTCCCCGGACCCGTCTGACTCCACACGGGGTCCAGCTTTGCCGATTCACCCGGCTCGCCCTTTCCGTGCGAGTAAGTTCTCTGTCCCTCTCCTAGTGTTTTGCCCACTTTCACTTCCCGTTCTCTCCCGGCCTTCCCACTTCCCCCACCGTGGCACTCCTTCCCACCCCTGCTACCATCACCTCACGCGATCTCAAATTCTTTTCACTCCGTTATCGGGCACTTGCATAATTCCACCACACTGCTCACCATTCCTTGGCCCCGGTCTCTAGTTACTCTACCTCTGCCTACTCGGGCACGCCCCACTTTACTCTTACGCCGTTGTGATACCCGCTCTCGCCTTCACCACTCGACCGATCACTGTTCCTTGGCCTATGGCCATACATTAGACCCGTACCTACGACCACTACACGTCGCCGTGCTCACCACCATTTGTACAACTGTCCCCTTTTCCCTTCTTTTTGGTCCAGCTTTTGAGAATTGTTTTCCTTTACCCTAGCACTGTTCAAAATATGTGTAACCAGTCCTGATGATGGCCTTGAGTGTTACGGGCCGAAACGCCGTCGACTTCAACAGCGTTACTGTTGGCGCATTTACAAACATGGGCATTTGCTTTACTGTCCTTTGAAATCTCATACATTTACTGTGTAAATGCCCTAACTTTGGCATATTCAAAGTACCATTGTTCTCCTTGTTGCGCCGTTTCACCACTGTATATACCACTTTATGTGTCACTTGCGCCGTCACAAACTCCACGAGCACTTGTGCACAGTATTCTTTCGGTTACACTTTCACTAAGTGTCACGCAGTGCTTTTTAAACCTATATGATATGTACATATGACGCAATATGTTCATCATGTGTTGAAAATACAACTCTTTCCTACTAACTTGGTCTCCTGTTGTCCTCTCTGTATGGATTCATTCCACTTTGAAACTTGACAAAGAAGGATGTATGTTGGCAGTGGTCCAGCGAAGAGGGTAAAGTGTTCAATGACATCAAGAAAGCATTGCTGCATGGAGCCACAGTGGCATACTTCAAGCCTAGACAAGCCACAGAGCTTGTGGTAGATGCCAGCCCTGTGGGTCTAGGGGCCGTGCTGCTCGGGTGTTAACCTCTGTGGAGACCAGTAATGCAAATTGAACGTGAGGCATTAGCTATTCGTTGGGCCGGTCAGCACTTCGACATTTACTTGTGTGGCCATACCTTCACCATGGTCACGGACCACAAGCCTTTTGCGCCGTTTGTCAGTGGGCACTGCTCGGGGCTGGCCACCCCAGATTGAACGGTGGGCAGTGCAAATCCAACACTACAAATTTGACGTTGTATATCGCCCAGGGGTCAACAACCCGGCCGACTATCTACCAAGACACCCGTTGGCAATTTTGCCCTGGGACCTGGGGTGAAGTCGATGAAGGCACGGAGTCATTCATGAAGCAAATGGTGGAAGAGGCCGGCCTGCGAGCCCTGTTGGTGGAAGAGATCCAAGGAGCGACCAAAGAGGATGGGTGTCTGCAAGCCGTGACACAAGCATTACACAACTGTCAGTGGAAGCTATTCCTTCAGGGGTCCGGCGGATTCACCGAAGCTGAGAAAGAGTACCGACAAGGGCTGTGGAGGTGTCGCGAGGAACTAAGCGAAGGATGTGAGGGTGTCCTGCTCCAGGGTGCCAAGATGGTAATTCCGGCCAAACTGTGGAAGAGGAGTGGATCTGGCCCACCAAGGCCATTAAGAGTCGAGAAAACCAAGGCGTGACTAAGGGCGAAAGCTTGGTTTCCAAGGATGGATCGCAAGGTAGAAGAAAATGTCCGAGGATTCCATGCGTATCTGATCACCGGGGCTGAAGCACCCCCGCGCCAATCATTTCTGAAGCACCCAGCATTACATATCAGTCTCGATTTTGGCAGTTTTCCGGAAGGAAGACACACAGTGGTAATGGTAGACAGTCATTTCAAATTTCCAGTGGTGGATGGGATGGCGTTGACCGCATTTGAGAGCATCAAGTCCATACTGGAGAAGACGTTCACACTCCTGGGAATGCCCACAGTAATACGCACAGATAATGGCCCTCCATTCCAAGGGCAGTAGTTCTGAGAATACATGGTCTTGAATAACATCCGCCACCGCCGAATAACTCCCCAATGGCCTCAAGCCAATGGGGATGTGGGGAGGTTCATGAGGACTCTCAACAAAGCACTGAGAATTGGAGTGGATCAGGCCGAAAGCCTTGAAGGGTGTTTACACTGGTTTCTGCAAGCCTATCGCCAAACTCCACACTGTACAACCCTGTGACCTGCTTATGCAGCGGGCTGTGAGGGATGTAATTCCCACCAGTGAAGAATGGTTGCTTGCCGAAATAGACCCCTTGCGGACTCAAGACAACAGACAACGCACTAATGACAAGGCAAGTCCGAAGAGCCAGGCCCACGTGGATATGTTGGGGAGATTATGTTGTTGTTAAGGATCGACACCCGGGTTCTAAATTTCGGACACCGTTTGAACGAGAGCTGTGGGAAGTGACTCACATGAAAAGTACAATGATCACAGCAAAAAGAGGCTCCTACCAGTTGGTGCGGAAAGCGGTTTGGTTCAAGAAGGTTCCTGCTCCGGCAGCTATGCCGGAGGTAGAAGAGATGAGTGAAACTGCAAGGAGCCAGAGCCAACAGAATCCAGCAATCCCCATTCAGCCTGAGCCAGCATCGGGCGTGGAACAGAGTGAGGAACCAGAAACTCTGACAAGTGACGGAACAGAGATAGGACCAGAGGAGAGCATTAAACCAAGAGGAGGGCGGCAGTACCAGCTAAGAAGCAACCCACAACCCAGCACTAGACTGAAGGACTTTGTGTGTTGAAGGACTCACGAGCTGGGAACAGCAGCTGTCTGGCTACAAACTTTTCTCTTTGGGGTCATGCCCGTTTGTTACGTTAGTTCATTGTTTTAGTTTGTTGTTTTGTTCACACATTGGTTAGATGGGATGTAGTGAGCCACACGGCCCTACCACAATTTGTAGCACACAACTCCCTGGGCCGGGCGCGGACCAGGGAGTATAATTAAAGGTGATGTCAGGGGCACGTGACCTGGCGGCACAGACGAATGGAGAAGTGGTTGTGTCGTCTATGTCCTGCGCTGCATGTTTTAGGCCCCCATGACCCCCTACCCAGTCACCACCTCACAACCCACCTTATCTCCTGCAGTAACCCCCGAATATCACAACCATGACATTTGGTCCTAATCACCAAAACACATCACACAAAATGCGGCATTAATGTTCTTCTTCGTAAGCTTATTCCCACCTCGAACCACTGGAAACTAGCTGCATACCAAGCATTCCAAGGAAGGGTAGACACTCCTGCCCCACCTTTTCCACAAACAGGAGTGCATTTACATTATGCAAGTGCTCACTGAATCCGCTTTCATTCACTGAAATCACTAGTAGGACACTATGGGCCATATTATCAAGTACAACAATAACATTATCGCTGCTTTAGCGGCAGGAAACTGTCGCTAAAGCGGCGATAAAGGGCTTGATAATCTGCCCTAGAGAATTCCATTAGAAGCCCAGGTTCTGGTGTGAAGGACCACAAACCTGGGCTTCTATTGGAATTCTCTAGGGCATATTATCAAGCCCCTTATTTAGCGGCAGTTTCCTGCCGCTAAAGCGGCGATAATGTCATCGCCATTCGTGATAACATGGCCCCTGATCTTTAATCCTTCCTCTCCTCAATAGGAAGAATGTTAACAGATTTGTATTTGTTGTATTAGTTACATAGCACTTTGAAGAATTATCACATTGTGTTAGAAATAAGTAATCTTTATCTATACCTAACAAGACCAAAACAACACAAATCCACAATACAGTAATCTCAATCCCTTGGAGATCTTCCTCAAGAAGGGGACACAGCACATGCAACGTTCTTGTTCTTTCCTTGGCAGAAACAGCTACTGCAGGCCAACCCCAGACAGCAAACAGCAAAGGGGCAGTACGTATCCTTCAGTTTCTCCAGCTCTTCTTCTTTGCAAAGGTTCCTCTTTTTATAGTCACACTTCCTTTGTTCTCTTGTGTCTGTGCTCAGCAAAAACCAGTTCTGTCCTCTCTGGCCTAGCTTCCTGGTAGGAGGTGGAGAAAGTATTGTGTAAGGCAGACCAGTCCCAGGTAAAAGGAAATTTCCTCCCCCTACTCTAAATGCAGCCCAGGTCTATTCAGCCCTGCCCTGACTCTTCAAGGAAAGGCAGGACGCACCTCAACCCCACCCAGTGGCTGTCTGCAGTGACTGCTCATTCCCAGCCCCTGTCACTCCAAAGCTAGACAGTCAATCCATAATCCAGCAGAGGCACACAGGATGGCTAAGCAAGAAAATACTAAGCCCGGGAGGGTAACTACGCTCCTCCAGCATAGTTTACGTAGTTTTGCCTACTCCACATTCAATTGCGAATGCTGAGTTTAAGCAAAACTACAACTCCATGGCGGAGTGTAGTTAGCCGGCCCCTCCACCCTACAAGAGTTGTTATAAAGTAATTAAAAAGGCACTTAACTTCCAAGACTGCCTCCTCCTTGCCATGGCCGCTATCCTTTCTCCTCCTTGCCGTCCTTCTTCACCGATAACCCCTACATTTTTTGTCTTGCAAGTGCGCATGTGCAGGCGCAAGAAGTACAACATAGGGGTTATCTAAGAAGAATGACGGTGAGGATTTTTAGCACTGGTAGCTTGCTCCACGAACGGCACCAGACAATGCACCAGAAGGTGCAGCTTCTTTCTGCCACGCGAATAGATTTTCTACTTGCGCAGCCGCTTTCCCAACGCATTCAGTTGCAACCTGTCGCGAGTGCCTGCATTGAGAAATCTCGCCAGGAGGCACCCAACAGTTCAGCTAGGGGACGCAAATTCTCGCTTGCCAAAGTAATGTTTGTGAGCCATGTGCAAGAAAGAACTGTGCCATGCTGTGTTTTTTCTTTTTCAATTCAATTCAATTCAATTCATTCTTTATTCGGATACAAAAAATATCCATAAAAGTACAAATTAAGAATACCAGCACAACATTAAATTGATGCATGCATAAATACAAAATTAAAAACAATTAGTACGATAGACTTGTGACTATAAATACATAAAAATGTATACATAGTGCAAAAAGAAGGTCAATGCAAGAAATTCATCATGGGCCTGTAATTTAGATCATTAAATCAGGGGTAGTAACAGTATGAACTTGAATATAGCAGCACGAAATATTAAAATGCAAACATTTTGACACAAAACATTATACGATAAAATCCATATAATAAAATGTTGCGGCCTGTAAAAGATTCAGATATCGGGCATGCAATCAAAACTGTTTATACTGTGCTCATAGAAGCGCGGGAGCGAATAGCAAGTCTTAAAAAAGTACTGGCATGGAGGATTACATTTTTCCCGTTGAGCATAACAATATCCCTATATGCCACCTTGAAATCAGTAATGGCCGAAGCCTTAAACAAAGGGATCAGCAGCTGCTTGCTATATATTTGATAAACACTACAAAAGAATAAAAAATGAAGCATGGATTGGCTCCCATGATTTCCACAAGGGGAGGGCATTTGCTCAAAATTTATGTTCAAGCCTAAGGGAAAGCAAAGTAAATGAGTGCCAGCCCTAAGATAAAAGAGCAGGCTGCGTTCCCAGCAGTTATTCACCTTTAAAAGATAACTAGCTGGAAGTTTTGTCTGCGGACCATCGGGATCCACCATGGGTATTTTCCCGGGCGACTGAGGATTTCAGGGTTTATTGTTTACACCTCAGGTCGGAATAGTATTTGTACAGAGCCCCCTGGATAATCTTTTTGTTAATGCCTGCCATATTGCCTGGGTCTTGTAAAAATGTGGACAGATTTACAATGGTCATGCTATCCTTGACAGCCGCCAACCATGGCATATTGCCTCCCTTGCTGCAATTAAGGCAATCAGCTATAATGTCTCTAGTTAACGTGGCTGCCGGATTTTGCCATACTTTTATCCAGAAAATAACTGGACGTGTCCTGATGTAATCCTCACTAAAAGGTCATTTTAACTCATGGTGATAGATAAAAGAAGAAGAACAAATTGGTGCCCCTAAAACTCTCCGACAGAATCTATTTTCTTCTATCTGGATGCTGTTGCAGTTCGCGTGGCCACAAATTTCTGCTCCATATGTTGCGGTAGGCACAGACTGAGTTTTATACATTTTCAATAGGGGTAACACTACCTCAGCTCTTCTTGGTTGGGAGAGGCACAGAATAGCCTTTAAAAATGTACACCTGCTGTGTGCCAGATGGGCAACTCAGGAGCCATTGTCTGAAAATACTAGCCCCAAATATGGAAAAGTGCGTGTGCTTAACAGTTTTTCAGATCCAGAGTTGATTACATTAACAGAATATTTTTTGGGGCCACAACTCATTAAAAAAGATTTTTTAAAATTTGTGCAGGGGTCCAATTTATTCATAAAATCTACAAAACCCAAAACTAAAATACACAGTGCGTTGGTTGTGCAGCCTATTAGGACCACATCATCCACGTACAGTAAGGCGGATAGCTTATTGCCATCGATCATCGGGACGTCCTTAGTCAATTTGCATAACTCATTATTCAGCTCATTGATATATAGGATAAAGAGCAGAGGGGCCAATACGCATCCCTGCCTGACCCCTCTGCCAATCACGATGCTACCTGATACTGCCACGTCCCTTCTGATCCTCACCTTAGACCCCAAGTCCCTATGTAAGTAAGCCAGAAAGTGTACTAAGGCCTCATCCAACCCGTAATTTAAAAGACATAGCCAAAGACGCGATCTATTTACAAAATTGAATGCTGAGGCAAGATCCATAAAGGACATCTAAATTGGGGACTGTCGAGCTATCGTGTATTTACCAATAATCACATTTAGATTAAGGCATTGCTCTACAGTTCCCAATTTACTTCTAAAACCTAACTGACATTTGTCTAAAATACTTTCATCCTCAGCCCAACTCCTAATTCTGTTGAATAATACCCGCTCAAGTATCTTGAGTTTGTTGTCGATCAAAGAGATCGGTCTATAACAGCTAGGGTTGGACCTGTTACCCTGTTTGAAAATCGGTATTATAATACTGGTTGACCAAGTGCTGGGGATTTGGAATTTGTTAGGTTGTTAAAAACATTGAGTAAAAGCGGAGCCCAGAACTCTGGTTTATGCTTAATAAGATCTATATAGAGCCCATCCGGGCCAGGGGCCTTATTACCTAGACTTTGGTCGATAGCATCCTCGCCTTCAGTTATTGATATCAGGACTCGTGTAGCAACATGAGAATCTATATCGGCCTCATTCTGTGTGGGAGCAGTATATACTGTTGAAAAATGTGCTACCCATGCTTTGCTGGTTATATTACAGCTTAGTGGGGTTAAATTCTGGCCCATGGTTCTCATATTTTTAACAAATGCCCAAAAACCATTTGTGTTATTTAAACTCGCAGCGCTGGCCAAATTATCCCAATGTTCTCTTAGGATCTCCTCTTTCTTCTGCTTAACCGCTTTGTTGTATTGATTCCTCAGTGATCTAACGAGGCTTACATCCCTTGGTGTAGCTGACAAAGCAGCACAAAGCTCTATTTTAGTCCGTGAGCAATCTTTATGAAACCACTTATTATTGTGGTTATTAGTGGACGGGGATTTTGAGAACATTTGTTTATTACCTCCTCATAGATGGGCAAAGGTAGCTACTACCTCAGGATTGGGGTCCACGGGCGACAAACAGGTATCGACAAATGTTCGATAAGATGTTACCATATTCGAGAACACATTACTATTGTCGATACCTTTCCAGATAATTCTTAAATTGTCCGTCGAGGGTGCTAAGTTTTTTACTCCTGGTTCTATGCTAAAATTGGCTCGAGAGGTGGCCCTGAGCATAACCGAAATTGGGTTATGGTCCCCAAATACAGTTGGTATAACCTCCGCTCTAACTAAAATATCTTCCAGCGTAGTTGATATAAAGACATAATCAATTATTGAGGCACAGCTACGACCTCGGAACGTTGGTATTGGGTGACTATCATTATGGTTTGTGGCTGCAATGTCCATCGCATTTAATAACTTGTGGTTTAGCAGATAGTCCACTAATTCAGTCCCAATTTTGCAGAAGTTTACATATGGTACATGGTCAGTGTCCAGTATATTTTCCCCAGAAATCTTAACATTAAAATCTACGGCCAGTCAAATTACAGCTAAGTTGCGATTCCCTGTTGCAGTTTGTATGTCTGATACAAAATAAAAGAGATTTGCGACAATCATATTGGGTACATTTAAAAAATCATTATTATAAAAATTAATAAAACAAATAGAAGCCCCCCTGAGTGTATATCAAGGATTGGAAGTTGGGGCTGTTTGTAGGAATAGTTTTGACACTGCCACCAGACAAAATATTAACCCAAATACTAATTAGTTTGTGCATTACAAATACCAGATTATTACTATTATTTATAATGTCAATAAAAATTACCAACAACAATTATCACAATCGGTGTGTATATATATCATCTAATGTACTGTAGAACGTCAGAGTTAATGTGATGCTGTGGAAGTGTCTGCAGATGTGCATGAAAACAATTAGTCATCATAAATCAATGTCTAAGGGCTTAATTTAGATCTCGTCAGATGGGCTACTCCATTACAATGGTACTGGATATCCCATCCGCTGAAATATAAATTCCATTATATGCTATGAGATTTATATTTTGAAGGATGGGATATCTGTCATTGTTGCGACAGAGTGACCCATCCACCAATATCCGAATCAGGCCCTAAATCCTTTGAAATAACGTCCTTTCCATCAATGATTAACTGTATATTGTTTTTCCCTATAGAAACATATCATCCACCCATCTAAAGTAAAAAGTATCTATTGTAACAAACTTTCACATACTATAAAAATACCTAAAAATACTAACATTTTACTACTTACTCTAATCTACATTGTCCTCTCGCTAAAGCTCTCTACATCTAACTTAACTATCAATGACACAAGACATATTAAACTTCAGCCTCTCACCACCTTACAAAACCTTAATAGACCTGTCGTACACATTTACTGTCTAAATGCAGATATCTCAACATCTAAATATCCATTTATTTTTTAAAGTATTTTATACACACTTACCCCATCCCCTCCCACAAAATACTCTATATAAATAATCAATAATAAAAGTATGCTATTTACAGCTAAGAACCTTAAACAGTATCTACACTACATCTATACTACACATGGGGCTATATTTATCAAGGGGTGGCATCAATTTGAACAACACAACGCAACCTTTATGCTGCAAATTATCAAGCCATGCAAGGCCCCCTTCAGTGTCCCTGAGTGGCTTGATAATTTCAGAGTAACACAACGAAGTGCAATTTGCTGTGTTGCGTTACTCAGCCACAAGGGAGGCGCTCCATGGGTGGTGCATAGGTGTTCCCAAACAAAACCCATGGATTTTGATGCATTCCCAGATTCACCATAAATGGTAGATCTGGGAATGCACCAAAACATCTACGCCTCCTCAGGTGAGTCAGAACATGGAGAAATATTTTATTCTTCTCGCCTTTTCCTCTTTCTAAGTGTGCTGCATTCTGAGGCACTTATAGAAAGAGAAAACAACCACAGAGGATTGTTTTTGTACAGGAAGGTTCCTCTTCCTGCACAAAAACAATCCTGCTAACAATGCAGGAACCCTGGGGGGGCGGAGCTAGCGCACGACCAAGAAGGCCGCCTGAACTGAGCGCTCCGATAGCCCGCCACATTATCCGCCCAATATCCTGCAGCTGTGTTTCTATTGCACCGGGAAACGGTGACCTAGGGCCCCCTGGGGTGTCGCGGCGCCGGTGGCGGGAAGAGCGACTCGCCTACCTGCCCCCGGGCTGATTGGGCCCTGGACACTGGCACTGCGCGGAGGCTGACGTGCGGCGATTTTCCCTCCCCTCCCCGGCTGGGGAGGCGACGTGCAGACCTCGCCGAGGTCCCGCTGCGGAGGCCCAGCGGCAGTGAGACCAGCCTGGTGTCTCTGAGACCCTGTTTCCCGTGCCTGCGTTCGCCGGTCTGCTGCGTCCCTGCAGATCGAGAGGGGCGGGGCCAGCCACCTGGAGGGATCGGCGAGACGGCCCTGCAACAACCTGAGAGCCGGTGCTTTGAGGGGAGCTGAGGCCGCGCTGCCGTTACTGCCTTCCAGCCACCTGATGCGATGCCGGTGAGTGCCCCATGCTGACGGCGAGGCCTGCTGGTGAGCCCTGCTGCTTTCTTACGCAGCGAACTGACACACAAGGCGCCCCCCCTCCTCTGAATTGCTGGCTTCTGCGGATCCCCTGCCGCGAACTGCTGCCTGAGCTGAATCCCTCGCCCTCCTGAGCGCCTCTGTGACCTGCTTGGCGCGTACCAGTAGGGGGGGGGGTTAGGCCATGCATTGACCTGTTGGCCCACACTGATCCCGGGGCTCGCGACAAATTGACCACACGGGGACTGGCTAACTCCGCCATCTTTACGTTTGCATTACTGTCTGGCGGGTGGGCGATAGACACACTATGGCGCATCAGACACTCTCCATAATGACGAAGGCAGGAAAGGGGGTGCTAACCACTATTTGAGGCCCTTGACCACCCACCAGCCAGCTACTACTAGCAGATTGCTTTGGGGCGTCCCCCCCATACGGATAGGAGGGGGGGTGAAATCCTTCTGGAGGAGGGCAGGGTACTCCTTAGGGCGCCGGGCCCTACACGAAGATACTATGGGACGCACGGATAAGTCGCAACCCAAATTGTCGTTTGACCCTAGGCGTCGCAAGCCTGGCGGAGCCGCGACGGAGGGAGATGTTGTGGACCAAGACCAGAACCCGGACGAACAACACCGGGATATTGGCGGCCTCTTGCTCTCCATGGAAAAGTACCTCCAGGGTGGGATAACCTCTTTGGGGGCCAAAATGGACGCGCTGACCTACAGAATGGACCGCATGGCGGACAGATTGGACAAACATGCAGAGCGTCTGGACAGCTCGGAGCGCAGGCCGACAGAGACGGAGGAGGCGCAGACTGCTCTTGATGCGGAACACAAACAGCTGGGCAGGGTGGTGCAGCTCCTCCAGGACAAGACGAAAGACTTGGAGGCCCGCTCCCGGCGCTGCAATCTCCGCATCACGGGCCTGCCGGAGACGGCACCCACAGGGAGCATGGAACTCTTCATAGAAAAGCTTTTGAGAACACTGTTGGGTGACTCCTCCTTTTCAAACATGTTTGTGGTGGAGAGGGCGCACCGCTCTCTTGGCCCCAGGCCGGCGCCGGGCGCCTGTCCCAGGCCAGTCATAGCTAAACTCCTGAACTATAGGGACCGTGATGTCGCTCTTAAACATGCCCGCGAGAAACAACCGCTTTGATTCGAGGGGTCGAGAATTTCACTCTTTCCAGACTTCACTGCTAGAGTTCAGGAGGCGAGGCACTTGTTCGCACCCATGAAGAGACAGCTTCGGGAGATGGGTGCGGATTATGCCATGCTCTATCCTGCTAAGTGAAGAGTGAATCGGCAGGGCCACTCACAGATATTTACTGATCCGAAGATGCTGCAAAAAGCTTTGAAGGATTGGGCGAGGGAGGGGCGGGCACTGCCGGACCGCCGGCTCTTGGACGAAACGACCGGGGGTCCCTTGGATGAGCAGGGCTGTTCTGCTTTGGAAGACAGGAACTGTTGTCATTTATTGTTGAGTGTTTCATTCACCAATGTGTTTCAGACCACCGAAGTCTTATTATTGGGGGCCATGACTGTTCTCCTTTATATTTGTTGCTATGTGCTTGCTGCTTGATTTGTATTAGGCATGCGACTTGCTTATTTCGCCCCCCTTTAGACCCCGGGGGACATGCGCTCTGCTGCATTTATTCACAGCTGCACATTTGCATTATGGCGGGGAGCGGAGCAGTGATCTACTTGATCACACTTTTATTTTTCTGTTGAGCGGGCTACCTCCCCCCCGCGTGTAGTACACCTGGGATGTTTCTGGATGTTTTGATTCGGGTGGGGTTTCTTTTCATTGGGTGGGTGGGTTGGTTCTGTGGTAAATAAATTCTTTACCTGACTGAATTTCATACTGGATCTTTAATAAAAATAGCTCAGAATAATAAGAGGCAGAATCCGTGGTATAAGAGGTTTCTGAATGGGCTTTATTCCAAAATGGCCGACTCGAGTGGCGGCCTTCAGGTTCCGTCACCAAGAAGGTTCAGGAAGTGAAGTACGATACTTTATTGATAGACATGCATTTTTATAGTAAGTACATTACAATGAAACAAATGTAGGAGGCGTAACAATTGATAAGAAAAGTGACATAGTAAATACGTAATCGAAACTAGGCGTAATAAGGAATAAAAGAAACATAATTGGCTAGGGTTATCATACATAGGTGGATCTATAAGATAATACTTGGCATAGATGCGCGCGCAGCAGCATGACGTGTAATTGACGTGCAACTAGGGGGTGAAGGGGACTTGACATTTAGCTCTACATGTGGAGACGAAAAGTCTGGGGGGTCAAGTCAACCTAATCCCAAATCATATCTAACATCCTATGTTTAAAGAACTATGTTATCCACAAGGAAGGACTCTCGGACAGAATCTATTCTATACTGACTGTGTGTGTGCGTGCACAAGCGCCTAGGTGTCTATATGAGATGCGAGAGGCAGAAAACTTTCCATGGCAACTGAGCCATGAATTACTTGCATGGGGACAGAGGGGCAAGGCCCTTTCGCTCGAGAGCTAAAGGAAATGTTTACCTAAATCACTAGACAGGAATGCATCGGCTGAAGAGCAAAGTAGATAATTCGAAGGTGAAATACAGCTTCTTGGCAGGCAGGCAAAAACTGGCCGAGGCAGGCACCGTTAGCTGCACAGGAAATAGGACAAAGTTCATGGATACAGATGCGAGCTCAAGCTGACGTTTGTCAGAGACAGAGAGCAGGGAAAGGCTTTGAGGACAGAATCGGGCCTACTTCGTCAGAACTGTAAAAATGGAGTAGCTTAGCCATATAAAGTCGGTGGCCTTTCTTACTTAGGAATTGAATATCCAGCCCATTAATGGCGGATCTGACAGAGAACATGTTAATGGTGGACGCACATGTGTTTGCGTCTTTGAAACTGGAACTGGAGAGAACATACATGTGTTTGTAACATGCATATAGAACCGTTGGGGTCCAAGATAGGGGACATAACTGGTCAGGAAAATCCACATTTCCACAGTTCCGCAGCCTAGTTGGGGTTTGGCAGGCGTGGGAGGGGGGCGGGAAGGGTCTGATTTTTGTTTTGTTGCGTGGCTTGCTATTGTGGGATGTTAACATGGGTTTTTCTGCCCCTGGCAGGCTGACGCCTACTCTTGGATGCTGTCTGTATGATTGGGCACGATTGGGGGGGCAGGTTAGGGATGGGAAGGTTCATGGTTTTATTTTCGTTGCATTTTTATTTGGTTTATTGTTAAGGCACGACATGGTCTGGATTGCCCTCTCTTCGTCCTTTCATTATTGTCTTAACGCATATGAGTGACACACCTAAGTTTCATTGCGATAGCGCCCTAGACTCGCTGGTTTTGTTGACCTGGAATGTCCGCGGCCTTAATGATTTCCGTAAGGTTTGCAAAATATTAAGCTACTTGAATAGGCACAACGTGGATGTGGCCCTCCTGCAGGAGGCCCACCTTCACCCGGATAGCCCCATACTGCGTACCAAAGGGTTGATGGGTAATATAAATCATGCTGCGGGCTTCACATCACACGCCAGGGGGGTCATGACTTGGGTGAATCCGAGGGCTGTGCTCTCATTGGCGCCACTGGATACGGACAAAGAGGGTAGATTTGTTTTGTCTAAGTGCTTAGTGGCGATGTCCCAACCATACGCTTTGGACAATATTCTGTGGGGCGGGGATTTTAATTTTGTCATGCACCCTGCTCTGGATAGGTCCGATGGCCCGGACAGACGCCCGTCGGCCTCTGCCAGACTGGTAGAGTCGTCCCTGAGGAAGTTGGACATGCATGACATATGGCGCCATAGACACACTCAGCAGGGTGGATACACGCACTATTCTGCACCTCACAACATACATACGAGAATTGACTACTGGTTTGCCTCACAACAATTGACTCACCAGATTCGGGCATGCACGATCCTGCCCCGCACCTTCTCTGATCATTCTCCAATGCTTCTAACACTGGCCTCCCCAAAGAAACCCATCCCACCATTTGCATGGCGCTTTAAACCATTCTCCCTTCTTGATTCTGTTTTTAAGGAGGAGATCGCAACGTCCATTGAGGCCTTTTTCGAGACGAACATAGGTTCAGTTGACTCCTTTCTGACAGTTTGGAAAGCCTTTAAAGTATATATCAGGGGGGTGACCATATCCAAACATGCGGGGGTGCTAAAGTCGATACGCACCAGACTGACTGCTTTAGAGTGGAAACTGAAGGACCTTGAATCGTCTCGCAGACAGGTACACAGTGAGGAACTTGACCGGGACCTGGCGCACACCCTACGAGACTACCATAAGGAAGCTGATGCAGAGATAAAACATCTTGGGAAATATGCTACTGCACGTAGCTATGGGGAGGGGGAGAGGCCTGGTAGGGTTCTGGAGCAGATTCTGCAGCAGCGGAGGGCCAAAACCACGATTCCAGATATTAGACTACAGCAAGGTGACCCCCCGCTTACGGAGGATCAGGTAGCAGAGCAATTTCGGCAATACTATGCTGATCTCTACGCTTCCCGCGGCCACTGCTCTGATGAAATTATGGAGGATTACCTGTCGCATATTATCTCCCCTGGTTGTCTGACGGCACCGCGAGTTCCTGATGAGGCCAATCGAACGTGAGGAGGTGCCGATTGCCCTCTCGGAGATGAGGGCCGTTAGTGCTCCGGGAAGTGACGGTCTCACAGTGGCCTTTTATAAGGCATTCCAGGACCTCCTACTCCCCCACTTGCTCACACTGTTTGGGGATATATGCACCTCAGGCAGTATGCCTCCAACCATGCGAGAGGCGATACTGGTGGCCATACTCAAACCTGGGAAACGGCCAGAGGAGTGTGCTTCGTACCGTCCGTTGTCCTTCATGAACGTGGACGCGAAGATTTTCGCGAAGATACTGGCTAATCGCCTTAGTCCACTGGTCACCACCCTGGTGTCGCCTGAGCAGGCTGGCTTTGTTCCGAGCCGTAACTTAACCTATAACCTGCAAACTGTCTTCGCAGCTTTACAACATACCCGCTCGGAGGTCCCGGCGGTCGCTGTATTCTTAGACATGGAGAAGGCCTTCGACTCTGTTGAGTGGCCTTTCATGCGGCACGTCCTGAGCCGTATGGGAGTGGGGCCGCTTTTCCTGCAATTACTTGCGACACTCTACTCCTCCCCCACGGCGCGCATTCGTATTTGGTCCTTGGTCACCGATCCCATACATATTTTTAGGGGCACGAGGCAAGGTTGCCCTCTCTCTCCAATATTGTATGCCCTGACGGCGGAACCCCTGGCTTGTGCACTCCGTGAGTATCACAGCCATAGGGGCATTCGATTCCCAAACTATCACCTAATCGTATCAACGTATGTGGATGATACGCTAATTTATGTTAGGGAGCCCGAGACTCATCTGTCTCCGGTATTAAGGGAGGTGGTCCTCTTCGGTTCTCTTTAAGGTGTAGGGGTCAATTGGAACAAGTCCATCATGTTTCCTCTTACTCCAGCCATGGTTCGCTTTGAGCCAGAATACCCCCTTTTATGTAGGGGTGGGTGGAATTTGCGAAATCCACTTCCGCAAATTATCGCGAAAATGTTTACAATTATCGTAAATAAGCGGAAATATCGCAAAGATGCGGAAGTTTTTTTTTTCCCGCATGTTCGCGAGATTTTCTGCATGGTTGCGGGTCAGCAACTTACCCATGTGGTTGCTCGCGGGCGCGGCCATCTTGTTTTGAGTTGTCTCGCGGTGCATGATCGCGAGAAGAAAGACGTGATCGCGCGACGCATGACGTCACTGCGGGCGCGAACTGTCGCGAGACAGCGCAAATGGCTAAAAACAATACAACATCTCATGGAGAACGCGACCGGATCAAGAAAACTTGTCGGCGAATGCAGGGATTCAGGTAAGGCGATCGCGCGTGCGCAAGAATGTATTATTTTACAGCGCGAGCAAGAAACAAATTATCGCCAAGCTGCGGAAAGCGGAAATTTTGACATTTTCACGCTCTCCGCGGAACGCGAAAATGTCACATTATCACAATTTCCGTGAACGGAACAAAATTTTCGCCCAGGCCTACTTTTATGGTCCACAGAGGCGGTACGATACCTGGGTATCCGACTACATACTGACTCGGAGGTTGTTCTGCGGGAAAATTATGGTGCTGCCATCTCCAAACTGGAGGACGATGTGGACAGATGGATTGCTCTTCCGCTCTCTCTGATGGGCAGAGTGGCACTCATGAAAATGATAGTCCTACCACGGTTTCTCTTTCTATTTATGAACATACCCATGGTTCTGTCCAAGGCATTTTTCAGTCGCCTTCACTCTCTATTGGTGCGCCTGGCATGGAGGGGCAAGCAACCTCACGTTGCCTGGAGGATATTGACACTACCATATGCGATGGGTGGCCTTGGTGCCCCTGACTTGGATTTGTACTATAGAGCCGCCCAATCCTCACACGCACATTATTGGATACATGGACCCTCGGATATACCCCACTTGTTGATTGAGACTATCGTCGCCGAACCCAGGCCTCTGCCCGCCTTGCTGTTTTCGCCTTGTGACAGGCGAACGGGCATAATGAACTCTCTTAATTCGGTCGTACATACTTGGCACTCTATACTGGCTGCTCATGCCGGTAATCTTCTGTATGCTCCATTGGCCCGTTTGGACTGGTGCAGCTGGCTGGCGCCATGTAGGGACAGAGGTGTTCTCCTGGCACTGCAGTCACTCAATTTACGTACAATGGGTGACCTCTTTGAGGGCGGTACCGCCCGTTCCCTGAGGGATGTCACTGAGGGGGATACAGTCTGTACTCCAATTGCACTATTTCAATTCCATAGGGTTAGACACGCCCTTAGGGAAATATTAGGAGAGGACATGGCGGAACCTCCAGAGATCCCGATATTGACCGCCATTATTAAAGCTCAGTCATCGGCTAAGTTGGTCTCTAGAATCTACCACTCCACATTAACTGCTAGAGACAGTGCATACGCGAAGCTACAGCTAGCATGGCAACGAGATCTGCAGATAGATTTGACCGATGATAAGTGGCGATGCTGTTGCCTGAGCACCAAACGAATCTCGCTCAATGGGCGCCATATATTGGTCCACTTTAAATTTCTCAATCGGGTTTACCATACCCCGGAGCGATTACACCGCTTTGGTCTACGTGACAGCCCCCGGTGTGATCGATGCGGAGAGCCTACAGCTGACTTTCTGCATGTGGCCTGGACCTGCTCGGGGATTGCCCACTTCTGGGGTGATATATTCTTAGAAATTAATCGCGTTACGGACATGTCTCTGTCCCCGGATCCGCTCCTCGCTCTACTAGGCTACTCACAGCCACTCCACAAGAAACATAGACGCCTTGTTGATATGGCGTTGCTACTCGTGAAGAGATGTGTAGCTGTCTGTTGGCTTCACAGCCCTACGCCGGCTCTGACTCAGTGGACTAGAGATATGCTTTACTGTCGTACACAAACTGAAAATTACAGCAAATTATTGCCACCTCGTAACAGACCTAAAAACTTTTGGGCCCTGTATTTGGACCGGAAACCGACTCCAGATGCTGCTGAGCGGGGAGAGGATACATCCCCGTCGGGGGCTACTGCCACTTCTTAGGGTTCGATGGGACTGTACACCCTATGATATGTGCTGAGCGCCCGTCCCCCCCACCTCCCCCCCTCTCTCTTTCCCCCCTACACGGCGATACACAGGATAGGGCGCTACAGCTTGCTTAGCTGGTGGGACCACTCTTTTGTTTCCATTCTAAATTCTTTTTATCTATTATTGCTTGATTAAATCTATGGCATATGCTTTGTATGTATGTATAGGACCTGTTACAGGAGGCTGTTTATGTTTGGACTGTGTCTATGCTTTGTTCTTATTGTTTGTACTGCTTGCTAAAATTTTTTTTAACTTTATTTAATCAAAAGTTCAATAAAAATATTAACAAAAAAAAATAATGCAGGAACCCTAACACCATGGTTTAAGATTGCCTGCATTGGCGCTAGGCAGCTCATTGTGCACTAGTGCTGGTAAAAGGCAGGAATGCACCATACAATGTTAAGTATGGTGTTCTCTCTATCACGCAGCACAGCAAAGTGACTTGCTGTGCTGCATTATGTAATGATAAATATTTTACCCCTAATAACTAAGTGCTTGGAGGCATGCCTGTAGCAATCTAATATGTTTTCCCATCAACACACAAAGTTTCTCACATTGTCAACTTATCTACCACAAGCTCCCTCTGTTTATCCTCAGACACCACAGCTTTGCCAGTTCAATCCCTAGGCCCTCTACAATTTTAAGGCAACCTTTGCATCTTGTAGTGTTGCTTCTTTTCTTTGTGCTTTCTTTCCGTCTAAGAGGTGTGATGGTACCGGTGGATGTGCCGGGCTCTACGTGCAGTATTTCTTCTTTTCGTCTGTATTCATATTGGTAACATATGAGGAGAAGGAACATTGTTATCTGATGAATAATGAATGCAAAGTTTGAGCTACGAATAACTGTTGCTCATGGTATATGTCCACATGCATTTCTTCCGTAATATGCAATTAGCACTTCAATGTCATACTTTGCTATTAGCAGACCACATCTATGTACAAGGGTATTTCACATAAATAGTGACTCCCACATCTAGGTACAAGGGAGAGGTTATTTCACATAAATTGTGACTTCCTTGAAAGAACCAATATGGCCGTACCACTTTTTTCTAACCCTGATGCATACATTATTGAAAAAAGTATCAGAGTGCTTTAAAAATTGTTAGGTAAGAGGAAACAGGTAGAGCAAGCAATAAACATGCCCGCTGACAGTGTACAGTGTAAATTGAGAAAAGGACAATACGTAATAAACAAGGACATATCAAGAGAGCAAAAACCAGACAATATGAGATATCAGTGCCCAAAAATAAGTCAGTGGGTCGTAGAATAGAAATGTGTTCATCAGAAGAACATTGACAAATTTTGTGAAGTATGTAGTTGAAGGGTTCAATCTGATATAGGGGGCAAGGATTTCTAGATTCTAGATTCTCTGTGCCATTTCTGAGAAAGCTAGTTTGTACCTTTTTTTATCCAAAAATTCTGATATTTCAACAATAGGTTGTTGGAGCTTCTAGAGGATTTATAGTTACCAGACAGCTCCAGTTTTTCAGTGAAGTACTTTGGTGAGTTGAAAAGTAGGGCTTTATGGGTCATGTAAGCAATTTTCAGATACATCCTTGCCTCATATGGGAGCCATTTCAGCGACTTCATGGCAGGAGCGATGTGGTTGTTTCTTCTGGATTCAGTGATGAGCCTTGAAGCACAGTTGGGGGATGCACTTAGTGGAGGCAACTTGGATCTAGGCAGAACATAAAGGGTTGCACTACCATATTCCAACTTGGGGATCAATAGAGCTTGAACCATTGACTTGAAGTCGTTAAGTGGGAGGAAGGATTTTCTTTTTCTAAGTACGTTACTTTGAATGTTTGCTCCTTTGGTAGCTGAACTGATATGTACCTGCATGTTAAGTTTCTTATCAAAGATTATTCCCAGAATATTTATTCCCAGATATCTTGTGGAAACTACTATATGTGGAAGGCAGTTAAGGGCTGTTAGATGCTTCATCCTTTCTTTGATATTGAAAGATTGTCTGGTGGGGCGATTAAGAGGAATTCGGTTTTGAGGGCATTTAGTTTGAGGTGGTTTTGGGTCAGCAAGTTCTGGGTTTTTTGCAAAGTTATGATAAGGGATTGGATATCTTTGGCAGAAGAGATTTTTAGTAGAAATGAAATTCCCGTGGTACAACTTGATCTAACAATGAATATTGTTGGGAAACCAAATTATTATATCCAAATACACAGTATTAAGCCCATGTGCTAGGATATGACTAATTCATGCAAATCATGCCATTATACAATTCAGTAAAAACAAAATATTTTATTAAAATCCAGTTAAAAACAGACAAAGACAATTTCTGATCCTGTCACAAATGTATCTAAGACAAACACATATCATATATGCTAAAAACAAGTTCCTCTAAATAATGGGGCACAACTATTACCCCTTATTCAAATGCAATTTTTTGGACCCTACAGAACACAATCGATACGTTAAGCAACCAATAATACCACAAATTAATAACAGAGAGACAGAAACCGACAATATAATTTGTCATTGGGGTAACACATCCGTTAATAAATTTCAAAAGGCTTTTCATACACACAAACTGAAACTATAGTGTTTACAAGAAAAGCTGTTCCCACAGATTGTGTTTTAGTGCTGCGTCGACGCGTTTCGATGGTTTGAATTAATTGTCCATCTTTTTCAAGACAAAATGTATTTCATCGTCTCTCTTTTTTAGTAGGCACTGGTTGGTTGCCGTTGTGTAAAGCTCCTGAAGAGATTTTTAAGCATAGTTGAGTGTTGTCTACGTACATGTGGTATTGGATGTTAGATAATTTCAGAATTTCAGTTAAAGGCTCCATTAATAGGTTTAAGAGAGTAGGTGAAAGTGTGGACCCCTGTGGGACCCCTAATGTGACCAAAGTGGTGTTGGACAGGGACTGGTTAACCTTGATTATTTGAGGCCTGTTGTGGAGAAACAAGGCACACTAGTTTAGAACAGTCCCAGAAACTCCTATCCTGCATTCAAGTAAGTCAAGTAGACTGTCATGTTTTACCATATCGAAAGCTGAGGAGAGGTCTGGGAAGATGAGATAGCAAGCTTCATGCTGATCCAGCATTTTTAGCGCGTCATCTACTATGTGTGTAAGGGCTGTCTCAGTGATGTGACCCTGACAGAAGCCAGATTGGAATTTGGTCTATCAGTCAGAATTGCTCTATGTGTTTACATAATTGGCCATGGACACATTTCTTAAGTAGCTTTTCCAGAGTTGGAATAGTGGACATTGGACAGAAGTTATTTGGGTCAGATTTACGGCATTTCTGCCCTCTCCTTTCATGCATCACACCACAGAAAGGTGGTTTGCTGCTTTGAGCAAATATTTCAAATATACCCCATATTTTTAAACAACTTGCAAAACCAGAGTTCATACATGTTAAAGACAAAGGGCCTCATGTAGGTAGCATACCAGTTACCACTTCTAAAATACCGAACGTTACCGAATCGGTATTTTAGAAGTGGTAACTCGTATGTAGGTAATGAGTCGGTAATTTTTTACCGATTCGTTACAATTCGGTAATTACCGAATCGGTATTTACCGATTCGGTAATGAGGCATACCTTCCCATTGAGGGGAAGGTATGTCTCATTACCGAATCGGTAAATACCGATTCGGTAATGGTGGAGAACATGCAAGGGTGGCAGGGTGTCACATTGACACCCTGTTGCACCCCTGATTCGGCCATGTGTGCACATGTGGCACACATACATGCCCTAAGGGCATGTATGTCTGCCACATTGCACACTGCTAAGCGCTGAAAAATGCCTATACACATCCATTAATTATTTACCACCAACTATTAGTTGGTGGTAAATACCGACTCTTAAACACACCCACACACTCCCCCTACATCTCATTTTTGGATTCGGAATTTACCGAATCGGTAAAATTACCGAATCGGAAAAGTTACCGATTCGGTAACATTACCGATTCGGTATTATTACCGATTCGGTAATTTTACCGATTCGGTAAATTCCGAATCCAAAAATTGTCCCCCTACATACCAATAGCCAAAATACCGGTCGGTAACGGTATAATTACCGAAAATCGGCCGTTACCGACCGGTATTTGTCTACCTACATGAGGCCCAAAATCTAGTTAAAAATTCAGCACAGCCATCTTAGCTATCATAATCCCTTGAACTTGGTGCTTGAAGTGCCGGGTAGAACAACAATGCCCCGAAAGGTGAGGTGGGATCACTTGGTGCAACTAATCAAGGGAGATTTTTAAGTGATTGGATTTATCAGTCCCGGGAGAGGAAACTGTAGGTACATTGATTGAAATTGCACAATCATTCGCTAGTCTACTAACAGTACCAGTAGCTGCTGTTAGGACTGACTTACCAAAATGGTTTGACAGCGAGTAATATCTCCAGAAACAAGCCTGGGAGGAGCTGACAGAAGCATGTGAAAAAATGGGATGTACTCTTTTTGGAAGATCATTCATAGCCCTTGTTACACAGACCATGAAAAGCCAGAATTAACTCATATTATTACATCTGAACAGTGGAAGGCCCACTTTGAGGGAGTGTACATCCACGGTAAAATCGAGGACTCCATCTTGGTTGATAGCTCTCCATCCAGCACAAGAGCCATTTCCTTTAGTCTTGAGGAGGTAAAACTGGGAATTGAGGGATCATCACGGAACAAGGCTCCTGGTCCCGATGGAATCTCTCCAGACCTTTTTTGTGATAATATTGAGGCCCGAGCTCCACTCTTAACTAGGGTTTTAAACGCTGCAGTGAGGACAACAATGCCCCCCTCGTGGTCCTCTGCAATTTTTGTACAGTTCTTCAAGAAAGGGGACAGGGACAGCCCTCACTGCTATCGCCCTCTTTCGCTCATTGACACGACAGTTAAAGTCCTTGGACGAGTGTCAGTCTGGGCGAACACTAACTAAGTCATCTCAGAGGTCCAATATGGCTTTCGCATAGGCAGGTCAACCTCGGACCAATGTTTAAAGCTTTACCTGCTTATAGTGAAATACACGATAGCTAAACCTGGAGCTCTTTTCTTAGGTTTTATGGACCTTACTGCAGCGTTCGATTAGGTGAACTGCTGCAAGCCCAGGGCGTTTTGGGTGACCTCAGGGTTGACCCCGCGATTACAAATTTTTTAATGACAATGACAATTTAATACTAGTGCTGCAGTCAGATACACTCAGGATGGGCATGTGACTGATCATTTTAAATGTTCTAAAGGGGTAAGACAGGGATGTATTGTGACCCCATTTTTATTTACGTTACATATTAATGGATTGGAAGGGTCCTTGATTGCACTTCAGGCTGACACCCCAAGAAAAGAAAGAAGAACTGTCTCAGTCTTGTTGCACACAGATGATGCTGTATTGCTTGCACGAACCCCTAGAGGCTTGCAGGCCTTACTGGGTGGATTTGTGGCCTTCATGAGTGGGATGGATCTCTCACCGAACTTGTCAAAATCATACATAATGGAATTCGATAAGTAGATCACAAGGAACAATACCTACAAAGTAGACATGCATATGCTAGTGAAGGTCCCGGTATTCTCCTATTTAGCTTAACTTTAAACCTTTGGGGGAGGGGAAAACACTTGAGATGAATCTATGGGAGTAATCGCAAACTATGCACATAGACTGGGTACTTGGTCCCCAGGGGTAATAGTAAAATTGTACAATTTGTTTTGCATGTCAAAGGCGTTATGTGGTAGTGAACTATGGGGTTATGTAGCGGCGAACACTCTCCAAACCACAGAAAATAAATACCTCAGAAGAATTCTGAAAGTGCCCCAGGGTACTGCTTCGTATATAGCACACACATATTTAGTAATGAAATACTTAATAGATTGGGCGGCGGTTAAACCTTTTTTGTGTTAGGTGAAGATATAGACAAGCCTGGAGCCAGTGATTGATGATTGTCACTCACCTGAGCATGGTTTAAACATTCTATCGTTAAGATATGTCAAGGATACCCTAATGGCCCTAGTTAGAGCAACTGTCTTCACGCATCGTGATACAGTGAAATCTCTTGATAAGCACTTAGTGAAAGAACTATTCTTTAAGCATGCCATGGCCTTAAGGGAGGAAAAGGAGCTTAGAAAACCTGTGGTTAGAGGGCATGTCCTAGTAAAATCAGTGTTGGGAATGAAGAATTATCTATTGATTATAACAAATGCACACAATTGATTTTTATTTACCCGTTTCAAATAACCCCGGGCGTAGTACTCCGCTTCACCCACGGAGTGTACGTAGCGCTGCCTGCTTCGCAGTTTTCGAAGTAGGCATAGCAGGTAGGGCTACGCAGATGCCAGGGGGAAGCAGAGCTGCCTGCCGCCCGTCACCCGCCTCCCGTCCGCCCTCCTTTTAAAATAATGAAAACTATTATAAAAACATTAAATAATAATGCCTTACCTGTAGCGCAGCGTCTCCGGGGCTCCCTCTTCCTAGTTGACAACTTCTTTCCACAAATGCGCATGCGCGGACGCCTGCGCATGTGCATTTCTCGTGCGCATTTCTGGAAAGAAGTTGTCAACTAGGAAGAGGGAGCCCCGGAGACACCGCGCTACAGGTAAGGCATTATATTTAATGTTTTTATAATAGTTTTCATTATTTTAAAAGTAGGGCGGGCGGGAGGCGGCCGGCGCATAGTGGGGCTACGCGGAGCACGCGAGTGTGCGTAGATTTGGGCACACTACGCGCTGCTCCACGTAGCCCCACTACGTCCACTATGCCCAGGCTTGGTTTCAAACTGAATGAACCTGGTGCATCATTTATTGGCTTCACCAATTGGCTTTGTTGGGCATATAGAAGCAAGAGGTCCTTGTGGCTCAGACAATACACTTCATATTTTATGTAAATATTTTACGTATCCAAGGCATCTGTTTCTTATACCTCTTTTAAAAGAAATGAATTTGAGGCATGCTTGTGTCGCCCTACTGTATCTCCAGCTTCTGCCTAACGCCCATACGCTTTTCTATGTTGTCAACTTTTTAAGAACTGCTCTAAAGTCTAGACATTCTAAATATGTAGTGAGAATATTTCTGTACATTCTAAGCTACAAGCTGACATTGAAATATTTGTTTAGGCTTTTAACAGGGTATTTCTTTGGTTTAATTGTGTCAACAGCTAAAGTGGCTGGGGTTTTTATATCGTATTGGGTTATTTAACTGAGGGGGAAGTGATTAACGTTTACGCCGACAATTTGCGAATTTTGCACATGGTGTCATGCTGTCAACAAGTGATACTGTTGCTGATGTTTTATTTTCATTTTAGTGTTGTATCTTTTATGGCTGCGACCAATTCTGAATAAAGATTATTATTATTATTTTAAAACGATATGAATAAAAATATATCTACCACACAAACACAACACAATGGGTATGTTTGATTTTTTTATTTTAATTAAATGTTGCTAATTATCTGTACTTAGTTTTAATATTATTATGGAAATAAATCTGATCTAATTTCATCTGTCCTGACACAACCTACCATTGAGTGTACCATTTCATCTAGTGATTCTTCAGCCTCCTTCTTACCAGATGTGATTGGAGAATCATTGTTCTGCACAGATGTTATGCAGAACTGCACACACAAACATGATTGTGCACACTATTTGCTGTGAGTACAGCTGTCTACCACTTTGCTGGTCCAGGCATCTGAAACAAGATTAACACTCCAAACATTCTTTCCACAATGTTGCAAGTTTTTTCTCAATGCAGGAAATATCACTTCTGCCCATTATGATGTTAATATATATAGGGGATCATCATCCCTGGATGGAGACCATGGCCTTAATCACCTGAAGGAAGATATAGCTATACATTTTAGTAGTAACAGACTCAAGTATGATAAATGTGTAATTTAGTTGTTAGGCATTGTAGGGTTTTCTTACAACTGATTTCCCTGTTTACCACATATGTGTTTTTCTGGAAGCCTTTCGATAATGCCAAAATTGATAACTATGTTAATCTACCTTTAAATCGATATTAACATTTCCAAACACACAATTGATTTTTGTATTTATAGTAATCACATGACCAAACAAACAATGTTTCATTGTACACTATCATTTGTTGGAGTTGGATCTACTTGAGCTTACTCCCATCACATATGACAGTTACTTGTTATTTTTACTGATTGCTATAATTTGAGTCACTAATGCATTGTGTGGGTATTTGAAACAGGCAACTGATACAAGTAAGGGACAATATATACTTTACTAGATTTTGTTCACATATATTATTCCACTGTTTCTAAATTTTGTCAATGAGGACCCATTCATGGCCCATTCATGAACATGTTCATGTATGTCATATATTTTAGAACACATTTAAAAAGGCAGGTTTTGCTAAAAAAGATTTTCATTATGTAAAGTAAATATGATGCTGTATGATGAGCATATAGTGATATAAGCACACTGCTTTTTAGCATGTCAGTATGCATATGTCGATTACCTTTTCTGTAAAACATTTCTTGACATGACTCACTGGTTATGACTGATAGATACCCAAATATGTGACTTATTGGAACCATGCATCAACTGTGAGACCTCAATATGTACATGTGTTTTGTTCTTGTAGCACATAAACCGACATGAGTATGTTATGAAAAGTAAAATGTAACTTACCACCCCATCAAAACCAAACTTTCCTCTAGCCGTATTCTTTTCTTAATTCACATTCACACAAGCCAGCATCATTATGTGTAATTAGATGACATCTATAGATGCTATTGTACCATAGGTGGATGATGGCCATTTACATGCATTGTGCAGCACAGTTAGTAAGAGGATGAAGGAAATATGGCATATTTTGTGCAGTAAGTTGTCCGTTCCTGTGCACACACAATCCTGCCTGTAACACAGTCACCCTTACTCCACAGTGCAAGGATGTCTGGATTGGTGCAAGACTGCACGTAGTGCGCTAGCGCTATGAAAGGACAGGAATGCAACATATCTAAATATTATTTTCACAAGCTGGCACACTCCGTTTCACGCAGTGCCACACAGCTAGTTTTATTACTTAGGTGTTTAGCAAGGAAAAAATTGATACATGAGTCCAATTGTGTACTTTGTATTAATTTTTGCAACAATAATGTTAGATTATAACATGCATTTAACCGCACAGAGAGGACAAAGTTGTCTCTTTTGAATACCTTGCCAATGAGTAGGCCATTACTATATCTATCATTTGGAAAATGTGCATTAACGGTAAGGCTCCTGAATATATAGGCATCACAGGCACTTCCAGGATACTTTGCAAAAACATTTGTGAAAAGGTCATTATGGTTCACAATTGTCTGAACATTGTTTGAGTAATTGTGCTTGTGATTTCTGTAAATGTGCTCAGTATCTGCCACTGGCACAATTATTTCACATGGGTACAATTGATAGCACCAAGCACATGAGGGAATCCTGCAATGCCATAAAGTCCTTGCTTGGTGGCTAGTTGCTATATGCTAGGTTTGGGAAATGCCAGGTACTGTGGTGTAAGTTTGATTATGGCATCCAACAAAGATGTCAGGAATGCTGTAAATGCACTCTATGAAATGTCAGCCAATATTGCAGATGTCTTCTGGAATGAGCCAGAGTCCACCATGTGTAGGACTGTCATCAATTTGACAAGGGAGGGAATGGCATTGGTCCATCTAGTTGCCAGTCCAAGATTTGACGAAAACTTCTACAGCAAATCCAGGGTGCTCTCCTTCTTCAGTCTATATAAATGGATCACATCCTCCCTGGTGTACAAAAGGGTAAGCCTTTGTCTGGGCATGCACTTTTTCCTCCTTCCCTGTTGCTGTTGTCATCTCACACCATCTCCCAATTGCAAAATAACTGCCTCCATGGTATAGATGGGTTTGCCAGAGAGTTCTGTGATGAATGTCTTCTTATACTGATGCCTTGCATCATTACCTACACCTGCGTTGAGAATGTGCAGCATTCTAAAACATTTCCTTTGTTGGTAACACTGTGTGATGATGTGTAGAGCAGTGGTATATTCATAAATCCCACTGTGTTATGATTGCATTAGATTTTGCCTGGGAAATGCTACCTTGCATAAATCTGTTTCTACATGACACAGGCCATCATAGCACAGCTTTTGCACCTTACAAATGCTGCAGTGAGGCTCTTAGGTCACTTGATCAATCTAACTTAAGCCCTTGTATTTTCTTGCATCGATGTGTGTTACGCAATGGCGATGCAAGGGCTTGAGGAACCTTGACCCTGTTCTTTATCACCAAGATGCCCCAAGAAGTGATTGAGTGTTGTAGTTACCTGCATAAATCTGCCCAACAAATTTGCATTTCATTTTAAATGTTCAAATGACCCAAAAAATTTATCCATTTGGCAATAATAAATTAAGGTGCATTGTCAAAGTTTTTTTATGGGTGCAATATTGAAATTGAGCTTGGTGTGTACTGTGCAGCCCTAAATATGAACGTATGGTAGTTAATATCTTGAGAGCAGCTAATTAGTGTGCAGTATTGTGATAATGCAAAGCGAACAATTTGGTCACTTGCAATTTTGAATGAGAACAATTATGCAATGACAACGTGTGCATGATATTGAAGAAGAAGCAATGCCCTGCCTTTTATAAACCTAGCAAATAAGAAAGGGGCACATTTATTCTCCAAAACTAAATATCCATTTGTCCATCATGATGATCCATGTCATCATCCAATATCTAGTTTAGCTCACACCCTGAATTAAAACCTCCTGCTGTTAGGTTTCTAAAGCCCAGCCCTAGCAAATGCCATTCTCACACACTTATCAAGAGTCAAAAATCTCTCAAAGTTCAGCAGAGTATTGCTCGTTGTTGAACTTTCCAATTCATAAGGCAGGAAGAAGACTCTCCTCATGTCACTACACTACTTTCAAGGAGCTCAATAAATGGGGTATGACAAGGAATAACATAAAAGAAGTAGAAAGGTTAAAAGAGCTGTCAGTTTGATTCATGACGTACACTAAAATGCAGCAAAAAATTAACCACACACAATATTTCACATTGGTTAATTGAACATTTTCTCATTTATTCTGCAAAGCCTATATTCCAACTTTCCAGCCGACATATTCTGGCACTAAGAGGGTGAAGACATTGACAGCAGCTTTGAAGTTTTGAGCCTGCAATTTAGTAATTTTACAGTCATTCAACATCAGAGTCAAAAAATATCATAGGGCCTGATTACGATTTTGGTGGTCCATGGAAATGGCAAAACTGCAGTGGAGGCGTGGTGGCGGTTGGACACCGCTACACTAGTGATCCAACCGGCGTATTACAACTACGGTGGGCGGACCGTTATGAGACCGCTGCAACTGCTGGGTAACTGCGATCACCCGTGTTCTTGAGGCCGAAATATGCTTGGTGGTGCAGCTGCAGCACCGCCAAGCACATTGAAAGTTCTCACAACCAGCAGTTTCATAGCAGTGAGCCTGCCATGAAAAAAATGCTGGCACTGAGGAAACGTTGACTCAGGTCCATGGGATCTATGTAGGGGGCAGATGCTGTGCCCCCCTATGTGGCCATGCACCCCCTTTCCTGCACGGCATGGACTAGCATGGACTTGACAGTCCATGACGGTCAGGAACGAGCTTAGACGTTCCCATTGTGGTACCTTTTCGAAAGTCACCGTCGTGGGAAATGCCAAAGGACCGCCCACCAGACTACAAAAATACTATTAATCTGACGGGCAGCTGGCGGCCCTGTTTTGAGGTCCTGGGGAAGGGCGATGGCATGGCAGCCCGCTCTATGACTGACAACCTCCTAATAGGGCCCTAAATATTTAAGATTACAAACATAAAGAGGAGTGTATAGTTGCATTTCACGGTTGCATTCTGGGAATATCAGTCTCATCAAATGTGCATACTATTAGGGTGCCGCATCACTGGCGTCATACACCTTGGTGTTGTAATTCTACAAAACAATAAGCAGATGTAATAACAATGTAAAAAGCAGCACTCTGCGTCACTGTATATAACACCTACATTCATTCAGGAGTTTGTGGTGAGAAATAAAGTGACATGCATACATGATAAATGGCTATTTAGAGAAATAACACTGCCTTGGCACAATGGGCTAACCCTCCTGGAATTGTGACTCTAAGAGGAAGGTAGCAGTCTGTGGGAGTCTTTGGAAGATACAGAGGTTCATCAGATGAGAGTGTATGTGGAGAGTATTTGCCCTCGCCTAATGGGAGTGCGGAAATATTATAGAAATCTCTCTGGATAATTTCATAAATGTGGAGCAATTACCATCAATTACAATCACCCTTTTCCACACCAATACCTATTCTCGAGGTAACAAACCTTGGCCACTGTATTTTGAACAAAACAGCTCCTTCATAAACACATGCAAGTATTCAAATACAAATAATTTTTTTTGTCAAGAATGAGAGTTTGTGAGTAGTTTTGAAGAGTTTTATTTTCTGATTAAAATTTAAGATTCTCTGATTATTTATTCATTCGTCAAATAGCAATCAGGTTACAGAATTGATAACAGAAAAATAAAGTTAGTACAGATCACATTATAATGTGCACAGAGTGTGTTCCATAAAGGAAATAATCCCTACTTTAAGAAATGAGGCATTAATGATGTCAGTCAGAACCCATGCAGAGCTCAAAAATAAAGAGTGAGTTGCATGAAGCTAAAAATGAATAATTAATAATTGCAGAGTTTTCCATAAAAGAGAACATTTAGGATAGACCAAAAAGGCCAATTAGTTAAATTATACAGCTTTTAATACAAAGTCAAAAGAAACACTCCCTGATGTTTCTGCTTTGCCTACCCTCTCCTTTATACTAAATCTGTCCAGCATATGAATCGCTCCAGCTGAATCTCTGCTGTGTTAATGGAATCTGAAATCTCCTTCTATGACTCCCTGTCTTTTCCCCTCCAAATCTCCATCTGAAGGAATCTCTCTCTTTGTCTATATATCCATCTAAAAGAATCCCCCTTTCCATCTGATCTGATGCTCCTAAACTAGGAACTTGTTTGTAAGCTGTAACTCAAAGTTGTTCTGTTCTTGTCTACATTCAATGGACTCCACATCATCCGAGAATAAATCCTTTCCATAGCCCAATCATTCACAATTTGAATCCTATTTAAAATAACTTAGTTTCCTAACCTTCTGATAAAGCATTATTTTAGCTGAATATAAGGTATGTAACCTGCAAAGAAAACTTTCATTTAAGCAGGAAGTCATTAGAAACAAAATATGATAATGACTTTTGAAATAGTGTGCTTTTTGTTCTCTATGGAACATACATTGACTTTAAGTCAGTTATGAAAAGGGCTTTTTTTAAATGAAATATTTTACCAGCAATAAATATGATACATGCTGAGGCGTCTCTATTTCAAAAATAAAACACATTCTACTGTTATCTGGAAGGTCAAGTTGAAGCTCTTTGAAGATGCATTTCTTGAAACCATTAATTTTACTTTTTTCAGTAACTTTTAAATGTCATGTTAATTTAATACACACTATACATTACTTCTGCACACATGTTTAATAATTATTGTAAGTTGAAAGAACACATTATTTAGTTAAAACAAAATCTAAACTAGTCACATTAACTATAAACTACTTTTGTGCATACTTTAACATTCTAAAGAAAATGATTTAGTAAAAGGAAAGTATCTGGTTAAACACATGCTTAATAGCAAAGCCTCATGTTTTCATGTTTTCAGCACTGAATGTCTGTATGTCATGTTTGGAAAAATGCATTTTATGTTTAAAGCCCAAGTCAGATTGTCATTCTAATTTAATATGCAAGTCAAATTTTATTTTGAAGTCATTTCCTACAGTTCCCTCACTTCTGAAGATCACACTAACTTTATTTCACACATAATTTATTTTAAGGAGCACTCTTATCATTAGTTAAATCAAAAAATATTTTTCCTTCACTAAACAAGACTATTTCTACTCATCTGTAGTGTGTATAAATGTGGTAATATGGTGATTTCCTTAGTAGACCTAATTTGTGTGCGGTAAAGAACCTTACTTACACTAGTATTATCAGTATCACTGTTATAAAAAAAATTGGACACATAATAATTTTACATTTATTTCCAAGGCAACACAAGTTTTGTCTGTAATCAGATCATATATAGCCAAGCTAAAAAATTCTATAAATAGCTTCTTAGAATGGTTAGTTTTCAACAGTTCAGATTTTTTTTAAAAACAGCTCTTAAACCAACTCTGTGTTCTTCTACAAATATTATTCCTAATTGTTCTTGTAGCTTTTTACTCAGGTCTAGGTTGTTCTTCTGTAAAATAAGTAACAAAAATTTTAAAGGTCTAACAGGACAGTTCTTTTTTATTGATCAATTGTTTTCTTTTCAGCTTTTAATTGTTCTCAGGTGCTTGTTTCAGCTTTTTAAAGTTTTTTTTATATCAAGCTTGAAATCAGAGTGGCTCATAAAGTTCAAATCTTGCATCACGCAATTACTCTAATGTGACGTTCGCTACTTTATCCACACAATATGACCACTCAGGTGCTGAACACCTCTGACAAGGCACTCTTCCTCTCTTTGATATTCTTTGTTGATTTTCTTCTGTGTCACTTTCATCACTTGGTTATTTTTCTTCAGTGAAAATCTTTGATAATCGATCAACTGATAAACCTGTCTCCAGTCTCTTTTGCACATTGTTTTGTCGAATGATCACAAAGACTTTACAGGTGACTTTTCTTTCAGTTCAAACTGATGCTGTTTCAGTAGTGTCAGTAGTCTTTTTGCTTGAGGTGTCTCCTCTTCTTCATCAGAGACTTCAATGCCACTTTGCAAAATCAAAAACCCTTGCTGTAGTCATCTTTGGGTCTCTGCTCCTTTCTGCCGGTCAACTACTGACGAACCTGTCACCAGTGTTCTCCATTCAGGCTATGAGAACACTTCCTCTCGATTCAGATGTCTTACTCTTCTTGTGTACAATGCATACACCCAATTTGACACACCAGCATACTTAACAACAGTACTTGTGGCCAGAATAATCTAGAAGGGGCCTTTCCATCTTGGTTTCAAACAAGTCTTTTGAACATGCTTCTTTGTCACATCACCATCTTTCAGATTGAGAGTGTGACTCAGTCCACTATGCGGATCTTGTGTAGCACCTACAGCCTGATGGGAAACTGTATGTACCTCATCAGCCAATCACTTGCAATTATCGATTCTCTTCTCATCTGTGAATTTTACAAGTGCATTTACAGGTCCAGCAGGCAATCTCATGTCACATTTCCATGAGAACTTCATGCGCTGACAAACCCCTTCTCCCAGGAATAAATTGACTATTAATCAGCAGCAGAGGCAAAGCTTCTGCCCATTTCAGTGGTGTTGAAACACTGAATTTTGCTATTCAAAACGTTATACTTGACACTTCAAATCAACAGCTACCGTGCAATCCTTGTTCACTCTGTAGTTTTGCACACATTGATACAGTGTTTTTTTTTAATCTGATTTCAGAAAAACTGGGGATCGATTTTTGCAATAACACATTTGGTACCGTGTGATTGTCATTTCTTCTGGTTGTGTAGGCTTTCACCCATCTTGTAAAGAAGCACATGACTAGGATGTATCATGGCTCGTTGTATTCAGGCATTTTGATGTTGTTCGACTGCACATATCAATGACACTCTTCTTCTGCAAGAGTCCTTAGCTTCGCATGGTATCTATTCTTTCTAAAGAGATGTTTAATTCTCTAAGTGTATGTGTCCGGGCACGTATGGTGTCATTGGAAACAAACAAGCTATCTGGCAACACTGGTCTCCCATCAGCTGACATTTGGATGTCATGTATGTTTTCCTCAAAATCTGCTCTGGTCCAACCTTGTTCTTCTGCCTCTGACATATTTTCTTGCACCCCTTTTAACTCTTCCCAAGTATAAGTAATTAACATCAACATAGAATAGACGGTTCCCTTCTCAGTTTCACATGTAAAATTGTATTAAATATGTAGGCTAGTAGGGCGCAATACTGTGCAATTTAATTAGCATCTCCTTTTCCCATGGCAATAGTGACTCACATTTGAACAATTATACTGCATATTATGATTAGGGCAATAATTGTTACATCTTGTGCTGCGGTAACGTCTTAAAGTCATGAAGCTTTAACAACATATTTTATAGTGCACACGGCATATGCTGCTCCTAATGTGCCATTGTTACCTCTTAAACATGGACCATCTACAAAAAAGACATGATTGGGCTCAATCAGAGGTTCATCATTAACGTTTAACCTTTGCTCCATGCATAGATCAATTACACCCAGACATTCATGTTCATCACAAACAAGTTCAATTACTGGCATTAGACTTAATACGTTTGAAATTAGACATCTTTTGATCCCAACATTGTTCCGTAGCAACTCCCCAAAGAATGGGACATTTAATTTACTGGACAATCCATCATTATGTTCTCACTCTTTTTGTGACTGACAACAACAGCAACTATGAATTTAAAGCAGCTGGGCATTTCTGTGGCCACGGAGTCAAGGGTAGTTGGGAAATACACCACAGACTTTTGAATATCTTCATGTTTTTGAATAGACACTAAGAGAGTGCAGCATTCCCTCTCACTGCAATTTAGTGTAAAGAATTCGAGTTCCGTGGCAACCCTAGTGCTGGGGCACGGCACAATATCTCTTTCAACTCTAGGAACACTTTTGTGCAACCGTTGTCCCATGGAAGTGTATCAGACACATCTTTGTGTGTGAGCCTCAGTATAGGTTTAGCCACTAGGGAAACCTTTAGTATCCACTGTCTACAATAGCCAACCATTCTCAAAAACACCCTGACTTCTTTCTGTGCTTGAGGTCGATTCATCTGCTAAACTGCTTTCACTCTCTCTGGTGATATCTTTCTAGCTTGTTTTTCAATTATGTGTCCCAGATATTGAACTTCTTTTTGACAATACTCTTGACTGTTCTCTTGTAAAGGCACTGAGAAAACATCCTGACAAAGATCAATACCAGTAAGCCATTCTTCAGTACAAGAAAAAAGTATGACTGGATTAGGTACCATAGGACAACATGGAACAATTATGTTTAGGTGCTGCACTATTTTGTACTTCTCATAGGGTTTCTGTAAACCCATGATCAGTGAGTTACATGAACGTTCAATCAGTTTCTTCAAAAATCCTTTGCTCTATTTATCTTCAATCACAGATGTAATTCCTGCAACTGTCTCTTGTGTCAAATTGTATAATCGTGCTCTTGGAAAAGTGGCATCTTGTTTTCATGTGACTTGGACTGGTTCTGCACTTTTTATTATTTTGATATTTTTCTTTGTGAAATCCCATATCTCTGGGTTCAGTGTTTCTTCCAAATCAGAGGGTAATCTTTCAACTGTCATTACTTTTATCAATCCTACAGCTGTCTCTTATGGGGCAATTTTAAACTGTACATCCTCATCAGGCGTCTTAAATGTTAAACCGGCTACAACTTGGATCTTCTTTCCTAAATGGGGTAAGCCCGGAACTTCCACTGTTCCCAGAATTGTACTGGAAATGTCAGAAATGTTGGGGCTAAAACCTTTATTATCAAGTATGCAAACTGTTGAAACAGGTTCTGATTTTGGTTCTGAAAAGAATTCATACCTACTTTGGGCAACTGATTTAGCTTAACCTTAGGGATTTCCATATTTTGTGGGGCCATCTGGACTTGGATAACTTGTATCATTAGGACCTTTTTTTACATGACATTTGCATTTGCTGAATTGGCACATGTTGCATCTGGATTACTCTCTGTATTTGCACATTACCATTATGATATCAGGATCATGTCTACACTTCCTCTTCCAATGCTCAAAGCTCTTACAAAGATGGCAAATGGTCATTTCCTTCAGCGTTGCCACATCCATACCCAAGTTTGGATCTAAACACCTCACACCAAATCATCCTGGAGCACATTGTACCACAGCTTGTGAAACAACACCTTGCATCTCACCTTCATTCCTTGCAAACAACTGATTTTGAAATCTTCTCTGAGCTAACTTCTTCTGAACCATCATAAGTTTCTCCTTGAACTCTTTCTGCTTCATTTCTTGCCCATCACTACAGTACCCTTTATCCCTCAGGACCCCATCTATCAACTTTTTCTGCCAACAAACCACACTGATATGCCCAGAGATTATTAATCCAATAACAACGTGAACCACAAAGAATCTCATGTCACTGGCATCAGCACATTCTCTCCCGCGGTTTTGTTGAAACTCCTGAAACAATCTTTTATAAAATTCAAGAATTGATTTGTTTGGTTCCTGGTCATTCGCTTATTCTTATCCCAATCCAAATCCTTTGGTGGCACGCGGCCCATCATAATAGTAATCACTGCTTCCTGTTTCTCTAAAACTACAGAAGATGGTGATTTCTGCAAGAATCTCTCACTATCGCCTCACATGGCCTTACATTCATACCACAAATCAGTTGGCATTGTAGTGTCAACAAACATTTTGAAATCAATCCACAACACCTTTGAAATTTCAACAAATCCATCAATTTGTGGGTACTGCTGCATAGGCTTGTCTCTCAATTTTGCAAAATTGTCTGTAAATGGTGCAAGTTCACCCAGTTCCATGGTACATTAGCATACTCTCCTCCTTTTGTTTGTCTCAATGAACAAGCTGAAGCTTCTCCCTCATCCTGTTTATTATTTTCCCCAACTAGGTCTGGTGGTTTCTTTTTCTTCTCATGTATACTTACCCAATTGTTTTCTAATTTCTCAAAACCATTCCATTTACAAATGTATCTTTCTAATTCTATAATGTGTAATTGCATTCCTTATAAACACACTGTCTCAATTTCTTCATCCATCTGTACCCTGAAACTTTTCTGCAATGTAAAACATTTTGTAACAACAATTTCATCTTTTTGGGCCAAATCAGGCATGTGTGGTTTCTGCACATTTTGCAATTTCCTTTCACAGGTAAATTATTTTTCCTGATTGTGGTTAAAATGCTCAAGACCTCAAGACCTCAAGACCTCAGCATTCCTTGATAATTACTTCAAATTCAACTTTTTAGTTTTAGTTTTTTTTTTGGATTCTGCATCAACCTGTTGAACCGTGCTCCCCATCTTTTTAATACCGCTGCTTCCTCAAACCATGGTAAAAAATCCTGCCGGAGTTATTAGTGTTGAAAAGACAATTCCTCCCCCATCTTTCAATGCTTGAACTGTCCGGGGTAGTTTCCGTTAAAAAATCTGTGAATTCTGAGATATCAGTATAAACCTTGATGCAGTTACTCCTTTACAGCTTTCTGAGCTTCTTGAGTTAGAAGCATGTTATCTAGGACAGTCACAATCTGTCTAGGCACTAATAGTGCAGTGGCAGTTTGTAGTATTTGTACTGAATCAGTCACAATTGAAGCAGCAAAACCAGAAGGTATCACTGCTGGTGTCAAGTCAACAGGTGGTGGGCAATCTGAAATGTCTGTAAAGATCTCTAAATCTGTATTACCTTTGGTTCAACAGAAGCAGTAGCTACTGTAGTTCTTGCTGGTTCCTTATCATCAGTATTTGTAGTGGGGACCATCCTGTGCCCTGGGCATCCTTATTTTCCTTTATGACTGGTACTGGTGACAACTGACTCTGACTGTCCCTGGGCTCTGCCTCACCAGGTTCAGGCAGCGGCGGCTGGTTCAGGTAAGTGCAGTGGGGTGAGGCAGGGCGCGGCAGGAGAGAAGTCAACGGATGACGGAAGAGGCATAATTAAATAAATAAATAATACCTCCTCTGTTGTCCATCGACTTCCCCTCTGCTGCACCCTGCCCCGCCCAGCACCCCACTGCGCTTACCTGAGCCGGCCACCGCTGGGCTCAGGGCCAGTGCTCTAGTGAAAACAGAATGAAAACACACTCATACATGAGGGTACAATATATATTGGGGTACACTTAAAATTGGCATGACCTACCTTATAAGACCCTAAGGCAGGGGGATTAGAACTACCTTTAAGTCCCAGGTATATAATAAGGCATGGCAGTTTAGAGGCCAGCAGCCCTTTCTGCACTTGGAAGTGTTCACTGCTGAGAGCCCAAGTTCATTTTAAAAGCAGTCCTGTGTCACAGCACTGCTTTTAAATTTAAACTGTGCATAAACTTGATTTTGGTGGTCGGGGCATTTAAAAAGTGATAAACTACAATATGTTGGCAGATTTGGTACCCCCAGAATCTCCACTAGGTGCCCCAGGGGTGGGGGTCATGTACCTATAAGGAGTGTCCTTATAAAATATGTTTTATATGCCCTGGGAATAGGGAAATTTCCCATTTCCCTTCCCCCATTGTTGTAAAGTGCATCCCAAAATCAATGTTTGTGCTTGGAGCACTTGGAAGTGAGGATCTACACTATTTTTGCATAGTCTGAACCCCTGAAGTCTCCCCTAGGTGTCCAAGGGGGGAGGCCATGTAGCTATAAGCAGGGTCCTTATAAAACATGTTTCAAAGGCCCTGATGTTATCTTTCATTTTCCCCATTGTAGATCCCCAGCCACACAGGTTAATATGGCAATAGTTTATTATTGAATAAATATCGCTTGGAATTCTCGAAATATTTAATTCAAAGACTTAGGAGAATAGCATTGATAAATCCAGCAATGTGCTATTGTTGAATTTATCCTTAAATATAGAGAAAAAAAGACTTTCTGGTCTGTAAGCCAAAATTCAGCCTTCCTGTGGTCTCTCCTGATTGGTCAAAGTTAAGAGCATTAGCCTGGCTGCTTTGATCAAGTGATAGGTTTCTCACCCAGGGAGAGGATATCTCTTACGGAGAGCTCTGCTAATCAGGAATGCCAGAGCAGGGGGTGGGGTCGTAAAACATGAAGCTTCAAAGGAGGATAGGACAGGCAGAGAATACCAGGTCCATCTACCCTCAGTCCTCTGACCCAGCCAGATGACAGGCTTAAGGTAGAAATTTGCGGATGGTCCGGGGAGGAGAGCTATGGAAATAGGACAATCTGGAGGTTGGTCTGACTAGTTCTTCCTCCTTTACTGCAAGTTCAGCCCAACTGAATTTTGGAGAAATACTGCTTACTGGGAGATGATTTTGCCACA
The DNA here is from genome assembly GCF_964204655.1 of Triturus cristatus. Taxonomy (NCBI): domain Eukaryota; kingdom Metazoa; phylum Chordata; class Amphibia; order Caudata; family Salamandridae; genus Triturus; species Triturus cristatus. The sequence continues at coordinate 538,929,483 of NC_140591.1, forward strand.
CTTTGGAGGAAGTGGCCATGCTCTGTGGTGTTACCCTGCACCTCATTGGATAGGAGTGCTCTCCTGCTTAACCCCAGAGGACCATGAATAAATATCTGTTGCTTGAAACTAAGAGAAGAAGAAGGCTTGCCAAGCTGGAAACTTGATTTGCCCCATCAGGCCCTGCATTCTGACTGACTGTGCCTGCTGCATTATCTGGAACTACAGCCCTTTGGATATAAATTGCTTCAAGAGAAAAAAAAGAGTAGACTTCCTGCAAGCTACAGGTTAACAGAGCTCACCTGGACCATCTCCACCAAGAATCCCTTGCCTGGCATGCATCCAGTGGATTTGTAGGGTTTTTGTCCAAGTGGATTGTGGGAACTGAAGTCCCAAACTTTCAAGGACCATCTTAAGGGATAATGAACACCTGGGCAAAACAATTTTTTTGGTACCTATGCACCTAAGCTGGTGGTTCTTAACCTTTTGATTTTTGTGCCCCTGCTTAATCATTACTGAAATTTGGGGACTAATGAGTTATTATTGGAAGCTGGAGGACACTGGCCAAAGGAATTTCTATGATTTGGAACTCAAAACAATACACAAGAAGCCAAAAACAAGTATACACCCAAAAAGTGCTCAAATATCAAAATATTTTGTGCAAATATTTGTGTAATTCTCAATACAAACATAGAAAAAGTATTCAGATTTTCAATGCTGCTTCCTTCTTTTTACACCATATTAATTTTAATTGATTATTTTTAATAGTATTTCATTTTATAAAAAAGTCACAGAAACCCTGAGTAAGTCCTGAGGAGTACTTGTTAAGAACAAGTACCTTAGACAATACGCTCCACAATGTTGTATTGTAATTTGAAATATTTTGATTGTGCAAAAGAAATCGAAATATATTTTCATCACAGAGCTAAGATTTATATTCATTTAATTTAATTTCTGTGTGTACAATATATTACAAAGGTGCTAGAATAGTGTTAATAACAAAATCCATATGTTTTAGTCCTGGCAATTATTTCACAATATCAAAATGGTATTTGCAATGTGATCATGGTTGTCAATTTTATAGAACCAGGACACAATCTTGAGTAAATATCACAAATATATGAAGTTCTATATAATCATTCCAATTGTTCTGTATCTGGTAGTTTGATTATAACATAGGGCATCATTAAGATGCCGATTGGACGAGCGTTCAACCGGCATCGTGTCAGAAACGGGACTGCCAGACAAGGAGTCAGCGGTCCTACTTCCCTACTTTGGATGTGTCAGCCTTCAATGTGTTTGAAAAGTGAATTTTTCCTATTGTGGCTTGTGTTGCGAGCTACAGCACGAGCCGCAATAGGAAATATACACTTTTTAAACACCCCTGCCACACAATGCAGGGATGCTTGGGGGCACCTGCCCATACCAGAGGCCCAGGAGGGTCGTGGGCCCTGATCAGACCGCCATAGACAGGCAGACGGAAAGGGGAATTGTAATCCATACGGCAGTGCCCGTGCCTATTGTAAGGATTACTGTCCGTCTGATGGACTCTTTGAGCACAAAGGAAAGTGTTGCACGGTCCTTCCGCCTGCTGCCTTTGACTGCACGCATTGTAATGCAGTGATCAGACTGCAGCAGCAGATGTGGGCAGATCACCACCGACGAGCGGTCGGATGGCCTTCACCCAACATCGGAATAAGGCCCCCCAAGTGTTTATTACATAAATTGAAGACAAAAGCTAGTATAGGACTGTCAGCCTACATATATTGGTTCTTTGCGTTAAAATTGCCCAGAAACTTTAATTAAAATATATCATTTGTTGGCCGATTTTTTGATTCATTGGGCTCTTTAAAATTGGGATCTACTTAAAGGTAGATATATATATATATATATAAAGTAGTTCACTCGAATGTATCAGGTGTACATACTATTTGTGAATTGCAGGGAATATATCTTGTATTTGAAGCCAAAAGATATAAATGGGATGTACACGTTCCTATTCTGCAAAGGAATTTAGTATGCTCATGGAAAAATCTCTGACTTGTGTTTAGATAACCTTTAAAACATAACCAAACCTTTCTCACTTAAATGAAATGTACCTTTGCCATTTAAATCAAGTGTATTTTTCCCATGCGAGTGTCCAAATGGTGTTCAAAAGTTAGTGAAACAGTAATACGTTCAGCAAGCAGTTGTTGAGCATTACACAGTTCTATCCATACGCCCATATGTTCTCAAACCACAGTAGTTGTTCCTAAATGTTGGACCTGAAAATTAGTGCATGACAACAAAAGGATAACATTGAACAGGTTGCCCAACTGACAGAACAGAATGTGCATGAGCTTTACATGTATGCTTTCATTCTAGTCAGAAATAATAACCTGTGAACAGTCTACTTTCAAAGTAGAAACATCACAATTATATATCCTAGTCTCATAACTATAATCACATAGAGACCAAAGTATCTTGCTTAGAAGCTCCATTTGTTTTTAACACCCGCTGAACAATCTCCCCAGCAGGGCCAGCAGCAACCGATGGTGTCCTTTGTACTTGAGGCTCAATCCATTAATTGACAAAGATATTTGACATAACAATAATTTATACTGTAATTTTAGTAAGGGAAAGTTGATATGGGTAGCAACCAGATGACAAGAGGTCATGCTTGTTATTCAAGAATAATTCCTATTACAAACCAATAGGACATTTCCTCTTAACTATCATTTAAATGTCTATCTGTCTAAATATGTATATTAAATCATAGGTCTTGTAGGCTACAGTGCCTACTGTGGGGAGACTAATTTCATATTTAAAAGTAGGGTCCTTTTATGTCAAAATGAGTTATTTTGACAGGTTTTCCTGCAGGTTTAAAAGCTGCAAGATTCAGAATACACAGATAGGCCTGACTGCCTGTTTTTCTTGTCAGCTAAATGGATTACAAAACATATGTATATGCTGAAGTCTACAGATGATATTTACCTTTTCCATGCCATTGATGAATTTTCTGAACACCATGTACTATGGCCTTAATGAAAAGTTAAGGAATCAATCAGGAGTTAGCCAGTTTAAAATATGTTTTAGGGGTACAATCACATGCACTGGGGCTTGGACAGCTGTGCACGGGTATGCAGAGTTAAAAAGCAGCAATACCAGTCAGAAAGAAATGGGGGTGACCACCAAAAAGAGGCACTTTCTCACACTCTATTCCTCAGTTATACATTAACTCTCATAAAAGGGAAGTATTGCTTAAACCTAGTCCAAATGAAACCCTTTTTATCCTTTTTAACCTAGGTTTACTTAGAGTTCTTCACATGCCCTGTACATAAACATGCAACAAGCTAAACCAAAGTTCAGAAACTGGGACTGCGAAGTGCTATACAGATATATTTTTGTTGAAGGACTATTTTCAAGAGAGTACAAATTAGTCTCAACTTCAGAGGAAGGAAATATATGAATACAAATTAGGGGAATATCCTGCTTTATGTGAAAGTCTGGGACAACCATACCAAAAATCCATTTAACTTCTTGCTTCAACAGTCTTCATGTGGAGTTGATAGCGACTTGCAACAGAATTAGCTGAGAGGAGCAGGATCTCTCTTTGCGCCCGATTCACTTTGTGTAAGTTTACAAATGTGTGCTGTTCACAAAGGGATTATCGAGTAGTATCTTTATGAGTGTGGAGTCTCCGCACAGAAGAGAAAGAGGCAAAAGCTGTAATCCTTAGGGTGTCATTCGTAATGTCCTATGTGAACTGAATTTGTGTTCACCAGGAGAAAGAGGTGGCAGCATTTGCCTCCTTTACATAGTTAGCGCTGAAATGAATGCTTCTTACAATTTTATAGAAGTGTGATCCACTAGGCTATATGGGAGGAGTCTACATTAAAGATTTTCCAGGACAGAACCCCTCTCAAAGTATTTATCAAAGTATGTGTCTTGTGTATGCTATGATGGAGGAGAAGGACAGTAAGCACTGTGTGGTGGTATTTATAATACTAGTCAGACTGTCCCACTGAACGTTTTAGAGTGATGGGGGCACATTAGTTGCATGTCTGAATATAAAAATCAAAAATGTAGTATTGTGGCATAAATATTGTCTACAAAAAAGAAAAATGCCCAACATGCAGCACAAAAGACTAAAATGGGCAGAGACGTTACAATGTAGCGATCAACAGAGGGCTGCAATTATAAGGGCTAATCAGTTAAATGACCTAGCTCCTCACACTTACGACAATTTTTACTCAGTCCTTCCCCACTTCCTGGAGCCAATGTGGAGCATGGTAACCCTCCCAAAAGAATTCTTGCATGTGACATACCTTTCATTCTATAACATAGGGAAGTTGCAACTCACTAACAACAAAGACTTATTTATTTTTCATACACTGAGACCTTACATGACCTGTGCAAAATTACCTAGTGTCGGCATCCTGAACTTGCATCCTAGTTTTCCGCTAATGATTTTTAATAAGGTCACATGTGTACATCCTTACCACATTACAGATGAACAGCCAAGAACATTGTCTATTTGTATAAAGTTAATTCTGGATGTGAAACAAAGTAGGTTTGACTTTTCTTGCTGTGGTTTGCAATGCCCAATTGACAGCCTTTTATCCTGACAAATTTTTGAAATGTAGAAATGCAGGGGAATCCAGAGAGTTGTGGCTTGAATAGATTCCACACTTTACACCCAACTGTAATGGCTGCATATTTCAGGTGGCACCCAGGGAATGTTAATATATGTAGACCTTTCTGTAAACTAGAAGAAAAAGGCAACATCGGGAGAAGTGATTTGCATGTCACTTACCCACTAGTTCCCATCAGACTATCTGGAAAACCTTAAACTATGGCTTAAACAAACTTTTCTTGAATATATACAATGGAAATATCGTCATATGTGGCTAGTGGAAAAAGTCTTACCACCAGCATTTCTATCCTTTTCTTGATGAAATGACATAAACTGTGGGATGGTATTTTCTTTGGGGCAAGAAAGGGATGAAACCACAAATATGTAAAGGGTTATTTGGAGGAATAGGATATTTCTCAATTTTCGTGTAGTATAGCGTCAATTGCTGTGCCCAGGGTAGGCTGGCACTCAGGAACCTTTCCACCCCACAATATTTTTGGGGTGTTGCTTGCATGGATTCCAACATGTTTCATACTCAGAATGCCCTTAAATTTCAAAATATTGTTATAACACAATTTACAAATAGCTCCCTATATGGAAGTCTGTAGTATTTGAGCCCAGGTTAACAAGTATCATCAAAACCCTACCTGTGACACATATTTCTAACAAATAAAGATCAAGACTATTACAGCTTGGTGTGATTTGCATGGATTCAGCTAGTTTATATTACTCAGAATGTCCAGAAAATACCAAAATGTGACTGAATAGCCCTGACAATTCGGAAGGGAGAATTTGGTGCTGAACACCAAATGAACCCTGTCAACTGGAAACTATGCGGATCCAGGAAGGCAGTTTTCATGAATATCCTCCGTTTTCTTCACTCAATATTTTCTGAATTCTGAACCCAATTTATTCAACTATACCTATAGGAATTTGAGACCATTTCTTTTTATTTGAATAACATTGAGCATGATGAAGTTTTAACTTTTTCCCATCATGTAGAAGACCCAACCAATATATTTTGGGTACCTTTAATTGTGAAACATGTGGGGTATAGATTTTGGCTGTTGGAATTGACCCTTTCTGTAGGGTCATCCCCAGATATTTTGCCTTCACTCCTCCATTTTAGCTGCGTTCGTTTTTGTTGGCCTTAGAACTCTGTGCATGTAACCAATGCTAAGCAATGCTAATCTGCTTGTGCGCTCTCTTCTAAACATGGTAACATTGGCTTACAGCCAATTGCTCTAATGTGTCCAGGACCTGTAAATTAAATGCTTATAGTTGCTGCAGCACTGATTGTGCCAACCACTTAAGTAGCAATTTAAGTAGCCCTTTTAAACATGTCTCAGGACTGCCAATACAGCCTGTGTGTGTAGTTTTAACTGCCATGCAGACATGGCATAATAAACCTTTTGTCAGGCCAAGACCTTTCCTTTTATACATATACTTCAACTATAGGATAAGATATGGGCAGGGTGTGGTGTACCTAAGAGGCAGGACATGTAATTGTAAGTTTTACATGTCCTGGTAGTGAAAGAATCTTACATTTGTTTTTCACTATGGCAAGGCCTACCTCTTCCAAAAAATAACATCATTATTACCTTATTACATTTTATAAGTGTAATTTCCAAATGGGAATAGCTAACCGGTTAATTTTAGGTGTCTTTGGCATCCTGTTTCCATGCAGGAGGACAGAAGGCAAGACAGGTGCTGCTGCTGTTCGCACTTTAAATCAAAAGAAATGAAGCCATGATTGGCCCAAGAGGACTACAACTGAATAAGAATTGTGAGAAAAAATACCTCCCCACAGCAAGTGAACCCCAGCTGTGTGTTGAGATGTCATGCTATATATCTAACTGATACTGTTATGGACACATCATATGTGTCTTTCTTTCAATACATTTAAGGCTGTCCTTTGGTTTGTTTTGGTCCTGAGGAAGACTCAACATGATGTATTGTCAATAACACTTGAACACAGGGTCAAAACGTTGATGAAATTACGCTATGTCCTATGTCAGCTATCCTTGGAAATATGTGTTGAAGATATAAGGATACACTGAACCAAAAATAGTTTTGGACATTTTGATTAAATGTGGTTCCAAGGTCTCATGTCTATGTATGTGATCACTGGTAAATTTTCATTTTTATGTATAGGTTAATGTGATGTATTGTTCTTTATGTTTTCTGGACAGCCATTAAAAAGAGAAATATGGAAAGAGATATATATGTATGTTTGGATATGTGAAAAATAATATATTTAAAACATAATTTGATACTTTTGTTGTGTCATTGGTTTTAAGATATCTTTTTCTTGAAAGATTTGTAATATTTGAATCAGGAGAAGTTTCCCAGGTGTTGAAGGGATCACTTACATGCCCTTCCAGTATCTATTGTTTAATGAATAACATTATTTACAATTCTTTTACCTGACAGAACAGTTTGTAGCTTACAACTTTTAAAAAGTTGGCATTTTCTGCCATAGCCTTTTGGTGCCTGTACCTGTGTCATGTGACTTAGTGCAGCTGACAGTTGAGTTTGTGTATTCTTCCATCACAGCCACGCACAATGTAGAGCTTCGGTGTGACTGAATGGGCTATCACTGACAAAATGGGTGGGGGGAGACGGGCTCAGCCCCACCTCCACTTGAATAGGCTTTGTCCTGTCTCCACACAAACGGCTGCATACCCCTGTGGTTAGTCTGCCTTGGAACTCCATCTTGAACACAGGACCCCAGAGTGACTCCAGGGGTTAGTCTGTTGGCCTCCCATTCTGAGCTTCAAGGACATAAAAGGCACCCCACCATCCTGAACCAGTCCCTGGACCCACCTGCAGGCAGTTTCTGACCCCCTAGTTGTGCCTGTCAGGTCCTTGATCCTTGATGTGCACAGAGGAGCTGAAATTAAGCTTTTTAGCACTTTGTGACCACAAGCAGGCCCGTTCCAATCAAGACTGTGCCGCTCATACTGGGAATCAGTGCACAGCACCCTAAGGCCCGTCTCTTTGCACTGTGGCACCGAAAGCTTATGGGGAACCTCCAATGTGATGCTCTAGCCCGCCCATCTGCGATGCCCAGCCTGCTCTTTCCAACACACCAATAGCCAACTGCTCCACTCTCCTTGCTCCTCGCGGCCCTCACCAAAGTGAATGGGACTCCTGACACCAAACTTGAGAAGGTCAACTTTCAGATGGACCAACCTGGGACTCTGCCCAATCTGTGCACCACTGCAGTTGGCCTGAACAATTGAATGTGACCCAGTCTAAAGTGATCAGATAGCCATGGCTGGTGCTTTGTTCTTTTAGCTTTGTGCTTTTTAGTGCTATTTTACTTTTTATTCTTTAAAAATACATAACCTTTGATATACTAATTGGAGTTTAGCCATTTTGGCCTTCTTTTATTCATTACATTTTACTCTATTTTCCTAACATGGTATTGGATCTTTTTGTGTGGTGTTTTCACTGTTGCACTATTAGAAGTGTTGCACAAATACTCTGTGGCTAAGTTAAGCCTGACTGGTCTATGCCAACCTACCAGTGGGTTGAGCGTTTGAGTATAGGTCAATTTGGGGTTTGCTTCTGCCTTACCCTGACAATGATTGCAGTAGCTGCGTGACCAGTGCTCACACCCCAGTCAACCAGTAACCCAATTTCTCACACTATCTACTTCAAAATACTAAGGGGGTCATTGGGATGGCAGGCGGATCGCCACCGCCGGCCCTGCGGTGGCGATCCGCCTGCCATCCCAACCTGATTTACCCGGGTTATCGTGGCGGGCACAAAGTGCATCCGCCGCTTCTCCACTGGTCGGCAATCGTTCCGATTGCCGGCCGAGTGGAATTGGGTGGAATTGGGCCTCAATATGGTAGTGGTGCCTAGCAAGCACCGCCATGAATATTAGGATGGGTGGGAATCAAGGCCTTTCCATGCAGCCATGCCACCATGGAAAGGCTGGCAGGGATTCACTTTGGGGGCCCATTGTGGGCCCCTGGGGGTGTGGGGGATGTGCGGCTACACTTGGGGGATACCTATGGTACCCCCTACATTGCCATGCACAAGGTGGCAGGCACCGCGTGGTACCTGCCACATTGTGCCACGTTGTGCATGGCATTACACAACATGCCATTTCACCATTTCACCATTGCGGCAGGTACTGCTTACAGCAGCACCCGCCGCAATGTTAGAAATGCAGAATGCGTCCGCCAGGGTGGCGGTCGTATCCTAATTAGCGGTGCGGGACCGCCGCACATCTGGCGGCCGGTCCCAGCCCCTAAGTGATTATAATACTGTGGTGGGAATGTCAGAAATGGTGAAGAAGCAAATATCAATGATAAGTATATCATTTTGGTGTTTGTAACATGATTTTTTTTTTGGGAAACCGTTTTTATTGCAAAACAATAGGATAATCAGCTTACATACACAATGACCCTGCTCCGCGAATGCCAGTGCAGTTTGCTTGGCCATAAGGCTTCCATACACAGCTTGTGAGCCCACATCCCAGAGGCCGGGCAGCGATAACATGTAGGTCATTATACGTAACCATATGTCAACCTGTACATTCGGTTATATCATTATAGGATGTCTGCGTTCCGCTTTTAAGTTTTCTCCCCCCTTTTGGTGTTTGTAACATGATATTGATATTTAAAGTGTTGTACGTTGTTAGTTTAGTTACAATATTTTAATTAGAAATTGAAATTGAATTAATAATTTTAAAATACTAAATATCATAATTTTGAATTTTTCTTTAACCATTTATTGAGATATAAGGTAGGTAGTATTTTATTTAAAGTGTGTATTTTTTAGCAGTAGGTATTTCTTATTATTAGTTTATTTATTGTAATTAACTATTTTCATATATATTTATGATTTATTTATTTTAGAGTAATGAATGACAGTTATTACTTATATTATTTTTTTTAAGTATATCTATTTACCTCTTTAAATAATTTTTTATTAAAATGAAAAAATTCTTCGATTTGGGACTTAATGGGCATTTGATGGGGAGTGTTTATTTAATGATTGATTGTGACTTTTTATTGATTTGTTATTGTCTATTAATTATTTTCATGTGTGTGCTACATTGTTTTGTGTTTTTTTAATATATGGGTCTTACTTTGTATCTGTGTCGTATTTTGTATCTTGTGAGGATTAGACGGCTAGTGTATTTTTTAAAAGGTATGTTAGTTAACGTTAAAAATGTAAATAAAATTAGGTTATTTATACAAAAAATAGAAAATAGATTTTTTTAAATGTAGAGCCTCATTACGATGTCGCCAGAAAGCATTCCGACCGACTCCTTGTCGGAATCAGTTCTGACTGATTTGGGGAGTCCGACCGACCGATTACGTTTCCAAACACAGTTCGGTCGGACTCCCATTGACTTCAATGCGTGCCTGTGTTCCGACGGACAACACAGGCTCCCATTGAAAAATGAGGTGGTTGCGGAAAACCTTGTACCCTGTCACAGGCACCCCATGGTGCCTGCCAAACTGTGCATGGTTGTAAAGAAGGGTCCCATGTGTATCCCCACAGGCCCCAACCGGAGGCCTCCAGGTGAAGGGGGACCTGCTACAGGCCCCCAAAGTCAGTTTCTGACAGCTGTTTTGTGTCTGGCAAACCACTTTGGAAAGGCTGTCCGAATCCGACACCGTAATAGGATGGTCGGGAACGCAATCCATATACCTGTATGATTCGGCTACGACCGACTCGGTTTCTATGAATGCCAGTCGGACCCCAGTCGGAAAGACCGAACGGGTACCTTCTATTGTAATCAGTCACTCAGTCAGTTGGAAACATGGGTTCCGACACGGGTTAGGAAAATCCAAATGTCGTTCAGATCCTTTCCGACCGACATCATAATGAGGCCCTAAACATTGTGTTCAATAATTTGTATAATTACAAGTTAAACATTTAATAATTATCTTTATATTTAAAAATACAATTTAAAATATAATTTGGGTTCTGAATTATTCAATTATATTTTTATGTTGTAAGACTCACCCATGTATATCAGCGTTTCCCAATGTTTGTGAGTCTGGTGTTAAAATAGTAAATGTGACTACTTTTCTCCAAATGTATGCATTTTTCCCAATTGTTCTGGGACAATAGTTAGGATAGTAACTTTGTCCTCCTCTCCTCAGATATATCCATTACGCCAATGCTTGAGGGGATGGAGATTGAATAATAAATCTGTCCCCCCAAAAGAAACAATTTCCATTTTCTGCAATTTGTGTTGGCAATTGTTACCCCGAATCATTTTTAAACACTTTTGGAATTCAAATTTATAAATATGACTTTATTATTTTTAGTTTCCTTTTCTTTTATTGCTGTTCTTTTATGTTTATTTTTTCCATGTTTATATATTTTCTATAAAGAATGTAGAAATATGGAGACACATTTTACATTATTATTAACTAAATCTAGTGGTTAGAAGAATGGCGAGTATGTGGTTTGAGATATGTGTTTGGTTTTTAATAAATATTTAAATAACTCTATGCTATAGATGTTTTTTAAATAATTTAATGTATTTTTTATGGTTGTAATAATATTTATATTGTAAGCAATCATAAATCTGACCTAACATACCTAAATATATTTCAATGGCATTTATGTCAAATAATTATTTTTATTGTTAAATTGAACTTTTTATTTTTGTTTAGAAAAGTACTATTAAATTGCATTGTTTTAATGATTACCCTTTATAATTAGTCTTGGTCTTTAGAAATATTAACGTAACTTTTTTTAAATCTATCTACAGTGATATTTACTTTGTTTAAATGGAAATCTTTGTAAATTCAATTATTTCTATAGCTAATATTTCAAGGCTAGGTATATTTGGTCATTTACTTTTTATGTACATAAAATGTATATTTCAGTCATAGAGATTTTGGCCTTCATCTGTGTAAGTCAATATTTTTATAGTCAATATTTAGGTATACAATTAAAATGTGGAGTGGTAGGGGTTACCTGGTGCCCACAAATGTCAGTGCTCTTCAGTGCATCAATGTGAAAAAGTATAATTTGGCCATAGTTTCACATCTTATGAACAATTTAGGTCAGTTAAAGTGGTGGAATCCATGCAATGCACATCAACATTAATTCCCTTGGATCTCTAATTTTCAGAAATGTCTTGGGTTGTAGGGAGATTGCTAGATGGCAGAAGACTCTAACCCAAATATTTCAAAGATCCTCAATGGAACTTCCAAAAATATTACTTGCCATGGCTGTGGTATTTGCCCTTTTGGTTGCATTTGATAGTTTGAGAAATTGTTGTGGAACAACATTTACTAAGAGAAGTATTGTTGTAGAGCAACATTTACTAAGAGAAGTGTGGGAACATCTGAATAGTATGATTTCTTAAGTTGACCACAAACTGCATTGCCCATTGCCTACAGTTGAAGAAATTGTCTTTATAGAAATAACTTGATGGATTCTTGTAGGGCATTTTGAGTACAAAGGTTGGCCTTGTCTATTCAAGTCATACCTAAATGGAGCCTCCTCAGTTTGTAGTTTTCAGGAATGTCTGAAATTCTTATGGTTTGATCATTGCTGACAATTCCTGAGCCTAGATACTAGGCATCACTACAATCATCCCCACCAGCTATAAGATTGCCATGCAAGTCTGACAGCACAAGTCCAGAGGTGGAATCATGATCATATTCAAAGATATCATCAGCTGCACAACTCTGACCAGCTACGTGAAGCATCGCACATTAAAAATACGCATTACAACCCACTTATAAATGGGCAGAACCCTTGTATGCAGAACACTAGGCCCCACACCTATGTCACTAACAATATCACAGACTTCATCGCACCCCTCATCGTCAGTTTGTGCACCTTCATCCTCCTCTACCTGCCACCTAGAAGACTGCATGGATCCACATTTTACGGCCCCTCTAGAAATCCTTGGAAACCTTGGCCTCATACAGCACATTACCAAACCCACCCTCACCACCTGAAAACCCATTGGACACAATTTTCTCTTCAAATAGCAACATCACAGTCAACAAGCCAGCAACTATGACCAGGTCAGACCACTCCTTGTCAGTTTCAGCATAACCAACCGTCACCACTACAGTTGTACCACCACCAAAATCAGTCAGTGAAGAAGAAAAAGCATCTGGGATGAGGAGTGTGCTTTTACCCTCTATAAATACCAGCCTGTGCATACTAGCAACTTGCTGAAAGCCATCAAGTACCTTAATAGCTGACTCACCGTATGCAGCAACACCCTTGCTCCCCTCAATCACAACCCGATGGCAAGAGACTCACTACAGGCCAACTGGTACACAAAGGGACTGAGACTGATGAAACGCCACTGCAAGCAACTGGAACACAAAAGGAAAACAAGTCAAGGCACTGCAGATAAAGACATCGTCAAATCAGCCTTAGATGCTACCACCAGCAGATATAGAACACCAAAGCACACCGCTCTTGCAGATCACATTGATGCCTACACAGCAGCAAGAACATCTCTACCATCATCAAAGATTTCACTGTGACTCCTGCTACATAACCCCCCTCACAAGACCTTTGCAAGAAGCTCTCGGAATTCTTCTGTAGCAATTCACCTACATATACAGCAATTTTGATCCTCAACCGGACCCTGTCATCTTTGCAACTCAACTTCTAATCATGGCTGATGAATGAACAATGACCTTATGGCCTGCTGCCTTCACCCTCAAAATTGCTTCTGACATGGGTGCTCCATCTCACCCTTGCCCGCTCCACGCCTACACCAAAGGACTCAAACTGACCCTCAATTCCTCCATCAGCTCAGCTATATTCCCAGATACCCAGAAACATGCCCCCATCATGTCCCTGCTCAAGAAACAATCCACAGACCCAGCCTGCTTTCCAACTACAGACCCATCTTCTACCTACCATAGCCAGCAAAGGTCTTAGAGAAACTTAGCATCCAAAACCTCACTGACCACCTCAGCAACCACCAGCTCCTTGATGCCATGCAGTCCAGATTCAGGACCAATCACAGTACAAAAACAGAACTTATTTCTGCCACAGGCGACATCTGCATGATCCTTGACAAAAGGAGTCAGAGCAGTCCTCGTTCTCTTGAACTTCTCTGCAGCATTTGACATGGTATCATACCCCATGCTCATCAGATGCCTGTATGAGATTGTCTTTCAAAGATCCACTTTCTGGTGGATCTGGATCTGGTCTTTCTTAACAGATAAAACACAAACTGTCAGACTGGCACCTTACTCTTTGGAAACTCACAAGCTCATCTTCAGAGTATCTCAAATTTCATCGCTCAGCCCCACCCTCTTCAAAGCATACATAATTCATATGGCCAATTCCATCAATGCATAGAACATCAACACCCATACCCACACTGATAACACACAACTCATTCGTTCTCTCTCAGACAAGACCACCAACACAAGAAACAAGTTCACTACCTACATGACTACAGTCACTTAATGGATGAAAGTCAACTGTTTCAAACGCATCACCATCAATCTTCAGCAGGAACACCTCACCATTGGACTTTGACTGGTGATTGGCCAAATTTGGACCCATACCCACAGACAGAACTAACCTCAAAATAGTCATCAACAGCAAACTAGACCTGACCCAATGAGACAGCACCACCACTGTATCCTGCTCCCACACCCTGAAAATGCAGAGGAAGATCTTCCTTTGACTCTCAACAACACTAGAGAAACTATTAATCATGCCATATCTCCAGCAAGTTAGACTATGGGAAGACTCTATGCCAGTAAAACCAAGCAACTCACAGGAGGTCTACAGACCATCGGGGTCTCTGCAGCCAGACTCATCCCAAACCTCCCACACATAAGTCACATCACACTACATCTAAAGGGACTCCACTGGCTTCTGATACACAAAAACACTCAATTCAAACTCCTCACACACACACTCAAGGCACTACACAACTCAGGGACATGGTGCTATACAGACGTCCACTAATTGTACCAATATCTCCAAAAACTTAATGGAGGGGAAAGCAAGTCTACATAATAGCTAGATGGTAATTTGCCTTTCAATTTTCCACAGCTGTAAATGTGATCTCTTCTCGTCAAATTTCCTATGTAATTCAAGGGGTAGAACTGACAAACAAGTTTCTACATATGTGAGGAAAGAAGCAGAGAGCAAAATTGTTTAATTTGTACTGATTGCTATTCCCCGGGGCAGGTAAAAGTGAACCTAGAGCCCACACTCTTTTCCTTATAAATGTATAATCCAGGCGATAACCCATCAGCAGTCACAGTCTGGAGGTAAGGTGCAGAACACTGGTGGCAGGGACAAAATAATGTTACTTAGCTATATCAGTGATACATGGGATAAAGAGCTTTCAATATGCAATGGCATAAGCTGGTTGAGATACTGGGAATAGATTCTCAGAGTTCTCTATCTAGCCATCAATGTGGGGTTTGGGGTTGTGCTCACCCTCTGGTTATTAGATTAGTTGTGATGTAAATTCCAAGCCCATTCTCAACGGATCTCACAGTTGGTATGCAAAGAGCAAACATGTCCAGAACCACAGAATTATTAGAAAATTAACCATGCAGGTCAATCTACCTATGGTAAAGGAAACAATACTAAATCAGTCCTAGAATAACAAAAATAATTATGAAATATAAAAGTTCTTAAAGACTATTATCAGTTGACAAATTTGCTGCCTACCAATGAACACAGAAATATGAAACAGGGCAAAATGCAGCTGTTTTAGTATGTCCTATTCATTCAGACGAATAAGCTTGTTTTCTCTTGTAGACTATACTAATATGGCAAATTCTCAACAAAAAAAAAGAGAAGCTGAACACATAAATATATATATATTGTGGTCGCCAGTAGGTAGTTATAGTTAGGACCCAGTTTCCGTAGGAACATATTTTTTTTTACTTGCCTATAACTCTGGCGTTGTTTGACCAATCTGCATGGAATTTTCCCCAAAGAGTTTCAAAGTAGATTCTGTGTGTCATGTAAAGTGTGGGGGGATTTGTGCAGTGGGGACCGAGAAATAGGGTTGTGAAGCAAGGGTGTGTTCATAATGTTAATTCCCATAGGAACGCGTTGTTGAACCTACAGCCCGAACAGCTAGACAGAATTACAGTAAATTTGGCAGAAAGGTAGATGTTGTTACACAGTTTGTGCTCGTTGTTAACTGGTGCAAATTCATTCAGTACTATTTGTGAAATTCAAGTCGGAAATTATAGCGATATGTCTAGTCACAGATATTTCGCAACAGTTTTGCGATTAATCTGAATATGCATGCCAACGGGAATGCTCTTGGCTGGATGCAACCTGAACAGAAAGTGGTGGCCACCATTTTATTGCTAAGGAATGGTTCCCAGGGCTGAAAGCTTTTGCAAAAGCTAACATAAGGGGTCAGCGTTGAGGTACTCTGACTGCAGGCTTGAGAAATGGG
This sequence comes from Triturus cristatus, assembly GCF_964204655.1. Classification (NCBI taxonomy): domain Eukaryota; kingdom Metazoa; phylum Chordata; class Amphibia; order Caudata; family Salamandridae; genus Triturus; species Triturus cristatus. Next base: position 538,945,487 of record NC_140591.1, read on the forward strand.
AGTATTAGTGTCACAAATTATGTGCCAAATTTGATTTTATTAATCACATGCATTATTTGCGATGATAATGTGACCACCAGTGCGGCTCCTCATATATACCATCGCAACTATTGCAACGTCATCGCAAATATTGGTGAAAATATAAAAAAAATATATATTTTTGTGCACACTTGCCGATCACTGTCACACACTCATGAATGAACTCACAAACTCACTCAGACACTTATACACCCATTCTCATACTCATTCATACACTTATACATTCAGTCACATACCCACTCAGATATTCATGCACCCACTCACATACCCACTTAGACACTCATGTATCCACTCACTGAATTAGTCAGACAGTTATATACTTATTTACAAATGCACAAAGGCACTCATGCACCTACTCACAGATTGAGTAAGAGACGTATGCAACCAATCACAGACCCATTGGGACACTGATGCACCCACTCTTTGATGCACATACCTATTCAGGTACTCATGCACCCACTTACAGACTGACTTTGAGAGTGATGCATCCATGTACAGACCCACTCAGAGACTAATGCACCTACTTAGACATCCACTCATAGACTCATACATACAGTTTCATACCCACTTAGAGGCTTTCACATCCACTCAAAAACCCACATGGCACTCATGCACCCACTCAGACTCACTCATATACTCATGCAGCCATTTACAGACTCACTTGGAGAGTCACACATCCATGTACAGACCCATCTCAGAGACGCATGTACCCACTTACTGACCCACTCACACATTCCCGTATGTACTCAAAGACCCACTGAGACCCTCATACACCCACTTATAGATCTACTCAAATACTCATACACCCACTCACACACCAATACAGTCACTCCCACGCTCAGTCGCTGACCCTGTCAGAGACTTATGGACTCACTTACTCATACAGTCAGAAACTCACATACCTACTCAGAAACTCACTCAGACGTATGCCACCCACTCACTCACCCACACAAGATTCATTCATCTACTGACAGTCCCACCCAGACACTCGCCATCCCAGTCACAGATGGACACAGACTCACACACCCATACAGTCACTCACACACCCACTCATAGACCCACTAAGAGACATGCACCCAGTCAGTTATACACTCAGAGATCCATTCACCCACTCACAGTTGCACTCAGAGACCCACATACCCGCTGACAGAACCACTCAGACATTCATACTGCCAATTAAAGACCCACTGAGAGACTTATGCACTCACTCACAGACCCACTCAGACACTCATGCAGCCTCTCACTCACCCACTCAGATACCCACTTAGACACTCATGTTGACAGTTATATACTTATTTACAAATGCACAAAGGCACTCATGCACCTACTCACAGATTGAGTGAGCGGCTCATGCAACCAATGTTATGTTATGTTATGTTAGTGCTATTTGTATAGCGCACGGCTGCTCCAGCGAAGGAGCGTCCCGGCGCAATCACAGACCCAATGGGCCACTGATGCACCCACTCATAGATGCACCGAGGCAGTAACGCAGTTTGTTACAGAAGCATTGATAGACAGATTCAACGTCTTACAGATTCACTCAAATATGTATACTGTGAATATGAGACTTACTTATACAGTGATGCATCCAGTTATAGATCAGACTGAAAAAGCTATGCACTGTGTTATAGAGATATTAAGGGAGTTGTACATGCTATTATATACATTCATTTAGATAGTAATGTGTTTAGTCTGCTGGTTTTAATCCATTGTTAGAAATGGGATTTCTGGTTGGCTAAGGCTTGCGCCAAAACCAGGCAGAAACCACCACTCTAGTCAGGGCAAGGAAATTACATGCCAAAGATAACGCCTGCTCACCCCCTTGGTAGCTTGGCATGAGCAGCCAGACTTATCCCGGAGGCAATGTGTAAAGCGTTTGCGCACGCCCCCAGCGACAACATCCCAGGCCCACCACAAAAGAAACTGCACACAAGGTTATATAATAATAGCCTTTGTATTATCATAACACATTAGAATAGTACACATATATTATACACTGTGCCAATTGGTACTGGGCAATATTTACAAGGGATTATTTACACCTGACAGGGCCCACTGGACCACTGTCAGGACCATCACAAAGTGAACTTAGTAAAGGTGGAATTTAGCATAAACATAGAACACAACCAGTACTACTGGTAATCACTGCACTTAGCATCAGCCTGTAACATAAATTACATTAGGCTCAGTCTTACATCAGGTGCCAAACGCATTGTACAACAACCTCATCAGTATAACCACATTCTACAATTCTCTCACAAGTCTAAACACATTAAACTCTAACCTCCTAAGCATAACTCATCTTAGGGAATTACTCTCACTAGCATAAACCATCATATGCAAACCAACCTCATAATCATAATGCACATTTAGAGGTATCAACACAGGTGCGTAAATCATTCTACATAACTTACATTTCCTAGCACCCAAGAATCACAGTAGGGCCTGGCACCCTTAACTCTAACAATCCCCCCCTGTCCAGCTGGCCATTTCAAACAGGGCTCAAATGCCCTAGGTCCCAAGAGTCAGGGTTGCTGCCTACGCAGCGAAAGTCAAGGGTGCGCCACTGCACCAACCTAAACATGGCAGCTGCCCACTATTTGCTGGGCAGCTAGTAAAGTGTGGGGCAAAGGAGAGAATCTGACTCCTGACTTCACAAGACCCCAAAAGAGCGGTGCGCCTAAACGATGCAGCTGCCCACTACTTTCTGGGCAGCTGTAAATACTCAAATGCATCCTGGGCTTTCAGTAGCCCTTAAAACAAAGGTGCCAAACGTTGGAGCCACACGGGGCTCTGCAAACAAATAATGCCCCCAAGAACGTGGAGCGCACTGGCGCTGCAAATAAATATACACATGGTGGAGCCACGCACAGGCTCTACAAATGAACATGTCCCCAAAAATGTGGCAGCTGCTCTCTCGCGAGCGGGGCAGCTGAAATGACAAGGTTAGAGCCACACACAGGCTCCTAAGATAAATCCTGCCCCTTTCGTTGTAGCCACCGCCTATCAGGCGGTACCGCTCAGGAAATCGATATTAATACTGGCCACGATCGGCCCAAACACGGGAGAGGTGCTCACTCACCAGGGCAGGACTCCTTCGGTCTCCTCTCGAGCCTCAGGTACCGGCACCACTTCTCCCGGTCTTCGCTGCTGGCGCCAGCTTGGCTCTCCCTCACTTATGGGAGCCCTGCATTATCTATGCACCATGCTTCACCCGGTCCCTCTCCAGGGGGGCCGAGACTTATCCAAGGCTTTGGCTGCTACCGCGGGGCTCTCCCTCGAGTATGGGAGCCCCGCGTCACTACCTTACGCCGGCCTCTTCTCTTCTGGATGTGGCGGGGGCAGGCACCGGCCATGTGCCTCACACCCCCTCAGCGGCACAGGGTGCGACGCCACGCTTCACCGGTCCCCCGTCTCGGGACCGGACTTAAGATAGGGAGCCCATGAGGCTGATTTCTCTTACGGGGCTCCCCTAGCTCACGGGAGCCCCGCAACTCTCATGCTGCTTCCGGCCCAGCCGCCGGCTCCACCCAGCTGGGCGAGGGGTAGGCTCCCTCCGTAATATAAAAATGTACAGCGGGGTGGGCACTCGCTTCATCCAATAATGGCAAAGTTGCGGGGTGGGCACTCACGCAATTAAGATAAAAGTTCAAGTCGCGGGGTGAGCACCCGCACAATTAACAATAGAAATACGCAGCCAGGGGGCCATAATGCAGGGTGGGCACCTGCAATTACAATCACTAAGCAGGGTGGGCACCTGCAAAAACACAGTAAAATGCGGGGTGGGCTCCCGCCGCCATATTCATCCCGGGGGATCCCTATGGTGGGGATTGCCACCTAAGGGGGCTGCAGCACAGCGCTGCGCAGCCCCCAGGCTCTCCCTCTCCTGGGGAAAAATTACAAGATAGCGCTCCCAGGACACAGAAAGAGAGCCAGGTGCTCTTAAAAATAAAGCAAAGCACTCACAGGGCGCTAGGGCAGCCTAAAGTCCATAAGGCTGAAAGAGATGAAGCAAAAAAGGTTCCAGGGCATAGCTGGGCCCAGGGAGGCAGAAGGGTCCCAAGAAGTCCTCCTGGCATCCAAGGGCAGCGTAGGGCCCAGGGAGGCAAGCCTTCCCCTGAGCCCCAGCAGCAGCACGCCCATGGTAGATTCAAGTCCACAAACAAGAACATTTTCTTGGGGTCACAGCCCCTTCTTCTATACACACATTTCCCTTTGTGACACAGCACAGACAGATACAACTGGTTCAGGATCACTTGAGCACTTTGTTTTGCTCAGCCCCTCCCTTCTATTCAAAGGCCAGGGACATCAGACGCACCACGGGGGGTTGATCCAGCATTGTGCAGGGAAGGCCCAGCCCTATTCAGGTCCCAGGTGCAACTCCTCCCTCCCATCTATATGCAGATCTCTCCATTCACCACCGGGCAGACTCACCCTGGCTCCTGGAATTCCCCAGCCCTGTCACTCAAACTCCAGACAGGCAATTCACATCATACAGCACACAGACATGCCAACCTCTAGAAGTGGCACTTCTCCTATAGTTATAATAAATCCACGCACATCATTGCATAGAATTTATTCTCACGAGTTCGCACATACCAAACTTGCCCCTGCACTCCACTCACATCAGGAACTACCATGCACACACATATCCCCCATGCATTCCTATGGGAGGACAGGCCAGTCTCACTACATGTAACACAGAGCGCATGCACTTTACACTAGGACACATTGCTAAAAGTGCTTAGAGGCCTAAAACTACTAACACTACATAGGGAAAAAGGCCAGGATAATTTCAAAAAGTTTAGGGGTGAACCTGCCAAAAGGGCCAGGTCCAACACGACCCCCTTCCAGCCAAAACGCAGGGTAGACCAATCACTCCCTTGATGGGCTTAACTGCTTCCAGCCGAGAAAATATGGACGCGGGCCCGCACTGCAGGGACACCCTCTGGTTCTATTCCACTCTGAACTCAAGTTGTTTTCTCTAAATAATAAAACACAACAACAATAAAAAAATTAAAAAATGTGGGCCCACGGGTACTCCCTAGTTGCCCTCGGCCAGGACCAGGCCCTAGGCCACCCAGATACCACTGGTCCTTGCCAAACCACATAGTGGGGGCAGTAACCCCTGGTATACAATAACCATTCTCCACTCTCCCTCTCAGGGTAGTTTCAAACTACCACTCATCCTCCAACCTAGGGTCTGCACCCTCAGGCTGACCAGAGGTCACAGGCAAGAATGCCCCACCCTACCTCTACTTCTGGGGTTCCACACCCTCCCTGGGAAGCACCCACCAGAACACAGCCCTCACGTCCACATCCGGAAACACCGGCTACTGGCTCCCCAACCGAGGGACGTACCCTTTGGTCAGATGCCTGGCGAACCAGGACTTCCTGAGTGTGACACATCCCTAGCGTGTCGTGTGACAGTTTGCCTGGCGCAGAGCTCACGACCTCCTGTCCCTCTGACAGTGCGTGAAGATGCCCCAGGACAGAAGTGGCATCACCATGGTCACTCATTGGTGACTCAGCCCTTCTGGCTGGCCCCTGACCAACTGGTTCCCACTGGGGACCCTCTCCCCCTCTCACCCCACACAACCGGACCCCACCTGCTTTCAGGGGTGTACCACATCACAATTGCCCGGAGAACCAGGACTTCCTGGGGGTACATATACCCTCCCGAGGGTGACACATACCTAGCGTGTCGTGTGACAGTCTGCCTGGCGCAGAGCTCATGACCTCCTGTCCCTCTGACAGTGCGTGAAGATGCCCCAGGACAGAAGTGGCGTCACCATGGTCACTCATTGGTGGCTCAGCCCTTCTGGCTGGCCCCTGACCCACTGGTTCCCACTGGGGACTCTCTCCCCCTCTCACCCCTCAAACTGAACCTCTGCACCCTCCACCCAGGAGTGGCACTGCTAGACACCAAAACTGATAGAGGCCTGACTACAGACACTCCCAGCTTACCTAAAACAGGAAGAACCACCTCAAAGAACAGTCCAACAGGACAGACTAGGCTCCCTACCTGGTGTTCCGTCATGTAACCAACCAGTCCTGGAGACTGAGGTTGGGGCTTGGAATACAACCCAGTGTCACGCCCTCAACCAGTTCAGGCGTGAGACCACACAACCTCCTCACAAATAAGGGTACCTAGCTGGGCTAATCTGAACCATCTCCGCTGCAAGGGTTTGTGGAGATATCTGCACCATTCTTCTAGGGTCACTCCCCGAAACAAGCTCCAAAGACTCAAAAGAATTTGCACACTCCAGGTGTTGGTGCGACTTCGGAAAACAATTACTGGGAGATTCTCTCTGACACAACAGACTGAAGAACCTTTTAACACCATTTAACACTCAATCGTCCAGGGCAACACAACATTCATCCACACCCCCCCCCAATACTGGTGAGACAGCCTCTTACTGCCCCTGAAACACAACCTGTACCTCACTCAACTGGCAACCAGGTACCATACTCTGGCATTATGGGAAAGTAATTCAAAATATGCAACTCTGTTCTTGGCCAGACTCTGAGTGGTGGCAGAAAGAGGACATGGTTTTTTGACTCCCCTGAAGAAGCCTGAAGTTAACTATAGCGCTGGCGTCACCCTGGGAGAAGACATCCGAATACCTATCATCCGAAGAGTAAAAAGAAAGGCGGTGACAGGTATTGTAAGATAGTCATGAGACGGATGCCCCCAAGGAAGGATCTTCGATACTATACTGCTGTAGTGCATCTCCCTTCGAACCTGTTGGAATACAGGGATACTTTGTGGCCTGTCTTTACCTAAAGGAGCCATGTAGCAACTTGAAGTGGTATGCTAATTTTGGTCTTATGAAACTTCACCTGATTTCTCAGCAGTGGAACTCCAGAAGGTTGGAGAGCCGGGTTAAGGTCCTTCCCCCATTCACTGCGCTGAGTGGCTGAATCTGCAAGGAGATGCTGAGAATACCCGGGACCCTGCTGTGTCCCAATTGAACTAATGCAGTGTGGTAAAAACTTTACATGTTATACTGGGGGCTGCGTCAGGTAAAAGGCTTGCTGAGAAACGCTTCCCAACACTAGGACATAGGGATGGTATTACAAGGACTCTGCAAAGTTAGGTGGGGTGGCCAGTTTTAAATCCATGAAGCAGGGAAGCAAGGTGGGGGAGGAGGGGTAATGTTACTTAAGTTGTTCTTCTGTCTTTGATTGGCAATGTATGTTGATGGCAGTGATGGTGAATCTTGGCAAATGTTTTAAGCTAGTAGGTGGTGCAAATCAGAACTTCTCCCGCGTGGCCCTCAGGGTATGTGATAAGGGCTCCACTGATGACTCCATGTTTAGACCAATAATCTCTCCCAGGGTCACCAGACTATTCAATATGCAAGATATCATGAATACGATCCAGATCTCATGCAGTTTTAAAATCCTTTCATGGAACGTGAATGGACTGAAGGACAAGATTAAAAGGGGGCTAATCCTACAACACTAGAAATTCCATGCACCAGCTATTACCCTGTTGCAAGAAACTCACCTGCAGGGAACAACCTACAGTGCGTTTAATAGATGGGGCTACAAACTAGTAACGCATGCAGGCTATGTCAGGGTCTCGAGAGGGGTAGGTATTCTCTTACGCAACTCCTTCCCATTTGCCAAAGAGACTAATACACATGACCCCCCACGGGTGGTTTGTAGCAATGTCGGGACATTGGGAGGACAGATGTTTAATATTATTTACCTTTACATCCCCTGAGGCACCACACCCCCACACTTGCAGACCTGGGTTCACTCATTGTCAGTTTACTATCAGGAGAGATGCTCATTGGAGGAAACTGTAATGCGTCTGTCTGTTGAGAATAGTGCCACTGGCTGACGAAACAGATAGACCCCTCTGGAAATATCCTAGCTGACTTTTTGTTAGCAATAGGTCTGGTAGACGTGTGGGGAATGTGCAATCCACTAGCTCATCAGTATATCTTTCATTCTGGTGTGCATGGCAGTCTATCACATATTGATTACCTGTTTGGGCTGGCGGGACAACTTCTGACTTTCGGTGAGGTGAGCCACCTCCCGAGAGGGATCTTGGATCATTCCCTGGTATGCGCAATTTATGGCAGAAGACCTACGTCTGGGAGTGGTGTGATGCCACTTAACCCATGGTATCTTAAGGTACCACTCATCCGAGCTACCTGCAGAAGGATACAACCTAATATTTTGAAGAAAATGAGGGTTCAGTAGAATTGGCGCAGATGCTATGGGAGGCATTCAAGACAGTAATAAGAGGCCAAGGTGTTTCTCTGATAGCGAGTCATAGAAAAGAAAAACTAAATCAGTTGGTGGCGTTGGAAAGAGAGATCCAGAAAATGAAGCCTGAGCTGCTACTGCCAGACCACACAGATGCCCAACATAGGCTACATGTTAAGCAAAAAGTGGGGGCAATATCCCAGAGCAAGGCCCCGGGCGGCATTACATCACCTATATGAAGTGAATGATAGTGGGTAAACACATGCTTTGGTTGGATTGATGTGTAGTGTTATCTAAATGGGTCTTTGAGATTGTCGCAGAATATGGGGTGCCTGTAAGGGATAGACAGGGAATAGCTGATGCATTTACAACATACTGTAAATAGCTATATGCACTGTCATAACACACATCTGCGGCTGAAGCACGAGAGCTATTGGCTACTCTTGACATATCCTCCTTGGAGGCAGCCAACAGAGATAGTTTAGAGACAGACCTGAAAAGGAAAGTATTTCAGGCCATTAGAGCACTGAAAGCTGGGAATGCAATGGGCTCAAATGTCCTCCCGATTGAATTGTGTAAATTGACAGCATCCAAGATCGACCCTTATTTACTCAAAATTTATCAAGAAAGTCTCAAAATTGGCAAACTGCCGGATAATCAAAGACTTGCTAGCACTGTGGTAATACATAAAACCGGTAAATAGCTGGAGAGTTGCACCTCTTATAGACCGATTTCCCTGCTGAATGCTGAAGTTAAGATTTTAGGTAAAGTTTTGGCAACTCAATTAGTCCCAGTGCTATATACGCTGATCCATCCTGATCATTCAGGTTTCATACCTGACAGGAACACCGTGCTTAACTTGAGACACCTACATGGCGTGTTGGGAAGAGAGAAATATATCTGTGAGGAGGCAGTTGCAGTGCCAATGGAAGCCAAGATGTCCCTCAACATGATAGAGTGACCCTTCCTGTTTGCGGTCCTCGAGAGAATGGGGTTTGGGCCAACATTTTATGCATGGGTACGTCTTTTGTATATAGACCCCTTAGCACAAGTAAAGGTGAACAGATGGCGTCCTGTGGTTTTCAAGCTACAAAGAGGCACAAGACAGGGATGTGCCCTCTCCCGGCTGATCTTCACCTTAGTTCTGGTGCCACTCGTGGTGTGGATAAAGGGAGACCCACTGATTTGGGGGCCCAGATAGTCTGAAGACTGGGAAGATAGGATCTCCCTTTATGCAGATGACATCCTCATCTATGTGGCAAACCCTTACTCCTACCTGCACAGATTGCTCCATATGTTCGCCCTGTATAAAAACTATTCTGGTTATATATAAATTGGGATAAGTGGCTGATTTATATCCTTGGTGGACCAGAACTGTGGCTTCCCAGATCATGCATGGCAAGAGTTGTGACAAAGGGATTGCGATACTTGGGCATCTACATTACTAGGGACCCTGTAGTTTTTGAAGAGTACAATTTGGAGCCCCCTTTGCATCGCCTTCGAGAAGATGTACAACACAGGAGGACCTTGCCCTGTCGCTGCTCGGGAAGGCCTCCCTATATAAAATGATGTCATTGCCCCGCTTTTTACATATTCTACACAGCACACCATATCTAGTTCCCCTTCATATTTTTGAGAAGGTTGAAGCGGTGGTATGGATGCTCCTTTGGATAGCCTTACAAAAACTGACACAGAGCTCGTACAATGGAGGGATTGCTCTTTCAGTGCTTCAGTATTATTATTGGGTGGTGCAACTTACAGTGGTTAACCACTGTGTCCATCTAGCATGGGGCAAACTGGCCTATAGAATGAACAGGCATAATATGCAACTGGGAGGCCACCTTTTGGACATCTATGGGGGAAATGTGAAACACTAAAAGCTACCCCTACCTCTGAGGCCATTAGACTATGGCATATGGATTTGGCAGCACTAGGGTAGTGAGATAAGATCATCCAAACTAGTCTGCTATGGGACTCTACACAGTTGGGACTTCTGGTGAAATACCCGGGCTTTGATAAATTGGACCTCATTGGTCTTTTAAGGGTAGGAGACCTATGGGCAGACGGTGAGGTTTGACCTTTTGTTGGCCTCCAGAAGGACTAAGAGCTGGCATCAGCAGAGACCTTCCGATATCTCCAGATACGGCATGCACTGGAGCATGCCGTACCAAGGGGGACAGATCTCATGGTTTCCTCCCCCTGGAAGATAGGTTTTTAGACGATTCTTTGCAGAAGAAGGCCGTATCCCTAACATTTTGGAACATACTATAAAATTCCCCTGAACACTAGAGAAACTACGTACTTGTTGGATTGAAGACACGGGGGAATTGGATGATGATGAGTGGCAGGAGGCGCTTGCATCCCCCAGAGAAGTGGCGATATGACCCCCGTTTCAGGTTAGTCCAGCTGAAAATATGATATGAATTGGTGCATGCAGGCAGAGAAGGTGGTATATGAGTGGGGTGGTTAATAAATGGATGAAGATTTGGGAGTGTTGGAATGAGAGTAGGGAGATGCTGTGCGTGCCTGTTAGCAGGATTCCTCAGTTGGAGGATGATGAAGGGTGAAAGTACAATAGTTTTGCCACTGGGATCTGGAAATTGGGAGAATTGTAAGTTGAGTGACAATGTAGAGATAAATGTCCTGTCGTATATGTTGCCATGTAGTTGAAACCTGACGTTAAATGTGATAATCATAGTTTGTTAGTGTTTATTATTGCAATAAAAAGATTTCCCCCCCAAAAAATCAATAAAAAAATCATAGGTTGCATGGACGTTATAGTTGGGGAATAGAAATTGAAAAACCTTAGAAATTCACTGGAAAAAACAAAGGTTACTTGGATGTTATAGTTAGGAAATAGAATTTAAAAAAAACATGCAAATTAAATAAAAAAGCAAAGGTTACAGGGATGTTATAGTTAAAAAATTAGCATTTAAATAAAACTTAGAAAATCACTGAAAATGAATAAAGCTTACAGAGACATTATAGTTAGATTCAGGTTTCAGTCATACAAAACGAGTGAAATTCAGCAGTTATAGTTAGCTGATATTGCTTGATATTGAAATAAAGACAGATAAAATCATTTGTAGTGCAGAATCCAGAGGACAGAAGATAATAAAAACCCGAGCAACATTAGCAGTCTTGTAGAGCATGGCTTGTCACCCCAGGAGGTCTCAAGGCACTGGAGGGTGGTACGATTCTCAGTCGTAGGGCTGTGGTGGTAGAAGAGCCTAGTCTTGAGCTGCTTCCGGAAGTCCCTCAGAGATGGGGAGGTGCAAATGTGGATGGGGAGGTCGTTCTAGGCCTTGGCTGTGAGGTAGGAAAAGGAATGGCCTCCACGGCGGCTGCGGCCAATGCGGGGAATATGGGCCAAGGCGAGGGTGGACGATTGGAGGTCTTTAGTTGGTTGGTTGAATGTCAGGAAGTTGTTAATGTAGGCAGGTCAGAACTTGTGGAGGGCTTTGTAGGTGTGGATGAGGAGCTTGAAGCAACATTTATCTTGGACGGGTAGCCAGTGGAGTGCTCTCAGGTGAGGATTGATGCTTGTTCTTCAGGCACAGTAGAGGATGAATTTTGCCACCATGTGCTGGATGGTCTGGAGGGGAAAACAGCTATTACAACGGCGCTGGTTCACTGCATAACATTTAGCTCGCATGCATTACAATGCATACATCATTACCACGAGTAGCCTTTACCACGCATGCCTTTACATTGAATTATGCTGTCAAAGTATGTGTGGGAAAGGTATATGTGTGGCAGCATGTATGCTTAAAGCGCAACAAACGAGAAATCATACCTTGGAATGGAATTCCAGTCCCACGTCCGCCTCTCTTGTTGTGGTACCACTCTTCATTGTTAGAGAAAAACTTTCCACTTCCTCTTTACGAAATGCGATGTGCCAAACAAGAGCTGGAGAGGAGGTGAAATCATGGAGAAGCAAGGGGGATTGGGCCTGGGGTGGGGGGCTACAGATTTACAGTTTAGAGCTGGAGATTAATAGTTTTCAGGAGGGCTGAAGGTGTCAAGCAGGGGTAATATTTTAGGGCTTAGGACATGAGCAGGGGTAGTTTTTAGAAGGGCCTGGGGCATCGCACAGGGGTCCATATTTAGGGCTTAGGGCAGGATGGGGGTAGTTTTTAGAAGGGCTGTGGTCATTGCAAAGGGGTCAACTTTTAGGGCTTAGGGAATTTTCCGAAGGGCTGGGGGCTTCGTGCAGGGGTCCATATTTAGGGCTTGGGTCAGGGGAAGGGGTAGTTTTTAGAAGAGCTGGGTAAATTTTTAGTACAGAGGGCAGGGAAAACCTTTACTACGAATATGCCTATAACAGTCATACTTTTACAATGATAATAGTTGTAAAGGCATGCGTGGTAAAGGCAGGTTAGTGGTAAAGGTTATGCGTGGTAAAGGCATTCACATTGTAACGCATGCGTAGTAAAGGCATGAGTTGCAACGGAATGCATTATAACATCATACAACCGTCTGGTGGTGGCTCAGGAGTTGTTTGGTGGTTCCGGTGTAGAAAGTTTTCCGTAGTCGAGTCAACTGGCGATGAGGGCCTGGATGAGTGGCTTACTGGATCAGAAGATCTTTCTGAGCATCAGATAGGGGTCAAGGATGATTCCAATGTTGTGTGCAAGGTCAATGGGGAAGGGGCTCAGGGCAGTGGGTCACCCTGTGTCGTCCCACATGGAGGGTTTCTTCCTGAAGATTATGACCTCTGTCTTGTCCGAGTTAGGTTTGAGGCAGTTGGTCTTCATCCAGGTGGCAATGTCGGTCATGGTGTTCTGGGAGTTGGTTCCGGTAGTGTTGGTGTCTTTTGTGAGGAATAGGTTGTCTTGGGTGTTGTCGGCATGGGAGATGATTTTGAATCTGTGGGTGTGGGTGACGTCTGCCAGTGGCATCATGTAGGTGTTAAAGAGTGTAGGGCTGAAGGAGGATCCACCGCATATGATGTCCTTGGGTGTGGCAGAGAAGGGTTGAAGGTAGATCCATTGCATTTGGCCAGAGGGGAAGGAGTGAATTCAGATAAGTGGGTTGACCTGGATGCCGAGGTGGTGGAGTCCGGTGACTAGGGTGTGGTGGGAGAGGTTTCAAATGCAGGTGATTTGTCAGGGAGAATGAGGGCCACTGTTCCTCCTCAGTCAAGAAGGCATCTGATGTCATCCGTTGCTGTAATCAGGGAAGTATCAGTGCTGTGATTGGGTCAGAAAATCGATTGGAAGTGGTTTAGCAGGTTGTTTCCTTCAAGGTAGTCCGTGATCTGGCAGTTGATGGCCTTTTCCAATTCTTTGGTGGGGAAAGGTAAAAGCAAAATTGTTAGGCAGTTTTTGAGTTTGTTAGTGTTGGCTGAGGATTTATTCAGGAGGTTCTTGTCCTCTGCATGTTTCCAGGCATTGGGTACAGTGGCTTATGTGATGGAGGTGTCAAGGAATTCTGTAAGGGGCATGAATTATTTCTCTGTCCTACCTTGTATATGTGGTGCGGGCAGGGGTCCCAGGGGGATCCGGAGTGAATGGAGTTTATGATGGAGATAGTTTTTTTCAGTAGAGAGCTCCTTCTAGTCAGTGGTCCGGTGAGTGTGGGAGGCATTGGTTTGGGAACAGAGAAGGTTGAGTTCCATGGGCTGTGGGTCAAAATTGCTGTAGATCTCGGAGATTTTGTAGTGAAAGTAGTTGGCAAGAGTGTTGTAGAGGGCTTGGGAGGGGCAGATCGTGTTCTCTGCAGCAGAGGGTCAGGAGACTTCTCTGATGATGCTGAAGAGTTCCTTTGTGCTGTTGACTCTTGTCTCGATGCAGGTGTTGAGGGCTTCTTTCTTGGTTTCTCTGAGACCGTGGTGGTTACTGTTGAGGGTGGATCTGTAGGAGTCGAGGTAGGTGAGGGTCTTGTTGGAATGCCAGTGTCTGTCTAGTTTCTTGCAGTGCCCCTTGAGGATTAGTAGTTCAGGGGTGAACCATCTGGCATGCTTTGCAGGTCTGATGGTGGTGGACTTCTTCAGTGGGGCAATGGTGTCGGTGGCTGCGGAGATCCAGCAGGATGTTCAAGGGAATGGATCTACCTTCTTTGAGGGTCAAGAGGGGTTCGGTGTCTTTGTCCCAGTTGCAGCATGGGTAGGTTGGGGTCTCGATGGGGTCTCTCAAGGGCTGTCGATGGCAAAGTGGGCAATTCTGTGGTCAGTCTAGGTCAGCTCAATGGTGCAGGAGGATTTGGCTCAGTTGAAGGTGGATAAAATGGGGTTCAAAGTGTGTCCTGCTCTGTGTGTAGGAGTGAAAAACAGTTGTGAGAGGCCGAGGATGCTCATGCTCTCGAGAAGCCTAATGGAGTTGGTGTCATCAGGATCTTCTAGGAGGATATAGTGGTTGGAATTAATGGCAAGGGGAGTGATGAAGGCTGGGATGGAGCTGCAGAAGCTGGGGCGGGTGCTGGGAGGTCTGTAGGCGAGGGTTACTCTAATGGTGTAATGGTGTCAGGCTTGATCTAGAAGTTAAGGTGTTCCATGATAGGTGTAGTGTTGTCATTGGAGGTGGTGCAGTTAAGGGGGTCTTTGTTAATGATGGTGATGTCCCTGCGGTGTCTGTTTTGGCGGTCACAGTGGATCTTCTTGTATCCTGGAGGTGTTGTGTTGGCGATGTCAGGTACCGATGGGGGGGCGAGACAGGTTTTGGTTATAAAGATCACTTTGTGGTCGAGTGTGGTTATGGTGTCCCACATTTCCATGCCCTGCTTGCAGAGGGATCTCAAATTGAGGAGGGCAAAGAGGAGCAGGGGCTTGAGGCCAGGTGTTTGCTAGGCGTTGCTCGTGGGGGTGATCACGTCACAGGAGAAGCAGTAAATAGTCAAATGCCCACTTAAAAATATACATTTAAAGTAAAAGCCAAACACTAGAGGATCTGGCATGCTAAGGGCTGCTAGCTAAACTTTAACGAAGCTGTCATAATACCCAAGCAAGGAAAGAATCTTTGAAAAGCACAATTTATTAAAACCCAGGTGCAGGTTTAGATTGTAAAACTCCCTGCTCAAACTTAAGGATACACTATCAAACAAATGTAGGGCTCATTCAACCATTACTAATGAACCAGATACACACTGTTCCATACACTAATCCAGCCAAGCAGACATTCATGTATATATTCACACACCCAGGCACATACTTATGCATGTGCTGAGATACTCAGGCAGATTCTGATCCACATAGTTATACACCTAAGCACACTCTGATGCATACAGTTATACACGCAGTCACACACTGATGCATATGGTGACACAGGAAGACACGCTCTGATGTAAACATGAAAAGTACAAAATGTAGAGTGCCTATAAAAAAATCATTTAAGTAATTTTGTTATACTAACTTAAATGCTTACAATATGCAATTTACTAGTATATAATGAAAAGCTAAATATGTTTTTTTTATTTCAGACATCTATATGTATATAAAAAAAGACAGCTATAATGCTGACGAAAAAACAGAAAGAAGAAGGGCTACTAACTCATTACAACAGAGAAAGAAAAATACCGAATGTGGACAATGTGGCTAAAGAGTAAAGAACTGCAGGTAAGAAAACAAAGATTGTTTTTAAAATAGTACGAAGAAAACTGCAAAGTGAGTAAAAGCAAGTAAAAAATAGCAAGGTTTCAAATCCGCTCAAAAAGGACAAAAAGTAAGTTACATTAAGAGCACTAAACTATATAAGAAAGCTGATAGTTTGACAAGAATACAGAGACAGTTCAAGGAAAAACCAGTCAGAATTAGACTCCGTCTTATTTTTGAGAGTGACTTGTCTGGGCTACCATATGCTGTAAACCACATACGGAAGACAACAGTTAACCTACAAAGTCTCTCTGCAAAGGAATTTGTTGACAAACTTCATGCTAAAGACAAAAACTTGGGAGAAAAACTTGATTCATTTAATGGTGTGCGTGTATTGGTATTGTTGCCATGGAAAACTGAAATGTATGTTGAGAAACCTAGGAACACCTACTTGGTGTATGAAACCGAGTTGGGCAGAGTATGTGTGGGATGACGCGCTTGAATCTTTGGGAGATGCAAGCTCAAACATTGCAGACATCAATGTGAAGACAGCAGTAGAACTTTGCTCTTTTGATCCTGCTAATGCTTGTAGATATTTTAACAACAGGTTTCAATGCTATGCTGTTTGATCTGCAACAAAACAAATCCTTCTCTTGGTGAAGTAACTGGTTTCTTTTGACGTGAAGAGTATCAAGCAAGAGGTGAACCTCATATTCACATGCTGTTATGAATGAAAGATTCACCAAAATTTTGAATAGTTAATGATGAGTCTGTACTCTCAGTATGTAACATGTACCGTACAGAAAGACAGTGATGAAAACAGTCTGAGACACCAAGTTCTGCACTATTAAACACATAGATATGGGAAGAACTGTTTTGAAAATACAGATGCAAATGGCAATTTTACACATTATGTTGGTTTGGGTTTCCATGGCTTGTCATTCCCCAAGAAAGAGTGAACAGCTTTTTATCTGCAGTCAGACTAACACTGACATGAAAATAATCAAACAAAACATGCAAGAAGAGCATAGGGCTCCAAGTACATTATTGACTATAATGCTGGTATTCTCAAGATGTGAAATGTTAATATGGATATACAATTTGTTGCAGACAACTCCATCGCTGTTGCAGAGAAGACAGACATGAAGGAGCTGTGGGTGGAGATTTCAGCAGAAAAGACCATAACCAGAACATTTTACAGCTTCAGCTTGAAAATGCTTTCCCATAGAGAGATAGGGTCCTATGATTACTGTGCTCGGTTGAGCTCAGCCAGTTTGTTCTCGAAGTCAAAGGAAATAGTTTGGGTAGATTTAGGCCTAGCACACACGCTAAATACAGTGTTGAATCTTTCCCAAAAATTCAATACCTAGCAGAGTTCGATACAGAAAATAAAGACATTGCAAAATCAAACATGTTGGACACATGCTATCCAAGAAGGAGTTCACATCTTGGAAACATGTGCCTTTATGGAGTACTTCAACACTACACATATTGAAGTTATGTAACAGAAAACAGAGAAGAAGGGAAATATGCAGTAGTTGGACGTGACGGTTGTTTGGTCAGGCATGCAAAAGGAAATCTAATTAACCACAGAAAACTCTTTGCCAAACTCCAGGCACTTTGTACTTTCAATGCTGTCAAAGACAGCATTCATTGTTCAGTCTTTCCAAACTATTTTCAAATGTTAAATGATGAGATTGAAAAGGAACAAACAATTGCTGCTAAGATAGCTAAGAAGAGTACACAAAGCAGCCAAAGCTCTGAACCACTGAATCAATTTCATGTTGGAAAACCAATTATTGAAAATAAGGCTGCAATAGCCATGAATGAGGTGGAAAGTGCAAAGGAACAAGCAAGACAGAAAAGTGTTGATTTGGAACAATTACTAGGACAACAGAACAACAAACAGAAATACATTTATATGGAGGTAAAATAGAGCATACATTTATTTACAAGAAGGAAGATTTGAGTCAGTACTATTATACATCAGTGGTCAAGCTGGCACCAGAAAAAGCTTTTGAATAAAAATTCCCAGGCTTATGTACAGAGGACTACAGAATCAAATATATCTTGTGTAGAAACAGCACCAACAAGATTAGCTGCACACAACATTAAAGGAATTGATTTACATTGACTACTTATGCTACCTGTTGAACATGACAAAAAAACTGAAATACCAGAAATTATTCCATGAAGATTGTCATGAAGTATAAAGAGTACTGAAGAAACTGAAGCTTTTAATCATCAATGAGGTGTGCATGGTCTCAAACTTAATGCTTGCCTGTGTACACTTGAGAATGTAATACATTTAAAAAAACATGCCGTTTGAAGGAAAGCATTTGAATGTCTTTGGTGACCTAATGCAACTTACTCCCGTCAAAGGACACCCTGTATTCAAGATACTCCTCCATGATGAAACTCTGAATTCTTTAAGAAGTATTAGCAATGGAAAGATTTGGCTAAACTTCCAATGCAAGGAACTACTTAAAAATATACATCAAGCATCGGACGTGGAATACGGAAATTTTATGAAAGACATTAGAGCAGGAGTATTGACAAAAGAGGAGACACGTTGCTTAGGACTTCGTCTTATCAAGAAATTATTTTCCTCTAACAACACAGCTGCACAGCTAATTTTCAATTTCATTGAAGAAGGTAAATCCATAGTACGTTTAATGCTACACCCCAGGAGTGCTCCAAATTTAACAAAGAATTACTAAAAATGGAGAAAAAAATGCATTTTAGAAATTGCAGCTATCAACAAGATGGATCACCAGGGGGTGACTGTACTTCTAAGTGGAAAACTGCAAGCAAAATTGGATTCTTTGGAGAAATCGGTATCCAGGACTGCATGATTGGAAAGATTTTTGTGCATATGCAAAAAGTATAGAGCAATTTTGCAGCATAATTTAAATGTTGAAGAATGAGTAGTAAAGGGTGCAATGGGTTAAAGTCATTGATTTCATTACATTTCCAAATTGGGATGAGGTTGAATACCTAGCCATAAATTTTGATAAAAATAATGAGATGAAGCAGGTTTGCCAATGTGTTGTATGTTTTTTGCATGTAAAGGACGTATATGTCCAGCAGCAGCAATGCATCACCTCTCCAAAGTGGAAGATTACAAAAGAATCAATGGATATCACTACAAAGAAGGAAAAGAAGAACAAGGAAGGTGTTATGATGAAAAAACTGGAGAATGACGGTGATATTGTAGCATCTGCCAAACCCTTCTGGTGTCAACTGCCATGCTAATGTTTTTCTCAATGTACTCTCTTATTTACCACAGCTTATAAATGCAATTAAACTGAAACTGCAGAAGAGAATATGTTCTAGACTGTGGCGTTTGCCGCAACATTGACAAAGTGATAGGACTGTAATTGATTGTGCTTCAGGCATTCGGGGTTTAGCATATATATATGTATATATATAGTGGATCAGTACTACTGACTCAGAACTGTCAACAAGATGCAAAGGAATTTATAATGGTCCTCCTTGCAGCTTTAAAGAAAGACAAAATAAATATAGATGGCTTATTTGGATTGAGTTACACATGGAACCATGATTAATAAGAGTGCTCTTTTACACACACCACAAAAATAACTTTTGAATGATTTCTGTACTTACAGTATCTTTTGATAGATTCATCAAAAAGGATAACCAAAATATGACCTGCCCACATTGTAGATCAGATGTTTTGTCTACATTGCATAAATGAAGAAGTGAAAAATACCTTTTATTAATGCTACAATGATGCAAAGCAGATGGGTCTTAATTGGAAACTGAAATTACAAACTTCAAAGATGGACATATATCAATTTCTGGAATAACTTATACTACTTGGGCTATAATCTTTCATGTAGGACCTGATGTAACATCTGGACACTGCACTGTCTTTTTGAAGAGTGAAACTGGACGGACAGAGTGCAATGACATCAACCTTAAATTAAAAAAAAATGTCTTTCCAACTTCTCAATTCTTACCTCTTGTTTCTTCAACCAAAGTTCTAAAGAGGATTTCTGATACAAAAGTGGTGCACAGAATTTCTTTTTCGTGAATCTTTAGTGTTTAAGACATCATTCGGCCTACCAGGGGTGATGTTTTCAAAAGGATCTCCAAATTTCAAGTGTGCTTTCTATCTATTAGTAGTATTGTACTAGTTATAATAATAAATCAGTTATTTCTAACATAAGTTTGTTTAGAATAATTCAGTAACTGTAGGTAAAACAATTGCTTAAATAATTGCAGTAAGTGCAATGCATAATGTCACAGATTTGTACTGATATACTGTACAGTTTTATTCTACAATTTATGCAATTGTTTTTGTACTGTTCACGGATGAATCTGTATACAGTACAATATTTATGGTGTGCAAGTATGAAAGCTGAGAACATAAGAATGGGAACATTTAATGTTTTACTATAATGTGACATACTCTTATAGCATGGCATAACGAATGTGTACTCTTTTATTTCTTTAATTTAATAAATATTATACTATCATATTTATGTTGTTTTGAACAGTGGTTGGAATGATACGTCTTTAGATGTGTCAACATACTCATAGTGTCACACAAATATTTCTAAGACATACTCCTGGAGAAGGTCTTGATGCATTAATAACACTTTACATGCTTTGCTACCACTTTCTTTTGCCCTTAGGGTATGGTGAAAAACTCCAATGCCGGGGTTTGCTCCTCCGAAGAACTGTGTTCAACAGGATGTGGCTACTCATCCTCTCAGCTACCAGATCCCATTTGATCTCCAAATGATTTTTTTTAAAAACACCAAATTGGAATTTAGTAGAAGAAAACATCAGTTTCTGAATTGAGAACAGTTTTTTTTCTCTAATCTTTATGACTGTTGTTCCCCACTGTTCAAGGGGGAATCTTCATACAGTACATTATTTATAATGTGCAAGTAAAAAAGCTCAGAAAAGTAAGATAATGGAAAATGACGTGGTTTACTATAATGTGAAATACTACTACTGCATAAAAATTCTACTTTTTTCGTAATATGAACTTCAGCATTTCAGAAACTGAAGGTTTAGTGTGGAATTTTGTTGCAAAAAGCAATACTAACTTATATTTATGTTCTTTTTCTTTTTAAAGAGATGAATGACACCATCTATTGGAGTAAAGTAATTTCCTAATTACTTCTTTATCTGTGGTTCAACAAGCTTACTTTGTCAAGGTACACACCAAGGGACAACCTGGGACAGCCACTGAGACATTCAGACACACACCTATACATTCACTAACACTAGTCACTCAAACATCTACTCAGCCACCCATACAATCACTGATGCACCCAGTCACACTCTCATGTAATCACAGACACACCAAATGACTTTACGATCTGATACTTCCCCATAGTAGGGCTCACCTATAGGGGATCCAGCCCAGGATAACCAACCTTGCACGTAAACAAGAAGAGGATCCACAGCAATGTGTATTTGTAAATCAATCCCTTGCAGCCAAGGCCCCCAACGCTAACATAAATTCTACCCTGAAAAGTATTGTTGTTTCGCTGTGCCTTGTCACCTGAAATGTTACTCGGATCCGAAGATGAGTAATGGGGTTTATTTATAGACAAATTTCATGTTTGTGTGTTTCAGGAGACCTGGGCTTTCACAACAATCTATAAAAAGGTTGTGTTTCTCATACCATTGATGCTATGCTATTGTTAGCAGGCAGAACTTCAGGGGGACTTATTATACAGTGTAAAGTATCTCTTGAATGTGTCATTAAGAGAGGTAATATTGCTTCCCTAGATCTCTTAGCACTATGCATTTCTCCTAAGTCAGGGATCCCATACCTACTGAATATTATTTATAATAGATCTACTCCATTTAACAAACATTCTTAGACTTAAAAAAAAGTACATGCATTTTTAGTAGATTATATTTCAATATGCTTATTGCAAGGGATTTCAATTTGTGCTCTAAACCTTTTGGAATGCATGAAGCAAAGAAACTTCTTCCAACGTTTCCCAGGATGATGTATACCTTCTTTTATGTGTATTTGATGCTGAAAAATATGATGAAATCTCCACCAAACAAAAATGCCTTAGTTTATGCTGTAATTTATCCTTGTGTGAGGGCGGACACCTCTTTGTACTCTCATTGTCTTCTCTACAGGAAAACATTCATGTTATCGCACGTTTTAGGATAAGGATGTTTAATGAACAATCACACTGCTGAAAAGCTGAAAGGTACACCCCAGGTCACTGAAGATATTACATCCTGATCCATTATACAGCACTACTGTAGAATATGCACTACACATTCACCTAACCAGATAGCACTTACTAATTATCCATGTGAAAGTTAGTACTCCAGTTGGGTTTGGTGCAGAACTTTAGTCTCTTTTTGAATGAAGGAACACGTAAGCTATCATTTTCCTCCAATGGCTCAGAGAGGTACTGGTAATCCCACTCAGACACTGAGACAAACACATATATACCTATTCTTCCACTGTGACATCCACTCAAAGATGCACACTGCCACTCACACACCCACGCTCAAATGTTACAGGTTATAGTTAGTAACTAGAACATCAAAAATCACTTAAAAAATCAAACATTACAGGGATGTTCTAGATTAGAAATATAATTAAAAAACACTTTAGAAATTCACTGAATAAACCAAAGGTTATAGGGATGCTATAGTTACAAAACAGAATTTTAAAGAAGCATAGAAATTCACTGAAAAAAGAAAGGTTAATGGGACGTTATAGTTAGGAAACAGAATAAAAAACCCATAGAAATTCACAGAAAAAAAAGGTTACAGAGACATTATAATTAGGCTCATATTTCACTTATGCAAAACCATTGAAATTCAGCAGTTATAGTTACGTGAACTAACTATAATTCACACCCTGCAATGCACTGCTTATAACCTCACATATTACGTCGGTCATGACATGGTCAGTGGCATCACTGATGACATCTCAATAAACTGTAAGAAGGTGGTTCTGACAATCTAATCCGACTGGATTTTTAGCTTTTTGATCATATGGTTTTTGACTGTTTACTGTGGGAGAGCTCATAACCTGTGACTCACCCATGGTAAACTCATGTTTAAATGGACTTCACATGCTTACCGACAGTGTCTCCCTTTTTGAGATACGGCAACAGCGACACAGCCAGTGTAAGAGGCACTTGGTTGGTTACACCTGAAGATGTGTGCACAGGCGTGAGCACCTGTGTAAGGGCTGCACGTGGGAGACTCCCGTCGTGCTCAGCCCAAGACCTATGCACAGGTAGTATGGTGCTGAAGGGACTATGCAGAGTTAGGTGGTGACCAGGAATAGGCCTTATAATGGGAGTACACATGTTGTGAAAGTCAGTGTGATTTACTGTCTTTGACTGTAGTGGCCTTCCATTATATTCCTATGGGAAAGACTGCCTTAGGGTGCAGTTTCAGTTCCCTTTGGCCTAGAGACTCCAGAGCTGCACCAATGTGCACCATAACCTGTGTGAAAAGAACAATTCTGTTAAGTCCAAAAGCATGTCTGTGCAGCTTTTAGGTCATCCAGGAATGTCATATTTCGATGACTCAGCTCTGAATCAGAGCCCACCCCTGCCATCACCCATCTGGGCTGGGTTAAAATACTTTCAACTACAGCAGCAAGAACATAAGCCTCCACTTACAAAGCAAGCAATTACACATAAATGGGTAAGCTCTGCAGAAGGCAGGGTTATAGTGGACTGCTATACATCAATCAGCCAGATGCCATTGTGTGCCAGGAAGAAGGCCGACCCAAACCCACTAAACAAAGGAGGGAGTACAGACATGTTGAGATAATCCAGAGGGGGGGCTCCTTTGAAGATTTGCTGGGGGAAAGCGCTGGCATTGATATCAGCGAGGCGTGGTGCTGAGACCCCTCCAGAGCAAATTTCTGCAAGTGCCTCCTCTGTGACGCCATTTTTAGCTATCCTAGAAGACTGTGTAGGGAGGTTGGGACTGGGGCGGAGCGGTGATGCGGCACATCTGGATAGGCTAGAAGTGCAGCCCTGCTGGACACTCCTGTCCCCACTTAAAAGCTCCTGCACAGAGGAGAGAGCTGTCTTGGATTTGGATTTGCTTTACTTCAAAAATACTGGACTTGGAGGAAGCCACCATGGACTTCTGAAAGGAGGAACCGCCTTACTGCAATCTGGAATCAGGACTCCAACTCTGATTGAACCAAGGTCCAGTGGGGCACTCCTGGGAGTGCCAGGGATGCTGGGCTCCTTACACACCCTGAGGACCGGTTGGGGGAAGGACTGGGATTCTGCGCCAGGAAGGAGAGAACCTTAAAGGAAAAATCTGAGTGAAAAGCTGGTGCATGGAGCCATAGAAACCAGCTCACTGCAATGCTTGGCAAGAAGGCCAGACAAAAGAGCTTCAAGTGGCTAGGGCTGGCCATCATGAGCACAACAACACCAAAATTGTCCCAACAGGGCCCGAGTTATGGCTGTTTACAATGTTTGGAGAACTTTGACCCCCAGCGCTATCCCAAAGTGAGCATGGAGCCCTGTTAGAACTGGGGGTCTCTAGTTGGCAGAGGTATGTACCTTTGACCAAATAAGGACCTTTGCTTCTAGTCAGGGTAAGGGGGTACACTCCTAAAATAACCCCTGCTCACCTCCTTGGTAGCTTGGCATGAGCAGACAAGCTTATCTCAGAGGAAGTGTGTAAAGCATTTATGAACACATACAGTAACCCAGTGAAAACACTACAGAGGGACACCACATAAGTTGTAATATAAAAATGAGTATTTTTATATAGACTTAACACAAGACTCCATACAACAAAAATCCACAATACTGTACTTTAAAATTGGTAGAAAATAGCTTAGTTCTCTTAAGATGTAAAATGTGACACTTTGAGTTCTATGTACCTTAGGATGCGTAACGCTATACAACGAAAGTGGTGCAGGGAAGGTGATGCGTCGGTTCCTTACATGCAAGAACGGTGATGCGTCGGGTCCCTACTGATGCGTAGGGGATGTGTCGGTTCTTCTCTGCGAGGGAAGGTAATGCGTTGGTTTCTTACTGCACTTTCGTGGCGATGCGACCTGCAACGCCGTGATGCGATGAAGATCAGGTGCGATGACACAAAGATGGCCTCTTCTTCTTGATGTGACATGATGTGGGCACGCCGAAGAGCCGTGCGGAGACTCAACGATTCTTCTGAGCCACGACAGGCCCTGCGACACGCTTCCCGGTGATGCAGCGGCATCTGATGCGATGTCCATCTTCTTCTCCGGCGATGCGAGGCACTTTGGCAAAAATGCGACAACTGCAGCGGCGAAACGCTTTCTCAACAATGCGACGACATTGGTTGCGGCTGCGACACGCTTCTCCAATGATGCGGCAGCCTCTTCGACAGCGGAAGTTCAGCACCAGGCTTCTTCTTCGTGCAACTCGCTTCCAGCTCCTTGCGACACGCAGTCCATCAGAAAGCCCAACACAACTGCTGGCACTTCCAAAGAACTCTTGGAGAGCTGGTGGGTGAAGACTGTTGTCCCTGAGACTTCAGCAGCAGGCAAGCCCTTTCTCAAGTCCTTGGAGATCCTTCACAAGTTGAATAAAGTACACAAAAAGTTCCTTTCTCCTCGCTTTGGCAGTCAGGCAACGACAGCAGGCCAATTCCTCAAGCTTAGGGATAGTCTCTCCTCAGTCTCTCTGGTTCCTCTCCTCAGCAAAGGTTTCTTCTTGTTTCCCAAAAGTGATCTACAGTACTGGGGTCTGGGTCCCCCCTTTTCTACTCATATTCTCTTTGTTCGCTGAAGGCAGAGAGCCCTTGCCTAGTCCAAACCAGTTCTGGTCAGTCCTGGAGCACTCTGTTTACATGACTCCTTTTTTCCTTTCACAGTGCAGGGCAGGGACATCAGACGCACCACAGGAGGTGGAGCCAGCATTGTGGAGGGAAGGCTTTGACTGGTGGACTAAAGATGTTTGGAGTGGCATACACAATTCACTTAAGTAAAATAACACTTTTCTTTAACATAATCTGCTATCTCATCTAGCACCTGGCACTGGGAGCAGATGTGAGGGATCTTTCCCTGCCACTGCTGTGCAGTGATGGGTACAACTACAACTCTTAATTTGCATTGAAATTTAGAAAGGCAACAATGTGTGATATGCCCTTAGTCATCATGATGTCTGGGAAGTGAGCCAGGAAGGTGGCGGACAGGCAATGTTAACTAAGAGATCATTCTAAGTAAAACAATCAGAAGGTATGCTAACTATCACAACCAAAAGGAAAACCACATGTCTAACATTGTTCATTGTACAGCAGCTCAATGTCTCTATTCAGTCCCAGTTTGTGAAAAGAGTACGAGGATGGGAAAAACTTAAAACAATCAACTTTTGGGGAAATCTGTTCAAGGGGCTTGTTAGAAATTGGGTCTCTAGTTTGCACCCTGTCCACGTAGGGACCACAATCCCAGTCAGGGTAAACTAGATTCACACTTTAAATTAACCTCTGCTCACCCCATGGTAGCTTGGCACATAGCAGGCAGGCTGAAATTAGGAGACAATGTATAAAGTATGTGTGCAGCTCACACATACAGTAACACAATAAAAACACCACAAAAGACTCCACACAGGTTTAGAAAAATAGTGAATATTTATCAGAGTAAAATAAGACCAAAAGGAGAATAGTCTAATCAGTACAGGTTGAGATAAAAATGTTTAAAGAATAAATGCAAAAGTGCTTAGAAGTCACTAGCAGTTAAAAGGTTACTTGAGGTCATGAGGGACCAGTACACATTCAATGTTCAGACCGACTGCAATGATGGGCAGGCTGGCTACAAGACTCATGCAGGCCCTGCTGAAAATGTTTTTTAGAGTGAGCAAGCGTTGATGTCGAGAACATGATGGGTTGGTTCTGATTCATGTAGTGGGGTGCCTGTGCTGCTGTCGAGCTCTATAGAGATGAAGGAACAGAGTTGTTGTTGAGGCACACAGAGTATGATAGTTGGGCCGTGCAGCTTTTGAAACCAATGTTGAACAGCCTTTGAGTCGAAGGGATATGCGTCAGTTCCAACCAGCACAGTAATGACGATGCTTCAGTTTTGTAGCAAAACAGCTGCAGAACCCACTTCTGAGTCCCAGGACTGGAGGAGGCACCTCTGGCAAGGGTAGGACTCACAGATGGCAGAGTCCAGCTACACCAGCAGGACTGCAGGAAGTACTTTGTGTCCGAGACTTCAGAAAACAGGAAGCAAACCATGGAACTCACTCTGGGTTTGAGTGAGATGGGTCCAGTCCTTGTCCTTAGCAGGGCAGAGATCATCAGGCAGCAGGGCAGCTCAGCAAAGCAGAGAAACAGTTCCCCAGTACTTATACCCATATGTGCCTTTGATGTTGGGGGTGACTTCAAAGCAACTCACTGAAGTGCAAAAGGATCCTTTCAACCCAGCACTGCCTGCCAGGCTATCTCTGGGGTTGAGTCAGTGATTTTTCTGTGGATAGGGCACTACCTATTGAAAGGTTAGTGTCAGCCCCTCCCATTTCTCCCAGCCCAGGAAGACCCATCAGAATTCAGATGAGCATCACCTTTATGTGTTTGTGGTGTTCTATAAGGAATGCAAAAAGTGTTGCTGCCACCCTGCCCTGACGTGAATTGGAGACTTGCTGCAGGCACACAGAGCAAAGATCAGAGCAGAGAAATGTTCACTTTCCAAAAGTGCCTTTTCTAAAATAGTAATGCTGAATCCAAGTTTACCCCTAGAGAGGATTTATCATTACCATTCCAAAGATATAAAACATGATTTAGCTAATCCTTTCTAATCAGGAATTACAGCTTTAAAGTTTTTTGAGGAATTCCCAATGCTAGCCTATGAGATGAGAGAATGCCTCACAGAAGATGAAAATTGAATTTAGCTGTTTGTCACTACCAGGACATGTAAAACTTAAAAGTGCATGTCCTAACTTTTATTTAGACAGCACCCTGCCATTGGGACTCTTTAGAGCCTCACTTAGGAGTTACCTATATGTAATAAAAGGAGAGTCTAAGGGTTAGCAAGTGGTTTGAAATGAGCAGTCGAAATGCTAGTACACTGCACGCAAATGCCTTGCAATGACAGGCCTGAGACAGGTTGGAAAATCTACTTGTGTGGGTAGTACAACCACTGCTGCAGGCCCACTAGTAGCATTTAGATTACAGAACCTGAGTATATAGTATACCACTTTACAAGGGACTTATAAGTAAACTAAATATGGCAATCAGGGAGAAGCACATGCATTTTAGCACTGGTTAGCAGTGGTAAAGTGCTTAGAGCCCTTAGGCCAGCACAATGATACAGCAGAAAATGGAGGTAAGAAGGCATAAAGTTGGGTGAAGAACAGCACGAACAGATATAGATTTTCATTTGCTGTTTTACAAATTTAGCAGAATAGCAAGGAACCATTACCTTTCCAGTGACCGCTATGTTTAAAAGGCCTTCCATTAAAAGGTGTCATTGTACATAGTGTTTCATTGTTGGAGATGTGCACCCTCTTCTCGTGTCATTACCATCGAACCAACTTTGCCATGAAAGTGTGGTAAATTTTCAAAACATGGACAGGACATCATCCATAGCGGGTTCTCACGATAAGTTTTTTTAAAAATCGTGCACAGAAATTTGGCCAACATCCAAAGTTCCAAACCAAAAAAACATCTAAAGTGACAAGCAGACCAAGAAAACAGAGCTAATTGCATAGTAACCAAAGACCCAGAAGATTAGCAATCTTCAGAAGCAAGCAACAATCTGAAACAGGGCAAGTTGTGCTGCACTTTGCTGATCAGCCACACTCATTTAATCGTGGGAGTAACCCATACGTAATTCATAAACCTGGTAATATACCCCCAGATCTCACATTGCTGTGTTTGAATATACTTTTTATCATTCTCTTTTTTTTACTCTACATGATCTTTGCTTTAATTTCCAGGTTAGAAAGCAACCATCTTCTGAGGCACATGGGCTTGGACCAGAATGTTTGGTCCAGCTCGCCCTTGTTGGCATTAGGCCACTTTAAAGATTTAGAGAAGACCAAGGAAGTGTACTGTTTCACTGGCCTCTAGGGATGAAGTGTAAGTTGTAACAGAGATAGGTTGTCTATCAAAGTTGAATACTTGAAAGATTAAATTATGGAGGTAGTAAATGAGAAAGGAATTGTTCAAATAAAACATAACCCCATTTTTTTTTATCTCCCACATTGCAATTCACAGGAAAGCAGAGAAGAGATAGTAAAGCCCATCCTTTGATGGGAAATTGAGGCAACAAGAGCACCATTAAGAATAATGTATCTTGTCAGGTTGAGACTGGTGAAAGATAAATAAAACTACGGGGCATATTATCAAGCACTGCGTTAAAATTCTCGCCGCTTTAGCGGCAGAAAACTGCCGCTAAAGCGGCGATAATGGGATTGATAATATGCTGCAGAGAATTCCCATAGAAGCCCATGTTGACACCAGAACATGGGCTTCTATGGGAATTCTCAAGGGCATATTATCAAGCCCATTATCGCCGCTTTAGCAGCAGTTTTCTGCCACTAAAGCGGTGATAATTTTAACGCCGTTTCTTGATAATATGCCCCTACATTTTCTGGGAAGTGGCAGATACCCAGGTTTGCTTGGGCTCAACTCGAGACAGGGACTCCTCATCCATCTTGATCTCTAATATAGTGAAGGGGTTATGTTGGTCAACAATTGAGGGAGTTGACCCTAACCATTTTTAAAATGATGGCAAAGAATGTAGTGGCAACTTTTAACTACTGTGTTGAGAGGCACAGAGACAATGCTCTAATGAACCTGTGAAGTGATACCACTGTAGAGCCTGAATCGCTGCTTTAAAACACACCCGTGAAGCTGGGTCCTTTGGTAGCTCCATCATATTTCCACTTCTCTGCCTTCTTTTTCCTGACACCTTCCCCACTCACTTGTTTTATATATTTTTATTACACACTCCTTATTCTGAGACATCCAGCTAAAACTTCACAAACAAAACCTAATCCGACTGGGATGGGAGTGTGGAGAGCACTGTGATATGTTCTTTAGATTTTCTAGAGACATAGAGGTCTGATTTATAGACCACCTGCCACTAAGAACTCAGTCAATGTGCCAGCTAGAATCAGAAAACCACTAGCACTCAAATATATGTATATTTTCAGTGTATTAGGCAATAGAACTTAGATAACAAACTGTTAAAGCAGTCTGTATGCGAAACCTAAAAGCAGGAGACAGTTTGAAGATGTGACCATTTTATTGCTATGTCAGCAGTCAGTTCATGTAGCATTTATTCAAGGTTAATATTTAAAGATCACCAAGGTAGCAGAGATTTATAGCAAACTGTCTCATAAATGCATACATTACACCTTATGAGCAATTACAAAGAATATAGCTAAAGTATTGTGAGCTATTGGAAAAGTGCTTATGAATTCTATACGTTACTCGGCTCTGTCTTCTTAAACATCCCTGAAGCTTTTATATACAATTTTGTTGCTTTCAAATCCCTTCAAAGAAACATTAGGCAAGTCATCAGAATTTCATATACGAGCAAGAAATTCAGCTTTTAACTCACCAGAGCTTGATGCTTTGCCATTGTATGAAGGCTTAATTGCTGTAAAATGTTCTTATTCCAAAACATTAAACCCACTTCCATCCAGATAACTGCAGGCAAACAATTTTGTGCAATGTCACACCTGTCAGACATATACAGTCCTACAGGAGGGACAGCAAACATTAGTTCATTGTGGAGAGCATCTTTTTAAGCCTTCTGCCATCCATTGAGTAAAGCAAACATGCATATTGCTAATACGCTACAAAAGTAAAGATTTTTTGAAGATCTGCTTGATGTTATCACCATCAATTGTGGAGAAATAATGTGAACATCTACGTAGTCAAGTGGGTTAACTGTAATCAATCATCATTACAACTCATCTCTATGGGTCTTATTTAGGGAATGCAGTTAAGTGTCAATTAGATGGCTTATGGGTGAAAATATACATGCAACATGTGAGACTGCCCATGAATAAAATATGCGACTAAATGCAAAGCTAGTAAAATGTCATAAATGTTTAAGTGTATTTTATATATTTACAAGTTTTTCCAAGTAATTCTCCAACAGAGAAAGATCTTCCAGAAAAAAGAAGTGCCGGGTACAGAAAGAGTGATTTACATTTACAAATGATAGATGCTCACTTATGAAATGCATAGAGGTCCATTTTTTGGGTGACATACAGTGCAATGGAAGTGGGCATGGAAATCTTCAAGTGTACTACAGTGGTTTTGCTGTTTGTTAGAATACACACTGGAGTATTCCTGGAAGAATTAATTAAAACAGGCATTTAAGTTTGGGTTTTCACAGCATAGCTCCCAAACAGACTGGAAGAAACAGCAAGGCAGAAGCAGGTAAGTTTAACAGGTAATTTGTATTCATTCTACAAGTTGGACGTTATCAAGGCCTTGAGTCCCACTTGACAGGGCTCTCTGAGGAGAGTCCCTGTCAGTATTCTAAATCCCTTGAATGCTCAAGTCCAAGTGGTAAGAGGAACAGGGGTGGAGAGATAGTAGAATACAATTGAATATTACAACAATACCTCAGCTAGCAACAAACATAAAGCTGCCTTTGGACCATCCCCTTTCACTCACTGGCTTTCTTTCACCAGCTATTTGTAGCCATTGGCTGAAGTCTCCATCATTCACAATTTGGCCCACCCCATGTCTCTCTCTCTGCTGTGGGCTGTTTTTGCACATGTTTTGCCTTCACTCACGTGTTTGCATTGAACTTCATGAGGGTCTACTTTACAACCATAGATTCTCAATCCACCCTTGCTGGCATGTTCCATGTTTCTTGCTCAAAGTTCTAATGCTTCATGCATTAGCACAATAAACCAAGACCTGAGGGTTTTCTCAATCCATGGTGTTTGAAAGGGAAATCCTCTTTCCCTATAGAGGACCAGATTCTTGCACCCCCACCCTTGGTGAAACAAGGATATATACCTTTTCATTTTCCCTTACTGGATGGGTACTTACTCTGGGTATACATAGAGGCATGCTTTTTTAGTAGGAGAAACAACATGCAAACTGTTTAAGAATAACTTCAAAACTACTGGTTTGTGGGTGTCCACGACATTTTATATAAAAACGTTCCTTGAAAGTCCTCTTTCCTTCATAAGCATATCATAATGGTAGATTTGTGTGCATTTCTAAGCCTTATCTACAAGCTGTGATGTCCACTGCCCTGACTCTGTTAGCCAGTGTCAAAGAATTGACATCCATAGATCATTTGTTTGCATCATTATGTTCCACTTGCTTGCATGGACATGCCAGTGAATCAGGCTATGGGAGAAGAATAATATAATAGAACAAAAATAGCTTCCTGGATTACGCAGTTTCAATGGCCGTTGACCCAAACACGTGAAAGGCATGTGAATCCCTGCCCTAGACAGTCTGTTTGATATGAAAAAGTATAGTTGCATGATTAGTATTAGCAGCCCTGTAAATGAGCGTTGAATATGACATAAGGACCATATATAATTGACAACAAATTAATCTAGAGGAAATAGGAAATCCATTTAGGCTATAGTTCATTCGCAGGTCTTTTGCTTTTTTTGTCCTCATATCACTATGGCATTCTGAAAGTGTTGGACCATTTTTTTTCGTGCTTCCATTCATCTCATGGTCCGTTGCATTTATTTGCCCAAGCCTCCCAAGCTCTATCGCATCCAGGGAGGGATATCCTCCCAAGCTATCGTGGTCTGGTGTAATCAGAGGACTCTGAAAAAAAAGGCCCTACCTTGTACCACAGTACTAACTTGCCCACTTTATAAAGTCCTGCCAGATTTCCCTCGACCTTCGTGTATTGCACTCGATATCCATCCTGCTGGTCCACTTAGCCATTTTTAACCACCCTGTAGGATGTGGGGGGGTCAGGCTATGTCCAATGTTTACAAATCTCATGTCTTGGTAGAAGCAATAGATAGAATATCAAACCCCTTTGCTTACTGTTTAAAGTGACATGTAAGCTGTTATCCACCCCTATGAGTACTAAAGCCGCTGTCAAGGTTATGGATTCCCCTAAATTGACTCTTATAGTGGTTTCAATAACCTTCCAATATTCCTTTATTGAAGGGCATCCAAAGAAAATATGTGTGTCATTTGCTTTTGGTAGATTACATCTGTTACATCTAGGGATGAGCTCTAACACAAATGTAGATATTCTGTGAGGGGTCCGATACAACCTATTTATTACAAAGAAGTGATGTATTTTAAAGTTTACGGATGTAAAGATAGAGTATAATAATTTTAATGAATACGTCCAAAGCAGTTGTAAATTCTCATTCTGAAATGTGTCCCGCCAGATCGCATATGGAATCTCCATTTTCATTTCCTCTGCTTCCAGGAAGTGCCCATACCATTTTTAAACCTCTTGACGTTTTGCAATTTCATCTTGGAGGGTGACCTCAAAGTCCCATACCCCACCTGTTTCCTGGAGAATTGTTGTTAAATGTGAGCTGTACATATTTAAACCTAGACAGTCTATGACCAGTTTTTGCACTCAGCACATCCCAAGGCAACAATGCACTGGCTGATATCAGGTCCCACCACTTGGACAGTCCTGCTTGCTTCAAGGGAAGAGACAATCCATCCTTCAGACATTATGGAGTCCCTGGGGAGTCCCGAATAAGTGCGAATTCCGAGTAATATCCTAGATTTAACATCATCCTCGCTGTACTCCAAAGAGTTAATGTTGCTTTTAAAACCTTCAACCTTACTTTTTTGAAGTATTTTGGGGCACCAAATTTATACATAAAGGCAGCTGTCCCAAACTCAGTCATTTCCCCTAATAAAACTCCCCATCTAGAAGAATCTGGCTCCCCAATAAGCATTCAAAGATTTTTAAATTGAAATTCCATAAAATAAAGATTAAGGTCAGGGTGGGCCAAACCACCCTTCTGAAGACAACGCCTTAGCTTTTTACAGGTGAGCCGTATTCCGCGGGAGGCCCAAATGAAACTAGTTATTTTCCCCAGTATTTTATTGATTATTTCCTTAGGGAATTTAAGTGGTATACAATTAAATAGATATGTTAGCTTCGGCAGAATAGACATTTTTACTAAATTAACCCTCCCATAAACGGATAATGGAAGCCACACTCTTTAGGTTTCGCATGGGGATCTCATTGATTTGATTAACTATGATGATCCCTAAATATTTTATCTCTGCACACACTCTACCTCACCAACCCTCCAAATTCCAGCCCATCCCCTCTGTCTTGGAGAAATTCACCGAATATACGGATACCTCCCCAAATTCTTTTGTTAGCTGCTCTACCCTTGATAATGTTCGGGCTGGATCTGAGGTGTAAATGATCAAATGGTCCATGTATAGTGCTATTTTACTACAAGAGGAGAGTGAGTGAACTGGGATTATCTGATCATCCTCCCTCAAAAGATGTACCAGAGGTTCAATATAAATATCAAATAGGAGGGGAGACAAAGGGCAACCCTCCCTCGTACCTCTAAAGATGTTAAAACTCTTCGTCAGGGAGGCATTTAGAAGGATGTTAGCCGTGGGGCATGCATTTAATTTTTTAAGTGCCATAATATACCCTGTGCCGAAGCCCAATGATTCCAACACTGCCCAGAGGAATGCCCAACTGACAAGATCAAATGCCTTGGCGGCGTCAATGGTAATAACTGCAAAGGGAATCGAACCCTCAATTGCCATATCTATTGTCCCGATCAATGATAAAGTTAATTCCTGAATTTGTCTTTTCTGGACAAACCCCTTCTGATCTATATGTATAATTGAGGGGCCACCTTTGCCATTCTCTCTGCCAAAATGCCAGTATAGATTTTATAATCTACATTTAACAGGAAGATAGGCCGATATGGATCTGCTCTCCTCAGGTCCATTGCAGGTTTTAAAATCAACGCTATTGTGGCTTCCCTCCATGAACTTGGAATCTGCTCTTCCCCCTTACAAATTGAGTTAAACAGCAATTTAATTTCCGAAACTATTTCGTCAACGATTCATTTATATGCCTCAACCAGCAATGAGTCTGGGCCCGCTGCCTTGCCATTCTTTAGATGTAAAAACTGCTCTCTTATTTCTACCTCAGTGATTGGAGCGTACATTATCTTTCTACCCTCTGTTGTAAGCAGTATATAATTCAGAGAAGAGCGAGAACAGACAAGCCTGCATCTTTTCTTCCTTATTAGAGATCTTGCCCTGAGAGTTGATGACCAATTCCCTAATATAATGTCATGATCCCTCAGCCCTAGCCTTCCAAGCTAACAGTGCTCCTGCCTTTTCCCCATATTCAAATTGTTGCATGCATCACGCTGCCCATCTCTCATGGCATCTTGCCTCTAACTTAATCTTATAATTTATATTTGCTTCTTCCAGCTGCGTTGTCATCTTCTCAATATCCTGGGTGGGCCCTGCCATTTGCTGTAATTTGACCTCTAGCATCCCCACTTTATCCTCCAAGTTTCTTAGTTCGGCTCTATCAAGCTTGTTCTAATAAGTGACCCCTTGTGTGTATGCCTTGAGGGCATCCCAAACTACTCCAATGGGGGCTGAATAGGCATTATCCGGGAAAAATCTCCTTTGTACTTTTTTCCAAGAGGATAGACACATTTAGATCTAATAGGATGGATCTTTTTAAGGTCCATCTCATATTATAACTTTCTTGTACCCCTGTTAATGTTACACACACCGCTGAGTGATCTGAGATATGGCCCGGCAGTATATTAGCCTCTTTTAGTCTCCCAGACCCTATCCACTAACAGGTAATCTAACCTGGAAAAATGGTTATAGTTATTACTAGGCCTGGGCGGTAAAATCCGTTCCGCTTGCGGAATTTGCGGAATTTGGGTAATTTCGCGTTCCGCGGAGAACGCGAAATTGACCAAAAATCTGCATTCCGCGACTTTGCGAAATTTTTGGCTTGTTCGCGTTCTCAATATGCGTGTTCGCGAGATATTTCACCCCGAGCACGCAAACAGCGATCGCGAACAGGAAAAAAGTATCGCGAACAAGCAATTCCGCGTGTTCGCGGAATTTCCGCGTGTTCGTGGAGATTTTTTGCCGTTTCGCGGAGATTTGCGTAACGCGATTACGCAAATTCCGCCCACCCCTAGTTATTACTGTGAAAGGTATAAAACAGCTTTTGCCCCCTCAAATATCTCCATGTGTCGACCAGGCCCATTTCATATATCATGTGTTTCATAACCTGGGTGCTTGAGCCTGGCCTCCCCTCTTACTAGTAGATCTGTCTAAAGTTCGATCTAATAGGGTGTTGAAATCTCCCTCTATAATTATGGGGGTGGTTATCTCTGCATATATAAATTGTAGATCTAGGATATGCTGGGGATCGTCCACATTACGGCCATAAAAAGCCGCACAGACAAACTCTGTGCCAGAACACCTGAGAGTCGCCACAACCCACCTCCCAGAACTATCTGTTTTAGAGGAGATCAACTCAACTCAACTCCCGAACCCTTCCTAATCAATACCACCACCCCTTTACAGTATTCTGCCTGATCCGAGGCAGTGTACCTCTCAACCATCTTAATTTTGTAAAAAAAAGTCTCTGCTTTCACTTGCCGTTAACTGGGTTTCTTGTAGGATGACTATCTGGGCTTTAAAGTCATCTAGATATTTCATTGTCAACCTGTGCCTACTTTTTGATCTCAAACCATTTATTTTCTAGGTCAGAACTTGTAAGGTACTGTCATCTCCTCCCATCTCTATGATACTTTTTTACAGTGATAACCCAAGACCGAAAGACAACTAATAGACATACTGAGAACTTATGTTTTTTACTTTTTTCCCACTGCTTCCCACCCTGTGCCCTACCTCCCACCTCTGACCACCCTCTCCCACCCATAGGAACTCTCCCTTGACTGTCAGGCACAGACATGCCTATGAGATCTCCAGAGAGTAGGACAGATCTTCCTAAATTATAACAATAGCAGTGTTTTGCCTTTCCCCCCTCTCCTCCCCCACCACTCATCCCACATCTCTATAATCCAGTGAATTCTTAATCTATAGTCTATATCTTCAGTTTTATTCCTTGATTCATAATTCAGGGACTGTGGCCCTCAAGATACTTCACTCTTCTTTATGAAATTGATTAAACTGTCTGCTTCTTCCACTGTCTGTAAATTTCACATCTTGTTGTTCCACATAACATGGAGCATCGGCGGGAATTTCAATTGGGCTTTGGCCCCAAGTTTGTTCAACTCCTCCATTCTTTGGAACACCGTTGGCCTCCATTCAAACTGAGAAAAATCCTAATTTTAAGACTTTCGATATTCACAGAAGGCATTTAGGAGTCCTAAAGTTAGGACTCCTAACTTCTGTAAATACCGAAGTGAGTAAGTGTCTTCTGTGAATACCAAAATGAGTAAGTGCCTTCTGTGAATACGAAAATGGTAGTAAGTTTAGGATTTTGTCTTAAGTTAGTTCTGTGTAAACTTTTTTTTTTGTTTAATCATTTCATCAATAATGGAACCTTTCAAGAAACTTACCAGAAATCAATGATTTTTTTATTCCCAAAAGGAAATAAAGATCCCATACAATGTAAAAACTTCCCGCCCACATCTCCAGTAAACACTGATTACAAACCTTTCACCAAACATTTAGCACTACGCATTGATCCTATTCCACCAGGTCCAGAACAGTCTGGTTTTGTCAAACTCCAATATCAGATCTGAAAATGCTTGTCACTTGTTCAATATATTGGGCAAGGCATCCGCATTGGATTGGTGAGGACTTGCTGCCATTGCTTTGGATACAAAAAAAAGCCTTTCACAGGATTGGTTGGGGGTTTATCTTTAATGCATTGAAATTGATTAGTTTTCAACCTACATTGCTTGTTTTAATTTCTTTATTGTAAACAGGTGCTAAAGCTGCAATTTTTTTATTACGGCATCCTCTCAGATTATTTTCCTTTTTTTAGAGTAGTACATCAAGAATGTCCACTATCCCCCCTTCTATTCATTATTGCACTAGAACCTATCTTTACAAAAACCTGACAATGCCCTGATTTTCAGGATTTCAAATTGGAGAACAGTAGATTAAATATCAGTTTATGCTGATGATATTATGTTATATTGTTCCAAACCTACCACATCCACTCTTCTTTTCTCGAGCAAGTTTCTGTTTTTTCCCCAATGATCAGGATACCAGCTAAACACTGATAAATCTGAAATATAAATATTTTATGTAATAAACAGCTTTTTGTTCATTCAGATTTTACTTGGCAACCCACAAAAATAAAATAGCATGGGTTACAGTTAACACAGACAATTAAAGACACTGACATGATCAAATTAAACTTTGATCATATTACTAAAACTTTAAATGATACACTCATACGGTGGCACCCATTCTTTCTTTTTTGGTGGGTCAGGATGGATTAAAATGGTTCTCACTCCAACGATACTCTAAACCCTTTTCATGATTCCTGTAGTAATGAGGCACACTGGTAAGTGACAAATTATAGATTTATTCATAAATATTGCAGCTACAACACACGCAGGAGTGTGATACGCCATGTCTCTCCAACCATCTTCTCTCAGTCCAAACTCTACATACATTCTAGACCACACTTTAAAAGAACATTTTGAAACCAATGAATAACATAAACACAACACATCTTGCCTTTTTTAAAAGAAAAGAAAAAACATACATATACAATAGTATAAATAAAAATAATTATAATGACTACCCAAAGTAGGTAGCTGAAAATAACACAGGAAAATAAAAGTTTGCAGTTAGGATAAAACTCAAAATATTACAAAATCAGAACTCTTTGCTTGACATATTTTAGCTCTAGCACTTCTTTTCACCATCTCCTCTGTCCTCCGGTCCTGTAGTACCTCCTGCTCTCCAAACTCACCCATATCAGGAACTTGGGATGTTGACATAGGCACACCACTTGGCACCCTTACATCCATGTTCTCATGTACATTACCTTCCTCCCTTAAATCCCAGAACACATTACCATCATCATACTTTTTAAGACAACCATCCTGGTCTACAGTATTTTTGACGGTACCCCTGAAAACAGAAATCCGACTCATATTCTAAATTTTACCACCCCCGATTTTAACTGCCTTGTCATAAGCTTGGACAACTTTAGTAGGTTCTGACCATTTGGGCAACTCTTTGCCCCTAGAAGCAGGTTCCTTAATGCGGACCCAATCACCCACCTGAATTTTACTACACATGTTCCTGAATTGGCTTTCATTAATGTTTTTTATAATTTTCCCTCTGTAATTTTCCACATGCTCCCTGATTTTCTTGTAATCCAAATATGTCTTGTACGCCCCACTACATTCCTTCAACCACCAAGGTGCAAATTTCAATCCTGGTTTCCTACCACGTAACAACTCAAAAAGTGAGCAACATGTTATGGCATTGGGCATGCTGTGATATGATAATAAAGTTGCTTGCAAAGCCTTCTTCCAAGACAAACCTCCCTTGGCAGCTAACTGAATGGATTCTCTTACCACCCGATTAAACCTCTCAGTTTGACCATTAGACTATGGATAATAGTTAGTGGTTCTTTTTTGTTTTGCACCACTTCTTACCAAATAATCTTCAAAGGACTTACTAACAAACTGTGGATCATTGTCAGACACCAATTCTTCCTGTTAACCTTCTCTGCAAAATACATCCTCCAAAAACTCTATGATAACCTCAGACGTCACCTTCTCCATCATTTTGACCTCAGGCCACTTGGAAAAATTGTCTACCAATACAATAGCAAATTCTTTCCTCCTGGGAACGGTACAAAATGGCCCTAGAATGTCTATGCTCAGCTTCCTGCATGGATCCACCACCAACTCAATAGGTGATGGTTCCGTCCTCAAAGGCCTTACCATCTTATCACTATTGGCACACAAACTGCTCTCTCTCACAAATCTAACACTCATGCTGCCCATGACTGGCCACCAGTAAAACTCCCAAACATGCTTCTTAGTAGCAGACATCCCGATATGACCTTCATGACCCAACAGAAAAATTGTTTTCCTCATTACAACAGGAGGTACATCTTTGTCACCACAAAATTGACAGAATCCATCATGCATTAATGCATCCTGCACCTTGTAGAAAACTCCTGTTTCTCCACTCAACTTCCATTCCTCAGGCCACCCATTAACCATATAAGTGCCCACCAATGAAAAATCCACATCTTTTTTACATTGATCCGTCCATTTTTCTTTGGACATTGCTTCCTTATTGCCTGGTGTAGGGCTGCCACCATTAATATCTTCCATAGTATATCCAAGTTCACAATTGGTCTTTCCATCATTCTCCTCCACTTTAGAGTTAACCGGTAACCATGACAGAAAGTCCGCATGAACATTTCACCTTCCAGGAATGTACTCAATCCTAAATTGATAAGTCTGCAACTTTGCTGCCAATCTTGCCAACCTAGCAGTCAAATTCCTCCCTCCCCTGGAGATAACACATAAAACAACGGTTTGAGGTCCGTTCTCAACACAAATCATGTACCCCAAAGAAATTGCCTGAAATGATCAGCCGCATGCGAATAACTCTTTCTTTATTACAGAAAAGTTCCTCTCAGATTCTCCTAACACTTGCAAAGCATACAACACCACATATTCCTCAGAGTTACTTTTTTGAAAGAGCGTGACCACTAAACCACAGTTACTAGTATCCACAGCAACAATACATACCCTCTTAGTATCAAAAGGCTTAAGAAAAGTTGCATACACCAATTATTTCTTAAGATCAACAAAAGCTTGATCTTGCTCGGTGTGCCACAAAAACTCATTGTTCTCTCTCAGCAGCTCACACAAACATTCTTTTTTACCAGCATAGTTGTCAATGAATCTAGAATAAAATTTTGTTAGACCTAAAAATGAAAACAGTTGCTCTTTGGTCTTTGGAAACAGAGTGTCTACAACAGCTTGCACATGATTTTGTTTAGGCTTATCCCCTATTTAGAAATGCTGTGACCTAAATATTGCACCTCCTTGCAATTAAACTTGCATTTAGAAACTGTGAGCGTTTACCCCTTTTGTTGCAACCTTTGAAGCAACATTTTTAGATTAGCTTTGTGATAATTTTTGTTCTTTCCGTAAACTAAAATGTCATCTTGAAAAGCGATAGCTCCATGCGCGCCTTCTACAGTTTTTTTAATCGGCCTCTGGAATACGGACACAGCACTAGCTAATCCAAATGGCATCCTGCAAAATTGGACATTCCATCAGGTGTAATGAATTCAGTTAGGTGACATGATTCTTCCATAAGATCAATCTTATGGTATGCTCTTGCCAAATCTAGGGTGGAAAACACTTTTCCACCTGACAAATTAGAAACAAATTCATGTAGATTAGGTAACAAATGTTTGTCTACCCATATTTTATTGTTAAGACTGCTATAGTCAAAACATAGTCTCAAGTCTCCTGATGGTTTCAAAGCGATAACAACTGGTGACACCCAG
Organism: Triturus cristatus; assembly: GCF_964204655.1. NCBI lineage: Eukaryota > Metazoa > Chordata > Amphibia > Caudata > Salamandridae > Triturus > Triturus cristatus. Next base: position 538,986,742 of record NC_140591.1, read on the forward strand.
GGAGAAGATTCTATCGGTTGAATCACCTTTTTGTCACACAGATATTTTAACATCTCCTTCAACTTTCCTCTGAATGTCAAAGAACCATTGCACACTTTGTGTCTAACAGGAACAGCATTGTCCAAAAGCACTATTTTGTGTTTAAAACCAATACATTTTCCCAGCTTCTCGGAGAATACTTCTGGGAATTTTGATTTTAGCTCCCCAACACCCACATTTTCTGCCAACTCTTCTCCTGCATACACTTGTGGTAGTGCATTTGGGTCAAGCTTCATATTAAGCTCTTGTTGGTAGGGCCAACCCAAAATAGGATCACCTTTAGAGGCAACATAATATTTTCCTCTAGTTTTCCAGATGTAACCCACTAAATCAATTTTCTGTCCAGTGTATCGGAATCAATACATTTTTCATTTTCCCTATTGGCTTTACACAAAGCTTTGCTAATTAAAGCGTACCAAGCACAAGAATCCACCATGACTTCCACGCATTTTCTATTTTAGTGCACTTGACATCTGGGAAAATGTATCACTACCCCATCACGCACACAAAGTATAGAATGAGGGTATGACTCATCTTCAAATTCCTCTTCTCCCACACAATTGATGTTCAGCTCTGGTTTGCTTCTACATACCCTTCCAAATTGCCCTTTTTTCCTACAAAGGCTACACGTTTTGTCCATCGCTGGACGAACTTTGAAGTCACCAATGTGAAAATTGCTACCTCATCTGTAACATATTTTCTTTTTGGTAGGAATCATTTTTTTTCTTTCTAATTTTTAATCACATTAATTCCATTGCCATCTTCATGTTTCTTTACATCTCCACTACCTGTATTACTGCCTCCTCTTACTTCATGGACAAACCTTTCTGACTTTTCTATACTCTTTGCAATGCTCACCGTAGTACTCAACATCATATCTGTGCCAAAGGAGAGTCTCTCTTGAACCTTTCTTATTTTTGGTTTTTATCATGACCTGGTTTCTCAATACCTGGTCATATGTTATAGTTTAAAATCAGAAGACACTGCCAAGGCTCTAAGAGCAGACAAATACTCTTCAGTGCTTTCTTCATCTCTTTGAGACCTAGATTAGAATTTAAATATTTCCATGACAGTGTTGATTTTTTTGGTACCTACCTGAAAGTTGTTTCACAGCTACCTCAAACACATCCAAATCACTTGAGTTTTCAAGAAGAGGCAAAGTCATAAACTCTTTAAGACCCCCCAAGTGTATTTCAATATATCTAATTTCCTTTGAGGAGTACAATCCTCCCCTCCCAGCCCATCAACATAAGCTAGGAATTACAAGAAACCGTAACCCCCATTCCATGGGAGGATCTCTGTTGCACAACAAAAATGAAGGAGGTGGCGTAATGCTGAACATGGTGACACTACCAAACTATAATTTTTCAGAATGCATGGAAAATAATAGGTAAAATAGACAGAACTTGCAAGAAGTAGTTATTCACTCATAGTACATGTAATACCAAAACATGAATGCAAAATGCATGCATGAATGAAAATGCCCCCGCCTTTCTCAGTAAAAAGTTGCAGATTAGAATGTACCAAAATCCACTTTGGTCAGCGCATCACCGTAGTTAGAGACAAAACACTCTTGACAGTGAGAAAATCACTGTGTGGATGAGTCTACAGCAAACACACTGTAAGAGGTGTGTGTATCACTGTACTGTCTGTGACCATGCAGCTATATACGAATTAAATGCATAATATTATGATGAGCATGATGAACATATCCTCCTGAGGGCAAATAAATGCCTTTGAAAGGATGAGGAAATCACCGTAGCAACCTTAAACAAAAGTGGCAGATGTATGCCTCTGAAATGGTGACTATATCACCATAGCAACTTTATTAACTGTGACGGATAAACACTTTTGAAATGGTGAGCGAATTACCATGGCAAATTGAAACCAACGTAAGGTCGCCTGATTGGTGTGAAACACAGCGTCCTGACATATCCACCCTCCTGCGCGTGACCTGCGCTCGGGACCCTCAGCTCTGGAAATGCCAAAATGCCGAAGTTGATGGTCCGCAGGATGAGCCATTGCCCAGACACAGAAAACACGCACTTTCACTGCAGCGGCGGTGAGCAGGTATCGATGCTCAGTCAACTTGCTTTGATGCATTACCCATCCGCTTGCAGAAGAAGATTGATGAACAACGAAGTTGTACCTGCCTCTAATGTAGTAATGAGGTATGCTGGTAAGTGACAACTTATAGATGTATTCATAAATATTGCAGCCACAATGCACACAGGTGTGTAATACACTGCGTCTCTAAAACCGTCTTCTCCTGGTCCGACCTCTACATAAACTTTAACAGAACATTCTAAAAACCAATGAATGACGTAAACACAACAATTCCAGCCCATATACATGATAACTAAATTAAACTAATAGACTCTCTTTCATCTAAATTTCTTTGGAAAGAAAAATCATCCTATATAGCTCTATCAACCTTAAATAAACATCTGAAGGGGTCCTTAAAGTTCCAAATTGTAAGCAATATCATTATGCATTTTCCTTATAGCAATCTGCCCGATGGCTCGCGCAAGACCCTCCTTCCCAAACTCCTTTATGGATATTGTTAGAAAAGACACTTATCCTCCCTTTTGACTTTAAAGAAATCTTGGGTTTTACTATGAATAGGTCTTAAATGAGTACTCCAGTCATTGGCCATTCTCATGCCATTTTGACTCCCTTCCTTATACTAGTCTTTTGCTTGCTACTTTTCAGCAACAATCTATTTGGTATAACTGACATATTCAGATTAAATATCAATAAATGTAAAACTTGGAGAGATAGAGGATTGTGTTGGATATCGCACTTCAATAACAGTCAGATTTTATCTTTTCATGCTCTCCAATATACATTTTCCTTCCCTTTTACATTTAGGACACAATATGAACTCCTCTGCACATCCTTAACTGATTATAAATAAAAATGACCACAAACATCTTCTCCTACCCCTAAGTCTGATAATTTTTTCACTGTTATCAACCAATCCCATGGCCTCTACTATTTATAAACTAATACATACTCCTACTGACAGAATTAAATAAAATACTGAGTTAACATGGGAAACTGATTTGCGTGAATGTTGGCCTATTGCTCCATGGGATACGATGTTGCTTAAACTTTAAGAATCTACACAGGCTGCAAATGCTTTACAGACTCTGTATTTTGTCGATCATCATTTATTATTTACTCCCTGAACTTAATATCTTTTTTCTACAAATTAAAGATCATCTTGCTTGTCCTGTATTTGTTCAAATGCTAATTTAAAACATATGCTATTTGAGGGTTCTTCTAGTCTCCAGTTTTTGAAGCTGGTATGGCAACAAATCAACAAGATTTTTAAATGTAATAACTCCTTTTCTTTTCAAAATATTTCATTGGGAGTTTTAGCTCCTCGTTGGCCCTACTTAACTCGAGGTCATAAATTAATAGATGTATTGGTGGCTGTAGATTTTTACTTAATAAGGTCTAATTGGAAACATACTCATAATGTTACTTTTAAATGTGGGTGGAATGCTGTCTGTTTTCATCATTATCTGGATAATATTTAACACTCTCCCATTTCCTTTGCTATAAAGAAAGGTATTTTATGGCTCCCAGTAACATTTTTTTTATCCCAATCTAGCGTACTTGCCAGCAAAATCATTTATGTTTGTGCTAAAGTACGGAAACAACCTTGAGCTTATTTCTCTGTCTTTTTTCATAAGCTTTTCCATATTTTTATGAATAAAAATATTAATATTTTTTTTTCTCTTTTCACAATATGTCTATATTTTCTATCATTATTTTTATCTTCATTACTCAGATAACATTTTCCCTCATTCCCATACCTCCTGCTTAAGAACCCCCCTCAATGTATTTTTTTCATTTCAACAGTTTTTACAGCATAAGATGTATATTTATTCATATCTTTATCTTTTTAAGTAGTTCTATTGTACACTTTATAACATATCGCACATTTCTCAGTTTTTGTTGCACTTCATTATTACTGCTTATACCATTACTAAGTCCTGTGCACTGTTTTCAATAAAATCAAACTTACAAAAAACAACATAACGATGCATTCCAACACTTATGGAAAAATAATCAAACTTCAAAGCCATCAAATTCAACCTTCTACGTTACAGCAGGCTATGGTAATCAAGCATAAAATGTGTTCAAAGATTATGTTATTCCACAGACCTCACCAGTGCTGAATACCCTTGAAATTAAGAAATAGGTTCCTCTCATCCTCGGAACTCCGCGTCACGAACACATGACCCAACACCTGTGAGACCTCCACTGGCTCCCCACCGAGAAGAGGGTCACTTTCAAACTCCTCACCCACGCATACAAATCCCTCAACAACATCGGACCCAAATACCTCAACAAGAGAGTTTCCTTCCACCTACCCAAAAGGAACTCCTCCGACCTCGTCCTGGCAGAGGTCCCGCGCATCTGCAGAACCAGAACAGGCAGGAGAGCCTTCTCCTACATCGCAGCCAAGACCTGGAATGAGCTCCCCATGAACATCAGACTCTCCCGAACCCTGCAAATGTTCAGGAAGGACCTCAAGTCCTGGCACTTCGACTGATCCAAAGCTGTGACTGATCCAGAGCTGCCCCCCCTTAGCGCCTTGAGACCCACACGGGTGAGTGGTGTGCTTCACAAACCCTTGATTGATTGATTGATCTCATCATTTTTTAACCACTATCGCTAATGAGATCACCTTCAAAATAAACAGGAACAGAACTCTAGAAGAAAAAACAACACGTCCAGCCTGCAAAGAGCATGAATAAATTAAAGTTGTAGACAGACTACAATCACTAACCTCCATCAAATGACTCTCACCAGGTTCAGTGAATTGGTGAAGGCAAGCATGCCAATTTGGGTCTCCATCAGAGCCAGCCAATCACAAACCACAAAAACTGTTTTAATCACCACAAGTGTCAAAACTGTGGCAAGGGACATAAACAACTTTCTAAAATCATGAATTATCCCTTCAAAGGCTTCGTTTTCAGACCACTCATGAAAAAAAAAGAATCGCAATCCATTCGATCCAGCCAACAAGTGGCTGATCTCTAATGGCTCAATAAACAGAAACCTTATTGAAAGACCATTCTTCCTCTTCCTCTCAAACTGTGCTTGTGTGAGTAGTTTCTTCTCTTCACCAAACTGGTTTCTACCCAGGCAGAGGCGCAAATGTTTTCTTAATTTCCAGTTGGGATAATTTGAAATTGACAACGACAAAATTGGAGTACAGCACTATTATTTTAGAACTAATCGTCAGCTTCCAACAGTATTCACCATCAGTCTCTGTTACTGAGATTAGAAAATCCAGTCATAGGAAGAAGAATCCACAAAATGGATCTCCTGCCTTCCTCTCCTATCTCTGGGGTAGCCAATGAATTGTGCCACTGCCAGTATTAAATAAATAAACACTAGATGTGCAAGTAGGGCGAATCATGTTCCACTCCTGTTCAATCTCTTATTCACTCTCTTACCAGGTCTGATAAGCTTCTTCAACTGATTATGCTACAATTATGCCATTGAATTGGAAAACCCTAAGGACCTAGATGCATCTAAACTCATTATGTGTCTCTGTGCCATTAATGAAAGGATGCTAAAAATCTTCTTAAACTTAATTCCTCAGAAAATGAGATCATGAACTCTGAACAATATAGTAACTAGTAACCTACAACTATCTGACATAAGGAACTAGAGACACCACAATAAACATCAAGTGAGGCAAGAAAGCATTAAGTGATCTGTGTACACCAACATATCTTTGATCCAACAAGCTACAAGTAGTTCTGTCCATACAGTGCAAACAAAGCAACACATATTCTAACACCTACGATACTGGAGAAACTCTAGGACATTATCACACATATTATTTCATCTGTGGATTATGAAAGTTGGGAACGACTAGGCTCCACTGCTAAAGCCTAGAGGTTCACTCCCCTCTAAATTAGGCATTGGAAATACTAGTTTTAAGGGTGGGTGATCTGCCACTTTAAGGTGGATTTGCCAATTAGCCAAACTCTACATAGTCCCATGAGTTTTTTTCATTAATACTTATGAAGGCTTCATGAAACAGATATTTTGCTCAACACTTCATTCAACACTTAATATGTGTAGCAAGGTACACCTTCACACCTAGTTAATCTTCTTAAAAACCTCATCATTATATTGGTCAACGTAAATCACGAGAAGAATGTAGCAAAGTAATTGTTTTGCCCTGATCTCCACCATTACAATGTCCAAAAAATGTACAGATTCAACTTTGGAATTAGAAGTACTTCCAAAGTCCAAAACTACATTTTCATTACTTATAAGTCACCCCTAAAGTCTTCACTACATGGCCTAAGTGTAGCATGCATTGATCTAAACAGCAGGAACAATATAAAAGATGTTTTAAATGCCATGGTAAATTGTGTTTCCCTACTGTAGTGCCAAAGCCGAACTTGTTAACAGTATTTAAATATTAAGAAGATAAAATGACTGGACATGCCAATACTTATTTGCTAATGTGCCCTGTGTCCCTGGTCTATGCAAACAGAGACTGCGTCCCCATTTATAGGTATGAAAAAGCACCACAGAAAATGCTTTATTTCGTGGTGGTGCTTTTATTTAAATAATTTTAAAAAAATCTATTTCGCTTAAATTTTGATTTAAGAAATTTGAAAAGCTGTCATGCATATGTATACCCAGTAATACATGTTATACGACGTACTCTCCTGATTGCAGACGTAGGGGAAATGTTTGTCACAGTACTATTATTCATTGCTGCTCCGTTTCTTTCATTGGTGGGAAATAAATACCCATTAGAACTGCTCCTTTCTAATCTCCACTTTAAGATAAAGATTGTTCTGTCTAAGTACTCTGAAAACATGGTGATTTATATTAATACCTCTACTATTAACATATCCTGCTGGTGGCCACGGAGTGCAGACAATTGAAGCTGATGGAACACACTAAATTATTCTTAGATGCAACTCAATTACTGTGGCTAAGAGAAGAATGAAAGTTAATACACTGTGAAGATGGATATTTATAAACGTACTCTTAAATTACTGGTTCATAAAAATAAGATTTTCTTTTAGAGTCACATTATTGTGCCACTTAGAACTATATTTCAGTTCATCGCCATTTTTATTAGCTCTAAAGCTATTTTTCTTGAATTTTTGAATATTCTGAATTGTAAGAGGATCACAAATAAAAGACCTGTTTAATGTGATAAAAGATGACACTCCAAAAATGCAGATGCACTAAACAAGTTACCACCATGTCTTGTTATGGGACTGCTTTTCCCATAGTGTTTAAGAGAAAAAAATCGAAATGCATTCACTGTTATAAATCAAAGAGCTGGGAATTTTTGTAGACTCAAGGCTAAACCAGAGACTATACAGCTATCTAAAATGAAACACAGATATTGGATTGCGCAGTCCCGACTTGCTTGTCACATGTTGCTTGAACCATCCACATTGGACCAGAAACAGGAAGCAACCTAACGTGGGGAAGGTGTTTCTAATGAAGTAGCAGAAGACCAGTGCTTAATTTGAACCAGTGGTTTCAGGTGCTCGACACTGGTACTTAATTGTTAACACCAGTGCTTATGGCAGTCTGCCACAAGGCAGCGCTGTCTGAGATGACCTCAACAACATTCAAATATTAATTCAGTATACATTAATAATGGCTATTACCTGACACCCAAGTGATTCTTATTGCTTTAGGGGCCTGCAATAGTCCGCATTGTAACAATTGTAAGAGTGTGATTTTTCAGTAGTTGTGTTGTTACTATCATTGGTATCATAGCAGGGGTAATCTGTGGTGCAAGCTGCAGTGGCCTCCTGACGAGAGACCTGGTACTTGTTTTTTTAAATTAAAAACTGCAGAGGACGGAGACCTGCCAGACCGATGCCTAAATTAATCAAACCTGAGAACACTGGAACACCTAAAGGAGAAGCGAAGCCATTCCAAAAGGATTCAGGATGAACAAGTGCAAAGGTGATTTGAGACTACATTTGTTGGAGTTTGATAACCAGTCTTTAGGAAATCAACACAGATTGGCAGGTAACCATTGATAAACTTGAGACGCAACTACAATTGGAGTCAGGTGCCAAATCTCCATCCTCAACCTAAAGACAGTGCTGCGATGAATAGTAAGTACTGTAGATCACATTTTTTCTCAACCCGCAAGTGGCACTAAAAGGTGATTGTGCAAATAAAGGAAGGGAAAAATAGGTATATTATCTAGAGGGAAGTAAGAGAACAGCGACAAGATTTAACTGAAGGACAAACAACTCTAATCACTAGGGGCCTGATGACGATGGTGGTCAGACATTCGTCCGACCACCATCTTTGCGGTAGTAAGACTGGCCACCTATTAGGCGGCCTACCCACCTACTGCATTACAATGCGACTGCCACCGTAGTGGTTGCATACCCTATCTCTTGTATTGCGGCTGGGATGCAGTTAACAGACCCCACCGCAATACAAAAATATTGGTGGTTGCATTTCCCTGCACCATGTGGCGGGCACCATACGGTGCCGGCCACATGGTGCAGGGACATGTAGGGGGGCCACATGGTGCAGGGACATCTAGGGGGGCACCATAGATGACCCCCTGGCCCAGGGGATAAGAGGGGCCTGCTACAGACACCCAAATCTGTTTACAGCTGCTGTTTTTTGGCTGGATGACCGCCGTGGAATGACCAGTGAAAAGGGACATCATTATCCCGATGGCAGTGCCTGACAGGCGCCGCCGTAATGCTGGGCAATGCGGCTGCTCTGACAGGCGATTGGAAAATGACTGCCTGTCGGAAGCATGGTGGTTGGTCTTTCCAACCGCCACTTTTCCACCGGCCATTGTAATCTGGCGGGCGGAAAACCGTAGTACGATGGCGGAGGTCCGCCACAGACAGGCTGTTGGTGGCGAGCCCTCTGCCATCGAAATGACCGCCTGGACAACCAGACAATTGCCGACATACAAATTAAAAGATGAAGCCATCAAAAGAGAGAATAATAAAACCCACCCAAAAGTCAACAAAGATTTCCAGCAAGTTCCTCTATTTTATTCTTTTGTTTTGTCATTCTTGCAAGTAAAAATATACAAACTCTTCCATAACTGCTTTTGGATGTCTTTATTTAACAGTAAATTATATATTTTGCCCAGTATACCCCACAAGTACTTATTATGACGGTGATGATATATTATACATCAAAAGGGGGTAGATTGCACACCAGTTTACAAAGCTTATACAAAGGTTTTAAATGCTCAAAAGCTGTGTTTAGGTGTGCCACCCTGGAAAGCGCGCCATCTGTGCGCATGAAATATTAATATAGGAAAGGGTGCCTCATCAGGTCCTGACATTCCAAGATGCACAGCCAGCGAAATGTGAATTAACAACAAACAGGCTCAACCAATTTCTTCTGTTCTTGATCAAGTTTAATCCTTTCATAAAAAGAATCAGAAAACACGAGTCAAAATTCCCCTGCATCGAGGGTTGATGAAAAAAAAGCTTTAATCTGTCCCTACACTAGAACAAGCGTGACATCTCTACTTAAGCACTCTTCGGGGCAGGATAGGTAAAGGTGTCAGCATGTGGATTCTTCCTTAGCAATCTCTCCACTTGAATGGGTCAGGTAGCATGAAGCTACGGAGTCAGAGCTTTTTCTAAGATGCTCTTTCTCCAAAGGCAAAGAAGAAGTGGGTCTCTCTCCCTACTTGCAACATTCTAATATCACAGGTGTCATCCCAGGATTCCTTTCGGGTCACCCCATCTGATCAGACCACATTCTCATTGGTAATTTTCCATAGGAGAGTGATGTTCCCGAACAGCGACTAGATGACCTTAATTCCCAGACCTTCTCTGATGAGAAAATACAACAGTTCTCCTTATTGGCATTAACTCCCAATGTATCCTCTTCTCTCCTTGCCTACTTTCACCTGCAACACGAACGTGCAAAGGAGCAGAATCCGGCGTGTACATGAAATTCAAACTATTAATTCTAATGCAAGAGCGTCCAGGGAAATTTATTTTTAGGCCTACGAAATTCAGCTAACATAAAAGAAATAGAGCATGAGCTTTACGAAATTGCATAGAATATCAGGCACATTCAGTTAATATTTGTACCTACATATAAAACGACACATATAATAAACATATTCAATAGTAAGACAGTTGTCAGTTGCACGACACAAGTGTTTCTGTTAGTGTTTTCTGCTGGTCACATTTGATTTTCCAGATTAACCCTTCAGGTACTCTACATAATGGCCTAAACAGATCATGTTTATGTTATTACATCACAAGATCTTAACACTTACGTTAACACGACAAAAGATTACATGCGGCTGCGTCCTACACGTATGATTATAATGAGCCCATAAGAATAAAAATAACTTTTGCGCTTACATAATGTTATAACCCTGGAATGTTTCACCATCCAGTACAATAATATTGGACATGATGTAAGGGACAACAAACAGTTGGTTCACTTTGTTCACTCCTGGTGTTTCAAAGAGTAGGGTTAATGAATATTTTAAAGTTAAAATTTAGAAACTTTCACTTCATATAAAAGCCAATGCAATGTTGTGATCTAATGCACTAAACTAAAACACTGCCATATGTTTTTAAATAAAGATGTTATTGTTGCATGCTAAAAGAGGTTACATAGCATGATAGCAGTAAATCAATCAATCAATACGTTTGTTTATTTAGATCATAGTCTATAAACATTGCCATAAATACATCCTAAAATATTAAATACAATAACATTAATTAAAAGACATGTATCCAACAAATGTACATGTAGTAATGTAAGAGAAAACTAACTGATGGAAGGTCTCATATGAAACCCACCAATTCCCTTAAATATTACCAAACAACCATTTTAAAATCTCTCATGTTGCAATTAAAAATCTCCTGATTGCACATGTGACACTAACAAATCTCTTATTTGTCAACAGACAAAGGGCTTGGTCTAGATTTGTGCTTCAATAGTCGATAAAATTAAGTTTTAAACATTCTTTCAGCTCGTCTAAAAATCATAAACAATCTAATAAAATATGTGCCCCATTACATTTTTCTTCAACCCGCAAGTGCATGTACCCTGCTCATTTCCCACTGCTACCTTTGTCTTCATATCTACATTACATGGGTTTATCCAGACCCTAAATTTTAACACAACATTCCTAAGCTCGGGATTCTGCAGGGCCTCAAGGTATGGAAATATGTTTTCAATGCTCCAACCTTTAAACAGAAATTGAGTAGACAATTTACCCCTCAGATATGTCCGATCCTCATCTCTAGCACATTTGGTTGCAAGAGCTCCTGTTTGGGAATCTGTAGCCCTTTCGTCCATTGATCCGGCTTTATTGTCAATTTGGAACAGAGCTCACTTGACATATGCATTATTTGGGAATCCCAATTTAGTTCACTGTTCTTTTCAGAGATGCAATATTTTGGTAATTTTATCCCGATTTAGCCTCTGTCAGAATTTCAATGTAGCTAACACTCCCAAATAGCTCCAAGCCGTAAATTAGAATTCTACCCTTTTCGCTGGATTATAGTTAAAGGTGGTAATTCAAAGGTCCTTTTCACACACTTAAAGGTTTCAATCCAATTTGCCGCCTAGAGTTAGCACTTCCACCCCATATCAAAATTGAGGGCAAACAATTGCATTAAACGCAGACAATATGGAACGTTGAGAGGGCCCTCCATACTTCTGGCTGAACTGATCTCTCCAATTTAACTTGGTATCAAACCACATACCCACATACCCTGGTGCAGATATACAAGCCCCGTGCACCACTTTTGCGCCGCAGTTGCGTCACTTCTGCGGGGGATTTAAGCCCTACGCCACATGAAACCTGCATTTCATGTGGGCGTACCGGCGCAGGGTGGGCGTTCCTGCGCAGGAACGCCTCGGAAAAGTGCCTGAGTGAAATCTACAAGATTTCACTAAGTCACTTTTCCGACCCCGCTGCGTCAAAACCTTGCATCTGCTTGAAGCAGGTGTAAGGTGTGACGCACCATGTGGAAGATAGGCCGGGTTGGCACAGTGCTGGAGTTGCATCGCACCCACGACACAACTCCAGCACTGCACCAACCTTACGCCAGCAGATGCAACACGCATCTGTTTATCCTTGCGCCATGATGCACCGCATTGTAAATGTGGCGCATCCGTGGAGGCGCAACGATGGCATTGCATGTCTCACTTTTCTTCTTTTTTTTTTTTTAATTCTTTTTATTAGGTATTTTAACATTTTATATACAGGGCACAGTACGTTGTTACAGATGAAAAACAGTAAAGAAGAAAAATAACGGCAGAGAGACATCCAGTAAACAATGAGTACAATAGGACAAGAGAGAAATACATTCATCAATTGCAGTACCTACTATCCCCCGCTCTAACGAAGTACAAACTGTACAGCTTCTAGGCAACAAGGAAAGCAAAGCGTAAATAAAAAAATAATAAATATAATTAGCAGGCCTATTTAATTCATTAATCTAAATTAGAAATTCCCTTCTTTCCATCTAGTGATAGGATCCCAGATTATCCTGCCCAATTTCCTCCCTTTTTTGCCTTTCCTAGCATATATCTCCTTCTCAAGGTGATACACATAGAGTAGTTTAGCAAGCCATTGATGATACGTGGGGGGTAAAGGATTAAGCCAAGCCGTGGCCAAGCACAATCTAAAAACTGCAGCTGCAACAAACAAAAACTCTCCCCCTGACTGCATCCCTCCTTCCTCCTCATTTATGCCTAACAAAATAATTGGGGGAGTTAACGAAAAGGCATTTATTCCTAAAACAGTCATTATGAAGTTCTCAACGTCTTTCTTCAGCATATCTAAATGCGGGCACGTAGCAAACACATGCTCTAAGTCTGCTACATCGCTTCCACATCTAAAACATTTTGTTCCTAAAGTTCCTCCCCATTGGGCTATTTTGAATGGGGTATAGTACAAACGGTATATCGTTTTATAGTGCTGTGCCTGCAATGATGCAGAGCATAGGAGCCTATGCCCCTCTTCCAGGGAAAGTTCAAAACAACCCTGACTAACACTCAGACTATCCTTCCACTTGTCACTCCACTTTACTAGATCATCCTGCTTTCCCTTCATTAATTCGTAATAAAATCGTTTAATCGAACAATCTTTCCCTATCCGAATCACTTCCATTACCGAATCCTTATCAAACCCCGAAGATCCACCTATTTTATTCATCAAAAAACTCCTAATTTGCAGAAACTTAAAAAAATGATTATTTTGCAAATTATACCTATTCTGAATTTCGGAGTATTGACAAATACCTGAGTCCCCCATAACATCCCCTATGCTCCTCACCCCCTTAGCTACCCACTCTATAAACACCGAGTCAGCAAAGATCTCTTCAGGAAAATTAGGATTATCATTGAGCCTAGTATAACGGTTGAACCTTCCCAAGCCTGCCCTTTTCCGAAATGCTTTCCAGACTGCAAATGCTGCCATGATAGTCTTAAATTTTGTGCGCTTATAGTAGCTGGGCTCCGTAAATTTTAATAGCACATTTTCAGCCTCCATGCCCAAAACCAAGCCGTATATTGCAACCGTACCTAGATCGCTACCCCCTTCAGCCTCAGCACCCCCCACCAGCCCTAACATGTTTTGGAACGTTGCGACCCAATAATACAGTTTCAGGTCGGGCACTGCCCACCCTCCCCTTTCCTTTGGCAATGTCATAAATCTAAGTGCCCTTCTTGTCTTCCCTTTCCCCCAAATAAATCTATTAAACATATGTTCTATCTTTTTAAACCACCTAGCATCAAACAATAGGGGGATTGCCCTGAATAAATATAAGAATTTAGGGAGAATTAACATTTTGATTATATTTGTCCTCCCCACTAAGCTCAGGTGCAAATTCTCCAGTCTGTCCAGGTCTTTTTCTATTTTACCCATTAATGGAGCAATATTCATTTCCACTAATGAATCCAAATCAGCCGAAATCAAAATTCCTAAATATGTACCTGAATGAGTGACACGATTATCAGTACAGATCGCAAAGCGATTTTTAATTATTTGTGTTTTTCCCACGTTCAACTTATATCCCGAAATATAACCAAATTTTGTGGCCTCAAGTTCAATTTGATTAATAGACTCCGTTGGTACTGGTGTAATGACTGCCACATCGTCAGCATAAGCTAACACTTTACACTGTCCAGTTAAAGTAGGGAGAGCGCTAACCAATCCACATGCCTCAATTCGGCGAATAAATGGGTCCATGTAAATGGCAAACAACAGAGGCGAGCAGGGACACCCCTGCCTAGTTCCACGACTTATTTGAAATTGGCTTGTACAACCTGCATTGACCCGGATAACAGCAGCAGGATTCAGGTACAAGGCTTTAATTGATTTGATGAATACCTGTTTTATACCGGCCCTTTCCATAGCCCCCCATAGATAGCCCCAGGAGACCCGATCAAATGCCTTTTCCGCATCCAAGAGCATAACAGCCATCGGGTCTCCTGCGACTTCCATAGCATCAAATAACGTGATCACTTTACGAATATGGTGAGTTGTCCCCCTTTCTGGAATAAAACCATGTTGCATTCTACTCACGATATCCGTAATCACTCCTGCAAGCCTTGTAGCCAACACCTTAGAGAACACTTTTGCGTCGGAATTCATTAAAGTGATAGGTCTGTAGGACCCAGGCTCCTCCGGAGGTTTCCCTTTTTTAAGTATTAATACGATTGCCGCACCCCCCCATGATGCGGGGATTGAAGATCCTGTTTGCGCCTGCTGCATTGTGTCAGTTATACCCTCCTTTAGTGCCCCCCAAAAGACCCGATAAAATTCTACAGGAATTTGATCCGGCCCTGCAGCCTTGCCTGCCGGCAATTTCCAGACGGCCTCTTTTATGTCTTCTATTTGCAACGACCCCTCTAAGCGCTCTGACGCATCCTCCTCTAGTGCTACCCCCGGCAACCCTTCAAAGTACTCATTAAAAGCCCGGTTGTCAAATTCCCCGAGATCCTCGGTATATAACTTTTCATAAAAACTCCTAAATACGTCCCGAATTTCCTCTGGATCTGTATGTAACCTACCCACAGTGTCCCTTATCTCCCTTATTGTTCCAACAGACTCCTGTTGTCTTGCCCGCACAGCGAGGTGCCTACCTACGGCTTCACTGCACTCATAACACTTCTCCCTTTTAGCTGTGAGCAACTCTGCTGCTTTAATAGCCACGTCCCTTTCAGCCTCGCCTTTCACTTTCAGTAGCTCATTCCATGCGTTATCGACTTGGATACCGTTCCGGAGACAGTCTTCTAATTCCGCCTCAGCCAAAACCAGCTTTCCCCTTACCTCCTCACCCCTCAAGCGTTCTTGTTTCCGTTTATAGGAACTAAAACTCATTGTCTCACCTCGAATTCCTGCCTTAAAGGCATCCCAGACCACTCCCGCTGTCGCGCTGCCTCTATTAATCAGAAAGAAATCTTTAATCCACCTGGCCATATGCTCTACATAGGCCTCATTTTTTAACAATCCCCTCTCGAACGTCCAATTACTACACTTTCTCTCACTTGTTTTATTTGGTTTATTTACAAAAGTAAGTATTAATGGGTTGTGGTCGCTGAATAGCCTTGGTAATTTATCTATCTGCACATTCGTCGCGTCTGAACTAGGGATCAGAAAGTAATCCAACCTAACACACACTTGATGCGGGGCCGAATAGTACGTGTACCCCTTGTCGACCACCCGTTTTATCCCCAAACATCTATTAAGGCATTATTAACGATTAGATTTTCCAATGCCCGGCTCACTCTTTTCTTTCTTCCTTTATATTTACCAAAAGAACCTTGCCCTAGCCCATCTGCCCCGTTAATATTAAAATCTCCTGCTATAATAACTCTGGGGGCCCAGGTAGCCATCTCCACATCCAAAAATTGAAAAATTTCCGGGTCATCTTCCGTTGACCCGTAGACTGATATAAGTGTAGTCCATACCCCATCCAAGAGACACTTTACCATGGCCCACCTTCCCCACTGATCCTGCGCTTTCTTCCTTACCACAATAGTCCTATTTCTAGCAAGAATAGCGACACCTCTCTTCTTCACCCCCTGTTTGGAACTCACCAATAAGTGAAAACCCAGCTGATTCAACAAATATACCTGCGAATCCATTATATGTGTCTCCTGTACAAAAACCAGATCAACATTCATTTGCCTTAGAGCAATAAAGATTCTCACTCTTTTTTGTGCATCATTTAAACCACACACATTCCACGTTACACACCTGAAACCCATAAAAACCCATAAATATCGTTGCTCAAAACCTCTCCCCTTTCTTTCTTTTTCCTTAAATTATCTTTTATTACATCCTGACTTGCCTCCCTTAGGACAACATCCCTCTGTACCCAAACACCCGCTTTTTCCAAGTTACCTGAGTCTACTTGCCCTGATACCACCTTTCTTACCCTCTCATTAAATCCTCCTTGCCCATTTTGCCTCACTTTCTCTACCTCCACCTGTCCAATACGTACCGTGCCCTGTCCCCCCCTAGGTGCCCCAGCCCACTCTCTCCTCCCCCCCTCCCCACCCCCCTTACCGGCAATTAGGTCAATCCCGACCTAAGTGTGACGGACGGCCCTCCATGGAAACACCCCCAGTCTGCCCGTGCCCATGCCTCTTAAATCTTCATTTTGCTGATGCGATTAGCCACATTGCTGTAACCAAATCTAATCTTCCCCTCATTTCCTTTTATTTCATTTTCTTTCTACTCTTCACACAATTACAATACTATAGATAGATAACACTATGTTAGGCGTTCTGTGTTTCTAATGGCTACACCACGATCATTTTGCCTGCTTTGTTCCATGTCTCACTTTTCTTATCGTAAATATGCCCCCAGTATTTATATTTGTCAACCATTTCAACTTTATTTCAAAGCAAAAGGCAATTAAACTCCACCTTTTCTTTCCCCAGCACTGTTATCTAATTTAATCGTAAGCCTTCTACATAAAAAATAGTCATGGAAGGCATCCAGTTTCTTTTGTAGCTACACTTTCATCATGTCCACTATCACCAAATCATCAGCATATAGTAGGCATGGGACGTGGGTCCCATCTATCTTGGGGCAAAGACCACTTACTTTATTTAATGTATCTGGTAGGTAGGACAAAAATAAAGAGAATTATAGGGGGGGGGGGCATGATACAACCCTGAAGTAAGCCATTCTTAATCTGTATTCTCTTCAATAGGGTCCCTCTGGAAATTAAGATCACCTGAACCCAATTCTAACTATGTACCTACTGAATAAGTGCGAGCAGCTTTTTGTTGATGCCAAACCTACTCAGCGTCTCCCACAACAACTTATGGTTGACAGATCAAAAGCGGCATGGAAGTTAACGAAACAACAAAATAATTGCCCCTTAACTCAAATGACTTCTTTGCCATCACTCGTAAACTAAACAATGGTCGTTTGTTGAATGACCTTCCTTGAAGCCACCTTGCTCAACCAGCATTAAATCATTTTGTTCCATCCAAATTTTTATTAGGCCTACCAATGCTTTGGGGAATACTTTTCTACCACACATACAATAGGCTAATTAGAATGTAATTCTTGGGCAACGTGGCATCATCCTTCTTATGTATCAACCTGATTATCACACCTTTCCAACTCTCTGGAAAACACTCAAAGGCCAGGACCTTTGGAAGATGACACAGAAGCCTACCAGTCCACGTTATTTTTTATTATAATTTCCAGGAGGTTGTCTGGACCCACCTCCTTAGTTAACTTGAGGGCCTGATGGTTTCTTTTATCTTCTGAAACAAAACATATAACTCAAAATCCTTGTCCACCTCAACATTATTCTTCCGGCACTCATCCTCATTGTTACTACCTTATAAAGTACTCAAGTTGCTGACCCAGTCATCGTCACCTACTAGACACCTCATTTTCCCTTGCTTGCTTCCTTTGTGCCCCAGTTACCTACACTTCCAAATGTTGGGGCTGGTTCACAGAACTAATCTGAGACAAAATCCTTAAACGTACTACTTTTGGTATTCACAGAAGGCACTTACGATTTTTGGTATTCACAGAATGCACTTCCGACTCCTAACTTTACATCCGCACTAGGGCTGGAATTTTTGCACTCGTGCCAGAATTTCCAGAGCATAAATCCCGAACTTGTGCCAGAATTTCCGCTCCTGGGCCGGGATTTCCGCACGCGGGTCGGAATCTCCGTATACGGGCCATAATACCCGCATTTGGGTCTGATGATCATTTCAAGTGCCAACCATCCTCCACCATGCTCCAGCTAAAGTCAATTGACAGTAACTGCAAGACCAGCACCGCAAACCACATATAAGCAGCACACATTCAAGGAACAGGTTTGTCCACAGGGAGTTCCTGTTTTCATTTGCTGTTCATCGCTAGTGGAAAAGGTACAAAATGAGGAGGAAGAAGAACTTCACAACCGAGGAGACCACCATGATTGTGGAGTTCATTGTGAGACACCACAAATGCCTACATGGTCTCCCACCTTACTGCACCAGTGGCACACAGAAGGCAGCTCTATGGGAGCATTTAGCCACTGCTATCACAGCATTGGGGGAGGATGTGCGCACAGTCCAGGACATCAAGAAGAAGTGGCATGATGGAAAGAAGAGGGTGAAGTTTTCCAGGATCGAGCTGAGCAGGATTCTCCCTGCCCCACAATCTGGAACGTCTCACCCCACTTGAGGAGGATGTCCCCACTACAATCCAACCCCACATGCTCCATGGGCAGTCTGTGAATGATGTCTGCAATGTGGTACCAGATAAATGGGATTACAAGAACAAGTATACAAGTATACAAAATGACTGTTTGTGTTTCACTGCCAATGTGAGTACAGAGGTTGTCCAAAGTTCATATAAAAATATAGTCAGGTAGAGGCTCATGTGTTTCCCTCTGTATGTTGCACCACAACTCCCAGATACCTCTGTATTAGAAATGGCAAGTCCCTTTCCCACTATTAAAAACATGGGCCCAGTACTGCTGCCGTATATACCTAACACTGTTACTTATTTAATTTTTTGTAAAGATTTTATTAAAACAAAAAGACAAAATTACAGTGCATATTGATACATACATATTTCGATTACATACTCCATGTAGAACGCACATTTTATAAGGTAACATTGCCGGCGCAGTATAGTTGAAAATGAAAAACAAGAGGGGAAAAGGAAAACAAAGAAAATTACAATTACTAACCCCAACATAGAGGGAAAACCAGTGCAGCACTAAAACAGCCAGATATTATATCAAGCAACACAATAGTTTACAGCATTCTTGCATCTCAGATTACCCAACCAAATGACCACAGTTTTAGCTTAACTACCCACTGCATAAGACAACACATGCAGAGTAACTTAATATCCCTCTAGGGTTCGGTTGCATTAACATTTAGTGGGGCCCGAGCCCAATCCTGTAAGGGACCCCAGATATCCCGAGGTCTAGAAGCCGTTGACATCAGCTCCCAGAATATTTCCAGCTGCTCCTAACAGTGTGTAACATCGGCTATCCAAAATGTAACTGTCGGTGCCCCAACTCTCCCCCAGGCAATGGCAATCGGCCTCTTCGCCAGCAGACGTAGCATCACTAGTAGATGCCTAGGCTCCGTAGGAATGTCTTTCGTATAGCCTAGTATGCCCATGAGGGGTGAAGGTTCCAAACTAGTGTCCAATATCTCATTCACTAAGTAAAAAGCTCCACCCAATATTGTGCTATCCTAGAGCAATGCCATGCCAAGTGTAAGAAAGGTGCTTGGGGGGAATGACATACCCAACATCTGGCATCATCGTGCAGGCCCATGCGGAAGAGCTGCGTTGGCATGCTGTAGTATCTATGCAAAAATGTAAAGTGGATTAAACGGAGCTTGTAGTTTGGGGATAGCATCTCTAGCTGGCAACAACAGAATTTCCATTGTTCCTCCGTCAAGGGCGAAGTTCATTCCTCATTCCAGCCCTCAACCGACTTATTTCTGGCAATTGGGAAGGAGACTTGCGTGGAATTGTATAATCTGGGTATAAGTTTACGCTGGGAAGCCCTGATTGTATAATATAAGAGCAGGTTTGAGAAGTATGACTTATCAGCTCCCTGCATTACTGGGGGGAAGCAAAATCATCCACTGGGTACAGATCAGCAAAAGTCCTCCATCCCAGCCTTTCAGCCCTAGCAACCCCACCTCTATCTACCAGCGCAGGTATCTGGAACCTAGGGGAGCTGAGCATGCGAATAGAAGATTGTGTCTTGCCCTAGCACGCAGCCCATCTGTTACATGCTAACTTTTACTTTGTGCCACATGAGTTATCTTTTGTTATACATTCTAGTTCCATTTGGAACCATCGGCTAGAACCTGGGCTGAGACTGGCCAGTTGTACTGGAGCTGTCTGGGCGTCAGCTGTTCCTGTTGCTGTGCTGCATATCTGGACAATAAATCACCTATTTAACTGGATTATTAGTTTCCTTCAATGGCGACGAGCGGAGGAACATCCATCTCAACATTAAGAGGCAGCACAGAAGATTGATGTTCATGAACCCAGTTTCAAGGAGTTTGTTTATTTAAACAAGAAACAAAGCAAGGAAATGTGCATGGAAAAAGAGAAGATACAACGAGATAATATTACTTTGTCAAGGGAACTTGGAAGAATTGTTTATGTGGAAGCGGTTTTCACCAATTTATTGCGAAAGAAGGACGATTTTACGAATTTGCCTGGGAAAAGGATTATAGCACTGGACAGATCGCAAATCAAAGCTGTCTAAGAGACTAATGTTAATCCTGCTGTGCTACGCTGGAAGGTCCGGTTTACAGCAGCAAAAGGTAATTACCACGCTTGTTCTCCAATGAAAGTGGTTAACTTACTATACACGTTCGGCATCTTTTAAAAATCTGAGCATGGTCTTCGCGAGCCTTCCTGGAACGGTGGCACATCGCGATTCTGCTTGGAGCGCTGGCGAGTCGTTTCACCTGAACATTCTACGTCATTACGTCGTCTGCTGGGAGTGCGCAGTGTATGCTGGGAACCGGATGGAATGCTGGAAGTCCTTATCTACGTGAAGAACGCGCCTTGCGTGGCGGCCATTTTGGATCAGGATAACTACAGAGTGAGGAAATATAACGTGTAAAGGAACTGAATTTCACCACGGACTGTAATTCACTGTACCGGTGACGGTTTTGGGCAACGGTTACAGATTTTGGAGGCACCTCAGGGCAGAGACAACGAATAGACTATTGTAAGTGGTTTAAAAGAACTTTTTTTCTTTTTAAAAAAGAAAGACTTCGTTTGGAGAGAATTTTAAAGATTGTATTAAGGTTGTTTGGTTTAAGAATCGGAAGACTTGTTTTTTTTTCAAGCACAAGATTGAAAAAACTGTAAAACTTTAAAGGAAGAAACTGCATATATGTAAACTCGATGCCTTTGTATTGAAGTGACTTTGGACTACAAGAACAGCTCAAGGATATATATATATACATATCCTGGTGATGTGACTTTTGTAGATTAAGCTTAGTTTCATTGCACATAAATTACAAAGAAGGAAATATATTTTGAAAAAAATGATAATATATATATATTAAATGCTGATAAGGAAGGGTTCAAAAAGTTAAAGTACAGTCCATACAGGGTTTAAGGCTATTTAAAGAGGAAAAATGCAGTTTGAACCACCAGCAAAGTTCTTACAAATGAAAGGTGATCCACCTCTTCCATGGGCCAGGTGGAAGGAAGAGATTATAAATTATATGAAGGCCATCGATGGGGAGAGGATGGGAGCTGAACGGAAGAAAAGTATTTTGTTACACTGTTTAGGCTCTGAGGGTCAAATGGTTTTGAGAGCGCTACCACAAATTACCATTGCAGAAAATGCTGAAGCAACTAATGTGTACAATGAAGCGTTGCTTAGAATAGAAAAAAGATTTAAACCTGGAAGCAATATAGCACTGAACAGATTTAAGTTTTATACGAGGGTACAAGAAGAAGGTGAGTCGTTTGATGACTTCTTAACAGCTTTACGCAATTTAAGTTTACATTGCAGTTTTGGTAACATTACAGATGAAATGATAAGAGATCAGATCATAGTACATGTGAGATGTAAAGAAACACAAAAATAGCTGTGGGTGATGGGGGATCCAAAATTATCAGAAGCTATTTCGACAGCAAAAGCTTTTGAACAAACTGAGAAATGGATGCATGTGGTAAAGAATAATAGCAAGGTAGATAAAGCGGAAGAGATTGCTGCTATGAAACGGCAAGATGAGGTTAAGAATGATGTGCATAATCCTCTATCAGTAAATAATTCTAACTTCAAAAGATGGGGGAAGAGTGTGGCCTGTTATAGGTGTGGAAACAGGAACCATATGGCATCATTTCCTGGATGTCCAGCCATAAAGGGAGAGTGTAAGAATTGTGGTAGGGTTGGTCATTTTGCTAACATGTGCAAGGATCAGAGGAAATTTTCAAGTCAATATCGCCCCAGAATTTCATGTACGTTACAAGGAACTGCACAAGATTCAAACGAGGGAGCTAATCTAGACGGCCACAAAATACAGGTTTTGTGGTGTCGGTTTTGGGGGTCATGGTTAATATGGAAGAAAATGAGAACATTCCTGTCAAAAACCCTCCCATGTGTGTGGTTTGCGTTTCAGAGGTAGATTTAGATCTTATGGCTGATTCAGGATCACCATGGACCATTATTGGTAAATAGTATTTTTAAGAAAAGCTTGCAAGGGTCTTTGATGTCGATGAGATGTTGCCACCAGACATAAACCCGTTGAGTTATGATGGTTCACGTATAGACATGGTGGGGTATTTTAAAACATCAGGGACTTTTAAAAACAGGTCGGCTAATATTCATTTATACATTGCAGTCAAGGGCATAAACGTATTGGGTTGGAAGGATCAGTGGAAACTTGGAATAATGTTGAATCCAAGACTTAAGGATCCGGTGGTTTTGGATGAGTCTTTAAATGATAATTACATCTCATTTACAGGATGTGAGAGTATGGAAAAATTCATAAAAGACTCGTACAAAGAAGTTTTTTCCAACTCGTTGGGAAAACTTAAGGATTATTCCCACCAGATCAAACTAAAGAATAATGCCTCACCAGTTAGACAAAGGATTAGACCTGTACCCATAAATGTAAGGGACGAGTTAAAAACTATGTTAACAGATTTGGTATCAGAAGGCATAATAGAGCCCATTAATTCACCTGAGTGGGTTTCGCCCATTGTTTTACTCCGGAAACCAGATAATTCTTTGAGGTTGTGTGTGGATTTGAGAGCTTTGAATTCAGAAATAATTGTTGATTGTCACCCATTACCCAATTTAAATGAAGTGGTGTCATTATTGGAGGGGGCAAAAGTATTTTCGACTTTTGACTTAAGGTCGGCATATCACCAAGTCTCTCTCACTGAGGAATCTAAAATGCTAACAGCATTTATAACTCCACAAGGGTTATTTCAATATAACAGAATGCCGTTTGGTTTGGCCTCAGCGGCATCGGTATTCCAAAGAGTTATGTTCAACATCTTTAAGGACATTGATAACTTCGTGAAGTGCTTTCAGGATGACATCCTAATATTTTCACACAATAATGAAGAGCACTTAAAACACCTGGAGGAAGTTTGTCTTAGGTTAAAAAGAAATGGTTTAACCCTTAAAGCTCATAAGTGTAAAATGTTTTTAAAAAGTGTGGAGTATTTGGGGCATACACTAACGGGTGACGGGGTAATTCCAAAAAATTCCAACGTAGATGGAATTTTAAATGCTCCTTCGCCCAAGACTAAGGAACAGTTATTGTCTTTCGCAGGAATGTGCGAGTATTATTCAAAGTTTGTGTCAAATTTTGCGAATAAGATTGAGCCTTTAAGGAAATTATTGCGGCAAAAGGCCATTTTTGAATGGTCAGATGAGCAACAACAGGCGTTTATGGTGATCAAGAAAGATATTGTCAATGCTCCCATTTTAAGACCCTTTTGCATTAACAAACATTGTGTAATTACAGTAGATGCTAGCTTGTATGGAATTGGGGGTGTCCTATCGCAGAAATCAGGCAATGAAGAATGGAATGTGTGTTTTGCGTCTAGAACCTTAAATGAAACTGAAAGGCGATATGCTGTCATAGAAAAGGAGTTGTTGGCATGTGTATGGGCGATTGAGCATTATAGAAACTACATTTGGGGTGGAAGGTTTACCTTGAGGACAGATCATAAACCTTTGGTTAACATACTTTCTCCAGGAGGAGGATGGAAATCCACTGCCAGGATTGCAAGGTTAACCTCGAGATTGCAGGAATATTGTTTTAAAACAGAATTTGTACCAGGGAAGAAAAATGTAACTGCTGATTTTATGTCACGTCATCCCTGTGATTCATTTCCTAATAAAAAAGATGATGAAGCAGATATTGTCACAACCATTCAGGATGTTGTAGTAGGTGCATTTGCTGACATTTCAGAGGAATCATGGAAATCTAGTGAAGAGAATGATTCTTTATGGGAATTAGTGAAGAAATTTATTGTGGAAGGATGGCCAAAGAGGAAGGATGTGTCAGAAGAACTTATGCCTTTGTATAATGTGGCGGATGATTTGGAGTTAGAAGGGGATTTTGTTTATAAAGCTGGTAAATGTGTACCACCTTTTGGAGTTCGAGGGATGATCCTTAAGTTGGCTCACGAATCACATCCGGGAATGTCTGCCATGAAGCGTTTAATGAGAACTTATTTTTGGTGGCCAGGGATGGATCGCATGGCTGACAGGGTAGTTAGAGAGTGTGATGTTTGCATATCAAATGATAAAATGCTTAAGATCAATATTCCTCTTCTTAATACCACAGTTTGGCCAGAGGAACCATGGAAGAAACTGGCTTTTGATATTTCTGGCCCCTTTTTGAATTTGCCGTTGGATTCACGGTATGCTCTTGTGTTGGTAGATTATCATTCAAAATGGCCAGAGGTTAAGTTTGTATCAATGGCCACCACTACTAGAGTTTTGGATTTCTTTAAGGAAATTTTTGCAAGCGAAGGTTGTCCTTCGGTCATTGTGACTGATAACGGGGTGCAGTTGACTTCGAAAGATATGGAGGAATATCTTAAGTGTCACCTGATCAAACATGTTACCACGGCGTTGTATGCGCCACATGAAAATGGTCAGGTTGAACGTTTCAATCGTGTGTTAAAGGGTTACGTGTCGGAGGTTCTTAAGCATGCTCAGGATTGGAAAGGAGAATTAAGGGAGAGGTTGTGGACGTATAGAATTACGCCACATTCAGTTACGGAAGTCAGTCCTTTTTATCTGTTGAGGGGCAGAGATCCTGCTTCTTATATTTGTCCATGGTGGCTTAAAGAGAAGTGTGACAATAAAATAAGGAATGTCCAGGATATAAATGATACCAGCAGTAGAGTTAAGGAAAAACAAATAAAGAACAAGGAATGGTATGACTGGAAATGGAATGTTAAGGAACACAATTTTAAGGTAGGGGAATGGGTGAGAATAAAAAAACCTGGTTTCTTAGGGAAATGCATGAGTAAGTTTTATAAACCCATTAAGATCACCAGAGTGTTCAAGAATTCTCTTATAACCCAGGATGGTAAGCTTTGGAATATCAGGCGGGTTTCTAGGTGTCCTACAAATATTAGATTCCGGCCAGAATATGATTATAATGATTTACATTCTTCATCTGCAAAGGTAACTCTGGGTGATCGCTCCCAACAAGTAACTTCCTATGGTCTGGATACCACTAGATCACATAATGATTCAGTTGCTCATAGAGTTAAAGATTCCACTCGTCCAAGAGGTTTTCCTATGAAGTTGTCAGATTATGTTAGATAGTTTCTGTTTACAAATAATTGCAGTGTATATCTGTCTTTGTTTTTTTTGTTTCTGTATAGAAGGGGGATATGTTACATGCTAACTTTTACTTTGTGCCACATGAGTTATCTTTTGTTATACATTCTAGTTCCATTTGGAACCATCGGCTAGAACCTGGGCTGAGACTGGCCAGTTGTTCTGGAGCTGTCTGGGCGTCAGCTGTTCCTGTTGCTGTGCTGCATATCTGTACAATAAATCAACAATTTAACTGGATTATTAGTTTCCTTCACCATCCCAGGCCCATCTGAGCGTTTCTGTAGAGTCAATTTAATTTCTAGGTCTTTTGAGTTTGGAGAAGACCGCTACATTTAATGGAATAGGAGCAGTTATGTACTCTTAAATAGCTACATGCGGCTGAAATGGGTTTGGAAAAACCCAATGATGTAGGAACTGAGCCTGCGCTCGGTACTACTGAGGCACAAAATGGCTGCCAACACTTCCTGGTTTGGAGTGTTGACAGAAAGTTGACAGCCAATTAACATGCAGCTCGTGATCGGGAGGGTACATGCAGGGTGTGCTCATGGTGCGCGGATCCTCCGTGCCCATAGATATACATGTGATTTTACTTTTGATTTTCTCAGGAACTACTGAACAAATTTACACCATTTAACCAAAAGGCACGACTCTGAACCAAGGGCTACCGTTTTGCCAAATTTGGTGTAATTCCGTTCAGCAGTTCGGGCTGTAGCTGCGACTAAAGGTTCCTATGGAAAATTGCATTGGGAAATCACCCCAAGACTTTCAGGATAGGAGCGGACCAGAGCTGGCCAAAAGTTTTGAAAATTTCGTGAAGATTTGTCAACCGGCACCAAAGTTATTGGGAATAGAATGTTGCGTTTTTACTATGGAAAATAGGTCCTAACTACTGGTGACCGCCAGTAGGTAATACATATCTGTTTCTAAATATATATTACCTACTGGCGGCCGCCAGTAAGTAGTTATAGTTATTACCTAGTTCCCATAGGAAAAGCGTTTTTTCTTTTCCCAATTACGTAGGCGCCAGTTGACGAATCTTCGCGAAATTTTCAAAACTAGTGGCCCGCTCCGGTCAGCTCCTGTCTTGAAAGTTTTGGGGTGATTCGCCAAGCAGGGGCCGAGAAAAAAGGAGGGTCCCAAAACGCGTTTTCCCCATGTTATTTTTCATAGAAAACTTTAGACAAAGCTACAGCCTGAACTGCTGAACGGAAGTACACCAAATGTGGCAAAAAGTTAGGTCTTGGTTCAGAAAGATCCCTTTTTGTTAAATGGTGTAAATCCGTTTAGTAGTTCCTGAGAAATTAGAAAAAGAAAAAGTTTCATAATCTAGGGACGCGGTGGATTCGCAAACCCTCTCAAGCACGAGCTTCACTCTGATTGGCTGCCGACACTCCAAACCAGGAAGTGTTGGCAGCCATCTTGTGATTATGAAAACAGTAAAAAAAGGTTAAAAAAAAAGAAGAGGGGGTAGGGTAGAAACACCTTGACCCCCTAGGCCTGGTCATGGGCTCCCACAAGGACCCCCAGGGCCCAAAAAAACATTTTTTTAAAATAATTTCAGCGGAAATTGCTTCGGGTCACGAATCCTGTCGAAATTATTAAAAAAATGAAGGATGGGTTCCCCGCTTTGTTTTTAAAAAGACTCTGGGTGGGCCAGGTCCCGGGGGCACTCGCAAATTAACTGCCCCTGGGACTGCCACCTCCCCGGGGCTTATTTGATTGTATGCGGGGGGAAGCCCTGGGGACTGTAAATAAAAGCATCGGGGGTCCCCCCCATGCTGCCCCGAGGAACGCCACCTCCTTGGGGCTTCAAAAATAAAATGTGGGAGGCAGGCAGCCCCCCCGCAGCCTCGGGGACCACCACCTTCCCGGGCCTCAGATTTAAAAAAAAGGAGACGTGTGGGGGAGCTGCAGCTCCCCCCCACATGCACCTGGGTTCACCACCTACCTGGGGCACTTTGTATTTAAATACGGGTTCCGTGGGGGCAATGGGGCTCCACCCACGGTCCCCGGAAAGAGCCGGCCCCGGGGGATGGAGTCCCTGGGGTCAGAAGTGGCCCGGGAGTGGGGCCACGCAGCCCCCCTCCCTGATTAAAATAAATAAATAAATAAAAATAATAAAGAGGCACATCCCCAAGGGATGGGGTCCCCGGGGCCAATAATGGCTTCGTGAGGGGGGCCGTGCCGCCCCCTCCTTCTAAAAATGTATTAAATATTTTTAATTATTTTGTTTTAGAAAGAGGGGGTCAAGCCCTGGGGGATGGGGTCCCCAATTGTGTTTTAAAAAGGGGGCCCACACAGCCCCCCTTGTAAAAAATAAAATAAAAAAAAGCTGGCATCTCGCCGGAGGCCACGTC
Organism: Triturus cristatus; assembly: GCF_964204655.1. Lineage (NCBI taxonomy): Eukaryota > Metazoa > Chordata > Amphibia > Caudata > Salamandridae > Triturus > Triturus cristatus. Next base: position 539,014,979 of record NC_140591.1, read on the forward strand.
CCTTTATCCACAACTCTGCAAACGCGCCCCCTAGCGCTTTGTTAGTTTGGGAATTAATTCCCCTTGAATACTGAGGGTCCCTGGGGGCCAACTAGCCCACCAGGTACCTGCAATATGCACCACAGAGCTGCGTTGCAGAGAGGAAATCCGAGGCCATGCCCATTTTTACATCTCTCTGCAACGCAGATCTGTGGCGCTTAATGGAGGTACCTGGTAGGCTAGTTGGCCCCCAGGGACCCTCAGGATTCAAGGGGACTTAATCCCCCAACTTACAATGCACCAGGGGTGCGTTTGCACAGTGGTGAAGGGAGGGGGCAGGGCCTGATATGACAAATGTGCAAACACGCCCCCTGGCACATTGTAAATTGAGGGATTAAGTCCCCTTAAATCCTGAGGGTCCCTGGGGACCAACTAGCCCACTAGGTACCTCCAGTAAGCGCCACAGAGCTGTGTTGTAGAGCAGTGGTCTGAGTCCACGCCCCTTTTTACACCCCTCTGCAAACACAACTTCTGGTGCACTGCTGGTGGGGCGATGAGGTCCTTTTGGTGTCCTGAGGACCTCAGAACACAAGTGGACTTCATCCTCGGAGCAGCAGTGCGCCAGAAGCCACGTTTGTAGCGTGGTGTAAAAAGGGACGTGGCCTTTGAACACTTCTCTGCAAGTCAGCTCTGTGGCACTTACCGGATAGATAGACTTCTCGAAACATTTGGTATCCCACTCACTTAAATGAGCCTGGCATTGTCCTGGTAACACATTGACACCTAAGGAGTGGAGAGTAAACCAGTACATTTCTTTTGTATCTTACATTTTACCTGTAAGCAACTTAGTGAGTCAGGTCATAAAACACAACTCGAAAATATTCCAATTTCATTAAATATTTAAGGAACCTCCACTATTTCCATATTATCTGGTTCACGCTATGATCTGCTACCCAAAAGAAAATATATCCTACCCTACCATTACCAGCTTGTGGAGTCTATCTACTGTGTTTGGCCATTTCAAATGGCAAACATGTTCTGTTATCTAATGCTGTTTATGTAATTTGTTTACTTTATATTGGACACCCAACACACTAAGTCACAATGAGATAACTAGAGCAGAATTAGAGGTAAATCTAAAAATGTCCCCTTGGTGTCCCACTTATTATCACATCTTCACAGTGAGACAGAACAATTTTGGCAAGTTATAGAACATGTACAATGACATGCCAGGGGTGGTAATATGCTGACAGGTCTCAGAAAAAAATAACGACAACTGGGACGCTAGATATCACTCTGTTAGCAACTGTCTTAACTCATTGAATAAATGAAACTGTATGGTATCAACCTAATTATTCCCCTCCATATTGGACATATATCTACGTCAAGACTGTACACCCTTAGTGGGATAGCTGTCCCAAATTATACACTTTTGCTGAGGCAATCACCTGGACACATGAGTATTTTCCCCTTTCTGAAGAGTTAGAATGTGACAGATCCTCTGACAATCCTTTATTTAGACTTTTTTCCCTATTATTCCTCCTCCTTTTTGTTGGGTCTTTGGAGCCATTTTTAATTGAATTATTTTCCTTTCTCTAATTTGATGTTCCTGTAGGAACACATTTCACCTCACTATCAAAAAAGTTAATTATGGGCAAAATTATTGTTTACGTTATTGGCATGCACTCCCAACATAGCACATGCTGGGTGCAAGCTAGTTTTTGAGACTCACTAAACCCTGCAAGTAGCCTTCATAAGTGAGTAATTGAGTAATACACACCCAAGATGGCAATCATTAGTTGGTGCTCTAGCATGTGAACATATGACATCTTTACGTCAGTTGCTCCTGTAAGTATTCATGGCATCTTAGCATCCAACCAAGTTATGCTGGATTGATGCAGAGCTTGTGATGTTGGTTTTTCAGTAAGTTGGTTGTGGAAGATATCCCCCCCCCCATTGTACCCCATTTATGCACCATGAGCAACTAATTATAATAAATTGATCTGGTAAGCTTACCCCGCTGAGATCCTTCTGGGAGCATTTGTGGCACATTTTTGAGATGCCTTGCGAGCGTTCAATTTTATGACTATGCTTGTCTTTCCTTACTACTTGTGGTATAAGGTTGTATAACCTAGTAGCTTCACTGAGGCAATATAATTGATTGTGAGATATATGTAGCAAGAATCCACTTCTTCATTCAATATACTTTCATTAATTGGAATGAAAGGCAATCTTTTTTGCATTTTTTTTATAGGATTTATTCGGTCTTGTCTGGAGCAAAGAGTGAGTTTATTTTGGCTCACCTTTTCACCAATATTCACAAATCACTCATCGATAGATTCCTATGGTAATTTACTTATATTTCAGGTATCTTTGTTGTGATTCTCTGATACCGCAGGTATGACCCTTCATAAATAATTTTTAGATCAATGGCTGATTACATTTATGGGTCTAATTTTCTTTTCCCCCCTCCTATTTTTTATTGTTGCAGCATCCTGAACTGTCCGTGTGAAGTTCACATCTTCCATGACTTGATGATGACCCTTGATTGAAATAAAGGTCAAAACACTGTTGACTACTTCTGGTTGAGATAGACTCTGATTGATTCACCCATTGTGGGATTCAAATCTTCTAATTTTCATAAAATTGGGACAATATATTCTTTACTCTAGTACATCTAGCCTCTATTCTTGGGCCTCTCTGCCATTTTAATATTTTAATTGTGATCACCTTTTGCTTTTCTGCGCTGTTTTGCTTGAATTTTACAGCACTGTGTGTTCACATCACACTGAGCACATATTAGAATGATTTATGATAATATATGTTGACTCTTCTTGTAAACAATATGAATAATGTTTCTTTATATTCAAATGTGTTAATTTGGTCATGTCTTGCATTATCCCTTCCACATTGACTCGTTGGGCATTGTACAATCCATTGATGATGTATTGCGTAAATACCAAACATACTTACGAAAAATTTCTTACTGGGCAGTGTTGAACTTAAATATTTTATACCGTGGTCCTTTTGGATCTATGGTTTACTCCTGTTGTTTATGTTAACACACATAAACAATTGACATGTTGCTTCTAAGTTAAGCCTGGCTGTTTTTGTGCCAGGCTGCCAGAGGGTTAAGCACACGTTAATGTGATGACTTCTTGTTGTTCACTCTAACAGGGATTGTGGTTGTTGCTTGAGAAGGGTGTTTCTCCCTTCAACCAAAAACTCAGATTCTAACACTATCCCTTTTTTATTCTGCTTTGTCAGCCTACTTCATGATGACAGTGAAGGTCACTGCCTGACTTCTTCTTGAATTTAAGTTAGGCAGGAAAGATGGCACCCATCTAACCTAGCTGTCATGTGAGTGCATTAAAGTAGGTGTCAATACCTGATGACCATATCAGGAAGAAGCCACTCTCCTGAAAAGCTGCTTGACTCAAGACTGGTCTAATAAAGTCTGATATTCCGCATCATTGCAGCAGTCATACAGGTGAGACAAATAAATCTCAGTACGTTCATGAGACAGGTGGAGCCTGAAACAGAAGTTTAGGCCTGCAGGTTTGAATGACCCTCCTTTCACCATGGCACTCACAACACTTTGTAATACTTTCATTTAGCTGCATAATAATTTCCACTTTAAACAGTGCTGTATAAAGAAATATCACAACCAAACTCTTCTTGTAAGTCAGCAAATATTATTAGCTGTTTCAACTTTCAGTGTGTTTCCTAACTCATTTTCCCATGTTAATTATAAAACAGCATAAACAAATGCACGTTTTTGTACACAGCATTGAATGTTCATGCAATAGGCATTACAACTGTGATGCTGAGTAGAACGGGTGCAGGATCAGTGAGTATGTGGGTGATATCTGAGACTTGGCTAAAAGGAGCAACATAATCTCCACCTATTTTGTTGGCCTTTCGCCAGCATATAACTGTATATAAAATATAACATCTAATGATTGGAAAGCTATCATGAGGGGGTACCAGTGGTTTAGAATATTTGCATGCATTCCTCCAATCACCTTTTGTGTGCTTGATATAAAATATAATGCACACCTAGTGGGTCTGAGAGGGGAGGGTGCTAAATCTATTTCCCGGTATGTTACCCATCGGGACCATATTTTCCTATGCTTCTGGGGGCAGCCCCATGCCTGGAACACCACAATCTCTGAGCCAATGCAACTGTCTAGGTCTTCCTCCATTTCCCTAATGTTGGGTGAGAGGCCCCCTTCCAATGCTGGACAATTTTACACTTGGCAGTAGCGAGGGCCAGGAAGAGAAGATCATGCTTGTACTGATTCCCTCCTATCCTGTCGGTACTGTGCAAAAGAAATAGTTTTGGGTTGAAAGGAAAATCCCAGGATAGTATCATATCCAGGCAGGCTGATAGTTTGCGCCAAAAGGGCTGCAACACGGTGCAGCTCCACACTGTCTGTATGAATGATCCCTCTTCTCTTCTGCAGAGTAAACACAGTGGGGATTGGATGGCCCCCATCTTCCATAGGCGAAGGAGTGTATAATATATGTGATGCAGGTATTTATATTGGAAGAGGCTGTATCAACAGGACACAGATCCTCCCCGAGGGCTAGCTAATGCTTCAGCCCACTCAATCAATCAATCAATCAATCAAAATTGCTTTATTTGATTAATACAAAATTAATCATAAAAGTACAGGTATACATCACAGTTAAAAATATTAAAAGAAGAAATTCATCAATATCACTCAATAAATGATTTCCTGGTTTTCAGGCACATACATAAAATTGGAAGCAGCACTGTAACAGGTTAGGGGATCAGGCAACATACGTAAAAAGTACAGGGCCAGACGATATTGTCTAAAATTATGCTTACGTAAAAGCTGGATTAAAAACTTTTTCCGTTGATCACAATAAATTTGACAGAAAAAGAAAATGTGCAAATCAGACTGTCGCGAGGTGTCATCACAAGGGCAACACGGGAGATCAGTCGAGGAAAATATACCAGCAAGGTGGCCCAACATGCAAGGGATATAATTAAGCGGAAACCTCAGCAAAATACATCTATGCAGTGGGAATGTTACAAATTCCAGATAGGGGATATCCACTCACCCTGCATTGGACCTTCAATATATTCTCTAAGAGTAAGTTTGTTACCTTGTACATTCAATCTACCTTCTTTAGCAGTGGTTAAGAAACAATTCTTTAGTGTTTGTTCGATACAGAACCACATTTGTCTGGAGATACAAAGAAGCTTCCTAGATCTAGGGTGTATAAAGTATCTTTCACATACTTTAGCCATTGGATGTCCTCTTTGTGTTCAAGGGATAGGCAGTCCTGTAGTTGTTGGGTGAGTGACACGGGGTCTCTACAACATACTGAGTGCCATAGGAGAATGGGTGCGACATTTATCCAGTCAATTATATAGGGGATGCTTAATTCTTCATGTAAATTAAAATTGGAACAACAAATGGGGAGACTCATCATTGATTTTCAGAACAGATCTTCTGTTGTTTGTATCCTCTTTGCATTAACATGGCCCCACACCCCTGTACCACACATAGCTATTGCCCTAGATTTAGCCCCATAGACCTTTCTTAAAATATCTAGGTTTCTTGTACCCAACTTTGTGAGAATGAGCGTATAGCATTAGTGCTCTTTTCCAGCATGATCCCTCGGTTCTCTACCATACTCTTCCAGAATGCCTTATAGTCGAAGGTGACTCCAAAATATGAAAAGGACCCATCTGTGACACTCTGTGATTTGAGATAAAAGAGGATGGTGGTTTACTCAGCTTTTTCCCTGCTATTAAAACAAATGACCCGGATTCATTTGTATGAAGGTCCAAGCCTTTCATAAAATCCACATAAATGTTTAACCTTTTCTGAAGGGCTCTTCCTCTTCGCACGAATAAAACTGCATCATCTGCATATAATAACATTGGGATGTGCAACTTCTTTATTCTGGGCACATCTATAGCTGATTCTAGTAATTTAGACTCCACCCCATTAGAATACAGTGAAAACAAAAAAGGGGCGAGAACGCACCCTTGGCGAACTCCTCTTGTTACTCGAAACCACCAAGTGCATTCTCCCTGTAGCCCATACCTAACACATGCTTCAGATCTTGAATACAGTTGTCTAATAAAGGTAATCACTGCCTGGTCTACTCCCATTTCCCTCATGATTCTCCAAAGCTGTTGATGAGATACACAATCAAAAGCTGCGCGAAGGTCCATGAAGGCCAGGTATAAATTTCCTTGCTTAGCGTTGGTATACTTTGCAATAAGCAGGCTCAAATGCAGGCATTGATCTTTAGTGCCTCTCCCTTTTTCTGAAACCGTATTGTGCCGGGATCAAGACATTATTTGTCAACGCCCATGTCTCCAATCTATTTAATAGCACTCTGCCCATTATTTTTGCCATGCTGTCTAGAAGGGAAATTGGTTTATAATTCCTAGGGTCTTACTTGTCCCTTTTTTTAACAATTCAAACTAAAATATCTTTAAGCCAGGAGGCGGGAGTTCCCTCTCTTGCTATAGCATTAAAAGTATTATTAAGCAGAGGACTCCACAGGTCAGGGCAGTCTGCAAAAAAATCTATTGGAGCGCCATCAAGACCAGGTGCCTTGTTACTAGTATTTTGTTCCAATGCTATACATACCTCACCATTGTCAAAAGTGAGAGTAATACTAGAGGATGGGACACGCTCTGCGTCCGTAAACCCCAGACTCACTGGAGGAAAGTTAAAAATGTTAGTAAAGAGCGCCACCCAAGAGTTCTTGTCCACATGTGTGTCTAAGTTAGGCTTGGCATTCGATTAAAAAAATGGGGCATTGATCATTAACCAGAAATCCCTTACATTATTTGTGATTGAAGCAACCAGTAATTTATCCCAGGCTTCTTCTTTCAGTGTCTTTAACCTGTCCTTCCTCGCCATTGAATAACTTATATGTGCCTGTTTCACGAGTAGGGGATCATTTGGTACAATCTTGAGTGCACGGTCTAGGTCTGAAAGTGCTTTAGTGCACTCATGATTGAACCATTTCGGTCCCTTAGGTTTGCGAATCCCACCACTCCTAAAGACGTTCCTTTTCACCTCTCGCAAAATGGTTTCAGAGCCTCCATAGTAGACCCTGGGTCCTGATTTGGGTCAAGATATATTTCTATTTCGTTCATTGTGTTTGAGATCACCTGGGTGATGAGTACAATCTTATCAATACACCCCCACTTGAGTGTTATCCCGTTCTTTCTTCCTATAGTGGGTTTTAAATGTGAAAAGGTAGTGCCGTAAATACATGGCCAGTTCATGTGCCAGGTTATAGCTGCATGGTCACTACAACCCAAGAATTCAACTTTCCTGTTGAGGTTTTCACCCAATCTGGCTGAGGATATTATAAAATCTATAGAGGAACAATGTGAGAAGGAGCAGAAAGTTTCTAGGGGAGACCTGTAGATTCTGATTGTGGATTCATGACCCCCGGGTTATTTATAAAAATGTATTTATTTAAGGCGTTCCCATAGTGGTTATGGGTAAAGTGAGTGATTGGTCCCCCAACCTCATCTACAAGGCCGAAGATTGGGGTTAATGCAGCAAGACAAGGGTGTGCGTTAAAATCTCGTATCCAAAGTACCATTGGGTCTTTCTTGCTTGTGACTATTATCCTATTCATGTTTTCCTCCACTGTTGCAACAACTTTAAACATTTTGCTCCTGAATTAATTATTATAAAAATTAATCAATTAAATAGTATTGCCATCTGGACCTTTAAGGTGTAACATATTAAAATATTGGCACACATTAGAGGAAGACAAAACTTCAAATCTCAGAGTATTCTTTAGGAAATTTGCAATGCCGCCCTTTGCCCTTCCAGCAGTTGAAGCAATTGCAGGGGCATGGTATGACCCATATCCGTCTATGCTGACAGGCCCCCCTGCCCAGGTCTTTTGGAGACATATTAAGTTGAAGGTGCACATATATTTTAGCTAATCCTGATTCGACAGTTTCTTCCCCAGTCCTGCAACGTTCCATGTGATAACATGTATTCTGAATGCTATAATGACCCATCCTGTGGGAGAAAGGACTGTGAAAATGTCAGACATTAGTTTACAGTTAAAAAAATATGTATTAGACACGCAGTGTAATATATACCAATGCAAAATGTGCAAGAAGATTTAAGATGTGGGATTAAGTACACTACATGCGGGTGGCAGACTATAATAATTCCACCGCCCTAACAGATTACCACCTGCCAAATTTGGGGATGACTGCTGGCCCATTCCTTAGGAACTACCATCAGGGCTGTTCTTTTCTATGTGCACAATGTTTTGTGAATGGTCACCATTGGTTTGGCCAGACACTATATCTGTGAGATGTTCACCGCTTTGATTTAATCATTGTTGGTCTCTTCACTATAAACAAGTATCCTGTGATGCTCCAAATTCATGTTTTTTTTTTCATAACACATTTTATTGAATTTCCATGGTACATTCTTGGCCACTGCCCGACATATACATAATGAGGACAAAAATTATTTAGCTATACCAAGTATGTATAGCATATTAATGCAGAACATTTTTACAACATAAAAATGTATTTGGCGTAGACATATCCAATACTCGTGCATCCCCGGAAATTGAGCTAGGTACGTGTATGAGCAGTGATGAGATGCGATGTATATGATGTTGTCTGGGGATCGTGGACGATATAATTCACTAGGGGGTCTGAGAGGGGAGGGGGTAAATCTATTCCTCGGTATGTTTCCCATCTGGACCATATTTTCTTATGCTTTTGGGGCAGCCCCGTGCCCACAATCTCTGTGCCCATGCAACTGTCTAGGCCCTTCCTCAATTTCCCAAATGTCAGGGAAGAGGCACCCTTCCATTGCTGGGCAATGTCACGCTTGGCAGTAGCAAGGGCCAGGAAGAGAAGGTGCTGCTTGTATGATTCCCTCCTATCCCGTTGGTACTGCGCAAAAGAAATAGTTTTGGGTCGAAAGGAAAATCCCAGGATAGTATTTTACTCAGGCAGGCTGAGAGTTTACACCAAAAGGGCTGCAACGCGGTGCAGCTCAAGACTGTGTGTATGAATGATCCCTCCTCCCTTCCACAGCGTGAACACAGGGGGGATTGGACGACCCCTATCTTCCTTAGGCAAAGGCTTGTATAATATATGCGATGAACGTATTTATATTGGATGAGGTGGTATCGACAGGACACAGTTGCTCCCCGAGGGCTAGCTAATGCTTCAGCCCAATCATCTTCTGTCAGCTCTAGTATGTCATTCTGCCACGCCTTTCTAGTTTTAAGTCTTGTGGTGCTGGCGTGTGTCGTTAGGGTCTGGTAGATCTGATGGATTTTAAGGGCACCCAGGTCTACCAAAAGGAGGCGGCCTTCAAGGGGATTGAATTCGGGCAGGTGTGTCCAGAGAAAGGATCAATGGGGTAAGTGCGTGATATGGCTGAAGGTATTTATGAAATTGTGCCTTGTTCAACTGAAATTCCACCTTTAACTGGTGGAAAGACTTTATGGTGGAGCCCTGCAAGACATCTCCAAATGAAGATATTCCCACTAGGTTCAACCTGCAAAATCGAGCTAGAGCCGTCACCGGGCGGAGAAAAATCCATCTTCATATTTTAATGAGATTTTGGATATAGACAGATTCTATTAATTCAGTTAAACCTGATGGTCAGTCTTAAGTATTAAACACAATGTATAAGTGGTTATCTTTTTAATATCAATTGTCTATGGTGGTCAGGAGGATAGTCTGGTAGACTACTGACATCAGAGAACAAAATCTCAACAACATGTCTATCTCTTCTAATATGAACTTTTCGGATATTTACCCTTCTGTTCTTTTGATATTCGTGGTGTAAAGAAATACAATTTTGAGCTGAGTGAATTTTATGTACATTAATCTCTGTTTTTTTCATCTTGATATTGTAACTGACCTGACAAGGTTAAAAGTTCTCATGAAATTTGTTCATTTGTACCCCCTAATACATGTAGGCTTGATATAGGGATTTTTTCTAGATTTCTGTGTGCCTTGTTCCTGGTATTTATTTCTTTACAACATCATTTGACATAGGTGTGATTCATTCCCTGCTGTTACTGTCTGGGCTGGATAGTTCAGGTGAATTGTTTTACAAGTGATTCATAAAATAGATCCCTCTAAGAAATATACCCTCTCTCCTAATTGATACCCATGCTCACAATGGACTATTGGGCTGCCCTATTTCTTCTTGATTAACTTTCTAAAAGTGGTATTTTCAGAATTGGATGTTAAAGGAGAGTATTTTAAATTACAACCCTTTTGAGACCAAACACAATATGTTAACCTGTCCCCAATCAAACATTAGCACATATTAAATGTTAAATGGTAATTAAATGTTATCCAATGGGAGAGATAGGCCTTACAGAAGTGAAAACAACACATTTAAAAGTTTTCACTTCCAGGACATGTAAAGCTCATATGTTCTACTTATTAAAAAGAATTCACCCTGCCCTATGGGGATTTATGTCCTAGGTTAGGGGTGGCTTATTAGTATCAAAAACCATTGACCAAACTGGTGTAAGACAATGTCATGCTGTTTTAGGAAGAGAAGACAATCACTGTAGCACAGAGTCCTAGTGCCAACAAAAGCAAATGTAGAAAACAGGAGGGGTGAAGGCAAAACGTTTGGGGGTGACCCTGCAGAAAGAGTCAAGTATAACATACACATTATCTAAATAGGTATGATTTTTTTTCTAAGGTTCAGGACTAGGAATGTTTTATTTTACTGCATCTAGGTTGGAATGGGATGTGATTGGGCCAGGTTTATTGGTTCTCCTAGTACTTAGGGGTGTGTCTGGACAAGGTGAGAGGTATTTGGACATTACGGTTGCATATGGATATTGGGTTAAGGGGTTCTGTAGGATTCAGAGGTGTATTTGTGTTTTGTATGAATGGGTTTTAGGACATAGGATATTACAAATACTATATGATAGTTTTTTCAAAGTCAACATTTGCAACATGCCAAAAAAGGTACACAATCGAAATACGCTAACACAACACAATTATAACATCAACAGAACAAACATGATAAGTAATGGCATTACAAAACACAGAAGGAGACAAATAATTCTTAGAATACAATAACAAAGTAAAGCATTGTTGTATTATTTTGTGTTTTTGTGTCATTGTATCTCATCTGCTTTCCATCTTATCAAAAGTAGAACAACATTCTTGCTGTGTGTTACTTTCTAGACAAACATAATTTCATAATAAAGGGGTAAAAAGTGTTTACACCAAGAACATGCCACTGTAATGACCTAGAACAACTCCAACCAAAAAAGTTTTGTGATCCAGCCTGCAAAAGATGTGTTCCAAATGCTATCTTCTTTGTATCAGTTTACCTTGTTAGACATAAGTAAATGGTTATTTGTTACTAATTGTGCTGTTTTGGGCATGTAATATAGCAGCATTTATTCAAATCTCTCAAATAATCACAGATCACAACTGAACACAACACAAAAGCACATACAAAAGCATCCAAAACAGCACATTGCCACCACACAAATATGTACAAACAATTTTTTCACATCATAACACATAGTGGAACCTGCTTTCATAATAGGGTGATAAAAGGTGTTGCACAAATCACTATCTTAATTACAACCAAGCACCTATAATGACTCTAGGAAGAAAAAAGGTTTTTTGAACCAGACCAAACAGACAACTCCTTTTGAAAGCTTTTCTCCATTACAGGAGAAATAAACTACTATAAAATCATGAACAACTATAGAGCGTGATGTAAGAAGGTAATCTTTGTGGAGAGGTGTGGCTCACTGGTTAGAGGCGGCAGACCTGTAAGCAGAGAATCAGCCAGGGACCAGGGTTCAATTCCCGACGCGGCAGGGTCGTGGACCAGGGTCAAAACGGACTCGATAATTCTCGCTTTGGTACCTACTCTAACCAGGAACACACTCAGCAACTCTGGGCATTAAGCTTGCCTCATCTCTACAACGGCCCCCCACAGATGCCAGGGATGCCTGGTTTCACCTTGGAGATACTCAGAAAGGGACCATCTCACAGGGATAGCCAGGACGGGTTCCCCAGTGGTCTACAGTGCCGGGATGCCCTGTTGCTGGGGCAGCTGTGCGCTTTACAAGTCTACAACATTTACATTTACTTTCATCTCATGTTAGGATAATGACTTAATAATAAAAAATTTTATCAAATATTATGAAGGTGCAAGAAGGAGTTAGAGTGAAATTTTAAGAACAATTTCATTCGTAGCTGCAGCTTCCATACTAAGTAGAGGGGATGCCTTGCCACCATGTTCCTTGGCTTGTACTCTGTAATTGCTTGTCAGACCTTTGATTGTATTGTCATGTGTATTTACATCCAATGCTTAATTATGCCTGTTCCCAATGTGAATGACTTCACTAAAGCCTTGTATAAGAAATGTGGTATTGCTTCCAGACACCTTGCATCGACACACCCACACCCTGGAAACATAGACATAACTTTGAGATCAGTAATATGGAAGGCCTATGTTTTAGCAAATTTACTTCTGCATGCTGAATTCACTCTTTGCATGAAAGACAAATAAATTAGATATGCTAGATTGATCTTACATGTGGTGAATTTGAATGTTTAGAACAACTTTACTGTATTGGTGCATTAATTATTTACATCAGATTACCAATTATACAAGGCTTGTGTTTTAAGTTCAAATATCAGATGCCCAATGCACAATCTTAGATATAATTTATCTCCTGTTTTTGAATTAATGTTATGTTTACGTGGGAATTATTTGACAGGCTTTTAGTGACAATTTGGGCAGGTTGTTAGAAGAGAGAACTGCTGAATGCTGAATGTGTCTCTAGCACTGTTAGACCTGGCATCTTTTGGTGTGTTTCTCCTGTCATTTTGCTTTCTGACCGCCTTCGTTTGACTGTTTTTGCTGGTTTCGTGTCTCTGTGCACTTTCTCCCTGCTGTCCAGTGTTTAAAAGCAAGTGCTCCTATTGTTAATTGTATTATTGATTCGAATTTCCATGATTGGCATATTTGATTCACTGGTAAGTCCGTAGTAAAGTGCACTGAGGAAGCCAGGGCCTATCAATCAAATGCTGCTAGTGGGCCTGCAGCACTGGTTGTGCTACCCACACGAGCAGCCTTTCCAAGGGTTCTCAGACCTGCCAGTGCAGTGTCTATCCACACTTTGTACTGCTGGGTAGACTTTGCAAGTGCACCCACTTGCCAAGCACTAACCTTCCCTTTTAATACATGTGAGTCACCCCTACGGTAGGCCCAAGGTACCCCTATGGACAGACTGTTGTGTTTTTAACAGGTAGGCCATGTACTGGTGTGTGTGACATGTCCTGATAGTGAAATACAGTACATTTCATTTTTCACTATTGAAAGGCCATCTGTCCCATAGGAGCGAATGGGAAGGTCTGTGTAGCATTTTCCAATTGGGACAAGATAGAGACATGGGGTTTAGTATCCCAGAACCCAGAATGTAGAAATGCATCTTTTAGTAAAGATGATTTTTATGTTCTGTGTTTGAAAATATCACTTTTAGAAAGTAGGTAATTTCTTGTTAAGTCATCCTGAGTGCCTCTGCTGGGTTGTGGAATGATTGTCTGGCTTTGGTGTGGCAAGGGCAGGGAATGTGCATTCAAGTAGCCACTGGGGGGGTGCATGGGTGGTTCTGCCTTTCCTGGATGAGTCAGGGATGGCATCAATAGACCTGGGCCACATTTAAAGTAGTAGGAGGAGATATCCTTGCACCCGAATGGGCCTGGTCAGCCTTGGACAATGCTGTCTCCACCTCCTGCCAGCAAACTGGGCCAGAGAGGAGCAAACTGGTTTGGACTGAGCACAGACACTCTGCCCAAGAGAACAAAGAGAAACTGAGTATAACTATTTTGGACCAGAACTTTAGAATTCACTTGGATCAAGGAACCTGCTAACAAAAAGAGCTGGAAGAACTGCCAGATGAGTAATAACCCATTGATGTGTTTTTGCATTGCTGGGTTGGCCTGCAGTTGCTGCTTCTGCCTTGGGCAGTGAAAGCAGTGGACTGAACTTTTTCCACCTGTCACTGAGTATCTCCAAGGGCTTAAAATAGAGCTTGCCTCCTGTTCATGAAGTCTCAGGGATAGCAAAGACTTCACTTACCTCTGGGTACTGCCTCTGGAACTGATGGTTTCAGTTGCTACAGAAGGGAAAGGCAGCTGACACAGTCACCGACACTGCTGCTGGCTCCATGTCCTGAAGGCAGCACAGAAGGCACCACTGCACTTTACACTGCAACCTTGGTCTCACCAACTACGACAGCCGCCATCGAGCTGCTGCTTGTACCGCGACCTGTGGGCACCGCACTCCAAAGTGCCTCACTTCACTCTGCCACGCTGGTCTCACCAATGATGTTGCTGCACGATGACCTCAACACCGTGATTGGGGGCACCGCTCATGAGCCACACGATTCACTGCCCCATACCACACCTCAGTCTGGGCAAACCAACGCCAGCTCCCATCAACTGGCAGTGTTGCTTGCACCGTGACCTGTCAGCACTGCACCAGGCACCGCCCCACTTCACACCAGCATTCTGGTCTCACTGAAACCACTGGACAACCATCATCAAGCCGCTGTCTACACCGCGACTTGAGGGCACCGCACGCTGCAACGCTACGCTTGACATTGCAACTGCGATGGTTGTCACGACCGGTCCTCACCGACGCAGTCAGCCAGAACAAAAGGTAATGTTTATGAGTCTGCTGACACTGACGCCAGTGTGCGCCAACGCGGTTGGCCGGGAACTGTTGGATTCTGTTGTTTTCAGCACCGTGGTAGCCCTGGATGGAGCTAACGGCTTTACAGTATTTCTTGCAAAGAGCATATTTTTTAATACTGTATGGTGGTCATTTATTGTTTTGGTCTTGTTTGCACAGATAGATATTGGTTATTCTTCTAAAACTGGTGTTGTCTCCTTTTGTAGTGTTTTCATTCTATTATTATGTGCAAATGCTTTACACATTGCCTCTGAAATAAGCCTGATTGCTCATGCAAAGCTACCAAGGGGGTGAGCAGGGGTTATTTTAGAAGTGTATCCCCCTTATCTGACTAGAAGGAAGGGTCCCTATTTGGACAAAGGTGCAAACCACTGCCAACTAGAGACCCACATTTCTAACACACTCCATAGTGAGGGTTCAATTAGAGGTTTAATTGGACAGGGCCAATTGGGAACAATGTTCACAAGCTTTTTAAATGTATGAATGTAGTCCCAATGCATTTGTTTAAAAATAAACCATATTCTGAATGGTTAATGCCAGCCTTGAGTTGCATCTGGCTGAAAGAGAATGAGGGAAGGTCCTGTACTGTGCAGAGCGGGAAGGATCAAACAGCTAAAGAACAAACAGGTCTATTCTCCAGGGTACCTGCTACCTGAAGGAAATAAAAATCAGTGGAATTAGTTATTAGGCAAAACTAATGGCTGCTTGTGAGGTTGTATTGATAGAATCATTTGAAGCTTCAGGGTGACAAAGAGATATTTTTTTGGAGGGAGTGTTACTGTAACAGTTTTATGCAGGGTCGGACTGGCCTATAGGACAATCAGGCAGTGCCTGACGGGCTTGTCTGAAAAGTCTGTGTGTGTGTGTGACTATTGCTTGCTGTTTGTGGCCTGTTTTATAGTCTGCTGGGCTAGTTTATACTGTTGATTTCCCACATATTTAACTTTACATTGCCTGCAGCAAGCTCAAATCCATGCAGTATTCCTACCTCGCAAAACACTTATACAGTGTGTCTTTAGAATTTAGAACTGCCACAATTTACAAACAAGAGACAATTTTTTAGCTACCTAATTTACTAAGGGGAGCACTTTTATTTTGATGCACAGGCCTATTTCCTGTACCGGCCAATCCATGGTGTTACCAATTCTGTAATGTGTCATTTTAATGGAAATCTATAAAAAATGGTTTGCACCAGGAATAGTCTGATTGCTTACAACTAAAAATAAAAATAACTTTTTGAAAACATTGTAAGCACTTAAACACTTATGGACTGATTGAGAGTTTGGCAAACACGATACTCTGTCACAATTGCGAACAAGTACTCGGTCCACTAAACCCTGGGTCAGGCTGCTTCATTTAGCGATAGGCAGACCAGGCAGGCCATCGGAGGAATTTCTCTCTTTTCAGAGCAAACTTAGGGTTCTGATGACCTGACAGAGGAAAGATATTTCACCGCCAGCCCTATTTCAGGGGTTGGTGCATTTTTTTCTGTCCCTCACAGTAATATAAAACTTGCCAATAAGGGACAGGACAAGCATTATGATCCCTACACCCAGGAAGAAAACTCTTTACCATTTGGCGGTCATTTTTTGGGGATTTTCTGAAACAAACTTTCGAGGTCTATTTATCTGAAACAAAACAAATGTGAACTGTTTGGAGAATGGCCATCAAAACCAATGGCAACCATTCACAAAACATTTTGGGGCAGATTTACAATAACTGGCGCATCCCTGCATGTCAGCAGGGATGCGCCAGTTATTGTGCGTCAGGGCTCCGCCACCATGGATGCGCCACATTTACAATGCGGCGCACCATGGGGCAAAAACGGGCAGATGCGTGACGCATCTGTGCCGTAAAGGCGGCGCATTGCTGGACTTGCGTCGCAAGCGCGATGCAGCTCCAGCAAGGCTCTGGGATGCCCTATCATTACAATGCTGCGTCAATCCTTACGCCTGCTTCAAGCAGGCGCAGGGTTTTGACGCAGCATGGGCTCAAAAGTGACTGAGTGAAATCTTGTAGATTTCACTCAGCCACTTTTAGGAGGCGTTCCTGCGACGGAACGCCCCGCTCCTGCGCAGGAACGCTTACTTCTGGCGCAGGGCTTTACAACGTGACGCATCTCCCAGATGCGTCACGTTGGAAATACCCCGCAGCCTGGCGCTGTTTTTGCGCCGCCGCTGCGTCACAAAAGTGACGCAACGGCAGCATAAAAGAGGCGCAAGGCGCTTGTAAATCTGCCCCTTTGCACTTAGAAAAGAACCACCATGATGGTGGTTCCTTAGGAGCGTACAGAGATACAAAATACTGCAACAAACATTCATTGAGCTGTATCACTGCAGGCTTGTAATTGATATTTGTAAGACCTTTCTTACGGGCTTTGTTGAATTGCACATTCACTGTATAGTGCTCCATGGCTTTACAACTAGGGTTGATCTTTAAAAATACCCATATACTCATATGAGCATATGCTGACGTTCCCAAGTGACCACAATGCTGAAGAAAAACAGCACTTTGTATATTTTAAACACAGTCAATTCAGGTCAAGATTATAAAAATGTCCCAATGCGTCTTTAAACGCTAGGTTTGAAGCACAAGACGTGATCCATACGTTGACCCTTTGTGAGAGGAAAAGGTCTAAATCTTGAAAAAGGTGGAATATTATCAAATTATATATCCCGTTAAAAAAGCATCAATGGAAACTAGTCATGTTAATTACATGAAGATGTGAGGTAAAAAGGACTAATTATGCAGAGAAATTCTCAGCCTTGCAAAAAAGTTTCGGAATATATAAACTCGAGCTTCAAAAATGACTAACTACTCATTGTTTTCGAGTCAGACTAAACCTATATATCATAAATATGATATATCTATTTTCTCTTGCCGAGTTTATCTTTAATAGCAATAACAATCTTGCAATATCAAGTGATTGGCTGATAAATATGTTTTAAGTACTATTGGACTAAATAATTATACATCTGTATGGTCGACAACGTATTTAGGTGAAATAAAAATATATCTCCCAGTGAGTCTACGACGATGAGGTGATAAAAATGTCATCGGTTATAAACTTGACTCTGATGTGATTGATATTTTTGGTTAAATAAGACATTGGGCTGACTATGGCTATGAAACCTGCGCCATATCTTAAAATGAGTTTCAATTGGAGAGAGAAGAATTACATTAAAAATTGTGAGTGAAGTTTAAATGCCTCAAATGATAAAAGTCACATACTGCACACAAGGGATTCTACTTAACTACCAGTGGAACTTTGCCGCCCATTACCTTTACAGACTCTCAGCACACTGAATGAGACTAAATGGGTCCATTACCTTGTAGGATCAAAGACTTTCAATCATAGGTAAATGGATGCAAACCAAATTGGTCTACTTTGGTTGCCCTTTAGATTTTTACTTTAGCCAATTCTGATGCTACTTTGCAAGTTATTATCCTCAAACTAGAAGCAGTAAACCCTTTCCCCGCCAGTACTGCGAACATTCACATTTAAGTTCCAATGTTTTTCACACTTCATTGATTAGGGTCTCATTAAACTCCTCCCAATGACCCTCTTTATTTCATTAGAGCCAGTGGTCCTTGGTTGAAAATCCTGACATGTGGGATGCAAAGGTGCTTGTTTGTGGTAACTCCAGTACAAGAAAAACGTGCTCAGTCTTACCTGCTTAAAATATGAATGTTCAAAGATATCACATATTCATTTTCAGTATGCTAACAGCACTTGCTAGCAATTGAATGTAGTTTGCTCACTAATAGCTACTCAGCACAAGCATGAGCAAAGCTGTTTAAGACACATTTTTCTGTTTGCAAGTCCGTGCCATATGTTTGTCAGCCAAATAGCCAAGAAGGTGGACAACTCAGGTGAACTGTGAGATGCTCTTCTAAGTACTGACATGATCTGTTGTACTTTTATTGAGGGATTGGTTTGCAAGGTTCCTAGCATGCGAGAGGCTACTAAGCATGTTGCATTTAAAATTCAATGAATATTCTAACACTTTTTAGATTGTCTTGTGCCCGGGCAAAACTGACAGTAAAAACGATCATTAATGTTTATGCAACACAGTAGTAAGCATTTTATGCCTTTACTCCACATAATTAATTCACAATATCTCTTCTAACCGTGACTCATTTGTACACTTTGGTAGAAAAATTGCAATGTTTCTTTAATGAAATTTAGCAAACAGCTTCTGCCTGGCAGCTTAGACAGCGGTAGTGTTAGTGAGGCCAACTCTTACAAAAAATGCCAATAACAAAGGTTGCATTTTAGCTCTCTGCTTTTTAAGAAAATCTTGACACATATTTACTGAAACACTGAATTATAGAGGAGGAGATTGCTGTGAACTGTAACAAAAATGGTAGAGTGTTTCACAAAATTAGATAAAGAAACATCTGCCTTTTAAAAAGATTGGACTAGCCAGAACTTACAAATAATTCTCCTCTTGCTTACATCTAGGAAAAATGTTTGCCATATTTTCACATTTATGTACATGATTAGTAATCTCCCAACAAAGTGGTTAGACATATGGTGACATTTTTCCACCATGTGTAATTTTGCTTGACATATATATTAATTTGTACATCATATACTCATATATAAAGTTTGATTTTCATGTTAAGTTAGTCATAGTTAATGTAGGTCTCAATGTGAATGACTCATGCTACTATGACAATGTACTTTAAGCTGCTGTGTTTTTCTCTCTTTCTCTCGTTTCTAGTTTTAGGTGCCAAGCTGCAGTAGCTTGCTTTAATTAGATTGTTACAACATGTTTCGGTTTCTGTGAGAATTATTATCTTGTGAGTTTCACTCTGAGTTCAATATTGAATCTCTCCACCTGTTCTGAGGAAGATAACTCCTGAAGTCCATGCTGCTGAAAACGTCCATGGTGTGATGGCTGGAAAGAAGGGTGAACCTTCTTATTTGAGAACATTCGATTCTGATTGGTCTCCTCTCTCTAAGAAACAATATGGGAGTTGCATATTCTTGAGAATTGTGTGTGTTTATTTATGTATTTCTGAGCTAGTTGAATTCAGATGCCTCTCTCTACCTTTGCTCCTGCTTGAAGAGTTAGATTATTGAGCAAATCCATTATTTCCTTACCCAACTCTTCAGTGAGGCCTTTTTGGACTTTATTTTCTGATACTTTCTGCTATATTTCTCCAAGTCACTTGTTTTTTAGATTATCATTTATGAATTTACTTTCAGGCAAAACTTAAACTTGCTCATTTTGCTTTTGACCAATTAAAACAGTTTGTATTTTCTCTTTTAGATTGCTTTGAATTATACTCACCCAACAATTTACCTGATGATCCATGGTTTATCACTAATTTTATTTATTTAATCTCTTCATGATTTGAAGATCTACTACTCTCTGTCATCCTTGTGCAGCTTAATGTGCTTCAATCGTTGATGAATTGTTGAATTGTGGATGTTAAGCCTCATTCCAGGACGAAAGGTCCATCCATTCAGGTGTGGTGGAGCTTGTACTTGAGTTCACACTAGCGATCTGAATGGTGCAAATCCCATATATGCTACAGCACATATTTCCCAATTTAATATTTTTAAAATGATTCATAAGATTTTAGACCTGTTGCTATTGGCTAGAATGCAAAACACAATCATTGACAGCATTCTCCAACCAAAGTGGAAACATTCAAGCATTTACGTTCCTAGTAGGCACAAAAACCTATTACCTGGATCTTCCTTCTGCCACTCCCTCCCCAAACATTAATGTGAAATTGAATGGCTAACCATTTAAGTCATTCCTGTATTACACAGATAATGCATGTTCCATCCTGCCACCACCCCAGATATTTTTGCTTAGGAAATTTGATAGATTTTCCTAAACCCAGGAAGCCCATTTCTGACAGTGGCTCCTTCTGGCTGATCACCTTACTAAACACTGATTATGAAACGTTGGTGAACATTTAGGCCATCAAATTCCACTCCACTGGCACTGCTATTGTTATAGGCCAAGAGTGCTTTCAATCTAGTTAATTCTGAATAGATAGAAGCAGTTTTTAAGGAAATTTGATTTGCTGCACTGTAGTCTTTCTTCGCTGTGTTGGAGTGCTTCCCTTCCACAGATCTTATTTAAAATAATGTGTGGAATCTGTAAGGTGAGAGCAGTGCAACCGGCAGTGGAGTCCTCTCTCACTTATCCTTTTTGTAATATTTTGAAATATTTTGAGGCCCCTTGCTAGATGCATTTGGCAAAACCCAGAGTTAAATGAAAGTCTGAGAAATACAGGAGCTTAAACGTATGCCATGATAATAATTTTGCTCTCCTCATGGTCCTTGAGATTATTAACATAGCTTGGATGTTCAAATTAAATGATTATTTTCCAGTTATTCTGTAATACTGCATAAGTATCAGAAGAAAAATTAAGTTGTCATAAGCAGAAACAATTGCACGAATGTGGAGCTGATTTACAACTTACCAGAGACACTCACCCAGTATGATACTGGATACATATTGGCTAATGGAAAAAATGTATGATCTTCTTTGATTAAATCATAAACAGGTGTAGACACATCTAAATTAAATTCTGTAGCCAGGTCCTTAGAAGTCCATATTAATGTCCTGATGATTGTCATACTTCCCAACTATTTTTTTACTTCAAACGTTTCCCCAATATTTAGCTAAGGCTTTCTTAGCCAAACATAACCATCCTTTATATGTTTCATGTATTCACCCAGAGTAGCCATAGAAACATTATGCTTTAAATTACAAGTAGGGGAATAGGTATTACCAGGTTTTGCCTATTATTTGTTGGCTATTATTCCATATCTACTGCAGCCCTGGTAATTCTTGGCAATTATGTGGCAATCTAAAAAATCCATTATAAACTCATAACCCCACAGGCCTTGAAACAATCCCAATGGATCTTTAAAAATTGAAAATTTCCATCTGTGAACTGCACATTTTGGTTGCTGCAAATACTACTTTGTAGGACTGAAATGCCTGATTTGGGGCTAGGGGCTTGCTGATTACTTTGTAATGTAATGTAACACATACTTTAAAGCGCACCATCACCCCATGGGTATCCTGGCGCTGAGATTACCTAAAGTTTCACAGAGCACATGCACAACCGATCCACAACTGAAATTAATTCAGATCAAAGGCTGGGTTTATTTAATCTCTTGGAAAAAGCCAGGTTATGAGCCTTTTTCTAAACTGAGGAAGATCGTCTACTTGTCTGAGATCTACCGGGAGGTCATTCCACAGTCGCGCGGCTACAGTGCTAAATGCTCTGCCTCCCATCATGGTTTTTCTGATTCTAGGATGTATTCACCAGCCTAGCTGTTGATGACCTGAGACTTCTGACCAGGTTATACCAGGTGAATGTACTCTGCAATGGCCTGGGTCCCATTCCATGTTCTGCCTTAAAGACTATGCAGAGCGATTTGAACTGTATTCTCTGCATAATCGGCAGCCAGTCAAGGTCCTTGAGGGACAAGGAAGCCGATGACCTACGCTGTCTCTTTAAAGCTGTCTTGGCAGCTATTGTCTGAACTTTTTGAAGTTTCTTCATCAGAGAGCTTGGTGCACCCAGTAGCAGAGTGTTACAGTAGTCGAGCCGACTCATGATGACACTTCTCATCACCAACGCTCTGGCTGAGGTTGGTAGCATAGGAAGTATTTTCCATAAGGCTCTGATCAGAGAAAGACAGATTCCTACTGTTTTATCTGCTTGGGAGTCTAGTTTTAGATTATCATCAAACATTACCCCCAGATTACGCACTGTCTTTGATGGGATTAGTTGTTTTTCTGTGGCAGTTGGCCAAAAGTTGGACGGGAGTGGGCATGGGACTTTGTTTGCTGTATAGTACAAGATTTCCGTCTTGTCACCCTTAAACTGTAAAGAGTTGTCCCTGAGCCAACTTGCCATTTCGTAGACTCTGTCCATTGATACTGATTGATTCCCCTCCAGTGAGAAGATAAATTGTGTGTCATCAGCGTAGTTTACCAATTTAATTCCAGTGAGGGTCCGCCAGCAGGGATTTCCATGTTGGAGATGGCACAGCAGATTGCAAGATTAATGAAGGTGAACTCTAATCCGAAGCACACTGGAGTGCTTTTTTACATCACAGAGGATGCGTACTTAACCACTGTGATCCTGTTCAAATATAATGAAACTGCGGAACCCACTATGGGTGAAAAATGTAGTAGGATAAAACTTCATGCCCTAGCGCACATTGCGAATGCATAGAAACTAATAAGTAGAAACACCTGAATCGGCTACTACTAAAGTCAGCTGACTCATGGGACAATCAGGAGCATTACCAAACCGCAATTCCATTGCCCAAGAAGAAGGAGCAGACAGCTCTGAAACGCGTTGGCTATCAGGGATAATGACAGGACAGACTAAAGCCACCTTCAATATGCAAATAAAAAGGAAGAATTCTTCTTATCTGCTGTCGAGTGCTTTTCCAATTGCAGAGCCTTTGAAAAACTATATATATATATATATATATATATATATATATATATATATATATATATATATATATATATATATATATATATATTTATATATATATATCCTGGTTACCGCATTCGCCAGCCTCGGTAATCCTCCGGACTCACAAAGTAGGTACACGAACCAAGTTGTAGTGCAAAGTCCATTTTTTTGCCCAGTGCGACGGCCATAACGTTTCGGCTCCTCAGAGCCTTGCTCACATGACAGAATCTTAAACAAAGTGACGGATTTTTAAAGTGTCAGTGCAAATTACCAATGACATCACGTGGGGGGAACTTCATTGCCACTGAAAAAATACTATCACAACAAATGAAGTTGGACCACATAATAACATAGATGGCCCCACTTAGTACATTTTACATCGTTGTGACGTGTGCAATACAAATATGCAATAATGGCGTAAATGCCCATTCAATCAATCTAGAGTAGTTATATAAAAATAATAATATGTATAACCACAGGTTGCTGCTGATTGATAATGTTACCATCAATATGGCCATATATACAGCAAAATCTCAATGACTAGTGGTAAAGAAATATTTATAGTCCTGCCCTTATTTGATGGAACAAAGAGTTACTGTGCAAATTTAAAGTGTGCTAGTGCTTGCATTGATAATTAAAAAAACAAGAAATATCAGAAATATGCCTAATCTAGAAAATCTAATATTCCAGTGCATCACTCAGAATCTAAATAACTTGAAACAAATATCATTCCACTTATATTCATAAATTCAATGAAGTTTCAGGAGTCAGACCTAGGTAGGGGTTCACTAATCTTCATAATGTTGTTAAATAAAATATGTTGTTAGACTCACCACAATATACCCTAAGATCTAATCAAGAGTGTAAGGGCGGATACAGATGTGCAAATATGCAAACTTCTTATATACAGTACAATTTATCTGTAATAAATAGTATAATAAATAACAAATAAATAACTATAAAAATAGAAGGTTAAATAGATTAAGACCAATGTCTTAAAAGAATATAAATTGCTATATATACATCTGATCCTGTTCCCTATTTGCACAACTTAGATAAAATCATATATGGAGTACAAACATGGTCCTCATAAAGCTGTTCTTCACATAATGAAAATCATACAGTGATATGGGCATGTAATTAGCACAGACACGTATGTAGGTCCTCTGTTATATTAAGACCAGATGGGGACTTAGTATTCAATTGTAAAATATAGCGTGTCTCTAGTCTACGCAGGCTAGATTCTCTGTCCCCACCCATTCTGCTGGGCACGATGGTGTCAATGACATAATATCTAAGTCCCCTGATATCACTTTTGTGGGCTTCTCTGAAGTGTCTGGCAACAGGGTAGGTCTTATCCTGATTCGAGATTGCACGTAAATGTTGCAGTATACGCTTTTGTACAGCTAATTTCGTGCTGCCCACATAACTAAGATTACATGGACAGGTGAGGACATAGACCGCATACTCGGTTTTGCATGTCAACAATTTACTGATTTTTTGTTGTTTGTTGCTAAAGGGGTCCATAAATGTTTTAGTGTTCGTACCATGGGCACAAGCTTTGCAGGTCTTGCATTTAAAGAAACCACTATTGAGTTGCAACCAAGATGTTTTTTCTATCACCTCTGGGTTTGTATTCACCAAGGCATCTCTCATAGTGGGTGCCCTGCTGTAAGTTATCAAAGCACGCTGAGGAAGCAAAGGGCCGATGATGGGGTCACTCCGTACAATAGGCCAATTCCTATTAAAAATTTTACGAAGATCAGCCTGTTGTCGACTGTAGCCCATGATAATTCTAAAGGCATTGAGGGGATTTTTACCATTTCTCACTGTATTATCCAGTGTTGCTGCGACCATAGCTACACTGGTGGTGGGCTGTAGTAGTTGTTCTCGATTGAGGTTATTAGTTCTCGTAATAGCACCATCAATGATTTTAGTGGAATAACCTCTCTCCCTGAACCTCTGTTTGCTCAAGGTCTGTGCTATTTTTAAATCGATGTCATTGCTACACACTCTCTTAAGACGCAGCATCTCCCCATAGGGTATACTTCTAATAAGATGGGGAGGATGAGCGCCGGTTGCATGCAGGGTAGAATTACCAGCAGTCGGTTTACAGTACAGTCTAGTCTCAATGTTACCTGCATGTATATAGACTTCTGTATCTAAAAATGTGACACTGGTTTGGCTACATGATGCTGTGAAATGAAGATTAAGATTATTTACATTTAAAACATCAATAAAATTAGTTGCCTCATCCAATGTGCCATTCCATATCACAAATAAGTCGTCAATAAAACGCAACCAGACAACTACATTCTCCTTTAGGTATTTGGCATAATCATTCTTAAGTACCTTTTCCTCCCTATAGCCCATATGAAGACAGGCGTAGCTAGGGGAAAAACTGGCCCCCATAGCTACGCCTCTCAGCTGACGAAACAAGAGATTGTTGTACATAAAATTATTGTTAAGGAGGCAATGTTCCAACATCTCAATTAGCATCTTGTTATGATCTCTGAACTGTACTGGTTTAAGTGAAAGATAATACTTAGTGGCCTGGTTGCCGTCACCATGGCTAATACTAGTATATAATGACGTCACATCCAGTGCCAACATCCAGTAACCGGTTTCCCATTTAATTTTGCTGATCTTACGCAAAAAATCCCCCGTATCTTGTACATAAGAGTCTAGGGATTTGACAAAGTCCTGTAAAAAAAAGTCAATGTACTGTGATGTTTTCTCATACATCCCATTGTGGGCAGAAATAAAAAAGAGTTAGAGAACTCTGGGTCATTCCCAAGTTTAGGTGGAAGGCAGCTCCCGTATAAAGCACCCTTAATGCCAGCGAAACTCAAAATTTGCTCACTTAAAATGTCTGCTTTTCCACCAACCTTTTTCAGCATAGGATTAGCACGGGCGCTATCCACACCAAGATGGAAAGGGACAAAGTTTTTTGCCATTTCTACAGCAAAGTTTTTAAGAATAGGTTTAGCACAATGCTATTCATGCCAAGCTGTAAAATAACAAAAGCCATTTACCACTCCAAGCACAGTATTACAGCTTTGGATTGGTAAAATAACATCCAAGCCAACCTGAAATGAATAAAATCAACGCCTGACACATGTTTTGCTGTCATTACAGTTCTTCAGAGAGGTTTAGCTTTGTCCAGACATAAGGGTGCACCCACTATAAGCAAAACAATACCCTTGCAGGCATATAGTGAAGCATATATTATGCAAAAATGAAGCAGAGAACTCTGGGTAGTTCGCAAGTTTAGGTGGAAGGCAAACTCTGTATAGAGCACCCTCAACACCATCGACCCTCTAAATTTGCTCACTCAAATGTCTTCTTTTCTATAAATGTTTTTAAGCATGGGATGAGCACAGTGCTATCCACGCCAAGATAGAAAGGGACAAAGTATTTTGCCATTTCTACATCAAAGACTTTAAGCATAGGATTAGCTCAGTGCTATCCATGCCGAGCTGTACAATGACAAAAGCCATTTACCACTCCATGCACAGTATTACAGCTTTGGATAGGTAAAATACTATCCAAGCCAACCTGAATTGAATAAAAGCAACCCCAAATACCGCTGTCATACAGCTCTCTGGGGAGGTTTAGCTTTGTCCAGACACAAGGTAGCACCCAGTATAAGTCAAAACAATACCTTTGCAGGCATGGAGTGATGCAGAAATTATTTAGAAAAGAAGAGAGAACTCTGGGTAGTTCCCAAATTTAGGTGGAAGGCAGTTCCTGTATACATCACCCTCAACACCAGTGACACTCTAAATTTGCTCACCTCAAATGTCTGCTTTTCTATCAAAGTTTTCCGGGAGACAGGGGGAAGAATTCTTTAAGGGACCACACCAACTCAGAAATAGCTGAAAGACACTTTTCTAAAACCAGGCAGAGGTTCTTCTGAATTTCCCAACTGAAGCAAATAAGAAAGTTAAACTATTATAACTGATCAGACTGATCTGATAATGTGCCCTCGCCTCCCATTATTAAGGTGCAATTGTATATTTGGGGGTGGAATATCACTCACTATAAATTCTTCCAGACATATATGGATAAAGGCACACCTAGGAGTTCAAGTCACTCCCTCTAGGTTATTATAGACAGAACAATTACTCTTTCTTACATCAGAACAAAGTCCAGTACTGATAACCTGAGTATCAAAGTTTAGTATGTCTCTTAACTAAAAATGCTGAAAGCAGGAAACAAAAATATTCGTCAGTTCACTGACCGTTACTGTAAATGAGCGCTCCAGTGCTGGGATATGTTTCCTCCTAGCAGAAACAAGTCTCCAAGACATCCGATTATGGTGTAACAAAGAAAAGACACTTTCCAGGAAGCCAGCAGGGGTGTGGGAGAAGCAAAGCACAGGTTGTGTTTCCAGCTGATTCAAGCCAAACACAGGGAAACAGGTCTCAACAAAGGGGAAAGGAAAGGGAGTCGATGAAGCAGTGGTTTCCAGTGAAAAAGTCCTCCAAGTCTGTGAACAAGCGCTGCAGTCGAGCCTCTAGGGAAATCCAAAGAGCGAAGCCACCAGCCAGGAAGAGGGGTGTGGGCGGGTGTTGGTGTGGTCTCATATCTGGTACGGTAAACCAGGCATTTGCTTGAGGGCAAGAGGCATTTTTAAACACTTTGCAAAGGTTCCACAATAAACACTGACTCCTGTCAGTAAGTGAACTGGCACGTCCCTCAAGGGACTGTACATAAAATGTAGAGCTGAGCTGAAAACAGGGAAATGGCAATCGGCCCGGTTGTAGAAGGCTTTTGAGTCCATTATAGCTTATTCCAGGATATAGCACATAACCCTCGAGGCCAGACAGCCTGTGATCTTTATATGACCTATGCTAAGTGGTATATACATCCTTTCTATATCCAGATGTCTGAGACTGAACAGGTTTCATTTCTGCTTGTTGAAATCTGTGGTTTGCGATTTGTGTCTCCAAAGCTATGCTCCATAAGATACAGATAAATGTTTTTTTGTTTTTTATGAGAAGAATCTTTCTAAGAAGTTCTACATTTTAAATCCAAAAGTGAGGAACAAAACAACATATGATACGGGATGAGGTCTGAACATGGGTTCTTTACATGCCAAGGTACAGGTTAATGTATTTCCTTTGTAGATAGACCTCTGACCATTTTCAAGTTTCTGATCACCCAACAGTGAATTGTTTGTTGGCAGTCTATCATTCTTACACACCGGAAGAATACTTTTTTATTTCTAATAACTTAACTTGAGACCATCAGGCTCCCAATGGAGCATCATTGCCTTTAGTTAGAGTTGAGGATGTAGGGAGAGGATGTAGCCTTACGGCTAGAGCGGTCGACCTTGAAGCTGGGAAACCAGGTTCGAGAATTGGCAACAACGCTCACCATCCTATGATTCTGGGCAAATCACTTAATCTCTCCGTGCCAAACAAAAACAAATGTGTCCATCTGTAACAAAACTGGTGCTCATGTAAAGCACTCTGATACCTGATATCTTCGGGTCAAGTTTGCACTGTATAAAACTCCAAAAAAAAGAAAGAAAGTAGGAGAGATTTGTTTATACTGGTCAAAAAGACAATCTTCTGTAATCTTTTTGTTAGTGGAAAGAGAGTTCTATGTTTCTTCAAGGCTGTGGTAGAAATTATTATTTGCACAGACATCATTAACACCACTGTTACAAAACAAATTGGCAGATGACTCTGAATTTGGACTATATTGAACTTAAAGGCACCTTAAACCAAGGTCTTGGTTGAGTTAAGAAGCAATTAATTCATAAACGTATTCCTCAATGTGGCTAAATGAGTATCATTGCTAAGCACGTCAAATAGTGAAGAAAAATTCAAAAAGGGAGTTTAGATAATTTCACAACCATAACACTTGTGGTACTATGGATAGTGTTGTAAACATCCTCACACTACCTTTATGGTATGAAGGATGTGTCAAGCAATGAGAGTACCTCTGACACCCGCAGCAAAGACATTTCCTTTTCAAGCCCTCCCCTTGGGTTGACAGGAAAGAAATTTCCCCTCAGTGCAAAGCCTTTTCTTTGGTTTGTATGATCATTTTGCTTAGTGTGCTAACTTCTTCAAAGTAAAACTGAAAAACTGAAAAGCGACTTCAGCTTTTCGACTTTAGCTGATTTCTTTGAAACAATACGTCAGGGCATAGTTCGGCCCCCAAATACAACAAAATAGGGAAGAGGTACCTTTGGGAAGGGGAGAATCTCCTCTTTACACTGATAATTCTTCCAAGTAGATCCCTGCTCAAGAATCACCTCTGGGTGCTAATATTGAGCAGGTGATCCACCCATTTTACCTCAGGGATATTTGTAAGGGGATAACAGTCCACCAGGCTTTACAAATTGCTTTCCTCCAAAGAACAGTCTTTTCATTTCCTCTGGGATGGGTGGATTTGGGGTTTGACTGCTAATCTGCTCACCCTGGGGAGGCAGAAAGTATTATTAGACACTATAAATATTTTACTCAGAATAGGGTTGAGGGGCTGGCTCATGTTGCCTCTGAGCCATATACTTCCACTTGAGAGGCCTACACTGTCTTCCCAACCACTTGGTAAGCAGATTTGGAAGGTTACCCCCAATAGTCAACTTAAAAGGACAGTAAGCACAACTATGGACCAGGAATGTATTTTTTATTATGTATTAGGGTGGAGGCTGTCCTATATTGGTACGGGAATATACCCCTGAATCACAGGTGTCTACACAGTCACATGGCATCCTAGAGATAGTAGTAGATTAAAGTAGTGCTCAATCTGCCCACCCTAGGGACAGAATGCAGATTGGGCATTTTCCAATGATAAAGGGGAAGGAAGATTGGCCTGAATTAGCTATAAGCCATGCCCTTCCACCCCAGGTGCCAATAGAGTCTTTATCTCCAAGAAAGGATGGAGTACATAGGGATTACCCTGAAACTTCCCAACCTAGGGAGGGCAGAATGCACTACTAATCAAGAGGACTTTTTTTATAGTAATAGCAGTGTAAGAACATGCCTGTATTAGCGTCGAGCCATATACTTCTACCCTAGGGGCCCACATTAACTTCCTATCTCCCTACAGAAGAGGACTGGGGAGCTTTCCCTCCAGTCTGTCCACCAAGGGTGTGGTATGTTCATCTCAATGACTCAATGGACCAAAAAATCTTATCAACAAAAAGAGTGAAAAACTGTTCTCTTTTTAGGTCGAGCCTACAGCGGCAGCACACATCCGCTGCTCGCTTTGCGAGTGATGCGGCTATCTAGTATTGAGTGGAAGCTCCGTGGAAGCTCTGCCCAATCTCCGCCCATGATTTTAATTGGTAGGTGTCACTGAGTTCTGTAAATGCTGCCATCTAATTGATTATGAGGCTTGTTAGTCCCGCCTTATTATGGCCATGTCGTCATCTGTACACTCCCATGGCTACTGGCCCCTTTACTTCGAGTGTTGCACAGTATGTACGTGCTATTTAGACTGTGAGCACTACTTTGTCCATGCCATCTCGCTTCTCCTCCCCTTCTCCTCCCACCCTCCTCCAAGGCCCCCCCACTCCCGTTGTCTGTGCTCCCCTTGCGTTGTCCGTGATGCAATGCAATAGGTCTTGCATAAATGCGAGTCCTATTGCATTGCAAATGCTTGTTCTCCTAATCCCTGTGTATGTGTGAGCACGTGGATGCTTGTGTGTGTGTGCACACATGCTGGTGTGTCACTGAGGCTGCAGGAGTGGACGGATGGTGGATTTCATGCACGCCAGGCAGCTCAAGATGCGGCCAGGGGAAGGGGCGGAAGAAAGCCTTCTATCAGGTGAGGATAAAGTCGCTGAAGGAGCCGAGCACTAAGAACAACAACGTGTCCTTTGTCATCCACTGTCACATCAGCAAGGAGATCAAGCACATTTGCAGCAACTGCAACCGTGTGGGGTTGTGTTTATCTGCCTGGCGAGTGTGTGTGGTGTCAGTGGGTGTCTTTATATCTGTGCGTGTCTCTGTTTTTTTTACATCTGTGGTTAGTAAAATATCACCCTAGCCTCCCAGCAGTAAGTAGAGCTAGCTCCTGGTGTGTCTTCCATCATTACCAATGGCAGAGCTAATAAGGGTGCAAGGATGGGGGCACGACCCCCTTGGCTTGCTCTGTCCTTCCTGAGCCGCACCCTGCCTGCTGACATTAAAATCAGGATACGTGCTTACATTTCAAAATTGAAATCATGCTTACATTTTCTTTACTTGAGCAGTTACCCCTGTATAATTTTACTAAAGAATTGTTTTATTCGTACATTTTTCATTTCCAAAGTAAATTAATGCCTCATGTTGCCAGACTTGCTTGAAGGGGCACAGGCCAGGGTTACTATCTGTGACAGAATGTTTGTTTCTGCAGAGGAACTGGGCCACAAAGAAAGGCAGGTTTCAGGAGTGCAAGAACTGTACCTCCCACCGCAACCCTAAAAGCAGCTATGCCTCTTTTTTTTTAACAACTTCATTTAGCAATTTGTATTATGAAAACTTTACAAACTTTTCAGTCATCATACATAACCACGTTAGAGAACAATGTGGTAGGACTAAGCACATATTCATTTCTCGAAAAACAAACATAAACAAAATTGGTTTGATCATCAAAGGGCAATGTTTCGTGGTTCTTTATGTAGGACAGCCCCCCCAACACCCTCCGCCCTCACCCTCTGTACTGCTTGATTTTCCCGGCCTTCCGGTGTTGCAGGGCAATCCATATGACTTCAGTCTCTTTCCATCCGAGTCTAAGGACTGGAGTAGTGAGTAGGGCCTATCTATTAGACACTTGTGACACAATCCCGTGCTCCTACCCTTAGCTCAGGGCCTACACACATAGCCTAGGGGATAGATTCGTTAGCCTTGAGGATAATTTGCCCTATAGTGAGGTTGTTTCATGGAGCTGTGTTGAATTCAGGCCTGGTAGGCCTCAAACGGGAGAGACTCCATCTTTCTTTCTGCTCCGGCAGCCCGGGACCTTTCCAGAGGGAGGGGGATCTTTTAGTTATGAGGTGTTATTCGCTCGGAGAGAACCGGTTCAGGCCGGCCCTTATCGAAGGATTGTATTTTTCTTCATGCCGAAGACACTACATCAGGCCGGCCGGCTGGGAAAGTGTCCTTGGTACGGGGAGGTACAGGAATTTGGTGGGCGGCAGGTTTCGAGCTGGAAATTTCCATGAGGGAATGCACTTCTATATTAGTGAAAGTCTGAGTGAGATAAGGGCACTTGCTTCTAGACCATAGGCGGCATCTGGCCGTTAGCAGAAGAGCTATTACTTATTCCAGGGAAGACTGATGACGAACTTGAATTCAAAGAGGAGAGAGTAGCCGATGAGGACGAGGTTCCAGTGACTCGGAGAGGGAGAAGGAAGCAGGCCCACAACTGCAGAGGGGTGACTTCCAGGCTAAGCCGAGGCATAGACGAGGAGGGAACCTAGATGACCATTGAGTACAGGCGACATACCCTCAAGGTGAAGTCGATCCCTTTTTCTTTGAAGTGTATAACTTAATCTTTTACTTTCCTTGCAGGTTATATATGTATGATGTGTTCCGTAAATGTGCATGTGGCATTTAAATAAAGTATTTAGCTTGTTGTAAGTTAGCATGTGTTATGTGTCTTTACGTAGAAGGATAGCCTAGCCTCTCTGTCAGAGCTAATGCGACATGAACCGGGGTTAATCCGGGTCAGGTAAGTGATAACTGGATAAGGAGGAAATGAGCCCCTCAAACTGGAGAACAGGTTGTGCTCCGCTAATGGTCTTTGTGTGATCTGATATATATAGTAATCCCAATTCCCCTGTCGTGTACTACGGTAATAATAGGACGAGCTCGTGCTAAGGCTGCCGTGTAGGTAGGAGATTCTGGGTCTGACTGAGGCCGCGAGATCGTGTGTGTGTCGCTGCCGAATGGGTAGGAGATTCTGGACCTGACTGAGGTCGCGAGACTTTGTGTGTCGCTGCCGAATGGGTAGGAGATTCTGGACCTGACTGAGGTCGCGAGATCGTGTGTGTCGCTGCCGAATGGGTAGGAGATTCTGGACCTGACTGTGGTCACGAGACTTTGTGTGTCGCTGCCGAATGGGTAGGAGATTCTGGACCTGACTGAGGTCGCGAGATCGTGTGTGTCGCTGCCGAATGGGTAGGAGATTCTGGACCTGACTGTGGTCGCGAGACTTTGTGTGTCGCTGCCGAATGGGTAGGAGATTCTGGACCTGACTGAGGTCGCGAGATCGTGTGTGTGTCGCTGCCGAATGGGTAGGAGATTCTGGGTCTGCCTAAGGCCGCGAGACTGTGGTTGCTGAGATTGCGAGGCTGTGAGGCCTTGATATATATATATATAATAGGAATTCCCTGTCCTTAGGTGGTACGTATATATGTGGTTATTTGGGTGTAAAAAGACCCTAGGGAGGGGGTAACGTTCTGTTTTGGGTTAGAAGGGCTCTGTAGAGCGGGTTCCACCCGATCCGAAAACCCAAGCAGAACATTTGGCGTCACGAACTGTTTACGAAACCTGTGTGCGTTGTGATTGTCTTGTGTTTGCTTTCGGCGTGTGCGTGGTTTTCTTTTTTGTGTGTTTGCGTGTATACTTTTTCTCTTTCTTTCTCTCTTCCTTTCTTTTCTCTGTGTTTCTTTTTCTTTCTTTTTCGCGATGTTTTCTAGGAAATCTAAATCTACTCTTAAATTGTCCGTTGATATTCCCGGATGGGATTCCACGCCTTATGGTGCCTTGGCCCGAGAGTGGGCTGACTCAACTGGTTTGAGTGAAAATTGGAACTCTTCTTTGGAGTTGGCGGAACCGGCGGACGTGATAACTTGTTTGCAGACGGCACCTGTCTTGAAGGGTGAGGAAGTTCCCGCTTTGGGGCGCAGAGGTTGGGTTATTCTATCTGCGTATCGGATTTTGCATGAGAGGTTGCTGAAATTGCAGATCTCTCTTAAGGATGCGGAATCGCACTTTGTTGAGGTTCAGAATTCCAATACTTTATTGCGCTGTCAAAACAAGTTGCTTTCCGACAAACTTGACACTTACCAAACGGTTGCTGAAAGGGCGGCTGTGCGGATTGCTCGTTACAAGTACAAGAACAGGCGTGGTCGGGTTTCGTCGCGTAAGGTGCGTCTGGCCGTGGCGAAGGCTGGACTGGATTGGAATCCTGATGAATGGGATGGTAATATCTGGGACTCGACTACGTCTTGTTCCTCGGGTGAGGAATGTGCTATACATGAGTTTTCTCGTTCCCGTCATGAAAGTAAGTCTACTTCTCGCACCTCTGATGGTGCACCCCGTGATTGCGCTCGTTCTTCGGGCGGGATCGATACTTCCCACACTGATTGTCCCTCTACTAGTACTGCTCGGGCTCCTTGTGATGCTCGTCCCGTGGTTTCTGCGCATCCGGTTTTTCGTCGGAAGTTGCAGCAGTCTCCCAATGCTCCGCAGGGTGTTTCTTTGGACTGTTTGGAAGATTTTACCCAACAAGAAATTAGTGATATTTTGCAGCGCTTTCGGCAGCGGACTGGTGAGGCTTTGCTCACATGGATGGTGCGCCTTTATGAACTAGGCGCTGCTGGTATTATGTTGGATACTGGCGATTGTTTGAAGTTTTGTTCTTTGAGTTTGGATTCTACTGTACAAGATCATTTTCGTAACTATAATGGTGGTGGTCAGATTTCTTTGCTCCAATTGGCGACTGAGGGTTGTAATTTGAAGTATCCTACTGAATCTGACTGGCCTGTCAATGACAAGCCGTGGTATACCTTGCGTGATGCTGCGCAACGTCTTAAGGAGGAAGTGATGAAAACGGCTATTTTTCTGGGCACTGCTGACAGGTTGCTTGATGGGCTGTTGACTTCTTCTGTGCGGAATCGTATCATTCGCTCTTCTCCTGTTGCCTACAAGCAGGTCATGATGACTTTGTTGATTAACCAGACTGGTAATGTTCTATCTACGGTGTTGGAATCGGTACGCCAATTCGGTGAGTTGGGTGAGTGGTTTAAACCTGAACGTCAGTCCCGGCCTGACACTCGTACTCCTGGTGAATATAAATTTACTAGACGTGATATCTTTACTGGTCTTTTGGCTGATGGTGTGCGTCGGGAGGACATTGATGGTGAGACTACTGCACGTTTGTGGGAGATGTTTCGCAAACGGGGCTTGGATCGGAAGGAGGGTGCCCGGCGTGTTCGAACGACTGAGTGTGATCGTGGTTGTTCTGATGATAGCGGTGATGATGCTCGCCGTGGGCGCTCTGATCGTCGTGATGATCGGCGTCCTGTACGTGATCTGTCCCCCCGTCGAGAGCGGGATAGGGAGAGAGAGGGGGAAAAGGAAAGGGGGAGAAATGATCATGCTTACAGCAGACGTAGAGATGATAGGGATCAATCCCCTGAGCTGAGAAGGAGGGAGGATAGATACAGTTTGGCCGATCGAAACTCGCAGTGCAATGCAGAGGACAGGAATCCATTTCGTAATAGAGATGGATATGAACAGGAAGTACCGATACCTAAAAAACGTGAGAGTCTTTATCCTGATTTGTCCTGGTACACAGAATGCAGTAAGAATGACTAGGAAATAGGTCAAGCTCCGGTACACAGATGGGCTCACAGAGATAATAGACCCTATGTAGATATTGATATTTATTGGAGACATCGTAATATCCAAAGGGCCCGAGCATTAGTTGATACAGGAGCGGAGGCCACTCTTATTCATGGAAAATCAAAGAAATTTACAGGGCAGCCTTTTACTATTACCGGATTAGGAGGAAAAGAAACCCCCGCAGTTCAAACTTTGCTTGAAATGAGAATAGGTAGAATCCCTAGAAAGGAATATTCTGTATTAGTGGTGCCACTCCTAGAATTCATAATTGGAATTGATATTTTGAAGGGAATGACGTTGCATCTTGATGATGGGTGTTACCAATTTGGAACGACGCATTATATCTCGTCCAGACCTATACGGGTTGGTCGTTTAAGGATGCCCCCCATACAAGTTCCCCAGGCGACCAAAGTGGTTTGTCAGAAGCAGTATCGTATTCCGGGTGGTCATGCAGAGATTAGTACCACCATTCAGGAGTTGGTTGATGCAGGCGTTATAACTCCAATTACTTCCGCTTGGAATAATCCTGTTTGGCCGGTGCGTAAAAGTGATAATTCTTGGCGCATGACTGTTGATTATCGAGAATTGAATAAACACACGCCCTCTTTGACGGCTGCAGTACCGGATGTTATTACCCTGATTGAAAGAATCCAAACACATCCAGGTACATGGTATGCGTCCATCGATATTGCTAATGCTTTCTTTTCTATTCCAATTGCCCCTAAGTGTCAGGAACAGTTCAGTTTTACGTGGAACGGGCGTCAGATGACGTTCAGAAGTCTTCCTCAGGGCTATGTGCATAGCCCTACGATCTGTCACCGGCTGGTGGCAGAACACTTGACTGAGGTACCAGTTCATCCCAAAATTCAGATATGTCATTATATTGATGATGTTTTGATCCAAGGCGGAACACAAGAGGATGTTCAGACACAATTAGATAGAGTCATTGAGTGTCTGCGTGGGAAAGGTTGGGAGATCAATCCGGACAAATTACAAGGTCCGTCCCAAGCTGTAAAATTTTTAGGTATTAATTGGCATGAGGGACACCGCGAGGTGATCCCTCAAGTTAAACAGAAGATTCTTGATTTTTCGGTTCCGAGGAATAGGAAGGAAGCCCAGAGCTTCATTGGTTTATTTGGTTTTTGGCGCCAGCATATTCCTCATTTGAGTCAAATATTGGCCCCGTTGTACCGTGTTACACGTAAAAAGAATGCATTTGAATGGGGTAAGCAACAGCAAGATGCATTTAGTCTAGCGAAAGAGGCAATTCAACATGCTATGGATCTTTGGCCTGTACGTGATGGTGATGTGGATTTGAATGTGTCTGTGCAAGGCCCTTATGCAAACTGGAGTCTGTGGCAGAAACAAGGCAGGTGCAAAGTACCATTAGGGTTTTGGACCAAAAAGCTACCTGATGCTGGTGAGCGTTATACACCTTTTGAGAAACAGCTACTTGCTTGTTATTGGGCTTTGGTGGATACCGAGCAATTAACATTGGGACATGACATATTCTTGCGTCCTGAAATTCCTATTATGCAGTGGGTTTTGAGTTCACCAAAAACTCATCGAATTGGGCATGCTCAGGAGGCGAGTGTGATTAAATGGAAATGGTACATACAAGACAGGGCACGTGTGGGTCCGAAAGGAGTTGCGTCTTTACATGAGCAAGTGGCGCAAGCACCATCGACTGAGACTGAGAGTGAGTGTTCTGTACCTTTAGAACAGGAGTCTCCTGTCAAGTGGGGTAAACCTTTTGATGATTTGTCCGTCGAGGACAGGAACCATGTGTGGTTCACAGATGGGTCAGCAAAATTTATTGGAACTACACGGCACTGGAAGGCGGTGTCTTATAATCCGATCACACAGAAACTGTTGAGCACAACTGGTGAAGGGAAGAGTAGTCAGTTCGCAGAGCTCTATGCCGTTTACCAAGTTTTGAAACAGGAGTTACCTGGCGTATGCCATATTTTCACCGACTCCTGGTCCACTGCCAATGGACTGGCCGTTTGGTTACCGACCTGGCATTCCCATAATTGGAGGTTACACTCCAAAGAGTTATGGGGAAAAGAGTTATGGCAAGAGATTTGGGAAATGCTCCCACAGAGTACTGTTACCATCTTCCATGTGGATGCTCACACCCCAATAGATTCTCTTGACAAATTTTTTCATAACATTGCAGATGAGAAATCTAAAATTGCCGAGGCAGTGGTGGACAGACAAGATCCTGATATTGCGGGATTGGCGAAATGGGCACACCAGAAGGCAGGACACTTTGGAGAGAAGGCCACTAGCAGGTGGGCTGCTGATAGAGGAATTTATATTCCCCTGGACCTAATCAAAAATGTTATTCTACATTGTCCCGTCTGTCAACATATCAGACAGCGTAAAGTACCCCAAATTGTTAGAGGTCATTTACATCGCGGGAAATTGCCCGCTCAAATCTGGCAGATTGATTACATCGGACCCCTTCCCATGAGCAGAAATTGTCAATATGTTTGCACAATTGTCGATACATATAGTGGTTTGCTGGTAGCTCTTCCATGTAAGCAAGCCACCCAATTGAATACCATAAAAACATTAGAATTGATTATGATGTATTATGGTGTGCCATTCCAAATTCAATCTGATAATGCATCCCATTTTCGTGGAAGATTGGTACAGGAATTCTGTGCGGAAAATAATATTGAATGGATCTTTCATATACCTTACTACCCGCAGGCCTCGGGCCTGGTGGAGAGATTGAATGGCCTGTTAAAGGCTCAGCTACGCAAATTAACAGATGACAAGTATAAAAATTGGCGAGACTTTTTACCCCAGGCACTATTGATCCTGAATAATCGTCCTTTTTTAAATGCTGAATCTCCACTTATGCGTTTGTTCCCCCCAAAGGTTGGGACTATGCCTAATGTAATTAATGAAACTGTGATGTATTGGGAAATTACTTCCGGAGCTCTGGCTCCATGCAGAGCGACCCCAGGGTCGGCAGGCTTAGATTTGCATGCTATGGATGACACCGTTCTAAAAAGCAAAAATCGGGTCATCATTGCTACCGGTGTTGGTATTCATATACCACCGGGGAATTTTGGATTGATCGCCCCTAGATCGGGGCTGGCTGTAAAAGGCATCCAGGTACTTGGAGGGGTAATTGACAGCGACTATCAGGGAGAGATTAAGGTGCTCCTGCTAAATAGCAGTGAGAATGACTTGCTGATACACCGCACTGACCGAGTGGCTCAATTACTCATCATGCCTGTTTTCAGTGGTGAAATAATGAAAGGCACTGCCCCAACTTTGCTAACTGTACGAGGCCAGAAAGGCTTTGGCTCTACGGATAACCCTGGAGCCAAGATTTGGGTGCAATCGCCTAAGAATCCCCCTGAACAAGCAGAGGTTATTGCCACCGGTCAGGATAATACCATTTTGGTTATGAGGCCAGGGAAAGATAGCTGGGAAGCTGTCCCAGCTGATAAATGTTATTTACGAGAATGATTAATGCCTGTGTTTGGTTCTTTTTCAGATCATTCTTTGGATTGTTGCTGCAGGATGTGTCGGTACTGGACACCGTTCGGTCTACTTCGGAGAGAGAGAAGGGATCCCATTAACCCGGGATGAATTGGGAACCAGAATGTTGCGTTCCTTCAATGCGTGGGACTCGTCATCGAACTTTTGGACACTGCTGGCGAAAAGAGTAACTGATGCCCCTCACTTCTGTTTGACACCGATGAGATCTGTGCACGATATCTTAGCGACGTGCCTAGTTGCTGTCCCCGCCTCGCTGGAAACTTTAATAAGCATCTTTAACGTTTCAAAGGCTCGTCCGAATATTATTCTGGGTGATTTTGCTACCCATGCATATTGTCCTTTATGTACTGAACTGCCGAATGAGCAACTTCCCATCCAATCCCAAATAACTACGTATAACATTACACAAGGTGATCTATGTTTTTTCCTCACATGTAATCCTAATGCAATTTCTGAATGTCTACGTCTCAAGTTAAGAGGCGCCACTGTTCTCACATCTCATGAACGAACTCTGTGTTTCCAGAGGACACCGACCACATGTGTCTCAGTTCAGAACAATATGACTTGCAATAGTTTGGTAGTTACTCCCAGTCACTATCGTGCAATGTTGCTACCTGCCGGATGGCTTTTCTCATGTGGTAATACTTCCTGGCCCTATGTCCCTGCGAACATTTCCGGAGGCCCGTGTGCCATTACCAGACTGAGTTTGCTAATGTTCTCATCACATCCAAATGCCAACTCTCGTGTGCTCCGAGATACAACTACGTTACAGGAGGATTGTGACTCATCTTTGCATTTATATTCCAAGTCTGAATACCTTAGTCTAGCTGTTTCAATTATTGGTGTCCCTGCTTTGGCGGTTTATAATGCTAAATCCATTGGGAAAATGGCTTGCTGGATGGTCAAATCTATTAATCATACTTCCTCAGTCTTATCTGACTTACTATTAGACGCCCAGGGTGAACGTAGAGCCATCTTGCAAAATAGAGCAGCCATTGATTATCTTCTGCTTAAACATGGACATGGCTGCTCGGACTTTGAAGGCCTCTGCTGTTTTAACTTATCTGATCATACACAATCCATTCGTGCACACATAGATAAATTGCATGACCTAACTAATGAAGTTAGGAAACACATTGATCAGGGCTGGTTTGACTGGCTCTTTAATTGGTTGCCGGACATGCATATGCTACGCCACATATTAGGTGGCATTTTGATTGCTCTTGTTGTTTTAATTTCTATCTGTTGTTTTATGCAGTGTATCCCTTCACTGCTTCAATTCTGCACATCTGGTACTAGACATAGATCGGTTAGTTTTGTTTCATATTATTCTTCCACAGATGTTAGTTCCATTTAGCAGATATAATAGACTGAAGTCAAGGGTGGAATGTACTGCTTGATTTTCCCGGCCTTCCGGTGTTGCAGGGCAATCCATATGACTTCAGTCTCTTTCCATCCGAGTCTAAGGACTGGAGTAGTGAGTAGGGCCTATCTATTAGACACTTGTGACACAATCCCGTGCTCCTACCCTTAGCTCAGGGCCTACACACATAGCCTTGGGGATAGATTCGTTAGCCTTGAGGATAATTTGCCCTATAGTGAGGTTGTTTCATGGAGCTGTGTTGAATTCAGGCCTGGTAGGCCTCAAACGGGAGAGACTCCATCTTTCTTTCTGCTCCGGCAGCCCGGGACCTTTCCAGAGGGAGGGGGATGTTTTAGTTATGAGGTGTTATTCGCTCGGAGAGAACCGGTTCAGGCCGGCCCTTATCGAAGGATTGTATTTTTCTTCATGCCGAAGACACTACATCAGGCCGGCCGGCTGGGAAAGTGTCCTTGGTACGGGGAGGTAGAGGAATTTGGTGGGCGGCAGGTTTCGAGCTGGAAATTTCCATGAGGGAATGCACTTCTATATTAGTGAAAGTCTGAGTGAGATAAGGGCACTTGCTTCTAGACCATAGGCGGCATCTGGCCGTTAGCAGAAGAGCTATTACTTATTCCAGGGAAGACTGATGACGAACTTGAATTCAAAGAGGAGAGAGTAGCCGATGAGGACGAGGTTCCAGTGACTCGGAGAGGGAGAAGGAAGCAGACCCACAACTGCAGAGGGGTGACTTCCAGGCTAAGCCGAGGCATAGACGAGGAGGGAACCTAGATGACCATTGAGTACAGGCGACATACCCTCAAGGTGAAGTCGATCCCTTTTTCTTTGAAGTGTATAACTTAATCTTTTACTTTCCTTGCAGGTTATATATGTATGATGTGTTCCGTAAATGTGCATGTGGCATTTAAATAAAGTATTTAGCTTGTTGTAAGTTAGCATGTGTTATGTGTCTTTACGTAGAAGGATAGCCTAGCCTCTCTGTCAGAGCTAATGCGACATGAACCGGGGTTAATCCGGGTCAGGTAAGTGATAACTGGATAAGGAGGAAATGAGCCCCTCAAACTGGAGAACAGGTTGTGCTCCGCTAATGGTCTTTGTGTGATCTGATATATATAGTAATCCCAATTCCCCTGTCGTGTACTACGGTAATAATAGGATGAGCTCGTGCTAAGGCTGCCGTGTAGGTAGGAGATTCTGGGTCTGACTGAGGCCGCGAGATCGTGTGTGTGTTGCTGCCGAATGGGTAGGAGATTCTGGACCTGACTGAGGTCGCGAGACTTTGTGTGTCGCTGCCGAATGGGTAGGAGATTCTGGACCTGACTGAGGTCGCGAGATCGTGTGTGTCGCTGCCGAATGGGTAGGAGATTCTGGACCTGACTGTGGTCGCGAGACTTTGTGTGTCGCTGCCGAATGGGTAGGAGATTCTGGACCTGACTGAGGTCGCGAGATCGTGTGTGTCGCTGCCGAATGGGTAGGAGATTCTGGACCTGACTGTGGTCGCGAGACTTTGTGTGTCGCTGCCGAATGGGTAGGAGATTCTGGACCTGACTGAGGTCGCGAGATCGTGTGTGTGTCGCTGCCGAATGGGTAGGAGATTCTGGGTCTGCCTAAGGCCGCGAGACTGTGGTTGCTGAGATTGCGAGGCTGTGAGGTCTTGATATATATATATATAATAGGAATTCCCTGTCCTTAGGTGGTACGTATATATGTGGTTATTTGGGTGTAAAAAGACCCTAGGGAGGGGGTAACGTTCTGTTTTGGGTTAGAAGGGCTCTGTAGAGCGGGTTCCACCCGATCCGAAAACCCAAGCAGAACACCCTCCCACCCCAGGCAGACGGAAACTGTTAAGAGCCTGCACCAGAGTTAGGGTCACCCTCCCCACTCGAAGAGGACATCACTCACAGCTCCGAAGCCCCCAGGGTCTTGGACTTGTTAAACGCAGTTCTCCAGTTCTTTGTTGCCTTTTTATGTAGGTGGTGAATGGATGCCATGTTATGTCAAACTTAGCAACTCGTCACTTATGAGTGCCCCAAGCTTCTCCAGGATAGGATAATTAGCCCACACCTTCCGCCAACACAATGTAGGTGCTTGTGCGTTTTTTTCCACATCTGGGTTATGCTCATCCTTGTCACCCGGAGTTGGTAGCAGCGCTCCGTTTTAGCCCGTTTTAGCCCAATCTATGTACTCCCACTTTGCAGTG
This sequence comes from Triturus cristatus, assembly GCF_964204655.1. NCBI lineage: Eukaryota > Metazoa > Chordata > Amphibia > Caudata > Salamandridae > Triturus > Triturus cristatus. The sequence goes on from NC_140591.1 coordinate 539,057,870, forward strand.
TAAGAACCGAGTGGGCTCCAGGCATGTGAAAAACTTCCATTGAAGTTGTTTCATATTTATTTTAGGAATGCACTTTCAACGCACACCATCTGTAACACAAAAGCAGACACTGTGCACAGAATCTGTTTGAAGGGTCTCTCTGTAATACCAAACTCGCTCTTATGGCAATTCTGTAATGTTCAAAACTATTTAGCAGGAGGAAACAAGTCCATTGTCCGTCCTCCAAGAGAAGACGGGCTGCATTGCAATAAATTGTGCAGTAGCTACAATGAATGGCACCGGGCAGTGTAAAGACCCTGCAGCTTCCCAAATTCTACCTGTGTCTTAATTCCAAACTGAATTGGGGGTTTGATGGTCTATTTTTCGTACTTGCATTAGGGCCCCAGGCACCTTGGCTTCTCCACTAAACTCAGTAACAACTTACAAAACAGAGGCCTTGTCCGTCCCTGAGCGCGCAGATTTGCGATTTGGGTGCACGAGACAGAAGGGCAGCCTGGCGTGACTCTCCAGTAAAGAATATCAGGAGGAAGTGCTCACCCTGGGAGCACTGATGGAGCCTTTAAAATGATCCTCTTGGTCAAGGCCAGCACTCTCCCCAGCAGCACTGCCTGACTGCCTGTAATGCCCTGAACGTCTCAGGATCGTTTAACAGACACGATAATGAGGATGCAACCACTTGTGAAGGGTTAGTTATTTTAATGAAGGCAAAAATAATACAAAGAATAAACAAAAGTTATAGTCACTGGAATCCTCCAGGCTAAGTACGTTTCCAGCCCACCGCACGGATGGTCCTAACCGTCCTCTGCATATACGCCGATCCCGGCGTATGCCAACAGAGGGCAGAAATGAAATGGCCGACAATGCCAATCGGTAGGCTGTGAGGGGCACGAAGAGTGTTGGGGAAAATCAAGGAGTCAGGGAAACACCCAGCTGGGATCTCTACCTGAAGGGAGCAGCCGCTCAACCTCTTCCTCAGACTGCACCGGGACGCGGAGTCACCTCCTGGTGATGCGTCACCGATACCCCAATCCAAAGCAAGAAGACTGAACCGAGAGCAGCCGCTCGATCGATCCTGTGGACTTCCGAGTCTGTAACGCGGCAAACACCTCCTGGTGTGCGTTACAGCTGGCAGTCCCTGTATCTCTGGTCGGGCTGGGAGTTACGACTCCAACCAGCAAAAGCGCCACTGCGCTTTGACTCAGCCGAGTCAAAAAGCGAAGCTCAATGGTTGACCGGTAGAGCTTCCGGGTCCTTCACAGGTGACGATGGGTCAAGACACGGCCCAGGGAGTAACGACTCGACCTACCTCCGTTCTTGCCTTACTGGAGCACCACTCCGGAACACTGCTCTTCACGAAGCAGGCACGTCGGTGTAAACACAATATCCGACAGCGTTGTACCTCCCGGTTCCTCCCTTTATAGGGCGTGTTTTCCTTGAGTTATGTAACAGCTCTCCTGTTTACATAAGGGCGTGTTTTCCTTGAGTTATGTAACAGCTCTCCTGTTTACATAAGAGCGTGTTTTCCTTGAGTTATGTAACAGCTCTCCTGTTTACATAAGGGCGTGTTTTCCTTGAGTTATGTAACAGCTCTCCTGTTTACATAAACTCTCAACCGCTAAGCATCCTGGGAGATGTAGTCCGTGTTCGCTGGTTACCGTTTTCTTCCCCTCGCATGACAGGAATTCTTGACAGTACATCCTCCCTCTCAGCGGCTCCCCACGGGTCCAGCGCTGGCAGGAAAACGCCGATGGAACAAGGAGACCAAGCGCGGAGCATGAACCCCTTCAGCCGGTTCCCATGAGTGCTCCTCCGGGCCATAGCCTTTCCATGCAACCAGGTACCACAGCTTCCCCCTGCGCCATTTGGACGCCCGTATGCCCGACACTTCATACTTCACCTCCGACTCCACACATACCGGCCTAGGTGTCCCAGATGGCTTGGAGGGTGCAGGTTTGAGCAATGATACATGAAAGACAGGGTGTATCCGCAATGACTGGGGCAAGCACACCTTCACGTTCACGGGACCCATACACTTGGTAATTCGATAGGGGCCCATGTACTTGGGATGGAACACACTGTGCTTTCGAAACCTCATGTTTCTTGTGGATATCCAGACGTAGTCTCCAGTGCGGTACAGTGGCCCGGGCCTTCTCTTCCTGTCTGCCGCAGCCTTGTATCTTCTCTTGGCCTCTATTAGGACAGCCCTTGAGCGCATCAACGTGTCTTTTATGTGTGCCACCCTGTCCGCTGTGGCGGGAATCCTGTCCTCTCTGAATGGATGTAGAAACAGCAAGAACCTGGGATGTTGGCCATAGTTGCTATAGAACGGAGATGACTGTGTGGAGCTGTGAGTGGCGTTGTTATAGGCTATCTCTGCAACCCATAGCAAGTCGACCCATTCTTCCCTGCCCTGGTCCACAAAACATCGCAGATACTGTTTGAGCGTTTGGTTCAGGCGCTCGGTTTGGCCGTCCGTTTGAGGGTGGTAGCTGGTGGACAGGGCGGTCTTAACATGCAGCGCAGTGCACCAAGTCTTCCAGAATTGCGCAGTAAACTGCGACCCCCGGTCCGACACGATCACCCCAGGTAATCCATGCAGTCGTACCACATTCTTTAGAAGTAGTGACGCCAATTCCCCGGCCGTAGGGACTCTCTTGCAGGGGATGAAGTGCCCCATTTTCGTCAAGTAATCCACCACCACCAGTATTGCCGTCATCCCCTGGTCCACCGGTAGGCCCACCACGAAGTCCTGTGATATGCTATCCCATGGTCTATCCGGGGTCGGAAGTGGATGTAAGAGCCCTTGGGTTCGGCCATGGTCGGCCTTCATGGTAGCACACGTAGGACACTCCTGTCCCCACCTCCTGACATCCACTCTCATGGTTGGCCACCAGAAATGCCGTCCCATGCTAGCCACCGTCTTTTCAAAGCCCAAATGACCTGCACATGGAGAGTCATGGCACCAGATGAATGCTTGTTTCCTTAGCCTAGGCGTGGGTATCAGTAGGCACCTGCCCTTCAGGGGTATCCCATCCTTCAGCTGCCATTCCCTGTGACTGAGGAGCCACCTCTGCCATGCGAACGACCTGATCCCTCTCTTTATTCCCCTCAGGAAAGTATCCGGTTGGATAACCCCCAATACCATCCTCGGGGAAATGATGGAACGCTCGGTCGCAGGCAATGGTTCCTTAACTGCAGTTTGACGGGACAGGGCGTCCGCCTTCCGGTTTTCCGTCCCCGGCCGATATGTGATGCGGAAGTTGAACCCCGCAAAGAAGATCATCCACCGCAGCTGCCTGGGAGAAAGGTGTCTTGTGGCCGTCATGAACTGTAGATTCCGATGGTCCGTGTACACCGATACCACATGTCTTGCCCCCATCAACCAATGCCTCCATTCGGTGAAGGCGTCCTTGATTGCGAGAAGCTCCTTCTCCGCAATATGGTAGTTGCGTTCGGCGTCGTTGAGTTTGCGGGACATGTACGCAACGGGAAGAAGCACCCCTGTGTCGTGGTTGCGTTGGGACAAGATAGCCCCCAGCGCCACATCCGAAGCGTCCGCTTCCACCACGTAGGGGAGATCCGGATCGGGGTGAGCCAACACCGGCGCCTTACCAAAGGCGCTTTTCAGGGCCTCAAAGGCTGTGTTCGCTTCAGGGGACCAGACAAACTCCTCGGACTTCCTCAGTAGCTGTGTGATTGGGGCCACCACTCCTGAAAATCCATCTATAAACCGCCTGTAAAAGTTGGCGAAGCCAATGAAACTTTGGACGTCCTTCACGCTTTGGGGCAACGGCCATTCTTTCACCGCCTTGATCTTTCGTTCTGCCATCTCCTGCCCCTCTGGACTCAGCATCACTCCGAGGAATTCCACGGACGTGACGTGGAAGTCACACTTGCTGAGTTTACAAAACAGCATGTTTTCCCTCAGCTTTTGGAGCACAGCTTTGACGTGGTGTACGTGCTCCTCCACACTGGACGAGTAGATGAGGATGTCGTCGATATATACGACCACGTAGATATCCAACTCCTCTCTGAATACCTCATTCAAAAAGTACTGAAAGGCTGCCGGGGCGTTGCACAGACCGAACGGCATGACGAGGTACTCAAAAAGGCCGAACCTGGTCTTGAAGGCGGTCTTCCACTCGTCTCCGTCCCTCATGCGCACCAGATGGTATGCCCCTTTCAAATCCAACTTGGTGTAGATACGAGCTTTCTTGACCTGTTCCAGAAGTACACTGATGAGAGGCAAGGGGTACCGATTTTTTATGGTTATCGCATTCAATGCCCTAAAGTCCACACAGGCTCTCAGCTCCCCATTAGCTTTCGGGATGAAGAAGAGTGGCGAGGCGGCCGGAGACTTGGACGGGCGAATGAATCCTAGCTTGAGGAGTTTATCCAGGTACCCCCGGAGATGCACGTTTTCAGGCTCCGTCAGGGCATACAGCCTGCCGCTGGGAACACTGGCCCCTGGCACCAGGTCGATCTGGCAGTCAAACTGTCTATGTGGTGGTAGCACTTCCGCCTTCACCTCATCAAATACATCCTCAAAACTGTGATAAGCCTGGGGGAGAGCCACATCTTTTTCTGCCGCTGTAGCCACCGTCTGACTCCCGCTCTCATCTGCGTCAAGGGATTCCGTTCTTTTTCCACAATGCAGGATGCAATACGGTGACGTCATTTCGACGCGATGTGTTGGCCAATCCACAGAGGGGTTGTGTTTCTGTAGCCACGGCAATCCCAATATGACGCCATATTGGGGCGCTCGGATGATGTTAAAATCGATTTGTTCCAAATGGTTCCTCCCATATCTCATCGGAAGGACCCCCGTGTGCTGCCCGATGGGCCCCGTCACCAATCGCCTGCCGTCTACAGCATAGACGTCTTCGGGTACAGCTTTGGGAAGAAGCACTAGCCCTAGCCTGCATGCCTCGTTGTGGTCCATAAACATGCCAGTGGCCCCTGAATCCACCATGGCCACAACGGGTATCCACTGGTCATGCACTCCCACGTGCACCGTGAGAAACAGGTGTCGGTGTCCCTTAGTGACCGAGTTGGAAAGTGAAGAAATGGATGAGTGACTCCGAGATGCCCCTTCTTTGGTCTGGGAGTCCTCTAGTTTTCCGCCGGTATGTCCACCACGGCTGTTACCGACCGGTTGGCCCGATAACGTGACGTCGGTTTGGCAGGGCATTCACGTACGTAGTGGCCTTTTTTGCCACAATATAGGCACAATCCTTGTTTACGGCGTGACTCTTTCTCCGTGGCTGTGAGGCTCGCTCGTATTGCGCCGATGTCCATGGGTTCTCCCTTGGATGCGGTGGAAGTTTCAGGACTTCCCACCGTCACATAGGATGGAAGGGATTTTCCTTTTCTCCCATGATCCCCCTTTCTTTCACTTAGCCTATGTTCCAGCCGTAATACCAGGTTGATAAGGCCCTCACATGTCTTGGGTTGAGGGTCAATATGAGCCACGGCGTCCTTGAGCTCATCGCACAGCCCTTGATGGAAGAGCGCCGTCTGTTTAGCAACAGGCCACTTGGTTTCCGCAACCAGCCGTCGGAACGCGTTGAGATACTGCACCAGGTCGTTGGATCCCTGTCTCAACTCAAGCATTTCACGGTCCGCCGTGTACGAGTCAGCCCTTCTGTCGAATACCTTCAGGAATTCCTCGCAAAAAGCACCCCAATCACATAAGATGGGGTCGTCCCTGCTCACCAGAGGTACGGCCCATTGTGCCGCGTTTCCAGCCAAATAGGAAATAAGGAAAGCCACACGAGCCTGACTCGTGGGGAACGCCTTTGGTTTGCACGATAAATGTAGCGCCACTTGTGTGAGGAATACCTGCACTGTGTTAGGATCCCCACTGTACCTCTCTGGTGTTGCCAAGGGGATGGCTACCGGCATTTCCACTACTACAGCAGGGGTCTGGTTCGTGAGGGAGGTGCTGGGCGAGAGCGGGTCCAATTGGATAGCATCCAGTCTGGCTTTTACATCGGCTGTTTCTTGCCTAGAGGCAGCCACTTCAGCTTGCACGGTCGCTAAAGCAGCCAGCACATCGTCAAGTGTTGCCATGTCTGTTATCGACCGGGAGACAGTTAGTGTTATTAAGGTCGGATATTGTGTAACGCCCTGAACGTCTCAGGATCGTTTAACAGACACGATAATGAGGACGCAACCACTTGTGAAGGGTTAGTTATTTTAATGAAGGCAAAAATAATACAAAGAATAAACAAAAGTTATAGTCACTGGAATCCTCCAGGCTAAGTACGTTACCAGCCCACCGCACGGATGGTCCTAACCGTCCTCTGCATATACGCCGATCCTGGCGTATGCCAACAGAGGGCAGAAATGAAATGGCCGACAATGCCAATCGGTAGGCTGTGAGGGGCACGAAGAGTGTTGGGGAAAATCAAGGAGTCAGGGAAACACCCAGCCGGGATCTCTACCTGAAGGGAGCAGCCGCTCAACTTCTTCCTCAGACTGCACCGGGACGCGGAGTCACCTCCTGGTGATGCGTCACCGATACCCCAATCCAAAGCAAGAAGACTGAACCGAGAGCAGCCGCTCGATCGATCCTGTGGACTTCCGAGTCTGTAACGCGGCAAACACCTCCTGGTGTGCGTTACAGCTGGCAGTCCCTGTATCTCTGGTCGGGCTGGGAGTTACGACTCCAACCAGCAAAAGCGCCACTGCGCTTTGACTCAGCCGAGTCAAAAAGCGAAGCTCAATGGTTGACCGGTAGAGCTTCCGGGTCCTTCACAGGTGACGATGGGTCAAGACACGGCCCAGGGAGTAGCGACTCGACCTACCTCCGTTCTTGTCTTACTGGAGCACCACTCCGGAACACTGCTCTTCACGAAGCAGGTACGTCGGTGTAAACACAATATCCGACAGCATTGTACCTCCCGGTTCCTCCCTTTATAGGGCGTGTTTTCCTTGAGTTATGTAACAGCTCTCCTGTTTACATAAGGGCGTGTTTTCCTTGAGTTATGTAACAGCTCTCCTGTTTACATAAGGGCGTGTTTTCCTTGAGTTATGTAGCAGCTCTCCTGTTTACATAAGGGCGTGTTTTCCTTGAGTTATGTAACAGCTCTCCTGTTTACATAAACTCTCAACCGCTAAGCATCCTGGGAGATGTAGTCCGTGTTCGCTGGTTACCGTTTTCTTCCCCTCGCATGACAGGAATTCTTGACACTGCCATACGTGCTCGCACCGAGCCCCACTCCTGACAGGGTTCGAGCCAGCAGCCCGTACCTGCGCCTCTGGTCCGCTTGACTCCCCCGGTATTACCTGTGTTCCGCTTGTGCTCTGTGACCCTCGCTTTTTACTACTGCTTATTCTTGCTTATTCTCACATTACTGACTGCTTATTCTCGCTTGCCCCCATTTTGCTGTCCATATCTGCTCCTTCTTTCCTGCTGTTCCAGCCTTTGCTGCCCCTGTGGCCCCACCCCGACCCAGCCGCTCCCGCCTCCCAGCCTCTGCTCCCACCCCCGTCCCCTACATATGGCGATCATTGCACAGTCTTGGAGCGGACACGCCACCGGTGCACCTAAGGCAAGCCCGTCTTTGCCCATCCGTGCCTGGACCGCACCCAGTGCCAGACCCCCCTAACCCCTGCCAGAGCCACAACACCAGACAAAGCTAGGATGCCCCCTTCCTCCACGGACTCAACACCGGCCGATCATCAAGCTGCATCCAGGCCAACCTGAAGCCCACCCACGGACCCTTCTCCTGCCGAAACTGCAGCTTCACCAGCCACCGTAAACCTGCACGTCCCACCCCACCTGTCAGGGCAGGACGCAACCACCTCAGATGCTTCTTACTCAACACCTGTTCCATCCACAAGCATGCCACAGAACTCTGGGACCTACTCGACTCAGCCTCCCTGGATGTTGCCTTCCTAACAGAGACCTGGTTGAACTCCTCCTCGGCACCCGACATTGCCATTGCCATCCCAGATGGCTACAAGATCACCAAAAGGGACTACAACAACAGACCTGGAGGAGGAATCGTCATCGTCTACAGGAATAACCTCAGAATCTCGACCAGGACAGCAGACACATCCAGCACCGCTGAAAATCTACACTTCCAGATCCACATCGACCCCCAACACCACCCTCAGAGGTAAAATTGTCTACAGACCACCGGGGCCCCGGCCACAGTTCATCAACGCCATCACCGACATCGTCAGCACCCACGCCCTTGGGTCTACAGACTACATCCTCCTCGGAGACCTGAATTTCCACCTCGAGAAAGTCAACGACAGCAACTCCATTGCTCTACTCGATAACCTCGACAACCTTGGACTCAAACAGCTTGTCACGGCCCACACCGCCGGACACACGCTAGACCCTATCCGCTCCAAACACATCACCTTCAGCCACACCACCGAACTCCACTGGACCAACCACCACTGCATCCACTTCACTTTCAAGAAACCCACCATGCACCACCACCCACAACGGATTCCCCACCACAGCTGGAGCAATATCACCGAAAACCAGCTCATCAGTTCACCACCCTCGCTCAAGACCCTCCAACTGACACCGCCGACACCGACACAGCTGCCCGCAACCTCAGATAATGGATCGACGACTGTGCCAACACCCTCGCCCCGGTAAAAAAACCTCAAAAAGATGCACAGACAGAAAGAACAGCTGGTTCACCACCGACCTCCAGGAGTCCAAGCAGAATTGCCAAAAACTCGAGAAGAAGTGGCGCCACAAACAGACACCGGACAACCACGCTGCCTTCAAGGACGCCAGCCGCAAGCACCATCAACTCATCCGAGCTACCAAAAGGACCTCCTACCAGGAATGCATCAACAACAATGTACACAACAGCAAAGAGCTCTTCAACATCGTGAAGGAACTCTCCAACCCCATCTCCAGCACTAACGACATCCCACCGTCACAAGACCTCTGCGACTCACAAGCCACATTCTTTCACCACAAGATCGCAGACATCCACGACAGCTTCAACACTCAGACCCTACCAACAGCCGCCAACAGCGCAGATCCTCCACCCCCCAGCCTCACCAACCTCTTGGTCTCCTGGACCCACGTCAATGACGACGACACCATCAAGACCATGAACACCATCCACTCCAGCTCACCATCTGACCCCTGCCTCACCACATCTTCAACAAAGCTAACCGCATCATCGCACCCCAACTCCTTCAAGACTGCCACCTTCCCGGAAAGCTGGAAGCACGCCGAGATCAATGCACTACTCAAGAAACCCACAGAGGACCCAAAGGACCTCAAACATTTCTGGCCCATATCCCTGCTCCCATTCCCAGTGAAAGTCATCGAAAAGATCGTCAACAGGCACCTGACCCACTTCCTCGATGAGAACAACATCCTGGACCTGTCCCAATCAGGATTCCACGGCAATCATAGCACCGAAACTGCCCTCATCGCTGCCACCGATGACATCAGGACCATGCTTGACAATGGCGAAATTGCGGCCCTCATCCTCCTGGACCTCTCGGCCGCCTTCGACACCGTCTGCCACCACACCCTACGCACACGCCTCCACGACATAGGAATGAGTGACAAAGCCATGGACTGGATCACCTCCTCCCTAACCAACAGAACCCTGAGGGTCCACCTCCCATATTCTGCTCTGAAGCCACCAAGATCATCTGCGGTGTGCCCCAAGGATCATCCCTCAGCCCTACCCTTTTCAACGTCTACATGGCTCCACTCGCCAACATCGCCCACTCACACAACCTCAACATCATCGCCGACGACACCCAGCTGATCCTCTCACTCACCAAGGACCCGCCACCGCCAAAACCAACCTCCACGAGGGAGTGAAGTCCGTCGCCAACTGGATGAGAACAGTCACCTGAATCTGAACTCAGACAAGACGGAGGTCCGCATCCTCGGCTCCTCTCCCTCCACTGGGACGACTCCTGGTGGCCGGCTGCTCTGGGAGCCACACCGACACCCACCGACCACGCACGGAACCTGGGGTTCATCCTGGACTCATTCTCAATGAGCCAACAAGTCAACGCCGTCTCCTCTTCCTGCTTCAACACCCTCCACATGCTCTGCAAGATCTACAGATGGATCCCCAAGGGGAACCAGAAGGACGTTCACCCACGCCCTCGTCAGCAGCAGACTGGACTACGGCAACGCCCTCTACGCTGGAACCACGGCCGAACTCCAGAAAAGAATTCGCCTGCCTCGTCCTCAGCATCCCCTGCCACACCCACATCACTGCCCACCTGAAAGACCTATGCTGGCTCCAAGTCAACAAGAGGATCACCTTCAAGCTCCTCACCCATGCTCCCAAAGCAATCCACAACGTCACACCAGCATACCTCAACAAACATCTCACCTTCTACACCCCAAACCGCCAGCTTCGCTCCATGACCTCGCCCTCGCCACCATCCCACACATACACAGAACCACCACCAGCAGCAGATCCTTTTCCCACCTCGCTGCCAAGACATGGAACACCCTCCCCACCCATCTGCATCAGACCCAGGACCTGCTGACCTTCAGGAGAAATCTCAGAGCCTGGCTGTTCAAGCAGTTGCTGCCACCCCCCCACCCTCAACGCCTTGAGACCCTCACAGGTGAGTAGTGCGCTATACAAATGAATGATTGATTGATTGATCCTTCTAGGAAATCTCAGCAGCTGTTCTGTGAGCCCCATGGTTCGTAAAAACATAAGCTCTGTTTTAACCTAATGCATATTTTGTGCTCATTTTGTCAATGGTAGGCCACGCCCAATGTATATGTATACTTTTCTATTAGAAAAAAAACCTTGAACAGTTCTCAAAATCAATTATCTTCATAATAAACATAAGTGTTTTATGTCGCACATGCACTATTACCCTGCATGGAGTGTTAACCCAAATGAGCATTTGCAATGCAGTAGGTCTCGCATTTACGCAAGTTTGAGCTATTGAGATTGCAAATGACAATGCCTCTTATTTTTGTTTTAGTTTTTTAAACATAAATATAAGGCATTGTCATTTACAATACCAATAGCTTAAACTCGCATAAATGCGAGACCTATTGCATTGCAAATGCTTGTTACGTAAGAGATGGCTGCAGTGTTTGGTCAAGTGATTGGCTTGCACCCTAATAACCCTGAGGATTTTTGATTTCAGGAGAGTCCTAGGACTGTGGCATGCAGGTATCCCAGTATGTGTTCTTTCCAATATCCCTGCACACATTACAAGTACACCATCTTGTCCCCAATTCCCTCTTAGTTTCCAAAAGCAATAGCTTCTGTGTGTGGGCCTCAGGCCGGACAATAACCAGGGACCTTAACAATGCTGGGCATTTCTGAAACCTACAGAAACAGGGGAATCAAGAGTGCTATGGCTTTAAAGGATCCTACAACACTTTCCTTCCCGAAATGCCATGCAATTGGCAAAGTATGGCTGAAAAAGCTCTGCTCCTCATATTGACAGAATATTCCTATTCTGCAGTCCCACACTACCTCCATTGCAAAAGCTACCTTTTCCAGATCATGCCAAGCACACTACATAATCACAGTTTAGCTTGACTCTACATGAGTGTTGCTCTCCAGATTGTTTCCATTGGGTCTGCAAGTTCCACAATTGTTAGATTGTGTTCTCCCTTTTCAGTTCCATCTTTCAGAGGGTCCATATGTTCTTCTTGCAAGGTGCTCTTCTGTAGCTTAACTTCTGTTTGACTTATTTAGGTGCTTCCATACCGTACTGTGCTTTGGCGACTCCCCCTGCGAAAAAAATAAGAATGGCAGATGTTGGAAATTGGGTTACTGGTTGAGGGGGGTGAAACCCTTCTCCAGCAGCAACCACAATTCTTTTCAGGGTGCAAAACAGCACCTTGTAACTTGGCACAAAAGCAGTAAGGCTTAACTCAGAGGCAAATTGTAAAGTATTTGGTCAGCACTTTAATTAGTAGTTTTCAGGTATGTAAAGTGCCTAAAAACACAAAGACACACAATTGATGGACGGAATGCAGAACAAATAAAAACATTCACTCCCAGTCAAGAGATCTGGGTTAAATCCATCATTCTTTTGCTCACCATGCCACCCCAGTTTAGACCAGGCCATATGCAAATCAGTCTTGACCCTGTGCCTCATGGGAACAGTCAAGCCCGAACTGCCAAGCCAGATCCTCCCTGGACCGGAAACAAGCATCCTAGGACCGGTTTTGGGGTTTCACCCCTCTTCAGCCAGGATAGCTTGATTCCAGTGGCACAGTGAGCCCAGGACCCACGTCTGGACATACCTGGCGCACTTAGAGCGAGAAAGCAAAAGACACACAATTGAAGGACGGAATGCAGAACAAATCAAAACATTCACCCCCAGTCAAGAGATCTGGGTTGCATCCATCATTCTTTTGCTCACCATGCCAGCCCAATTTAGACCTGGCCATATGCAAATCAGTCTTGACCCTGTGCCTCATGGGAACAGTCCAGCCCAAACTGCCAAGCCATATCCTTCCTGGACCAGAAATAAGCATCCTAGGACCGGTTTCAGGGTTTGCTTTGCGATGTGTAGAGGAGTTTTTTCCCCGCTCGCGAACTGTAAGTTCACGATCGCAAACGGTAAGTTCACGAGCGTGAGCTGCCACTCGGGTAAAATTTCTTCCCGAGCAGCAGGAATACTAGCAAAAACTGCAGTTCGCACTCCACTCCACCACTTGCGGAACTTCGTGGAGTGTTTTTGTAACTTCACCGAGTTCCGCATAGCAAAACTCCGTGTACTACGCCCAGGCCTAGTTCACTTATCGTTCCACTGTTCAGTCGGTTATCCGCCTTTTACCCAATTTCTCTTTCTCGCATAACCTATCGATTCTTCTAGAGGGCAGATTTACAAGCCCCTTGCGAAACATTTACGCCGCCGTTGCGTCACTTCTGTGGCGCAGCGGCGGCGTAAACCATGTGCCATGTTGCGCCTTATTTACAACATGACGCATCTAGGGAGATGTGTCATGTTGAAAAGCCTTGCGCTACATTAAACCTGCGACAGGTTTAATATATGCAGGGTGGGCGTTCTGTCGGAAAAAGCCTCGGAAAAGTGACACAGTGAAATCTACAAGATTTCACTGAGTCACTTTTCCGACGCTGCTGCGTCAAAACCCTGCGCCTGCTTGAAGCAGGCGTAAGGCATGACGCAGCATGTTAGGTATGGGCAGCCCCTGAGTATTGCTGGAGTTGCATCGTGCTTGCGACATGACTCCAGCAATGCGCCACCCTTATGTCATCAGATGCGTCACGCATCTGTTTATCCTTGCGCCATGATGCGCTGCATTGTAAATGCGGCGCATCAGTGGTGGCGCAAGGGTAAACTTGCGTGACGCATCTTTTCTGGCGCATCCCTGCTGATTTGCAGGGTATGCGCCAGGAAACATAAATCTGCCCCTAGGTTTTTAGTCTTAACCCTCTTTCTTTTTTGAATGACTCCTGTATTTACATAACATTTTATATTTTCCTTTTACTGATATGTTCTTTTGCTATGGGGTTTCTCTGTTAATTTGAGGTTCAAACCATTTTGTATGATGCCGCCCCTTTTTCGTATTTTCCCTTGAGAATATTTAGGCTTTTTTTTTCTAAGTCCTGTTTCTTGTTGTTGCTGGCCCTGGCTTTGCCTTTCCGTTCAGATACGGATCACCACTCTTTTCCCAGCCTCTCCTTCTGGCCCCGGAGCATCCCCTCATTATTTGGTAGGAGTTACTAAGTAACCCACCTGGGTTAAAAATCAAAAAGGGAAGATAGAAGCGTGAAGTGGAGTTCACTCAGCTACTATAAATTGTATCGTCATGAATCAAGAGGAGAGTGAACTACATTGGTCTCAATACCAGGGTCCCTTGAGTATTTTGTCAGAAACCCTCAACCAGTAATTACTGCCAGTTGTGTAGGCAATTGCCACTAGGATGTCTTTTTGGGTGGCATCTTCATTGGGTTCTGCACCTGGGTATTCACTTCTCGAGGTGAGAACATCTACATCCAGAGGGAGACAGTGGTGGGATCTGTGCTGTGAAATATAAACTCACCTCCTATACCTTTAAAAGTAACTTTTTATGTGAACAGGAAGTATATGGGTAAGGTTAAAAGCTGAAGTGGTGATGTTGTTGGGATTTACTAACTAACATACATAAGTGTCTGACATGTTTTGGCCTCTGATACCCTTACAGAAATTAGTCCTTCATCAGGTCCTTTGTTTTTGTAGTCAGATCGCTTCTGTGAACATTTGTTGTGCGTTTTTTCGGTAAGTACACTTTACTCACATGTCTTTGTTATTGCACTTTACTCACATGTCTTTCTTTTCACAGGCATTTGACATGCCAGTGACTTGGGGAAAATTGAGAGAGGTAAAAAACATAGATTTATTATGTACAAACATCATCATTCTGTGACTGTTTTTCCAATTGTGAGGCTTTACTGCTTGCATGCAGCTTCACCTATAGATTGCAGGTAACACTGAAGCTGCACTGAAAGTTCATTGGTGTAGGGGTGCATGCAATTCTTCCTGAATTCCGGAAGTGCATGCTACAGTGACTAGTAGGGACGGTAAAGCTCATATTCTGGATATGTCAGGGAGTATTAAATCTTCACTGTGATATGTGAGGTTCACACGCTGTGTGGTGGGGAGACTTGGCACTGTGACACAAAATGTGATTATGCTAGTTAGGGGCTTCATCATGCATGAGCCTCTATTAAGCCATTGGATATGTGAGAGCAGTGGTTGTTGATTGCTCAATATATTCTTATAATGTTTGTGAGCTGTTCACAAAAAGATCTGATCTGTACCTCTCTTTTACTATAATATGGGGTAGTCCAAGATGTTACATTCCTAAGTACTGAATGCACTAAGGTATTACATTTAGGTATGTAAGTAAAACCATTCAATAAATGTCTCAAAATATTGAAGGATTTACTTCATAGGAGTTGGGTGAGGCAAGGTTCTCATGCCAATCTATAAGTAAGCATTTAAAATAAGATTTTTATGCTGAGGGCTGTATTGAATTCTCCCAGACCGACCAGTGTCCATATTGAGCAGCAGTCATTACTGCATAGCAGTAAACCTGCAGTCATATAGGGCCAACATGCCAAACCATTTTACAAAGAGAAATGCAGCAGTGTTGCACTTACTTAGGGTTTTACGATCCCCCTGCGTCGATGCGTAAATCGTTTTCCCCATCCTGGATGATGGACATGGTCAGAACAATCTCAGTTTAAGTGCCGAACTTTTTAGTGGCAAAGTGACGATAATTGTTTGCAGGTGAGTGCTGGTGCTATAAAGCAGTGCAAGTTATTTATGAAAAAGGTCTCAGTGTGGCCTAAACATCAATGACGTGGACGGGACTATATTTAAGTGTATTGACACCTAGAAGTGAAATATCTGTTTTGGCATGATATTCACTTATTTAGGTATTAACATTTTACATTGTTTGGTGAGTTAGATAAAGTAAAGTAACAGTATTTGAGGCATTTATGGCCATTCATGTTGTTTGCATGTTGTGTACAAAGACACGCTTCTGTCTCCAGCATCCAATACTTGAAGGTTATAACGCACTGCCTGGTGGCCCTATATATATGAGAATGGGCGGGTGTATGTGTGAGCATATTGACTTTTAGTAATAGACCTGGAAGTGATGTTCCTGTAGTAACATGGTATTCACTTACTATTGTATTGACCTCCTAAGGTGTCGAGGATGTGAGTGAAGTAAAATAGCAAAATGTGAGGCATTTATGGCAATTAATTTGTGGTTTTACATACTTGAGCAAGATGCGTGCATATATCTCCTTTGCCTTGAGTGTGCATTTCCCAAGAGCGGTCATAATGCCCTTCATGGTGTTGATAATAAGGTTTAAAGGCAACCCATGGGTTTGTGATGTGGAGTGCTTGGCTTACGTTAAGTCCTTTTTATTTATTTCATGTGCATGGCGGGGTCTGTTCTTATAGTACATTGAGTTGGTCATGACACTGTCTTGGGGCTGTAGTGTTTTTTTTTCTCAGAAACTCCAAAAGTGGACGGACAACCAGGGGGGTCAATAGTGGAATCCCTACCAGTGTACACACGGAAATTAAAAACATATCCTGTCCTACTCTCAGACAACATATACAGCTTAATTCCATAGCGTGCCCTATTACCAGGGATGTACTGCCTAAAAACCAAACGGTTCTTGAACAAGACCAAAGACTCATCAATAGCGCGCGCAACGAAATTCGTTTTATTTATTTAAATGTGTACTTACCTCCGTTCATCCATTTTCCAGTGTTTACATTTCCCCACTCTGCCCCTCCCCCGCCCCGCCTCACTGCCCCACCGAACTCCCTCCACGGACCGCTACTGTCCCTGACCATTGTTGAAGGAAATTAACCCCTTCAGTGCCCATGACGAGATAGTCTCGTCATGGAGCGCGGTTGCGCTGTGCCCATGACAAGACTATCTCGTCATGAACCCCGCCCGCTAATTCAATGCCCGGCACAGGGCGTGGAAAGGGCGGGGCACTGAAGAGGTTAATGGCCCGCAATTAGCAATGACTTCTAGCTACACTGGACAAAACATTTAGGATAAAACATTTAGAATGGTGCTTTAAAGGACAGGTGTTGCAGAGCCTTTCTTATCAGCCAGCCTAAAACATTGCCTGTGCGGATGGGCTATCACAGCAGTGACAAACCAAATTAAAATGGCTCAGGGACATGAGTTCTTTGTCACCATATTAATAACAAGTGTGACAACTCTAGAAACAGCACTAACCATCATTCAGGCATTCAAAGCAGGAGCAGAGCACCGCTCATTAATAGGGTATAGAGGGAATGCAGAGGATGGTACTGCTCCAATATCAGAGCTAAATAGGAAGGTCAGGCAGAGGGCATGCTCGTAGAAGAACCAGGAAAGCAGTCCAAATCCATTCTCAACTCTGATTTGTAGTCCAGGAAAGATGATAGTTCCGAATAGAATCTCATCTGGCCTTTAAACGTGATATGGAACTGCAAGGGGCCTGAAAAGGAGAAGGGGATCTCCATGGCAGTGAGATTTGGTGAACAGCCAGAAATCCTTTACAATGTATGACGGTGGACCTTGCATAATACTGAGATTGAGATTTTATATTTCTGCCATTTAATCATTCTGATCTTCCGCATTTGTGGCAAGTTTTTTTGTGTGTTGATGACATAGTGGTTTAAAAGATGAGAGGTCTTGGTGAGGACATGTTTCTTTGTCTAAAGGTCGGCACACTATAGACTCGGTTGATCACCAAATCTTTGGAAAAGGAGAGTTGCAGAATGTCTGGAATCCATGTTATTAGGAAATCGGCCACCGAGTGTACTGAAGTTTCAATGCCCTCTGGAAATACAAATATGAAAAGGTTGCTCCTCAGTTGCTGTCCTCCTGGCCCATAAGATCTCTTTTCAGGGTGGATAGGGAGCATTTCAGGCAATGTATCTATTTTGCTTGGACATTGGTTAAGCCAGTATGTTTTCATGTATCCACGTTAAAGATTCCTATTATGAGGTCTTAGAGATACTTGTGAATCCCAGCTACTTCTACCCGAAGCTGATCTGTGTTAGACATGATACTCTGTACAATGTCATAGACTGAGTTCAGTTTGAGTAGTATGGCCTCTGAGGTGGAGGAGGAATCAGGCCTCTCTTTAATTGGTGATTCTAGGATCAGGGTGAGTGTTTGGTGCACTTACGTTCACCTTGGTATCTCTCTCGTTCACCTTGGTATCTCTCTTGTTCACCTTGATATCTCTCTCTTTGCATTTCCCTGCCTGTAGTCTCATTTAAGCATGGTGGTGCACTGTTTGCGGGTCACTGACGAGTTGCACAGGCTGTGCAGCTCGTCTGTGACCCTCAAACAGTGCACCACCATGCTCTGATGTTTTAAGACATGTGCACAAGAAATGGAGCACATCATGAGTGCTGCATGCCAAACTTGATTAAATGCAGACAGGAACTTCAATATTACAAACAAGGGTGTGCTGCATGTCTCTGACAGTTTTCATTGGATAATATGCCTGCCTGAAGTCTGTCATTTTTTTGATAATGGGGTGTAGAATCCCTCTAGATTTATAGAGCTGAGCCAAGACTCTTCAACCCTTTGGCACCGGCATTGTAGATAAACAAACACAATGAAATAAGCAGGCACTACCCCACACCAGGAGGAAGGTCACTGCACCAAAGGGTATAGATAGTGATGTTTGTGACCAGGAAACTGTCTTGATTAACATCCTTCTACTCCACAGAATATACGAGGGTACCTTAGAGTGACTGTATGGCCTAAATTCTGCTTTGGACCCGGCTCAGGTCTCTGAGAGGAGATTGAGTCAGGTAACAAAGAGCATATCAGATTCGGGTAGCAAGGGTGGTCAGAGGAGGCTGACCAGTAGATAGAAAGGGGTGCAACATTTAATAGCGAGTATTTCACAGAATAGCCAGGGAGGTCAAAGAAGGCTGGTGAGTCGAGGCTGTCCAGAAGATGGGTAGGTGTACGACACCATTTTGTGAGCAAATCGAAGAGAGCCAGGCTTCAGCCGACAGACCTTAAATGTCAGACTTGGAGTGACCAAAACGCACAATATTCAAATACTCACCTCCATTTTGTAAAGGCGCTGTTGCGGCTGTTGAGTACAGAGCCCTTATGTGAGGTGATGGGGGTGGCCGGAATCCTGCGGTAGCATACTTATCTTGAGGGAGAAGCATCACAAGAGTTAGCTGCACTGGTTAGTAAGGCATAGACACTTGCATTGTAAGAATCACTCCTGAATTCAAGTGTAAGCACAGCTCCAGCAATGACGTTCCTGATATGCTCATATCAGTTGACAAATAAATAGGGGCAGAGCCTCTGCCAGACATTAATTTAGTGCTCTCATGCCAGTATCTCTCCCGCAAGTTATCCAAAGCAAGACAGTCTGATAATAAAATTAAATGCCTTCAAATGGGCCCACGATGCTTACTGCGGGTCATAGCATGAGTGTCAGAAAGGTACCCCATCGTAAGAATTCAGTTATGGTGAAGCCTCGAACCCCAGGGTCCCAAACTGGGTTGCTATCCGAGAAGTCAGAAGTAGAGTGTGGTGTTTTAAATGAAACCTTCACAATCAAGCAGCCAGAGACATTGAAAGCAGCACATTAGTTCAAGGTTCAGGAGCAGGCGTGGGCCAGGTCAGCATACACAGTGCCCACAGACAGATTAGGCGAGACGGGCGGTGAGACATTACTAAACTTACCACTTCTGGCCTGATCTTGGCACTCCTTCTGGTACCTACCCACAGGGTAGCAGTAGTCTGCAGGGTTAGGCTATGTTCTGATGTGCCATTACACTCACACAAGTTGTTTCCTGCACGTTGGTTGCTGAGTAGTAGAGGCTTTGAGAAAACACCGGGAGGTGCCATCTCAGTCACGGAAATCCCTTGCCCCCAAAACCCTTATTTTGGATGGTTGTAAGGCATAGCAGATGCTTCCGCATAATAGGCACATGCATGTTTTGATGAAATTAGTAATTATAGCAGCATCTGGCCCAGTATAAATGCCAGAGGCTCCACAGAGCTTAGAAGGGAGCCACCATCTTATCCGCATGTCAAGCCACACCCCTGGGTAAATTGGACTTGGAGCCATTTTTATTGAGGTTTCACCTCTTCTCTTGTGTCATGTTTGAAGCCACTCAAAGCACAACCCATTCAGCTGGGTGGGAGCAAAGGATTTACTCTCTCTGATAACAAACCTTCTCCAAAATAAAAAACCCATCTCCACCTGGATTTATCAGTTGAGAGTGTGAATCTCTACTGCAGAGACCACTCTTGAGTCTTTCTGATTAGCTATGAGCTAACCCATAGTTCAGCTCTACAACAAGAAATTTGGGGTGAGTGAGAATGGAAATCACTAAATTATTGAATAACTTTGTGAAACAGTAGCTCAAAATGTGTCCACATTCTTAAGTTATACAAATCACTTCAAGAAACAGCCTTGCACCCTTTCACTCATTCACTAAGGGGCATATTATCAAGGACAGCGTTACAAATTATCGCCGGTTTAGCAGCAGAAAACTGCCGCTAAAGCGGCAATAATGGGCTTGATAATATGCCCTGGAAAATTCCCAAAAAAGGCCATGTTCTGGTGTCAAGATGGGCTTCTATTGGAATTCTCCAGGGCATATTATCAAGCCCATTATCACCACTTTAGCTGCAGTTTTTTGCCACTAAACCGGCGATAATTTTAACGTGGTCCCTGATAATATGCCCCTAAGTCCCATTAAAAAGGCATTTACCGATTCCACACAGCCCCTGAGAAATTGCTCCTGAATTTCAGCAGTCAGTCGCAACCTCCTTAAAATAAACTCCTTGATATATTGGGGTTAAACTTTCACCACCCCTGCAGATCAACTGACCACAATTTATCTACTATATTTAGTACTGGATACTGGGCCCTGTCAGTTCTGTGTAAACAAAAGCCATTTTCTATTCTCGGTCTTCTATGTAAGCAGAAGTTCTTTTTTTGCTCTGCTAGCCTCATTGTCAATGTTTTTGTTGCATTTCTCTTGCCAGTTCCCTCAAATACTTCAGACAGAGGTGTATCCTCAGGATCTGGAGGGCAACAAGGAAAAAGCAAATGGTCATTCTGTGGGAACTCCTGCTTATGGCATGCCTTGGCTTACCTTGCTTCCTCCCTGTTCCAGAGGGCTTTCAGTAGTACTGTTTTTATTTCATTGCTGGCAAAGAAGTAATTCAATTGATCACAAACATAATAACATTAATCTGACTATAACTCAGATAAGAACTTAAACAACTGATGTTAGGTATTTTCTAATGACATCGGGGTCCCCTCAAGGCTCCTGAACAACATTGTAGGGAACTAGGATGTTTAAGTTAAGGTAGAGAGATATCTCCTACTTGATGTGTGTTATAGACTCCTTTCTGTGAAGAATCCCTCATACTGGCAGCTTGGTAGAAGCAGCGAGGCTTTCCTTAGTAAAACATGTATGTGATTAAAGTCTAACCACGAGCTAACGCAACCATACTCCTAAAGGTTCAATGTTAAAGTTACAAACATAATAAGAACAATAATAAAACAAGCGGAGCTCTGGCGTTTCTTCTCCACGTTTCTACTGGAGCCTGTCGGCAAGAGGAGAGGGCTGTCCTTCACACACCCTGGTGGGACTCACTGTCCCAGGGTGCAATACCTGACTCACTTCAGCTGGTGCTGCCTGGAGGCGGGGTCAATGAGGGACGCATGCGGGACTCAGCGCGGATGAAGACCAAAGCTGGGCCCGTCAGAGACCGGCGGAGGCCCCCCCTCCTAACATTGGTCGTTAAGTGAGTTTGTTGCTGACATTGTTTGATATTGCAACTGTGTAGTTACATTTACTGTGGCTGGAGGGAACTATCGGCTTGATTTAATGGCACTAAGATCAGGGAAAAGGAAGAAGTGTACCTCTGGTGTTATAGGCGGGTCAGTTAAAGGTACCCTAGATTTGTTCATTACAAGGGCAGCAACAGTGTTGGAGCATGAAATTGCTCTTACAGAACGACGCTTGTCGTTAGAACCTTCTTTAAACAAGCGTTCGTCTTTGGGCCCTATACTTTTAGTAGCATCACCAGAACACCCAGTAACTCAAATAAACAACTGTGGTGGACTGGTGGGGGTTAGTGACCAATATCACCATCAAACTTATTCTCAAATTTTGACTGGGTGGCCTAGTATGGAGCTTGGTTTTATTAAAGGCGCCAACGAACTACCCACACCAAATACATCAGAGGATTACTGCCCTCAGATAGAAACAAGGGCTGTATTAGTGAATAGTCCTAGCGTACAGTCTATTCTACAGGCTGAAAACAAAGCGTTAGATTTAGGCCCTAAGAGGATGCGAGGGGATATTCACCAGAAGGGCAGGAGTTTTAAACAAACTAAAACATCAAAAAAAGTCGGAATCTCAGGTACGCAGTCTCAACTACCATTAATTAGTATTGCTCCAAGCTCCTTAGATTTTACGCCAAGTACCCTGTTAGTATCATCTCCCCAAGCCCAGGGAACAGCGCCTTAAATTCCCAAAGGTCTTATTGCCCAATTTGAACAATTAATGAAATCTTTAATATTACCTCTACTTGAAAGAATTAAAAATCTTACGGAAAAAATAGGGAGTCTGGAAAAGATGGCATTAGTTAATTTTGACTCATTAAAAACTCTTGCGGCAAATTTGCCGACCCCTAGTAATCTAGAAGTAAATGGTTTAGGCCCACCTTTAGTTGTTAATATTCCAGTAGTGTCCCTTAGTTCAATTGACCCTCTAATTAGGAGTCCTGATGGCCATCTACAAGACGATTTATCATTGAGAAATAGGCTATCGCACTGCAACAGAACTGGACGAAAAGAAGCTGAGGGGGAGTCAGTAAAAAACAGGGTAGAGGGGGAGCACGTAGAGAAAACTACACATCAAAAAGAAGGTAATTATATTAAGACCAAAGCGAAGATTGTCGAACCATGTATTGATTTACCCCCACAATCCACACCATATACTGTGGTAATGACTGGGGTGCCCGAGCTTAAAAGGGACAAAAGGGAAACCTATCTAGAGCTGAAAAATATGGTTATTTTTTGGTTGAATACTAATAGACCCCTCCCAGGAAAAATACATGCTGAAATTTTACATTTTCGGAGAGTAGATTGGGTTGGACACAAATTAAAGGACCTCCCTGGTGACTGCATAATAGTCAACTTTAGAGATAGACGGGCAGTGAGATTTGGAACTACCAGGGATATAACGGTGGTATCCAAACTTTGGATTTGAGTAATTTTTATCCGCCTACATATTTAGCCCCATTGAAAGCAACCTCTTGGAAGCAAGGGGGACCTATGATCGGCATTAGAGACATGTTTGATATACCTACATTTTACCGTTTTGAAATGCTGCAAGGCTTGGAGGATGTTGATTGACTGGGTATGGATACTCCCTCCGATAACCATATATCAACGCAAGGACATGTTAGATTAAAGGGAGGTTATGTCAATGAGGGTCTAAATAACATTCAGGTGGATGATGGGTTTAGACACAGTAAAAGTATTAGGACTGAGGTGGACACACCGAAGGAGAGTAGCATAGATGTGAACATACACCTAGTGATTGAGCGAGAGACTGGAGGTCCCAGGGATGTGTCGGATAGTGAGACTAACAATGTCACGTGGTCAATTTTGTATTGGAATATAGCAGGCCTAAAGTCAAAATTGAGCAGCGAAAATTGGGTTAACTTAGTTAATAAATACGTGATTGTTAGTCTACAAGAAACCTGGTCCACGGTGGCACATCATGTATGTGGTTATAAAACTTTTTTCTCTCCTGATATTAGTACTTCACACGGCAGGGCCAAAGGCGTGATTTGCACATATGTGTCAAATATGTTTCAATGTATTAACATTGAGTTAGTTTTTAATGATACTTATTACCACATAAACAGGATAATTTTTGATAAAGCATCTAGTTTGATTTTGGTAAATTTTTATAATAATGTCCCCGCAGAGGCCGTGGATGATACCTTAAAAACCATGGCCAATGATATAAAAACGACTTTGGGTGGTAGAGCTAAAGGTGTCTGTGTTATGTGGGGTGGAGCTTTTAACTGTTCAATATGTCAAAGAGGAGAAAGAGGAACCTGTGGAGTAATGCTAGATAATGACATTAGTCTAAGTCATTTCGAGCACACTAAGTGCGGGGGCCTCTTAAATGAAATTATCTTTGACTGTGACATGGGTTTTGTGAATAGAATGGCTGGACATGAAATACCCTTCTACCCCACATTTAATGGCAGAGGGGTAAATTCAACGATTGATTTTATATTGATGTCTACTAGACACGGGGCAAATGTACAGGCATTCAGTATTTTGGACAACCCACTGAGTGACCACTTTCCCCTTAGTTTAGAAATTACGAGTAGGTCCAAAGATCACGTGGAAGTTGTACTCGTAAACCTTATCTAGACAATATTGCTATGCATAGAAAAAATGGTTATTCTTTAAAGTGGACGAAAGTGGTCCCGGATGACTTCCTCCACAACCTGATTGTGAATTGTGTTCAAAATTTTGATACTTGTCTGGATGGGAATATCGATGATGCTGACTTTATAAAAAATGTTTTAATAATTGCCACACAAATTAAAAATAGCCTATGGGTCGAATTGAAAAACCCTAAACAGAAGCAAACAAGCTGGTTTGATACGGCTTGCACTAAGGCTTATCGTAACCTCAAACATGCTTTAAAATTCCCCGATAAAGATCGCATCTTAATCAAGGCATTGAGAAATATTTATAAGAAGTCCTTGAAAAAAAGAAAAGACATTTTAAAAAAGGAAGCCTGGGATACATTGTGTGAGGCATCTATGCGCCGAGATACTGCTGCTTTCTGGCAAGCAGTAAATGCCCCTTTTTTATTTATTTTTTTAAACGATAACACTACGGCCAGGATAGAAGTAGCTATCACAGAGTCAGAGTGGGTGAAGCATTACTCAGTATTATATACTATGGTGAGTCATGGGGAAGACATCTTAGCAAAGGAAGATATATGGGAGGACTCCCATTATCTGAAGACTACTCTGGACCCGGGCATTTCCGTAGTGGAGGTAATTGCAAGTTTAAAAGCTTGCCTGGGGGTTAAAGCTCCTGGACCCGATGGGGTTCCGGTGGAGCTATATGAAAACAACACCGACCTCTGGGTCCCGATTCTTACCCAACTCTTTAATGCTACATATCGTTCTGGTCTTCTATCTTCTTGGTGTGAGTCTATAATCGTTCCGATATTTAAGAAGGGCGATAGGGCAAGTTGTCACTGTTATCGCCCACTATCGCTTTTAGACTCCACTATTAAGATTTTCGGTCGTGTAATTTTAAACAGACTTCAAATATGGGCCGAAGAACATAAAATAATTAGGGATTTACAGTACGGGTTCAGGAAAGGCCTGAGCACCATTGATCAGTGCCTGAATCTGCATGTCCTCATAGAAAAATATACCAAAGCTAAGGGTGGCAGCATGTTTTTAACTTTTGTTGACTTGACGTCAGCGTTTGATTGCGTCACCCATAGCAAACTTTGGCAGATCCTCGAGAATTTAGGGATAGAAAAGTCGATCATACATTTTCTCAAAGAACTTTATTCAGGGTCAAGTGCCAAAGTCAGGTACGGAAAAAATGGAGAATGTACAGAACCATTCAGTATTGCAAGGGGAGTGAGGCAAGGTTGTGTCCTGGCCCCTTTTCCCTTTACGCTTTACATTAATGACGTCGAGAGAATACTATTAAAGGAATGCAAGGACATGCCGATGGTGGGAAAAAGATCAGTCCCAACGTTATTGTACGCCGATGACGCGGTCCTCATGGGTTGGACACCGTTGGCCATTCAAAGTATAGTCACTTTCTTTTCTGACTTTATGGTTGGCCTTGACTTGAGGATACATTGCTCAAAGACCTTCTGTATGACATGTTGCCCTGGGGCTAACAGAAGGAGAAAGGCAGTTTTTATTGCTTCTAGCCCAGTTGATTTTACTCCAACCTTTCCATACCTTGGCGTTCTATTTGATCACACTGGTTTATGGAATAATGCAATCAAGACAAGAAGGTTACTGTTTTGTAAATCAATAATGGCTCTAAAAAATGTCAGTAATAAGATGGTCAGGATACCAATTGGGGAGTTGTTAAAGGTTTATAGAGCAACCTGTGTTTCGATCGCCACATATGGCGCAGGACTGTGGGGATACGCAAATGTGAAGTCATTGCAGGTGATAGAAAACACCTTCATGAAATATCTTTTAGCTGTTCCAGAAAGTGTTTCCACATATGTTTGCCACGCTGAACTGGGGGAACCATATCTAGAAGATATCATAAAGGTCGCCCCGGTTCTGTTATGGCATAGGGTCTGGACCACCGAGGAATGCGAATTTAACCGTACAACCCTGATTGATGTGATGAGGCTAGATAATAGCAGCAAGGTTGGATGGTTAAGCTATGTGAAGACATTTCTTATGGCTATAGGTCTGGCAGATTATTATGATGATCCTTCTTTTCTGCACGATATCCCTAGAAAAGCCCTGAAAGAAAAATGCATGAAATACTTGGGACAGTGCAAAACCGCCACTGAAATGTTAAAAAAAACAGTGGTCGCACACCAGCTAATAACGATCACAAGCAAAATGCAGCCATATGTTATGTTACAAATGAGTGATTACGAGAGGAATTTACTAACTCGTTTTAGATGAAACTTATTATTCAGGTCACTTAGTTTCCCTAAAATTAATAACTGGTCGAAACATTTAAATAAATGCCCATGTGAGGATTTGTCTGAGCAGTCAGACGTTCACATTCTCTTCTTCTGTAAACTTTATTTAATACCTAGGCGAAGATGGACTGTGCCGATATAAAAGATTATGGAAGTAAATCGTTGTCGTCCTGCCTTTTTAGCTGTTTTAAGATTAGATAACATTCTAACTGTTGCATCTATCTCTGCGTTTCTTAAAAAATTTTTAAACTTCGGAAATCTATAATATCCTGATTTATGATGACATTATTGTGATTACTGTGTTTTATTGGATGAATTTTTTTTTTTAAACATGTGGTTTTATTTGTACTTTTATGGTTGTTTTGTTTTAATAACCGAATAAAGTTACAATTGAATTGATTTGAATTGAAAACAAGCATTGACAAAGCCAATCGGTCTGGCATTTGGTGTCAGTTTTTTTACTTTGTCAATGCTTGCTTTGACATTCCCTTGCCAATATGATGAATAAAACTTGGAAGAATGTAAAATATTTTTGTTTGTAACAGCACAAAAAGTAGCCCCTGGCTCAGAATAAAACTTTTGTGCCGATGTGCTCCTCGTGAAAGGGCAGCAAGCCATCATTTACAGTGACGTCGGCAAAATGCAAAAGTTTGCCGACCTACTGCCCTATTCTGTAGTAGTTGGCGAAAGAAAAAGATAGCAGACCAGTGGATTAAGAGGATTGGTCTGGACTTATGCTACACCTGAGAAAATAGACGAAAGGGTACAAAGGTATTAGAAATGCCATGTAAATGAGTGCTTGAGAATGGGTCTTCAATGTTAAACTACGATAAATTAAAAAAATGTGAAGCAATTCCAAATTTCTTCAGTGCTGTGACCAGGATACCCAAAGACCTTTTAAGATTGAAAAGATGAGCAATGTCTGCATGTAGGCGCTGATGGTTGTCCCAAATCAAACCGTTTATATTTAGACAATTTCAATCAAGGAAAGTGTGTATTTAACAATAGATTAGATGTTAGTATAGAGAGGCCAACTTCATAGGTTATAAGAAGAAGAAACCATGAGTCTCTAAGTGCTTAGTGTTGCAGGGATTCTGCACAAATACAGAACTATGCTCAGGAGTATGGGACCTTGGTGTATAGGGACTGGGTCATCCTACGACCTTAGTACCCACGGACCTAGGAACAACTAGCTATAGTGTCTCACTTGCTCTCCTACTCACTCACAGAGAAACAAATGATTAGATAACCCAGAACACAACACACCCAGGTTCTCAGGAATCGCGGTAGCAAGACACACCCTTGCGCTCACACTGTTGTACTTGTCCAAAATAAGATCTGACAGAGACACAAAACGGTTTAAAATATTTAGTTTAACTAACGTGCCCTAACATGCAGTATATGTGCCACAACAAGCAGGAAAATGCATTGTACAAATATAGTCAGCATAGCACCTAGTCCATATATCATGAAGGGAGATATCATCATAAAAAGACAATGGAGAAAAGACTATAGTGCCTAACCTCCCTGCCTTGCTAGGAAGAATTATTATTATATAATATAAGTTCTCTGGGCTTTGTCAGTAGACCACATACCTTAGCCTATATATGGTAGATCTATAGCATAGGTGCTGTCTCGAACTTCTCCCTGGAAGGGTCCCACTCCAAGTGTGTCTCACCTATTCGTGTACCCCACTAAAAACCCAAGTACGTAGTCCAAACATCAACTGTATCTGTATGTTTTGTCTAAGGGCTAAGGTGTGGCCAGGAGAAAATAACAACGGGCATAGTTGTTCGACCTTGCACATAATGTTCAGTCAAAATCTCAGGAAAATGCAGAGAGTGAGCACAACAATGAGTTCTCATGTGAAAGCCAGCATTGAAATATTGCAAAAAAAAAATGTGTAGGAACGTGCGCAAAAGCAGCAAGCAAGCTGCAATGTGCTCGTGCTAAGTTAATGAAAAATGACAATGTCCCTATGGGCCACGAGATACTCTCCCCTTGACATTAGAAAAAAAAAAATCAGAGGTAAGCAGAGGCAAAGCGTCTTAGTTGAAGTCCAATTTAGTGTAATTATGAATCCCAAGAAAATATATTTTAGTACCGCCAGGTATAGGGAGCTCAAAAATGCTAACCATTCATGGTTAGTCATCAGAGACAAAAATGATGCAGGAAAATTGGCATGCCATGAATACAGAACATTGTCTGTTCCTTCCATTGTAAAAACGTATGCCATCCAGTTGAGTAGATCGAACGAGCACACATGCTCCTCATATCCAGAGGCTGTCAGGAGCATCTCAGGGCAACCTGCGTTAACCTCGATAAAACTGCAGTTAAAGAGGCGTTGCACAAGAGCACAGGTACTCAAGTCTGCCGTTGGTCTGAGTAGAGGATCTCACACCAAACGCCTACCCCAGGCACATACATGGTCATGGGCCTTTAACTGACCTGTTAATAGATCAAAATCCAGGGCAGCATGTGTGGTATTGGACAGGCAGATATCCATGGCCCATTGAAAAGGGCATCGGAGGCAGGAGCACCAGGGGAAACCCTCCAAAGGCACTGGAAAAAATAGATTGAATAAAGGACGGTATTACCCAAAAATAGTCTGAAAGGAAGAAACAAGGCCTTATCCCACAAGTTTAAAAAAGTGGGCAAGGCCCTCAGTATCAGACACATTACATATTTGGTGTATTAAGTCTCCAAAATAGAGTGGAAGATTTATCTTTAGCAGTGAGTGTATCTCACTTGCGCTTTTTGCTACCTGCAATTCGAAGGTCTTTCGAGCTGATGTGAGAGCGACATCTTGTTGGAACAATAGTCCTTTGAGTCTGCTTAGCTTGTTAAAATCTGTTTTCAAATTTGGAATGGAAGGCCAAAGCAAACTGTCTACCAACCCATGCAGGGGTGGAAAGAGGACATTGCTGCAACATGTAACTCGTGAGAAACTGTTAGTATATACGGAATGCCAGCTCTCAAGCTGCAGTAGTGTGGTTATTCAAAATAAGATAACTACGGTTAGAAAGCAAAGTTAATAAGTGAATAATTTTAAGAACAGGGGTACCTCATAAAAAACAAGCCAGATTAGGTGCCAAAACGTTGCAGGCTCTGTGCAATTTAACTTGTTTGCAGATTAGGAAATGTCTTACTGTGGAATCACAGTCCTCCCCTGTAAGGAAAACGTTCTTCTCTGCCTGCTGACATATGTAGGTGAAAGGTAACAGCCAAAATTCATGAATATAATTATTGCCCAGGGGCTCATATCTACCGACGAAATGATGTTTCATGCATGCTGTGAACTGAAAAAGTGAGATAGGCAATGAAATAACCACATGTATTCACCACACAGCTGAATCAGTCTCGGCTACCGAAAACTGTAACTGTTCTAATTGTTCAGTATGTAACAATGTGCATGTGGCATCTTTCATGGACTTTAATTTCTGTTTATCAGTCAAATTAAATGGCAAAAACAGTGCAGAAGCATTCAAATAATCCCATGGCACTTTTCAATTTTTTAGTGTTTCCGCAGTCCAAGCAAACTGCATTACAAAACTTAACTGATTTTGACCATGATACAAAACAGACACTTCATGTTGAACAATTTCAATGACAGATGATACAATATTATCCAAAGTTCATATACAGGAAGACAGCATATTAATACTATTATCTAGTACTGCAAGGACATTTTGTAAATTAGCCTGGTCAATTTGGTGGAAATGCACAGCAGCTTCCATCTGCAACAGTTTCCAAAATTCATTATATGCTGAATACATAAAATGTTTTGTTCAAGGGGACTTTGGACCTAAAAGAAAATCTGCCAAATCGATGTCACCTGAGAAATGAGAAAGGTGTTGCTTCACAGACGACAGTGTGGAATGTTCTAACCATTGCTGACAACATTTACCCACAGAGTATATGGTAACTGTATGCAAATGTGGGAAGCGTGGATTAGGTCTACTCTGTTTAAAACATTTTGTAGTATTCAAAAAATGTAATTGACGTGCATTTGAAGTTGTCAGCCACACTGACCATCCCAAGGGGTCAATATTGGAAGAGTTAAGTGTGCCATTTCGAAATAAGACAGCTAAGTGGTCAATTGTGTACTTAGTGTGAGTTTGCCATGTATCATATGGAATCAATAATGGAATGGAGGTAATATTTAGATTTTTGGCCGTGGCTAAACAAAAAAAAGTAATCTGTTGTACCATGTCATGTAAAAATCAAATTTGAGACGGTATCAGACATGCACAATGCAAAGCTTCAGTGCTTTGCACTTGCCAAGCTCTAGTACCCAAAATGGATTTTAAATCAATTGTGTCCTTCCAATGTTCATAAGCCTTCACTGACAAATCTTTCCTGAAGGCCATGGAGTAGACTAATTTAGTGTGGGTTAACATAAATTTAGTTTGGGACAGCTTCTTTAATGTATAAAAATAGGTATGTGGGTCAGACAGATTGTAGCCAGAAAAATACCCAAATTTACTTTGCTGCATCTTCAAACTTCCCTGTAACGGTGTTGGGCAATGCTCCCGTTGGGTATAATTAAAAAAGGGTCTCCGTGTTTTGGTCTGATGTAAAAAATTATGGCCATAATGTTGATAGCAGAATAAATCTGCGTAATTAGCCAAATTCAAATACAAATCTTCAGTGTCAAATGCAGCATAATATTTTAAAGCAGATAGCAATGAATGAACGGCATGAACATCCCAGTCATCTGAATGTATGTCCGGCAAGGAAACGCGGAAGACGTATGGAATGTTCAAAACGTCGGTTGGGCAATGCATATTGTATGATACTTTATCTCAGACAATGCTATTGACAACAGGGTACGCTGATAAATTGACATGGGCTTCATCTATTTTCATTATATGGGACAACGTGTGAGGGGCCAGAACTCTGTCAACAAAGTTCACAGCAGAGCATTCAGGTAAATAATGGGCAATAAAGAGTAGGAAAAACACAGTCATAAAGCCAATCCACATGAAGAGGAATATCATCGTAAACACCATTCAGATATATAAATAGGGTGGGGCCAAGTAAGTCTTTTTGAACCAGGAGATGAAAACACTGGTATGGGTAGGGGTCTCTGGCACAGAATATGATGAGGAAGATGTGTCAGAGGAAAAGCTATTACGATCCATATAATAACCACTTGACACCAGCTGAAAAAACTGGGGATGTGCATTATTGGATATTTCAGGTATGGTACTCTCAGGAATGTAAATTATGACTTCAACTGGAGGAGGAGCATATTCAATATCCGCAGATGAGGATGTAGAAAGAAAAACAGGCACTAAATCAATCGAAATTTGCATGTACCCTTTTTATTGCCGGGGAGTATCTGAAGAAACAGAAGCCATCTGATTCCGCCAAAGATCTCGACGTGGAATGCTTGGAGGCATACTAGTCAGTATCGGCCATATGGTGTAGCTTGACATGTTCAATTGAAATGTAACCAATCTCCATATGACCAGGTAAAGGAGGCAGGATCACAATACGGGGGCCTTTCAAACCAAGCACTCTGACAGGTGCATGGTAGGAGAGTCCAAATTCTTTTTTCTTCCCCACCTTTTCTCGGACCAGATTCCAACTTTAGGAAGCCAGCTAGGAACAGGAATCAGCACCGCTGGATTCGCGGAAGAGGGCAACTGGGCTCTTGCTTGGTGAATCACAAGCTTTTTGTAGATCCTGTAACATAGCACAATGATTATTTATGTCAAAGGTTGTGGCAGCTGCCACAACGTCCAGCCCATCAAGGTCTGGCACAAAATGTTAATGCCAGAGAGCATTCTGTATGGGGTCCGCCCACCCAGAGAACTTCTAGGGAGATTATTTAGTGCATGTTTGACTCCACACAAATGAGTCAGCCAACCTCTGCCAGTACCTCCTACTCTAGCTGACAAAGATTGCTTTAAGTCATGGTTCATACGCTCCAGAGACTTCATTGCATCCCGGTACGTCTTAGAGGCAAATGCAGGCCCTTGGTCAGAATGGTACATGCCATAGGCAAATGTCCTGACAAAGACACACAAATCTTTAATGACAGTTTCGAGCCTCAGCACTACATTGCGGCCAAACCAAAAGAAATCTAGTGCATGAATCCACTCCAACAAAAATGTGGTTAAAAGCAGTGTCAGGTGTCAAAGGACCGCAATGATCAAGATAAGTACAGCCAACAGGCTGATTAGAGATGTAAAGTTGAGTGTGGCGTGGACGAACAACAGTTGAAAGCTCAATTTGTTGACAAATGTCACAACAAAGAACATATTTACATGCCTATTTATATAAACCATGCCACCAGAAATGTTGCTGTAAAATACACACTGTCGCTGTTACTCCAGCATGTGCAGAAGCCAAGCCTTCATGAGCGGAATTGATCAAAGAAAGTCTGTGGTCCTCGTCGGGAATCAGCTGATTCCCAACGGA
The DNA here is from genome assembly GCF_964204655.1 of Triturus cristatus. Taxonomy (NCBI): domain Eukaryota; kingdom Metazoa; phylum Chordata; class Amphibia; order Caudata; family Salamandridae; genus Triturus; species Triturus cristatus. The sequence goes on from NC_140591.1 coordinate 539,090,522, forward strand.
CGGGATAGTTGCAAATGGGACTTGATCAGACGACAAATGGTATGTGTAACGTGAGGGAAAACCTTGGGGAAACTCTGTTTCCTCCTTCATCTCGTTACAACCAACAAATGATGGACGGAATGCTGACAATGCATACATTCTCCCCCAGTCAAGAGATCTGGGTTAAATCCATCGTTTTCCCACTACACCACCCCAGTTAAGACATGGCCATATGCAAATCAGTCTTGACCCTGTGCCTCATGGGAACAGTCCAGCCCGAACTGCCAAGCCTTGTCTTCCCTGGACCGGAATCAAGCATCCTAGGACCGGTTTCTGGCTATCAGCCGTCATCAGCCAGGATAGCTTGACTCCAGTGGCCTAGTGAGCACGGGTCCCACGTCTGGGAATACCCATCCCACTTAGGGCGAAAAGCGTTACAACCAACAAATGATGGACGGAATGCTGACAATGCATACATTCTCCCCCAGTCAAGAGATCTGGGTTAAATCCATCGTTCTTTTGCCCACTACACCACCCCAGTTCAGACATGGCCATATGCAAATCAGTCTTGACCCTGTGCCTCATGGGAAAAGTCCAGCCCGAACTGCCAAGCCATGTCTTCCCTGGACCGGAATCAAGCATCCTAGGACCGGTTTCTGGCTATCAGCCGTCATCAGCCAGGATAGCTTGACTCCAGTGGCGTAGTGAGCACGGGTCCCACGTCTGGGAATACCCATCCCACTTAGGGCGAAAAGCGTTTCAACCAACAAATGATGGACGGAATGCTGACAATGCATACATTCTCCCCCAGTCAAGAGATCTGGGTTAAATCCATCGTTCTTTTGCCCAAAACACCACCCCAGTTCAGACATGACCATATGCAAATCAGTCTTGACCCTGTGCCTCATGGGAACAGTCCAGCCCGAACTGCCAAGCCATGTCTTCCCTGGACCGGAATCAAGCATCCTAGGACCGGTTTCTGGCTATCAGCCGTCATCAGCCAGGATAGCTTGACTCCAGTGGCGTAGTGAGCACGGGTCCAACGTCTGGGAATACCCATCCCACTTAGGGCGAAAAGCGTTACAACCAACAAATGATGGTGGGATGCTAAAAATGCATACATTCTCCCCCAGTCAAGAGATCTGGGTTAAATCCACCGTTCTTTTGCCCACTACACCACCCCAGTTCAGACATGGCCATATGCAAATCAGTCTTGACCCTGTGCCTCATGGGAACAGTCCAGCCCGAACTGCCAAGCCATGTCTTCCCTGGACCGGAATCAAGCATCCTAGGATCGGTTTCTGGCTATCAGCCGTCATCAGCCAGGATAGCTTGACTCCAGTGGCGTAGTGAGCACGGGTCCCACGTCTGGGAATACCCATCCCACTTAGGGCGAAAAGCGTTACAACCAACAAATGATGGGCGGAATGCTGACAATGCATACATTCTCCCCCAGTCAAGAGATCTGGGTTAAATCCATCGTTCTTTTGCCCACTACACCACCCCAGTTCAGACATGGCCATATGCAAATCAGTCTTGACCCTGTTCCTAATGGGAACAGTCCAGCCCGAACTGCCAAGCCATGTCTTCCCTGGACCGGAATCAAGCATCCTAGGACCGGTTTCTGGCTATCAGCCGTCATCAGCCAGGATAGCTTGACTCCAGTGGCGTAGTGAGCACGGGTCCCACGTCTGGGAATTCCCATCCCACTTAGGGCGAAAAGCGTTACAACCAACGAATGATGGTCGGAATGCTGACAATGCATACATTTTCCCCCAGTCAAGAGATCTGGGTTAAATCCATCGTTCTTTTGCCCACTACACCACCCCAGTTCAGACATGGCCATATGCAAATCAGTCTTGACCCTGTGCCTCATGGGAACAGTCCAGCCCGAACTGCCAAGCCATGTCTTCCCTGGACCGGAATCAAGCATCCTAGGACCGGTTTCTGGCTATCAGCCGTCATCAGCCAGGATAGCTTGACTCCAGTGGCGTAGTTTGCATATGGCTGGGTTCAAACTGGAATGGCATGGTGAGCAAAAAAACGATGGATTTAGGCCCAGATCTCTGTACTGGGGTGAATGTATGACATTGTTCTGCATTCTGTCCATCAACTGTTGTTTTTGCATTTGTCACTCCGAGTGGGACGGGTATGCTCAGACGTGAGTCCCGTGCTTTCCATGCCACTGGAATCAAGCTATCCTGGCTGAAGAGGGGTGAAACCCCGAAACCGGTCCTAGGATGCTTATTCCAGTCCAGGGAGGACCTTGCTTGGCAGTTTAGGCTGGACTGTTCCCATGAGGCACAGGGTCAAGACTGATTTGCATATGGCTGGGTTCAAACAGGAATGGCATGGTGAACAAAAAAACTATGGATTTAGGCCCAGATCTCTGTACTGGGGTGAATGTATGACATTGTTCTGCATTCTGTCCATCAACTGTTGTTTTTGCATTTGTCACCCCGACTGGGACGGGTATGCTCAGACGTGAGTCCCGTGCTTTCCATGCCACTGGAATCAAGCTATCCTGGCTGAAGACGGGTGAAACCCTGAAACCGGTCCTAGGATGCTTATTCCAGTCCAGGGAGGACCTTGCTTGGCAGTTTAGGCTGGACTGTTCACATGAGGCACAGGGTCAAGACTGATTTGCATATGGCTGGGTTCAAACTGGAATGGCATGGTGAGCAAAAAAACGATGTATTTAGGCCCAGGTCTCTGTACTGGGGTGAATGTATGACATTGTTCTGCATTCTGTCCATCAACTGTTGTTTTTGCATTTGTCACCCCGAGTGGGACGGGTATGCTCAGACGTGAGTCCCGTGCTTTCCATGCCACTGGAATCAAGCTATCCTGGCTGAAGAGGAGTGAAACCCCGAAACCGGTCCTAGGATGCTTATTCCAGTCCAGGGAGGACCTTGCTTGGCAGTTTAGGCTGGACTGTTCCCATGAGGCACAGGGTCAAGACTGATTTGCATATGGCTGGGTTCAAACTGGATGGCATGGTGAGCAAAAAACGATGGATTTAGGCCCAGATCTCTGTACTGGGTTGAATGTATGACATTGTTCTGCATTCTGTCCATCAACTGTTGTTTTTGCATTTGTCACCCTGAGTGGGACGGGTATGCTCCGACGTGAGTCCCGTGCTTTCCATGCCACTGGAATCAAGCTATCCTGGCTGAAGAGGGGTGAAACCCCGAAACCGGTCCTAGGATGCTTATTCCAGTCCAGGGAAGACCTTGCTTGGCAGTTTAGGCTGGACTGTTCCCATGAGGCACAGGGTCAAGACTGATTTGCATATGGCTGGGTTCAAACTGGAATGGCATGGTGAGCAAAAAAACGATGGATTTAGGCCCAGATCTCTGTACTGGGGTGAATGTATGACATTGTTCTGCATTCTGTCCATCAACTGTTGTTTTTGCATTTGTCACCCCGAGTGGGACGGGTAAGCTCAGACGTGAGTCCCGTGCTTTCTATGCCACTGGAATCAAGCTATCCTGGCTGAAGAGGGGTGAAACCCCGAAACCGGTCCTAGGATGCTTATTCCAGTCCAGGGAGGACCTTGCTTGGCAGTTTAGGCTGGACTGTTCCCATGAGGCACAGGGTCAAGACTGATTTGCATATGGCTGGGTTCAAACTGGAATGGCATGGTGAGCAAATAAACGATGGATTTAGGCCCAGATCTCTGTACTGGGGTGAATGTATGACATTGTTCTGCATTCGGTCCATCAACTGTTGTTTTTGCATTTGTCACCCCGAGTGGGACGGGTATGCTCAGACGTGAGTCCCGTGCTTTCCATGCCACTGGAATCAAGCTATCCTGGCTGAAGAGGGGTAAAACCCCGAAACCGGTCCTAGGATGCTTATTCCAGTCCAGGGAGGACCTTGCTTGGCAGTTTAGGCTGGACTGTTCCCATGAGGCACAGGGTCAAGAATGATTTGCATATGGCTGAGTTCAAACTGGAATGGCATGGTGAGCAAAAAAACGATGGATTTAGGCCCAGATCTCTGTACTGGGGTGAATGTATGACATTGTTCTGCATTCTGTCCATCAACTGTTGTTTTTGCATTTGTCACTCCGAGTGGGACGGGTATGCTCAGACGTGAGTCCCGTGCTTTCCATGCCACTGGAATCAAGCTATCCTGGCTGAAGAGGGGTGAAACCCCGAAACCGGTCCTAGGATGCTTATTCCAGTCCAGGGAAGACCTTGCTTGGCAGTTTAGGCTGGACTGTTCCCATGAGGCACAGGGTCAAGACTGATTTGCATATGGCTGGGTTCAAACTGGAATGGCATGGTGAGCAAAAAAACGATGGATTTAGGCCCAGATCTCTGTACTGGGGTGAATGTATGACATTGTTCTGCATTCTGTCCATCAACTGTTGTTTTTGCATTTGTCACCCCGAGTGGGACGGGTATGCTCAGACGTGAGTCCCGTGCTTTCCATGCCACTGGAATAAATCTATCCTGGCTGAAGAGGGGTGAAACCCCGAAACCGGTCCTAGGATGCTTATTCCAGTCCAGGGAGGACCTTGCATGGCAGTTTAGGCTGGACTGTTCCCATGAGGCACAGGGTCAAGACTGATTTGCTTATGGCTGGGTTCAAACTGGAATGGCATGGTGAGCAAAAAAACGATGGATTTAGGCCCAGATCTCTGTACTGGGGTGAATGTATGACATTGTTCTGCATTCTGTCCATCAACTGTTGTTTTTGCATTTGTCACCCCGAGTGGGACGGGTATGCTCAGACGTGAGTCCCGTGCTTTCCATGCCACTGGAATCAAGCTATCCTGGCTGAAGAGGGGTGAAACCCCGAAACCGGTCCTAGGATGCTTATTCCAGGCCAGGGAGGACCTTGCTTGGCAGTTTAGGCTGGACTGTTCCCATGAGGCACAGGGTCAAGACTGATTTGCATATGGCTGGGTTCAAACTGGAATGGCAGGGTGAGCAAAAAAACGATGGATTTAGGCCCAGATCTCTGTACTGGGGTGAATGTATGACATTGTTCTGCATTCTGTCCATCAACTGTTGTTTTTGCATTTGTCACCCCGAGTGGGACGGGTATGCTCAAACGTGAGTCCTGTGCTTTCCATGCCACTGGAATCAAGCTATCCTGGCTGAAGAGGGGTGAAACCCCGAAACCGGTCCTAGGATGCTTATTCCAGTCCAGGGAGGACCTTGCTTGGCAGTTTAGGCTGGACTGTTCCCATGAGGCACAGGGTCAAGACTGATTTGCATATGGCTGGGTTCAAACTGGAATGGCATGGTGAGCAAAAAAACGATGGATTTAGGCCCAGATCTCTGTACTGGGGTGAATGTATGACATTGTTCTGCATTCTGTCCATCAACTGTTGTTTTTGCATTTGTCACCCCGAGTGGGACGGGTATGCTCAGACGTGAGTCCCGTGCTTTCCATGCCACTGGAATCAAGCTATCCTGGCTGAAGAGGGGTGAAACCCCGAAACCGGTCCTAGGAGGCTTATTCCAGTCCAGGGAGGACCTTGCTTGGCAGTTTAGGCTGGACTGTTCCCATGAGGCACAGGGTCAAGACTGATTTGCATATGGCTGGGTTCAAACTGGAATGGCATGGTGAGCAAAAAAACGATGTATTTAGGCCCAGGTCTCTGTACTGGGGTGAATGTATGACATTGTTCTGCATTCTGTCCATCAACTGTTGTTTTTGCATTTGTCACCCCGAGTGGGACGGGTATGCTCAGACGTGAGTCCCGTGCTTTCCATGCCACTGGAATCAAGCTATCCTGGCTGAAGAGGAGTGAAACCCCGAAACCGGTCCTAGGATGCTTATTCCAGTCCAGGGAGGACCTTGCTTGGCAGTTTAGGCTGGACTGTTCCCATGAGGCACAGGGTCAAGACTGATTTGCATATGGCTGGGTTCAAACTGGATGGCATGGTGAGCAAAAAACGATGGATTTAGGCCCAGATCTCTGTACTGGGTTGAATGTATGACATTGTTCTGCATTCTGTCCATCAACTGTTGTTTTTGCATTTGTCACCCTGAGTGGGACGGGTATGCTCCGACGTGAGTCCCGTGCTTTCCATGCCACTGGAATCAAGCTATCCTGGCTGAAGAGGGGTGAAACCCCGAAACCGGTCCTAGGATGCTTATTCCAGTCCAGGGAAGACCTTGCTTGGCAGTTTAGGCTGGACTGTTCCCATGAGGCACAGGGTCAAGACTGATTTGCATATGGCTGGGTTCAAACTGGAATGGCATGGTGAGCAAAAAAACGATGGATTTAGGCCCAGATCTCTGTACTGGGGTGAATGTATGACATTGTTCTGCATTCTGTCCATCAACTGTTGTTTTTGCATTTGTCACCCCGAGTGGGACGGGTAAGCTCAGACGTGAGTCCCGTGCTTTCTATGCCACTGGAATCAAGCTATCCTGGCTGAAGAGGGGTGAAACCCCGAAACCGGTCCTAGGATGCTTATTCCAGTCCAGGGAGGACCTTGCTTGGCAGTTTAGGCTGGACTGTTCCCATGAGGCACAGGGTCAAGACTGATTTGCATATGGCTGGGTTCAAACTGGAATGGCATGGTGAGCAAATAAACGATGGATTTAGGCCCAGATCTCTGTACTGGGGTGAATGTATGACATTGTTCTGCATTCGGTCCATCAACTGTTGTTTTTGCATTTGTCACCCCGAGTGGGACGGGTATGCTCAGACGTGAGTCCCGTGCTTTCCATGCCACTGGAATCAAGCTATCCTGGCTGAAGAGGGGTAAAACCCCGAAACCGGTCCTAGGATGCTTATTCCAGTCCAGGGAGGACCTTGCTTGGCAGTTTAGGCTGGACTGTTCCCATGAGGCACAGGGTCAAGAATGATTTGCATATGGCTGGGTTCAAACTGGAATGGCATGGTGAGCAAAAAAACGATGGATTTAGGCCCAGATCTCTGTACTGGGGTGAATGTATGACATTGTTCTGCATTCTGTCCATCAACTGTTGTTTTTGCATTTGTCACTCCGAGTGGGACGGGTATGCTCAGACGTGAGTCCCGTGCTTTCCATGCCACTGGAATCAAGCTATCCTGGCTGAAGAGGGGTGAAACCCCGAAACCGGTCCTAGGATGCTTATTCCAGTCCAGGGAAGACCTTGCTTGGCAGTTTAGGCTGGACTGTTCCCATGAGGCACAGGGTCAAGACTGATTTGCATATGGCTGGGTTCAAACTGGAATGGCATGGTGAGCAAAAAAACGATGGATTTAGGCCCAGATCTCTGTACTGGGGTGAATGTATGACATTGTTCTGCATTCTGTCCATCAACTGTTGTTTTTGCATTTGTCACCCCGAGTGGGACGGGTATGCTCAGACGTGAGTCCCGTGCTTTCCATGCCACTGGAATAAATCTATCCTGGCTGAAGAGGGGTGAAACCCCGAAACCGGTCCTAGGATGCTTATTCCAGTCCAGGGAGGACCTTGCATGGCAGTTTAGGCTGGACTGTTCCCATGAGGCACAGGGTCAAGACTGATTTGCTTATGGCTGGGTTCAAACTAGAATGGCATGGTGAGCAAAAAAACGATGGATTTAGGCCCAGATCTCTGTACTGGGGTGAATGTATGACATTGTTCTGCATTCTGTCCATCAACTGTTGTTTTTGCATTTGTCACCCCGAGTGGGACGGGTATGCTCAGACGTGAGTCCCGTGCTTTCCATGCCACTGGAATCAAGCTATCCTGGCTGAAGAGGGGTGAAACCCCGAAACCGGTCCTAGGATGCTTATTCCAGGCCAGGGAGGACCTTGCTTGGCAGTTTAGGCTGGACTGTTCCCATGAGGCACAGGGTCAAGACTGATTTGCATATGGCTGGGTTCAAACTGGAATGGCAGGGTGAGCAAAAAAACGATGGATTTAGGCCCAGATCTCTGTACTGGGGTGAATGTATGACATTGTTCTGCATTCTGTCCATCAACTGTTGTTTTTGCATTTGTCACCCCGAGTGGGACGGGTATGCTCAAACGTGAGTCCCGTGCTTTCCATGCCACTGGAATCAAGCTATCCTGGCTGAAGAGGGGTGAAACCCCGAAACCGGTCCTAGGATGCTTATTCCAGTCCAGGGAGGACCTTGCTTGGCAGTTTAGGCTGGACTGTTCCCATGAGGCACAGGGTCAAGACTGATTTGCATATGGCTGGGTTCAAACTGGAATGGCATGGTGAGCAAAAAAACGATGGATTTAGGCCCAGATCTCTGTACTGGGGTGAATGTATGACATTGTTCTGCATTCTGTCCATCAACTGTTGTTTTTGCATTTGTCACCCCGAGTGGGACGGGTATGCTCAGACGTGAGTCCCGTGCTTTCCATGCCACTGGAATCAAGCTATCCTGGCTGAAGAGGGGTGAAACCCCGAAACCGGTCCTAGGAGGCTTATTCCAGTCCAGGGAGGACCTTGCTTGGCAGTTTAGGCTGGACTGTTCCCATGAGGCACAGGGTCAAGACTGATTTGCATATGGCTGGGTTCAAACTGGAATGGCATGGTGAGCAAAAAAAACAATGGATTTAGGCCCAGATCCCTGTACTGGGGTGAATGTATGACATTGTTCTGCATTCTGTCCATCAACTGTTGTTTTTGCATTTGTCACCCCGAGTGTGACGGGTATGCTCAGACGTGAGTCCTGTGCTTTCCATGCCACTGGAATCAAGCTATCCTGGCTGAAGAGGGGTGAAACCCCGAAACCGGTCCTAGGATGCTTATTCCAGTCCAGGGAGGACCTTGCTTGGCAGTTTAGGCTGGACTGTTCCCATGAGGCACAGGGTCAAGACTGATTTGCATATGGCTGGGTTCAAACTGGAATGGCATGGTGAGCAAAAAAACGATGGATTTAGGCCCAGATCTCTGTACTGGGGTGAATGTATGACATTGTTCTGCATTCTGTCCATCAACTGTTGTTTTTGCATTTGTCACCCCGATTGGGACGGGTATGCTCAGACGTGAGTCCCGTGCTTTCCATGCCACTGGAATCAAGCTATCCTGGCTGAAGAGGGGTGAAACCCCGAAACCGGTCCTAGGATGCTTATTCCAGTCAAGGGAGGACCTTGCTTGGCAGTTTAGGCTGGACTGTTCCCATGAGGCACAGGGTCAAGACTGATTTGCATATGGCTGGGTTCAAACTGGAATGGCATGGTGAGCAAAAAAACGATGGATTTAGGCCCAGATCTCTGTACTGGGGTGAATGTATGACATTGTTCTGCATTCTGTCCATCAACTGTTGTTTTTGCATTTGTCACCCCGACTGGGACGGGTATGCTCAGACGTGAGTCCCGTGCTTTCCATGCCACTGGAATCAAGGTATCCTGGCTGAAGAGGGGTGAAACCCCGAAACTGGTCCTAGGATGCTTATTCCAGTCCAGGGAGGACCTTGCTTGGCAGTTTAGGCTGGACTGTTCACATGAGGCACAGGGTCAAGACTGATTTGCATATGGCTGGGTTCAAACTGGAATGGCATGGTGAGCAAAAAAACGATGGATTTAGGCCCAGATCTCTGTACTGGGGTGAATGTATGACATTGTTCTGCATTCTGTCCATCAACTGTTGTTTTTGCATTTGTCACCCCGAGTGGGACGGGTATGCTCAGACGTGAGTCCCGTGCTTTCCATGCCACTGGAATCAAGCTATCCTGGCTGAAGAGGGGTGAAACCCCGAAACCGGTCCTAGGATGCTTATTCCAGTCCAGGGAGGACCTTGCTTGGCAGTTTAGGCTGGACTGTTCCCATGAGGCACAGGGTCAAGACTGATTTGCATATGGCTGGGTTCAAACTGGAATGGCATGGTGAGCAAAAAAACAATGGATTTAGGCCCAGATTCCTGTACTGGGGTGAATGTATGACATTGTTCTGCATTCTGTCCATCAACTGTTGTTTTTGCATTTGTCACCCCGAGTGGGACGGGTATGCTCAGACGTGAGTCCCGTGCTTTCCATGCCACTGGAATCAAGCTATCCTGGCTGAAGAGGGGTGAAACCCCGAAACCGGTCCTAGGATGCTTATTCCAGTCCAGGGAGGACCTTGCTTGGCAGTTTAGGCTGGACTGTTCCCATGATGCACAGGGTCAAGACTGATTTGCATATGGCTGGGTTCAAACTGGAATGGCATGGTGAGCAAAAAAACGATGGATTTAGGCCCAGATCTCTGTACTGGGGTGAATGTATGACATTGTTCTGCATTCTGTCCATCAACTATTGTTTTTGCATTTGTCACCCCGAGTGGGACGGGTATGCTCAGACGTGAGTCCCGTGCTTTCCATGCCACTGGAATCAAGCTATCCTGGCTGAAGAGGGGTGAAACCCCGAAACCGGTCCTAGGATGCTTATTCCAGTCCAGGGAGGGCCTTGCTTGGCAGTTTAGGCTGGACTGTTCCCATGAGTCACAGGGTCAAGACTGATTTGCATATGGCTGGGTTCAAACTGGAATGGCATGGTGAGCAAAAAAATGATGGATTTAGGCCCAGATCTCTGTACTGGGGTGAATGTATGACATTGTTCTGCATTCTGTCCATCAACTGTTGTTTTTGCATTTGTCACCCCGAGTGGGACGGGTATGCTCAGACGTGAGTCCCGTGCTTTCCATGCCACTGGAATCAAGCTATCCTGGCTGAAGAGGGGTGAAACCCCGAAACCGGTCCTAGGATGCTTATTCCAGTCCAGGGAGGACCTTGCTTGGCAGTTTAGGCTTGACTGTTCCCATGAGGCACAGGGTCAAGACTGATTTGCATATGGCTGGGTTCAAACTGTAATGGCATGGTGAGCAAAAAAACAATGGATTTAGGCCCAGATCTCTGTACTGGGGTGAATGTATGACATTGTTCTGCATTCTGTCCATCAACTGTTGTTTTTGCATTTGTCACCCCGAGTGGGACGGGTATGCTCAGACGTGAGTCGCGGGCTTTCCATGCCACTGGAATCAAGCTATCCTGGCTGAAGAGGGGTGAAACCCCGAAACCGGTCCTAGGGTGCTTATTCCAGTCAAGGGAGGACCTTGCTTGGCAGTTTATGCTGGACTGTTCCCATGAGGCACAGGGTCAAGACTGATTTGCATATGGCTGGGTTCAAACTGGAATGGCATGGTGAGCAAAAAAACGATGGATTTAGGCCCAGATCTATGTACTGGGGTGAATGTATGACATTGTTCTGCATTCTGTCCATCAACTGTTGTTTTTGCATTTGTCACCCCGAGTGGGACGGGTATGCTCAGACGTGAGTCCCGTGCTTTCCATGCCACTGGAATCAAGCTATCCTGGCTGAAGAGGGGTGAAACCCCGAAACCGGTCCTAGGAGGCTTATTCCAGTCCAGGGAGGACCTTGCTTGGCAGTTTAGGCTGGACTGTTCCCATGAGGCACAGTGTCAAGACTGATTTGCATATGGCTGGGTTCAAACTGGAATGGCATGGTGAGCAAAAAAACGATGGATTTAGGGCCAGATCTCTGTACTGGGGTGAATGTATGATATTGTTCTGCATTCTGTCCATCAACTGTTGTTTTTGTATTTGTCACCCCGAGTGGGACGGGTATGCTAAGACGTGAGTCCCGTGCTTTCCATGCCACTGGAATCAAGCTATCCTGGCTGAAGAGGGGTGAAACCCCGAAACCGGTCCTAGGATGCTTATTCCAGTCAAGGGAGGACCTTGCTTGGCAGTGTAGGCTGGACTGTTCCCATGAGGCACAGGGTCAAGACTGATTTGCATATGGCTGGGTTCAAACTGGAATGGCATGGTGAGCAAAAAAACGATGGATTTAGGCCCAGGTCTCTGTACTGGGGTGAATGTATGACATTGTTCTGCATTCTGTCCATCAACTGTTGTTTTTGCATTTGTCACCCCGAGTGGGACGGGTATGCTCAGACGTGAGTCCCGTGCTTTCCATGCCACTGGAATCAAGCTATCCTGGCTGAAGAGGGGTGAAACCCCGAAACCGGTCCTAGGATGCTTATTCCAGGCCAGGGAAGACCTTGCTTGGCAGTTTAGGCTGGACTGTTCCCATGAGGCACAGGGTCAAGACTGATTTGCATATGGCTGGGTTCAAACTGGAATGGCATGGTGAGCAAAAAAACGATGGATTTAGGCCCAGATCTCTGTACTGGGGTGAATGTATGACATTGTTCTGCATTCTGTCCATCAACTGTTGTTTTTGCATTTGTCACCCCGAGTGGGACGGGTAAGCTCAGACGTGAGTCCTGTGCTTTCCATGCCACTGGAATCAAGCTATCCTGGCTGAAGAGGGGTGAAACCCCGAAACCGGTCCTAGGATGCTTATTCCAGTCCAGGGAGGACCTTGCTTGGCAGTTTAGGCTGGACTGTTCCCATGAGGCACAGGGTCAAGACTGATTTGCATATGGCTGGGTTCAAACTGGAATGGCATGGTGAGCAAAAAAACGATGGATTTAGGCCCAGATCTCTGTGCTGGGGTGAATGTATGACATTGTTCTGCATTCGGTCCATCAACTGTTGTTTTTGCATTTGTCACCCCGAGTGGGACGGGTATGCTCAGACGTGAGTCCCGTGCTTTCCATGCCGCTGGAATCAAGCTATTCTGGCTGAAGAGGGGTGAAACCCCGAAACCGGTCCTAGGATGCTTATTCCAGTCCAGGGAGGACCTTGCTTGGCAGTTTAGGCTGGACTGTTCCCATGAGGCACAGGGTCAAGACTGATTTGCATATGGCTGGGTTCAAACTTGAATGGCATGGTGAGCAAAAAAACGATGGATTTAGGCCCAGATCTCTGTACTGGGGTGAATGTATGACATTGTTCTGCATTCTGTCCATCAACTGTTGTTTTTGCATTTGTCACCCCGAGTGGGACGGGTATGCTCAGACGTGAGCCCCGTGCTTTCCATGCCACTGGAATCAAGCTATCCTGGCTGAAGAGGGGTGAAACCCCGAAACCGGTCCTAGGATGCTTATTCCAGTCCAGGGAGGACCTTGCTTGGCAGTTTAGGCTGGACTGTTCCCATGAGGCACAGGGTCAAGACTGATTTGCATATGGCTGGGTTCAAACTGGAATGGCATGGTGAGCAAAAAAACAATGGATTTAGGCCCAGATCCCTGTACTGGGGTGAATGTATGACATTGTTCTGCATTCTGTCCATCAACTGTTGTTTTTGCATTTGTCACCCCGAGTGGGACGGGTATGCTCAGACGTGAGTCCCGTGCTTTCCATGCCACTGGAATCAAGCTATCCTGGCTGAAGAGGGGTGAAACCCCGAAACCGGTCCTAGGATGCTTATTCCAGTCCAGGGAGGACCTTGCTTGGCAGTTTAGGCTGGACTGTTCCCATGATGCACAGGGTCAAGACTGATTTGCATATGGCTGGGTTCAAACTGGAATGGCATGGTGAGCAAAAAAACGATGGATTTAGGCCCAGATCTCTGTACTGGGGTGAATGTATGACATTGTTCTGCATTCTGTCCATCAACTATTGTTTTTGCATTTGTCACCCCGAGTGGGACGGGTATGCTCAGACGTGAGTCCCGTGCTTTCCATGCCACTGGAATCAAGCTATCCTGGCTGAAGAGGGGTGAAACCCCGAAACCGGTCCTAGGATGCTTATTCCAGTCCAGGGAGGGCCTTGCTTGGCAGTTTAGGCTGGACTGTTCCCATGAGTCACAGGGTCAAGACTGATTTGCATATGGCTGGGTTCAAACTGGAATGGCATGGTGAGCAAAAAAATGATGGATTTAGGCCCAGATCTCTGTACTGGGGTGAATGTATGACATTGTTCTGCATTCTGTCCATCAACTGTTGTTTTTGCATTTGTCACCCCGAGTGGGACGGGTATGCTCAGACGTGAGTCCCGTGCTTTCCATGCCACTGGAATCAAGCTATCCTGGCTGAAGAGGGGTGAAACCCCGAAACCGGTCCTAGGATGCTTATTCCAGTCCAGGGAGGACCTTGCTTGGCAGTTTAGGCTTGACTGTTCCCATGAGGCACAGGGTCAAGACTGATTTGCATATGGCTGGGTTCAAACTGTAATGGCATGGTGAGCAAAAAAACAATGGATTTAGGCCCAGATCTCTGTACTGGGGTGAATGTATGACATTGTTCTGCATTCTGTCCATCAACTGTTGTTTTTGCATTTGTCACCCCGAGTGGGACGGGTATGCTCAGACGTGAGTCGCATGCTTTCCATGCCACTGGAATCAAGCTATCCTGGCTGAAGAGGGGTGAAACCCCGAAACCGGTCCTAGGATGCTTATTCCAGTCAAGGGAGGACCTTGCTTGGCAGTTTAGGCTGGACTGTTCCCATGAGGCACAGGGTCAAGACTGATTTGCATATGGCTGGGTTCAAACTGGAATGGCATGGTGAGCAAAAAAACGATGGATTTAGGCCCAGGTCTCTGTACTGGGGTGAATGTATGACATTGTTCTGCATTCTGTCCATCAACTGTTGTTTTTGCATTTGTCACCCCGAGTGGGACGGGTATGCTCAGACTTGAGTCCCGTGCTTTCCATGCCACTGGAATCAAGCTATCCTGGCTGAAGAGGGGTGAAACCCCGAAACCGGTCCTAGGAGGCTTATTCCAGTCCAGGGAGGACCTTGCTTGGCAGTTTAGGCTGGACTGTTCCCATGAGGCACAGTGTCAAGACTGATTTGCATATGGCTGGGTTCAAACTGGAATGGCATGGTGAGCAAAAAAACGATGGATTTAGGCCCAGATCTCTGTACTGGGGTGAATGTATGACATTGTTCTGCATTCTGTCCATCAACTGTTGTTTTTGCATTTGTCACCCCGAGTGGGACGGGTATGCTAAGACGTGAGTCCCGTGCTTTCCATGCCACTGGAATCAAGCTATCCTGGCCGAAGAGGGGTGAAACCCCGAAACCGGTCCTAGGATGCTTATTCCAGTCAAGGGAGGACCTTGCTTGGCAGTGTAGGCTGGACTGTTCCCATGAGGCACAGGGTCAAGACTGATTTGCATATGGCTGGGTTCAAACTGGAATGGCATGGTGAGCAAAAAAACAATGGATTTAGGCCCAGGTCTCTGTACTGGGGTGAATGTATGACATTGTTCTGCATTCTGTCCATCAACTGTTGTTTTTGCATTTGTCACCCCGAGTGGGACGGGTATGCTCAGACGTGAGTCCCGTGCTTTCCATGCCACTGGAATCAAGCTATCCTGGCTGAAGAGGGGTGAAACCCCGAAACCGGTCCTAGGATGCTTATTCCAGGCCAGGGAGGACCTTGCTTGGCAGTTTAGGCTGGACTGTTCCCATGAGGCACAGGGTCAAGACTGATTTGCATATGGCTGGGTTCAAACTGGAATGGCAGGGTGAGCAAAAAAACGATGGATTTAGGCCCAGATCTCTGTACTGGGGTGAATGTATGACATTGTTCTGCATTCTGTCCATCAACTGTTGTTTTTGCATTTGTCACCCCGAGTGGGACGGGTATGCTCAAACGTGAGTCCCGTGCTTTCCATGCCACTGGAATCAAGCTATCCTGGCTGAAGAGGGGTGAAACCCCGAAACCGGTCCTAGGATGCTTATTCCAGTCCAGGGAGGACCTTGCTTGGCAGTTTAGGCTGGACTGTTCCCATGAGGCACAGGGTCAAGACTGATTTGCATATGGCTGGGTTCAAACTGGAATGGCATGGTGAGCAAAAAAACGATGGATTTAGGCCCAGATCTCTGTACTGGGGTGAATGTATGACATTGTTCTGCATTCTGTCCATCAACTGTTGTTTTTGCATTTGTCACCCCGAGTGGGACGGGTATGCTCAGACGTGAGTCCCGTGCTTTCCATGCCACTGGAATCAAGCGATCCTGGCTGAAGAGGGGTGAAACCCCGAAACCGGTCCTAGGAGGCTTATTCCAGTCCAGGGAGGACCTTGCTTGGCAGTTTAGGCTGGACTGTTCCCATGAGGCACAGGGTCAAGACTGATTTGCATATGGCTGGGTTCAAACTTGAATGGCATGGTGAGCAAAAAAAACAATGGATTTAGGCCCAGATCCCTGTACTGGGGTGAATGTATGACATTGTTCTGCATTCTGTCCATCAACTGTTGTTTTTGCATTTGTCACCCCGAGTGTGACGGGTATGCTCAGACGTGAGTCCCGTGCTTTCCATGCCACTGGAATCAAGCTATCCTGGCTGAAGAGGGGTGAAACCCCGAAACCGGTCCTAGGATGCTTATTCCAGTCCAGGGAGGACCTTGCTTGGCAGTTTAGGCTGGACTGTTCCCATGAGGCACAGGGTCAAGACTGATTTGCATATGGCTGGGTTCAAACTGGAATGGCATGGTGAGCAAAAAAACGATGGATTTAGGCCCAGATCTCTGTACTGGGGTGAATGTATGACATTGTTCTGCATTCTGTCCATCAACTGTTGTTTTTGCATTTGTCACTCCGATTGGGACGGGTATGCTCAGACGTGAGTCCCGTGCTTTCCATGCCACTGGAATCAAGCTATCCTGGCTGAAGAGGGGTGAAACCCCGAAACCGGTCCTAGGATGCTTATTCCAGTCAAGGGAGGACCTTGCTTGGCAGTTTAGGCTGGACTGTTCCCATGAGGCACAGGGTCAAGACTGATTTGCATATGGCTGGGTTCAAACTGGAATGGCATGGTGAGCAAAAAAACGATGGATTTAGGCCCAGATCTCTGTACTGGGGTGAATGTATGACATTGTTCTGCATTCTGTCCATCAACTGTTGTTTTTGCATTTGTCACCCCGACTGGGACGGGTATGCTCAGACGTGAGTCCCGTGCTTTCCATGCCACTGGAATCAAGGTATCCTGGCTGAAGAGGGGTGAAACCCCGAAACTGGTCCTAGGATGCTTATTCCAGTCCAGGGAGGACCTTGCTTGGCAGTTTAGGCTGGACTGTTCACATGAGGCACAGGGTCAAGACTGATTTGCATATGGCTGGGTTCAAACTGGAATGGCATGGTGAGCAAAAAAACGATGGATTTAGGCCCAGATCTCTGTACTGGGGTGAATGTATGACATTGTTCTGCATTCTGTCCATCAACTGTTGTTTTTGCATTTGTCACCCTGAGTGGGACGGGTATGCTCAGACGTGAGTCCCGTGCTTTCCATGCCACTGGAATCAAGCTATCCGGGCTGAAGAGGGGTGAAACCCCGAAACCGGTCCTAGGATGCTTATTCCAGTCCAGGGAGGACCTTGCTTGGCAGTTTAGGCTGGACTGTTCCCATGAGGCACAGGGTCAAGACTGATTTGCATATGGCTGGGTTCAAACTGGAATGGCATGGTGAGCAAAAAAACAATGGATTTAGGCCCAGATCCCTGTACTGGGGTGAATGTATGACATTGTTCTGCATTCTGTCCATCAACTGTTGTTTTTGCATTTGTCACCCCGAGTGGGACGGGTATGCTCAGACGTGAGTCCCGTGCTTTCCATGCCACTGGAATCAAGCTATCCTGGCTGAAGAGGGGTGAAACCCCGAAACCGGTCCTAGGATGCTTATTCCAGTCCAGGGAGGACCTTGCTTGGCAGTTTAGGCTGGACTGTTCCCATGATGCACAGGGTCAAGACTGATTTGCATATGGCTGGGTTCAAACTGGAATGGCATGGTGAGCAAAAAAACGATGGATTTAGGCCCAGATCTCTGTACTGGGGTGAATGTATGACATTGTTCTGCATTCTGTCCATCAACTATTGTTTTTGCATTTGTCACCCCGAGTGGGACGGGTATTCTCAGACGTGAGTCCCGTGCTTTCCATGCCACTGGAATCAAGCTATCCTGGCTGAAGAGGGGTGAAACCCCGAAACCGGTCCTAGGATGCTTATTCCAGTCCAGGGAGGGCCTTGCTTGGCAGTTTAGGCTGGACTGTTCCCATGAGTCACAGGGTCAAGACTGATTTGCATATGGCTGGGTTCAAACTGGAATGGCATGGTGAGCAAAAAAATGATGGATTTAGGCCCAGATCTCTGTACTGGGGTGAATGTATGACATTGTTCTGCATTCTGTCCATCAACTGTTGTTTTTGCATTTGTCACCCCGAGTGGGACGGGTATGCTCAGACGTGAGTCCCGTGCTTTCCATGCCACTGGAATCAAGCTATCCTGGCTGAAGAGGGGTGAAACCCCGAAACCGGTCCTAGGATGCTTATTCCAGTCCAGGGAGGACCTTGCTTGGCAGTTTAGGCTTGACTGTTCCCATGAGGCACAGGGTCAAGACTGATTTGCATATGGCTGGGTTCAAACTGTAATGGCATGGTGAGCAAAAAAACGATGGATTTAGGCCCAGATCTCTGTACTGGGGTGAATGTATGACATTGTTCTGCATTCTGTCCATCAACTGTTGTTTTTGCATTTGTCACCCCGAGTGGGACGGGTATGCTCAGACGTGAGTCGCTGGCTTTCCATGCCACTGGAATCAAGCTATCCTGGCTGAAGAGGGGTGAAACCCCGAAACCGGTCCTAGGGTGCTTATTCCAGTCAAGGGAGGACCTTGCTTGGCAGTTTATGCTGGACTGTTCCCATGAGGCACAGGGTCAAGACTGATTTGCATATGGCTGGGTTCAAACTGGAATGGCATGGTGAGCAAAAAAACGATGGATTTAGGCCCAGATCTATGTACTGGGGTGAATGTATGACATTGTTCTGCATTCTGTCCATCAACTGTTGTTTTTGCATTTGTCACCCCGAGTGGGACGGGTATGCTCAGACGTGAGTCCCGTGCTTTCCATGCCACTGGAATCAAGCTATCCTGGCTGAAGAGGGGTGAAACCCCGAAACCGGTCCTAGGAGGCTTATTCCAGTCCAGGGAGGACCTTGCTTGGCAGTTTAGGCTGGACTGTTCCCATGAGGCACAGTGTCAAGACTGATTTGCATATGGCTGGGTTCAAACTGGAATGGCATGGTGAGCAAAAAAACGATGGATTTAGGGCCAGATCTCTGTACTGGGGTGAATGTATGATATTGTTCTGCATTCTGTCCATCAACTGTTGTTTTTGTATTTGTCACCCCGAGTGGGACGGGTATGCTAAGACGTGAGTCCCGTGCTTTCCATGCCACTGGAATCAAGCTATCCTGGCTGAAGAGGGGTGAAACCCCGAAACCGGTCCTAGGATGCTTATTCCAGTCAAGGGAGGACCTTGCTTGGCAGTGTAGGCTGGACTGTTCCCATGAGGCACAGGGTCAAGACTGATTTGCATATGGCTGGGTTCAAACTGGAATGGCATGGTGAGCAAAAAAACGATGGATTTAGGCCCAGGTCTCTGTACTGGGGTGAATGTATGACATTGTTCTGCATTCTGTCCATCAACTGTTGTTTTTGCATTTGTCACCCCGAGTGGGACGGGTATGCTCAGACGTGAGTCCCGTGCTTTCCATGCCACTGGAATCAAGCTATCCTGGCTGAAGAGGGGTGAAACCCCGAAACCGGTCCTAGGATGCTTATTCCAGGCCAGGGAAGACCTTGCTTGGCAGTTTAGGCTGGACTGTTCCCATGAGGCACAGGGTCAAGACTGATTTGCATATGGCTGGGTTCAAACTGGAATGGCATGGTGAGCAAAAAAACGATGGATTTAGGCCCAGATCTCTGTACTGGGGTGAATGTATGACATTGTTCTGCATTCTGTCCATCAACTGTTGTTTTTGCATTTGTCACCCCGAGTGGGACGGGTAAGCTCAGACGTGAGTCCTGTGCTTTCCATGCCACTGGAATCAAGCTATCCTGGCTGAAGAGGGGTGAAACCCCGAAACCGGTCCTAGGATGCTTATTCCAGTCCAGGGAGGACCTTGCTTGGCAGTTTAGGCTGGACTGTTCCCATGAGGCACAGGGTCAAGACTGATTTGCATATGGCTGGGTTCAAACTGGAATGGCATGGTGAGCAAAAAAACGATGGATTTAGGCCCAGATCTCTGTGCTGGGGTGAATGTATGACATTGTTCTGCATTCGGTCCATCAACTGTTGTTTTTGCATTTGTCACCCCGAGTGGGACGGGTATGCTCAGACGTGAGTCCCGTGCTTTCCATGCCGCTGGAATCAAGCTATTCTGGCTGAAGAGGGGTGAAACCCCGAAACCGGTCCTAGGATGCTTATTCCAGTCCAGGGAGGACCTTGCTTGGCAGTTTAGGCTGGACTGTTCCCATGAGGCACAGGGTCAAGACTGATTTGCATATGGCTGGGTTCAAACTTGAATGGCATGGTGAGCAAAAAAACGATGGATTTAGGCCCAGATCTCTGTACTGGGGTGAATGTATGACATTGTTCTGCATTCTGTCCATCAACTGTTGTTTTTGCATTTGTCACCCCGAGTGGGACGGGTATGCTCAGACGTGAGCCCCGTTCTTTCCATGCCACTGGAATCAAGCTATCCTGGCTGAAGAGGGGTGAAACCCCGAAACCGGTCCTAGGATGCTTATTCCAGTCCAGGGAGGACCTTGCTTGGCAGTTTAGGCTGGACTGTTCCCATGAGGCACAGGGTCAAGACTGATTTGCATATGGCTGGGTTCAAACTGGAATGGCATGGTGAGCAAAAAAACAATGGATTTAGGCCCAGATCCCTGTACTGGGGTGAATGTATGACATTGTTCTGCATTCTGTCCATCAACTGTTGTTTTTGCATTTGTCACCCCGAGTGGGACGGGTATGCTCAGACGTGAGTCCCGTGCTTTCCATGCCACTGGAATCAAGCTATCCTGGCTGAAGAGGGGTGAAACCCCGAAACCGGTCCTAGGATGCTTATTCCAGTCCAGGGAGGACCTTGCTTGGCAGTTTAGGCTGGACTGTTCCCATGATGCACAGGGTCAAGACTGATTTGCATATGGCTGGGTTCAAACTGGAATGGCATGGTGAGCAAAAAAACGATGGATTTAGGCCCAGATCTCTGTACTGGGGTGAATGTATGACATTGTTCTGCATTCTGTCCATCAACTATTGTTTTTGCATTTGTCACCCCGAGTGGGACGGGTATGCTCAGACGTGAGTCCCGTGCTTTCCATGCCACTGGAATCAAGCTATCCTGGCTGAAGAGGGGTGAAACCCCGAAACCGGTCCTAGGATGCTTATTCCAGTCCAGGGAGGGCCTTGCTTGGCAGTTTAGGCTGGACTGTTCCCATGAGTCACAGGGTCAAGACTGATTTGCATATGGCTGGGTTCAAACTGGAATGGCATGGTGAGCAAAAAAATGATGGATTTAGGCCCAGATCTCTGTACTGGGGTGAATGTAGGACATTGTTCTGCATTCTGTCCATCAACTGTTGTTTTTGCATTTGTCACCCCGAGTGGGACGGGTATGCTCAGACGTGAGTCCCGTGCTTTCCATGCCACTGGAATCAAGCTATCCTGGCTGAAGAGGGGTGAAACCCCGAAACCGGTCCTAGGATGCTTATTCCAGTCCAGGGAGGACCTTGCTTGGCAGTTTAGGCTTGACTGTTCCCATGAGGCACAGGGTCAAGACTGATTTGCATATGGCTGGGTTCAAACTGTAATGGCATGGTGAGCAAAAAAACAATGGATTTAGGCCCAGATCTCTGTACTGGGGTGAATGTATGACATTGTTCTGCATTCTGTCCATCAACTGTTGTTTTTGCATTTGTCACCCCGAGTGGGACGGGTATGCTCAGACGTGAGTCGCATGCTTTCCATGCCACTGGAATCAAGCTATCCTGGCTGAAGAGGGGTGAAACCCCGAAACCGGTCCTAGGATGCTTATTCCAGTCAAGGGAGGACCTTGCTTGGCAGTTTAGGCTGGACTGTTCCCATGAGGCACAGGGTCAAGACTGATTTGCATATGGCTGGGTTCAAACTGGAATGGCATGGTGAGCAAAAAAACGATGGATTTAGGCCCAGGTCTCTGTACTGGGGTGAATGTATGACATTGTTCTGCATTCTGTCCATCAACTGTTGTTTTTGCATTTGTCACCCCGAGTGGGACGGGTATGCTCAGACTTGAGTCCCGTGCTTTCCATGCCACTGGAATCAAGCTATCCTGGCTGAAGAGGGGTGAAACCCCGAAACCGGTCCTAGGAGGCTTATTCCAGTCCAGGGAGGACCTTGCTTGGCAGTTTAGGCTGGACTGTTCCCATGAGGCACAGTGTCAAGACTGATTTGCATATGGCTGGGTTCAAACTGGAATGGCATGGTGAGCAAAAAAACGATGGATTTAGGCCCAGATCTCTGTACTGGGGTGAATGTATGACATTGTTCTGCATTCTGTCCATCAACTGTTGTTTTTGCATTTGTCACCCCGAGTGGGACGGGTATGCTAAGACGTGAGTCCCGTGCTTTCCATGCCACTGGAATCAAGCTATCCTGGCCGAAGAGGGGTGAAACCCCGAAACCGGTCCTAGGATGCTTATTCCAGTCAAGGGAGGACCTTGCTTGGCAGTGTAGGCTGGACTGTTCCCATGAGGCACAGGGTCAAGACTGATTTGCATATGGCTGGGTTCAAACTGGAATGGCATGGTGAGCAAAAAAACAATGGATTTAGGCCCAGGTCTCTGTACTGGGGTGAATGTATGACATTGTTCTGCATTCTGTCCATCAACTGTTGTTTTTGCATTTGTCACCCCGAGTGGGACGGGTATGCCCAGACGTGAGTCCTGTGCTTTCCATGCCACTGGAATCAAGCTATCCTGGCTGAACAGGGGTGAAACCCCGAAACCGGTCCTAGGATGCTTATTCCAGTCCAGGGAGGACCTTGCTTGGCAGTTTAGGCTGGACTGTTCCCATGATGCACAGGGTCAAGACTGATTTGCATATGGCTGGGTTCAAACTTGAATGGCATGGTGAGCAAAAAAACGATGGATTTAGGCCCAGATCTCTGTACTGGGGTGAATGTATGACATTGTTCTGCATTCTGTCCATCAACTATTGTTTTTGCATTTGTCACCCCGAGTGGGACGGGTATGCTCAGACGTGAGTCCCGTGCTTTCCATGCCACTGGAATCAAGCTATCCTGGCTGAAGAGGGGTGAAACCCCGAAACCGGTCCTAGGATGCTTATTCCAGTCCAGGGAGGGCCTTGCTTGGCAGTTTAGGCTGGACTGTTCCCATGAGTCACAGGGTCAAGACTGATTTGCATATGGCTGGGTTCAAACTGGAATGGCATGGTGAGCAAAAAAATGATGGATTTAGGCCCAGATCTCTGTACTGGGGTGAATGTATGACATTGTTCTGCATTCTGTCCATCAACTGTTGTTTTTGCATTTGTCACCCCGAGTGGGACGGGTTTGCTCAGACGTGAGTCCCGTGCTTTCCATGCCACTGGAATCAAGCTATCCTGGCTGAAGAGGGGTGAAACCCCGAAACCGGTCCTAGGATGCTTATTCCAGTCCAGGGAGGACCTTGCTTGGCAGTTTAGGCTTGACTGTTCCCATGAGGCACAGGGTCAAGACTGATTTGCATATGGCTGGGTTCAAACTGTAATGGCATGGTGAGCAAAAAAACGATGGATTTAGGCCCAGATCTATGTACTGGGGTGAATGTATGACATTGTTCTGCATTTTGTCCATCAACTGTTGTTTTTGCATTTGTCACCCCGAGTGGGACGGGTATGCTCAGACGTGAGTCCCGTGCTTTCCATGCCACTGGAATCAAGCTATCCTGGCTGAAGAGGGGTGAAACCCCGAAACCGGTCCTAGGAGGCTTATTCCAGTCCTGGGAGGACCTTGCTTGGCAGTTTAGGCTGGACTGTTCCCATGAGGCACAGTGTCAAGACTGATTTGCATATGGCTGGGTTCAAACTGGAATGGCATGGTGAGCAAAAAAACGATGGATTTAGGCCCAGATCTCTGTACTGGGGTGAATGTATGACATTGTTCTGCATTCTGTCCATCAACTGTTGTTTTTGCATTTGTCACCCCGAGTGGGACGGGTATGCTAAGACGTGAGTCCCGTGCTTTCCATGCCACTGGAATCAAGCTATCCTGGCTGAAGAGGGGTGAAACCCCGAAACCGGTCCTAGGATGCTTATTCCAGTCAAGGGAGGACCTTGCTTGGCAGTGTAGGCTGGACTGTTCCCATGAGGCACAGGGTCAAGACTGATTTGCATATGGCTGGGTTCAAACTGGAATGGCATGGTGAGCAAAAAAACGATGGATTTAGGCCCAGGTCTCTGTACTGGGGTGAATGTATGACATTGTTCTGCATTCTGTCCATCAACTGTTGTTTTTGCATTTGTCACCCCGAGTGGGACGGGTATGCTCAGACGTGAGTCCCGTGCTTTCCATGCCACTGGAATCAAGCTATCCTGGCTGAAGAGGAGTGAAACCCCGAAACCGGTCCTAGGATGCTTATTCCAGTCCAGGGAGGACCTTGCTTGGCAGTTTAGGCTGGACTGTTCCCATGAGGCACAGGGTCAAGACTGATTTGCATATGGCTGGGTTCAAACTGGATGGCATGGTGAGCAAAAAACGATGGATTTAGGCCCAGATCTCTGTACTGGGGTGAATGTATGACATTGTTCTGCATTCTGTCCATCAACTGTTGTTTTTGCATTTGTCACCCCGAGTGGGACGGGTATGCTCAGACGTGAGTCCCGTGCTTTCCATGCCACTGGAATCAAGCTATCCTGGCTGAAGAGGGGTGAAACCCCGAAACCGGTCCTAGGATGCTTATTCCAGTCCAGGGAAGACCTTGCTTGGCAGTTTAGGCTGGACTGTTGCCATGAGGCACAGGGTCAAGACTGATTTGCATATGGCTGGGTTCAAACTGGAATGGCATGGTGAGCAAAAAAACGATGGATTTAGGCCCAGATCTCTGTACTGGGGTGAATGTATGACATTGTTCTGCATTCTGTCCATCAACTGTTGTTTTTGCATTTGTCACCCCGAGTGGGACGGGTAAGCTCAGACGTGAGTCCCGTGCTTTCCATGCCACTGGAATCAAGCTATCCTGGCTGAAGAGGGGTGAAACCCCGAAACCGGTCCTAGGATGCTTATTCCAGTCCAGGGAGGACCTTGCTTGGCAGTTTAGGCTGGACTGTTCCCATGAGGCACAGGGTCAAGACTGATTTGCATATGGCTGGGTTCAAACTGGAATGGCATGGTGAGCAAAAAAACGATGGATTTAGGCCCAGATCTCTGTACTGGGGTGAATGTATGACATTGTTCTGCATTCGGTCCATCAACTGTTGTTTTTGCATTTGTCACCCCGAGTGGGACGGGTATGCTCAGACGTGAGTCCCGTGCTTTCCATGCCACTGGAATCAAGCTATCCTGGCTGAAGAGGGGTGAAACCCCGAAACCGGTCCTAGGATGCTTATTCCAGTCCAGGGAGGACCTTGCTTGGCAGTTTAGGCTGGACTGTTCCCATGAGGCACAGGGTCAAGACTGATTTGCATATGGCTGGGTTCAAACTGGAATGGCATGGTGAGCAAAAAAACGATGGATTTAGGCCCAGATCTCTGTACTGGGGTGAATGTATGACATTGTTCTGCATTCTGTCCATCAACTGTTGTTTTTGCATTTGTCACTCCGAGTGGGACGGGTATGCTCAGACGTGAGTCCCGTGCTTTCCATGCCACTGGAATCAAGCTATCCTGGCTGAAGAGGTCTGAAACCCCGAAACCGGTCCTAGGATGCTTATTCCAGTCCAGGGAAGACCTTGCTTGGCAGTTTAGGCTGGACTGTTCCCATGAGGCACAGGGTCAAGACTGATTTGCATATGGCTGGGTTCAAACTGGAATGGCATGGTGAGCAAAAAAACGATGGATTTAGGCCCAGATCTCTGTACTGGGGTGAATGTATGACATTGTTCTGCATTCTGTCCATCAACTGTTGTTTTTGCATTTGTCACCCCGAGTGGGACGGGTATGCTCAGACGTGAGTCCCGTGCTTTCCA
Source organism: Triturus cristatus (assembly GCF_964204655.1). Lineage (NCBI taxonomy): Eukaryota > Metazoa > Chordata > Amphibia > Caudata > Salamandridae > Triturus > Triturus cristatus. The sequence goes on from NC_140591.1 coordinate 539,116,256, forward strand.
TGCCACTGGAATAAAGCTATCCTGGCTGAAGAGGGGTGAAACCCCGAAACCGGTCCTAGGATGCTTATTCCAGGCCAGGGAGGACCTTGCTTGGCAGTTTAGGCTGGACTGTTCCCATGAGGCACAGGGTCAAGACTGATTTGCATATGGCTGGGTTCAAACTGGAATGGCAGGGTGAGCAAAAAAACGATGGATTTAGGCCCAGATCTCTGTACTGGGGTGAATGTATGACATTGTTCTGCATTCTGTCCATCAACTGTTGTTTTTGCATTTGTCACCCCGAGTGGGACGGGTATGCTCAAACGTGAGTCCCGTGCTTTCCATGCCACTGGAATCAAGCTATCCTGGCTGAAGAGGGGTGAAACCCCGAAACCGGTCCTAGGATGCTTATTCCAGTCCAGGGAGGACCTTGCTTGGCAGTTTAGGCTGGACTGTTCCCATGAGGCACAGGGTCAAGACTGATTTGCATATGGCTGGGTTCAAACTGGAATGGCATGGTGAGCAAAAAAACGATGGATTTAGGCCCAGATCTCTGTACTGGGGTGAATGTATGACATTGTTCTGCATTCTGTCCATCAACTGTTGTTTTTGCATTTGTCACCCCGAGTGGGACGGGTATGCTCAGACGTGAGTCCCGTGCTTTCCATGCCACTGGAATCAAGCTATCCTGGCTGAAGAGGGGTGAAACCCCGAAACCGGTCCTAGGATGCTAATTCCAGTCCAGGGAGGACCTTGCTTGGCAGTTTAGGCTGGACTGTTCCCATGAGGCACAGGGTCAAGACTGATTTGCATATGGCTGGGTTCAAACTGGAATGGCATGGTGAGCAAAAAAACGATGGATTTAGGGCCAGATCTCTGTACTGGGGTGAATGTATGACATTGTTCTGCATTCTGTCCATCAACTGTTGTTTTTGCATTTGTCACCCGAGTGGGACGGGTATGCTCAGACGTGAGTCCCGTGCTTTCCATGCCACTGGAATCAAGCTATCCTGGCTGAAGAGGGGTGAAACCCCGAAACCGGTCCTAGGATGCTTATTCCAGTCAAGGGAGGACCTTGCTTGGCAGTTTAGGCTGGACTGTTCCCATGAGGCACAGGGTCAAGACTGATTTGCATATGGCTGGGTTCAAACTGGAATGGCATGGTGAGCAAAAAAACGATGGATTTAGGCCCAGATCTCTGTACTGGGGTGAATGTATGACATTGTTCTGCATTCTGTCCATCAACTGTTGTTTTTGCATTTGTCACCCCGACTGGGACGGGTATGCTCAGACGTGAGTCCCGTGCTTTCCATGCCACTGGAATCAAGGTATCCTGGCTGAAGAGGGGTGAAACCCCGAAACCGGTCCTAGGATGCTTATTCCAGTCCAGGGAGGACCTTGCTTGGCAGTTTAGGCTGGACTGTTCCCATGAGTCACAGGGTCAAGACTGATTTGCATATGGCTGGGTTCAAACTGGAATGGCACGGTGAGCAAAAAAACGATGGATTTAGGCCCAGATCTCTGTACTGGGGTGAATGTATGACATTGTTCTGCATTCTGTCCATCAACTGTTGTTTTTGCATTTGTCACCCCGAGTGGGACGGGTATGCTCAGACGTGAGTCCCGTGCTTTCCATGCCACTGGAATCAAGCTATCCTGGCTGAAGAGGGGTGAAACCCCGAAACCGGTCCTAGGATGCTTATTCCAGTCCAGGGAGGACCTTGCTTGGCAGTTTAGGCTTGACTGTTCCCATGAGGCACAGGGTCAAGACTGATTTGCATATGGCTGGGTTCAAAATGTAATGGCATGGTGAGCAAAAAAACGATGGATTTAGGCCCAGATCTCTGTACTGGGGTGAATGTATGACATTGTTCTGCATTCTGTCCATCAACTGTTGTTTTTGCATTTGTCACCCCGAGTGGGACGGGTATGCTCAGACGTGAGTCCCGTGCTTTCCATGCCACTGGAATCAAGCTATCCTGGCTGAAGAGGGGTGAAACCCCGAAACCGGTCCTAGGATGCTTATTCCAGTCCAGGGAGGACCTTGCTTGGCAGTTTAGGCTGGACTGTTCACATGAGGCACAGGGTCAAGACTGATTTGCATATGGCTGGGTTCAAACTGGAATGGCATGGTGAGCAAAAAAACGATGGATTTAGGCCCAGATCTCTGTACTGGGGTGAATGTATGACATTGTTCTGCATTCTGTCCATCAACTGTTGTTTTTGCATTTGTCACCTCGAGTGGGACGGGTATGCTCAGACGTGAGTCCCGTGCTTTCCATGCCACTGGAATCAAGCTATCCTGGCTGAAGAGGGGTGAAACCCCGAAACCGGTCCTAGGATGCCTATTCCAGGCCAGGGAGGACCTTGCTTGGCAGTTTAGGCTGGACTGTTCCCATGAGGCACAGGGTCAAGACTGATTTGTATATGGCTGGGTTCAAACTGGAATGGCAGGGTGAGCAAAAAAACGATGGATTTAGGCCCAGATCTCTGTACTGGGGTGAATGTATGACATTGTTCTGCATTCTGTCCATCAACTGTTGTTTTTGCATTTGTCACCCCGAGTGGGACGGGTATGCTCAGACGTGAGTCCCGTGCTTTCCATGCCTCTGGAATCAAGCTATCCTGGCTGAATAGGGGTGACACCCCGAAACCGGTCCTAGGATGCTTATTCCAGTCCAGGGAGGACCTTGCTTGGCAGTTTAGGCTGGACTGTTCCCATGAGGCACAGGGTCAAGACTGATTTGCATATGGCTGGGTTCAAACTGGAATGGCATGGTGAGCAAAAAAACGATGGATTTAGGCCCAGATCTCTGTACTGGGGTGAATGTATGACATTGTTCTGCATTCGGTCCATCAACTGTTGTTTTTGCATTTGTCACCCCGAGTGGGACGGGTATGCTCAGACGTGAGTCCTGTGCTTTCCATGCCACTGGAATCAAGCTATCCTGGCTGAAGAGGGGTGAAACCCCGAAACCGGTCCTAGGAGGCTTATTCCAGTCCAGGGAGGACCTTGCTTGGCAGTTTAGGCTGGACTGTTCCCATGAGGCACTGGGTCAAGACTGATTTGCATATGGCTGGGTTCAAACTGGAATGGCATGGTGAGCAAAAAAACGATGGATTTAGGCCCAGATCTCTGTACTGGGGTGAATGTATGACATTGTTCTGCATTCTGTCCATCAACTGTTGTTTTTGCATTTGTCACCCCGAGTGGGACGGGTATGCTCAGACGTGAGTCCCGTGCTTTCCATGCCACTGGAATCAAGCTATCCTGGCTGAAGAGGGGTGAAACCCCGAAACCGGTCCTAGGATGCTTATTCCAGTCCAGGGAGGACCTTGCTTGGCAGTTTAGGCTGGACTGTTCCCATGAGACACAGGGTCAAGACTGATTTGCATATGGCTGGGTTCAAACTGGAATGGCATGGTGAGCAAAAAAACGATGGATTTAGGCCCAGATCTCTGTACTGGGGTGAATGTATGACATTGTTTCGCATTCTGTCCATCAACTGTTGTTTTTGCATTTGTCACCCCGAGTGGGACGGGTATGCTCAGACGTGAGTCCCGTGCTTTCCATGCCACTGGTATCAAGCTATCCTGGCTGAAGAGGGGTGAAACCCCGAAACCGGTCCTAGGATGCTTATTCCAGTCCAGGGAGGACCTTGCTTGGCAGTTTAGGCTTGACTGTTCCCATGAGGCACAGGGTCAAGACTGATTTGCATATGGCTGGGTTCAAACTGGAATGGCATGGTGAGCAAAAAAACGATGGATTTAGGCCCAGATCTCGGTACTGGGGTGAATGTATGACATTGTTCTGCATTCTGTCCATCAACTATTGTTTTTGCATTTGTCACCCCGAGTGGGACGGGTATGCTCAGACGTGAGTCCCGTGCTTTCCATGCCAGTGGAATCAAGCTATCCTGGCTGAAGAGGGGTGAAACCCCGAAACCGGTCCTAGGATGCTTATTCCAGTCCAGGGAGGACCTTGCTTGGCAGTTTAGGCTGGACTGTTCCCATGAGGCACAGGGTCAAGACTGATTTGCATATGGCTGGGTTCAAACTGGAATGGCATGGTGAGCAAAAAAACGATGGATTTAGGCCCAGATCTCTGTACTGGGGTGAATGTATGACATTGTTCTGCATTTTGTCCATCAACTGTTGTTTTTGCATTTGTCACCCCAAGTGGGACGGGTATGCTCAGACGTGAGTCCCGTGCTTTCCATGCCACTGGAATCAAGCTATCCTGGCTGAAGAGGGGTGAAACCCCGAAACCGGTCCGAGGATGCTTATTCCAGTCCAGAGAGGACCTTGCTTGGCAGTTTAGGCTGGACTGTTCCCATGAGGCACAGGTTCAAGACTGATTTGCATATGGCTGGGTTCAAACTGGAATGGCATGGTGAGCAAAAAAACGATGGATTTAGGCCCAGATCCCTGTACTGGGGTGAATGTATGACATTGTTCTGCATTCTGTCCATCAACTGTTGTTTTTGCATTTCTCACCCCGAGTGGGACGGGTATGCTCAGACGGGAGTCCCGTGCTTTCCATGCCACTGGAATCAAGCTATCCTGGCTGAAGAGGGGTGAAACCCGAAACCGGTCGTAGGATGCTTATTCCAGTCCAGGGAGGACCTTGCTTGGCAGTTTAGGCTGGACTGTTCCCATGAGGCACAGGGTCAAGACTGATTTGCATATGGCTGGGTTCAAACTGGAATGGCATGGTGAGCAAAAAAAACGATGGATTTAGGCCCAGATCTCTGTACTGGGGTGAATGTATGACATTGTTCTGCATTCTGTCCATACTGTTGTTTTTGCATTTGTCACCCCGAGTGGGACGGGTATGCTCAGACGTGAGTCCCGTGCTTTCCATGCCACTGGAATCAAGCTATCCTGGCTGAAGAGGGGTGAAACCCCGAAACCGGTCCTAGGATGCTTATTCCAGTCCAGGGAGGACCTTGCTTGGCAGTTTAGGCTGGACTGTTCCCATGAGGCACAGGGTCAAGACTGATTTGCATATGGCTGGGTTCAAACTGGAATGGCATGGTGAGCAAAAAAACGATGGATTTAGGCCCAGATCTCTGTACTGGGGTGAATGTATGACATTGTTCTGCATTCTGTCCATCAACTGGTGTTTTTGCATCCCTCCTTCATCTCAGCAATTTTAGTCATGGACCTTGTGACTGCTGCTGTGAACATGTGGCTACTGCAGATTTGGCTGCCTCATTAGCCAGTGAGTTACCAACAGCGTTCGCACCCACATGTTGATGGTCCAAATTATGGATAACATGTGTGAGTGGAAAAACGTTCCTTAAGAGTGGCCACTCAAACCCAAAGCATTTTATTCTTTATTGTGCTACCTTTTGAAGTATGTTTAGAACCAATGGCTGGCTGCGCAGATCCATCAGTGTAAATAATGCATTTGTACTGATCAAGGGAAGCAATGACAGAGGAGGTGGGTGAACATGTTCATATTGTAAAAACTCCTGTGTCTGTAAAGACGGGTCAAAGATAAAGTTGACATCAGCTGATGTCAGAGAACTAGCCTATTGTATCCAATGCGGATGCAAGGCTTTGGAATTCAGAACACTAGCCTTTGTAACTGCTTCCAAAGCAGGTATAGGCGAGTTCATGAAAATGCATTTACCCTGAGCCAGAGTGCGTTCTTTCAGAATCGCCATCTGGACAGTGGTCAAACATTTTTCTATAGAAGAGGAATCCATCTCAGACAAAGTCTACAAATGCAATTTGTAAGCTATGGGAACATTGTCCCCTTCATTGAACGTCAAGTAAGTGAAATGTAACACCCCTGGTATAATCCGTATGACCAAGTTAGTAGAATTGTCTTGTGTTAACAAGAAGTTGGTCGCAAGCAGATCAGATTGCAGAGGCCAAAGTATTGCGGAAAGTTCCGGAAGACAACAGGAAGCCAAAAAAGAAGGTTGTATCAAAGAGTAAAGTGGTTTGATATGCTGAGTATTATCAGGAATGTAAGTCCTCCCACAATTTAAAAATAAAACAGCAAAGATTGCAATTTCTCATGAGTAGAGGGAGGTTGCAATTGAGCAAGTTTCTTCATAAAGTGGGGGCTAACCCCCTATCTCCAGTGGTGAGTTCGTAACCCAGAAAAAGTACTTCTAAACAGGCAGTATGCGACTTGGAAAAGTTGAATTTGTACACCAAGTCTGCAAAAGACATTATGATGTGGTCCACACGCACAAGATGTGGTATCATTTCATCATCCATCAAATCAATGTCATCGACTAATGAGAAAGCTTCAGGATCAATGTCATGTAAAACAGACACTACACGTTCCGCAAAAACGCTGGGACTATTTTATATCCAATAGGCAAGCACGTACACCTTTTATGATTGCAGAGGGTGCTAAAGGCTGCAAAGTCACTGCTATCAAGAGCCAAATTGTGACTATAAAAACCATTTGAGATATCAAGAGTTGTTTTATATTTTTTACGAACAATGTCATCCAAAACAATACGATATGAACGATCTTGTTTCATTATCGGAAAAAGAGGATTATTCATCAATGAAGCACAGGGTTCAATCACACCCTGATATTCCAAGTGGGCCAAGATTTCACTTACGGACACTTTCACATCTCGCTTAATTGGATATTGGGGTTATGGCATTACTCGCAAAGAAATGTCATGTGCCCCTCGAATCATGATCCAAACCTTCCAGATTACAATACACAGCCGGAGCAAGGACCAACGCCCACTCTGGCGCATAAGCTTCTTTATCCTCCTCCGAGACAAAATTCGAGAAACTTGGGAGAATAACACCCCCCACTCTGGAGGAAGCCAGAACAAATGGGGGAGGTGAATTAATCGAGTTTTATCAAAAATGGACGAACCCAGTGGTGTTGGTACGATCACTGGCAAGCAGTGCTTGGGAACCCACTAGGTGAGTAAAAGGCCCCTCACACACCAACCTGGTTGGTGTCATGCTTCATCATAGGGGCCCCAACCGGGTGGCCGAGCGCCTCCCGGTTGTGCTGCAACGCCTGACTACAGCGGAGCTGGTGTGGTGTGATAGTGTGATGTGGTGAAAGATTAAAAATACCTCTGAGAATCCTTGCCGAGGGAAATGTATTGATGGCGGCTCAGGATATAATAAAATTAGAATTATGTGAAGCAACTACGAAAAGGATTACATTTCTGATAGTTGGCTATGTGGTTGGTCTACATGTTTCAGCCCACCTCAGGATGTGCGGGGCTTTCTTCAGGACCAGAAAGTGCAGTGAGTGGCAAAATAGGGCCACGTGAATAGTGAAAAAATTAAAAAGGTAATTTACCTACACACTCTGTAAGGTGTGTGGAAACGGTATCAGCTCAATGGCAGACACCGCAGCGAAAAAAGACACTATGGCTGAATTTTGATCGCTGATCAGGAAGGGGAGGAGTGCGCTCCTCGTGACACAGATTTTGGTCAGGAAGCAGCACCCGCTAGGCACCTACTGTGGTCTCCCGGATCCCGGAGGTGAATTACCCTCCACCAACAAAAGATCATAGGAAGAAGTAAGGTTGTCCCAAAAGACCGCCTTGATTGTGTGTTTAATATCACCTGCAATTTGGAGTCCTATCTCATAATGTCTATCAGGGGGTGCAACTCTTGTGTCAGCGGTTTCCAGTGTAATGAACCTGTCAGTTGCTTTCGCCTCCAGATGCTGGTTGAGTGCCTCCCGCACTATGGTAACTTCTGCCGCGCTGTTGAGGAGTGTTACCACCAATCTCCAATCGAGGAGCAGGGTTATCACCATCTGAGGCATACTTTGCAGGCAAAGTGGCAACTTTTTTCTTCTGAAATAGGGCATGATATTGAGGTGGTCCCTCCTGTTTGGCTTTTATGTCAAACTGGTGCTGCGGGTCATGTTGTGGCTGCGTGGACTCACCTTGTCGGCGATCCAGACACTCTCCCCCGCCAAACTTCTTGATCCGATGATTCCTGAAAGGAACGAGGAGAACGAGGCTCATAGACCTGAAACCTCTCAGGAAACTTCATTTTAGAGCAGTCGCACACAAAATTTCAATGCTCAGAAGCATCAGGTGTTGGCAAACCAGCACGAGAGGCAGGCTATAGTGAGGACTGCAATTTATACGCACAATGCAAAGTTAGCACAACCGCGTTAGATGTTAGAAAGCCATCTTGCCACTTTTGCTGCTTTTGCACACAACACTGCAGTTAAATGTTATTATTTGAGAAATGCTTGCTCGCCTTTGCTTCACATGAGAACTGTCTGTTGTTCACATCCCTAACAGTGAGCTGCGACCTTGGTCTGAACATTGTGTAAAGAAACAGTCTGGGTCGCTAGACGGTGCATGTTTTTGGGTTCAGGTTGATCGGCCCACTATTTAGCCATAACTTGCACGCAGCTGCAAATACTGAGAGTCGAGCGCTTTTAATATTGCAGGCTGCTTGCTTGATTCAGGCATTGGGAAGAAGAGCTTTCCTAGGAGCAGAGTATACCTGATCCTGTGATGTGATTCCACTAAGCTGATCTTTACGGTATGGGGTTCCCCATTCAAGCCTAGAGACCTTCAATTAGTCTAATAATAATAATAATAATATTAGTTTACTAGTGAAAGGAAGGTGGCTGCAATCCACTGTCATTTTATTATGATTTCTCCTTTCATTTTCTATGTTATTGTAACTATGCTGAAGGTTTTGATTTTAATCATTTGTCTGCTTATGTTAGCCAAAGTACTGCATCTTAGGACACGAGGTTTATAAAATAAACTCTTTAAACTTTACCCTGTTTACTCTTGTTGTGGACTGATATGAGAATAATAACAAACAGGCATTTCTGATTCCCACTATTCCTGAGAATACACTAAGTCGCTTGTTCTGGGTTGTCTATACATTGGGACCGCCGAGATAAAATAGAATAACGAATGGGACACTGATGCTGGTCGGATAGGGGTTCTGGGTTCTGAGGTGAGTTTTTGGTACACCACAATTCACTGAGGTCCTGGTTTCCTGCGCATAGCTCTGTGCATGAGCAGAATCCCTGCAACAAGGCTTCTGCTGTTGCTGCCACTGATTTTTAGTCCAAGCCTTTTTAGGAAAGACTGGCCGACTCTCCTTTGCAGGAGGAGGCTTATTTTGTACCTGAGTAAAAGGTCTTACTTTCAAACTATTGCGACCCAATGATGTGTACACATCCACAATAATAATTGGCAACTACTGCTGCCTGTCAACATTCACCACAGACGATAGGCATTGATGCATTTGTAGGCTAACTTCCTCACCATTGACATTGGCCAGAATCATATCGGAGACAATAGGGAACATGCCCACTAATCTCATCTCCAATTGCAGGGTTGGTCCCCCCGTGTTCATCTTGAACCTTTTTCAGAATGCACGTTAGAACGCTCATGAAGGGGGTGCCAAAGCACAGTTTCTACACCGCAGCAAACACTGTCCCACAGGTGTAGTAATTAGGCCTGGGCGAAAATTTCGGTCCGTTCGCGGAAATTGCGATAATTTGACATTTTCGCGTTCTGCGGAGAGCGCGAAAATGTCAAAATTTCCGGTTTCCGCAGCTTGGCGATAATTTGTTTCACTCACACTGTGGTACTTGTCCACAATAAGATCTGAAAAAGACATGAAACTGTTTAAAGTATTTGTTTTAACTAATGTGCCCTAACATGCAGCATACATGCCACAACAAGCAGGAAAATGCATAGTGCACATATAGTCAGCATAGCAGCTAAGCCCTATATCATGAAGGGAGATTTCATCATATAAAGACAATGGAAAAAAGACTATAGTGCCTAACCTCCCTTCCCTTGCTAAAAAGAAGTATTATTATACAACAGAAGATCTCTGGGCTATGTCAGCAACCTCTTACATTAGCCTATAGATGGTAGATCTACATCATAGGCGCTGTCTTGCTCTTCCCCCTGGAAAAGTGGCTCTCTAAGCGTGTCTCACCTATTTATGTACACCACTAAAAACCCAAGTACGCTGTCAAAACAACAGCTGCATCTGTATGTTTTGTCTAAGGTCTAAGGTCTGGCCAGAAAAAAATAACAAGGGGCATTGTTGTTCGACTGTGCACATAATGTTCGGACAAAATCCCAGGAACATGCAAACAGTGAACACAAAGATGAGTTCTCATGTGAAAGCAATCATTGACATATTGCACAAAAATAAAAACGTGTAGTAACGTGTGCAAAAGCAGCAGGCCAGCTGCAACATGCTCAAGCTAAGTTAGTGAAAAACGACAATGCCCCAATGGTCCACGTGCCATTTAACAATAGGATTACATATTAGTATAGAGAGGCCGACTTCATAGGTTATAAGAAGAAGAAACCATGTGTGTCTAGCTGCTTAGAATTATGAATGTGGGTCCCAGCACGCTAATGAAGCAAGCACGGATCGTCCATTTGGTCCAGCCAATTGGGTATAGGAAGTTTTTACAGGAAATTGAGAATAAAGAACATTATGTAAGTAAAAATCCTTCCATTGGATGATGTGAAACACACATGAACAATATGATTGACTCTTATTTTTCAATATTGAAGCAAATAAATTGTGCCTGCAATATACAGCAATTATTATTTTGTGATTGTTATCTTGGCAGTCAGATCATGCAAGCCATGTTCTCACGAAAATGCCACAGATTGCTGAAAGCTCACTTTACCACTCATGCTTTTCTTGACTTAGATTTGTTGTCTGTAGGCTGACCTTTATAAAATGTATTTTAGAGTTCAGTCATGTGTCTGTCTCTTTCTGAGTGGATAATGATTCTGATTGCCTTCTACTGTTTGCAGGATTCTTGAAAGAGAATCACAGAACAGGGTCTCAAGTATCGGACAATGTCTTGTGCAAACCAATAGTAACCCAGAGTATTTCACAAGTGCAAAATGTGAGGAGGATGAGTGGTGGCGGGGAGGGTCGTCAGGCCGCTAAATATAAACAATATGGGTAAGGGAATTGAATGTCTAGAAGAAAACAAGTTGTTATCATTTTCTTAGGTAGAGAAGGGAATGTCAACGAGGTGAGCGAGTGGCATGCAGCCATCACAAATTGGTGTATCAAATAAATTGGTTCAATCTGAGTGTTTGGCAGCATGAGGATGAAATGGGAAAGGGCTGAAATTAGTTCTGAAAAGCGTCTGGTTCAGCAAGGACTTTCGCTGTTATTGCTACGAAAAAGGTCGTGGCGCAAAGGAGCAGCTCAGTCTGCAGAGGATTTCAAGCTTATGCACTTTATATTGTTATCATAGAAGAGATTTTCAAAGGGGTACAATCAAGTGGTTTATACTTAGGTATGAGGAATAGTAGGTCCACGTGTGTATCAGATTACAGGAAGTGACAAGGCGGACACGGTTTGCACCAAAAAGCTCTTTAGCGCCATTTTAGATATTGAAAGAGTGTGCTATTCTGCTTCAATAGTTTTCTGTTAAAATCAAATGTATATTTCACTTACATTGAAAAAACAAAGGGGCAGATTTACAAGAAGTGATGCATCGCTGGCCCAAAGCAGCGAAGCCCCAAAAAAATGCGCCACCACTGCGGCAACACAAATCGTAACAGTTGCGCCAAATTTACATCATTGCGAACTGTGGTGCAATGCGGCAGCCTGCGTCAGAAGAACTGACGTAGGTGCCGCAAACCTGCTGCAAGTCAGACTGACACAACTGCTGAAAAAGTGATGTAAGGCAGTTTTGCGTCATGCAACGCCAGCCCGAATACTCTGTGACACTCACCACTGCGTGAAGCGGCAAAAAAGCATCCACAAAACAATGCAAATCCCCAAAAAATCTTTTAGGGACCAAAGAGGAGTCTGCAATGGACCAGGAAGGACACTGCAGTAGTCAGGACCCTCAAACAACCACCCGCATCAAAATCCCTGATGCCCATGCAGAGACCCTGGCAAAGAGGAAGCACAAATTGAACTTCAGCCAAGAGTAGAATGAAATACTAGTCACTGAGGTGACCAATTACCATCACCTGCTCTTCGTGAGTTCTAAGTTGCCACTTGCAAAAAAGGAGGCGATATGGCAGAGCCTTGTCCATAAGATAGCGTAGGACATGCTAAGATGACTGTCATCGACTGTAAAAAGCGCTGCCACGACTGCAAGCGCAGGACAAAAGAAAAGCTTGGAGCAGACCGTAAGGCAGTATTACAAACTGGAGGAGGTAGCCCAGCAGAATTGGAGGTTCTGCATACCCTGGATAAGTGGGCGCAGCTGTCATCCCAGAGGAGTTGGTCACCGGAATATAAGTACAGGAAAGTGCAGCCATAGAAAATCAAGAGCAGTCAACGGGTAAGTCACAATAAGTGCACATATATGAGCAATGTGTCATGGTGGTGATCTCAGCTAGATATGTCCCTGTGCCACAGTATGGAGTGGGCGGAATTTCGAAAGTGACTTTCGCAAATTATCGCGAAAATGTTAAAAATCTCCGCAAACGCGGAAATATCGCGAAGATGCAGAAGTTTTTTTACCGCCCGTTCGCGGTATTTTCTGCGTGGTCGCAGCTTGCCAAATACCCATGCAGTTGCTCGCGGGCGCGGCCATCTTGTTTTCACTCTTCTCGCGATACATGATCGCGAGAAGAAAGACGTGATCGCGCGACCAATGACATTACTGCGGGTGCGAACTGTCGCGAGACAGCGCAAATGGCTGCCAACAATCCAACATCTCGTGGAGAACGCGACCGGATTGGGAAAACTTGTCGGCAAACACGGGGATTCAGGTAAGGCGATCGCGCGTGCGCGAGAATGTATTATTTTACAGCGCGAGCAAGAAACAAATTATCGCTAAGCTGCGGAATGTGGAAATTTTGACATTTTCGCGCTCTCCGCGGAACATGAAAATTTAAAATTATCGCAATTTCCGCGAGCGGAACGGAAATTTAGCCCAGGCCTAGTATGTTGTGTGCATCTTGATGTCTTGGGATCTGTACACAGTCCCACCTATCCATAATGGAAGTAAATCACATATGACAATCACACTTTGCACCTGCCAAAACACTCGTCGCTCTCTCCGATGGGGCAGACACACAATCCTGTTGTCCCACCCGAGAAATAGGTTGAATGAGGCACCACTGGCATAACCTGGTGTGTGATCTTCACAAGGATAGGTAAAGCTACCTAGCATGTCTTAACCAGTGCCTGTAAAAATTACTCTGCAAATGCAACATTTGGCGTGTCAGTGGTGTGACATGTGTGTTGCCGTGGGTATGTTCATGCAACACCCATGTCCACTGAATCATGTACAGATGAATGAACAATTCTAAATCAGAATATTAATCTGAGTGCTATGCCATGCTACAGCTGGCCTAGTGAGGAGGAACAAGAAGCACATTTCTGCCAAGCAAATGTCTAATGCATTCCACAGCATGCATTCGAAGATTAATTCAACCCAACAGATTGCACATGTGCATTAAGGTGCCCATTCATGCACAAAAACAATCTACACACCAAACTGGCATCCCAGCACCCTGGTGAAAAGGGTGCCTGCTTTCACAGCGTGTCTACATATTTAGGGGGTGTGCAACAAGCCAATTGGTCCACCTGTGTGTCACTGTTAACATGAGGAACATCAATGCACTGGTGGTGCAAGGTGCCCACAAAAGAAAAGCCTCAGTGCCTGTGCAGGATGAAATTGTTATATCACCATAATGTCATAAAGATGTTGCATGCAAAATGCAGAAGGGTTGCAGTATGAAGTGCTGCAAAGGAGGACAACACACTGCAATCACAGACTAATTTTGAAGAGCCTTCACAGTGTTGTCATAAAAGTATACACACCATCAAGATAAACATTTCAAAGGCAGTGTCTCTCCACGCGTCATGAAAAATAAGTAACACTACACTGCACCACTGGTGTAACAATAAGTGGTGCAATGATGATGCAAGGGGGTATAAGTCTTCATCCTCGGAATGCATCACAAGATAGATTAATTGACTGTGACACAGAGATTATCTTTAAAACAACACATGTAATGCTTTGGGTGAAACATTTCAAAGATGAAGCATGCAAGCACGCAGATGCACCCACTACCTCAGAATATGTGGATGACACGCATGATTTTCAAGACATGGACGACAATCTGCCCACAATAGACCATGACACTCTTGATAACATACTGTATACCATACAGTCACCTACTCCACCTCCAGAGAGTGACACCAATTTTGTTGCTGCTCCTGAAGAGATTCAAACAAGTTCCAACACTGCATCGGTCACAACACATCCACCCCTTGACTTTGAGGATACGCAGCTACAGTTCCAAAGAACAGCTGCTGGACAAAAGTGTGGCCTTCTTGGAGAGGTGCATGTGGCTGCAGACAGTGTGGGCGGTACACTGCAGGCCATCCTCAAGAGCCTGAACTCTGAACCTGTCAACCTGGATCAGGGATAATCCATCAACAATCCAACCCCTGGCCTCGTACAATCATTAGCGAACATATCTAATGAGTCTAATGCATGAACAAATGCCAATACAAAGTGGCAGCAGGGAGGTGGCAAAACATCTTGAAAATATTTATGAAATCCTACATGACATGCAGCAAAAGCAGGACACTTACCTCACAACAATGTCTGGCTATCACAGGGATTTATTGGCTGTCATCAAAAACCAGCAAATATTGATCAATGTGCTAATGTCCAACATCCTGTTACAGGGAAATGCTGTACCTCAAACCTCCTCTTGCCCTGTTGTTGAACACACTACTCACACACTGCCTGCAAATATCGATCCCACTAAGCAACAAGCAGAATCTTCTAACAAAGATGACTTAACTGCAACCCAATTTAAGAGCAAGATAGGATACTGACACCACACAGGGTCACAGGTGTCGTTTACAAAGACAACTGTATCTCCAGTTTTGCCACTTATCAGCAAGAGACAATCTCCTGTCCATATAGGTTGCACTTGTGCCCCTTCATCATGTTTGTCCTCATGTGTGAAGTTCAAAACATTGTGCAAATAACAATGTCTGCCTCACAAAAATGTTTTGCTAACTTGTTTTTTCGTTCCTCACACCCCTGTATACATGTGTGCAGCATACCAAAGTGTGTGACAAGAGCAATATCCCCTTGTGTTTTATTTGACCAATTTCCCCATGTCATTATTATTATGTTGTGAAAATAAATCTGATCACCCGTAAAAGAGTGGGTAAGGACTCGATCTGTGTCTGATATGTATTACAAAGTTAATATTGCACTCCATGTACAAATATTGCAATATAAAAACATAAATGATGCTGTGCAAACTCATCAACATGTCCACAGCAAGTGCAAAAAGTCATACCAGTAACCAAGATGTGTGCAACGCTGTACCTGTGTTCTCCATACACCATCAATGCCACTCAACTTGTCTTGTATACAGACATTGTGGTGGGGAGTGGTATGAATTTCCTAATTGTAACACAACATCTAGTTGTCCATGAACACGCGAAATTGCTTGTTCGCGATGCTTTTTTCCTGTTCGCGAAAGCAAACAAATTCCGCAAAGCCACGGAATGCTGAATTTTGGGCAATTATGCGTTCTACGCAGAACGCAAAATTACCCAAATTCCGCAAATTCCGCGATAGGAACGGAATTTACCACCCAGGCCTAGTCTCAAGTGTTGAAATACCATGTCCAACACACATTAACATGTTCATGCAACACACATGTCCACTGAATCATGTACAGATGAATGAACAATTCTAAATCAGAATATTAATCTGAGTGCTATGCCACCCTACAGCTGGCCTAGTGAGGAGGAACAAGAAGCACATTTCTGCCAAGCAAATGTCTAATGCATTCCACAGCATGCATTCGAAGATTAATTCAACCCAACAGATTGCACATGTGCATTAAGGTGCCCGTTCATGCACAAAAACAATCTACACACCAAACTGGCATCCCAGCACCCTGGTGAAAAGGGTGCCTACTTTCACAGCTTGTCTACATATTTAGGGGGTGTGCAACAAGCCAATTGGTCCACCTGTGTGTCACTGTTAACATGAGGAACATCAATGCACTGGTGGTGCAAGGTGCCCACAAAAGAAAAGCCTCAGTGCCTGTGCAGGATGAAATTGTTATATCACCATAATGTCATAAAGATGTTGCATGCAAAATGCAGAAGGGTTGCAGTATGAGGTGCTGCAAAGGAGGACAACACACTGCAATCACAAACTAATTTAAAAGAGCCTTCACAGTGTTGTCATAAAAGTATACATACCATCAAGATAAACATTTCAAAGGCAGTCTCTCTCCACGGGTCATGAAAAATAATTAACACTACACTGCACCACTGGTGTAACAATAAGTGGTGCAATGATGATGCAAGGGGGTATAAGTCTTCATCCTCGGACTGCATCACAAGATAGATTAATTGACTGTGACACAGAGATTATCTTTAAAACAACACATGTAATGCTTTGGGTGAAACATTTCAAAGATGAAGCATGCAAGCACGCAGATGCACCCACTACCTCAGAATATGTGGATGACACACATGATTTTCAAGACATGGACGACAATCTGCCCACAATAGACCATGACACTCTTGATAACATACTGTATACCATACAGTCACCTACTCCACCTCCAGAGAGTGACACCAATTTTGTTGCTGCTCCTGAAGAAACTCAAACAAGTTCCAACACTGCATCGGTCACAACACATCCACCCCTTGACTTTGAGGATACGCAGCTACAGTTCCAAAGAACAGCTGTTGGACGAAAGTGTGACCTTCTTGGAGAGGTGCATGTGGCTGCAGACAGTGTGGGCTGTACACTGCAGGCCATCCTCAAGAGCCTGAACTCTGAACCTGTCAACCTGGATCAGGGATAATCCATCAACAATCCAACCCCTGGCCTCGTACAATCATTAGCGAACATATCTAATGAGTCTAATGCATGAACAAATGCCAATACAAAGTGGCAGCAGGAAGGTGGCAAAACATCTTGAAAATATTTATGAAATCCTACATGACATGCAGCAAAAGCAGGACACTTACCTCACAACAATGTCTGGCTATCACAGGGAGTTATTGGCTGTCATCAAAAACCAGCAAATATTGATCAATGTGCTAATGTCCAACATCCTGTTACAGGGAAATGCTGTACCTAAAACCTCCTCTTGCCCTGTCGTTGAACACACTACTCACACACAGCCTGCAAATATCGATCCCACTAAGCAACAAGCAGAATCTTCTTCTAACAAAGATGACTTAACTGCAACCCAATTTAAGAGCAAGGTAGGATACTGACACCACACAGGGTCACAGGTGTCGTTTACAAAGACAACTGTGTCTCCAGTGTTGCCACTTATCACCAAGAGACAATCTCCTGTCCATATAGGTTGCACCTGTGCCCCTTCATCATGTTTGTCTTCATGTGTGAAGTTCAAAACATGATGCAAATAACAATGTCTGCCTCACAAAAATGTTTTGCTAACTTGTTTTTTCGCTCCTCACACCCCTGTATACATGAGTGCAGCATACCAAAGTGTGTGACAAGAGCAATATCCCCTTGTGTTTTGTTTGACCAATTTCCCCATGTAATTATTATTATGTTGTGAAAATAAATCTGATCACCCGTAAAAGAGTGGGTAAGGACTCGATCTGTGTCTGATATGTATTACAAAGTTAATATTGCACTCCATGTACAAATATTGCAATATAGAAACATAAATGATGCTGTGCAAACTCATCAAAATGTCCAAAGCAAGTGCAAAAAGTCATACCAGTACCAAGATGTGTGCAAGGCTGTACCTGTGTACTCCATACACCATCAATGCCACTCAACTTGTCCTGTATACAGACATTGTGGTGGGGAGTGGTATGAATTTCCTAATTGTAACACAACATCTAGTTGTCCATGAACATGCGGAATTGCTTGTTCGCGATGCTTTTTTCCTGTTCGCGAAAGCAAACAATTCCGCAGAGCCGCGGAATGCTGAATTTTGGGCAATTATGCGTTCTCCGCAGAACGCAAACTTACCCAAATTCCGCAAATTCCGCGAGCAGAGCGGAATTTACCACCCAGGCCTAGTCTCAAGTGTTGAAATACCATTTCCAACACACATTAACATGAAGGTTCCTCATGCTACATTTTGCCAGTCCTACTCACTCAAACACAAAAAAGAGATTACATTCCACATGCCTAATGACTTAAACAATAAAATAATGAAATGCTGACCATCAACCAATAAGATCCAAATTTGAAAACTTCTAATATTTATTAGCAATCAAAAAATGTAATAAAAGTCTCTATGGATCTAACTAAATAACTTATCCTAACTAAAGTTAAAAGCCAAAATTCTTTCTAAAAACCTATCAATTCTAACTATGACTACCTACCTTACTTAACTGAACTTATCTTATCCTAAGGTAAACATGTATGACATTAGACAACTAAAATATCAGCCCTAACCCCCCCTAAACACATAAATACACATACTTATTCCATACATAAACTAAGATAAAAAGTAGTAAGACACATACTTATTTTTTTTTAGTAGGTTAAAAAGGTATTAAAACAGTGCATCACCCACCCTCACCGAAGTATAGAAAAAAAAGACAATCTTATTAAAATTCAAACCTATGTACGTGTAAAAAAAACTAACTACCGTACCTAACACTACCCAATTTTAACTACGCTACACCTACACTCTGACTAAGCCTAAATATGACAATAACACAACTAATAAACATACATACAAATGGCCACTACAATTGTGTCATGATAATGGCACACACTGCTGCAGGTAGTCCATCTTCTGCAACATTGTAGCCATCTGAAGTTCGGGGCCACGTATTTTCAGCTTAAAATAATCCACGTCTTGTGCGGTCATCCCATGGAGGCATGACTGTCCAGCACTTGAGGGTGCAGCTGGTCCGGGTCCTGGGGCTGTTGTTGGTGACTGAGACAGTCCAGCCTGTAAAGCATTACTGCCTCCATTGCCCATGTCCTTGGAGGACGCCTTTTCATTCCCATTTGTTTTTTTTTTTGCCTGGTACATTTGCAATCTATGTTTTGGTTGCCTTTTCCTTCTAATATATGTGAGACATCCAGCAGAAGCCTTTTGCCACCTAACAGATGTGTGAGTACCTTGTCTTCCTGAGCCAGAAATTGCATTCCTCCTCAGCAGGCATGTTATCTTTTGGAAAAAAATTACACATGTATCATTCAATGTGTTCATAACTGACAAATGTGATAGACAATGCATGTGTACATTTGAGATGCTGACTCTAGCACGTTGGCCATTCATCTGATCACTGTGTGGGCCACACACAGCAACATCACACTGCAAAGGCGGTGCATCACATACTGTTCTATCAGGTAAACCTCATTAGTCTATGAAACTCCTAGGTTGTAATGAAAACAATAAATGACAACACTCAGAGCCATGACAAACCAGCAAACATATATCAGGGTCTCAGTTCAGTGCTTGCTAAATTTACGTCTTATGACTAACCAGGTGATATTCATATTGTCATGTGATCTATTAGCTGAAAATACTTTTGCGATCAGGCAGTGCCACATTAGCAATTTTATTTTTGTAAGACACTTGACATGCATGTACGTCCATTTCACACTTTTACAGAGTTATGCACTGGCAGTGCAAGTGCCTTCGTAAGAAGCAGAGATGTGCTCTGTGGTGCTACAATGATGTCATAATTAAAGATTGCCACTACTTATGTTGAGTGACATGCAGCATGCCATGTAGTACTAGCAGGGTGACCTTCACATGGGCTGATGATGTAGTGATACATGCCCCTACCTGGAAACTAATATCTGGGGTATTGGGTACATTGTTAACTCAACAACAAATCAAATATTTACTCCAGTCCTGACTTGTGCATAGTGTACACACACTGATTCTCTGTGGAAACACTTTTTGTAGACAGCTACTTAGGCCTCATGTTCATGCGTCAATGAATCATTTGTGAGGGAAAAAATCAGTCTCACACAGTCAGGACTCATAAGGCATTTCTTGAGTACAAGATGTGCAGCAATTGCGTCATGACACTATAAAATCTTGTCCTTAACTCTGCACAATGATCACATTATGAAAGGACACAAGCCAGACTGACAATCCTAGACCTCAGTTACATAATACTGGGACCATTCTCTTTACGGATAATGCAAGTGCCTGATTGAGTCAATGCTTAGTTATCAAACATCTTAAATATGATGTATGTACCACATCTTACGATTGATTTCTAAACTGCTCACGTGTTATGTAGACTAATTTTGTTTACAATGATGTCATTGATGCACACTTAGCCTGGACATCTTTTGCTTAGTTGTACTCCCGGGAATTCCATGTACTTTCAGCAAAACTGCATTAATATCCATGGACTCCTCTGGCCCAGCTCACTCAGACATTGCACCCCCAATGCAACCCCCGCCCACCCTCCCCTTAAACAACTGGACACACCCCAACCACTCCCACGTAGTGCAGACTGTTGTTAGATTACCTTCATCTCCAAACATCATACCGTTAATGCAGCTGTCTCCACTTGGCTAATGCTACACCAGTAAAATTGACAATAGACACTGCATTGTGCTTTGCGGACTGCGTGAAAACATGTCTGACACTATCATGGGATTTAATAGGGCCAGGCATGTCTTCACGCAGTACATCATGCGCAATGTAGTGACTCATGCTAGTTGAACTTGAATAGCGTACGCCAAGTGGAGAAAGCGGTTGGATCTTCTGAACTATTTATAGGCAGGCACAGACAAATTCAGTTTTTCCTCCTCGGACATCATCAACATCACAATCATTGCAAAATGGTACTCACTGGTAGCATTGGGGTCCTCAAACGTGTCAACCTCCCCTTGTGTAATTGGCTGGGGTCCACCTATGAAACATGAAAAGATGTTCAATTAGCTGTGAATGCTGGACATATATAAAGTGTATACATTGTGCACAAAACATTGTCAAAGATGAATGTAATTCACAGACCATGTAACTCTTTAACAATAAAGCTAGCAAAGTGGTGCCATTGGCTGTTTGAGTATGTCAATGCTGGGACACATCCACTGCACTGTCTTCTGAGAGTTAAAAAATGATGTGTTGAATCCCTGGGATCTACCCTGTCCTTGGACTGAATCATCATATATGCCCTGACGCAGGCACACTTGCACAATTATGCAAGGGTGTCTGCTTCTAAAAAGATGATTGTGTAAATTCACAAATGGGCACATTCTTGCACATAAGTCACCGTAGTTGTTTGACTATCTACATGTTTGCAGCATAGTGCATCATGCATCATAAGTCATTCTGACAAATGAGAAGAAAGTATATTTCGCACCATAGTGCCGAAATATGTCACCCAAGGGAAGTAATGAAGTCGAATGCCTTTACATTATGTTGCATTTCAAACACTACTGGAAATGTGTGTTGGTCCAGGGGTGTGGAGTGGGCAGACACATAGCAACACCTATGGAACAGTGCTGTGATGTAAAAGTGCCAGACACATCTGTGCCCTATTCACATGGCCAGTAAATGCCACACATGAGGGGAGAAGTACAAGAAAGGTGCGGAGCACGGAATTAGCCTCCTTTCTTTCTGCATCCCTCATGCCTCTTTCACACCCCTCTTCCCTCTTTCTTCACCCTTCTTCCCGCTTTCTGCTCCTCTGTTCCTTTCTGCACTTCTTTTGTTTCTTTCCGCACGTCTCTTGCTTTTTTCTGCACCCCTCTTGCCTCTTTCTTCTGCCCTTTTCCCCCTTTCTTCATCTCAGTTGCTTCTTTCTGCACTTTTCTTCCCTCTTTCTGCACCCCTATTCCCTCTTTCTGCACCTCTTTTGCTTCTTTCTATACTTCTGTTACTTCTTTCTGCACCTCTCGTGCTTCTTTCTACACCTCTTGAGCCTCTTTCTTCACCAATCTTCCCTCTTTCTTCACCCCTCTTGCTTCTCTCTGCACCTATGTTACTTCTTTATGCACCTCTTTTGTTTCTTTCTGCACTTCTCTTGCTTCTTTCTGTACCCTCCTGCCTCTTGATCCACCCCACTTACCCCTTTCTGCATCTGTGTTGCTTCTTTCTGCACTTCTCTTTTCTCTCTCTCAACCCCTATTCCATCTTTCTGCACCTCTGTTGCATCTTTCTATACCCCTTGAATGTCTTTCACACCCCTCTTCCCTCTTTCAGCACCCCTATTGCCTCTTTCTGCTACTCTTTTCATTCTTTCTGCACTTCTTTTTCTTCTTGATGCATCTCTATTGCTTCTTTCTGGACCCCGTTTCCCTCTTTCTGCACACATCCGCCCTCTTTCTGCACCCTTGTTGCCTCTTTCTGCATCTCTGCTCCTTCTTTTTTGTACTTCTTTTGTTTCTTTCTGCACATCTCTTGCTTATTTCTGCACCCCTTAGGTGCCTTTATGAAGCTCTCTACCCTCTTGCTGCACCCCTCCTGCTAGTTTCTGTATCCCTCCTGCCTCTTTCTGAACCCCTCTTCACTCTTTCAGCAACCCTCTTGCCTCTCTCTGCACCCCTGTTCATTCTTTCTTCACTTGTTTTGTTTCTTTCTGCACCTCTTTTGCTTCCTTCTGTACACCTTTTCATCTTTCTCCACCCTTCCTACCCCTTTCTGCATCTCTGGTGCTTCTTTCTGCACTTCGCTTGCCTCTTTCTCCACCCCTATTCCCTCTTTCTGCACCTCTGTTGCTTCTTTCTGCACCTCTGTTGCTTCTTTCTGCACCTCTCTTGCTTCTTTCAGCATCCTTTGAGCCTCTTTCACATACCCTTCCCTCTCTCTGTACCCCTCTTGCCTCTTTCTGTACTTCTGTTCCTTCCTTCTGCACTTCTATTGTTTCTTTCTGCACTTCTCATGCTTCTTTCGGAAAAAAGGTTCTCCTCTTTCTGTACCCCTCTTACCTCTCTCTGAACCCCTCTTGCCTCTTTTTGCACATCTGTTCCTTCTTTATGTACTTCTTTAGTTTCTTTCTGTAGTACTCTTGTTCTTTCTGTACCCCTTGCATCTTTTTCCACCATGCTTCCCTCTTTCTGCACACCTCTTCCCTCTTTCTGTACCCCTATTGCCTCTCTCTTCACATCTGTTCCCTCTTTCTGCACTTGTTTTGTTTCTTTCTGCACCTCTCTTGCTTTCTTCTACACCCTCTTGCCTCTTTAGCCACCCCTCTTACCCATTTCAGCATCTCTGTTGCGTCCTTCTCTTGTCTCTTTCTCCACCCCTCTTCTATCATTCTGCACCTCCGTTGCTTCTTTCTGCACATCTCTTGGTTTTTTCTGCACCCCTCATGGCTCATTCACACCCCTCTTCCCTCGTTCTGCACCCCTCTTGCTTCTTTCTATACTTCTCTTCCTTCTTTCTGCACTCCTTTTCCCGCTTTCCGCACCTGCTTCTCTCTTTCTGCACCCCCTTGCCTCTTTCTGCACCTCTGTTCCTTCTTTCTGCACTTTTATTTTTTCTTGACCTCTGTTGCTTCTTTATGTACCCCTCTTGCCACTTTCTCCACCACTGTTCCCCCTTTTTGCATGCCTGTTGCTTCTTTCTACACTTCCATTGTCTCTTTCTCAACCCCTCATCCCTCTCTCTCTCTACTCTGTTGCTCCTTTGTTCACTTCTCTTGCTTCGTTCTGCATCTCTCTTACCCCTTTCTGCATCTCTGTTGCTTCTTTCTGTACTTCTCTTGTCTCTCTCCACCTCTCTCCCCTCTTTCTGCACATCATTTGCTTCTTTCTGCACCCCTCTTCCTTCTTTCTGCACCCATCTTCCCTCTGTCAGCATCCCTCTTGCCTCTTTCTGTGCCTCTTTTCCTTCTTTCTGTATTTCTTTTGTCTCTTTCTGCACTTCTCTTGCTTCTTTTTGCACATCTCTTGCCTCTTTCTCCATCACTGTTCGCCCTTTTGGTATCTCTGTTGCTTCTTTCTGCACTTCTCTCACATCTTTATCTACCCCATCCCTCTTTCTGCACTTCTGTTGCTTCTTTCTGCACCTCTCTTGCTTCTTTCTTTACCCCTTGTGCCTCTTTCTGCACCCCTCTTTCCTCTTTCTGCACCTGTCTTGCCTCTCTCTCTGTACCTCTGTTCCTTCTTTCTGCACTTCTTTTCATTTCATTTTGTTCCTCTCTTGCTTCTTTCTCCACCCCTTTACCCTTTTTTGCATGCCTGTTGCTTCTTTCTGCACTTCTCTTGTTTCTTTTCCTCCCCTCTTACCTCTTTCTGCACCTCTTGCTTCTTTCTGTACCTCTCTTGGTTTTTTCTGCACCCCTCGTGCCTCTTTCTCACCCCTCTTCACCCTTTCTTCAACCCTCTTGCCTCTTTCTGCACCTCTGTTCCTTCTTTCTGCACTTCTTGTGTCTCTTTCTGTACCTCTCTTGCTTCTTTCTGCACCCCTTTTGCCTCTTTCTGCACCACGCTTTCCTTTTTCTGTACTCCTCTTGCCTCTTTCTGCACCTCTGTTCCTTCATTCTGTACTTCTTTTAATTTTTTCTTGACCTCTCTTGCTTCTTTCTGTACCCCTCTTGCCACTTTATCCACCCCTTTTCCTCCTTTTTTCATGTCTGCTGCTTCTTTCTGCACTTCTCTTGTTTCTTTCCCTTCCCCTGTTACCTCTTTCTTCACCTCTGTTGCTTCTTTCTGCACCTCTCTTGCTTTTTTCTGCACCCCTCGTGCCACTTTCACACCCCTCTTGACTCTTTCTTCACTCCTCTTGCCTCATTCTGCATCTCTGTTGCTTCTTTCTGCACTCCTCTTGCTTCTTTTTACACCTCTTGCCTCTTTCTGCACCTCTGTTCCTTCTTTCTGCACTTTTATTTCTTCTTGACCTCTGTTGCTTCTTTATGTAGCCCTCTTGCCACTTTCTCCACCACTGTTCCCCCTTTTTGCATGCCTGTTGCTTCTTTCTACACTTCCATTGTCTCTTTCTCAACCCCTCATCCCTCTCTCTCTCTACCCTGTTGCTCCTTTGTTCACTTCTCTTGCTTCGTTCTGCTTCTCTCTTACCCCTTTCTGCATCTCTGTTGCTTCTTTCTGTACTTCTCTTGTCTCTCTCTCCACCTCTCTCCCCTCTTTCTGCACATCATTTGCTTCTTTCTGCACCCCTCTTCCTTCTTTCTGCACCCATCTTCCCTCTGTCAGCATCCCTCTTGCCTCTTTCTGTACCTCTTTTCCTTCTTTCTGTACTTCTTTTGTCTCTTTCTGCACTTCTCTTGCTTCTTTTTGCACATCTCTTGCCTCTTTCTCCATCACTGTTCGCCCTTTTGGTATCTCTGTTGCTTCTTTCTGCACTTCTCTCACATCTTTATCTACCCCATCCCTCTTTCTGCACTTCTGTTGCTTCTTTCTGCACCTCTCTTGCTTCTTTCTTTACCCCTTGTGCCTCTTTCTGCACCCCTCTTTCCTCTTTCTGCACCTGTCTTGCCTCTCTCTCTGTACCTCTGTTCCTTCTTTCTGCACTTCTTTTCGTTTCATTTTGTTCCTCTCTTGCTTCTTTCTCCACCCCTTTACCCTTTTCTGCATACCTGTTGCTTCTTTCTGCACTTCTCTTGTTTCTTTTCCTCCCCTCTTACCTCTTTCTGCACCTCTGTTGCTTCTTTCTGCACCTCTCTTGGTTTTTTCTGCACCCCTCGTGCCTCTTTCTCACCCCTCTTCACCCTTTCTTCAACCCTCTTGCCTCTTTCTGCACCTCTGTTCCTTCTTTCTGCACTTCTTGTGTCTCTTTCTGTACCTCTCTTGCTTCTTTCTGCACCCCTTTTGCCTCATTCTGCACCACGCTTTCCTTTTTCTGCACTCCTCTTGCCTCTTTCTGCACCTCTGTTCCTTCATTCTGTACTTCTTTTGTTTTTTTCTTGACCTCTCTTGCTTCTTTCTGTACCCCTCTTGCCACTTTCTCCACCCCTTTTCCTCCTTGTTTCATGTCTGCTGCTTCTTTCTGCACTTCTCTTGTTTCTTTCCCTTCCCCTCTTACCTCTTTCTGCACCTCTGTTGCTTCTTTCTGCACCTCTCTTGCTTTTTTCTGCACCCCTCATGCCACTTTCACACCCCTCTTGACTCTTTCTTCACACCTCTTGCCTCATTCTGCACCTCTGTTGCTTCTTTCTGCACTCCTCTTGCTTCTTTTTACACCTCTTGTTTCTTTCTGCACCCATTGTGCCTCTTTTTGCAGCCCTTGTGCCTCTTTCTGTACCCCTTCTCCCCTCTTTCTCTACCCATCTTCCCTCTTTCTGTACCCCTCTTGCCTCTCTCTTCACCACTGTTCCTTCTTTCTGCACTTGTTTGTTTCTTTCTGCACCTCTTTTGTTTCTTTCTGCACTTCTCTTGCTTCTTTATGCACCCTCCTGCCTCTTTATCGATACCACTTACCCCTTTCTGCACCTCTCTTGCTTCTTTCTTTACCCCTTGTGCCTCTTTCTGCACCCCTCTTTCCTCTTTCTGCACCTGTCTTGCCTCTCTCTCTGTACCTCTGTTCCTTCTTTCTGCACTTCTTTTCGTTTCATTTTGTTCCTCTCTTGCTTCTTTCTCCACCCCTTTACCCTTTTCTGCATACCTGTTGCTTCTTTCTGCACTTCTCTTGTTTCTTTTCCTCCCCTCTTACCTCTTTCTGCACCTCTGTTGCTTCTTTCTGCACCTCTCTTGGTTTTTTCTGCACCCCTCCTGCCTCTTTCTCACCCCTCTTCACCCTTTCTTCAACCCTCTTGCCTCTTTCTGCACCTCTGTTCCTTCTTTCTGCACTTCTTGTGTCTCTTTCTGTACCTCTCTTGCTTCTTTCTGCACCCCTTTTGCCTCATTCTGCACCACGCTTTCCTTTTTCTGCACTCCTCTTGCCTCTTTCTGCACCTCTGTTCCTTCATTCTGTACTTCTTTTGTTTTTTTTATTGACCTCTCTTGCTTCTTTCTGTACCCCTCTAGCCACTTTCTCCACCCCTTTTCCTCCTTGTTTCATGTCTGCTGCTTCTTTCTGCACTTCTCTTGTTTCTTTCCCTTCCCCTCTTACCTCTTTCTGCACCTCTGTTGCTTCTTTCTGCACCTCTCTTGCTTTTTTCTGCACCCCTCGTGCCACTTTCACACCCCTCTTGACTCTTTCTTCACACCTCTTGCCTCATTCTGCACCTCTGTTGCTTCTTTCTGCACTCCTCTTGCTTCTTTTTACACCTCTTGTTTCTTTCTGCACCCATTGTGCCTCTTTTTGCACCCCTTGTGCCTCTTTCTGTACCCCTTCTCCCCTCTTTCTCTACCCATCTTCCCTATTTCTGCACCCCTCTTGCCTCTCTCTTCACCACTGTTCCTTCTTTCTGCACTTGTTTGTTTCTTTCTGCACCTCTTTTGTTTCTTTCTGCACTTCTCTTGCTTCTTTATGCACCCTCCTGCCTCTATATCGATCCCACTTACCCCTTTCTGCATCTCTGTTGCTTCTCTCTGCACTTCTTTTTTCTCTCTCTCCACCCCTTTTCTATCTTTCTGCACCTCTGTTGCATCTTTCTGTACCCCTATTGCTTCTTTCTGCACCCCTTGAATGTCTTTCAAACCCCTTGTCCCTCTTTTAGCACCCCAATGTCTCTTTCTGCACCTTTTTTTCCTTCTTTCTGCACTTCTTTTTTTTCTTTCTGCATCTCTCTTGTTTCTTACTGAACCCCTTTTCCCTCTTTCTGCACAACTCTGCCCTCTTTCTGCACCCTTGTTGCCTCTTTCTGCACCTCTGCTCCTTCTTTTTTGCACTTCTTTTGTTTCTCTCTGCACAACTCTTGCTTATTTCTGCACCCCTTGAGCGCCTTCATGTAGGTCTCTTCCCTCTTTCTGCACCCCTCTTGCTTCTTTCTGCACCCCTCATGCCTCTTTCTGAACCCCACTTCACTCTTTCAGCAAACCTCTTGCCTCTCTCCGCACCCCTGTTCATTCTATCTTCACATGTTTTGCTTCCTTCTGTACACCTTTTCATCTTTCTCCACCCTTCCTACCCCTTTCTGCATCTCTGTTGCTTCTTTCTGCACTTCGTTTGCCTCTTTCTCCACCCCTATTCCCTCTTTCTGCACCTCTGTTGCTTCTTTCTGCACCTCTCTTGCTTCTTTCAGCATCCTTCGAGCCTCTTTCACATACCCTTCCCTCTCTCTGTATCCCTCTTGCCTCTTTCTGTACTTCTGTTCCTTCCTTCTGCACTTCTATTGTTTCTTTCTGCACTTCTCATTCTTCTTTCTGAAAAAAGTTCTCCTCTTTCTGCACCCCTCTTACCTCTCTCTGAACCCCTCTTGCCTCTTTTTGCACATCTGTTCCTTCTTTATGTACTTCTTTAGTTTCTTTCTGCAGTACTCTTGTTCTTTCTGTACCCCTTGCAACTTTCTCCACCATGCTTCCCTCTTTCTGCACACCTCTTCCCTCTTTCTGTACCCCTATTGCCTCTCTCTTCACATCTGTTCCCTCTTTCTGCACTTGTTATGTTTCTTTCTGCACCTCTCTTGCTTTCTTCTACACCCTCTTGCCTCTTTAGCCACCCCTCTTACCCATTTCAGCATCTCTGTTGCTTCCTTCTCTTGTCTCTTTCTTCACCCCTCTTCTATCATTCTGCACCTCCGTTGCTTCTTTCTGCACATCTCTTGGTTTTTTCTGCACCCCTCATGGCTCATTCACACCCCTCTTCCCTCGTTCTGCACCCCTCTTGCTTCTTTCTACACCTCTCTTCCTTCTTTCTGCACTCCTTTTCCCACTTTCTGCACCTGCTTCTCTCTTTCTGCACCCCCTTGCCTCTTTCTGCACCTCTGTTCCTTCTTTCTGCACTTTTATTTTTTCTTGACCTCTGTTGCTTCTTTATGTACCCCTCTTGCCACTTTCTCCACCACTGTTCCCCCTTTTTGCATGCCTGTTGCTTCTTTCTACACTTCCATTGTCTCTTTCTCAACCCCTCATCCCTCTCTCTCTCTACTCTGTTGCTCCTTTGTTCACTTCTCTTGCTTCGTTCTGCATCTCTCTTACCCCTTTCTGCACATCATTTGCTTCTTTCTGCACCCCTCTTCCTTCTTTCTGCACCCATCTTCCCTCTTGCCTCTTTCTGTACCTCTTTTCCTTCTTTCTGTACTTCTTTTGTCTCTTTCTGCACTTCTCTTGCTTCTTTTTGCACATCTCTTGCCTCTTTCTCCATCACTGTTCTCCCTTTTGGTATCTCTGTTGCTTCTTTCTGCACTTCTCTCACATCTTTATCCACCCCATCCCTCTTTCTGCAATTCTGTTGCTTCTTTCTGCACCTCTCTTGCTTCTTTCTTTACCCCGTGTGCCTCTTTCTGCACCCCTCTTTCTGCACCTCTGTTGCTTCTTTCTGCACCTCTCTTGCTTTTTTCTGCACCCCTCGTGCCACTTTCACACCCCTCTTGACTCTTTCTTCACTCCTCTTGCCTCATTCTGCACCTCTGTTGCTTCTTTCTGCACTCCTCTTGCTTCTTTTTACACCTCTTGTTTCTTTCTGCACCCATTGTGCCTCTTTTTGCACCCCTTGTGCCTCTTTCTGTACCCCTTCTCCCCTCTTTCTCTACCCATCTTCCCTCTTTCTGCACCCCTCTTGCCTCTCTCTTCACCACTGTTCCTTCTTTCTGCACTTGTTTTGTTTCTTTCTGCACCTC
Organism: Triturus cristatus; assembly: GCF_964204655.1. Taxonomy (NCBI): domain Eukaryota; kingdom Metazoa; phylum Chordata; class Amphibia; order Caudata; family Salamandridae; genus Triturus; species Triturus cristatus. The sequence continues at coordinate 539,145,779 of NC_140591.1, forward strand.
TTTTTTTTCTTTCTGCACTTCTCTTGCTTCTTTCTGCACCCTCCTGCCTCTTTATAGATCCCACTTACCCCTTTCTGCATCTCTGTTGCTTCTTTCTGCGTTTCTCTTTTCTCTCTCTCCACCCCTCTTCTATCTTTCTGCACCTCTGTTGCATCTTTCTGTACCCCTATTGCTTCTTTCTGCACCCCTTGAATGTCTTTCACACCCCTCTTCCCTCTTTCAGCACCCCAATGTCTCTTTCTGCACCTTTTTTCCTTCTTTCTGCACTTCTTTATTTTCTTTCTGCATCTCTCTTGTTTCTTTCTGAACCCCTTTTCCCTCTTTCTGCACAACTCTGCCCTCTTTCTGCACCCTTGTTGCCTCTTTCTGCACCTCTGCTCCTTCTTTTTTGCACTTCTTTTGTTTCTCTCTGCACAACTCTTGCTTATTTCTGCACCTCTTGAGCGCCTTTATGTAGGTCTCTTCCCTCTTTCTGCACCCCTCTTGCTTCTTTCTGTACCCCTCATGCCTCTTTCTGAACCCCACTTCGCTCTTTCAGCACCCCTCTTGCCTCTCTCCGCACCCCTGTTCATTCTTTCTTCACATGTTTTGTTTCTTTCTGCACCTCTATTGCTTCCTTATGTACACTCTTTAATCTTTCTTCACCCTTCTTATCCCTTTCTACATCTCTTTTGCTTCTTTCTGCACTTCTCTTGTCTCTTTCTCCACCCCTATTCCCTCTTTCTGCACCTCTGTTGCTTCTTTCTCTACCTCTCTTGCTTCATTTAATCATCCTTCAAGCATCTTTGAAAACCCCCTTCCTCTCTCTCTGTACCCCTCTTGCCTCTTGTTGTACCTATGTTCCTTCTTTCTGCACATCTTTTGTTTCTTTCTGCACCCATCATGCTTCTTTCTGAAAAACATTTCCCTCTTTCATACCCCTCTTCTATCTTTCTGTACCCCTCTTGCTTCTTTCTGTACTTCTGTTTGTTCTTTCTGCACTTCTGTTGATTCTTTCTCCACCTCTCTTGCTGCTTTCAGCACCCCTTGTCCCTCTTTCCGCACCTGCTTTTCTCTTGCTGTACCTCCTTGCATCTTTTTGCACCTCTGTTCCTTCTTTCTGCACTTCTTTTAGTTTTTCTTGAGCTCTCTTGCTTCTTTCTGTACCCCTCTTGCCACATTCTCCACCACTGTTCCCCCTTTTTGCATGCCTGTTGCTTCTTCTTCCCTTGTCTCTTTCTCGACCCCTCATCTCTCTCGCTCCACTCTGTTGCTCCTTTCTTCACTTCCCTTGCTTTGTTCTGTATCTCTCTTGCTTCTTTCTGTACTCCTCGTGCTTCTTTTTGCACCTGTCTTGCCTCTCTCTGCTCCTCTGTTCCTTCTGTCTGCTTTTTTTCTTTCTGCACCTCTCTTGCTTTTTTCCCCACCACTCTGACCCCTTTCTGCATCTCTGTTGCTTCTTTTTGCACTTCTCTTGTCTCTCTCTACACCTCTCGCCCCTCTTTCTGCACCTCTGTTGCATCTTTCTATACCCCTCTTCCCTCTTTCTGCACCCATCTTCCCTCTTTCACCATCCCTCTTGCCTCTTTCTGTACCTTTGTTCATTCTTTCTGTACTTCTTTTGTCTCTTTCTGCACTTCTCTTGCTTTTTTCTGCACCCCTCTTGCCTCTTTCTGCAACACTGTTCCCCTTTTTGTATCTCTTTTGTGTCTTTCTGCACGTCTCTTGCATCTTTATCCACCCCTCATCCCTCTTTCTGCACCTCTGCTGCTTCTTTCTGCACCTATCTTGCTTCTTTCTGCACCCCTTGTGATTCTTTCTGCACCCCTCTTTCCTCTTTCTGCACCTGGCCTGCCTCTCTCTACACCTCTGTTCCTTCTTTCTGCACTTCTTTTCATTTCATTTTGTTCCTCTCTTGCTTCTTTCTCCACCCCTTTACCCTTTTCTGCACCCATCTTCCCTCTTTCACCATCCCTCTTGCCTCTTTCTGTACCTTTGTTCATTCTTTCTGCACTTCTTTTGTTTCTTTCTGCACCTCTCTTGCTTCTTTTTCCACTCCTTTACTCCTTTCTGCATCACTGTTGCTTCTTTCTCCACTTCTCTTGTTTCTTTCTCCTCCCGTCTTACCTCTTTCTGCACCTCTGTTGCTTCTTTCTGCACTTCTTTTGTTTCTTTCTGTACCACTCTTGCGTCTTTCTGCACCCCTTGTGCCTCTTTCTGCACCACTCTTCCCTCATTCTGTACCTCTCTTGCCTCTCTCTGCACCCCTCTTCCTTCTTTCTGTACCTCTGTTTCTTCTTTTTGTACTTCTTTTGTTTCTTTCTGCAGCTCTCTTGCTACTTTATGCACACCCTTGCCTCTTTCTCCACCCCTCTTCCCTCTTCATGCACCCTTGTTGTTTCTTTCTGCACCTCTCTTGCCTCTTTCTGCAGTTCTTGTGACTCTTTCTGCACCCCTCCTGCCTCTTTCTGCACCTCAGTTGGTTCTTTTTGCACTTCTCGTGCTTCTTTCTACACCTCTCTTGCTTCTTTCTGCATCCCCTTTCTTCTTTCTGCACCTGTTCCCTTTTTCTGCACCTATCTTCCTGTTTCTGCATCTATCTTGCCTCTTTCTGCACTTCTATTGCCTCTTTCTGCACCTTTATTGGTTCTTTCTGCATTACTTACATAGAGCACATATGATACCTCGGAAAATAGCTCCAATTTATCAGGACTCAACTGTGGCATTCCCTAAGTGCAGTGAATATGGTGCTGGAATGATACACATGGTCTGGTCCTGTCCGTCATTGGTGGAATACTGGAGTAGGGTACTGACAAATATGAATGATGTGATGCTGAGAACGAGTGTGCACCTACGGTTTGCCTTCTAGGGGGATTTCCAAGACCTGCTAAGAGTAAACACTATAGGGTTTATTGATTTGTCCCTGGTTCCTCCCAGATGGTAGAAAACCATGCATTAGAAGGTGACTAGGCCCCCCAGAGCAGTGAAATGGAAGGAGGAGCTGATTTGGTGGGGAAGGTATGAGAGCGCAGTGTTGTATGGTGAAATAACTAAAGGAAAATGATCAGTTGACAGGGTACAAGCTTGGGATCACTTATTACATTGTCTAAAAACCCAAGATATGGTGAATGCATCCGGTGAAGAAAGTGTGTACATACAGTACAAATAGCTGAAATGGAAGGGTTGGAAATGTAGTGATACATGATGTGATGTGGACTGGACTTTTAGGGAGGGAAGGTTATTAGGTTATTGATAGTATTGTGTTTTATTTATATTATTGTTTAGCTTATTATAAATGCCAATAAAATTAGGTTTACTTGGACCAGGGCTTGAAGGCAGTAAATTCCAAACTCGTCGTCAGGGTTAAAACTTCAGAAGCTTCTACCACTTCAAAGTGGGCCCAGGTATATAAAGGGGACACTCAGACCCACTCGTCAGTAGACTCCGAGACCAGTGGATACTACGGAAGAAGGAAACCCTGTTGCCCTGCTGCCTGAGGCCTGCACTTCTGCCTGATAAGGAAGACTGTACCTGTATTCCTCATCTCAGGCTGATGTACCTGAAAGGAGCAACTGACTGACAACCTGTTCTGAGCTTCAGGGACATAAACAGCTCCAGATTCCTCTCTGCAACTGACTAGCTGACCTACCGCAACTAAATCTGCCTAGATGTGCCTAAGCCATGCTGACCTCTGCTGGTGTGTGTTCCTGATTCACAAGAGGTGCCTCCCAGATCTTGGACCCTTGGTGTGACATCAGTTGAGATCATCCTTGAAAAATATTAGAAATCCTGAAGTTTTGGGCTCTTTGCGACAGCAAACGGGCTCGTCCACAAAAAGACCTTGCCACCCACACCGACTGTCAATGTGAAGCTCCAATGAATCTGATTATTCTTGCTACAGTGACTGCCTGCAACGACTGGTAATGCGAAATCTGCCCTTTATGCTATAGCATCGACAGCCCGGGTTGACCGTCATTGAGAATCTCCAGCTACGACCATCCATGACACCCGACTGGATCTTTATGCTACAGTGACGACTATCTGTTTAGCCTGGCCTGCTGTTTGTGCTACAGCGATGTCCATCTATGATTCTCTCCTAGCTCTTCACCTCCTCCTCTTGCGTGAACACAAATCTTTGTACTGGACTTTGAAAGATAACTTTTTCAGCTGGACTCACCTGGTCGCCTTATGTGGCCCTGACTCTATTGCGGTTGGCCTGAATTTGTGACTTTTACTGGGTCTCACCCAGCCAGGTAACAGTGGTGCTTTGTGCTTTTTCCCTTTGATACTGTTTACGTGCTGCATGTGAGAAGTTGGCCTGGTATATGCTGTCCACTAGTTATGGTGGGCACCCTGTACCAGTCCAAACAACCCCTTACGGATGATAGGCTAAAGACAACCTTTTTTGAAAGCTATCCTAGTGGTAGCTATGGAGAGCATCCTTCAGGCTAAGTCTTGAAGGAATGTAAAGCAGCTTGTTTTACCAGTCTATAATCTCTCGAATGGCTAAATGAAAGACAACCACACCAGGTATATATATAAAATATATGTATTTATTTCTAAACACACTCTCCTAGTCTCTTTATGAGGCTAGAGGTCAAAACACATAAGTTATACTTCAAATATCACAGTAATAAACACAAATACACGTCAGGCCCTAGGAGCGAGCCAAACCATATACTAAAATAGTGGTATAATAAACACATCTTAACTAGACACAAGGTCTAGAGCCTGTAGAATCACTGGTACCCCAAGAAACCACCCAAGGTAGTGACACGGGGGACCCACGGGGCCGTGTGCAGTGTGAGAACACAGCCGCGAGCTCCCGTTAGCTTCTATGGGGAAAGTCACGGTTAGATTTTTAAAAATTAGGTACACTTAGAAATTGAGTCAGGACCAAACTCTTTGGGACTTAGGAAGTTCTAGGGTCAACACCCATGGGTGCACCAGAGTACTCGAGTTACCTCACCCAGGTAAGCCGGGTGCATAGGTGTCAAATGGTGTCTGGTCGCGTCGTCGATTTCAATGGGAGCTGGCAAAGAAGTGCTGCTGCCGGGAAGATGCGAAGTGTCCGAAGAGATCCAAGCCTGGATTGAAGTCAAGAAGAACCTGAAAACAGAGGGGACAGAGTCTGGATCACTTGCCAGTGACCAGGAGGATGATAGGTGGATGCCCACTGATGTCGGGTGATTTCAGGTGAGGGTGGTGAAGCTTGACCCAAGACCCAGAGGTGTCAAGGACAACCAGGAGCTGGATTCAAGCTGTCCCATGAAGGATGTTGAGTGCTGCAGTGTCGGTGACCATATCTTGAAGTTAAATCAACAATATCCACATCCTCTGGTGACTATGTTGAAAACCAATATTTCCTATATCCAATGTAAATGAATCTCTTAGTTTGCATATATATTCTGAAACCGTCTTTTTTGACCTAATATTCTGAGCGTGTAGTCCTTCTGCCAATATCATCAACAATCTGCTATAATTATGATAGTCGATCTTTCTGCATCTCGTCACGTCTGCAGTCGGCCCGATAATTCCGCTGTGAAAGAAGACGGTTTCAGAATATATTTGCAGACTAAGAGATTCATTTACATTGGATATAGAAAATATTGGATTTCAACATAGTCACCAGAGGATGTGTATATTGTTGCTTTAGCTTCAAGATATGGTTCACTAATACGAACAAGAGGATAATTATCGGATTGGAGGGAAATTATCAAGATAGGAAACTTTTGAATTATTTGGAATACAGGAGCCCTGATGATGTCCCAGAAGGGGACGAAACGCGTTGGCTGTACTAATCATTAATTATTGTTGGATGATTGTTTTTGATATTGATGTGGAAGAGGAACAAAAATTACAAAATAAAGAACAGAACATGAAGCAGTCATCGTAACCGATCTCTTTTGTTGGACTTGAATATTTTATTGTGAAATGGAATTATAAAACGGCGCTTCTACTTGATTACCAAAAGATGTTTATGTGAAGAGTGGTTTGGACGGTGACCCTTAAGAAGTCGAGCATCAAAATTCATTACTATTATTGTTGATTGATATTTTAATACTCACCAGTGCACACAGGGTCTGACCCTCATCGTCTGCTAGTATTGAGTTAACTTCCTTTAATATCTTCTAATAGGGTGCCTAAAATCTACTTTCTTCTCTATGACTCTCTATTATTCTTCACTGATTCAAAATGCTTCTCACACTCTTGTAGATTTTGAAGCACTTGCATTTTTAATTCAGTGACAAGGGAGCGGTTACTATGTTATATTCTGAAAAAAATGGGTGTGTGCTCCTGTCTAACGATAATTTCAACACTGCTGTTTTCAGACACTTAGCAAAGTGCACAATACCTATAAAACCTGGATTTTACGTTCACATACAAATCAATTTGTCCTAAAAGTTTGTCAGCAGGAATTGACGGTTTCACCCACATGTTGGGCTCCAGGACTCATACATGTTTGCAGGCTTTCTTTTCATTAATTAAGGAGTGCATATTACTAAAAGAAGCCCTCTGTCTCCGACACATGGCCAGATACATGCTCATGTCTATGTGCGCTTCACTCACTCATTTACTTTTCATAAAAAAACAACCTGCCCAGAATGGCATTTCTTGAAACATGTATGCAGTCTCTTAAATTAACAAAAGTAAGCACGTTCCTGAATAGGAAAATGTCATTCGTGATGCACTCGGTCTCAGAGATGAAATCTCTTTTAGTAAAATAAACTGGTGATTCAAAAATTGATTCAAACGTGAGTTCGGTTTATTAAACACTTTCTTCAGTGTAATTTCATGGAATTATGTTCATTCTTATATAACGTATCATTAATCCAACTGCCCAATGCATTTCGGGCTTTTTGAGCCCTTCTTCAGGGGCGGCGCTCTGAAAGGACAAGTTCAGGAATCAGTCTTAATATACTTGGTTAAATCAGTTTCAATGAAGAATCAAACAATTGAGAACATAAAGGATAGTCAGAAACGATAGTCAGAAACGACAAGTATCCGTCGAACCTTGGAAATACCAATAGTGTCTGGTGAAAAACGTAAACAGTGCGTTCGACATAGATGTACAATCTATCTCCCCGCAGTGATACAGAGAAGGTGATGCATAGAAAGACCTGTTTCCAAATGATATCCTAACAAACAATTAACTACAGTGATGCGAAGAGAGTAATGATGAAAGAGACCCGCTTCCAAATAGTATCGTGACACACGATTCAGCGCATGTTTAAATATCACAGCGGTGCCGATTGTGATTTTCAAGAGTGTGTAACAAAAAAGCAGTGTGACAAATACGTGTGACGTGAAAATTAATGAAGGCTGTGCTGTTTTAAACAGTCCCCAAATGTTAAAAATCTGACTTACGTTTGTAATGACAGTTAGTAAACGATTAACGGACCCTCATGGAACCGGGGAAAACCGTTGCAGTGCACTTCGGCGCGTGAAAGGGGTTGTGATCATGTGGTATAAGACCACATGATTAACTAGAAAACGTGAGTTAAATCGAACTACGTAGAAGAAAGACTAGTAGTTCAGAGGTGTGTATATTCGAAAAATGAAACGCGGGTGCGTGAGCATGCTGGTTCATTAGAAACTTGCGATGTAAAAAGACTTGTGAGTTCTAAGAGTCAAACAAGGTGATTCAATAGAATCAGAAGAAAATAAAGGAAATAAAGAAGAAGGGTGATGCGATAAATTACAAAAAAGGAACAAGTTGCATGTTGACAAATTAACTGTGAGATTGACAGCATCAATTATCTTACGTGAAACATCCATGTTTAAAGCAAGTAATACATAGTAAATTGCACTTTTCACATGGGAATTCTAAATGACCTAAGGTACTGTGGAGTCCAAAGGGGGAGATAGTCCAATGTTATATATTTGTGTGTGAGAGAGACCAGATTATAGGAAGCAGCCAAGGTCATACCGTTCATTGAGACCTTTTGGGTGTGTAGAATTGAGCTTGTGAATCCAAAATATTTCTCTTTGTAGGAGATATTTACTGTTATCTCGTCCCCTCAGGTAGGGTATCGGTTCAAGAACGAGGAATCGGAGTTGGCAAATATTGTGTCGGTGCTGGTGAAAATGAGTTGCGATTGGAGATTTGGCTTGTTGTGTCCGTATGTTTCTTTTATGTTCGTTGATTCTTATACGAATCTTTCTCTCCGTCTTACCCACGTACACCATGCCGCATGGGCATTTCAACATGTAAATGAGATTCTGGCTATTACATGTGGCTGTAACTCTGAGTTTAATTGTGTGGCCTTGTGATGGATGTTGAATAGTAGTGCCTTTAATGATGGAATTACAGTTGCCACAGTTAAGACAAGGTACAGTGCCAAATTGTTAACCAGAACAAACAGGAGTGCGCACCTTCTGTTTAAAACCTTCTATGTCTCTTAAATTAAAACATTCTCTTCCAACAAACTGAAATATGTGCATGCAAAACTTATACAAAGTTTAAAACCTGCGGTTGGAGCATGACACTAAGACTAAGAAAAATGTCCGTTACGCTGTAGTAATCATGTGTCATTTCTCACATTTTGTAGTTTTATGTTTGTTATTCGAAATTCCTCAAAGTATACCATTTGGCCACAAGGTGTAAGTACGAAATGTTCACAGCAAACATTTGTAGCAGAAAAATAGGAACAAAGAGAATAACTAGAAAGTGAGCTGCTGTTGATTGCAGCACTTGTGCTCATTGCAATAATTTTGATGGTGTTATGCGGAAAATGCGTCGACATGAGGAAGCATTTCAAACTAAAACTTAGCACTAAATGCGGGTTTTAAATTTTGGTATAATTTTCAGAATTTTGCACATTTATGCAAAACCAATTAGACCAATTTCCCTCACCCCTATATGAAACCACAGTTATATTTTCACTTTTTTCTGTCCTTGTGCGAATTACTATCTACTTGGACCTTGAATAGGAGAGAATCTCAAATGATCTAAACTAAGGGGCGTATGTACAAGGACTGTTGAAAACTACCACAGCAGTTTTCTTACCGCTGTGTACTTCTGTGTACCACAGAAAACTATTGCCTTGTTACTGACGTATATACAAGATGTTGCTAAATGGCAATAGCCTCAGGGATCAGCGGCAAAAACTGCCACTAACATTAGCGTGATGGCGATAGGAATTCTGGCGTTACCATGCGAAAACCAACAAAAGACCCATTAGTGGCAAAAAAACGCACGTTAGTCATCCCAACGTGAGTTATTTTTGCCTCTAATGGAAAAAATAGCCTATCAGTCGACCTCCAATAGAAAATAGGCAAAAAAAAATGAAATGCAGAATGGAGCAGCCAGGGTCAAGTGCAGCACACATCAACAACCCCCTCAAACCACCGAACATCCAGGCTGACCAGGAAGAGAGCATGGATGTGTCGCTGGACCTGCGCCAGGAGCCTGGATGTGACGCTCGATCTGCGTCTGGAGCCTGGATGCGTCGCTGGACCTGCGTTTGGAGCCTGGATGCGTCGCTGGACCAGCGCCTGGAGCCTGGATGCCTTGCTGGACCTGCGTCTAGATTCTGAATGCCTCACTGGACCTGCATCTGGAGCCTGGATGCCTCGCTGGACCTGCATCTGGGCCTGGATGCCTCACTGGAATTGTGTCTGGAGCCTGGATGCCTCGCTGGACCTGCGTCTGGAGCCTGGATGCGTCGCTGGACCTGCTTCTGGAGCCTGGATGCCTCGCTGGCCTGCATCTACAACCTGAATGCCTCACTGGACCAGCATCTGGAGCCTGGATGCCTCGCTGGACCTGCGTCTAGAGCCTGGATGCGTTGCTGGACCTGAGTCTGGAGCCTGGAGTGGGATGCGGAGGAGCTGTGGAGTCGATGAGCCGTGGTAGTAGACATTGAGGTGTGGCGATTGCCCGTACCTGGTGGTAAAGTCTGGCTGGTCGCATGGAGACACAATGCTGGCTAGTGTGAGAAGACCACCTTGCTCCCCATGGAGCAGTGAATGGTAGAGGTGCTCCTGCGCACCAACATAGGGAGGTCTGCATTGCATACTACGATCCGCCACTACACCGGGATGCACAGAGAGGATTACCAACGACGGGTGGCACCTCTCTGCATCACAGACCGGATGAGGTTGCGCTGGCCGGATGCTGTGGAGGGTGAGGTCCCTGAGCTGCTCCAAACTTGTTTTGCGGCAGCACTGCAAGTTCACTCCTGAGGGGTCCCTGCTGCATCAACTGCATCAGGAGGTTCACCAGCGGACTTGGCGGCGACTGGTGTACCCACACTTGTGAAATCCCACCTGGCTGAGGCTCCTGCTGGGAGAGCCACAGATTTGGAGAGAGTTTAGCAGATTGCGCCACGGTGTCAATGTCCATGTAAGGAGAAGGTGGGACACGTAGCGGAGGAGGACCGGGGGTCAAGTTACCCAGGCCTAGCACCAGTAGATGACGCAACCTCAGTGTCGGCTCGTCCGCTATGGCAGAAGAGTGTTGCCCCACTGCTTCCAAGCAGTGAAAGAAAGGAACAATCATCACATGATGATAACTTCCTGATGTTATCATGCCATGTTTCCTTGGCTTGGCAGGGCTGCTCCACTCACGGAGCAGGGCAGGGGCAGACTGGCATGCCCACTCAAATGTGCAGTGACTGTTTGATCTGCCCGCTCAGGCCGCACAAAGCTGTCATGCGCACTGTCCTGTTTGCAATGCAGGCTGCATTACAGCCTGTATGGAGAACATGCCCGCACCTCCAGCACCTGGCTGAATGCCTCGTCCCGGCACCAATGACCAATCCCAACGCCGCATTACAGCATTGTGAAAAGCTTAAGGGAGGGAGTCTGGTTGCCTACTTCCTGTTCCAGGAAGCAGACTCAGGAGAGCAGGAACAACGAAGACATAGGACCCGGCTGCGAGGTAAGATTTCCCTTATCTAAATATTTACAACACTCGCTCACACACACTTTCCCGCGTCCACGCCACATCCAGTGTTCTTTCCGGCTCTTCCCACCTCCCAGCTGTCCAGTCCCCCTGCAACACTTCTCAATGGCGGCCGCTGTGCGGCCATGCGCAGCGGGCTTACCACTGGTGTGCCAAAGGTATATATTGAGTTACGACGCGTACCATTCTATCGCATGCAATTACAATGCATCAAAATACTAGGCATATTGCTACAGTCGAGATGTAAACATTACTATTCCCACTTCAGTGGGTGCAACCCTAAAACTGACCCTTGCACCCCAAAGCAAACCCTGAACCCTTAAATTCAACTTTGAGCCCCCAAAACAAACCCTAAAAATCATATTTGACCCAAATGTACACTCCAAATTTCAAATTTGACCCAAATGCACACCCCAATTTTCATATCTGACCCAAATGCATACCCCAATTTTCATGCTTGACCTCAAAACACACCCCAATTTTCAGGATTGACCCCATAACACACCCCAAATTTCACATTTTACCCCATAAGACACCCCATATTTCATCTCCGACACCCAAAATCCATTCCCTCAATAAAAATTAAAAGTACCCCATTACTAACCTCACAATGCGTTGTGATGGAATGTGATGTAAAGGCACCTGCATTGTTGGATTTGCATTCTAAAGGCATTACGATGTAATGCCTGCGTTGTAATGGACATCTCCCATGCCAAAGGCAAGCCATAGGCAAGCATGTCTGCGTCCGTCAGCTCCTGTACCACGCTCAGCACCAAGGACCCTTCCTCTCAGACACTCCACCCTTACGGCACCAGCACCCACCTCGCCATCAACGCTGGACGCTACATCGCCTGCCGGGACCAACATTTGCTCCGGACCGGACATCGCCATTGCCATCACTGACGGCTACTAAATCACCCGCAAGGACCACCCCGACAGTCCAAGAGGAGGCATTGCCATCACCTACAAAAGCACACTCCGACTGACCACGCACTCTAATGACCCAACGGTGACCAAGGAACACCTCAACTTCCAGATCTGGACCAACCCCAACCTCTGCGGCACCCTCATCTGCAGGCCCCCCCAGGCCATATACCCCCATTCTCCGATACCATTGTAGACCTCATTGCACACCAGGCTCTCCCTTCCACCGACGACATCCTACTTGGTGAACTCAAGTTCCACCTGGACTACCCCAGTGACCAGAACACTATCAGCTCCTGGGGTAGCTCCCCAACATCAGACTCATGCAGCTAGTCACCGCAGCAAGCCAAATAGCAGGACAAATGGTCGAGCACCTCTCTTCTGCCATCGGGACCTTCAACTACAGCCACACCACTGGACTCTCCTAGACCGACCATCATTGTATACATCACGGTTTCACCATGCCCACCATACACAACCGCCATCATCGCCCCCCTCGCAGCTGGATCAAGGCCACCGAAGTATGTCTTGTCGACTCCCTCAGCACTACTACTCCGCCAACGATTACAGACGATGACACTGCAGCGCGCAACAGCCACTGATGGATCTCCAAATGCGCCAACATCCGGGCACCCCTCAATAATGGCCATGCATCAGTACATAACGCCTGCATGATGGCAGGTGTAAGGGTGACACAGTGCCACAGGGATAGGCAGGCCCGTGCATTGTTGGAGTTGTATCATGGTTGTGATGCAACTGCAGCAATGGGTGACTTTAGCGCATACAGATACGTCAGGATTCCAGACGTATCTATCATTACTTGCGTCATGGAGTGCTGTCCAATAAATACAACGCATCCGTGGTGGCGCAAGAAAGGGTAGTGAAAAGTGTTGCAACGCTGTCTTGTCGCAGAGCTGCAACACTTTTCATGAGTGAGGCCCGGGAATGTGCACTATTTTATTGGTGGTGCGCAGTCTTGCCCTGTAGTTTTGTCGCAGGGCAGTGCAGCAACATTGCTTGCAGCACGGTACAGCACCAAAACCTGCTGAAATGAGCCTCAAGGGTTATCTCCATGTTTAAGTCTGAGGGGCATATTATCAAGGACGGTGTTAAAATTATCGCCAGTTTAGCGGCAGAAAACTGCCGCTAAAGCGGCGATATTAGGCTTGATAATATGCCCTGGAGAATTCCCATAGAATCCCATGTTCACACCAGAACATGAGCTTCTATGGGAATTCACAAGGGCATATTATCAAGACCATTATCGCCACTTTAGCAGCAGTATTCTTCCGCTAAACCGGCGATAATTTTTACCGCCCTACTTAATAATATGCCCCCATCTATTTTCTGGTCTTAAAAAACTGCCTCTAGCTGCAGTTAGAGGCAGTTTTTTTGGTCCTCCAGACTTAAGGAATCCCCTTGTAAATAACGCTAAGTGGGGTTATCGGCCGCGTTTGCACGGGAAGGCCTCCTTTGCATGTCATGTCGCTAACAGAAGTGGCAAACTTTCTAATGGACGTTTTCGCCAGAAGAGGTAAGCGACAGCTTGTACATAAGGCGATAAAAATCTCGCCCAAAAAACGTTGGAACTTCTTGTACATATGCACCTTAGTTTCCCTAATAATTTTAGCTTCATGATTTGGACTGCCTGACTTCTAATTTTGAATTAAAAGTTGTCAAAAATAACAGAACAGGAGGAAAAGAAGAAACATTGTAATTAAGTTTATTTTGCATAACTACATTTGAAGTAGCCAACTGAGGATTTCATACATTTTCTCAAATATGTTTGTAATGGCCAAGCATTTGTTGCCTACTAACAATGAGCCCCGCGTGTTTTACATAAATCCCCCCTAAATCTCCTTCCTGGTCTTTTATATGCCAAAACACTCAAAACTACATAGATAAACAAATTATAATGATCCTCTTTAAAGTGCCTCAGCATTTACTGACATTTAAAGTACATCTATTTGAGGAACGAGATATATAATTTACTTGCTTTCAATAGATGTGACAGGTGCTTAAAAAACACAAATATGAAACAGACAGCATAAAATAAAATATTTGCCAAGGCCATCTGTACCAAGATGTCCTTGCTCGTGACTGTTTTCCCATACTAAGTAGTCACCATTGAGGTAAAAAAAAAACAATCACAGCAAAAGTGTTCAGTGAGTCAGACAATTAATTATGTGTTTAAACTAATTGTGCTGCCTTTTAAATAGGCTACATGACAAAGTGATTTGTCTCCTAGTGCACAGCCAAAGCAGTTTGAGGGCTAAAATATTTTTCCGTTTAAATACTGCAGTGTGTTTTACTTTCTGGTATTCATAGCTGTTTCACATGGTGCATTATATAAGATGCTCCTAAGTTTCTTGACAACACAGTCTGCAGGCTGAGGTGTGATTTCATGACTTTCCTGCTCAATTGCTGTGCACAAATGTCTATATTACAAATACTGATAGTATAAGCTGTTCATGTATCACAAAATGCAATAAAAATATTTTAATAGATGTATAAGGCATCAAATTTGAGTTTCGGAAATAAAAACTCTGAATAAGCATTGCTAGAGTTGGGATTTTTGTATTGCACACATTGGGTATAATCATCAAATAAACCCTGCCAATGGATGTATGGACCTTTGTTAGTTGACAAGTAGAGGGAAGAAGGAGCTATCATTTACATTAGTTACCATAGATAATGAAGTCCAATTGGGGCAATGAGATTTAGAGTGGGTTAAAAGGGAATTATTTAGCAAATTAGATCAAGTCAGATCATTAATTTATTAAGTATTCAAGATTTAGTATCATTATCACAAATTCAAAAAATCAAGTAAGCACTATTGAAAAAATAATGTAAAATAGTGCATTGATAAGAGTCTTAAATATGTAGCGTGTTCCCTGGTCATTTAAGGAAAGTTGGTCATCAATGGCATTTTATTTTAAACACAGCAGGATAAGGTGTCAGCTTCCGACAACCAAATGAAGGTTTCTGATCAGAGAGAGTCTTTAGAATGAAGCATTCATGACTATGTCCTTGGTTTGCTATTTTGAACAGAATCTTGTTCAGACAGCTCTTCCCACAAGTTGGGCTTCCTATCTTATCCTCTCCTCTCAATGAGAACCTCACTATGAGTTGTCTGATATATAACAAAAGTCGACGCGCTAGCTAACAGAAGACATCTTTAAAATCATAGCATCTGCAGTGGGAAGAAAGAGAAAAACATCTTGTGCCAGATAATTATTTACATGTATAAAAAGGACTCTTAGCCTTTAACCTGAAAGTTAACTTTCAAAATGGTATCATCATTTTGGCTAACTTAATTCATTACGATAATTTAATTCAAGTGTTTGCTTATAATGTCTAAGTGTGATTACCTATTACACATTTTGCATTAAGTGTGTGCATTTTTAATGGCATTAAGGTTAGCACTTTACATTTATATGCTTTTCATTTGCAAAATTAGGAATTTCACTCTATCAACATGAATCTGATTAGAGGCAAATTTGACAATGATGTCTGGTAAGTATTCTGCTTGCCTTATCCAATACCATATTTGTCAATGTACACAGCACTTGACTCCTTTGCAATATAGGCATGACACTCATGCAGTTGTCTTGTTTTATAAGATAAGGGCTAGGGACTCGATTTAGAGTGTTGATACAAAATCAAGGCCCATGTGCTGGGGGGGGGGGGTGCTACTGTTGTGGGCTATCTGTTGAAGAGCCAAGTTATATGTTATGTTATGTTATGTTATCTGTACTTGTAGCGCGCACAGATACTCCGAAGAGTGTCCCGGCGCGAACCCGACAAGGATAACACAGCCAGAGAAAGAGGACTAAAACAAGAGTTTTTCTTTCTTAACTCTTGGAGGGGGTGTTGATCAGAGGTGCAGAGGGGATTTGTTCCAGTGTTTGGCGGTCAAGTCGGAGAAGGCGCGTCTGTCACTCCTGTTTTTTTGGATGTGGGCGTGTGTGCCAGGTGGAGAGACGCAGAATGTAGTTGTCTGGTGGTGTTGTGGAAATCAACTCTGTGGATGAGGTAGGCAGATCCTGAGTTCTGGAGGGCTTTGTAAGCATGGGTGAGTAGTTTGAATTGGTACCTTTTGTTTACAGGGAGACAGTGTAGTGCTTTGAGGTAGGAGGTCATGTAGTTTCATCTCGAGAGGTTGAGGATGAGTCTTGCAGCTGTGTTCTGTATGATCTGGAGTCTGTTGAGAAGATGTGCAGTGATCCCTACATAGAGGGTGTTGCTGTTGTCCAGGCGGATGGTGCTGAGTTCCTGGGTGACTGCGTGTATTGTCGGTGGGGAGCCCCTTGAAAACTTTCCTCAGTATGCAGAAGATGTGAAAGCATGCCAATGAGATGGTGTTTATCTGCTTCCTCATCAAGATCCTGCTGTTGAGGATGATGTCTAGGTTTTTACATGTTGTGTGGGTGTGGAACATTGGCCAAGTTTGGTTGGATTCCATGTGACATTCCAGGGAGAAGTGGTACTCCTAAAGATGAGGACTTCTGTATTGTCAGTGTTGAGCTTGAAAAACTTTGTTTGCATTTAGCTGGCTACATTGGTCATAAATTTGTGGAAGTTCGCTTTGGTGGTGGTGGAGTTTGTGGACAGTGACAGGAAAAGCTGTTTGTCTTTGGCATAGGAAATGATATTCATCTCAGGTGCTTTGACTAGGGTGGCCATAAAGGGCCATGTAAGTGTCGAAGAGTGCCACCAAGATAGACTGTAAAGGGTCCGTCAATCTAACTGTTCCGTCTAGGTGGAAAGAACTCCAATACACATATGTTTACTACAAAACAACCGCTGATTCCATTTGTTTTTATTCCATTCCTTGTGCAATTACATTCAAATATCAGCAGACACGTGTTTCGTCGTTCTCGAAGACTTTTTTTTAAGGTTCTGGTAAGTATAAGTAATTCATCCAAAGAAAATTGTGAAAGAGCGAATCCTGATCCCCGGAGCCCGAGGACCACAGAAAAGGTAGTCTTGTCCAAAAAAAAACCAGGGTAAAACAAGCACTATACAGTCCATTTGCTGCAATACGGACCGTGATAAGTCTGAATCTTTGTAACATGAATGCCCGGTCCAAATCCGCGTATGAGTATATTCTTCGCTCTTTTACAATTTCCTTCGGATGAAGCAAACAGACTATATTGTGCTTGTTTTGCCCTGTTTTTTGGGACAAAATTACCTTTTCTGTCTTGGTGGTGCTCTGGACATTCTTTATATATTCTTGGTATATTGGGGGTTTCCCCCTTATACTTTACACTATTGGGATGACATAGTGTTAATTCTCTTCATTGAGCACACTTGAATGTACATGTGTCATAACTGACTTCCTGAAAACTGTGTATGAGCTACCACTGTTTTAGACCACTGTCATCCTTATATTTGCTTAGTAAGTGTTGAAGAGTGTTTGGCTTAGAGATGATCCTTGGGGGACTCCACAGATGATGTCTTTAGGAGGGAGGTGAATGCTTCAAGTTCTTCCTGTAAGGATGGAAGCAATCCACTGGAGAGATTTCCTATGGATTCCCATCTGGTGAAGGTCAAGTAAATGTAAATGTATGGATACTTGTATAGCGCACGACTACACGGAGGTCTCTCGGCGCTTGTACGAATACCGCTGTGGAACCCATCCTGGCTTTCCCTGTGAGGCGTCCACTCCTGGGCACCCCCAAGGTGGAGGCCAGGCATCTTTAGCGTTGTGGGGGCCGTTTTGGAGATTAAGCAAGCTATTGCCCAGAGTTGCAGAGTGGGACTCCATGATTTGAATGGCACCGAGGGGAGAATTATCAGGTTCGTGGAATTTTTGAGCCCAAGACCCGCCGAGGCGTGGAATTGAACCCTGGTCCCGGGCTAGACCTCTGCATCAGGGTCTGCCGCTCTAATCATTGAGCCACACTAGGACAAAGTAGCGGGACATGGTGTTGAAAGCTGCAGATAGGTCGAGCAGTATAAGGGATGCAGTTTCTCCCCTGTCTATGAGAACTCTGTGGCACTGATCAGGGCTATCTCTGTGCTGTGGTTTGCACCAAACCTGGACTGCGAGGGGTCGAGGAGCTTTTTTGTTTCCAGGTGGTTGGTTAGTTGGTAGTTATTCTGCTTTTTATAGGAGTTTGGTTGGAACGGCGAGTAGGTATATTGGCTGGTAGTTTTTGAGTCCTGCCAGGACGGCGAATGGTTTTTTAGGAGCGAATTGACCTCTGTGTGCTTTTAGGTGGCTGGGAAGGTGGCGGCAGTGAAGGAGGTGTTGACGATGGTCGTTAGTTCCTTGCTGATGGTTTTGACTCCCTTGTTGAACATGTGATGGGAAAGCAATGTTTGGGGGCTCCTGAGTGTATGGAATCCAATCCATGATGGTGGCAGTGAACTGAGGCATGAGTGAGTCCCACATGGTGTTAGTGGTTAGGTTGTGGTTGCTGTTGGTTGGCAGTCATTTGAGTGTGGCTAGGGGAGGTTGAGGGTCAAAGTGTTCATATATGGTTGCGATTTTGTGGAAAAATCTGCAAGGCAGTTGCAGAGGTCCTGTGAGGGGGTGATGGCATTCTCTGTTGCTGTGGGGAGGGAGAACTCTAATTCTGCAGAAGAGCTCCTAGCTGCGGTTGCAGATGGCTTCCAGATGGGTGTTGAGGTGGTCCTTCATGGAGTTCTTTAGTTGTGCGTGGTAATTGTTTAGTGTATGTTTGAATTGTTCTCTGTCAGAGGGTGATTTTCTGGTATGCCAGATCCTTTCCACTCTTTTACAGTTGTGTTTTTAGGCTTTGAGTTTGTCTGTGAACTTGTGGTGTGTGTATGGTTTCCGTTGGGTTTGGGGGGACTTGGGGTGTGTGACTTTGTCAGCGCAGTTGGTGATCCAGGTGTTAAAGGTTTTGATGGCTTCCTCTAGGTTGGAGGACGGGTCAGGTGGAGAGGAGTTAAGGTTGAGTGTCCAGAGGTTCTCTGTTACATTCTTCCAGCTTCTGTGGGGGTTGCTGGTGTGGATGGTGGGAGGGCTGGGGTTGAAGGAGATGTAGAAGTGGCTGATTGAGTCGTCAGTTCACGTAACTTCGGTGGCGTGGCTGTACCTGATGATGTTGCTGGCTTAGAATATATACGGAGTCCAGTGTGTGTGTGTCAATATGGGTGGGGTCAGTGAATCACTGGGAGAGTCCGAGGATGTCCATTGTCTGTAGGAGAATAGCTGTATTGGTATCGGAGAGAACTTCCAGGTTGGAAGCTGAGATCCTCTATGAAAAAGAAATCTTTAGAGTTAATGGACCCCTAACAAAAACAGTTATGAGGAAGGACGTCTTTGTACAGATAGCCTTGGCAAATATTTTATTTGATGCTGTCTGCTCATATATGTGTTTTTAAGGACTTGTCAGATCTATTGAAAGCAAGTAAATTATATGTCTCGTTTCTCAAATATATATATATTTTTTTTTAATTCTTCAAAAAACCTTTATTGACAAAGTTGCAGAGACAGATTACATTCTTGCACTAGAATAAATGCACCATGTGCATGAGCACATTTGAAAAGCGCAAAGGGGACCATAGATCATAACATAAAAAACCAACAACATGTGAGCACAATGGAAAATCGCAAAGGGGACCATATCTCACTCGTTCCTCAAATATATGTGCTTAAAAGTAAGTCAATACTAAGGCATTTTAAAGATTATAATTATACATTTTTATCTATTCATTTTCTCTATGCAATGATCCCCTTCGAAAGCATGCTTGCAAAGTGAGCGAGTGATGATTAATAGGCAGTGTAGTTGCTCCGTGAAGGTGAGGTGTGGTGGGTGTTCAGGAGCTGTAGGTTCTGTGTTGCAGAGGTGAGAGCAGGTGTGGCAGGAAAAGGGTCTTCCTTTTGTTTGCGGGGATGTGAGAAGGCAGTTGCTGATGCTCTGTCCTGGCTTAAGAACTACAATCTCTGCGTGATTATGTGTGGATTGGAGGAGGACCAGTGTTCCGAACACTGGTCCAGGTGCAGACAGGCACATACAAGATTGCCTTTGGTGAAGCTTTGGTGTGCTGATGGCGCTGGGTGGGGTCAGAGGGAGGTGAGAAGTGGGCAAAGGAGCAGCTGGCAGGGAGGGTGGGAAATAAGAAGGGGACTCTGTGGAAAAGTGACTTAAGGCATAAGGGGAATCTAAAAAAGAAGAACATTAAAGGCACAAGAGGAATCTGAAAAAGGAGAGTTAAAAAGCACAAGGGATATGAAAAAGGAGCTCAGTAAAGGCAAGGGGGAGAAGCCCGAGGGAATCTGAAAAGTAAGAGTGTTAAAGGCATGAGGGTAATCCGAAAAAGGAGAGTTAGAGGTATGAGGAAATCACAAAAGTAAGAGCATTTAAGGCACAAGAGGAATCTGAAAAGCAAGAGCATTAAAGGCATGAGGTAATCTGAAAAGGAGAGCTAGAGGCACATGGGAATCTGAAAACGAAGAGCGTCAAAGGCTGAAATCCAATCTGGGAAAGAAGAGCATTAAAGGTACTAGTGGAATCTGAAAAAGAGGAATGTTAAAGGCATGAGGAGAAGCTGAAAAAGGAGAGTTAGATGCACAAGGGAATCTATAAAGGATGAGGGTTAAAGGCATGAGGGAATCTGAAAAGGAAGAGCATTAAAGGCATGAAAGGAAACTGAAACAAAGAACGGTAAACGCACATGGGGAATCTGAAACAGAAGAGCAATAAAGGCACAAGAGTTAGAGGCACTAGGGAATCTGGAGAAGAGGGTTGTCAGAGGCGGGAGAAGTTATCAGAGGCAGGGTGAGGTGAGGAAGGAGAGATAGAGGATTTGGTTGGTACGAGCAGCAGGCGAGAGCTGAACTGAGGACCTGCTCAATGAGGTCGTGCTCAGGCCTTCATTAGGTAGGTTACCTGGGTGGGGAGCGGGGTGCTGGAAGGGCTTAGAGGGAGGTGGAAAGCAGGTGATGCCGCAGCTTTAATGTACAGTGAAATCTCTGGAAAAAAGAGTTAAGGCAAGAGGGCAATCTGAGAGTTAGAGGCCCAAGGGTATCTGAAAATGAAGAGGGTTAAAGGCAAAAAGGGAATTTGAAAAGG
Organism: Triturus cristatus; assembly: GCF_964204655.1. Taxonomy (NCBI): domain Eukaryota; kingdom Metazoa; phylum Chordata; class Amphibia; order Caudata; family Salamandridae; genus Triturus; species Triturus cristatus. The sequence continues at coordinate 539,166,641 of NC_140591.1, forward strand.
AAGAGCATTAAAGGCTTGTGGGCAAACTGAAAATGAAGAGTGTTAAAGGTACGAGGACAATCTGAAAAAGGAGAGTTAGAGGCGTGAGGGAATCTGAAAAGGAAGAAATTAATGGCATGGGTGATCTGAAAAAGGAGAGTTAGACGCACAAGGGAATCAGAAAAAGGAGAGCTAGAGGCACAAATGAATCTGAAAAGGAGGAGTGTTCAAAGCATGAGGAGAATCTGAAAATACAGATATTTTTAAGCAATCAAAAAAATGCTTAGCATTCCGTCTGTTAGAATAAAATGCTCCCATTGGTTCCCCAAGAAATAACAAACAATTCACAATGGGTGATTTGTTAATGCCTAGGGTGGTTAGGGACTAGTCTCTTCCTTATCCAAGGGAAACATGCTTAGGGTCTAAGGTAAATCACAATAATTGACTTGATTTAACAAGGCTTTGCTATGGTATGTATGAGTTACAATTGTAGTTTACCTGGCTAAGTCATGGATTTCAAGAGTATTCTTGGCTTTCTCCTAGATTCAAATCCCAAAAGAAAATCTACATGTTAGAGTTCAACAACTTGAGAGGTATATCTGTACTTATGCACACATTTCCACATAAATGCAAATGACTAACTCAGGGTTGAACTAGCCTAATAGTGAAAACATATGAGAACATGGGTTGTTATTTTAGGAAGATGTGAGTCCTTGCCCAGTAGCCAGTCCGCATTTTTGACTGGTCAAACACAGATGTTCAATCAAACAAACTTGGTCTCAACCCCTGGTGTTTATCGTACAGAGCAGACTTGCTTAACGTAAGAAAAACGTGTTAATAATGTCTAGCAAGATCAAAACAATTAAAAAGTGAAAACACAACACAATAAAAACTCTACAACAAATTTCTGAAAATCAAAAAAAACTTACAAGAAAACTCACAAAAATAGGGAACTGTAGAGATGATTTATCCTATCAAAAGTCACAGTTCACAGTTGACTAAGACCTATGTGTAGTTTTAAGCTGACCGTAATGCAGCGGAAGGCAGATACGCATATCGAGTTATCCTGGTCAAAGTTTCATGTTCTGACAGTTGAAATCTTGAAAAGGGGTCACATCGGATGAGGTGCACTCAGAGTCGCACACCTGTTGGTCGTGGTCCTGCTAAAGTCATAGGGGCAGATTTACAAGAAACTGACACATCTCTGAGTTAGAGCAGAGATGTGTCAGTTTCCCTGCGCCTGCATGCAAAACACTTGCATCACCATGGATGCAACTTAATTACAACACAGCACACTATGGAGCAAGGATTGACAGATGAGTAAGACATTTTGACGTATCTGTTGCTGAAAAAGTCACGGATTGCTGGAGTTGTGTCACAAGAACGAAGCAACTCCAGCAATGCATGGGGAAGCATATACTTTTTGTGCTGCATCACTCCTTACGCCTGCTCCACGCAGGCTTAGGGTTTTGACACAGTGGCATTCTAGAAGTGGTGCAGTGAAATTTTGTAGGTAGGTAGGTAGGTAAAGCTTTATTCGATAAAAAATATCATAAAAGCACAACATACAATAAAAGTTAAAAGGGATCAAGTAAAACATTGACAAATAAAAGGAATTGATCATAAGTGTATCTAAAAATGAACTATGTCACAGAATAAGACACTATATACAAAGAAACACAAATTTCATTGTGAAAGGATTGGTAGAAAAGAATAAAAACCGGACCTCAACAACATTTCAATGCGTAAAAGTGGCAAGTTTTTTTTTCCTCAACAGCCAAGCGCAACCCAGGTACTTAGCCAATCCACATACCACAATAAGAGACGAGGTATCTGTTTTTAAAATACGCAACACAGTTACATAGTCTCTGGAGCCCAGAATTCTGCAAATTGGTCTCAGCCACTTGGATCTCGCTCTTCTATAAGTGTAGCAGGCGAAAAGGAAAGGGGGAATAGTCTCCTTCGGAGATGTACAACTTGGGCAACCAGATAATGTACGTATGTGACCCTTCCAACCAGCCGTAACGGAGTTGAGAGGTAAGGTTCCTAATCTGAATCTCACATACAATGATCTATCCAGTGGAATCTGGATAAAATCAAGATATGGTTCCAATTTGCAAAGTGTCTTGTGCTCAAGATAAGCCTCAGTCAGCTTCCCCATATTACCATTCCTTAACTCTCTATCATTAACCCATCTCCAATATGCCTTCTTGAGATCCAATTTTGAAGGGGGTGTCTGAGATTCCCAACAGTCTTCGTATCCAATTTCTCTCAGCAATTGTCTTACATAGGAGATCCATTTTATCCTCTTCCCAGTGTCAGCTAGTGTGAGTTCGCTTAGGGCTGCAGCATACTTAGCGAGCTCCGGTGTCCTTCGTAGTCTTGCTCAGAATAGTAAAGGTCGAAGTCGTGCAATGTCCTGAATAGAATGTCTGCCTAGATCATAAAACAGTGGTTTTAATGGAGTTGATGTGGGAAGAGAGATAAGATCCCTCATGAATTTATTCTCAGTCTTAACTAGCTCATGGATACTTTCGTGACCCCAAATTTCAGCTCCATACATTGTGCAGGATAATGCTTTTGCCTCATATACCACAAGGGCCGGGGCCACTGGTCTACTCATAGAGAGATGTTGTTCTCTAATAATGGCACCAGAAGCCCTCTTGTGGCATAAGAGCATCTTAGTTAAGTGAGGGCTCCACTTCATCCCTTTTACGATCCGGATACCTAAGTAATCGAAGGAGTCCACAATATCTAACGGGTTGCCATCCAAAGTAAAAACATTTCTAGAGCGTCTTGGAGGATTAATTACCATTAATAAAGTTTTCTCAGTATTTATAATCAGGCCATAAGACTTACAAAAGGTACCAAACCTGTTTAAAATCTTTTGTAGGCCACCTGGGGATTTTGAGATCAAGAGAGTGTCATCGGCGAACAGGAGGGTAGGAATTTTTTCACCAGCCAGGGCTGGAGCATCGGCTGGGTCCTCTCTAAGAAGATCCACCACCCCGTTGATGTATAGGGAGAACAGGGTGGGGGCTAATACACAGTCCTGGCGGACCCCCCTGTTCACCGTGACACTCTCTGTTAGCTGTCCCTGACCGCCCCATCTAATCTTGGCGTGATTGTCCTCGTGTAAAAGTATTAAAAAAGCGAGAATCTCTGGAGGAACACCTAATTCAGATAGAACCTGCCATAATCTTTGGCGAGGAATTAAGTCAAACGCAGACTTGAGGTCTATAAAAGGCTTTCCAGGACTCTGTTACTATGGAGCCCCTGGCTATAGCATTCATTATGGCAGAAATAAACAATGCCCAGGGTGCTGGATCATGCAAAAGCAAATCTCCTGGAAGACCGTCTGGACCTGCCGCTTTGCCAGGTGCAATACTTTTTATTGCCAGAGTGACTTCCTGGATCTCGAAAGTAACATCGGGTGGAAAGATTACGGCAGGGGTCAAATTGTGCTCTTCCTCATAGTCTGGAGAGGCAGCCTCTCCCGCATATATAACAGAGAAATGGTTATACCATTGCAGCTCTGTTATGTGGTTCGGGATGCTTGTCGTTTTAGCCCTCTTTCCTCTATTTAGGAGGTCCCAAAATACGGTGGAATTTCTTTTCAATGATGCCTCTTTAAGCTCCTGCCAATATGTTTCCTCCCATTCCCGTTTTGCGACTACCAGGGATCTAGAATATTCCTGTCTTGCTCTTCTAATCATGCTACTATCTTGCTTCTTTAGGGCTTTTGATAAGGTCATTCTTTTTTCTCTGCAGGCTTTGGAGTACCATGGGTTCGATCCTTTCAGTGGTGCCCCTTTGCAGGGTGGATTCCCCTCTAGAATAAAGAATTTCCCTATCTTACTTATAGTGTCTCGGTAAAGTGAGGGTACGAATTGAGAGCTTCCCACTTTGTTTTGGACCTCAATAAGCTCCACATTTTTCCCGACCAGTATTTCTTTAATGCTTTCCAGCTTCCCCTCATGTTGTGAAACCCCATGCCATTTAAGGCATCTGTTACAACCTGCCAACAACACTTCTTTGGTTGACATCAAGGGTGATTTATTGATCTCATACTCCGGGGACAACCAAACATCATTAATTTGCAGGCACAGTGGATTATGGTCGCTGTCCATAGTGTTTTTTACTACCATATCCACAACATTCCCCCAGAAGTGAATATCAATGAGAATATAATCGATGCGGGATGGGGTAGTTAGCCTATTATATGTATGTGCTCCACCGGTGTCTGATTTGGACCTGCCATTCACTGCTCTCAAATTGAACTCCTGGGTAATAGCATTCATTTGTATTGCCCTTTGGGACCATTTCTTAATGGGAGGCAGCTCGAGAGGCGGGATGCCCCATCTGAGATCATCCTCACTGGTCCCCATTAGATCTTCAGAACATAGGGGTTCAAATGTGCAGTTAAAGTCCCCACATACAATGATATTAGAATGAGGGTCAATAAGAGTCATTTCGTGTTCCAGGTCAGATACTGTCTGGGAAGCCTGTCCACCCACAGTCCCTCTGGCATAGATGTTGAATAGCTCTAGAATTGGTCCCCCTTGAGGGCTTTTTATAGTCAGATGTAAAAGATCGGGAGAGCCACTATTGTGGGCCTCCACTATCCAATTGTGCGTTATGTTAACCCACACTAGTAGCCCTCCCGATGGCCGACCTTTCCCTAGACTTATAGCTGGTTTATAATAGGTGGTGTATCCAGTTTTATAAAGGGGGGTTACGCTCCATGTTTCCTGGAATAGGCAGACATCGAAAGTACCAATAAATTCCTGCCATTCCGGAATTAAAAGTTTTTTTGGGAGCCCTGCGATGTTCCAAGAAACAAAATTTAGAGATGCCGTGGAAAGATGGGAATTTGTAGTTGCCTGATTAGTTAGAGACATCTGTCGAGGGAAAAAGGACTCTAGAGGGGATAAGGACTCAGGAGGAGTTAGTATAGACACTTTAATAGGGTCAGAATGGATTGGGTTTGTATCTATAATACGTCCCTGTAACAATTCTTGATCCAGTCAGTCCACCCTATTCAAGTTTGAATGTTCTCTCTGGGTTCCTACTTTACCCTGTAGCTCCGGTCCTGGAGAAACCCAGAGCGGAGAGCGCCTGATCTTTATAGAAGAATAATCTGGTGAAGATGTGCGGAATTCCAAAAGCAACAGATTCTCAGCCAATGTGGTGTTAGTAAATAGAAGCTCAATACAATCAAATTGACTGGTGTGGAACGAAATTCTTCTTGCTCTAACAATGTCTTCTCGGATTATTGACCTGCATCCTCTGACGTGCCTAAGCCAATGTATAGCTTGTTTTTTACAGATTCCTCATTTTCGTAGGCTTGAGTACCAGTAAGGCTGGGTACTTTAACCATATAAGCTATTTTCGCATTATCCAATGGGTGGCCAGGGGTTAAATTGGATGCGGTATTATCTTTGGAAAATGCCTGGGCCTCCTGATGACTAAATCTTTAGGGGCCAGCAGATTTTAAGGTGTTTGAAGTATTAGGACAGTCATTTTGGATTTTTGAGCATTTCACAATGTCTGTATATGAACGTCTTTTGCCACTGGCAGAATCCAATAACTTTTGTGTTGGCTCATTCCTATTGCAAACTAAATGTGCCCCCCCCATATAATGTTGGCGGTAAATTATTCTGGGCTGGTATCGGGGGAGCTAGTGGTGTTGGGTTTGCAGAATGACATAGTGGGTCAATGGGCATAGATGTTCATGGGACCCTCCTATTTAATTCCATCACTATTTATTTCAAAGATTCTACCTCTTTCAATAATTGGTCAATTTTCCGCTCAAGAGTCTCTCCCTGCGTATTATATGTCTGTACTGCTTTATGGTCAACCAGACCATTTTCCTGGCATTCTAGAGGAGCAGGAGCCTCCTCGTCTAAGCCCTCCAAGATTGCAAACCTATTTGAGCATGAAAGTTCATGAGTGGCAATGGGTGAGTGTATTTCAATGACAGATAATGATTTCGGGGAGTCCAGATTTACTCCCTGACAGGGCTCGGATTGCCCATTATGTGTGATGCAAGGGAGGGCTTTGGAGGATACTTGTCTAGTATTTTTAAACATATTTGGAATCTTGCAATTTTGGCTACTAGCTATAGGTTCTCCTGCTAGTGCCACTGCTGCATCTGAGGGTGCCCTGGTTTCCTCCAATATCACTTGGCAATCATTAACTATTGTTTCAATCCTCTCCAATACACAATTACCAGCAGCATGATTAACTTTCTTAGCCTTTTTCCCCTTTTTATTCGTACTACCCCCACCTCCCTCCATAGTCTTTCTTTTAGTCATGCGCATATAATGCAGAGGCTAATAACAAAATAAGCCAATACTAACAATACTTTCAGTGCTTTTGTTGACAAGTTATTGTCCTGGTACACTGTAGAGGGAACCCTACTTAGTCGAAGCAGCAGCCACAACGACACTTTCAGTGGAGTAAAGCTAAAATCACAGTACCTTCGTAGACTGAGCGGGATGAAAGAGAACAAGCTCAGCCCAGCCTCTACCGGCCCCAGATGGCCACAGACGGCCCGCCCTTTGCCGAGGCTTAGCCCGGCGCTACCCGCGCGCGATCCCGCAACGCGGGGGTTGAACTGTTCTTTTATGTGCCTCCGGGCACGGAAACGGCGTCGGCGGCTCTCCTGCCGCTAGGGTTGCTGGGCAGTGTAGTCCCCGCCTCCACTCCGCGGCCGCTTGGGTGGTACTGCGGCGGCGGGAGGCGGGAACAGGCTGGGGGTGCTGCGCGTTCTGGAAGGCAGGATTCGCTGCAAGGATCTCTCCCGCTAAAGTTCAAACTGGTTCCCGCTCGGCCGGGGTTGAACTGTTCTTTTATGCGCCTCCGGGCGCGGAAACGGCATCGGCGGCTCTCCTGCTGCTAGGGTTGCTGGGCAATGTAGTCCCCGCCTCCACTCCGCGGCCGCTTGGGTGGTACTGCGGCGGCGGGAGGCGGGAACAGGCTGGGGGTGCTGCGGGTTCTGGAAGGCAGGATTCGCTGCAAGTATCTCTCCCGCTAAAGTTCAAATTGGTTCCTGCTCGGCCTGGGTTGAACTGTTCTTTTATGCGCCTCTGGGCGCGGAAACGGCGTCGGCGGCTCTCCTGCCGCTAGGGATGCTGGGCAATATAGTCCCCGCCTCCACTCCGCGGCCGCTTGGGTGGTACTGCGGCGGCGGGAGGCGGGAACAGGCTGGGGGTGCTGCGGGTTCTGGAAGGCAGGATTCGCTGCAAAGATCTCTCTCGCTAAAGTTCAAACTGGTTCCCGCTCGGCCAGGGTTGAACTGTTCTTTTATGCGCCTCCGGGCACGGAAACGGCGTCGGCGGCTCTCCTGCCACTAGGGTTGCTGGGCTATGTAGTCCCCGCCTCCACTCCGCGGCCGCTTGGGTGGTACTGCGGCGGCGGGAGGCGGGAACAGACTGGGGGTGCTGCGGGTTCTGGAAGGCAGGATTCGCTGCAAGGATCTCTCCCGCTAAAGTTCAAACTAAAATTTTGTAGATTTTACTGCGTCACTTCTACGAGGCTTTCCTGTGGGCGACCCTGCATACATTATACCTGATGCAGGGCTTTAAAACGTGATGCATTTCCCTAGAAGCATTATGTTCTAAATGGGCTGCAACGTGGCACATCATTTATGTCACCGATGTGTCACAAAAAGTGATGCAACAGCGGCGCAAAAGTGTAGCAAGGGGATTGTGAATCTGACCCATTGGTTTTCGTGGGAAATGCTTTGAATGGAAAGTATTTTGTCTGGCAAAGCCCTCTCTTTGGCCGAATATTTTTCATACCCTGAACGAATCAAGAAAATTCTATAGCAGGACAAGTTTGCAGGCTGTTCCTGGATATGTTTCACCAAAGTTGGATATTTTTTCTGGAAAGTCCCACAGCAGCTCTTGGAAGTCAAACAAATTTGTAAGTCCCACTTTTTCAACTGTGTGGTGTAGCTCCTCCTGGTTTCATCTAATAATCCCAGGACACCATTCAAAGTACTTAGGGACAGAACTCAATACAGCAAAGGTCACCAGCAGGGTCCAGTTAAGGTAATGTTGCAACTGCTCAGCTGGTCATTCAAGGTTACAAAAAAGGTCCTCTTGCAGCTTTGGATGTCAAAGTAGCCAAACAGTAGTTCAATTGTCTGAACCTAAGTGTTCATGTCTTAGTCCCAGTCCTAGTCCTAGAGTCCACTACCCAGTCATGGGTACAAGTTTCAGAAGGTCTCTCATTCAGGTCACCTAGGTTATAGTTTGCAGTTCAAGTCCTCTTCTGTTCTTCTGCAAGACAAGATGTGTTCTTATTAGTTTGAAGTCAGATACCATTTTTGTAGACTTTGCTAGGCAGTGGGAGGGTTAACTCCTGGACACTTCCTGACAAATGGGTAAAAAGTTCCCAAATAGACACCTCCCCAATTTTTCAGAACATCCATTTTACCTTACTGCCAACTGTTACAAATGGGTTCTGCCCATTTAATGCGCCCAGATTTTTGCTTTCTGATCACACAGTTTTGTACTTTTTACTCTGTGTGTGTCTTAATACTTGTGCCTCTTTTACAAGAATCACACAGTAATTGGACTGAGGGGTACTTGGCTGGTTACACATGAACACAAGTCCACACACCTGTGCACCATTGAATGCCACCTGTTACTTGTGTACAGGAAGCCTTGCCCATTGGGGACTCTGTAAGACTAGGTGTTGACCTATTATAGGCCTCTTAATATTAGTGGGCACACATAGGTAGGATCAACAGGGTTCACTATTTTATCTGCAGTGACATTGTATTGAAAACAAAGAGGAAAATCTGCCGTACAGTGCAGTTTTGCTTCTTTTCGGCCCACAAAACCCTGCAAGGTATCAAACTTGTGTGAAAAGTGTGACTATGCAAGTCCCAAGCACATACATGTACACATTCAGGGTCGTCCAGAATTTTCATATTTCTCTGGCTCAGCTCGGTATCAGAGTCCAGGACTTGTGCTACCCTACTGAGCAAAGTTAATAGCTCTGCTCTCCAGTAGAGGGACAAAAGGCAATCCCACACCCATCTCCATGCCGATGTCTGGAGGAAGTGGGGTGGCCACCACACAGCAAGACCCGGTCTGCATGCAATATGCAGGGAAATCAAGATGCTGGCTTCTGCGCTGGCAGAGAAGGATGCTGGCAACATGGGGATCTGGCAGGAGCAGCCAAGGCTCAGCTTCGCGTGCTGTCAAAGCAAAAGGCAAGTCAGGGTGCCTGGTTGGGACCCAGAACCCCCATCTAAAGGAAAAAGAAACATAACAAAAAAAAAGATGATGTGGGACGCCTTAGCAATACCAGAAAACCGACGCCCGGACCTGCCTAATTATCATGCACGCTCTCAGGAACGAGACTTCCATATTGACCTGTATGGTGTGCATTTGCCTACGTTTTGGTTATATGTGGTGATTTTTGATGAAAATGACACCACAAACATTGCTAAGGTGTTGTGGTAGGGCATTAGCCCCCCCACCCCCAAAGAAATTTACAGTACTGACCCTAAATCTGTCGGGTTAAAGAAACTTTGACCTCTTGGCTTTTCAGCCAAAGGTTAAGCACTCCCAAGGCTGAAGCTTTTGCTTTTCAACTGGGAGCATAGTGACCACTAGTGCTGGTTCTATAGTTGCATTTTATGTTCCCTGAAGGTGTGTGAAAAAGTTGAGAAGCTAATCAAAAGGGGGAGAAAGAGGTAGGCAGTGGGCTCAGCCTCCTCTCTTACATAAATAACCAAAGAAAAGTCCACTCATGTTTTAACAAACTATCCTTTCACTGATCTTGGCAAAACTTAAGGAAAACAAAAAGTCTTTGTAAAATAACCCTCACCCACCAAAAGTTCCCTTGGTGGCATGCTTCATCATTGGGTTCTTCCTGCCCTGCTGCGGGATGGGGGTGCTGTGACCGACGGAGTCGTGGCAGAACTTTTGGAGGTGTGAGTTATAAAGTGATGTGAGAGTAGAAGGGTCAGATGAACATTTTGAAATTGAAAAATTAAAAAATACCTGTCCACATGGAACCTAAATTTCATGGAATCCTGTAGCTGGTACTGTTGAAAAGGGAGGTATGGGAGAAATACACTGTAATCAATGTGTGCCTCCCGGTCTATATATTTCAAGCCTTACCCCTACAGCTTTTCATCAGAACGAGACTAAATGAACCCTTGTACTACTCCTTTGGAAACCGGATGGTCTTCCTAATTATTACTAAGGTGAGATATGGAAATTATCATGCAAATACAATACCCATTAGGTATATTTCTTCAATATGATCTAGAAAGATAAGATATTACAAACAGGTTGATTTGTCAATGAGATTGTATTGTGTAAACACATCACCAATCTGTGGAACCAAAGTGATATATTTTTGACTTATGCACGGCCAGTCAATACATTTTGAGTGTTGTGCTGCCCTTATGGAGAAAAATACAAGACAATACAGGACATGAAACATAAATCACACACTCTATAAAGTAATCCTCAATATATTGATGAATAATTTTGAGTAATGGCTCCTATGAAAGTCACTCAGTATACCTGGCAAGTAGTGAAACATTTGCCTATTTTTGCAGGAAAAAGCATTTATCATTGTAGTAGTGAAATGGTATACATAAATAGTGAGTTTGTAAGGAAATATGTTACGTGTCAGTTTAGCATACTTTTTTGATGCCTACATTTGTCCCAATGAGCTCTGCATGGGAGCAAAGGGGTGCTTGTGGTCACATACTAAAAGCCAAAAAATAAGCGAAAAAGTAGTAAAGACACTGGTTACAGATATTCATTTCCTGTCAGGAAATGCTTGTTGTTAAGGGGATCGACTGTGCCATATTCACTTCATCAAAGCTGCACACTCGTCAAGCATACTCTGCCTGCCCATGGCTATGAAGATGAATGCGCAAGCCGAGACCGTCTTGTTAAATGGCAGGTTGGCTCGTGCCTGCGTCCTCATGGCAGTAGTGTCTAGACCGCTAACTCTAAAAAATGGCTGCCCGTTAGTGGCACAGTTTAGTGTGTTTTGGGTATATCTGATCATTCCCTACGCTGGTTTGAACATGCTGCGGACCTTGACAGTCACATATCTGGGGTCAGCACAACTTTTCCAAGCTTAATACTAGAAATATATCAATAGAAAACATTTTTATAAATAAAAGACCTCACATGACCTATGCTTCAATGAGGTCATTCTTTTCACAAGTTTTGTAAGCCTATGGTGTCTAATTGTTAGGATACACAGGATAAACCAAATGAACCAAATAGTAAGACAAGGAAAATCACAGAGCAGAAGGGTAATGATAGCTCTGTGGACATCGAGGTTAAGGTTATACAAATGCAAAAAGATTCTGTATTACCAAATATTGGAAAATTTGTATTTTAGGAGGGTGCTTTTTTGTAGTGTTACAAGTGGAAGGGTTGTTATTTTTACATTTTGTTAAAAATTGTCAGTGTTGGACTTGGCCCTCTTTGCAGGGTCATTCCTGAACTTTTTCCCTCCCTCCTATATTTTCTCTAACCTGTTTTTGTTGGTTTTATGACTCCGGGCACTTTACCACTGCTGGTCAGTGCAGAAGTGCATAAGCTCTCCCTATTGTAAATTGATGTATGGATTAGTGACTCCATGATTGGGTTATTTGACTTACTTGCCAGACCCTAGTACAGTGCACCATGTGTGCCCAGGGCTTGTAAATCAAATGCTGCTGGTGGGCTTGCAGCACTGGTTGTGCCACCAAGAGAAGCAGCTTGTAAAGTGTGTCTCAGGCATTGCACAGCCTGTATGCAGTGTCTGACTGCCATGTTGACTGTCCAAGTGCACCCACTTGCCAGTCCCTAAACCTTCCCTTTTCTTCATATCAGACACCCCTATGGTAAGCCCAGTGGGCAGGGGGCATTATAAGAATAAGTTAGGATATGCCCTGGTGTGTGTGGCATGTTATAATAGTGAATTACAACGATTTTCGTTTTTTCACTATTGCAAGGCTATCTATTTCCCATAGGCCAGAATGGGCAGTCTGATTATTACATCCTATTATCCTAACTGACCCAGGGAACATGGTAGAAATTCGAGTTTAGTATGCCTGAACTCAGAATGATAACATACATATTTTAGTGAAGTTGGTTTTAACATTCTGTGTTTGGAAATACCACTTTTAGAAAGTAGGTATTTTCTTGCTTAACTGTCCAAGCCTGCCTCTGCTAGGTTGTGTAGTGTGTGTCTGGAGTTTGAGTGACAGGGGCTGGGGGATTCCAGGAGACAGGGTGAGTCAGCACAGGGATGAATAGAGAGATCTGCATGTAGATGGGTGAGAGGAGTTGCACCTGGGACATGGATAGGGCTGTGCCTTCCCTCCACAATGCTGGCTCCACCTCCTGTGGAACGTCTGATGTCCCTGGCCTGAACTGTGAAAGGAAAGAAGGAGTCTTGTCAACAAAGTGCTCCAGGACTGACCAGAACTGGTTTGGACTAGGCAAAGGCCTCACTGCCTTCAAAGAACAAAGAGAAAAGTAGTATAAATATGGGGACCCAGACCCCAAGACTTTAGGTCACTTCTGGAACAACAAGACGAACCTCTGCCAAGGAGAAGAACCAAAGGAAGCTGTAGGAGTTGGACTGCCCCCCTGCTGGGCGCTGCTGCTGGGTTGGCCTACAGTGTTGTCCCAGTGCCAAGGAGAGGAGAAGGAACTTTGTGTGTACTTCATCATTTTGCAGAATATTTGTCCAAGGGCTTGAACTTGTGCTTGCCTCCTGCTGAAGTCTCAGGAACAAAAAACTTCACCACCAGCTCCCCTCTGAATTTCCTTGCTGGGAATTCTAGCTGCAGAATCCTGCTTGTCGCTGGGAACTGGGAGCTGGAAGCAGCTGTAGTCATCTCATCGCTGGGGAAGTGTACCGCCACCGCATCTCCCAGAAGCGTGTCTTCATCGCAGATGTCTGCTGTCGCATCACCGGAGAAGCGTGTCGCAACTGTGAGGGTCACCGTCGCATCACCAGAGAAGCGTGTTGCAGGGCCTGTCGCGGCTCCAAAGTACAGAGTTGCCGCAAGGCTGCCACAGCGTGCACGCATCATCTTCACATCGTCGCATCAAGGGCTCCATCTTATCGCATCGCACCAGATTGTCGCATCGCATCGAGGCGCCATCTTGCCGCATCGCAACCGGGCTGCAGCACGAGAATCTACGCATCACCTCCTCTCCGGTAAGGATCAAGATGCATCACGTACTCTGCGCAAGCATTGAGGAGTGACGCATCGTCTCCCCCGAAGCAAGGAACCAATGCATCTCCAACGCTGCAAGCCTTTTGTTTATTTTGCATTACGCATCCAGGTACTTATGTGAGAATTGTGTCGCATTTACCATCAACTTGAACTAAGCTAATCCTAACATCTTTAAATCAATTTTGAGTACAGTATTGTTGATTTTTTTTTAATTGTTTGTGGTCTTGTGTTAAGTCGATATAAAGAACACTTATTTTTATAAAACCTGTGTGGTGTCCATCTGTAGTGTTTTCACTGTATTACTGTATGTGTTCACAAATGCTTAACACACTGCCTCTGAGATAAGCCTGTCTGCTCATGCCAAGCTACCAAGGGGGTGAGCAGGGGTTATCCAGTTGTGTAATCCCCTTTCCCTGACATAAAAGCAAGGGTCCCTATTTGGTCAAGGGTACCTACCTCTGCCAACTAGAGACCCCCATTTCTAACAGTCTGCTTGTCCTGAAAGGGTGTTTGTGATCAGTAGATTATGTTCAGGGAGAAATAGTGTAGATCTGCTGTTGATGGCTCACAGATATCAAAGGTTCAGACAAAATGGCTCCATGGTATGTCATCATTCTGTCCATTATTATGAGTTCCCAAACGGAAAACCCAGCATTGTTCTTTTTCAAATAACTGTGAATCCCTAGGGATTGTTCAATAATGGTTCACTACAGATCCTGTATCGTGTGTCGCTTGTCAACCTAATGTGGAGACATTTTTGTTGTTGCCCTGTAACATCGCAGATGGCTACGATGTTCACAAATGTGTGTTCTCACCATGCATTTCGTCATGCCCATGTAGTGGAGTTGACATGGACAGGTGAGCATGTAAATTACATGTCTTGTGTTGCAGCCGGGGTGGGAAGTACCCGATGATGAAGCATGCCACCAAGGGACCTTTTGGCGAGTAAGGATTATTTTATGAAAATGTATAGTTTTCCTTAAGTTTTACCAAGATCACTGTAGGATAGTTCATTGAAAAACAAGTGGAATTTTCTTTGGATATTTATGTAAGACAGGAGGCTGAGTCCACTGCTAACCTCTTTTTCCCCCTTTTGATTACCTTGCTATTCAGATAGCATACAGCTGTGAGAGCAATACATGTCTTCACAAGTCTTAGGCCTCCTCAAGTAGTAATAATAATAATTTAAAAAACTCAACTTTTCTCTGTACTAGATCACACACTCTACCACCATGACTGAGATCACAGGCCAACCTTTTCAAATGAAGAAGTAGAAAGAATTCTGGCCCTGATCACTCCCTTTAAAGGCCTGAACATCCCTGAACCCGACACGGACAGCACTGATTGGGAGGAACTGACAGCTTTAAAGAGATCCCAGATAAAAATAGCCCTACATGGTCTAATGATGACAGAGTACCTGAGGGCATATGCGGCCCGCAAGGTCTTATAGTTAAGAATGAACCATTCATTTTCCAGCATGACAAAACTTTTACAAAAGATTGGTCACTCATCTCTTGGCATTGTACACGAGACTGGCTAATTTTTATAATAAAAACGGCCACTCGCATCTCTCATGAACTGAAAACAAAGGTACAGATGATAGAAGTACATCTGAAAAGTCATCAGTCAGTAGGCTCACTGAAAAAAAGATTAAAAGAACTGAACCAAACAATGAATGATTTTGACAACACTGAAGCAGAGTAAATTTACAAAACTGAAGAAAGACACCAGTAGGTTCAGCCATGAACGAGTGCACCCGTACATTCGAGATGTCTATACACCATCTGGTAGACATCAGGATTATAATACCGACGGGGACACATCAGGCACTGGCTGAAACAGCTCTGGTTCCAGCAGAAACAGTGGAACTGGCATATAAAGGCAGAAGAGGCCAGGGAAAAAGGGTGAACTAATGAGGGACATGGGGATGGGGTCCCAATCAAGCCCCCCCAATGTATCCTGTACCTCATTTATATGCTTCCAACATCACAAGGTCCACCAGAACCCTTCCACAATTGGTACACGCCCCAATAGGATTATCAATATTACCCACAAAATTCTTCTTTAGGATAATGCCAGGGCCACAGGAGGGGACAGACTTGGAAAATGAACCAAAGTGCATTGGGCAACAGACAAGGAACACCCCAGAGTTGCAACCAGGAGCATGACCGTTCCGCAGAACAACCAGGCAACAACCAGCAAATTAAGGGTATAGTGGTAAACCTGACAGACTATACCCTATCAGATGCTCAGATTGAAATCCGGGAAAAATGATTAGGTATTGTGCCCACGGAGAAGATGGATACATTCAAATTATGCACAGAAGTGAACCAATTCATCAGAAAACACAAACTTATATTGCTAACAAGGAACCAGGTATATTAGTACAAGACGACACAGGGTTGAGTTGAAGTACACTTTCACCCCCGCATGCCACCTTACCAGTGGAGATTGTCTTTTGAAAAAGCTGTACTGAAAGAAATGGAGAAAATCAATCCAGAATAATAACAAAACAAGCAATTAAGGAGCTGGCAAACAACATAGATTTTGTCATAAAATGGTCGATAAAGGTGTGGCTATAGTAATCCAACAACAGAAGCCTACCATCAAGACTGTATGAGACTTCTACTGGATGTTAGAAATTTGGAGGTACCCGTGGAAGACCCAACAGAAACCCTATGGGTACAGATTACTAGCATGGTGGAAGAGTCACTTATGCATCACTGGATCTCACAAAAGGAAGGTGGATTTCCAATAAACAAAAATCCCATTACACCCTACTTCTATACAATATGGATAATCCACAAAAACCTCACTCATCCACCTGTACGACCAATTGTTTCGGGCAGAGGGTCCATTTTGGAACCATTGTCAAAATTTGCTGATGCTTTCCTAAGACCCATAATCCGGAAAACAGACACCAACCTGAGGAACACCAAGGATGTCCTGAGACTTCTACAGGACAGATAATTTGACCCTGAGACTGAATTTCTGATGGGTCTGGACATTTCAAAGTTTGTACACAATGAAACATTACACATCATTGAGAGGGTACTGTTCAAAATTGAATGGGAATATCAGATGTCATGGAACATCGTGATGGAATGCTGCAAGTGGGTACTAACCAGGAATTTCTTCCAGTTGGAAAACATACTTTACCTTCAGAAGCATGGGACCAGCATGAGGAGCACATTCGCCCCTAGCATAGCAGGACTAGATGTACACAAATTTGAGAAACACCGAATCCTCAGTATCTGCAACCCTTTCCTGTGTCACATCAATCTGTGGAAATGGTATATATATGACTTCCTGGTCATATGGAATGGAACTGTGGAGAGAGCACATCAGTTCTTAACATAGCTGAACTACCAAAAGGAATTTCTGAAGTTTACTAATACCATAGCGACCAAGGAACTGGTATTCCAGGACCTCAACATCTTTCGTCAAGAGGGTGAACTAAAAACAACCACACACATCAAACCAACCGCAAAGATTTGCCTCCTGGTTTCTGATAGTTTCCACCCTAGACACCTGAGGGACAATCTCCCATTTGGTCAGTTCCTGGGGTTGGAAAGGAACTGCTCCGACACTAAGGATTGCAAACAGCAAGCAGATGATCTACATCACAAATTGGTGAAAAGGAATTACCCCGCTCGAGTCATTTACAAAGCAACAAAATGAGCTAGAAACAGCAACAGGGAAGCTCTCTTGGAAGTAAGGCCACCGAAGCCTAAGGAAGAAAGACCAATCTGCATGACAACATACAACACAGCCTCTAATAAAGTGAACAAGATAATCAATAGACATTGGCAAATGTTGAATTGCAGAATTTTGGACTTACCAAAGCCTATGTTCTCTCACAAAAGGGGCAGCAGTCTAAAGGACATGATCATACACACCAGGCCATGCAATAACAGAGATATGGAAACACCACAGGTTGTCCTCTCCCCCTAACAGGTCTCAACCCATGCGGTAAATGCAGTGTTTGCCAATTAACCACCAAGAGTAAGAGTATCACATTCAACAACAACACCAATTGGGACCAACGCCATTTCACCAATTGCAACACAGGAAATGTAATTTACATGATCACCTGTCCATGTCATCTCCACTACATCGGCATGACAAAACGCATGGTGAGAACACAAATTTGTGAACATCGTAGAAATCTGCGATGTGAAAGGGCAACAACAAAAACGGCCACACATTACATTTACAAGCGACACACGAAACAGGTCCTAAAGTGGACCATTATTGAACAAATCCCTAGAGAATCCCAGTTATTTTAAAAAGAATAACCCTGGGTTTTCTGTTTGGGAACTCATAATAATGGACTGAATGATGACATACCATGGAGCCATTTGATGTCTGAGAGTCTTCAAAATCAGACCTACACAGTTTCTCCCTGAACATAATCTAATGATCACAAACGTCCTTTCAGGACAAGCTGACAATTCAGAACCAAAAGTAAAAATAACACCTCTGCCACTTGTAACACCACAAAAAAGAGGCCTCCTACAATGCTAATTTTCCAATATTTGGTAATGCACAATCTTTTTGCATAAGTCTATAACAAAAACCATGATGTCCACATCGTTACCCTTCTGCTCTGTGATTTTCCTTGTCTTCCTATTTGGTTCATTCGGTTTATGCTGTGTATCCTAACAATTAGAGACCATAGGATTACAAAACTTATAAACAGAATGACTTCATTTAAGCCTGGGTTTTGTGAGGTTTTTTATTTATACATTTTCTTTATTGATATATTTCCAGTAATAAGCTTGGAATAGTTGTGATGACCCCATATATGTAACTGTCAAGGTCCGCCGAACAGCAGGCTCAAACCGGCACAGGGAATGATTAGATTTACCCAAAATACACTAAACTGTGCCAGTAACAGCAGGCCATTTTGGAGAGTTAGCGGTCTACACACATTCGGAGCCACGGGCAGGCATAGTATGCTGGACAAGGTGCAGCTTTGATGAAGTGATTACGGCATAGCCAATCCCCTTGACAATGAGCATTTCACCATAGAAAACAAATATCTGTAACCAGTGTCTTCACTACTTTTTTGTGTATTTTTTCACTTTCACATTTAGTGTGTGACTACAAGAGCCCCTTCCCTCCCGTGCGGTGCTCATGGGGCCAAATTTAGGCATCAAAAAAGATGCTAAACAGACACGTAATGTCTGAATCTGGAAATTCCAGCTAACTTCAGACCCATCTTGAATATCCCTCTTCTTGTGAAAGTACTGGAGAAATGTGTGCAGCTTCAACTAAGCCAACACATCGCCAATTTCAATCTACTCGATGAATTCCAATCTGGGTTCAGGCCTGGGCCCAGCACTGAAACTACTATTCTTCACATCGTTGATGATGCTCTCCTAGCCCTTGACCAAGGCAATCCCTGTCTTCTGATCCTTCTGAATCTTTCCTCGGCATTCAACACGGTCAACCACGAGAAACTCCTTGTACACAGGATGGGCTTAGGAGGTACCGTCATTAAATGGTTTGGTTCTTTCTCCAGAACCGCACACAGAGATTCCTTGTCAACAACAACCTATCTGCTCCCTCCCCAATCTCTATCGGTGTCCCGCAAGGCTCCACTCTGTCCCCTACCCTCTTCAATCTCTACCACAAACCTTTAGCTAAACTTCTCCACTATGACAACATCTCCTTCCACATGTATGTCGACGATACCCAGATCTACATTAAAATCACCTCTCTTGAGGAGATCACCCATCTAAATGATACCCTGAAACTGACTGTCCATTGGCTTGCCAACAACCAGCTCAAACTGAATGCCCAATAAACGGAGTTTCTTCTCATCTCCCCCCAAAAACAAATCTGCTGACATCCTGGAATGGACTAACTCCATCACAGCACTCAACTGCACCCCTACCACTGTGGATTCTGTCAAATCTCTTGGGATTATTTTGGAACGCAACCTAAATATGATTGAACACATCAACGCAATGGCCAAAACTGCCAGATTCCATCTGAGCTACTTGAGAAAACTAAAACCATTTCTTGGAACTGCCAACCTAAAAACCGCTGTACAGGCGTTAGTTATCTCCAGAATTGAATTTGGCAGCTCCACACTATCTGGCCTGCCTAAGACTTCGACTGCCCCTCTAAAAGCTTGCCTCAACGCAGCAGCCAGACTCCTATTCGGTTCAAAAAAATTTGACCATATCTCACCACACCCGAAGGCCTTGAACTAGCTTCCTCTTGAAGGCAGAATTCAACTCAAGCTGGCCTGCATCACTCACAAAGCCATGTACATGAACTCCCCGGCATATCTCGACCAGAACATCGTGCTATCTCGGAGATTCAGAAACTCCCGATCCGCCAGAGACCATTTGCTCCAGCCACCTCGCTTCCGCAAGGTAAAAACATACAATCGAGCATTCTCCGGAGCTGCGCCAAGAATCTGGAACTCAATTCCTTCCTCCATCAGAAGAATACCTTCCCAGGCGCTCTTCAAAAAAGAAGTTAAACCTTCTTAATGAGCAAATTCCTCCAATAACGCTCTCTTGGTGCACATACTACCTTTTTTGTGATTTTTTGTTTCTCATTTGACCTGCTACTTGTAACAACTCTCAGTCCTTCCAGTGTGCCCTGATCTTGGTACATATCTTTTATGTCCTATTGTAATCAAATCGCCCGCTGATTCTGGAACTGTTTTGACGCTTGTATATATCCACAGCTTTGTCCTACGTTTGTGATTTCCCTAACCCCCATCCTTGTATTCTGCCCATGCCATCCTGTACTTGGATTTGTACCCTTTATTGTATTCATCTCTTCCTTGTGCCCTTTAGTACTCAAGTAATCGCTGATATTGGAACTGTATTGACTCTTGTATATATCCACCGCTTTGTCCCACTAGTGACTTTTCCCTATCCCACATCCCTGTACTTTGCCCATGCCTTCATGTACGTAACGTATCTTTCCTTGAAAAGCGCTCTGATACCCTAACGGGTCATGTTTGCGCTATATAAAACTTCAAATAAATAAATAAGCAAATAGTGTATTTCCTTATAAACTCACTATTTATGTAAATCATTTCACTACCACAATGATAAAACCTTTCCCCCAAAAAATTGACAATTGTTTCCCTACTAGCCAGGTATACTGAGTGACTTTCTTAGGAGCCATTACTCAAAATTCTTCACCAATATATTAAGGATTACTTTATAGAGTGTGTGATTTATGTTTCATGTCCTGTATAGTCTTGTATGTTTCTTCATAAGGGCAGCACAACCCTCATAATTTAATGACAGAGACAAGTCGTGCATAGGTGAAAAATATAACACTTTGGTTCCACAGATTGGTGATGTGTTGCACAATAGAGTCTCATTGGCAAATTAACCTGGGAAAACATACCTAGTGGGTATTGTATTTGCATGATAATTTCCTTATCTCACCTTAGTATTAATTAGGAAGACCATCCGGTTTCCGAAGGATTGGTACAAGGGACCATTTAATCTGATCCTGATGAAAAGCCGTAATGGTAAGGCTTGAAACATGTAGACTGTGAGACACACATTCAATACAGTGTGTTTCTCTGACACACACCCTTTTTAACAATACCAGCTAAAGGGTTCAATAAAGTTTAGGTTCCATGTGGCCAGGACATTTTTAAATTTTTCTATTTCACAATATTCATCTGACCCTTCCACTCTTACATCACTTTATAGCTCACACCTCCAAAGGTGCTCCGACGTCTCCATCGGCCACTGCATGCCCTGTCCCACAGCGGGCGGGAAGAACCCGATGATGAAGCTGCCATCATCATTTTCCTTAAGCTTCACCAAGATCGATGGAAGGATAGTTTGTTGAAACACGAGTCGACTTTTCTTTGGCTATTTAATAAAGTAGACAGACATATGTGATGGTCATTGTAAATGCTTTATTGATAATCTAATGATGGCAGACATTTTATTGATGAATGTTGAAAGGCTTTGTTGACATTTAAGACTGCATTTACAGATTATTGGTTACAGTGAAAAGAGGAAGATTTTTAACATGTGGGTTTTGGCCTTTTATTGAACGTCTGGAGAATTTAAATCCCAAGTAGGCAAGAACTAATGATTGTCCCATCGTGAGTATGGTCACTTACACGTCACATTTCAGTGGGTATAGGTGGAACGTGACGTACAAGTGATGCTACTCACAGGACCATCATTGCCTCCTTCCTACTTGGGATTTAAATTACACAGACATTCGTTTTGAAATGACTACACATTTTGTGAAATTGTTTGAAGTTTCTGGATCACCATATTTGATCCATCAATGACTCTCTGACTACATATGAAATATTTATCCAAAGGCCCTAACTAGAGCACACAGGAATTACTGCCATACACTCCACCACTTGGGGATGGAGGACCAAAAGTGCTCTGCATCCTGATCTGTTTTCCTATGCCCACGACAAGTAAGGTTTCATCGGGACAGTTTTACTTTTCACGAGATACATGAAATAAACCCTGAGGAAGAAGTCCAACACGTTTTGGCTGCAGTAAAATCAGAGAAGAAAAATAATTTTTAAAATGAAAAAAATCACAAATAAAGAATACATTTTATTAAAAAAAAGATTCTGGTAGTCTGTGCGTATGCATTTTAATGATGAATTTATACAGTCTGCATTATTGGAAATGTTGATTTTGAGCGGGTGCTGAGTCAAATTATTTCCAATAGTTCATGGAGCATTTCTCCGAGTGTTGAAGATTAAGACAGTTGGTCTTCTAGCCCCGAGCACTACTGTGTTCAGAATAACAAATTACCCACAAATCTGTGAGGTGTGGTTTCCCTGTGCCTCAGCCTCTCTTTTGTAATTCAAGAGTTCAAATGTGATTTCAGGGTGTTACCAAGGTATTTCTATCCACCTTTTGTATATATTTGTAAAATAATGCATTGTATGTAGTAGTGTGTGCAATAAATGTACAATTCCTTTTCTAAAGAAAAAGCACTGACCCGACAATCATTTATTGTGAGTCATTATTGAATGTCAGAAATTGGGATTATTGGTCCACACCACCTCCACTGAGAAGCCCTTGTACTGCTCTGCTTCACTACACTGAAAGAGTCAAGCACTACAATGGTGTGCTTCATTACCAGTAAGGTGAAACTGTGGACCTTTTACTTGTGCAGGCTTCACACTCTGCACAACTAATAAGCCAATTTCTTACAGGAACTATCTGTCACTGAACTATTGTTAGGAAAATCCATAATGGAAGAGCCTATCTTCCTAAAGAGAAGTCTAGAGGTCGAGACAAGTGTTTGTCTAGAGAACTGAGCAGTCATGTCCACCTCAGCCATACCCAACTAGTACTGGGACCATTTACCCTCCAACTTGAATGGAGCTAGCCTGGCTAAATTTGATTATGAGCTCAAAAGACTGCTTTTCCTGGGGGTCTCAATTTACAGTCAAATATGAAAGGGTAGACTTACTCCAGTCTCTTTCTAGTTAAGGAAATTCCCGAACACTGCTTTTAGTGAGAGAGGATGATTCACATACCTAACATCTAGGTTTTACTACCAAAATGTCCATGCCATTTTCTCTGTGCTGGGCACAGT
The DNA here is from genome assembly GCF_964204655.1 of Triturus cristatus. Taxonomy (NCBI): domain Eukaryota; kingdom Metazoa; phylum Chordata; class Amphibia; order Caudata; family Salamandridae; genus Triturus; species Triturus cristatus. Next base: position 539,189,427 of record NC_140591.1, read on the forward strand.
TCTTAAATCTCATCAAGGGGAAAGTATAGACAGTAAGGACAGCTACAGGCAGGATGTTATACCTATCAGACTTAGGGTGGTCTCCCCCCAAACATTTGCCTACTTACCTTGCTTTTTCGCTGATTTGTTTTTGTTGGCCTATGCTCTGTGCGCTTTACCTCTGCTAACCACTGCTAAAGTGCTTGTCCTCACTCCCTGAAACATGGTTTCATTGGCTTACACCTGATTGGCATATTTAATTCACTTATAAATCCCTTGTACAGTGGTATACTATATACCCAGGGCCAGTAAATTAAATGCTACTTATGGGCCTGCAGCACTTAGTCTGCCACCCGCTTACATACCACTTTAAACATGCACCACCTTAAATATGTACCATTACTGCCATTGCAGCCTGAATGCAGTTGTAAACTGTCAATTCAATTTAGAAATATAACCCCTTTGTCATGCCTTCCAAATCTCTTCTTATTACATATAACTCACCACTAAGTTAGGGCTTAGGTAGCCCTTAGGGCATGGTATATTGTAGTTAAAAGGTTGGACAAGTATGTTTACGTTTTCAAGTCCTGGTAGTGAAAAACTCCTCAATTTGATTTCCATTACAGTGAGGCCTACTTATAACATAGAATAACATTGGGTTGGCTTATTTCATTTAACAAATGCTAACTTTTGGTTAGGATCAAGTACCCAGCTCATGTTTGGTTGTTTGTGCTTACTCCCCTAAACATGGTTTCATCGGCTTATACCTGATTGGCATATTTAATTCACTTATAAATCCCTTATAGATTGGTATACCATATATCTATGGTCTGTAAATTAAATGCCACTAGTGGGCCTGCAGCACTTATTCTGCCACCCACTTACATGCCACCTTGAACATTTCTCATTACTTCCATTGCAGACTGAATTCAGTTTTAAACAGTCAATTCCATTTGGCAACATAACCCCTTTGCCAAGCCTTAAAAATCTCTTTTTATTACATATAACTCACCACTAAGTTAGGGCTTAGGTAGCCCTTAGGTCATGGTATATTGTAATTAAAAGGTTGGGCAAGTATGTTTAAGTTTTCAAGTCCTGGTAGTGAAAAACTCCTCAATTTGATTTCCATTACAGTGAGGCCCACTTATAACATAGAATGACATTGGGTTGGTTTATTTCATTTAACAAGTGGTAACTTTGGGTTAGGATCAAGTATCCAGCTCATGTTTGGTTGTTTGTGCTCACTCCCCTAAACATGGTTTAATTTGCTTATACCTGATTGGCATATGTAATTCACCTATAAATCCCTTGTAGAGTGGTATACCATATATCTAGGGTCTGTAAATTAAATGCCACTAGTGGGCCTGCATCACTTATTCTGCCACCCACTTACATACCACCTTAAACATGTCTCATTACTGCCATTGCAGCCTGAATTCAGTTTAAACTGTGAATTCCATTCAGCAACATAACCCCTTTGCCAAGCCTTAAAAATATTGTTTATTACATATAACTCACCCCTAAGTTAGGCCTTAGGTAGCTCTTAGGGCAGAGTGTATTATAATTAAAAGACAGGACATGTTGTTGTAATGTTACTCACTGACAGTCAGCTGTTCCTAGTTGCTGACATCCTTGTGTTCTAGAATGTGAGGGCTCTTGTGGCTCAGGAAAGAATCTGGAGGATGAGAGACTGGAAGAGTGAGAGGCAGTTGGAAGGCTGAGCTGTTGTACCTACCTACTTTTGAATAAATATACTTTGAAGATCTACCTGCACTCCATACTTCATTTATGGAAGAACTTACTATTTAACACTGGCGACGACTGGGAAAACAGCTCAACTCCAAGTCTACAAATTTAAATGGAAGCTGCTATACGTCATCTACCAACGGACCTTTTACTTGTTTGCTGATATTTTGCAAGGTGATTACAAGGATATGGATTAGCCTTGATTTGAAAGAACGCTACGGAACATATTCTTTTCAAAGGAAAACAAAACGACTTTCAAGTAAGGTTTTAATTCGTTGCTACCGTGTGAGACAAAACGAGAGCTTGATGTATATCTGATACCTTGATTTCCAATTTTTTTTTGTGAGCATGATGTGTTTCTCATACCTTGAGTTCCGATTTTTGGACAGAAATAAAAAATTGGCTTGGTTTTGATGTCGAGCGCACAGCGTAAATCCATATTTAGATTTAAAAAAAACTCACCGCTTTCACGCGCGCTGCTGTTGCTCTGTGAGACTCTGTGACGTGTCTTCACAGTTTCGTTGCCGGCGTCACTGAAACGCAACGCAGATGAAGTTCGTCAGCTCTTATTGGTTCGAAGTCTCTACGCTCATTGGCTGATGAGTTTTGCTGTGTTTCCTGGCAACGGTGACGTTCGGCAAGTATCTTTCACGCATTTTCACGCTCAACTCCATTCATCATTCTACTATCATTGGCTCATGGACTTGCTCTGTTTCCTGGCAACCCTGGAAGCGTCCTTTCGCTGTTGATTTATGCGGTTTTCTACTGATGTTAACTACGCTGACACGCACAGCTCATCCTTCGCTTGCGTGTAGTACTCTGTGTTTATCTGACTAATTTAGCTTTTCTTCTCACAACATGAGGCTTGGCTGTATATCTCGATACTTTGGAAGGTGATACCATTAAGCATCCTCTGTCTTCACAGTTCTACGCTGACACGCACAGCCTATTTCATTCTTGGCATGTCAACGTTGGAACGCGAAACCATTAAGCACCTTCTGTATTCACAGTTCTACGCTGACACGCACAGCCTATTTCATTCTTAGCGTGTCAACCTTCTCTTCATACAGCTATTTTAAGGTTCACGGCACTATTCATGTTTACTGTGGATAATTATTTTAGCGCTGTCACTTCCAAGTGATTCATGGTGTCATCTTATGCAGTCTAATGGTAGTCACAATTTGTATGTTTAAACACCACATTGATATTCACACAGTTATTGCCTTTATTTTTGTTTAAGGCTCTATATTTCGTGTGCTACATTTATTGCAGCATTGCCAACAAAATGTTGTTACACAAGGTTTATCTGCGAGTGTGTGTGTCAATACTATACTGAAACCTCATTGTTTAACAATGTGTATGTATTAGATACGTGCTTTACTTGTATTTTTTTTGTATAATCTTCATACAGGTGCATTTGCAAGAAACTTTTTGTATTAGTTTAAAAGGAGTACAGTTTAGTTGGTAATTAATCTGCTTTAACGATAAGTTTCAGACATGCAAAACGTTACAGCAGCACAATTTTTTTTACAATCTCCAGGAGATCCACCCATAAAATGGTCCAAATGGAAAAAGGTTTTCGAAATATATGCCCGAGTCTGTGGTACTTCTCTCAGTATAGAGAGGAAAACGGCACTACTTATGCACTGTCTGGGATCAGAAGGACAGGATGTGTTTGATCATCTTCCTGATGTCCCCGGTGGTGCTGCAACTGGCTTAAATGAGTTCGAGATATGCATTTACAAACTTGATGCTCATTACTTACCAAAAGTCAGTACAATTTTAGAACGTTACCATTTTGGTAGGAGGATGCAAAAGGAAGGGGAAAGTATTGAAAATTATATCACTGATCTGAGACGTTTGGCATCAACTTGCAAATTTGATACGTTGATTGATGAGAGGATAAGGGATCAATTTATGTTGGGGTGTATCTCTGAAAAGGTTTGTGATGAATTGTGGCTCAAAGATGAACCATCTCTTGACGAAGTCTTAGTGATAGCTAAAAGAATTGAACACTCCATTGAGTGTGTTAAAGAAATCAAAAAAGACCTCAACGAAGATGTGTCTGTAGGTAATACTGACACGACTTTACATTCAAAGTCTAAAGAGTCACAAATGAAAGCTCAAGGAAGGGAAAAAAGAAGAAGCTAAGGCTCGTATCAAATTCAATAAGGAAAATAAATGTTACAGATGTAACAATACAGGTCATTGGGCCAATGACAAATCCTGTCCTGCGTTGAATGCTATATGCTCTTACTGTAAGAAAAAGGGACATTTTGTGATTGCTTGTAAAATCAAATCATCTAGACAGGGTGTGAATGAGATTGGCCATAATGATTCCAATGATCAACATGATTTTGAATGTGGTCAAATCATCGTCCAAGTCGGTTGTGATGGACCTTTAGATCACATTTTTATTGAAGGTCAGAAAACAAAAGTGTTGTTTGACACTGGTGCGAAGATTACCATTATATCTAATAAGTTTTTCAATGATTGTCTAGTATCAAGAGTCAAGCTTCTTAAGGCCGACATTCGCCCCACAGCTTATGGTGGAGATCCCATTGATTTAAGAGGGTATTTCATGGGCTTAATTGAGTATGAGGGTCGGTTTACATCTGGCAAAGTTTATGTTTCCAAGAAGGGAGACAGCATCATCAGCTGGTGGCATCAGAAAGATCTGGGTGTCATGCTGGATCCTAATAGCAGCCCACCCATCATTCTAAAAAGCAGGGATAGAATTGAGTCTGTAAATCATCACTCTTTACTTCAAACACAATTGATGGAAGAATATCCACAGGTGTTTGGGGACAAACTGGGCTGTTTGAAAGGGTATTGTCATAAAATTAAATTGGCTCCTGGGTCCGTTCCGGTTTCAAGCAAGGTGCGCAATGTACCGTTCGCTGTTAAGGATGAGATGCTGAAAGAATTGGAGAAGCTAAAGTCAAAGGGCATTATTGAGGAGGTGGAAGGAACATCCTGGTTGGCTCCGGTGGTGGCTGCAAGGAAGGCGGATGGTTCTTTGAGGCTATGTGTGGACCTCAGACAGCTTAACAAATGTGTGCTGGTAGATAAATATCCTCTTCCAAATATCGCAGAACTGTTGAGCATGGTGAGTGGTGCCAAAATGTTCAGCACAATTGACTTGACTTCTGCGTACCACCAGATTTTGCTTGACCAGTCCTCTAGAGACCTGACCGCTTTTGTTACGCCTTTTGGTACGTTTAGATTTATCAGACTTCCTTTTGGGCTTGTTTCTGCCGCTTCCGTTTTCCAACGAGTAATGGAAAAGGTTTTGGTGAATGTACCTGGTATTTGTGTGTACCAGGATGATATTTTAATCTATGGGTGTGATGAGATAGAACATGGGAAGAGAGTCCGACAGGTGTTGGACAGACTTTCGGCTCACAATCTCTCAATTAAGCGTGAGAAGTGCAAATTTGGACTTGATAAAATTGACTATTTAGGTCACTCTATAACAGCTGATGGTGTTGTTCCCAAGGCGGAATTGGTAAATACCATTAGGGATTTGATTTCTCCCTCCTCCAAGGAAGAGCTTATGCGCTTCTTGGGGATGGCAGAATACTATAACAAATTTATCAAGAACTTTGCTGAGGCTACCTACAACATGAGGAATCTACTTAAAAAAGGGGTAAAGTTTGAGTGGGATGAGTTCTGTGAAAAAGAGTTTGAAGAAATAAAGCTCAGGTTGCAGAGTGCTCCTAACCTTCGAAACTTTGATCCCACCAAATGTTCAATCAGTTGATCAACCAAGTGATGTTGATTCAGAGTTTAATCATTCTCATGATTTTGTGTGTGGTATTGATAACAAAGTAATTTCCCAAGAGTCTTGGCTAGATGCTTGTCGTCGGGATGAAGTTATTCAAAATGTTTTGGACCTTATTCATGATGGTTGGCATTACAAAGAACAAGGTAGCCTTTCTACTAGGGATTTCTGGTTTGTGAGAGATCAGTTATCTTGCTGTGAAGGTATGTTGTGGAGAGGTCACAGATTGGTTCCTCCTGTATCATTAAGGAAAGATCAGTTGGATTTGGCTCATGAGGCACATTTGGGCATCTCTAAGACTAAGGAGAGAGTGCGTGCAACTTACTGGTGGCCTGGCATGGATATTCAAATTGAGCGTTTGGTGAGAGAAGGTGTGCAGTGTTCTCTTAGTGAGAAGAGTCTGAAGATCAGGACGCAGCCAATGGAGAAAAGGTCTCGTCCTTGTGGTCCCTGGAAGGATATAGCTCTTGACATTTTAGGACCGGTGCATGGTGATGGGTGTGATACATTTATCATTGTAGTGATGGATTTGTACTCCAGGTGGCCAGAAATTTTTTTTGTTAGAAACACAAACACAAAGACTGTAATTGATTTTCTGAAAGGACTTATCTCTAGGGAAGGTTTACCGTTAACTATACTAACAGACAATGGGGTTCAACTTGTCTCAAAGGAAATGGAAGTTTTTCTTGATAATTGTGGTATTGTCCACAAAAAGTGTGCTTTATATCACCCTGAATCTAATGGCACTGTTGAGAGGTTTAATAGGGTTCTTAAGGAAACTATTTCTCTGGCCAAGCAAAATTGTCTTGATTGGAAAGAAGAGGTTTCCAGGTGTGTTAGTGTCTATCGTTTTGCACCTCATACCACGACTGGGAAATCTCCTTTTCTTTTGTTTCGTGGGAGACAACCTGATACCTTTTTGGAACCACCTTGGGTTCACAAATTTCTCTCTGTCAGGGGTGGATTCGTTGATGAGAACTCATGGAAGGACAGGGAAGATTATAAGTGCCAGAAAAGTGAGGAGAATTATGATATGAGACATGCTGTTAAATCTACCAAGGTTTCTGTTGGTGATTTTGTGATGATTAAAAAACCTGGTTTCTGTGTCCCTGGTGCTAAGTTTACGAAACCCTTGAAAGTAATCAAGGTTTTTGATAACGCAGTGAGAACTTCAGATCATAGAATATGGAACTTAAGTTGTGTTGCTGTTTGTGATATGACTGCTCAATCTGGTAATCTTCCCCAGGATGGTGGTGACAAAAATGTGACAGGTGTTTTGAAGAGATCTATTAGAACTTCTCGTACCCCTGCTTATTTAAATGATTATGTTGTATAAGTTTGTTATAGTGTTTTTATAGGTACTCTGTTTTTGTTTTTTGTAAAAGAGGGAGATGTGTTGTAATGTTACTTACTGACAGTCAGCTGTTCCTAGTTGCTGACATCCTTGTGTTCTAGAATGTGAGGGCTCTTGTGGCTCAGGAAAGAATCTGGAGGATGAGAGACTGGAAGAGTGAGAGGCAGTTGGAAGGCTGAGCTGTTGTACCTACCTACTTGTGAATAAATATACTTTGAAGATCTACCTGCAGTCCATACTTCATTTATGGAAGAACTTACTATTTAACACATGTACATTTAAGTTTTAACGTCCTGATAGTGGAAAAACTCCTCAATTTGTTTTTTACCACTGTGAGGCCTACTTGTCCCATAGGATAACATTGGGTTGGCTTATTTTATTCAACAAGTGTTAACTTTTGACTGGGATCAAGTAGCCAGCTCATGTTTGGTAACAATGAAATTGTAATGAAAATCCTCTTTAATGATAAAGACAGATTTGTATTTACAATTTTGAAATCATCACTTTTAGAAAGTTAGCATGCAACTTGTGTTGGATTACAAGATTGAGTGTAACTAATTGTTAGACTTTGTGAATTCCTCCCAGACAGTCACACAATTGAGGAATTAGATGTGCTTGAATGGGCCATCTGCTGGCTGGATGGGAGGGAGAAGTGGAGCACAGTCCACCTTGCAGTCCACCTTTCTACTGAATAGGCTGTGCTTCACACAAAAGAATTAGCACTTCCACATTATTACTGCAGCTAGCTTGAAGCTAGGGCCGGGAGTCAGGAAATTTCATGCACTTCAAATAAACTTTCCAGAAGCTTATCCCACCTTCCAGAGGTTGGGGAACCAAGTATAAGAATAGGACGCTCACACCTACTCTTCAGTTCACTCTTGGATCTGAGAAAGGGCTCTTGTAGGAATGCCTGATGCTGTGACCTACTATGCAATCTGCAAGACTGATTTGCTGTACCTGGAAGGATTGCTTTGTTTCCTGGAGCCTGGCTTGAACCCTCAGAGGTAAGCCCTGCTGTTGAATCACTTGAACCAAGGACTACCAGATTGACTTCAAGGGTTACTTTTCTGGCCTCCTGTTGAGAGCTATAGGTTCATAAAAGGCTCCCACCTTATTAAAGCCACACAAGGACCCAGCCTGAGTGGGTCTGAACCCCACAAGTGGTGTGTCATCAGTCCTGGACCCATGTTATGGTGCTAAAGGTGCGCAGATGGCCAAAATATTAAACCGATGCATATTTGTGGCCACAAACAGCCCTGAGAACTAAGAGTAGAGTGGGACCAGCTCCCTCACCTTTCTACCTGAGGTGCATTGCCTGACGGATTCACTTTGGGGCTTCTCTTGCTACGTTACGCTTCACAGCAGCAAATCCTGTTCAGCAGTCCTTCTCCAAAGAAGTATCCATCCACCTGGCACTATGTTTGTCTACAGCCTCCTGTTTTGTCCCGCTGGAGATTTTCGACTTCCTAACAAGAGACTAAGTGCCTGATTTAGATTTTGAAGGGACTACTGGCATCCCTCTTTGGAGGAGTCTACATGTACATAAAAATCTCACTTCACATTTGCAACATCCTCATGTTCTTGAAACTGGACGAAGCTGTTGATGTGTTTCATATCTGAAGAAAGAACCTCTTGTAGCACACAACTGACATTTGCTTGTGACATTCCACCAGACACTGCCACAGTGTATTGGAATGATCCTGTTGCCACAAAATGAAGTACTTGACAATTGGTGTAATATTTGTGGAATATCTAATGTGAAGCAGAAGATCTAGCTCCAGCTGATTACACAAATCCAGTATATTCTGAATCTTTTGATAATCTACCGTTCCTCAATGGGGACCAGGTCTGGTGATGGGCAGAACACATGAGACTGTCATCACCTCACTCTTCCTGGGTTCATATGCCTGCATTGGAAAATTGACAACATTTTAAAACATTTACACATTTTTTATGATAAATAACACAGATGTCATGGTTTGCTACAAATATACATGGTTTCTTAACATGATTTAACTCAGCATGTAATACTGAATTTCTTTCTTAAAAAATACATTTTTTACCAGTCTATTGTTTTAAAAAAATAATGTCAAAATGATACATTTCAAACATATTATTTACACACTCCTGAAAAAAACAACAGTCCTAATACTGTTAATGGAAGTGTAAACAACAACACCCAACTATCTCATTTAACCACAGTACAACACTACATATAAATGTTTATTTTCAAATTAATGACTGACATTACTGTCACGACATTTGAAATTAACCAACCGCTTAGGGAGATGACCAGGTAGTGGGTGCAAAGTTTCATGATGTACACAGCCATAGGCTAATGTATGTGAAAGCAATCTATGAAAGCATATGGATGTGATTGTCTCTCTTGACAATTGCATATATTGTGTACTTGTAAGTGGAGTTTCGAAAAAAACTCAATTGCCTCCTAACAATGCAGCCAATAAGACCTCCTCAACTTTTGATGTTGTTTCCACACTCTGAGAGCCACCATGCCAGGAAAAGCAGGTTACAAGACCCTAACCTTCTTGCCAGAGCTAGAGGTTCTGGCAACAGTGGTTCTGTCCCTGTATAGCCAGCTGTTTGGCTCACTAGAGGAACAAGTACATGTTTAAAATGCATTTGTAAATCTACCTAACTGGTTTTTATTTTTAAATACTGGTTAGAATGTCTCTCTGAGTTTCTGAGTGAAGTGTATTGATTGAAGTGAAGTGTCATGTATGTTTTACATTACATGGAACAATGATGATGCAAATGTTTAAGCACGTTATGATTAGAGAAAACAGCATTATTATGTAGTGCGTGTTTTAAGCCCAACATTTTATTTGGCCTGTATTTTGAGATATATCTATGAATGTGTATGAATTTCATGTGAATGGAGAAATTTCAGTATTATGTTTGCTGTATGTATTATCCCACAAATCACTCAGCCTACATCAGGTGTCTCCAACCAGTCGTTTGGGAGCTACCAGTAGCTCTCAGACACCTCTGGAGGAGCCCTCAGTCTTGAGTTGTTTTTCAAATGAGCACACAGTCATATTTTCATTTCAAAGTTAAGGGAAGGCTGTATTCATGTGACATCATGATCATCAGGCTGCAGCTAGTAGGGCCTGACAATGAACAGTGCTGAGTCAGATTTGTGGGCAAGGCTGGTTCTGAGTCACAAAGGTGTACAACTGAAGCACTGAGGTATTTGACTCTTAGAACACATTTCTTGTCAACTCATATTTGAAGTTGTAAACAAAATGATCCTTCAGAATGCTTTTAAATGGAAGAAACATTAATTGCTGAGTTAACACTTCATTTCTATTTTCTCCCATTTCAAAGTATTGCATTCACAAACTGCAGGCCCCTTACTCCAGTGGACAGCATACACTGTGCTATAAGTATATAGGAAAAATACTGCCTTTTCTACATGGGAGAAATTGTAAGTGCAGAAAAATGGTCCATGATATGAAGTGTCTGCTATAATATGTATCTGCACTTTCAACTTCTCCAAATTAGGAAGAACAATAAATGGTATGTTTGTGTCATTCATGTAACGGTGCCACATATAGCGAAAGGTTTGTCCTGTGCTGCAAGTACATACAAAACATGCTCTGAGTCACCCATTCAAATATATCCCCTTCATACGCACACATGTTCATACATCCCCAAGGCCACACCCTCATTGACACAAATGGCAGCCCTTTCATAGTGCTCTTAATCATGGTATAAAATTCATTAAATATTATATGTCTCTGTGGACATTAGACTTCCAGTGAATGTAGCTGGGCTTGGGGGTGTCTGATTACAATGCGCAATTTGTTTAGCCTTCAGTACTTCACAATGATATTCACTAATGAGAAGTAGCTCTCAATACAGATAATGCTGGAGCTCCCTGGCTTAGATGATGTCACTGGCCTGGATTATTGAATTTAGGAAATGAATAGGGATAATGAGTCAGTCGAGCATGGAAAAGGGTGAAGATCAATGAACTACATGACCTGCTAACCTCTACCTCGTCTACCCTTCTGGTGGATCTAGATGAGGCCATGTCGATCTATACTAATTGGCTAGAAGCAGCAAGTAATAAGTTAGCACCTAAAAAATCCTCCGTCGCAATAGGGAACGGCCCACGTCACCTTGGTATTCCGAAATACTTAGAGAGAAAAAACTGACCTGTAAGCACTTAGAAAGAATCTGGAGGAGGAAGTATGATGAAAGCGAAAACAATAAATACAAACAAAGCCTGGCTCAGTATAAACAGTTACTGCATAAAACAAAACAGGAGTTCTTTGCAAATAAAATTAGTTCGTCAAAAAACTCAACCAAAGAACTATTCAAAACATTTACAGCTCTAGCACATCTAGCCCCCTCTCCCATTACAGCGAGTCAAGGACTGTGTGACAAGATAGCTAAGTCCTTTTTTGATAAAGTCGACGGTATCTTCTCTACCTTCATAGGCTCTACAAAGAAGACATCTCTGGGAGACACGGCAGACCAGAAGTTTGGAAAAAGCACAGTGCCTCAGTTTCATAACTTCACACCTGTCACAAGCTCAGACATCCATAAACTTCTGGTGAAAGTTAAATCAGGGTCACCAATGGATCTGTGCCCTCCCTCTGTATTAAAACTTGCACCTGAACGAGTCACATTGACTCTAACAGCCATCATAAATGCTATGTTTGTAGAAGGTTATATCCCTAAAGCTTGGAAATCAGCATCTATTCTTCCTCTGCTGAAAAAAAACCAAATCTGGATCCTAGCGACACAAATAATTTCAGACCCATATCCAGGCTTCCACTCCCCACTAAGATTACTGAAAAATTAATGAATACCCAACTCAGTCGATTTTTAGAAGAGGGACGGATGCTGGACCCCCCCCCATTATGGCTTCCGGGGGGACACAGCACAGAGTCTGCTCTCCTCAAATCCACAGAAGAAAACAGGACTACACTGGATCAGGGAGGAAAGGCAGCCATGATTCTGTTACACCTCTCGGCGGCCTTTGATATGGTCCATCATGCTTTACTGATGGACCGGCTGAATGAGATTGGAGTAAAGGGTACGGCCTGTAAACTAATCAAATCATTCCTAGCCGACAGAGTACAGACAGTCACTCTTGGAGACTTTACTGCCAAATCTTTCTCTCTTCCTTGTGGAGTCCCTCAGGGGTCAGGGGTCATCCATGAGTCCTACCCTTTTTAATATATATGTGCTGCAACTAGCTCCTCTGATTGAATCCTTTGGATTCAATCTAACTTCCTACGCTGATGATACTCAGATTGTAGTATCTCTGCTTCCAGATGGACCACAGGAGACAGTATCCGGTTTCCACAAATGCATGACAGCGGTCGTCCTTTGGATGGACCAGAACTGCCTCAAACTTAACTCAAATAAAATAGAGGTGGTTCTTTTTGGAAATGATCTAAACTTCTGGACACCAGCATGGTGGCCAAATTCACTTGGTCCTCTTCCAATTCCTATAAGGAAGGTAAAAAATCTAGGAGTCCTAATAGACAATAAACTCTCTTTCAAAGATCAAGTGAATGCAGCAGTCTCGACCACATCGTACACACTGAAATCCTGTAAAAATATTTTGCCCTTACTACCGAAAGACAGCCAAAAAACAGTTGTTACAACTATAGCTATGTCCAGATTGGATTACTGTAACAGCTTATATCTAAATATTCAGGAGGGGCTTACGAAAAAACTTCAACTCCTGCAGAATGCAGCCGCCAGACTGCTTTCGGGCATCCCAAAATATGCCTCAATCTTGGCAGAGATTAAAAGGCTCCACTGGCTGCCTGTCAAAAAGCGAATCCTGTTTAAGGCTCTGTGTGTGGTCCATAAGTCTCTTCATGGAAATGGACCCCTTCACTTGATTCAGAGGTTTCGCTGGTATGTACCGAGATGAAGCAAGACTAGTCTCACTACCTTTTGTAAAAAGAGCTAACTGGGGTGGCAGTAGCTTTGTGGTTTGGTCAGCCAAAGCGGGGAACGGCCTCTCTCTACCTCTCAAATGCATTACAAAACTACTGAATTTTAGGAAGACCTTTAAAACATAGTTGTTCACGATCTAATGACTAGTTGCATTCCCTCCGCGCTCAGGCCACTGCAGGATATCAAATACAGCACCAGGACACCTTCGGGTAGCAGTTGCGCTCTATAAATGTCAATAACATTAACATTAACATTAACAGAGTAAGACACACTCATAACCATATTTCAAAGGCCTTGGTTATTTCCAGATGATAAATAAATAATGGAGAAAATGGGAGACGTTTACAGATGGAATGTTCCATCACATATATGTTGGAGTATCCCATCTGGAAAACTCAAAATCAGGCCCAACTCATGGCTCATTAGGAAAATGTAGAATCGCATCAATGTGTAATCTGTTGCATATTGTGAATTGCATGTGAATGTTTGATGTAAACATTACATATGAATCAGTGTTTGAATTTTTAATGTGATGTTGTACCACTTTTTGTCTAAAGTGAAAGCCAGCATTATTTGTCAAACATTTTCACAATGAAAAAAGAAACTTGTAATTACTTGAGATATTTAGGAGTCAAATGTGAAATTATTAAATTGGATTAGAAATGTATCAAGCCCCATGTATTTACTTATGCTATAGAAGTCATTTATCAACCCATAAAAATACACATTTCTTAATTTTCCCACAGCATCGGTATATACAAAGTGCATGATACATTGAAGAGCTATTTTAGTACTCAATCCATATATTTTTTACATTGGTAATAAATATACCTTAGCTACTTGAAGTAAGTGTTACCGTTGTGAAAATGCCCAAACTAAAGAAACAGGCTTTCAGTTTATACAACTATTGGTACAGCATCACAGTATTTGTTGACAAACATTGATTCATATTTAACTTTTGTGAATGAAAATAATGCAGCTTTTTTTGGCCTTGTACACAAAATGTACAAAGGTATTTTTAGCTCATATCTTTTCGGTGACATATGTTCACTTTTCTAAACAACAAACCCCAACAATTCAGAGGTGCTAAACAGTTCCAGGAGAGAATTATACATGGATAAGAGACAAGATCATAAATGATAAAGAAGCTATCATGAGAAATTACAAAACTGTTCCCTACATGCATGAGATATTGATAACAAAGAACCAAAGTTTGAAAGCCTTGAAGCAGGTGAAATCTGAAAATGTTTTGGGATCACAGTTAATTATCAGTTCTATTTACACAGAAACAATCAAACTATAGTATATGTCTTTTCAGCATCTTCAAGAGAAGGCAAAGGAGAAATTGCCTACTTAGGTGGGAAGCACTTAGCCACTGTGTTTTGACTGGTGAGACCACTGACCCCGAAGACACAGTGGCACAGAGGGTGAGGGGACTGGCATAGAGGCCACCAGCTCTACATTATCTTTGGAGACCTCCACAAGGGACAAGTCTCTAGTAGTAGTGGACCCTACAACTGTTCTGCCTGCATCCTTGTCTGCCATCCAGAGAGCCATCTCTACCCTCCCTCTTGTTTCCCCCGTTGACCAAAACTGCACCCCTAAAGGGGCTGGGCTCTCCTTTGCTACAGGAACCTCATCCCCTGCAACTTTCTCCCCTGGCTCTGGTAAGTGGGAAAGCTATAGACCTCCTACACAGCATCTCCGTAGGCCATACAAAACTCCTGAAAGCTATCCAGGGCCTCAGTTGTCATAGGTAACAAATGGTAGCATTCCTAAAAAGCATTCATAGTGCTATGTTTGGCCTGCAGAGATCATTTACAGGACATGTCTCCACACTGACCACAGCCTCCCAAGCAGCCAAACCTGGTGCCCCAGGATCCTATTTCCCAGTTCCCAGCCCTGCCTTAAGCACATGTACTTCTTTGCATGAGCATACTCAAAAAGACTAAAGCAGCACACCCACACATATCACAAACACACAAACTACCACAACCACGAAACCTGCCACCACTCTCCCTCACCCCCACCCACAACCACCTGCACACCCACCACCACTGCAAACAACACCAACCCCACAAATACCAACCTCCCACCACCCCTACAACCACCAGCACACCCACCACATCCATCAACACAACCACAACACACCCCCACAACAACAGAACCCTTACAACCACCAGCATACCCACAACCACCAGCATACCCACAACTACCACCACACACACATCCACAAGCACGACAACCAGACCAGCCACCTCTACAGCACACTCATCTAAACAAACACACTCCTACAAAACCATACTTACATCAAAACAACAGCAACCAAAACTAAACACATACACATACCTGATCAACACATACTTGCCAAAAAACTCACACCCAAACATGCAAATTGTACAGCAGATCCATGTTCGACTGCACAACAGATTGGCACATGAATATCATACACCCCTGCATTGACGATGAAACACCAGAGGAATACACTCCATATGTAGACATAGAAATTCCTCTCTCACACTACAGAAAATGTGAGATCTGGTCAGCTCAGCAAGGAAAGAGTGACAGGACAGTTTTAGTAAAAATGTACAGAAATCTTTCGCAATCCATAATGCGAACACTCAAAGTTAACCCTGCGCAGACTGCTCAGGCAGCACAACCACAATTGACTACCATGGGTGTCAGCCCACAAATACTGAATGCAGTTATCGGAAAGATTCCCACCAGTCTAGAACTAATTCCATTCTGGATAGCATGAAAAATAAGCCAGCAGTTTTTATCCATACGGGTCCACAGTAGAAACAAAGAATACTGACTATTTGTTTGCCTATGGGTATGGCTTCCCCGCAACTTGGGGCAGAGTCATCGCAAACCTTTACACAAGGGCATATTATACCCCTTTACTGGCTGTCTTGCCTGAGATACTGAAACAAGTACAGAATGAGTACAGGGAATGACCTGCTATGGACTTGGGAAATAAACTGATTGACAATTTTGCTGCAGTATCAGCCATAAAGTTAAGTATCATAAATGGGAAGGCAGCAGCATTAGATGTACAGCCACGCCTATGGGAGTTCACTCCTGCATAGCAGAAGCAGGAATTGCCTAAAATTAATGAAGAAGCCTGTGATACGCTAGGTAGAGAATATTTGGGAGTCAGACCTGGGGAACCGCAAGTTAAGAGTAATTCTGAAAAGGATAGCTCCAAGCAAGCACCTGACCTTTCAAAGGAGAAATGGGACAATAAACAAAAAAATTGAAACAAAACACAATCACTGGGTGTGTGCCCTCAACAGGAGACAACTGAGAAGAAATAATATTTTTGAAACCGTGATAACCTTAGAAAGCCTTACACGTATCTGGATACTCATACACATTCTTCTCGTTCCTTTCAGGAGTCATCTGATACACATTCGGAGAGGTGGATGGTCAGAACGCAGACCAGAAGAGGCTGGAAAAGGAATCACAATGCTCATCTGATTGAATCATTAAAAAAGAAGACAAACCAAAGAATACAAAACCTCAATTCAAGAAGATGAAACTAGCTGGGATTAAAATAAGCCATGCCCAAACTGCTGAGGACTCTGCTTCTGAACGAGGAATGGCCTGTGACGATGCTGGACAGCACGGCAGAAGTCATGAGAGGTCACCAGAACCTGATGGATTATCTGGCAGAAGTAGTGCTGAGTGAGCATATATCAATGGAAACACCTAATACAAGGGGTAAGTATTCCCCATAATTTATACAAAATAACACTACAGTTGGAAGAGAGAAAATTGCAACTCAATGAATAATGCCTTGTTTCCTGTAATGAAACCAAATAATTCATACCATCTAGTATTAGACTACAGCCATTTCAACACATCTACTCACACTTTTGCTGTACAAAATGCACACAAAATAATATTGTGTGGAAGAAATACGAAGCAGCACTAGTTATCTCAAATGGATTTTTCTGCTAAAATATAGTGTCTGAAAGCAGATATTTGACAGCATTTTCAGAGCTATGTTTACAGAGTCAATTTTGCTATTTACATCAAGGGGATAAGAATAGCTCTGGTCTATTTTCAGTCAAAGTGACAGAGTTACTTTTGATTGTAAATTTTGATGAGGAGGCATTATCCTCTTTAGATGATACATACCTGACAGACGATGAATTAATGGAACACTTGGACAGAGAAGGCCGCATAATTCCAGTGGGAACTACACGACCACCACTCCCCCAAGGGAAATCCTTGAAGTGTCTGCCCTGTACCCACTACATGTCCCTTTCTGAGGAGGTTCCCCTTTGGCAGTCTGTTTAGAAGGCATATTTGGGGCAACACTCCAACATCTTTGATACATTTCATTTTTTTTGATTTTTTTATGTTTGAAAATAAAATATATCTAATTTATTAACAGAACATATTTTAATATCACCACGTTTGTCCTGAGATTGTTTTTTTACGATTCCTAGAACTGTTAATGATAAAATGTGTAAATCACATTTTAAACTCAAAATTATGACAGAAAATGCAACAGTTATTTAAATTGTCTAATTTGTAAACTCCATACACTAGTAATAAAAGTATATAAGGGACATTTACAAGTTTCTGCAAGCATGTATCATGATGATGGACAGTTACACCAACAAATGGATTAGTCATATTTTTATTTTAAGTGTTTGTAATTGATAAGTGATGAAGATAAACACATATGCATTGCACCTTAAAATAATGATGGCACAAATAACATTTAATTAAATACAGAAAATGGATTAGATAAAGGAAATGTTTGATTGATAAATATATTAATTGATACAAGTTTGGAACTGGCATTGCTTTAACAGTTATTTCTAAAACAAATATTCCACTTTGTCAAGTGCAATTTCTCCATTATATTACATTGCAATTATCCTAATAATGTGTAATGTATTGTTTGATTTCAGAATTTAGGAAAATTAAGTTAACACAACTGTATGGTCAGTTTTTGGTTTTGGATTGATATCCATTTTTGTGTAAGTCCATTATCATGAAGGCAACTTGGATCAAATTTGAAAATTACAATAAAATTATACTGGTGTGCTTGTTTGAATTTCTTAAATAACAACATTACACTCATATGCATTATACATTTTTATGTTATTGCTTGTAAGAGAGATTTCAATATGAACGCATCCTGATCAAAATAAACTGACAAGTCAAAAGGTAACAAATTAAAGAGGAGTTACCTTCGATGCCAGCTATGATGGTATAGATTTGCTTCGTGGTTAAGAGACAGCAGCAAAGTCAGGACCTGTACGATCTGATCAATGACGGTAAAGGAAGTATAAAACAGAAAGAAGGTACGTTTTGGCCTTATATCCATTCCAATCTGCCAACTCAGATGTGGAGATTTCCCCGCCACAGTCAAATCAGCGGGAAGGCACGTTGTGATTGGCCCGGCAGACAAACTGGCTGCACTCCCTCTGACTGCCACTTTGAACATACCTGGCGGAGTCAGCTGCTCTCCAATGTCCTTTCTTCAATGTACCCACCAGCATCTAAATTGAGCAGGCAGACCACCTAGTAAGCGGACAGGGAATCCAAAGAAAAAGCGACAGCAGAACCATTACTGCCAAGATCTAAATCAGGCCCTAAGTCTTAACGTAGAAATCTTCACTGGGGCTTCAACCTATGGCTTCCGGATGACCACACTACATCCTCGGATGTGGCCTGAAGCCTTGCCTCACTAAATTTGACCTTCTCAGAACATTTTTCTAAAATATGTCCTCCAAGTCTGCAGGTAAGCTCTGACTGTGCCCAATCCACTTCTTGTTCAATCACGGTCAGCCTTATTTTTAGACTTTGACCCAGTCTCAGGAGACTCGATGTTTGCAGTTGGGGCTTTCATCTTTTAGGTGCCAGTTTTTACTAAACAATTTGGAAATTCATAAATATTGTTCTACTGATTGGATTTTTGTTGTTATGATGTCAAATAATTTATTAAAATATACTCTATATATATATATAGTGTTGCAGGTTTTTCTTATGTTGAGTCTTAACTTTATTGCTTGTTGTATCATGCATAAATTATTTAAACCTTGCCTCTAAGTTAACTCTGACTGCTTTTTGTGCCTAGTCAACCAACAACCCAATTTCTTGAACAGGTTAATTTGAATTAGCCAACTGAAACTTCAGTGAAGTTAAAGTCTAACTTTCTAAATGTTATTTTTCCTGCACATTAGTCAAAAATACATCTTCACCATCCTTGAAGTGATGGAATTGACTTTGCACATTATTCCATCTCAAAGTTAGCAAAATTATCCTTTTAATTCTACTCTCATAGAAATAGCTAGAGCCCTATACATCAAAAATGAAATCTGGGAAGACTCTACCCTGTGGGCTACAACTCCCACTTAGGGATGACTTACTTAATAATTAAGATTAGTGTTCCTTCAGGTAAAACAGGGTTATTTTGACAAGTCTGCCTACAGCCATGTTTTCCTTGTCTGCATAGTGTGTTGCATGATATATGTCCACTGGTGATATATATCTTCTACGTAATTAATGTTTTTCTTCCACCATATACTATGGGTTTACCAGCAAGTTAAATATGTCAATTCAGATTAGACAATTTTACCATTTTAAGGGGAAACAGCACATACAATGGGGGCAGGCCAGCAGATTTAAAAATAAAAAACAGCAGTACCACTCAGCAAATAATGGAGGTGACCACAAGAAAAGGGATTAAATCACAGACTACATAACAACACTCTAAGAAACTGGGTTATAAGTTGAGAGGTTGAAAACCCCTTTTAATCAAAAACCTCAATCCTTGTCAGTGTGAGCCACAAAAGTCACTAAATTCACCTGTGCTTACCCCTCTGGTAGTTTGGCACAAAAGCAGTCAGGCTTAACTTAGCGGCACTGTTAGGTTTTTATGCCGAACAAAAAACAGTATTAAAGCAAGCCTAACAGCAGAACAAGAGCTATGCAATTTTAAAGTTTAAGTAAGAATAGTACTTTCTGCTTCTTGACGCTAACTGTGGGGATCTAGTTGCACTACACTGGGCCAAAGTCACAAGTTCAGGCTGACTGCGAAGAACAGTGTTATATTATGTTAAATGAAACTTGTAAAGCGCACTGACACCAATGGTTTCCTGGGCCAGCTACAGGGACCAAGATTGTTCCACACAAAAAAATTACCTTCTCAAAGTCTAATTAGTAGAGTTCAAAACTTCAGGATTTCAACAGGAGGAGTTCATCTGATACCAGCCAATGATCTAGGACCTGGGTAGTCACCTCGTGGGGATTCAGAATCCATGACAGCAGAGGCCATCATATCTAAGGTAGGTCCACTTGCAGGTCCAAGCAGGCCCAGTTACAGCAGGGCACCTAAGCAGTTAAAGGTAGGCCTCTGGATCCTGTTGTTTTCCTTAACTCAGAACAGGTCAGCAGACTATCCTTGGAGTCACTCAGGTAGTCATGGACAAAAGTAGATTGTTCTCTCTCCTTCCGGGACCGCCGAACTTGTGGTTGCAGTCCAAGTTCCTCACTTGTCTGCCCTAATACAATTGTGGCGGCAGGACCACTAGAAGAATGATGCCTCCTCTGAGAATATTTTCAGCAGGGAAGTCCTTTGAAGACAAGGCAGTCCCAAAGCAGCAGGGCTGTCCTCTAAAAAACAAGGCAGGACTCAAGCAGCAGGGCAGTGATCTAGTAGTAGCATGGCAGTCCTCCGAGGAGCAAGGCAGGCCTCAAGCAGCAGGGCAGTTCTCCGGAGTAAAAGGCAGTCCTGCTTTAGACTTTAGCAGTTCCAGGAGTGTACTGAAGATTGGGTTTCAGGGTACTATTTTTATACCAGCTTTGAAGAGAAAGAAACTTCTGGAGTTTTCTCCCCACAGATGGTTTCAGAATTTCCTCTATCCCTGCCCTGGACCCAGGAAGTCTAAGGTGACAAAACACTAGTTTGAAGTCGTTTGTCAATATGCTGATGCAGTTCCTTTGAAATGTAAGTAGGGATTTTCACAGTTGCCCCTCCCATCTGGGCACGGTGGCCCATCCTGCCAACATCTAGTACCCCTTTGTTTGACTGTCTGAGAGAAATACACGAAGTCCAGTTACACAAGTCATGTGACCCAGCATACAAGCTACAGCCACTAAATGTTAAGCACAAGAAAATGCCAACTTTCTAAAAGTAGTATTCGGAATTGTCACTTAAAATCTGACTTTACCATTAAAGAGGGCTTTAAATTACAATTCTTTAGACACGGAGCACAATATTCCTACCTGCTCTTAACTTAAAATTATCGCTTATTAACCCCTTCCATGCTCATGACGGAACGGTTCCGTCATGAGCATCGGTTGAGCTGTGCTCATGACGGAACCGTTCCGTCATGGCCCCGCCCGCGCCCGAACCCTTCAGCACCGCGGGGGAATCCGCGCAGCGCTGAAGGGGTTAAGTGTAATGAGATAACCCAATTATATCCTATAGAAGAGGCAGGCCTTGCAGTAGTTTAAAACAAATGTAAGAGTTTTTCACTACCAGGACATTAAAACGTAATAGCACATGTCCAACTTTTTTAAATAACAGCACCCTGCCCTAAGGGATGTTTAGGGCATACTCTAGGGGTGACATATAAATTAAAAAGAAAGGTCAAGGCCTGGAAAAAGGCTTATTTTGCCACTTTGAAATGGTAGTTTAAATCTGCTTGCTGGCTACAAAACCAGGTCTGAGATATTTTTTAAAAGGGTAAGTGGGTGGCACAATAAGTGATGTAGGTCCACTAGTAGCATTTAACTAACAGGCATTGGGTACATGTAGTACCACTTTACTAGGGGTGTATGAGTAAACTAAAGTGCAAATAGGTTGTATGCAAATTTTGCCATATTTTAAGGAGTGAGCTCAAGCACTTTAACACTGCCTAGCAGTAATAAATTGCACATGGTCCGAAAGACAACAAACACTAATTTCAGCAAAAGAGGAGGGGAGAAGGCAACAACGTTTGGGGAGGACCACCCTAAGACTGGCAGGTCTAACAACTACCATCATCTAATTCAATATACAGCCCTAAAGGCACTTTTAGCTTTCGGTGCCCATTTTAGACATACATCATCCAAAGTTTGTTCTACATAGCGAGACTATGGGCCTTATTATGAATACGGTGAGGCTGGGACCGCCGTACTTGCAGTGGCGGTCAAACCACCACCACCCGTCCACCCTATTACGAGTGTGGTGGTGGGACTGCTACCTCTGCTGGGATATAAGGTCATGCAGCATCTTCAAAGACCTGGAATATGCTGGCGGCTCCCAAGTCGATTTGTTTTAAATATTCAGATTTGTGTTGTTACTATTTTTCCACTGTTTCTTGATTTGCATGCTCTTCCCTTGCATGATCTGTGAGTGGCAATGTGTACATCATGATTTGACTGGAGTAGCTTTGGGAATGTTTGGGTTGTAGAACTACTCAAGTATCAAAACAGTAATTAAAAAAAAATACATCTTTATAAAAATAGGCTTTATTTTTATCTTTAAATAGACACTTACACTTCAACATCAAAAATCCACAGAGTGGATTTTCAAAGGAACAATAAACTACTTATTTTTCATGCAGCCCAGTTAATCATTGTAATTGACTTGTGGTCAACTTTGCAAACTTTAAATAACTTTTATAATGTTATGAAATACTATACTGGCTTTGGGTAGGCAACTCTGGCAGGGAGCGAATCTTAGAGGCCAAAGAGGCTTGGTTGAACAGTTACCTTGCAGTCAAAACAGTTTCCAGTTCCAGGCTCTATGGACGAACCAAAATAGACTTCAATAGAGTGGTTCTGATGCAAGGGATACAGAATGCTTAATATGCTAAAGGAGGCTGTTGATGCTGATCCAGGATGGGGTCTTTCTGGGGCTACTCCTTGGACCACAAACACAGGGGGGTGACTTTGGCCACAAAGGTAGATGTCCCTCGAAGTCTGGTTGGAGTGCAGCAAAAAACAGTTTCCATTGATCTACTGGTCACTGATTAAAGCAAAACCAGTAGTTCCTTTTAACTGGTGATAACTTCCTTGCTATGCGATCAAACTGCATCTGACAACTCTACTGGATACAGCGTACTCAGGTGAAAATTTTGAGACTTGTGACTCTGTCTCCTGGGCTGCACATTGGTGTTCAGTGGCAATCAGGCATTCTTGACAACCAACTCACCAAAGCAAGCTTCTTCAGCTTTTGTGGGCCTGTAGCTTTAACAGGAAGTCAGACACCTGACTTTTGGAGTTATGCCTACTGTGGGAGGCTCAGGGATTACTTTTCATCGAGCAGGGTATCCAGGCACAGTGCTCTCTTCGCTAGCCTAAGGAGCCCTCTTGCAGTCCAGTCTTGTTGCAGCCTCCCTTTGCTGGGTCCAGGGAACAGCAGGATGTCCTTCTTCTGTCCACTCTTCAGTACAGATGTTATATGAGGTCTGTGATACTAGGGTGCCACTTTTATGCCCAGTTTGCGCCCATGGTGAAGTAGTGACTACAAAGCAAAGTGCTACCAGGTCCATTCCCTTCTAGTGTTGACTCCCTCTGACCTTGTGAAGTTTGGCATCTAGCTAGCCCCAAATGCACCATTCTGCTGACTCACAACATGGCAGAACCTTTCTCTTGGTGCATGGATGTCCTTAGCTCACTCCAGAGATTCGGCTACCTGGGAGCTACATGCCCAGCTTCCTCCTCTCTTCCCCCACCAACCTAACAGCAAGAGCAAAAGAACAGCCCCTTTTGTGAGTGTCACCATTTACCTTCAAAGGCAGCTAACCCTTTGAAGGTAACCTTTTGGACTCACACCCTGTTGACCTTCATGCCAGTTAGAGGGCACTCACCTCTTCCAACAACAGCCCCTTTGTGTTCCTTCCTGAGAGCTGTTCAAATCTCCTCCCAGGAGGGCAAAAGGCTGTCTCATTGACAGCAACTGTAAATGGCTGCTGGAAAACCTTGGGTAACAAAGCGGCTACTTACTAAAGTCATCACTTGTGCAAAAGTTACAATATTTAATGCAATGATTCCTTTGATACCTTGAAGTATCATATTTTGTAGTAAAATTCAGAAGTTAGCACAGCTGGGTTGTCAGCGTGTAACCCTGTACTCGCCACTGGGGCTACTACCTTTTCTACAGGTACAACCATAATATGTTTGCACATGTCCTGACAGTAAAAACCCAACATGTCCTAATTTTTAAGATACAGCACCCTTCTTTAGAGCTTGCAAGGTCTGCCTTAGTGGTGACATGTATATTAAAAAGGAAGGTTGGGCTTTGCCATTACTTTAAATGTCAAAGATGAGTTAACAGTTTAGAACTTCTCTGCCAGCTAGTAATGATGTTCTGGGAGTCAATCTGTGGTTTATCACTCTTTTCTTTTTTTTAAATTATTTTTATTGATTTAACAAAAGAAACAAAACAGGTCTTCCTGATGTTAATACATATTACACATTTTACCTTTAGTATCAAGTCTAGTTCCCCTTTTGGATCCGCCACAGAAAGCATAGTCTTTATATTGATTCTGTGTATGTTTTCTCATTCATTGCCAGTTCAATAGTTGGGGAGACACAGAGACCACCTCGATAAATGTTCAGTTTTTCTCTACTTTTATTGCATTTCCGAGGGCACCCTCTGTTTTTAAACGCTGTTTTCTCTGCAAGCATACAATTGTCCATTTCTTTAGTCCATAGTGACAGAGTGGGTCCCCTCGCATTTCCCGGGTGCATTGCTATAAATTTTTTGGCCAGTGTGTACCCCAGGGTAATTTATTGCTGCTCTATTGCGGTGAGATCTATGGCCTCCTATATGTTAAGGAGACCCAATATGATTGTTAATTGGATATTCTTGCCCATCGCCTTGTGTGGTTTGTCCCCAGAATGGAACTATACTCGGGCAGTCCTACACTGTATGGTAGAACGTGGCCTCTCCCCCACAATGTCGGAGGCAAAGTATATCATCTCTGCGACCAATCTTGTGTAAGGTGTGCCCAGTCATGTAGGTTCTGTGTAGTATCTTGAGTTGGATGGGGTGGAAATTTAACAGAATAGCCGCTTCTCGTGAGGACATTATTGCGTCCTGCCAATCTTCATCGTCAAGAGGCCCCTATATCAGTCTGCCATTCTTCACGTAAAGGTTTGAGTGGGTCTAGCATATTGTTAATCAACTTTCTGTATATTATTGATATGGCTTTTCTCTTCAGGGGTCCTCAAGGGAGGGCGTGTCTGGCAACTCCTTTAATGCAGGGAGTGCTGCATTCAAGGCATGGCAAATTTGTAGGTATCAGAATACCTCCCTCGGATCCAGTTCATGCTCTGCCTGGAGTTAAGAAAATTTTAAGAGTTTCCCCTTTTTCCATAGGTGTCTAATATTGGAAATGCCGATGGCATCGCATCTGTCAAACCCCGGTTGGTTGCCGAGCTTACCGAGTTTCTGGGTGAACTATAGTGGCGTAGCAAGTGTTAACCTATTTTGCCAGCCAAGTCTTTTATTTGCTTGCCACCATATGTCAATAGTTAAGGCAGTTGGGCCAATGTAGCAACCTTTCGCTGGCTGTGAGTATCGAGCCCCATTATACCCCTCTTTCCCCATCTGATAGCAGTCAAGTTGATAGGTGGGTTCTGTTTGGGGATAATATATCCAGTGGTTGATAACCACCAGTTGTGATGCCCAGTAGTAAAGGTGCACATCAGGGAGTGTGATTCCCCCGTCATACCAGCTTCTAGTCAGTTTGTGACTAGCTATACTGGGTATCTTCCCATCCCACAGCAGTGTCCTGACTTCACTGTCTATATATTGAAAGTAGGACTCAGGGATTTTGAATGGGCAGTTCTGAAGGAGGTATAAAAAGCGGGGGCCCATCAATTGCAGAGGTACTATCCTCCAGTGTTTCACGTCACTACACAGTCTATTTGGGGGGGTACTAGATTATTGTCATAAAGAGTTTTAGGTCTAGTGTGATGAAAATACACAGGTATCGGAAACCTTTGTCTGCTACCGTTACTTCACCGCCTCGCGGGAGTTTTGAGACCGGACCATGAAGTATATAGATTACCATTTTGGACCAGTTAATACCATATCCCGAATATTTTCCGAAATTTGTGAAAATATTAAGGATGCTGTGTATGGATCGTGTAGGCAATGCTAGGTAGAGCAGGATGTCATCAGCGTAAAGGGAGATCCTGTCTTCCTGTCCCTCAACCCATTTCAGTCCTCTAAGCACTCTAGATCCTCTAATCCAGGTCGCTAAAGGCTCTAGCATCAGTGAGAAGATCAGTGGTGACGGGGGCACCCCTGCCTTGTGCCCCTCCCTAACAGGAATATCTGTGAAGTGCCGTTATTTACTTTGACTTGCCCTTGTAGACCTGTATAGAGCAGCTTAATCTAACCAATATATTTCGGGCCAAACCCCAGTCGCAGCAGCACCTCAAAGAGGTATGCCCACTCAATTGTGTCAAACGCCATTTTAGCATCTAAGGAAAGTACTGCGGCGTATTCTGCGATCATGTGTTTTTGACCCAGCACATTATGGAGATGGCGTAGATTCAAGGCTGTGCTGCGGTCGGGAATGAAGCCGGACTGATCGGCATGTACCAATGAGACGATGATAGGGGCAAGTTGGGACGCCAGTAGTTTTGCAAGGATTTTGCCCTCCACATTTATTAAAGAAATTGTTCTGTAAGACCCTTGGGAATCAGCAGGTTTTCCTTGTTTATGTATTACTACGATGCAGGCCAGTCTTACATCCTCCGGGAGGGACCCCTTCTCTATGCTTTTGAGATACATGCCTCGTAGAAAGGACGCAATTTGAGATGCCACTAACTTCATGTATTCAATGAGGATTCAGTTTGGCCCCATTGCCTTCCCTTATTGTATGCATCTAATCGCTGAGGAGATTTTCTCACTGGTAATATCTCCTTCTAGCACCTACCTGTCACTAGGTGACATGGTCGGCAGGGGCATAACTGCCAGCAGTTGACACAAGTCTTCCACTGTAGTGGTTACTTGCGAGGTATAAGTATGCTTGAGGTGATCAGCAAATGCTTCGGCAATTTCTTGTGGGTCCGTGAGGCTGTGAGCATCATTGATGTGAATCTGGGGTACCAAAGTTCTCAAGCCAGGCTAGCAATCTACCTGCCCTGTCTCCGAATTCGTATATTTTATGATGGGTGGCAATATGCTTCGCTCTGGCTTTTTCTTCAACCATGGTTTTATATTCATGTTGTTTAATATGCAGCTTCTGCCAAGTGGACGCGTCTGGGGTCTGTGTATACGCTGTTTCAAGATTATAGAGCTCCTCCTCAATCTGTTCTTTTTTCTCTCTTTGATTCCTGATATGACCGATTTTAAGCGCTAAAGCCTGTCCTCTATCAACTGTCTTGTAGGCCTCCCATAGTATTTGTGCGGAGTCTACTGAGCCTTTGTTTTCTTTAAAATAGTTATCTGAATGTTGTGTAAGCATCTCTTGTATGTTTGGGACTTTAAGGAGCCATGGATTCAGTGTTATCCTGGACTTTTGTCGATGCTGATTAAGGGTGAATACGGCCCATACTGGGGAGTGATCCAAGATGCCTCTCGATAGACAGCGTGGTTCCCTGAATTGGCCTATGTCTGTGGAGTGAGTTAAGACAGTGGTTCCCAAACTTTTGACTCCTGAGGACCCCCATTGAGTCACCACTGGAAGTCGGGGACCCCCAAGCAATTTGTCAAAATTAAAACAGTAATTCCCAAAAAATAGACACACATGTGCACACTTTTTGCGACATTACCGTGTCGATAGAGGCTTTGTCTTATTGACAAGGCATCGTTAAGCCACATAACATGGCTTAATGCTGCCTTTTAAATAAGGCCCCCCTGTCAAGCAATGCCACCGCAACAGCCATTGATTTTGACACTGCCCCCTATTTACAAGGGCAGCATAAATAGGAGGCAGCGCCAAAATTAAGACCAGGGAAAACCAGGTCTTAACTTGGCAAAACAAGGAGAAATCCCTTATTTCTCCTCGTTTTTGCTTTTTCCATGTGGCTTGCCTTGTACAGCACACATGGAAAAAGCAAAACGCCTTGAATTGTTTAAGTTTAGGAAGGTGACTCTTCCTGCACATAAACAATCTTTTTAAAAGCACACATAGAAGTGACAAAACGGCATTTCAAGATTGTTTATGTGCAGGAAGGGGGACCTTCCTGTACATAAAGAATCTTCCCCTGCATGCACACACCCTTTCCATAGTGCAAGGGAGCCTGCGTTGGTGCTAAACTGCTAAGTGTAGCGCCAGCATTGGGGGAAACGCAGGGCTGCACCATATTCTTGTAAATATGGTGCAGCCCTGGGCCAGACTGGAAACCCAAAGCAGCCCAGGCAAATGTTTTCAAACCAGTCGCCATACGGTGCACACCAATTGTAGTGAGTGAGCCTGACCACTACAAAGGGGGCTTTGGGAGGCTCTCCCCCCAAGAAATGTAGGAAACAATGGTGCATTCTAAAACACATTTATCATCATATATTAGCTTTTAACGAATAGTAAATGAAGACCTTACTATACACTAGGATACAACATTCTTTGTTGGGGTTCTTCAATGATTCCCTTATTATCACCATTCAACAGTGCCTCTCTTCACCCAGTGGTCAGCATTGACTTTAAGAATAAAAATATATTTCCGCCCAAATAAACCTTTTTAGCAGCATCAGGATAATGAAAGACTGGGAAAAACCAAAAGTTACTAACTTGTACCATGCAGTTTACAAGCAGCTCTTTGATGACAGTTTATAGGTCACTGTGCTAGATTTTGGTTGTCACTTATGCACTGCACAGTAACAAAATAATCTCTGTGACAAAATCAGTAACACACTCACCTATGCACATAAAATACTGTTTTTCAAAATGCACGGTACACGTTCTTTGCAGCAGGCATATTAACCCTCTGTGCTACACTAGATAACTCAAAGCTGCCACTGGACAAACTCTCATCTCTCCAGCAGGTGCATTAATCACTGGCTTTATTTTGACACTTTTATTGTTGCTCGAAAACTGCTAATTAGACAAGGAACTTTGCAGTGCTTTTAAAACTGCCTCCTGCGGACCCCCTGGGAATGTGTCACGGACCCCTGGGGGTCCGCGGACCACAGTTTGGGAAACACTGAGTTAAGAGATAGTCAATTTGGGAAAGGCTCTTATAGGCATTTGAGAAGAAAGTCAAGTTTTGTGTATTTGGATTAAAGTGTCTCCAGATGTCTATTAGTCCCATGGTTTAATACATTCTAATAGTGGTGAAGTGACCCTATTCTCCTGTCGGGGTGGCTGTCAGGACTCACGAGAGGTATCCTCCTTTTAACGCAACGCTGGCTACCATCTCCCCCCTAATAAATTATCAAAGGTCAGTTCATCCCTCAAGCTGGAGTGCTTATCGGCACCGATGAAACTCCAAGATGGGTGCCAACATGCACATACTGCAACAGCACACTGCTGTTAGCAGTCTAGTCTTTTAGGCTTCAGAACACCTGGTGAAGTGTGCTTCAACATTCCACTGCGCACTTCACTGAAGAAATAATTGGAAGAGCACCTGTTTTTCCCCAGCGTCGTGGAAGTCAGTTAGGATAGTTGTGATAAAATCTGGGTTAGCTTCCTCGGAACTACATTCCCTCACTAATCAGGTTAGTGTTAAACTATTTAGCTAAAATAAAACATTCTGTGAGAAAAGGTTATCATGTCAGAGGTAAATTTCTATTTAAAAAGGAAAGGAAGTCAGAATATATTTTCCTTGTTGGAAAAACTGGAACTACCTTTCAGTAATTGCTTTCCTTATTCAGCTGTTCCAGAATCTGTCAGACCAGGACATGACCTTTACTTGTTCCTCTTCAGAGAATTAATTAAAAGGTGAAAGTCAGGGTCAAAAGCGGCTGTTCACTTTTCAGAGAATTAATTAAAATGTGAAAGTCAGGGTCAAAAGCCCTGCATATTTCTTTCTCATGCTAGTGTAAGGTTTGAAGATAAATAAGTGAAGGCCCAGTTAAGAACTCCAGTAATTAACTCTTCAGCAAACATTAAAACCAGGGCAGAATAAATTGTGTTTCCAGCAAACATTAAAACTGAAGGCCTAAATAAAAGGAAGCTTCCTCTTAACATTTAACCTAAGTTCTGAAGCATTGTTTAAAAACTAATTAAAGACAGAAAACCAGTCATCCTACTTCAGAAACCCCAGTTCAAGGCCCACTCCAGTCTCTTAGCAGTGAGTTAATAGAAAGAAAGAGAAACCCAAATAATACGTAAATTAGGAATACAGAATTAAATACTTACCTTATTTGTCTTACATTAAGGAATAGCAGGATCAAGTGCAGATTGCACCTGAGAACGAAAAGAAAAGAGATTTGAGTGAAGACTTCTCATACAACCAAACAAACAATACATGAGAAGTAGAAGAGAAGTAAGCTTCAGTAAACTTTCTGGTAAGATAAGTTATATATACACCATAGAAAAATCAGTAAGTTAAAAGGCACAGTAAATAAAGGTTTTTACATGTTAATGTTGCAGTCCTGTAAGGAGAAGAAGAAGACGTAGCTGAACAGGAAGAATATTGGATCAGTCTCTTCTCTGTCTCAACCCCTTTTCCCGCCTTAGAACTTACCTGCAATGGAATACTAAAAGACCTAGCAGGGTTGGTTCTGAGAAGGGTATTGGGACCTAGCATCATTCTGCTCCTGTGTGGTTCAGACAGCAATAAGTATTTAGACCCTGACAGTGGCAGGTGATCTATAGTGTCAAATAGTGACATATTAAAATCCACTCCCAGGATCAGAGATCCTAATGGTAAATCAAGAATTATCTTCCCCATGTCTGCCAATATTGATCTACCCAGTGAAGTTGGGGCGTATACCAAGACTACATTCATCGCTCTCCCTTCCCAGCTAGCCTACAGGACTGCAAACTTCGCCTGGGGGTCAGCCCATGTTCGTTGTACACCTAGTGCCAGGCATTTCTGGATTAGGATACCCCCGTCTCTAGAACCGGAAGTGAACCCCGCATGAACCGCCAGCTTATATAACTGTTGCGTTTGGGTCTTGAGCCATGGTATAGTCACAATTGGGAGATCTCTGACTGAAAATATGGTATCTAGTGGCCAAGTGTCAGGTAGGGTCTCATCTGTGGAATCGTTTAATGGTAATCGCTGTATGTCTGGCATGGCTTGTGAGTATGAAGTAGGTGTGTGTTCTAGGTTGGTATCTGGGTATGAAGTTGAGTGATCGAGGGAACATTGTATCAGGACCTGCAACTGAGCGACCCCTCCCTTCCCCACCCACAACTTGCCCCCTCTCTGCTTCCCTGCCAGTGGATTTTGTACTATCCACTTCCCCAACAAGGCAGAGCGCCTGTCGCCCCCCAATAAGAAATGGTGCCCGTGGGTCAGCATTGCCCTCCCCCACCCAACCCCTTTGGCTTAATATGGTGAGAGTAATTGTATAAGACCGTGGCCCTCCGATTACATGACTCCCTCTTTATACTCATTTATCAACATCCGCCTCTTCGTCACATTTATACATTACAAGGGCATGGGTTAGCGTTCAGCAGTGATATTTTGCTGTGAGTTTGCGCCTTATGTACCAAAGTTCCTACCCACCAATGTCCTCCGACTAGGTATCTTCAGCTTTACCAGGTCAGTTCATTAGTGCTTCTAGCTTCCAGAGCCCGAGGAGTCCACTTCTTGACCTACTCCGTCTCTGGACTCCTGTGGTGGTCTGGTTTGATTCCCTTTAGGCCCAGCATGTCTGTCTTTTTTGGGGTTCCCGACTTGTCTCCAACCTTCAAGCCAGTCCCAGACTTCCTGTGGCATGGAGAAAAAACAATTCTTTCCGCTGTCTTCAATGCACAGTTATGCAGGGAATATCATAGTATCTCTAATATTTTGGTCTCTATGCGCTCGTTTGACCTCCAGGAAACTGCGTCCCTGCCTTTGGACTTTAGTCTTGAAGTCTGGAGAAAAGGTAACCACGCTACTTTGAGGTTTGACTGGGGGAGCGCATCGCGCTGCTTGCAGGAAAGCATTCCGGTCTCTGAAATTAAAAACTCTGGTGACAATTGGGCGTGGGGGAGCTCTGGGCTTAGGTTAACCTCCAGGGACACGGTGCACTCGCTTGATAGCAAAGTAGTGTGAGAGGCCTTTTGCTTGCAGGTGTTTCATGACTAACTCCTCTACAAACAGGTCCACTGTTGGGACCTTGGCATGTTCCGGGACAACCAGGATTCGCACGTTGTTCCTGCACGCACGACCCTCATAATCATCCAGTTCTCTGAGGAAGAAGAAGGGCTAGGAATCAAATTATGGCTGAATCAGAGAAAGATGACATATCCTCAAATGCCAAAAAGAGTCAATTTTTAGTCCAGAATTGGTACCACATTTGAATATCTCTGCGTAAGTAGTACATACATTTTACTTTTGATGTATATTTCAGAAAAGCACCCATTCTTTTCAATTAAGCATTACGGACCACACTATGAAGGCCCATCCACATTTGAGGCCTACACCAGGTCAGCACCAATCATTGAAGGGTCTCGTCTGAGACAGGATACCTATCCACCGATAGCGGCCCTTGTTAAACAGTAGTTTCATTCTTTAGCTGACACACTTATACAGACATGTGTCCACACGCTTTCATCCATCCATCCCTGAGCCTCTAAGCCCAGCAGCCGCATTTGTTCTATAAGATGGACATCGACAGCTGGCACTCTCAGAACATTATCAGAGAATGTATAAGTAAATGAGTCTTGGTTAGTGAGACTCACAGTAAAAGTCCAAAACCAGGTGGTCCAAAAGCTAAAAATCCAAGGGTTAAATGGGTCTGTACCCACCTCCTACAAAAGCATATGATCTTTGGTGACACATATTATGGTGTTTGTGAGAAAAAGAAGGCACACAAAAAAGTACAGCTCGAGATCTGAAGGAGTTGGAGTGAATTCCATTAAAGTGTGGAATTGAGGAAGCCAAAATCATATAGGCAAAAGTTAACTTAAAAAAGTGAGGCTCAGATGACAAACGTTTTATTAGGATTACTAATAAAAGTAATAAATACACAACCGCTCTATTTAATTTGAGGAACTGACCTTATTTCGAATTTAGTATTTTCAATATTTTCAACTACACTGAATCAAATTAAAATGCATAATGTGATGTAACGTTACATTTCATAGAAAATGCATCAGTATTTCTTCCAGCCATCCAAATGCATTGACGTATTGTTTCTGTAAGCTCACAGTTTGTGGATTCAGCTATTTGGAATGCTCTAAGCTGAACAGCTGCGGAAGACAAAAAGCATCTTTTCTGCCAAGTTAGTAAATATGCTGGCTAAGCATGAAAAGCAGACAGCGTTGTTGAATCACAGAAATTTATGAAGATCAACCCAAGCAAACACAAACAGGATTCATCCTGATGTCTCCTAGCATCCAAGTATTAGTCTCTTTTTTATATTTTACGGAAATCGAGCAGAAACATGGAAATGCATCTTATTTTGTCTCCTAACTCGGAGCATTAGCAAATTAACAAGCAAAATTATTGTATGATATCACCTTGGCTTTACATAGATCATGCGATTTTAATAAATATGCAGCAAGAACACCTAATGATCTGAGTAAATATGTGCTAACGTTATTTAGTTCAGTGATAAATGTATTATTCTTCCGAGTTCGTGCAAGAAAACAGGATGATTACAGAACTGCTCCATAGGTTTAATTTTTACGTTGTAAGTTATCTACCTATCCATATATGGCCAGATATTTGCTTTATTGTTGCGGTTATGTTGCATTTGCCTGATTATGGAAAATGTATTGGTAAGCCGCATGCTCCATCTCTCCAGCGAGAATAAGTCAATAATCACGTGGTGAGTGAAGTGGAGCACGAGGTATGAATTTTTAAAGCTTTGGGACAGAAAGTGCCTCTGAAGTACATAGCGCCAGTCGGAAGTTGCCAGTCGGAAGTTGCAGTTCACAGGACTTTAAAGTGATTTAAATCAACTGCAAAATGTCATATTTCAGGTGGGCCTAGTGGGTCACATCCGTCAAAGGATTTACATTTTAAATTAGTTTACTTTTTGGAGCTCCAAGTCCAGAGCATTAAGGCAAGAAGCAAAAAAATACCGAAAGCCTTTTGACGATAGATACATTCTTTTCGAACTTCTCTTGAAGCCTTCAGTTATTACAAAAATATAACCTAGCGAGACAAACCAGGATTTAATGGCTGCCGAGGTTGTTTCCACACGATAGTAGATTTGCCACTTCTACACCGACATTTTTGGGTCTCAATGTTCACATGTGGGGCATGGCTGGAAGCTTCAGCTGGATAGTTTCACAAGGTTCAGAAATGATTTGAGGCGGAAGTGATGAGAGGCCAATTTTACTAGCTTGGAAAATGCCCTGCACCTAAGATTGGCTATGTGCTCACAAAATGTCCACTTCTTTCCCTGCCCTTCCTCTCATTACAGTATTCTTTCTCAGAATGGCCCCATTGTACTCCCTGGAGCAAGAGCACAGTTACAATATCTAGACGGTCCCCTTTAGAGATGGCATGCCTCCTACCTGGTAGAGTTAGAACTAGCTTTCTCTCCTGAAAGTTTAGGGTGGGAATAAATAGGTTCCATTCATGCCACCTCACTCTTCAACTGAATGTATGTGAAAGCTTATGTTTGATTTGCCCTATGTTCATACCCCCCTCCCAGGCAGCTAATCCGTGCAACTATTAATACCTCTTCTGCCTTCCTTGGCCAAGGTCATGCATTGACCTCCAGGAGGAGGAGGGTCAATAAAATCCAGCCAGGAATGTGTATTTATTCTCTGAAGCAGAGATGTGAAGTAAAATAATTTAATCTCAGGCAGCACAAAGTATTCTTTTCAAAAGTCTCTCTTCCACAACATTTATCAAAAATGTACTATTGCCATTTAATTGGATTTTTCAAACTAAGCAACAAGGAAATGTTAAAGAGGAATCTAGAGAGGAATCTAGAGTTTTCTTAACCCAAGATAGAGAAAACAATTGTTTTCATAATAGACCTGTACATGGGAATGTTAACTTTACCTATATACCAACTAAAAACGTTTTTTTGACATCAAAGTGGAGGCATATTTTTCCCAATTTCTATCATGCCACGTTTATATATATGAAGCACCCATTCCTCTGGGCTTATAAGGCAGAGTTTAGGGATTACTTTGCTAATAAGTAAAAGTATTTTTTCTTCATGCAAATAGACTCCAACAGATTGATAAGGATGCTCCTAGACTGGTGAACATGAGGATTCCTGCCCTCATGTTAGCTGATGACACTCTTTTGCTGTCCAAATCCACCATGGGCTTGCAAAAGCTCCTGGATCATTTTGAACAATTTTGCAGAGATCGGGGCTTGGAAATCAACATAGGCAAAAAGAAGTACATGATTATAAAACCAGGGCACTCAACCAGGTCTAACCCAGTCCTATCAGAGTCTCCCCTT
This sequence comes from Triturus cristatus, assembly GCF_964204655.1. Classification (NCBI taxonomy): domain Eukaryota; kingdom Metazoa; phylum Chordata; class Amphibia; order Caudata; family Salamandridae; genus Triturus; species Triturus cristatus. The sequence goes on from NC_140591.1 coordinate 539,224,676, forward strand.
GAAAGGGTGCCTTAATTCCTGTACCTGGGTATTACAGTCACTGAACATATCGGGTGGCTGGCACACATCACCCAACATGGGCTTAAACTAGAGAAAATCACAAAGGCATTTCCAAGATGGCACATAAATTGCAGTTTCGTCACGCAAGCCCGGTCCTGCAAGTTTATAAATTGCCGGCTCTGAGGTCAGTTTCGTATGGTGGAAAGCTATGGGGCCATGTGGATGCGGCAACGCTTGACTTAGTTGACAATTGATTCATCAGGCAACTGGTAGGTGTCCCTATTAGTGCCCCGTTGCTTCCCCTCAGACTTGACCTTGGGATGAGACCCTTACCTGTTAAAAATGGTATATGTCCAACCTTGTACTGGAAGAGGCTCTGGACTACTCCAGAGCTCCAACAATATCGGGAAGGCTTAGTCAAGATTCTCAATGTTGCAGGCTCTAGCAAAAGTCTCTGGATCTGGTATGTGAAATCCCTCTTGGAGAAAATTGGTCTCTTAACTATGTGGAATATTCCAAATGAGTCAGCTGGGATCTCCAAGAACAGCATCAAAAAAGCCTATTGTCAGCACATAGATATTGCAGCAAACACCGAGGAAAGCAGAGGTTCTTTGACCAATGCATTCCTTGTAGTTAAGGATTCTTATAGCAGAGAAACCTTTATGGACCAGATCAAACATCACATGGCTACGCGCATATTCATACAGTCCTGCTACGGGACTCTTCCCCTCTGGTCCTTCACAGCTAAATGGGCTAAAGTACCCAGTGCGAATGAGAGGCATTGCCCATCATGTGGTGCCTCCGATGAGACCCTAGATCATGTCCTGTTTTTCTTTCTGCAGTAACTGAGCAGTAGGCATTGCTGGATATCACCGCTGTACCGGTCCATATGCACTAGAGAATATAAAGTTTCACTAAGGATACTAAGAACTGATCTTAGTTAGCTACTAATTTTTGTACTAACATGTTATCTACTGGCCATTTGAAAAGCCAGGGTAAACATGTGTATGTGCTTTTATGGTGTTTGAGCCGAAATAAAGCTGAATTGAATTGACTTCAACTTTCCTTGTATCACTTTTTAACTACACCTCAACTAGAGAATAATGTTCATCTTTGAAGTTACAATTTTTTTTCATATATGAACATGGAGCAAATACACACTGCAGTCCACATATTACATATAACTTCCCTGCCACTGGTGCATTATGTGTGACAACTAAAATGCCAGTTATAGAAAACTGTTGAATTATACTAATTTTGTAGTAGGTGTTAGAGAAAGCGCACACAGAATGGTGATGGATTACATTTTCACTGAACACAGAGTTAGAATACCAGCATAAATAGGGTGGACAAAAAAGCAAAACAACTGAAGTGGCCACTCAAAAAGGGTCGATTTTACTACAATATTTATATTTAAAATACATTTTTGTTATAGGCCATGATAATATTGATCGGTCAATACAAATACCAGAAATCTACCAATACTGGAACAATTATCATAGTCATTTGTCATGTTGTTTTGTATGAACAAAAATTTAAAAATAAGACAGTAGAGTTAGAAGTCGTGTTTGTAAAATATAGAGTCAAGCCAATGAAGTCAGGATAGTGATGTAAGGAGAGTGAGGAAACTGATGTGAGAGGTCAAGTGACCATTGTCACGGGTCATTTTTTTCAGGAAAGTTGTGAAGTGTGTAGTGTCAAAATTTACAATTGGATAAATAACTGGAATTTGGTGTGTGCTTCATTTTATGTCATATTTTGGATCAAGGTGGATTGAGGATTATTGTGAAGTGTGCTGACATTTTATAATAGTATGCAGTGTATATGCATGTGCAGTATGTTGTGCATAAACGTGTGGTGAGTGATTTGGTGTATAATAATATTATTTTTGACACATGGAGTGGTGTGTCAATAAGTGAAATGTGTAGGATATAGGGGATATGCATATTTATTATGGTGGGGTTTGATGAAGTGTGGTGAAGTGAAGTGGGTCCACTTTGATAGTGCTCATTGTGTGATGGATTGTGGTCAAGTGTGGAGTTTTATCAAGAGTGAACTACCTATATGTGGGGACAGAAAAGTCACTTGCATGGTGACAGAAGTGCACCCCTGTCCCGAGTGCCCCAGCTGAAAAGATATCTGTATCCGTGGTGCTGATGTTTGGTTTTGGTTAAACCTGGATCATGGATGTGCCCCATGACCTAGGCCTGTCTCAAGGACTGCAGTCCTGCTTAGAATATTAGGAGAGCTCAAAGCGCAACTCTCTTAAGTGATAAAGGACTACTGCCCTTACCAAAGAATTAAGAAAAATGAGTGACATGGTGGCAGTATACCATGTTTTAGTAATGTTGATCAGTAATGTGAACAGGCCTTTCTACTTGCTTCACTGGAGTGGGGGGCCAACCTGCCACTCATGTAAATTTCCGATGCTGTTTGCCTAATTCAACCTTGGCCTACATAGTGTTAGATTGTTGCACTATGCAGCGTGTGTGTGTGTGTGTGTGTGTGTGTGTGTGAATGCTGTGATGTGTGTGTGCCTGTGAGTGGTGCAACACTTAAAGGCCTGTCAGTTCTATATTAGAAGGAGATAGGGCTAATAAGGAAGTCATAAAGAGTAAGACTGTGGGCCTGTGTAACCTTTTGCTAGGCATATATCAGTGAGAGTGATATTCAGATGCGACCCACGAGGAACTCCCATTGCCTGTGCTATCGGCCTATATAGGTTAGAGTCACCCCTGCTATAACAGACTGCTTCCTGGGTAAAGGTTAGGCCAGAGGGATGTGCCCCCGCAGCACGTACTCCAAGGCATGAGACACCAAATCACATCTGTGTCTGGAAATGAACTATACTATTGGAAGCTCTAAAATGGACAACTGTCAAGCAGGCAGCATGGGCTGTACTTTGACGTGGAGAACCTCAGTAAGTTCTGACTTGTCTGACCAGGACAGGGGAATAAAGTCTGCAATCTCCCAGATAGGTGAGGGAACATCAGCTAGAGAAAACAAGACCACCTGCCCTGGAGCATAGATCACCATTGCTTGCCCGCCTGCCAAGACTAGAGGCCCCTGTGAGGAGGATGAGAGTTCCTGGAGAGAGAGAGGTCCAGAAGGGGATCCAGCGAGGAGATCCCCATAGCAAGGAATGAGATACTTGCTGTTGCACTGATCGGGGCATTGCCCATGTGCAGACTAAACTCAGTTACCCGTTATGCCAGAGGGGCCTTCCATGAAGGCAGCTACTGTTTTGCCATTGAGGCCGTTGCCCATGCGGAGACTGAAGTCAGTGACCCCGCACGCCAGAGGGGGGCATTGTAAATAAAGATGTTGTTTCACTAATCGAACCATTGCATTGCTTATATGCAGACTAAAGTCAGTGACCTCATATGCCAGAGGATGCCGCTATGAAGAAATCTGCTGTTGCACCAAATATACCATTGCCTGTTTCCAGATTAAAGTCAGCGACCCCATATACTAAAGAGGACTGTATCTCCCTAGACCTGCGACCTTCAACACAGTCGTTCATAAGATGTTTCTAGAATCCCTCCAAAAAAGGATCAGAGTGGACAGCCTGGTCCTGAAATGGTTCCAACCTTCACAATTGCTCCCAACAAATAAAAATGAACTACTTGTCCTCCAACATGTTCAACATAACCAGAGAAGTCCACCAAGGCTCATTCCTCTATCCTATACTCTTCTATATATACATGGAACCCCTCACATCCATTCTTAAATGATCAAATAACCTCTACCATCTCTAAGCATCCAAAACTGGCTCTTATGCAACCACCTAAAACTCAAACAAGATGAGATGGAAATCTTACTCCTATCCAATGATGGTCAAACCTCCCAGGTCCAAGAGTGGCAGAACACCATTGATGCTCTGAACTGCAAACTGACGTTATCTAAATCCTTCACATCTTTGGAGATCTCCCTTGACCCTAGCCTGAGCATAAGCTAACCCATAAATAATTCAGTCAAAAGTGCATTCTACAATCTCCTGAATAAAGTCAAGCCCTTCCTCCCCTGAATGATCTAAAAAACACCGCCCCAACAATGGTACTGTCCAGAATAGACTACGGAATGCCACCCTCACTGGCACCGCAAAATACACCTAGCCCCTTTAAGAGCCACACTAAATGCAGCAGCAAGGATGGTCACTGGAGCAAAAAGACACAGCCGCATCTCCTTCTTCCTGAAAAATCTCAAATGGCTCCCAATAAAGGCCGTTTGCTGCTTCAAAATGGCCTGCCTCACTCACAGAGTCCTGCACAGTGGAATACCTAGCTACGTTGCATCCAAATTGGTTAAGGCTGGCCAGAGAAGAACTCTAAGAAGCACCACTCTCATCCCGTCCAGAAAACACAAACAAAAAAGCAAAAAAATCTCTTATTCTCCTTTTTCGGCAATGCCCCCAAGATATAGAATTCCCTACCAGGTCATATCAGAACAAACCCCTCCTTCATGAGCTTCAAAAGACAATTAAAGGATCTTCTCCTCAACAGACACTTCAACCAGTACTACAACACCTAGCTCTGAACATGACACTTTTCCGTATTACGCTCACCCCTCCTCCCCTCGTAATACTGTATTCCTTGACTCTTCAAAACTGTACTTTACTATATATATCAAGCCAACCATATTTATGTATATGTCTGTAAACTGATTACTATTGTATTCCGTCCCGCATGGAGTCTATATTTTGTAACCTATGCTATCCAACACAACCTTGTACAGACTCTTGTCAGAAAATCGCTCTAATACCTATAGGTCTTGCCAGAGCTATATGAAACTTGTTATATAAAATAAATAAGTTAAGTCTAGAAAACTGCAGTTGCACTGATTGGAACATTGCTTCAATGCAGACTTAAGTAAGTGACCTCTTACTCCAGAGGGGGCCGCCTTGCATTCCAAGGACTGTTTCCGTGCTGCACCATATTCCAAGAAAGACTGCCATTGCTGGGTGCCCCGTGTGACCATGAGGAAGTCACAAGCTCTGACCCATGTGCCCCGACTTCTGACTAAAGCTACAGAAGCTGAGTGATTGCATCCGACCTGCCAAAGAGATCAGAGGAACTCAACACATCATCCATAGAAGTGGTGCGAAGAACTAGCCGTCTGGCCTGCAGAAATAAGTCTGCTACTCATCACTGGAATCTGCTCCATCCCACCACTCTACCTCAGTGCTAAATGATCCCGGGGTCTTCCATATTGCAATACCAGCAGGCATAGGTAAGAGGGATCACTGGGCCAGAGAGTCCAAGTGAAACTTGCTATGTCTCATAGTGTCATATTACCAGAACAGTTTGACTTCTAAAAGCCATAGTGGCAAATGTAAGGCTTGGACCTGTAGAGGGACCTAGCCTGAATGTCATAAATGGTGAATTATGTTTAGAAAACCACGCACACCTAAATTTATGCGAATGTTCACAGGATGAAGCGTGCCTACGTCACCTAAACCAGGACGTGTAGATAAATGAAGAATGCACTAATCAAGTTGAGTAGTGTCCCTCTAAGCACAGCCAAATTGCAACGAAGTTGCGAGATAAACAATGTTCCAACTCAAAAGTGAGATCACAAATAGTTCTTTGTTGTTATATTCCCCGTTTTATTCACGGGATATAAAGTTCATCAAAGTAATCCAACGAAGGACTCATAAATGTACTCAATGCATTTCGGGTTTTAAACAACCCTTCATCAGGAGTGGTCCTATGAAAAACACAAAAAGGAGAGATGTGTCGACCTGTTTCTGTACGCTTACACGCTGACTTTTTTCTGCATGTCGAAACTTTGGTTACTCTGATCATTTAAATCTACCAGGTATGTCTCGCTACAATGCACGCCATTTAGGTTTATTTTTAACGCACCGGGGAGTAGCACGGCTTCGGCCATAGTGTCTTAAGGTGAAAGTATTTATTTTCCATACCTTTGACTTCAACAGCACTTTCTTCTTGGTCCCTGGGGTACTGCTGGTTTTAATCACGTTATCTTTTGTTTTATTATTTCATAATAACCGTTACTCTATGAGATACCGTTTTTCACCCCATCATTTGACTCGCCACTTTCGTCATTTCAGGCTTCTCATAGTTATTGATTTCTTCACGATTGGTTTGTAACTCACCAGATACTAATCTAACTGCTTACACGATGAAACAGGTCGACACATCTCTCCTTTTTGTGTTTTTCATAGGACCACTCCTGATGAAGGGTTGTTTAAAACCCGAAATGCATTGAGTACATTTATGAGTCCTTGGTTTGATTACTTTGATGAACTTTATATCCCTTGAATAAAACGAGGAATATAACACCAAAGAACTATTCATAAATGGTGAATTACCACTATTTGGAGGCTTGCCTTAGGAGAGCTGTGTATATTGTTTGTGTATGTCGTAACTCACTTTGTGTTTGTATATAAATAATGCTTTTTTCATTAATGCAAGTTGCTGACTGGTCATTCATATATTGGGATTGATGGATGTATTTTGAGCCTGTGTTAACCTTGCTCTTACCTCCATCTTGAGCAGCTTTGGTCTGCTCAACTTGTGCTAACACTGAGAGTCATATTCTGAAGGGGTATTTGGCTCAGTTGCTCAAAACTCAGAGGAGGTTGGCCTTGGGACAGTAGGAATAAAAGGTCTTATCCACCACAGTTGGGACCAGTAACTTTTGCTTACTCCATGGCCTTCTGAAATGGGTGCTGACAGTGTACTTATGATGTGGGTTCTGGGTGCAGATTTTAGATTTTGGCGGAAAGTGATGTGGTTTTAAGTGTCTCATTTGCATGTCTGAGAAGCTTATCCATTTTTTCCAGTGTGGTAGTGTTCGTCCTGAATTTATATTGAAATACACTGAGCGCTACTCCAAGAATGTAAAAAAAAAATCTGGATTAGACAAGCTACACATACACAGCCTCAGAAGAAGTAGGTATATGAGTGTGAATTAAGACAGGGAGCTGTGGAGCCTAGAGTATTGGTTGTGCTCAGAGTGGGGAGTTCATGTAATAAGGAGCCACAGGTAAAAGTGTTTCATTTAATTTCTTCTCCCTCTAATTTCTTGGATGTAGATTATGGTGGTTAAATGTCTAGCGGATAAGGAGTATTTCAGAAATGTTGACCTTCTAACAATAGCTGAAACTCCCTTTACTTTAATGCTCACCACCACATAATAATGACACATTGTTTATTACACGCACTCCACAACTGTTAGACCTGTCAGCATTAGGGTGGTGATTTCCCAAACATTTACCTTCAACCTCCATTTTTGCTGATCTCATTTGTGTTGCCTTTAAGACTTTGTGCACTTTACCCCTGCTAAACAGTGGTAAAGTGTTTGTGCTCTCTCCTTAAAATATTGTAAAATTGGCTTACACTCAATTGGCACATTTAACTTACTAGTAAGTCTCTAGTAAAGTGGTACTACATGTACCCAAGGCCTGTAAATTAAATACTACAAGTTGCCCTGCCACCAACGTAAGTAACTTTTTTCAAACTGCCATTTTGACATAAACCCTTTGCCAAGACTAAACCTTACTTTCTAATGCATATGTGAGCCTTAGGGTAGGTCCCATAGACCTACTTTTAAGTTTTCAGATCCTGGTACTGAAAAGCTGCTAACAATTTTTTTCACTACTTCAAGGCCTACCTCTTCAAAAGTAAAACACTGGGTTACCTTATTACATTTATTAAGTTAGAACTTCAGATGAGAGCGAGTAGAAATGTTAAGTTTGCTGTTCAAAGAATTGTCATTTAGAACCCTCTTTAATGTTAAAGTTTGATTGTAACTCACAATTCTGAAAATGCCACTTTTAGAAAGATGAAAAAAGACGTAGGACAATGTCCTAGACATCAGGTGCACAACTAGAAAGTCACTCAAAAAAGACTGTAAACAGAATATAATTAAATAGTGATCAAACATCCAAATGCAATAAACTGAATATGACATTGTAACACGTTAACATTGTACAAAGTTCAACATCAGAGTGTAAAACAAGGCGTTAACAGTAGCTCAGTAATGTGTTTATTGAGCAGACGAAAAACTCAATATTCTTGAGTGGGATGATAACAGACATTCCATTGATGTTATTCCCAATGCATTTCGGGCTTTAAACAGTAGCCCTTTGTCAGGGGAATCTATAAACAGGAAAATTACTGTCATCATGTATACTGTATGTGAGGTTACAGTAAAGACAAAACATAAACAGCCATAAGAGGAACCTTCAGAGAAAGCAACCAAGGATACATGCTCATTACTGCAACTTTTACTAAAGACACGTTAATAAATGGGAGAAATAAAAAAGACGCCAAGTTCCCAACAAGCCGGAATCAAAGTAGAAAACCCGTAAGTGATAGAAACTAAACATGCTTAGAGTAGTGCAATATCGTGTATGCACATGTAAAAATTGCTCTGCGTCAATAACAGAAACTAAAAAATAGAGTGATGGACTGGCAGCTATGTACCTGTGTAAAAACTAGTGTAACATGCTGTGCACGCAGTTCCAAGAGAAATAAACCCAAGTATACGAGCCCAAATGAAAATAAACTGATGACGCATACCTCCAAGCAAAAATGTGATCTATCGCAACGTGCGGCTGGAGCAATTAACAGCACAATCTCAGTGCTGCGCATAAAAAGAACAGCCTTGAAAGTACTGAACAGAAAACACGAATGACTTTCTAAAGGTACACAATAAACTGAGGTGAAAGCTTACCAGTTAAATAAACTGAAAGCTCGACTAGACAAAAATAGAGAAAGCCAACGAGTTCGCGAAGAGCCTACCCGAGCAGGTGAATCGGCAAAAATGCAGTCAAAAGTAAGTGTGAGACATAGTAGTGATAAAAAAACAAATGGCCATTCCACAAATAAGGTGGACGTATTTCTGCTACAGGAGGGGAAATGCGAACCTAGCAATAATGAGTGCACAAGTACATATTAGAACTAGAAGCAAACATGTATGGGACTTCATGACAAAATGCGTGGTGTGCTCAAATAGGACTAAGCCTCATCAAATAACAAGTGCCTACATAAAAAACAATCTCAAGGAGCAGTCATGTCAACCTGTGCTGATGAAGAGCAATGATCATTACAACATTGTAAAACAGAGGTCAACAGTAAAAGAACACCTCACTCAAAGATTGAAAAAAAAAATAGTGGAATATTGGCGTAAGAGAACAACAGAAGCATAAGACAAAATGCAGAAACATAACATGGAATCAATCCAAGAATCAAAAGAGAATGTGAGTGTGTTACAGAAAGCATAAAAATTCAAGTTTATCATTAAGACCTCTCTGTGTCATTGTATCAAGAAAGCGTATCCAATAAGTTTCACGTTGAGATAATAATCTTGACATATCCTTGTCAACCTGAGGTTTCACCACTTCAAGAATGGTAAATCTCAGTTGGGCAATGGAATAATGGTGTTCATGCCAGTGAGCTGCCAACGGTGAGCTTAAAGTCTTAGTTCTTATTTGACTTTTGTGTTCTATGATGCGGGTGCGCAGCGCCCTACCCGTCTTGCCCATGTAGTATAAGCCACGCGGGCAGCGGATAGCATAAATAACATGTTGACTAGTGCAATCGGCAATGAAGTGTAATTTAATGAGTTTGCCTGACCATGGATGAGTGATACTGCAACCAGCCAAAGTGTTATTGCAATGTGAGCAGCTATCCGTCTTGCCCACGTAGTATAAGCCACGCGGACAGCGGATAGCATAAATAACATGTTGACTATTGCAATCGGCAGTGAAGTGTAATTTACTGAGTTTGCCTGACCATGGATGACTGATACTGCAACCAACCAAAGTGTTATTGCAATGTGAGCAGCTGTGGCATGTGCGCATGCTTTTGTATTCCACGCCTCCATCTGAAACTGGTCTAGAAAGAAGCTCTCTTAAATTCTGCGACCTTTTATAAGCAAAAATACGAGGCTCCGTAAAGATGCCTCGAAAGTAAGGTCCTTATTGAAGTATATCCCAACGTTTCAAAATCACGGGCATATTATCAAGCAAGGCGTTAAAATTGTCGCCGCTTTAGCGGCAGAAAACTGCTGCTAAAGCGGCGATAATGGGCTTGATAATATGCCGCAGAGAATTCCCATAGAAGCCCATGTTGACACCAGAACATGGGCTTCTATGGGAATTTGTAATGGCATATTATCAAGCCCATTATCGTCGCTTTAGCGGCAGTTTTCTGCCGCTAAAGCGGCGATAATTTTAACGCCGTTTCTTGATAATATGCCCCAACGTTTTTCATGGCTGGAGATGAGGTCGAGAAAGTAGACATAAAGACTTCTCTTTTGGTTGGCTCTTTGAGTTGTTTCTGCAATAAATGTTCTCATTGCAAATCTTGGAAACGTCGCTCAGCTTCATCTCATATTGCAACCGGGTAACCTCGCTTCGTAAACTTTTCTTTGCATTCTTGAAGCATCGCAGGAAGTTGCGAGGCTTCCGATGTGATGCGTTTAGCCCATATGCATTGAGAATAGGGAAGGTGTTTCTTGAGAAACATTGGATGGAAACTAGAAAACAACTGAGAATTATTGACGTCGGTTGGTTTCTTGAATAATGAAGTTTTGATGTGTGTGCCCTCAATGTCAATAGTAACATCCAAGTACGATAGTCGTTGTTAGTCCATGCTGAATGTGAACTTGATGCGTGGGTGTCTGGTGTTCAGAGACTTTAGAATTTCTTCAAAGGAAACCTGTGTGCCATGCAAAATAATGAGACTGTTGTCTTTGTATCAGCGATAAAGTAATAAACTGTCAGTCCAATTCTCATCAGATAAAATATGCTCGGACTTAAACTTCATCATGAAGACGTTGGTTTAGCTAGGAGCCCCAGAAAAGCCCACTTATGTACCATTGGACTGAAGAAAATATTTATCTTTCCATTTGAAGTAACTGTGGTAAAGAGAAAAGTGTAAAAACTCAAGTAAGAACATTTTGTTCCCTTGTAGTTCATCCTGTTGGAGAAGGGCAGACTCCACTGATTCGATGCCTTCTGAGTGTGGGATTGAAGTATATAAAGCTACCACATTAACAGTGCACAACCAAATGTCTGACGATTCAGGCAACACAATGTTCTGTAGCAATTGTAGAAGATGAGTAGCATCTTGTATATATGTAGTTTCTACTTGCACAATGGTCTGTAGAAAATAATCCATATAAAAACCTAGAGGCTCATGTAGTGACCCACACCCCGAGACAATGGGCCTTAGGGGCAGATAACTCAAACTCTTGTGAATTTTGGGGAGCATATACAGTGAAGGGCGTCGTGGGTAACGAGTTTATAGAAAATGCAGCGTTTTATCCGAGTTCCAAGCCATATCTTGTCATGTGTCAGGATGTTCATAAGGGTACCTTGAAACTCCACTGTGGGGTCTTGGGACAAAGGCACATAGGTAGATTCATCAAGCAACATCGTTTCCACCTTGTTCTCATAAAAGGTGCTGTCCATGACTACCAGAGCTTCTCCTTTATCACCTGCAGAGAAAACAAGTTCGATATTCTTCCTTTGGGTTTTTAAAGCCACTTTTTCATGCTGAGACAAATGTTGATGCTTAACTGGTAACGCTGGTAGTTTCAATATATCCGGCCTAACGAGGGATTCAAATGTATCAATGACCTTATGAGCTGTAGGTGCAACAAAGGTAATCTTTGGTTTAAATTCCAGGTACTGTGAAACCTCCTAGCCTGGATGGCTGCTCTCAAGGTTGGCAAAAAAGTAACGTAAACACAACTTTCTCATAAATTTAGAAAGAGCAGTTTCAGTCTCAAATGGCTTAGTACTGTAAGTAGGTACACACGAAACTCCCTTATCCGATACCGCCACCTGTCCTTTGGTTAATGGGATGGATGAAATGTTTTCATTTTGCCAACTTAGATGCTTTGGGCACTTTGCCACAGCTGATCAGTGTCAAAGTGCAAGTGCTCCCTGTATAAAGTGTAATGGTAATTCGTTGTCCATGACTGGTATGTTTGCCTTACTAGTAAAGTCCCTAGTAAAGTGCACTATGTGTGCCTGGGCTGGTAATGCAACTGCTACTAGTGGGCCTGCAGCACTAATTGTGCCACTGTCACAAGTAGCCTTAAAGAGGGAACTCAGGCCTGCCACTGCAGTGTCTGTGCGCAGTTAGTTAAACTGCCATGTTGTTCTGACAAGTGCACCCACTTGCCAGACCTTACGAGTCCCTCTCTATGCACATCAGACACCCCTATGGTAGGACCAAGGTACCCCCTGGACAGGGTGCAGTGCAGGTGAAAGGTAGGACATGTACTAAGTTGTGTACCATGTCCTGACCGTGAAATAATCTCCATTTTATTTTTCACTGTGGAAAGGCCATCTTGCCCATTGGATAGAATGGGGAGGCTGTGTAATATGTTTTCCAGCCTATCTTCCCAAAGGCTTAAGATGGAGAGGTGAAGTTTAGTGTGCCTGAACTCACAATGTAATAACACTTCTTTTTATGAAGGTGGTTTTGCATTGTGTGTTTAGAAGCCACTCTTTTAGAAGTGGCTGGGTTTTTGTGCTCTAACATTTTTGTGTGTCTCTGCCTGGTTGTTATTGTTAATTCGTATTTGTAAAACGCCAAATCACCAACGGTCTCTAATCGCTACAAACCATGAACCCAGGAGTGCCATAATGCTTGCAAACAGAACAGAGCTTGGGGTAAGCTTATTCAAATGACTTAGTGAACAGGATAGTCTTAAGTTTCTTCCTGAATGGAAGGAGAGTTACCTCACCGGGCAGACTCTCTGGAAGCTTATTCCAAAGCTGGGGAATCACGACCGAGAAGGCACGTCCCCCCAGGGTTGTTCTATTAAAATGTGGGCAAGCCAACAGATGTGCTTCTGAAGAGCGGAGACAACGACCAGGCTCATAAGGCATCAGACGGTCCTTAACGTAGCTGGGCGCCGCTCCATACTTAGCTTTATGTGCAATGCACAGGCCCTTGAATCTGATCCTCTGCTTAATAGGGAGCCAATGTAGATGCTGTAACAAGGGAGTGGCGTGAGATCTTCTAGCAAATTTGAGAATCAGTCATGCTGCGTCATTTAGGACCACCTGGAGTTTCCCCAAAAGTTAATCGGGGAGTCCTATATATACTGCATTGCCGTAATCCAAGCGTGACAGGATTAAGGCCACCGCCACCGTACGCATAGTCTCAGAAGACAGCAAGGATACAAGTTTCCGTAGTTACCTCAACAATTCCACGCAAATTCCGTGATATGATTTCCGCCAATTCCTTTCGCACTGGCGAAGGTCCTGTTTTTCCCTTCTAAGTGCTGCAGTATACCAAGGGGCATCATTTGTTCTGTCCATTATCCTTTCCCGTCGAGCGGGGGCAACCACATTAATGGCTGTCCTCAATCAATGAGTAAGTTCTTCGTGCAATAGGTCCAGATCACCGGACTGTGTCTCATGGTGAGCAGTCTCGTTTTTTGCTAGCCTCAGACTATCATCCTCTACCTTATGCCAATTCCTTACCAGCCGCCACACTGGAGAGGGATGATTTGATCGACAGCATGGCAGCAAATCAAAGCTGATCAGGTGGTGATCCAACCAGCTACAAGGTCTACACTCTGTTGGTATCGTAGATGAGGAGGTAGTCCAAATGAGGTACAAAGTGTGGCCTTTCAAGTGCGTAGGGGTGTCCACAATTTCTTTCTGCCCTAACATGGTCATATTGTCCCCAAGCCCACTAGCCACGCGGTCTCTTGGCATAGAGTCCCAATGATAATTGAAATCCCCTAAAACAAGGATCTGTTGGTATTTCGTACACAGATCACTGAGTACTTCATGGAGCAAGTCATTAAACAGTGGGGTAGACCGTAGAGGACGGTATACCACCACTATTATCAGGCACGATGAATTCAGCCCGAGCTTGATCCCTAGGTCCTCTGCCCCATCAAGGCTCTCTTCCACTACCTTCTCAGTGGAAAATGTCCTTCCAAAAAAACACTGCCACCCACCCCCTCTCTTGTTCCCCTGTTGATTGTAAGTCAGAATGTCGTACTCCTGGGGCAGAGCAGCCACTATGTCAGGGCCGAAAGCATCATCTAACCATGTTTCCGTTAATGTGAGGATTCCTCTTGGAGTAGTCTAAATTATGTTTTTGGAGGGACCAAGTGTTTAATAGAATGACCTTTAGACCGGGTGTCTCATTCAGGACAACCGCTCTGCTCCTTTGCACCTGCGTGTTGCCCGTCTGAGGTTCCCCATTAACTACCAGCAGGTTGTCCAGCATGAGTTTCTGATTTAAGGAATCTGGGAGAGCCATTGTGTGCAATGTGTTTTTAAAGTTGTGGAGGGCTTCCATGAAGTTTATCCGCAGCAGACCAGGGTTCCTGGCCCCTGGAACCGGTCAGGTGCTTACTGGCGCAGACGGGCTTGCCTTTAGGTGAGCCTTTGGCCCGCCAGCGGCGTGCCCACTGCATGTGTGGTTGTGGATTGAAAGTGATAGGATCTGGGGAATGTCTTGACCCAGGGGAGGAGGTGAGGCAGCAACAGGCTGACCTGAACTGGAGTGTAGGGAGAGGAGAAGCCCCTAGAGGTGAAGAGGCCTGGGTTGCTGCCATAAAACAATTGTCCCATCTCCTGCTGAGTGATTGAGAATCCAGACCCCCACTAATCAAAGGAAGAAGGTGTCACTGGCAGGGAGGTACCCAAAACTGGTTTGAACAAGGGTCAGTGCCCCCCCCCCGAACACATAGACTTCAAAGACATTTAGGGGTATAACTATGAGAGCTGCAACCCCTGAACTTGGGTGAAATGGATTAATCAAGATTGAGCAAGACAGCTACTTCGTGGTCAAGAGGAACCTTTGCCAAGGAAGAAACAACTGAAGAGACTGAAGGAAAGGACTGACCCTTGCTGTGTGTTCTGGGGATGGCCTGCAGTTGGCTGTTTTAACCAAGGAGAGGCTAAAGGGACTTTGCTGTGTGCTGTGTCCCCCTGCTTGAAAGGACTTTGCTGTGCTGAGTCCTGAAGTAGCTTATCCCCAAGGGCCCGAGGTGAGCTGGCTCCCTATTGCAAAAACTCAGGAACACAAAAGCTTCCAGGAGAGTCTCGGCGATGCTGTGTGCATGTGCTTTTGCAGCCTGAGACCCTCATAAGGAGTGCCCTGTGATCATGGGCACCTGGAGTCCAAGTGAGTCTCAGCGATGCTGTGTGCATGTGCTATTGCAGCCTGAGACCCTCATAAGGAGTGCCCTGTGATCATGGGCACCTGGAGTCCAAGTGAGTCTCAGCGATGCTGTGTGCATGTGCTTTTTGCAGCCTGAGCCCTTCATGAGGATTGTCCTGTGATTGTGTGCAGCGGAGTCCAAGTGACTCTCAGCAATGCTGTGTGCTTGTGCTTTATGCAGCCTGAGACCTTTGTGAGGATTGCCTTGTTATTGTGCACCCAGATTCTAAGTGAGTCTCAGCGACGCTGTGTGCATGTGCTTTGTGCAGCCTGTGACCTTCGTGAGGATTGCCTTGTTATCGTGCACCTGGAGGTCAAGTGAGTCTCAGCAACACTGTGTACGTGTGCTTCATGCAGCCTGAGACCTTCGTGAGGAGTGCCCTGGGATCATGCCCCTGAAGCTCAAGTGAGTCTCAGGAACGCTGTGTGTGTGTGCCGTGTGGCAGCCTGAGATCTTCGTAGCAGCATCGGCCCGGACCGGCAGGATCGGAGGAGCTGAGCCACCGGCCCGAGCCTGCTGTTGCCAGAGGGGGGCCTCGAGCCAACCTCGTCAAGGGAGGGCTCGAGTCCCACTGCCCAGAATTCACAAAGATTGCCCAAGTCGCTGGAAGAGGAGAGGAGAGTGAGTTTTCACCCCCCAGGTAACGTGTGTCGATGCCTGGGGCGGGGTGTGGGCTCAGAGGGAGACGCTCTCGGCCTCTCTCATTCCTGCAGCGCGATCCTCTGCTTCCACTCATATCGCGGCCCATACTTGCCAAGGGAATGGCAGTACCGGGGGCGGAGTGCGGAGCTACACTTTTTGTTACACCATACCCGTGGGGGGGCAACTGTTGACAGAGGCTGACTGCGAGTCAGCACGGGTGGCGGAGAGACCGCCTAAGGCACCGTGATCATGTGCTGGAGTGTATTACGCGTGGCAATATTTCTGCATAACGAACTACCTGATTGTCCTATGACGCATTGCATTGTTTCTGCATAACAAACTACCTGATTAGCTTATTCGCATTGCATTATTCCTGAATAGCGAACTACCTGATAAGAGTCTTACGCATCGCATTATTTCTGCATAACGAAGTACCTGATTGTTGTGTTACGCATTGCGTTATTTTTACATTGCAAAGTGCCTGATTGTTGCATTACGCATTGCATTATTTTTACATTGCAAAGTGCCTGATAAGCATCTGCCTGAGGACACTTACAAAGGGTTTGACATTAGTCTTTTATGACGCCAGACAAGCTGTGGCCAGGGCAGGGAGGCAAAAAATATATCACCTCTGGGGTGGAATCCTTCAGAACCTTCTTCTATTTCAAAGCTGGCACCAAGTATAAAGTGGACCATTGGACCCAAGTCTGAAGTACACCTCTGAACCTAACAGAAGAAAGACTGCTGTGCTACTATGCTGCCAGTGGACTGCAACTCTTCTGCCCTGCTACTATGCTACCCTGGTGCTTGCTGCCCTGCTTTCTAAAAATGAAGACTGGAATTGCACCTGTTAGACCTGGTACCATTGGCGCGAGTCTCCCTTCCATTTTTAACTTAGTACCTCCTCTGTTTTTGATATGTTTTTCTGGTTTAGATGCTTTGGGCACTGTGTCACTGCTATTCCGTTCCACAGTGCAAGTGCTCCCTATGTTAAATTGATGTATTGATTAGTGACTCTATGATTGGCTTATTTGATTTACTTGTCAGACCTTAGTATAGTGCACCATGTGTGCCCAGGGTCTGTAAATCAAATGCTGCTTGTGGGCTTGCAGCACTGGTTGTGCCACCCACAGAAGCAGCCTGTAAAGTGTGTCTCAGGGCTGCCATTGCAGAGCCTGTGTGCAGTCTTGTACTTCCATACCGACTTGCAAGTGCACCCATTTATCAGTCCCTAAACCTTCCCTTTTCTTCATATCAGACACCCCTAAAGTAGGCCCAAGGGCAGGGTGCATTATAAGTATAAGGTAGGACATCCCTAGTGTGTGTGGCATGTCCTAATAGTGAATTACAGCCATTTTTGTTTTTCACTATTGCAAGGCTACCAGTCCCCATAGGCCAGAATGGGCGGTTTGATTATAACATCTCATAATCCTAACCGACCCAGGGAACATGGTAGAAATTCGAGTTTAGTATGCCTGAACTCAGAATGAGAAAATACATCTTTTAGTGAAGTTGGTTTTAACATTCTGTGTTTGAAAATACCACTTTTAGAAAGTAGGTATTTTCTCACCTAACCGTCCAGCCTACCTCTGCTAGCTTGTGTATTGTGCGCCTGGTTTTGTGAGTGACAGGGGTTGGGGATTCCAGGAGACAGGGTGAGTCAGCACAGGGCTGAATAGACCATCTGCATGTAGAGTGGTGGGATGAGATAGCACCTGGGTCTGAATAGGGCTGTGCCTGCCTTTCACAATGCTGGCTCCACTTCATGTGGTGTATCTTATGTCCCTGGCCCACACTGTCAAAGGAAAGAAGGAGTCCTGTTAACAAAGTGGTCCAGGACTGCACAGAACTGGTTTGGACTACGTACAGGCCTCTCTGCCTTCAGAGACAAAGGATTTGCTAGTATAAATATTGCGGCCCAGACCCCAGGACTTTAGATCACTTCTGGAACAACAAGACAAACCTCTCACAAGGAGAAGCACCAAAGGAAGCTGTAGGAATGGACTGCCCCCCTGCCAGTGTGCTGTGTTGCTGGGTTGTCCTACAGTTGTGTCTTCAGTGCTAAGGAGAGGAGAAGGAACTTTTAAAGAACGTGCATCATCTTGCAGAATATTACTCCAAGGGTTTGATTTGAGCTTGCCACCTGACCAAAATCTCAGGGATACCAGACGTCACCCCTTCTGTTTGCCTGCATCTGGAACTTGCTGTTCTAGCTGCTACAAAAGGAATTTTGTAACACCGACGCCGGCGAGCTTTGCCGTCTTCTGCATTGAAGCCGTGACTGCTGCTCCGACTTGCAACGTAGACCCAACGCCGGCCACCGTGCCACATCGATGCCAGCGAACGACATTGTAAGCGTGCCATAGCTGTGAGTGCTGCACCGACTTGCGACGCCGGCCCGACACCTGCTGCTGTGCCGCATAGACTCCAAGCCTGACATCATCGCAGAGCCGATCATCGACGTGGGTGGTCAAGAATCCATCGACATCGTGTCATTGTACGGAACCGTGGTTTCGGCGCCATTGTGACGTCACCTCCTCTCCGGTCAGGAACCAACGCCTCCCCTGCCTGTGCAAGCATCCAGGTCCCAACGCATCACCTCCCCCGAAGCAAGGAACCAACGTCGCAACGCGCCTATGGCGCCGCACCTCCCCGACACCGTGAGCTGCCTTTGCTCTCACTTTTCCAAGGTACTGTTCTTTGGGAGTCTGTTTTGACTCCGGGCCCGACGCCATGCACCTCGCGGTCGGCGCCGTACTTTGGGATTTTTTTTACCTTGACATCGTGATAACTTCAGTTGGGGTTATCTGTTGCTAAAGACTGCTTTTAAGTGAATACCCTATTTTTGACCTATTTCTACCATCTTGAAGAATTATTATTGATTACAGTATTGTGGATTTTTGTCATTTATGGTCTTGTGACAAGTCTATATAAAGAATACTTATTTTTATAGTACAACCTGTGTGGTGTCCATCTGTAGTGTTGTCACTGTATTACTGTATGTGTTCACAAATGCTTTACACACTGCCTCTGAGATAAGCCTGTCTGCTCGTGCCAAGCTTCCAAGGGGGTGAGCAGGGGTTATCCAGTAGTGTAATCCCCTTTCCCTGACTTAGAAGCAAGGGTCCCTATTTGGTCAAAGGTACCTCCCTAACAGCACCCTTCATCCCAGGATGAAGTAACTCCAAGAGTCAGCTGGCTTACCTCCTGTTCCTAGCAACAAGAACATAATAATCTCCAGAGGCCTCCGTACACTAGTCCAGCTGGCCTGCTTCCTCGACCTGCCTGGGCCCTTGTTGTGGCAACAGTTGAGCTCCCTCTCCAAGAAAAAGGAGACATTTTACACTATTTTTTTTAAATTGGTGTGGAGGTTCTCGTGTGTTCTGTTTTTACTTTACTATTGTTTGAAATGCTGCATATATTCTTTGCACTTTGCATCTAGGTTAAGCTTGATTGTGTTTATGTCAAGATATCAGAGGGATAAGCACAGGTTAATTTGGGGTATGCTTGTGTTTCACCCTAACAGGAATTTTAGTTACTGCTCGAGTAGGGTTTAACCCCCTCGACCAGTAACCCAATTTCCTACAACAACTCTATGAACGTTTGTGAGAAACTGGGGTATTGCTTTATGGAGTTCAGTATCCACCTAAATTATTTTACCAAAATCCTTGTGAGACGGAACCCTTAACGTCACTAAATTAACCAGAGTTCAATCTCCTGATAGTTATGGCACAGATCTAACAGGCTTAACTTGAAGGCAATGTGAAAAGTATTTATGTAGTACTTGAAAGCCAATAAAGTCAAAGCGCAACACAAGAAAAATCCCAAACAATTTCAGAAAAATAGAGCACATTTTATTTAGTACAATGATACCAATATGACAAAAATCCAATTAATAGAATCAGAGTTGAAAATGATGAAAGTTTAAGGTTCAATTGCTGCCAAAAAGGGGTACGCGCCAACCGCAGTCATTTCATTGCTCTTTAATGGGACAAAGGGTTAGATTTAAGGCTGATCACGATGATCATGGATCCAATACAGAGAACAGGTTTGTCCCGGTTGAAAGTTTTACGTGTGGACCAAGTCTCTGGGATGGAAGTAAAAAATCCTCATCAGAGAAAGGAGGGAGGCTGTGGCCATAGAGGGCTCCACTTCATTTGGTAGCTGCTGGGCCAGGTCTCTGTGAAGCTGTTGACTTTTGCGGTGAAAGTGCAGAGCTGGAGATCTTTGCTTTTTGCACCCTGGTAAGTTACCTCCGTGTCCAGTTATATTTTGTGCTTTCGCCCAGTAAGTATTTCTACCTTTTGGAGTGAGGCACTTTTTGGGAATGTGGATTCTCCCAGCAGGGCAAGGCTGCAGACTGTAGCCAAAGAGGGCTCCATGATGCCACCAACCTATTATGTGAGATCCTCCTGACTCAGGTTTGCTGCTGTGCAGAAGAACGAACCATGAGCAACATGAATCTTTGGTCCAGCAACAACGCACCTTATTCGGATCGGCTTGGCAGGTTGGTTGAGGTCCCCCATCTGTTCTCAGAGCCAAGCGTTGACAAAATGTTTCAGGTCTCAGTTTTGAGCATTTGATAGAAAGATAACACTGACGTTACCCAGGGGTGCAAGGCCTTGGAGCCAGCACTTGTGGGTCAAGACTAACTCCAGCGTTGGTCAGCAGCAGGGTCTAGGTCACGTCCAGTTGTACCTAGTCAACTTGTAATGCAGAAATAGGCCTCTTGAAGCTTTTTTGTGCTCATGTATCTGAAACAGTGGGTAAGCTTTATGACACTTGAAGTCCACTTAGTTTGTATTGTGTACAAGAGTTAGAGCACATCCAGTCTTCAGGGCTCTTCACAAGTCACATACATCAGATCCAGTCCTCTTCTATTCGCCTACAGGTCCAAAATCAAAAGTGATCTGAGGTGGGTACTATGGGTGCCACATTTATGCTCAGAGTCAGCCCGTGGATGGAGGAACTCCTAGCCACTCCCTAAATGATGGGGTAAAAGTTCCCTGGGGTGATCATACTCACTTTTGCATCATCCCCTTTCTGTTTTACTGGAAACAATCACAGAGTGCCCTTTTCTTCCCAAAAGTAACATGGCATAATCTTTCCTCCCTTATGCAGAGATCCTGTGCCTGCCCTAGAGGCGTGGCAGGTGAAATGAGCACACCCTTCTCTGTGGTCACTAACAACCAGTTCTGTGGGAAGCTCTTTTTCCCTGGTGCATGACTGGCTCGAAAGACAAAGAAAGATGCAGGCCTAGGTGTTAGCTATATCTGTCTGTGACAGGAAAATGATTCTTTGAAGTTATATAACTTCTTGGGCACAGATAGGCTGGTCAATCTGCCAGAAATACAGAGCCCGTCACCACAATCGAGGCCTTCAACTGAGCTCTGGCAGAAAGTTCCCATCCCAGTAAGGGGACTATGCAGTTTCTGTGTGACAGCTGGAACATTTTGAAAATGTGCTTCTAAAGGCTGGTAAAAGTACCTAGAGCAAAAACTATTAAAATCCAACCTTGCCAATAAATTGGTTAGGTAATAATATTTTGAAAAGTAAACAGATACATTCTGTAGCAGCTGCCTATGCACAGGCAGCAATATTAGGTGTTGTATTTGTTGGAAATAGCCTTTTTTCAGGGTCACCCCCATGCTTTTTTCTGTCCTCCACCTTTTGTTTGCTCAATATGTTTTTGTTAGCCTTAGGACTCTCTGCACTTTAGCACTGCTAACCAGTGCTAAAGTGTGAGTGCTCTCTCCCCTAAGCATGATAATATCGGCTTATCCCCAAATTACATATTCAATGTACTTATAAGTCCCCTGTAAAGTGTAGTATATGTGCCCAGGGACTGTACATTAAATGCTACTAGGGGCCTGCAGCACTGGTTGTGCCACCCTCTTAAGTAGCCCCTTCAACATGTCTCAGCCCTGCTATGGCATAGACTGTATGTGCAGTTTAAACTGCCTTTTCAACCTGTCAGAACAAACCTTTTGCCAGGCTCAAACCTCCTTTTTTAATACATACAAGTCACCACAGGGTAGACCCTGGAAAGCCTCAGAGCTGGGTGCAATATATTTAAAAACAGGACATGTACATTTGAGTTGTGTATGTACTCATAGTGACAAACTCTTACATTTGTTTTTCACTATTGCAAGGCCTAGATCTTCCAAAGGTTAACATCCGGATTACATTATTGCATTTTTTAAATGTCCTTTACCCAAATTGGAAGATATAACTGATTCAAGTTTGATGTCTCTGGAATGACAATCTGCATTAGCCAATTTGTGCATATAGCCTGTCTCTGATCACACGACTGAATGCAGTTGGCAGTTGGGCGTTGTGTTTCCCTACTAGACAACTACACACAATGGGAGCATTGATTTGGCTCAATGGGCCATCTCTGCCAGAATGGCTGGGAGGAGCTGGACACAGCCTAACTTATCCCTGAATAGGCACACACACAAAGGGCTGCATACCCCCCTGTAGCGAGTTTGAAGCCAGGAGAGGAATGGAGGACATCTGTTTACTTCATATGTCTTTGAAGCCTCCCCACTTCAAAGGCACCACTGGGTATAAGTACTGGGCCTCACACACCACCACTTCAGTACCCATTTGAACCTGTCGACACTCTTCCAGTGAGAAGGACTGATGTACTGCTGAAGGACTGCCACTGTACTGGACTGCACTCTGCTGGACTCCTGCTTTGTTGTTCCCTTCTGCTGCCTGCTTCCCTCTTTCCTGGGTGAGAAAGACTGGACCAGTATCTCTTGAACCCAGAACGAGTCCGGGGGATACTTGGCTGGCCACCTGATCTGAAGCCTAAGCGACGTATCTAGCTTCCTTGCATCTGCAACTGGACTCCTATTTGCATGTGCAACTTGACTCTGCCATCTGTGAGTCTACCCTGCCAAGTGGTGGTACCCCAGTGCTGGATCCTTGGAAGTGGGCCTCAGGTGCTTACCAGTGGAATCTATGCATCCTCCCTGCTAAGTGACGATCTCCTCGGCTGAGCAGTGCATCCCTGAGCAGAATCAAAACCTCACCACTGCTGTGTGGATTGGACCTATTGCAAAGGACTCATATTACTGCTGCATCCCGCATCTTGGGTCCGATGCATCATCTTCAGAACCAGCATGGCACAACTCTTTCCCAAGCACACCTCCTCACTTCTCGCGTCAACGGCAGCCCTGAAGATGACACCGGAATTCCTGATTGCATCTTCACTGCTCATCAGAAGCGACACATTGCCTCCACTGCACATCGCATCTCCAACACCGGAATTTGCATCGCAAGCCCTGTCGATGGGATACTCGATGTCGAGGCAAAAGGACATTGCACTGCATCTCCGAACATGCGCATCGCCTCGGATGCACGATCCATCTTCAACGAGAATCCATCCAGCGCTCCGCAACCAGGAATAAAGGTACTCTTTTAAGCAGGCCTAACTTGGTCCCTGTAGCCAGCCTGTGCGCCATCAAGGTCAGGCTGAACTTGTGGCTTTGTCCTGGTCAGGTGACACCAGTGCTTTGTGCTTTTTAGTGCTATTTTTCACTATAAACTTTCAAATTTAATATCTCCTGTTCTACTAAGGATTTTTTTCATTTTAGTTTTGTTTTAATTATTAATTCAGAGTTCCTTTTCTAAGCTGTGTGGAATCATTTTGTGTGATGTTTTCACTGATTTACTGTTTGAAGTGCTGCACAAATGCTTTACACATTGCCTTTAAGTTAAGCCTGACTGCTCTGTGCCAGGCTACCAGAGGGTGAGCACACGTTAATTTGGTGTTTACCTGCCTCTTACCCTGACTAGGATTGTGGTTGCTGCTTTACCAGGTTCCTACCCCAGTCAAACAGTAACCCAATTGTTTGCAATATTGTATCCCAATGTTTTCCTATAAAACAGGTAACCCTGTAACAGTGAAAATAGTTTTTTAGGCCTTTTCAATGTGAGGGAATGTTTAACATTTAACTTTTAAATAACATGCCCCCTTGCATTAATGGGCTGTAAGGCCTACTTATGGGTGACTTACTAATATTTAAGAGGAGGGTTTAAGCCTGCCAAAAATGGTTTATTTTGACAAGTTGAATTTGTTGCTTTATCTCGGTGCAGTCAGGCTACAGGTGGAAGTCCTGCAATCATGTTTACGCTGCCACTGTAGTGTATGGCACAATGAGAGTTGCAGTCCACTTGTGACATTTAACTTACATGCTCTGGGTACACTTTAGGTACCATAAGCTAGTGATGTACAGGTAAGTTAAGCATACCAATCAGGGGTATGCCAATTTCAACATGTTAAAAGAGGAAGCACAGACATTTTCTACTGGTAAGCAGGGGTAAAGTGTATAGAGTTTTACAGCCATACAAAACAGTCAAGGCAAAAATATGGGTGGTGCCACACAAAAGAGGCTTGTTCCAACACCTTTTGCCTATTGCAATACTTCAAGTACAAAAAGCTCAGCAACAGCTTAAAAAAAAAAAAAAAAAAACGCAAATCTCCCTTCCTTTATCACAAAACTTCCAAAACTTTGAGTCGGACGGATTTCTGTCTCAGAAGTGCTGGGTCAGACAGATAGCCGCTGTAATATAGAACAACAGTAAAACATTGACTGATAAGTGTACACTCAAAATAAAAATATGTAAAAAAAGATCAAATATATTAAATGGTGCAGCACTCTTATTCACTAAATAAAAACGAAGTAAGCCAACATTTTACAGCCAGGTAATAAAAAAGGCTAAAAGAATTATGTAGGCAAGAGATGGTTCCTATAGACTTTCATATAGACGTATTTTCAGAGTGTAACTCTTGCAGTAAAGCATTGGTTTCGCAGGTGTAATTGGATGTGCTTCCTACACTGAAGTAATCAGAGTTGACGCTAAAACGAAATTCCTATGATTATCGATGACAGTTTTTCAGCCTATTTACTGCCCAGCTAACAGTTCAGAATAAATGCGACAGTCAGAAACACGGCTGCCTAATTAAACATTGCAATATTCACAGCAAATAGCAAAGAAAAACACCATCTTGTCTAAAATCGCAGACTTACTCAAAACTCTTGAAGCGGTTTCTAAAAGTCTTCATATCAATATGGCGTTAGATTCCTCCTTGCACTGGTAATTAAATAATTATATGTATGTTGCGATCACGGCTTCATTATTGAAGGCACGGTGGGTTCACAAGAAAAAGCAAACGATTATTCTTTCCAAACGTTGTTCATAGATTGGAATTGAACGTAAATTGCCTCCATCAGCTCTTTTTTAATGTTAAGGCTGACAGAACGGACAGGTAATGATCTACAGTAACGGAGTGCTCCATTTTCCAGCTGCCAGATGGATCGGAAAGCTATCCGGTTGCCCGACCAATCCGTGCTCACGGTAGACATTTTTTAGTAGCACTAGCACAGCATACTATAGTAAGTCATGTGCAAGTTCCTATCACACCTATTGCAGGCCTCGTCCCATTAGTTGCTGTTTCCTGACTGAAGCAATGCAGTGAATATGACAGAACCCCGTTTGGATTGTATGGATATATTTTATTTTTTTATTTTATTTTATTTTATGCATTTTTATATAGCGCAGACTTTACCCAAAGGTGTCAGAATGCTTCACAAAAGAACCAAGTATGTTTAATGAGGAGAATTTTACATATTTACACGTTACAGATACAAACGAGAAAGAAGAAAAAGTAAAGTAAAACAATAGATGGCGGTCACACAAAAAAACACATTAGGATGAAGATCGTACAGGCAATGATTACAAATTTACAATATTGAAAGAACTTCCTTGAGGGACATGAAAATGGAGGTATTAGTTCTGGAAGTGTCTTTGGAAGAGAAGATATTTGAGGTCAGTTTTGAAGGTCCGGGTAGAGGTGGTGGTACGGAGTAGTGGAGGAAGCAAGTTTCAGATTCTAACCGCATTGCCTGAGAAGGATTGAACCATCGATCTTTCCCTTTTGAAGGTCGGGGGCTCAAGCAGTACATTTTCTGCATTACGAGAAGGTCTAGAGCCTGCAGAGATTTTAAGTTTATTCACCAGGTATCGAGGGGAGGAAGTGTGCAAGGCTTTGTGGGTGATACAGGCAGTCTTGTAGATTGATCTTGCCTCGATGGGAAGCCATCGAAGAAAAGACAAAATGGGTGTGATGTGGTCACTTCTTTTGGCCCAAAAACAAAACAAGCCTCTGAATGGAGAATGGATTTAAGAGGGTAAAGGTGGGATTTGGGGAAGCCAGCAAGAAGAGAATTGCAATAGTCCAATCTAGCGAAAACCAGAGATTGGAGAAGTGTGGCTCAATGGTTATAGCAGCAGACCTCGATGCAAAGCACCGGTCCAGGACCAGGGTTCGATTCCTGCCGCGGCAGGGTTTCGGGCTATGAATTCCTCAGACTGGATATTCTCGCCTCAGTGCCTATTCTAATCATGGGTCCCACGCTGCAACTCTGGGCAATAGCTTGCTTAATCTCCACAACGGCCCCCATCGCTGGGATGCCTGGCTTCACCATGGGGTGCCCAGGAGTGGACACTCCACACGGAAAGCCAGGAAGGGTTCCTTCAGCGGTATGAGTACAGCGCTGAGATACCCGTAGTGGTGATCGTCCCAATATAAATACATTTACATTTACATTACATTGGACCAAGGTTTTTAGGTCTTGCTTCCGAAAGAAACGTTGAATCCCCCAGACAAGACGCAGTTGGTATTGTGCATTCTTTGCAATGGAATTGATGTGGGAGAGCAGATTGAGCCTTTTGTCAAGTATGACACCAAGGTATTTTGCGCTGTCGACAATGATAGATTTATTGTTGAGTAAATTCAGCTGATCCATCTAAGATTGAACAGGAGGAGGAGAGAGTGAGGTAGAGAGGAGGAGGAATTCAGTTTTGGAAGGATTCAGAATGAGTTGATGAGCTAACATCCAGTTTTGAATACAGTTGAGAGTAGAGTTGAGGATTGAGATATCGTGTGCAGAAGACACCTTAAGGTAGATTTGAGTGTCATCCGCATAGAGATGTGGTGTTATTTGTGGTGTTGGTAAAGAGTGAACCTAGTATAAAGAAGTGGAGCTGTGTGCCTAGTCCACCAGAGACAAAGGTACATTCAGAGTCCTATGGGGGGAGTGGAGGGGTTGCTTATTTACGAATTGGGAAGGCAATTAGCCATGGAGTTGCATTGTTATTTGAAGCGGTATAATTTTACCTTTCTCTCTGAACTGAAGGATAGTTTTAGGAAATCTCAATCTAGCTCCTTGGTGCATAGATGAAGATGTGCAATTTCTTTTTGTTTTTTCTTTCGTACATTTGTTTTTTTCAGCCAGGTAGGGTTCTGCCTGTGGGTATGTTGAAAGGTGCCAGAGATAATTTAGCTTGTAATGGGCTTGTTGACAATGCAGAAAGTACAGGTTGGTGGGGGAGCCAGTGGAGCTCCATCATGGGAGGACAGGTGATAATGGCTGAATTTCTTGATGAGGTGCTTTGTGGTGTGAACTATTGCTTTAGAAGAGTTTGACTGGCAGGGCATGGAGAAGGGTGTTGCCTTCATCCAAACACATGTCCAGACAAGTTTACAAGAGCTTGGGTGGCAGTTCTGATGTTGCTTTCTGGGAGAAATAATTTCAAATTATGCAGATAAAAGAACTGACACCAGGAAGATTTGGTTTCCCAGGCAAGGTGTACTTTGAGGGTGAGATCAGTGTTAGGGGTGAATCCATGGGTACCGCCAGCAGCCCGGCAAGCCTTCCTTGGTGGCCCGCAGACCTTGCAGACATCGTACCTTTGTTTTTTATTCTTAAAGAGTGTCCGCAAACACCGCCGGTTACAGCCGCACGGACTCCGAGAGACTCTGCTCTATAGGGGCCGGGGTATTCCAGTGATAGTCAGAGTGTTGATGCAGGGCTCTGGGCTGGTGATGGGGATGTGTAGAAACAGTACGTGTGCACTGCCCGCGGCACAGTGACAGAGACAGATGGAGACAGAAACAGACAGAGACAGATAGAGATAGAGACATAGATAGACAGAGACATACAGAGACAGGAACAGACTGACAGCTAGAGACAGAGACATATAGAGACATATAGAGACAGAGTCAGATAGAGGCAGAGACTGATAGAGGCATAGACAGCGGCAGACAGAGCTAGATAAAGGCAGAGACAGGGACAGAGTGACAGAGGCAGCGACAGATAGAGGTAGAGACAGACAGAGACAGACATCGATAGAGACAGAGAGAGAGAGAGAGAGACAGAGAGAGAGACATAGAGAGAGACGGAGATAGAGACAGAGATAGAGGCAGGGACAGATAGAGGCAGGGACAGATAGAGGCAGAGACAGACAGAGACAAAGACAGAGACAGACAGAGACAGGGACAGACAGAGACCGATAGAGGCAGAGAAAGGGACAGGAGCAGACAGATAGATGCAGAGACAGACAGACACAGAGAGACGGAGAGGGAGTGGGACAGACAGAGGGAGTTAGAGGGAGGGAGACAGAGTGAGGGAGACAGAGGGAAAGAGACAGAGGGAGGGAGACAGAGGGAGGGAGACAGAGGCAGACAGAGGGAGACAGAGAGAGAGGGAGACAGAGAGAGATGGAGACAGAGGGAGGGAGACAGAAAGAGGGAGACAGAGGGAGACAGACAGAGGGAGAGACGGAGGGAGACAGAGGGAGAGAAAGAGGAAGACAGAGGGAGAGAGAGAGGGAAACAGAGGGAGGGAGACAGAGGGAGGGAGACAGACAGATGGAGACAGAGGGGGAGACCGAGGGAGGGAGACAGAGAGAGGGAGAGGGAGGGAGACAGAGAGAGAGGGAGAGAGACAGAGAGAGAGAGGGAGGGAGGGAGACAGAAAGAGAGAGCAAAGGAGACAGAGAGAGAGAGGCAGACAGAGAGAGAGAGAGAGAGGGAGAGAAAGGGCTAGAGAAAGATAGTGTGAGATAGAGAGAGGGAGGGAGATAGAGAGAGAGAGAGAGAGAGAGAGAGGGAGGGAGAGAGAGAGAGAGGGAGGGAGCGATAGAGAGAGGGAGGGAGACAGAGAGAGAGAGAGAGAGAGAGAGAGAGGGAGAGAGAGAGAGAGAAAGAGATAGAGAGAGAAAGAGAGAGAGAGAGATGTGTGTATGCCGGGTCTGGTGGCTCAGTGGACAAAGGCATCCACTGCAGGGGCCTGTGTTCAACCTCATGGTCACAGTTTTTTTTTGCTCTAGCCCCGCCCCCCTCCCCTACTGATCCTTCCCCACCGGTGCAGCCCTCGGTCACACACCACATTGTAAATTTGGCCCCGAGAGAAAGTTTGTGAGCACCCATGTATGGATCAGAGTATTTTGGTATTGCTTAATGGCTGGGGATTGAATCCATCCAAGTTCTTGCGGTTGAGAAAAGAGTTAACCACTTCTTTGTTGCTGTTTGGACACAGGAGGAACGTGGTCTTGGTAGTGTTTATATCAAGTAGGTCCTGGACATGCTGGTCTAGATTAAGTGCAAGGACGGCTAGTGATTTTCATGCACATTTGTGTCTCCCTATTCAATTAATGGATGTTCATGCTGCTCTCAATGATTATGTTAATATTGATGTATATGTACGCAATGAAACATGTGTGTATAAAAACAAAATCAACTCACTGTTGTTGAAATCACCCAACAAGACCTCTCCATCCACCTCGAGTCAGAAATAGGAGGATAGGCAGGACCTGCGACCTAGGCCTGAGGCAACTGATTGATACATCACAGGTACCGTGACACATAAGCATCAGAAAAATTTGCACAGATAGAGGTAGAGACAGACAGAGACAGACATCGATAGAGACAGAGAGAGAGAGAGAGACAGAGAGAGAGACAGAGAGAGAGACGGAGATAGAGACAGAGATAGAGGCAGGAACAGATAGAGGCAGGGACAGATAGAGGCAGAGACAGACAGAGACAAAGACAGAGACAGACAGAGACAGGGACAGACAGAGACCGATAGAGGCAGAGACAGGGACAGGAGCAGACAGATAGAGGCAGAGACAGACAGACACAGAGAGACGGAGAGGGAGTGAGACAGACAGAGGGAGTTAGAGGGAGGGAGACAGAGGGAGGGAGACAGAGGGAAAGAGACAGAGGGAGGGAGACAGAGGGAGGGAGACAGAGGCAGACAGAGGGAGACAGAGAGAGAGGGAGACAGAGAGAGAGGGAGACAGAGGGAGGCAGACAGAAAGAGGGAGACAGAGGGAGACAGACAGAGGGAGAGACAGAGGGAGACAGAGGGAGAGAGAGAGGAAGACAGAGGGAGAGAGAGAGGGAAACAGAGGGAGGGAGACAGAGGGAGGGAGACAGACAGATGGAGACAGAGGGGGAGACAGAGGGAGGGAGACAGAGAGAGGGAGAGGGAGGGAGACAGAGAGAGAGGGAGGGAGACAGAGAGAGAGAGGGAGGGAGGGAGACAGAGAGAGAGCGAAGGAGACAGAGAGAGAGAGGCAGACAAAGAGAGAGGGAGAGAAAGGGCTAGAGAAAGATAGTGAGAGATAGAGAGAGGGAGGGAGATAGAGAGAGAGAGAGAGGAAGGGAGAGAGAGAGAGAGAGAGGGAGGGAGCGATAGAGAGAGGGAGGGAGACAGAGAGAGAGAGAGAGAGAGAGAGAGAGGGAGAGAGAGAGAGAGAAAGAGATAGAGAGAGAAAGAGAGAGAGAGAGATGTGTGTATGCCGGGTCTGGTGGCTCAGTGGACAAAGGCATCCACTGCAGGGGCCTGTGTTCAACCTCATGGTCACAGGTTTTTTTTTGCTCTAGCCCCGCCCCCCTCCCCTACTGATCCTTCCTCACCGGTGCAGCCCTCGGTCACAAACCACATTGTAAATTTGGCCCCGAGAGAAAGTTTGTGAGCACCCATGTATGGATCAGAGTATTTTGGTATTGCTTAATGGCTGGGGATTGAATCCATCCAAGTTCTTGCGGTTGAGAAAAGAGTTAACCACTTGTTTGTTGCTGTTTGGACACAGGAGGAACGTGGTCTTGGTAGTGTTTATATCAAGTAGGTCCTGGACATGCTGGTCTAGATTAAGTGCAAGGACGGCTAGTGATTTTCATGCACATTTGTGTCTCCCTATTCAATTAATGGATGTTCATGCTGCTCTCAATGATTATGTTAATATTGATGTATATGTACGCAATGAAACATGTGTGTATAAAAACAAAATCAACTCACTGTTGTTGAAATCACCCAAAAAGACCTCTCCATCCACCTCGAGTCAGAAATAGGAGGATAGGCAGGACCTGTGACCTAGGCCTGAGGCAACTGATTGATACATCACAGGTACCGTGACACATAAGCATCAGAAAAATTTGCACACAGGAAAAACCCAGATTATTTCCACAGCCATACCACAATGGTCTGGGCCCCAATAAAGCGCAATTGGCTGGAGGAGCGCACATTCTCAAAACACCATAAAGTTAGATGCCACTTTAAGTTAGGAACACTCAGCCAATCAGGGCAGAAAACACACAGCATACACAGTGATCTAATTCTCCCCATGCCAGACATCTCTGGACCCGTTACCCACTGTACCTTATTGTGTCCACGCAAGGTCGAGACCCACCTGCATTTGTTATCAGATGGGAGTAATTTATGACTGCATGACTAGGCCCACACCCATCTCCTAAAATGGATCTATGAATTGTTTTATGATGCTCCAAGAAATCTATATATTGGTGCTCAAATCGATTGTACTTTGAAACAGTCCTCAGACCCGCTTCTGTACCTGTGCTACTGGCTGAAGTGCTTAATGAAACCAACTGTTCCTATTTTGCCAAATGCCTCTTGTCTTTGTTTTTTCAAGGTAAATTCACATTGAAGCAACAATCAGTATTACAACTCGTTCTATGTAGAGGTTTCAGATAATAAGGGAATAACAGGTGTCAGTGGGGAAGGTAGGGAGAGAACCAGTGAATGTTATTGTCAGGAAATCCTATTGAAGACATCAATGCATGTATGAAGATTGTATTGAAGGAGTTTGAAAGGTTCAACAATATCAGGAATCTGGAAAGCATAAACTATGTAAGATGGTTGTTTTAGAGCTGCAGCAATGTGCTAAATCTGATTCCCCTGGGTAGTCTGTATTGTGAAGCATACCCTAATGAGGAAGGCATTCTGACCCACATGCATACTATTTCAGCCAGTAACAGTACAGTGAACTGCAAAGATAATCATTATATGTTGGATAATGTACCCCCTGCGGTACACTATAAGGATATTGCATGACACTAATGAGTTCTGGAACCACGTAGAGGAATGAGGTCAAAGGCTGTGTTTTTTTAAAAGGGCATGAACTACGTGGTGACTTGGATTATCCTTATAAAGTATTGCAGGGGGTACTTTATTCCTTATGCTACACGGTTGCATCATCACCCTTCTCACAAAACCAATTTTTTTCTTGGTGCATGTGTCTTTCATATGAAAAAGATAGGATGTTTGAAAACATGAAAAACGTTAGGTAAAATCTGTGATGCATGAGATATTTGTTGTAAAAAGATAATGGAATCATTTTAATACAAGTCAGATTTAATACGCTGTAGATATTAATTTATAGAACTATCCTGGGAGATTCTGTCTTTCCTATAATTTCCCAAACTGTGCAAAAAGTAAAAACATTTCCATAAATAATTCCTTACTGCTTATCGCTGCTAATGTAGAAAAATATAGCAGAAGAAGAAAAAGCTATGTTTTGTTTTCTTATTTTAAAGCTGGAGCTTAACTTATTCTCTTTATCCTGCCTTTCCCCTCAACTTCTGAATCTGGCAGAACTCAACTGCAGTAAGTTATTGCTGTTGAGAGTATTTCTCATTTCTTTATAACAGGTGATTAGGTGATTTTGCCTCTTAGACATTGGAGCCTACGGGCCCATTCTTTCTGGAAACGATGGCCTGATTCTTCAAGCCGGTCATGAATTGTGTCTCCATCCCCCCTTTGGTCCTGATGAATACCCCAATGTAAGGATTATCAAACCTACACGAGTCAGGGGGTCGAAACGTTGACGGTCCTTTTCAGAGTGGACGAATACAGACAATAGAAATTGATTATCTATGTCAAATGTCACTATGTCCATATGTAAATTTTGCCTTTATGTGGCTGAATAGGTCTCTATCAGTCCGCCGATGTAATTATTTGCACATTGCCTTTCCTTCCCTACAACCCTCACAAGTGCACACTTCCTTTTGGGCATTTTCTTCTCACCTCCTCTGGAGCACCTGCATTTTATATACAAATGTATAGACTATTCATGATGTTTCACTGAATAAATCAGCATATGTTGAAATTTGACACATTGTAAGATGTGTTTTCGGGGTGATGTTACATTTTGTCTATTGAATTGTGTACCGCTGTAACCTTGTTTCCTGTACCCTATGTTAAGCCTGACTGCTTTGTGCCAAGCTACCAGAGTGTTATGCACAGGTTAGGTTGGGGTTTGCTTGTGTTTCATTGTGACAGAGAAGAATATGGTTATTTGTTCTGTAGAGTTTCACCCTCCAACCAGTAACCCAATCTCTAACATTGTTGTTCAGCAGTAAGTATAGGACTTGTGTTTCTGAAGTGCCAAACGGTGATTTTGTGTTACACTAAAATCCCAGATAAAGTATTTGACTACAAATTGAGTGTGTTTAAATTCCCCTTAATTGTCTCTTTTGCTTTTTTCAAATCTACTCTAATTGCTACGGGACACTCTTTGATCATATATGCAGTAATGGAATTGGAGCTGGCTGGTTAGACTGGGACGTTGCACTGTGATCAAGCTCAAATAATTCTGTAAGGAAAGGAGACTGAAAACCAAGAAAGGCACCAAGAAGTTGGCGTTTTGGATGACTGTGAGGGCCTGGACAGAGGTCCATCAGTTACTGACAGCAAAAGAGAACAGGAATGAAAAGGATGATATGGATGAGCAGGAGCAGGGCCTAGATACCAGCCTGAAGATGCATCACTCAGGGGAGAGGGAAGACTCATCTCCTGAATTGGAACTCCCTGTCATAGCGGGAAGCAGTGTATCTTCGCATGGCCTTCCCACAGAAGAGCTTGTGGACAGGAAAGCATAGAGGGAGCTTCATTGAAAAATTGCCTACCTCAAGATGGAGGAAAAGAAACTGGCCATGGAAGCAGAGGACAGGAAAATGGCTCATGAAAGTAGGATCAGAGAACTGAATATAAGAGATAGCCAATCAGAGTCCAGTAACAACGGTGGTAGCTTAACCACAGTGTCTGAAGGGGAGGAGATGGTTAACATATAAACATATGGTGCCCAGTTCTGTGTTAGGGGTTGACATGGACAAATGGTTTTCTGCTTATGAGGTGGCCCATAAGATGCAAAGGGTCCCAGAAGAGACTTTAGGGGCATCACTTTGGAAACACATGCCTACAGTGGGGAGGAACAAATTGTTTACACTGGAGGTGGGGGACCAGTTTAACCCCTTGCATGCCCGCCCCTTTCCCCGCCCAGTGCCGCGCCTTTCATTAGCGGGCGGAGTTCATGACGAGCTGGACTCGTCATGGGCACAGCGCCACCGCAGCCCATGACGAGTCCAGCTCGTCATGGGCATTGAAGGGGTTAAGTACATCCCGACTGCCCGACTGGTTACGGATTCTCCGGCCAGAACCCCCTCTCTGCCTCTACTGCATGAATTACATTGGTTGCCTATTAGAAAAAGAGTGCAATTTAAAACAGGTTGCATGATTTTCAAGGTTCTAAATGAGCTTAGCCCCTGCTATCTAACTAGGAAACTGAAGTCTTACAATCCTATTTCCTCACTCAGATCAGGATCAAAAAACTTCTCTCTGTTCCTAGAATAAATAAAGCTCGTTCCGGTGGCAGGGCCTTTTCGTACCTGGCTTCTTTGTTTTGGAACAGCCTTCCCCAATATCTCCGCACGGAAATGTTCCTCCTACGTTTTAGAAGGCTGATGAAAACATACCTCTTCTAGTCTTGATAGTCCGCTGTTGCAAGCGCAGAGATACCCTTCTGGGCGATTCAGCGCTATATAAAATTATAAAATCAAATAAAATCCCAAAGAGAACCATCCTTGTCACCAATTTTGGACTCACTCTGGAGAAGTACCGCACTGGGTACAGGTATAGCCAAAAGTTGCAGAGCTAGACAGTCCTGGGTGGATTTTCTTGATTATGCCAGCAAAGTACTGAATGTTGGGTGTGGAGCAGAAGTGTTGATGATTTTACTTGATTTTTTAATCTAATACTAAGAGAGCACATGTTCTATGTTCGGTTTACAGAGCTGCCCAAGCACCTAGTTAATAGTAAGATCACTAACCCCAGGGAGCTTGGTAAGGACACAGGACTCTGGGTTAGCACCAGAGTGTCCTGGATGGTACCTGGGAGTGACCCCAAGAAGGATGATCAGGTTTTCCCCAGCAGAGTAAGGGGGAGATTAAAAATGACCCAGACAAGTTCGAACATAAGGTAGAGGGAAGGGTTATTATGCCACTTCTGAGAAACAGAGAAGAGGTTCTGATGGGTGGTGGCATGGGGCACCTCATTTACAGTGAAGCTGCTTTGGTTGTTCTAAGTTAGGACATAAACAGGGTCACTCCTTCCAAAGAAACCACCTGAGGCCGGGGTCTCTACAGGGGTGGCCAATGTGGCCTTGCGGCTAACTGGTGTCCATGGGCAGGTCATAAACCATGCCATAATCTCCCTTAGCTGGGAGATAGACTCAGGGAGTGAGCTTGTGGTCCCTGGGGGGGAGTTGGCACATCCACTAGGTAAAAGTGAATGGGATCCATTTCACTGCTCTGAGGGACACCGGGGCCATCTAGACTATGGCAGTGGAAAGAATGGTTTCTGCAGAACAGTGCACAGGTGTAGAGGGTAACTCAGGCCCAGAGGCAGGACACCTTTCACCCCTTGGCTCTGGTATCCCTGTAATGGGGTAAGTAGGTGAACAAGAGGAGGGCCATAACTATCCTCAGATGTCAACAGACTGCATTCTGGGGAATGTCTTGCCCCAGGTGTCAGGAGAGCTGGGACAGGTGACCTCCCAGGGTGCCCTGATAGTTCAGTTTTCTGGGGTACCACTCCCAAGCAGAGGGTACAGGAGCCCAGATGGGAGAGTAGGGTAAGGGAGGACTCACCCCGACCCCTGCTCAGCCTCATGGTA
Organism: Triturus cristatus; assembly: GCF_964204655.1. Lineage (NCBI taxonomy): Eukaryota > Metazoa > Chordata > Amphibia > Caudata > Salamandridae > Triturus > Triturus cristatus. Next base: position 539,260,604 of record NC_140591.1, read on the forward strand.
CAGACCCTGGGTTGAAAAGCTAGTCTCAGGACACCACCACTGAACTGGTGGAGATAGAGTGAAAGCAGGGTGCCTAAGAGCCAGGGATGTTATCCCCCACTTAGAGAAACGTCAGAGGTCAGACAGCCCTCATGAGCCGATAGGGAACTTCTTCCCAGCCCCAAGGCATGAAGAGAGACCTACCCAATGTCCCCTCTTCGAGCTTCGATCTGTCAGTAGATGGTCGGGGGTTGGGCTCTTGAAATTGGCATCTGTCAGTTGCCTTTGTTGGTAGCTGTCCTTAAGGACAACATTTTCTTTGGATTGGGGACAGAAGTCTGATCAACGGGGTGGAATGGGCTCTGACTTGATGAGGGTGGGAGCTGTAATCTACCACACTTGCACATAATAAAGGCTCTGCCTAGGCACCGTCACAAAGTATTTGACACTACCATTTTGTAATCTCAGATAAGCTGGTGCTAGGGCAGGGAGGCGGGAAATTCCAAACACCCCTTGGGGTGGAATACTCCATAACCTTCTTCTACTTCAAAGCAGGCATCAGGTATAGATATTGGACCCTCAGAAACAACCCTTCAGTACACCTCTAGACCTCAGTTACATTCAGAAGGACTGCTGTGTGTCCTGCAGGAAGTACTGCTACTCTGTTGCCCTGCTATCTCTTGCCTGAGCAAGAAGTACTGGACCTGCTTCTTGATCCCAGGGTCACAAGAGTGACACCAAGTGCCATTTGGCTGGCCTCCTGATCAGAATTCTTAGGGACAGAAGAGGCTCCAATCACCTTGAGCCCTGCAACTGGACTGAGATTGCTGTGAGTCGTGTGTCCCAAATGGTGCCAATCCAGTCCTAGACCAATGGAAGTGAACCTGAAGGTGCTCTGTTAGCCCAGCTCTGGTCCTGTTGGCAGAACTGTTGCAGCGAGAGGCATCTACTTGCGGCTCTGCTTAAGAACCGCTATTTTGTGATGCATCCTCGACTCATGGCTTTGCATCACAAGTCCCCTGTTGATGGCTTCCTCAACGCCAACGCAGGACTCCACATCGCAAGCCGTCCAACTTCTTTGGAGCTGCTGGTGTGTGATGCATCTTCAATGCAGGACTTCGCTGTAGGAAGCTGGCTCTTAATATTATATTCCAAAATGAGGTATATTGTGTAGAGAGTCCAGGTATCCCTTATGAGTGGACAAGGGCTTGCTTTAACAATCCTAAGGTGCTGTTTTTGTGGTAGTGTGATAGTGTGGTCGAGCGACCTGAGGCTTATCAAGGAGCCGTGTTGGATATTTGTTGCATACACACAGTCAATAAATAATACACATACACTCAATAATGAGAGCCACATGAATATAGGAAGATAACACATATCTTTATATCATTATTGACACCAAGAACTTTGTTATTGGGTAATGACTTTTAAAAATAGCTGTTTTGAAGAAAACAGGTACATGCAGTTGTATTGTCTCTAATGCGGTAATGTTATCCAATGGGGAAAAACACATATACTGCATACGGGTACTTAGCAGTGAATTATGGGACCATCTTCTGGAGTTAAGGTAAGTTTGGGGCAAGATCTAAAGCAGCATCAGCAGGTCACCTAAGTAGGCTCTGGGGCGTCCGGGTGCAGAGGTGCTCTTTGGGGTAGGGTGCCCTCTTTGATTTCAATGAGATGTGGTCCTGGGAAAAAGATTCTGCAAACTGGAACTGGGGGGCCAGTACAGGTGAACCCATAAGGAGGATCAGTCCTGGAGATGTTCAGGCATGTAGGTGCACCATTGGTCCACTTCTCCTTGGGGTATAGGGCTGGGATGCAGTGGTGCCATTAGGTGTCGGCTCCTTGCTGCAGATGGCAATTACGGTTGAGGGGATCTGCACAAAGAGGCTGCAGGTGGCGAGTGGCAGTTCAGTCTGGGCAAACCCAAGGTGGGGTCCAACTCTGGTGGGTCTCAGGACCTGATTGATACAATTGTCTCACTTTGACTTGGGCTGGATGTCTTTGGTGCAGTAGTGCTTTCCGATGTTGGATTTTCACAGCCTGGCGTCTTCACAGTTCTTCTTGGTTGCCTGCCAGGTGCAAGGAAGTAGCTCTACTACTCCACGGTGAGATGCTGGTTTTTACCAGTGTTCAGCACATGTGCTTAAAATGGCTTCCCTATTCACAAGTGATATATAAGAATTGACTCAGACATCACATGGGTATATCTGCTCATACAGATACGTCCACACATGTGGGATAGCACACCCTGCGTTAGGGCTGTAAGGCCTGATGTAGGGGTGGCTTACCTATACTGCATGCAGTGTCTGCAGGCATGGAACACAGTATTGTGTGCCATGTCATGAATTCACTTTTATCTGCACCAACACACACATACTACAGTGACAGTTTGCATGTTGCTTCTGAGGGGTCCCTTAGTGTGGACAATATATGCTGCAGCTGTTGGAGACCCTCTTTAGCCTACCAGCCCTAGGTATCTGGGATACCACTTACTAGGAACTTATTGGGGGCGCTAAAGGTATTACCACTTGGGGGAAGAATTGTGGAACTTAGGGAGAGGGACCTGGCACTGGAGACCTAGATAGCTGGAACCCAAAGCAATTCTTCTAAAATTGCATCAGATACCTGGCAAAAAGTGGCTGTGACCATGTCAAAAATGGGCACTTTCCTACATTTGCATTGCTAGGCCTCATTGAAAGCATACTCAACGACGACACAGGACCTTGCGATGCAGCCTCACAGCTCCTCAGATTGGCTCTTTCACAATACATCCCTGACATGGGATCTCACAATGCTCTGCAACCAGGATTTCAGGTACTGTTTTTCAGCAGGCCTAACTTGGTCTCTGTATCCGACAAACGCTCCATCGTGGTCTGCCTGAACCTATGACTTTTGTCCCGGTCCAGCCCAACCAGATAACCACAGTTGGCACTTTGTGCTTCTAGGCACTGTTTTTACCTACATCTTTGAAATTGCATATCTCATTTTCTACTGATTGGATTTTTGTCATTTTGTTGTCAAATAGTTTATTACATTTTACTTTATTTTTTATAAATTGTGATTTTTCTTGTGAGGTTAATTTGTGGTTTGCTTGTGTTTTATCCTGACAGAGATTGTGGTTCCTGCTTAGATAGGGGTCCCTCCAAAACAGTTATCCAATTTCCAACAGGCTTTGATGGTGCAAACTTTGAATAGCAAGGAAGGGGGTCTACGTTTAGGTATTTATCCCTATTTAGAGAATGCCCATGTGTTAGTCAGCTCAGAAATAAGGCATCTGAAATAGGTTAAGTAATCTGAGGTATAATGAAAGGAGCCATGCTGACTGGGTGATCTCAGAGCACAAATGCAAACAACAAATCAGCATTAGAGTCAGTGGGTTGAAAATGCAAGAAAATAGGGAGGAGCAAATCTTAAGACATAAGAGAAAGCTGGTATACAACCATAGGTATTAAGAAGGATCATATCTTCACAGTTGTGGGCAATCCCTGCTTATTATTAGGACTTTTGTCATTAAAGCATCACGAAGGTTGACAGATTATCTTAGGGAGGGGCTAATTGCAGCACCAACCAACTGGAAGAATTTCTAGCTTTCATTTCAGACATTTTCCGAATAGCTTTCTTTTAGGGGTGGGTGATAAATTCCACTCCTCTTGTGGAGTTCGCAGTTTTGGCCACTCCACAATATGCCTGTAATGTGGTGTTCCAGCCAAACCCTGCCAACCACTGTGTGGCAGAGTATTTTCTTGCCTACTGCTTGCCAGTGGTAAGTTGGTGAGCCCGAGCGAGAATTGGCATCCCCTGGCATGATATTTTAGTGTAAGAAAGGCACCCTGCAAAATTTTCTCAATGCCGGCTGTTGCAACTGTTCGCAGTGAGAAAGCTGCTGCTCGAGTAGAAAATCTACTTGAACAGCAGCAAAGAAGCAGTGCCCTCCGGGGTGATGCGTGGTGCAGTTTGCACTGATTTTGCATTGCGAAACAAGCTCCTGGTGCTAAAAATCTGACCAAGCAGAATGGTGTGCCTATTTCCGCCTGTTTGCAGAATTTATGGAATCATTCTGAGTTTTCATGTAACTTTGCAGAATTCCATGGAGTGAAACTCCACGAGACCACCCCTACTGTATTTACTCCAGTAATGGCAGGTTTATATTGGGAATGAGGGCCTTGGAAGTAAGTAAATCAGATGGATACATACAGTTTATACTGCTCAGTATGCCTATTCTTTTGTAACAGATCTTTGAGGTCTGAGAAATGGAAATCAAAAATGAGTAAATACCAAGGAAGAGACATAAAGAGCCCAGTAGTGACTGCAATAGTTTTACCATGATTCAATTAGAACATTAGGACTGAAGTTCAAAATCTTTTAATGAAAAATGTCCTTATGAATGTTCCCAAAATGGAAACAGACAAAGGCATGTTTTGTACTTGAAGTCCACTGACCACATATGGAATTTTCAATAAAGAGATACAGCTGCAAAGTATGACAAACCTTTTTAACAACATTTGATTTTGTTTTAAATTGCCAATGGTAAATAATGCAATCTTCATAGATCCCCTTCCTAAACAGACTTTGTGAAACTATTGCAATCAATGTTCTTCCTCACACTTTCAAAAGCACTTTTGCCTGTTCCATAAAGGGGGACTTTAGATGTGGTGATAGGTGTGGGAAATGTGTTATATGTCTTTGATAATCATCATTAATTGAGACCTCAGTGTTCAACACATTCTCTTATAAATGTACTGCTTACTCGTCTGATAAAAACACAGAAAATGCCCACTGATGTAAGTCAAGTAGAACATTATTAATCCATACAGAATGAGTCGTCTATGCACTTTTATACAACATTAATTTACACCTATTAAACATTTAAAAAATATATATATTGAATGGATTTCCAGCCTTACCATTAATACAAAATTAAAAGAATAGAAACTTACACAATTACATAATAAACTCTTGTCCAATATAACCATCAATTCATAAATATGTAGGACAAAAAAGTGCTAGTGCGATGAAAATACAGTACTGATAATGAAATCCCAAAGTATATTGCACATATAGCCAAAATCGAGAAGAGCAGCAACCGAGATCGATTACATTGATAGCAGAAAATTAATTTACAACATCTTTAAATCCAGTACTAAGGTGCAGTTGACATAAGAAATGAGTTCCCCGCTGCATGAGATCCAACCTAAAAGACTTCTTGTCCCATGTAAGCATCCAAAAAAAAAAGTACTAGTGTTGTACAAGTACAGTACTGATCCTGAAATCCCAAATATGGTGCAAATATTGCCAACATCAGTAAAAAGAACAAACAAAATTGATTATATCGATAGCAGCAAATTGCTTTACATCATCTTTAAATCTACCACTGAGGTGCAATTAATATAAGAACTTGACTCCCATTACAGCCTAACAATATTTCTAAAATAAATTATTAAAGGACCCTGACCAGGTCGCTACAAATCTACAAAGGTACCCTATGCATTTAGCTTATGCTCCCTCCCAGATATAAGTCTTAGCCATATTTTCTTGCCAGTGCTGAATCGAAGGTCTCTTATTGGACTTCCAATTCTGAAGGATTAGGGACCTGGCCACTGCAATAGCAATGGAGCAAAAATATTACTGAGACATTGACAAGTGCTGAACGTGTAAAGAACACTCAAAAAGAACAAATTTAAGAGAGGGAGTACTATGAATTGCCAGTGCTAATGATTGATTAATCCTTTGGAATACATCCGATCAAATTTGGTGTAGTTGCGACAAATATAAAATATGTGGTTCCAGGAGGCTATCTCTAGATCCTCGCATCTAAAACAATACTTAGAGGAAGCCTGGAACAACTTATACAGTCTTTTGGCTGTGTAATAGGTTAGTCATCTTAACAAGTAGGCCATTCTTTTAAAGTTGGCCGCTCGTAGTGCTCTATGGCCTAATTCGCATAAAGACTGTCATTCCATTCTGCTAACACTGCAACCGGTTTCTATTAATAGTTTAGCGAAAAAGTTATCAATCACTTTCTGTTCGCTGAGTTGCGCTAAACAAGAATACCAATTGCCAACGCCGCTTAGGCTCTGAACATATAATGGGTTTAAAATCCAAGAGGCTAGGTAATTGGATGTTATATAATTCATTTTTAAAAAGCTTGATATTTGATTAAAGCTAAATGAAAGGGCTGAGAACCTAGAGCCCAGCCGTTGGAAAAGGATATTTTGGGTAATCATACTTGAGATGTTTAAAAAAAATCCCCCACATATTCGAAACCCGCCTCTTTCCATAATTGTAGAGCTCCTGCGAGAGCTGTAGACCGAAAGCCAGACGTTCACCAGTTTTAGAGTAAAAATGATATCTAAGAATTTTATATGCTTTGAAAAATGTTCAAATATTGTCTTGTGAATCGATTTTTTAGGCATTTTCGGGGAATGAAGAAACACAGGTATTTTTATTGAGCTCTCGGTCAGCATAGTATTTAGCATACATTTGTCAAATTTAGAATCTATCATTGGTAGCTGAACCATAAGATTCATTAATGCTGCCTGATAATATAGCTCAAAGTTAGAGAGGGCAAGCCCTCCCTGAGTTGGGTCTAATTTTAAAATTGCTAGACTGTTTCTTTGCCCAGAAAAAACTCCAAATTATTTTATCAACCTCCCTGAAATATACTTTAGGAATTTTAATAGGGAGGCAAATAAACAAAAATAAGAATAATGATAGAATGCACATTTTAAACAAAGATATGCGGCCAAATAAAGTTAAGGGAAGAAGAGCCCATCTATCTAAAAAACTCTTAACTTTTGTAAGAGTCTTTCCATAACTTAAAGTAAATAGTTGCTCATATTGGTTGGTCACAAATAGGGCTAAGTATCTAATAGGTTTCAAATCTGCCTGTGGTGGAAGAAAATGAAACAATGCGGAAGGAATATTAAACCAAAGTACCTCAGTCTTACCTTGGTTCAACCAATACCCCCAATTTGTGTAAAAGCAAGAATTTCATCAAATACATTGAGAATAATATTTGGCTTTGCTGATAAGATAAAGAAGGATGTTGCCTGCAAATAGTTTAATCTTTGGCATGGCCGCTAATGGGGGACCATCTGGGGATTGTTACGATTTTTTATTGCCAACAGTTCTATAAATAGCAAAAATAAAAGAGGGGACAATGGGCACCCCTGTCTGGTCCCACGCCGAATCTTAACTACACCTGCCTCTTCCTTATTTATCAACATGTTTGCGTCTGAGCACCTATAAAGCTCTTTCACCATTTTGACCAACATTTCAGGAAAACCAAACGTATAGCAATATACAAAACAAATCCTGCCATTCAACAAGCTCAAATGCTTTTCCTGCATCAAGTATTACTGCCGAGACCTTGTTGGCTGACAGGTAGTCGATTGTTTAGGTTAAAATATGTGTATTAGAGGACATAGATCTATGGGGTATAAAACATGTCTGATCCTGATGGACCACCTGTTGTACGAGTGGGGCCAACTTACTGCCCAAATTCTCAGGAATATTTTATAATCTATATTTAGCAAGCATATGGGTCGATGTGAACCAGTGGCACTAGGATCCTTATCTTTCTTAAGGAAACAAACCACAACAGCTTCTTTAAAGTTTTTGGATACAGGTCCACCGTTTTTGTATCAAGTTTGAAAGCTTGGTAAGGAAGGGCAGAAGCAAGGGCTCAAAAGTCTTGAAAACTTCTACAGGGATGCCATCGTTGCCTGGAGCTTTTGTGTTAGCTATAGATTTCAATATATTGCTAAATTTGATTTGTGAGACAGGTTTATAGAGGGAATCACTTATACTCTTTGAAATAGAGGGCAGTTCTATAGATTCAAAATATTGTGTAGTTGAAGCTGAAGTAATTTCCTGCGTCGCCGCGTAAATATTTCTGAAATGTCCCAAAAAGACCTCAGTGATTTCCTCCCTTGAATCCACAACTGTGCCCGTGAGCGTATCTCTAATCTGGGTGATTATATTTTGGCTATTCTGGATAGCTGTGGCCCAGGCCAGATGTTGTCCTATATGTTGGCTTTCCTAATATAGTTTTTGCTTATTAGCCTTTCTCCCCCTAATTGCCTGTAGATTGAAAAATTGTCTCAACTTATCTTTAGCTACTTCCAAATCTTGAAGGGAAGCTGCTTTTTGAGACTCGCACCTGGACATCTTTTAAGTTAGCCGTAGCATTTTCCACTGTCAGCTGCAGTGCCAAATTCTCTTGGGAATAAAGCTTATTCTCGACTGATGTATATGCTATCCCCTGACCTCTGAAAGCTGTTTCAAAAGCCTCCGAAACAGAAAACGCCGGGCCGTATAATCATTAACTTAAAAAAATGCTTAATAAAGGACTGCATTGCCACGATCCACTCCGCATCTTTCACAATGGATTTCTCAAAAAAACACAGCTTGCTGATTCTAGACCGTGTTGGATTCATCTGGATACAAATGGAAATAGCTGAGTGATAGGAAAAAGAGTTCGCAATATTATCGTACTCTCCTCTAGAAAGCAGATTATCAATCAAAAATAAATCTATACGGGAGGCGGTCTTATACTTGTTTCATCCTATTTTAATTTTATTTGATTTAGGTTTTTAGTTGCGTCTTAACAGGAATTGAAGTGTCTAAACGGATATCTTGAATAAAATTAAACCCCCCCATAATTATTAAACCCACAGAACCCACCAATAAGTCATAGATCTGGGCCAAAGCCAATGTATCATCAAAAATAGGGCTGCAGTAATTCAAAAGATTGAACACTAGACCTCTGAAATACATTTTTAGATAAATCCATTGACTTTGTACATCTCAACTGATTTTTAGTACTTCAAAGTTGCAATTATTGGAAAATATAATTCTCACCCCATGAGCAGACACAGTTGCAGAAGCATAATAGGCTTGATTATACCCTAGGTAGAACCAATTTAGGTGAATTTAATGACATTGCCAGTGGGCAGCGGCTACCCCCAGGTTCTGCTGCTGACGACTGCAGAATTGCCTCTCCCAGCACTTACCCTATGCCCTCGGCAGACCCAGATGCTGGCGCTCTCCTACATGGATCCCCTGCTGCGCGAATATATGATGGTACACCACAAGCAAATAACACGCAGTAGGTTACAATGCAGACGTTACATCGTCCGTGTTGTTACCACGCATGGCATCACATCGCAAGTCATTTCTACGACTTGCACTAGATGGCGCGCTGGGCTTAGGAATAGTATAAATTACTATTCCTACTCCAGTTAGTGCAACTGCAGGGAATGTGTTGGACTTAAAATACAACACATTCCCTGGTGTTGCACGCCATCTAGCGCAAGTCGTTGAAATGACTTGCGATGTAATGCCATGCGTGGTAACAACGCAGACGATGTAACGTCCGCGTTGTTATCAACGCGTGTGGTACTGACAATGTTGTCTCCCCTGCTGTGCCATAGCAGCTCCGCTTGTAGTGGAGTTCGAGCTGGCTGCGGGGTAAGGGAGGACTGCTGCTTGGGTCTGTGGAGGTTTTTAGTGTGGAATTGGACAGAGGGAACGTTTGGGCTCCCCAGCTCAGCTTCTGCTGAGGTCTGGGCTTTGCCCTCACCCCTGCCTGTTTTTTGTCTCCGAATGGCGTCCCAGCAGTGGTGGCAGTTTCTGGGGCACCCTGCTTCCCTGTTGATGGTGCCGGTGATTTGTTTTCAGGACAGAGGAGGAAGGAGGTAAAGGTAAAGGAAGAGGAGGCGAGTATGGGAGGAGAGCAAGGAGCTCTTGCGGGATATTCCAGGTGACTGTTGTGCTGGGACAGGAGGAGGGAGGAGGAACAGAGGAAAAGAAGGGGTTTAAAGGAAGGAGAAATAGATGGAGGAAGAAGAGGAAGATAGGGAGAGAGGAAATGGGCGGCAAGGTAACCCCCGCAGACTGGTATGTTTTCATAGCTACCTTTTGTAGAGCGACCTTGACTCTCATTAAACGTGCATTGTTTGTGTTTAATTATTACAATTACTGATTATGACCACTGCCGGTATATATAATTTATTTTCTTTTTTAGTTTGTCTCTCTCTCCTCACTCTATCCTTACTCGCTAATATTATCTGCGCCCCACTGTCATGCGACAGCTTCATACTAAAACTGCTTCACCGGTCCCTCCTGTCCCCCCTAAACAATGCAAGAAGGCCTCCCAAAGCAGAGTGGCTGGCTGGCTGGCGAGTAAACAGATGGAACCTTTGGCAGCGGCTTTTGTTTTCCCTTTTCATCAGCGACAGCCACTGGGTGAGGAGGAGAAGGGGGAAGCCAGTGGTTTGTACCTGGATAAGTGGCATAAGCTGAGCATGGTGGAGACCCACGCCAAAACAATACGTACCTCCTCTGTAATCTCTAGTGGCTCAGAGATATGAACTCCTTCCCCAGTTTCAGCTTTGCCGATGTCAGATCAGCTCCCTCAAAAGGCTAAAACTTTTCCTTTGTTTCAAAATCTCGGTCTCATCAGCGAGATGGGCCATGTTGAGGCCAGGATGGGGCTGTCACAGGGCAAGTTGAAAACAGCTGGGTCAACCCTGCTGACATTTACAGGGGGCGACTCTAATGAACAGGAGAACCTACACTCCAGTGCTCCAACTGCTCCAACTGCTCCTGAAAGCCTATATGAAGTTTCCTCCGGACTGTCTGTTATTCAAAACTCTTCCCCTTGCTTTTCTTGCACCAGCTCTCAATTGATTGCTATGTTTGAACCTAAGGCTCCTGCACAAGCATCTTGCTCTGAAATTTCCAGTGCGCCACAGGACCTTCTGCCAGAATCTGTTAAAAAGGTACTTGATACAATTTTGGGGGATATCCGCGGCCTAAAGGTTTAGCAAGCTTTAGACAAGGAGCTAATCAACCAAAGACTCAGTAAGATGGAAGAGAATCTGCTGGCACTTCCAAAACAGCTTCAGGCGGCAGAGCAAAGAATCTCAGATATTGAAGACAAACTGGTACTTCTTCAATCTCGTCCCATACCGGAATCTACAATAATCTCAGAGCTGGAGCTAAAACTAGAATCATTCGAGAACAATGCACAATGCTCTAATCTTTGATTCTGAGGAATTCCAGTAGAAAGCGAGTCCCAAGATCAAATACAGTCAGTTCCTCAGCTTATCAATAAATTGATCAAAGATCATATTTTACCATCTGCTCCCGAGGATGTGACAATTATGCGAGCACATAGAGTTCCTTTTCATCAGTCACCTGGGGCAAAATAGCCGCAAAATATCCTGGTTGATTTCTCTGACTTTCGGAAAAAGGAGCAAGTTCTCACAAGAGCAATCCAGCAGAAGATATTGACAGTCCTGCAAAACGCCTCCTTGAAGATTTTTTCTGATCTGTCTGTGACGTCAGCAAGGCGCAGAAAGGAGTTCCAACAATTAGCCTTTGAGTTCAGATCTGTTGGCGCTCAAACCTCCTTAGTCAAATCAACAAAACTCAAAGTTCTTTGGAAAAGACAATTTCAGATTTTTAATGTTCTTGAAGCAAAAGACGTTTTAAACTTAATCAGAACTTAAAGATGTATTTAGGATTTATAAAAAAAAATCTTCTTTTCTCTTGCTATTTTGTTCTGCAGGGTTCATGCGGAAGAATGAGGTGGATTGTGGGGGGAGGCGATTCTGACAGGACAGGTTGGGCTTGGTGGGGGGGTTGGACTGGCATAGCAGCAAAAAGAGGAGTGGATCAAAGTCTGTTGTGGTTTTTACATAGGTGGTTTCTTTTATTTTTGTTTTCAATATCTAAGTTTATATGTTTCTTGTGTGCTGAAAGTCGTCATTCTAATAACAAATGGATAGTATCAAAATAATCTTGTACAATGCGAATGGGTTGTTGAATGCAAGAAAAGCAAATTCTATGTTGACTTGGCTGCTTTCCTTTTCCCCACAGGTGCTGTTTTTGCAGTAAACTAATTTTAAGTCATATTCACCTTTTTCTCACTTGACATACGCATTTACTCACCACTATGTTAATAGTTAAACGTGTGTTCTACACAAGTGAATAATTTACCCACCACAATCCAATGTATGCACTTGTGATTCAGGTTTAAGGTAAATTACACAAGCAAAAATCATACAGAAGTCACTGGTTCCCTTGTGAATTGGGTCCTTTCTGTTTTTTATGGAATGTCTGTGCTTTCGTTTCCATATAATGTTGGGTTTCTTTCTGGTTTGTTTTGTATGAGGGCAGCATTCCAGTACCTCATACGTTTTCAATTTGCATTCAGTTCCCTGACATAATGTGCCTTTTGTACTTTATTGTCAACTAGTCCTTGTCATGTTACACTCCATTTGTGTCTTTTGCGAGTAATATGTATCTAGATAAGAGTCACAACGGCAGGCTAAAATTTTTGCAGGTAAAGGTCTCGTCTGCTCACGCAGAAGTTTTGACAAGTTTGTGTAACCAATATAGGCGCTTAGAACCTTACTCATGAATGAACAAATTAATTATAGGTGTTTCAGAAAGTGAGAAAAAAAAGCACCAGTCTTGCCCACGTTCAGAGGGACTGTTTAGAAAGGGAAATCATTTTTTTAAACTGTGTGATATCAAAAGAACAAAAGCAAATGATATTGTTGACATTCTTTAACTCCCTGACCCTTTGAGTGTCGATGATGCAGTGCAGAGACTCCATAAATCATAAATGTAGTGTTTGGGATAACGCATATATTTGCACTGCCAATGCATGTAAATTACTCTGACATAAGCACGTTTAACCAATCATCCATTCATTGCACATCTGAGGAAAGTGTAAACCATTTATAAACCTTTGCAATCGCCGGGATCATCTGATATCCAGCGACTTCTTCTGTGTCCGTGAGCACTTGGTACGGTAGAGAAGGAATTTTTTGTTGTCTTTTTTCCCCCCCTGTTCAGATATGTTCTGGAGCTGACATTCATGGTGTGTCCTGGGCCTTTTCTATACATCTATTAAGTCTGAGTACTGTGATTATTGACCACACTGACATTTCAAACAATCATGTTGTGTTTGTTTTGAATGTTCAGAGTAAGGTTGTGAAATCCATTTAATAAAAAATGGCCTTTATGATGTTCTTAAATGTTTTGGCCCTCCATAATCTGAGACAACGGTCTTGGTTCAAGGGGTTGTGGTGAGGCAAGTATACATTTTTTATAATTATGAAAACAATATGTAATATCAATACTGGAAAATCAGCAATTAAGCTAAAGACGAGTTTGTGAATTATAATATTTAGACAGTTAAGATACGGGAAAACACCTAAAGTAAAACTGCAAAATTGTACTTCTACTTGTATAATCTGATTAATGGAAAGATAACGAGAAAAGTGGAAGAATGTATTTTCACTGCCCATATGAAGTCTGTTCCTTTTATTAGTTTACAGTGTTGCTTAATCAGTTTCATTGTAGTTTCCTTCAATGCTTGTACCCATTACCAAATTGAACAAGTCTCATCAATTATCTGTGTGGTAAATTAACTAAAGTAATCCATAGGCAGCAGTGCCCAAACGGATCCTATCAGTTCGTAGCATCACTGGCAATTTTTGTTTGGCCAATAATCTTACTAGATTATAGGAATGTATTAGCTAGCTATTTCCTATGAACAGTCATGTGCAGGTTTCCTGCGGTCATTTTGTAAGATCAGTGCACAATTACAACAAGTATATTTTCAGTTTATTTTCTTATCCCATTCCCTCTACAAAGTGCTCTGCTGCTTTCAATTCTTGGTCTGCGATAGAAGAATACCCAAATAAAATAAAACAAAACAAATTAGAAAAACAAAACTACTCTCAAAAGTCAAAGTCCTGATTATATATTTTTAAACTAATAATCCCTTTTTTGATCAGCTGTTCATAGTTAATATAATTACAAGGAATATTCCAGTCAGTATTTCGGAGTGAGTATGTGTAGGGAGATAGTGAACCTCAAGCAAGACCTTCACCAAACCCAAGCCTGAATAATCAATCGCATTTTACTCCAAAAACTTTCATGTTTCAGTTTTTAGGTCGTGCATTTGAGACCTCTTGTATATACTTTAGTATATACTTATATACTTTAGAATATACATATATGTGTATGTACTTTGTGGGCTCTGGAGAACAGCCCTAGGACTTGTCTGCTTCTGCTTAAAGACTTTTTTTCTGTTCAACTGCCTCTATTTAACTATTTAACTATTTAACGACCAGCAGAGGCCAGTAAAATACCAGAATCACTTAGGATTCTCTAGATTCCAGTTCATGGATATTGTCTTCCATGAGCAACCGTAGAGAATAATATTTTTTAAATCTTATATTTTCAGTGATTTGACCACCGAAGGCCCTGATTTTATATTAGAAACAGAGCTTGGACCATACCATTTCCCGCCGAAAGGCAATATTTCTCTCAATGTGTTCCCATACCCGGTGTGGCGCGCAGTTTGGTGCTTATTTTCCCTCCATGTTAAAGAACACTAGATGTTTCAGCGTCCAGGCTAATGTGCTGCACAGCTAGATACATATAAGGTACCAAAGGCGAGACCGATTGCATTGCAAATGCTTGTTTTGGTAGCAAACACGAAGAGACTTACACCAGAACAGATAAATTGACACCACATACAGATGTTTAAAACTGTAGAAAATAAAATACTACCTGTCCAGGCACGATACATTCATATACCTGATTTCATTAAGCTAAACTTCAAACTCAAAAAGGGACCATGTGAGAGCAAATAACATTAGTACTAGATAACAGTATCTTCGCTGTATAATGGATTAAAAGAGATGCAGATATTGACGGTATCTTTACTAATAGATCTTCCTGAGGGCATCATTTAGAATTGCCTGGAGCAGGTGTTGGCAGGTGTTTGAAAATGACCCTTTTAGCAAGGTCACCCCCATTTGTCCTGAATTAACTCATGACACCACGCTGCAGGATGTTATTGGATCCAAACCCAAGTTGGTTCATGCTAGGGGACGTACACTCAGACAACAACTGTGTCCTCATTTCATTCCCCCGCAAAAAATTGTCACCTGGTTACCCTCTGCCCCAAATGGATACCATAGATGTGGCTCATGTAATATCTGTTGTTTCGGATTATACAAAATGACTAGCTTTAAGTACAACACGGAGAGAGAATACACTATCAGGAGTTTTATAAATTGCAACACCAAAATGGAAGTGTATTGCATTAAATGTGTCTGTGAAAAAATATACATTGGAAGTACCATCAGACCTCTCAAAGAGAGGATCCAGAAACACATTCGGGCCATCAGGAATAACTACACCCAATATCCCTTAGCGACTCACTTCAATACCATACATAAATTTAGTGAACTCTTTAAGTTGGGCTTTCATGGTATTGATAAGGTGAATTCCGGATTGAGGGGTGGAGATATAACATCCAAATTGCGTAAACTGGAAAGGACTTGGATCATTAAATTGAGGGCGGTGGAGTGTGGGCTCAACATTGACAAGGAGATGCATGAATTCCTATAAAGTACTGATGGAATTAACAATGTACATTATTATGTATATTCTAACTCTGCATCATATACGGATCTTTCATCAATTTACATCTAGATTCATATCTGTACATGACTGTTTCATGTTATAAATGTTTCAGGTTATGTTTTGAGTATATGCTTTGCCACATCTGACTTTATGACCAACTAATGGCACTACACTTGGACCATTAACATTTGGGGACAGGTGTGTTTTGGAGTTACTACTCACTAGATCGGTTTTTTTGAACTCACTCTATCCTCATTGTCATTGGTGTGAATTCTTCTATTCCTTTTTGAATTGATCTAACTTCCTATCGAATACTATCTGCTGATCATTAACAATCACAATTTGTGACCTAGACTAACAAAAATGTACTTTAATCTGGCTGTTTTTTTCTGAACCTCATTAGTTTTAATAGTAGGCATTCGAGTTAACTTTAGCACAGCTTTTAATTCACTATCATATGGATTTTATTCACTGCACTCCTTATGTATTGATTATCCCTGAAAACAATTACTTGCAGGGGTGTCTGACATTTCCTGACACCATCATGGGTTTACGATCTTAGTTATCCATTAATAAATGGATTGTTGGGTGTGTCTAACCACAAATAATTAATTTTAATATTTGCTGCAACCATAGTAAAAATGTTGGTTGCAAATTCTATTTTTACTGCAAATTGGGACATATAATTGAATTAACTTGGTTATTAGAAATAAAAACATATGTATACAATGAAAACATATCCTGTTTTCTATTACTAATGAGATCGTAAATACGTTTCTCATATACTTTAACTATGAAGACTCTTATCGTTTAAAACTTACGTTTTAGTTGTTTTATTGAACACAAAAGTGCCAATCCATATTTGAAAGAGGCACAATACGTAATATAAATGTACATTTAAAAGAATTTCTTGCTAAACGCGTTACATTGACTAGGTGATTCCAACATATCTAAGGTATGCATACATGCATTACCTATGAGGTTCGGCCAGTCTTATTTCAATTTCCATGCTTTGTTCGGGTTTAAAAGACGTCTAAACATGGCGCCCGCATCTGTTGTATGCGGAAGTGCTGATCGTCGTCAACTGAGAATATATGGGAAAATACAGGTATATGCATCGTTCTCTTTTCACCTTGAAATCGGTATGCTGGGCGTTTTTATTAACCGGTCTTAGACTGGTTTCTTACTCAAAAAAACTTTTGGTTTTATTTTTATTTCTTTTCCTCCTTTGCCCCTTGTAATTCCATACAGAAACAAGACTTGTCAAGGTCTAGGGAGCCGGGTTGCCTGAAATTTAAAAGGGACATATTACTTTAGTGTACATCGGTGTGGGAACCGTGAATGAATTCAAAACGGCCGTGAAATTTTTCAGGTAAGAATGAATTGATTCAAATGTTTAATTTTCGATTGATGCTTTCCCACTGCTTCCCTACTAGGCTTTCATAAGCAATCATCACCCAATTGATATTTTGAATTATCAACATGTTTTACAGATTGTTCTAAATCAGAAGTCTTTGCCTCATGTGATCAAAACATTATTCTCATATTTGAGGTGAGACTGGTTTTTCGGGAAGCGAACTTTGTCATAATTTAGGGTTAACCGGCACCGAAGGGTTTCTTTTTGTTTCTCTTAGGGATGGACATACACAGGTGTTTAACAGGTTCAAATTAACTGAGTTTTTCTGATTCTCTTTCTCTTTTCACGCTTGCATGGTCATGCTTTCGGAGTGGACAGTTCATATATATCATTGAAAGCAAATAAGTTTCCCAATTCGGGGTGATTCTCAGCTTGGGTGTGCATACTCCGAATTCGATACATTCCAAATGAATAATTAAGGTTTATGATCTAACCCTCATACAACAAGATTTCACCTGTAACAGAGATAGATATGTACTGTACTGTACTGTACTGTATACAATAGTAGCATGGTTAAACATCACGGTGTTTGGTACATTAATTGTATGCTGTATAATCATCATGTAAATATTTTTTCAAAGGGCATTTTTTGATGGGTTTTATTCTAAAGGTGACATTGAGTATCACTATTTATAAAAATTGTATTAAAATATCCTCTTGCAGCCTTGAAAAAGCCCAGGGGGGTGAAACGTACGTCACATGTAAATGTTGGTTGAGTACCGACTGGCGCAATTACCGTAACTGGGAGTCAATGTGTAATGTATTTATGCAGCGTACAACCAGTAATGAAGTGAAAATGCAACACAAGAAAAATCCCACAAAAATCGATTTTTAAAAAGAGAAACTTGTAATGAACAAAATGGCACCTAAACAAATTGTATTTGGTGAAACATATCACCTAAAAGATTAAATTGCCAAATTGCCTACCTTGAGTATCTGGTTGCTTAACCTAAGGTTAAAAGTTATGGTCAACTGTGATGGAGAGCATCTTGACTAAAGGAAGTGGATTGGAACTGGTCTTGGCTTACCTTCGCACTTAGAAGAAATTTGAAGAAAAAGTTGCTGAGAAGGTAAAGTTCAGTAGACCAAGGCAGACAACGGTGTCCAAGGAGGAGCCCCCGGGCGAGGTCATAGTGAAGATTTGTACATTGAGACTTTATCACTTGTTTGGAAGTCGAAAACTCCATCTGGCTAAAGCTCCAGGCTCTAGCTGACAATGGTTCCACAAGATGAGATACCCCTTCTTCAACAAGCTGCTTCCTGTGGAGAAGAACATAGAGGGAGCTAGCGCAAAGTTAAGATGACCAGTGATGCACCTTGGGTGGATATTGAGCAGGTTGGTCCCAGTCTCCTGTTAGTTCTCAGGCCACATTTGGGGGAAAAGTCCCAAGTTTCCATTTTTGGATGTTTGAGCAGCTTTAGCATCACTTCCAAGAGTCTGGGATTTGTGTGGCAACACTTGGAGGGCAGTATTCACTCCAGATAGGGTCCAGGTGCTGGTTCTAGGTGGTCGTAGCTTATTCTATAACTGTAGTTCAGAAAAAGGAGCTAGCCAACTAGCCCTTGGAGTCAGTCTGGTAGTGCTGGGATCAAGCAGCAAGGCAGTCCTCAAGCAGCAGGGCAGTCCTCTGAGAGTCGAGGGCAGGCTTCAAGCATCATGGCAGTCCTCTCACCACAGTGGGACAGTCCTCTGAAGTACATTTCATAACTGAGTTATGGAGTATTTTTTTCCCATAGATTTTTGCATATACATGAGAAATAATTTAATATACTCGTGATTGGTTGTGTCATGATGTAGAATGGTGATGGATGGTAAGGCATGTCCATAGTATTAGTGTTTGAGCAACAATATGTTGTCTTTCAACAGAAGTGTTCAGTGGCTTTTACCTGAGCTGTTCTTTTCATTTAACTTTATGTATAATTTAGTTAATAGTTTGCCACCCCTTCACCCTCTATCCTAAGCCTCAGGTTAAGACTACTGTACATTTCAGTGCCCTGAGGAAGGTGAACAATCGGGGGTCCTTGTAGCACCGAAATGCCTGTCGGCACCAGAAATGACATACCTGAATTATGAGAAAATTACAATGTTAGATACGAGAAAGTGTTCATTGTATATATTGCAGTGAAATTATGTTTATGGAACGGTATCAACTAAAGAAGGATTGTAAAGCTATACTTGCAACAAACTAAAATCTGATTAAAACATTTATTGTTATCCACCTTAATGTTCAAGCCTGAATTCAAGTTTCTTTTTCATTGGTTCAATTTGTGTGACTGTGGGTGTATGACTGAGTTTGATGGTTGCACTTTTAAGTACGGAAGGGGTTGGCATGTATTAATTTGCAAATGATTTACTTAAGTATATCTGCTACATCATGATATAGTGATAAAACATGCAAGTGGCCATATAACCGACAGATACATATTGAATATGTAAGAGTTGATTATGATGTAGTAAAGATATGTGTTTATAATAATGTTTGTGTTCTTTAGGCTGTGAATTGGCTACTGAATGGTTATCATTTTGGATTTATTAGTGCATGAAAGAAATAGGGGGTTGGCGGGTTTCTTTGGCAACAATTCTTGTGTATCCCCAGTCTGGTTGCTGGAGAACCCTGCTGTTGTCTTTCTAAACTTCTGTTTCCTGATTTGTTATGGGTACAGTGCCCGATTCAAATTAGATGTTAGGTTTACTTGCAAGTATTCACTAGTGATTTCCATATTCCACTCCATTTCTCACCCCCGGCCCAAGTTTAGTGTGAATGAAGAATTTGGTCATCTTAGATTTGCTCTGACACATTGCAATTTGGACCTATTTTACTAAGGCACAAATGAACTTATGAAAAAGTAAGTAGGCCTGAGACTGGGAACACTTATTTCATAATCAAAGAGGGACTATGAGTTTTGTAAGGGGTCCCCACTGAACCCTACAAAGCTAGGTCCTCATACTGCCTTCCTCAGAACATTGTCCGGACCTGCTGAAGAACAGAAAAGGACTCGACCTGCTGCCTGTGAACAGAGACGGGCCCTGAAGGAATTGACCAGCTCCTCACTGTAGCCAGGACAAAGCAGTCACCCCAAAGTTGAGTTAGATGGACTCCTGTGTGTCTACAGATATGCACCAGACTGCAAGAGTCCTTTTTCCTGGAAATTCCCAGCAAACCAGTGGCAAATGGAACATGGACTGGACATGGCTCCATTGTGGTTAGCCTGAAATTGCATCTAGGTCCTGATCTACCATGACTACTAACTCCAATTGGCACTACGCACTTTTTGCCGCTATTGTCACTTACATTTTTTAAAGTTAATGTCTCTGTTTCACCTTGTTGGGTTTTTGTTTTTTCTGGTATCACCATGCTTATTAGGATTTTATTGCATTTTGTATTTTCAACTGTTTTGCTACTTCTGAATGCTTTACACATTTTTGTTCACTTAAGCCTTTCTTGTCTGTGCCATAGCTACCAGGGGTGAGCTTCGGTCTAAATGACTGAACCCCTAACTGGATCTAAAAAGATTGTGACTTTATTACTTATGGTGGATACCAATCCACCCAAACTAATAAACCCCTTTCTCACACCTGAGATGTTGCTAAGCCCAACTGGGGGATCATCAGCCTTATTTATAGTTGAAAGAAACACCATGTATGCAACAATATAGCATTATTTGGCTTCACCGACATAAACCTCAGACCTTTCAGCCATTTCACTACTCACTGGGCTTTAAAAAAAAAGAATATATATATATATATATATATTCACTGAAAAAACCATAGGTTTCACACACGTTATAGTTAGGAATTAGCATTTAAAAAACCTTGCAAATTCACTGAAAAAACCATAGGTTTCACACATGTTATAGTTAGCGGAAATTTTACTGATAAAAAACCAATGAAATTCCCCCGTTATAGTTAGTGCAGGCAACTATAACTCACGCGACCGCAATCCTCTGCTGATGCTAATACTGTATTTAGACACTTATTTGCCCATGTCTTCTTCCATACATTTTTAGCTATACATATATTACAAATATTTTTTTTTCATAAAGACACATATGTCATCAGCAGAAGATTGCGGTCGCGTGAGTTATAGTTGCCTGCACTAACTATAACGGGGGAATTTCATTGGTTTTTTATCAGTAAAATTTCCGCTAACTATAACATGTGTGAAACCTATGGTTTTTTCAGTGAATTTGCAAGGTTTTTTAAATGCTAAGTTACTTTACGCCATTCGTGGCGTGCGCGCCCACTTAACGCAGTTCGTTCCGTGCGCGCACGGTGCGCTTCGCGCATCGCGCGCCCACTTTACGCAGTTAGTGCCGTGCACGCGCGGTGGGCACGCGGTGCGCTACGCGCACCGCGTGCCCACGTTACGCTAGATGGGCCATGTACGCACGATGCACTTCGTGCACCGTGCGCACATGGAGGACATATGATGCACTTCGTTTTGAAAGGTAATATTTTAATTTTTCTTATATTTTATAAGCCATGCAAAAAAGGTGCCCTTCGGGCACCATTTGCACACGGGGTGGAGAGAGTGTGGATAATTTTTTTTAAAAAAATTTGTTTTTAAAAATATTTTAGTTTATCTCATCTCTAATAAGCCATGCTCAATTGGTGCCCTGCGGGCACCAATTGCACACGGGGTGGAGAGAGTGTGGATAATTTTTTTTATTTTTACATTTTTTACCGTACGCGTACGGTAAGCGTAATCGGCGAAATTGCCGAAAAAATAAAAATTCCGTTTTTGGCCTTGGGGGATCTTTGGGGACTCCCTCAACATGGCTATGTGTGTGGGAGCTGTCTAAACAGCCCCTTTACATGTTTTTGGGCTTTATATTTTAAAAATCACTCTCAGTGCGAGAGAGAAAATGGCGGCCGCCGCTTCCTGGTTTCGGGCGATTCGAATGTTTACTAAGATCTAAGAGCCAATCAGAATCGCGCTCGTGCACGCCACCGTACACGTACGGTAAGCGTACGGTAAGCGCACCGTAAGCTGGCTCAGATATATATACTGATTTAAAGGCTATTTTCTCAGAATTTACTGAACAGATTTACACCAAACCTACAAAAGGCACTTCCTTGACCTGAGGACTACCTCTCTGCCAAATTTCTAGTAATTCTGTTCAGCCGTTCGGGCTGTAGCCCTGTCTGAAGGTCCTATGGAAAAATGCATGGGAAAAACGCGTTTTGGGACCCCCCTTTTATCTCAGCCCCCGCTTGACGAATCTCCCCGAGACTTTCAGGGTAGGAGCGGAGCGTAGCGCCCCACCTATTTTGAAAAATTAGCGAGGATTCGTCGACCCGCGCCAAAGTTATTCAAAATAGAATGTTGCGGATTTCCTATGGAAACGTGGTCCTAACTATAACTACCTACTGGCGACCGCCAGTAGGTAATATATATATATATATATATATTCACTGAAAAAAACATAGGTTTCAGGGATGTTATAGTTAGTTGGACATTTCACTCGTACAAAACCATAGAAATTCCGCCGTTATAGTTAGTTCACCTAACTCTAACTTACACCCCTGCAATGCACTGCTGATGATTTCACATATTACATAATTCATGACATGGTCAGTGACATCACTGATGACATCTCAAATGACATCACTGATGACATCACCGATGACATCACCCAATGTATTTGCAACATAGCGTGGTGAACTTGTTGCTACGGAAACTGGCATTAAGCAGAATGGGGGAAGGGCTGGATCTTAGCTGTGGATTTTAAATGTGAAATTGGGATGTATATGTAAGTGAAATGTCATTAAAAATAAGATTTCCCAAGTCAAGAGTATTTTTAGAAGCAGTGTGTCCTTAACAAATAGTTGAGTTTTTATTGATAATATGTTTTTCAACTCCCGTGTGAGTTCGCTGCTCCATCACGGTGGGGTCGTGACTTCAAAACCTTCAAGAATGAGTTTGGGCAGTTTTAGAAGTCAGTTTGTAAGGGTTAATATGTGTAACCTATAGAAATGTGTTTTGAAATTTAAAATAATGTAGGAAGGAATGTGATTTGTTAGTCATATGTATTTGTGTGGAGAAAGAGAGGGTAACTTTTCCATTACTGGTTCTGCCTTGATGAGATTGGTGCATGACATTGATTGTGTGCATAAGCAAATCTTTTATAAGTTTGTGATTTTTTAAAATCTCCAAATCTATTTGAAAGGTGAGTTCTAAGTTTGTGAGGTGTTTTATGGATAAGGTTTATTTTAAACTTTAAAAATAATTCAAAATGTGTGGGGTTTGAGATATAGTAATAAATGAACATATGTTTTATTGTACTGATATATTGTTTTAGTTAGTTTTTGAATAGTAATATGTGTATATAGGAAGATGGATTAGTGATTGTGGTAGTTTGTTTTTGTGTGTAGATATGTACATTTATAGTATGCCACATTATTGTAGCTGTTGCTTTAAATTTGGAGCTGGTGTTTGTCGAGTTTTAAGGTGTGCATGGACTTCCGTCTGAACTATGTTTCTACTTCTATATGTATTTTGATATGTTTTTTTACATTTGAAGGTGCATGATGTATAACAAAGAGGTGTTGTTCCTTTTTATGTGGTAGGCTGAACTCGCTTCCTATTTAGTCATGTAAATCTTCACATATTACCCCTGTAGTCATGCAATCAGCCAGGTGTTAACCAATGCATTAGCTGTACAGTGCTTCTATTACCCAGGCAGCATGTTCGTAGTCTTTCAATCATGCAGGGACTACTCTTGTATTTATGTAATTAACCAGACCGTACTCATACACTTATAGAATTAGTCAGTCACTTCGTATGTTGTGATGCAAATCCTCAGATATTATCCCTGTAGTCATGGAATAATTCAGGTGTTACCTATGTAGCACTTTATTGCCCCATATGTTACTGGGTGTACTTATAAAGTCTTGTGTATAATTATTTTAACAATAGTAAATGATTTAACAAGTGTATTTAAACTTTTCTTTCTTTTCAGATACTGACCATTATCATTAGTAAAGATTCATCTTGGACAAGAAAGAAGAAAAGAAAAGGAAAGAAAGAAAATAATCCTATTTTAACCCCTTCCATGCTCATGACGGAACGATTCCGTCATGAGCATCGGTTGAGCTGTGCTCATGACGGAACCGTTCCGTCATGGCCCCGCCCGCGCTCGAACCCTTCAGCACCGCGGGGGAATCCGCGCAGCGCTGAAGGGGTTAAAAAAACAGAAAGTAAGAAATCAGACAAAGTAGTAGAACATGTGACATTGAAGTAAAAGGCTTCTGGTAAGAGAACTAAAGATTTTGTTAAAAGAGCTTTTAAAGAAGATTACGAATTTAGAAAATGGACAAAAGATAAAGAAAACTTGTTCAATCATTCAGAAGAAAAAGCAAGAATGATAGTGATAGAAGGTCACGTTTTGGTAAAAATATCTATGAGGAAAGAAGGATGAAACAGTATAGAGATATAAGGAAACGCATGTTTAAAAGTAGATTATTGTAAAATGTAATGAAACATTGCAAAAAATATAAGAAATGAACTGCATTTTATTTTAAAAAAACAACAGATTGAAAGTGTAGTCGAAAAGGCTTTTGAATTGAAAAAAAAGATTGTTTATATTAGTTTTGAACAGAATGAGAACACTCAATCAAATAATGGACTTTATGAAACAGAAAAGTACAAGAAAACGACTGATAAATTGAAGTAACTTTTGCAAATATTTTTTGGGGGAATGGAAGCACACTTCTAGTAGTGAACCATTTTTTAATGAAGAGAGCTATTTTCAACAAAATACATTAGTTCACACAGTTGATACCAATGGTCGTTTCTATGAGGTAAAAAATGGTTGTCCAATTGAAAAAGAAAAGATGACTCCTATAAATGTAGAAGAAGTAATAGCTGAAGACTTTGAAGAGGGATGTTCTCAAGCTCCATATAAATGGGACTGTAGTAGCATTTGTAGTATACGAAAGGAATCTATTGATATTTTCCCACATTTTTTATTAGAATACAGTAAAAAAGTGATAAACGGAAGATTAAGATGTTGCAAGGATTAGATCCTTGTAAAGTCAGAAAATATACTTGTTTGCAGTGTCTCTAGCTTGTCTTTCTAGAAAAGTGTGTCGAAGTGTCTTTCATAATTTAAGAATGTTAGCAGTACATCACTCACAAATGCGGAAGTTAGTAACAAGATTGTACTGTGTACAGAGTCCTGCATTATGTTTAGCTGAAATAAACACTGCTCTTTTGCATGGTTCAGAATCGGATGCAAAAAAGGTTTGTAATGATATACAGTTTTGTGTTTTTGGTCCTGAAGAGAAGTGTAGAGAAGGTGAGAGTGGCATAAATGTAGGTGTTGAACAAGAGGTAGAAGATAGTAGTACTCAAAAGTTTGCTAAAGAAATTACAAAGTATAAATTAGTTTGTAGTAAAAAAACAAATTATGTTTGTATCTGTTGTAGACGTAATCACTATACAAATCAAACTAGGAAAGTTGATGTGTATTTAAAAAGTAAAAAGGAAAACAATGATAAGGGGGAGCAATTTGGTGCTTATTTGATGGTGGAAGGTCATTTTGAGTTGGGTACTTATCAATGTATTTGTAAATATTGTTACAGCAAACTAGAAGATAACAAATTGCCAGCTTGTGCTGTACATAATAACCTACAGTTGGAAGGTATTCCTTCAGAACTAGAAGATTTAAATACATGTGAATGTATTCTAGTTCAATCTGTGCACCCGTTTCAGGCTATTGTTCGCATGGAGCCTAAAACAGGTAAGCTGCCTCCTACAGATTTACTAAGAGGTTTAAAAGGAAGAGTTGTGTATTTACCTTTGGATTTAAAAAAAAAATATTGAAACAGTTGGTGTAGATCGAGAAGAAATTGAACCTGTAGTTATTCTAGTTAATGGTGTTCCAACAAAGAGTCGGAAAATATGGCAAGATTTAGTAGATGTGAGCAAACTTAAAAAAGCTACATCATATCTTACACAGAACAATATTTATTATAAAAATATACCTCTGGACGAAGAAAAAATATATTTAGGAGATGACACAGAAATTTCAACTGGCCAAATTGAAAGAAGTCGATGTCTCCAGGACTGAAGAAATTTATGAATATTACAGTATTCATCCTTTACATTCAAAAGAAGAGATTACTACTATTGAATTATTCCAAATGAAGAAAGCAAAGGGAAATGAGTGTTTGGGAAAGAAGTTTAGAAGCATGTTGTTTTCCACAGCTGTTCCCTACTGGAAAAAGTGCACAATGTGATGAATGACCTGCGCAGATTCCAGCTTCAGAATATCGTACAACAAAATTATACTCAGAAGACCCAAGATTTCGACAATGTATTCCATACATATTTTATCTTTTGTTTGAAAGGGACTTGTCTGGACTTTCATATGCAGTGAACCTCATATTAAAGACAAGAGTTCATCTTAAAGACTTTTCTGCAAAATAATTCATGGACAAAGTGGAACAAAGAGATGCTCATTTAGAATCTCAGTTGATTAATTTGATGGTTTTTCAATGGTACTAATGAGTATTGAAATTTTCATCACGGAGAACTGAAATGTATGCTAAGGAATTTAGGAACTCCTACGTGGTTTGTTACGCTAAGCTGTGCTGCATACGCATGGGACAAGTCTACGAGAAGCAAATTCAAAAGTTAAAAACATTGAATTCAAGACACCTGGAGAACTGTGTTCCTTGGATCCAGTCAATGTGTGCATATATTTTAATCATAGGTTTCAAGCAATGATGACTTTTATCTGCAATAAAAATAACCCACCTCTTGGAGAAGTTATTGATTTATTTTGGAGAAAGAATTACCAAGCCAGAGGTGCTCCACATATTCAGTCAGTCATAATAACTTTATTCAACAAATAAAAACTGAAATACAATACAAAATTTATGACCAAAATATTAAAAACATTTAAAAATAAAAACTTCCCATCAGGATAAAAGTCCATAAAATATTATAAAAACAACAATAGAAATGTATAAACTCCTCTAAATACATATATACAAAGGAGTCTTTTTGCATTAAAACACAAAATTCAGTGAACAACTCAGCTCTAGCCTTACGCTTACTACCTTTAATATTAAAAGGAATAAAAGGAATAAAAAGAAACAAACCCCAATTTCATTTAAGCAACTAGGAGAAAGAAGTTAGGCATGTGGTACACATTCATTACAATACAGCATCACTTTTGATCTATTCAACCATGCCCATACTAAAAATTTAGCTAGAGATATGGCAAGGGGTAACCATGTTTCAGTGCAGATTAATTTGAGAGCTACCTCATGTTTTCGTATACCTAGAGTTCTACAAATTAGGGCCAACCAAGTACGCAGCAGAACTTTATAGGCAGGATACACAAATAACAAGTGAGCCAAAGACCCCAAGTTTACGTAAAAAATAGGGCAGGAACTGTCACCTTCAGTATCCCATCTTGCAGTAAATGACTTTATGGGTAATGTTCCCACTCTAAGTTGGAAATAAATCTTTCTATTGTGAGGCTTCGTTATGGTGTCCCAATTTGGTTCCAGCTTTTGTACTGGTTTTACATCTGGGAATTGGCCTGTTAGTGTCAAAGGATCACTATTCCTATAGGTGTTATTAGTCACCCATATACATATGTCATTATGGATGTTCATATCGGTTGACATCTGCAAGTTTATATTCAAAGTCAAGAGGAATCATTTGGGTAAGTCTAGGTCTTGCTGCAACACGAAATTGTGTATTGAAATCTGTACAAGTATTTGAATACTTGGCACTGAATTAACCGGAAAGTACAGCTATTCTTAAAACAAATATGTTGGATACGTACTATCCTAACAGAAGTCCAAATCTGGAAAACATATGTCTCTATGAAGTACTGCTACATTACACCTTGAAGAGAAATGTTACATAAAATATAAATGAAGGAAAATATGCAGTAATTGGATGTGAAGGATGTTTGGTAAAACATACCAAAGGAAATCTTATTGATCAAAGGAAACACAGTTGCGATACTCCAGATAAAAGAGATTTGTTTTATTTAGCACTTCTACAACTCTTCAAACCTTGGCGGACTGAAATGGAATTACTTGGAGATTTTGAGTGTTATGAAGATTCGTTCAATGCATGTACAGATAGCATTGAATGTACAATTTTTCTAAATTATCTGCAAATGTTGAAAGAAGAGATTAATCAAGAAACTACAATTGCAGCTGAAATAGCTAGAGACAGTTCTCAATATAGTCAGAGTTCTGCTGCACTAAGTCAAGATCAATTAGGAGAACCAGTGTTTAAAATGAAGCAGCAATAGCAATGAGTGAAGTGGAAACGGCTATGCAACAAGCACAACAGGACACTATTGATTTAGAAAACTTGGAAGAACAACTGAATATTGAACAGAAAGATATATTTCAGGAAATTACACAACAGATACAACATGGTTTACTGCATGAAAAGAGAGAATGCCAATGCACACCATTTAAACCTACTCTTATGTACATCAGTGGGGAAGCTGGACCAGGAAAACGTTTCTTGATTAAAGGTTTGAGAAGATACCTACAGAAAACCACTGACTCACCTTTATCTTGTGTTGTGACCGCTCCAACAGGGTTAGCAGCACACAATATTAAAGGGATTACATTACATTGTTTACTCATGTTACCAGTACAACATGAAAATAAGTTGGATTATCACAAGTTATCTGGAGAAGCTTCTTATGAAGTGTCTAAAGCACTGAAGAAAATGAAAGCTCTGATAATTTATGAGGTAAGCATGGTCTCAAACTTAATGCTTGCCTTTGTACATTTAAGAATGCGACAGATTTTAAAAACAGACTATGATGTTTTATTTGGAGGAAAACATATAATTGTATTCAGAGATCTATTACAACTTACTCCTGTGAAAGGCCAACCAGTTTTTAAGACTCTTGTTCATGAAGACACTAAAAAATCATTGGGAAGTATTGGAAATGTGAACATTTGATCTCATTTGAATATAAAGAACTTATTAAGAATATGCGACAAGTAAGTGACGAGCATTATGGAAACATTCTTCAAGATATTAGAGTTGGTGTCTTGACAAAGGATGGCAAAAAAGCTTTACAAAGTCGGCTACTAACAAACTTAAAATATTGCACCTGAAACAATGTACCAACAAATTGGAGAAACGAAGTCTATATGCCAACACTGAAAGAATGCTCTACATTCAATGAAGAACTGTTGAAACTGAAGAAACAACAGGTATTGTAAAAAACAGAAGCCATCGATAAAATAGAACATGAAGGAGTTATGATTCTTCTGTCAGAGAAATTACAGTCAAAATTAGACTCTTTGGAAAAATCTATATCTAAGACTGCTGGTTTGGAAAAGACCTTATATGTATGTGCAAACTGTCGGGTAATATTATGGCGTAATTTAGATGTTGAAAAAGGTTTACTGAATGGTGCAATGGGAAACATTGTTGATTATGTAAAGTTTCAGAACAGAGTAGATATTGAATATTTGAAGATTAAATTTGATCAAATTGAAGAGGTTAAACAGATTGGACGTTGTGCTGTTCATTTCTTGCTTTTAAAAGATGTGTATGTTCGTAGAAAACAGTTTCCTCTTTGTTTAGCATATGCAGTGACCATTCATAAATCTCAAATTTTAAGTGTAGACAGTGCTTTGGTAAATATTGGAAGTTCAGTGTTTAAAGAGGGTATGGCATATGTTGCATTGTCTCGAGTAGGAACATTATCTAGATTGTATTTGATTGATTTTGGTGAGCAAAAACTTTGTGCAGATGTAAATTGTGTAAAAGAGTATAATAGGTTAAGAAGACTGTATGCTCCTAACTTAGGTGAATATCCTATTTATGAAAACCGTGTGAGATGTTTGAAACAAACATATGAGAAACATTCTACTGAGGTAGCAAAGAAGAAAAGAATTCAAAAGAATGATGAGGCTGGAAAGAAAATGGAAATGGATACGGTTGATAATATTGTAGGTATCAGTAAGAAAATAGTTCAGGTATCAACTGCTATGCTAATGTAGTTGAGAACGTTGTGTTTTTTTTGTGAAAATCTACAGCATGCAATTATGGAAAATCGAGAAAAAAGATTCTGTTCTTTGTTACATTATATTTTTGAAAAGTTGAAAACTGATAAAATGAAAATCCATACTGCTTCTGGCATACGGCATCTTTTGGATATAAGTACTGGTTCTTTACAATTTACACTTAATGTCCAACAAGATGCTCAAGAATTTCTTATGTTTATGCTTGCAGTATTGGAAGATGAAGGAATACCAATTGAAAATCTGTTTGGACGATGTTACAGATGGAAACATAAATGTGAAAACTGTTCATTATCTTCTACCACTCAAATAGACACTGAACGATTCATATATTTGACAATACCAGATTGCAAACCAGTGTCTTTCAACAAATTAGTGAAATCAGCTAATCAAGATATGAAATGTACTCACTGCAAATTGGAAATGTTGTCAACAATATTTATAGAACGATTTCGACAATACATCATTTTAATGCTACAACGTTGTACAGCAGATGGAAGAAAATTGGAAACCAAAATTAAAAATTTTGTGGCAAGTCAAGTGTCAATTTCAGGAAGAACTTTTAAAGCAGTGGCTATTGTTTTCCATGATGGACCTAGTTCAACATCTGGACACTAGACTGTGTAGTTAAGATGCAATAAAGGATGGACACTTTGTAATGATGCCCAATTAGAATTCAAATGTTGGTTGCCCTATGAATTACCAAATTCATATCTAATATTTCTGATGCCAAAGTTCTGAAAACATAATTTAGCTTAATGGGAAGATGTCAATATGAATTAACGAGTTTATTTCAGATATTGTCAATGCAAATGAATTCACAAACATAATTTGGCCTATTGGGAAGATATCAAAATGAATTAACAAGTTTCTTTTTTATATTTCAATGGAAACAGTTTGGGAACATCATTTGGCCTATTGGGACGATGTGACCAATTACTGTTTTTATTTTCATTTCAGTTCATTGATATTGCATTTGGAAAATTGTGATAGAAAAAAGTAGTTCATATATTTGGTCTTTATATTTTATGCAATGTAAATGAAAGTGTTTATTTTTGAGAATATAAACAGATAGTTGAAGTTGTTTTGAATATTTTGAACACAGATTTGTTTTGTTTTTTTACAATCGTATTGATTGTATTTTTTTGCCCGCTGTTTTATGATGATCAACATTGAGATCACTGTGTATGGTCAAATTCAATAGAATCGGAAAACAGCAAAAAAGAAAACCTGAGTATGTAATGTAATTTTAAAATGATGTTGTGTTCTTAATGTCTAATATTATTTGAAATAACAGCATTTTTTCTTGTCTTTTATAGAAAGTAAAACTCAAATTTGAAAATAGTTTGAATTTATTTTACAATGAAACAACTATAAATGAGTTTGATATCTACTTCAAAACAGAAGGTAAGATGAAATAATGTAATAACCATAATAATATGAATTTATGTTTACAGTCACTTTTATTACAGTCATTCTATTTTTGAAACTCAATCATCTCACTCCTCAAATCAACCAACTAGTAACCATGCACTCATGCTATCACCTAGGCATTTCCTATGGACTTAGAAAATCATCGAAACAATACATATCCACTTACAAAATCCCCCAGGGACTACCAATGCACTTCATGAATCACCTAGGCACCACTCATGCAATAACACAGACAGTAGCTATACATTGCTGTACCTCTTGTACCTAATTCTGTACCTCTGTTGCTTCTTTCTCCACCTCTCTTGCCTGTTTCTGTAGCCATCTTGCCTCTTTCTGAACCCCTCTTTCCTCTTTCTGCAGCTCTCTTGAGACTTTGTTCAGGTCTGTTCAATCATTCTGCAGTTCTCTTGCTTCTTTCTGCACCTTTCTTGCTTTTTTCTGCAACCCTCTTCCCTCTTTTGGCACCTCTATTGCCTCTTTCTGCACAGCTTCTCTGTCATTGGTGATTTAAATCTGTATCTTGATAATCCCCATGACTCAGAAATAGCCAACTTTTCAGCTGATTTAGCGGCCTGCTAGCTGCTCCAACTAGTCCATGGTTCACTTTGCTGGCCACCTACTTGATCCAGTTTTTTCCTACCTTTCACTTCTCTCTGTTTCAAATCCCATTCCGTTATGTTGGTCTGACCATTATCTGATCCCTATGATGCTTCCC
Source organism: Triturus cristatus (assembly GCF_964204655.1). Taxonomy (NCBI): domain Eukaryota; kingdom Metazoa; phylum Chordata; class Amphibia; order Caudata; family Salamandridae; genus Triturus; species Triturus cristatus. Next base: position 539,292,644 of record NC_140591.1, read on the forward strand.
GGGGTTGTGCCCTCTCGAACGTCACTCAGAAACTCTTGCACAAATTAAACTTTGATCATGTTAATACCATCCTCTCGTCGAGTTGCCTAGCTGGCCGGATGATCCAGACGCTGCCAGTGAAGCACTATCCGATCGGCTAAGGCATCCTTTCGATGACTTGATTTCTGCCACCAAATCTAAGTGTCGGAGCATTAAATACAACTCATGGTATAATAACAATCTTACCAATATGCGTAAAGCTTGTAAGCGGATGGAGCGGGTGTGGAGATGAGACTTTGATCCTATCTTGAAGGGATGCTATCAGTCAGTCATCAAGAAATACCATAGGGGTATTCAGAAAGCACGGGCTGCTCATTTTGCTGATGAGATCAGAAACAGCCATAATCCCTCCAAGAGCATTTCATCCATTCTTAAAAATCTCAAAAATGCTGGGCCACCTGTAGTGTCTGCCATTAAGTCAGATGAACAATGTGAGGACCTTGCCACCTTCTTTATAATTAAGGTGGATAACATCTATAAGACCTTCCCTCAGGTGGCTACGGGCTCTGATTTTGGGTGCTCATCCCCCACAGCCCATATACTGGCCACCTTCCCACCAATCACTGGGGATGCACTACATGTACTCTGCAGGAAGGTTAAATCTGGCTGCCGGCTGACTCCAAGAAGCCTGACCATCTTACCTGTGCTTCTTACACCTCTGGGCCAGGTTATTAACATGTTCTTGTCTATGGCTACGCTTCCCAGGTCATGGAAGCAGGCTAGGGTAATGCCTCTATCAAAGACGCCGACCCTCGATCCAGCTAAACCGGGGAACTTTTGCCCTATTTCCCTGTTGCCCTGGGCTTCTAAGATCTCCAAAGCCTATGTTAATTCCACCTTGTCAGGCAATCTGGAGGAGAATAATATACTAAACACCTCCCAGTGCGGTTTTCGCCCTGGCCTTAGGATGGAGTCTGCCCTCCCAGCTGTGACTGAACATCTGAGAACAGCACTGGACGAGGGACGTACTTTGGCACTGATCTTACTGGATCTCTCACCAGATTTTGATACAGAGTTTGAAGGAGGCTGGCATCATGGGCCTTGCCCTAGATTGGTTCACCTCCTTTCTTTCGGATAGGTCCTTCCAGGTGTTGGCCCCTCTTTCACATCTCGGTTGTATTCCATCAAACAGGGAGTGCCGCAGGGCTCTGTGTAAAGTCCTACGCTTTTCAAACTTTTATGTTCAGCCTCTAGCCGTGGTAGCTAAGAGGAGAGCACTGACTAGTGTATCATATGCTGATGATACACACAATTAGTTGTCGCCCTCTCCAATGACTGTCTGAATGATGCTGCTAAGTTTTGGAGTGGTCTTGCAGACGTTGCAGGGTGGATGACTGCCAACTGTGTCCAGCTCAATGCCAGCAAGTCTGAGGTCTTGCTGGTAGGGAAAGATCCTGAGCTATGGAGTGAGCAGTGGTGACCTACCACCCTGGGCCCTGCACCCGCCCCCAAACAGGTGGTGAAAATCCTTGGTGTCTGGGTCGACTCGGCGCTCAGTTCTCAAACCCAAACTAAGAAGGTAGCGGCAACATGCTTTGATATTCTCTGTGGGCTCAAACCTCTGCTGGATTTTTTTTACCTTTTTACCTTTCCATCTGACAGATGATTGTCCAGGCATCTGTGCTGTCGAGACTGAACTTTGCCAGCTCACATTATCTGGGGGCCAACAAGATGGAGATTTCAAGACTGCAGAGAGTCCAAAATGGAGCCGCCAGAACTCTTCTTGGCATGCCTAGACGCTGCCCCACCTCCAGTGCCATTCATCAGCTACATTGGCTACCGATGGCGAGACGGGTGGAGTTCAAGTCTCTCTGCTTTGCATTTAGGATCCTGAATCCTCCTGCCCCTGGCATCTTAGTGGGCTTGCTTTCCGCCTACACTCCCACTCGTCATCTCCGCTCAGTAGATCCACACCTGGTAGTTGCCCCCCGGGTCAGGAGGGCCCGCGCCGGTGGGCGCTTCTTTCGCACACTGGCAGCTAATCTTTGGAATGACCTTCCTGTACAGGTCCAGAGTATGGATAACTATATGGCATTTCGGAAAGACACATCTTTTCCCTTCTCTTTAGGTTTTGTTGTCCACACCCTTCCATCTGCCTATATGGCTCTTAATGGCCCACTGATCTTTTTTTTGTTTTTCTCGTCATGTTGGGTTTCTTGCTGTTAGCTGTTATTATTGGTTAAGTGCAGGGATGCCCCTTTGCTGGGGCAGCTGAGCGCTTTACAAAACATCCTAACAAAACATAACATAACTCATGTAATCATGCAGGCACTAACCATATACTTCTTCACTCACTCAGCCAGTACCCATGCACTCCTCCAATCACTTAGACATTACGTCTCCATGGATGCAATCACTCAGGCATTACCCATGTACTTCTTCAATCACTCCAGCTGTACCCATGCATTCTTTTAATCGCACAAACATTACCTGAACAGTGATACAATCACCCAGACATTACCCATGCAGTCACGCAATTACCCAGGCAGTACACATGCTCTACTTCAACCACTCAGGCAATACCCATGTACTTGTCCAAACACCCAGGCATTACCCAAACACTCATGCAATCACTCAGCCACTACCCATTCACTCATGCAATCACCCAGGCACTACTCATGCACTCCTCCAATTACCCAGCTATTATCCATGAACTCATTCAATCACATTGCCACTACCCAAACATTCATAAAATAACCATGCACTAGACTTGCATTTCTCCACTCACCCACACAGTGTCCATACTCTCATGCATTCACTCAGGTAATTTATCATTTTTTAACCAGTAGATGTGGTTCTGTAAGAACTGTTTTTTTTATTTTTAGGGAAATTTAAAATTTATTTTTTATTTTTTAAACCTTTTTAACTTTTTCTGTGTGTTTTTGATTTTTTAAAAGAACAGACAAAAATGAAAAACAACAAACGATCTCTTTAACAAAAACAAAAGCATGTTATAATTTTTTTAGCATTTATGTGCTTTTAGAGAAGCAGGTATGACATCCACACATTGCTCTCCAATGCAAAGTTTGGTGTCACACTTTTTGCAACTTATTGCAGCGTCTAAATGTTCTTGCACAGTGTGGGGCCTTGGATCAGGTGGAAGTTGCTGTGTTGAAGTGGAAGGAGCATTAGGGTCTTGTTCTGCAGCAGCATTCAATACTCTCCTCCTCTCCTCTCTTGTCAGGTGAACTGGGTGCAGAGTCTTTAGATGTTTCTTCATACTGCTGGTACCGCATGAATACTTCTTGTCCCACCCTCTAGACAATAATATTTGGCAAATGGTACATGTCACTTTCCAGGCGTTAACCTTCTTCTAGCCCTCCGGAACAGAGAAGAAGGCCCAGACAATGCTCTCCTTCCTCTTTCTGCTGTGCTCCACAATTTCTTCTTCGTCTTAAATGGCCAAGGGATCAATGAGAACTAGACTGGAAGCCATTGTTATTAAAAAAAATAAGGAAACACAAAAAATGTATAAAGGCAAAGAGAAGCAGCAAACAGGTCTTCTCAAAGTCCTATAGTAAGGGGAATATCAGAAGGATGGAGCCTCCCTCTTCCAGAATGAAAATGATTTAAACCAATCAGATTCTTTTTTTCTCTGCTGACATGAAGTCACGTAGGGTGCGCACACCCGTCACACACCCATTGCGCACCCGTAAAATATTGTATACATGATTATACACTATAAATAAATATTTCTATAATATTTTAATAAGTATATTAGCAAAACTGATAACTCTAATATCATATTCTAACTTTCAAAAGTAATAGTTTTGAGTTTGAAAATACGCCAAAGTCACAACCCTGGTGCGATCAAGGTGCAACCCCGGAAATACGTGCGGGGAAGGGTCGTGCACCGTACGAGCATACGTCGCGCAGACGGCAAATTTCGTATCGTTCATAGTATACTGAAAATAATAGTTTATAAATACTTTTGTAAATAAAATAAGACAAACACTTAGAGCAAAACGTGTAGTCAATAAAAAAACAGGATTGAGGCACATTATAATTAGAAATTAGCATTTAAAAAACCTTTGAAATTTACTGAAAAATCTGTATTTTAGAGTGTGTGTATCAAAGGTTATATTAGGGTGTGAGGAAGTGTGCCAGATTGTCACGTGGATGATGTCATCAGTGATGTCATTTGAGATGTCATCAGTGATGTCACTGACCATGTCATGAGTGATGTAATATGTGACGTCATCAGCAGTGCATTGCGGGTGCACAATTTAGAGTTAGTCAACTAAGTATAACAGCCAAATTTCTCTGGTTTTGTGAGAGTGAAATGTCCAACTAACTACAACGTCACTGAAACCTATGTTTTTTTCAGTGAATTTCAAAGGTTTTTTAAATGCTACTTTCTAACTATAACGTCCTGGAAACCTATGTTTTTTTCAGTGAATTTCAAAGTTTTTTTTTAATGCTAATTTCTAACTCTAACGTCCCTAAATCCTATGGTTTTTTTAGTGAAAAAAAGAAGAAAAAAAATATATATATATATTTAATTTCTCAGTTCTCACCAACAACCGCCAAACTCAAGACGAGTGCTTTCTCTGTTGCACAACAGTGGGAACTCGTGTAAAATTTTTGTAAAACAGTTACGTGGCACAAGCAAGCTTATTGTGAAATATTTATTTGCATCTCCCTTGCAGACTCTTTTTGGCGGCTTGCTTTCTTCAATGGTGGAATTACACTTAATATGAAACACAGCACTTGGTTGGTTTGAATGCTATGACCTGCATTGTGATTGGCTGTTGTTCGGCCAGTGGGAGAACTGTGCAAATATTTACAAATTTCATAATTATGGCCACCATGCCAATCCGGTGCTGGGGTATCACCACACAATTGTCAAAAATTGAATGTCCCAATAACATCTATGTCACCCAATGGGCCCATTCCTGTGACTGTCCAAGCACCTTTCAATCTGCGCTGATCTCACAGTTTGCACAGTTCCTCCATTTGTTAATGTCCCGCATGGGAAACCATCTGACAGATGATTGTCCAGGCATCTGTGCTGTCGAGACTGAACTATGCCAGCTCACATTATCTGGGGGCCAACAAGGTGGAGATTTCAAGACTGCAGAGAGTCCAAAATGGAGCCGCCAGAACTCTTCTTGGCATGCCTAGACGCTGCCCCACCTCCAGCGCCATTCGTCAGCTACATTGGCTACCGATGGCGAGACGGGTGGAGTTCAAATCTCTCTGCTTTGCATTTAGGATCCTGTATCCTCCTGCCCCTGGCATCTTAGTGGGCTTGCTTTCCGCCTACACTCCCAATCGTCATCTCCGCTCAGTAGATGGTAGTTGTCCCCCGGTAGGGAGGGCCCGCACCGGTGGGTGGTTCTTTCGCACACTGGCAGCTAATCTTTGGAATGACCTTCCTGTACAGGTCCAGAGTATGGATAACTATATGGCATTTCGGAAAGACACATCGTTTCCCTTCTCTTTAGGTTTTGTTGTCCACACCCTTCCATCTGCCTATATGGCTCTTAATGGCCCACTGATCTTTTTTTTCTTTTTCTCATCATGTTCGGTTTCTTGCTGTTAGCTGTTAGTATTGGTTAAGTGTCCCAGGATGCCCCTTTGCTGGGGCAGCTGAGCGCTTTACAAAACATCCTAACAAAACATAACATAACTCATGTAATCATGCAGGCACTAACCATATACTTCTTCACTCACTCAGCCAGTACCCATGCACTCCTCCAATGACTTAGACATTACGTCTCCATGGATGCAATCACTCAGGCATTACCCATGTACTTCTTCAATCACTCCAGCTGTACCCATGCATTCTTTTAATCGCACAAACATTACCTGAACAGTGATACAATCACCCAGACATTACCCATGCAGTCACGCAATTACCCAGGCAGTACACATGCTCTACTTCAACCACTCAGGCAATACCCATGTACTTGTCCAAACACCCAGGCATTACCCAAACACTCATGCAATCACTCAGCCACTACCCATTCACTCATGCAATCACCCAGGCACTACTCATGCACTCCTCCAATTACCCAGCTATTATCCATGAACTCATTCAATCACATTGCCACTACCCAAACATTCATAAAATTACCATGAACTAGACTTGCATTTCTCCACTCACCCACACAGTGTCCATACTCTCATGCAATCACTCAGGTAATTTATCTTTTTTTAACCAGTAGATGTGGTTCTGTAAGAACTGTTTTTTTATTTTTAGGGAAATTTAAAATGTATTTTTTATTTTTTAAACCTTTTTAACTTTTTCTGTGTGTTTTTGATTTTTTAAAAGAACAGACAAAAATGAAAAACAACAAACGATCTCTTTAACAAAAACAAAAGCACGTTATAGTTTTTTTAGCATTTATGTGCTTTTAGAGAAGCAGGGATGACATCCACACATTGCTCTCCAATGCAAAGTTTGGTGTCACACTTTTTGCAACTTATTGCAGCGTCTAAATGTTCTTGCACAGTGTGGGGCCTTGGATCATCTGGAAGTTGCTGTGTTGAAGTGGAAGGAGCATTAGGGTCTTGTTCTGCAGCAGCATTCAATACTCTCCTCCTCTCCTCTCTTGTCAGGTGAACTGGGTGCAGAGTCTTTAGATGTTTCTTCATACTGCTGGTACCGCATGAATACTTCTTGTGCCAACCTCTAGACAATAATATTTGGCAAATGGTACATGTCACTTTCCAGGCGTTAACCTTCTTCTAGCCCTCCGGAACAGAGAAGAAGGCCCAGACAATGCTCTTCTTCCTCTTTCTGCTGCACTCCACAATTTCTTCTTCCTCTTAAATGGCCAAGGGATCAATGAGAACTAGACTGGAAGCCATTGGTATTAAAAAAAGATAAGGAAACACAAAAAATGTATAAAGGCAAAGAGAAGCAGCAAACAGGTCTTCTCAAAGTCCTATAGTAAGGGGAATATCAGAAGGATGGTGCCTCCCTCTTCCAGATTGAAAATGATTTAAACCAATCAGATTCTTTTTTTCTCTGCTGACATGAAGTCACGTAGGGTGCGCACACCCGTCACACACCCATTGCGCACCCGTAAAATATTGTATACATGATTATACACTATAAATAAATATTTCTATAATATTGTAATAAGTATATTAGCAAAACTGTTAACTCTAATATCATATTCTAACTTTCAAAAGTAATAGTTTTGAGTTTGAAAATACGCCAAAGTCACAACCCTGGTGCGATCAAGGTGCAACCCCGGAAATACGTGCGGGGAAGGGTCGTGCACCGTACGAGCATACGTCGCGCAGACGGAAAATTTCGTATCGTTCATAGTATACTGAAAATAATAGTTTATAAATACTTTTGTAAATAAAATAAGACAAACACTTAGAGCAAAACTTGTAAGATTGAGGCACATTATAATTAGAAATTAGCATTTAAAAAAACCTTTGAAATTTACTGAAAAAACTGTATTTTAGAGTGTGTGTATCAAAGGTTATATTAGGGTGTGAGGAAGCGTGCCAGATTGTCACATGGATGATTTCATCAGTGATGTCATTTGAGATGTCATCAGTGATGTCACTGGCCATGTCATGAGTGATGTAATATGTGACGTCATCAGCAGTGCATTGCGGGTGCACAGTTTATAGTTAGTCAACTAAGTATAACAGCTGAATTTCTCTGGTTTTGTGAGAGTGAAATGTCCAACTAACTACAACATCACTGAAACCTATGTTTTTTTCAGTGAATTTCAAAGGTTTTTTAAATCCTAATTTCTAACTATAACGTCCCGGAGACCTATGTTTTTTTCAGTGAATTTCAAAGGTTTTTTTTAATGCTAATTTCTAACTATAACGTCCCTAAATCCTATGGTTTTTTCATGAAAAAAAGAAGAAAAAATATATATATATATATTTAATTTCTCAGTTCTCACCAACAACCGCCAAACTCAAGACGAGTGCTTTCTCTGTTGCACGACGGTGGGAACTCGTGTAACATTTTTGTAAAACAGGTACGTAGCACACGCAGGCTTATTGTGAAATATTTATTTGCATCTCCCTTGCAGACTCTTTTTGGCGGCTTGCTTTCTTCAATGGTGGGATTACACTTCATATGAAACACAGCACTTGATTGGTTTGAATGCTATGACCTGCATTGTGATTGGCTGTTGTTCGGCCAGTGGGAGGACTGTGCAAATATTTACAAATTTTATAATTATGGCCACCATGCCAATCCGGTGCTGGGGTATCACCACACAATTGTCAAAAATTGAATGTCCCAATAACATCTATGTCACCCAATGGGCCCATTCCAGTGACTGCCCAAGCACCTTTCAATCTGCGCTGATCTCACAGTTTGCACAGTTTCTCCATTTGTTAATGTCCCGCATGGGAAACCAAGTCGCTGTCTGACTTTATATCCCCTTGCCTCAGCAGCTGGATGACTGACACTGATGTGCCCATTGGTGTCGGGCATATGGGCAGTGTCCTTGAGTTTGAATAACTCCAAACCTCACATGGTCGACAGGAAAATCTGTCAGCAGTGTTTCTGGCAGATTGCATAATCGTTGTTTCCCAGTTCTCACCAACAACTCCGAACTCAGGATGGGTGCTTTGTCCATTGCACAAGGGTGGGAACTCAAGTAAAACACTTGTTAAACAGGTACGGAGGACTTGCGAGGTTATTGTGAAATATTTATTTGTACCGCCCTCGCAGACGCGTTTCGGCAGATTGCCTTCTTCAATGCTGGGAGTACACCACATGAAACACAGCACTTAGTTGGTTTAAATGCTATGACCTGTTTTGTGATTGGCTGTTGTTCAGCCTGTGGAAGGGCTGTGCATATATATATAAATATAGATATCTGTGTATGTACACTGAAATGCCTTAGTTGGCTTCACCGACATAAACCTCTGCCCCAGCAATTCCACTACTCACTGGCCTTCAAAACAATACACTTCACATATTACATCACTCATTACTTGATCAGTGACATCACTGATGACATCTCAAATGACATCACTCTTGACATCATCGAGTGACTGAGTGTTTCTAACAGGTTTAAGAATGTTATATATATATATATATATCTATATATCTATATATTCACTGAAAAAAATCATAGGTTTCACACATGTTATATTTAGCTGGACATTTCACTCGAACAAAACCATTGAAATCCCCCTGTTATAGTTAGTTCAGCTAACTATAACTTGCGCGACCGCAATCCACTACTGATGACGTCACATATTACATCACTCATGAGATGGTCAGTGACATCACTCATGACATCACTGATGACATCTCAAATGACATCACTGATGACATTACTGATGACATCATCCTTGTGTAAGAGTGGCAGACCTCCTCTTATCCTAATATAAACTTTGATACACACATTGAAAAATACAAACTAAAGTTTTGAAAACTATAGAGATACCAATACCAGTTAGAACAACCTATTCAGTAATTCCAAAATCTACATACGCATCCACTCATTCATCAACACTTCTATATAGTCACTCATGCATGTACTCAGTCATCATATGTACTCATACACCTATACATCCTGTTACTCACCTACACTCATACATAGAGTTACTCACACACATACTCACACATGCAAATAAACATCCATTTACTTGCATATACAGCTATACACACACCACTACACTTACTTCTACAGAAACATACACATACTTACTCTCTTAAACAATCACTTATAGAAACACATACTTATTTATACAGGAACTCTTCAAATCTCTCACTCTCATATATCCTCACTTATATACATCAATACTCACATATACTAGTTTAAAACATATGGACTTACTCATAAAGACACTATTGAGACAGTCATTCACTCTCTTACTCACCCATACACACACTCATCGACCCATACTGTCCTGCTCACATACTGTCTTCAAAACACATACAAACAGTGAGTCACTCATTCATGCATCTATACGCTAAGTAACATCCCCCACTGAACCATACAGACACTCATACTATTACTCTAAAAATGAACTAATAACCCATATACACACTCATGTAGCTACTCACCAACCCATGCAGCCACTTATACATATATTTACTTATACTTAAATATTAAAACGTTACTCACTAATACTTGTATTCACTAAGATACTGTTAATAAGTCAGTTATACAATTAATTTTACAAAAAAAACATCCATTTAGACACTTATTTACCCATTTATTCTTCCATTAACCTTTAGATATACATATATAAAAAATATTTATTTTTCAGAAAGACACATATTGACTGGATGATGGCATCAAAGATGTCATCAGTGATGTCATTTGAGATGTCATCAGTGATGTCATCAGTGATGTCACTGACCATGTCATGAGTGATGTAATATGTGACGTCATCAGCAGTGGATTGCGGGCGCGCGAGTTATAGTTAGCTGAACTAACTATAATGGGGGAATTTCAATGGTTTTGTACGAGTGAAATGTCCAGCTAACTATAACATGTGTGAAACCTATGGTTTTTTCAGTGAATTTGCAAGGTTTTTTAAATGCTAATTCCTAACCTTAACGAGTGTGAAACCTATGGTTTTTACAGTGAATTTGCAAGGTTTTTTAAATGCTAATTCCTAACTATAACGTGTGTGAAACCTATGGTTTTTTAAGTGCATTTGCAAGGTTTTTTTAAATGCTAATTTATAACTATAACGTGTGTGAAACCTATATTTTTTTTGTGAATTTGTAAGGTTTTTTAAATGCTAATTTATGTATGTATTATTATATTTTTTATATATTTATTTTACAATAAACTACCTATGTATATAGTTATAGATTGACTGTATCCTGTAATATGGAATGGCTCAGCTCTTTTTTTTTAATTTGGATAAAGTTGAACAGCATAGTTAATATCTTCTATAAACTTATAAACAGTTTAAAATGTTTTTTTTTTAAGGGTTTTTCGCGCACCGGCAATTTTTTTTATTAAACAAAATGTTTTTTTTAATTTATGAGCTCCTTTAGGGACGCCCTGAGAAGGTCTCTGGGGTCAGGGAGTGTCTTCCCTGCCTCCTTTTCATGTTTTAGAAATCGGGTTAAAAGTAATTAATTTCTGATAAGTGCGTGCACCATGCGCGCAATATTTATAACAATTTTTTTTTTTGGGACCTTAGGGGTCTTTCATGGTCCCCCTGAGAAGGCCTAGGGGGTCAGGGACTCTCTACCCTGCCCCCTTTTCACGTTCTCCACTTGTGTTTTTAGCTCTCTTCTGCCTCTAAAACTCAAAATGGCGGCTGGGGGGTGCGCGCACCGTGCGCGCACCCCGCGATTTTTATAAAAAAATAAAATGTTTTTTTCACCCTTTGGGGTCCTTCAGGGACCCCCTGACAAAGGCTAGGGGGTCAGAAACTCTCTACCCTGCCCCCTTTTCACGTTCTCCACCTTTCTTTTTCACTGTCACACACAAAATGGCGTCCAACGCTTCCTGATTTTGACCGATTGGAACGTTGACTGACATCTAACCACCAATCAGAATTACGCTCGCGGACATTTGGTGCACGCCCCGTGCGAGCACCGTGCGCGCACGGTGCGTGCATATAGATATTAATGTACTTTTAACTGCAATTTTCTCAGGAACTACTGAACAGATTGACACCATATATGCAAAAGGCACATGCCTAACCTGAGGACTACCTCTTTGCCAAATTTCAAGTAATTCTGTTCAGCCGTTCGGGCTGTACCTTCGACTAAAGGTCCTATGGGAAAATGCATGGGGAAAACGCATTTTGGGACCCCCCTTTTTTCTCAGCCCCCGCTTGACGAATCACCCCGAGACTTTCAGGGTAGAAGCTGAGCGGAGCGCCCCATTAGTTTTGAAAATTTCACGAAGATAAGTCAACCGGCGCCAAAGTTATTTAAAATAGAATTTCCAGATTTCCAATGGTAACTCGGTCCTAACTATATCTATCTACTGGTGTCCGCCAGTAGATAATATATACATATATATATATATATATATATATATATATATATATATATATTACCTACTGGCGGTCGCCAGTAGGTAGTTATAGTTAGGACCTTGTTTCTATTGAAAAAGCGTTTTGTCTTTTGCCAATTTCTTTGTGAAATTTTCAAAACTAATGGTTACTCAGGTCAGCTTTTGTCTTTAAAGTTTCGGGGTGATTTGTCAAGCAGGGACTGAGAACAACTGGGGGTCCCAAAACGCATTTTCTCCATGTTAATTTCCATTGGAACTTTAGACACGGCTACAGCCCGAACTGCTGAATGGAATTGCACCAAATTGGCAAAAAGGTAGCTCTTGGTTCAGAAAGCACCCTATTTTTAAAATGGTGTACATCTGTTCAGTAGTGGCTGAGAAATTTAAAAAATAAAAATATCTGAGGACCAAAGAGGATTCGCGAACCCTCCCGAGCTCGAGCTTGACTCTGATTGGCTGTCAACACTCCAAACCAGTAAGTGTTGACAGCCATCTTGTAACTCGGTAAAACCTAATCACAAGGAAACAGGAAATAAAAGTAAAACAAACAAGAAAAGGGGGCAGGGTAGAAACACCCGAACCCCCAGGCCTGCTCTAGAGGTCCTGCAAGGACCACCAGGGCACAAAAAAGGATGAAAAAAAATCAGCCAAATTCGCGCTGGGTGCGTGAATCCGGCTGAAAAACATTTTAAAAAAACAAGCATCTTTGAGCCCCTGGGTGGGCCAAGCCCCAGGGGCAATGAGAACATACTGCTACCTCCCTGGGTTTTTATCTATTAGGTTTGGGGGGCTCGCGCTCCCCATGAGCCCCAGGAACAGCCCCCTCCCCGGGCATAAAACAATGTGTTGGGAGGGCTCCTGCCCCCCATGCTGCTCTGGGGACTGCCACCTCCCTGGGCATTGACCATTATGGGGGAGGGCCTCGCGGGCCCCGAAGGCCTGGGGACCACCACCTCCCTGGGGCTTAAATTTAAATGAAAAAGTGTGTGGGGGATCCTGCCCCTCCCCACACTGCCCCGGGGAACACCACCTTCCTGGGGCATTGATCAAGAAGTACGAGGGGCACGGAGCCCACCGCAGCCCTGGGGACCACCACCTCCCCAGGGCATTAAATATGTAAATACAGGGGTCCGTAGTGGACTTCCAGCTCTGGGGACCACCACCTCCCCGGGGCTTAAAACTTGCTGGGGGAGCCCCCATCCTGGAGCCATCGATGGCCCTGGGACCACCACCCCCCAGGGCTGGCTCCAGCAATGTCCCGGGGTGCCCACCCCTGGGACATTGCCATTTGCTATGGCAGGGCGGGAGCATGGCTCCAGCCCTGCCCTAGCAAACACTGCTTTGCTTTTTGGAAGCTCTCTCTTCTAAGAAGCAAAGCAGAATTGTTTTTGGACAAGGGGAGCTGCATGTTAGGGATGGGGTCCCTGGGGCCATAAGTGGCCTTAGGAGGGGGGAAACCTAGCCCCTCTCTAAAAAAGATAAAGAACAAAGTTGGCCAGGCCCCGCATCAAAGTGTCCCAGGGAAGGGGGCCACATGGCCCCCATCCCTTTATTAAAAAAATGGAATGGCTGGGACCCGGGGGATGGGGTCCCCAGGGCCGGAATAGGCATGGGGAGGGGGGTCACGTGGACCCCCTCTTTATGAAAAAAGAAATTGCTAAAAGAATGGCCAAGCCCCAGGGGATGGGGTCCCGGGGGGGCAAAAATGGCCTGGGGAAGGGGGGCTACACAGCCCTCTCCCCTTTAAAAACAAAAAAAATGGCCTAGCCCCTTGGGATGGGACCCCGGGGCTGTAATTGGCCTCAGGAGGGAAGCACACGGGCCCCTTCATTTTTATTTTTAAAAATGGCTCAGGCCCCGGGGGATGGGGTCCCTGGGACCAAAAAGAATTAGGGGAAAAGGGGCCACACAGCCACTTTCCTAAAATTAAAAAAATAGAAACAAACCAGCAACTCGTGGGAGGCCCCGCACCTTCCCTGCACCACTCAGCAAACGCGCCTCCTGGTGCATTATGGGTTGAGGGATTAAGTCCCCTTCTATCCTAAGGGTCCTTATGGGCCAACGAGCCTACCAGGTACCTCCACTATGCCCCACACAGTGGGATTTTTGAGAGGTGGTCTGAGGCCATGCCCCTTTTTGCACCACTCTGCAAACACGCCTCTTGGTGCACTGCTGGTGGGGTGATGAGCTCACTTTTAGTCCTGAGGACTTCAGGACTAAAGTGGGCTTCATCCCCCAAGCAGCAGTGCTCCAGTAGGTGTGCTTGCAGAGTGGTGTAAAAAGTTAGCGTGGCTTCTGACCACTCTCAGCAATTCAGCTGTCTGGGGCTTACTGGAGGTAACAGGAGGGCTAGTTGGCCCCCAGGGACCCTCAGGAGGCAAGGGGACTTTATCCCCCAACCAAGAGTGCGCCAGTAGGCGTGTTTGCAGAGTGGTGGAGAAAGGGGGCGTGGCCTGTGTCCACCTCTCAGCAATCCCACTGTGTGGGGCTTACTGAAGGTAACAGGTAGACTAGTTGGCCCCTAAGGACACCCAGCAGCAAAGAGGACTTTAATCCCCTTCCAAGATCGTGCCAGGGAGCACGATTGCAGAGTGGTGGGCAAAGGGGGCATGGCCTGCTATGAGAACTTAGAACTCCTGCTGTGTGGGACTTACTGGAACTGACTTACTGGAAATAACAGGAGGGGTAGTTGGCCCCCAAGGAGGTCCTTGGGGCCAATTATCCCTCCTATTACCTCCAGTAAGTACCATACAGTGGAATTGCTAAGAGGTTTTCGGAGACCATGCCCCCCGTAGTTCATCACTCTGCAAACGCGAATCCTGGCACACTACTGGTTGGGGGCTGAAGTCCACTTTGCTCCTGAGGGTCTTTGGTGGACAAGAAGCCCTCCTGGTACCTCTGTAAGTCCTACGCAGTGGAATTACTGAGCACTGATCGGAGGCCCAGCCCCTTTTCTCCACCACTCTGCAAACGCCGCTACTAGTCAGTCAAGGATTTGCAATGCAATAGGTCTCGCATTTGCGAGAGTTAGACTATTGGCATTGTAAATGTTAAAATATTTTTTCTAATGTTTTTTGGAGAGAGTGGATGTATGTTTTGTGTAGTGGAATTATGTGGTATGTTGTGCAGTGAAATTATATGGATAGAAAGTATGTGGTATTTAGTGCATAGGAATTATATGGAGTGGGATTCTGTTATGGAGAGTAATTATGTGGTATTGTAGTATTGTAGTCTGTGTTGTGGAGTGGTAACCTCAGGTTTAGTCTTCCTCATTTCCATAGAAGCTAAACTACAAACTCAATGAGACACAGAAAAAGAAGGTACCACTGAGGAGCACTTCTGGACCTAATCAGAGGTATGAGCAGGGCCACTGGAATTATGTGACTGTTCAGCTGCCCCAATTTTCACATAATTAAACATTTTCCGCATTTGCTAAATATTCCATCATCTGCCACAGAATCTGCAGATTTGTTAAAAAAACATTGTTTCTAGCTCAAACGGCTCAAATGTTCCCAACAATGTGTTACAGCATGGTGGAAGGCTCTTTGCAAAGCTTGAATGGTCACATGTTACTTATTGCTAAATGTGGGTGTTAAATTGGTACTAATGGTGCACAAACCTCTCTTACTTCTTTCAGTGCCTCTCTTGCCTCATTCTGCATTTCTCTTGCTTCTTTCTGCACCTTTCTTCCTCTTTCTGCACCTCACTCTCTTCTTTCTGCACTTATCCAGCCTCTTTCTGTACCTCTCTTGCCTCTTTCTGCACATCTCTTGCCTCTTTCTGTACCTCACTTGCCTCTTTCTTCACTTCTCTTGATTGTCTCTACACCTATCTTGTCTCTTTCTGCTCCTCTCTTGCCTCTTTGTGAATTTCTCTAGCCTATTTCTGCACCTCCAGTGCCTCTTTCTGTACCTCTCTGCCTGCTTCTTGCTGCACCTCCCTTGCCTCTTTCTGCACCTCACTCTCTTCCTTGTGCACCTCTCTTGCCTTTTTCTACACTTCTCTTGCCTCTTTCTGTACTTCTTGTGCCTCTTCCTGTACCTATCTTGCCTCCTTCTGCACCTCAAGTGCCTCTTTCTGTACTTCTCTTGCCTCTTTCTCCACTTACCTTGCTTTTTTCTATACCTCTCTTGCCTCTTTCTGTCCCTCACTTGCCACTTTCTGCTCTTCTGCTATTCTCTTTCTGAACCTCACTCTCTTTTTTCTGCTCCTCACTTGCCTATTTCTGCACCTCCCTTGCTTCTTTCTGCTTCTCTCTTGCCTCTTTCTGCACCTCTATTGCCTATTTCTGCAACTCTGTTGCTTCTTCCTGCACTTCTATTGCCTCTTTTTGTACCTTTTATTGTCACTTTCAGCACCGAGTCACACACCCCCACCCACCCACAGAGACACTCAGGGACCCATACAGATACTCAGACAACCAATCAATAACCCATATAGACACTCATGTAGCTACTCATCAACCCATGCAGCCGCTTACACACTAACTAACAGACTAATACAGACATTCACACAGTTTAGTCACTAACCTATGCGCTCAGTAAGACACGATTAATCACTCACTTATACAGTCAGTCAGGCACCTACTAAATCATCTATTCAGACACTAGTACACCCACTCATTCTTCAATGCACCTTGGCACATAATTATATATATATATATTCACTGAAAAAACCATAGGTTTCACACATGTTATAGTTAGGAATTAGCATTTAAAAAACCTTGCAAATTCACTGAAAAAACCAGAGGTTTCACACACGTTATAGTTAGCTGGACATTTTACTCGCAAAAAACCAATGAAATTCCCCCGTTATAGTTAGTTCAGCTAACTATAACTCACGCGCCCGCAATCCACTGCTGATGACGTCACATATTACATCACTCATGACATGGTCAGTGACATCACTGATGACATCACTGATGACATATCAAATGACATCACTGATGACATCACTGATGACATCATCTAGTGAGTATGTGTTTTAGAAAAATTTGAATATGTTTAATATATATAGGGAAAGGCCTGTTTAAGAATGAGTGGGTGTACAAGTGTGTAAATGGATGATTTTCTGTGGTGCATAACATGATTCTTTAAGTTAGTCATTAAATGTATCTTACTGCAGACTAGTGACTAAACTGTGTAAATGTGTGTATGTGTCTGTATGTTGGTGTATAAGTGGCTGCATGGTTTTGAGAACAGCTATATGAGTGTCTATATGAGTTATTGATTGCTTGTGTGAGTATCTGTATGGGTTCATAAGTGTTTGTGTGGGTAGGGTGTGTGTGACTCTGGATATAGATGTGTGAGTGGGTGATTCTATGGGTGTATGGTTTTAAGAGTGCCTCTGTGTTGAACTGTATGGTTGGGTGAGTGTATGTATGGGTGTGTTAGGGATTGCATGTATATCTCAATGGTACATGTGTGACTAAATACATATGTGAAAGGCAGTATATATGCGTGTAAGAGTATATAAGTGGGTATATGTGAGAGTGTGTGATTGTGAGAGTGGCTGTATGGATGAGTGTGTGCTTGCATAAATGATTGTATAAGAGCGTAAGAATGTGATACTATTTTTATGAGTAAGTGAACTTGAGTGTGTTTCACTGCCTAGGTGAGTAAATGGGAGTGTGATTATTTGCATGATTGAGTAAGTGTGAGAGCATCTCTATGGATGATTTGTAGTGTGTGAGTGTCTATTTATGTGTGTGTATAAATTCATATGACACTTTTGTATGAAGTGACTGTAAGTATGAGTGACTGTACAGGTGAGTGTGTGGAGGTGTATGTTGACCTAAGAGTTAATAATTGGGTATGTAGTTATTGGTATTGCAGTATGTATGGAACTCTTAAATTTGTTGTCGGTGTTTCAAAGGTTATATTATTGTGTGAGAAGATGTGCTACTCTATCACACGGATGATGTCATCAGTGATGTCATCAGTGATGTCATTTGAGATGTCATCAGTGATGTCATCAGTGATGTCACTGACCATGTCATGAGTGATGTAATATGTGACGTCATCAGCAGTGGATTGCGGGCGCGCGAGTTATAGTTAGCTGAACTGGTTTTTTGCGAGTAAAATGTCCAGCTAACTATAACGTGTGTGAAACCTCTGGTTTTTTCAGTGAATTTGCAAGGTTTTTTAAATGCTAATTCCTAACTATAACGTGTGTGAAACCTATGGTTTTTTCAGTGAATTTCAATGTTTTTTTGAAAAATTTCTTTTTAAAAAACTTCCCTATGTATACATTGATATATTATCTGTATCCTTTAATTTGGTGTGGCTTTTTTTTTTAAAGTTTTTTTTTTAATTTAAAGTTCAACAGCATAGTTAATATCTTCTATTAAGTTATGTCCACTTTTTTTTTTTATATAAATTCTTGGGGTGCGCGCTCAGAGCGCGCACCTAGTACGTTTGCGTACATTTTTCATGAATTCCGGCGTACGTTATTTACGTATGCATTTATACGTATTACTGCGCGCTCGGAGCGCGCACCTAGTACGCATGCGTACGTACGCACGCTTACGTACGTCGTACGTAATCCACGCGGTATACTTCCGTATACGCGTAGAGTACGCGCGCTGACGTTTATGCATACGCGTGTGCTGCGTATGCGCGTTACGTACGCGCATAGTACGTAAGCGCATGCGCAAATACACGTTCGCACATGCGTAATTGTACCGTGCGCGCAGGGAGCTTGCTCGGTGCGCGCACGTCGGGATATGTGATGAATAAAACAACACTTCTAATTGGTTTTCATTACTTTCAGTTTCAGATTGTTTCAAAACCACACCCAATCCCCTCATGGCAAGTCATGTGATACAGAATCATCACTTTTCATTGGTTCAAAGTACTTTCAGTTACAGATTCTTCCAAAATCACACCCACCCCCCTCATTGTTAGTTCTGATTCCCTAGGAGAAGGAGCTAATCTGTGTGTTGAGATACAATGGCAGAGCAGCAGCCTCCTTCTGAGAGTGAACAGGACACTCTTGAGAGACAGAGGCAGAGGAAGCAGAAAAGCTCCTTTATATGGCAGTTTTTCACTTTTCCTGAGGGACAAAAGAAGGTGAATGCACCAAAGGTCACTTGCAAACTGTGTCAGTGCGTCTTGTCACGTGGGAATCCTAACAAGAAGTATTCTTTTAGTATTCATACTATGACAAGACACGTTGAGAAAATGCATCCAGTGACTTTTCATCGAGCTTCTGGAGCAATCCCTCCACCTGCTCAACCGACGACATCTGCAGCAGCTCAGCCGAGCACATCTTCGGCAGCTCAGGCAAGCACTTCTTCTGTAGTGGTGCCTTCACCTTCTACCACACCTCTGGATATTCGTCCTTGTTTTTTGAGGATGAGTACTCACTGCATGGATTGTGGTCGTCTTATTACTTTGGGTGAGAGCAGTATTGATCTCATTCAAAGAAAATTTGAGGAGCATCCTTGCGAGAGGCCATAATTTTCTTTTTTTTTTTTTTTCGTTTTTCTCTTCCTCTGTCCCTACATTAACTCAAGGGCTCTTTTTAGAGCCACCTAAAATCAAAACACCACAACTTGTTTTTTACAATCTATTTTTTTTTTTTTTAGAGTGCGCGCACCCCGTGCGCACCCAATGGTTTTTTTTTGGTTTTTTTTAAAAAGCATTTTTTTTCACCTTTACTAAACCATCAGGAACTCCTTGAGAAAGAGAGGGGAGTGGCAAAGTAATTAAAAAAGAGATGGTGTACATTTCACAGATGAACGTAAGACAGTTTTCCTATTAAACTTTAAACTCTGCATCAGTATTTATGTATAGGTACCCAAAAAACATAATATCTCATTTTAGTGTTGCATTTGAATTGGCTGTATTTACAAGGAGAGGAAAAGACACACAGAGAGGCTTATCCTCTCCTTGTAAATATGGAGGAGCACCCTGCGCCACTAGTACGTCAAGAAAATTGACGTAGTGGTGGCGCAGGTGGCTTGTAAATGTGCCCCAGAGATGTTAAGGAAATTAAGGGTGAAACAGACAAATCAAGAGTGACAGATACAGACACAGAGAGCAAACAACTGAGAAGGAGTAAGGCAGTTAATAAGACTAAGACATGTGGATACAGAAAAAGAAACATGGATGACAAATTAGTGATGGATGTAGTAAAGGTAGGGGAGTAGTATAGAAGGAGTGAGGAAGTTACAAAAGAGTAGTAAAGCAGGAAGAGAGAGTGAGAAGAGAAATGAGAAAAGTAGAGTAAGGACAGGTGAAGAAAAGGAAGCATGAAACGAAACCAGTGACACATACAGATATGTTAAACTTACCTGACCATCAAAATAAATAATTTAGAATTAAATGTTTTTATTTAATTGCAAAGATAACTGAATATCATCTTCTAAATTTTCTTTCTAGTTCTGTAAAAAAGAAAAAAAGTATTAATATTCAACAATACACTTTATTAAACAGTACATGTTTTTTCATATTTAGCAAAGCAATTTTTTGCCCTTTTTTTGCTGTTTTCAGAATGTTTTGATTTTCACTGAAAATAGTGAAATCAATTGTATTCATCATTTAACAGCGGGCAAAAAAAAAAACAATCCGAAAGATTGTTTAAAAAAGCCCCAAATGTATCCTCACTAAAACATACCTTAATAGAAATGTTAAAAATACCTTTTAAGAAGAATAACAATTTCCAAAAAATAACGTCTGTAAACCTTGTTGCAAAAAAACATTTTCCAAAATAATATCTGTCAAAGAAGTCCACAATTGTTTGTTTTACCTTTCCTTACGGCCAAATGATAAGTTTAAAATCCCTTTTGAGCGAACTATCCAATTTAAATCCTTTTAAATTTTAATAATGCTTTCTTCCAATGATGATGTTAGTATTTAAAAATTGGGTTTCAGAAAAATTAGGTAACAATTGGGTAAATCATAAGGCAAATCCTATCACATGAGCTGATCCTTTGCTACGAGTCAAACTCTTAAAAAATAGAAGAAACATGAATTAAATCTCTGACAACAATTCCTGTGTCCACACAGACTCATGGTCTGATTCTAGGCAGAAAGCGATATTTCCTTTGGCAATTTGAAAGCACATTTACTACTGGGGTAGAGCAAGTGATAATTACTGTAACAGACGGACACATGTTCCTTCTAGTTTAGACAGGCAGAAAGGAGCACATGTCCTAACAGCTCCTTGAGACCATGACCATGTGTTACAGGGTGACTGATTAGACTAGAGTGTTACAAAAAAACAAGCTGCCTCTTTCCTGCGAGTGCAAGGGTAATAGAGCAAGACCAACCGGAATGAAAACTCTATTTACATTTCCTATGTGCTCACTGTCTCATGGTATGATTCTAGGTAGAAAACAGTATTCCTGAGTGATACCAGTACACATTAACTTATAATGAAGTCATACTCCATAATATATAACATGTTCAAGCCACTTAAATATCTTCCTTTACATAAAATGTTAAACACAACTTTTAAAGTGGTAGGAAAATGTACCATACTATTTTCAAATGTGTTTGCATTCGCCTCTCACTGATCAGTAAATGATTTCTGCTGAATGCTAACCATCACACTTTAACATAACAAACTACCCCTTTTCTGTGAGTGCAAGGCTAACAGAACAAAAGCAACACAAATTAAATCTCTGTAAAAAAATCCTGTGTGCAGACAGACTCATGATGTAATTCTAGTCACAAAACAATATTCCTCACTAATACCACTACACCTTAACTTACAGTGAAGACATACTCCATAATATCTTACTAGTTCTAGACAGTTAAATGTCTCCTAAATCACAAAATGTAAAACACAACTTAAAAACAAGAATGAGAATTCTATTATTTATATCAAAATACACCACATACTTCCCCTCTCAAACTCATAACTCACCTTTAAAATTAATTAGCTGAGAAAGAAATGTGGGACTCAAACAGCAGATTATCAGAGCCAGAATCTCAGTGCTCTACACCTCTCTCCTCTCTGCAGAACCAGTAAATGGCAATTTTTCCCTCTCTTTTTTCCCACATATACATGTTAATGTAAAATCACAGTCCTTCCCACATTTTTTCAAATGGAATCACACATTTCTATTGGTTGCAACTTTCTACCCCTTTGCAAATCATCCCTACCCCCAACATGACTTCTGCCTGCTACCATAGCAACAGCTCATGGAACACTGGTGTGAGCACAGAGGTCAGAAGTTCAGCAGACATTGTTTCAAATCAAAACAGCAAGAGTGCTTGACTTTTCAAACCTAACAGCAAATCCAAAGTAATATTCAGTGGGAACACATTTTTCTGTACCAATCCAAAACATGCTTTTAAAAATTTAAACATACAGCCTAGTTTTAACTGTAAAATGGTTTAAATCAGCCAATGAGTTCTTTTTATCAAAATAAAGTATGTATGCCTCCATTTTCCAACTGTGTTTCTATTCATATTGCCATTCTACTGAAAGACACCTTCTGAGTGCATCCAGATCTCCTTGAAACATGTTTACAGTGTGGATTGTAGGTCATAGCTATGTCTTCTGGAGTGAAAAATTTGCAGAAAAAAGAGGTATGGTGAGAGACCTTGCTTTGCCAAATGTAGACATTAAATGGATTGGTCAGAGAGGGTTAAAGTGGCACCAATTAATGCCTTTGGTGAAAACCTTTCTACATCTCCCACAGCCTAACCTTATTATTGTGCACTGTGGTGGAAATGACCTAGGCACTTTAACTGGGGTAGGTCTGGAAATGCTTATTAAGGACACCTTTGTGCAATTGATGTCGCTTTTTCCTCAATCTGCCTTTGTATATTCTAACATATGCCAAAGGCAAAAGTGGAACTGGTCCAACCAATTTTGTCCACAGATTGACAAAGCAAGAAAGCGCGTCAATAAGTCTGTTTCTGCTTTCCTCAGAGACTATGGTATGGGTTCTATATACCACAACAACTTGCGTTTCAACATGCAAGACATTTATAGAGGAGATGGTGTACATTTCAATGATGAAGGGAACAGAGTCTTCCTCTTGAACTTTAGACTCTGCATCAGTACTTACTTGTAGGTACCGAAAAACACTCAATGAACACAAGGGCTCTTTTTAGAGCCACCTAATATCGAAACACTTAAAAGTGATTTTTATTACTTTTTTTTTTATAATGTTTTTTTTCGGGTGCGCGCTGGGTGCGCGCACCTCATGATGTTTTTTAGGTTTTTTCGGGTACGCGTAGAGTGCGCGCACCTCGCGATGTTTTTAAAAAAATTGAAATCTTTTTTTTGCCCTTCGTGGTCCTACTGTGCCCCCCTGACAATGACTAGGGGGTCTACAACTCCCTACCCTGCCCCCTCTTCACGGTCTCCACCTTTCCTTTTTAGTGCGACAGACAAAATGGCGGCCGACACTTCCTGATTTCGACCGATTCAAATGTTTACTGACATCTAACAACCAATCAGAATGACGCTCGCACACGGCAAGGTGTGCGCACAGGGCTTGCTCAGTGCGGGCACGGTACGTGCGTATAGATATTGATATGCTTTTAAATGCTATTTTCTCAGGAAATACTGAACAGATTTACACCAGACCTGCAAAAGGCACTTCCTTGACCTTATGGCTACCTCTCTGCCAAATTTCAAGTAAATCTGTTCAGCCGTTCGGGCTGTAGCTGTGTCTAAAGGTCCTATGGGAAAATGCATGGGGAAAACGCGTTTTGGGACCCCCCTTTTTTCTCATCCCCCGCTTGATGATTCACCCCGAGACTTTCAGGGTAGGAGCTGAACGGAGCGCCCCATTAGTTTTGAAAATTTCGCGAGGATTCGTCATCCGGCGCCAAAGTTATTCAAAATAGAATTTTGAGATTTCCTATGGAAACATGGTCCTAAGTATAACTATCTACTGGCGACCGCCAGTAGACAATATATATATATATATATATATATATATATATATATATATATATATTCTCGCCTGCTCCTCGAGTATTTCCTGCCACTCCTGAACAAGAGTTGCGTCGTCGTTTTGTGACTCCTCGGGGCGAGTCATGTAAATATTTCAGAAATGATGACGACGCCGTGTGTGGTTTCTTAAGCGTTTATTCTTCTGCCGCTACCAAACGCGTTTCAACTGCCAAGCAGTCTTGCTCACTGGTACGAATCAAACAAACGCGGCCATATTTTTAAAGTGCAACACGTGCAAATCAATACTACATCTCCAAATGACATAAAAAACAGACTCGTAATTTTTTAGTAAAACGCTCGTACGTGGTGTTAACTTAGGCATTGTTCTTAGTTATTTAAATGATTTCTTTCTTTCAATTCATACATTTGCAACATTGTCAATGTAGTCTTTTATGCTAATTATTTTCGATACTTTAGTTACTGATTCGTTTTTTTATCATTGTTATTAAAGCGTTTTTTTGAATCCAGTTCAAGTGAACTTTATCAATACGACTGTGGAAACAAATATATACCATTCAACTAAAAAAAGCATGTGTTAGCCTCTTTTTAAGTTATCTCAAATAAATCACATGTTGAACTTCTAGTGTGCATGCTCAATACTAGCACATTATTCACATACAATTACATTCTACTTGTATCTTTGTACCACATTTTAAATACATGTTACACGCTATGCATATTATATACTTTGTCAATCATGCCCATGTGGGCTAATATTGTAACCATCACGCCCAAGTGGGCTGATATCGTAATTGTAACCATCACGCCCAAGTGGGCTTAGACCAACCTATGACAGTTGCATCACCTAAAACATATCTAGCTATTATTTCGAGTCTGTTAAATTTATATATTTCATTTCTAATTAAAAACATTTCTATTGGACAGCACTTGACTATTAACATCTACAAATGAGCATGTAAGTCTTCTTCCATATTCAGGCCCACAGGTTGTTTACAATTTAATTCTATGATGTATCGAGACTCGAGTCTGCGCAATTTTTTGACTCTGTTGCCTCTTCTTACATCTGCTTTCACTGAATCAATTACATAGTAAGTTAGTCCTTTTGTGTCTTTTTTATGGACTTGCTCAAAGTGCCTAGCTACTGGGTATAACTTGTCTCCATTTTTTATCGCCCTTAGATGTTGTAACACGCGCTTGTGTACTTCCAGAATTGTGCTACCTACGTAGCGCAGGCCACAAGGGCACTGCAGTACGTAAATTGCATAGTCTGTCTTGCATTTAAACCGGCCTTTGATCTTCCTCATCTCTTTTGTGAGCCCTGCTCTGTATTGTGACGTGTTTATTCCATGTAAACACGCCTTACATTTAGCGCACTTAGTGAAACCTTGTTTCTTATTTAACCAGGTCGTCTTTGCTGGTTGTTTTTTCATGACATTGCTCACTAGTGCCTGTTTGAAAGATTTTGCCTTGCGAAAAGTAATCTGTGGTTTCCTAGCAACCTGTTTACCAAGCACTGGATCATTTTTAATTATGTGCCAGTGTTTATTCAAAATGTTTCTTACTTCATCATGCTGCTTGCTAAAATTAGTAATGAACCTACACTGGTTCCCATCACTTTTAGCTGATTTTTTATTTGAATCAAACAAAATCTCCTCTCTTTTCTTTTTTGATGATTTATTTATTCCATTGGCTATCCAGGTCTCAGGGTAACCCCTACTTTTGAATCTCTTAGTTAGGGTGTTCAATTCCCTTATGCATTCATCGGGTGCACTGCAATTACGCCTCACTCTTAAACTTTCTCCATAAGGAATGCTTCTTTTTAGATTTACAGGATGGAAGCTGTGGGCATGTAATAGAGTGTTACCGGAGGTCGGTTTTCTAAACAGTTTTGTTTCCATTTTTCCATTTGAAATATAGATTGTTAGATCAAGGAAATTGGGGAAGAAGAGGTCTGCTACTCTTTCACAAGGACGATGTGATCAGTGATGTCATCAGTGATGTCATTTGAGATGTCATCAGTGATGTCATGAGTAATGTCAGTGACCATGTCATGAGTGATGTAATATGTGACGTCATCAGTAGTGCATTGCGGGCGCGCGAGTTATAGTTCGCTGAAGTAACTATAACGGGGAAATTTCATTGTTTTTTTACGAGTGAAATGTCCAGCTAACTATAACATGTGTGAAACCTTTGGTTTTTTCATTGAATATATATATATATATATATATATATATATATATATATATATATATATATATATATATATATATATATATATATATATATATTATCTACTGGCGGTCGCCAGTAGATAGTTATAGTTAGGACCACGTTTCCATAGGAAAACCTCAACATTCTATTTTGAATAACTTTGGCGCCGGTCGACGAATCCTCGCGAATTTCTCAAAATAGGTGGGGCGCTACGCTCCGCTCCTACCCTGAAAGTCTCGGGGGGATTCGTCAAGCGGGGGCTGAGATAAAAGGGGGGTCCCAAAACGCGTTTTTCCCATGCATTTTTCCATAGGACCTTTAGAACGAGCTACAGCCCGAATGGCTGAACAGAATTACTCAAAATTTGGCAGAGAGGTAGTCCCTAGGTCAAGGAAGTGCCTTTTGTAGGTTTGGTGTAAATCTGTTCAGTAGATTCTGAGAAAATAGCCTTTAAATCAATATATATATCTGAGCCAGCTTACGGTACGCTTACCGTACGCTTACGGTAAGCGTACGGTGGCGTGCGCGAGCGCGATTCTGATTGGCTCTTAGATCTTAGTAAACATTTGAATCGGCCGAAACCAGGAAGCGGCGGCCGCCATTTTGTCTCTCGCACTGAGTGTTGTTTATCAAACATGATGGCCAAAAACATGTTACGGGGCTGTTTTGAGAACTCCCTCCCACATAGTCATGTTGAGGGAGTCCCCAAACATCCCCCAAGTGCAAAAACGGTTTAAATTTTTTTTCGGCAATTTCGCGGGGTACGCTTACCGTACGCTTACCGTAAGCGTACGGTAAAAAAAATAAAAATAAAAAAAACACTATCCACACTTACCCCACCCCCTGTGCTTTTGCTGGCCGAAGGCCACCAAATGTACAGGGCTTATGTTAAGGGCAAAAAACACTATCCACACTTACCCCACCCCCTGTGCTTTTGGTGGCCGAAGGGCACCAAATGTACAGGGCTTATTGTAAGGGAAAAAAACTTAGCATTTAAAAAACCGTACTAATTCACTGAAAAAACCATAGGTTTCACACACGTTATAGTTAGGAATTAGCATTTAAAAAACCTTGCAAATTCACTGAAAAAACCATAGGTTTCACACATGTTATAGTTAGCGGAAATTTTACTGATAAAAAACCTGTGAAATTGCCCCGTTATAGTTAGCGCAGGCAACTATAACTCACGCGACTGCAATCTTCTGCTGATGACATATGTGTCTTTATGAAAAAAAAATATTTGTAATATATGTATAGCTAAAAATGTATGGAAGAAGACATGGGCAAATAAGTGTCTAAATACAGTATTAGCATCAGCAGAGGATTGCGGTCGCGTGAGTTATAGTTGCCTGCGCTAACTATAACGGGGCAATTTCACAGGTTTTTTATCAGTAAAATTTCCGCTAACTATAACATGTGTGAAACCTATGGTTTTTTCAGTGAATATATATATATATATATATATATATATATATATATATATATATATATATATATATATATATATATATATATATATATATATATATATATATATATATATATAAATATATGGGCTAGTTTAGTAGATATGGGCTAGTTTAGTAGATATGGAGATCAGGCAGTCTTCAGATAGCGATCATAACCCATTATGTATGGGGATCAACTGGGCTAATGGGATTAGTAAGAGCGGGGGGATGGAGCTGATCACCAAGGATGTCCTCCCCTCTAATTGTAACCAGAAACTTAGATGGGACGTGGTAAAATGAGAAGAGGGGAAAATTAATAGTATTGGGGACTTAGTTAAAGCAGAAACCTTCAGACTCGCAGCGGTGGATCTGGGAGAGGTTCACTCTCTGGGGCCCAACTTATTGGGCCAGTACCAAAATTTCACAGATAACATAGGAAAGTATTTCCTCAAAAACACCCAAGGGAACGCCCCGGCGGATCTTAGACCCCTGAAGGCGAATACATGGTATACAGTGGAATGTAGGAAAAAGAGGAAAGCCATTGGTTTGGCGATAAAATTGAAGGACCCAAAAGCAGTGAAGCTGGCTAGAAAGGAGTACCGTAGTTCAATAGCCTCAGCCAAGAAAAATTGGGAGGAGGAGCATTGGCAGCAGCTTAAGATCGCTGCCAGCGGGAAGAATTCTACTATTTTCCGGAAATTGATCAATGCTTTAGACCGTAGGGGAGTTGACCCCATTTTAAATCATATTAATGAACAGCAATGGCACGCCCATATTTTTAAATTGTATTGTGAGGAAGGCGATCAAGTCCCTCCATTGCCATTAGCAGTGTGCAATAAGCGCAACCTTAGGAGTTGCCCAGTAATGAAAACTTATTCTCCCCGCGAGAAGTCAAGGTCGCTATTTTAAATATCCTTCCAGGCAAAGCGGCTGGTCCAGATGGCCTGCCCGGGGATCTTCTACTTCATGACCCCCAAATTTGGGCACACTATATAGCAAATCTAATGAATCTCATCCAGCGAGGCCATCCCGTCCCGGAATCATGGAAAGGGGCGGAGGTGATCACCATTTATAAGAAAGGTGATAGAGAGGACCCTGCCAACTACGGACCAATTAGTTTAATTGACACCATTCAAAAGGTAGTTGGCAGGGTCATTATAAATAGAGTTGAGACATGGCTAATGGATAATGATATTCTAACCCATTTCCAGGCTGGGTTTAGGCGGAATGTTGGTGCAATGGATCAAGTCTTCCGGTTTTGCGCCGTCTATTGGAAGTCGGTATCAATTATTAAGGGTTGAAATTACTTGGCTTTCATAGACCTGAAAACCGCGTTTGATGTTATCCCACGCGCCACGCTATTGGAGGTTTTATTAGCCATGGGGTTTCCTAGTTCCCTGCTGCAATTTGTTATCAAACTCCATGAGGATAACTTCGCAAGGATATGTTGGGGGCGCCAGGGCCAATTGACAGGGAGGGTATCAGTCAACAGGGGGTGCGGCAGGGATGTGTGATGGCTCCGACACTGTTCTCCCTCTTTATAAATGGGGTGGTGGACCATTTGAGGGAGGACCCTGTGGATGCCCCCGTCCTTGCCGGGGAGAAAACCCCCACACTTCTTTTTGCGGACGATACCCTCCTGATGTCCAAGACCCCCAAGGGTCTCCAAAAATTGCTTGACCGCTTCTCCCTCTTTTGTAACGACCGTGGGTTAACGGTCAATACTTCGAAGACAAAGTTAATGGTTTTATCTCCAAATAGAAAGGTTAGGAATGTTCGTCTTACTTTGTATGGGTCCCCTTTAGAGGTGGTGAATGAATTTGATTATCTAGGGGTTAGGTTGTCCAACAACATGAGCTGGGATTCCCATATATCAAAAATGGTACTAAACCTCAAAAGGGTCTCCGGTGCCATACTAAAGAATCAGCGCCTTTCTATTAGTAGACCGGTTGCCCCTGCCTTGGTAGTCTATGAAGGGAAGGCTTTAGCCTCGGCAGTCTATGGCTCCAAATTATGGGGTGCTGAAAACACTAAGGTCCTGGCAACTGCAGAAAATAAGTTTATCAGAGACCTAGTCTCACTTCCAGTTTCAAACCCTCTGTTACCATTATTTTTTGATATGGGTAAAAAATAAATCTCGGACAAAGTTCAACTAAGGCCGCTGTTATTTTGGGTGCGCCTTAGAAGAACCCAGGAATTAGCCGGATATGCTCGAGTGTTGGACAAGTTAATATCCCTAAATGCTTCTCACCAAATAAAGTGGCTCAACAACCTTAAGAAACTGGTTGTATTAATAGGCCTGGGGGAGTCCTGGGCCACACAAGTCCCCCCTGCAAAACAAATTGTAAAGAAATTATACTGGGACTGGGTTGAGGCCAAGGTTAACAATAACTTAAACCTGGGAACTTTAACGATGAACTTTCTTGACCATAACCCATCTATGAAGTTGGAACCCTTTTTAGATTTTATCCAACTACCTAGAGATAGAACTTTGTTCTTGAAACTAAGATATGGCACTCTTCCCCTTAAATTTTTTTTGGAAAGGTGGAAGGCCAAGGGGGGGGGGGGGGGGGCTTGATCTAAATTGCCCAGGTTGCCAATGTCCAGAGGAATCCCTCGGCCATTTTTTATTTGCTTGTTCAGCCTACAAGTTTGTTAGGGCTAAATGGTTGAAACCTGTATGCAGGGAGCTGGGAGTAAGGGATCACAGATCAGCCCTGCGTATTATTTTAACCAATACTGTTTCTATGTATACCATCTGTGGGGTTGCTAAATACCTCGCGGGTGCCTGGTTAATCCGCTCCAGGCTGCTGGGTAATATATAAATTCTCATGAATGAAGAAAGCATTGTTTTAAATTCTGTTTTTATTTTTTGTCCCTTTTTTCGCTATTTGCTGTTCTGGTTGTAATTGTAGTACTATGGATGGATTGTTTTTATGTACTTTGCATGTTTGTACTTTTATGATAAATATCTATCGAATAAAGTTTGATGAGAATATATATATATAAAAAAACATGTTTAAACGTTACATAAACACATAGTCACTGGATGATGTCATCAGTGATGTTATCAGTAATGTCACTGACCTTGTCATGAATGATGTAATATGTGACATTATCAGCAGTGCATTGCGGGGCACGGGTTATAGTTAGCTCAACTAACTATAACAGGTGAATTGCTCTGGTTTTGTACTATTGAAATGTCCAACTAACTATAACATCCCTGAAACCTATGTATTTTTCTGTGAATTGCTATGCTTTTTAAAGGCTAATTTCTAACTATATTGTCCCTGAAACCAATGTTTTTTTCAGTGAATTTCAAAGGTTTTTTAAATTCTAATTTCTAACTATAACGTCCCTGAAACCTATGGTTTTTTCAGTGAATTTCTAAGGTTTTTTAAATGCTAATTTCTAACTACACCTAGATAGGTAAGACATGTGCAGAAAGAGAAAGAAAGGCACAGGAAGAAGCAAGAGAAAGGCAAGAAAAGTTACAAAAAGATAGGAAGAAAGGTGCAGAAAGAAGCAGTAGAAGTGATGAAAGAGGCAAGAGAGGTACAGAAAGAAGCAAGAAAGGCACAGGAAGAAGCAAGAGAGTTGTAAAAAGAAGAGAGTGAGGTGCAGAAAGAGGCAAGTGATGTGCAGAAAGAGGCAAGTGAGGTGCAGAAAGAGGCAAGAGAGGTCCAGACAGAGAAAGAAAGGTACAGAAAGAAGCAAGAGAAGCACATAAAGAAGCAAGAGGGGTGCATAAAGAAGCAAGAGAGGTACAGAAAGTGGCAAGAGAGGTACAGAAAGAGGCAAGAGTGGAGTAGAAAGCCAAGAGAGGTGCAGATAGAGGCAAGAGAGGTGAAGAAAGAGGTAACAGAGGTAAAGAAAGAGGCAAGAGAGGCACAGAAAGAGGCAAGATAGGTGTAGAATGAGACAAGACTGGTGCAGAAAGAGGCAAGATATGTGCATAAAGGGGCAAGAGAGGTACAAAAGGAGGCAAGAGAGGTGCATTATGAGGCACGAGGGGTGCAGAAAGAAGAGAGTGAGCTGCAGAAAGAGGGAAGAAAGGTATAGAAAGAGGCAAGGGAGGTACAGAAGAAGAGAGTGAGCTGCAGGAAGAGGCAAGAGAGGTGCAAAAAGATGCAAGAGAGGTGCAGAAAGAGGTAAGAGGTATAGAAAGAGTCAAGAGAGGTACAGAAAGAGGAAGAAAGGCACAGAAAGAAGCAAGTGAGCTTCAGAAAGAGTCAAGATAAGAGCAAAAAGAGGCAAGAGAGGTGCCGAAAGAGGTAAGAGTTGCATCAAGAGGCAAGAGAGGTGCAGAAAGAGAAAGACATGTTCAGAAAGAGGCAAGAGAGGTACAGAAAGAGGCAGGAGAGATGCAGAAAGAAGAGAGTGAGCTGCAGAAAGAGGCAAGAGAGGTGCAGAAAGAGGTAAGAGAGGTACAGAAAGGGGCAAGGGAGGTACAGAAAGAAGAGACTGAGCTGCAGAAAGAACCAAGAGAAGTACAGAAAGAGGCATGAGAGATGCAGAATGAGGCAAGAGAGGTACAGAAAGAAGCAGGAAAGGTGGGAAGAGAGGTGCAGAAAGAAGAGAGCGAGCTACAGAAAGAGGCAAGAGAGGTGCAGAAAGAGGCAAGAGAGGTGCAGAAAGGAGAGAGTGAGCTACAGAAATAAGCAAGAGAAGTCCAGACAGAGGCAAGAAATGTACAGAAAGAGGCAAGAGAGGTACAGAAAGAAGCAAGAGAGGCACAGGAAGAAGCAAGAGAGTTGTAAAAAGAAGAGAGTGAGGTGCAGAAAGAGGCAAGCGAGGTGCAGAAAGAGGCAAGTGAGGTGCAGAAAGAGGCAAGAGAGGTCCAGAAAGAGAAAGAAAGGTGCAGAAAGAGGCAAGAAAAATACAGAAAAAGGAAGAAAGGTGCAGAAAGAAGCAAGAGAAGTACATAAAAAAGCAAGAGGGGTGCAGAAAGAAGCAAGAGAGGTACAGAAAGAGGCAAGAGAGGAACAGAAAGAGGCAAGAGTGGAGTAGAAAGCCAAGAGAGGTGCAGATAGAGGCAAGAGAGGTGAAGAAAGAGGTAACAGAGGTAAAGAAAGAGGCAAGAGAGGCACAGAAAGAGGCAAGAGAGGTGTAGAATGAGACAATACTAGTGCAGAAAGAGGCAAGATATGTGCGTAAAGGGGCAAGAGAGGTACAGAAGGAGGCAAGAGAGTTGCATTATGAGTCAAGAGGGGTGCAGAAAGAAGAGAGTGAGCTGCAGAAAGAGGCATGAGAGGTGCAGAATGAGGCAAGTGAGGTGCAGAAAGAAGCAGGAAAGGTGGGAAGAGAGATGCAGAAAGAGGCAAGGGGGTGCAGAAAGAAGAGAGTGAGCTACAGAAAGAGGCAAGAGAGGTACAGAAAGAGGCAAGAGAGGTGCAGAAAGGAGAGAGTGAGCTGCAAGAGAAGTCCAGACAGAGGCAAGAGACGTACAGAAAGAGGCAAGAGAGGTACAGCAAGAGGCAAAAGAGGTGCAGAAAGATGCAAGACAGATATAGAAAGAGTCAAGAGTGGTGCAGAAAGAGAGAAGATATGTGCAGAAAGAGGGAAGAGAGGTGAAGAAAGAGGCAAGAGAGGTGCAAAAGAGGCAAGAGAGGTACAGATAGAAGAGAGTAAGCTGCAAAATGAGGGAACAGAGGTGCAGAAAGAGGCCAGAGAGGTGCAGAAAGAAGACAGTGAGCTGCAGAAAGAGGAAAGAGAGGTGCAGAAAGAGGCAAGAGACATGCAGAAAGAGACAAGAGACAACTAGATTGCTAAAATTCTATATCTATTACAAAAGTGTGGCACGCCTGACATCATCTTGATTTAATCAAAACTGTAATACCTAAAGCATTTCCTTTAGAATTATAGGAATGAGAGGGTCCTATTTGCATAGAAATTATGATTAGTGCTCTAAAAAACTAAAATGAGGACATATTTTTTGAATTCTCAAATAGCGACACAGCACTTTTAAATTATTTGTTATCTGTATTTTTTTTTATCCAGTTGACCACTTGATTAAATGTTATGCTTAGGGGAGAGAATGTGGTGTTACTTCCAGAGCTGCAGACTTTGCAAACTGGGGAACCAAGTTGGAGTTTCTGCTTCAGCTCGACAATCTGTGATTCTGGTAAAATCACTGAATCTCCCCATGCCTACAACCAAAATGAGTTTGACCTTGTATGATGTAACCAATGCTCATGTAAAGCACTCCAATATCTGACCTGCACTTTAAAACCGCAAAAAAACCAAAGGATAAAAGTGTTTTCCACACTTCTGTCATTGGGCTATACGTGGGCTACACCTGGGTGATATTTGTGCTACATTTGGGCTCCTTCTTCTCTGGTGGCCATCTTGGGAGACTTCAATTAAATTCATTAAATTTTATTCGATCTGATTTAGAAACATAGATCATAAAAGTGTACATAAAAACAGTAAATCCTCTTTCTTAATTAATTAAAACCAGTAGGTATAAACAGGTGTCAGAATGCCCGGTTCAGGGCAACTTCAGGTTAACAGAACAGTAAAGTTCAATGTTTTGTAAGATCAATCTCATGTACTTCATGCAAAATAAGCAATAAGGGGTCCAAGTAAGATGCAATGCTCCAATACCTGACCAGTCTGCACTATATAAAACTGCAAAAAAACTCAAAATAAAAAGTGTTTTGCACACTTCTGTCATTGGGCTATATGTAGGCTACATCTGGGTGATATCTGTGCTACATTTGGGCTCTCTTAACTCTGGTGGGTGGCCATCTTGGGAGACTTATTTGTTATGAAGTTTCCTAATTTCTTCATTTACTTCGGTCTCCACAGTAGGAAATGCTTTCAGTTTTTTACTTTGATTCCATCAAGAAGGCATTCAGATGTGTCACACATTTGCCATAAATTCATAATGTTAGCACTCTAGTTGTTCATTAGATTACTATAGTAAAGCTACTGCTCACCAGGGAGTTAACTGGAAGTCTTCTGCTGGTATTGAAAGTGATTTTTTCAGTCTACATGTCAGAAATGTCTAATGAAATAGAAGAGGGTTTGAGATCTCACTTAAAACATGCCCTATTTTATCTTTCTGCAGCACTAACCATGATTTCTATGGCAAAATGAACCCCCTCATTTTGTTCCTTTTCAAATTTAATGTTTTAAGTGTTACCAGTTTGCTCCAATCGAGATGTCTTCAGGTGTGCCATAATTTTGGCATAAATAAGACTGTTAGCGCTCTAGTTGTTCCTTAGAACACTCTGGGAAGCTGCAGTAGAACACAACGGAATTAACTGACAGGGTGCTCCTGTTGAAATATAACAGGAAGATATTTGAGAATTCACTTAAAACATGTCCTACTTTTTCTTTCTACAGCACTAATCATAATTTCTATGACAAAATGAACCCCCTCAAATTGTTCCTTTTTAAATTAAATGTTTTAAGTGTTACCAGTTTATTCCAATCAAGATGGCTTCAGGTGTGCCATAATTATGTCATAAGTAAGGCTGTTAGGGCTCTAGTTGTTCTTTAGAACACTCTGGGAAGCTGCAACAGTAGAACACAAAGGAATCAACTGACAGTCTCTGCCATTTTTGGATGTACATGTTTTACTGAGAGTGTCAGACTTCATTCTCACATGACTGAGAAAGATACTGTGAATTTACAGAAAATATGCTCTCATTTTAGTTTCTGGAGCACCTTCCAAACCTCTATGGGACAAGCATGAGAAAATAGTTTTCTCTCAAACATGATTAATGATATCCCAGCAGAAGGTTTTTCACGGGGAAAAATCACCTTAGAACACACCACAGTTCCTAAAATTATTATGGTACCATCAATAAATGAATTCTAATGTAACTAAAGTCTGTTATCAACCTTTATAGTTCTCCTTTTGGTGACCCACAAAATCCTCTATTCACTACAATGCATTTCAATTGGGTGCTATCATGTATATTGGTCCCAAGACGGCTGTCAGCAATTCCAGGATGAAGTGCTGACGGCCAATCAGATCTCACGATGAGATGTATCATGGGGCGCCGCCCAAATATCGATATTTTTTATTTTTTAATTTCTTAGAAAGTACTGAATCGATTTACACAATTTAAAAAAAAGGATGTTTGCTAAACCAAGAGCTACCTTTTTGCCAAATTTGGTGTAATTCCATTCAGCAGTTCGGGCAGTAGCCGTGTCTAAAGATTCCTGATGAAATTAACATGGGAAAATGCGTTTTAGGACCCCCCTTTTTCCTTGGCACCCGCTTGTCGAATCACCCCGAAACTTTCAAAAAACGCTTTTCCTATGGAAACTAGGGGGCAGATTTATGTTCCCTGGTGCATCCCTGCAAATCAGCATGGATGCGCCAGGGAAGATGCGTCACGCAAGTTTACCCTTGCACCACAATAGATGCGCCGCATTTACAATGCAGCGCATCGTGGCGCAAGGATAAACAGATGCGTGACGCATCTGATGGCGAAAGGGCGGCGCATTGCTGGAGTTGCGTCGCAAGCGCGACGCAGCTCCAGCAAGGCTCGGGAGTGCCCTATCGGTACAATGCTGCGTCAATCCTTACGCCTGCTTCAAGCAGGCGCAGGGATTTGACGCAGCATGGCCGCAAAAGTGACTGAGTGAAATCTTGTAGATTTCACTCAGCCACTTTTTCGGAGGCGTTCCTGTGCCAGAACGCCCCCCCCTGTGAAGGTACGCCCACATGTGACGCAAGCTTTACAACGTGACATATCTCCCTAGATGTGTCACGTTGTAAATCTGCCGCAGCATGGCGCTGGCTTTGCGCCGCCGCTGCGTCACAAAAGTGACGCAATGGCGGCGCAAAAGTGACGCACATCGCTTATAAATCTGCCCCTAGGTCCTAACTATAACTACCTACCGAGGACCGCCAGTAGGTGATATATATATATATATAAGTTTGCCCTCCAGCTTGAAAACGCACTCCAACGACCATGGTTTGCACGGGTAGAGGCAGGGTCAGCATGCCGCACGTAGCAGCGACATAGTGATCTTCTTCTCTGTTGTAATTTTTAACGCCTGACGCGTTTCAGTGCTTCTGCACTTCCTCAGAGGCGTAGCAATTCTGTTTGACATGTCCGTCCATTTAAATGTATTCTTCCACCAATGGGCGGCTCAGGTGAGCCCAAATGGAATTCTGGGGCATGTAGTTGCTGCTGCGACATTTCAAGCCCTCCATGGGCTGTGGCACACTTGTCCTGCTCGCAATTCCCTAAGGAAGTTCCCACTCTGAAGCTCTATTGTATATGGAGCCCCGTGGCCCTCATGCAATTGCGGGGTGGTGCATTTTCTGCGGCGAGGCTGCCGCAATGTATGAACGCTCCAAGTTTGCCCTCCAGCTTGAAAACGCACTCCAACGACCATGGTTTGCACGGGTAGAGGCAGGGTCAGCATGCCGCACGTAGCAGCGACATAGTGATCTTCTTCTCTGTTGTAATACTTAACGCCTGACGCGTTTCAGTGCTTCCGCACTTCCTCAGAGGCGTGGCAATTGTGTTTGACATGTCCGTCCATTTAAATGTATTCTTCCACCAATGGGCGGCTCAGGTGAGCCCAAATGGAATTCTGGGGCATGTAGTTGCTGCTGCGACATTTCAAGCCCTCCATGGGCTGTGGCACACTTGTCCTGCTCGCAATTCCCTATGGAAGTTCCCACTCTGAAGCTCTATTGTATATGGAGCCCCGTGGCCCCCATGCAATTGCGGGGTGGTGCATTTTCTGCGGCGAGGCTGCCGCAATGTATGAACGCTCCAAGTTTGCCCTGCAGCTTGAAAACGCACTCCAACGACCATGGTTTGCACAGGTAGAGGCAGGGTCAGCATGCCGCACGTAGCAGTGACATAGTGATCTTCTTCTCTGTTGTAATTCTTAACGCCTGACGCGTTTCAGTGCTTCCGCACTTCCTCAGAGGCGTGGCAATTGTGTTTGACATGTCCGTCCATTTAAATGTATTCTTCCACCAATGGGCGGCTCAGGTGAGCCCAAATGTAATTCTGGGGCATGTAGTTGCTGCTGCGACATTTCAAGCCCTCCATGGGCTGTGGCACACTTGTCCTGCTCGCAATTCCCTATGGAACATGTGGCGCAAGCTTTACAACGTGACAAATCTCCCTAGATGTGTCACGTTGTAAATCTGCCACAGCATGGCGCTGGCTTTGCGCCGCCGCTGCGTCACAAAAGTGACGCAATGGCGGCGCAAAAGTGACGCACATCGCTTATAAATCTGCCCCTAGGTCCTAACTATAACTACCTACCGGGGACCGCCAGTAGGTGATTGATATATATATATATATATATATATATATATATATATATCAAAGATACATTTATTAACATTAGATATTTCTGTAGTGGCTTTTGGACAGCGTGACAAATGCATACATATCAGTGCAACTTACATGTTTTGAAGAGGAATTCCACCTCGAGTTGGTTCGAAATATCATGTTTTATATAGAGAGGTATCCCTACATATTTAATGTCATTTCTTTGTAATTTCATTATTTGGTTGCAATAATTATTATGTTATAGGCTTTGATGAAAAATAATTTGCCATTTATCCATTTGATATCATAAGCCTTTGATATGTCATGAATGTTTGCAGCGCTGTTTTTGCACAAATGCGTATTTTGCACCTATATTGAGTATTTTGCACTTAAATCACGTATTTGCACATTCATTGTGATTGTTTACACATCCAATAGCCACAGATTAGCATTACAAAAATGGTCTGCTAATCTTTCGAGTTCCACAAATTTCTATCGCTGTATAATGCTGCAGTATGTCTCTGTTTTCCATTGATAATCCAGTCACATGGTCTGTTTCAATTTTTGCACTGTCACTTTATAAGATGTGGTTCAATTGGCTCATGTTGTCATGTGATCAAGGCTCGGAGGAGCCGAAACATTATGGCAGCGTTATGCACAGAAAAGAATAATGGCACTTATCGTGATGGTCCTGTGGAGTGTTTAATATATCATTTTATATATATATATATATGTGTATGTATATATATATATATATATATATATATATATATATATATATATATATATATATATATATATATATATATATATATATATATATACATACACACATATTACCTACTGGTGGTTGCCAGTAGATAGTTATAGTTAGGACCTATTTTCCATAGGAAATTCAAAACATTCTATTTCCAATACCTTTGGCGCCGGTTGACGAATCTTCGCGAAATGTTCAAAACTCATGGAGCGCTCCGGTCCGCTCCTATCCTGGAAGTGTCGGGGTGATTCATCAAGCGGGGGCAGAGAAAAAAGGGGGGTCCCAAAACATGTTGTCCCCATGCAATTTCCCATAGGAAACTTTAGACACAGCTACAGCCCGAACTGCTGAACGGAACTGCACCAAATTTGGCAAAGAGGTAGGTCTTGGTTCAGAAAGAACCCTTTTGGTTAAATTAGGGGGCAGGCTCTGGGGGATGGGGTACCCAGGGCCAATAAATTAGAAAAAGAAGGGAGGCCACACAGTCCTCTTCATAAAAAAAAAAAAAAGACCGGCATTGCGCCGGAGGCTACGCCC
This sequence comes from Triturus cristatus, assembly GCF_964204655.1. Taxonomy (NCBI): domain Eukaryota; kingdom Metazoa; phylum Chordata; class Amphibia; order Caudata; family Salamandridae; genus Triturus; species Triturus cristatus. The sequence goes on from NC_140591.1 coordinate 539,331,717, forward strand.
CCTCCTTTCAGAACTCTGCAAACGCACCCCCTTGTGCGTTTTCAGATGGGGAACGAATTCCCCTTGAATTGAGGAAATATGAATTTTATGATCAATTATGTCCCCTATCTTAGACCCCAACGGCTCCATGTACATGCTTTAAGTACATGTATGTTCCCTCCAGTTCCAGCTATGAAGACGCAAATACATGTGTGTCCAACGTCAACATGTCCTCTTTCAGATCCACCATGAATGGGTCGGATATTCCGTTCCTAAGTATGATTGGCCACCGACTTTCTATGGTACACTTTTTACGTTTTACAGTTCAGGCGAGTAGGCCCTGAATTCTGTCATCAAGTCTTTCCCTGCCTTCTGCTTCTGAAAGCTCCAGCTTGAGTCTGCATCTGTATCCATGAACTTTGTCCTACTCCCTGCGCGGCTAACGGTGCCTGACTCGGCCTGTTGCCTGGCAAAAACTGTATTTCACCTTCAAGTTATCTGCTCCGCTCCTCATCCAATGCATTCCTGTCTAGTAGTTTAGGTAAACATCCTTCCAGCTACCGAGCAAAGGGCCCGGCCTTACTGTCTCCATGCAAGTAATTCATAGCCTCTGTTACCATGGAAGGCCCATGCCCCCTCGCATCTCATGTAGACACATAGACGCTTGTACACGCACTAACAGTCAGTATAGAATAGATTCTGCCCGAGAGAACTTTCCTTTTGGATAATACAGTTCCTTAAACATAAGATATTAGATACGATTTGGGATTAGGTTGACCTGACCCCCCAGACTTCTGTCTCCTCACGTAGGGCTAAATGTCACGTTCCCTTCACCCCCTAGTTACACGTCAATCACACGTCATGCGGCTGCGCGCGCATCTCTGCCAAGTATTTCTGCTGACATTGCAGGATTCTCTTATGGATCCACCCACCTGTGACATCATTTTAAATGACGTTTCTAGTATACGCCTTTATGCACGCCTATTGTAACGCCTTTTTCATTATGTATGTGTATTCTTATCTTTCATATCAGCTGTTGCGCCTCCTGCATCTGTCTTACTGTAATGCATTTCATATATATACGTTTACTTGTCAATAATGTATTGCCTATCCCTTCCTGAACCTTCGTGGTGATGGAATTCGATTGCCTGCTTCGAACCATAACTATCATTCCTTTGTAAGGAATAAAGCCTTTTAGAACCTCTAATACCACGGATTCTGCCTCTTATTTTTACTGAGTTATTCTTCCTGAATTTTACCGCATAAAAATAGTACAGGTAATTTAAATATTTACCACATAAATTGGCGCCCGAATAGGGACACTTTCCCCATCTCACGCGCCGGAGGTGCGTTGCAGGCCCGGTCTCCTGCCACAGCCGGACGGACAACTACGCGTACCCGCAGGATTTCCTGTATCTCCCTCCGGCCAAGCGGGGGTGACTGAGGCTGCGATCAACACCCAGACGAGGCGGTGAGAAGTGCGAAGGATCCCGACCAGAGCCTAGCTGAGAGAGCAAGATCCGAGGTATACAGAGGCCCACCAGGTTCCGAAGTCCCGTGTCGAGTCGAGTCCAGTCCGATCCAGTCCAGTTCAGTTCCGAGGCTTTCCGTTCCGTGCTTCCCGGTGAGTACCGTTGCTGGGGACGCATTTAGACGTGCACATTAGTTTGTGCCGGTCAAGACGGGTTTGGGTACACAGATCCGGTCTGCACTGTTTTAGCAGTGTATCTGTACTGTTTAGCAGTACATCCAGTATATCTAGTGAATAATCTAGTATTATCTAGTATTAGTATTATGTCAGTAACTAGTTTTCTTCTAATTATCATTGTTCGTTAAATGTTAAATGTTTTAATATGTTTTAAAAAATTGTGGTATGAATGAGTGTTCATTATTGTGTTTATTGTATTAATTGTGTTCAAATCCAAGTATTAAGAGTTTGAGTAAGAATCAAGTAGCAAGGTTTAAAGATGCCGTTCTTTTCAAAATTAAGACAGATCAAAACTAGAAAAGGGGTACTCGAAGAAGCTGTTCCCATTCCACCTAGGGACACTCCAGGGTACTTTATGTACCATAAACATGGCCTAGATGCCGTATTATATCTTGATTTATGGGTGGACTACACCAAGGATTTAGCAGAAAGTCAGAGATGGCCCGCAGCTGGGACATGGGATGCAGATTGCATCATGAGAGTAGAAGAAGAATTATGGAAAAAGAAAGCCAGACAGTCACAGAAAGATGCCATTGAATTATGGCGTAAAGAATCGCATAGGCGCACAGAGAAAGCGCTCAGAAAAGAAGAGAAAAGTAGGGAGAATTCAAATAAAGCCCGAGAAAATATATTAATTGAGGAAGGTATCCGAGTAAAAACAGAACAAGTAGACAGACAACGAAACACTCTAATGAATGGTATGTATCCTCTTCTGGCCGAGGGTTTACCTAAGGCCACCCCAGAAATACCAAAGGATCTGCCACCTCCATTACTCCCGATTAAAGTACACCCCAAGACCGCAAAGGACATTTTCCTTTCTTCCTATTTAGACGATGTAGCTCCCGAATATGTTAATGCTCCGCCGCCACACACACCACCGGTCGATGGTGCTCAACGCCAAGATCATCCGCCCCCACCTCCGCAACAACAAACTCCTCCACACATTCCAACCGTTCCATCTGTTTCTACCGCTTTTCCTGCATCTACAGTCTCTACCTTACATTCAACAAATCCTTTTGCGCCTGGCACCTCAGAAGGTGCGACAGGAGGTGCAACAGCAATTTTTTCCACGCCACCACCAGGAAATAAATTGACTTTTAGAGATTTAGCATACCAACGTACACCTCAAACAGCAAAATCCGACATGTTTAAGGAACATCTTGTGGATTGTAGATATGATCCAGTGCCCGGTAAAAATGACAGAATGCTGCTGTCATCACTACGTATACGACGAGCTTCAATATATTTAACGACACTACCAGGAATGGTTGCTCATCTAGACAATATATATCACTTTGTCCAATCAGGGCAAGGCCCTGAAAGTATTGACGAGGCCATGGAATACCAGAAAGTGGATATACAGAGACTACTGTTACGCTTCTTCATAAACTGCTTGATCAGAAACAGAGATAGGCCTGAGGTAGATCAGGATGAAATGCAAGTGCTTACCAGATGGGGTCAGAATATATCAGAGGGAAAACATGATAAACAGAAGTGTATAGTAGCTATGTGCCGAAAGATCCGCAAAGAAGTAGAACGAATACATAAAACCAGATTAGAGGCAGACAAAACTGAATCAGAGGGAGAGGAGGAGGAAGAATCAGAAATGTCCACAGGTCAATTAGAACTACAAAACAGAGAAACAATAGCTTATGTAGGTAAGGGAAGATCTTTTAACAATACCAGATACTTTAATGATCCAATACGTCCGATACGTCCAGAATGTAACAGAAATTTTCAAGCCCCTATGTTAAATACGAGGTCCCCTGAACACTTATTCCAGGCTGCTGATAAATTACTTCGAGACCGAAGGGGGTATCATATGCTCAATTCTATGGATGAACAAGAATTAGCCAGGTCAGCAGTACAATGGGCTGACAGTTCTGAGAAATACAGTGATGATGCGCTAGCACACACGTTTTTGAATCTTACCCCAGACGAACAGCGTTTAGCTGGTATATACATGATACAACACCTCCTTATATTGTATAAAAGCCAACACTCCGATCCTGGTCCCCTACCTGATATACTGATAGAATTACTCACGAATAAATGGAGAGGTTCAGGTACTGATTTATTAAAGAAATTCTAGAATATCGGCACCAGTACATTGTCTTCGTATGCCCGGAACATGTTTCAGCTCCAACCATGGAAAGAAAAACGTATCACATAGACAGACAGAATCCCTTACGCGAAGTGCACCCAGTCAAAGGTGAAGACAATACTTTTAAACGCGTGTTTGTGTACACGCCCATAACTAAAATAGAATTATTGGAAATGAAAAAAGTAGTACCCAGCCATGACAAAGATCCAGCAGGTTTCGACCGTGAGATAAAAGACATGTTACTCATGGGAGATTATACCTATCCTGACATTATGAAAATATTAAAAGTATTATTACCTGCCGGTATTTACGAGAAACTCAAAGAAAAGGAATGGGAGGTGGGAGACCAAAAGATTGAGTGGACAGCATTAGAAAACGAAGAAAAGGCCCGAACTGCAGGCTCAGGGCTTGGGGGAAAAACTACAGCATTACCAGGATTATTAGTGCAAGTATTGCCACGTTTATTAACTACGAAAAAGGAAGACTTGGGTGCAATTTCAGCCTGTAAACAAAAACAAGACGAAGACACTAGTGATTTTTATTCCCGATTTGAAAAATGTTTTGGTATTAATAGTGGCATAAAAGCAAATAGCGAGTCATATCCACATCTGTTTGTGACAAAACTAGTCGAAAGTTCCCTGCCCCAAGTTAAGAATAGAGTATTGATATTCGAGAGTACTTGGCAAGGTAACACCCCTTCACAGATGTTACAAATGTTACAATATCACCACAATAGAATTAGAGAAGAACAAGAACATGAACAAAGACGTATGAAAGACACGAAAATGAAAATGCTTGTTGCTCAGTCAGTTCCAGCTGACGGTCATAAAAAGGGTACGACACAGTCCAGTGATTCAGCGGTTCCTGTAAAAGGGACATGCAACTATTGTAAACAGCCAGGTCATTATATAAACGATTGCGCAGTTCTGAAACATAATATCTCTACGGGTAAAACCAAGGAGAGACCACGACCACCTAGACAGGATCAGATCCAACAACAAGTACCTCAGCATGTGCAACCTATGCCAGTTCCACAACAGACCGTAGCAATATCACAGCCGCAGCCTATTGCTGCAACACAAACCACGACACAACAGATGTACCAGTATGCACAAGCTGACTATCCCGATTATCAGCGATACACATGAAATAGCCTAGAGAAGGAAGTTGGCTTACCCCTTATTGAGGTTCCTGTAGACCAAGAGGGACCTTATGTACATAGTCAAGTATTAGGGAAAGACAGAAAATTTCTAGTTGATACAGGGGCAAGCAGAACAACTATAAGTCACAACGAAGTTCCAGGGGCACCCCTCTCAGGCTCACAGAATATTTCCCTTGGTTTTTCAGGAAAGCCTATTATTAATGAAGTATCGCAACCACTTCCACTTCCACGAACTACAGATTTATTGCTTACAAAATCATGTCCCGAAAACTTGTTAGGTATAAAGACGCTGAAAGCTCTAGGAGCTGTAATATGTTGTTCCCCGGAAGGAGTACGATTATTTTTGCGTGACTTTAAAGGTCACTACGTGTCCAGAGACATGGATCACCGGTTACAGAATTTACCTGCACATTTATGGGCACAAGGTCCCACTGATGTTGGTTGCATGCACATTACACCATATCGAGTCACACTCAAAGCAGGAGTGGTATTACCACGAATGCGACAATACAAGTTACCTCCAGATGCTGTAGTGGCTTTGCTGCAAATCATTGACGAGCTCATTGCACAAGGAGTGGTTGTGGAAACCGACTCCAATGTATGTAATTCTCCGATAATTCCGATTCTTAAACGAACTGATCCAAAAGCACCGCCAGTATATCGATTAGTTATTGATCTGCGCGAGTTGAATAAATGCATTGTACCACAATACCCCGTGGTCCCAGATATCTCTTCATTACTAACCGCTATTGATTCAGAAGCAACGTTCTTCACTGTAATTGATCTCAAGAACGCCTTCTTTAGCGTCCCAATCGATCCGGAAAGTCAATATTTGTTCGGATTCAGTTTAAATGGACGAAGTTTTAAATTCGCACGCGCACCTCAAGGATTCACAGAAAGCCCCAGCATCTATAGCCAAGCACTGAAAAGACAACTTGACAGTATCCACATGCCAGCTAACACTGCCCTGCTTCAATATGTCGATGATCTGTTGATCACCGCCCGAAGCGAACCCGAGTGTGAAAAAGCATCACTGACGGTTTTACATTTCTTAGCCGAAAAGGGGCACAAGGTGTCCCCTTCAAAGCTGCAATTCTGTGTCCAGCAAGTTGTGTACCTTGGGCACTTGCTGTCCAAGGGGGGAAGACAGCTTACACCTGACCGCATCCAGTTAATTGTTAACATGCCACCACCCAAGACACAAAAGGAGGTACGGGCCTTTATAGGCCTCACTTTGTACTGTAGGCAGTGGATCCCCCAATATGCATTTCTAGCAAAACCACTCATTCAGTTGACAACACAGGAGGCAGCGACATCGACTGTCCTCCCTTGGACTCAAGAACATACACAAGCTTTTGAAAGCTTAAAGAAAGCTTTATGTCAAGCACCTGTTTTAGCAACACCATGTTACAGTAAGCCTTTTACACTTTTTGTTACTGAACGAGAAGGTACTGCCTTGTCAGTACTCACTCAGGAACAAGCAGGATCACACAAACCATGTGCTTATTTTTCTAGTACGTTAGATCCAGTAGCTCAGGCTCTTCCTGCGTGCCTGAAATCAGTGGCAGCAACAGCTTTAGCGATCAGACAAAGCGATGCCATAGTATTAGGACATCAATTGACAGTACAAGTACCACACGCAGTAGAGGTTCTCTTGAACCGGACACAAACACAACACTTGACTATAGCAAGATTGACGGGTTACGAGCTAACATTGTTCCAGCCACACATAGAAATAAGACATTGTAGTACATTAAATCCTGCCACACTTTTGCCATTAAGTGGAACAGACCCATTAGCACATGATTGTATTGAAGTCATTTCTATTACGACGAAACACAGATAAGACTTGACGGATATTCCATTACCAGATCCAGACCTGACATTGTATGTAGATGGTTCATGCATGAGAACAAGTACAGGAGAGTTAGTGGCCACTTATGCAGTCACAACAGACACTGAAATAATTGAAACAAATTGTATTGATACCTTGTCAGCTCAAGCAGCAGAGCTCATCGCTCTGACACAAGCCTGTATTCAAGCCAAAAATAAGAAAGTCAACATATACACAGATTCACGTTATGCATTCGGAGTCGTCCATGACTTCGGCGTGCTTTGGCGAGAGAGAGGTTCTTTAACTTCTCACGGTGCCCACATCCAACACGGACCCCTCATTCAAGCTTTATTAGACGCAATACATTTACCTACTGCAATATCTATTATGAAATGCAAAGCCCATACAAACGTTACCGATATCATTTCTCAGGGTAACGATCTAGCTGATCGAACAGCTAAACAGACTGCTCAGAATCGGACTCACACAACTGACATGACAAAGACAATAGTTCCGACACCAACACACTGCATGACAGTTAAGGATCCCGCCCTTGATGTAATTGACATACAGACACATGCTACACCAGAGGAAATAAAGAAATGGACTGAACTAGGAGGGATCCAAACGGATCAAGGATGGATGACGAAGGGAAAATCTATATGGTTTCTCCCCGACTCCATGGTTCAAGTCATCATTAACACAATACATAGTCCAGCACACCTAGGAGAAAAAGCTATGCTAGATAGTATTCAACACATTTGGTTCAACAAACACTTGCGAGCAGCAGCCAAACAGAAAGTACGTACCTGCATGATATGTTGCCAGTTCAATCCCGGTAAAAGCATTCCTGTAGAGCAAGGTGGATTTCAACCTCCCGATCACCCTTTTGAAGTCCTCCAGATGGATTATATCCAGATGGAACGATGTCGAGGATTCAAATATGTTCTCGTAGTTGTATGTGCTCTTTCCCGTTGGACAGAGGCATATCCCGTCTCAGATTACACTGCCCCGACTACTGCCAAACAGTTAGTTCGAGAATTCTTCCCACGGTACGGTTTGCCCCGTGTCGTGTACTCAGAAAACGGCCAGCCATTCTCATCCGAGCTAATGAAACACGTTTCACTTCTGTTAGGCTATCAATGGAAATTCCACTGTGTCCGACATCCCGAGGCAGCAGGTCTCGTGGAGCGTCATAATCAAACTCTGAAAATAAGACTCTCTAAAATATGTAGAGAAAAAGGTGTCGACTGGATAGTAGCTTTACCAGTTGCGCTCTTTTACATGAGAATGGTAGCACATTCTCGAACAGGGCTATCCCCGTACGAGGTGGTCTTCGGTAGGCCACCAAATATGTGGGGGACGCCTATACCTCGTAAAATCACTGACGTTGATTGTAATATGCTGACAGATTACCTGGCTTCCTTGATGTCTGCACTACAATCTTGTCGTTCACAGGTAGCTGCAGCTTTTCCCGATAACACTGAGGTGAAGCCCCATGAAGTGGTTCCAGGTGATCTAGTGCTTGTAAGAAACTTCGACAGGAGGAGCCCGCTGGAGCCTCGTTGGCAGTCGCCAAAACTCGTTCTTCTCACAACGAGGACAGCAGTGAAGATTGAGGGTCGCAAGGGTTGGCTACACTCGAGTCATATCAAGAAATTTCATGGACTACCTTCGGATGTGAACTTTCAGCCCTGCATTCCCTCACCGACTGACTCAAAACTCCCCCTGGTTGAAAAAACGGAACAAGAAAATTATAAACTGAAACTAAGGTCTAGCAAGTCAGACAATTTGATTGTTTAAGTCCTCTCCAAGGTGAATCGGTTGAATTAGTCTCTGACATGTATCCTCTAGACCGAAATAGAGAGAGAAATAGACAGAAACAGCTCAAGAAACATGCGTACTGTAAATCACTTCGTAGTCACTGCATAGTGACATTATTAATTATGTTTTTTCTAAGCATTCTGATTATTGCTGTAAGTATACTGTTACATATGTATTATCCTATTTCCAAGCGTGTTTTCAATGCTACTGCCGAACATTCTTTTAGCGAATTACCTCCGCATGAGTTGTCCTACAGATTTGCGCTGCGCAACAACACATTCATTAGTATGTTACATCATTCTCATCAGACCAGCAATGCTACAAATTGTTGGATATGTGGCCGACTCCCTCCCTACCAGAATTACAAGGGAGTTCTGCCCCTCTTTCCGTATCCATTCACACACAATGGCTCCTGTGGAGCATGGTTTAGTTTGATTAATTCCCTAGATTCAAATTCCGTAGTTTACCAGGACAACTGGGTATGGGGAAACCTGAACCTAGTTTTACTTAAAGTCTGCTACCCTAACAAAGAGGGACTTCCCAAAAGAACTGATCTAGAAAATGAAGTATATGGATTAGGTAACTTTACACTTAACCTCATGATTCTGAATGTTGAATCTGAAGCTACACCAGTCTTGCCCGCTATGTCAGTATTTCCAGTTAAAGGTGAATTATGTGTAAGAAAGAATGGTTCAATACACATGGGCCATAGTAAATGTACCACTGTAATCGAATTCAGTGATCAAGGCAAGTCTACATTTAGAGCTTCTCGTCATTCCTACTTCATATGTGGCCAGACCGCATATATACGTTTACCTCTAGATTGGGATGGTACCTGTTACATTGCATTCCTTCTGCCACCTGTTTTCCTAGCCCCTCCAGATTACCATAGGAATACCCATCTAGTACACAATAGACAGCAGAGAGATCTCCCGATTGTCGACTACACTGAAACGGCATGGGAGCAATACACAGATTTCAATAAAGGTTTCTTTCCCTATATAGGCACTGTCACTAATAGTAAGCTGATACGTAGATTAACTAGAACCCTTGAAGCAGTAGTGAATGAAACTACTTCCGCCCTAGGTAACTTAACAGAGGAGCAGTCTGCGATGCGGATTGTTGTTCTTCAAAATCGTCTTGTCCTTGACGTCATCCTGGCCGATAGGGGCGGAGCTTGTAGGGTCATCGGATCAAGTTGCTGTGTTTTCATTCCAGAAAACGCGCCTTCAGTATATAAAGCCATAACTCGCCTTCATAAGATTGTAAGCCAGATACACCAGAATCCAGGCACCTGGACTTGGTCCGGTTGGTTCTGGAGCGTGTTGTCAGCCTGGGGATGGAGGATCCTATCCTTCCTAGGTATTTGCCTTCTCATACTATTCAGTTGCTGCTTGTGTCTACAATGTGGGCCAGCGATTTGTGGTCTGTGTGCCACATCGTGTATTCCGCATTCAAGTTTTCATTCAAGACTCCGTAAGAAAAAAGAAGAACAGATGATGTTATATGAACAGATTGATGGATTAATGAAGATCGATATTTCATGAAGGGTCCGTAGGGGACAAGGAGGGAATGAGGAAATATGAATTTTATGATCAATTATGTCCCCTATCTTAGACCCCAACGGCTCCATGTACATGCTACAAGTACATGTATGTTCCCTCCAGTTCCAGCTATGAAGACGCAAATACATGTGTGTCCAACGTCAACATGTCCTCTTTCAGATCCACCATGAATGGGTCGGATATTCCGTTCCTAAGTATGATTGGCCACCGACTTTATATGGTACACTTTTTACATTTTACAGTTCAGGCGAGTAGGCCCTGAATTCTGTCATCAAGTCTTTCCCTGCCTTCTGCTTCTGAAAGCTCCAGCTTGAGTCTGCATCTGTATCCATGAACTTTGTCCTACTCCCTGCGCGGCTAACGGTGCCTGACTCGGCCTGTTGCCTGCCAAAAACTGTATTTCACCTTCAAGTTATCTGCTCCGCTCCTCATCCAATGCATTCCTGTCTAGTAGTTTAGGTAAACATCCTTCCAGCTACCGAGCAAAGGGCCCGGCCTTACTGTCTCCATGCAAGTAATTCATAGCCTCTGTTACCATGGAAGGCCCATGCCCCCTCGCATCTCATGTAGACACATAGACGCTTGTACACGCACTAACAGTCAGTATAGAATAGATTCTGCCCAAGAGACCTTTCCTTTTGGATAATACAGTTCCTTAAACATAAGATATTAGATACGATTTGGGATTAGGTTGACCTGACCCCCCAGACTTCTGTCTCCTCACGTAGGGCTAAATGTCACGTTCCCTTCACCCCCTAGTTACACGTCAATCACACGTCATGCGGCTGCGCGCGCATCTCTGCCAAGTATTTCTGCTGACATTGCAGGATTCGCTTATGGATCCACCCACCTGTGACATCATTTTAAATGACGTTTCTAGTATACGCCTTTATGCACGCCTATTGTAACGCCTTTTTCATTACGTATGTGTATTCTTATCTTTCATATCAGCTGTTACGCCTCCTGCATCTGTCTTACTGTAATGCATTTCATATATATACGTTTACTTGTCAATAATGTATTGCCTATCCCTTCCTGAACCTTCGTGGTGATGGAATTCGATTGCCTGGTTCGAACCATAACTATCATTCCTTTGTAAGGAATAAAGCCTTTTAGAACCTCTAATACCACGGATTCTGCCTCTTATTTTTACTTGGTTATTCTTCCTGAATTTTACCGCATAAAAATAGTACAGGTAATTTAAATATTTACCACAGAATACTGAGGGTCCCTGGGGGCCAACTAGCCCACCAGGAACCTCCAGTATGCCCCAGGGGGCTGCGTTGCAGGGAGGTGTTCTGAGATCACGCCCCTTTTTACACCTAGTTGCACCCCAGGGACCCTCAGGATTCAAGGGGAGTTAATCCCCCAACTTAAAACGCGCCACAGGGCGTGTTTGCACAGTAGTGAAGGGAGGGGGCGGGGCCTGTGGTGACATGTGTGCAAACACGCCTTGTGGCACGTTTTAAGTTGAGGAATTAATTCCTCTTCAATTCTGGGGGTCCCTGGGGGCCAACTAGCCCACCAGGTACCTCCAGTAAGTGACACGGAGCTGTGTTGCAGAGTGTTGTAAAAAGGGGTGTGGCCTCTGAACACCTCTCTGCAACGCAGCTCTCTGGCACATACTGGAGGTACCTGGTGGGCTAGTTGGCCCCCAGGGACCTTCAGGATTGAGGAGGAATTAATTCTCCAACTTAAAACCCACCAGAGGGCGAGTTTGCAGACATGTCTCCCAAAATGCTCATCAGCAAAACGTATTAAAACATGCAAATTTGCGGGTAAAACATATACCATGCCATAGGGGGCTTTATAAACGTTCCCAGTGCTACTACATCACCTTTAGTAGCTAGACATCAGCACGTTAATAAAGTCTGTGTTTTAATCACCAACATACCCACCTCCCCCACCCCCACCCCCGCCCTTGCTTAACCATACGAAATCAAACAGAAACCCCCACCATTCCTAGTAGCGCTACTATACCCATACACAAGGTTAATTTTAACAGGTGTCTGCCGGAACGCTTATCAGCAAAAAGTATTCCAACATGCAAATTGGTGGGTGAAACATAAACCATCCCATAGCACAGTTTATAAATGGGCCCAGTGGCACTACACCACCTTTACTAGCTAGACATCTGTATGTTACTGAAGTCGTTTAAACAGTCTGTAGAGTGCATAGCAGAGCATGGGGAGAGTAAACAAAGTTCTGATTCCCAAACTTTTGATATACCGTCCCTTTACTGTATGTATAATAAGGACATTAAATGTAATGAAAAAATAGACAAGTGTCTCAAAAGAGATAGTGAAGTTGAGCACCGGTAAAACCCGGACCACTTAAACACCTATGTATATTCACCACAGGGACACAGCCTGACAATTAGTATTACTTATAATCACATGTAGTTTACTAATGTCACGAAAGTCATACACAAAATATACCAAACATTTTCATTTCTTTTTTATCTCTCACACATTTATAAAACATCTCTTCTAAAGAAACACTTCCCAACCACTTCTATTTCAGAAGAACGGACAGTCATTAATACGTTTACTACCATATATTTTAGTATATCTACCTTTTTATTATTCACTAGTCACAAACTACTAAAACTATTAACTATACCCAAATGCAAACCAGAACCCATGTTCATATTATATTTCAACCTATGATCAAATGATTCAAACTATGCGTACTATCTCCATCTCCTCTCCATGTAATCTCCAAATACTGTAGACGGCCTCACAGTATAACAACCTACATCGACTTATATTCAAATCTACCTCTCAGTGTCAAAAACGAGACCACAACCTGTCCACATAACATATCTGGCCTTGGTTTTATCACTTTTAACTTAATAACACATACATCTCCTACCCCCCCTTACCCACTATTTCCACAAAAAGTATAATTTGCAAACGTGAGACATTTTGTTTATCTCGCCTAAATACATTAGCAAACCCAAAGTTAACGCTGTACCTCATTTTCAAAACCATACAGTCCTTTAAAGATGACAAACGACACTTCTTTGTGAAAAATTCCTAAACATACATAAAGTACTTATTTAACAACAGGTCAAACTTTATAACTTTATGCATATTATATAACCAATATGAAACACCACACTTTACTAGCAGTATAATATTTTGAAATAAAAAATACTTTTAAACTTAAAAATATCACCTCAAATACTTAAGCATTACTACAGAACACATAACACACCTTGTTTATTTCTACCTCACCTTTGTAGTTGGGATGCAGTTTTCAAATGTCACACAGGCATGCAATTCTTTCTGTCACACAGTACATGTAATGCACCACTTTCCTCAAGAATGGAACCAGTAATGGCACAATTTCTTTGTCGCTCCACACCTAAATACATGTAAAGAACAAATCAGAGTACTTCATTCCTTCATCGACATTCCAAAACTTATCTCCATTGGTTATTTTTGAATTTTCCATATAAAAAGCTACTTAACATTCCACGCCACATACAGGTCAGAAGTTCAACCTAGTTTATCACCACACTTTCTGGAACATTCTACGACACCTGCAGGTTAAAGTTCAGGAATTTTTAAACGTAAGGTTTTTTTTCAGCATATTCTCGAACATTTAACAGCACTTGCGGGTTAAAAGTTCACCATGGTTTTAAGATGCAAATGTACCTTCCAAATGCAAGTAGCACGTCTGGTTGAGCTGAGCACATTTCATCCTATCGTATGTACTCCACGTTTAGACTGCTCTTTATTAACCAATGACAAACATGCTTTTTCACGTAACTAATATGCACCCTAGTTTTTAGTACCCAATGCTTCTTATCTTCCAATCAATTATCGTTTTCTGTGGGAAAAAATGATTTTTCCCCATCTTCAAACATATCTCTTACTCTATGAAGGAACTGCATGAGCTACAGACATCTTTCGATACCTTCCAGCCATACCTTCAAAATGCTAGTGTGAATCCTAGGACATAGCTATGTTTTCTGGTGCAAGAGGTATGCAGAACAGAGACGTATTGACTTAGACCTAGGTTTACAAAATGTGGACATTTAATGGTTTGCACAGAGAGGATTGAAGTGGTACCAATTGTTGCCTTTGTTTAAAACCTGTTTGCATCTCCAACATCCTGACCTCATGATTGTGCATTGTGGTGGAAACGACCTAGGCACATTGAATGGGGTAGGTTTGGAAATGCTAATGAAGGAAAACTTTCGACAATTGATGTTGCTTTTGCCTCAAACTGTCTTTGTATATTCCAATATATGCCAAAGACAGAAGTTGAACTGGTCAAACCAATTTTGTCTTCAGATTGAAAAATCTAGGAAGAATGTCAATAAAGCTGTGTCTGCATACCTCAGAGACCATAGAATGAGGTTGATCTACAACAACAACATACGTTTTGATGTGGCTGATATCTACAGAAGTGATGGAGTACACTTCACAGATCAGGGAAATCAAGTTTTTCTGAATAACCTGAAGCTGTGCATCCGCACTTATATGTAGCGCCAACTAATAAACACAAGGGCTCTTTTTAGAGCCGGCTTATAACTGACAACTTAGGCACGCTATTTTAGGGCTAGGTAACGGCAACTCCCGGACCCTTGCCAAAATGTATTCTCCACACAGCTGTGGCGCAGCGGCCAGACCATCTGACTTTGAAGTACAGAGCTCTCACTTTGATCACCAGCTCTCACGACAGCTCAGGATAGCACCATGTGACTCTGAGTAATAGCTCCCTTAATTTCCATGCCAGCCCCCAGCACCTGCAGACCCGTACGAGTGAGTAGTTTGCACTTTACAAATACCGGATTGATTCAAAACGGCACAGTTGAACTTCACACTCCCTCTGTAGCACCCCCCAATCACCCTACAGATGTCACACTTTTTAAAACAAAAGTTCCTCCTAGTACATATGCACGCATGCTGACACTACTTGGACAGGTGTGCCGCAGCGGCCCGAAAACATGAGTTCAGACCACAGGGCTCATGGTTTAATCCCCTGCTCCGGCAGCAGCTCAGCTCAGCACCATGTGACTCTGAGCATTAGCTCACTTAATAGCTCACATAATTTCCACACCGGCCTCCAGGGCCTTCAGACCCATAGGGGTGAGTAGTTTGTGCATTACAAATGCTGTATTCATTTATCTTCACACTCCCTGTATAACACCACCTAAGCACCATATGCAAGTTACCGTGGTCTCCCTGTATAACACCACCCAAGCACCATATACAAGTTACTGTGTTCCAAACAAAACTTCCTCCTACTACGTATAAAAAAATGCTGACAATACTTGCACAGGTGTGGCACAGCGCCCAGAGCACATGACTTCACAGCATAGGACTCACAGTTTGGGCTCAAGGTTTCATCCCCGAGTCCAGCAGCAGCTAAATTTAGCAGCATGACACTCTAGGCAATACCTCACTTAATTTCCGTACCCCACACTTTCAGACCGGTAGGGGTCAGTTCTGCGGCTTTATCCCCGAGTCCGGCAGCAGCTCAGCCTACGCCCCCAGCGCCATCAGACCCATACGAGGGAATATTTTACACTTTACAAATACTAAATTATTTTGATACTCACAAATTTACCTTTGCACTCCCTGTATAACACCCCCTAATCACCATACACAAGTTACAATATTCAAAACAAAAGTTCCTCCGAGTAGGTATAACTACATGCTGACACTACTTGGACAGATGTGGCACAGCGGCCAGAGCACATGAATTCACAGCACAGGACACACAGTTTGGACTCACGCTTTCATCCCCGAGTTCGGCAGCTCAGCTTAGCAGCATGAGACTCTAGACAATACCTCACATATTTTCCGTACCCCAGCACGTTCAGACCAATAGGGATCAGTAGTTCGTCCTAGTAGGTATAAACACATGCTGACACTACTTCCACAGGTGTGGTGCAACGGAGAGGGCACATGACTTCACAGGATAAGACACACAGTTTGGGCTCACGCTTTAATCCCCGAGTCCCGCAGCAGCTCACATTAGCAGCATTAGACTCGAGACAATGCCTCACTTAATTTACATAGCCCAGCACTTTCAGACCGGTAGGAATGTGTATTTCACTTTGCACCCCCTGTATAGCACACCCTAAACACCCCACAGAGGTTACAGTGCTCCTACCCTCACCTTTCCTACTTTTTTCATCCTTTTTCCCCTTACTTCAACAGAATCACAAAATGGCTGCAAACACTTTCTAGTTGCAACCGCTCGCAGCCAATACTCAGCAAGCATGTGCTCATAACGCCTCAGCCACTCAGATGACAGAATTCCCAAATATCGATATCTGTAAAATGTGATATTTCTCCAAAACTACTGAACGAATATACACCAAATAAACTAACGCATGCTTTCTAGACCAAGCCCCTTCTCCCTGCCAAATTTGGGATAATTCCGTTCACCCGTTCGACCTGTAGCCTTGTCTAAAGTTTCCTATGGAAATTGCATGGAGAAAACATGTTTTGGGACCGCCCTTTTTTCTTGGCCCCCCCTCGACGAATCACCCCAAAACTTCCAACATAGGAGCTGATATGAACAAAGAATTAGTTTGGAAAATTTCATGAAGATTCATCAAACGACGCTAAAGTTATAAGCAAAACAAAAAATGCTCTTCCTATGGAAACTTGGTCCTAACTATATCTACCTACTAGCGACTGCCAGTAGGTAATATATATATATATATTATATAATATTAATAGGTTGCATGTTACAGGAGATCTTTCCTGGCTCTGCAGAAATCCCATTCCACCAGGATACCTTTTTGCGTTGCATCCACCACTGCTCCACTGCTCGAACAATCAAGTTAATGGTTTTCAAGATACTCCATTACCTGCTGGATACCGGGAACTTTTTTTGGGATGTTGGCAAGGCATAGGTCCATTCGCCTGTCGAATGGGCATGTTTTGCAATAAAAAGTTGGTTGCACGCAGACTGCATATGTGTAAATAAATGTCATGTTGTAGCTGGCTACGATAATAGCTAGAGGCAGGCAGCAGGACATGATTGTTAATATATGGAGCGCAGCCATTTTTCACAAGCAAAAACAGTAGTAGGATGGCAGCAAACAGAGCGAGAATTATAGGCACTGTTCCTGTTATTCCAGAGATGATCGAATGAATGAAGTCTGGTATTATACCAAAAACAGTTTGAAAGCCTCTGACAAGACCGGAGGAGACAGTGTTAAAAAAGTGTGCCAGAGCTTAAATGTCAGATGTTCTGAAAATTGTGTAACAATTCACAAATATAATGGGAGGTTCGTATTTAAAAGGGAGTGTATTTTACTTGAAGTTCGTGCTATCTGCAGTCGATACATTACTTTTGGAAAAGTGAGGGACACTTTTGTTTGACACAAAAGCGCTTTCAGTTTGCTTAGTTTAATAAAATCTGTTTTCAAAGTAGGTATTGAAGGCCAAGTTGAACTTTTGGAGTTATTTTTTGTGCGTGGGAATAGATATTGCCACAGGAAGTTACCCAGTTTGAAACAGTAAGGCCATACGGTATGCCAGCTCACGTTCCATAGCAGTCCATGTTATTAAGAAGCAGATAACTGCCGTTAGAAAGCTGTGTGAATGTTGGTCTGATTGTGGGAGTTGGCGTGCTTTTAAGAAAGCACACAAGATTAGGGGCTGTAAGCTTAGAAGCGTCGTGCAGTTGGACATTCTTGCATAGTAATGAATGACTGCCATTGTGGTTGCACTTTTCACCTGTGTGAAAAACTTCTGTATCAGCGATATGTACATGGGAGAAACCACTGCTCGTAAATAAACGCGCTACCTTATATAATCACAAACAACATGACAAACAACATGTACACCAAGCAGACACAACAACACTACGTACTGTGTGAACCGTGGCTAGCCATGTACACAAACCAAACATGGCATAGCAGCTCTGCCACACAATGCAGAATGCGGGGAGAGATGGGAGCAAAGTATGTGCGAAGGTGGCAAGTGATTCTCGATTATAAAAGTATACAATGCAAAGTGTTGAGGGGATGTGCCGGACAGACTTGAGTATGCAGAGCACAGACATGTACATGTCAACATACACTGATGGTCTATTGAGTGAAGTGGACAGTGGATGCAACCATGATAGTACAGTCAGTAGGGAAGATTATGAAAACATAGTGCGTACGTGCCCCCTCATCCCCAAATCTTTAGCGTAGTGGGCTGGCTCGGCGTATGCAAGGCTAGCGTAGGGGTATGAATAAAAGGCATGTTTCTCTGGGTGTGGTTCTCTTCCGGAATGGCGAACATATCTGCCAGGTCTGCACAGCTTACACCACCATGAGGCTGACGTCGTGAGCGTAGGTGGCTGCTTGAATAATGCTCTCAGCCTGCTGGTACCCAAAAACCGTCATGGCCGCTGCGACGCACATATGCCCCACAGTTCACCTTTTGATACCCACCACGTGCCGGTGGAAGCTTTTGGGCCAAGGTCTGTGAGCTCGGAAGGCTCCTGAGATCAACTCTGGCTATCGCGACACAGGCATACAGCGCCCAGCCTGAGGCCCAGCACCGTGGAGTGGTCTGTATACTACTAACACAGTAGTCCAACAGGTACCAACAGTGGAACGGTGTCTTGATCCCACAATGGACAATGTTAGAACTGCATCTGAGCGTGGAGATGAAGGTACTCCCTTCAACCAGGTGCAAGCAACTCTGGGTCCCAACAGTGGAACAGTGTCTTGATCCCAGACTGGACGATGTCCGATATTACCTGCTGCTTGTTGTTTTTTACAGAACTCCCTCCGTTGAGGTGCATCAGACTCTGTGCTTCCATAGCTAATTGCTGCACATGATCATTGGGCTTGGCTGACTGCAGTGGCTGGAGTACACCGCAGTACAACAGGTCCGAACAGTGAAAGGGGTCTTGATCCCACAATGGATGATGTCCGATATTACCTGCTGCTTGGTTTTCACAGAACTCCCTCCGTTGAGGTGCATCACACTCTGTGCTTCTGTAGCTAACTGCTGCACATGATTATTGGGCTTGGCTGACTGCAATCGGTGGAGTACACCATGGTACAGCAGGTCCGAACAGTGAAACGGTGTCTTGATTCTGTGATTGAGGATGTCAGAAGTTAAAGTCGGTGATGATTTGTGTGTACCCCCTCCGATCAGGTGCAACCAAGTCCGAGCTTTCGAATCCAACGGCACGTGGCTGTGAGGCGTTAATGACCACTGCCTCTGGCCTACACTGTGGTCAGCAGGGCTCACAATTCAGATCGAGTGGTTATTGTTTAATTACAGAATCCAGTAGGCAACTAACTACAACGTCTATTGAAATATACACAATATCCTTTTAGTATACTTGCTTGAAGAAGTTTTTTTAGATGAGTTATAGGTTTAGTACAATGACCAAATTCTTCTTGGTAGTGGAAAAGAATATTGAATAACACTCTACACTGTGGACAGCAGAGATCGCAATTCGAATTGTTTTGATTTATTTATTGCAGAGTTTTTTGCAATTTATGTTGTTGTATTGTGTGAGAAAAAGTATTCATGGATGACTGTGCTGAATACTACCTTCAATTTACACTGCAGACAGCAGTGTTCTCAATTCAGATCGAGTCGCTTTTGTAGATGACACAGTCATGTAGGCAAAAGACATTGCTCCAGTGTGCTCTGTCCACACCACGTATACGCATCATCGCAGGGTCTGCACACGGTTTTTGTTGCTTTGCTTACTGCAAACAGGATAGCTCAAGTCAACGCCCCCGTGGCTATGGGCCGTTGTTGACCGCTCTCTGGTCTACACTGCAGACAGCAGTGTTTACAATTCAGATCGAGTCGCTATTGCAGATGAGGCAGTCCTGTAGGCAATAGACATTGCTCCTTGTACGGCCCGCTTGTAGCACGGATCATCGCTGGCTGTGCACATGCTGAATGCTTTTGATGTGGCTATCTGAGTGCACTAGACCTGATGGACCCTTTATGATACAATCTTTTTGTGTATTCTTTCAGATCTACTGCCTGTATCTCAGTATACCACAAGCTATGCTTCTTTTACGGTAGAATATTTTCTGTATTATTTCACATCTAGTGTCCCTACCTTACTGCAGCACAAACTATTGACCCTTTTATTATTGAATGTGTGTGATTCAATAATTACTGTTGTAGTTGATGCTAGACGCAACCATTCCCTGAGGGCTGGTTAACACTCACCCCACACGCATCCAGCACAGACGTCACAGGATATGGGACCCTGGTAATAAAGAGGAGTCGAGCGCACGTGCCCGTACTCACATCCACAATCTATCTGTGTACGTGTGTTCATTATCTATGCATGATACAGCCCCTGGGCCGTACCACATTACCTTTTGCTGTGGACAGCATATGCAACCATGTTACCTCTGGCAGTGGGGAAAACTTTGGGTATGTAACTTTTAGGTGCATGGCAATCACAGGTGGAAGGCTACTTTACAGAGCATGAATATTGATGAAGATGATGGTTGCATGTTGTGTGTAGTGTCAGATATGTGTACATAGCAAAAAGTTTTCAAAAAAGCTCTCTAAGCAGAAGAAGAGTCTCTCATCAAACGCTGTAGAGAGAATGACTAAATGTGTGGGGTCCTCCAACTGTTACAATGGGCAATGTTATGAACCAATCAAATGCTTTTCTTTAAGGTCACATGGCAATCCCACACCGAGCGCGCAAGGAGGCCGCACCCGACGCGAAGTTTATTACAGTTAGAAATATATAAATGTTTAAAATATTTTAGATTATCGCTTGTTCTCATATACACTTTAAACTTATTTAGATATAGTTTTGAGACCAAAAATATGAGGGAATGGCATACCCAGCGCGACACCATACATCTATGACATAACACAGGGCCTGGCAGAGTGCACTCATAATGTACGCAATGCGCAGCGGGTGCGACCTCATACATACATGATGTAACGCGCGGCTTGGTATGACGTACCCGTCGCATACCAAAGTAGCAGCTGGCGCAACCTCATATATATATGATGTTATGCGGGACACGGTGCCACAAACCCGTCGGATACGAAATGCGCATGATTTACGAGTTTAGCAATATTGCGGATAGGATTCGCATGCTGATGGAACTTGGTGCACTACTGGTACAGGACTCCAGTTTTCTAAAAAATAAAAAAAAAGAAGATATGCATATTTTTTTTGAAGATATAAAACAATTACATACATTTTCAAAAAGGATAATAGAGTTAAAAAAATATTACAAAAAAATAGAAAAAAAATAGGTTTTATAAATATTAAAATATGAAATTAACATTTAAAAACCCTTCGAAATTCACTGAAAAAACATAGGTTTTACAGACGTTATAGTTAGGAATTAGCATTTAAAAAAACCTTTGAAATTCACTGATAAACCATAGGTTTCAGGGACGTTATAGTTAGTTGGACATTTGACTCATATAAAACGAGAGAAATGCGCCCGTTATAGTTAGTTGAGCTAACTATAACTCACGCGACATGACATGGTCAGTGACATCACTGATGACATCACTGATGACATCTCAAATATTATCACTGATGACATCATCCACGTGTTAATCTGATGCACATACTGATGGCCTTATATAAACTTTGATACACGCACTCTAAAATACAGACTACTATTTTTGAAACATGCACACAGCAATGCCAGATACTACATACCACCCACTATTTCCTAGGTCTACACTCACATCCAGTCACTCATACATGCAGTTACTCATCAATACAGTACTATAATATGCACTCATACACTGATACATACAGTCACACTCTACCACTCATCCATAGAGTTACTCACACACCTAGTCAGTCATGCAAAGAATCAATCACATACCTATTTACTCATGTATATAGTTATACACACCAACAGCGTTATTTATACACACACCACAGCACTTATTTATGCAGATACTAACACATATTTACTGTCTTATACAATCACTGATACAAGCAGACACTCATTTATACACCCACTATTCAAATAACTTACTCTCACATTTATATACTCCAACACTCACATATACTGCCTTAAAACATATGTAGTTACTCACACACATACCACTGAGACATTCATTTACTCACCAATATACCCATACACACAGTAACTCACCCATACAGCCCTTCCCAGATGCCCTTTGGAATCCATACAATCAGTGAATCACCCACTCAGACATCTATGCACCGAGTCACCCCCCCCCACCCACCGCACAGACACTCAGGCACTCATACAGATACTCAGACAACAAATCAATAACCCATATAGACACTCATGTAGCTACTCAGCAACCCATGCAGCCGCTTATACACCAACAGAGAGACTAATACAGACTTTTACACAGCTTAGTCACTAACCCATGCATTCAGTAAGATACTCTCAATCACTCACTTATACAGTCAATCACGCACCTACTAAATAATACATTCAGGCACTTATAAAGCCACTCATTCTTCAATACACCTTGGCATAGATATATATAAAAAATATTTAAACTTTACAGAAACACTATATGTATTGATGATTTAGTGGGTGCGTGACTGACTTTATAAGTGAGTGTGTGAATGTGTGTATCAGTCTGTCAGTTTGTGTGTAAGTGGCTGCATGGGTTGGTGATTAGGTACATGAGTGTCTATATGGGTTATTGATTAGTTGTCTGAGTACCTGTATGGGTGCCTGAGTATCTCTGTGGGTGGGTGAGGGGGTATGTGACTCCCTGCATGGGTATATGACTGGGTGAATCCCTGGGTGTATGGGTTCATGAGTACATCTGCGAGGGACAGTATGGGTGAGTGAGTGTGCATGAGGCTGTGTCAATGAGTGAATGGATGTCTCAGTGGTATATGTGTGAGTATCTGCATATGTGGAAGGCAGTATATGTGAGTGGTAAAGTATATAAGTGACTGTATGTGTGAGTAAGTGATTGTGAGAGTGGCTGTATGGGTGAGTGTGTGCTTGTGTCAGCGACTGTATAGTAGAGTAGGTATTTGTTAGCATCTGTATGAGTAGTGTGTGTGTGTTTCAGTATGGCTGAGTATGTGGTTGTGTGATTGAGTGTCTGTGTGAGTGAGTAGGTGTGTGAGAAGCTCAATGGGTGACTGACAGTGTATGAGTGGCTGTATGGTATATGAGTAGATATATCATTGGCTGTATTGGTGAGTGACTGGCTGTATGAGTGCCTATATGAGTTAGTGAATGGATGTGAATATAGACCTAATAATCAGTGAGTGGGTATGTACATACTGGTATTGGTTTGTCAATGGTTTCAAGAATGGTAGTCTGAAATTTGGAGTTGGTGTATGAAAGTTTATATTGGGGTGTGGGTAGGTGCATCAGAGAATATGTGGATGAGGTCATCAGTGATGTCACTGACCATGTCGTGAGTGATGTAATATGTGAAGTCATCAGCAGTGTATTAAAGGCTGAATTTCTCTGGTTTTGTATGAGTGAAATGTCAGCCTAACTATAAAGTTCCTGTAACCTGGGGTTTTTCAGAGAATATATAAGGATTTTTAAATGCTAACGTTTAACTATAACATCCCTGAAACCTTTGATTTTTTTCAGTGAATTTCTAAGGTTTTTTTAAATGCTAATTCCACCCTTCCCATGTCACTGTTGCAAGTCTCACCATGTTTCCGAAGGCTTCAATGCGTGTGTCTGTGCCTTTTCCCAGTGACATGATACATAAAAATAAACCTAGAAATAGTAGAATACCTGTGTTTCAGACCACATGCTCTCTTAGTTTCTGTACAAGAAAGTGTATGCATTCCTTTCTGATCATAATACAGGGCACATGGGTATTCAACAGTCTATTTTATGGGTTCTGTGACACCCACATAGGTAAGGCATGTCTACCCTGCAAAAAAAATGATGAAGCAGAACTGAGAAGATTTGTGCACCGGTATGAGAAGCTACAAGGTTTACCAGCAGTCATGTTTGCAGAGTGGTGTAGAAAGGGGGCTTGGCCTCCAATCAGCGCTCAGGAATTCCACTGTGTATTACTTATAGGATGTACCAGGAGGGCTTCTTGGCCCCCAAGGTCCCTCAAGAGTAAAGTGGACTTCATACCACAACCAGTAGTGCACCACGAGGCGCTTTTGCAGAGTAGTGGAGAAAGGGGGGGAGTGGCCTCTGAAAGCCTCTTTGCAATCCCACTTTGTGGGACTTACTGGAAAAACCAGGAGAGGTTGTTGGCCCCCAAGGACGTCCTTGATGGCCAACTACACCTCATATTCCCACCAGTAAGTCCCACAGAGCAGGATTGCTTAGTTCTGATACCAGGCCATGCCACCCTTTGTCCACCACTCTGCAAATGCACCTCCTGGTGTGCTCTTGGTTAGGAGATGAAGTCCCCTTTGCTGCTGGGGGTCCTTAGGGGTCAACTAGCCTACCTGTTACCTCCAGTAAGCCCCACACAGCTGGATTGCTGAGAGGTAGTCAGAGACCTCGCTCCCTTTTTACACCACTCTGCAAATGCACCTCCTAGCGCACTGCTGCTTGGGGCATAAGGTCCTCGGGACGCAAGGGGCCTCATTGCCACAACAGCAGTGTCCCAAGAGGTGCATTTTACAGAGTGGTGTAAAAATGGGCATGGCCTCAGACCACCTATCAGCAATCCCACTGTGTGATGCTTACTGGAGGTACCTGGTAGGCTAGTTGGCTCCTAAGGACCCTCAGTAGCAATGGGGACTTCATCCCCAAACCAAGAGCGCTCCAGGAGGCGTGTTTGCAGAGTAGTGGTAAAAGGGGGTGGTGCTTCCGGTGAGTTGCTGGTTTGCCTATATTTTTGTATTTAGGAAAGGGGACTGTGTGGCCCCCCTTCTCTTGGTGTTTTTGGGCCCGGGGACCCCATCCCCCGGGTCCTGAGCCATTTTATTTGTTATTAATTTAAAAGGGAAGGGAGGGGCGTGGCCCCCCTTCTGAGGCTGACATATGCCCTGGGGACTTCATTCCCCGGAGCTGGGCCTTTGTGTGTACTTTTTTTTTAAAGGGGAGGGGGCCCCCTCCACAGGCCATTTTTGGTCCCGGGGGTACCCCCTGAACAGGCCTAGGGGGTCATGGTGTTTCTACCCTGACCCCTTTTCTACTTTCTAAGAATTTTTGTAACCTTTTTTCTTGTGACTTCCTGGTTTCAAGTGTTGGTAGCCAATCAGAGTGCAGGCACGAGATCAGGAGGGTTTGCAGATCCTTCGCAACCCTAAATATACAATTGGGAATTTCTGTACATTTCTCAGCAACTATTGGATGGATTTACACCATTTGACAAAAAGAGTAGTTTCTGAACCAAAAGCTACCTTTTTGCCAAATTTTGTGTAATTCCGTTCAGCAGTTCAGGCTGTAGCCGTGTCTAAAGTTTTCCATGGAAATTAACATGGAGAAAAAGCATTTTGGGACCTCCCCCTTTTCCTCTGTCCCCGCTTGAAAAATCACGCCAACAGTTTCAAGACAGCAGCTAATGTGAGCACCCCATTCGTTTTGAAAAATTCTCGAAGATTTCTCAAATGGCGCCAAACTTATTGGCAAATCATGGAAACTAGGTCCTAACTACATTCCAAACCAGGAAGTGTTTCCAGCCATCTTGTGACTCGGTAACCAAGTCACAAGAAAAAGGGTGAAAAAAGATGAAAATCAAGCAAATGGGCTGAGATAAAAACACCCTGACCAGCTAGGCCTGCTCCACCTCCCCGGGGCTTTATTTGATTATGTGCAGGGGGCACGTGGCCCCCCGCAGCCTCGGGGACCGCTACCTCCCCAGGGCTTAAATTAATATAAAACAAGTGTGGAGAGAGCTCCTGCTCCTCCCACACTGCCCCAGGGACCACTACCTCTCCGGGGCACTAATTATTCAAATTTGGGGGTCTGTTATGGACCCCCGGCCCTGGGGACCACTACCTCCCCGGGGCTTTACAAGTGGAGGGAGGGGGCCGTGTGGCCCCCCTCCAGGAGCCCTTGATGGCCCAGGGTACCACCACCCCCCAGGGGCCGGCTCCTGCAATGTCTCGGGGTGCCCACCACCAGGACATTGCTGTTTGCTTTGGCAGGGCGGGAGCCGTGTGGCTCGTGCCCTGCCATAGCAAGCACTACTTTAGTTTTTGGACGCGAGAGCAGGGAACCTGCTCTTACTTACAAAAACCATAGTAGAATTGCTTTTGCACCAGGGGAGCTTTATGTCAGCAATTCTACTTGTGCAAAAGCAATGCCAGCTCCCGCAGGAGGTGGGGTAACCGGTGGGACCAAGGGGGCATTGGGGCTCCACCCACGGTCCCCAACGCTAAGGGCCAGGCCCCGGGGGATGGGGTCCCTGGGGCCAGAAGTGGCCCGGGAGGGGGGCCAAAAGTCCCCTCTGCCTTTAGTTAAAAAAAAAGAATGGCCGAGTCCCAGGTAGGGGGTCCCATGGGCCTAAATAGACCTGAGGAGGGGGTCCACTTGACCTCGTCCTCAAAATAAATATTTAAAACAATGGGCAAGCCCCTGGGTCTGGGGTCTCCGTGGGCCAAAAGTGGCCCAGGGAAGGGGGACCACACGGCCCCCCTTCCCTGAAAATATATAAAACAAGAAGAGGCCATGCTCCGGGGGATGGGGTCTCTGGGGCCAAAAGTGGCCCAGGGAAGGAGGGCCACACTGCCCCCCTTCCCTATAAATATATTTATAAAAAGGAGGCCATGCCCTGGAAATGGGCTCCACGGGGCCGAAATCGGCCTCAGAGTTTTTTTTTTATTTTTTCTTTTTTAAAAGGACAGGCCCCGGGGAATGGGGTCCCCAGGCCCCCAAAAATACTAAAAGATAGAGGGCCACAGAGCCCCCTTCTAAAAATATATGCCAAAAAAGACGCCATCTCGCTGGAAGCCTCGCCCCCCTGGCGTGTTCTAAGTTGGGGAATTAGGTCCCCTTGAATACTGAGGGTCCCTGGAGGGCAACAAGCCTCCACTAAGCACCAGACAGCTGGATTGTAGAGTGGTCGTCCAAGGCCACGTCCCTTTTTACACCACTCTGCAAACGTGCCTCTTGTGACACTGCTGGTGGGGCGATGAGGACCTCAGGACACAAGTGGACTTCATCCCCTGAGCAGCAGTGCACCAAGAGGCATGTTTACAGAGTGGTGTCAAAAGGGGGCATGGCCTCAGACCACCTCTCTGCAATCCAGCTGTGTGCCAATTACTGGAGGTACCTGGTGGGCTAGTTGGCCCCCAGGGACCCTCAGTATTCAAGGTGGCGCGTTTACAGAGTGGTGGAGAAAGGGGGCGAGGCCTGTGTCCACCTCTCAGCAGTGCCACTGTGTGGGGCTTACTGGAGGTAGAAGGTAGGCTGGTTGGCCCCTAAATGACCCCCAGCAGTGAAGAGGAATTCAATCCCCATCTATGTACTCACCAGGGAACGCATTTGCAGAGTAGTGGGCAAAGGGGTGTGGCTTGTTATGAGAACTTAGCAATCCTGCTGTGGGGTACTTACTGGAGGTAATAGGAGGGGTAGTTGGCCCCCAAGGATGTCCTTGGGGGACAAGTACCCTGCTTTTTTACCTCCAGTAAATACCACACAGAGGGATTGCTAAGAAGTCTTCAGAGGCCATGCCCCCCTTTCTCCACCAGTCTGCAAACACACCGACTGGCAGACTACGGGATAGG
The DNA here is from genome assembly GCF_964204655.1 of Triturus cristatus. Taxonomy (NCBI): domain Eukaryota; kingdom Metazoa; phylum Chordata; class Amphibia; order Caudata; family Salamandridae; genus Triturus; species Triturus cristatus. The sequence goes on from NC_140591.1 coordinate 539,359,500, forward strand.
GGATGAAGTCCACTTTACTCCTGAGGGTGAGAGGAGTTGGCCTCACAGCTAGGGCGGTGGACCTCGAATCTGGGGAACTGGGTTAGAGTCTCGACAATGACGCTGAACCACCTGTGATTCTAGGCAAATCACTTAATCTCCCTGTGCCTATCAAAAAAAATGGAATGTGTCCTCATGTAATGCAACTGGTGCTATGTAAAGCGCTCTGATACCGGATTTGGTTCAAGTTCACGCTCTATAAAACTCTGTAAAAATGTTTTTTTTGTAAAAAAAAAGCCCTCCTGGTACCGCCTGTAAGTCCTACGCAGCGGAATTCCTGAGTGCTGATCAGAGGCCCAGCACCCTTTCTCTACCACTCTGCAAATGCGACTACTACTACTTAAAGAAGTATCTTTCTGCACCTCTGACTTAGAGGTAAGTTTAATCCCCCTGCCCTATTATGTACTAGGGCCTTACAGAGGAGGTCATGCCAATCACAGGGGTACCTCAATGCATAGTGTTCCCTAGTGTAGGTGTTTTCACTGCATTCTAAGTGTCTTTTAGCACAGCACTGGTTCTAGGCCTGGTTAGGCAGAGTTAGTTACCACCAGTCCCAGTCAGTAAAAAGTTAGGGGCACAGGATGACTTTGAAAGAAAGTCCTCTTTTTGCACCTCTGTTGGGTCTTTCTGCATATCTCTTACTTCTTTCTGCACTTATCTTCCTCTTTCTTCACATGTCCTAACTCTATATGCATAGTTAGAAATTAACATTTAAAAAACCTAAGAAATTCACTGAAAAAAAACAAGTTTTATGGAAGTTATATTTAGTTGGGTATTTCACTCATACAAAACCAGAGAAAGGCAGCCGTTATAGTTAGATGAGCTAACTATAACTCGTGCCCCCGCAATGCACTGCTGATGACGTCACATATTACATCATTCATGACATGGTCAGTGAAATCACTGATGACATCTCAAATTACATCACTGATGACATCACTGGTGACATCATCCACGTGTTCATCTAATGCACCTCCTCAAACCCTAATATAACCTTTGATACACCCACTCTAAAATACAGACTACCATTTTCAAAACCATAGACACACTAATACCAGTTACTACATACCCACTCACTGATTCCTAGGTCTACACATGTGTCTACTCATTCACCCATACAGTCACTCATACATGCACTCACACATCACCACTCATCCATAGAGTTACTCACACAACTAGTCAATCATGCAAAGGATCATTCACACTCCCATTTGCTCACCTATACAGTTATACACACACCAGCTCACATATTCAAACAGATACTTATTCTCTTACACAATAACTGCTACAAGTACACACACATATATATACGACCACTCTCACAATCACTCACTCTCACATATAGTGATTTATATACTCTGACACTCACATATACTGCCTTTCACATATGTAGTTACTCACGCATGTACCACTGAGACATCCATTCACTCACCATCTTACCCATATACACACTGAACCACCCATACAGCCCTTTACAGATGCACTCTTGAACCCATACAACCAGTGAATTACCCACTCAAATATCTTTGCACAGTCACACCCCCCCCACCCACCCACACAGACATCTGGCACCCATACAGATACTCAGACAACCAATAAATAACCCATATAGACACTCTTGTGGCTACTCACCAATCCATGCAGCTGCTCACACACCAACTGACAGACTGATTCAGACATTTACACGTTTACTCACTAACCCATGCATTCAACAAATGTTGTCACCTCGTGAAAACAGCAGCTGCGGACAACACAGGCTTTCAAAGCAGTGATTTATTCAGCCAAAATGGAATAACTTGACTCGTTTCGGGATAAGAATCCCATGATCATGAGTACTGTGGCACCATTTCTTTTCCGTTTAAATAAGCATGTGACTTTGTTAGTCATAAACAGTGAAAACAGACTTAAGTGAAAAAGAAGAGTTAACTCACCCCTCTGTCCATATCGATGTGTTGGAATGTTACATTTGTGTTCAGTTCATTGCCATCAACATAATGAAATTTATATTAGAAGCTGTTGTTAAAAATACATTGTCAATGACTTTTCACTTAAATTACGTTATCTTTAAGCGATAATGGAACACAAAGACAGGCTCATCCAATAATACATTCCATTGTGCACTGAAAGGCTTTTTCGTACTATTTTCTACATTGTCATATTAATTTCATCTGACAACGACACGCTACAAAACACACGTCGTGTAACACTGAGTATGCAGTGTATGCTCTTTTGTGCCCCTGTCAGAAAGCGTACATAGGGAGTACAATACACAAGGCAAAGAAAAGAGTGTTGGAACACCTACGCACTATTAAGAACGGAGACAAATAGTACCCAGTAGTGCAACACTACTGAAAATGAATGAAAGAGGGGGCAATAGAGTACAAAATCTAAGACGTTTGGAGTCTAAATTAATCATTCAATACAGAACCTTAGCAGCGATAGGTCATAATTGTGATGAAGAGCTTGCAGTACACCTAGGTTAGATCCTGATCCACTACACTAGATGGGGTGTGTTAGAATATGATCATTTTGTTCTTGCATTTGAAATATTCTATAAATTGTATCCCTTTTTTAGGTGTGTGTTTTTCAGTGAATGCGTATTCTGAAATACGAAGATAAATATGTCATCATTAGAACACTGTCACTGCAGAAGAACAATTTGTTTTAAAGATTTGCATGCACTGTGGAAGTTTTGTGAGGGAAATATGTTTTTAGACACAGATTTAAGATTTATTTTGTTTTTTGCAGAATGTGAGACTGCTGTTACTTTGAAGATTGCCAAAGAGCGAAAATATCTATATTCAATTGGTTGGGCCCACATGGGCACAATGACGTAACACATGAGCAAAGCGATACTATTGTGAAATTTAATACGAGGACAGCATCCAACAGCAATAGGTGCACTTATTGCAGTTTTTTTTATATCATTATATCCACTTGGGCGGAGATACCTTACAAGTTAATTGCAGACAATTGTACTAATATATGTGCCCACTAGGGCAGAGATACACTATGACAAAACTAAGTATGCAATTTATAAACTTTGTAGCGTGTCGTTGTCAGATGAAATTAATATGACAATGTAGAAAAAGTACGAGAAAACCTTTCAGTGCACAATGGAATATATTATTGGATGAGTCTGTCTTTGTGTTCCATTATCGCTTAAATATAACGTAATTTAAGTGAAAAGTCATTGACAATTTATTTTGAACAACCGCTTCTAATATAAATTCTAATATAAATTTCATTATGTTGACGGCAAAGAACTGAACACAAATGTGACATGCTGACACGCCGATATTTTGGCTGAATAAATCACTGCTTTGAAAGCCTGTGTTGTCCGCGGCTGCTGTTTTCAAGAGGTGACAGCATTTGTTGGTGTTTAGAGGCTCGCCCCCTCGCCGTGGACTTCCGTTGTAAGAGGCAGGGGTCAAGGCGACCACAGTGCGCTGCAGTGTCATTGCGGTTTGGATATTGAAAGAAACCCCTACCCACTGAGGAGACAATTGCGGTACAGAAACTCATTGGGAGAGCAGAATGTGCAGCCAATTCAATGTTCCAACTGACAGGAGCTCTTCACGAATAAGAGTGAGTACCACACAAATCGATCACACTCAGCAAACGGCTGGCGAGAAATTGGACGCAAGCGAATATAGTCTTGACGCATCAAGCAGTGACATGGTAATCGCGTATATGCAAAACAGCTAAGTAATAGCAACGACCAGGAATGACAAACGTTCGGAAGTGGTAGGCAGAATGTTTGACAATTGTATAGTCAACTATACGACAGAAAGGAGTACTGCATCAAGTATGGGGACCACTACACTGAAAAAAAAACCAATGGGATCAATTGTGGAGAGCACTCAAAATGGAGCAAAACAAATGGCGGGAAGCGATAACCCTCCAAAAATACATAGACATCGGTAGAATACCGAGAGGGTTGCGCATATTCATAATGCCAACATTCAACTACCCGGACCCAGAATTGAATGACTGGGCTAGTAATAATTGTCAATGGTCAACCAATATGCTGAAAATGTTAGTAAAGCACGACAAAAAGGATTGTGGAAGACTCAATGGAACTATTGATGACATCACGCAACAGTTGAAAACAATATGTGAACAAGATGAATGTCAGAAAGAAATTGATAAAATGGAAAGAAGCTTAGATAAAATTGAAGAAGAAATAAAAATAAAAAAACAATGTAAATTCCAAAGAGACTTGGTTGACTACCAAAAAGGCTAGATTCTGACCTTTGCAAAAAAGTATGATCAACTACAAAGTAGGTCTCCAGCAACAGCCTTTAAAGTCAATGACCCTTCATCATCAGCTAGTAATCTGGAAGATCAGTCGAGCACAGAAATTCCAACAAACGGGAGTGTAACCAGCCGAAGTGACGTCTCGATTATCGTCGATCAGGTCGGAGTAAAAAACAGCATTTTAATGGAGTTCAGCTTAGTTGTCAAGGGAAGACAATCGGTCAACAACAGGGTGGATTTCATTGTCATGGAAGAGGAAACAGAGGTGGAAGAAAAGGAAATATATCAACGCTAGGAGAGCTTGGAAGCCCAGTGGGATGCCGAATGAGGGGCCAAACCAAGATGAAGTGATGGATAAAAAAACTGTCATCAATCTGTCGGAAATAACACTCACCGATGTAGAGGTAGAAATTTTATCTTTGGGTCTTACTTTTTGTCCATCAAAATATTACTATTTAATTACACACAGAGTCATATAGATCTGTTCTATTTCACACGAAAATTAAGAATCAAAAAATGTTATGCAACTAAAATTGCAAGTAATGTTGGTATACAGAGGGAACAACCAAGTAAGGTGAGGATCACTGATGTTGAATTACTCCATACGTTGAATGTGTTAGCTGATGAAAAAGATGTAGAACATGACCCTTTTATTAACTTGCTTAACGAAAACGTTTGCCTTGAACTTAGCACTCGTAGCGACTTCAAACCCAAGTCCATTATCCTCCCCCAAATTAAAAACAAAGCCATTGATGTCTTCGAGAAGGGAGTCACTCAGGAATTACTAAAACTTTCCAATAATAAAAAATAGCCTATGTGGAACAATGTTTTGAAAGCTCAGAACGAGGCTATTGAGAAGCTAAAGAATGATAATTCAATAGTTATTAAAAAATCAGACAAGGGGGGTAACGTTGTGGTGTTATCCAAACAGAAGTACTTAGAGGAAGGGATGAGACAACTTTCAGATAAAGATAACTATAACAGAAGCAATAGAATGGAATACGAGCACTCTATTAAGATCTTTCAAACCCAGTTGGCAGAATGGAGGGACAAGGGGTTATTGGAACAGGGAGAGTACAATTTCTTACTATGTAAATTCCCAAAGCTTCCGGCGCTCTACCTACTGCCAAAAATTCATAAAAATCAGCAGAATCCCCACGTGAGACCAATTGTTATTTCCAGAGGGAGCTGCCTAGAAAATACCTCAAGATATGTTGATTTTTTCTTGCAAACCCTGGTAAAGAAACTCCCATCATATATAAAGGACACAAGAGACTTTTTGTGAATTTTGGAAAATATGCAATGGAAAAGCAGCTACTCACTGTTATCACTCAATGTTATGAGTCTATATACCTGCATTCCTCAAGACTTAGGCCTCAAAGCATGCAGATATTTTCTCAACAAGAGATCTATCTCGTATCTCTTTCACACAGAGTTGCTGATGGAGATGATGACTGTTTGTCTCAAACAAAACTACTTTATCTTTGACAACAATATCTTTAAACAGACCCTCAGAACATCAATGGGCACCTGCTTTTCTCCTTGCTTTGCAGGTCTCTATCTCGGGTTCTGGGAAGAAAAAGTAGGAAGCAAATCGCACTTCTTCAAAGATAAAGCAGTTATGTGGGTACACTATATAGATGACACTTTCTGTGTATGGGATGGCACAGAGAATGAAGCAATAGTCACCTGCACACACGCAGTTGTCATCCTAGTTCGTTGATTAGCAGTATACCACTAGGTGAATTACTACATGCTAAACGCAACTGCAGCACATTAGAGAGTTATGCCTTAGAAGAGAAAATCATGACTGAAAGATTGCTTGAGAGAGGCTATCCGAGAGCAGTGATTAAGAAAGCCAAAACTGAAGTCAATAAAAGAACAAGAACTTCACTGCTAGTAGAAAAAGGAAAAGAGAGCAAAGAGGAAGAGTCAACAGACAAGATCAGGTTTATCACTAGGTACAATAGGCAGGCACAAGAGGTCCGAAGAAGTTTAAATAAATACTGGCCAGTACTGCATACCGATAGAGATGTAGCAGAGAGCGTTCAAACCTTCCCCAGATCACTTTCAGGAAAGCCAGATCCCTGAAAGATACTCTGTGTAGAGCGATTGAACCATCCCCACAAAGAGATGCAGGAGTACAGGGATTTTACACATGTCGAAGGTGCAAAGCATGTAAAAACAGCAACAACAGAAAAGAGTGTAAACTATCCCTTGACTGCAAGCCATTCCAGATCACAAAACACACGTCGTGTAACACTGCTATTAAGAACGAATAAAAACAGTACCCAGTAGCGCAACACATTTGGAGTCATCATGGTCAGAATTGTAACCTGTTAAGCTTTTGTGTATTAGATGCTGTCAAAATGAATGAAAGAGAGGGTAATAGAGTACATAATCTAAGACGTTTGGAGTCTAAATTAATCATTCAATACAGAACCTTAGCACCGATAGGTCATAATTGTGATGAAGAGCTTGCAGTACACCTAGGTTAGATCCTGATCCGCTGCACTAGATGGGGTGTGTTAGAATAGGATCATTTTGTTCTTGCATTTGAAGTATTCTATAAATTGTATCCCTTTTTTAGGTGTGTTTTTTTCAGTGAATGCATATTCTGAAATACGATAATATGTTATCATTAGAACACTGCCACTGCAGAAGAACAATTTGTTTTTAAGATTTGTATGCACTGTGGAAGTTTTGTGAGGGAAATATGTTTTTAGACACCGATTTAAGATTTTTTGTTTTTACAGAATGTGAGACTGCTGTTACTTTGAAGATTGCCAAAGAGCGAAAATATCTATATTCAATTGGTAGGGCCCACATGGGCACAATGACGCAACACATGTGCAAAGCGACACTATTGTGAAATTTAATACGAGGACAGCATCCAACAGCAATAGGTGCACTTTTTGCAGTTTTTTTATATCAATATGCCCACTTGGGCGGAGATATCTTACAAGTTAATTGCAGACAATTGTACTAATATACGTGCCCACTAGGGCAGAGATATGATATGACGAAACTAAGTATGCAATTTATAAACTTTGTAGCGTGTCGTTGTCAGATGAAATTATTATGACAATGTAGAAAAAAGTGCACAATGGATTGTATTATTGGATGAGTCTGTCTTTGTGTTCCATTATCGCTTAAAGATAACGTTATTTAAGTGAAATGTCATTGACAATTTGTTTTTAACAACCGCTTCTAATATAAATTTCATTATGTTGACGGCAATGAACTGAACACAAATGTAACATGCCGACACATCGATATGGACAGAGGAGTGAGTTAACTCTTCTTTTTCACTTAAGTCTGTTTTCACTGTTTATGAATAACAAAGTCACATGTTTATTTAAACGGAAAAGAAATGGTGCCACAGTACTCGTGAACAAGGGATTCTTATCTCGAAACACGTTGAGTTGTTCCATTTTGGCTGAATAAATCACTGGTTTGAAAGCCTGTTCTGTCCGCGGCTGCTGTTTTCATGAGGTGACAGCATTTGTTGGAGTTTAGAGGCTCGCCCCCTCACCGCGGATCGCTGTTGTAAGAGGCAGGGGTCAAGGTGACCACAGTGCGCTGCACTGTCATTGCGGTTTGGATATATATCTATATATATATGAAACATATTTAAACTATACAGAAACACACAGTCACTGGATGATGTCCTTATTAATATTATTAGTATTATTATTATTAATTTGGACTTATAAAGCTCATGGCTGCCCTAAGGCTTCCCAGCGCTAAGTGGTCAAATACTGAATAGGGGCTAACCGGGCCTCAGTGGTATTGCTTAAAAAGACAGGTCACAATCGCTTTGCGGAACTGTAATTCTTTGTCCATAAACCCATATTCCAGAGGCAAAGAGTTCCAAAGTTTGGGAGCGGTGTAAGAAAAAGATCTTCCTCCTCATCTCTCCCTCCTGACCTTTGTTGGTTTTAGGCGTTCCTCCGTGCTTCATCGTAGTCGCCAATTTGGGATGTAGCGAGATACTAGCCTCCCGATTTTCTTTGGGATCTCTATTATGGCAAGCTCTGTGGGTGATGACCAGTATTTTGAATTTTATTCAGGCTTCTACCTGGAGCCAGTGGAGTCCAAATAGGTGCTTTTTCACTGACTCCTGTGCAGGAACATTGCACAGCAGCCTTGCAGCTGCATTCTGAACCACCTGCAGTCTATGGGTAACAAATTTAGGTGCCCCCAGGAACAATGAGTTTCCAGAATCTAACAGCAAGGTGGCAACCACTGTCTTCCTAAGCTGTATAGGAATTTTGTCTAGAATTTTCTGAAGGCTTCTAAGAAGTCCAAAGCAGGTTGCTGTGACCTTCTTAGCCTGTGTCACCATTGAGAGATCCGTTTCTAACCAGAATCCTAGATTTATTTTTATTTCTGTAGGGGTAGGTGGGTTGCCTAGACAGGTAGGCCAGTCTATGATGGCCCTGGGTATTGCTTTACTTCCGAGAAGTAGTAACTCAGTTTTGTCCCCATTTAATTTTAGACAACTTGTCGTCATCCACTCTTTGAATTTTATCAAGCAGGAAGGTAATCTCTTGCCATCCTGCTATTTTTTGGGTCCAAGGAGATAACCAACTCAGTGTCATTGGCATAGGAAGTCATGGATATTTCAAATTCCAGCACAATCTTAGCCAGTGGCTCCATGTACACATTAAAAAGCATTGGGCTCAATGAGGAACCCTGTGGGACCCCACACCTGTGACATGGTTTAAGAGAGAGTAGTATTCTCCTTTACTTGAAATGTTCTCTCTTTCAAGAACGATGATAGCCATTTAAGCGCCATGCCCTTTATCCCAATGTCTGACAGTCTTCTTCGTAATATATGATGGTCTACCCTACTGAAGGCGGCCCTCAAATCCAATAGGAGCAAGGCGGCTGATTTTCCCTGGTCTAACATTCATCTTAGATCCTCCACCACTACCAACAGAGCAGATTCTGTGCTGTGTTGTGCCCTGAAGCCCATCTGAGTTTGGTGGAGGCACTGGTTAGTCTCTAGGAATTTTGACAGTGTTCTTCTTGGCATGCTTTTCTAGTAGCTTGCCCACAGACGGTAGCAAGGAGATGGGGTGAAAGTTACCCAGTTGCGATCTATTTGCATTAGATTTTTTCAGCAGAGGCTTTATAACAGCGTGTTTCCAAGCAACTGGGACTATGCCCGTTTCTAGGGACTGATTCATGACCCTCATAAGAGTCTGTAAAATGACAGGTGTTACTGTTCTGAGATTTTGCGGGGGGCTGGGTCCAGAGGCGAGCCAGACTTCACCTTCTCCATCAGGGCTTCTATGCCCTTCTGTTCCATTAGCGTAAAATTGGTGATAGCCTGTTGTGGGGGAACTATTTCCTGTTCTTCTTCACACCCTACGGTTAGTTCTCCATTCATTTTAAAGCAGCTATAAATGTCTGTTACTTTCTAGAGGAAGTAGGCGGACAAGTCATTGCTCCTCTCTTCTGAAGCTTCTGATGGACCTGAATCAGTGGGTGGATTAGTCAGGGTCTTGATTACTGTGAACATTTCCCTTGAGGAGTTCTGTGCTCTATTAATTTTTTCCTCAAAGAATTTAGTTTTGTTTATTTTGATATTATTATGGTAATTTCTAATGGCTGCTTCATACTCCGTTTTGTGTTTAGGATCATCATTTTTTCTCCACTCCCTTTTGATTTTTTTACAATTCTTCTTTAGCGACAGCAGCTGGGAACTAAACCATCTTTCTGCTCTAGTTCTGGGTTTAGGTTTGTGGGAGACCTTAGGGGCTACTAGATCCAAGGATTGAGTAATCCAGGATTCCCATCTCGCGTATCCTTCTTCTACTGACCCTGGATTCTCAGTGTTTGGTATTGCTAGGTCAGTTAGGACGTCTCCCCATGCTCCTGAGTCAATCAGTGATGTCATCAGTGATGCCACTGACCATGTCATGAATGATGTAATATGTGACGTCATCAGCAGTGCATTGCGGGGGCACAAGTAATAGTTAGCTCAACTAACTATAACGTCAGAATTTGTCTAGTTTAGTACGAGTGAAATGTCCAACTAACTATAACGTCCCTGAAACCTACGTTTTTTTCAGTGAATTTCTATGGTTTTTTTAACTGCTAATTTCTAACTATAACGCCCATGAAACCAATGTTTTTTTCAGTAAAAATAAATAAATATATATATATATATATATATAAATATATATATGTATATTTATATATATATATATATATATATATATATATATTATCTACTGGCAGTCGCCAGTAGATAGTTATAGTTAGGACCTATTTTCCATAGGAAGTCCGCAACATTCTATTGGGAATATCTTTGGCGCCGGTTGATGAATCTTCGCAAAATTTTCGAGACTTTTGGCCAGCTCCGCTCCGCTCCTACCCTGAAAGTATCGTGGTGATTCGTCAAGCGGGGGCTGAGAAAAAAGGGGGTCCCAAAACACATTTTCCCCATGCAATTTCCCACAGGACCTGTTGTCACAGCTACAGCCCGAACTGCTGAACGGAATTACACCAAATTTGGCAAGGAGGTAGTCCTCAGTTCACACTCATGCCTTTTGCTTAAATGGTGTAAATCCGTTCAGTAGTTCCTGAGAAAATAAGAGTTAAAAGTTAGTGACCCTCACCCTCCCCGAACCCTCCCAAGCACAAGCTGAATGCTAATTGGCTGCCAACACTCTGAATCAGGAAGTGTTGGCAGCCATCTTGTGCCTCGGTAGAACCAAGGCACAAGAAAGCACAAAAACAAAGGCGCAAAACGCGACAAGGGGGCAGGGTAGAAACACCCTGACCCCCTAGGCCTGCTCAGGGGGTCCCACAAGGACCCCCAGGGCCAAAAAAAGTATCTTTTTCTTTAAAAATCGGCGAGATTCGCGCACCCAGCGCAAATTTCGGGCCAGAATTTAAAGAAAAAAAAAGCGCGGGGCTCCCGCTCTTCATTGGTAATTGACCACCGGGGGGGCAAATCCTGGGGGCAGAAATAAAAAGTGTGCCCCGGGGACCGCCACCCCCCGGGGCTCAGAGATACTATATGGGGGGGCTCACGGCCTCCCCAGCCCCGGGGACCACCACCCCCCAGGGCAACTTGTCCGTGTGGGAGGGGGGCCACGCGGCCCCCCTCCTGGAGCCAATGATGGCCCTGGGGACAGCCACCCCCCAGGGCCGGCTCCTGCAGTGTCCCGGGGTGCCCAACCCCGGGACACTGCTGTTTGCAATGACAGGGCAGGAGCCTCACGGCTCCCACCCTGTCATTGCAAACTGCTTTGCTTCATTGAAGCGAGAGCAGGGAAACCTGCTCTCGCTTCAATGAAGCAAAGCTGATTGCTTTTCCACATGGGGAGCAGCATGTTAGCTGCTCCCCATGTCGAAAAGCAATGCCGGCAGAAAAGATCGGGATCGGGCAGGAGGCCACGCCCTTCCTTACACCACTCGGCGAACGCGCCCCCTGGCGCGTTTGCAGAGGGGGAACTAATTCCCCTTGAATACTGGGGGTCCCTGGGGGCCAACTAGCCCACCAGGAACCTCCAGTATGCGCCATGGGGCTGCGTTTCAGAGAGGTGTAATGAGGCCACACCCCTTTTTACACCTCTCTGCAACGCAGCTCCATGGCGCTTACTGGAGGTACATGGTGGCCTAGTTGGCCGCTAGGGGACCTCAGAATTCAAGGGGACTTAATCCCCCAACTTAAAATGCGCCACAGATGCGTTTGCACAGTGGTGAAGGTAGGGGGCGGGGCCTGAGGTGATACTGTGCAAATATGCCCTGTGGCGCGTTTTAAGTTGGGGAATTCATTCCTCTGCAATCAAGAGGTCCCCTAGGGGTCAACTAGCCCACCAGGTACCTCTAGTAAGCGCCACGGGACCGCAGGATTGAAGAGGAATTAATTCCCCAAATTAAAACGTGCCACAGGGCATGTTTGCACACGTCACCTCAGACCCCGCCCCCATCCTTTACCATTGTACAAATATTCCTCTAAAATCAGCCGAACTACGAATTCCGATTTACTCACCTGTTATCAGGAGAGAACCCAGGGCTGCATCTTTTAGCCCAGCACTGACCATGAAAAATAATTCTAAGCGTACTTACCAGTAACTTGTATTTCCTTCCATAGGAATCCATTGTATGGTTTTCAGCAGAAAATTTTCTAAGTGTCCATTTTTGAAACGTACAAATATTACTCTAAAATCAGCCGAACTATGAATTCCAATTTACTCACCTGTAATCAGGAGAGAACCCAGTGCTGCATCTTTTAGCCCAGCACTGACCCTGAAAAGTAATTCTAAACGTACTTACCAGTAACTTGTATTTCCTTCCATAGGAATCCATTGTGTGGTTTTCAGCAGAAAAGTTTCTAAGTGTCCATTTTTGAAACGTACAAATATTCCTCTAAAATCAGCCGAACGACAAATTCAGATTTACTCACCTGTAATCAGGAGAGGACCCAGTGCTGCATCTTTAAGCCCAGCACTGACCCTGAAAAGTAATTCTAAGCGTACTTACCAGTAACTTGTATTTCCTTCCATAGGAATCCATTGTGTGGTTTTCACCAGAAAATTTTCTAAGTGTCCATTTTTGAAACGTACAACTATTCCTCTAAAATCAGCCGAACTACGAATTCCTATTTACTCACGTGTAATCAGGAGAGAACCCAGTGCTGCATCTTTTAGCCCAGCACTGACCCTGAAAAGTAATTCTAAGCGTACTTACCAGTAACTTGTATTTCCTTCCATAGGAATCCATTGTGTGGTTTTCAGCAGAAAATTTTCTAAGTGTCAATTTTGAAACGTACAAATATTCCTCTAAAATCGGCCGAACTACGACTTCCGATCTACTCACCTGTTATCAGGAGAGAACCCAGGGCTGCATCTTTTAGCCCAGCACTGACCCTGAAGAGTAATTCTAAGCGTACTTACCAGTAACTTGTATTTCCTTCCATAGGAATCCATTGTGTGGTTTTCACCAGAAAATTTTCAAAGTGTCCATTTTTGAAACGTACAAATATTCCTCTAAAATCAGCTGAACTACGAATTCCGATATACTCACCTGTAATCAGAACAGGACCCAGGGCTGCATCTTTTAGCCGAGCACTGACCCTGAAAAGTAATTCTATGCGTACATACCAGTAACTTGTATTTCCTTCCATAGGAATCCATTGTGTGGTTTTCACCAGAAAATTTTCAGTGTCCATTTTTGAAACGTACAAATATTCCTCTAAAATCAGCCGAACTACGAATTCCGATTTACTCACCTGTTATCAGGAGAGAACACAGGGCTGCATCTTTTAGCCCAGCACTGACCCGGAAGAGTAATTCTAAGCGTACTTACCAGTAACTTGTATTTCCTTCCATAGGAATCCATTGTGTGGTTTTCACCAGAAAAGTTTCTGTCTATTTTCACAAACAAAAATATTCCTAAAAAATCGTCTGTATGACTTAAACACATTCTTTCAACTGTTTACAGGAGGCTGGACAGTGCTGGATCCAGGATCCACCACTGAGTAAGAAAAAGTACTGATAACACTACTTACCTGCTAAGTGAATTTTCTGCCGTAGGATAACATTGGTGATTCTATGTGAAAACATTTCTAAGTGTCAACTTTTAATATACAATAATATTCCTTAAAAATAACTACTGTAACCAAATCGCTTTTACTCAACTGTTTACAGGAGATGTCCAAGGACTGAATCTAGGATCCATTCCTGTTTTTTGTTTTTGTTTTTTTTTTGTCCTCATCTCACCCTTAAACCAAAACAGATTTTGCAAACCGAGAATTAAGGATCTGGGCGCATTTCGGCTCACTGCTTAGGTCTCTGCCCCCCTTGGGCTTCCTCCCGCTATTGAGGATAGGTGTAATCATTGGACCAGGACCTGAGTTCGGTCACTATAATTCTACCGATTGGTCAGTTGCAGCCGGTCTCCCCACTCTAGGAGGGGAGACCAGATGTTTCCATCTGGTTCTGTCCTGTCACCCTGGTCCAAGCGTGCCATGTTCAACATAGCTTTTACCCAGTTTTCTCTGTTGGGGGGAGTCGGATCTTTCCACCTTAAACAGATCTCCCTTCTAGCTAAAATAATTAGGTAAAGTAGCAATCCCAACTCTAGTTGTGACAGTGCTTCCTTGGTATAATCATTTGAACCAAAAATCACAAGATTAACATCAACTTCCAATTCTGTGCCAAATATAGATGTCAAAATGTCCCCCTCATTCATCCAGAGTAAGCATAGTTCTATACATTCAAAAAACATGTGAATATCATCAGCTTTCTCGCTTTTACATCTGGGACACTGAGGGGTGGGGACCAGGGCAAACCTGGCGATTCTAGCCGGGGTGTAATAGAGTCTATTCAGTACGAAAAAATGATTTTTTTTAAGCCTAGCTGGCTTTATAAATCTATATAATAATTTGAAGGAGGATTCAAAACGGTCTTCCATGGGAAAATCTTGGGGAAGAGGGCTCCACACTAACGCTTGCGGGGGGATGTCTCTATCCTCCGCTTCCAGCATGTTTACATACCAAAGGGATATTTCTTTTTTTCTTGGAAGCGGGTCTTGAAGTATATATTCCAGGTCCCAATTCCCTTTAACTTCACTCACTTCTGCCTCGTACCGGGATCTTAACGGTAAGTATTTAAAGTTTGAAAAGGTAGGTCAGATCTTAATCTCTAATAGCTCCCATGGAAGTATCCCCTCCGAATCCACCACGTCTGACCATTTCCAAAAACCAACCTTCCTTATAGGAGCCGCTAGACTATCCTTCAAACATTCTGGAGTCCCCTGTGAGTCCCATATTGGAGCAAAGTTGGAAAAATAACCTATACCCAGAATCCGCCTTATTTCATACCAGTTTGACAAGGCTGTTTTTAGAACTTTGAGGCGCACACGTTTGAAATATCTGGGGGCTCCAAATGTATACAAAAACCCACCAAGCCCGTTTACTCCCTCGACTGATACCATTTCCCCCAAAAGCCTGCCCCATTTGGTTTCCACCAGATTTGTTAATAACATCCTGGTACCTTTAAATTGGAATACCATTAGGTACCAATTAATATCTGGTAAAGCTAAACCACCTTTCAGGAGCTTCCTTCTTAGTTTCTTCCAGGATAATCTAGCGCTCTTTTGCCCCCATATAAAGCTTCCAATTTTGCCCTATATTTTACTGATGATTTTTTGTGGGAAAGTGAGAGGGATCGTGTTAAAAAGGTATGTCAGTTTAGGAAGGACCGACATCTTTACTAGGTTAACTCTTCCATAGATCGTCATAGGAAGGTTTTTCCATCTAGCAAAGAGGTTATCTATATCTTTTTCCATTTTAACCAGATTTAAAAGAGGTATTTTCTTCAAGTCCTTCGCTATTTTTATTCCGAGATATTTAAACTCCTTACTCTCAATGCCTCGCCCATATTCCGTATTCCAGCACATTATTTCTGTTTTGTCGGGGTTAACCAGATATCCTGACAGTGAGCCAAACTCCTGTAGCAAAATCTGAATCCGTGGGATGGCAGTATTGGGGTTGCTAGTGTAAATTATGATGTCATCGGCATAGAGTGTGATTTTAGAGTGGTAATCCTGTGATTTGAATGGCCTAATATCATTATCCAACCTAATCATCTGTGCCAAAGGTTCTATGTATATATTGAATAAAAGAGGGGATAGAGGACATCCCGGCCTTGTTCCTCTCCCTATTTCAAAACTAGGAATCAAAGAACCATTTAGCAAGATTTTCGCTGATGCCTCAGCGTATCAATTTTTTAGTGTTTGGAGGAATATCGGGCCTATACCTGCTGTCTCTAACGTGCCCCATAGGTATCTCCAGCAAACTCGATCGAAAGCCTTAGCAGCATCTAAGGCCACTACTGCTAAGGGATCGCCTCTGATCTCTGCCAAGTCAATGTTCCCTATCAGAATTTGAGTTTGCTGGATCTCCCGACCATAAAGCCTTTTTGATCGTTGTTTATTAGACTACGTGCTAGTCTTGCCAACCTCCCTGCTAAAATTCCCATGAAGATCTTATAATCGGCATTCAGCAGGGAGATTGGCCGGTAGGAATCTGCTGCTAGGGGATCTTTTCCTGGTTTCAGTATTAAGGTTATTATAGCCTCTTTCCATGATCTGGGGATCACCCCGCAAACACTGTAGATCGAATTTAAAAGTGTATGAAGAGTTGGTAGGAGTTCGTCTACTAACAGTTTATAAACCTCGTTAGGGAGAGAATAAAGCCCAGCTGCTTTTTTATTTTTAGTCCTTTTTATTTGAGCCCTTATCTCCTCTACAGAGATCGGTGATTCCAACAGGTCTTTAGCATCTTTGGTTAACACAGGTTGGGACTTATCCCTTAACCATAAGCTAATTGTTTCATTAGAGGGAGTTATGTCTTCACTATACAATTTTGAGAAAAGAGAGCGGAGACATTGTTGCATTTCTGCTTGCTTGCTGGATTTAGTGCCTGCACTATCGATGATTAGTTCGTTTATATCGTTTTTTGCCCGGTCCACCCTTGCTTTCCAGTCCAGTAAAGCTCCGGCTCTTTCCCCATATTTGAAATTCTCCATGTTCCGCACTCGCCATTGGGCCTTACATTTCTCATCTAAAAATATTCTGAGATTTTGTCGGGCATTCTCCAGTTCTTTTTCTAATTCGTTCAGAACCCTTGTGTTCTCATGATTAATACAGTTCCTTTCTTTTTAAAGGGCAGATATTCTCTGCTCTAATGACTATAATTCCAAGGTCTTTTTTTTGTTTTTGATTCCTATTTGTCTACTCAGCACTCCTCTCAGATTGGCTTTATATGCCTCCCAGACTTGATCTATTGGGGCAGAACCTATGTTAAAGACAAAGAAATCTATGGTAGCCTCTTTCATTGCCTGAATGATCCCTAAGTCTGACACAAATGCTCTATTCAGTGTCCACCTATATTGTGGGCGAGGGTTGGTCATAGCATTTTGAAGAAGCAAGGGGGCGTGGTCTGAAAGGTGACTTGGAGGAATAGAGATGTTAAGAATCCTGTCCAGGGCCTCCTTATTAATCAAAACATAGTCTATCCTGGCAGAGTGATGATACTTTTTACTATGAAATGTAAAGCCCCGTGCACTGCCCATCTTAGATCTCCAGACGTCTGCCAAGTTGATATTTAGTAGAAGGTTTTTCATGACCCTTCGAGATCTTAGAGAACTAATTGTGTGGCTTTGATTGGACCTGTCCTTAACTGGGTCAAGTCGGATCATTGAAATCGCATCCCACAATAAGAGGGGGAGATATTGAAATAAGGTTGTCCTGTAATTTAATCAGGAAGGATGGATCATCCACATTTGGACCATAGAAGGAGCAACAAGTCAATTTTTCCCCTCCAAAGTCCAACTGGGCAATAATCCATCTTCCTGTTTGATCTGTTAAAACTGATTTTATTTCGCAGGGAAGTCCCCTTTTAACCAAGATTGCCACCCCGCGGCAGTTCACTAATTGTTGAGAGTCTACAAAAAGATTGTATCCATGGGATTTTGGAAAAAATATTTTTTGACTCTTCTTGGTTTAGGTGAGTTTCCTGCAATAAACAGATCTGAACTGGTAACATCTTCAAATACTTAAAGATCAATCTTTGTCTTCCAGAACATCTTAACCCATTTATGTTCTATGAAATTACTTGGATCTTACTACCTTATTTTTCTTTTATCATTTCGAGACTGATTCCTACTTAGCCTATAACATCCACAATTCAATCTGAGTAACCGATGAGATGAGAACTTTTTTCCTTTTTTTTTTACAATTTTCCCTGCCACCCTGTGCTCCCCCCCTCCCGCTCCCTCCATTCCTCCCTTCCGTCCTTAACCCTTTGTGATCCCTTTACCTACTTACGCCCTGAGGAGCCCTACCTTCCAAAAGGCAAATGCTTATTCGGACTTTACCCCTCTCCGGGCTACATAACTCCTTGACCTGACGGCTTATCTTAACTGAGGCCTCAAGGTGATTTTGCCCCCCTTCACATACCTCCCTGTTTGTCCTGTTGGATTTTTGCAATTAAGGTATCAGCTTATTGTGATGAGTGAATCATGTGCATGTGATTGTTCCACATCACCCGTAATGTAGCTGGGAACCTTAATTAGGCTTTCGCCCTCAGCCCATTCAGTTCTGATAATCTTTTCCCCAATTCCCATTGCCTTTCTGCTGTTATGTGGGAAATGTCTGATCTTATAAGAAAAGAAAAGGGGGCTTGTTCTGAAAATGGCGAGGGAATTGCTCCTCCCTTTAAAGCAACCGCTAAGATCAGCTCTTTCACTGAGTAGGATAAAAAGTTAATCAAAATTTTTTGGGGTTTCAACCGTCCCGGATTCCTTTTAAATGGGTCTCTGTGGGCTCTTTGAATTTCATAGCTTAGGTCTATACCGGAATGGTCTTTCAAAACGGTGCGCTTCAGTAAGGAGATTAGAAAGCTTTTAATATCATCTCCCTCCATTGCTTCGGGAATATTTAAGATCTTTAGATTGTTTCTCCTTGAGTGATTCTCTAATCTCTCAAGATTGTCTTTGAGATCTTTGTTCTGAACAGTTATTTTGTCCAGTTTTGCTGTGGTGACCTCGATTGCATTCTTAATCTTGGGGATTTCTTCCTCAATTGCATCCGTCCTTGCAGTTACTAATTCCAGTTTCTGAGCCAGCAGCTAACAGGATGATTGAATGGCAGCCTGATTCGCCTCAGAAACCAAAAATCTACTCACCAAGTCTGCTTGATTTGCCTCGGAGACTGTAAACCTGTTTGTCATTTCATCTTTCAATGCCAGGAGGATATCAGCCAACGAATGAGAATTTATAGACGGAGCAGCCTCTGTTTCCATATGCGGGGGAGCCGAGCCCTTGATGGATTGGCTGATGGGACAACTCGGATCTTCTAATTGTCCTTTTATCTTTCCTTTATTTTGTTCCCCACTTAATACCTCTGATGATACTTGTTTATCTACTCCGTGCCCTTCCTCCTGATCTTGAACTTGCTGCGATCCCTGTAACTGCTCCTTCTGTTGATCCAAAATGTTATATCTGTTAACAAGGGTAATGGTTGGATGTACTTCTAAATTGGGTAAGCCTCTCGTCTCCAATTGGGCATTTCCCTTGTGTACGTTATTCAGCTTACAATCCTTAACCTCCAATATTGACCCCTTCCTCTCTTTCTGAGGTAGGGGGGAGGGAGTGCAGACCGGTGAATGAATCATGGCAGGCTTTGATAGGGATGCCCCCTTAAAGCCCACGGGTGTTTGTATTGGCGGGGAGGGGTTCATTTTTGTTGAGGCCTGAGACATTACCCGGTAATATGATTTTAATGAGGGGGTGATTCTCGCTTTGATGCCCACCAATTTCTTCTCTTTTAGTTTCAGCTTACCCCTTTGAGGTTTTGGAAAAACAGCAGGTATCTCTGTGTTTCCAAAGGTCCCTTCCTGCTTCGGCTGTTTCTCCTTCCTATCCAAGATGATTATCCCCGCCACTTGGGGGGGTGTCTGCTGCGGAAAAATTGAGTGAGTAATCACTTTGTTGGAAACTCGGTGCGCCGCCCTGGTCCTTAATGAATATGTAGTGAGTTTCGGGGGAGAAGCACCCTCGTGTGCAGAGGCCCTACTCTCCATACACTCAGGGAGAACCTCGCCTAAAATTGCTCCTTCTTCTTTCACTCGTATGTCCCTCCTGCTATTGTTCTTATAGCTGGGGATGTGCAGGGGTAGTGTTTCCTTAATTATATCTAGAATAATCTCCCCCGTACTCAAAGATAATGCTCCCACTGACAAATGAAATGGCCAGGAATCTCCAGGGAGGCCCACCACACTCCCTCCCTGAGATTCTCGCTGGCCCCTCCAAGACCCAATCTACCTGTTCCTGAGGAGAACGGGGAAAGTCCAAGCCGGAGACAGTATCAGACCTTGGAGATGTCGACACCGACGACCGCCTACTTCGTCTCAAGTCATCTGCGGCATTCTCCCATCTCCAGCTCGGACGCCTAACCGCTCCTGATCCACTCCCCTTCACCGGGGCTTCAAACGCGGTCTCGGCTTCACTCGGACAAAACCAGCCGCCCACTCTTCGGCAGGAACCAGAAAGTCGAAGACAGACTATCCGCGTTGGAGCTGCTATGGCTGCCGACGTCGTCAGGTGAGGAAGCCTCGGTTGAGGGAAAATTCTATTGTCATAAAAGCACACCATATTTTGCAGACATATAACGAGGGGGGTTTTTAGAAGACTAATTACTTTGCCTCATAGTAAGCTATTACAATCCGAAACGCGGAGCCCAGAGAGGAGCGCCCGGATCCAGTCCTGTGGTTAGAGAAGTAATCCATAAAGTAACTAATTGCATTTCACTAGAAATTCACATTGAGCTCAATGTTGTTTTGTGTTTGAAATTGTCTTGCCCATTGCAACAACTGTAACTACTGTACTTAAAAGTCTGTTGCCTATTTGCCAAGTATTTAAACTAAAGTAATTCATTCTGAGAAAGTATATTTTGTATTGTAATGTATAATGTAATTATAATGTAATTAAAAAAATATATCTAAAAATAAATAGTTTAAAAAATATAGTAAATCAGTATAAACAAATCAGTATAACAATTAATACATTCAAAATTGTCATTTACAAAACCTTTGAAATTCACTGAAAAAACCATAGGTTTCAGGCCTGATATAGTTAGGGATTAGCATTTAAAAAACCTTTGAAATTCACTGAAAAAACCATAGGTTTCAGGGGCGTTATAGTTAGGAATTGGCATTTAAAAAACCTTAGAAATTCACTGAAAAAACCATAGGTTTCAGGGGCGTTTTAGTTAGCTGGACATTTCCCTCATACAAAACCCTAGAAATTCCCCCGTTATAGTTAGTTCAGCTAACTATAACTCGCGCTCCCGCAATGTACTGCTGATGACGTCCCATATTACATCACTCATGACATGGTCAGTGACATCACTGATGACATCACTGATGACATCTGAAATGACATCACTGATGACGTCATCCAGTGAGTGAGTATGTGTTTCTGTAAATTTTAAATATGTTTAATATATATATATAGGGAAAAACCTATGGAAGAATGAGTGGGTGTATAAGTGTGTGAATGGATGATTTAGTAGGTGCGTGACTGACTCTATAAGTGAGTCATTAAACGTATCTTACTCCAGACTAGTGACTAAACTGTGTGAATGTCTGTATCTGTCTGTCTGTTGGTGTATAAGCGGCTGCATGGTTTTGTGAATAGCTATATGAGAGTTTCTATGGGTTATTGATTGGTTGTCTGAGTATCTGTTTGGGTGCCTGAGTGTTTGTGTGGGTGGGGTGTGTGTGACTCTTTGCATACATGTGTGAGTGGGTGATTCTATGGGTGCATGGTTTTAAGAGTGCATCTGTGATGGAGTGTATGGTTGGGTGAGTGTATGTATGGGTGTGTTAGTGATTGAATGTATATATCAGTGGTACATGTGTGAGTAACTATATATGTGAAAGGCAGTATATATGTGTGTAAGAGTATATAAGTGGGTATATGTGAGAGTGTGTGATTGTTAGAGTGGCTGTATGGATGAGTGTGTGCATGTATCAGTGATTGTATAAGAGCATAAGAATGTGGTACTTGTAAGTGAACTTGTGTGTGTATAACTGCATAGGTGAGTAAATGGGAGTGTGATTAATTATTATTTTAATATATATATATAATTATATTTATTTGCATGACTGACTAGGTGTGAGAGTACCTCTATGGATGATTGGTGGTGTCTGAGTGTCTATGTAGGTGTATAAATGCATATGATAGTCCTGTACTGAGTGACTGTAAGTATGAGTGACTGTACAGGTGAGTGAGTGGATGTGTGTGTAGATCTAAAAGTCAATGAGTGGGTATGTAGTTATTGGTATTGGAGTATCTATGGTTTTGAGAATGGACGTCTGAAATTTTGATTGAGTATATCAAAGGGTGTGAGAAGATGCACTAATTTATCACATGGATGATGTCATCAGTGATGTCATTTCAGATATCATCAGTGATGTCATCAGTGATGTCACTGACCATGTCATGAGTGATGTAATATGTGACGTCATCAGCAGTGCATTGCGGGGGCGCGAGTTATAGTTAGCTGAACTAACTATAACGGGGGAATTTCTAGGGTTTTGTACAAGGGAAATGTCCAGCTAACTATAATGCCCCTGAAACCTATGGTTTGTTCAGTGAATATATATATATTACCTACTGGCGGGCGCCAGTAGGTAGTTATAGTTAGGACCACGTTTCCATAGGAAAACCTCAACATTCTATTTTGAATAACTTTGGCGCCGGTCGACGAATCCTTGCGAATTTCTCAAAATAGGTGGGGCGCTACGCTCCGCTCCTACCCTGAAAGTCTCGGGGGGATCCGTCAAGCGGGGGCTGAGATAAAAGGGGGGTCCCAAAACCAGGAAGCGGCGGCCGCCATTTTGTCTCTCGCACTGAGTGTTGTTTATCAAACATGATGGCCAAAAACATGTTACGGGGCTGTTTTGACAACTCCCTCCCACATAGTCATGTTGAGGGAGTCCACAAACATCCCCCAAGAGCAAAAACGGTTTTATTTTTTTTTCGGCAATTTCGCGGGGTACGCTTACCGTACGCTTACCGTAAGCGTACGGTAAAAAAATAAAAATAAAAAAAACACTATCCACACTTACCCCACCCCCTGTGTTTTTGGTGGCCAAAGGCCACCAAATGTACAGGGCTTATTATAAGGGAAAAAAACACTATCCACACTTACCCCACCCCCTGTGCTTTTGGTGGCTGAAGGCCACCAAATGTTCAGGGCTTATTATAAGGGAAAAAAACACTATCCACACTTACCCCACCCCCTGTGCTTTTGGTGCCCGTAGGCCACCAAATGTACAGGGCTTATTATAAGGGAAAAAAACACTATCCACACTCACCCCACCCCCTGTGCTTTTGGTGGCCGAAGGCCACCAAATGTTCAGGGCTTATTAAAAGGGAAAAAAACACTATCCACACTTACCCCACCCCCTGTGCTTTTGGTGGCCGTAGGCCACCCAATGTACAGGGCTTATTCTAAGGGAAAAAAACACTATCCACACTTACCCCACCCCCTGTGCATTTGGTGGCCGTAGGCCACCAAATGTACAGGGCTTATTAATCGGTAAAAAAAACTAAATTTTGGCAACATGAAATTATAAAATCGAAATAAAAAAACACTATGCACATTGACCCCACCCCCTGTGCTTTTGGTGGCCGAAGGCCACCAAATGTACAGGGCTTATTAAAGTTGATAAAAACCGTGCACGGAACGAACTGCGTTAAGTGGGCGCGCACACCTCGAATGGCGTAAAGTAACTTAGCATTTAAAAAACCGTACAAATTCACTGAAAAAACCATAGGTTTCACACACGTTATAGTTAGGAATTAGCATTTAAAAAACCTTGCAAATTCACTGAAAAAACCATAGGTTTCACACATGTTATAGTTAGCGGAAATTTTACTGATAAAAAACCAGTGAAATTCCCCCGTTATAGTTAGTGCAGGCAACTATAACTCACGCGACCGCAATCTTCTGCTGATGACATATGTGTCTTTATGAAAAATAAATATTTGTAATAGATGTAAAGCTAAAATTTAATGGAAGAAGACATGGGCAAATAAGTGTCTAAATACAGTATTAGCATCAGCAGAGGATTGCGGTCGCGTGAGTTATAGTTGCCTGCACTAACTATAACGGGGGAATTTCACTGGTTTTTTATCAGTAAAATTTCCGCTAACTATAACATGTGTGAAACCTATGGTTTTTTCAGTGAATATATATATATATGCAATTACCCGGACATTATCCTTGCACTTATGCAATCACCCAGACACTACCAATGCATTACTCCAATCACCTAGTAACTACCCATGCAATCCCCTAGACATCACCCCTGCACTCATGCAATCATGCAGGTACTACCCATGTACTTCTTCAATCACTCAGGCAGTACCCATTCACTCCTCCAATCACCCAGGCACTACCCATGCAGTCTTGCAATCACCCAAGCATTTCTGATGCACTTCTTCAGTAACTCAGGCATTACCAATGCACTCCTTCAATCAATTAGGCAGTACACATGCACTCCTCTAATCACCCAGATATTACACCTGCAATCACACAGGCGCTACCCACAAACTCCTGCAGTCACTCACGCAGTACCCATGTACTCCTCCAATCACCCAGGCTGGGCCCATGCACTCATTCAAGAACCCAGGCATCCACTCCTTCAATCATTGAAGCAGTACCCATGCACTCTTTCAATCACCGAGACATTACACCTGCACACATACAATCCCCCAGACATGACGCATGCACTCCTTCAATCACTCAGGCAGTTCCCAGGCACCTTTTCAATCACCCAGGCACTACCCCTGCACTAATGCAATCACGCAGGCACTACCCGTGCACTACCCATGATGTAATTTGTGACATCATTAGTAGTGCATTGTGTGGGCATATGTTTTAGTTACTTGCATACACAGCTATACACACACCACTACACTTACTTCTAAATAAACGTACACATACTTACTCTCTTAAACAATCACTTATAGAAACACATACTTATTTATACAGGAATTCTTCCAATCTCTCACTCTCATATATCCTCACTTATATACATTGATACTCACATATACTAGTTTAAAACATATGGACTTACTCATAAAGACACTTTTGAGACAGTCATTCACTCTCTTATTCATCCATACACACACTCATCCACCCATACTGTCCTGCTCACATACTGTCTTCAAAACACATACAAACAGTGAGTCACTCCTTCATGCATCTATATGCTAAGTAATATCCCCCACTGAACCATACAGACACTCATACTAATACTCTAAAAACAAACTAATAACCCATATACACACTCATGTAGCTACTCTCCAAACCCATGGAGCCACTTATACACAAAGTGAGACACTGATACAGATATTTAAATATTTAAACATTACTCACTAATTCTTGTATTCACTGAGATACTGTTAATAAGTCAGATATACAATTAATTTTACAAAAAAAAACATCCATTTAGACACTTATTTACCCATTTATTCTTCCATTAACCTTTAGATATAGATATATAAAAAATATAAATTTTTCAGAAAGACACATATTCACTGGTTGATGTCATCAGTGATGTCATCAGTGATGTAATTTGAGATGTCATGAGTGATGTCATGAGTGATGTCACTGACCATGTCATGAGTGATGTAGTAGGTGACGTCATCAGCAGTGGATTGCGGGTGCGCGAGTTATAGTTAGCTGAACAACCTATAACGGGGGAATTTCAATGGTTTTGTACAAGTGAAATGTCCAGCTAACTATAACATGTGTGAAACCTATGGTTTTTTCAGTGAATATATATATAGATATTACCTACTGGCAGTCGCCAGTAGGTAGTTATAGTTAGGACCTATTTTCCATAGGAAATCAGCAACATTCTATTTGGAATAAAGTTGGCGCCGATTGACGAATCTTTGCGAAATTTTCCAAACTTTTGGCCATCTTCGGTCTGCTCCTATCCTGAAAATTTCACGGTGATTCTTCAAGCAGGGGCCGAGAAAAATGGGGGGTCCCAAAACGCATTTTCCCCATGCATTTTCCCATAGGACCTGTTGACGCAGCTACAGCCTGAACTGCTGAACGGAATTACACCAAATTTGGTAAAGAGGTAGTCCTCAGGTCAGACTCGTGCCTTTTGCTTAAATGGTGTAAATCCGTTCAGTAGTTCCTGAGACAATTAGAGTTAAAAAGATAAATATATCTGGGCGGAGCCTAACCACACATCTCATCGTCAGATCTGATTGGCTGTCAGAACTTCATCCAAGAAGTGTTGGCAGCCATCTTGGGACCAATATACATGATAGCACCTCATTAAAAAGCATTGCAGTTAAAAGAAGGTTTTAAGACTTTAGTTACATTATAAATCATTTGTTGATGGTACCATACTCATGTGTTCTAAGGTGATTTTACCATGTGAAAAAGCCTTCTGCTGTGATATCATGAATCATGTTTGAGAGAAAAATATTTTCTCATGCTTTTCCCACAGAGGTTTGGAAGGTGATCTATAAGCTAAACTGAGAGCATATTTTTTGTAAATTTACATTATCTTTCTCGGTCATGTGAGAATGAAGTCTGACATTCTCAGTAAAACATGTACATCCACCAAGGGCAGAGACTGTCAGTTGATTCCTTTGTGTTCTACTGCAGCTTCCCAGAGTGTTCTAAAGAACAACTAGAGCGCTAACAGTCCTACTTATGACTAACGTATGGCACACCTGAAGCCATCTTTATTGGAATAAAGTGGTAACTCTTAAAACATTTAATTTAAAAAGGAACAAAATGAGGGGGTTCATTTGGCCATTGAAAGTATGATTAGTGCTGCAGAAAGAAAAATTAGGGCACATTTTAAGTGACTTCTCAAATCCTCTTCTATTTCATTAAAAAATTCTGACATGCAGACTGAAACATGCACTTTCAATACCAGCAGCAGACTTCCCTGGTGAGCAGTAGCTTTACTACAGTGATCTAATAAGCAACTAGAGTGCTAACATTCTGAATTTATGGCAAATGTGTGACACATCTGAATGCCTTCTTGATGGAATCAAAGTAAAAAACTGAAAGTATTTCCTACTGAGGAGACTGTAGTAAATGAGGAAATTAGGAAACTTCATAACAAATAAGTCTCCCAAAATGGCCACCAGAGACAAAAGAGCCCAAATGTAGCCCAAATATCACCCAGATGTAGCCCAAGTATAGCCGAATGACAGAATGTCCCAGAGGGTTCTAACGAACAGCTAGAGCGCTAACAGTCTTACTTATGACAAAAGTATGGCACACCTGAAGCCATCTTGATTGGAATAAAGTGGTAACTCTTAAAACATTTAATTTAAAACGGAACAAAATGAGGGGGCTCATTTTGCCATAGAAATTATGATTAGTGCTGCAGAAAGAAAAATTAGGGCACATTTTGAGTGACTTCTCAAATCCTCTTCTATTTCATTAAAAAATTCTGACATGCAGACTGAAACATGCACTTTCAATACCAGCAGCAGACTTCCCTGGTGAGCAGTAGCTTTACTACAGTGATCTAATCAGCAACTAGAGTGCTAACATTCTGAATATATGGCAAATGTGGGACACATCTGAATGCCTTCTTGATGGAATCAAAGTAAAAAACTGAAAGTATTTCCTACTGAGGAGACTGTAGTAAAAGAAGAAATTAGGAAACTTCATAACAAATAAGTCTCCCAAAATGGCCACCAGAGACAAAATAGCCCAAATGTAGCCCAAATATCACCCAGATGTAGCCCAAGTATAGCCCAATGACAGAATGTCCCAGGGTGTTCTAACGAACAACTAGAGCGCTAACAGTCTTACTTATGACAAAAGTATAGCACACCTGAAGCCATCTGGATTGGAATAAAGTGGTAACACTTAAAACATTTAATTTACGGAGGAACAAAATGAGGGGGTTCATTTTGCCATAGAAATTATGATTAGTGCTGCAGAAAGAAAAACTAGTGCACATTTTGACTTCTCAAATCATCTTCTATTTCATAAAAAAATTCTGACATGCAGACAGAAACATGCACTTTGAATACCAGCAGCAGACTTCCCTGGTGAGCAGTAGCTTTACTACAGTGATCTAATAAGCAACTAGAGTGCTAACATTCAGAATTTATGGAAAATGTGTGACATATCTGAATGCCTTCTTGATGGAACCAAAGTAAAAAACTGAAAGTATTTCCTACTGAGGAGACTGCAGTAAATGAGGAAATTAGGAAACTTCATAACAAATAAATCTCCCAAGATGGCCACCAGAGACGAAAGATCCCAAATCTAGCAGAAATATCACCCAGATATAGCCCAAGTATAGCCCAATGACAGAATGTCCCAGAGTGTTCTAACGAACAACTAGAGCGCTTGCTGTCTTACTTATGACAAAAGTATGGCACACCTGAAGCCATCTTGATTGGAATAAACTGGTAACACTTAAAACATTTAATTTAAAAAGGAACACAATGAGGGGGTTCATTTTGCCATAGAAATTATGATTAGTGCTGAAGAAAGATAAATTAGGGCACATTTTGAGTGACTTCTTAAATCCTCTTCTATTTCATTAACAAATTCTGATATGCAGACTGAAACGTGCACTTTTAATACCAGCAGCAGACTTCCGTGGTGAGCAGTAGATTTACTACAGTGATCTAATGAGCAACTAGAGTGCTAACAGTCAGAATTTATGGCAAATGTGTGACATATCTGAATACCTTCTTGAGGGAATCAAAGTAGAAAACTGAAAGCATTTCCTACTGAGGAGACTGTAGTAAAAGACGAAATTAGGAAACTTCATAACAAATAAGTCTTCCAAAATGCCCACCAGAGACAAAATAGCCTAAATGCAGCACAAATATCACCCAGATGTAGCCCACATGTAGCCCAATGACAGAAGTGTGCAAAACACTTATTTTTTTAGTGTATTTGCAGTTTTATATAGTGCAGACTTGTCAGGTATTGTAGTGCTTTACATGAGCATTGGTTACATCACACAAGATCAAATTAATTTTGGTTGTAGACCTGGGGTGATTTGACCAGAATCACAGAATGTTGAGCTGAAGCAGAAACTCCAACCTGGTTCCCCAGTTGCAAAGTCTGCAGCTCTGGAAGTAACACCACATCCTCTCCCCTATGTGCAACATTTAATCAAGTGGTCAACTGGATAAAAAAACATAAAGATTACAAATAATTTAAAAGTTCTTTGTCACTATTTGAAAACTCAGAAAATATGTCCTCATTTTAGTTTTTTAGAGCACTAACCATAATTTTGATGCAAATAAGACCCTCTCGAATATGTAGTTTCTAAAGGAAATGCTCTAGATATTACAGTTTTGATTACATCAAGATGACGTCAGGCGTTCCACACTTTTGTAATAAATATAGAATGTTAGCAATCTAGTTGTTCATTGGGATACTGTTGAGAGGCAGAGGCCAGGGGCACAGACTCTGAAAATTGAAGGCAGGTAGGAGAGTGCAGAGGCAACAATTTGACCACACTGGGCAGGCAGGAAGGGCAGTGGCAGCATAACAGACTATGGAGGGCAGTGGAAAGGGGGCGGCAACAAACCAACAATACAGGACTGGCAAGAGAGGCTGTGGCAATATAATAAACCATTGTGGGCAGAAGGAAGAGGCAGTGGTAGTACAACCATACATGCCAACAGACCCGTTTCAGCCAGGAAACGTCCAATGTTTTTAAGCTCAAATGGGCTTTATTTGATCTGTCTCCTGCCTACAATCTCCTCCTTTTCAATGTAACTCAAAGGGGAAAATCAATACCCCAGTTTTTTTTCAAAATCTCCCTCTTACCAAGTTCAAAATGTTCGCAAGTATGGTGCAATGGATCATGGTAGGCAGGAGGAATTGGGGTAGGGACATGGACTCGGATAACAGAGGACAGGAGGGACATGGAGAGGTGCACCAAACTGACCCTACAGGGCAGGCATCAGGGTTTGCAGCAGCACAATACACCACACAGGGCATGCGGGACGGGAGTGCAGCACAACAATCCATAGAAAGCAAAAGGGAGGGGACAGGACCATGCACATGGACAACAGAGAACAGAGGGGAAAGAGACAATTGTAGCTAGCTGACCATAATGGACAGACAGGAGAGAAAGCTGCAGCATAACAGACCATAAAAGGCAGGAGGGATGGATCAGGGGCATTACAATAGAACAGACTAGCCAGGAGGGAGAGAATGGGGGTCTGCACATGGAAACAGAGGGCTGGGGGCAAGAGGGCAGGGCAGGAGCAGCAAGACGACCATGGAGGTCAGGCTGGATGGGCACTAGAAACAAGACACACCATGGAGAGACTATGATGGCATACACACAGACCATGGAGGGAATATGGGAAGGGGTCAGGGGCAGCTAGCTGACCACACAGGGAAGGTGGGAGGGGCCATGGCAGCACAGAAGACCATGCATGAGAAGCGGGAGGGTTAGTGGCAGCACAATGGCTATGATGGGCAAGAAGGAGGGTGCAGGGGCATGCACAAAGGACCATGGAGGATAGAAGGGAGGGTCAGGACCAGGGCACAGACAAGAGAGTTCAGGGGAAGGGGCCTCACAACAGACCGCGCTGGGCAGGCAGGAGGAGCAGTTGCAGCACAACAGACCAGGGAGGGCAGAAGGGTGTGGCAATAAAATGGACCATGGAGGACAGGAGGAAGGGGATAGGGGCATGGCATGTGGACAGGCAGGGTGTAGGTGGCAGGGACAGGTTACAGTCATCTGACAATGCTAGGCAGGTGGGAGGGGAGTGCAGATCAATAGAACACTCAGAGTAGATAGGAGTGGCAGGTCCATGGAACATGGTGGGCAAAAAGGATGGAGCAGGGGCAGGCACGAAGACATCGGAGGACAGGGGGAAGGAGAATATGGGCAGCAAGCTAAGCACAGAGGCTAAGCAGGAGGTCAATGATGGGCCATAGAATAGGGCAATGGAGGGCAGGAGGAGTGGACTGGTACATCATGCTAAATGGAGGGCAGTGGCAGCACATCAGACCATGCATGGCAGGAGGGAGGAGGCTAGTCCATGGATTCAGACAACAGAGGATAGGGAGGAGGTTAATGGGGCAGCAAGCTAACTTTTCAGAGAAGGTGGGTATTAGGAACTTTATTGTTTCTAAAATGTGTGTCTGTGCGAACTACTTAAAATATGAACAAGTATGCAGCATAATCTCACTTTTATTAATGAAGAAGAGGACGTTTGTGACTGTGACTCCGGATTCACTTGGCAGAAACACCCCCTGGCCCTCCACCCCCCATCGCAAAATGCAATGCCCGTGAAAAGGATAGGTGGACGCAATGTTATATAGAACATAGTCCTGAGAGCAAGATTGAAAATGAAAACTAGATATAGTATATGGTATAAATTATGCACCAAAAAGTGTGATATAAGATGAACCGGGGCGTGAAATATAATATGCGAAACATTGTGCGCAATGACAGATTCATTGGAGAGCGTGAGATAGCACAGGCACTAGCGTGTGCTATGCGATATGCGCCTTGGAGTGTAATATGCACAGGGCAGTGCTGTGTAACCTAACTAGTCTCTAAAGTTGTAATATAAAATATGTGCTGGGGAGTGTAACATTGCATATGCACTGTGACAAAGATATAGATCCCAGATTGTAATATGTATGGCATAGCGCTGTGCGTTATAACATAGACATCGAGGAAGGCACGTTAGATGGGGCAATATAACCCGTGCGAAGGCAAGTGTGGCATGATATATTCACGGGGTGGTGTTACAGTGCACATGGGCTAGAGAGTATCATAGCATATGCACTAGCTGGTGGAATACAACACAGAGGTGGGTGGCACTCGGCGGGCACTGGTGGGTGTAACACAGCATTGGGCTCAGCCAGGAGCATGCTGTGACTCTCAAGTGAGGTTCGTCTCCTTTCCAGAGAGTAAAATAAAAAGTATTACACATCTGGTGGTGGATGTGTGTTTTATTAACCGTGAGGGGGGTTTCTTGCATAGTTTGGTCGAATTTTTGTCGAATCCCCTTTGAATGGCTTGGTGTGCATGTGTATTAAATGTGCCCGTCAATAGCTACCCATGTTTGTATAAATAAACAACAAGAGTGTCTACTTGGAGAGTACCCACCGGCAGGGGCGCCGGGATTAGGCACGGTAGGGCGTCAGACATGTCAGAGCTTCACTAGCGGTGTAAATACATTCCACGTGGATTCATTGTATACATAGTCGCCTTTTAATGAATATCACGCAAATCGTCATGGTGATAGGTACATACGGTTTGTCCAGCATGTCCTAGGTGTTTCTATAAATATATATTTTTTTTAAATAATAAAAAACAAAGGCCGGCCCCGGGCGATGGGTCCCCGGGGCCATAAGTGGCCTGAGGAGGGGGGCAACGCAGCCCCCCTCCAAAAGAATAAAAAAAAAGAAAAGGCCATGACCCGGTGGTTGGGGTCCCTGGGGCCGATAAAGGCCTTGGGAGGGCCAAATGAATTTTTTTCAACAAAACAAATTAGGGCGCAGGCTCTGGGGGATGGGGTCCCCAGGGCCAATAAATTAGAAAAAGAAGGGGGGCGACACAGCCCTCCTTCTTAAAAAAAATTAAATAAATAAAAGAACGGCATCACTCTGCAAACGCGCCCCCTGGCCAGTCATAAGTTGGGGAATTAATTCCCCTTCAATACCGTGGGTCCCCGAGGGCCAACTAGCCCAACAGGTATCTCCAGTATGCGCCAGGGAGCTGCGTTGCAGACAGGTGTTCTGAGGCCACGCCCCTTTTTACACCTCTATGCAACGCAGCTCTGTGGCGCTTACTGGAGGTACCTAGTGGGCTAGTTTGACCCTAGGGACCCTTAGGATTCAAGGGGACTTAATCTCTCAACTTAGAACGGCCACAGGGCGTGTTTACACTGTGGTGAAGGGAGGGGACGGGGCCTGAGGTGACGTGTGCAAACACGCCCTGTGTCGTGTTTTTAGTTGGGGAAATAATTCCCTTTCAATCCTGAGAGACCCTGGGGGCCAACTAGCCCACCAGGTGCTTCCAGTAAGCGCCACTGCTCTGCGTTGCAGAGAGGTGGTCCAGGCCGTGCCCCTTTTTACACCTCTCTGCAGTGGCACTTACTGGACGTACCTAGTGGATTATTTTGCCCCTAGGGACCCTCAGGATTCAAGGGGACTTAATCTCTCAACTTAAAAAACTGCCACAGGGTGTGTTTACACAATGGGGAAGGGAGGGGACGGGGCCTGAGGTGACGTGTGCAAACACGCCCTATGGCGCGTTTTAAGTTGGGGAAATAATTCCCCTTCATTCCTGAAGGCCCCTGGGAGCTAACTAGCTAACCAGGTGCTTCCAGTAAGCGCCACTGAGCAGCGTTGCAGAGAGGTGGTCCAGGCCGTGCCACTTTTTACACCTCTCTGCAACGCTGCTCTGTGGCACTTACTGAAGGTACCTAGTGGTCTAGTTGGACCCTAGGGACCCTCAGGATTCAAGGGGACTTAATCTCCCAACTTAAAATGGCCACAGTGGGGAAGGGAGGGGACGGGGCCTGAGGTGATGTGTGCAAACACGCCCTGGTTCGCGTTTTAGGAGGTAGTTTTAGCCCCCTGCCCTATTATATACTATGGGCTTACAGAGGAGGTCATGCTAATCACAGTGGGACCCCAACGCATAGTGTTCCCTAGTGTATGTAGGTGTTTTCACTGTATTCTGAGTGTCTTTTAACATAGCACTGGCTCTAGGACTTGTTAGTCAGACTCAGTTACCACCAGTATCTGTCTGAAAAAGTTGAGGGTACAGCATCATTTTGCAACAAGGCTTCTTTCTGCTCTTCTGTTTGTTCTTTCTGCATGTTATCCTTCTTCCTACACTTCTCTTCGTCTTTGAGGACTTCTGTTGCTTCTTTCTGCATTTCTTTTTTTTCTTTCTGTGCGTGTTTTCTTCTTTCTTCACATGTCCTATCTCTGTAGGCATAGTTAGAAATTAGCATTTAAAAAACCTTTGAAATTCACTGAAAAAACCATAGGTTTCAGGCACGTTATAGTTAGGAATTTGCATTTAAAAAACCTTAGAAATTCACTGAAAAAAACATAGGTTTCAGGGGCGTTATAGTTAGATGGACTTTTCACTCGTACAAAACCATTGAAATTCCCCCGTTATAGTTAGTTAAGCTAACTATAACTCGCGCGCCCGCAATGCACTGCTGATGACGTCACATATTACATCACTCATGACATAACTATAACGGGGGAATTTCAATGGTTTTGTACGAGTAAAAAATCCATCTAACTATAACGTGCCTGAAACCTATGGTTTTTTCAGTGAATATATATATATGTATGTTGACAGAAAAGGTTAAAATATTGAGTCGAAATGTTCAGTAACAACGTAACATTTTTAACTATAATAAAACATTGAAATACACCAGGTATAGCTATAGTCATCCCAGGAAACCATAACTCATGCCCTAAGGTAACTATAACTCATGCCCTCGCCATGCGCTGCTAATTACCCCACATATTACATCACCCATGACATCTTCTATGACATCATAGATGTCACTGCAACCTTTGCACTGAAAAGGGCACAAGTTACAACTACTTGGGATAACTATAACTGGTAAATTTCTGTGATTTTTTTGTAGAAAACCATACATTGTTACTGATCATTTCATCTAACTATAACGTTACTTTAACCTGTGTTTTTTCAATGAATATATATATACATAGTTTGGGTAGTTATAGTTAGGACATCATTTCCACAGGCAAAGCATTTTTTGGTCTCCATATAACTTTGGTGCTGTTTCATGAACCTTGCTAAAAGTCTCATCAACCTCAGCTCCTTCGTGGAAAGTTTGGGGTGATCCAGCAAATGGGGGCCAAGAAAGAGGGGTGTTCTAGCATGCAGCATGCAGTGGGACCCTCCCCAACTGCACCAGGTGTTTTGAATACACCCTTTTTTTAGAGGGTTCTCTTTGGGCTAGTTTTGTGCTTATTTATGCAAGCATCGTGGGCGTTTCCCTAGGTTCTCATCTGATTTTGTTATTTCTATTGTTGCATACTGGAGGGGGTTGAAGAGTTGTCCCGCAGCCCCAATGACTCAAAGATTGGGCTTATTTGCTTCCTTAGATGGTGTATGTAAGACCTTGTGTGTTGTCAGCACAGTGAGCCTATTTCTGAGTACCTCGCACAGAGCCGTGATGGGTTTTTACAGACTCACTCCTTCCCAACATCCCGTTTTCCATTTAATTAAGTTCTATCCAGGGCTTTTTGGTCCTGCTGAACCTTGGACTTCCAACTGGAGAGGCCCATGTGAAGCCAGAACAATTCAAATTTTGCCCGATTTGGGTAACAGAGTGGGATGACTGATTGTTCTGGTGAACTAACCTACTGACTCAGTGCCATGCAGTGGGTTGTGATCGGTCAGTTTTATGTGTGCTGTGGAAGTTATGGGGGTTTACATAATCTCAAGTGTGCGGTAAGCCTGGCTCCCAACACTAGACTATTGCCTCATTTTAGAACAGAGAAGGGGCATCCATTGCGGTTGGGACCACAAGTCATGACATAATTTTGGTCCCAGACCGGCAGCCTGAGATTGGGGTCCATTTGATCTAGTTATTGGAACCTGTCCCAACTTGACTTGGGTGAGGGGACCTGGGTGCCTGCTTTAAAGGACTTGGACCGGAACCACTCTCCCCTCCTCATCAGACTGCCCTCCCTCAGGGCAAGACCAGCTAACTTCTCCCTGGAGGATAAGCAGCAGAGTGGGGCCTTGGCTCCTACAGGCATCCGAATGACGGACTCTAGTGCTGATTCCCGATAACCCAACATACAGCAGCCCTGTGTTTCCTGAATGCAAGTAAAGACTTAGAATTCCTAAAGCTGTTCTACTAGTCTCTATTTTGAAATGAGTTTTGAGGTGTTTGTGAAGTATAGTTTCTGCACTGGGGGTTTGAACTTACTGCATAGGTGGGTTTTGCGATTGTATAAAGGCATTGCCTCCCCACACAGTTTCCCCTCCCTGCTGTGGTCCTTGTTGGGCTGAGGTCCCTTGCTGTTGCTGCTGTTGCCACATATTTGACCACCCACCTGCTTCCTGCTGTGGTGGTGCAGTGGCTGTCTGCCCCCGCTGCGGCTGTGTGTACGCTGTATTCGGGTTACCTTGGGCTTGGTTGTAAGGATGGGGATTTTGCTGGGACTGGCCCAGATTTATCAATCTCAACATGTGATATGTCTTTAAGTGGGATCGTTCGGCCATGTGGCCCATCCGGTGGCAAAAATAACATTCTCTGAGGTCCAGCTGCTGCCTGCCTCCCTGACCTCAGTCGCTATAACTGGGTTGAAACCCTCTAGGTTTTTGCATTAGAGCCCCCTTCAAGACAGGTGCCATTCACACGAGACCATTACAAAAATGGGGTAACCCTGATATGGTCGTGGGCCTGGGTGTAATGTAATACAAAAAACAACGGTCCTAGACCTTCTTTATAGAGACATAAATCAATACCCTTCTTGGTTTAATTCCCAATTCTCATGAGCATTCAAACGTGCATTCTGTGATGCAATGCAGCTACTCATAGTATTAAATACATTTACTCAAACTCAGGATCATGAACAGTAAAAATGCAATACCCAAACAAATATTTATATCCTTATATTTTAATTTTTAGTAAACATTATCAAATATATTTTTTAGCAAAATGATAACCTCATTAGTCATAAATGATAGAAGGTTGCTCCAGACGGAACGTGCATAGAAGAAAGTGCTCAAGTGTAAAGAGTTGTGGAAAGGCTTCAAAGTAGTGACATAAGAAGGATAAATATAAATAGTTCTAAACAATTAGGATAGGTTAGAATTCACCTAATTATCCGGACTGACCACATATACAATGAAAAACAATTAATTTACGTATTTTAAATTGCACAGGAATACATTATTGCGTAGCACGGTCAGGAAAGTAATATATGGTCCAGTCTAAATTGTGGGGATGTCGACGTTTCGACCCGTCTTATGGCCATAAGAGTAATTCCAACCTCGGCCTTGCTGATTTTTTTGTATTACATTACACCCAGGTCCACTACCATATCAGGGTTACCCCATTTTTATAATGGCCACCTTTGTGCAGGTAATGCCTGCAAGGGATTCTATGTTAAATGTTTCAAAGCATGTTTGTTAATATTAAATGTTTGCTAATTGTAATCTGTTGAAATGTTTGGTAATTGTAACCTGTTAAGCGTTGCATGTTAGCTATACAATAACCTAACCAGAGAGATCTCAGAACTGAAGAAAGAGATCATTGAGGACAAAGCCCTCAATAACATGAAGGAGGCATTAGAAAGACTGGAAAGAACAATTCGGGATTTTGATTTTTACACCCAGGCTACTAAATTGGATAAGGTAGCTAGAGACATCAAATTTTATGATAAAAAAACAACTTACCCATACTTACAAGAGGGCTATTATGTGAGGGACCAACAAGGCACATACTCTAGCAGAGGTAGAGGTGGATTTAGGAGATATACAACTTTCTCTGGATCATCATTGGGAAGTAGCACAGATAGTGACACTGAACGCCCAGGTCCAAGCACCACTTTACCTACCTCCAGTCACACATACATTGACCAACAGCCTTTTTTAGTAGAGGACCCATGGTGGACACAACGAGGGAGAGGTCGCCCCTGGGGGAGACCCAGGGGATCCAGATCATCAACATGGAATCAGGGCAGGGGCAGAATGAGGAAACAAACACAATTTCAACAGGAAACACATGGGGAGATTCAAACACGTCGACGACACTACAGATGGTGACTTATACACCGGTTAACCCGGTAGTTAATTTATCTACTTACACACTTAATTCTAATGAACAAGAAATACTGAGCAAAGGGTTGTCTTTCATTCCTACCTCAATGCCCAATAATTTCAACCTGTAGGTGGAACTGCATCAATTTTTTCGCAAGATCAGGTTGAAACATAATTTTATCAAAATCCCTTCGAATCCCTCTTTCTCTGGAAGTGGACTTAGACCTCCTTCCAAATTTAATCCCTCTAGTCATCTAATGCCTCATAAACTATTGGCTTATGAGCAGATTGTGATGAGGGACGTTGACAACATACTCTCTAAACGGCAGTATGTTAAGTACAACGTGAGCAAACAGGAACGACAAGCCTTGGAAACCTTGAAAACCAATTCCAGTATAGTTATCAAACCCGCCGACAAAGGCGGGGTCATTGTGGTACAGAATGTGGAGAACTATAGAAAGGAAATCTTATCACAGCTGTCTGTTGAGAGTAATTATAAAAAGTTGAAGGGTGATCCAACCAAAGAAATTAGCAACATCATTGCGCATCTGACTGGTAAGGCATTAAAAGTTGGCTACCTCAGTAAATTGGAATATGAATACCTTAATAACAAACACCCTAGGATGCCCACTATATACACTTTGCCTAAGATACATAAGCGACTGCAGGATCCCCCTGGCAGACCGATAATATCTGGCTGTGGCTCCATACTGGAACCTCTCTGTAAATATATCGATGTGTTTCTCCGACCTATTGCGGAGAGTACCCCTACCTACCTTAGGGACACCATGCAGACAATTTTACTTGTGAATGAGCGTCCACACAATTGCAGCACCAGTATATTGGCTACTATGGACATCACGGCCCTATACACTAACATCCCCCAAGCGGCTGCACTTTTGTGCATTGAGTCAGTACTTAATAGAAGACTTGCACCGTCTAAAGTCCCCACTGAATTCATCATCGAACTCCTTAATGTGGCAATGACAAAGAACTACTTTTACTTCCAGGGCCAATACTATGTGCAAACTAAGGGCATGGCAATGGGTGTGAGCTTTGCGCTGAATCTAGCTATCATTTATATGAATGAATATGAACAGCAATTCATTATGAATGAATGCAACCCACATAAGAACCATATAGCCTTGGGGGCGCTAGAGGGCGCACGGCGAAATGGCTGCCCTTTGAGTCAGCTCCGCCGGACGGGACGAGCACATGGCGCGAATGGCATGACCTGCGGGGTGCTGAAGCCCGCAAACGTCTCGGAAAAGATCGGAAGGTGGGCTCCGCAGATGGAGCGAGTGAGAGACGGCAGGGCGTCCGATTAGCCCCAGAAATTTGAAATCCCCCGCACGACGTCTGGCGCGAGCAGCGGCTTGCAAGATGGCGTCGCCCGGGAGATCGGAGATCGGAAGATCGGAACAGAGCCGCTGTTGAGGGACGCCGCGACTGGCTGATCGGTGGCTGGCCAGATACACGCATGGGACGCTGCGTGCTTCTGGCTGCGGAGACATGCGCTGGACACACCGGTGAGTCGGAGGTGGCAACAGCGATACTGCACTGACCCTGACTGCCCCTGCGAGCCCTCTGCTGGGACTGCTGCCAGTACCTAACGAAGTCCCACATGTAGACCTATCCGAGGGGGGGGTGAAAGCTGGCTGTCTGGATCCGACGCGATCGCGTGCCGGGGGGCAGCCGGCGGTGGAGGCTGAGGCCGCTCTGTTGCACTGGGGCTATGGTGGAGACTCGACTAGGGTCTTTGAATCACGCGACTGCCACTACACGGGACCACCGCCGCTGCCGCTGCTGTGCGCTGATGGCCGCCATTGGGGATGCCCGGTGACATGCGGGCAGCCGGGTCCTTACGGCGCCGCTGAAGAGCAGGCGGCCGCGTGAAACTACTCCTCGGATAACGTATGCTGGGTGGCAGTAGGATCTTGGTGGAGCTGGGTGGCACCGGCTGAAAACAAGTGGTGGACCACGACATAAAACGGAGGTGCAGGAGAGGGGAGACGTGCTGAAATCTGCACACGCTGTACTGCCGGGCTGATACACACCACGCCTGCGGAGCGGACAGCGCAGCCCAATACTTCTGCGAGCGCGACCTTCGCTGGCCGGCAAAGGACCAGGGATGGGGAAGCCGGACAAATCGCAAACTAAGCTGGCATTTGAAACTAAGCGTCAGCCCAAGGGCGCTACACCGCCGCAAGACGAAACAACGGACGTGGGTGAGCTGCCTCCTTCAGGCATGGCGGAGGCGCTGCGGGCCATCCAGCAAAGCCTGCACGACATCCATGGTAAACTGGACACCATCACGCTGCGGGTCGACAACATGGCGGCCAAACTGGATGGGCACGGCGAACGGCTGACAGAGGCGGAGACCCGGCTCGGAGCGGTAGAGGACGCCTCAAAAAACACAGCTCAAAGATGCACGGAGGCGGAAAGGCTGCTGGAGGCGCTCAAAAACAAGACGGAGGATTTAGAAGCGAGATCGCGGCGAAACAACGTTAGAATAACGGGGGTCCCGGAGTCCACCAACACTGGCCGGATGGAATCTTATGTTGAGGGGCTGATTAAGGACGTTGTGGGCGCAGAACACCTGTCCCCACTATTCCTGGTTGAGCGCGCCCACAGGTCACTGGCCCCGAGGCCGAAGCCAGGGGCTCCCCCGCGCCCTATAGTCGCCAGAGTCCTCAACTACAGGGACCGCAACGCAATCCTCCGCATCGTGCGAGAGAAGCAACAGGTCACGCACCAAGGTAATACACTGGCCTTCTACCCGGATTTCACGTTCGCAGTCCAACAGGCGAGGAAGGAATTTAATCCGGTCAAAAAAAAACTGCGTGACCTGGGGATTGATTATGCAATGCTCTATCCTGCCCGGTTGCGCATAACACATGGAGGGCGGGCGACGCTGTGCCACTCGCCTCGCGAGGCGCATGAACTCCTCAAACAAATTGAAACCAAGCGCAAAGAGAAACAAAGGGTTGATAAGGGTGCAGACTCGGACTGACGTGTCACAAGCTGGGCCACGAGAAGACCGGTGAGGATGCTCCACACAACCGGGTGAACCTGCGACCAGGTCGAGATATGTGGGGTCTGGTAAGGACACAACTGAGACACTTGGACTGGTGGAGACGGTGAGTTCGCCCACTGTGAGCAAGTATATTTGGGTTTGTGCCAGAGTGGTGTCTGTTACCTTTGCTGCTTATACAGCTCCGCGGAGCTATGCGCTGACTCCTGCCTGTGGGACTCCGAAGTGACAATGCCATACAGCGATAGAGCCCACATAATGATGTACTTGACCACTGTGTGACGCGCTGCCACACACGTCGCGGGCCTAGGAGAGACCCAGTTAACTGGATAACAAGAATGATGGTCTCTGGCAGTCTGGGCTGGTACGGGGCCCCGAGGGTCTGACATTTGAGGGGTACTAAGCGAAGGACTGTGTACTGCCCGCTGAATAGCAAGATAATGCTAATGCATAGTGGGGATGATGATTCGTAAGGGCTGCTGCGCTGTGTAAAGGAAAGGGTTGTTGAAATGCCTACATTAACATGGGAGCTGCTGAGCTCTGGACCATAATACGATCCCGTCCCCATCCGTTAAGTTGGATGGTGTGGTGCGCTCTAGGCGGTCCCCCCGAATAGGGTGATCCCCGACTTCAGTTGATTTGATGTTTAATGTTAAATTTGGGGTGTGTCTTTGGCATGGTTGGGGTGCTAAAGTGGGTGGGGGGACACGGGTTATGGTTGAACTGTTGAACTGTTGGTCACTGCGCATGAGATGCATCGCTGAAATCCGATTACCGTTGCTGGGGACTAATGGGGCCCTTGCCCGCTGCGCCAGGTGCTGGGAGCATTCACTAAAGGTGGGGGCGACTGGTGCAAACAGGTTGATACAGCTCGATGGCTGAGAACAGAATGGGTGAAGGGTGTCTTCGGCTGCTAACATGGAATGTGCGGGGGCTAGGTAACCCCAAGAAAATAAGGCAAACACTAGCCTACCTAGACAGGCAACGCATAGACATTGCACTACTGCAAGAGACACATTGCGCTCCGGCGCGCCGACTGAATGTGGGACGGAGATGGGCCGAATCGGTACACCATTCATCCTACTCCTCCTACGCGCGGGGGGTGTTGGTACTGATCAGAAAGGGGCTGAATTATACGATAGACAAGGTGGAGACGGATGCAATGGGGAGATTTGTCATACTGTCTGGGGTCCTGCGGGGTCAGAGACTAGCTGTAGTAAATGTATACGGGCCTAACGTGGATGATCCACAGTTCTACCACTCACTGTGGGGTAAACTGCGTGAATTACAGGCGCCTCACGTGATCTGGGGAGGGGACTTTAACCTTGTGCTCTCGGAAGATGTTGATAGATCTGGTACGACGACGGAGCCACATAGACGAGCATTACGTGTATTACATGACATAATGGTTGACAGAGCACTCACTGACATCTGGAGATGTAGACACCCGGGAGAGCTGGAGGCCACACACGTAGCTACATCACACGGCAGCTGGTCCCGCATAGATTACTGGCTGGTGTCGGGGGACATAGCATTGTGGACACGAGAAGTTAGGCACTTACCCAGAACACTCTCAGATCACAGCCCGGTGCTCCTCTCTCTGGAGCTCCCGAATTACACACCGCCTCCCTTCAGTTGGAGATTTAATGCCAAAGCGCTGATGGATCCTGTATATGCGGATGCCATTGGGAAGGCGATACAGGACTTTTTTGACACCAATGCGACTCCTACGACCGACCCGGGAGTACTATGGGAGGCTTGCAAGGCCACCATACGAGGGGTCTGCATCAGCACTAACGCAGGTATCCTAAAGGACATCAGACAGCAAATACGAGTCAGGGAAGACAAGTTGAGACTCCTCGAACGGGAATATGAGAGCACGCAGAATGTTCAGCTACTAGGGGACATTAGGAACACACTGTCCGAATTCCAGGGATTAGCGGACGACGAAATTAAATATACCACTAAAAGACAAGTGGCGAGGGCATACGGGGAGGGCGGCAGACCGGGCAGGCGCCTAGCAACTGCCATCTGCGAGGGCCGGGCCCCGCAAAACATACAGGTGATCCGTGGGCGACATGGGGAGCGGCTCTATGGTGAGCAAGCAATACTGGGTGAATTTGTGGCCGCCTACGGTGAGCTCTATGCATCCAGGCCAACGGCCAATGAGACCGAAATCGCGGACTACCTCGAAGACGTGGCGATAGCGTGGTTATCAGACTCACACCGCGAATACCTTTCCCAGCCCATCACGGTCGAGGAGGTCACTGCGGTTATTAAATCGCTGCCGAACGGCAAGACGCCGGGCCCAGACGGATTCACGGGCGAATTTTATAAGGCGTTTGCTGACCACCTAGCCCCACATTTGGTGGAAATGTATGGCAATGCCCATGAGCAACAACATTTACCGCCCACCCTGCGAGAGGCGCTACTGTTGGCGCTACCCAAGCCCCAAAAGGACCCAGAACTTTGCGACTCTTACAGGCCGCTGTCCCTTATAAACGTGGACAACAAGATATTGGCAAAATTGCTTGCGGCCAGGCTTAATCCGCTCATGCCCAGATTGGTCCTGCCTGACCAATCTGGATTCATACCGGAACGCTCCACGGCACACAACACGCGAACACTATTTGCACTCGTGCACTATTTAACACCTGAGACGAAGGCGGCGGCGGTCTTTTTGGACGCGGCCAAAGCCTTTGACTCTCTGGAATGGACTTATATGAGCAAGGTGCTGAGGAGGATGGGCTTCCCGCTCATGTTCCTCCAATGGATTAACTTACTATATGACGCACCCGTGGCACGGGTTAAGGTGAATAAATATATCTCAAGCCCCATAGATATTCGGAGAGGGACGAGGCAGGGTTGCCCCCTGTCCCCCCTCCTGTTCGCGCTGGCACTGGAGCCCCTTGCGTGCAAAATACGACAGGGGCACCACTACTCAGCCCTGCAGTTCCCGCAGCGCCCACTACACATATCACTATACGCAGACGATATGCTACTCTTTGTGAGAGACCCGCAGGCCAATCTGAATAGCCTGTTGAGGGAATATATCAAATTCGCGCGGCAATCCGGGGTCATTATAAACTGGGCCAAGTCCATGATCATTCCACTGACCGACAGCACGCAACCACATCCTATGGACTATCCCCTTGAATGGAAGATGGACCCGATAAAATATCTGGGTGTGTGGTATCACAGGGACCCGGAGGTCGTGATCCGGATTAATTATGGAACGGTGATTGACGCACTAGATGCGAAGGTGGGGAGGTGGATTCAGCTGCCACTGTCGTTGGCTGACCGAATCGCTATTGTTAAAATGGTGGTGCTGCCGAAGCTACTCTATCTCTTCACTAACATCCCAATTCCTCCTCCAGCGGAGGTGTTCCGACGGATCACATCGCTGGTCCTCCGCCTTATATGGGCGGGAAAGACGGCTAGGGTAGAGATGCGGACATTGACGCTGCCTTACAGCAGGGGGGGTACGGGGTTCCTGACTTCTGTCTATACTATCTCTGCGCACAAGCACAGTACGCACATTTTTGGTATCACAGGGTCCCGTTTCTCACTCACACAGCAATTGAGGAAGGGGATGCTATGCCGGTTCCACTGGAGGCGATTATCACCCATCGCAGGCCTCCTTTGCACATGAACGACATAAATACTATTGATGCCACAAACAAGGCATGGCATGCAATGGGCAGAAAAGCTAATAAGCTGCCACTATATGCCCCGGCACTCCGGCTTCAGTGGCACCCGGCTATATCGGTCACGCAAGAGAAAGTGGGACTAGAGCTGCTGCGCCAAGTGGGCATTGATACTATGGGGGACTTGTACGAAGACGGGACCTTCAAAACACTAGACAACCTGACATTTATTAGCAACATGACTGCACTATTTCGATTTAATTATCACAGACTGCAGAGGGCTATGAAAAAGCTATACCCAACATATCCGCTGGAACCCCCGGGGCTAACCGCACTGCAGTGGCTGATCACCACACCTGCGAGAAAACACTTGGTGTCCACGCTGTACACGAAGATGCAGGAGGACATAGCGGCAACCACGACTGCTTCCATGGAAAAGTGGAATGGCTGTCTGGACACTCCGCTAACGGAGGATGAATGGACTACCGCCTGTACTCTAACGGGCATGCTGACACCCAACGGCAATCTTCGCATCCTGCATTTCAAATACTTACACCAAA
Source organism: Triturus cristatus (assembly GCF_964204655.1). Classification (NCBI taxonomy): domain Eukaryota; kingdom Metazoa; phylum Chordata; class Amphibia; order Caudata; family Salamandridae; genus Triturus; species Triturus cristatus. The sequence goes on from NC_140591.1 coordinate 539,404,407, forward strand.
CATACTACACACCGGCCAGGCTGCACCGCTATGGGCTGCGGGAGGACTCTAGATGCGAGCGCTGTGGGGCAGACGGGGCAGACTTCATGCACCTAGCCTGGTCATGTGAGGCAGTTGGAGAATACTGGGTGCAGGTGACGCAGAAGATTGGGGCTATGGTGGGTGGGGAAGTGCGATGTGAGGTCAAAACCTGTTTGCTGGGGCTACTGCCTGACTTCCGGGCCCTGAAACGCAGATTCTGTATGATTGCGCTCCTACTGGCTAGAAGGAGGGTCTCGATATGTTGGAATGGCAGGCGCAGCCCGAAGCCCACAGACTGGCTCACGGACCTAACATACTGCAGAGATACCCTGAAGACCTATGAGGAAGAACTTCCAGCTAGATCGCAACCCAGAGACTACTGGGTGTATCTAACCCAATATTTGCAATCACAGCAACAGACTTAATGAGTGAAACGCACATGTGATCAATGGCGGTGGGTATAGGAAACTCCTGTTTAGGAATGTATAGACAAAATTGGATGAAGGATGCTGTTGTGAAGTGACCGCAATGTTATGATTGTTTTTGTTTTATGTGTATACAATTACAAATGCCAATAAACAAAAAAAAAAAAAAAAGAACCATATAGCCTTGTGGCGTCGCTATATAGACGACGTTCTTATCATTTGGGAGGGTGATGAAGAACAACTCGTATCCTTCCATCTTTGGCTCAGTACGTGTTCCTTGGATATTCAATTTACGCTTGAATATAAAAGAGATCAAATTAACTTCCTTGAAATTTTGATTAAAGTAGAGTCCGACAGATTACACATGCCTATACAGGAAGAGTAGCGAGCGGTATACACTCTTGCAATACAATAGCCATCATCCAAGCAATCTGAGGGATAATTTGCCTTTTGGCCAATTCCTGAGGTTGTGTAGAAACTGTTCTAAGAAAGAGGATTTTTTTGAAGAATCAGCAGGCCTCTTATCTAGATTAATCGAACGTGGCTACCCTATTAGACTTCTCAAGAAAGCACGCAAACGTGCTTGGCACAATCACAGAGAGTTTCTATTGGTTCCTAAACCCAAAACCAATATGAAGAAAGATAGGATTGTGTGTGTGACGACCTTTAACACTAAGAGCAATGCTATTAAGAAGACCATTAACCAGCATTGGCATTTAGTGGCGAATGAACTGGGTAACATGCCTCCCCCACTACACGCTTTCAGAAAAGGAAAAAATGTGAGGGACCATGTGGTTAAATCCTTACTACCTACAAAACGTCCCCTAGGTCAAACCACCCTATGGGGGTTTCCACCTATTAGAGGACATTACAAATGTGGGTTTTGTAAAGCTTGTCACCTGACTAATGAAACGATGGATTTCATCTATAATGACCAGAAACACACATTGCAGGAACATAGCAACTGTAACACCACTGGAGTAATTTATGCGATCATCTGTCCATGTGGGTTCATGTCTGTAGGACAGACCACCCAGAAAGTGAAATGTCGTATCCTACAACATTGTAGTCGCATACGTTGCAAGGTACAGGGTGCGCCCCTAGTGGAACATTTTAACAGTTTTGAACATACTGTGGAAAGTTTGAGATGGTGGGTGATTGAAAAGGTGAAACCCAACCCAAGAGGGGGAGATTTCGCAAGTATCCTCAGCAAACGAGAATGCACATGGATATATTCAATAGACACGATCACACGGGGCTTGAACGAGTTTGAAGAAATAGGTAGACAAGTCTCTTTGCTTGGTAACGGTTAAATTGGACTCCGTAACTGGGGTAGAGATTTACCCTTGATATATGAGCTATGGTAGTCCCCACAAATCTGATCCATATGCATACATACATGTTTAATAGAAGAATTTATCTGTATTAACCTGTCTCCTTGTATATATTTAGTAATGGTTATTGTTTCCCTTGACGCAACCATATCTACACGAAATAGATGCTGTGTGGGGCAATATTAGTGATATTACCAAGTTTTAGCGCATTGTTTATTAATTGTGACAATGAAGTGCTACCCAAATATGATATTCTATACAAAATAGGTCATGTAGTTGAGGAATCCTATAATGATGCAAATGTATGTTTTATCATGTGAGGCTGTATGTTATTCATGCAATTTTAGCAACTGTTACTTGCACTATTGATGTCATTATATGATTTAGACGTATATATAGGACTTGCTGCTATGTGATACCATCACTGTATTATTAATGGATGGGTTGATGTTTTACTACATTTGTGCCGAACTGTGATTGAAGCTTCCAATTTCATATAACTCACCATTAATATTGGTTAATCTGAGGGAATTTTATATACTTTACAATTTGACTAGACATCTATATTTCGCCTCCGTGATTTACACGCTAGAACGGGTTACGTGATTCAGTCTGTTTTCACTGGTGGCTACGTATTGACGTCGTCACCCGTGCGTGAATTACGCTGGTAGCATTTTAAATGCCGGATACTTTGCTGAAAATCCCCCTTTCAAGTCACTCGAATTGAGAGTTATCTGCTGTTTCATAAGGTAAATACGATCGGAATGCGCTTTAATGAGGATCATTGACCTCGCGGCGCCCCCTTCTAATTACTTTTCCCTTTGCTCTCACAGACATGAATCTGCATTAATTGCCTTATGCACGGTCGAAAAAACATGGAGACCGCTTGCCGTCTAACGCTTGTGTAAACAATACACGAGCAAGGTAAAACCTCTTTTCCTTGTCTTGAACATTTGCGCGGTGCATGAGGTTTGGGATGCTTATTTAACACCCTGCCTTGCATTTTAGGCGCCTAATTTGACGTACAATTACTGAGGAATTGTTAGTGGAATTTCACACACTTTACATCCTGCAAAACTTTGAGCGGGTAAGCACATTTTAAAATTGATCTTTGGTCCTTATCTCCACCCCATAGTGCAATACCCTGATTGTTTTTTCAATTTGGTTTTTAGATTTATGAATAAGCCCAATATCTAAGTTGGTTGCCCTAGTCTGTCCTGAGGAAGATCCGCAAGGCCGAGGTTGGAATTACCCTTATGGCCATAAGACGGGTCGAAACGTCGACTTCCCCACAATTTAGACTGGACCATATATTACTTTCCTAAACGTGCTACGCAATAACGTATTTCTGTGCAATTTAAAATACGTAAATTAATTGTTTTTCATTGTATACGTGTTCAGTCTGGATAATTAGGTGAATTCTAACCTATCCTAACTGTTTAGAACTATTTATATTTATCCTTCTTATGTCACTACTTTGAAGCCTTTCCACAACTCTTTACACTCGAGCACTTTCTTCTATGCACGTTCCGTCTGGAGCAACCTTCTATCATTTATGACTAATGAGGTTAATATTTTGCTAAAAAATATATTTGATAATGTTTACTAAAAATTAAAATATAAGGATATAAATATTTGTTTGGGTATTGCATTTTTACTGTTCACGATCCTGAGTTTGAGTAAATGTATTTAATACTATGAGTAGGTGCATTGCATCACAGAATGCACGTTTGAATACTCATGAGAATTGGGAAGTAAACCAAGAAGGGTATTGATTTATGTCTCTATAAAGAAGGTCTAGGACCGTTGTTTTTTGTATTACAATTCACATGTGGCGGCCTTTTTCAATTGTTGTTGGACCAACATGACAGTGTCTCTCTAGGTTTGCTCCTGTTTTTCCCTGTCCTTTTCCTGTTTCTTTCTGTAATAATGTAGTATGTGGTTCTAGAAAGTCAGTTGTAGTTTTCCCAGGCTTCATACCTTCTGCCATCCATCCTCCTACATCTGGGTGGCCAGGGAAAATTTCCCTCAGGGCCTTCCATTTTGGGTGCCTGTATGAATTAAATGCAGTCCCGTCATGCTCGCTGTGTGTCAGCGTTATTATTGGGATGTATGCTCGAGCAAACACTGTGTTGGTCTGCTCTCCAATGAGACTCCTTAGCAGACTTTTGACATCACCTATTGCTTGGTTTGTCACCACTGTGTTCTTCTAAAAACATGAAATCCATTTATCTGCCCCATCCTTTAATGGAAGCTGCTTGGTTCTGAGCCCTTCCTCATCCATCTGGGCCATGGCACATAGATGGTCCCTGATGTGCCCTTCTGCATTAATAGGTACATTTCACCTGGGGCAGCGCTGCTGGTTTCTCTCTAATGTAGCACCCCCATTTTCTTAGGGAATCCTGCACAGAGGGTAAGTTCCATTTGGGATCTCTTCCCTTCGTGCCGGACACAGCCCTCTGCGATAGCCATATCCACCGGTTCAAAGTATCTTTTCTTCAGCCAGGGTTTATCATACTGGCCCTCCCTTTCGGTTCAGCTGGCTAGCAGGTTTTAAATGGTTGCATTAAGGTTTTGTCTTCCTCTCTGGTCTTTATATCCCTTGGGATCAGTTTGAATATACAGAAGAGGGGATTTTTATGAGACACAATATTACTGTATTCTGATAAATTGCTGGAGCAGTGTCCATAAATCACTACACCATCACCAGCAAAACCACTGCTCATGGTTTTCTTAGTGTCACACAGGGTGAATTGTGAATCAGCCATACAAGAACTATTACCTAGATCTCTATCTTTCTCTCTCAGTTATAGGCCAAAAGACGATGTCTATAATCACATTCTGTCTCGACATAGATTGCTCATTGACGAAGATGAGTGAGTGCTTCCCCTCATTAATACAAGGCCCTAAAGTGTAAGTCCTCCGCATTTTTGGTCCTGGTTAGTAACGGTTGTTCCAGACTGAAGCATGTTGACCCGACCACTAGGTGTAGTGGATAAGTGACTGATCCACTCAATACCACTTTGTTTTTAGTCTTTTTTTCCCTATCCTTTCTCTTTCTTTAACTCACTCACCACTGTCAAGATCCCGACAGGTTTTGGTGTCACTTGGAGAACGGGACACTCATGTGGCGGACCCTATGATGACTTTATCAACCAAACCACACTAGGCAGACATGATATAAGTTGAAGAATGTGAAAGTGTAGTATTAAGACTGTTGTGGCCTGGTCATGAAGCCATAAATTACTCCCACCTCACAACAAATGCAGGTGGGTCTCGACCTTGTGAGGACTAAATGAGGGCCAGTGGGCAACGTTTCCAGATGTGCAGCATGAGGACCGTGTGATCCCTGCCTGTGCTGTGTTCTGATTGCTGAGTGTTCCTAACTTCATGTGGCATCTAACTTTATGGTTTCTTAGGAACGTGCGTCTCTCCGGCCATGTGCATTTTATTGGGGCAATCTCCCCGAACCGTTGTTGTGTTGGTGCATATCTGTGGGACTAATCTGTTTTTTTTCTGTTCGCGCGTTTTCCTGATTACGTGCCACCTCACCTGTGATCTGTCAATCAGTAGCCTAAGGCCTAAGTCACAGGGCTTCCTGACCATCCATTCCTGAATCGGGGTTGATGGAGAGGTCATATTGGGAGATTTCAACAGTGATTTGATTCAGTTTTTATACATACATTTATCATTGCATATATCAATATTAAAATCCAATCCCACTCCCGGTGCCTACAGCACCAACCACTCTCCCCAAGACCACTACCTCCACTCTGTCTCCCCCCCGCACCGACCAACCGCTCTCCAAACCCCCTTCAAACATTAGCAAAAGGTACGGCATCAGTAAGGCTCCCCATCCACCTGAGGCCCAAAACCTTCACCCTTGTGCCTCACTCTGCCCCCTCAACAAACATCTAGCATCGCCAAACCGCAATCTATGTCACCCAGCTCCCTCTCTCTTCCCACAAGCGAGCTGATGCCTCCGAATTCTCAACATAAACCCTATCACCCTATGCCAATGACTACCCAGAAAGACAACACTGACAACGCGAACACAAAATCCACTTTATCAATGACAATCTCTCGCCATCTCGGGACGTCCCTCCCCAGAGCACCGCCATCCCCCCTAATGGGAAGATGGCGCTACGTCTTGCCTTGCTAGAAATCCAGCTAAATAAGGTAATACTAGGGCTCAAAGAAATCACAATGAACCTCTTCTCACTCCGTAGGCCCAGCCAACACCCACACCCGACCCCCACCACTACCAGCAATAAACGCCTAAGGCCCTCCAGGGCTCCATGGCCATGTTGGAACAAAATCCCACTCCTTTACCTGGCACAAAGACCCAAAAGAACAAGAGCTGCAATGTCCACGTGTGAAGCTTCAGACTTTTCCTCATTGTACCTTACTTCCCCGACTGCCACCCCTTATCCACAGATCCAGGTCATCACTGGATTTACGTGAGATCGCTCTACACCCAGATCTCCAAGACCCCCAGTATGCCTCATGAACATTCCGAGGGCCTCCCCAGTGAAGAAACTCAAAAACAGAGAGACCAGCACCAACTGCAAGCTTAATAACTGCAGATCAGCCATCAAACATGCCACAGACCTGGCTGAAACCATCCTGACCCACAACATAAACATCATGTTCATCACCAACACTGGCTAAATGAGTTCTCCTCCCCAGTCATGGACATGCTTGTGCCCCCAGGCTTTGTAATCATCAACAAAGACAGAAAAATCCACCGCGGTGGGGGCACAGCAATCATACAAAAGAACACGATCTCCGTGACGGAAACTGAAGCCCTCAAGTACAACACTTTTGAATGTCTGTCTTACCGCCAACATCAAGACAAGGGAAAACAAAACACTATCCTGCCATCTCCTCTACCATCTGCCAGGCAAGAACACTTCATTTGGAGAACACCTATCAGATCTGATATCTAACTACGGAACTCCAGTAACCTAATTCTAGGAGACCTCAACCTTCACTGGAACGGGGAAAACAACCTGCTGATTCATAACCTGAACAAACTCCTACATACCAACTACCTCACCCAACGCTGCTTAGAGGAAACCCACAACAAAGGATCAATCCTGGATTCCATCATTGCCCAACCTGGCACAGTCACGATCGACCGCACCATGCCCGTCGACTGGTCCGACCATAACATCATCTTATTCCACATCAACCAATCGATCCTACGCCAACCCCCTAAGCAGGACCACCCTCACTGGGTAAGAAATCTAAATCAGATTCCCATGGATGTTTTGGAAGAAAGGATAAGCTCTCTCCTCCCCATCTCCTCTGGTGACCTATCAACTACAGAACTCACCTCTCACTACGACTCCATTATGATCAACATTCTGGACCAAATAGCCACCTTAAAACAAAAAAGAGCCAGGGCCACTCCCTCCAGATCCTGGTTCAGCACAGACATAAACGCTGAAAGAAGACAACGCAGAGCAGCAGAGAGACTCTGGCAGAACAATCCGCCCCCAATCCTCCTGGACCAACTCAAATCAACACGCAAGAAGTACAAAAACCACATCAAGCGCAAAAAAACGTCCTTCTTTCACAATGCCCTTGAAAACGCTAAAAACAGACCCAAAGAGCTCTTCACCCTCATCAGGCAACAAACTTCCAAGCCCACCATATCCTCAACACAGGCCTCTAATGTCCTGTGTGAGAACTTTGCCAACTTCTTCAACGACAAAATCTCCAAGACTGAGCTCTACCTGGACGTCAACCGCAACCTCCTCCATAGGAGCTCGGCCCCAGGAGCAAATGGACAACACACTCAATCACCCCCCCAACCAGTGGAAATCATTCAACCCCCATATCGAAAATAGAGATAGTCAAACTGATCTCCACCTCTAAACCCTACTCACACGCCTTGGACTCTATTCCTGCTCAACTGGCCAAAAAGCTAAAACTCTCCCTAGCACCGCTCTGGACCAAGATCATAAGCAGCTCCCTGAGCTCTGGAGTAATTCCTGACTGCCTCAAAGTTGGCCAAGTCACGCCACTACTGAAAAAACAGGCTTGGACACCAATGATTTGAACAAATACAGACCCGTCTCCAATCTCCCTCTCCTGGCCAAAACTATGGAAAAGTGCGTTCTCCTTCAACTGACTCAACACATGGATAGCATCAACCTCCTGCACCCCCACCAATCGGGCTTCAGAAAAGGGTGCAGCACAGAGTCAGCGATCCTTAATATCATAGATGATATGCACAAGTCCCTCGATACAGACCAATGCTACCTACTCATCCTCCTGGACCTATCGACAGCCTTCGATACGGTGGACCATCAACTACTCATTAAGGTACTCCAAGAAAGACTAGGGGCTAAAGAGGTGGTCTTACACTGGTTCGGCTCCTTTCTCCAGAATCGCTCTCAAAGAGTCAAAATCAAAAGCTTCTCGTCAGACCTTCACCCTGTCAGCAGAGGTGTCCCCCAAGGATCAGTTCTCTCCCCGCAACTTTTGAACATATACATGGAACCCCTCACCACTATACTCAAAAGATCCAACATTCCCTTTCACCTCTATGCGGATGACACCAAGATCTGTCTTGAAAACTCCTCCGTTGAAGACATCCAGAGACTTAACGACACTCTTAGAGAAGTCCAACACTGGCTCTCATTAAACCACCTGAAATTGAATCAAGACAAAACGGAAATCCTCCTCATTTCAAACAAAACGGAGAACCCCCAAGTCGCAGAATGGCTAAAAGCAATTGATGCTCTCAACGACAATCTCTCCCTGGCCGACTCCGTCAAATCGCTGGAAATCACACAGGACCCTCAACTAAGCATGGAGAAACACATCAAGAACACTGCAAAGAGCACCTTCCTCAACCTGAAATTACTCAACAAGATAAAACCCTTCATCCCGACCACTGACCTCAAACAAGCGACTCAATCCTTGGTACTTTCCAGACTAGAGTACGGGAATGCAACCCTCACAGGCAGAGCAAAATCACACCTAGCTCCCCTCCGATCAACTCTTAATGCAGCTGCAAGAATGGTCACCGGAGTAAAACAATATGACCACATCTCGCCCGCACTCAGAGAGTTATAATAGCTCCCAGTTGAAATGCATGCCAATTTCAGAACTTCCTGCCTCATGCACAAAGCCCTCCACACAGGGAAACCCGCCTACCTGGCCTCCAAACTCACGAAGGCCGGTCAGACAAGGAGCCTCAGGAGCGCCAACACTCTACTCCTCATCCCGTCAAAAACCCGCAAACAAAAAAACGCAGTCCGATCCTTCTCTGGAAATGCGCCAAAAATCTGTAACTCCATCCCAGTCCATATCAGGACCACCCCCTCATTTCTAAAATTTAAAAGGCAGCTCAACGAACTCTTCCTCATGTGTACTCTCCCAAATGGATAGATTGCCACCAAAACTCACAAGGGTGCACACTATGGCACAATTACACTTTGACACTAAGACCTCTACCTCACTCGTAGCCCGACTCCTTCCCATTATCCCCCCGATCAGAAGGAGTCACGGCTTGAACTACTGTGCTCACAATTACAAGACTATGTAACTTCCCAGCCTCTAGCATTATACAACGCGCAAAGACCTCTACTGCACCTTGTGACATCCTGTTTACTACTGCTATATTATGTGTTTTCCTCGTTACAAAGTGTTGTAAAGCGCTCCGATACCTTTGGGTCTGGCTAGCGCTACATAAAACTCCTTAATAAATAAACAATAGCTTCTTATTTTGCTAATTGACTTGCATAACGTGACATACTTAAGGTATTTCTATATAAATGTTTGCCAAAAGAGCTACATGTCTCCATAGGCACTATTGTAAATATTGCTATACGTTACACCTAGAATATTTTTATACAGGGGTTCAAAGTATGCTCTGGCACCACTGATAATTTACACATGGGTGGAGTGGCACTGGTGTTAAATTAGTCACAGATGGTGGGTCTGACAGGATGGGGTGCCAATATTGGGGCCTATAGATGGTTGATGGGTCTAAGCACACTTAGGAGACATAGTCCTCCCTAGATATGCCCGTGTAATACATTGTGCGGCCTGCAAAAACTGCAGCACCATTATATAAACCTCTATGTGGAAGTTTGGGCATTGAGCATCATGATGGACTGGCCTGCAAGATACAGAGTATGATTCTACTTGTCTTCTGAAATTGTTAGACCGGACACACTTGGTTGAAAGTCTCACAAACCTATTATCCCTCCTCATTTGCTGAATTCATTTATATTGTCTTTCGAACTATGTGCACTTTACCCCTTCTAACCAGTGCTGAAGTGCTTGTACTCTCTCCCTTAAACATAGTATAATTGGCCTGCATCTAATTGTCACATTTAATTAGTTTTAAGTCCCTACCCGGGGAGTGTGAAATCAATGCTAAAAGTAGGCCTGCGGCTCTCATTGTGCCACCAAGAAAGTAGCCTTTTAAAACATGCCCCAGGCCTGCCTCAGCAGCCTTCAGTGCAGCTTCATATGTTCTGGTAGTGAAAAAACACTCAGAGGCCTTATTCACTATTGTAAGGCCTATCTTTCCCATAGGATTACATTAGTTCACCTTCTTACATTTAATAAGTGATAACTTAAGTTTGGGAGCCACTTCTATTTTGGTGTCTGAGGCTACTTTATGTTCCAGTCGGATCTTGTTTTTGGAAGTCTAGGGTATATCGATTAGCTCCTAAGTACTTAACGGAAAATGCCTCCCGTAGCACACCTGTAGGTCACTAAACAGAATGTATGTGTAAGTCCATGAGGGATGATGGCTCATTCAGTTGTCATCAAACCATCACCATTTGTGACCCATAATTCTCCCCCAAGATTCACAGCCCACCGACATCATATTCAACAAGTTCTGGCACAGGATGTCTTCCACACACTTATCCTTGTTTGTGCTCGTGCAGGGATTTCTTTATTTATTTAAGTTCTAGGGTAAGCAAATACTATCCACATGTGTCTCTGGAATCAGAGTTTGAAATTAATGTATCAAAAATTTGGGAAAAGGAAAAAGGGCAATGAACCAGTTTTTTTTTATAACTAACTAGAGTTCTGTGATAGGTCACTGCGTGCAGCTAGCGCACTAACGTGCATCTACCTGGGACTAAGTCCTGCGTGGCAATAATATGCTCTCGGTATCTTGGATCGGGACAAGGAAGTTTAATTAGAAAGGGGCTTATTGGTGTCACCCTTAATCAATACCTGCAGGATAACCTTAGGCTCTTTCTAAATAGCGACAATGCCAACACTTTTTATGAAATGATTTGAGAGCAGACGCAACATTGTTTTCCAAAGGGAAAAGGCAAAGGAATTCACTTCTGTATTTTTTTTTTTTTTTTAAATTCAAGTCATGAATAGTCATTGTGAATATCTTATTTGCCCCTCCGGGACAGTAATCAAGTACCAGGAGAAGACAAAAGGCTTTGTGGAATTTTTATTTTTTTTAAATCGCTCTCTGCATCATATCAGCAAAATGGGGGGCCAATATCGTGGAGAGTGGAGACACATTGAATACATCGATTATCTAGCTATAAAATGTCACTGTATACAGGGTATTTGTTGAAGTGCCCTGGACCAACTGAAATTCTGATATTGCATATTATCACCTCTATCAAAAAATCTGAATTAAAAAAAAAAAAAACGTTTTCCCTGCACTCGATGTGTTTATTATACATTTGACATTTTGACTTACAATGTTACATTTGCTGACATAAAAAGTTTCTTAATAGTCTGCAGAAGTAAATGAATTTTCCCATTTCCCTTCCTTCCAGATGTCGCTACCTGACAATTAAATTAAATTACGAAATGTAGCAGAACACGGTTCTAAAACTTTCAGTTTGACTAGCTCCGTGAAGCATTTTGGTAAAGTTCCATGTTCGAGATTTATGTTAATGACAAGCATAAGAGAATAACACAATAATTAGGAAATTGGCTGGCTCATAAAATTGGCTTCAGATAGAAAAAGTATCAGTACAAAAATAAACCTGTGCGAAGATCGATGGCAAAGTAAAGTTAAATGAACGCAGAAGCTGCAAAAGCTACAAAAGAAGACATAATATTTGTTTAGCTGTTGTGTTAAGCAAAATGCTGCTATTGAACTCCATTCGAATGCTCATTAATGTATATCCATGTAGGTGTATGGGCAAAATATATACTTTAAATATCTCGAATAGTCAATTTTGGAGGGGGGGGGGTGTGGTCTGGCAAGTTGGCCGACAGGATGTAACAGAGCTTAGCTCCCATCCTTAACAGCCAAATCCTGCTGCATCCTGCTCTTCTGTCCCAGCCTTTGGACAGCAGACAGTAAAACCTACTGTCTCTCAAGGGGGAAGGAGACCTGTTATTGGGGGAACAACAGTGCCGGGCCATGGCCTTGAGGTAGGGCGATGCTTGGAACTGCTTGCAGTAGCGAAGCGATCTGAGTGCTGCAGCGGAGATTCAGGGGGAGGGGGCGTTCTCCCCTACCAGTTTGCAGGGCTACTTCGGGGCTGAGAGGGCCTGGTTGGGTCACTCTGAAGTGCCTCCACCGCAAGTAACACTTGCTGGGCTGGACAAGCTGTGCTCTGTTGGACTGGGGCCTGAGGCTTGACCGTCTGAAGGAGGCGCTGATGAGGTCAAGAGGAGTGGAGGGATCGCCCCAGTGGGGCGCAATGTTCAATTAGTGCCACGTCACATTTCTAATTGGCAGTGCAATCAGCAGGGCATCTCCTGGACTTAGAGGGGCTGTGTTAAGCCTGCTCCGGAGTGTTCCCTCAGGAGTGCCATTTCTGTGGGCCACCAGTGAGCGGATCGATAGAGCCGATCCTGGGATGTGACTGACTGGAGGAGGTTGCTCCTATGGGAGTAGTAGGAGTGGAGGGTGGTGATGAGCTACAGAACTGGTGCAACAGTGTAATTTCTTTGGCAGTGGCCCCAGATGGCTCCTTGTCAGCAGAAGAGGCAGGTCGGGGCTAGGCTGCTGGGAAGGGGCCTGGTGAGGCCGCGGGCGGGCCTGCTGCAGTGGCCGGGATCAGCATCTGGCTATTCAGAGACACCCTGCCATGGATCCAGTCCTTTGGAGGGCTGCTGTTGGACCTAGGAGGGCCTGTGGTTTAGGCTTGGGAGAATTGGCTTCCCACTCCCAGTTTGAGCCACTCTGGGCCCCATGCGTAAGTGGTTATTTGCAGCCTGTGGGGAAGGAGATTCTGCTGCAAAGGAGTGCCCTTCCTGGACAGTGAAAGGAGAGCAGTGGGGTCAGGCATACTCCTGGCATATCACAGGTAAGGCCTTTGGGCAGCAGGACTGGGGACACCCTCGGGTTTTAGGTTTGTTAGAGTCTAAGGGACTTTAAACTGTTGGGCTCTGAGCTGGTCCAGGAGGCCGTGAGGTATCATATGGAGATGGTCTGTGTGCTTAGGGTGGACTGAAAGACACTAGAGCCTTGGAGAGACCTGCACTGCTGGTTGGACTACATGATTTGGAAACTTGGAGCTGTTCCTGGGGTAGTTGAATGCCCTTACATTGCCTTGATGGCTATCCTAAGACTGCCGGCGCTACCTGAGGCCAGAGATCCTTAAGGTTTTGCTTAGAGCTCCAGCTCGAAGGGGTTGCACTCATTACTAAAGCACAATGAGATTCATGATGAAGGACAAGGCCACTCGCTCATATGCTACCAACAATATCACGCATTATACCATTCCTAGGCAGCCGTCTCAGAGAATCACTTGGCAGGGGGGTGCGGAGTGCAGGATTACTTCACTAGAGGGGTCAGAGAACCTCCCACATGCAGGCCTGCTGGTGGCAAAACAGGGTTCTAGCACAGCATTGGAGCACACAAATGAGACTGTCTCTGTTGATGTCAATCTGTTTAGAGCTGACCTGAGAAAAGTGGCTGATAAGGTGATAGAGGCGGAGGGTAACATTAAACGTTTGCAGGGGAATGTCTTGAAGATTAAGCAGCACATGGCCAAGATGACCACTGTGACCCATGAGCTGGAGCAGACAGTGGAGGAGGCAGAATGTGGTGCTTGCACCAGCAACTTTAGGATGCTGGGTTTTGCGGATGGGGCAGAGGGGGCATTCATGGAGGAGTTCTTGGAGGGCTGGGTACAACGCCATCCCCACCCCCGGGGGGCTCTCAGACTTCTTTGCGGTTGAGTGGGTGTATAGTGCGCTTGTTCTGCCGTCCCTCCTGGTATGGCGATTATGGACAAAATCCTAGACTATGGAGACAGGGATCGCATCTAGCGAGCTTCCAGGGAAAAAGAGGTCCCACAGTTTGAAAACAATATGATTGTGATATATCCAGACTATACTAGGAACGTACAGGAACAGCGTAAGTCTTATATGGCTGTTAAGCAGAAGCTGAGAGTGATGCAACTGAAATATATGCTTGTGTACCCTTGTAAATTGAAAGCCATATCACACGGGAAGGTGCATTTCTTCGGATGAGGGGGTGCAGCTAGCAGCTGAGCATCAGGCCACTGACAAAGTTACAATTCAGGATGATGGTATTATGCCAATGTTGGCTGTGGGAGACACTCAGGTGTCTTTTGAGGGGAGCTGCCTCCTTTCACAGTCAGGTCATTCAGATGATGGCTTTGGGTCTATGACTGATATTGTTCCCAAAACCTTTGACTTTGACACTCTGAGTGATAATGCTGTTGACTGTGTTGTTTGGCATGTGTACAGGGCTGGATGCACTTATCACTGATATTTGATAGTATTTTGGAGGCACTGGCGGAAGAGCGCAAGGCCACTAAGAAAGTCATAAAGCAGGAAGGTGGTAAGAAGTCATGCAGGGGTCCGCGAGGGGAGCTGACTTCACTCACAGCTGGGGTCGACAGATGAGGGCTTGGGGCCTTTGACTGACATTGCCCCTGAAATTTTGAAGACTGCCCCTGTGCACATAGAGACACTTTTTGAGAAATACATTGTCTAACTGTGCATTTGGCAGCTGCTGGAGGCTGATGCACCTATATATAACATATTCACACTGCTTTTCTGGCTTGTGTCTGCTGGTGAATATGTAAGGGGAGGCACATTGATGCCTGATATCTTTTGGCATGAGAGGCAATCTGTTGTGGTCTGAGTGGTGGGCCACAAATGCTTGTTGGTTTTTTCATCCTCTACCCTCCCCTATCCTGCTCTCCTTCAATCTTCCTTTTTCTCCCTTTTGATTTTAGTTATGCTTTTTTTGGGGTGGGCAGTTGGGGCTTAGTGTGGCGGACCTATGCCTGTTGGATTGGATTTGGTTACATGTGTTGGTCCTGGTACTTCATTCGGGTGAAAACATGTAAACATTATGTTTTACTATACTAGTCTGTGGGTGGGGGATTGTGTACAGTTGGGGGGGCCATTGGTTTTGTTGTGTGTTGTTACAGGTGCACTGGAAGGTTGTGCAATGCTGGTCATGAGTCAGTTAACTGTCAAGTTTTCACAACAGCATGGGGGACGGGTACAGATTCTTGACTTGGAATGTCTGGGGCTTGGGCTCCTACACTAAGCGGTACAAGGTTTTGCCCTTTCCAAACGGGCCAAATTGAATGTGGCTTGTATCCAGGAGACTCGCATGAACGATATGAAGGACATCAAAATAGCTAAGAAATGAAAGCGTCAGATTTACCATCCCTCTAACTCTATGTATGCTGGGGGAGATCTGATTTGGGTGGCGCGTAGGACTCTCTATTCCCTGATGTAATTGGGGGCTGATGTGGATGGTCCTTATGTTCTCATGCAGGGCTCTTTGGATGGCCATGAAATTTCTATTCTGAACCCTTATGCTGTGGAATAATGTGGAATCTTGACTATAACTGATTCCACTTCATAGTTCTTTTACTCTAGTTTTTAGTTAAAAATCAGTGTTATTCTTCAATTCCTCCTGAGTGGACCTAATCACCTTTTGATCACTGTTTCATCCCTGTTTAACAAGGTAGCTGTGTCTTCCGTTTGTCACATCTTCACCAAATGGGGTGATATTCAAAGCTCTCTGAGGCACTGTTTTTATCTAAGAAACTGTGCTACCTGTTTGTTGCAACCTTAATAATTCTGTTTCATCAAGGAAAATGTGTCTTACATTACCCATCTTTTGTCTGTTTACAAGAGTTTGGTGAACAAACGTAATCTTCAGACCAGGAAGCCAATAGATTTTCTACCATCTGAAATGCTCGCTCATGATGTGTGACTGTCCCAGGGGTAAACTTTCCATCGATTGTTAAAGTACAACTGTGACACAACAGGAAATGTGCATAGTGCTCACTAATGCATGAACTAAAGCCTGGCAGGAGCGTCAGAAATCCCGGCCAAAGTTGGCAGCACTTTTTTAGGCTTTTTGTGACAGGCAGCTAATCCAAAGTCATCTGGGCAGAGCAGGATAAACATAACCATCTATTATTCATCAAATCGATAGCAAAAACTTTACCAGACCGATATTGGTGCAATACTCAGCTCATGGGGTTACCATTTGTGTGATTGCTGACAGCAGTCCAGCGTGGAGGGACAGAACAAGGTGATGACATCCGTGTTCTCGAGGCCTGCCTGTCACAGAGCAGGAGACTGGACGATGTTCGGTGATCATGGTTGTGGAGCATGACTCTAGAACCAGTCTCTGACACCCGACAGTGTGCCAGTATTGTGGCGTGACCAACTCTAGCCAGGGAGCAGTGCAGGTGAGGCATGTGCTCCGAGCTCCTCTGGTGGGATCCTGACTAACACTTGCCTGGAGAGCCCTCAGAGGATGGGTGCTATATGCACTGGAAGTGTGATTGGAGACCAGCAACTTGTACGAGCTACGTAGTACCGTCATGGTGCTTTGTGGCGGGACAGGGCTGGGAAGTCCTCGCATCACAGCCCAGGAAAGGAGCCAGATTCAGCAACCTGATATTCAGATGGTCGGCAGTGCTGCAGGACATTGGCAAGGTGATTAGTTTGATGGCTTCCTGCTCCAGCTGGCCCTCACAGAGTACAAATTAGAGTCAAGAAGCACCTTCACAGAGGTAAAGGTGGGGTACACACCCCGGGGAGGTTTCTTATGAAGGATTGATTGCACCACTACATAGCTATATTTGTATTTATGTCTTTCCCTTGATTGTGTGCTGGATTATGTCACTACAGTGGGCTGGTGGCCTGCAGATGGTGGTTAGCCATTGGTTTTCATGCACACAATTGGATGCCAGCCTATGCCCTTTCTATGCCTGCAGACAAATGCATAGTCTGAGGTCTGATGGTTGGGGAAGAAGCTATTGTTGCAACACAAGCACTGGAACTTCTCCCAGCATCATTGTTTGCTGCCTTTGGGTCTCACTTATCCAGAACGTCTACACTGAGATGGGCAAGATAGACTAAAACAGGCAAAACTCCAGTTTCAGCCAAAATGCACCAGTAGGGCATCCTCTAATGACAGATTGGAGACCAGTTTGGCGAACAGGGTGGTGTATTCCTTTTCAACAGAGTACCCTCTTTGCCAAATTCTATATCGTGCCCATAGTTACCAAGCTTTACACAATAATGCAGGCCATTGGCCCTACTGCCATGCCCGATTCTAAATCAAAATAGGAGATAGATGTAAACAAGGTAATTTTAGATAAGGTATGGGTATGATGCTTTTAACAGATGGGAATGCGATCTACTAATGGCAGATTGCACCTATTTCAGTTTAATGTCCTTTAACAGGTATATCATTCCCCCCTCGGTCTGCTCAGAAGTGGCATCACAAATGATTCATGCTGCTGTAAATGTAAGGGCCTGGATGTGGAATTCATTCAATAGGCAGGTTTTGTCAACTGGGCTGCATATTTTGGAAAGCGAAAATCTGCTCCCTGTCAGAAATAACTAGAGTGGTTCGGTTGCCAACAGCGAAGTTGGCTCTTCTGCAGTGTACAATTAGGGTGCAGAATAGTGTGTGGCAATTTGTGTCCATCGTGCTGCTCCTAGTGAAAAGGCAGGTGGTCTGCACCCATGAGAGGGACAGGGCCCCAACTGTAGCAAAATGGGTGACAGAACAACTGAGCTATACTACTCCACCCAGCCCTAACCCACCTGACCAAAAGATTGCTGGGCTCACTGCAGTCATTGCTCCTAGCTGGTACCATGGAGGAGGATTGAAAGATATTGAGAAGGGGGGACAGGACTGTGTGCAGATGGCAACCTTCAGAGACCTTATGCCACTGAGGATTTGTGTCAGAGTTATGGTGTCCACGTCGTGCAATATTTAATGCTCAGATTTTGGACTGGAATAGAGTACTAATTTATATTGGTGGATGTGTATCATATGCAAATGGTTGATTTAAATGGTGTGGTCTCATAAATACCCAAAGACGCCTGTATCTGTCATTTTACAGTTTTTAGTGTGTCATTGTATTGTCCGCTTGCTGTTCTTTCTAATGAAGGTCGATAATAAATAACATATATGTATATAAAAAAAAACACCAAAGCCTGGCAAAGAAAATATTGTTTGTCCATTAGCAAATTCCCATTCATCCCTAGTTTCCATCTCCTGCTTGATTATCCATGGGCCATTAAGAACTTGTGGTGCCTCTTGCAAGATTCCTACAGGAATATAGATGCTGTCAGCCTATGCAATCTCCAACCAGAACAAAGCAGATGTTCTAGGTAAAAACAGGCTGCCGCGTTATAAACTGTTTAAAGCAATAACTTGTTCATCCCACTGGATAACAACAGCACCTATAAAGTAGGAGAGCCTTGGGGCAACATAACAAAGCTGCCTTGGACATCTAACGAGACAGAACTGCAGGAGAAGGAGTAGCTGGCACAAAGAAGGTAATTTAGCCTTCCAAATAAGAACTATTTTCAACATCACATGTCTCCTGGAGGCAGATCTCATCAAACCATCTTAAGAAAAGCAACCATTCTGTGCCATGAAACTTCCTTGCCAGCCCTGCAATGTTTCAGGAAATCAAATTATACCCCTTAGGATCTAGATGACCTAAACCCGATAGCCCACCTGGGCACTGTGTTGGAAGGGCATTTGTCTAGGGAGAAACTATGCTCAGTCAGTCACAACATTCTAGTGAACTCAGAGGCACAAATCTGTTAGAACAGACTGTACCTGGGATTGCCTCCTGCTGCCTCCCCTCACCTACACCTAGAGACCGCCCATGGATACTTCTGGATCAAACAATTGGGTGGATTTGAAGCCTGTAGAAATAACCCAGGGGAAGGCCACGATAGCCACATTAGGACCCCTGCGGTTAGGTTGAGAGGCCATACTTAGGATGCTATTTACCACATAGGGGTTGTTAAAAATAATGAGAAAATCCCCATTCCAGTTTTTCTTAACTCTGCCCACCCATGGTGTTCTACGCAGCATGATAATATGACTTTCTTCCCGCGACCCTGTTGCGATGTTGTAATTTAACCAATGCACAACTTTATTCTTAAGTTGGTCAAAATCTTCCTTTGCACCCATAGCAAGTTGAGGGACATTTGCTAAAACCACTACAAAGGGAGTTGACTCTGGTGGATGGTGCAAGGTACAGAGTCTCTGGATAGGGTTACTACATGCCCCTGAATGGATACCACCTAACCATTCCGCCAGTCACCAAATTGGACATGCGTGCAACAGTTACTGAGTTCTGGTTCTGCTTGAGGTATAAAAAGGCCCCATCATTAGAAGTAGCTGCCAATAATGATGTGTTAAATATTGGAACCGATGTTGATGAAGATACTGGAGGCACTTCATGACACATGCACTGGATTGCTCCCTCAGTCATGGGCCTAGCTAATATCCTTGTGCCAGGCTCCTGCACAATACGACAATCATTGGAGTGCGGGCTATAGGGATCGGGGAGGAGTGGGCAATACTGTAGAAACACACTACATCCTCAGTGGTTGTTCTAGAGGGGTAATGGCGATCCTAGGCAGTGCGGGGATATCATTGGGTGAAATTAAATATGAGTGTGGTGCAAAAGGGTAGGGAGAACCACCCCTCTCCATAAACTGTGGTAAAACACAAACAAAAAGCTCAAAAGTCCCCTGCACACGCTCATAGTAAACAAACTTAGTTAGTAAAATTATGAGAGAAAAGAGAAAGAAACACTATTCATTCCACTGCTTTGTGTGGTTCCAGGATTTATTGTCCTTTTTGTGCGTTCCTTCGTTCAAAAGCTTAGCCTAGCCAACACGTGTTTCGTCGCTACCAAACAGTATACAGCGACTTCTTCAAGGCTAAATTCTTATGATTGTGATCCTTATTGTCGGTTGTAATTCCGTCCCGAAGGTATATAAATAGTCTCATCAATGCCAGAGACTAAAGTTCCATTTCTTGGTTCCACATAAATCCATCACACCTCTCCTCCAGGTGAGAGAATTAGGGTTAATCAGAAGGAGCAGAATCTCTATTTTGAGATAAAGGGCGAGTATTCAAAGTATGCAGCTTCTAATTATTGTGAAAACCCTATTGTAGGGTTGTGACTGTTAGCAAGCATTAGTTCTGTGGCCACTGGTCACCCTATTCGGTAATTGGCTGGTGAATCCTCCCGCGTGTAAAAGGGACCGCGTTTTTGAAACACCTTGTTGGAGCATGGTCAGCTTATTAGGTTAATTTTCAATTGCTGGTAGACGGTAAAAAATGGGGTCTAATGTAAGATCCAGGGCTGATAGCAGAGATACCTTAAAAGCGTTGAGCCAGGTCATCAAATCCAGGGTGGGCACAAATATGGGGTATGAAGGGCTGGGATGTGAACCAATGCTTTCCTGCTGCTTAGCATGGTTGCTTAACATGGCTCCTGATTGGACGGCACTTCCTCTTTAAAATGTGCCCATACCCCACTCCAGGGCCCATGCCAGGGGCTATAAACTTTATCCATGTGGCCGTTAGTTGTGTACCGTCTGTTTAATGGGGAGTCAGGGTAGACAAGCAAATACACCCTTCCTCATTCAGGGCCAAGTGCACAGCCGGGGGAGGAGACTTGTTCAGGAGATACTGGACATAATGGTACAAGGGAGCTCTGAGAAGGGTGAGGTATAGAAAATTGGGAGAGCCGACTTGTAGCCAACTCAATTTCCCTATCGAGAACCCCTACAGTTCACTGCAGGAAAGCGTCGAAGGTAGACACAGTGTTCACAGGCTCCTTAGCAAGAGGTCCCACAGGCCTATGTTTCACCATTATGACAAACCAGGTGGCCCTAAGAAATGTGCTCCAAATATATCCTGGAAACTGTGCAAATGATGGTTTTCCTGTGAAAATATGCCCACTGAAATGATGAGATATCAGCGAGAATATAACCTACAGGCGCTAGAGGTAATTGACAGAGAGGCAAGAGGACTTGGACAGCTACCCACACCATTTCTGCACGGCAAACCGAGATCCGTGCAGATAGAATCAAATAAAATACCCAGAACCTGGGACCTGGTTATTTGAAAGACCACAGAGCTCAACACACTTATAGGAACGGACATATGAATTCTCTTACCTGCACGGGAATGCCTGGTCCCAGTCCAGAACCTCTAGGTATAAGGCCTGATGCAGCCCCCCTCGGGTGATTCCAGATTGGCTGCTACTCCTAGCTCTCAATGAGGAGATGACGATCAGGCCTTTATCTGAATCTCCGGAGTCAGAAAATCAAGAGGGGGGCCCACCCCAGCCTCCTCCATTCTCTGACAGGCCCAGACAGGCTTTGCCTGGGTGCGTCCCGTGCCATAGGAGATATGCTGCACTTTTGAAGTGTGCTGCGTGGAAATGCTGGCTCCTCCTTCAAGAAATCCTCAGCTTCCTGGGACAGCGAATCCCAACTCCCCAGGTGGCAGGCTGACCCAGCGGTAATTTCACCGTAATATATCAATGCAAAACCTCATTTTCCTCTAGTTTACCGCTTTAAAGGTGATGGACCTTTGCCACCGAGTATCACCTTCAGGAGACTTTACATAAACATGAAAAATCAAAATGCAATTAATATTTAAGCCAATAAAGAGAGTTGTGAGTATTTTCAAAGGGTTTTATTTTCTAGTTAAAAATGAAGGTTCTCTGACCCTTTATTCATTAGTCAAATATTAATCAGGTTACAGAATTGAAAATAGTAAAAATATAATTAATACAGAACATATTACAAATTGAATGCAAGGTATTCCATAAAGGAAGGGAATGAAGCATCAAATGTCAGTCAGAATTCATTAAAGAGTTCAGGAAAATATTATTCAAGAGTGAGTTTTGCAAGGCTAATCAATAATTAATAATTGGCAAAAATCTCCTATAAAGAGAAATAAATGCATGGGACAAATACATCTTTTCAAAACTAGTTAGTTAGTCAAAGCTTTCTCTGCCATGGTGTGCTCATCTGTCTCTCTGTGTCTCACACAGAGAGACTGCCCTCCCTTCACAAGACCACAGAGGAATGTGATCTGCCTTGCAAAAATATGATGTGCAAGGCTAGCCTATGCCTCTCTGCCCCCTCCTCCCTCTGTCTCTCCTCAGATGCAATCTCCTCACAGGCTGCACCCACGACGTTCACGTTCCTTAACCCATTTGATGTCTGTGTCAGATCTCCTCCTTCTCCTCTCCTCCCCTCTAAGACCTGACACGCCCCCTAAAGGTACTTATTTATACTCTAATTCTTGGCCGACTATACTAATAATGTTGCAGTTTCAGTAGAAACTCGCACTGTGATTGGATAGCATAGTTGACATGAGGGTCTCACCATCCTGTTCTCATTGCAAATCTAACTCATACCGGTTTTAACAAAGGAAGCGTTAAAGCTTAACACAGTCATATGTTTCACCGTCAATAATTATACAAATATTGCAACATTTGAACAGAAAATTGTATTAGTCCATTTCCTTCTCGCTTTCACATTGCACACAGGGATGACACTCTCCCACAAACACTGGTACATTGGCACGATGACAGTAGTGTACAGTTCATTGTTGCCTTGACCTATGTGTCTTCACTTGCGGCAATTGGCAGTTCATGCTGCTGGCACAATCTTCTGTGCATGTGTCTCTCATTCAGCACACTGCTAACAATTCTCAGCCATGCTTCTTAGGCATTCATTTTATTTTGGGCACAAAAACAAAACAAACACAAAAGAATATTAATTTATTAAATAAAACCCATTATGTTTACCTCCCCTATACTAGTACCCTGTATTAGTCATTACCTAGCAAAAGCTATTAGTTTAAAGCAGCTTTTCTATTATTTGTGCACAACATGCAAAAATGTGCAATGTACAACATAGCATAAACATGCTCTAGTGCAAATTTTCCAAGCTTGAACAATTAATACATACTCAGAGAAATATGCTCTAATGTTTTAAATAGCTTTTCATGCAAAATGTGTTTGCCCCACATATAGTGTTGTTGCATGATTGATTGATTAATACATATTATAAGAAAGATGTATTATGAGCTAAACATGCATTGTCTAAGCAACAAAGCCAAAGTCTCTTGAGCTGGGAACAGGGAGTGTAGATTACAAGGGAAAGGAGCTGGGAGGAGAGAGCACACATTCCATTTTATCTTCAAACCTAAAGAGGAAACTGAAATAACAAGTTTTTCCACACTGCAAACACACATGTTAATTCAGCACAATTATGTGCTACTATAAAAGTTTTAAAAAAACATTCTCTAAATTAAATGTACATTCTATAGTGATGTTAAATCTAAACTAAACACATTAACACATTAACACATTAACATCCATGATTAATTAATTAAGTATGGTTTTAAATAAAAGCATTTTAACCAGGCCTCATTTCATGTCTTTCACTTTGCATGCGCCAAAAGTGCCACTTGAAAAAAAAACATTTGACTAGGCCTCATGTTTCATGTGCCATGTGTTTTCACTTGCACCAAAATCTGCATTCCATTTTAAATGCAGTCTGTCTGAAACAAAAAACAGAGCGATGCTTAATCTTGATGGAATCTAGCTCTATCAACTCACCCTTTAATGAAAACAAATCGCGATACCTCAAATGATTTGTAAATCATGACACTTATTTATTTTCACAGGTGACATTTTTATTGCAAAAGCCGAGCAAATAACAATTTTTACCTCTATTTCTAAGGCAACACAAGTTTTGTCTGTAATCAGATCACATATAGCCAAACTCAAATGTTTAGTACAGAGTCCTGTAAGTAGCTTCATGGAACTATTAGTAAAATAAGTAACTAAAATAATAAAAGGAAAATCCAATAGGACATTTCTCCTTTCTATTTTCTTTTCTTCTTTTTCTTTCATCATTCAAAGATATTTTTCTCTTCAGCTCTTGACAATTTTCAGTTATTGTTTCAGCATTTCTTTGCTTTATGTCATCAGCTTTCCATCAGGGTGGCTCATACAGTGTGGCATTCTATACTTTATCCATGCAATTTGACCACTTAGGTGCTGAGAAACTCTGACAGAGCACCATCAATTATTTGCACTTTTTCAATCCAAGCCTTTCACTTTTATTTTTACTTTGATCAGATTCAGATGTTTCAGCTTTTGGCGCAAATGATTTTTCAAGGCACCACTGCAGACGTTTTGGATACCCTTTCAGCCAGATTTGTCCTACCTCCACTCATAGGCCCACAGCACTAATTTCTTCTTCAGAGGCTGCATCTGACTCTTTCAACCTTTTTACACCCCTTTAATCTGAGTCAGTTTCCACTTTTTGCTTTTCCAGTGCCACTTTAGTTTTCTCTAGTGCTGCTTCAGACTCTGTGTGTTCCCTTACAGCATGACTGACCCTCTTCTGTGGGCTTTTGACCACTGCTGGCATCTCTTCTTGAAGAGGAGCTGTTTAATCAGGGGACACAGGACCATACGTGTGTGAGAGGCATGCACCCAATTTGGAAGGCCACCACATTTCACAACAGTCTTTGCCAGTATCATTTGGAACAGGCCTTTCCATTTCACAGAATCTCCCAGACCAAAGTTTTGGCACTATTCATAATGCAGATCTTGTGTAGCAGCTGCAATCCGGTGAGAAACTGCACGCTCCACATCAGTCAGACCTTCACAGCAATGGCTAGTCTTTTCATCTGTGTTTTTCACAAGTGCATTTGCATGTACACATTCAATCCACTTCAGTGATGCTGAAACGCAGTCTTTTACAAAGAGAAACTCTGTACTGTCTTTGTGTTTCTTTAGTATGCTCTAAACTTCTGGCAGATAACTACAATCCAATCTTTGTCCAATCTGTGGTTCTGCACACATCATCTTTGAGACCTCATTAAGATCTGATTTCAGTGAAACTGGCAATCTATATAACCTTGAAATCAGTTTTTGCAATAACACATTTGCTACTATGCAGTTGTCATTTTTCTCAAAGTTTATTCTGATACAACCTTGTTGTTCTGTTTCTGAAACATTTTCTTGAGTCTGTATTAATTCACCTGTGAAGATTCCATTGAATGTATATGCTAACAGAACACAATTTTGTGCAACTGAATTAGCATTTCTCCCTCCCATGACAACAGTGACTCCCATTTGAGCAGATATACTACATGTTATGGTAAGGGCAATCAATTTCTAATTTTGGGCTGAGGTAACTATTGAAAGCCATGAAGCTTTGACAAAATATTATATAAGGAGCACAGCATGTGCTGCTCTTAATGTGTCATTGTTCTCTTTCAAATATGGGCCATCTACAAAATGGACATTGTTGGGCTGAATCAGACGTTCATCCTTAAAGTCTGATCTTGGCTTTATGTATATTTTCATGACATCTAGACACTCATATTCAGTTTCATTGATGTTGGGGTCAAAGGTCACTGGGCAATATATCACAGACCTTTGAACACATTCATGTTTTTTAACAGGCACTGAGAGAGTGCAGCCCTCCCTTTCACTGCAAATTGGTGTGACACTTTTTCGCTTTCAATCGCTAGGAATGCTTTTGTGCAATTGTTGTCCAATGGAAGCGGATCAGACACATCCTTGTTTGTCAGCCTCAGTAAAGGCTTAGCCACTAGGGAAAGGTTTAGTAACCACTCTCTACAGCAGCTAACCATTCCCAATAACGTCCTGACTTCTTTCTGAATTTATTGTGGATTCATCTGATGAATTATTTACACACTCTTTCTGGTTACACCTTTCTACCTCCCTTTCCAAATATGTGTCCCAGACATTTATTTTCTTTTTGACAGTACTCCTGACTATCTTCATGCAATGGCACTGTGACATGAACTTGACAAAAATCAATAACAGTAAGCCATTCTTCAGCTCATGGAATGTGAAAAAATATATTGGCTGGATTTGGTACCACCGGACAACATGGGAAAGTTATGCTATTAATCTCCTGCACTATTCTGTTCTTTAGTTTCTGTGAACCTGTGGTCAGAAAGTTACATAAACTTCCAATCAATTCCATCAAAAATCCTTTACTCCATTTATCTCCAATTATGGGTAACATTTCTGCAACTGATGGTGTACTTGAATACATGTTATCTGGTTCTAAATTTATTAAGACATGTTCTGCACATTTTATTAATCTGACATCCTTCTCTGTGAGCTCTCTTAATTCTGTGTTTAATATTTCTTTCAAATCAGAAGGTAATTTTTCAACTGTCCTTTCTGAAAACAATGCTACAGCTGTCTCTTGTTGGGCCATTTTAAAATGTACATCCTCATCAGGAATCTGATAATTAAATTCATACGGTGTACAATAATTTGTGCTGTTTAATTTGCAAAACAATTGTTTTCCTGTCAGCCCTGAGTCACAAACAACAACTTGGACATTTTTTATCAAATGGGCCTATTTTTGCTCCAACCTTTTCTAAAACTGGGTTTGTAATTTCTCTTCTTAACATTCCTACAACTAAGTCTGGACCTTCCACTGCTTTCACAATGGACTTGGTTAATTCAGAATAGTTAGGGTTAAAACTCTCATTTTCAAATACAGCAACCTGTTGAAATGGATTATGATTTTGTTCCTGGAAATAATTCACATTTGATCAGGACAAATTATTTAAATTAATTTTAGCATTTTTCATATTTTGTGAGACCAGCTAAGCTTGAAAAACTCCTGCCATTGGTACCTGTTTCTGAGCTGACATATGCATTTGCTTGGCTGGCACATGTTGCACCTGCATTTCTCTCTGTTTTTGCTCATTTCCATTTTCTGCATCAGGTTTAAATTTACATTTCTTCTTCCAATGCTCAAATCTGTTATAAAGATGGCAAAAGAATACCTTTTCCAGCAGTCAATCAATCAATCAGTGACACTTATAAAGCGCGCTACATACCCGTAGGGTCTCAAGGCGCTGGGGGGGGGGGTGCCGCTACTGCTCGAACAGCCAGGTCTTCAGCTTCTTCCTGAAGGAGAGGTGGTCTTGGGTCAGGCGCAGGTCGGTCGGGAGGGAGTTCCAGGTCTTGGCGGCCAGGTAGGAGAAGGACCTTCCTCCTGTAGTCGCTCTTCGGATGCGGGGGACAGCGGCGAGGGCGTGGTTGGCTGATCGGAGGTGGCGTTTGGGAGCGTAGAAGTTGACTCGGCTGTTGAGGTAGCTCGGGCCTTGGTCGTGTAGGGCTTTGTGTGCGTGGGTGAGGAGGCGGAAGGTGATTCTCTTGTTGACGGGGAGCCAGTGAAGGTCTCTCAGATGTCCGGAGATGTGGCTGGATCGTGGGATGTCGAGGATGAGTCTGGCTGAGGCGTTCTGGATCCGCTGGAGTCTCTTCTGGAGCTTGGCGGTGGTACCGGCGTAGAGGGCGTTACCGTAGTCCAGTCGGCTGGTGACGAGGGCCTGGGTGACGGTCTTCCTGGTCTCTGTGGGGATCCACCAGAAGATCTTCCGTAGCATGCGTAGGATGTTGAAGCACGCCGAGGAGACGTTGTTGACCTGCCTGGTCATGGAGAGGGAGGAGTCCAGGATGAAGCCCAGGTTTCGCGCATGGTCCGTCGGTTTGGGTGCGGTGCCCAGGGCGGGAGGCCACCAGGAGTCGTCCCAGGCAGAGGGTGAGGAGCCCAGGATGAGGACCTCCGTCTTGTCCGAGTTCAGTTTCAGGCGGCTGGTCGTCATCCACTCGGCTACCTCTTTCATCCCTTCGTGCAGGTTGGCTCTGGCGGCGGCGGGGTCGTTGGTCAGGGAGAGGATCAGCTGGGTGTCGTCGGCGTAGGAGATTATGCTGAGGTTGTGTTTGCATACGATGGCCGCGAGGGGGCTCATGTAGACGTTGAAGAGGGTGGGGCTCAGAGATGATCCTTGGGGGACGCCGCAGATGACTTCGGAGGCCTCTGACTTGTACGGTGGTAGGTGGACTCTCTGTGTTCTTCCGTCGAGGAAGGAGATGATCCATTCCAGCGCCTTGTCCTGGATTCCGATGTTGCTGAGGCGCCGTACTAGGGTGCGGTGGCAGACCGTGTCGAATGCCGCGGAGAGGTCTAGGAGGATGAGGGCCGCTGTTTCTCCATTGTCCATCAGGGCTCGGATGTCATCGGTGGCGGCAATGAGGGCGGTCTCGGTGCTGTGTTTGGCTCGGAAGCCGGACTGTGAGGGGTCGAGGGATCCGTTCGTCTAGAGGAAGGCGGCCATCTGCTTGTTGACGGTCTTCTCGATGACTTTGGCTGGAAACGGGAGAAGCGAGATGGGGCGGTAATTCTTGAGGTCGGTGGGGTCCGCTGTTGGTTTCTTGAGTAGAGCGCTGTGCAGTGCAACATCCATACCTGATTTTGCACGAACCAAAACACTTTTACTTCCATTCTGTGTTCTTTTAATGTGTACCCAATTAACATCCTTTGCTGGCACTCTGACCTTCAGGAAACTAATCACTTCTACGTTTTTCTCCATAACAACAGAAAATGATGGTGCATTCATGCAGAACCTTTTCATTGTCTCCTCTCCTGGCCTTTGCACAACAACTTTAGATTCAAACCACAATTCAGTTTGCATGGCAATGTCAAAGAACACTTCTAAATTAATACACAATTCTTTTAAAATTTCAAAAAATCCATCAACGTGTGGGTACCACAGCATAAGTTGGTCTCTCAATTTTGGGAATGTGTTTAGAAATGCTGCAAGCTCACTTTTGTTCCGTAGCACATGAACATGCACTTCCCCCACCTTTTCTCTCAATGAGTAAGCAAAAGCTTCTCCCTCATCCTGTTTATTATTTTCCCCAACACGGTCTGGTGGTTTCTTTTTCTTATCCAGTTTTCTTGCCCACTTGTCTCCTGATTTCTCAAACTCATTGCATTTGAAAATATATTTTAATATTTCTGCAATGTGCAATTGCATTCCTGAAGAACGCATGGTCTCATTTGCCTCATCCATATGTACCCTGAACTTTTTCTGAAATGGAACACTAATGAAACATCAATTTTATATTTTTGAGCCAAATCAGTCAGTATATCGTGTGTAGTTACTGCACATGTAGCTATTTCCTTACTGAGGGAAATTAATTATTTCTCCTGACACTGGTTCACATTTTCATCATTTAAACAGAAGGGACTGTTAATTCATTCATGTTCAAATGTTGAATTTAAAACACTAAGGTGGTTCTTGTTTCCAGGGTCTGTGTTAATTTGTTCCCCTATGCTCTCTATCTTTTTAATCACTGCTGCTTCCTCACAGCAGGTTTGAAAATCCCATATTTAAATATATTCATTTTATCCTAGGCTTCAGATGTTGTAAATACCATTTCCCCTCACCTTTCAGTGCTTGGACTGTCTGGGGTAATTGCTGTTCAATATTCTGTGAATTCTGACATTCTGAAATAAACCCTGACTTAATTACTTCTTCTGCAGCGCTTTGAACTTTTTGAATAGGGGCCATATTAATTGGGACAGTCACAATTTTTCTAGGCACTCCCTGAGCATCTGTAATTTGTGATATTTTGACTGAACCAGTCACATTTGAAGCAGTAACACCTGAAGGTATCACCGCCAGTGCTGAATCAACAGATAGTGGGTCAATCTGAAATGTCTGCACAGTTCTCTCAATCTGTGTTTCTCTCTGTTCAAAAGACTCAATAGCCACTGTAGTACTCACTGGTACAATATTATCATTATTTTTAATGGGGACCACATAAGTTGGTGAACACTTAGTTAACAATGCATCCATTATTTCATCCCCTGAATCACTATTTATTTGAAGCTTTTTGTCATCATTAATATCCTTCTCCTACATCTGGTGCTTTACCTTTTTATCCTCACTTGCTTTGTCTCTTCCTGCTTTTTTCCACATGCTTAAAGCCTCAAATTGTGCAACTCTAGATGGTGTCTTTATTTCACATAACACTTCCCTTAATTTGTCAATGATTTGCATTTCAAAAGTACCATCTTTTGGAAACCTCAAAGGACCTTCTTTTTTCAGTAATCTTGCACCATTGGTGAACCCACATACATGAATTTTGTCCCAAATTGGTAGACATAAAATGCATGGGTGTTCCTTTAGGAGCATCACCAATTAAAAACAAATGTTTCACTTTACCTCTCAACAGTTTCTTGAAACCTTCAAACAATTTCATTTCTGCAATATTTCAATGAAATGTCTTTTCTTCAATGCTGTCAGTTTCAATTTCAGTCAGTTTAACTCCTACTACTGACCATCTCAAACAAAATCTTACTGCAATATTTTTCTGAGATCTTTTAATCAAAATTCTGTCAGTAACAACATAAAAACATTTGCTACTCTGTCTGTTCCACTAAACAAAGAATAGATTTATTTTCACTGCGAGTAACACATTCCGCTTACTTTTCACAAAGTAAGAACTTCCATTTCCTCTTCAAACACTGCGAGTAAATCCCTTCTGCTTACCCTTCACTCAAGCTCAGAAGGACCTGCTACTCCTTTGGTGTTACCCTTTCTAGGTTATGTAAGACCAATGTTTCACCAGCGAACTCTTTGCTATCAATCACTCTCACTTGTACTTAGAAAATAGTCCCTAATTTAACACTGCCAGCCCTACCTAGATTCCCCGTGTTATTCCAACAGACGAGTAACCTCAGAGCAGTGTGGCTACTTCCACCACCCGCTATTCCTTTCCCAGGAATTTCCAGATATCACTGTACCTGTGTTTATAGACAACATAAAACAAGACACTAACTTTTCATGTTAAGTACATATAATCAATAATCAAAACTTCTGTCCTATAGAACTACCAATATAATCAATAAAACCATCAAGTCAAAAATGTGCAACATTTTCACCAACAGTCAAAACCCTTACTATTTTCAACACTTCAAAAATACATCCTAGCACATTAACAACATTTTACAGCCCTATTGATACTCACACCAATCCAGCAATCGCCTTCCCGCATCACCTTCCATAATGCTTTGCTAGCCTTCAGGTTCTGAGCATTGGAATCAGGACTTTCTTTTGAGAGTCTGGACATTTATCTAACTTGGGCAATTATTTTCTAGCCCTATTTAGGCTTTAAACTAAACTATGCTCCTTTTGGTGATGGTGTTGACCTTACCCAAGCTACCAGAAACTGATCCAGTGGTAATTTCACAGTAATTTCTCAATGCAAAACCTCATTTACCGCTTTAAAGGTGATGGACCTTTGCCACAGTGTATCATGTTCGGGAGACTTTAAATAAACATGAAAATAAAAATGCAATTAATATTTAGGCCAATAAAGAACGCTGTGAGTATTTTTAAAGGGTTTTATTTTCTAGTTAAAAGTTAAGGTTCTCTGACCCTTTATTCATTAGTCAAATATCAATCAGGTTACAGAATTGAAAATAGGAAAAATATAATTAATACAGAACATATTACAAAATGAATGCAATGCATTCCATAAAGAAAGTGACTGAAGCATCAAATGTCAGAATTCTTTAAAGAGCTCAGGAAAATATAATTCAAGAGTGAGTTTTGCAAGGCTAATAAATAATTAATAATTGTCAAAAATCTCCCATAAAGAGAAATTAATGCATAAGACAAATAAATCTTTTCAAAACTAGTTAGTTAGTCAAAGCATAAACCTAGATTTTTAGCATCTAAATCTAATCCTGTTCCATCAGCTGCACTCTCTGCCCTGGTCTGCTCATCTGTATCACACAGAGAGGCTGCCCTCCCTTCACAAGACCACAGAGGAATGTGATCTGCCTTAACAAAAATATGACATGCAAGGCTAGCCTATGCCTCTCTGCCCCCTCCTCCCTCTGTCTCTCCTCGGACGCAACCTCCTCCCAGGCTGCACCCACGACGTTCACGTACCTAACCCATTTTGATGTCTGTGTCAGATCTGCTCCTTCTCCTCTCCTCCCCTCTAAGACCTGACACGCCCCCTAAGGGTCATTATTTATACTCTCATTCTTGGATGACTATACTAATAATATTGCAGTTTCAGTAGAAACTCACACTGTGATTGGTTAGCATAGTTTACATGAGGATCTCACCATCCTGTTCTCATTGCAAATCTAACTAATACCGGTTTTAACAAAGGAAGCATTAAGGCTTAATACAGTCATATGTTTTACCATCAATAATTATACAAATATTGCAACATTTGAACAGAAAATGGTATCAGTCCATTTCCTTCTCACTTTCACATCGCACACAGGGATGACACTCTCCCACAAACACTGGTACATTTGCACAATGACAGTATTGTACAGTTCATCGTGGACTTGACCCATGTGTCTTCACTTGAGGCACTTGACTGTTCATGCTGCTGGCACAATCTTCTGCGCACGCGTCTCTCATTCAGCACACTGCTAACAATTCTCAGCCATGCTGGATTCTTAGGCATCCATTTTATTTTGGGCCCAAAAACAAAACAAACACAAAAGAATATTAATTTATTAAATAAAACCCATTATGTTTACCTCCCCTATACTAGTACCCTGTATTAGTTGTTACCTAGCAAAAGCTATTAGTTTAAAGCAGCTTCTCTATTATTTGTGCACAACATGCAAAAATGTGCAATGTACAACATAGATTTAACATGCTCTAGTGCAAATTTTAAAAGCGCAAACAATGAATACATATTCATAGCAATATGCTCTAATGTTTTAGATAGCTTTTCATGCAAAATGCGTTTGCCCCACATGTAGTGTTGGTGCATGATTGATTAATTAATACATATTATAAGAAAAATGTATTATGAACTGAATATGCATTGTCTAAATATGCAACAAAGCCAAAGTCTCTTGAGATGGGAACAGGGAGTGTAGGTTACAAGGGAGAAGAGCTGGGAGGAGAGAACACACATTCCATTTTATCTTCAAAGCTAAGAAGGAAACTGAAATCACTAGTTTTTCCACACTGCAAAAACACATGTTAATTCAGCACAATTATGTGCTACTTTAAAAGTTAAAAAGAAAACGTTCTCTAAATTAAATGTACATTCTATAGTGAGGTTAAATCTAAACTCAACACATTAACATCCATGATTAATTAATTAAGCATGGTTTTGAATGAAAGCATTTCTGACTGAAAGCATTTAACCAGGCCTCATTTCATGTCTTTCACTGTGCATGCACCAAAAGTGCCACTTGAAAAAAAACATTTGACTAGGCCTCATTTCATGTTTCACGTGCCATGTGTTTTCACTTGCACCAAAATCTGTGTGCCATTTTAAATGCAGTCTATCTGAAACACAAAACAGAGCAATGCTTAATCTTGATGAAACCTAACTCGATCAGCAGGCAGGTCCAATATCAACAGGCGCCCCGTGCCGCAGGAGATATGCTGCACTTTTGAAGTGTGCGGCATGGGAAAGCTGTACCCTCCTTCATGAAATCCTCAGCTTCCTGGAACAGCAGGTCCCAACTCCACAGACATCAGGGAAGAACAATATCAATGGGTGTCCCCCGCCGTGGGAGATATGCTTCACTTTGAAAGTGCGTGGTGCTGGAATGCTGGCCTCTCCTTTACGAAATCCTCAGCTTCCTGGGACAAGCAAGAATAATATCAGAGGGCATCTAATTAACATATTTCTGTTCTTTTTTATTGACTGGCACTTCTCTAAAACACATCAAAGGAACACGTCTATTCAGGTCTGTGACATAGACTCTTCCCTGAGTTGTATCACCCTTTTTTTCCTGACTGTCTCACTTGCATTTGTGTTTTCCTGGGTAGGAATACAAGATCTGGAAAGTCTGGAGATAACAATGTGTTAGCTCAGTGGCAACATGCAGATTCTCATATTTGAAAAAGCTTAGCTGCTCTCTCTAACCTGGGCAACATGGCTTAAGGGATGTCTTTGACAAACACCTTAATAAAATCAAAATAGAGGTACCTGCTTCAGGATCTGAGTATTCTACCTTAAACAAGATATACTGGCCCCAGAATTAGACATCGTAACAATTGGTATCCAAACAGAGAGATTACCTATACAGCTATACCATTATGTTGACCGAAACCCATTCACATAGCAGTCAATTCCTGTCTTTTGCAGGGAATGTGGAAATAACTGGCTTGTCTTAAACAATACAAGACATCCAAGTCAGACATTGTAGACATAGTCCAGGTATATTGGCGCCGCCCTAACAGTACAGCAGAAGCCCCCTAAAAATGTATATAGTCATAACTCACTGTACCCTGAACTTACTTTGCAGTCAGACAGTTTTATTTGAATTGCAATCCTAGAGATCCTTTTTGATCTAGTCAGTGTGTGTAGAGATGCTGAAATGTGGTCTATTCTTCAGTTAATGTCTATACTCGAACTTATCTGAAATTAACAGTGGCAACTGAATAAGCCTAATTAAAATGTGAAGCCTTGTTTTATAGTCAGGTATGCAATCATTCAAATGATAAACTGGCATAGATATTTTGTAGTTGAATAGCCTGCACATCTTTGATTGAGAATGTTCTCAAAATAGAATATAGAGGAGAATAGCCTCATGCAGAGCCAAAAAAGGAATACCATTTGTTTACATCCCTCTTCAATAACATACTCTCTGTTAAACAGGCCAAATCAAGCGACAAAGCCCAAGTAAATTGGAAGCCATGGGGTTCATCTACCAGAATTAAGTATAAGGAAATAGGACAGGAAAGGAGGGATTGCCTTTATTGTTTTCATTTTGACAAAGGAATTCTTTAAAAACTGAAAGGTGGCCTAAAGGTAAGTGTATGAGCTTGGCAGTAGACAAGCTTAGTCTTATGAACACAGTATGCAAACAAACACCATTGTTGTGGTTTTACTTATACATCTAACTCTGCTTCCTTTCCACTGCTCTTTTGTCAGTGCAGCTGGTTTGCATTCCATGTTCTAATGGTCATTGGCCTGGCAACAGAATGCTGGCAGAGCAGAGTGGAAGTTAGTATTGGTGGAGGCGGTTAGCTGTATGTCAAATTTTTACTTGTAGGGAGGTTGAGAATGTTTCACCAAGGATCAAGCGTTGGGTTGAGGGTCTTGCTGATTTTAATTTCATTGTTGAGTATGTCCCTGGGGCTATGAATGTTGCTGTGGACTGCCTATCTAGGTTACCTGTCGATCAGTCTGGTGCTGAGGTGGATGGATCGTCGGTTGGATGGGTACATGAGTCTGCTGTTAATCAAGAAGAGTGGTCTTTGATTTCTCATGATGACGGTGATTTGGAGATGCTTAAGGAGTTCACGATTAAGGGTTGGCCAGCAGTGGTTGACATTCCTGAACGGTTGAGGAGTTTTATCAATGTGAAAGAGGTGTGTTTTTGATGACAAATTGTTGAGGGGAAATCGTGTGGTGCCTCCTAGTGAGTTAAGAAACAAGTTAATTAACTTGGCCCATGAGGGGCACTTAGGAAGAAACTTAACGAAAGCTAGAGTTCGTGAGTGGTATTGGTGGCCAACGTTGGACAGACAGGTGGAGGAGGCTGTTAAGGATTGCTGGGAGTGTGCTAATAATGATAAAAGCAAGAAAAGTCGTATGGCACCACTCTCACCTGTTGAGATTCCGGGTGCACCATGGACTAAGTTGGGTTTGGATATTGCTGGTCCTTTTGAGTCTTTTGCGTGCAATGAACGTTATGTGTTACTTTTGGTAGATTACACCTCTAAGTGGGTGGTTACCAAGTGTGTACCAGCGGTAAATACTAGGACCGTTATTGAGTTTTTATCTGAGGAGTTTTCAAGAGAGGGTATACCAAAACAACTGGTCACAGACAACGGTGTTCAGTTTGTCTCTCATGAGATGAATACATTTTTGAAGGATTTATCTATTGTGCATTTTAAGACAGCGTTATATTCTCCACAATCCAATGGCTTGGCAGAGAGAATGAATAGAATTGTCAAGTCTTGTGCTCAGAGAGCATTGCAAACGAGATCCTCATTGAAAGAGATGCTCAGAGAAACATGGTGGGCCTACCGTAACACCCCCAATTGTGTGACTTCGGTTTCACCTTTCTCTGTTTTGAGAGGGAGAAAGCCTCATGATAAATTGAGTCCTGCCTGGTTGGATTTAAAGGTTGATGGTGTGCAGTTGGATGGAGATGTTGTTTGGAGGCGGAAGTTTCATCAAGATAAGTATAAGATCAGGTTTGATTCCAAGAATTCTTCTATTGTTAGACAATGGAAATTGGGTGATGAAGTTTTGGTGAAGAGACCTGAACTTCTGAGAAAAGGTCACTCACGGTATATGGGTCCTTTCATTATTAAAGAAGTGAGGAAAAATGTTGTGGTGCTGGATTCTGGAGAAGTGTGGAGTATGTCTCATCTGGTTAAATGGGAGCCAAGTTAGGTACTGATGGTGTGGGTATGTCTGATGAGTCTACTCATGTTTCAGGGTCTGCTGATCACACCAGCATTCCAAAGACTGACCACCACACTAAGAATCACCGCAGGATGAGGTTTAGGCCATTTTGGCATGAAGACTATAAAATGTTTTGATTTCAGCTTTTACTTTGTAAATTGTAAGCTGTGGGTGGTTGTGCTCATTTTGTTAAATCTCTTTGTAAGTAAATGTTGTGATATTGTGGGGAGGGAGATGTGTTGAGGTTTTACTTATACATCTAACTCTGATTCCTTTCCACTGCTCTTTTGTCAGTGCAGCTGGTTTGCATTCCATGTTCTAATGGTCATTGGCCTGGCAACAGAATGCTGGCGGAGCAGAGTGGAAGTTAGTATTGGTGGAGGCGGTTAGCTGTTGTAAGGACTGGTGGTTTCTATCTGTAACTACTGGAATAAAGGTTACCAAATCCAACTGGAAGTGTTATGGATTTCTTGGACTTTACAACCATCTAAATGTATTTTACCTGATAACCAGTTAGTTGCCTAGGGATTTGTTTAGGCAACTTTACCTGATAACCTACAGTCCTCTGCGCCCCATCTAATCTTACCTGTGTTCTTGAAATTTGGTGGGCGCAGTCGCATAAATTAGACATCTAGGAGGGGCCAGAGGCAGTTTGAAACACAAAGAGCAGCATTTACATTTCTTTCTCTGAAGTAGAGATCTAATATGAGGCAATAAAGAGCTGCAAATACCGGTTTTCTGAGCCACCCTAGCCTTTTTATCAAGAATAAGGGTAAAACAGTGCATCATCTTCATAAGTGAGTGGCCAAGGAACCATTAAATTGAGAGATACTGGGAAGGTTTGCAGTAAAGTCAGTGTGGAAAAAATTGTAATGAAGAAGCCTGAATACAGTATAGTGAACTCTATAATCACAGGGTAGTGCACAGGATAACAGTAGCACCTCAAGACCACAACCTGTTCAGAATGCCCTAAACCTGGCCATGGGAAGAAAACAGCTATCTGTTTGCTGCTTTCACTTAGGGACTAGAAATTCTCTCCAAGTGTCCAGTGATTGACCTCTTATAGTACCTACAAGAAAAGAACATAGAAGGAATCTTGACTCCAAAGGAAACCATCAGGAACTTTCCCAGCAGTTTAAGAAAAATTGGGACCTAGGATGTTGTTCTATGCCTCCAGAAATGAACAAAATAACTGAGACTTTCGTAGGGGGAACACACCCTTGGTGGGAAAGATATCCAGGATTGTCCTTCAAATACATTCTTTAGGA
Source organism: Triturus cristatus (assembly GCF_964204655.1). Lineage (NCBI taxonomy): Eukaryota > Metazoa > Chordata > Amphibia > Caudata > Salamandridae > Triturus > Triturus cristatus. Next base: position 539,441,999 of record NC_140591.1, read on the forward strand.
CATCATAGTGAAGATCACCAGCCTTGTGGTGCCCTTCTGGGCTCCAGTTTTCAGCCTTGCCTCACTGGAGGAGACCTCAAATTGTGAGGAAGTCCAAGATAAAACCTTGGATCAGTGTGAGGCAGCAAATCAACCCAGGGGTGAGGTGACTTTGGTGGCTATAATATTGTCCTTGTTCCACTATAAGCTTTGATGCCAAAACCGATGCCTTCAGCATGAGGTTGGGATGATGTATCTGATTTCAAGGGACCCTTGCTGGTTTCCATTTCCAGCCTTGTCATGCAGAAGGACTTGGTTCCAAAATCCGGAGGTAAAAATTTGACTTATGCAACATACTTGGTTTACTCAATAGTGGCTTTCCATTGGTGCTTTGCGGTTCCTTTATGTTTTTTGCCTCACTTCAAAAATTCATATCTTCAGATCCCCTAATATGACTAACTATTTGGCTGTTCTTTTGCTTATTAAATGATTCTGAGTTTTCTATAATTGTTTTTATTGTGTTGTTTCTTGACTTTAAAAATATTTAGTTATGCTTGAACTTAACAAGCATCTCTCCCGAGGAGTGGTCTACTGCTTGTGCTATTGGTACAACGTATTGAGCAGAGATTCTTGAAACTGTGTTCTGATATAACCAAATTATGTAACCCCCCACCCAAATTTATAACCCAATTTCTGACACTCAAGTAGGGGTGGGTGTTATATTTCTGTGCCTAATAAGGAAAGCGTTACAGTTTTGATAAAGAGATTGGCATAATGTGTTTGCAGCTGCCCTTCTAATAACTGGGCGGCCAGTGATTGAGGTAATGTCCGATTGCAGTTCTGATATGGCTAAGTGAATGATCTCTTTAAAAACTTCTGTGGCTATAAAGTGTTTACATTATTTCAGTAGTTTCAGTTGATGGAATGCAGCTTCATTCACATTTGTGCCTAATTTAAGTTTGATGTCAGGAGCAATACAGAGGGATTTGGCACTATGAATTAGTCTGGAGCACTGAGCAGCTTTATTTAATTATAACTGTCACTCTTAGGCCAGGTCTGGTGGGTTAGTGGACTTATTCATTAACTGTAGGGGCCTGCGATCGACCTCTTGGTCACAGGTTCAAATTCCGGTTGTTCCACTGAGCCTATCATCCTCCTAAGGTCAATAAAATTTGTACCATTAAGTTGGGTAACAATAAACCTCTTTTATTAAGTGCCAAGATACCCATCTGGGTGAACTTGCACTTTACAAACACACAATATGTTTGGCAATATTATGATTAGGGCATGGCTGAAATTAGGGAACTGAGTTGTGTTTAGATTTAGTTTGATTTTTCATTAGGTCATCAAATTTTGCATATTAGATGAAAAATCTGTGATGATGTCCAGTGATTATCATTATTCATTTTTACATAGCTCTGCATATCATTGGTGTATGGGTGGTAAGACACTGCAAGAGAATTTAGAATGTCTCCTCCTAGCGTTCTAGTTGAAAGGTAACAGGTTAGGAGCCATTCTCAGTGGCCCTGAAGAGAGTATTGGGTCATCTAAAGTGCTATTGTTTTCTACAACCCAGAAAAAAATTGTTTAGATATGATTAAGCCTGGGCAAAGCACTACGCTACGCTCGCGTAGTTTGCGAAGTTTGCGCTACTTCGCACTACGCGAATTGTACGTAGCACAGTGCAAACATGCGTAGCGTAGCGTAGTGCAGCGGTAATTTTTTGCTTACTTGCGGTCCTCAACGTCAAGTTGGCGACTGCGAGCAAGCAAAATGACATTCTGGCGAGACTTTTCCCTTGTTCGCGATCAGCAACATCAAGCTGGTGATTGCGAGCATGGAAAATAAACCTCCCGGCGAGGTTCTCAACGCGGGGAGGTCAGGTTTCTCATTGCGAGTGGTCGCGTATGCTCGCGACCGCTCGCAATGAGAAACTACCAGTCCTTATTGAGAAAGCTGCCGCTCGAGTAAAAATCTACTTGAGCGGCAGAAAACTACAGATCGCACTGTGCAAGATGCTGTTTTCAATGATTGCACAGTGCCGGATGCTTGTCCGCACTGTGCAATCATTGAAAACGGCATCTTGCACAGTGCAAACTGGATACTAGACAGTTCACGAAGTGCTAAGCGTAGCTCGCGTAGTGCGAAGTGCACTTTGCTTAGCTACACCTAGCGCTACTTCGCGAACTACGTCCAGGGTTACATATGATTTGAACCATTTCCATACCAAATGAAGACCAGGATGCACAGTGTCAAAGGTTGCAGAAACCTAACAGGATTAGAAGACATGGTTAATTTTTGTACAGCTTCTGATCAGCATGGCAGTTTTAGTGTGGTGCACTTTCCTGAAGCCCGATTGCGGTCTATTCAGTTGTCTGTTTTGAATATTGTACTGAGGTCGTTTTTTTGCCACAACTTTCTTTCAGTGATTTTGTAGAATAAGAAAGGCAGGTGATAAGATCAAACATTTCATTGCTGTCTGGGTCAGCTTTAACGTTTTGTCATATAACGCATTTCTACAAAGACATTAACAGATCCTAGTATAAGAGGTCAGTTATTTTTTCACGTTGGGTGGCAGGGAGCAAAATGATTTTGCTTTGTTTGGGAGGTTTGGGGTAAATAGATAATTTGGTGAAGTAGATGCTTTTCCCTTGCGGTTCCGATGAGGTCAAGAAAGTCTAACTATCTGATTCAGGTATAGTTGTTAGATCATAATAAGATATGCATGAACATGGTGTTGCAGAGAGTATGGACCTTTTCATCCAAAAATTTGCAAGCTTTGAGCTGAACTTTTATGTGGGTTTTATTAATGTAGACAAGGTTCTGTATCTGATTTTTTATTTTTTGTTTTGGTCTTTTAGATGTTGGGCAAAGTGAGTGTTTGGTGTTCCCATCATTTGAGTTGTTGCTTATATTTTAAGTTGTCTTTCTGCGCCTAGAGTGGAAGGGAAGTGTCATTTAGCAGTTTTCTCCTTATTTGTCTTTTGCAGTTGGGAACAAGCATGGTCATATTTTAAGCATCGAGGCATTATAGTGTTTAATTAATAAATACCCCTTTTCTCTTGCTTTGGAGAGGAGATATTCGACATAGTAGGGATTAAAGTACCCAGGGGTATAATTTGTGTTCCTGCTTCCTGGCTCCACTTATTTTTAGGTTTAGTTTTACAACATTGAATTAGTTTACAAGTGGTAATTGGTGACCAGCTCAATTTATTTAATAAACTTTATCAGCATTTTTCATTTTTAAAGACAATAACATTAACAGTCAATAATTCATTGCCTCTATCAAGTTAGTTACAGCAAGCAATGAACATCATACTGCTCCATTATTGTGCCCACTATTAGAAATACGTTGCGATAGTTGTTGGGACGGTAATGTATTGACAACCACAAGGCCAGGGATTAATTATTCACTCAAAACACTGACAATGAAAGAGTTCCACATTGTAGGAGGGGCGATTACAGGAATAATGGTGGGGTGGGAGGTCTAATAGAAAAGTAACAAACTTAGTCTATTAACATTATTATGATGCTAGGAGATAATAGGTGGGGTATAATGCTGCAGAAGGCAAAGAGACGGGTAGGCCAAGGCCTGTTTAGTGTGTGTGTGTGTGTCTGAATGGCACCAGATCTCCGCAGCGGAGGTATCAGCGTCAATCTCAACTGACGGGTCCTCTACCAAAACAGGAAGCAGTCGGCCATCAAAAGTTATCAGTAAACAGTTTTGCATGATCTGGTTCCATGCTTGCTTATGCTCAGGACTATGCCTCCCTCTTTGTGTCTCAAGCAACATGATGGCACCCTCATATTCCAACCACCTAGTTAGTTGAAGTCTCCATCCTAACAGTAGAGGGCCTGCAGGAGCTCTCCATAACATAGAAATATGTGGATGTGCCAAAATAAAAGTTAGGCCTGCAAATTTGGAGGTGACGGTCTCGGTTAGGTGTTTGGGGCACAGCCCCAGTAAACTAACTGCAGTGGTCTTGTCGAGGTTACCACCAGTGGCCTAATTTAAAAGAGCAAACACTGCATCCCAATGTGAAGTGAGAGATGAGCAAATCCACAACATGATACAAATCTGCCCCATCCAGTTGGCATCTGGTACATGCAGCAGAATCCCCAGAATCATTTTGTTGATACGCTTAGGGGTCAGGTCTACCTGGTGTAGGTAGTAGTATTCTATCAGTCTGAACCAAACATTACAAGAGGTGTGAGGGGTATAGCTTATAACAGTAGACCAGTTTCTCTCAGCTCTTACCCCAGGTCTGTAACCCAACAGTCCCATAGGGGAGTGAGATTGTGCTTAGTTGGAGAGAGCAATGATCTATAGTGAAGCCTAATTACATGTCTTTGACTGGATGTGCTGCAAATAGTCTGAAGGCAATTATCTTCAGTGCGTTCTACCCTTTCTCTGCTCGACCTTTGCCGTATAGTATCGGGCACTACACCGTAAAGAAGGACATGGTACCCAGGACAGCAAACTCAGACATCAAATCGGGGAAATCGCGCAGTTGGCCATTGAGAAACCAATCCCCCATAGTCACTATACACCTTTGCTACCATTCCCGCAGCCCAGTTCAGTCCCCTGTATGAGGGAGATATAGAAGCATCCATTGGGTTAGATATTCAGTATAGGGAAGTTGCGTGTTGGTGCGTTTCAGTGCTCTGGGTCACGCAAATCGAAGAGAGGATAATAACAGGCTCTCGAGTTCTGCACTGAGTTGTGAATGGGGTGTGAGGAGCAGGGCTTCCAGGTTGGCTTGTTCAGTGGCAAAGCATTGATTGCTGCCATCGCGCTCAAAACAAAGATTGTGCCAATAAGCTACCCATTTCAATTGTGTGCCCAGATAATAAAGCTCAATACCTGGATCCGCAAGTTCCCACCCTTTGGCTGGGAGGCGCAGCTTGCCCAGTGCTAAAAAGCCGCTCTGATAGGGATTCCAATATGGCTGGTACAGATAGCCTGTTAGGACAGATAGGCAGCACATCAGACTGTATGGATACCGCCAGCTTGCTCAGCGAATCAGGAATCAGTAGGAGGAGTGACACACTTGAAACTGGGTGACAAACAACGTCTCAACAGGTATTGTTTCTAAACAAATTGGGAAACTGTCAAATCAATTACAAAAGAACATAAACAGTCATAAAGAAATGATTTTTAGAAAATGGGTTCTGTATTAGATTTTTCAAAAGAACAATTGTGTTAGTTAAAACAGCATTAATACATAGTTTACCAGTGTAATCCACAAACTATGCACACCAAGGGGCTTATTTACAAGCCCCTTGCGCCACCGGTGCGTCACTTTTTCCCATATTAAAAGTGTTGCAAAAGTGGCGCGAGGGGATTGTAAATCTGCCCCCAAGTGCTTTTGTGAAAAGTGAACGACGCAGTGAAAACACGTGACAAGGTGTAAAAACAGCATGAAAGCCACAAACTTATTTTTTAAATGGATACATAACATGAGCAAGAAAATCATAATTAAAACAGAGCATGTTAAGACCCAAAGTACTCCATGATGTATGCTGAGTATTCAAAGGCTTTTCCACCTATTCATATTAAGGTCATCATCTTCTATCCAGTCAGGAGATTTCACTCTAGAGCAAGAGCTTAACTTTTGTTCCTACGGACCAAAGTAATTTTTTTGCTTTCCATGGCGATAGTTAGCATTTTTTCAGAATGCATCAGACTTAAACAATTTTTCTCAGAGAGACCTTTGGCCGATAATTCTAGCCACTCTCCTTTTCATCCCCGATCAGCTTTTCTTCCACCTGCAGTCACAACGCCTACAGAAATATTGACATTTGAAAGATTGGTTTTGCATGAGATTGCAGAGGTGAAACAAGGATTCAAATATGTTCCGTATAGTCTCGCAGAAAAACATGCTTTAAAGAAACTCAAGATCAATCTGAACATTGTCGTGAAACCAGAAGACAAATGTGGCAGGGCTGTGATTATGGATGCTGAGGCAACTATCCAATAATGCACAATATAGAGCACTAACCACTGATCCATGACCTAACATTTGTGTCCAAATAAAACAAATGACTGACTTAGACTGAATTCAGGGTATTATTACTGAAAAAGAATACATCTATGTTAATAACCCTCACCCACATACCCGAGTAATATATGTATTACCTAAAATACATAAGAATACTATTAACCCTCCGGGCCACCCCATTGTTTCGGGCTGTGGCTAGATAGTGGAACTTTTAGGACAATACATTGATGCCATTATTAAAGATTTCATCCCTATCACTGACACTAAGACCTTATTAACCAACTAGAGGACAGACCTTTCAATTCTGAAGCTGATTTGATGGTTGGCTTGGACATCGGGTCATTGTACACTAACATCCCGCACATGGAGGGCCTCAAATAATTCCGAATATTCTTGACTCTCGTCCCACCCCTAGTCATAGTCTGACTGAGTTTGTGATTGATTTACTCAAAAAAGCCTTGACCAATAACTACTTTCTGTACAAAGACAAATTTTATCTGAAGATCAAAGGTGTTTCCATGGGTGCTTGCTTTGCGCCAAACTTTGCTATTTTGTATGTCCACAATTTGGAAACTACCCAAATCCTGACCTGCACAATCCATTTTACAGCCAAATAGAATATTAGGGCAGATACATAGATGACATTCTTCTCCTCTGGCGTGGCCAAGCGGATCACTTAACATCATTCACTGATTGGCTGAATGACTGTCAACCCCATCTTAAGTTCACCTCAGAGGTCAGAAAAACTGATCTCCCTTTTCTTGACCCTACCTCCATGATGAGGATGGTAGGATAAGTACCTCTTTGTTCCGAAAACTGACTAAAAGAAGCACACTTTTGCGATGGATTACCATATGGACAGTTTTGCTGTATCCAGAGAAACTGTAAATGGAGAAAAGACTACTTTCGAGAAGCTGCAGTGTTGGTAGACAAACATATCCAACAAGACTATCCACTTAATCTAATCTCTTGGGCACTTAAACAGGTGGAAACAAATGAAATTCATGTTTTTTCATGTTTAGGTCTCTGGGTTCTCCTGATCCCGAGACATAAACATGAAAACACCCAAATTCCATTTGTTCCACCTTTAGTCCATCCAGCAATAATATGAACAAAATCTTCAGAACCTTTAGTCCATCCAGCAATAAAGTGAACAAAATTGAACTTTTTACGCACATGCACTCCATTTCAACAACCTCTGCTTTTCTCCTACAAAAGAGGTGATTATCTATCATGCAGTTACATGGGCTAAAAAAGATACAGACAATGCAAAATCCATTACAGCTGCCTCAGGCCTCCCTCCCATAATAGTGCATTACGAATGTCAAAATTATGTTGTATGCCTCTTAACGGTTAACACAAAGGACTTCACAGTAAACAGCCAGGTATACCAGCTGTAGCAATTTAGTAATTGCCGGACAGCAAATGTCATATACAATGTATTATTCAACATAAGAGCAGAATTAGATACAAAGTTGGGACTTCTCCCTTAGTCTCCCACTACATCGGAAAAAAAACACTCTGAAATGAACATGGTGGGGCAAGTAATAGACCATCCTATCCTCCACTTGCAGAGCGATGACTTGCTACAAATTCTTAACAGATGTGAATGTCGCTGTGAATCAGTTGACCAGAGCCTGAATACTTTGGATGAACGGAACAATACACTACATAGCTAGGCTGGCTCTACGTTTGACCTAGATCTAAGCCTACCAAGTAGTTCCTCCTTTTACAATTACTGCATTTGTTCATTCTGTTTTCCTAAATTTAACTGTATTGAGCTTCCCATCTTGGAGTTAGTGAATTATTCTTCACACACAGTGTATATTACAATATATTATCATATAATGGCATAACAAACCTTTATGTTTAATAAGTAACTGATTGTTTGATGTATGTATATTCTTTTGACTGAGGGGCCAATCATCTATTATATATAATAAACAAAGTACCCTTTCTCTTTCTGTACAACAATCTATGTTCTAATATGGCCTCTTCATGTTTCTAATCTGTTTTGAATAGCATATAATATTTTACACTGCCTGTATGTAATCTTTAATCCCGGATGTACTTTTAACTTGCTGTAATAAATTACTTGAGAATGCAAAATACAACAATCTGATAGTGACGCTGTGATGTAATTGGGAAAGGGCATTTTCCCATGGCCAATTTCTTTTGGCTGTTATTCAATTTCTTCTTCCCTTGCACCTGGGCACCAGCCCTTTTTCTAATTTAGTCCATGTCCTTTGGGTAATTCACTCGGGGCAACGGCCTATCTTGAACTCCTATTGAAACTGGTCTAGTTGTTGTCCTTGACCGGCCAACATAAGATTCCCGACAGGCATTGCCGCACTGTACGACAACCAGAACACCTCGGTAGTGTTGTCATAGCACACACCATTTTTCAAATTGAATAGCTCCAGGGCCAACATTGCTTCTTCAGAGATAAGCTCCGAATAGGTATAGCCATGCCACCTTTGTCCTACAACAGTGCTAGTTAGTTTTTGTAATACTCCAGCAAAGGTTTCTGCTTTATCCATTTTACTGATCACGCCACTGAATCTTTCAGCTTCAATATCATTTATGCACACCTTGAAAAACGAGAGAGGGGCCCTTTAAACACCAAAGAGGTGAGGCACCAGTATGACAGAAGTCAAATAAATTCCTCTTTGGCTAGCTCAATCAATCACCAACCATACAACCCATACCATCAAAATATAAAGGTAAGTAAACCCAAAAATATTTCGGATATTGCCAAAAGGAGCCAATTTTTTAAAATCAATATGCTGTGTATAGATGGTCTTGGATACCACATAAAAAATATAATTCAAGTATATACATTTAAAGGTTAAAAACACACATCCATGAAATTCTTCCAGGTACACAATAAACATATAACATCACAATTTGTTACACATAATTCAAACAATACAGCTTCATAAAAAATGATAGCAATATAAAACAACACAGTGGCAGAACAGATCAGACAAAATATTGTGTCATTAAAACAGTACTAGCCTGTGTCGGATCATTTGTTTCTTGTTGAAACTTCAATACCTCACAAATGTCCCAGAGATCTAGCGTCCTAAGAAGCATCGAGGCGTTTCGGTGGGCCTTACAGTATCACTGCCACCTTCTTCAGGAAAAAGATATCTCCCAGCTACAGTTTGTTCACTATATAATACAATAAAAACATAAACAACACTATTAAATATTAAATATTATTACAACCTTAATAAAACATTTATATCCTGGTGATATAGCTAAAATAATTGTCAAAATCAATCATTGTCTAGCACTCCAATTTGAAATCACCCCCAAAGGGTTGTAGGTACCCAAAAAGGTTAAACAGGCGGTATCCTTACTTGACAGATCCTGGCCCCCCTAAGTATTGATGTGATCAATTATACCATGGGGTAGGAACTACCTCGGCCTCTACTTATTAATGAATTAATCAAAGATTGTGATGACATATATATACACTGAAACCTACAGTTGTGATAATAAAAAGGGGGTGGATTTGTGATAGGTCACACCTCAACAGAAACTCCACAAATAGATTAAAGAGTCTCCCAGCTGCATAATGAAAAACATACCTCAATAAAAGTAGAAAGCAGCTTCAGCCAGATGTTGATAAGGATAAAAGAAGCTCCCAAATAGAGGAACGCTACTGAAGAGATTTATTTTGATCGCACTCGAATCTATAATTAAATTAACGGTGCACCTAGGTAAATACCCAATTGGTGGTAAAAAGCCCAAAACATCCTCTCTTCAACAGATTTTGGAATTTACCTCTTTTTAATGTCTCCTTAAAAGGGATAACGATGAAAGATGGCATAAAAGCGGGATTAAAAACTCTGGTACCTACATATAATAAGGAAAATATATATTTCACTAATATTTCCAAGAAAAAAATCAGTTAAGAAGGCCAATACATATACATATCTGTATTCAATAACTTATACTCGGGAGTATGATAATACCCTTCGATCGATATACTGTCCGGGAATTTGTGCACATGTAGAGAAGAAGAATTTTTTCCTCTTCTTCCTAGGTGGGCCACTCTTGTCTCACCCTCGAATAACTTGTTGTCTGGAGGTCAAAAATATGATAATGGCTGTTGTAGTACCAATTTTATGTTATTTAATCGAAGTATAACTAACTAAGTTGTGACGTCTCGACATCTAATCTGTTTTCGATGGCGCCCATGCTAATAAATAACAGGGTATGCCTCCTATGACAGCTATACTTACATCTGGTTTGTTTAAGTGGGAATATCGTATCTCCTACTAAGTTATATGGAGGTACAAAGATCCTCCGCGCATACCCCTGCTTGTACCTAAAGCTACAACCTGTAGCTGTCTTGCATCACACTGAGCTATGTACTTCTAGCAATACCCAAATCACGGAAAAAAACAGAGCTAAATTATATTTTAAAACTGCATTACTATCAATCTACAGTGTAATAGAGAACCGTAACTTAGCTTAAACAAAACGGATGTAAGTATCGCTGTCATAGTTAGCATACCCCGGTATTTACTAGTATGGGCGCCATAGTAAAAAGATTAGATGTCGAGGCTGTTACAACGTAGTTGATTATACTTCGATTAAATTACATAATAGAGGTATGACAATGGACATTATCATATTTTTGCCCTACTGACAACAAGTTATTTGAGGATGAGGCAAGAGCGGACCACCTAGGAACAAGAGGAAAAAACTCACAAATTCTCTGACAGTATATTGATCGGAGGGTATTATCATACACCCGAGTATAAGGTATTAAAAACAGTTATATATATGTATTGGCCTTCTCAACTGATTTTTATCTAGGAAATATTAGTGAAATATATATTTTCTCTATTATATGTAAGTACGAGAGTTTTTAATCCAGTTATCAATCCCGCTTCTATGCCATCTTTCATCATTATCACTTTTAAGGAGACATTAAAAATAACTAAACTCCTAAATTTGTGAAAGAGAGGATGTGTTGGGGTTTTACCACCAATTGGGTATTTACCTTGGTGCACCATTAATTTAATTATAGATTCGAGTGCGATCAAAATAAATCTCTTCAGTAGTGTTCCCCTATTTGGGAGGCTCTATTATCCTTATCAACATCTGGCTGAAGATGCTTTCTACTTTTATTGAGATATGTTTTTTATTATGCAGCTGGGAGACACTTTAATTTATTTGTGGAGTTTCTGTTGAGGTGTGACCTATCACAAACCCACCCCTTTTTTATTATCAGAACTGTAGATTTGAGTGTATATATATGCCATCACAGCCTTTTAATAATTTATTTAATAAGTAGAGGCCGAGGTAGTTCCTAGCCCATGGTATAATTGATCATATCAATAATTAGGAAGGACAGGAGCTGTCATGTAAGTATACAGCCTTGTTAACCTTTTTGTGTACCTGCAACCCTTGGGGGGTGATTTGAATTTGGAGTGCTAGGCACTGACTGATTGTGACTAATGTTTGAGCTATATCACCAGGATATACATGTTTTATTAGGGTTGTAATGATATTAAATGTTTAATATTGTGGTTTATGTTTTGTATTGTATTATATAGTGAACAAACTGTAGCTGAGAGATATCTTTTTCCTGAAGAAGGTGGCAGTGATACTGTCAGGGAGGTGATCGGGATGAGGGGATGAGAACTCTACTTATAGGGCAGACCCTGTCAGACCTACCTCATACAAGTGGCCCTGAACGGTCATCCTCTTATTGCTTTGGTGGACACTGGATGCCACTTTTCTATAGTCTAGCAAGATCTCCCACAGGGAAGCAACCCAAGAGTAGTCCCTGTCGCAGGTGTTCATGGAGACAGCAAGGCGTACCCAGTGATGCAGGTGCTCGTACAATGGACAGATAGTGTGGCTAACATGGAGGTAGGGGTGCCACCCCATCTAGGGGAAGAGCTGATTATTAGGACACACCACAAACATTTCCATCAAATGTTGATGGAAGCTAGGAATGAAGCAATGGGCACGAGGCCTTACAGGAATCACCATACTTTAGCGAAGAAGTAGTTGGAGTAAGGAGAAAATAAAACAGTCTAAACGCACAAATAATCAAATCTATGTGCTGGCAATTTCTGTCAATCCCTCTGCAGATGATGGGACTATCAATGTATCTTTCGTGTAGCACAAAAGAGAGGATCCCAATTTAGTGCAGGCTTGGGCTCACGTGACTACAGAAGACAACGGGTATAAAGTAGGACCATATTTCGTTGTTATGAAAGGTTTACTTTATAGGGAAGTAGTTCAGGATGGGAAAAAAGACCTACAACTGGTTGTCCTACTTCCTTCTCACAAACAAGTACAACATCTTGCCCATTGCCAGGTCGGAGGAGGTCACTATGCCCGTGAGAAGGCTGACGAGTAATAAGGAGATTTTATGGCCTGGATTGTTTCTGACATTCAAAAATACTGTGCTTTGTGTAAGCGGTGCCACCTGGGCAATACCCCCAATGGAAGGCAAATCACCCGTGCGACCTCTTCCTATAATATATTCACCCTTTTTTAGAGTAGGGATGGACTTAGTGGGACCTCTGTTGCCATCATCAAGGGGATACCAATATATTTTAGTACTGGTCGACTATGCCAGTAGATATCTGGAAGCTGTACCCTTGACTATCTTGACTACAGAGATGGTAGACCGGGATATAATAGATTTTTTTTGTAGAAGGAATCTCCTAGTGAAATCTTAGCAGATCAGGCTACTCCATTCATGTCGCGTTTGATGTCTCATATCTCTAAGGTGCTAGGCATACACCATCTATGCACCTCAGTATATCGCCCACAAACCGAGGCCATACAGACTCTATCAAAAAAACTTGTGCCAGATATAAGAAGAGACTGGGATAAAAAGCTTCCCTTGGTTCCATTTGTTATACTCTGTCATGTACAGAGCTCCACTGGGTTTTCACCCTTTGAACTCATCTGTGGCAGATAGACCCGTGCACTACTTGATTTGGCAGGTGACCAATGGGAAGAGGAGGAGGATGAGGGATGTGATCTCCTACAGTACGAAGCTAATCTAAAACAGAATGCACAGAGTTATGGGAAGAGGTATAGGTAAACTTAGAACGAGCATAGGTAAAGCAAAGTAAAGAGAACAATTAAAACAGCTGACTATAAGATCTCTCTGTTGGGGACAAGGTGTTGGTATTGCTTCCCTCCTCTGACAATAAATTACTGGCATGTTGGCAGGCACCTTATGAAGTCCTCCATAAAATAAGTCTTGTTACAAATAAAATCTCCATTTCCCACAAGGGACACCAGGGACAAGTAAATCAAATAAACCTTCTAAAACAGTGGCGAGAACCAAATGACGATGGTCCTCCTGAACATCCTGCCTTGTTTGTCACTACTACACAATCACTTCAAATTGCCTTTGCCCCTATTAGAAAGGCTGAATACAAGGAGAAGTTACTAATGGGCCTTAGCCTAACCCACAAACAAAAGGAACAGTTAAAAACAGTGGTACAGAGGTTTGCATTGGTTTGTTAAGCAATATCAAGGAAGACCACATTCATTCCTCATGATATTATTATGGAGAACAACAAAGTTGTCCGCCTTTTACCATACAGAATACCCAAGGCCAGGTGTAAGGCAGTAGAAGATGAAGTGGAATTCTTTTTTAAAAGACGGTATTAAAGAACCCTCCCACAGTGCCTGGTGCTTCCCTGCTGGTTTGGTCCCAAAAGCCAATGGAAGCTTTACGTTTTGCAAAAACTTTCTCCAAATCAATGCCATATCAAAATTCAACACCTATCATATGGTCAGACTTGACGGACTCATTGAGAAGCTACCGAAGGCAGTTTGCATGACTAGTCTTGACATCACTAAAGGCCATTGGCAAATTCCCTTAACCAAAAATGTCCAAGAGAAAACAGCTACTCTGTCCGGGGTATACTATGTTAAGGTCCTACCTTTTGGGTTATATGGGCCCCAGCCATCTTCCAGCACCATATGGATAAAATCTTGCACTCACACCATCATTATGCTACGGCATACCTGGATCATAGTGTGGTGTTTAGTTCTTCCTGGGCTTTACACTTGCATCACCTGTCAGCTGTTCTCTCTTCCCTGAAAGATGCTGGTCTAACAGCAAACGAAAATAACTGCATTCTCACTACTGACTGCATTCAACACCTAGGTTACACCATTCAAAGAGGCAAAGTAGGCCCTCAACACGACAAAGTACAAGCGATCAAGGACATTACCCAACCACTGACCAAAATAGCAGTACGATCCTTCCTGTGGCTTGTGGGCTATCACAGATATTTTATTCCCCAGTTTTCACAACTCCTGGCCCTAGTAACAGACTTATTGAAAAAAACACACCTAACTCCATTGATAAATGGAGTAGGATGCACCAAAAATGCTTTGACCAACTTAAAAACGTCTTATGTGACGGACCCATCTTGTCATGATCTGACTTTTCAATACCCTTTGTATTATAAATGAACACCTCTAGTCAGGGTTTGGAAGCTGTTCTGTGTCAACTAGATGAAAAGGATGAATTTCATCCTGTTGCATATATCAGCAGAGAACTGTTCCCCAGAGCACTTCATTACGACTATTGAGAAAGAGTGTCTGGCCATAAAGTGGGCTGTTGAAGCCTTGCAATACTATTTATTGAGTCCTACAGTATACTGAACATGCCCCTTTAGTATGTTTAGCCAGCCATAAAGACACTAATCAATGAATCCTGAGGTGATTTTTAGCTCTCCAGCCCTTCTCCTTATAGGTGTGTCATCAAGGACGTCTCTCACTTCCCCATTTGGATTATTTATCCCAGGATGCAGCTATTGCTTGTCCCTATTGCCCAATCTAGAGGGAGAGGATCTGTGATCGGGATTCTGACATGGTGGCTATGGATAGCCTGTCAGGACGCACAGTCAGTGCACCAGATTGTATGGGTGCCACCAACGATCAGGAGGCGAGGAAGAGGTCACCAGAAAACCAGAAGAGGAGAGAGAGGATGAGAACAGAGTCACTAGAGACAGAGAACCACAGAAGAGGGAGAACAAGGAGGTGGATGCCGCAAACGCAGGCTGGCAGACACACGGGGAAGAAGGCAAGTCCAGCAGCAACTCCGATCTGTGACTGGGAGAGAGGCCATGAGGATCTGAATGCCATGACTCGACCCCTGGGTCGCGGCCTAAGGCAAGTCTGGAGATCACCTATTTTTGCATGCGTGTAAGGGTGCTAGGGTGAACAAATTAAGAGGGCTGGATCTTCCTTCCTATATATCAAGAGACAGTACAACCATTCAATAATGAACACTATGTAAAACACAAGGTTGTTGGTGATATTTTAGAGTAGATGTAATAGACTGAATTTCTCAGGTTTCTTTATCTTTCTCCTGAGGTTCAACACCAAGAGAAGCAAAGTAAAGACTTTCCTTTTTGGTCTGGACATTGGACATTAGAAAACAAGAAAGATTTTACCCGTTGCTAAAAACATAGAAAATAAAATTGTAGTCTTATCTTATACCCAGTGTGGTGTCATACATTTTAACTGGTTGTTACAGCAGCATTTGGTGCCTCCAAATAGGTTGTATCAATATAAGCTATCAAATTTCCTAAAAAGAGATCTGGTGATTTGGACTGGCAGTGTGGCGAAGAAATAAAGGAGCTGAGGAAGGAGTATCATCTTCGATAAGGCAATTCTTCCCATCACAGAGAGAGGGAGGGAAAGACAAAAGCACACAGAGTGTTGGAGTGGGGCGCCGGTCACTCTAATATTACCCTCTATCAGCTCCAATATGGTTTGATATACCTGTACTCTTAGATAACTAAGCACAACCAATGCCAATGCAGCGTAGAGCACACCTCGGGAGGTGGAGCCCACGTGGGCGGGATGTATAGTGGGAAGACATTAGATCTATCTTAGTTGACTCGAAGGCCAGATTGGTAGCCAAACTCTGCCAAAGTGGATATGGCCACTTCCGCATTGAAGCACTCCACATGAGTGTAGAGAAGATAATCCACATAGAGTGAGATATACAGTGGTGAACTCCCAGCCCAAATGGTACAGGCAAGAGGCTCCATAGCCAAAGCAAATATTTAGGGTAATAAGGGGCAGCCTTGGCCTGTGCCCCTCTCAATGAAATGCGGTGAGGAAATACTAGAGCCAGTCTTCTCACATGACACTGGGTGCTTGTACAGTAGGCACATCCAGGTGAGGAAGCCATCCCCCACCCCATGTTAGGGATAGTAACATAGAGGTAATACCAGCACAGGGAGTCAAAGGACTTCTCAATATCAACAGCTATGACCAGGGTCTTTGGATGGTCCCCAGGTGATAAGTGCATAACATGAATCAGTTGACAAACATTGCTAGGAGAATTTTGTGTAGAGATAAATCCCGACTGGTCCTCATGAATGAGGCTTTGCATATGGGGGAGTAGTCTGTTCACCAAGATTTTGCTCAAAATCTTATAATCAACATTAATAATAGGCATCGGTATGGAAGAAGGGACCAACTCCTTGTGCTTATCCTTCTTAAGAAGGGGAACCAACAGAGCCTTGCCAAGTGTCGGAGGATGGGAGCCCGCATTCTTGCCAGCATTTAAAAGTTTAGTCAACACCAGGGCCAGTGTCTCAATGCATTTTGAATATAATTCTTCAGAGAGGCCATCTGCGCAAGAAAATATGCCTTGAGCCAGTGCTTTGATGGCCCCCCTACACCTCCTGGATCAGGATTTCACTACCCATGGTCACTACAGCTGCGACAGCGAGTGTGGGTGCCCCAGCACTAAAATATAATCCTGCATGGAGTGGTCAAGAGCTCCACCCTGCTCAGCATGGAGATGTGCGTATTACCTCGTGAATAACTCATTAGTTTCAGTTTGGTTATACACAACCCTATTCACAGGCATGCATATCTACAGATCTCAGAGTTTCAGTGAGCTGGCCAACCAGGCCACCAACCAGCCCGTCCTATCACGTTCATCACGCGCTTTAGTAATGTAGGCCCTATAATCATAAGGCTGAAGGAGCTCAATGAGCGCTAGGCTCTTCTCTGGTTCAAACTGCATTCAGGCCATAGGAGCAGGGTTACCGACAAGAGGGAGCTCCAGGCCTGCCAGGAGGTAGTTCTATTGCTTAATGTACTTGTGCAGTTGAGCTCTAATTCCAATAACATTGGATATGAAGTACCTCCGGAGAACTCCTTTAAATGCTTCCCACTGAGCAAGGGACAAAGAAGCCCTGCCCTCGTTCTCCACAAATTAGTCGCAATCACAGTCTCCAGTCCTGCCCTGAATGCCAGGTCATCAAATGTAGAGATGTTCAGTCTCCAGGAAGGTATAGGGGGCTTAGTATTGCAGTACTCACAGGTCAACAAAAGGGGATCATGATCTGAATAAGTTTTAGCAATATATTTAATATGGGTGACTGCTCTAGGTCATGGCGGAGCACAGAAAGGTAGCTAAACTCTCTAAATCTGTTATGCAATTAGGTTCCCCTCCCACTAAAAGCAGGAACTGCAGCATGTTAGTAATATGCGGAGCAAGGGAGGTCAAGAACGTGGGTTGATCGAAGTTTGGCGTGTACACTTTGGATGGACACAATATTGTCTTTTATCAGTTTGACCCCCAGCAACGCATACATCTGGATCTATGATCTCCACTTGGGGAAAGAAGGGGTTTTAGGGAGCACCCACATAAACACTCCTCTAGCAAAGTAGGAGGAAGTAGTGGCATGGATATTCCCCCTACAACAATACAGTTGCCAGAGGTTGTTTTAACATATTCACCTTCCCTAATAAGTTTAATACTGTCTTTGATTTAGGATGTGTCCTCTGAGACGTTGTGCCTTGAGGGATGAAATTAATATTATCAGAATTTATACTTGACATAGTATCAACTACAGGTAAGAGTAGGAAGGATATACAGCCAAAGGAGCTTGTCTGAGATGAGGAGCATAGAAATGTGTGTATTTAGTTGCTAGAGCTTTACCACCATCAGCAAGAGCAATGAAATGTGACCCTTGTCCCAATCACATGTCATACAGAACAAATAATTCTACAGACTTCCCATGGACATTGTAAACAATTATATTTAAATTTAGTTGATGACCAATGGCCCCACCCCCTGCTCCTTTTGATTTTGGGATGACTTAGACTCACTGAGCATAACACAGAAATAGAGTGGGAAACATTTAACAAAGCTATGTAAGAAGAGGCACATGGAAGAGAGCTTTATTGAAATACAAAAACAGAGTTAAATTCACATGTGCAATGTTAACACACAATTTATATTGAACTGACACGATTTAAAAATTGTGCAAAATGTAAGTAAGTACATTTTATTGATTGATTACTGAAAATCATTACAATATGCTCTAAAGCCAGTTAAAAAACATTATGATACTTATTAATATGACAAAACCCACTCACATCGCAATACTACAATATTAAAAACAAATCTAAAATAAAAAATGATGTAACTTAAGCTGTTATTTCAAATGTTGGGTCAAATTGATATTACAAATTCTGCCAAGTCGCAACCATATGAACTTGATCTTCACGCTGGCTAAGAAGTGGGCCTTCAAGTAAGGCTGGGCATCAAGTTTTTCATAACTATTAACAGTAGTCCAAGCATCATTTTTGCCTGTCGGGACCTCTTTGTCTGCCTTGTAAGATAGTTCCTTCATTGCTCGGTTTAAAAAGATTCTTAAACTCATTTTGATGGTTGTTTTAAATGCAGATAGATGGTAAATGAGGGTATGAAGGCACTCAGAGAGATAGGATCTCCAAACATTTATGTGCTGGGAATTATTAAGTTCCTGCAAGCACAGTTTTGCCAGTATATTAAGTTCAGATTCTAAAATCATATGAAGACTTTTTAAAAAGACAGATTGTCTCACTAGGATTTGATTTTGTAATCCAAACTCCAGAAGGAGTTAATCATGGCCTATGTTCTTTGGTATCTTAAAAACAGATTTAAAAGCCTTTATTTGTATCTTATTCAATAGTGGGGCATCTCCACCATGAAAGGATGACTTATCCATATGCTAGTGCACTGACTAATTGCGCCTCCGTGATTTTGCCCAAATGAGAGTAATTTGGACGCATTAGCTTGTTTCTCAGTGTTTTAAGCATAGATGTAAGGTGTGTTTTTGGCACTTAAACGATTACAATTGGTCATCAGCACATTCTAGGTACTTTATGTTATGACCTGCAAAGAAGGGAGCATGGGCATTCACATTTTTCAAGTGCTGTGAAAGATTATCCATAAAAAGATTAAATAAACACAGGTCAAGGACAGCCTTGCTTCAAGCCGTGGAAGGT
Organism: Triturus cristatus; assembly: GCF_964204655.1. NCBI lineage: Eukaryota > Metazoa > Chordata > Amphibia > Caudata > Salamandridae > Triturus > Triturus cristatus. The sequence goes on from NC_140591.1 coordinate 539,461,291, forward strand.
GTTACATTTCCAATTCAAACTAGTTTTGAAACCGGTCCCAGGATGCTTGTTTCCAGTTCAGTGAAGACCTGGCTGAGCAGTTCGGGCTGGACTGTTCCCATGAGGCACAGGGTCAAGACTGATTTGCATATGGCTGGGTCTGAACTTAGGTGGCAAAGTGAGCTAAAGAACGATGATGGATTCAACCCAGATCTGTGACTGGGGGTGAGTGTCTGAAAAGTTTCAGCACTCCGTCCATCAACTCCTTGGGTTTGCTTTGTTCGCCCTAAGTTGGCAGGGTATGCCCAGATGTGGGTCCCTTGCTCACTTTGCCAGTGGATTCAAGCTAGCCTGGCTGAAGAGGGGTGTTACCCCCGAAACCGGTCCCAGGATGTTTGTTTCCGGTTCAGGGAAGACCTGGCTTGGTAGGTCAGGCTGAAATGTTCCCATGAGGCACAGGGTCAATACTGTGACTGGGGGTGAGTGTCTGAAAAGTTACTGTGCTCAGTCTATCATCTCCTTGTGTTTGCTCAATTCAAACTAGTGCCATCTCCCAGCTACACCTGAACTCATGTGTTAGTATATAGTAGGATTATTAAACTGAGAAGAGTGCAAGCCATACCCCAAGCCTCTAGTTTTGCCCATAACGAGCCTCATGTAACAGAGTCAAAGGTGGCCTTCAAGACCACAAAACAAATATATAAGTAGTGCTGGATGCAAATACCTTTGCTTCAACATCTGTTAAGCCAATAAGTCTATAATTCACTGGAATGCCTGCTGGTCCACGCTTGTAAATAGGTTGTAAAATACTCCCCTGCCAAGATTCAGGAATAGACCTCTTTATTGGTATCTCGTTGAATAGCGGAGATAGAATTCAGACCACAACTTGGGGCCACCTTTAAAAATAGTGCTAGGGAGGGCATTTGGGACCAGTGCTACATTTGATCTGATCATTTTAAGCAGTTTAACTCTTTCACTGCTAGGCCTTCCCCTGTGCTAAGCCTTTTTTAGGTTATTTTGGGTAGTTCCCGCTTAGGCCCCATAATGTTTTGTCCATGCAAGGTATCCACGCCAAATTTGTGTACTTTTATTCCAACATCCTGAGGATTTTAAAGGTAACCAGGGTTTGTGGATCCCCCTGAAGGTACCCAGAAATTAGCCAAAATAAAGCAAAATGTTGGTTTATTGGGAAAAAAGGGGGGGAAAGTGCTGCAGAAGAAAGCGTCTGACTTTTTCCTGCAAATGGAATCAACAAAGAGTTTGTGGTGCTGATATCACCATCTTCCCATATTTCTGGGACAGGCATACTTTTTTCAGAAAACCAAAATATTCTACACAGTTTTGGCAGTTTACTTCAATGTAGCCTATTTTTACTATTTTTTGTGCTTTTACTCTCCTGCCAGTTAGAGGTAGAAATGGGTATGAAAGCAATAATGGATCCCAGACAACTATAAATTTAGAAAATGTAGACACAATTCTGAATTTAGCAAGTGGTCATTTGTGTATATCCTTCAAGGTTTTCCTATAGAAACTAACAGTTAAAATAAAAACTTATTTAAATTGAGTTGAAAAAAACAGCTGTTTCTGTCATCATTTTCACCTGTAACTTCTTCTAACTATGGCAGATTATTTAAAGCAAAATACTGTTACGTCTACTGGACCATTCTGGTTGTGGTGATATATAAGACTTGTAGGTTCACCAAACCCCTGAGGTACCCAGAGCCAATAATTTAGCTATGCCTTGCAATGGGTTTTCATTGTGTAAATTGGTATATAGCATTTTATTTGGTAAAATATAGAGAGTGAAAATAGGTACCATGGACACCTATGTATTTTTGAAATGGGAACAAAAAATAGAATTTATATGCAGTAGTTATTTGCACATCTCCAAAACTGTGTGTACCCATACTAGCATGTGAATTAGAGGACATTTTTCCAAGTGACTTCTTTTTTACACATTATTTTACACTTGGAAGGCAGAAAAGCATAGAAAGTCAATAAGTAATACCAGTTGTTCTACAATTCTGTGTTCCCGTTAGTCTCCCAATAAAAATGGTACCTCACTTGTGTGGGTAGAGCTAGTGCCTGCGACAGGAAACGGCCCGAAACTCAATATGGACTGATCCTTTTTCGCAATAATCCTAGTTGTGGATTTTGGACCCTAGTTCAGCCGGTACCAGGGGAAACCTAGCAAACCTGTACATTTTTTAAAACTAGACATGCAGGGGAATCAAGGATGGGGTGACTTGTGTGGCTCTCGCCAGGTTCTGTTACCCAGAATCTCTTGCAAACCTTGTAATGGAAAGTTCTGTAATCTGTGTGGATCCACAAACTTCCACAAACTTCCACCTATTCTGCATTCTCAAAAGTCTCCTGATAAAAATGATACCTCACTTGTGTGGGTAGGCCTAGTGCCCGTGACAGGAAACGGCCCAAAACACAATGGTGACACATCAAATGTTTCCAGTGAAAACTGACCCTTTTTTTGCAATATACCTAGCTGTCGATCTCTAACTCTAGATCAGCCAGCACCTAGGGAAACCTAGCAAACCTATTCATTCTTGAAAACTAGACCCAGGGAAATCCAGGATGTGGTGACTTGTGTGGCTCACAACAGGTTCTGTTGCCCAGAATCCCTTGCAAACCTCAAACTTTGTAAAAAAATAAAAATAAACATTTTCCTGTGATGGAAAGTTCTGGAATCTGTGGGGATCCACAAACTTCCTACCATTCCGCATTCCCCAATGTCTCTAAATAAAAATGGTACCTCACTTCTGTGGGTAGGCCTAGTGTCCGTGACAGGAAACAGCCCAAAATGAATTGTGGAGACATCAAAATTACCTATCACAAAATGACCTGCTTTTGCCAATGAGGGTACCCACGTTTTTAGGCCCGCGCTCGGCGGCTATCTAGGGAAACCTACCAAACCCAGACATTTCTGAAAACTAGACACCTGGGGGAGTCCAGGGAGGTATGGCTTGCGTGGATCCCCCAACGTTTTCCCATCTATAATTCCCTGCACACCTCAAATTTAGCTGAAAAAATCTAACTTTTCCCACTTTTCGGTGTAGGAAATCTGTGGGCTCATGGGGCTGACACAAATGTCCTACCGCACTGTCTCAATTGCTCAATCATCTAATTAAACTTTGTCACTTCTCTGTACAGGGAAGTCACAGAGTATTTGGTAGAGGTGTTCCATTTAATCCGAATTCTGGTATAGATGTAGCAACTCTAAAGAAAATAACGCCTTGTCAATATGGTAACAAGATCGGGCATTAGAACAGCAAGTGTAGACTTAATTTTAACAGATTAAATTGAAATGTATAAATGCAGGGAGGAAATTAAATGCAAATGCAAAATGTGCCAGTTCGGCAGATCCAAGTGCCAATGGAGAAACAGGTGCAAATGATGCAAGTTCAACAAGCTCTGATGGTCCCACATATAGTGAGGAACCCTACACTTAATTTGAGTCAGTTTTTCTAAGGGAATTTGAACCCCTTCAAGGACCAAAATCAAAACACGTTTCAACATTGTCCTATATTTTATAATGCCAGTTTTGTCTGTGAAAATTCCCAAAGACGGTGTCTGAGGAAGGAGGAATTTTGCCTTCTTAGCACAGTCTTAGAGTTAAACCAGAGGGGAGACATCAATTACAATGCGATCTTTACACCACGATATGTTTACAACGTGGCCATTACAGCGCAAGTCGTAACAACGACTTGCACTGGATGGCACTATACACTAAGGAATACTATGACTTACTATTCCATCACCTTCCCTACAGTTCCATAGGCTGGAGTTGGAATATTAAATCAAACTATTCCTAAGTCCAGCGCCTCTAGCGCAAGATTCCTAAGTCCAGCGCCTCTAGCGCAAGTCGTTGTAACGACTTGCGCTGTAATGACTGCATTGTAAACGTAGCACGGTGTAAAGACCACGTTGTAACGTCATACATTCAAACCAGAGTGGTCCTTTGTAGCAGGTGAGGTGATTGGCCACCCTGTGTGATTTTTAATTAATACAAGAGCTACCAGATATACTGTGAGAACAGCAGAAGTTCAAGACATAATCTCTCAGGAAAAAAGATCAAAGTTGTAGGAGTATCAAATAAACAGATCAGAAACCCAGTGTAAGAAGAAGTTCCTGGAAAAATAGACTAATTTGAAGAGAAACACCAATTTGTAATCTGTGACTAAAGTCGTAAAAATCTATTAAGAAGTGATTTGTTGCGTAAGTCAAATTGCACAATTTACTGTACACAGGACAGTTTGATTTCCAGACCCATGATGAGGATGTCAAGTTTATAATGGCCAATCAAGATCCAGCTGTAGGGTTGTTCCCACTGAGAACAATCAAAGAGTTCTCTCTTGATTTGAAAGAAACTGTGAACCCAGAAATATGGGTCTTCGAAGGAAGCGATATCGGACAAGTCAAACCTCATGATATTATTATGGAGAACAACAAAGTTGTCCGCCTTTTACCATACAGAATACCCAAGGCCAGGTGTAAGGCAGTAGAAGATGAAGTGGAATTCTTTTTTAAAAGACGGTATTAAAGAACCCTCCCACAGTGCCTGGTGCTTCCCTGCTGGTTTGGTCCCAAAAGCCAATGGAAGCTTTACGTTTTGCAAAAACTTTCTCCAAATCAATGCCATATCAAAATTCAACACCTATCATATGGTCAGACTTGACGGACTCATTGAGAAGCTACAGAAGGCAGTTTGCATGACTAGTCTTGACATCACTAAAGGCCATTGGCAAATTCCCTTAACCAAAAATGTCCAAGAGAAAACAGCTACTCTGTCCGGGGTATACTATGTTAAGGTCCTACCTTTTGGGTTATATGGGCCCCAGCCATCTTCCAGCACCATATGGATAAAATCTTGCACTCACACCATCATTATGCTACGGCATACCTGGATCATAGTGTGGTGTTTAGTTCTTCCTGGGCTTTACACTTGCATCACCTGTCAGCTGTTCTCTCTTCCCTGAAAGATGCTGGTCTAACAGCAAACGAAAATAACTGCATTCTCACTACTGACTCCATTCAACACCTAGGTTACACCATTCAAAGAGGCAAAGTAGGCCCTCAACACGACAAAGTACAAGCGATCAAGGACATTACCCAACCACTGACCAAAATAGCAGTACGATCCTTCCTGTGGCTTGTGGGCTATCACAGATATTTTATTCCCCAGTTTTCACAACTCCTGGCCCTAGTAACAGACTTATTGAAAAAAACACACCTAACTCCATTGATAAATGGAGTAGGATGCACCAAAAATGCTTTGACCAACTTAAAAACGTCTTATGTGACGGACCCATCTTGTCATGATCTGACTTTTCAATACCCTTTGTATTATAAATGAACACCTCTAGTCAGGGTTTGGAAGCTGTTCTGTGTCAACTAGATGAAAAGGATGAATTTCATCCTGTTGCATATATCAGCAGAGAACTGTTCCCCAGAGCACTTCATTACGACTATTGAGAAAGAGTGTCTGGCCATAAAGTGGGCTGTTGAAGCCTTGCAATACTATTTATTGAGTCCTACAGTATACTGAACATGCCCCTTTAGTATGTTTAGCCAGCCATAAAGACACTAATCAATGAATCGTGAGGTTATTTTATGCTCTCCAGCCCTTCTCCTTATAGGTGTGTCATCAAGGACATATCTCACTTCCCCATTTGGATTATTTATCCCAGGATGCAGCTATTGCTTGTCCCTATTGCCCAATCTAGAGGGAGAGGATCTGTGATCGGGATTCTGACATGGTGGCTATGGATAGCCTGTCAGGACGCACAGTCAGTGCACCAGATTGTATGGGTGCCACCAACGATCAGGAGGCGAGGAAGAGGTCACCAGAAAACCAGAAGAGGAGAGAGAGGATGAGAACAGAGTCACTAGAGACAGAGAACCACAGAAGAGGGAGAACAAGGAGGTGGATGCCGCAAACGCAGGCTGGCAGACACACGGGGAAGAAGGCAAGTCCAGCAGCAACTCCGATCTGTGACTGGGAGAGAGGCCATGAGGATCTGAATGCCATGACTCGACCCCTGGGTCGCGGCCTAAGGCAAGTCTGGAGATCACCTATTTTTGCATGCGTGTAAGGGTGCTAGGGTGAACAAATTAAGAGGGCTGGATCTTCCTTCCTATATATCAAGAGACAGTACAACCATTCAATAATGAACACTATGTAAAACACAAGGTTGTTGGTGATATTTTAGAGTAGATGTAATAGACTGAATTTCTCAGGTTTCTTTATCTTTCTCCTGAGGTTCAACACCAAGAGAAGCAAAGTAAAGACTTTCCTTTTTGGTCTGGACATTGGACATTAGAAAACAAGAAAGATTTTACCCGTTGCTAAAAACATAGAAAATAAAATTGTAGTCTTTTCTTATACCCAGTGTGGTGTCATACATTTTAACTGGTTGTTACAGCAGCATTTGGTGCCTCCAAATAGGTTGTATCAATATAAGCTATCAAATTTCCTAAAAAGAGATCTGGTGATTTGGACTGGCAGTGTGGCGAAGAAATAAAGGAGCTGAGGAAGGAGTATCATCTTCGATAAGGCAATTCTTCCCATCACAGAGAGAGGGAGGGAAAGACAAAAGCACACAGAGTGTTGGAGTGGGGCGCCGGTCACTCTAATATTACCCTCTATCAGCTCCAATATGGTTTGATATACCTGTACTCTTAGATAACTAAGCACAACCAATGCCAATGCAGCGTAGAGCACACCTCGGGAGGTGGAGCCCACGTGGGCGGGATGTATAGTGGGAAGACATTAGATCTATCTTAGTTGACTCGAAGGCCAGATTGGTAGCCAAACTCTGCCAAAGTGGATATGGCCACTTCCGCATTGAAGCACTCCACATGAGTGTAGAGAAGATAATCCACATAGAGTGAGATATACAGTGGTGAACTCCCAGCCCAAATGGTACAGGCAAGAGGCTCCATAGCCAAAGCAAATATTTAGGGTAATAAGGGGCAGCCTTGGCCTGTGCCCCTCTCAATGAAATGCGGTGAGGAAATACTAGAGCCAGTCTTCTCACATGACACTGGGTGCTTGTACAGTAGGCACATCCAGGTGAGGAAGCCATCCCCCACCCCATGTTAGGGATAGTAGCATAGAGGTAATACCAGCACAGGGAGTCAAAGGACTTCTCAATATCAACAGCTATGACCAGGGTCTTTGGATGGTCCCCAGGTGATAAGTGCATAACATGAATCAGTTGACAAACATTGCTAGGAGAATTTTGTGTAGAGATAAATCCCGACTGGTCCTCATGAATGAGGCTTTGCATATGGGGGAGTAGTCTGTTCACCAAGATTTTGCTCAAAATCTTATAATCAACATTAATAATAGGCATCGGTATGGAAGAAGGGACCAACTCCTTGTGCTTATCCTTCTTAAGAAGGGGAACCAACAGAGCCTTGCCAAGTGTCGGAGGATGGGAGCCCACATTCTTGCCAGCATTTAAAAGTTTAGTCAACACCAGGGCCAGTGTCTCAATGCATTTTGAATATAATTCTTCAGAGAGGCCATCTGCGCAAGAAAATATGCCTTGAGCCAGTGCTTTGATGGCCCCCCTACACCTCCTGGATCAGGATTTCAATACCCATGGTCACTACAGCTGCGACAGCGAGTGTGGGTGCCCCAGCACTAAAATATAATCCTGCATGGAGTGGTCAAGAGCTCCACCCTGCTCAGCATGGAGATGTGCGTATTACCTCGTGAATAACTCATTAGTTTCAGTTTGGTTATACACAACCCTATTCACAGGCATGCATATCTACAGATCTCAGAGTTTCAGTGAGCTGGCCAACCAGGCCACCAACCAGCCCGTCCTATCACGTTCATCACGCGCTTTAGTAATGTAGGCCCTATAATCATAAGGCTGAAGGAGCTCAATGAGCGCTAGGCTCTTCTCTGGTTCAAACTGCATTCAGGCCATAGGAGCAGGGTTACCGACAAGAGGGAGCTCCAGGCCTGCCAGGAGGTAGTTCTATTGCTTAATGTACTTGTGCAGTTGAGCTCTAATTCCAATAACATTGGATATGAAGTACCTCCGGAGAACTCCTTTAAATGCTTCCCACTGAGCAAGGGACAAAGAAGCCCTGCCCTCGTTCTCCACAAATTGGTCGCAATCACAGTCTCCAGTCCTGCCCTGAATGCCAGGTCATCAAATGTAGAGATGTTCAGTCTCCAGGAAGGTATAGGGGGCTTAGTATTGCAGTACTCACAGGTCAACAAAAGGGGATCATGATCTGAATAAGTTTTAGCAATATATTTAATATGGGTGACTGCTCTAGGTCATGGCGGAGCACAGAAAGGTAGCTAAACTCTCTAAATCTGTTATGCAATTAGGTTCCCCTCCCACTAAAAGCAGGAACTGCAGCATGTTAGTAATATGCAGAGCAAGGGAGGTCAAGAACGTGGGTTGATCGAAGTTTGGCGTGTACACTTTGGATGGACACAATATTGTCTTTTATCAGTTTGACCCCCAGCAACGCATACATCTGGATCTATGATCTCCACTTGGGGAAAGAAGGGGTTTTAGGGAGCACCCACATAAACACTCCTCTAGCAAAGTAGGAGGAAGTAGTGGCATGGATATTCCCCCTACAACAATACAGTTGCCAGAGGTTGTTTTAACATATTCACCTTCCCTAATAAGTTTAATACTGTCTTTGATTTAGGATGTGTCCTCTGAGACGTCGTGCCTTGAGGGATGAAATTAATATTATCAGAATTTATACTTGACATAGTATCAACTACAGGTAAGAGTAGGAAGGATACACAGCCAAAGGAGCTTGTCTGAGATGAGGAGCATAGAAATGTGTGTATTTAGTTGCTAGAGCTTTACCACCATCAGCAAGAGCAATGAAATGTGACCCTTGTCCCAATCACATGTCATACAGAACAAATAATTCTACAGACTTCCCATGGACATTGTAAACAATTATATTTAAATTTAGTTGATGACCAATGGCCCCACCCCCTGCTCCTTTTGATTTTGGGATGACTTAGACTCACTGAGCATAACACAGAAATAGAGTGGGAAACATTTAACAAAGCTATGTATGAAGAGGCACATGGAAGAGAGCTTTATTGAAATACAAAAACAGAGTTAAATTCACATGTGCAATGTTAACACACAATTTATATTGAACTGACACGATTTAAAAATTGTGCAAAATGTAAGTAAGTACATTTTATTGATTGATTACTGAAAATCATTACAATATGCTCTAAAGCCAGTTAAAAAACATTATGATACTTATTAATATGACAAAACCCACTCACATCGCAATACTACAATATTAAAAACAAATCTAAAATAAAAAATGATGTAACTTAAGCTGTTATTTCAAATGTTGGGTCAAATTGATATTACAAATTCTGCCAAGTCGCAACCATATGAACTTGATCTTCACGCTGGCTAAGAAGTGGGCCTTCAAGTAAGGCTGGGCCTCAAGTTTTTCATAACTATTAACAGTAGTCCAAGCATCATTTTTGCCTGTCGGGACCTCTTTGTCTGCCTTGTAAGATAGTTCCTTCATTGCTCGGTTTAAAAAGATTCTTAAACTCATTTTGATGGTTGTTTTAAATGCAGATAGATGGTAAATGAGGGTATGAAGGCACTCAGAGAGATAGGATCTCCAAACATTTATGTGCTGGGAATTATTAAGTTCCTGCAAGCACAGTTTTGCCAGTATATTAGGTTCAGATTCTAAAATCATATGAAGACTTTTTAAAAAGACAGATTGTCTCACTAGGATTTGATTTTGTAATCCAAACTCCAGAAGGAGTTAATCATGGCCTATGTTCTTTGGTATCTTAAAAACAGATTTAAAAGCCTTTATTTGTATCTTATTCAATAGTGGGGCATCTCCACCATGAAAGGATGACTTATCCATATGCTAGTGCACTGACTAATTGCGCCTCCGTGATTTTGCCCAAATGAGAGTAATTTGGACGCATTAGCTTGTTTCTCAGTGTTTTAAGCATAGATGTAAGGTGTGTTTTTGGCACTTAAACGATTAAAATTGGTCATCAGCACATTCTAGGTACTTTATGTTATGACCTGCAAAGAAGGGAGCATGGGCATTCACATTTTTCAAGTGCTGTGAAAGATTATCCATAAAAAGATTAAATAAACACAGGTCAAGGACAGCCTTGCTTCAAGCCGTGGAAGGTGTTACATTTCCAATTCAAACTAGTTTTGAAACCGGTCCCAGGATGCTTGTTTCCAGTTCAGTGAAGACCTGGCTGAGCAGTTCGGGCTGGACTGTTCCCATGAGGCACAGGGTCAAGACTGATTTGCATATGGCTGGGTCTGAACTTAGGTGGCAAAGTGAGCTAAAGAACGATGATGGATTCAACCCAGATCTGTGACTGGGGGTGAGTGTCTGAAAAGTTTCAGCACTCCGTCCATCAACTCCTTGGGTTTGCTTTGTTCGCCCTAAGTTGGCAGGGTATGCCCAGATGTGGGTCCCTTGCTCACTTTGCCAGTGGATTCAAGCTAGCCTGGCTGAAGAGGGGTGTTACCCCCGAAACCGGTCCCAGGATGTTTGTTTCCGGTTCAGGGAAGACCTGGCTTGGTAGGTCAGGCTGAAATGTTCCCATGAGGCACAGGGTCAATACTGTGACTGGGGGTGAGTGTCTGAAAAGTTACTGTGCTCAGTCTATCATCTCCTTGTGTTTGCTCAATTCAAACTAGTGCCATCTCCCAGCTACACCTGAACTCATGTGTTAGTATATAGTAGGATTATTAAACTGAGAAGAGTGCAAGCCATACCCCAAGCCTCTAGTTTTGCCCATAACGAGCCTCATGTAACAGAGTCAAAGGTGGCCTTCAAGACCACAAAACAAATATATAAGTAGTGCTGGATGCAAATACCTTTGCTTCAACATCTGTTAAGCCAATAAGTCTATAATTCACTGGAATGCCTGCTGGTCCACGCTTGTAAATAGGTTGTAAAATACTCCCCTGCCAAGATTCAGGAATAGACCTCTTTATTGGTATCTCGTTGAATAGCGGAGATAGAATTCAGACCACAACTTGGGGACACCTTTAAAAATAGTGCTAGGGAGGGCATTTGGGACCAGTGCTACATTTGATCTGATCATTTTAAGCAGTTTAACTCTTTCACTGCTAGGCCTTCCCCTGTGCTAAGCCTTTTTTAGGTTATTTTGGGTAGTTCCCGCTTAGGCCCCATAACGTTTTGTCCATGCAAGGTATCCACGCCAAATTTGTGTACTTTTATTCCAACATCCTGAGGATTTTAAAGGTAACCAGGGTTTGTGGATCCCCCTGAAGGTACCCAGAAATTAGCCAAAATAAAGCAAAATGTTGGTTTATTGGGAAAAAAGGGGGGGAAAGTGCTGCAGAAGAAAGCGTCTGACTTTTTCCTGCAAATGGAATCAACAAAGAGTTTGTGGTGCTGATATCACCATCTTCCCATATTTCTGGGACAGGCATACTTTTTTCAGAAAACCAAAATATTCTACACAGTTTTGGCAGTTTACTTCAATGTAGCCTATTTTTACTATTTTTTGTGCTTTTACTCTCCTGCCAGTTAGAGGTAGAAATGGGTATGAAAGCAATAATGGATCCCAGACAACTATAAATTTAGAAAATGTAGACACAATTCTGAATTTAGCAAGTGGTCATTTGTGTATATCCTTCAAGGTTTTCCTATAGAAACTAACAGTTAAAATAAAAACTTATTTAAATTGAGTTGAAAAAAACAGCTGTTTCTGTCATCATTTTCACCTGTAACTTCTTCTAACTATGGCAGATTATTTAAAGCAAAATACTGTTACGTCTACTGGACCATTCTGGTTGTGGTGATATATAAGACTTGTAGGTTCACCAAACCCCTGAGGTACCCAGAGCCAATAATTTAGCTATGCCTTGCAATGGGTTTTCATTGTGTAAATTGGTATATAGCATTTTATTTGGTAAAATATAGAGAGTGAAAATAGGTACCATGGACACCTATGTATTTTTGAAATGGGAACAAAAAATAGAATTTATATGCAGTAGTTATTTGCACATCTCCAAAACTGTGTGTACCCATACTAGCATGTGAATTAGAGGACATTTTTCCAAGTGACTTCTTTTTTACACATTATTTTACACTTGGAAGGCAGAAAAGCATAGAAAGTCAATAAGTAATACCAGTTGTTCTACAATTCTGTGTTCCCGTTAGTCTCCCAATAAAAATGGTACCTCACTTGTGTGGGTAGAGCTAGTGCCTGCGACAGGAAACGGCCCGAAACTCAATATGGACTGATCCTTTTTCACAATAATCCTAGTTGTGGATTTTGGACCCTAGTTCAGCCGGTACCAGGGGAAACCTAGCAAACCTGTACATTTTTTAAAACTAGACATGCAGGGGAATCAAGGATGGGGTGACTTGTGTGGCTCTCGCCAGGTTCTGTTACCCAGAATCTCTTGCAAACCTCGTAATGGAAAGTTCTGTAATCTGTGTGGATCCACAAACTTCCACAAACTTCCACCTATTCTGCATTCTCAAAAGTCTCCTGATAAAAATGATACCTCACTTGTGTGGGTAGGCCTAGTGCCCGTGACAGGAAACGGCCCAAAACACAATGGTGACACATCAAATGTTTCCAGTGAAAACTGACCCTTTTTTTGCAATATACCTAGCTGTCGATCTCTAACTCTAGATCAGCCAGCACCTAGGGAAACCTAGCAAACCTATTCATTCTTGAAAACTAGACCCAGGGAAATCCAGGATGTGGTGACTTGTGTGGCTCACAACAGGTTCTGTTGCCCAGAATCCCTTGCAAACCTCAAACTTTGTAAAAAAATAAAAATAAACATTTTCCTGTGATGGAAAGTTCTGGAATCTGTGGGGATCCACAAACTTCCTACCATTCCGCATTCCCCAATGTCTCTAAATAAAAATGGTACCTCACTTCTGTGGGTAGGCCTAGTGTCCGTGACAGGAAACAGCCCAAAATGAATTGTGGAGACATCAAAATTACCTATCACAAAATGACCTGCTTTTGCCAATGAGGGTACCCACGTTTTTAGGCCCGCGCTCGGCGGCTATCTAGGGAAACCTACCAAACCCAGACATTTCTGAAAACTAGACACCTGGGGGAGTCCAGGGAGGTATGGCTTGCGTGGATCCCCCAACGTTTTCCCATCTATAATTCCCTGCACACCTCAAATTTAGCTGAAAAAATCTAACTTTTCCCACTTTTCGGTGTAGGAAATCTGTGGGCTCATGGGGCTGACACAAATGTCCTACCGCACTGTCTCAATTGCACAATCATCTAATTAAACTTTGTCACTTCTCTGTACAGGGAAGTCACAGAGTATTTGGTAGAGGTGTTCCATTTAATCCGAATTCTGGTATAGATGTAGCAACTCTAAAGAAAATAACGCCTTGTCAATATGGTAACAAGATCGGGCATTAGAACAGCAAGTGTAGACTTAATTTTAACAAAGTAAATTGAAATGTATAAATGCAGGGAGGAAATTAAATGCAAATGCAAAATGTGCCAGTTCGGCAGATCCAAGTGCCAATGGAGAAACAGGTGCAAATGATGCAAGTTCAACAAGCTCTGATGGTCCCACATATAGTGAGGAACCCTACACTTAATTTGAGTCAGTTTCTCTAAGGGAATTTGAACCCCTTCAAGGACCAAAATCAAAACACGTTTCAACATTGTCCTATATTTTATAATGCCAGTTTTGTCTGTGAAAATTCCCAAAGACGGTGTCTGAGGAAGGAGGAATATTGCCTTCTTAGCACAGTCTTAGAGTTAAACCAGAGGGGAGACATCAATTACAATGCGATCTTTACACCACGATATGTTTACAACGTGGCCATTACAGCGCAAGTCGTAACAACGACTTGCACTGGATGGCACTATACACTAAGGAATACTATGACTTACTATTCCATCACCTTCCCTACAGTTCCATAGGCTGGAGTTGGAATATTAAATCAAACTATTCCTAAGTCCAGCGCCTCTAGCGCAAGATTCCTAAGTCCAGCGCCTCTAGCGCAAGTCGTTGTAACGACTTGCGCTGTAATGACTGCATTGTAAACGTAGCACGGTGTAAAGACCACGTTGTAACGTCATACATTCAAACCAGAGTGGTCCTTTGTAGCAGGTGAGGTGATTGGCCACCCTGTGTGATTTTTAATTAATACAAGAGCTACCAGATATACTGTGAGAACAGCAGAAGTTCAAGACATAATCTCTCAGGAAAAAAGATCAAAGTTGTAGGAGTATCAAATAAACAGATCAGAAACCCAGTGTAAGAAGAAGTTCCTGGAAAAATAGACTAATTTGAAGAGAAACACCAATTTGTAATCTGTGACTAAAGTCGTAAAAATCTATTAAGAAGTGATTTGTTGCGTAAGTCAAATTGCACAATTTACTGTACACAGGACAGTTTGATTTCCAGACCCATGATGAGGATGTCAAGTTTATAATGGCCAATCAAGATCCAGCTGTAGGGTTGTTCCCACTGAGAACAATCAAAGAGTTCTCTCTTGATTTGAAAGAAACTGTGAACCCAGAAATATGGGTCTTCGAAGGAGGCGATATCGGACAAGTCAAACGTGTACAACCAGCCAGAGTCACACTAAAACAAGAACACTGCTATACAATTTGACAACAGAGACAGTTGCAGGAATAGTACCTGTAATTGAAGACATGTTGAGCAAGGGGATTTTGAGGGAGTTGGGTGGGAGACCATGCAACTCTCCAATCATGGAATTACAGCGGCCCTATTGTAAATATTGGATTGTGCTGGATCTTTCGAAAAATGAATAGTATTGTTGTCCCATGTTGTCCTGTGGTACCGAATCCAGCTACTATACTTTTTCAAATCCTGCACACTGCAGAATGGTTCACAGTTAGAGATCTCTGTTAAGCCTTTTTCTTAGTGCCATTGCATAAGCATAGTCAGTACCTATTCTTGTTCGCGTTCCCCCAAAGAGTTTTGGCATGGTGCTGAGTCTACAAAGGAATACAGAGAGCCTTTCTATATTCAAGCAGGTCTTTAAAAAGAATCTAGAGTCATTGCAGATGCCCTTCAAATCAGTACTTTTGCAATACAAAGATGATCTACTTGTTGCATCAGAGACAAGAGAAGCCTGTATGCAGGATGCAATTGCACTTTTGAAGTCACCTGGCCAAGACACAAGGTGTCTCCAAGAAAGGTGCAATGCTGTCAAAAAGAAGTTCAGTATTTGGACCACAACACTGAGAAAGGAGCAAGAAAGGTGTCATCAGAGAGGGTGGCAGCAATTATTCAGATGAATCAACCCCAAACACAGAGAGAAGTACGGAAGATTTTGGGAAAGGTTTGTACCTGTAGGCACTGGATACTAAACTTTTTCCTAGTGGCTGTGCCTTTACTGAGACTGACACACAAAGATGTGCCTGATCCACGCCTATTGGACAACGATTGCTGGAAAGCTTTCCTAGAGCTGAGAGAAATTTTCTGTCGCGCCCCGGCACTAGGAATGGCAGAGTACAGTAAGATGTTCATATTGTTTTGCAGTGAGAGGGAGGGCTGTGCTCTCTCAGTGCTTACTATGATGCATGGAGATGCTCGAAAACCTGTGGCTTCCTTCTCGACAACCTTTAACCCTATAGCCCGAAGACTCCCCGGCTGCCTTAAAGTGGTTGCAGCAGTTGGTGTTAGCATAGAGAGGAGTGAGAGCATATTGATGGGACAGCCTTTAACTATAATGGTCACACACTCTGTGGAAATGTTGCCGACCCAAACAAAAACCCAATACATGGCTCACAATAGACTTACAAAGTACAAGCAGCAGATCCTGGCTGCCGACAACTTGACTTTGAAGCGTCAGATTTTGAATCCACCAAATTTGTTGCCCATAAATTACAGTGTTTGTGAACATGATTGTTTAGATGTCACAGATGTATGCACAAAGCCAAGACCCACTATTAAAGATGAACCCCTGAATGAGCTTGATTACATAATTATTGTTGATGGCTCCTGTTTGATAAACAATGAAGGTATCCTGAGAGCAGCTTACGCTCTTTGCACAATCAATGACATTGTGGAAACATCATGGCTTCGAGGTATTACCTCGGCACAAGTTGCAGAATTAATTGCCCTTAAAAGAGTTTATATGTTGACAGCTCAATTAGGAGTGACTATATTTACAGACAGGAAGTATGGATGTGGTGATGTCCATTACCTTGGGCAATTGTGGTCACTAAATATAAGCTGTCCAGTTGGGAAACTGCATTTACAATGCTGCCATTACATCACTTTCCTTTTACAACACGGTTGTTACAACGACCGCGTTGTTAGAACACAATGCCTTTACATCGCAAGTCATTCGCTCGACTTGCTGTAGGGGGCACGCTAACCTAAGGAATAGTATAATTTACTATTGAAAGACCTTCCATACTCTTGAGCAGGCTGGAGTTGGAATAGTAAATTATACTATTCCTAATTTCAGGGCGCCCCCTACTGCAAGTCGATCTAATGACTTGCAATGTAAAGGTATCGCGTTCTAACAACACGTTCATTGTAATGACCGTGTTGTAATAGGACACCCTGTAATAGCATGTGATGTAACATACTATATTCGTCGAGTTGCCTACTGAAATTACAGTGGTTAATGTGCAGCTCACCAAAGTGGCAATAGTTACATTGCAATTAAATATAGATCTGCCAACGATGTTTCACAGTATTGTGCATAAGTGGCTTTCACATTTAACAGAACTTTCACATGTGAATCTATGTCGATGTTAGTAATTGACTCATCGGAAAAAATAAAAAGGGTGCAAAATAATGTTTTGGATGCAGAACAGCAAGGTTGGATCAGAGCAGGTTATGAGAAAAATGCAAATGAGATTTGAGTATCAGCTGATGGGAGACCAGTGCTACCTGATAGTTTGTTGTTTCCAAAGACACAACACTTCCATCGACACACACATTTAGGGATAGATACAATGACAAGGCTCTTTAGGCAGAACTGCTTCAACCCCAGATGTAGGATGCTTGCAAAGGAATTGTGCATCATGGTGTGGTGTGTCAACAAATAAATGTACGGAAAAGAACACCCTTTACACTGAGTCACATAGGGAGATCAGGCGGCCCTTTCAATAGAATGCAGATGGACTTTATAGAGATGCCTGTTTGCACTGGGTTCTGATATGTCCTGATCATAGTGTTAATTTTTTACGATGAGTAGAAGCCTACCAAATCGCAGACATGGCAATCTCACCATAACATAACTGTTATTGTGTGAGTTTATACCCAGGTACGGTATGCCTGTCTCTCTGGAATCTGATTGAGGGACACATTTTAACAAAAAGGTCCTGAGAATAATATGTGCAGCACTACAAATTTAACAAATATTCAATTGTAGCTATCAAACTGATGCTTCTGGTATTGTTGAGCAGCTCAATGGAACCATAAAGTATCATTTGACCAAAGTTTGCGCCTTTAAATAACTTAAATGGCCTGATGATTTGCCTTTGGTGTAAATGATTATTCCAAGCATTCCTGATGGGAAAAATAGTTTCCCACCTCAAACGATCCTCATTGGACATGTAATGAGACTGCCTGCTATACCTGCAAATGTACTTGTGAGCATCAATGATGATATGATACTCAATTACTGTAAGGGATTGGCTGATGTGGTGAATTGTGTTTCTCACCAGGTTGCTGCTGCTACACAAGATCAAAAATCTTGTTTGGAAGACTTGTTTGGACCCGAGATGGAAAGGCCCCTTCCAAGTGATCTTAGTCACCAACACTGCTATTAAATGCAATGGTGTTCCAAACTGGGTGCATGCTGGGCACTAGGGGTGGGCGGAATTTGCGTAATCGCGGTACGCAAATCTTCGCGAAACGGTAAAAAATCTCCGCGAACACGCAGAAATTCCGCGAACACGCGGAATTGCTTGTTCGCGATACTTTTTTCCTGTTCGCGATCGCTGTTTGCGTGCTCGGGGTGAAATATCTCACGAACACGCATATTGAGAACGCGAACAAGCAAAAAATTTCGCGAAGTCGCGGAACGCAGATTTTTGGGCAATTTCGCGTTCTCCGCGGAACGCGAAATTGCCCAAATTCTGCAAATTCCGCGAACGGAACGGAATTTACCGCCCAGGCCTACTGGGCACACAAGAAGAGTGAGAAATCCTTATGAAGAAATTGTGTTCCTTAAGCCTGAATGAAGAGCACTGGTGACTGTACCATCACAAGCTGAATCTCAACAAAATGCAGTGACACAAAGATCACAATAACAGCAAGAAGACAAATGGGGTAAAGAACTGCAAATTGTTACACTGAATCAAATGCCTGTCCTCCCTCAGAGTGGCACTGAAGTCTCTGACAAAGAAGAAGACTCTAAACTGAAGTAATGATAACTACTGAGACAGCACCCGGGTAAAGGAACAAGCACTGAAATGAGAAAAGTCACCCATAAACTTGAATGGCCATAAAACAGTGATCAAAGGAGATTGAGGACAAGAGTATCAGTTGATCGACTACCACCAACTATTACTGAGGAAACAGAGCTGAGCGCTGAAAGGGACACAGAGGAAGACCAGCAAAGACTGGGAAGATCAAAAAGAGCGAGAGTGCCTTGTCGAAGGTATTCTGCACTTAAATGGACTTTCTATGTGAATAAGGTACTGAATGTATTATTGGATGAACTGTGAAATTTGAACTGTTTGAATCTCCATGACATGACTGCAATAAGACTAATAAGATAAAGCTGTTTGACAATGATTTTTGAAAAATACTGAAAGACACTCAAAAGACTGAGGTCCTGATTTAGATCTTGGTGGATTGGTTGCTGCGTCACAAAAGTGACGGATATCCCATCTGCCAAAATATAAATTTCATAGAAAAAAATTGAATTTATATTTCAGCGGACGGGATAACCGCCACCGTTGTGATGGAGTAACCTGTCTGCCAAGATCGAAATCAGGCCCTAAAACAGTTTGAAAAGTGCTAAGAGACTTACATTTTCTTTTCCTTTTTATTTGAAGAAGATATATCTAGGCCCAAAGGCTGGTGCAGAAGAATAGGGATATCACTTTAGAAGAAGATAGAGTAGGTTTAAGGTTGACTATACGAAGATCGCTGTAACTAAGAGACAGTTTAAAGAAACTAACTGCAACAAGAATACACTAGCAGGATGCAAGTGCCCAGCACGCTACACCTGGTCACACATGCACTACTATGCGCAAGTGGGGGTAATAGACAACAAGATGCTGTGTTCTTGTCAATTCCCTGAGGCCACCTTCATTCCTGTAAATATCTCAAGCCTACGTTGTTTGATGCTTTAGGCTACCTTGCAACCTAAGCATGCGATTGGTCCACATGCTGCCACCACGGGAAATCCTCAAATCGAAGTGTGTTGAATAAGCGCGTTGTTCTTATGGCGCAATTTCCGACTTTGGCTAAGAAACGCAATCATGTCATGTTAACACCCACATATACAGTCCTCTCTTTATCTGAATATCGCTTTCTGTTATACACAACTCAGGTGTATCAACTGCAATTCACATTGGCACCATACAAGATCTCGCCTCCAGCCTATCAGGGTAGCCGGGCCTCGTTCATGCCTCTCGTTTGAAATAGAACACTGGGGTAAAGCACTCCTAGCCCCTTGCTTAGATGCAAGCTGGCTTCCACACATCAAACACAATGAGATGATGGACTGAGCACAGTAACTTTTTAGACACTCACCCCCAGTCACAGATCTGGGTTGAATCCATCATAGTTTAGCTCAGTTCACCACTCCAGTTCAGACCTAGCCATATGCAAATCAGTCTTGACACTGTGCCTCATGGGAACAGTCCAGGCCAAACTACCAGGCCAGATCTTCCCTGGACCAGAAACAAGCATCCTGGGACCGGTTTCAGAGTAACACCCCTCATCAGCCAGGCTAGCTTAAATACAGTGGCAACCCTGCCAACCGAGGGCGCACAGAGCAAACAAAAGGAGTGACGGACAGAGCGCTGAAACTTTTCAGACACTCACCCTTAGTCACAGACCTGGGTTGAATCCATCATTGTCTTTAGCTCACTTCGTCAACCCAGTTTAGACCCAGCCGTATGGAAATCAGTCTTGACCCTGGGCCCTTATCTGTTTGTGTTTGCCGGGATTTCACACAAAGCAGATGAAAGAAGATTTCCATTCGGACTAAGGTATGAGATGGCACCTGCAGTGAAATTTTCAGCTGCTGTTTGCCCTGCACCTCGTTAATCACTTCACAAGCCGGTAAACTCATTAGGCTATTTCAGTGACACGCTTTTGTGTACCCCTCACCTTGAGTAATTACTTTCAAGTCACTATATTTTTTAGCAGGTCTTAAAGGCATGATCGTAGAGTTCTGTCTAGAGGTTATATTGGTATTTCTTCACACGGATCTCACCTCTCATTAAAATGTATAGAATTTACATGGCCTTTGCTCTCCAGGATGGGGGAGGCCCCACTTGATTTTTGTGTAAAAGCGAGGTATAATCCACCATGCATCATTTGGAATGCATTTCCGTATGGTGCACTGAAGTCGCATCCGCTGGTTATCACCAATGGACATGCACTTACCCTCAAAGACACAACAATTCAAAGCAGGTATTTAGTCATGTTCTCAGAGTTCTGTTTAGAGGATGTTATTTTATTTATTTCAGATGGAGTGCACCTCATGCTCTCGCAGTTTAGGAGTAGTAAAGTTAGGACTCCTAACTTTACTACTCCTAAACTGAGAAAAATCCTAACTTTAAGACTTTCGGTATTCACAGAATGCATTTAGGAGTCCTAAAGTTAGCAGTCCTAACTTTACTACTCCTAAACTGAGAAGAATCCTAACTTTAAGACTTTTGGTATTCACAGAAGGCATTTAGGAGTCCTAAAGTTAGGAGTCCTAACTTTACTACTTCTAAACTGAGAAGAATCCTAACTTTAAGACTTTCGGTATTCACAGAAGGCATTTAGAAGTCCTAAAGTTAGGACTCCTAACTTCTGTGAATACCAAAATGAGTAAGTGGCTTCTGTGAATATCAAAATGAGTAACTGCCTTCTGTGAATACCAAAATGGTAGTAAGTTTAGGATTTTATCCTAAGTTAGTACTGTGAATCGGGCCCCTGGTCTTTAGATGTAAAAGCTCTCAAATGGATAAGGAGGAGAGAATGCTTTACTGATGAGGATATGTGATTTGTGAGGTAGTGTTGGGGACCCCAACTCTCTTATGATTGCAAGACCATCCATCTGTATTTTTTCGGAGCCATCTTAGCTTTATTGAGTGACCAGGATTGTAGTTTGGATTCTTTGTTGGCAATTTTTTTAATGGCGGAGAAACTGATGTTAAGTCCCATGCTTCATTCATATTGAGAGAGGTTAGTGCCTGTTGGAGCACCATTGGTCAGTCATTCTCAGTTTTAGGCTGATTCTTTATTTCTGTCCAGTATAGGGCAGCCAGTGAGTCTGGCTAAGCTGCTCTCAGTCTCCAGCACAGTTTGATGAGTGTGGCCGTCCTAACCGGAGATTGGTGGAATAAGCCGAATTCCAATCGCACCTGTGCCTGAGAAGTGAATCGCGGTGACGGAAAATACATATGAACAGAGTAGATTGCTGTTGATTCAGTATGGCTGTGTCCTTTTCATTTAGGAGTTCTGAGTGATAAGTGAGTGTGGGTAAAAACTTGGCTGTGATTACTTGTAAAAGGTAGGTGTGTGATGGACACCCCACCTTTGTTCGTAGTGCGTTGAGTGCAAATCGCAGCTTCTTCGCCTGTCTGTGGACTAGGTGATCATTGTATTTTAAGTTAGGGTCCAGGACCACCCATAGATATGTATACGATCCAAACAGATCTATTTTTTTCACTGCTGTCGTCCACTTGAATTTTGCATTGTGAAGGTGCCCCTTTGCAGAGAAACCAATCACCTTTGTTTTGTTATAGTTCAACAACAGTCTAAACACCTCTGTGTATTTGTGTTATTTGTGTATCAGGCGCTTGAGGCTGATTGGTGTCCGGCTGCATAGGACAATGCGATCCACTTATTGAAAGCACCTTTCCTTTAAAAGGATGATTTGCAAGCTTGGGCGGATATACTTGAGCTTCCGACAACAATTCATTTGGGGCCACCGTGTAGATAAGCTGGGGGCGATAACACGCCCTTGTTTTAGGCCTGTGTATATGGGTATCTCCCCTGTCGTCCTGTCTCCTTTGCCTAGTTTGACTCAAACCCATATTTCTGAGTAAAGGTTGACTATGTCCCTCCTTGAAGCTCTTGTACCGGCACCCTGGAAGCAGGCCAAGATCCTCTCTCTCCTAAAAAAGCCATTACTTGACCACTGGTGCCCGGTGAGCTACTGGCCTATTTTCCTTTTGCCTAGCGTGGCTAAGGTATGCGAAAAAGTGGTCACCAGACAGCTGACCGACTTCGTTGAAAGTTCAGGCCTTCTTCATCCAGCTCAGTCGGGCTTCAGGGCCTCCTTTAGTACTGAATCAGCTCTGGTGGAAATCTCTGGAGCGATCCAAAAATGTTTGGATGCCGGCGGGAGGGCTGCCTTGATTTTACTTGAACTCTCGGCATCATTCGATACGGTTTACCACTCATTGCTGCTCACTCAAATGGCTGAGATTGGCGTATCAGGAACTGCCTGGGGTTGGCTCAAATCCTTCCTGGAGGATCAGACGCAGCAGGTGTGGCTCCCACCGTGTTCCTCTGCACCAAAGAAAGTGACCACAGTGGTCCTACAGGGCTCCTTCCTGAGTCCTCTTCTTTTTAATATCTATGTCACCCCGTTGGTTCAGCTGGCTGAGGATCTAGGTGCAAAGACTATTGCATAAGCCAACAACACCCAGCTCCTGTTTACATGGGCAAAAAACGAGGGCTCTACCTCTGCCGCAAAACATTGCTTGACCTCGGTTTTTCATTGGTTGGCTTCCGTAGAACTCAAATGCAATGAGGAGAAATCAGAAACTCTCCTTTTTGGCAAGTTTCCCCCTCGGTTTAGGGAAACACTGTGGCCATCTGACTCAGTGCTTCCTGCCTCATTAGGGAAACAAGTTAAGAACTTAGAGGTGTGGTTCGAGGAAAACCTCTCATTCTCGACCCCGATCAAAAAGCTGTCAGGGACCTTCTTTGTTTTTTTTAAATTCTCAGGAAATTCCTCCCACTTCTTCCTCAGGTGGCCAAGGAGACAGTCACCCGAGCTCTTATAATTTCTCAGTTGGATTACGCCAATGTTCTATACATTGGCGCCTGAGCTATTTACTAAATGAACTGCAAGTGGTGCAGAACGCGGCCACCAGGATTCTCCTAAACATACCTGCCAGATGTAGCGTTACACAACATCTTTGTGCTCTACACTGGCTGCGTGTTGCAAAGCTGGTTACATTTAAGTCCTTGGGGGCATATTTACAAGCCAGGCGATAAAATTATCGCCGCTTTAGGGGCAGAAAACTGCTGCTAAAACGGCGATAATGGGCTTGATAATATGCTCTATGGAATTCCAATTGAAGCCCATGTTAGATGTGAAGGACATAAGGCCAAATTATCTCCAAAATCGCTTCTCGTTTTACACTCCCACAAGACACCTGCATTCCACTTCCCAACTCTTGGCGCAAGTCCCCTGCTTCTGCTTGCAAAGGACAGGCGGCAGCTTTTTGGCTGTGAAAGCAGCGCTTGCTTGGAATGCACTCCCTCTTGCTCTCCGCTGCATTCAGGATCACACTCATTTAAAAAAAAGAATTTGAAAACCTTCCACTTTTCCTAAATTTTAGCTCTGCTCTTTATCTCTCAAGGTTCGCGCCAGGACACTCTTGTAGTATCTGCACGTGTGACAAATGGAAATAACATGTCATAACATAACTATGGTCTCAAGTGGCTTGGAAAGAATATCCCATTTAACCATCTTTGACCATAGGCGCTCTCTCTGAACCATGTTGAAAGCTGCTTTTAAATCAACAAAGCAGGTATACAATTTGGTGGCTTTGAGAAAAGATTTTTCGACAAGGATGGTAAGGGCCAAAAGGTTGCTCATTGTGCTAGTGCTAGGTCTTAAATCAGTTTGTGTTGTTGGAATGATGTTCATATCCGTAGCCCATGCCTCAAAGTCTAAAAGAAGGTTGGAGTCATACAGTTTGACTTTGACGTCAATGAGCACAATCAGTCTGTAGGTCGCAGGGTCTGATCTGCTGCCTGCTTTGAAGATCGGATGGAGGAGATTGTCTCTCCATGATGCGAGTATGCAGTTAAATGTAAACGCATGGTTGAGCAATGGGGTTAAATATGAGACCGGAAGGGTTGGTCGAGCTTAAATCGAGTGTTAGGAAGGCCATTTGGGCCAGGAACCCCATCTGCTCAGTCTTTCTAAGATTTTCTGAACTTGTAGTTCGTTCAGCCATTGTCCCTCAAGGTGGTTGTCGGGAGGCGAGTTTGTCCGAGTTTGGGAGGCTTCTTTGTTTGAGTTCGGGAGGCGTGTTTGTCAAGGTCCTTTTGCAAATAATTTGATATCATATTTTAGAGACAGCACTGAGTTTCCCAGCAAAGATAAAAAGTATATACTGGGAGCCAACTATCCTCTCAATGACACTGGCTGTTGTCTCCTTCTATACTAAAATTGATGACAAACAGTGCCTGGAAGCATGCATTTGTTCGAAATTACAGTTTACTATATCTCTATGGCCACACTTCCATGATAGTAAGAATGATTGATTTCTGTTTACATCATAATATCTTTCATTTCGAAAACCAGCATTACAGACAAAGGAAAATCACCACAATGGGCATATAAAATACCTGTCTATTATCTGGGATGGTGAAAAGCAAATGGCAGAAAACTTAATTAGGCTTTTGGAGGTGAATGATTTAAACAAACCAGTTCTTACCAGATGGGCCATCTCACCCCAGAGAAAACCATCGTCACCATGAAGTCCATCTACTCGGGGGCCCCATTGGACCCCTGCCCCCACCATGCATACTCCAGATGTTTGAACCCCATCAGCGCCATGATCACACCTATTCTGAATGCCTCCACCTCTTCTGCAACCTTCCAACCACCAACTCCTTGACACCACATAGTCTGGTTTCAAACTCAACCTCAGCACAGCAACAGCCCTCATCCACACCACAGATGACACCTGCATGAATCTAGACAGAGGAGACATGATGGCCATCATCCTCTTGGACCTTCCTGCAGCATTTGAGGCAGTCTCCCACCAAATCCTCATTTAATACCTGCATGAATTTGGAATCCTAAGACAAGCATTCTGATGGAACTGCTCATTCCTGGCTGGAAGGGCCCAATCTGTCTGACTGGCTTCGTACACCTCGGACCCAATTAACCACATCTGCGGAGTTCCGCAAGGATCCACCCTGAGCCCGACCATCTTCAACACATAAATGTTCCCTCGAGCCACCATCATGCGCTCTCTGAACGTTAACGTCCTCTCCTACGCCGATGACTAAAAACTTGCGATTTCCATCCACCAATTTATTTAACTGACATAATGTTTAATTATTTGAGCTACCAGTCCCAAGTTGAGAGATATTCCACAGTATTTCTGCATATCTAGCAACTTCTAGTGACTCTAGTGATTACTTGTGGATGGTGATTCCAATACGATCAAGAGAAATAAGCATATAGAGGGTGAGAACGTGAGTGAGTCTAAGCCACCAAGCTTTGTTTAGCTATGTGTGACATGTTTATGTTTTGAGGGTGCTTGGTATCCCTTTTCCAGGTTTACAGTGTGGTTATGTGTAACATTACAATGTATGAGGCATTACAATTCAAAGGACACTTTTGGAAGGTCACCAACCTCTTTTTCTGAAAGCACGCACACTGATTGATGGGATGGGTGTCAAAGTCAATGGTGCAGCAGGTGTGCCGGCACCGTGGGCCAGGGTTACCCTCTCAGGATTCATATAATATAATAATACTTGCTATTGCTGGACATAGTGCTCTGTCAAATGCTTGCAATAAATAATAGCAACATTGATTTTCTTTGATATTTTAAAATTGACCTGCAATTTAAGTATTATTTCATTAATGGTATCGGCCTCCTTGCAGATAAGTGCTTAAAATGTATTTATGACCCTGATGTGCTAGGGTTCTGCTTAGAGTGTGCGAGCTGCTCAGCTCTTAGCAGCTCACAATGATCCTCATTGATCACAATTAGTTCTCAGAACTGAAAAGTACAGAGACTGCTGCCTCACACATGTTCTTTTATATCATACACAGTTGAATCTCACACATTTCTCTATCACAGTCCCTGTCTCCCATATATTACATTGCCATGTCACATCTTCGGGTAACTTCTCTAATTCTTCCCACACAGAAAAACAAATCAAAATAACTTCCAGCATACTGAATGCTGAGCATTTAACAAGACACTGAAAGGACAAGTATTTATTGAAAAGCTCATATTTTTGCTTCATGAGGAATTTTTTTTTTTTTTTTAAATTATACATATTACTACATAATACTTTGAAATAATTAAGACAGGGACAAGGCTATAACAAGAACACATGTAACTGCATCCTCGCTGAGCTCCCGAGGCCTATGATCTCTTAAGGCCCAAATAATTATTTCCGACATACTGAAGCAAGTGGCAATCCAAATGAGGGAAGTGAGGGAGAATCCAATGAGTCCTGGTACCTGCAAATAAGCTTGAGAGAAGAGAGAACATCACACTGGAAGAGGGTCGCCCGTTAGCTCAATGAGATTAAAAGGGCTTCCATGACTGCATCGTGCCAATGAGAAGGCAGGACCACTGCTTCATCTACCAGCAAGTGGCTTATCTTTATCTCTCCCAATGAGGGGTTTCTGTAAGAGAGAGTTGCTTCTCCACAACCAGAAGCAATAAAGATGGCAGACTTCTGCTGCAGAGCAGCATTGAAACAATTGGAAACACTCAAACCACTGTAAGCTGAACCATCACTCCCCTGTCAATTCCGTACAGGGAGGAGCCAGTATCCAATCATGGTGGCTTAATGCCTAGGCCTATGAGCAAATCCTCCCTTTCCAGGGTCCACGTACGACTGGGTTTTCCTTCTAAATGCTTTTTCAGGGGTGATGACTGGAGGGAAAAAACACACTCACACATGGTGTATGGTGACTTTAGCAATTCCCAGGGGAGAGCTTGAAATTCCATATAATCTGCACCATCAGTGTGATTTCCTTCTACTCCTTCACATGTGGAACAAGTCAAGAAAGTCATTGTTAGCACTGATGTGTTCAGCCTGTAACACAGTTTCTTCATGATAAATCAAATCAATGTCAACAAAAAAATATAAGCTCAAAAAAGGCCTCTATATTAGATATGATCCAGGCATAGAAATTGTCAAACTAGCTAACGCAAGCACCACCACACTGTCTAAAAAGGTTCATTCTAATCAACCACCATCTACAAACAGGGTAAACCTCCGCCATGAAAGACGACATCCGCTGCATGTTGCTCGAATTTAAGAAAGATCTTGGTATATTACGGAAAGAATTTGTGAAAGCCATATCTGAACTTGATCATTCATTACAAACAAGGACCGGAGAATTGAACAGCTAGAAGTGGCAATGGCCGGTAAAACACCAGGAAAAGACTAAGTTGACATGCTGGCCAAAAGCTAGAGCAACTATACCAATTCTTTCAGGATACAATTGACAATGGCGAAAAACGATCATGTAGCAATAACGTTACAATTCACTATATAACAAACACTATAGCTGAAGCTGACGTTGAAGGCTATCTCCAGGGCCTGTGTCTTTCCCTTCTCACTTTACAATATCACAGAATAGAATTGGGCAGATTCCGCAGAGTTCTGAATGCATTTAATATCAGAAATAATTTCACACCTGAAGTTTTGGCTCGAGTCCCCCGAGTAAGGGAAGACATCATGTAAACATCCATTAAACCTGAATGCATTGACTTCAGACGGGCAACAGTGGAGATATAGCAAGACATTTCAGCCCTGACTCTAGTGAAACACAAGATGTTCAAACCTGTGTTCGCCATCCTATGAGAACTGCAGATCTTTTATTTGTGGGGGTTTCTTTTGAAGCTCCTCTTCCAACTCTAAAACATCTGTCACATCACAGAACAAATCAATGAAATTGCGTAACATACAGAATAGCCAGGATGCAACTTCTGCTTCCTAGCTAGTCCTACAATGTCGAACAGCATTCTCATCATACCACAAGACGGACAAGGTACAATGCACAGAGAGCCAGTAACGAAGATAAAAAACAATGAATACTGGTTGGAGGAGGGATTTTCCCCTCCTCTTTCTTTCTCCTTATTTTTCTTTCTATTGGTTGTTCCCACTTTCTATTGCCCCAACCTATGGTGGAGTTCATCCTTTCCTACTTGTTGAGCTGAAATAAGCCCCACTGATCTTGTCCAGTTGACTAAATTGTGTTACTGAAGTCAAAGTGGCATTCGACCGGCCTGGAAGAATCCGACACTCCATCCACTTAGTTGTTTAAGACACTTCAATTTACTTGTAAACAGAGAGTTAGTGCTATTACTCCTCTATGCACAATCAGGATAACTTTGGGGCTGATTAGGATGGTGGGCAGATTTTCATCCGTCCGACCCCCTATCATAAACAGGACAGCCCGACAGGCTGTCTGCGATCCCGACAGAGGCATTACAATGCAACTGCCACCACAGTGGCTGCAATGTCTACCTTTTGCATTGCGGCGGGTGCTGCTGGCTGCAGCACACGCCGCAATGCAAAGAGGGGGTGCATTATATAACCCTGCACTATGTGGCAGGCACCACCCATAGCTTAGGGCAAGGGGGAAGGGGGGACCACTATGGGTCCCCAAAGTCCATTTCTGCCTGACTTTTCATGGCAGGTTACCCGTCATGAAAAGGCAGATGGAAAGGGACCTCATAAACCCTACTGTGGTGCCTGGCAGGCACCGTCACAATTGTAGGCATTGGATGTCCCTCTGACACACCGGCTGGGCTCAAGAAGCACGTCGGACACATGGCATTTGGTCTTTCTGACCACCAACCATCCACCCACCATGGAATTTTTGGGGGGTGGATTATATCGTTCTTATGGCGGTGGGACCACCACCAACAGTCCTACCGTCATCGTAATCGACCCCCTATGTTCCTTTATAGAGAGGGCTTTAAATTGTTGTTGTTGTTTTATTTTGTATTATTTGTTGTTATTAATAATGACCAGGAATATTTTTTACATTTTATATTACTCATAATAGGCATGCACACAAAGGGATGAACATGCATAATTGGTCTCGAACCGGAGACCTACTGAATAGGAAACATATGCTTACTCTCATGATAATGTTCAACCTTTGCACCCCCCTGCCAAAGAACATCATTACTAAATTGGCTCCATAGGTAAGTAGCCAACATGATTCTTTAATGCAAGACACACATCCTGGCAGCAAAGTACCTAGGTTGTGATCCATTTCTATCCCTGCCAATTTCACTATACGGCAATAAACTAACTACTTGCATGTAAAATCCAACAGTTCCATAATAGAAGTTTTATAGAGGGAGTTAAAGATCAAGACGGGAACCAGATGACAACAGACCAGGAGATCTTTTACACATTTGTAAAATATTGCTATATAGTACTATAGGCAACAACCTCTCGATCCCCTCCAACAAAACATATATTTGAAAGACATACACTTCTCAAACTTCCCGGTAGATACTTGAGAGCAACTCGGTGAGTTAATATCCAAAGATGAAGTCAGTCAGGCCATCAATATCCTCCCCAATAATAAACCATCAAATTGTAGTTTGCGGAATTCCTTTGGTATGAGACATTTAGGTATATTCTGGTCCCATTGTTAATAGAGGTGTTTAACTCCTTTCTAGACACAGGTGCAATCACAATGTCCATGATGACATCCACTCTTACCCTTATAACCTAGTCTAACAAACCCCATGATTTTTTCAGCTAATACTAGTCTTGACCAATTCAAAATAGCGAAGTTAAGATAATCACCATGATCCTTGCCACCTGCATTTTGAATTTAATGTCGTGTTAGAACGTTGCTGTTCCAGAGTTGGTTTATAAAGAATTGATACTTCTAGAATGGAAATCACCACCAATGAAAAAGCGTCACACAACCAAGTTCAGATACTCCTTCTTTCGCTTGATGCAGAAAAATTTGACAACGTTAGCTGCAAATATTTTACAAAAACCCACACAAAGACTAATATTGAACTGTGTTTGCGAAATTTCATATTGGCAACTTGGTCAACTCATCCCCTACAATAAAATTGAGAGGCCTCTTGACCGACCTAATATCTGCAACAAGGGAGACACAATAGGTGTGCTTTAAGCATGGAACCTATTCTACAGAATGTTCCGACAAACATTCACGTTTAAGGTATACCTATGGGTGACATACTGCTTAAGGAGGGATTATGTGCTGATGACACAATTCACTTTGTAACTGATCCTTCTGACTTCAAAGTTGCCCTGAAGGAAGAGCTCAACACATTACAGTTGCTTTAGGAATTACATTTTATTCTTAAAAATTGAAAGGAAGATGGGTAGGACAAGCAAAAGACGAGACCTGTGACACAGTCATGAACAATGGTTTCAACTAGGCCCCAGACAACATAGGCTAATTGGGAGTTGTTTTCTAATCTAACATCCAACATCTGTATGACTGTAATATACTATGCTCACTTGACATAGTATATTAAAGTCTTATATATTTGGGGTCACTTAGAGAGATTTTGTGAATATGACATATACACTTCTGGAGCTGTGGATACTCTGCGAGGAAGAAAGACTGCTGTGCTGCTGAAGGACTGCCACTGTGCTGGACTGCTGCTCTGGGAGAACTGCTTTTCTGCTGTGCTGACCTGCCTGCTGCTCTCTCTGTCTGGGTGAGAAGGACTGGACCTACACCACTTGAACCCAGAATGACTCCAAGGGCTTGTCTGCTTGCCTCATGTTCTGAAGTCTAAGGGACTCCAAAGACTTCTAGAAACACTGAACAGCATGTGGACTCTGCCATCTGTAAATCCTACCCTGGCAAGTGATGTCACTCGAATCCTGTGCCCTCAGAAGTGGCTTTTTGGTGCTGCAACTTCAAAATCCATGCATTGCCAACAATACGCCGGTCAGAACCGATATATCTCCGTCGGCGCCAACGCACATTTCAAAGACATTGTATCACCAGCTGCGTGGCTCAACAATGACCCATTACCTACATCCAGTACTGCTGGAGGACGACGCATTTCAGAGTGCGCGGCTCGCAAATGACTCATCACCTACGAATCCTAGGGATCGGAACCGATTCATTGACTCCCTGCTCCATTCTCTAACTAAGGTACATTTTCAGCGGGACAAGGTTGGTCCCTGTATCTGACCCACACGCTATCATGGTCAGCCTGACCTTAAGAATTTATCCCGGTCAAGTGCAACCAGATAGACCCAGTTGATGCTTTATGCTTGTAAGCATTAAATTTGCAGAAATGCTTCAGAAATTAATAACTCCAGTTTCACTTATTGGATTTTCGTTCGATTTTTGTTAATTAAATTAGGATCTATTTTTCTAACCTGCTGTGGATTATTTTTGTGTGGTGTTTTCACTGTTTTGCTGTATTAAGTGCTGCACAAATACTTTTCACTTTGCCTCGTAAGTTAAGCCTGCCTGCTCTGTGCCGAGCTACCAGAGGGTGAGCACAGGATAATTTATGGTGTGTAGCTGACTTACCCAGACTAGGGTAATGGTCCCTGCTTGGACAGGGTATATACCTCTGATAACTAGAGTACTAATTTCTAACAGTACTGTTAATTACATCTCCTTATGAAATCATTAAAGACATACAGAATAAGCTGCGGGCATTCATTTGGAACAGTAAGACATGATGACTCTTGAGATCTCTGTTCAATGACGGACTGAAAGCCAGTGATGTTAACAGATATATTATTGCAGATTAAACTGACCCAGTTCTGTCTTTGGTATCTTTCACTGCTAATCCCTGGGTGTTAATGGAACAGTTAGCATGTAAAGTCCCATTGGAACACCTCATGTGGCTCCCACCCCGGTCCGATAGCCAACAAGGCTCTCTGTACCAGTTATCGAAAACCATCTTACACCACTGGAAAAGAGCTGTTAGAAAAAAGCCACTTACAGCATATCCGTCTTCAATTATTCCTGTGGTTGGGAATCCAGATTTTCTACTGGACATGTTGAACAGTAGATTCTCCAAACGAAGGATGTCCCTGACCCTACTCTTATTTGATCCACGGCATGGTCAAATATTGAGATCAATGTGCAAATTACCTTCAGCTTGGAAGATATAGTATCTTCAGAATACCTCAACAGTTATATTGGTCTCTGTAGCTTACAATTAATTTTGAAGGTTATAGAGGGATGACTAAGATCAAAGACATACTTGCGCACGGTGGGCACGGAAATCTATCTCACATATCTACAGATCATTAGCGGTGTCCCCACCACTACATAACATACACAATATATTGAAATGGAGCACAGACTTAGGCTTAGGTATATTTGAAGGTCAACGCATCACAATTTCATAAAGAGAATCTAAGAAATCTATCTGCATGCAATTGAAATAAAGTGAAATAAAGTGCTCTAAAATTAATACCTCACCCCAGATTGACTAGCCCATATACATGAGGCAAACTGGAGAGGCTGCAATGTTCTGGGTTCTTACATACAGTTGTGGCGGGACTGCTAGAAATCCGTCACTTCTGGGAAGCGGTGTTGACCCTAATCCAAGCTGCAACAGCTTTCAGAGTGTGTCTGAAGCAGCTGATTGTATTGCTTGGCATGAAAGATGATGATGGCCTCTACTCCCTAAGGTCTGGGATTGCAATCTTATGTTCCAACCGCTGCTTGCTTTCAAACTGACAACTGCCAAGTGAAAAGGGCCAGAGCTGGCCCTGTTGACTGCCTGGATGTATATGGTGTGGAACCTTTACGGAATGGAAAGACTAATGCACATGTCTGTGACAGGATGTCTTAATTTGAAGAAACATTGAACAGTTCTTAATGTTTATTAAATGACAATACTCCTTGCATTGAAGGGGTCAGCCCCGGCGCTATTACTGTTGCCCATCTGTCCATCTCCCTCAACTAGACACAGAATAATCCACAGTTGAATTATATTATATTGAGGGATGTTGAGAGATTTGGGGGCGCAGCTCTTATTTTTCAAATGGATGTTTGAATGGACTCTCAGCTGTCGTGATGTGGGGCGATCGATTGAGGTGTGAGAAACTGAAACATGGAGTGACAAATGTTGAAAGTAACATGCTTGCATTTATTTTGTCTTTCTTACTCCAATGCTAATGTGTATTATAGCCATAGCCAGTGCGGGGACAATTGTAAGAAGACAAGTAAAAAAATTAGGAACAATCAATTAACAAAATGTATTAATACAATGTTTTGTTGTAAACCATCTTACTATTTGAAAAATGTATGAATGTGAACTGCCCACCGGTCACTGTTTAGGCTGTGATAATTTAATTACAGTAAAAAAAAGAAAAAAAGAAATGACAACAAGACCTATTCCTCTGTGCAAAACAAGACATAACATTGCCACTTACTAAGAGTCATGTCCCTTTTTATAAAAGGATAACACTAAAAGTATCAAGCCAAAATGGACATCTGCACTCCTGCAAATTATTTCTTTTGAGTTTAAAAAAGACATTTTATTTGAAAAATGCAGCAAGGTATATACAATCACCAAACATTGCAATAAACTTATTGACAATAGAGTAACCATTAATAATAAAAAGTCAAAAAACATCAATTAGCTGCATATATGAAAAAGGTTACAGCATCTGAAAGGCAAAGGGGGAAGTAATGTAATAACAATATATCTATACATAATAAGAGAAAAATAGGAGAGCTTAATACATTTTTTTTAAAGAGTCAACATATTAAAAAGTGATGGCTGTGAAGGAAAAAAAAATGGAAATAACCATTATGAAAAAAACAACAGTTCACAGGGGTTTGGGAACTTCTTCCAAGAACGGGCGGCAAGGGATTGACTTTCTAGCAGAAGCATCTAGAATAATGGTTATAGGGGACCATATATGTTCTCTTTTAATGAGTAAAGATAAAGCGGAGACATATGCACGATCAACTCGATGATTATAGCAAACACGATACCACCAAGCCTGAAAACAAAGTTGTGTGGACTGTTTCCAGTTTTTCGTTATTTGTTGGAAAGCAATTGTGTGGTGATGTGTTCCAGTCTCTGGAATGGTCATGTTATGTGATGTCATTTAGAATGTGATCTTTGGCTTGTTTTGAATGTGCTGAGCGACAGTTGCCTTCAGTACCTTGATGGTGCTTGGGACGGCTCTCTGTATGTCCTAATAAATATCTTTACTGAAACTCAGCCAGCCTGCGCATTACTTCAAATTGCTATTAGTAAATCCACAATGGTTGTGTTAAAGGAGAAGGCTTGCCAATGTTCAGAAATTGTGCCTAGAAAGATGCTTAGAGGTGAAATAAGAGAATAGGTGTGAAAAATTGTATTAATTTGAGGCCATACTTTCAATCAACAACGGTCCCTAGAAAGTTCAAGATAGGAAACCAACGGAATGAATATAGACTCAGTCAGTACTATATTAAGCAGACTTGTCCAGCCAGACAAAGGTCAAATATTTACTTATAAACAGATAAACAATTGTTTAAACATTAATACATAAAGTGAGACACAAGCCTGTATCCTATTTAACCAACCAAGAGCAATACAAAACAAAACAACAGGGGACTCAGGCAAAGCTCATGGTTTGTTGCTAGGGAACAATAAACATTTTCAAAGAACAAATCGCGTTGAACACCTTTACAATATTCAAATGAATTATTTAAGACATATAAGGTGTTTTTAGAGTGTCGACAGCGTTTCGATCCATTGGGGCAATATAAGGATCATGGTCAGGACATCGAGTATTATGCCTGTACAGTAGAGCCTTAATAACCTGGGACAAAATTTGGAAGGTGACGTTAAGACTAAGTGATTGCCGGTGGTTGAACCAAGCAATTGAGTGGGGGCGTATAGGCTAAAGCGAAATTGCTTCCGGGCTTACCGGTATGAAGGAGAAAAGGGGAATAGTCCAGAGGCAGGAATAGGCACAGCGTCAATTAACAGCTGGGGTTGGGGAGAGAACACAGTGTTACAACGATGCGAGAGTTCTCGGTTAGAGGAGCGCTTTTCTAGTGCTCGTGGAGTGGCATCGCAGTGTCAAGGTGTATAATAACTCACCGGAGGACGGATGTTTGGATCGGGCCAGAGAGTAGAGAGCTGCGTGTGTGTCCTCAGGGGCACGATGGCCTGCAATTGAAGGGGGGGGAAAAGAGGGGTTAGCCAGAGGTGCAGGTGGTACAGGGAGGGAAAATAGCTCGTAACATAGCTCTGACTTACCGATTTCATTTTAGCCTATACGCCCCCATGCAATCGCTTGGTCCAACCACCGGCAATCACTTAGCCTTAACGTCACCTTCTTCTTCTGTTCCTTCACCGGAAAGCCTACTTAGCCTTTCGTCTCCACGGTTTCACTTTCTCCTTTGGTTCAATCCCTTTCTCACTGGCGAATCAGAATTAAACCTCAATGCACTTGGTACTCAAATAATATGTTGCTCGTTATGTTGAAATGTCGTTCCTATAATGGAATTGACCCCATTGACTGTAATATTGGCTCTTACTGCGTGAATACGTTTTTTCCATATCTGTATCTCTTAAATGTACTTACAAATGTGCCGTATCTTTCGTAATTATGCGTTTTTGGTTAATTGATAGCAGTCTACTTCGTTGTTTGCATGGCGAGTCTCTCTCACATGCCCCAACTCTTGAATTCCACAGGGTTAATTCCCCGCATGCTAATTGTTGATCCATTCCAACCATCGCCATGATACTTCATAAGTACATGCACACTCATCCTTGGCTCACCGAGCACCATCTACTAGCCATGATTGTCAGTTTTTTTATCACCCTCCTCACAGTATAAATATGGTTTTATTCCTACCACCTCCTTAAGTTGTCAGCATGATCATACAGTCACAACCCCCCCCCCCTTGTTTATTAGTGAATATGTGTATCTTATTCTCCTAATCTTTCATTTTAAATCCTTCTCCCCCTTCCAAATTTTGTCCAAAATTATTAAGGCTCTACTGTACAGGCATAATACTTGTTGTCCTGATGATGATTCTTATATTCCCCCAATGGATCGAAACGCCGTCGACACTCTAAAAACACCTTATACGTCTTAAATAATTCATTTGAATATTGTAAAGGTGTTCAACGCGATTTGTTCTTTGAAAATGTTTATTGTTCCTTTACAACAACCCATGAGCTTTGCTTGAGCCCCCTGTTGTTTTGTTTTGCATTGTTCTTGGTTGGTTAAATAGGACACAGGCTTGTATTAATGTTTAAACGATTGTTTGTCTGTTTATAAGTAAATATTTGACCTCTGTCCGGCTGGACAAGTCCGCTTCATATAGTACTGACTGAATCTATATTCATTCCGTTGGTTTCCTATCTTGACCTTTCTAGGGACCCTGTTGTTTAAAATAATTGATTCCCAGGGTCCCTGGTCGACCTAACTTGGGTGCCCTTGTTGTATTATAATATATATACTTTCAACCAAAACTGATGAGTACAGGGTCAAGAAAAAAGCATGTGGAATAAATCAGCGTTTAAACTATTACATGACCAACAATTTGGGGCAATTGCAGAGTTAAATTAATGTAAAGAAGTTGGAGTATACATAAGTCGATTGTATGAAAAGAAAAATGTTTGAGTTGTACTAGCCGATCTTGAGGTCTTACGAATTTTTAACCATAATTTGTCCCAAAACACAGTGGACCATGAAGTATTAAAATCTTGTTTCCATTGCAATTCAATATTTGTCTTATTTCTATGTTCTGTAGGTTTATTAAGGTATTTGTAAATAGATGATGCAGTTGTTTGGGCACTTAAAAGAGGAAAAATTTTACAATTAGATAATAAAGAGGGTGGGGTCGAAGATAGAAGGGCCAAAGAGGAAAATACAACATTTGTTAGAGTAGGATTTCAGTAGATTAAAGAGTGATTGTGCTTCAGGAAGAGTAAGAAAAGTTCCATTCGCATAAAGTTGATGAACCCAAAGCAAACCCTTATCTCACCAGGTTTTCCAGAAAATGGGTATATTATTAATTTTTATCAGGCGATTATGCCTATTGAAGAGTTAAGAAATTGATTATTATCTGAGAGGTGTGAAATGAGCATAGATTTTAAAAGTTTATGGGTAGTTTTATGTATATGTGAAGATGAAAAATGTGTCTTATGTGTAAAAGTAAGAGATTCTTGGAGTGTAAAAGGTGAAAGGAAAGATAGTTCAAAGTCTTTCCTCAATGGAGATTAGTCCGAGACTGACTGATTCAAGCATTTAGAGAGTTGTTAAGAAGGAATGCATTATGATAAGAATGGATATCAGGGAAATTTACACCACCAAACTATTTATTGCGTTTAAGCATGACTAGGGACATATGTGGCTTCTTTTTATTGCATAAAAAGGTAGATAATATAGAGTTCATTTTTTTTTAAAAGATGAGGGGATATTGAAAGGAGTAGCAGAAATAGTATAGAAGACAACAGGAGCAAGTATCATTTGTCAAGTCTGCCCCACCAAGATAGAAATAAAGGATGTACTTTGGAAATAGAGTTAGATAGCATAGAAAGTACTTGAGTTATATTTAATGATAATGTTTGTTGTATAGAGGGCGCAAACCATAGCTCTAGATATTTAATTTTTTGGCAGTTCCATGTGGAATTAGTAGAAAGAAAATCTTATTTGAAACATAAAACATTTAGAGGAAGGATTTCACATTTATCAGGG
Source organism: Triturus cristatus (assembly GCF_964204655.1). NCBI lineage: Eukaryota > Metazoa > Chordata > Amphibia > Caudata > Salamandridae > Triturus > Triturus cristatus. Next base: position 539,499,138 of record NC_140591.1, read on the forward strand.
CTAAGTTTATAACCACAAAGTAAAGGCAAAGTATTGACTTCTGTAATGAAAGCTTGCAGAGAATATTCTGGCTTAGATAAATATAATATAATATCATCTGCATAAACACTCCTTTTAATATGAGTGTTACCATGTTGAAAACCGAAAATATTTGGATTTTGTTTAATTTTTGAAAGAAAAGGTTTTGAAGCTAGGGTGAAAAGGAGCGGAGATAGAGGAAAACCCTGACGAACACCTCTATGTAGGGAAAGGGAATCGGAGAAAGAACCATTAGCAAAAATGAAAGCTTTTGGCGATGTATATAATAAAGAAATATAAGAAATACATTTAGGGCCGAGCCAATCCAGGAAAGCGTGTGAAAAATAAACGACCAATCCAAACGGTCCAAAGCTTTTTCTGCATCAAGAGAAATAGCTGCTAATGATTGGCAGTATTTATTAGATTTATGCTATATGTTAAAGAAAATTCTAGTATTATCGGATATAGACCTACCCTTGATAAAGCCAGATTGTTCTTTGGAGATAATGGAAGGTAAAAACGGTTCTAATCGAAGTGCAATTATATTGGTAAATAATTTAGAACCGGAATTAACTAAAGAGATCAGTCTATAGTTTTTACAACAATGGGGATCTTTGCCCTCTTTAGGGATCAGATAAATAAGAGCTTCTTGAAATGTAGCACTCGAACATTTAGATGAAATAAAATACATGACTAAAGAATGGAGATGTGGAAGGAGAGATTTAGCAAAGTGAGAGTAAAATTCGATCGGGTCCAGGTACCTTTTTCATTTTAATAAGCTTTGATGCATGAAAGATATCTTTTACCGATATATCTCCCTCCAATCATGAGAAATCAGTATCGACAGGAGATTGTTTTTGTAACAAAGCAAGGTATCTTTGAATATCAGAAGAGTTTGGGATTATTTTGGGTTTATAAAGAGAAGTATAGTATTTCTTGAATTCCTCTAGAATATCTCAATTTTTAGCTACTGGAGATGAGTCAGAGTTCAAAATATAGGGAATATGCATGTGATCATTTTTTATTTTAAAGATATGAAGCAAGGAGTTTGCCTCCTTTGTTTTGGCCTCCATAATAGCGAGCACTACCTCTAAGAAGGTTGGAGTTAGAGTTTTCTGTAGATAACATATAGTATTTGAATTTTTCCACAATCAGATCATTAAGATGAGTTTTAGAATTAGTAGTCATAGAGAGTGATTCTATTAGTTTGATATTTTTAAGAATATCATGTGCTTTTTGGGAGCTTTATCTTTTCCTTTTAGCAACATAGGTTATGAAAAAGTCTCTAGCTAAAGCTTTAAAAGAATCCCACACGACAGGAAAAGAGAGGGCAGAAGACATGTTGTGGTTAAAGAATGTATAATATAAAAGTTTCGAAAGAAGAGGCAAAAGTCTGGTCAATTATTAAAGAAGTATTAAAACGCCACCTTTTATTGGTCATAGCAATAGGGAGTAACTCTAAATCTAAAATAACTGAGGCGTAGTCAGAAATCAATATAGAACCAATATCAGCCTGTAATATGTGTTGTTTTAATGGTTTGAATACAAATAAATAATCTATGTGTGATTGAGAGAGGTGTGTAGGTGAGAAAAAAGTATATTCACGTAATTGTGGATTACATAGTCTCCACAAATCAACAAGTGACCTTTTTTGGAAGTAATGTGGTAAAGTGTTGGTGCATGGGGGAGGGAACAAAAGGAGCCTTGGAAGTACGATCAATATAGGGGTCAACAACTAAGTCACAATCACCACGAAAAATGACATATGGAGAAGAAATAGACATTAATAAGGTAGATATGTGTGTCCAATAATTACAGTCAGGTTTAGCGGGAGCATATATGTTAAACAAAGAGATGGGTATATCATTAATCTTAAGACAACGCCCCTCATTGTCTGGATTTTGAGATAGAAGGTAACCCTTACGTTTTTTATGACATACGAACGTTATCCCCTTCTTTTTACCCGTACCTGGAGAAAATAAAACATTCCCTACCCATTGGTGTTTAAGCTTTAAAACTTTTGAAGCAACTATATGAGATTCTGGTAGAAATACAATATCTGATTTAAGGTTAGATAAATGGGTAAGAACTCTTTGCCTTTTAATTGGTGTACTCTAACCTCTAATATTCCAGGAAACAACCTGCAATGTAATTTATCAGAAGATACACAGAGAGTAGACAAAATCACAGAATAAGTACTAGAAAAACTTGTAATAAAATTGAATGATAAAAAGTAAAAAGCTCAAAGAGGAACACGATATGATAAAAAATAAAAGAAGATGTGAAATTGAGAGACAAAAGAAGACAGAAAAGGAGAAAAAATAGTAATATAAGAAAAAGGAAGAAAGGAAATAGAAGCAATAATTAAAAAGAAAAATTAAACATACCAGAGACTCAAACTTGAATGGAGGGTGTTGAGGCCACAAAAAGAAGATGAACAATGGCCAATCAAAAGACTCTGAAGGAAACCATGAATAGGGAAATATTCCAGATGAGTTATACAACACTGGGCAAAGAACAGAGAAACCGCAGCTGATAAGGAGAAATACAATTATTTAAGACATATTTTAAACATATTAAAAACAACAAATGGACACAAAAATAAGCAGAAAGTTGCATTCAAAATAATAAAAAAAAAGCCTTCATCAAGTAGAAGAGGATCTGGTAAACTCCATGGTTTCTCCTTTTCAGCTGTCAAGAAAATGTTGAAGGAGAACTGAGTCTTCGTAAGTAATTGTTTTATTCTTGTATGTTACTTTAAAGAGGCAAGGATGGCAAATCTGACATTCAAGTCTCGCAATGCTGGTTCGCATGGCTAGGAAGCATTTCTGTCTGTCTGCCATGACTTTTGCATAGCCTTGTGAAAAGAATGACTGGGAACCTTGCCAGGAAATGCAACGTTTGAGCTTGACTGCCTGTAAAACTTTCGGTAAATCAATATAATCTAGAAAGTACAATATGATGCCTCTTCATTTGCGCTGGGATGATGAAGCATGAGGAATATGGCCAAACCTATGTGCTCTTCGTATATTTAAATGTGGGGATTCAGGAATCTCAAGGACCTGCAGAAGGAAGGTTTGAAAGAAAGAGATGGGATTGGTGCCTTCCAATCCTTCAACTAAGCCATCATTTCACAAATTGTTGCAGCTGCTGCAATTTTGAAGTTGTGATAATTCTGCTTTCAAAGGATGAATCTGTTGAGAGGACACTTGCAGAGATTCTACTTGACGTTCCATTAAATTGATTTTGTTGCTAGAGTAGACCATTTATCTACCAAGCCTTGTAGACGTATGTTTGTTTCTTTCATATAGGGCTTGAGAGCCCGTATCTCATCCAGAAGTAACTCCAGGGAAGCTGCCGGAGGAGAAGCAGCTGGCGAGGGAGGATCTTTTTTAACTCACTTAGTGGATGACAGTATTGAAGAGGACATTAGTTTAGAATTGTTGTTCGCATTTGACAAAGAAGAACGAGCAGTAGGAGTAGGAGTAAATGTAGGAGAAGTATTCAATGATTCCATAAGTGAGGGAGTTACAACCTGCTCCGAGTCCTCCATGTCACTTTGTAAAACAGAAAAAGGATTTGACATTGACAGAGCAGTGGATTTAGGGCTCATAGTAGAAGCAGGAACTGAGGGAACACCTTTAACAGGCTTGGTTCTCCCCATGAACATGAAGAAAACACCACAATAGAAGCGCAGAGTGTGAGAAAACTCTAAAGAAATTTGTGCAAAACGGTCCAAATAGAGAGTAGAATGGACGTAGTATGTCTAGCTGTAAATTTGCCAAATTCAATGAAAATGTATATGTTCAAGCGTTATTAGATATGCTAGTAGTATTTATCCCCTGCTATAATGAGGCAATCCTATATCCAGTATATAAGGAATAAGCATTTGAAGAGGGATATAACAAACAGGTGGCAAAAAACAGTCCAGGAGCATATTTTCTATATTTTCTCCTCAGGAAAGGCATACATTTTGCATATTCAGCCGGTACTGTGAGGAGACTTGCAGGAGCATTAATAAAACAGTGGCCGCAATTCCATTCAAGGAGACGTGCTGCTGAATTCAATGAAGAAAGCACGGTATTCGGTCCTTACTGCGGGTGACAGAGAGCATCCTATGAGGAAGGGAGAGTTCACGAGAAAAACCCTTATATCGAGGAGTGTGCTGAGATGCTGCTGCAGATCGAGAAAGCGTTTCCTCTCGGGTTTCGATGCCTAGCACTCTCAGCCAGCCGCCATCTTCTACCGTGACAAGCCACACCCCTATGTAAATTATTTCTAAATAGTATTTTAAATATGATGATTACTATTTTAAAACATGTTATGCAAATTAAATTAACTATGTGAAAGGATGCATATATGTTAGATCTTGTCTTAAGATATAGCCTCCCTATGTATGTTGCGCCTCTGTGCTAGCTGTGGACTTGGCTGCGATATGTGTTGTCTCTCTAACTCTCCATCCTCAATAGAGAGGACACATGATGTCGCTGCTCTCTTTTTCAGACAAGGTTGCAGACTTCCTTTGTCTTGCTGCAAGGGCAAGGCAGGCATTGCCTTGCCTCTCTCCTGGGTGTGAGATGGTATGGATGGAGAGTCTGGGGGATTTGCAGGAACCATTTGGGGCACGGGAAGGTGTACCTTGCTGTGCTTTGCATAACTCAATCTAGATGTTCCTATCTTTTGCTAAAGCTATTTCATTGTGAAGTCTGCACATCATATAGTCATGAAACAAATCAAAGGTGGTGTTTAACTTCATCTCTTGTTTGGCTTCACACATACACACAATTTTTTCCAGTGCACCTCATCATCACAAAGCAGTTGGAATATCTTTTTTTCAGATTCATAATCCCCAGTTATGTATTATTGTCCCATCTCTTTTTTTCCTGGAGTCAGCCTGGAATTTCTTCTTCATTGCTCCTGTGGTATGTATATATATTAGGCCTGGGCGGCAAATTCCGTTCCGTTCGCGGAATTTGCGGAATTTGGGTAATTTCGCGTTCCGCGGAGAACGCGAAATTGCCCAAAAATCTATGTTCCGCGACTTCGCGAAATTTTTTGCTTGTTCGCGTTCTCAATATGCATGTTCGCGAGATATTTCACCCCGAGCACGCAAACAGCGATCGCGAACAGGAAAAAAGTATCGCGAACAAGCAATTCCGCGTGTTCGCGGAATTTCTGCATGTTCCCGGAGATTTTTTACCGTTTCGCGGAGATTTGCGTAACACGATTACGCAAATTCCGCCCACCCCTAATATATATAGGCCTTTTCCTTCTATTGACTTGACTATTTTCTGTGGACACCTCTTTCTAACACATGTGTTCTATAGTGTGAGTGTTATATGGCTGCAGGAAGGTGTCACCCTTTCCTCGCACAAGTATGAAAGAGGCTTCAGAAGAGTTTGTTGAGTCCAGCCATTGACAATGTAATCTTTCACCAACTTATGGAAATAACAGAGAAGCCAATGTTTCAGTAGTGGAAGGATCAGCAAACTCAATGTACCCCTATTATAAACTATACCCTATACTGATGTGACTTTGTAAAGTGACTTGATCTCTGACAAACAATGTTGGCACAATAGAATAGAATGGATGAATGAAACAATAATTTGGATTATTATGCCTGCCTTAAACCCAAGTGTCAATGTCCATTTCTAACACACAGGAACCCAGTCCCTACACCCTTCAAATGCCACCCAGGAATCACAAACGGTCTTTCACTTCTGTGAAGACCAGGACCCGTTATACTGCTCCCTTTCCCCTGCTACCTACCATTTTCTACCACCTGCAAATCCCGAGCACATCTCTATATCCTATATCCCATAAGCAATTTAACTTTGACTCTTCCATCTCAGTCCTCTTCTTTATCTCCCAATAACTAATTGTGATATAACATTAAGAATTCAGGGGCATATTAACAAGAAACGGGGAAAATTAACGCTAAGGGCGCTTAGCGTTAATTTTTTTAACGCCCGCTATCGCTGTTTAATATCACCTGGTTAACGCATTATTAACAACGCTAACCGCCTAGGCTATAAAAAATCCAGTGATAGCGGCATTTTTGGAGGTTATCGCTGGTAATGCAGCGATAAAACTACAAGGATAGGGATATCCTTGTTGATAGCCCATGGTGGACTTAGCCATGTAATCCACCTCCAATTGGATTACATGAATAAGTCTGAAAATTAGCAGACGTAAAAAAGCAGCGTTAACCATGGTTAGCGCTGCTTTTTTGTCTCTAACAGGGTTAGCATAAAGCTGGATAATAGGAGAAATGTCGCTTAGCGACATTTCCCCTATTATTTTGCTCTGGAACGCCCACTTTGCATCTCATTAGAGATGCAAAGGGAAGCGTAGTGAAAAAGGGTGCTAACATGCGATTTTGCATGTTAGCACCCTGTTGTTGATAGGGCAATATTTTTATCTCCGCTTCTTTGGCTTTTGAAGCCAAAAAAGCGGAGATAAAGCCCTTGTTTTGCTCTGGAACGCCCACTTTGCATCTCATTAGAGATGCAAAGGGAAGCGTATTTAAAAAGGGTGCTAACATGCAAAATCGCATTGATTGTTGATAGGGCAATATTTTTATCTTTGCTTCTTTGGCTTTTAAAGCCAAAAAAGCGGAGATAAAGCCCTTGTTAATATGCCCCTATATTCCCTTCTGTTATCTCTCCTCAAAAGCACCATTCAATAAGTCCTCTATGCCAACTCCTCCAACAATTTGCTTTCCTTTGTTTGCCTATCTGTTCCTACCCTTTTGCGCCAACCTATTACGTGTCTACCTTCAGTGTGCATCCTCCATCAAAACCTTGCAATCACACTCTGTAATCTGCCACTGCCCAAAGTTTTTAAGAATCTCTCCTCTGCCTTTCAAAGCAGACTCAGGCTTCACTGTTTCCTCGTTTTATTGACTTGTAACCCTCTACCTTGCTCACTGAATTTAACCAACCCCTCATAATCTCCTCCAGCTAACCTCTCTATATTCTTCATCAATATTAGAACAATATGTGGCAACAATCAATAAAATATATTTGACCTAATTGTTAAATATTGCCTGGCCCACCACTTAATCACTCATCCCCAATCATTCATGAGGCAATGCCCCTAGATTAGAGGATCCTTTCAAAGAATTGCCCTACCAAAAACTCTCCTGAAGAAGTCACTGTTTCCACTATCGCTGGGTTCGCAACAATGTAGAGTTAATACCCACTATCTTACAAGGCAATTTTCTCCTTGTTACTGACAAATGCACTCCAGTAAGAATGCAGATTTCAAAGCAAATTTAATTCCACATTGTTTAATAATCAAAACCTATACACCCTCAAAGACCTCAATACCAGGTTCAACAAAACTATTGTCCTCCAGGTCAGTTTTTTCCTTTTCTTCTCTACTGCTGATTCTAGAGCCATTAACTTACACCTGTCAGTACCTAAGCAATCCCAGACAGCTTCTGTGAGAAATTTGGTTGCTGTGTGACTGGGGTGTGGCCCTGGTCAAGCAATATCCACAATCCATGGCAGAGTGAACCCAAAAGAAATCCCTCAATTAACCTGGGCTTAACCCAGAGTAACTTGGCACAAAAAACAGTTAGGCTTAACTTAAAGACAACGTGTAAAGTATTTATGCAACACACAAACAGTAATAGAGTGAAAACTCAACAAAGGGAAATCCCACACCAATTTAGTTTTAAAATTATTTGACACCCAGAGGACAAAAACCTAGCACCTTAATGATTAAAGCGCCTCTCATGGACATCTAGTCATGTGAGATTGGGTCAAAGCCGAAAAATGTGGCCGACCACAATTGAGTGTGGGCCTGATATAAGAAGTGGATTTGGCCCGGTCAGCACACACTGTTGGACTTAAATGAATTTTCAAGAAAAATGTTCTGAGAAGCTAAAGCTAAATGGGACAAGGCTGCAGGTGGTGTTCCAGGATGAAGCATCGTTGTCGGGGAGCCTTGGGTCAAAGCTGCAGTGAAGATTTCTACATGTGGACGTAGTCTCTTTTTTGTAGGTCAAAAAATCTCTAGTGGGACAAGGCAGAAGGCTGTTGTCGAAGACATTGCCAGGGACATGGATACCCATTTGGTGAAGGACTGCTGAAAAGGATTGGATGCTACAGAGAAAAATGCAGTGGAAGCAGCTGTAAAGTCAGGCCGACTTGCAATGTACCTTGGGCAGATAGACAAGCAGGTTGGTTCGGGTCTCCCCTTGGTTCTCAGAGCAGTTTTAAGCCAAACATTTTCTGAGTCCTTAGTGTAGGAACCTGGCTCGCTCTGGGGCATATCAGCAAGCTGGCGATGAAAAATTATCGCCGCTTTAGCATCCGTTTTCAGACGAAAAGCGGCGATAATTTTATCGCTCAATCATCAAGATCACGCTAACGCGTGATTCCTTGCTTAAGCTCCCTTTCCCATAACGCCCACCTTTGCATCTCTAATGAGATGCAAAGTGGACGTTCCATCCCAAAATAACTGGAGAAATGTCGCTCAGTGACATTTCTCCAATTATCAAGGGAATCGCTAACAGGCATAGCGATAAGAAAAGTAGCGCTAACACAGTTAACGCTACTTTCCTTACGCCTGCTTTCACTCTGACTTAGCCATTATATCCAATGTAAGGTGGATATAATGGCTAAGTATGCCCTGCCTTATCAGCAAGCTAACGCCAAAATGTGTGAGATTCTCGCTGGATTTCCAGCGATAATCTCACTTTTGGCTGTTAGCGCAAGGAATTTTATCGCTTTTGAGATAGGCGTTGCTGATAGTACGCTATCTCAGCGATAAAATTCAACGCTAGCCGGCGATAATTATCCTAGCGCTAAGTGCGCTTAGCGATATTTATCGCCGGCCGTTGCTGATATGCCCCTATATCGTATATCAAAAAGAGGTATACCATGCAAAGAGTCCAGGTATTCCCTTACTAGTGGACAGAAATGTGCTCTAGCAATCCCAAGGTGCTCTGATAAGGGTATACCTGGACTCTTTGCATACTATACCTCATTTGGGATACCATATAAAGAGCCAGCTTCCTACATTGGCGGCAACAGTGGGATCTTGGGACCACGTTAAGACCATTGGCCCACTTCAGCTCAGGCTATGCGGCTTGGATGTAGTGGACCTTTCTTCTGTTGGGTTTTTGTAGTCTTGAAGCCTCACAGCTCAGTCTTTGGTAAATGCAAGATGCAGAGGAACAGCTCTGCTGTTCCATGGGACTTCCTGAGTCTTTGGATAAGTGCTGCCAGTACTCCAAAACTTTGGAGGGTCATCATCTTGCAGTGTGATATGACTTTGGTGCAATTGTTGAGAATGACAAATAGGCAGGCAGAGCTTGTGCCAAGTCAGTTGCTTCTCCTGCAGTTCTTGCTTTTGAAGCTCTTCAGCCCTTCTTCTTCTGTTAATCAGCAGGAGATTTGGACATGTTGGCACCCTTGACCTGCTTCACCTCAGGATAGGTGGGTTGGATGTAGTGGTGCTTTACTGTGTCAACTGTTCACAGTTTTGGGGCTTTACAGCTCAGTCTTTGGTACCTACAAGAAGATGGTTAACAGCACTGCTGTTTCACAGTGGTTCCTGATACTTTGAAGAAGCTCTGGCAGTCCTCATAGGCTTTAGAGGATCAGAAGCTTGCAGGGCGAGATGGCTTTGGTGCAATTGCTGAGAACAGACAAACAGGCTGGCAGGGCTTGTGCCAAGCCAGTTGCTTCTCCTACAGTTCTTGCTATCACGGCTCTTCGTCCCTTCTTTTTCAGTGGGATGGCAGGATTTTGGACCACGTTGGCACCCTTGGCCCACCTCAGCTCAGACTAGGTGGGTTGGATGTAGTGGTGCTTTCCTCTGTCAGGTTTTCACACTTTTGGAGCCTTACAGCTCAGTCTTTGGTACCTACAAGAGGCTGGGGAACAGCCCTGCTGTTCCACAGGAGTTCCTGAGATTTTGAAGAAGTGCTGGCAGTCTTCACAGGAATGGAGGATCATCAGCTTGTAGGACGAGGTGGCTTTGGCACAATTGTCTAGAATAGGCAAACTGGCCGGCAGATCTTATTTCCTGATGCCAGGGTTCCCTTAAATACTGACTTTAGGGGCACTAGGGTAGTGTTGTATACTAGCCAATGGGCGACCTACCCCTGGGGTCACTGTGCCTCCATATGACCACTTCCTGGTGGAAGTGGGCTCAACCTTGTCCCAGAGTTCCTAAATTTGTCATCACTAAGATGATCACTTCTGAAAAGTCGCATCCACTTTGGGTAGACCGGTTCAGGGGTGGAGCTTGCCTTAGGGTGGACATGCCTGACTTGCCTAGATAGTTTTGCCACCTGTCCAGGTGTCAATGGATCTGGACAAACGGGGGTCTGTTTCCGCTCCTGTGATAGAAGCCAGATTTACATGCCAAAGACAGTGGGCCTCTTTGAAGCTCCCTGGCCTTGAAATTCAAATCTGCAGGTCATCCTATGGGAGGGGAAAATCAGCCACTGCTTGAGCAGGCTTGGTTCATGGCCCTAGTAGAGGAAATACTCTCACCCTTGAGAAACCCATCTCTGGTGGAAGACTGGCAAAGACCAGTCAGTCAGCACACCAGTAAGGTCGTTTTTCAGGGGGCACCTCTAAGGTGGCCTCTGGGTGCATGTGCTACTAAATCTAATACTGGCATCAGTGTGCATTTATTAATATGTGATGTTTAATACCAAACATCCCTCAGTGAAGCCATCATGTAGTGGAAAACTCATTTTCACCAGTGGCCATCACATGATTTTATAATGGCTTCCCTAAACACTTGTACTGGCAATAATGGAAATGACCCGTACAGGGGCATATCTGCTCATGCAGTTATGCCCCCACATGTAGCATAGTGCACCCTGCCTTATTGTGGTGTGACCTGCTGTAGGGGTGACTTACTTATACTGTAGGCAGTGCTGGCAGGCAGGGCACACAGGCTGTGTGCAATGTTGTGTTTTCTCTTGTCTCTGCACCATGACTTCCAGCCTGCAGTGGCAGTTTGCATGGGCTTAATGAGGGGTCCCTTACCCTGGCACAATTCGTGCTGCAGCCATTGGGGACCTTCTTTGGTACTGAAGGCCCTAGGCACTAGGGGTACCATTTAATTGGGACTTACAAAGGGTACTAATAGGTATCGCCAATTGGGAGACACAGTTGCACAGTTCTGGGAATGAGATCTGGCACTGGGGACCTGGTTATCATAAACCCAGTGCACTTCCAGTCGAAATCACATCAAATGCTAGGCAAAAAGTGGGGGTGACCCTGTCAAACAAACAGCACTTTCCTACACTGAGTTTTGGATTAGTGGCTATCTAGGCACCATTAGAACAACAACCACCACAACCAAGGGTCCAGGATTGGTGGGATACCCCTTGGGGATTCAGGACAAATTCAGGGTTGGTCCAAGTGCAGGTTCAATATGATAGGAGCCTTTTTATGTCCCTGTGGCTCTGAGCAGGAAGCCAGCAAATTAGCCCTTGAAGACAATCTGGTAGTTCTGGGTTCAGGTAGTTGCAGGGTTCAAACAGAATGGCTGGCCTCTGATGGTTCAAGAAATTCCTTCATGTTACAGAAAAACAGTGTTGCAGAGTGTGCAGCAGGTCATGGCATCAGGCAGTTCTCTGAGAGGGCTTACACAGGTCCAGAATGTGAACTGAGGAGTGGCTCTGAGGACCCTATTTTTTAAAGCCAGACCTCCTTTGAAGTTGGGAGAAGTTTCTGGAGACTTCTTCTTTGAAGTGCTTGAAAGTTCCTAACTTGCATACCCTGGCTCCAAGCTGGCTGCAGTGACAATGTGGGGCTGTTGAGGCATTTTTGGGAAGGCAGAGCACCCATCTCCAACTACCCCCTCAACCTGCCAGCAGATGGCCCATTCCGGCACACCAAATCCCTCTATTGTGGGGCGAGCTAGGAGAAATTCCCTAAGTGTGTCAGTTACACCTAAGTCATGTGACCCATGAGAGGCTATAGACACCACATGGCTAAGAGCAAGGAGACACCAATTTGTTTAACGTTTTTCACATTTTTAATTTAACTTCTGACTTTACCTTTAGAGATGTTTTTTTATTTCAATTTCATAGATGCCAAACATGGAGTCCTTACCTGGTCTCAATTGAAAGTTAGTATCCAATGGGACAGGTAGGCATCACAGTATTGAATAAAACAGTGTATGGGTTTTTCACTACCAGGACATGTAAACCTAAAAGGTACATGTCCAATAATTTAATTACAATGCACCCAGCCCAATGGGCTACCTAGGGCCTACCTTAGGGGTTAATTTTATGTGGGATAAAGGGGGAGTTTCAGGTTTGAGAATAGGGTTATATTGGCAAGTCAAATTGGCAGTTTTAAACTGCATTCAGCCTGCAATAGCAGGCCTGGGACATAATTAAAGGTGCTACTTAAGTCGGTGGCACAATAAATGCTGCAGGCACACAATTAACATTTGATTTACAGGTCTGGTGTATATGGTATACCACGCTAGAAGAGACAAATAACTACATTAAATATGCCAATCACGTGTAAACTAATTATACCATGTTTAGGTGAGAGATCACAAGCACTTCAGCACTGGTTAGCAGTGGTAAAATGTCCTAAGGCCAACAAAAACAGATTCAGCAAAAAGGCAGGGTAAAAGGCAAAACATTTGGGGGTGGCCCCGCACAGAGGGTCAGGTCCAACAGCTTCACACATTCTTGATTCCACATGGGACTCTCATTGATCCATTTCTATAACTGGAAACAAAAACAATAATATGGAGCAGACACCATGAAATCAGTTCCATCATTCACAATGCACTCATATGAAAAAACCCACCTGTCCCAACTGTCAAGAAACACATGACACACTGAAGGAACCACAACCATAGGGATCAAAAAACCTTGCCGCCTGAGTAGTTAACCTACAATCTCAGTTACAAAAGTCAACCTCTGGTTGAATTCGTTCCTCAGCACCCTGACACCCACAAACACTATTAAGACCCCTAGAAGACTGAGCATCTGTGCACCTGATCTAAGTCAAAGAACATAAGAGAGGACTGGAAAGATGCCGGAAGAATTGGTTCAAAGAGGCATAAACTATGCCTCTAGTATCACTGAAAAATATACAATACTGACATCCAAATATCAAAGAGCTATTACCACACTTTTCACATCAATAAAGCTTATTTCCCCTTTAGAGAGAACATACCATAATCCAGGAAGCACTTTAGGTAAAGTTAGACACTCCTAAATCGTTAGTTACACATGCATGTCACACATTGCATTCGGAGGCCTGACTCTGAATTAATGCTTCTTCACAATGACCCAATCCTCCTCACCTCCAACTTTTCTCACAACATTGCAAAAAGATATACCCCAGTTCAACCATGTCTTTCATTTTGCCCCATGACAATGAAACAATTTCGCTTTTGTCACCAGTTCTTCTGGTTACACTGCAACCACGCAAAACAGGTCCATCTTCGATGAATTAGTTTTTTCCACCTCCTTGGCTAACTACTCAAAGACACCCTACATCAAACCTATGCGGAAGAAACCATTTTTTTCTTAAAAAAGGAAGAGTTTATTCTATTTCAGATTAACCGTTTTATTCTAATTATAAAATGGGACTACATTCCTTTTCCTTTTGCTTTGTTTCGGAAGTATAAATCTGTAACTTTGAATAAATACAACACTGTAATACAAAGTAAAAACTGATATGGTTTTTATAAATTCTTTAAGTTATATTCAAAATTGATACCATGCCATTTTTAGCTCGAGCATTTGAGACCTCTTATATATACTTTAGTATATTCTTATTATATATTTATTTGTGTATGTACTTTGTGGGCTCTGGAGATCAGCCCTAGGACTTGTCTTCTTCCGCTTAGGGACTTTGTTTTCTGTTTAACTGCCTCTATTTAACTGTTTGATAGAAAACAACCAGCAGAGGTCAGTAAAGTACCAGAATTGCTTTCTGCTGAGGGACTTTCTTTTTTTATTTTTCTGGCAACTGCCTCTATTTAACCATCTTGATTGAAAAGGTTAGTAAAATACCAGAATCCATTTAGCATTCGCTAGATTGCAGTCCATGGAAATTGTCATTCACGAGCACCCGTAGACAATTATATTTTTTTCAAATCTTGCATTTTCAGTGATATGCCCTGATTTTATCTTAAAAACAGAGCTTAACCTATAAAATTTCCCGCTGAAAGGCAATATTTCTCTCCATGTGTTCCCATACCTGGCATGTCATGCAGTTTGGTACTTACTTTCCCTCCATGTTAAAGAACAGTAGATGGTTCAGCACCCAGGCTAATAGCTAAATACATGTTAGGTCCCGAAGGCGAGACCAATTGAATTGCATTGCAAATGCTTGTTAATCAAGCGAGGGCAAAAATATTATTGGACAATGTGTACATTAGTTTGATTGAAATACAGATACCTTCAGGGAATAACTTGCTTTGGGGTATCATTCGAAATAAAGGGAAACATTTGATAAAGCATACAATCCCTAAGTTTCATGCCGGCCGTTCTCTGCAGTAATAAAGTACACCAAAATCCCAGTGGTTGATTGATTATACATGTCAGCTAAATCGAAATAAAAAACTAAACTGTAATTCTGTAGATTTGTTTTTTTTACAAAACCAAATAAAGTATTTTGTTTTAATCTGAAGCTTTCATTTTGCTCTTGCAAATTGAGTGTGGTTGAAGTAACCTTTATTCTGTAGCTAGAAAAGCAATTTAACAAAAGGCCTCACAACCTCAACATGAAATGTGTCACCTATTCTGTAAAGCGTCCCTAATGAAATTTCTATTAAAACAGTGCGATCTCAAAAGACATCTTTCACAACAAATGGCATATAAGTCTCTGTGTAAAAATAGTACCTTGTATCACCTGGTCAGCCTTTCACCTTTGCGAAATAAACGCAGCCAGCCAACAAGGTCACACAGAAATAACAGTTTTTATAAGACACTTCGCCTGATGAAAAGATCAGCCAGTGGGTGGCTTCACATTCCAGAGGGGAATTGCTACTGCTAAGTGTGCACTAAAAAAACATTGCACAATTAATGGTCTGTTTCTGTTGAGGTGAACAAATAATGTACTCTAAAATTAAAGATGGTGTTTATGTGAACTCAAATTAGCTGCGAAAATACAGGTTTAATGAACTGTATGCTTTACGAGAATTAGCTTACATAAGGGAGAACCTGGTTTTCCCCTTCACTTGCAATTTTGCAAAACTGTTTAAAAATAACTATAAGCAATCTCTTCAGTAATGAATTGCGATGCAACCCTATCTTCTAGCAAATGCGTGCGTTATTGGCTTGATTAAAAAAAAAACAGCAACAATGAGAATTCGACTGAGAATTTAGGGGCATATCAGCAACAACCGGCGTTAATTATCGCTCAGCGCTCTTAGCGTGAGGATAATTATCGCTGGGTAACGTTGATTTTTATCGCTGAGATAGCGTGCTATTAGCAACGCTTATCTCCTCAGCGATAAAAATCCTCACGCTAACTGCCTAACGTGAGATTATCGCTGGAAACCCAGCGATAATCTCACGCAATGTGGCGTTAGCTTGCTGATAGGGACTCACAAACTTAGCCATGATATCCACCTTCCATAGGATATCATGGCTAAGTCAGTCCTGAAGCAGGCGTAAGGAAAGTAGCAATAACTTTTCCTGATGCTATGCTTCATAGCGTGGGGCTTGATGATAGGAGAAATGTCGCTTAGCGTGTTAGGTCAGGAACGGTAGGGACGCAAAGATGGACGTTAGGAATCCTGACGCTAAAGCAAGGTTTCACGCATTAGCGTGGCCTTGCTAATTAGGCGATAAAATTATCGCCGCTTTTCGGCCGAAAACGGCCGCAAAAGCGGCGATAAGTTTTTTATCGCCAGCTTGTAAATGTGCCCTATAATACCCCAACACTAAAGAGCGGATTCAGGAATGATTCAAGAATGCTTCAACATACTTGTACTTTTTACGTCATTTTTCTTTGCAGTGAAGAGTTTAGATATGTATGTATAAAACCATGTAAACTTTACAATCATAAACATCACACAAAATATACATGCCAAAGAATAACAATAACAAAAATAGTACGGGGCAGATTGACAAGCCCCTTGCGACACTTTTACGCTGCCGTTGCGTCACTTTTGTGATGCAGCGGTGGCGTAAACCATGCGCCACGTTGCGACTTATTTACAACGCGACGCATCTAGGCAGATGCGTCACGTTATAAAGCCCTGCGCCACATGAAACCTGCGTCAGGTTTCATGTGGGTGTTCTGTCGCAGGGTGGGCGTTCCCTCGCAGGAAAGCCCCGTAAAACTGACGCAGTGAAATCTACAAGATTTCACTGAGTCAGTTTTCCGACGCTGCTGCATCAAATCCTTACGCCTGCTTGAAGCAGGTGTAAGGAGTGACGCACCACAATAAGTATGGGCCACCCCTGTGCATTGCAGGAGTTGCGTCGCGCTTACGACGCGACTCCAGCAATGCACTGCCCGTAGGCAACAAGATGCGTCACGCATCTGCCCCTCCTTGCACCATGTTGCACCGCATTGTAAATGCGACGCATCTGTGGTGGCGCAAGGGGGGGATTGCGTGACGCATCTGTTCAGGCGCATCCCTGCTGATTTGCAGAGATGCGCCAGAAGTTGTAAATCTGCCCCTAAATGTTTAGAACATGAATGAGAAAAACTGAATAAAATTATCTTTAACAAGACAGTACAATACAGAGCCACGATGTTCTGGCTAGATTTAAAAAGTTTAAAAAAAAATTGCAGTACAGTCAAATCTATAACCCACGTTTGATAAAAATTTGAATACTAAATTCCATGAATGTGCCAACAATACCAACTCAAGCCAGAAGATGAGCAGTAATTGGCCATGTCTCAAACACAAAGCCATACTATCTAAAATTATAAGGTGAATAGAGTACACATCCCAGCCTCGCACGAGTGAACATTTTGTTTCTAGATCTATTTTCTACCGTACACCGCTGACTCTCAA
Source organism: Triturus cristatus (assembly GCF_964204655.1). Taxonomy (NCBI): domain Eukaryota; kingdom Metazoa; phylum Chordata; class Amphibia; order Caudata; family Salamandridae; genus Triturus; species Triturus cristatus. The sequence goes on from NC_140591.1 coordinate 539,516,142, forward strand.
AAATGAAAATCTAAGTCCCAAATGCCATTAAAAAAAGTCTTGTTTCAAGAGGTAAGCCCATTCACAGCTCTGTTAAAATATCGGAGAAACGAAATTTGTGCTCCCTATATTTACTCATTTAAGGTTTGCATATTTAATCAAACATTAACCTGTGTGTACTGCATTAATCAAACTGCCAGTGTGTGTAGTTGTATTACTTATAGAGAAGCCACATTTATATACTTGAACTAGGACCTATGCATTTGCTTATGTTAACTGCATTCATTTGGTCACCATTTTCTTTTTAATGTTAGCTGAGCTATTTGAACTTATTATTATTAACTACACTGTGAGCTTCCTGTTTTTACTTTTCTTTGCAGGTTTCTATCAAGAAGCGCATGTTATAGGACTTGTCTTTATTGCTGGGCATAGTTAGATATTTTAATTAGACCATGGCCGTGGATGTGCAGTGCGTGGGGATGGGAGATAGACTTTTGCATCAGGCATACTAGGCTGCTGCCAGCTTCAAGGCTGTGCAGCTGCATGCTTCTTTAATAAATGCTAGCAACCTTGGGAGTTAACCTTCTCCCAGACAACAATGCCCCCTAATTGAACGTCCCAGACGGAGTTGGTGGGACAAAGCTTCCAGAACATTCTGCATTGTATTAATGTGCGCTCTGACAAAAGTTTAGCAGATCCTGTCCTAACTTCACTGAGGGAAGTCCTGTCCCTAATTCTGCTGATTTCTCCTGACCGAAGCCATGAGCTTTATGCTTAGACATCCGTGGCTATGCCACTGACCTCTCACTTGGTTCATTTGATGCTGACACCATCCTTCTAATTTCCTCTGGTAACTTTAAGAACTATATTTAGCTTAGGGAGGTTCCTTTACACAACCATATGTACTTTATGTTCTGTACTTTGTATCTTGTTAGATTTTGCATTTTCTTGTTTATAATACATTAATACAGACTGCACAATTATATAGCTAAATTTGCCATTTGAAAAATGAACTTGTTTGGTTTGTAACTTAACAAATATTTGGTAACAAACCTTGCACATCATCTTGTATGTCATTTTTATGGAAACAAATTGGTTGCACTGTTCTTGAAACGTATTGCTTATGCTAGCTTCTTTCGTATGCTTTCAGCTGACAAACAAAGTTCCATACAACCAGTAGTGGATCCTGTACAATGTTTATACTAAAATATTTAGTATAAAGGAGAATGGATAGGAATATATAGGAGAATATATAGAAATATACAGGAGAAATCTGCTTGATCAATTGGCAGCATTAGAGCAGGGGTCTCCAACCTTTTCAGTTGTAAGAGCTACTTCTGCTTAAGGAAATATCTACTGAGCTACTTGCATATTTTATCACTGTAAAATAATGACATAACACTACAACAACCCTAAACACAATTATCACTAGTGGCCACCCAAGCATTCTAAGTGAGGTGACCAGCAGAAATGGTGGGAAAATGATTCAGTATTAAATGCATCCACCTAATTAATGAAGTATTATTCAAATCATCGCATACCCTGTGGCACAAAAGATATAAACTACAAACAAGTATCCCGCTTGTGGTTGCAAGGAAGATAGTATGTATTGCATAAGACACGGTAGGGGTGGCTTTCTGGAAAACCGCTAGTGGGAAAGCTAGTTTTGCATGGCTGGTGCGGGGAAGGGAAAGATTCTTTTTTTGTATATATAACCCTCACACACTCTATTAGTATCATACTTCATCATCGGGTTCACCCTGACTCCTAAAGGTCAGGGTGGGCTCGACAATATTTCAGGGAGCACTTATTGATAATGGGTGACCAGGGGCTTAACTAGAGATTAAAAATCCCTCACCTTCTCCAAGGTATCCCTTTATTCGTGGAGATGGTGGGAAAAGCTAAAAAATAGGAAATGGGTAATATGGACTATTATGGTCCTATGACTGTATATTTTGAAGACCGACATGTTTCAGCCCTACAGTATGGCCTAAAAAGGTCTTGGGCTTTCATCAGGGTATCAAATCAACACTCAACTGTCCTGATTTCTGGATCTCTAATTCTGATTTTGTTGCCATGGAAGATCATGCTTGTGCACCATGACATTGGCCTGTCTCACAGATTGTAGACTTGTTGGACCGGGAGGGGTGCCCAAAGCGCTACCCTCATAGTGGTGGAAGGTTACTATCTGCACCAGAAGTTATGCAGCTTGAGCATGGTAGTGGCAGCATATCGTCTCCCGACAGAAAAGTAATATTTAATTAGTATTTATTCCATGTAGAAATTAACGCCTTTAAATATGTACCCAGTAGACAACAGCCCTTGCAGTTTAAATGAATTTTTGTAATGAATAAACCCCCACATGGCTGTTGCATTAAATATCGACTGGTTTTAACCTGAATGCAACCTCAATTGTGTTGTACCTTGTATATATTGTATGTGTAAAGTATAGGTTTTGTACATTATGTATATATTTCTAAAGAATTGGTGAAACTGGTGTGTCTTACGGAATGACATGTTCTACTAATGAAACGAATTTGCAAAATAAGTCTTAAATGAGGAGTAAATAAATACTTAAGACCCTTCGAATTAGCAAATGCCCTCAGTCTGTTGAAATCAAAACAGCCCACTAAATGTGATGGCTAAGTACTTTTTTGGTAAAAAACTTTTAGAAAGTGGACATTTCTCTGTGTTATAACTTTGTGTGCTTTGCAGCCTGTCTCCAATATACGTCTGGGTTGGGTGACAGCTAAACTTTGTGCATTCCCTATAGACAGCTACAGACACAGGAAGGTGAGGCTCATCTGCATTCTGAGAATTCATCTGCATTCTGATGGGTCTTCCTGGACAGGGAGGACTGGGAGAGACTGCCACTTACACTTCAACAGGTAGTGTTCTGTCTGCACACAATGCACTGATTTACCCCCACCGATAGCCAGGCAGACAGGACTGGGTTGAAAAGGATCCTTGTGTATTTCAGGGAGTTGATTTGAACCCCCCCCCCCATCAAAGGCACTTTTAGGTATGCATACTGGGTCTTTGATCTCCATAAATCAGACACTTATGGATCTTGAACTGTATCTCTATCACATGGACTGCTGTGCTGCTTAAAAGAATCAACTGGACTGTTTTTTTGGAAGGTCTGCTGTCTGTTGCTCTCTGACTCTGCTGGACGAGGACTCTGCCTTCCAAGTGATCTCCAAGCACGTACTGGCTTGCCTCCTGTGTTCTGAAGTCACAGGGACACAAAAGACTTCATGCAATTCTGTTGGTGCTGATGGACTCTGCCTTCTCTGAGTCCTACCCTTGCCTGAAGTTCACCCTCCAAGTTCCGTGTCTCAGAAGTGGATTCTGCAGCTGTTTTCTACATGCATAACATCGACCTCATGAGAAATTCTGCAGAGGCTGCTCGCCAAAGTGGATCCACAGCCTGTGCGTCTCAACAACTTATTGCATTTACTTCAATGGAGCTCGACAACAATGTGGAACCCCTTTGCACGACTCAACGATGACGCAGTTGGGTCTTGATGTCAACACTTGCCCCTGCTAAGCTATATCTTCAGAAGGACCTCTCTGTATCCTGTAACTGACATGCCGCTGATCGCGGTTGGCCTGAACTTTCAATTTGCACCAGTCCCTCACCGACCTCAAGTAACCTATTGACTGCTAGTGACTTCTAAGCACGATTTTTGCATTGAATGTTTAGAAAATTAAATTATATCTTGAATTCTACTGATCGGATTTCTGTCTTTTTGGTCTTATTTTGAACAGGTAAATATCTACATTTATCTGAACCTATGTGGAGTCTTTTTGTGGTGTATTCATTGTGTTACTATATGAGTGTGTTGCACAAATACTTTACACATTGCTCCTTTAGATAAGCCTGACTGCTCTGTGTGAAGCAACCAGAAGATGAGCCCAGGTTATCTTTTAGTGTGTACCTAGTTTAACCTAAATAGAGTGGTGGTTCCTACCTGGCCTGGGTGCATACCTCAGCTAACCAGGAATCCCCTTTCTAACAGTATCTCAGACAAGTTCAAAGTTATAATTTTCACTGATAGTCAGTGTGGCTATGGTGTCATTCATGACGTCGGTTAGCTGTGGGCTTATGACACCTTCTGGGTCACCCATTTGAGACAGCAATTATGTGATGAATTTACTAGAGGTGCTGCTGATGCCTCTAGAAATTGCTGTCGTTAAATGTGCAGCACACAAGAGTGGAAGTGATTATGTTAGAACTGGAAATCGGTAGGCGGCTGAAGTTGCTCAGTATGCCGTTTATGGATCCTGTACATTTAATGGGGAATATTCAAATGAATCGGAGATTGAACAACAGGGTAGGATTAGAGCAGGTTGTGTGAAGACTGTAGATAACAGCAGATGGAAGACCTGTGTATACAGAAAATGTGTTGTCCCCATTGGTTAGACATTTTCATGGTCCTGAAAGATTCCATGTTGTGGCTGTTCAGGCAGAACTAATGTAATCCCCGGTTTAGAGTCATGGCTGAGAACCTTTGCCATTGTTGTGTTGTATGCCAGCAAATTAATGTAGAAAGGATGACGTCATTAACAGTGCGTCACAGAGGAAGATCAGGTGGTCCCTTTGAGAGAATACAAATGGAGGTTATTGCAATATCTGTGCGCAACAGGTTGCAATATGTCCTAGGTGTTTTTTTCTGCTCCCACTATGTAGAAGCTTACACCACTAGAAGGAATGACAGGCCACGTAATTGATGTGAGAAATGAGACCTCATTCAAATTTCCAGTTTCTCTTAAGTCAGACCAAAAAACCCATTCGAGTAATATGGTTCTAAGAATGCTGTGTATAGCCTTGAAGGTTGAACAACATTTGCACTGTAGTTACTGACTTGAAGCATCTGGCACCATCGAACAAGTGAATGGTACTCTGAAGTACCCCCTGGCTAAAGTGTGTGCTTCTACCTCTTTGAAGTGGCTGTATGCTTTGCCTGTGGTGTTGTTGAATCTCTGAAGTACCCCTGATTGGCGAACATAATTGTCGCCCCATGAGATCCTAATGGGAAGAGTCTTGAGGTTGCCTGCTAATGCACATATGAGCATTTCACATTATATGGTTCTCGTCTACTGCAAAGGTCTGGCTGATGTCATGCACTCTGCCTCTCACCAGGTCAAAGCTTTGACTGCCCTCCTGAATTACGAACAGTGCCATGGCCTGGTGACTGGGTTCTGGTGAAGAAGCACATCAGGGAGTCTAATTGGAATGCCCCTTCTAGCTGATGCTGTTCCCCAACACAGCCATCAAATGTGGAGGACTTCTTAACTGCGTGCATGCCTTACCTGTCCAGCAATTAAAGAGTCCTGAGTAAGAAGTGGTGACATCAACCACTGAGTCACAAAGCCAAACTCCTGATTGTCTGGAAGGAGCAGAGGGAGATGAAGAAGACATGCAGGCACCTCAAAGTCAACCAGTGATTTGAATTCCAAAAGTGACACAAGGTCAAATTGTGGCAAATCCTGAGCCTGTGGTGAATGAGCCAGCTAAATGAACAAATAATGCGGACTGAGACCCTGACAATGTGACCAGGGTTGACTGCAGAAGAGAAGAGTAGCCAAGAACTTCTGAGAGACTGAGACTGAGTCTATCTGTGGAACGCATCCCAGAATCTGTCATAGAAGAAATTGAATCAAGCGGATTATGTGACAGTGAATATAAACAGGCAGTAGTCCGGAAATCCAAAAGAATTAGGGTACCAAGTTGAGGGTACTCAGCCCCTGAGTGGACATTCTACACAGACACTAAACATGGTATGATTTGGATTGTCAAGGAGCAGTGCCTATAGAATCTACTTGAATGAAGGGTATCACAGAGCAATTTTTATTTTCTTTAGGTTGCTGACTGTTGCTCTTCATTGCAGGGTTGGGTTGTCATTTTAGAAGAAGATAGCGTAGGTCTAGGGATGAATCACTTCCACTGAGGCACTTAAATCAATGGATGACAACATGAACAATTATGATCATTTGCACAAGTAGAAATAATTTGAAATAGTTATTCATTTATTTGCAGCTGTTTTCTGTTAAGGTCTGACGGTAGAGACACCATGGTTATCCTTTCAAAGACCCAACATAGACTATTGGTGGCTGTAGTGTTGATTGTTAATAAAGGTTTTATGATTGTCTTAATAATAATATGCATAGGCTCCCCTTAAGATACAATTCCCACAAAGCCTAGTCTGAAGCCCAAACTTCCCATTACCCAAGCAGCATAGTTTTGACTGAAAGACATTGCACAGAGATGTTTCAGAAGGAAACTTCACTTCAAATGTATTCTTCAATTTATTGCATGAAGATACTATTATGATGAAGGCCAGGATTGTGTGCTTCGGTAGCTAATGCATGACCTAACACCATATTTCCCTCATATATGTTATTTCCTGTTGTAAAATAAATCCTTAATTTGCTTTATCATCAGCATCAATTTGAATATTATTTTTCAAATTACTAGATGGTTCTTAAAGTAAGCCTCTGTACAAACATTTAAATCCCCATCATATTGCAAGATACATGGACACTGCATGTCAATTTTTCAGAATCTGAGTTAAGCTTGACACTGCCATGCCCTATAAAAAACTTAAAAGACACTCAATTGATGGACGGGATGAAGAACAAATCAAAACATTCACCCCAAGTCAAGAGATCTGGGTTAAATCCATCATTCTTTTGCTCACCATGCCACCCCAGTTTAGACATGGTCATATGCAAATCAGTCTTGACCCTGTGCCTCATGGGAACAGTCCAGCCTAAACTGCCAATCCAGGTCCTCCCTGGACCATAAGCAAGCATCATAGGCTGGATTTAACCCAGGTCTCTTGACTGGTGGTGAATGTTTTGATTTGTTCTGCATTACATCCATCAATTGTGTGTCTTTAGCATAGACTAAATTTGAAAAGGATTTTATTGATGATTTGGATGCCTACAGGGAGGAGATTCCTTTGAGAACAAAAGTTGGACAAGATGAGGGAAAGGATGAGTGGAGAAAAAGTGGAGGAAAAGTACAAAACACTTGTAATACAGACTGAAATTGAGATTAGAAAACAGGAAGCGAAGTTGTGTTTTATACCCCTTGACACAGTAGTTTCCTTGCCCCCAAGGGCAAGGAAACTACAAATGCCATCGCTGAATGGGAGCAGAGTTTTCCCCCTGACCCGGATCCTGTGGGCAGTAAAACAAACACTGTCCATAAATACACCAATGAAGAGTTAAAGGTATCAACCTAGCATGACCTCCTTTCACGTTATATGTCACCATAAATGGTAGGAAAATATAACAGCCACTACTGTTAAGCCCTTTCCAAAGGTTTGCAGGTATCCAAGGTATCCAAGATATTAGGATGCGTCACCTCCCCACTTATGCTGAGGCGTGCTTCCTCATAGATGGCCTATCCACACAGTGGTAGGACTAGTACCACCACGGTGGACTCAACCGAATTCTGGGAATTCTTAATAAAATAGTACTATATAAAGACAAGGAATCAGGTAAATATTACCTTCCATTAGTAGTTGCTGGGGTTTGTACAACACTGAAACAATTATAGCCATACAGTCATATATTTGTGAATTTGGAAAGAAATATCTTGGTGGAGGGTTTACAAATTGAGATGAAAATTCTGAAAAGGACAAAAAGTTCCCATATATCTGGTCCATGTGCTCTAAATTCTAGTTAAGCAAGGGGGAATCCTAAGGGACCACAAACACGTCAGAAAACAGCAGGTTATTAAATAAACTGGCCTTGGAAATTAGCATGCCTGAGCTTGCTTTTACATATCAAAAGAGAAAAAAATGGGAGGCAAGTTAAAATATGTGTCTGTAACAGACGGCACATCAGAAATATATTGTACCTGTTTAGCATTTAGCTTCCCCAGTGCTGCCCAGTGGTAGAAAGGAAATCTTGTTTTCTTGGCTCATGTTAGAAGTTGGGTGGTAGGTTGATTGAGGTATGATCCTTAGTTATATATCAACCACAATCCTAGTCAGGGTATGAAGCAGGGTAACCCTAAATCAACCTTTGCTCACCATCTGGTAACTTGGCACAGAGCCATCAGACTTAACTTAGAGGCATGGTGTAAAGTATTTGTGCAACACTTCAAACAGTAAAAACGGTGAAGACACCGCACAAAAAGATCCCATGCCAGTTTAGAAACATAGATCATATTTTAATGAATAAAAAAGACCAAAACTACAAAATGCCAATAAATAGAACATGAGATATGCATTTTTAAAAGAATAAGTGAATTAGCACCAAAAAGCACTAAACACCAACAATCGACATCTGGTCACGCTGGACCGGGACAAAGTCAAATGTTCATGTTGACCGCGAAAGAGCGCATGCCCGTTGTAGGGATCAGACTGGCTCTACTGAGCAAAAGTAACTTGCTCTGAGCTGTATCTGCATCGAAGATCCATTCGACATAGAGAATACAGAGCATAGACGGCAATGCGTTGATGTTGATCCATGCTTTCAGTGGCTATGCGCTGGTCCTGTTTGAACAACAGCGGTGATGCGTCGGCTCCATTGCGATGTAGAGTTTCACTTTTTATGTTGTCATTGACGGAAATGCGAGGATTTTGCATAAAATGCACTGTGCAGTGGTGGTTCCAAAGGTGGAGCAAAGTCTCCGATCCATGTAAAAGTAGCAATGCATTCGTTCTAGTCCTCGCAACAGGGGCGATGCGCTGGTTCCAATCCGTGCAGTGTCAAAGATGCATCAGTGCCGACCATGGAAAAGCGACGATGTTCCAGTCCCATCTCCACAGCAGTGATGGATTTGACAAGCATGTTAGGCACACTTCCAAGGGTCCAGGACCGGGGTCACTCCAATTGGCAGAGCAGGCTCAAAGACAGCAGAGTCCAGTTGCAGAAACAGGCTAGTTGGATGTCTTTTATGTCCCTTAGACTATAGATCAGGAGGCATGCTAGCAAACCCTTAGAGTCATACTGGGTGATACAAATCCAGTCCTTCTCAATCCGACCAGATGGGCATAAGGTCAGCACAGCAAGAAAACAGTACTTACAGAGCATCAGTCCATCAGAGAGGCAGTCCGTCTGGAATGCAGCAGTACTTCCTCCTGGCAGAGACTTTACAGGTCCAGAAATGCACTGAAGTGGTAGGGTCAGAGGTTCAGTTCTTTTACCCAGTGGTGCCTTTTAAGTGAGAGCTACTTCAAAGAAAGGTCTTTGAAGTGCACAGCAATTCTACCTTCCTGCCCTGGCTTCAGACTCACTTTGTGTTAGGACAAGACACAGCCTATTCAGGTGTAAGTGTCAGTCTGTGCCCTGCCCCTCCCTCCCATCCTCCCGGGATGGCCCATCAAGTCACATCTAACCTCCCGCTGTGTGTGGCTGTCTAGGGGGAATACACACAGCCCAGCTGTCACTCTTCCCAGATGTGTAACTTTACAAAAGAGACAATTTCAAAATTGTAATGATAAATTTGACTTTATCTTTAAAGAGGATTTCTTATTACAAATCCATAGATACTAAAAATGCTAGCCCTATCTCTTCTACACTAGGAATTACAGCATATTAAATATAATAAGGAATCCCCAATGATAACCTATGAGAGAGGTATGCCTCACAAGTAGTGAAAAACACATTTGAGTGTTTTTAAGTACCTGGACATGTAGAACTTAAAAGTACATGTCCTGCCTTTTTTTTACTTACACAGGCTACCTTTGACCTACCTTAGGAATGACTTATATGTACTAAAAGGGGAGTTCAAAGCTTGGCAAGGGGAGAAGAGAGGACCGGCTGGGTGACAATTGTTTCTTGACAATTAAAGAGGGGTCGCTGCCTCCTCTCTAAGCAGCTACCGCTCAATAGCCCTTTTCGATGTAGACCTTAACTTCTTTTCTCCACTACTGCTCCAAGATCTAGATGTGTGGGCGCAAGATATCATTTGCCTGACCCTAACTCAAACAGGGTTTGCAAAAACACAAGGGGCCATATTATTAAGAACGGCGATAACATTATCGCCGTTTTAGCGGCAGGAAACTCCCTCTATTCAATTTATATATTTCCGATCTCTCACTGGCTCTTGATCAGGTAGCTTCACATGCCCCCAGTCTTAGTGGTACACCGCTGTCGAACATCCTGTACTCAGATGACATGCTCCTCCTCAGCAACACCTGAATAGGTCTGCAAAGGCTGATTTATCATCTAGCGACATATGCAGAGGCCAATGGACTTGAAATCAACTGAAAGAATACAAAGGTGGTCCTGCTAAATCATCAGATTCTGAAATAGCATAAATGGTGCCTTAATTTAGTATTTATGGAGGAAAGTTGGGGGGACCTTTACGTGGGGGCCAAGCTTGATTCCAGTACCACATTTGGCCCCCAAAGAGAAGCAATTAAGGAAAAGGCCCTGGTGCTAAATGTCACATTTCTGAAACTGGAAATACCAATCCAAGGCCATAACTTTTGACCATTGGTTGAAATAATGAAGGCAAAGTTGATTCCGAATATCTCTTATAGAGGTGAAACGATGAGAGGCACCAATGCTACTCTATTGCATAAAATGGTGGTAAAAGCAAACAAGCAAAGTCTGCATCACCAGCTCAAGTCAGGCTGGAGTTTTGATCAAAGAACAGTCAGTCCCTAGACTTGGAGCATTTATAAAATGCTGCCATAAACTGAGGTATGCTGCAAAGGCCACGCTAGCCAGCCTGGTCTGGAGCAAAATTTACTTGCAAAGATTAAAATGTTTATACAAAAAGTACTTGGAAGAGATTATAAAGAAACTGGGGTTGGGCGATCTGTGGAGCCAGGACACAATATTACAAAAGTGTAAAAGGCTGTAAAATAAAAGTATCAGGTTGCAAAGCTGGCTAGGAGACAAAGAAGCAGTAGCCAGGTGCACCCATGGGTGGCTAGTACTGAACTCCTATGACACTCAAACGACCCAGCCACTTTTGGAAGCTGCATACTCCCTGGAGGTCAAGCAAAAGTGTTTAAGATTGAGACTTGGACACCTTCCCACTTTGGAGTTTGTACCGAAGTGGCAGGAAAGCAATCCTAGTATGGATACGCAATTGTGTTACCCGTTGAATGAGACGTTTTTTCACGTTCTCTATATTTGCCCAGCCATTGGTCCAGCGGGGGTCCTTCTTGACATTTAGAGTGTTGGGGATAAGAACATGCAGATCGGCAGCACTTCAATCACTAAACCCTCAATATCTGGCTAGTGCAATTTAAAGAACTTCATAACAAGAACTACGTGAATCTTACTGGGCCTGCGGAAGTCAGTCATTTTGGGTTCCACGAGGAGAACAGTGTGTCTCTGTGTCCTAAACTAGGGCTATAGAAACCAATGTTAATGTGCCTTGGGGGTATACTCTGGCAATATCTAGGTATGTGTAGTAGGATAGAGGGGAGGCTGTAAAGGCACCATGGGTGGAGTCTCCCAATTAGAGAGTCTAACTAGAAAATCCCAAGTGGAATCCTTGTGTTGTCATGGTGATCTGCTAGTGGCAAAAAGTTTATTAGTAACCCATCCCACTAAACCAAGAGTGTGATGGATGAATTTTTGTATATGATACTCTACTTTCTCAGGCACTTTAAGGATGCGATTAACCAGCCGGAGATAAATAACCTGCCATATTAAGAATCTTTGCACTTTATATCATAAACACAGAAGCACTTTCTGGTTTTAATGATGTATGGTATCAGAATATGTTATTGGTGCATGTTTTATTGGTTTTAATATGTGATGTGCATTATGGAGATGTGCCGAGCATAGGTTTATGGTTTTTATTAACTAATAAACGTATTTCTTCTTCACTCCTGGGTCTCAGATAGTAGACTTATTACAAACATTGCAGGGAGAGAGTAACAGAATCCCCATAGTCAGGTATAGAGTAGTTAATTTGTTGTAGAGAGTAACAGGAGTGTACTTGTGTTTTAGTTGCGCTTTTCCAGTGCTAGGTATTCCCAATGAACAGAAGATGGGCGTGCTGTAGGGTCAGCTCAGGTGCACAAAGCATGGTATCCTATTTGTCCACCTTGCCGTCTATGTAAAAAATGGTCTCAACGCAGTCCGTGCTATATTTTTAGGGTTGGATTAGAATAAAAAATCGGCCCGAGCTTTCCATTGACTTTCTGCAAAACACTGCTTCAGTGAAATGTTATGAAAATAAAGGGGGTTGGTGCCATGTTTTATTAATTTCACTTAGATACAAAAATGCACGGATTAGTTCACACTGCTGACCACACATGAATGCAAGTGAGACCACTTCTACTCCGGCCCCCAGGGCCCGCTCAATCAGCATACATTAATGAGCCAGCCCAGGGAGAGGAAGGGAGTGATACTTCCACCCACCTGCCTCTAGAAATGCCACTCAAGCACCCACTGGCATCCTAACAACACAGACAGCCCCCAGGCTGCCCAAAAAAGCAGCCCACAGCTAGAACTCGGCTACCGGGCCTTTGGCCATTTCCTGAGTGCCCGCTTTACCACTTTACCGCTTTAATGTATTGGCATAACGCATCTGTGATGGGTGTTTGTGTAACTGTTAGTCAATTGGCATTATGGGTAATGATTGAATGCAGGATGGTGCAGTAAATAAATACACACCATAGCTCCATTTCTTTCAATCGATTATCAATGAAGTTGAACTTGTCAACTTCATTGGCATAAAAGTTATAGATACACTGTACACTAATATCCCACAGTTGGAAAACGCTTAGAAAACTAGATAATGTGATTAAAAAAATACTTGACAAATGTCCCTCACCCATTCATGTACCTACTCAATATTTGATCAATTCACTGCTCACAGAATGAACTACTTTAAGAAAAACAGCGAATACTATCAACAAAGCATGGTAACGTCCTTTGGAGCGATTCTTGCACGGAATCTAGCACATCTATACATTGGCGCATTTGAAAAGTCATTTATTTTCTTCAAAAGTAATCCCTAAATTTCGTCTATTCAATGCTTGAAGTGTTATAGTGACAGGATATTTATTGTCTGAACTGATATGAGACCGAAACAGATTAGTTTTATACAATACCTCAACACACGAACACATCTCAAGTTTACCAGCAACATGGCCAATTATGAAATAATCTTTCTTTACATTTTAATCAAACATGAGGAAAGCAAGCGTATTAGCTCACTCTATAGGAAACCTACAGAGAGAAACACTGTGGTCAAATACCAAAGCTTCCACCCACAGGGATTAAAAGATGGCCAACGCGATGGTCAGTTCCTGAGGTTCCGCAGAAATTGCAGATGCCAAATAAACCATTTTTAAAAAGCAAATATGCTGATGACCAAACTGACAGAGAGAGGCTAGCTATGTAGGCTGGTCAAGTTAGCCATGAAATTAGTCTGGTTCTCTTCAAGAGGACAACTTCCACAATCTAAGAATAAAAAAACAGCGAGAGAATGCTTTGCATAGCCACATAGTGCCTACTTACAAATAAGATAGCCAAGAGCATAAAAAACATTAGATTTTTTTATTAAACTGTGGACTCCTATCTTTGAGCATCCAGTGTTCACCTATAAGAGAGGCAAGAACAAGAAGGACCAGATACTCCATTCAGCAGGCAGACAACCTTAACGCACCAACACCCGGCATAATGTCTGCAGCCTGTCCCATGTCATTGGCCACTGCAATCGTAATACAGTGTAGCCTGTTGATTTACACTGAATGCTAACAACTTCGTTTATGAACATATTGAATGTGATCAAAATATTCACAAACTATAACATCACCAATTATGGTATATAGTCCATGGTGTCCCTGTAGCCTGGTATTCATAGGGATAGACAAGACAACAAGTCAAACAGGGAATTGCCCAGAACCTCAGTAGAATATGATGTCAGACACCCAATTCTACTGTGTGTGCCACCATAATGAGAAGAATCACTCAGCATATGGCATCAAGTGGCAGGTTATTGAGGTGGATTATCTACCTGCAAAAGAAGGTGGCCTCTCAACATTACTACAGAGACTTGAGTACAAATGGATTGACAAGTGCAACTCAATTGAAGAATCATTAAATACATTGGAAGAATGGTGTGGCTTTATTGTAGCATTCAGCATGCAATGACTGCCTATTGTGCCAATTGACAAACAGTTACACAACCTGCTATCACATACGTGTTACACTTATATGTAAATAAAAAAAAACTGTGATTTGTTTTTAGACTTTCCACCTTGTTAACTCATGTACTGTTAACATTATTTGTTAATTTATGCTCGCTGGGAAGCTTTCATGTGTAACATGGATGTGATCTGCTCTGCCGCTCATGAATTGTACAAAAGTCTGTGTTGAAATACTTATGAGCTGCGACTCACATGTGACCATTGTTGCCATAAAAACATGAGGTTATCTCCAATGTTACTGTGTGCATGGGTTGATTTCAAATGTTTCAGATGTAACATGCCCATTATTTTGAATATTTTTATCTGCTTTAATATTCATTTTATTTGCACACATTCCTGCCACATCACTCATATAAGGGCACCCATTATCTAGTTTTTGCCCCCAACTACTCTAACTCCAACCACGTGTGACCTAAACGAGCCAAAATCTGAGGCATGAACAGGGAACTGAACCCCTCAGTCAGCAAAGGAAGTTCTGGAGAACCTCTCTGAAGTGGCACTGAATGTACCTAACTTAGCGCTTGTGTAATTGCGCATGAAGATTGTCACTATAACCCCTTGTGTTTCAGAGCACATGTAGCCTAAATCCAGTATGCCCATACAAATTATACTCTAGAGCAACACTTCTTAACCTTTTGACTACTTTGGATCCAGAATTAATCATTACTGGAATCTGGGGACCCCCACTGAATCATTATAGGATTCTGGGGAACTCCACTAAGTCAATATTGGAATCGAGGTAGTCCAGCCTAAGCAATGTCAATGATTTGAAACACAAAACAATATACAAAAATATGAAAGCATGCTGTTATCAAACACACATATAAATATTGACATTTTAATGGGAAGGTTGGAGCTTTTCTAAATACAATTGAGGCAACACATTGATCATACAAATTGCACTTGCACTGCTTGAATCAATCCGAGGAACTAAGTTAATTCTTAGTCTACAATTTCGATTGCTTCACATTTACAGACTGATTTAAATGTTTCACTTTTACATTTTGCCCCTTTATTTATATACACTGTATTAATCTGTTGATGTTATTTAATTTTCTAAGCAGTTGTGGCCCCTCAGGTGTCCCCGGGCTACAGGTTACAAACCAATGCTTTAGAGAAATTGCTGGAGACGAATAACTATCTCAGATAAAGCTGAGTAGGAAAACCTGGTCATTACTTCAGAAAACAGTAACTCACTTGCTTGGCTTGGCCTATCATCCGTGACAAAAGCCCCAAACTCAAAAAAGAAACATCACGATTTTCTGTTTCAAATTGACTCATTTAGGTGAAATAGGTAGCTTGGCCATGGGCTCAGCCAGCACCCAGGGAAACCGACTAAACCTAGCAATTTCTGAAATCTAAACACCCAGGGACGTCAACAGTTGTGCAGGTTGTATGGATTTCACTATGTTTTCTTATCCAGAATGCCTTTCAAAGATCAATCTTAGGCTATAACAAGGTTTTTCCTAGAGTTTCTTTTCCTGCAGGGATCCACAAATTCCTATCAAACAGCATTTCCACACTTCTCCTTAATTTATTAATTAAAGCACTTGTGCGGCTGGGCCTTTTGTCTGTTACATGAAAGGCCCCAAATGCAAATGCAAACCTCCTGCACATGTTGCGGTCCTGACCCACGCTGATCTCTTATTGGGGGGGATTAGTAAGTCCAGTGTGTTCTTTACAGGATGTCCATATTGGGACACTATGGAACACTCCGTGTTGGGATTTTATCCGAGACCCAAAACATTAAAAACTGAAACATGATTTGTGGACCTTGCTCTTTTTCTGGCCAAGCGGCAGATAACACGCCATTGAAAGTCCTCCACCGCACCCCCGGTGGATGAATGGTGGGAGGAAGTCCGAAGATGGGGGTCAGCTGAGAGCTCCTTGCTACGCAGAGAGGAGCACCAGGGGCTCCCTAAGCAGCCCATAGCCAGGGTGTGGGATGGCATGCTGGAAATCTATAAAGAGCAGGGAGAGGACATTGACTAATCCTGTGCTGTATGTTGGTAGCTGCTTGAGTCGGTTCTCTTGCCCCTGGGATCCTCACCCCTCCTGCTTAGTGCACACAATGTCAATAAGCAGTATTCTTTTTTCAGATAGTTCAATAATTGGACCTTTTCTATTCTTTTTTTACCAGTGATTTTTAAATTGTGGTGTGCTGAATGGTATGGCAGATATGTTTTTCTATTGTTGGTGTTTGGGGTGGGGGGTTATATAGAGATGCACTACCTCATGTTGCATTGTTACCTGCATCGTCATATTGAACATCTGTAAATACTTGATACCTGCCTGATGGTGTAATGGATAAACTACATATATGTTAACTGTACTTATGAAGTGGATAGTGTCTGATGTTATCTGGCTGACATTCTTTGGCAGCCTACTACTTGTCTTGTTCATGTTTTTGATAACCCAATAAAATATGTTAAAAAAAAAGTTTGGTAAGATGGGTGGTTGGAATTCTGTTGATCCCCAAATATTCTGGAAGTTTCTCCCGTAGAGATTGAGGACACTTTGTTATTTGAGCCAAAGTTTAATGTTTTCAATGTAATCTGGGTATGAAAACCTAGGGGGTCTTTGCAAATCACACTCATTTGGATTCCCTGGCATGCCTACCCTACAGAAACATTTGAGTTTGGAAGGTTTCCCTTTGTGCCAGCCGACCCTTAGCCCAGAAACTCCAGTCACTCCCTACATGAAGTGACCATTGACTGCATTTGGGTGCAGTGTCACACCTTTTCTCTCCCAAAGAGAAAGCATATGCATATCAGCCAAATTTACTGTCGTCCGGAGATAAGTGAGAAGCATAAGTGGTGTAATATTCCTTATTGACAACAAACATGCACGTTATTGATACCAAAGTCCCATTAGTGATGTCATCATGTCATTTCAACATTTACTTGTAACATGTTACTTTAACATCTTTACTATGAGTTAATAATTGTTAAGAAAGATAGTGGGGCATGCTTTATCATTGGATATACCCATCTACTTTTGGGTATCATCCTTTTGAGTTATCTAGCAGTAAAGCTGCTTACTTAAGTAGTGAATAGCACAAAAAAATGTCATCTCCGGAGTGAAGTGAAGTGGGCGTCCACAGGTGTACCCTAAAATGAGATCCCAGAGTGCCTCCATGCTCCCTGAAAATCTTTTACTGAACAATGTCCTCCAAGAACACATCTTTCACAAAAAGGTAGAGAGGGGCACACAATTACAGGTATTAACTTTACCTCCAACGTCTCCAGTGAATACGAGAAGTTTGTTTCTGTAATCTATTAAGGGCTGCCAAGTGAGCACTCTTGCTGGGGTCCGAGAAGTACCTGTTTGTACTTTGGGTTGGGCCTCAGTTACACTGTCTCTCGGTTTTGCACTTGCAATGGGATATAACATCTGTCTTGCTCTGTTGAATGACAATGCTCTTCAGAAGCATTTGAGGAGGGGCCACAATTAAATGAATCTCCAGCAACTATAAAATCACTTCCAGATTATAATCCATGAATCTCTCCTCATTGCAGTTGCACTACCAGAAACAACTTCAAAGGTCTCTTCCATTATTTGAGTTAAGTCGTGGGCAGGATTCATCCAATGAGATGATATGTCTGTTCCCTATCTAAAAACTATGAGGCATATTATCAAGCCAGGCGATAAAATTATCGCCCCTTTAGCGGCAGAAAACTGACGCTAAAACGACGATAATGGGCTTGATAATATGCTCTATGGAATTCCAATTGAAGCCCATGTTAAATGTGAAGGACGTCTAACATGGGCTTCTATTGGAATTCCATAGAGCATATTATCAGGGCCATTATCGCCGTTTTAGCGGCAGTTTTCTGCCGCTAAAGCGGCGATAATTGTATCTCCTGACTTGATAATATGTCTCCTGGTCACTGTATTTTGTGTGTTGGGTAGAGTGCAGAGCTGCTGCAGAGAGAATTATTTGTGTGTGAAATGAGGAGAAAGTGAGAATGTAATACAGTGCAAGTGAAAGGGAGTACACTGGAAGCAAACAATACATTTAAATATTTTCTGCGGCGGCGGCAGACATCAAACCCTCAGAATACAGGGAAACTGCAACCTCAAAGAGATGATAAAGAAAAAATAGCTTCAACTTGCAACACACACTCCTCATGGCAACCTGAAACGGAATTACAAAGAGAAAATTCAAAGTAGCAACAATACAGCACTGCACAGAGCCTTATAAAAACTTCAATTGCAAAACAATTATGACACAAACTCCCATATGCTTTCAAAATAGGATTTCAAACCCTAAACAAAATTAACCTGACAGAAGGGCTTGCATACACTTTATATTTGCGGAGGAGGCAGATGTAAAATGCTTGTCTTTTTCCTTTACCTTCGTGGGTATGTTGAGAGGAGGGGAGTCAGGCCTTCTGCCCCCAAAAATATTCCTCGTGGACAAGTGGGGATTCCAGCTCCGGGATCATAGCCATAATGCAAGTCCCAAGCAAGAATACATTTGGGAAAGGCACTGTTGGTAAGGGGAGATTCTCCCCTTTTCAACAATGCCTTTTTTGACTCCCTCACTGCCAATAGCCCGGAGAACAAGCATTGGAGCATGGACCATAAGATTTACCTGTCCCCTTGGCAGCTGCAGTCCAGTGCAATAATGCTGTAAACCCAACCCCTCCACGCTGACATCATAGATCAGCGATGGGAGGGGGCACAGCTGACACAGAAGGACTTCCATGTCGACCCCCAATGAAGCCCCAGTGTGGGTAAGCCACTCGTGCAAGCATAAGAGGTTACCTCAGTGCTACCCCAAATGACAAGAGATTCACAACCGACAGAAACAATTATATATTCCACTTTGCCAAACCCACAGCTAACTCCACATCATTGCTGCGGAGTTATACAGTCGGCCTGGGGAAATGGGAAGTAGACAGAATAGAGTAACATCTTGGGGAGAGGACGTGGTCCGTCAGCTAGACTGCTGACTTTGGTGCTGGAAACCAGGGTGCCTCATGGTAGCGTCCGCATTCTGTGATTCTGGGCATATCACTTAATCTCCCCATGCCTGAATGTGTAATGTAACCGGTGCTCATGTAAAGTGCTCCAATAACTTTGGGTCGAGTTCACACTATATAAAATCTGCAACAAAAAAAAAAAACATACGCTGGACATCATCTCACACATTGCAGAGCTGGCAATAATCTGCACTTCCACAGGTTTGATATTTTAAATAAATGAGACCTTTAGTATGAGTATAGTTTTACAACTGATGAACTTGAAGTGCTGAGACTCTCTGAATGTCACCTCCTTATTACAGTTTGAACCCTCTGCCTTTCTTCTGAGCTGAAATACAATCTGTTTTACTATAGTAACTAAATAATCAAGTGTAAAAGAAGCTTGTTTAGCAAAGAGATCTACCTACAAAATTAGGAAATAACCTTTTGTGCTTGGTTTGCCTTCATAGTGACAAGTGGTTAAATGCAACTTTAAAACATTAATTCGTTTTGCTTGCCTTGTCATGTATATATTTACTATAAACATATCATACAATATGTCTGTGCTAATATACTTCTACTGAAGCTTCAATTGAAGAGCCTATAATCTTCTGGATGACTTTTATAAAACAAAGGAGTGCAAATGCGTTCATAATCCCTATAGATTACTCTTTGGGAATAAACCAACACTATGCAGTTGGTACTCTCTGCGGATGTCTCTGGGTCAAGCAAACAGGTGCAAGTATCTTCAGTGAAATATACGTCTATGGTTCCCAGATGTTTTTGTCAACTTCACAGAAGAACAAATAACAGGAGTTCAGTAAGTCTCAGCTGTTGCAACTATGTATCACCATTGCCTATCAAGGATGCTACAGACTACCAGGAAGGTATTCAGTGCTTCAAGATAGCCCATCATTTAGTATGTCTTGTAGAGTCTCAGAGATTCATGACCATGTAGTCCTCTTGTCTGTGTTAAGGTATTTCATGAAAGATATCCTTTGAAGATGAAAGATGTCCTTTTAAGATGATAGATTTCCTTTTAAGATGCAAGACTTCTGTGTAGGCAGAGTCAACACCCTGAACATCCTTCCAGATTTAAGAGCTACTGACGAATTCATGCTCACGATCCTCACGTGGAACCACATGGAATGCTAAGTCCTACGATGCATCCTGACACTCCATAGGTGGTTGGGTAATTAAGAACCAAAGGAGGACTCCAGGTCTACCATATTATTAGTAGGAGTATTCTTTACTCTTTTCTTTTTTCATGTTATTCTTTTGATGTTTACGACTGTGTGGAAGCAGACATCACCTGGGACTTTATCCTAATTCTAGGTCTAAGCAAACTTCTCCAATATTGGCCAATTCGAAATTACTACGAATATATTTGGGTGTACTTAGTAGCTTTTGGCTAGGTTAGGCCTTAATTCCATATTATAGAGGGTAACGATTCACATAAGAGATTAAATCACTTTCGGTATACAAAATAATACTCTTACAGGTAAAGCTTGCATTTGGAGATCAGAGGGACAAATATTTGGGTTGTTCATAGATGTTTTTCTTCTAGAATGTTCATGGTCACCCATTTGAAAAGGTAAAGCAAGGTCAGTACATATGGCAAATTTGCCTACGGCTTTTTCGAAGCTTCAGTGTAGAAAGTATCATGGCAGTCCTAAATTACTAACGATTTATGATCTTGCCATGAGATGAAGGGAGCCCCCTTGCAGTCGGTGTCTCCTGGGATCCCTCACATTGTGGTCTATATAATCAGTCTTTTTGCAAAGTGTTTTCAAGATGGAGTGCAAAGCTATACTTCAAGTCACAGAAACCCTACTGGTCTCTTGAAATGGGCATATAGTTGCAGTAAGATTTGCTATACTGCTGAAATCCCACACTAGTAACAATTGATGCCATACTCCCATGAAACATCTTAGGATATGGGTCATATTGACTCTTACAACTATTCAAAGAGTCCGCGTGTGCTTGAGACTTCTATAATCTTACTCTTGACCACATTGGACTCTTAACATGGTGTTGTTAGTATGTACCATTTCCAGATCCTCACCTTTCTTTGGATGACTGGCCAACTAGATTTTTTCCACCCTCTATTTCCAGTGGCTCACACTCGATCACCATTATTACAGCATTCTCATCCCTATGGTCTTGAGACATTCTTGACAAAGGAAAATAAAATGTGAGATTATTGTGCACTCTATCTGAACTAGTTCTGGACATATTTAAATTTACAGACAGATTAACAGATAAATGTCCCACATAGAAGGTTTTTTCAGTCAAAAAGACGCACAAAATGCCTAAAGGGCCATATATGAAGGGCAATTCAAGATGTTCTCCCTGCTAAAACTTGAAAAGCCTTCTGGTGAGGTTTTTTTTCACACCTTCGTTTGTTTAAGTCACACATTAAATCTTAATGTGTATAATAGTCCCTAGGGTTGTAGTTCAGTGGCTTAGGATGTATTGGGCATGCCATTAAAAACTACATTATCTGCTTTGTTTATATAAGTAAAATTAAATATGAAGCAAACTACGGGAAAATGCAATGTTGTTTTGACTTCTCCTTCTGGAGTACCGTTGATCATTTCAGGTTACTACCATATGCATGATTTTATTTTATACTGTTAAGTCCTGTGTGAGACATTGATCAAGGTTATTTAATCTGCTCAGCATCCTCTTATGTTAGTTAAATGCTTTGATGTGTGTTTTATTAATGGGGATCCTGAAGTGAACCGGATTGGTTTCCAAGATCAGCTAATGGCTTGCTGAAATTACCCGCGTTTGCTCTTCAGAACGGATGCTAAATGCTAATACCAGTGTTTCATCTGCATATTTTTGGGATATTTCTTATTTCAGTGAAGGCATCACCTCACAATGCTAGCTCCTCAGCACATTTCAAATGCTCTTTCTTTTCATCCGGAAAATAGAAGCGATTTGCTCATAAGCTTGACAGGTCTGTCTATTAATCAGAAGATAGTCATTCATTAGCCCACTTAGGATGTCTCCTATAATGAGATAATCATGTCACTTATTTTTGTTTCCAGTAAAATCTTACACCTACATTGCATCGGTATAAAGACATAGGATGTCAAACAATGCCATACATAGTGTAGGTATCCGAAAAAGCAATTGGATGACTTAATGGACACATTATAAGGGGAATATCACACTACAGAGGAATAAATACTGATCCTCAAAACATGACATCAAAACCCCTTTGATTAAAGCATCTATTCACCGCAACCATTCTTATGTCACAGTTTCTTGGAAATGGACATGGTGAAACTGACCGTCCCCTCAGCCTTCGTTTCCTGAATAAAGACATAAAATGAACGAAATTCGCATGACATCTAAATAAAACCACTCATAACGTTAGTTTCATTGGGCCCAATTCACAGAACTAACTTAAGACAAAATCCTAAACTTACTATCATTTTGGTATTCACAGAAGGCACTTACTCATTTCGGTATTCACAGTAAGCACTTACTCATTGATGAGTAAGTGCCTTCTCTGAATACCAAAACTTGTAAGTGCACTTACTAATTTCGGTATTCACAGAAGGCACTTACTCATCAACGAGAAAGTGCCTTCTGTGAATACCAGAATGAGTAAATGGTAGTAGGCACTTACTCATCAATGAGTAAGTGCCTTCTGTGAAATTCAGAATGAGTAAATGGTAGTGAGTTTAGGATTTTGTCTTAAGTTAGTTCTGTGTATCATGCCCCATGCGCGTATGCATTAAAGAAGTTTTACATTGAAGGTGAAAGTTTATATTTTCTCAAAGTATATAACCAAATGTATCGAGCCTTCAAAGACACATTTTTTTTAATCACAGCATTTCACACATAAGATGCTATTCCTTGTTGATGACAATTAACACGTTGAAATGCTTCCGTCCTTCTGTCCGTTTAACTACGAAAAATGTTTACACAATGAGTTCTCAGTTTTTAAAATGACAGATCCAAATTAATGCTTTCACTGCTGAGAGCCAGGTCAAATAACATGTTTTGTATAATTGCTTCTGATCATTAATTGTCAATGAAAGCGCACAACATCTTCTTCAAGAATGATATTTTGGAAGATCAATGAAAGGATCACTGAATTTTTGCAGAATTAAATAGCGGCTTAGCACGCCCGATGAGATTGTTTTGAAATGATGTTACACATGACTTGTTAGCTAAAACTGCAAGGGCATTTAGCCTGAGTGAAATCCTAATTGGCTTTGCCATTGCCTGATCACGGTAGACTTAGCACAAAGGTTGTATTTTTCTATTTTTCTGGGCATGTCAAACATGATATTCTTTGTATTTTCTTGTCTTCAAAGGAACCAAGGTTTGGCCCATAAATGAATGTGTGTGAGGGATTGTGGATGGGCAGTTGGAAGAATACGATAATGATTCAAAGTGTGATGAAACGATAGATTACTGAAGACCACTGTTTGAAGCTGAGAATGGAGCGGTGTAGAGGGTATGGAGAGTGATTAAGTGTGTGGGAGACGAACCCCAATAATCTAATTCACCACAATAGTTATATAACCTCAAAATGTTCCTCAGGCAGTTTTACTCCAGTACCCTTGATTTTGCAATGGGTCACCACCTTCTTCTACATTTGGCCCAACATATATCAACAGAGTAATGAAATAACTAAGTTAATAAATGCCACAAATACATCAATGCATAGTACATTATGGTAATTAGAATAATTGTAAATCTCAAATGAAAAGCAAAATCAATAAAAACCAGTAAAGTCACTTAAGTTATAATGGTCAGTATCACAAACAAGACCAACAGCATCTCTGATAGCAAGGCACAGTGTCTGGCTCACCAGCTAAACACCGATCTTTTATTCACATTCCTAGCATTAATAATGAGGAAGAAACTGCAAACTCACAGTTGTATGAATAGTAATAAGATATTTTAGACAAAACTGAGAAAGCGCGCAATTATAAGGTATAAAGAACAAACCCACTTTGTCAGAAGTCTCTAATATGCTCCTACACTGCTGCTGTCCAGAGTTATACAATATTATGTTACATTAGTCCAATACTATCCCATACACCAGTGATTTTCCTAGGTTCATCATCAGGAAGCTACAGGGAAAGGACCTTGGAACTGTAACATTCAGCACATGAAGAACAATGTATTCACAGTTCATTGCACTCAAAGGTAAATAACTAGTTACATCACAATAACCCATGCTCTGAAAAGACAACAGAAATAGAGGGGAGAAATGACACGCAAGGAGACATTGATTGGGGGGAAATGATCAGGCACAGTTTGAACAGAACATTAGAAATCTATATTCATTTTGATAAAAAGAGTGCACCGGAAAAAATATGGCCCAACTAAACCATGTAAAATGGATGTAAATAAATAATGTTCTGTTCAAACTACCCCTGCGACTGCAAAAAATGCTTTTCCAAATGTACAACTAAATGGCGATTCAGTCACTATTTACCGAATCGCGATTTGTGTTTGTGACCCAATTCCAGTTTGGTTTTGGGAAGGGGTGTGTTTGGGGCATTCCTTCCAAATACAGAATCACAATGGTATGTAATATTGTTTTGTGATCGAATTCCCGTCATGAAACATACCTTTTTTAACACCTCCTCAAAATATATTTTTAAGAGCAGGCAGTGATCACACTACCTGTTCTTAAAAAGTAAAAGTTAATCGTCTAAGGAAAATGGGTTGCATTTAAAATAAAATGCTTTATTTTAAAAGTAGTCACAGGGATGGTGGTCAGCTGACCCCAGAGGGCCATCATCCCTGTGATGGATATCATTCCTAATGGGTCGCAAACTGTGTCCAACCTCATTAATATTCATGAGGTACGTTGGGTTGTGACTCATCAGGAGTCACTATTCTAAAATAAAAAGTTTTAAACATTGGGAATAGTAGTTTCCTAAATGTGATTCCGAGATAATCACAATTAGGCATCCTCAGTTCCTAATGTTAGTTCATCTGGTCCCAAATACCCATTCAATATTTTGGAAGGGGTGTCCCCTCTGAAACCTGAATTGGAACGTATTAATGTTTTACGACCAAATTCTGATTGGACAACAATTTCTACCAACTTCAAACTTGGAGTGGTAACCAATTTGCAAATTTGAAGAGGTCCTGTTGGGTTTACTTCCCCTTTGTGGATGTAAAAAAAAGGTTATTTAAGAGGAGGCAGTGGTCCATGGGAGCACTGTGAATTTTTAAACAAACAAAAAAAAGAAAGAATCTTTTCTGTTTAAACACAGACCCTTTTCCTTTATGGGAAATTGGCTATGTTTAAATAAAAGATTGCTTCATTTAAAAGCAATCACACTCACGGTTGTCTGCTGACCAAAACAGGCCAAAATATCTGTGATGCTGTTCATTCCGAGTGGGTTTCAAATTGCGATCTACCTCATTACTATTCATGCAGTAAGTTGTTCTGTGAACCACTAGGAATTGCAATTTTTTAAAAAAAAGTTTGATACAATTCGATTCAGAGACAAACACATTTAGGACATTTCTATTCCTAATATTAGTACATCCTGCCCCAAGTGCAGTGTAAAAATGGTGTAAAAAACGGTTGCACAGAGCGTACTCGCTTTTTACCTCATCATATCGTGCAGGTTGAAAACTTGGAGGATGGGCTCCTGCAGAGTCCAGCACGCTGTTGCAATTGCTGAAATTACAGCTTTTACACCTAATGCTGCAGTGGCAACAGAACCTGTACTTGTGGGATAGAGTAAATCATGAGGTATATATTTTTACATTATCTGTTTAGACGCCTCTGCCTTCCACTTTACACACACAAGAGGACCGTGAGACATTGTACCTGAAATCTCATTGACAGCAAGCCATCCTGATAATTATTTCTGTTACAAGTGTTACAAGCAGAAACCTCTATGTACTTTTGTGGAGGTCCGTTTTAGCACGTGCTGGTATCTGTGTCACACATGCTGTACAAGAGCACCAAAACCAAGTAAGAACTTATTTATAGGACAGCAGAATAGGAATTAGAGTGCTACAACAGGATAGATAAAAAAGGTAGTACAAACCTTCACATTGACATTGAAAAGACACATGTAAGCATTTACCATTCTAATTTCTGCCCCCCCCCCAAAAAAAAATAAGCCCACTCTTAAAACTCTTAGTCGTATCATTGAGAAATGATATAGACATAAACAATTATCCAATTCTCAGTATTTTGATGGCACTGTGGACTTAGTCATAACAATAGTGCAGTGCTCTACTGTAAAAGAGTAAAGATGAGGGACCTATTAACAGACAAACTGCGACAGCATAGATGACATTTTATTGGTAGGCAAATTTACCAGCTCAAACATGCAACACAACAGAACACATCTGTGTCTCACATTTTCTGTTGGGAGGATGTATTGCACAATGTAAACAGAGCTCAAAATGACAAATCAAAAGACCCCTTAAAGAAATCACATACTTAGTGACGTTGTGGTTACCACATATACTCACACACTGAGTACACATGCGTGCCATGATCTAATAGTGCTGTTTTAGCAGATACAAATGTAGCTCCTAAATGCTACAGGGTGACACACATTAGAGAGCAGCATGTGCTACCCATGAACTATTAACAATGGCTGATGCTCCTCCCACGGCTCACCTGGTGTAATGGTTGATGCAAAAGTTTGCAGAAGATGGTGATGAGGGGAATTACACATCTATTTGCGAGTGGACATGTGTTTGCCATCAGTCTTACTGCCTGACATGCACACTGTGTTTTCCTGGAGGGGTGGAGTGCAGCAATCCTAGCGAGAGCCAGACTGGCCTCTTATCATGAGGACACGGATGGTAACAGGCAAATATCTGCCGATATTTGGCCTCCTACACAACTTACCTGTCATGATCTATGATTTGTTCTCTTTTTTCTATTTCCTCACAATGCTTCCCAGCCTGCTGGGGTCCGGTACTATGGCCAGAATCTGCTAATTCCTCTTCAACTTATAACGATACTCTCTTAAACTCCATCGCTCTAATGCTTCTTTTCACCACTAATTATAATCATTAGTGGAAATTGTTGTAATACTAACACTATTACTCTAGGGTGTTCTGTTTCCCACTGTGTTGATTTCACGCTGACATTTGTCAGTGGAATTTGTTGCATATTTTTCATGGTTTTCTATAACTAGTGTATTCGTGTAGCACCACTGTTGCTAATGAACCCACCATAAAAATTAGAACCGATTCCTGCAAAAGAATGAAAGGCAAGACCACATGCACATCTAACCCTCACTCTCTTTTACTTCATTCCACATACATGTGCAGCTGCATGATCACAGCAATATGAGATGTGCATCATGCATTACACCAACACATTTCAAACATAGGCCACACTCACAACCCACACCTTTCAAACCAGATACAACAATGTATAAATATAAACATCTTGGTGTGTATAGCTTCCTTCTCTTTACTACATTAAACGATTAATTGCAAAACAAATGTCAGGACAAGACAACCATGGTGGTCACTCACAATATTAACACAGTTCCAGTATAGGCCTGTTGTAAGGCATGTTCTTTCTCAGTCGGAACTGTGCGTTTGTTGAACAACATGAACATTGGAATGGTGCCAGGCAGATTCAATGCACCCCCTCAGGATTTGTTGGCCTAAATCCATGGTAGCTCACAGTGCCAACATGAGTACTCCTAAACCTGAGAAGGTAACAAATGGATTGGGCAACCTCAGAACATTACAACCCTGACTTCCAGAGGAATTGTGGTAACAGTTCTAGAACCTTTTCACTTAGTCACTCGTGCATACCAGAGGCATGCACAAGAAATACATAAAAAGGCTTTTCAATACGTAATGAACCATTGTGATTCTTGTGTCAAATACATGCGCTGCAATGATTTAAAAACAGAAGCAGTTTAAAATGATTATCAATTCAAGAACAGTGAAAAGGAAAAACAATTCTACCATTCTGCTAAAACAGTAAATATATCCTGGCATGTAAGTATGGTGTACAGTGTACTCCTACGATGCGCTCTTTAGCATAGTTGCCTAGGCCGGGTAATCTGCCAAAATTCTTTACTGGATGATCTAACTGTTCATTACCTATGGGTGAATGCGTTAAAAATCCAGTCTCAGTCACAAGTTTGACATCCCTCCTCACAGAGGGAACACAGGAATCGGCTGTTCTGAGACACCGACAAACAGCGACCTCACAGTGGCAGCAGAGTGCTCCTCTGAGCTGAACACAGAAATGTGTGTGTTTATATAATAACCGCATCCATGCTTTGGAGCCGAGGCCTCAACAAGGTAGTCATTCTTTTTCCTCTTGTGATAGCTGTGTCCCATTATGGGCGAACAACAAACAACAACATTTGTACAATGGATGTTTAGGCCTTGTACTAAATGTTCAAGGTGTCCTGATAGGGTGGCTATGAGGTGGAAATGTACACAATGTGGTTTCCGAGAAACTAATCCTGCACTGTCATGCAAGCAAATATGTGTCAAAGGTCACTGTGTAGAAAAAAAGCATCTTAAGGAATGTGTGTATGTAAAATGGCAGTGTTTCTCCGTGGGCCAAACCCATCCATTTGACAGCCAGGGTGCAAGCCAGCAGGCTTTCTATCAAGCAATGAAGAGAAACACATCCTGCACCCAGCAGGTGGATACCTCACACACACTTCGGCATGGTGAGTCGCTGTCAGCACAAACATTGCTAAGGGGAGACAAATAACGCTTGCTGCAGAACTAGGGGGATCAGAGTACTGGAAAGGTATCAAGAACAAACAAAATAATTGTAAAATATAAAAACCATCATGTGTTACTCTTAACCCAATAAGAACGCTTGGCTAAAACATGATCTGCAGCTAGGTTTGCACTTGAAAATTTAGAAAACTTGGTGAATACGGGACTAAGTCCACCATTCTCAATAGCTGTGAGGTCATAACCTCCCAGTAGAACCTAAGGAGCAAGATGTGGCTCTCATTTACGTATTTATATTTTTTGCATTGTGGAATTGTGATAAACATGGATTTCCTAGAACAGGAAAAGCAGTGAGCAAGCATGGCAATATATAGAAGCATCATAAGGCAGAAGAGGATGAAAAGAAAATGAATCAAAAAAGTTCCCCCAAAATATGGAAGTACTTTTTAAGGAATATGTGAGTTCCAATGGGAAACACTTCTGCAAAGCTCCCTGACAATTCTAGAATCAAGCCAGACATTAAATTGGGCATGTTTAAGCAGCATAGTAACGCTGTTGTTGTTACAAACAGTACATTTGAGGAAATAAGGAATATGGGCATGACATGCACTGTTGTACTAAGAAACGGTTGGATAGAAGGAGAAATTAGGAAGCAGGAAGAAAAGATGGAACAAGCACCAAACCACCCATCATCCCCTATGATGGACATTATAGAAAGCACATTCCAAATGGAGGCACCTTGATGTGTCTGTCTACAGCAACAGTGACATTTGAGTAACCCACCTGTCACCAAACTAACAGAGGCAACTTAAGGTATTTTATGTACAACCAGATAACAAATGCATGCTCAATGAGGTAATTTCACACACAACAAACATAGATAATGCACAGCCACAAGAAAAACTTTACTTTAACAGCATACAGGGTGCATTGTAGAACATGCAGTCCCAGCTTATGCATGTCACAATTACAGGACTACAGAAGCATTCAGCCATACAACATGTGGATACTGACAAAGTGTTTTGCATGATAAACACTTTTCAATTAATGTAATATTTCTGTAATCTCATACATTTAGAGAGTCAGCAAGCAGTCCTACTTGTAAATCTACCTTGATGTGCATCAGGTCTGTCATTGATAATGGATTCTTGAAAGTAATCGAGTTATTGGTTGAGGGAGGTGGAAACCCCATTCAGGCAACAACAACAATCTTTGTCATTATGAATCACAAGTGACACTAAATTAACCTGTACTTAACCCTCTGGTACCTTGGCACAAAGCAGTCAGACTAACCTAGAGGCAAAGTGTAAAGTACTTATGCAGCACACAAACAGTAACAAAGGGAAAACACAACCCAAGGAAAAATCCAAACCAATTTAGAAAAATAGAGTAAAATGACACGAAAATGAACAAAATCCAATCAGCAGAACCAAGATTTGATTTTGAAGTTTTAATTCGGGAAAATAGCAAATAAAAGCAGAAAGTGCCACTCGGAGTCACCTCGCTATGCTAAACTGGGGGGAGTCAAAAGTTCAGGCTGACCGCCATGGAATTCAGGTAGAGCAATGGGACAAGGTTAATCAAGCTAAAAAATTACCTTCTCAAGGCCGCAGAAAAGAGTTCTTTTGCATTGAAGGAGGTGGCAAAGAGAAGGGCTTTCAGCACAAACAGCAGGTTGAGCACCATGGGTTGTCGCCGCTGGAGCTTTGCACTGGCAGTTGCGGTTGGCTGTCATTGCTATAGCAGGAAGTGCAGGTCTTACAATGCCGGTAGTCATGGGTGTTCGCTTTTGGCTCAAAGAGCGAGTCTAACTGAAGTTTTGCATTGGTAATACATTTTAATAAATAAAATGATATTCTAACAACAATCATCCAATCAGTAGTACCGGAGATATGCAATTCGAAAGTTTTAGGTAAATGTAGCACTTAAAATCAAAAAGTGCCATGTGCGGTTATTTGGTCATGCTAGACCAGGGGAAAGTGAAAAGTTCAAGCTTTCTTTTATGCAGCATAGGCCGAATACCTGTGACCAGGTTAGTCCCGCTGAGAAAGTTGCATTCTCAAAGACCAGGATGAGGAGTTCCATTCGCTGTGGAGGAAACTGCGAGGCACTTGGAGACCATTATGGATGATCATTGCTGTAGCATAAAAAGCATTCCAGGTGACATGGGCTGCCATTGCTGCAGCACAAACAGCTCGGTGGGTATCATGGACAGTTGTTTCTTTCTGAAGCTTTGCATTGACAGTCACGGCGGGCTATCATTGCTGTATCAGAGTGCAGATCTCACTGTGCCATACGCCGCTGGCAGTCACTGTAGCATGTAGAGTCAGGTGCACTAAAACTTTGCAAAGGAGGTCGTTACTGGTGGCACAGGCATGAATGGACCCCATTCATGATTGCGAAGAACCCAAAGCATTATTGTTTCACCTTCTTTCAAGGAGCAGTTCAACTGATGCCAGCTAAGGACGCAGCAACTGGAGAGGTACCATTTGGGCTCAGTAAATCACTCCAGCCAGGGCCATCAGGGCTCAGGCAGGTCAGTTTGCAGGTCCAGTGTATCGGTGCAGCTTGGCAGTTGCAGGGAGACTTCTAAAGCATGTTGTGTCCTGTAGCTCAGTCAGGAGGTCACCCAACTGACCCTTGAGTCACTCAGGTGGATGAAGGAAGCAGATCAGGTTTTCCTTCTCAGAGAGCAGCGCAGTCTCAAGCATCAAGGCAGCCCTCTGGGGGTTAAGATATACCTCAGAAAGTAGAGCAGGTCTCTGGTAGGGGCAGAGCAGGCCTCTGGGAAACAAGGCAGTTCTCCTTCTGTAATGTCCACAGATCCAGAAGGATACTTATGAGTGGCTCTGAAGGGCCACTATTTATACCATGTGCCAGCCTTTAAAGTGGAGGGATTCCTATATCACCCCAACATCTTGTTCTGAAAAGTTCTTCCCTTCCCCTGCCAAGACTCCAAGAAGTCTGGGATGACTTATGACTAGTGTAGGGTTCCTTTGTGTGTACTGTTTGGAAGCCCTTTGAAATGTAAGTGTGGCAGGGAACTCTTCCATCTCCAACCGCCCTGGTAGGATGGCCCATCCTGCCAGCACCTATTCCCCTTTTGTACCCCTGTCTGGGGGGAGCACACAAATTCCAACAGCTCAGTCAATTATTGTCATGTGACCCAGAAAACTGTTAGAAGGCACAAATGGTTTGGATAGATTAAACCCCATGTCCTACATTTTAAATGAAAAGCATTCTGCCCAACAGACCTTTGGGGATAACTTAGGGGATGTCTGATGTGCATTAAAAAGTAAGGTTCAGAACTGGCATATGGTTTATTTTACCAGGTCGAAATGCCAGTTTAAAATTTCACTATAGGCTGTAGGCCTACGACATGATTTAAAGTGCTACTTTAGTGAAAGGCGCAATCAGTACCGCAGGCCCACTAGTAACATTTAATTTCAGGCCCTGGTTACATGTAGTACCATATACTAGGGACTTACAAGTAAATTAAATGTCCAAATAGGTGTAAGCTAATTTGACCATGTTTAGGGTGCGAGCACAAGCACTTTACCACTAGTTAGAAGGGAAAAAGTGCAATGCAAGCAAAAATGGGTTCATCAACAGAAGACAAACATCTTTGGGTGACCCTGAGAAAATGCCAAGGTCTAACAATTAAACTTCCCATGCATCAGACAATGTACACAGCACACCCCTGTAACAGCATATGATGTGAACTGCAGGGCCAAGCTGCAGTGCACCATCATCAAGTGCTATGATGCAAACAACAGTATGGTGCATGTACCCTATGCAGAACAGAAGTAGAACTCAAGCAATCTCATCACAATATATTGCACAACATACATAACCATATTCAGCAGAATCAGGTCACCCATATTTCCCTTTAATCAGGACGCATACGACATCCACCAGGGCACATCAAACAGTGCCACTGAAGGAACCTGTTGCTACATCGACAGTAGAAAAATTTAGGGCACTAAGGAATTTCATGGTAAAATTTGTCACAGCTGTTGCAGGCAAAGCAGGTGTAGGTGAGGAGGTTAGTTTAATAAGGTTACATAATGATACACTCTGTGTTGTACAAAACATACATATTTATGGAGTGCTGGCTCTTTATCTTCTAAAGATACTTAATGGTGCACATATCCAGAAGTGTGTCCCATCCGCAGAGCCTGTTACAAAATTCTGTAGTAAAGGCGCTGTAGGCTAGGTATAATTGGATCAATGTATTAATTGGTTACATGGTTGTGAGTCATACCCAAAGGAAAAGAGCTTGAAACCAGAGAAATGTACAGTGATGTGCTAATACAGGGGTGTAGTATCTTGCCTCAATGGGTTTCCTATTAAAGTCCTCCATTCCTTTTCAATGCTTAGAGCTACCAGACTCCAATGGCAGCTATTCCTAGGAAAGGCCTACATCACAGACACTTGAACACCTATGCTTCTTGACTATGACAGAGTCCTTAGGGAGGCCCACTTGAAATTCTTATATTTCAAGATCGTGAATTGTTGGCACTGGTCCCTTTGTAAACTCAAATGAGCTAAACCCCTGCCTCATCACCTCTGCTGGAGATGTAGTGTTGATCATTGTGACCTATTCCACATCCTACTGTCCTGCCCGGCTATTTCTGCTTTCCGGGAGCACATGCAGGAACAACTTCAAAAATGTACTCCTATGCCAATATTGCTTTCTCCTCAGCCAGGCATTCTCCATGATATCTCCGACCTGATTGACATGTCGTCATATGAACATCGATGGGTGGCTACTTACTTGCCATGGCCAAGCTGAGAATAGTTCGTCCTTGGTGACAACTTACCCTTCCATCATGAAATGCATGGCAAATTCAACTTCATTGTGTAGCCTGCCATGAACAAATCACATGACTAATTACATACTTTGACGTAGTATGGGGCCCTGTCCTTACGAATGACACTATACCACCAGTCTGAGTATACCCAATGATATCATCTTCTCATCTCCACCCAGATGTGTTGAAATACATGTGTTGCTGAATTTGTTGACCAACATAATGCCTTCTAATCTGTATGATTCTTCCCCTGTGGTGATGTGTTCCATTCGTTACCCCCTGCACCTTTCCCATAGAGCCTTCACTCCATCCTTTCCGAAAGTAAAGTATTGTGGATTTGCCCCTCTGTTTGACCCAGAGGAACATTGGGCTCCGTTATGGGCAGTCTTATTCTCGTTCTTCCACCATTTCTAGGGCCTAGGGGCTGCCTTGTTTTATTTCCTCCTGGAATGTTGACAGTCTTGGACGTTCTGTATTGTGTTGACACCCATGAGCATTATCTTGCACTGATAAACATTAACGAAATGGGGAAAAAAAGAAAGCTGCGAAATGGCAAAAGCTGAATACAGAAAATACCCAGTACTCAGGAGCACTCTAAATAAAGGAAGTGTTATGACAGAGGGGAAAAAGCAAGACAGCCAGATTCAATCTAAGCCATGTCATCTCACAGTTACATGGCACCAAATTTGGTGATGTTCACAGTTTTTGAGGATACTAGTTCTCTGCCGATGTTGGCACACTGGTTCTGAAAATATCTGTATAAAAAAAAAAAATAACGATGACACAATCCTATGGAAGGACTGCCTCGATGATCCGGAACAAGTTTTCTTCTGAGCTCCAAATTAACTTCTTTGCAGATTTCCAAAAACAGGCCTGACGTTTCTATAAATGATCTGCTAGGCCATTCATCAACTGCATTGAATGCTAACCGAACACTGCTCTTATGACGAAATGTATGCATTGTGTAGATATGTTTATTTTGCAACTGTAATTATGGACATTATGTATCCACTTGTTTTTATCACTCCATTTTATGTTTAATTATCATAGAAGGCATACAAAGCGCACTTGTCCCCCGCCTTACTTGCCCCAGTTTCACCTCACCCTCTCAAGGAGACACCTGAGTCAGATTTGATCTTCACAGTGTGTACGTTTTATTAAATACACTTCTTGGCCAATCCTACCATTGGTCCGTCTTATTTATTGCATAATCTTTAAACACTTTCTTAAAAACACCACAGCATTCCAATAAATCTTCAAAATCACGCCTTAAAATTATATTTACAACCCGCTCTCCAAGGGGCCTTTGCTTGTCCTTCGGGCTGTGCCAGCAGGCCACAACCAAGATAGCCTGCTCTCCTTAGGTTGACCGCCCTCCGGCCAACCGAGCCGCAGGTAAATAATCTGCCACCACTTGTGACCACCGACGGCTTCCAGGGTAGAGCTAGAGAATCCAGAGCCACCAGCAGGTCAGCCCCAGATCTCTCGCCAGCCCGGAGCCCATGAAATGATTTTTAGACCTGTTCTGGGGTCAAAATGGCACCTACTAACGGAGTCCCTGTCATTTCTCCTGCTCAGGACCCCGCCGGACCCCGCTTACTCCAAACCTTAGCTTCAGGGATGGGTGGGTGGGCAACTTGACTGCGACCTCCGACCCTGGTAGGTGAAAAGACAAAAGAGGGGGCGTCTCCAATTCTGTAGGCTTTTCAAGCCTCGCGCCATGAGACCACTTCCGGGTCACCTGCCTTAAACTCCCTCACGACGCCCTTCCGCTTTCGGCTCATTGGCCCTGGCCCCCTTCCGGGGATGTGTGACCCGGAAGGGATGTTCCTCCACCGGCGCTTTTGCTGCCTCTAACGGCGCCATGCCCCTTAGGGGGGTGGCGCCCTTCATTCTATCACCACTCTACATACCCTTCAATTTATTGTTATTTGAATGAGCTCAACATGTTATTATTACACTTTGTAACACATGTGAGATACGAAACACTGTCTATAAATTGATAGTCAATACAAAAATAGAATTGTGAGCTATAACATGCACATATTTTTGAATGGAGATGAACCTTTGTAGACTACCCGGAAAGATCCCCGACCCATACCCGAACACATGAAAATGCAAAAAAACACACATGCAAACAAACTTGAAACAAAAATGTGTTATCACACCACTGACAGCACAGTGCCATATCCCACCACACAAATACGTCCACATAAAAAATGACTTAAAATTGATTTGTTGCTGCCTGTACAGCATTATTTCTAGATACAATCCTTGATTCTAACAAATTACCTTTTCTGTTGGCTATAAGGACATGGCTAAGGCCTGCATAATGTTGCACTGCAGTGCTTCCTTCTGTTGGTAATAGCTACTGATACTCAGGATAGCGCACTTGTTATATTTAATGTACACAACATATTTAAAAATAGTGATTAGTTGTTACTGAGGCAGTTGTACCTTCATACTCTGTAAGGCATATATCACAAATACACTAGGCTACCCAAGCCATCAAATGAGAGTGCTATCACTACAAATTCTGAGGCTAGTGTTCTCACCCCGTTCCACTGTGAGGAGGTACACCATTTCATGCATCCTATAAGAAATTGTTTAAAAACAATAAAAACAATCCTACGTACCTTTGGTGGGAGAAAGGACCAAAGTATCAAGGGTGTGTTATCCAAGGCCATGTAGCATCCTCCTCAGATACAGCCCGGCTTTGTCTGTGGACTGTGCCGATCAAACGCTGTACCCAGCTTGATCCAGACAGGCATGTCTCCAACTCACATCCCATTTTGAGAGAACTTAGCTGCTAATGGTTAGGACGAGAATATATATGTAAATACGTACACTAATGTATGTCATATTTGTTTTTTTCTATTCTTAATCCTTACAATTATTTTTAATGCTGCTAATATGGCTATGATTTTTGCTGTGTTTTGCTACCTACGTTGTGCACTAGGTTAAAGTAAAACAAATACTATATTATACAAACTGTCCCCAAGTTGGGGACTTCAAATCACCGAGAATTGCTGATTACACTGTTGCTCGGGACATGAAGTGGGAAGTCGTCTGAAAGCAGCTCTGTGAAAAAATTAAAAAAAGGATAAACACACAAAATAAATACATGCATGCATATGTTTTATCTTCATAGAGGACGAACTAGGGATTCTATTCTACATTAAAAAAAAAACAGACTTGTCTCACAGGTGCAAAGGTGCTTTGATAATTTTTATTCCGTGGAACTCACTGTGGAATTATATCATGTGATCAAGAAGCATAGGTAAAGGTAGCCCCGTGGAAGG
Source organism: Triturus cristatus (assembly GCF_964204655.1). Classification (NCBI taxonomy): domain Eukaryota; kingdom Metazoa; phylum Chordata; class Amphibia; order Caudata; family Salamandridae; genus Triturus; species Triturus cristatus. The sequence continues at coordinate 539,553,035 of NC_140591.1, forward strand.
CAGTCGTGTTTACTTTAATCACTGCTCCTCATGATCGCCATTAAAGAAGTCTGGACACTGAGTGCAAGCCTTTAATCTTGACAGATGAGTTCTTAAAAAATAATTTTAAATTGGACTCCTTGCTCATGGCATCAGTGCACAGCAATCGATCTCCTAAAAAATGAACTAATCGGGTTTTTTAATGTATTACACGGCTTTTTTCAGATTTTTGGTAGATCGAAATTCCAATTGGTTTGCATCAGAAGCGTACTGTTTCACAGATATAAAACAACGGCATATGTAATGTCTAAAAATAAGTGAACAATGTGCATCCTGGAGTAAAACAGAAAAAAAAAATCTTCAGACTCGAAAGTTGAACAACTCCCCATAACATGGATCATTTCTTGTCCTTAAGCACTGTCTAGAGTGTTCAATGAGCCCTGAACAACGGGCCCAGCTCTGGAGAGTCAGGATTGGGAATTTTTCATTCTGAGTGACACTTTCAATTAGTTTAATGTTCTGTAGTCCTCGGCGAACAATAGTGCGGCACTCCTTATTCGAAGGCGCCGTCGGAGGATCTCCCTGCAGCCATTCAGAAGAGGAAAGAAAAGAACCCGACAGTACAGTTTGTCATTTTATTTCTATTGTCCGATAATGACATTACACTGAATGAGCATCCATATTTTCAGACAAAATTTATGTGGCATATGAAAAGCTTTAAAGCAGATCATAAATTACAGTATATGAGGGGAAAGAGGGCTTCGTGCCTTTGGTAACATTTACTGCAATATATATATATATATCGAGATTGTTTTCCTAAAAATGTTTGCTTGAACATTCTTTTCGCATGCAAATCCCAAACATTATCAACTGAAAGTCAAAACACATACATTTCATATTAAATTATTCTGCTTTCAGACCTGACTGTATGCTTCAAGAGCTCTGGGAGATTGATGGATGAAAATCTTCAATGAGTGTTTCATCTACTGCCTGCCTTTTCATAAATGCTGTCAAGAAGCAATAAAGGACTGGGTGGATTGCACAAATATGTGCATTTCCTGTATTCATTTCAGGCCCAGGCTCATATGAGCAGTGTATGCTGCTCCAAGAAGAGCTCTGCATTGGGGATACACTATAAGCTGGACATTTGTTTTTTGATGCAGTCATTCCTACCAACCAGATGGAGGACGGAAGTGGTGATGGCGAGCATAAAGGCGAGTTGCGTCTTGTCAGGCTTGCTGCCCTCCATTCCCTCCACCCATGCCTTCCTGCAGCTCAAACAGAAGCATCGTGGTTGTGGCAGTGGCTGTTTTCACCCACTTGGTAGGGAGGCAGATGATTGGTTCAGAGTGGGCAGGAGGGTGGTATCTGAGGGTGGGCAACATGGTAGTGAAGGGGCAAAAAGAGAAAATATTATTGAGAAAATAGAAAGGGATGATATCTTGTGTTTAAAGAAGCACTATTTAGGGCAAGATGTCACCTCGACTATTACATTTCAGTCTTCCTAGGGCATCCTTAAAGATTCTAAGTTGGAATGTGAAGGTTCCTAATGGTCACTAACAGCATAGGAAGATTCAATGGGAATTCAGGCCATGGTTCAGTTTGTCTGTAGGAGACACACACCGTTTACAGAGATCGAACTATATTGTGACAACTTGGGATGATGTGGCTGTCGCTTCTCACAGGCATTATTGATCCAATGGGTCACAATATTAGCGAGTCCCGGGAGCTTAGAAGCAGAATGTATATTTGTGACATTAAAGACCTGTGGGCAATTTCTCAATACATCTACAACTTGAATACATTAACAGTATTCTCATTCTATTGTCCTACCAATGACAATCCAACCATCTTCAACATGCTGGCAGTAGAGCTAAAGCACTGGGATGACTCCTTTAGAGTATGGGTAGAATTTAATTGTACCTTGGACGAGGAGAAATTTGCCACTAGCATTAAATCCCCATACCATAAGGGGAACACCAGGTCTGCTCTCATGAGGACAGCTTCAGTTCTACAGCTGATTGATAGATGGTTGGAGGGTTAGTCACACAGGGAGCCCATCTCTACCCATTGCTTTCATGCTAGCTTTCACAATATTCTTGTATCCATTTCTTTTTAATATCATGAAAAATTCTACTTAATGTGGTTAGCTATAAAGATTGAAATTATTATCACCATCCATTGTCAATTATAGGCTAATTGACATATTATAGGTAGAAGTATGTCACAATAGATCTGTCATAGAATGCTACTTCTGGAAGTAAAATGTATGGTGAGTAAAATTCAGGACAATCTATTTCATAACGTAAACACTGCCCCTATAGCAATAGTATGGGACACCCTGATTGCCGTTATCAGAGGTGCCACTTGCAGGTATGCGATTAAGTGACGGAAAAGCAGACTGAACATGTTTTTCATGGTATGACAACAAATTAGACTACTAGAGATTGAGCATGAGAAAGCTATTTCTTCCAAACTAGCCAATTCACTAGAGATTTTTCCACAGCTGATAAACTATTAATTATGTGAAAAAAAAAGTTTGATTAAGTGTCCCTGTGATAATATGTCAGATCAATCAGATATACATATACTATTTTTCTGTAAATTTTACACAGTGCCGAGATGAGGGTGGGTTGTTCCCTTACTGAACACCATGGAATTCAATCGCTGTCGCCCTGCCTTTTTGGTTATTCAAAAGTTGGATAATATTTTAACTATTGTATATATTTCTTCATTTTTAAAAAGTGTTTTTAAATCACGCAAATCAATTGTATCCTGAACTATGATGACTTAATTTTGGTGTACTAGATGAAATTAATTGTGATATTTACATGTACTTTTATGGTTATTCTGTTTTAATAACCAAATAAAGAAAGAATTGAATATTAATTATGTGTGTCTAGATTGTTTAGGAATAAAATGCTGCAGTTTTGTACTCAAGTTTACAAATACAAGTAATAATCAAAAATAGAATGGATCACATAAGTGATTTTTGATTATTAACTACTTGCCGGAAGGTGAATGGACCACATAACTACTTGCCGGAAGGTGAATGGACCACATCCCCTTCTATTTCCCCTTATCTTGATTCAAATACAAATATAGGTAGTCACTGGGACATATTCTGGCTTACAATTTGACAGAAACTATGGTCATTAACAGTATTAAGCTTAGCAAAAACGAATTGCCCTATTAGTCAGTTGTGCTGCTCAAATTGTTAAACATTGAAAAGAATACTAATCTATGTATAGAATTGAAGGCCAGGGCTCAGAAGATAACAATTAGATTTATTTTGGTGGGTCTTTATGCATGCTCTGACATGGTAATGTTCCGCCTACATAGTTGCAACTGTTACCTTTGAGGCGCTAACGTAAACAATTAATAGCCTATCAAGTGGTGAGGCAATGGGGGAAAACCCACTCCAATGACATTTTATACACATTTATAGGAAGTTGTTGTTAATAATGACATTTTTAGTGTTGAAGAAATCCTGAAATCATGCAGCTGAATAAACATTATTTTTCAGAGAATGGTAAAACAGTTGAAAAAGGGGAACACACAGACTGATTTCATTGATTAATTCAACTGCCAATTGTATTCTAAGATTATTATGATTTATTTCACTATCACAGTATTATCTGAACAACAACTTTGTGTCATAGCACGTCTCGCTAATACTGCACATGTAAATATGGCCATTGAAAAGTTGAATACAGCTAAAGTACTGCAAAATGGTTTTCATGGTCCTTCACAATGCTGAATAGCTTTCAATGGTGTCTCCTAGTGCAGTGACTTTATACAATGCCCAGTGCTAAAACTATATTAATGGGCATTGTCCAAGGCCCAAATTAGGTTACCTGGGGCACACAGCAGGGTTACCCTAGATCACCATTTACTGTTGTCCCTATAGTTGGAACAGCATCTTAGGTGAATTGTAAGCTCTTAATAAATTAACACTTTATCTGTCCTATAGATGTTCATTTAAATCATGAAATGCGATCTACAAGGTGTCCTTATGACATATATACTACAATAGGGCAAAGTTTCTCATTCGTGCCCTTCATGTCTGGCAGATCATTTTTTGTTTAAATTCTTGACCCCCCGATTGTGTTTTTTGGGTGCATCGGGGATGTTTGCTGGTGCACAAATTTTTCTGGCTACTGGAAAATTCCTGAATGAGGGAACCCAGAGCTCACCCCAGGGCCACATGATTGAAATGTGTGTGACAACCTTTTGATATCACACCCATATGGAATGGACCTGGGAGAAATGTCCTAGCTTCTTCCTGGTTCATCCATGTATAACTGTTCTCAGATGCTACCTCTCCATGTCCATCAATTTCAGCCACTTTTTACTGACTGGGGGAGGAGGGAGCTGGGAGAGTTGGAGTGAGGAGCAGCCACATTCATACCAGCTTCCCTTCTACCATTGTTCCATTATTACCAACAGAAGAAATGAACCTAAAGGAAAGGGACAAACTAGATGATTATTGCCAGTCCCTTCCTTCCATTTTCCACTTCCTGATTCCGTTTCTCACATCTCCTTCCTCTTAAAATGCTTTTCTATGCAAATAAAGTATTGGAAAAGATCGCAGGTGAGTGTAAGTGCTCAGCATAGCACAGTTTAGATTTGCATAATCTTAAGAAAGGGACAGAGCCAACCAGTTCTGTGCCACAGTGAAGAGCAGTATACTGTTGGGATTTGTTCTTCGCCAAAATATCCATATAGTGGGGTGCTTTTTACTGGGGTGCAGACTTTCAGTTATGTACCCTAGAAAGTACAGTTGCTATTTGAAAACATCTACACAGTGTCAGGCGCCTTGTGTGGGCACAGAAACACAGCATTCGGCATCCTACCAAAGACCACCTGGCCCTTTGCTGGGGTGCAGACACACACATCTGCATCACAGTAAGGAGCCGGACACTGTTTAGATTTTTTTTAGGTAAAGGCAAAATGCAACAGTGTCTGACTCATTACTGGGTGCATATATTCACACCTCTGGGCTTCAGAGAGTAGCCAAAATGGTGTTCTTTTCTAAAATATAGCTGCATCCTAAAGAAAAGCAAGACACTATTTGGATTATTCCTTTAGCCTCAGATAAACTCCAAACAGTATTCCTCTTCTTGCAGGTGCATAGACACATATTATTGTGCCCTGCTGAGGAGTGTGGAATCTTTTTGGATTTTAAATTAGCCTAAGAAAAAAATCCAAAATGCTTTTAACTCTTCAGTGAGGTGAAGAAATGTGTTGCACCGCAGCACGGAGTCTGGATGATGTATGCACTTTTTCTTTGTGTTAGAAAATATCTAGGCAGCACCTTGCTCTTTGCTGGGATGCCGATACACATCTGGACCTGAGCGAGAAGCTATGAGTTATTTGCATTTCCCTTTACCTAAGTAAAAGGTCAAATAGCTATTAGCTCCTTGCTAGAGCACAGAAAAACATATCTTGACATGAGGTCGTCCACACCGAGGAAATCATTTTAACCCTGATATTTCGGAACCTAAATACTTAAAGGTGTCCCAGATGATGTAACCTATAAGAATGCTACCACATGTTCTTACCCAGAATTACTTGCCGAGGTAGAACACTGGTTAAGAAAAAAGTCCTTACAAAATTCCGTAAATGTGTGCATGACAGCAAACCACCCATCACTCAGTGTTCCCACAGTTCTGCCCATAAAGTAATACCTCATGTGTGAGTTTACCTAATGTAACAGACAGCAAAATGGAAAATAAATGACTGTGTAAAGTAAAAAGGGTGCAATATGCTGTTTGCAGGCTCAATTGTGGCCTATTGTTGTCCTTACCTGTAATAATCCCATCAGCACAAGTGAAGTACCATTTTTATCAGAAGAACTGTAGAAGCATTGGGTGGTAATACCTTTGTCCTTTTCCTGAAGCTCTGAGGTTTTCTGTCACAGAAATGGAAGAAATTCAATTTGTTACCTATACTTCTACATGTGTAGGTGATTCTGCGTAATAAAATCTGTTGGGATGTATGGAAGCCACATGACAGTAGAATACCCTGTGTCTCTCCTTTTTAGAAATGTTTGGCATAAATGTTTGGGTTTGGTAATGTAGTCTCAATGTTGGCCTACACAGGTCTTAAATACTGCAGACATGCCCTAGCAACCTTCTGCGTTAAAAACGTTGCCGTTTGTCTAGTGTGTGCATCCTTGTTCACACTCTTACAAAACCCACACATCTATAACCACATATTAACAAGACCAAAGGGAGTACAGCTTTGAGTTAAGCCTTGAAAGGCATATTGTTTGAAATTGTGTTTCTATTTGCAGAGGTATGCATTGTGTCCAAGCAAGAACCACAATCCTAGTCAGGGTAAGTCAGATACACAGTAAAAGATAACCTGTGCTCACCCTCCGGACGTTTGGCACACAATAGTTAGGCTTATCCAGAGAGGCAATGTGTAAAGTATTTTTGCAACACATCAACACAATAAAAACCCTACAAAAAGAATCCACACTGGTTTAGAAAAATAGACAGTAACTTCGTAAATGAATCAAGACCAACATGAAAAAAACGTTATAAGTAAAATTTCAGATATTCATTTTTCAGAAATAAAAAGAGTTCTAGTGCTTTGAAGCAATAAGCACAAATGGGGGTTACCTGGTCGCACTGAACCAGGGCAAAGTCAACAGTTCAGACTGACTACGATAGAGGGCAGGCTAGGGACAGGAGCTATGCAGGCTCATTGAAAAGAGTACATTGATCCTGGTGGCAACAGCAAAATGCGTAATTATCAAGCCCACAGTCATGGTGATGTGTTGATTTTCTCCATGCAGTTGTGGCGATGCATCCGTTTTGAAGATGAAGCACTTAGCTGAGATGCTTGGTTCCAAAGTGTGTTGCACGGGGTATCTCCATTCAGTTGAGGGGATGCATCAATCTCTCCAGACTGTGTGGCAGCAACGCGAGAATCCGGTGCATAGGGCCCTTAAGGCAATGTGTACCGAGAGCAATGCCGCAATTCTACTTCAGCAACAGGGTTGATGCTCCAGTTCTGCTACATGCAGACTGGAGATGCACCAACTTGTCTGCTGCATGTATCTGGGTCCACTTCCAGTGTGCCAAGCACCAGCTGAGGTGTAGAGAGTTTGATAGCCCTGAGTCCCAAGCAACAGGAGGCACGCAAACAAGCCATTGTAGATCACTTCAGCTACAAAGCAGAGTCCAGTTCTCTCTGAGCAGGGTCAGAGAGTTGCAGGCAGTAGAGTAGCACAGCAGAAAAGCAAGTGTTCAAGATCAGCATTCCAGAAGAGTGTCTATCCTTGGTGCAGCATAGCAGATCTTCTGACAGGGGTTAGTTTCAGGTCCTGAGTGTATGATTTGCTAGTGCAATAACCCCAGTACTTATTCCCACTTGCTCATTTGAAGTGGGGGTGAGTTCAAAGAAGGGTCTTTGAAGTGCACCGAAGTCCTTTCTTCCCAGCCCTGGCTCCAGACTAGCTATGGGGGGTAAAATCACCCCTTTGTGTGGGGACAGGACACTGCCTACGCAGGTATGTCAGCTCCTTCCTCCCGTCCTGGCTGGGAAGAGCCATTAGATTTCAGATGAGTACTCCACACACCTAACTTTCCTGTGTTTGTGGTTGCCTAGAGGGAATGCACAAAGTAAAGTGGGCACCCACCCCAGACGTGTATTAAATCTAACTTAACCAGTAAAGAGGATTTATCACTACCATTTCGAAGATATTAAGCATGACACAGCTACACTTTTCTAATCCGAAATTACATCTTAAAAGTGTATTAAGGAATTCCCAATGTTAACTTATGAGAGGCGTAGACCTAACAGTAGTGAAAAACAAATTTAGAGTTTTTTCACTAGCAGGACATGCAAAATTCAAATGTACTTGCTCTACTTTTTACTTACACAGAATCCTGCCATATGGACTACTGAGGGCCTACGTTAGGGGTGAATTGTGTATAATAAGAGGAGAGGTTAAGGCTTGGAAATGGGTTTAAAATGGCAAGTCGAAATGGTAGTAAAACTGTACACACAGGCTCTGCAGTGGCAGGCTGGAGACATGTTTATTGGCTACTTATGTGGGTGGCACAATCTATTTGGTACTTACAGATAAGTAAAAACAAAACAATTGTGGATATGCCAAATGTAACCCAGTTTAGGGGAGAAGCATATATACTTTAGCACTGGTCAGCAGTGGTAAATTGCTCTGAGTCCTAACCAAAAAAAGGAATTCAGCAAAAAGAGGAGGAGGAAGGCAACATGTTTGGGTTGATCCTTCAGAGAAGGCAATTTTCCAACAGAAATGTTTATATATCAGGAAGAATGGAGAAAATTGCTGTTTATGGGATTTAAAAAAATAAATCTGACAAATGTTTTATAAAGTTTATTGTACTAGCGAGACAATGAGGACAAGGGCAGACAGACAACTGGCAGAAACTGTATGATGTAGAGATGTTGAAAACATGATTATGTTATGCTTTCATACAGCCTAAACCAGCCTTTTACTTTCAGTTGCTTTTCAAATTTCTCAAAAGGACTGCAGCTGATTTATTGCCACAGGACACCAAATCCTATAAGAAATACATTAATGTCTTGGGCTTCCACATCTAGGGGAACCACACGAACAAATACAGGGGTCAAACCTTAGCAGAAACATCCTCCAGAGTTAGCCACACTGGAGAGAATTACCATGTTTTGGCAAAATATTGCTACAAATCTGACAAACATCTTCCTCAGTGTGATCTTCCAGCCAGTCATACAAGGTGAGGAAGATTTGGGTCCAGCAATAGAAACCTTTGAATGTGTAGATGTTAAAATATATCGTCAAGTTATTTTTCCTGTATTTTACTTACAGCTATTTTTCACATTTCCAAATTGTGCTTCACCTAGTTCATTGCCCATGGGTTCACCAACCCCATAGAAAACCTATTAATATCTGATAGCCCATCCCAAGGACACCCAGAAATACAATGCTGAGGGACAAGTTTTAACTGGGATATGTTAATGTAAAAGAGAGACCGAATGGAATCGCTGTGTAGAAAAAAACAAAAAGTACTCAAAAGCTGACAAAGATCACATTCACTGTTCCCTGTAAAGTGCGCTCCTGCTCACCTATGTGAATCTGAGTGTGCAGTTACTTCTTTGAAGTGCACATACCACGAGAGGCAAGCATTTATGTTAATCGCAGCACGCTGTAGAAGCATGATGGGCACTGTGATTAACATGAATACTTGAAGAAAAGCAGACAACCAGCCTCCCTCCGCGCACTATCAAGAAAAGTCATGCAGCAAGCCTAAAAGCACTACATGTAATTTCACAATCATAAACATATATTAATGATTGTGAAAGCACACGTCGTGTTGTAGGGCTTTCTGCCTGCCTTTTCTTAACTAGAACCCCATTCCCAATATTAACCAACTTGCCCCACACAGTGCATTCAAAGTACACCACACAACTCCATTCATATCCACCAGAACGAACCTGCTCCTTCGCAGTTCATCTTAACCACATTCACATCTGCAGTGTTCAGCTAACCTGTGCCAAGCAAGACTCGGGCCAGGTTGAGATGGGGCTAGGGTGTTGCTTTGCTGATTATTGGAGGAGAGAGGCTGGGCCTGGCCCTTCAGGACTGGCCACAGATTGTGAGGTGCTTTGTTATGGCTATTACACACAGCCTTTGTTCTGTGTCAGCAGAGAGAGGCTGTTGCCTGTGTGTCCTAGGGGCTGCACTGAGTCTGAGTTGTAACATAAACTGCCCTGGGTAGCTCTAAGTCTCAGTTCGCTGTCACCCATGCCGTGATGGACGGTGACCCTGGTGCCAGTACACTGTAACTGTGTCAGGCAATTAAAAAAGGGCATGTGGTGAACAGTTGTTCAGTCAACAACTGAACAACGTTCGGCAAAATTAACCTGTAATGCTGCAGGGGACTGAGGAAATGAGCAGGTAAGATTTTATTTAAATTATTGCATATCACCATCCTGGGCTGCGCCACACTTTCTCAGTTTCCAGCACAGTCTACTAATGGCATGCAATTGACGTGCATGGCAGGCTGTACAGGAAAAAGCATTCATAAGTGCGCTTTGTTAATTTAAATGTCACAGCACTGGGAAAGTTTTAGCACGGTTTCGGTGTTCACAGCCTGTGGTACAGCCGACGTCCTCAGGCTGCTTCAATACGATGTCTGGTATGCATATGGGTGGGCAGGGTTTACGATCAACATACCAGACTCAAGACTATTTGCACCTTGGGCTCTCACCTGTGACTTTTGAAGATGCTAGCAGCCCGCCGCGACAACTTCCCTGCACGGGCCATGTTGCGGGCAGATGCCACAGCCCAGGAATTGAAGACTCGTGCAGGCTGTCAGCTAAACATGAAATAACACCTTTAAGGTTGGAGCTTGAGTATAGGTTATAAGTGTGGTTTTAATCAAATATGTTTTCAAATTTTTATCCAAAATGAGTATTTTCTAATGTCCTGCTAAGTTTTTGAAAAGATAGCCATAGTCTGTCCTATACATGGTGATAAATATTAGTTTTTCAATAGTTTTAATTTTTTATATCTGATTTCATTTAAGGAGATCTAATCTAGAAACCTTTTTAGCCCTTGTCCTTGCTCCTTATATGTACTGGGATATCTGGCCTCTTTGTATGAATTTAGTGGCTTTGAAAATTTCTTCTTTCTCATAATCTGAGTTACAGTTACTCCTGGCTCATAAAAATTCCCCATAATGGTTATTGCCTTTTTGTCTTTGTGAGTGTGTGGATTTTGCATTTAGCACTGTGTTTACAGATGTTGTTTTTCTGTATAGCCTAGGTGATAGTATATTATCCTCAACGTAAAATTCCATACCTGGAAACACTGCCATGTTTGTATGGAATTTCAAGCTTGGAATACATTGTATTCATTATCTTTCAAGTGGTACACGTAATTTCTCAAATCAAACTCACTCCCTTTCCCAATCATAATGATATTATCAATGTACTTACCTAGTTAACCACCTTCTCTGTTGAATATAACTGACCACTCCAGGCATGGACTGTCTAATGCAAATCCATGAAAAGATGTGCATAAGAGGGAGCAAACCTCTAACTCATAGTAGCCCCTCGCATTTGATGGTATAGTTTGTCATCATATAGAAAATGTTTGTTCTTTAATACAAATTGGGCAACATCCAGATGCATCCTTGGATTATAGTTTTCTGATTTCATAAATAGAAAATACCTCATTGCTTCCAAACCTTTCTCATGCACAATACTTGAATATAAACTAGAAACATTCATGGTTACCAAATAATACTCATTCTTCCAGTGTACCTCCATAAGTTGGTTCAATAGATCTTTCCTGCCCCATATATATAAATTGAGTATGGGTGCTAAATAGGCATCTAAATACACAGGAATCAGTTCAGTGTGTTTTTCAAATCCTTAAATTATCGGGTGACTTGGAGGGATTTTGTCTCTTTTATGTATTTTTGGAAGAAAATATATAATCAGCTTATTAGCATTTTAGATGTTCAAATATCTGTATTCCTCCTCTGTTAATAAATCAATATCAAAATATCCCTTCAATTTACTCTCAAAGACTTTCTTGATAATGAATTCGCTCATCTCAACATATACATATTTCTCTGTATTCCAGAAGGAGACAACACTCATTACCCCCACATCATCTGGTCCCGTTTCCCTTCATCACAAATGAGGTATAACCAATTTCCCTCGACAGAAAAAAAGAAGAGGAAGAATGTTAGTGGTATTACCCCTCTCAATAAGTCTACAGTCTACATATGTAATTCTTACCCAATATTCCTTCTGTTCATTATTCCGTCTCACCGAGACTAGACTAGGTAGCATGTCAGCTCATGATGGGCTTGGCTCGAGTTGGTGATCTGTTTTTCTTTACTACTGCTGGGCTCGAGTTAGAGGTATGTAGCATCATTCCCTGACTGTTGTGCTTGTGGGAAGAGGTGCAAATGAAGCAAAAAAACACTGTCTTTTTGGATTAAGCATGCAGCTTTTGATCCTTCTGGGACTAATGGAGAGATTGCTGGTGTTTTTCCTTCCAGATTTTTTTGGGGAGCATCCATTAGGGATTTGGAGATCATGCATACATGTTTTCCATTTTCTCTCTGACTCTTCCATAGAAGGAGAGGTAAAAGAGAGCACTGAAGTAAGGTAAGTAAGTGTAGCAGAGTTTAAAATTTGCGAAACTATTGATTGATTTTGGGCTGAACTCTTTAATGATTCGTGGATATGGCGAATCATAATAGAACAAGGAAGCATGTAGTCTCTTCTTCCTCACTTGACTCATCTTTATCCACTCCTCCAAGGAAAAAAAGCACTAAACAGTAAGAGGGTGAGCGAATAAGTGTTGATTAAATAGACGGTACTAGAAAGGAAATCTGAAAAAGGGTCAGTTCCTGACAAATCGATACATTTTCTGCAAGATGTCTCTTCTAACTCTGATGAGGAGAAGCATGGCTCAAAAGAGCAGAAAGGGCAGTGGATTGCATAAGATAATTTGACAGGAATCCTGTCTCATATGAAGGGCATCATGAGTTTTCAGGATGAGGAGGTGACGGAGACTTCTTCAAGTACCTTCTTGCATCAGTTCCAATGTGCTTCTCAGTTAGATTTTTCTGTTTGCCCTCATATATTGCCATTTTTAAAGAGGGACTGGAGGGATCCAGACAAGATTATGTTGACTTGTTTTATGGTAAAACTTTACCATCTAGCTAATATGTAAAAATCTTTGCCAGATATTATTCCTGTTGACTCTTCTCTGGCTATTCTATTGGGCAGCACTTCTCTCACTGGGAACTCTATCATCACCAAGCTGACAAAAAGGTGGATTCTGTGCTTAAGAAAGTCTACTCAAAGCACAGTTGGTGCTTCAAGTTGGTATGTATGGAGCCTATGTATCCCAATTGCTTGTCTCATATTTTAAAAATGTGCTGGAGAGTATTGAAAGACAATGGAGTAGATGTCAGGCATTTTGTTTTATGAGGTCATGGCCACAGCCTTGTCTAAGAAAGCTTGGGCACTAAGACTGCCCTTGAGTATTTTAATCTTTAGGCAGTGCAGCGGGAGGATGAACTTCATAAGTTGTATAAAGAGAAAAGACATTCTTCCTCTTTTAAACATGGTTCTTCTGGGTCAACTCCAAGAAAGAAATCTACCTTTTTCTGACCTCTTTCAGACAACAGCAAGCATATTTACATGAATATTTGGTGCAGACAATAAATTCAAGTCTTCAAATACGTAGTGGTCTTGACTATATGGTACCCGGCCAAGAGTGTGCAGATGAAGGCAAGATTCATCACTTTCTTTCAGCCTGGAATGTGTCTGCATACACAAATGGGTAGTCTGGATCATCAAAGAAGGCAGCAAGATAGAGTTTATAAAGATCCACTTGGATTCGGGAGTGAGCATAATTCTGTGGCCATTGAACAAGGAGAAAAGACTTGTTATTTTCCAACTGATAGAGCCTCTTCTTCAGCAGGAAGCTATATCAGTAGTACCCCAAGCAGAGAAAGAGAAAGTATTATTCTCAATAATTTTTCTGTCAGAAAAATTGACAGGAAATATTTTGTTGTTTGCAGCCCACATGTACCTCAATACGTTTGTCAAGATTCTTCCATTCAAAATGGAAACGTTGGGTGATTCCATCAATGAATCAAAACACAAAAAGGGGACCTGGGGATATTTAGACCAGCAGGAGTTGACTCCATAAATCCTTATGTTAACCATAAAATAAACACTAGGATCTAATAGAGAGGGAGAGAGAGAGGTAACAAGAGAAGGAGGAAAGACCGAGTGTACCTAAAACATGTGAGGTATTGCCTTTTAACAATACATTCCCTTACCCACCATAGGTAGAATGCTCCATCATAGGGAACCTCCTCACACTGTCATGCCTGGACACGGTGCAGGCTACATCCCCCTCACTGGAGGGAGAAGCTCAGGAATGTTTTCAGAGGTCTAAGAAATACCTAAATAATGAGAACATAGTAGTGAGGGAACAGAAGAGCGTGAATGGAAAATGTGAGATCTCAAACTGGCTCCAAGGTACGCTATACAATTTATTAATGTGTCCTTGGGTCAGGATTAAAACCAAGCAGAGGACAAGGTGGGCGTAGTCACGTCCACTGGATTTATCAAAACAAGTAGGTTGACATGTTTCTGCCTATGACCCTCGTTAGAGATGACGCTGCATTTCTCAGGACCCATATAGCAAATGGTCCTGCTAAAGTGCTCAAAGTGATATAACAAAGAACAAAAACAGTATGTGGCAAGATACATCACTAGTATTCCAATTGCATGTCAAACGTAGGGATCCACTGGTCATCTCATGCAAAAGATATTCTACATAGTATTAACTGAATATCCACATGTAAGGAAATAGGATAAATTCCAATTCACATTAATTTGTTCCACAACTAATAGGTAACTGTGGGATTGTATTGTATGTACATTTTGTATCAAAATCACCCATGCAACAGTAACTGTGCCCTTGTGCCAAACAATGAAGACAGGTGAAGGTAGCATGTGGGTAGGTTAAGGCTTATCTGCTAACGTTGGGATTAGGGTCTCAACTCAGGCCCTGGCTTGAGGCTCAAGGTATATTCACTCCTATAATGATGTCATGGGGAAAACAGAACAACAGACCAGAACCTCTGAACCTCAGGCACGTAAAAGGTTCCCAAACACCTTGCATTAGCCCCTGGACCCAGCTGCGGTGAGCTCCTAACCTCTATGTGCTTCCGCTCAGGTCCTGGACCCTTGGTGTGGCTCAGGGAGCTTAAATCACTCTTTAGGGCTCTTGCGAATGGGCCTGCTCACACCAAGACCTTGCCACTCGTACTGCGATTCTATGCCAAGCAATGCCAGCCCGACTATTCGTACTGAAGTGAAGCTCTAGCCCCCCCCCCTGTGACACCTGGTGTGCTCTTCACTTTCTGTCAACAGTCTCCTGCAATGCTCTACTTGCTCCTCGCAGCCCTCTCCAACATGAACGGGACTCCAAGTGCTCTCTTGAAAAGTTCAAACGTCAGTGGGACTAACTTAGGGGCTATATCCAAACAGATCTACATCGCGGATGGCCTCAAAGTGTGACTTTGACCCAGTCTAGCATGACCAGATATCCCAAGTTGGTGCTTTGTGCTTTTGGCACTATTTTCACTAAATTCTTTTAAAATTCAAATCCCCGGTTCTGCTGATCGGATTTTTCTCATTTTGCTCTTGTTTTATTTATTAAAGATTTCTCTATGTTCCTAAACTGGTGTGGGATCCAGTTGCAGTATGTTTTCACTGTTTACTCCTTGAAGTGTTGCATACATACTTTATCCATTGCCTCTGAATTAAGCATGACTTCTCTGTGTCAAGCTAACCAAAGGTCGAGCACAAGTTAATTCAGGGTTTGGTTGTGACTTCACCCACGAGAAGACTTGTGGTTGCTGCTTGAGCAGAGTTTCACCCCCTCAACCAGTATTCCAATCTCTTAACCCAAAGAACGCAAAGCACTGACAAACCAACACTAAATACCAACCTAAGAGCATACCAGAACAACAAGAAAAAAATACTGCAAACTAAAAACAACACTATGCTAATACCAAAAAGCATACCAGCAAAACAAAAACTCAGCACAATATTAACGAAAATCAACCAAAGACAGCATAACAATAAAACTGCGTTTTGTATGCATAAGATTGTGTTGTGTTTTTATATTAAGCTGATGATTTGTTGTTGGAATGTGATTTGTGTGTGTTGTGAGTTTGATTGTGGTGTTGCAATATGTTGAAATTATGCTGTACTTCTGTGTGCTGTTTCATTGTTGCACTTTCAGTGTTGTGTTTTATCTTGCTGTATTGTGATTATATTGCAATGTGATGTGTTTTGTTTGTACTGCACATTAAGATGATTTCTACACTGTGGTTTAGTTTTTTTATTGAAATGCTATTTTGTGAAACTGCGGCATGCTAAATTGCTATGGTGATGTACTGTGGATATGCTTGCTGGTGTTGCTATGAAATTACAATGTACTCTTTTGTTGTTTGGTTGTCTCTTGACATTTCTTGCTGTGTTATTGTGTTTTGTTGTGCTCCTACATAGTTCATTTGCAGATCATTTACCACGGTCAAAGATGATAAACAGGATTAAACTATATTACAATACAGGCACATGCATACAATATTTCCAATAGTCTATTTACGGTTTAAGTCATGTTTCATGTTGTATATATTTCATGAATGAGCAACACAAATGAAAACTGGGAATTTCATATTCTTTGAGTACAAGAAACCATCAGATACCGGATCAATAAATATTCATCATTTTACTATTTAGACTAACCGCAACTTCAAGTTTCGAAGCAACATATAAAGTACGCATGAATATACAGATTAACAGAATAGTGATATATAAGCTTTTAAAGCATTACAGATGCAAAAGCGGCCACACTGCCAATTTAATCTTGACATTTAGAATTTTTCGGAATATGATGCTTTCTTTTTTGTATTCATAAGAAGCTACGGCTGATCAGAAATTGTGATCAACTTTTCTTGCTGGAGATCACATTCCAAAGAATATATCTAATAAAAAAATTACATGGTCTGTTGGATGTGCGTTTTCAATTCTGTAAGAAAATAAGCATTCCCCATGAAATGTATCTCTTGTGGTAAGGTTTCCATCAAAATGATTAATTGTGTTTTCTCTACCATGAAAACGAACGAACATACCTTGGTAAGATAAACATGCCACAAACAAATGCACCATGAAACACGCCATCCAGCAGCTGATAAATCTGAAAAAGCATATCATCTCTGTGACTGTAATAGAGTGGATATAAACAGAATGTGCTTATACTCCATAAGAAAAGCAAGGAGAGAAACGCTTCTTCAGTTTATTTATTTATTTTGAAGGTTTTTTATAGCTCAGACAAGACCCTTGCGGGTATCAGAGCGCTTTACAAGCAGATAGAGCAAATCAAACTCAGATTATAGACAGAAACGAAAAATAGTTATGATACGAACACATCATAAAAAGAATGACAGCATGTAAACATAGTTCATGGGAATTTGGGCAGGAGAATAGCTTTCACTTCTTTTTTGAACGATAGACTGGAGGGATTGTGTCTGGTTTCAGGGGTTAGTGTGTTCCAAATCCTAGGGGCAATCCCCGAGAAGGCCTGATTGTGTGTTTTCTTCTTAGAAAATAGTTGTGGTTTTAGTAGGAAGTTATTGGCGCTTCTGGAGTATCTATTGCCACAAGATAGTACCAGTTTCTGTGCCAGGTAGCTCCGAGCATTTCAGTGAATAGCCTTGTGTGTCATGCATGCAATTTTCAGTTGAACTCTAGCTTCAAAAGGTAACCTTTTGAGGGCTCTTAAGTCTGGGGAGATATGGCAGTTTCTTTTGGAGCCAGTGATGAGTCTGGCAGCTGAGTTGATTGAAGCTCTTAGGGGGCCGTCGTCGATCTTGGTAGCCCACAGAGGGTAGCACTCTCATATTCTATTCTGGATTCAGTCGACATTATAAATTATCAAAATATAACAATAAAATAAAGATCAACTTAGTCGCTATTCATTTAAGGAAGGATTGAAATGCTGGGGGTGGGGGCGGAATTGACAGGGAGCTGATCTAGCCCCTTGGGAGGACTTTTGGCAATTACCTCCGGTTCACTATAAAAGGTTTGAAAACATTCAATTGGCGTCTTGGTGGAGGGAACAACGTGGAATGCGGAGGAAAGCTGGGAATATGAATATCAGATGCAAGATAAGTTGCAGTTAAAAAAGCAGATATCAATGGTCGAGGAGGACAACAGGAAATTAGAGATGCTGGCGCATCCCTGGAAAAGACTTCTATCATCTCCAGACTGGCTAGCATTATGGCAAGTAATTCCTACTTGCCTGTATTCTACAGCTAAAGAGTCAAGCAAATGTATGATGAGAAAGCCAACCAGTGGTAAGCAATGGGCTGGTCGAAAGCCCACTCTACGTGGGAAACATCCATTAAAATGCAGTCATTACATCGCACTGCTTTTACAATGCAACTGCCATTACATGGCATGCCATCACAACACATGCCATTACAATGCATGTCATACAGCGCATGCCATTACAACGCATGTCATTACAACGCATGCTATTACAACGCATTATAAGGTAAGTAATGGAGATTTTTCAGTTTTAGGGTGGGTATTGGTTAGGGGGTGAATGGGAATTGTAATTTTTACCCCTACGCTATCCAACACTTTCCCTATTTTTGCGCTCACTAGAGTTGGAGTAGTCATTTTTATCCCTACACTATCCAACACTTACCCTACTGTTGCACTCACTGGAGTGGGAATAGTAAGTTCTATCCCTACACTATCCAATACTTACCCTACTGTTGCCCTAAAAGTATTATGCGTTGTAACGGCATGCGTTGTAATGGTATGCTTTGCAATGGAATGCGTTGTACTGGTAGTTTTTAAAAATGCGTTGTAATGGCATGCGTTGTAAAATCATGCAATGTAATGGTAGTTGCTGTGTAAAAAACTGCATTGTAAATGTTTGCGTTGTAATGTCCTATATTTACTGTACGTATTGGTATTGTACACAACAGGTCTATCAACAATAGACAGCTGAGGCAGTCTGTATTGAGACCTAAACAGACATTGTGGCCTCAACAAAGTTGGTAAAGTCCCACTCTTGCTATCCTGGGAAGAGTCATTTAACTTTGTAGAGGCAAAGGAAGGCTCGGGAGCTGATAAAAGTCAAAACTGACATCTTTGAGGTCACAAATATTCCTCAGGCACCTCTTGGCTCCTTGTCTGCCTTTTAAAGTGATTTCTAAAGCATCCAGGGACCAATGACTGTTGATTGCTATTGTTATACTGAGTTTTAATGATTTCCTCTTTGTATCAATTGTTCTTTTTGCATTTGTCACCCCGAGTGGGACAGGTATGGCAAGACTTGGTTCCTGTGCAACTCATGACACTGGTTTCAAGGTAGCCTGGCTGATGCGAGGTGATACCTTGTTTCCAGTCGACGGAGGACCTGGCCTGGCAGTTCGGTGCTGGACTGTTGCCAATGGTAGCAGGGTCATGACTGATTTGCATATGGCTAGGTTTAAACTGGTATGGCATGGGGAGCAAAAAACACAATGGATTTAGGCCCAGATGTCTGACCTGGGGTGAATGTCTGACATTGTTCAGCATTCTGTTCATCAATTGTTCTTTTAACATTTGTCACCCGAGTGGGTCAGTATGCCAAGACGTGGTTCCTGTGCTGGGTCTGGTCTGCTTAAACTAAGCCTTCTTGTGCTGCATATTAATGAATCCACTTCAAAGCAAACACTTTCAAGGTGCCACAAAGAACACCAGGAACCGGGAGAGTGCCAGGGTAAATTTGCAGACTGGACAGACAAAGGACTCAACTTAAGAGGCGTTTTCCCATTTTTAAGGGTAGCTTATTTAAAGCATCGCATGGAAATTCCATTATACTATGGATAGTCTTGAACTGCGGGATACTCCATTCAAAATATTGATTTATGCCTGCATAACTATCGGCAGGTATTCAGATTTTTTTCAGTAATTTGGAGTAGGAGCTGCAAAGGTAGTGGTCAGTGGTTCTGTTTTTAACACGTGCAAATATTCAAATATGCTTTTCCCTCTCTCACCTCACCTGCCCTGATAACACTAAACAACAGCTGCTTCATGAGACTCCAGGGGTAGGCTGAACTCTGAATCAACGATGCACTATGCACCATTCATATATTTAACTATCCTGTGGCTGTCTGTACTCATATATAAACACTTACAACCATGGGATAATTACAACTCCCATGACTGAGGATATTTGGAACTCTAAAATAATGCAAGCCCCCCAGTTTTCAAGTATATTGCTCATTAATGCAGACTTAGTTATGGACATGAAAGCCTGCCTGTGAAGAAGAAAAAATAAATAACGGTTTTAATTCATATTAATCCAACCCTAACATAGCTGATGTTTCACAAGGTAGAAATTCTGCTAACCACGTTAGCACAAACGAGATGTTCTTCAAGAAGTCTGCCAACATTGTACATATCATGGACGTTCAGAGGAGGCTTGAGGGTTTGGTGATTGTTATGAACACTGCAGTGGAGGCAAAATGACTGCATACATTTGAAACGTTATTTCAGTAATAGGACCTCAAAATGTGCAAAGCACATGGATGTGGAGGGAAAGGGAGGAGTGGCATATCTGCAGCAGTCATTGTAAAGCAAGCTTGCATCCCAAGGGCTCTCAAGGTTGGGGAGTCTATGAGTGAGCAGTTCATACAGTTGCAGGTTTTTTCTTAGAATTTTTGAACTTGTACTTAAACACATGTAGTGCCTGAATATTCTGATGTTTGATAGGTCTTACTTCTTAAACCCACCAAAAGCAAAACACATGTTGATGATTTGAAGCTCACATGTACAGCACCAGAACTTCTAAAATTCTAAACATGCCAGCTCAGATTTTCTGTACTTATGAACAGTTCTGTTCCTGTAGGGGAACCCCAATATATCACGGGGCAGATTATTTTTTAAAAAAATGCTGAAACCCTCCAATGATGGATGCAAAAATATTGAAGACTGAATTAAAACACACTAATCTCATTGCACGCATGGAACATCAACTCCATCTGACTTACTTCAGGCTCAGCCGGGAGTAGTCAGACTGTTCTAAACTTCATTATTTTAACTATTGGTGAAAACTTCGTTTTTAAAACACTTTACTTACTTTCACTGTTATCTCGCTGCAGTGTGCAGGTTCCTCTTCGCACAGCACAACGAGCGCTGCTCAGGGCGAAATTGACGATCTTCGTTGACCGCCATTCTCCATGCCCTCACTGGGACACACCCACCTTGAGGCCACGCCCTCTCCCTCTGTCTCACTTCCATTATTATGTGCCTGAGCCGGAAGCGCAGCGGACGAGCGCAGCGGGCGCGCCGATTGCGCGCCGAAGGCGCGCTTAAGGCAAGCTCGTCTGCGGTCGTCCGCGATCAGGACGCGACCGGGGCCGGTCTCCCTCTCCGATTCACTAGCCATACTACCGTAACATACTCCCGGACTGAATTGATGTCTGCGAGACCCCCCCTATGTGGGACCTGCCCGCTACCTACCTCAGACGCTCGGAGTGAGGTTTGTTCCTGCTCTGTCTGTAATTTTTCCCTTCCTGTTTTAGATCATACCATCAACACTATACACTCATCGAACCCTCCTTCCACCCATGGAGCTCAGCCCTCCCTGACCCTCAGAGCTGCGCTGATCAATTGTCGATCATTGAGCAAACATGCCATTGACATCTGGCAGTCCCTCCGTGATAACAACTGGGACCTGCTCTTTTTAACCGAAACATGGCTGAACGACACTACAAATCCTGCAATCACCCTAGCCTTGCCTGAGGGTTATAACATTACCTGTGCCAATAGACCCAATGGCACACCGGGAGGTGGCATCGCTTTAATTCACCACTCCAAATGGGCGATTACCCTCCCTCCATTTAATCAAATCGATTGTATAGAAGGCATGCCTTTCATTGTTCAACTCTCCCCTTCCTCCTCTTGCTCTGGAATTCTCATCTACCGCCCCCCACATTCCAATTCCTCTCACTTACCGGCTTTAGCCGATTATGTTATTCAGCTTAGCACACGATACGCTAATTTTACTGCTTTAGGAGACTTCAATCTCCATGTTGATAACGACTCTTGCCCGCACAGTAATCTCTTCATTTCTATGCTTGCAGCATGCAACCTAGCCCAATTAATATCTCTGCCCACACATAAAGCGGGTCATACTCTGGATCTGATCTGCCCCAACCTACCATCTATCCGGGTGACCCCCCCTATCCCGGTCATCTGGTCGGACCACTTCCTTATCCCTTTAGAGATCGACATCTTCTGTCACATCCGACCCGTTATCACTCCTAAATCATCTGGTCGAAACTGGAGTCGCATTACCCCGGAAACGCTCCTGGAATATTTAAAAAATACTCGGCCCTGCTCGTCACTTGATCCAAACTTACAAATCGACCACCTGGACACATGGGTCAGGCAGGCCTTAGATGCTCTAGCCCCCTTAAACCCATTAAAACCTACAGGGCTGCACCTTCCGCACCCTGGTATTCTGACGAACTTAGGCAGAAAAAGGCGTCCTGCAAATCCCTGGAACGCCTCTGGAGACAGAACTATACCATGGATAGCAAAATCTCATATAAACTGGCCCTTAAAGAATACCGGAGATTAATTGTAGAGCACAAACGACACTTTCTGGCCTCCAAAATTATGCTTGCCAGTAATGGTGCAAGGGAGATTTTCAACATAGTTAGATCCTTTACAGACCCCAATGCGCTGACCCGCACCCAGCCTGCTTCACAGTCCTTATGTGATAAACTTTCCCAATTTTTCGAGGATAAAATAGAAATCATCTATTCCTCTTTCCCCACCCTCAATACAGCAGGACGGGAAGAAAACCCCACTACTCCTACGCCTCTATCGTCCACACTAACCGAATTTGCAGCCATCTCTGAAGCTGAATCTATGGCAGAGCTACTTAAATGTAAATCAGGCTCACCCAATGACCCCTGGCCAGCCAAACAATACAAAAAACTCGCACCCCTACTCAACCCTTACTTAAATCACATCTGGAATAGCTCCCTGAGATTGGGTTGTTTTCCTGCTAAATGGAAACATGCCTCTCTGGTCCCTATCCTCAAGAAGTCCAACTTGGATCCAGACCAACCCAGCAACTACCGACCCATTTCCCTTCTGCCTGCTCCAGCAAAGATTCTGGAAAAGCTGGTGCACTGTCAGTTGGCGAACTACATTGAATCCAATGGACTTCTCCACGACTCCCAGCACGGCTTCAGGTCGGGTCACAGCACGGAGTCGGCCCTTATTGAAATGGCGGACTCGGTGAGGTGGACGCTTGACCAGGGGTCGAGGGCGGTGTTAGTGCTGTTGGATTTATCAGCAGCATTTGACACCGTCTGTCACAAGATCTTGCTGAAAAGGCTTGAGGACCTGGGTGTGGGAGGTACCGTGTTAAGATGGCTCTCATCTTTTCTTTCGGGCCGCACACAGCAGGTTTTTACCCCTCCCTACATCTCCCTTGCCAGACCACTCAAATGGGGAGTCCCTCAGGGCTCCTCCCTGAGTCCGCTCCTCTTTAATGTTTATTTCACCCCTTTGGCCAAGCTAATCGCTCAGACCGGGATTACATCCACCTCCTATGCTGACGATATTCAGCTTCTTTTTACTTTTGACACCCCCTCTGACTGTGCCTTTGATCCGCTGAAATCATGTCTTAGGGACATCTCTAGTTGGATGGACGCCAACTCCCTCCGACTTAATGCAGGAAAAACGGAGGTCCTGTTCTTCAATTCACCATCCCCTTTGGATTCCAGCCTGTGGTGGCCTGACGACCTGAGCCAAGCACCCATCCCTAAAGACTCGGTGAAAAATCTAGGGGTACGATGGGATAACCATCTTAGCTTCAGCAATCAGGTACAAACAGTTGCAGCCTCCTGTTTCGCCAAAATCAGGACCATTAAACGCCTTATCAACTATCTACCCGCGGACTGCCGTAAGACTGTGATCCAGGCATTGATAATCTCCCATCTTGATTATGCCAATGCCCTCTATCTTGGTATCACAGCAGGCTTATGTCATAAACTTCAGACAGTCCAAAATGCTGCTGCTCGACTTGTGGAGAGAATTCCTGCTAGACACCATATCTCTCCACTTCTCCGCAAACTGCACTGGCTACCCATTGCTAAAAGGAGTATCTTTAAAGCCATGACGCTCTCCTTTCGAGCCTCAAAAGGCACCGGATCGGCTCATTTGAAAAACGTCCTGCGACCATATGCCCACTCTAGGACATTGCGTTCCAACTCTCTATTTTTTCTCGACACCCCTCGATTCAAACGAGTTCGTGCAGGTGGAAAAACCTTTGAGTTTTGTGCCTCTCAACTTTGGAATAAGCTCCCGCTAGCTTTACGCACCTGCCAATCAGAATCAGTCTTTCGCAAATCTCTGAAGACCTTCCTTTTCTCTTCCTAAGATAGGTCCCCTGCCCTCTTTTCTTTTTCCAGAAGTTTTCAGCGCCGGGACGCCCCGTTGGGGCAGCTGTGCGCTTTATAAAATACACAAATAAATAATACTTCTCTGCCACAATTGAGCAGTGTGACTGGTTTGACTGCAGCGGGCGCCGATCTCAAAGTGCACTGTGCTTTGGAATACCTCATGGATCAATAGTACATGCTGGAGAGTTCATTGTGTGCCCAGCAATTTTCAGACAATAATAAAAATGTCAAGATAATTATTGGAAAATGGACCTCTCCAAAGGGTCACCCCAAACATTTTGCCTTCCTACGCCTCGTTTTCTGAACTTGTTTTTGTTGGCTTTAGGACTCTGAACACTTTACCACTGCAAACCAGTGCTAAAGTGCATGTGGACTCTCCTCTAAACATTGTAAAATTGGTGAATACCTGATTGGTATATTTAGTTTACCTGCAAATCCCTTGGAATGTTAGATACCATATATCTAGGGCCTGTAATCTTATTGTTATTCATGGGCCTGCAGAACCGAATGTGGCTTCTACACAAGTAGCCTTTCAAATCTGTTTCAGGTCAACCTTTGCACAACCTGTGAGTGCACACTTCGACTTGGAATTTAAAACCAAATTGCTTGCCAAACCTGATTCTCCCCTTTTATTATAAATATCACCCCTTAGAATAGGCCCTAGGCCGCCTTAAGGGTAGGGTGCCACGTAAGTAAAAGGTAGGACATGTACTTTTATGTTTTGCATGTCCTGGTAGTGACAAGAAGCCTATTTCGTTTTTCACTGCTGTGAGGCCTACTTTTCTCATAGGTTACTATTGGTAATTCATTAATACACTTTTAAGTTGTAATTTCGGAGGAGCAGGGAGGAGTTCTTTTTAATGCTTCCGAATGGTAATGATAAATCTTCCTTACTGGGTAAGTTGGATTTCACATTACTATTTTAGAAATGCCACTTTTAGAGAGTGGACATTTCTCTGTGCTTATAACTCTGTGTGCTTTGCAGCCTTTCTCCAATACACATCTGGGCTGGGTGACAACTACACTTTGTGCGTTTTTCTAGACAGCCATAACACAGGAATGATTTGTGTGTCTGAGTACCCATCTACATACATCTGTATTCTGATATCCTTTTCTGGAAGGATGGAATGGAGGGGCTGGCATTTCACTTGAATAGCCTGTGTCCTGTCCCTACATAAAGGACTGATTACCCCAACAGATATCCTGGCAGACAGGCCTGGGTTAATAGGAATATGTGTGCACTTCGTAGAGTTGCTTTGAAGTCACCCCTACATCAAAGGCACTTTGGAGTATAAGTACTGGTTCTCTAATCCCCTAAAATCAGACACTTCTGGATCTTGAACTGACCCTCTGTCAGACGGACTTCTGGGCTGATTAAAGGACTCATCTTTGGACTGCAGACTTGGAAGTTCAGCTTTTCACTTGTGTTGCCCGCAGCTCTATGACACTTCTGAAGGAGAGCTGGATTCTGACTTCCCTCTAGGTGATCTCCAATGACTTGTTGGTGTGCCTCCTGTTGCTTGAGACTCAGGGATATCAAAGTCTCTACCCCTGCTCCTGTACCTGATTCAATGGATACTTGCAACATAGATTTCAACACATCTCATGTCTGTGTGTAGTGGAACCAGTGCATCAACCTGGTTGTAGGAGCAAAATTGGCACATTGTATCGGAACCAGGGGTTTGCTTCCTGAGATTGACGCATCAGAGAGAGTATCGGCACCTTTGCAGCTTGATAAGATTGATGTATCCCCTCAACTGCGAGGCAGAATCTGGTGCATCGCTCAATGCCTCTCAATTCTGGCACCTGTCTTCGGAACTGACACATCGCCTTCACTGTGCAGAGAAGATCGAAGCATCTTTTTGTTTGTAACTAAGAATGCGCCTTGCTCACCAGGGCCTGCATTGGTCCTGTAGCCTGCAGGCGCTCCATCGCAGTCAGTCTGAAATTTGACTTTGCCCTGGTCCAGCATAACCTAATGTAACCGTTTAAGCACTACTTGCTCCAAGTGCTTTACTGCATTAATTATTTTAAAATTCGATATCCCAACTTCTGTACATTGGAATATTGTAGTTTGGGTCTTCTTTTGTTTACATAGCACTCTGCCACTGCCGCGGGGACCGGGGACCACAACCCCCAAGTGCCTTTGTGCCAGGAGGCACCAGCAAAGCACCAAAGCGCCCGGGGGTGCATACTGCGGGAGCCTCTACAGCAGCACTCTGCCACTGCCGTGGGGACCGGGGACCATAACCCCCAAGTGCCTTTGAGCCAGGAGGAGCCAGCGAAGCATCAGAGCGCCCTGGGTGCTTAAAATTGCCGGCAGGCTCCTGTAGCGCAGGATGCGGGCAGGGGTGCCCAGGCCAGGGGCAGGCCCGTCTGCACCAGTCAGTGACAGGAAGAGGCAGGGCAGGGCCACCCCTCTTGGTTTCATCCTGCTGTGACTGTTTCAATGAGTAAGCCTCCTGAAATAATGATTTTGTATTGGCTCATCGTTTGGAACTGGTACTCATCCATACACCTCGATGAAACTATTGCAGCCATATGGTAATAACTGCCTTTGATTATACTGGACATAAAGGGGGAAATAAAAAATCAGATTGTGACTTTCGGATTGCCTGGCTCTGCACTTTTTTCTTCTTTTTGTCTCAGCTTTTTAATACACAATCATTTGGGATTTCTAAGTACAAACTTGAATAGATCTGGGGTCTGACTGCGACATTAAATCCCTACATGATCACCACAGATTGGGCCACCTATAACTGGATCACTATATAGACCCCACGGAGAGCTGTGTAGTTGTATGCTTCTTGGTCGCCAAACATTGGGTTATCCTCCTCCATGTTGTATTTTGTAGTTGGACTATTTTTTAACCATCTCTAAATACTCGAATAGTTGATTGTATACTTTACATACTAAAAGTAGCCCTGTGTGCGGGTGTTGTTAGTGGGACAGTTGGGGCTTCGGCTGAATCAGGTTGCATAATGGGGAAGCGCACATGCCTGCCAAAACCAAAAGCTACTAGTTTACCTACACTGCCACCAACCTCGATTGACAAGATGTTTCAGAGGGCTATGAAGGTGGTTAACACAGAAATTAAGCTTACGGAGAGGCATCTGTCACTTACCCCTGACCTATGTATTACAGTGTCCGACATTTCCACTCCGCAAACCACTACTCAAGTCCCTCTAGATGAACCACCTCCATCATCACCCCTAGAAGGAATACCACTATTGTACCAAAGAAGGGGAAGTGCAAACAAACGCTGGAGGTGGGACCCAAAAGAAAGAAAGTGTGTGAGGATCCACCATCCAGTATAGAGGAGTGTGAGAAGGGGGATCAAAACACAAGCGGCCAACCGCTCATTAGAGTAGACACAAATGCTACTTGGGCACTGAATCTCCTGACCGACCTGAAGAATCAACTAAGAGCTATTGTAAGAGAAGAACTGGCCCCCTTACTTAATCGCCTAGATGAACTGGTAACATTGGGGGAAAGTAGACAAACAAATTTTAACACAAACTCCACTCACACAACAGCAAGGGGAACTGACTCTAACTCTCAGGTGGACACTCTTAAACTAATATCTCTGAGCGGGTTGGGTGCACAGATCAATGCTGGTCCCACCACAACTCATGAGATAAGGCATTCGAATGTCAACAATCATGTCATAAGACTGGTGGCAAAAATGCAGTACCCTGTACAAGGGACATGGGGAAAAATAGCCCTCCCTTGCATGGGCCTTGTGGGACTTTGAGTGGGCGGGTGAGGGAAGAACACACTGTTGTTAGACCTGAAACAGCTAATCTGCCAACCATAAATGTACCCCCTGCTTGTTCCCCGTATGTGATTATACTGGGAGGAATCCCATAAATTAGAACCAACCAGAGGGAAACACAACTTGACCTCAGGAACAAACGCTTGTAAACAGACAACACCAGCATCACGGGGACAACTGCAGAGCATCATGGAGGTAGCCTGAGCAAGTCCAGAGGGCACACAATGAACAAACAGAAGTGTCTGTGAGTTGCAGTGCACTGAGGTTGAGGCACTACAGCTGAGCGCACCCATGTGAAGAACAATTCTCGGACCGTGTCCCATCTCCCGTCGAGACATTCCTGATGCATATGCAGAGGGGTGTGTCAGACCTGCATCATCTTCTGCATCAATGTCCCAGGTTTCCCACACTGCTTGAGGTGACATTGATGCGCAAACTCTCAACAACACAAAACTCAATCAGTAACGGACGATGGCTTGCAGTGCACTGAGTCAGTGGCACCTGGAATGCCGAGCAGGGTATCAGTCTGTTGATGGCATCCACGACTGGTGTGAGAAACTCTGTCAGTCTGTCAGGCCCACCGTTTCGACTCTGGCAGATGACGGTTGAAGATGGTCCTGGCAGTGGTGGCGTGTGCCTCCTGCGGTGGTGCGATGTCTGGGACGGTCAGGAGTCGATTTGATGTGTGAGCCCTGGGTGACCGCAGTTGAGGCTGGAGGCAGTGGACAGCACAGGGCCACAGATACATGGCGTTGATGACCCCAAGGCCATTGCCTCAGAGGCTATCCAGCACAGAGTTAGTGGCCCCGGATGCACTGCGGCCGGCACAGCCACCCAGCTATCAGACGGTGACTTGTGGTGCAGTCAGATGGGCCATGCGACCTGAGCAGGTCCTCATCAATGTCCGAGGTGTATGTTGCAGCGAGTTGCAGGGGACAGTGGAAGGTGTCATCCAGGGCATGATGCAGAGGGTGGAAGCTGTCCAGAAGCAGCAAATGGAGGGGTGGAATGCCACAGCCTTGTTTTCACCACAAAGTCAGTATCACCACCATGATGGTGACGACAACCCCAAGTCCATGGACTCAGTTGCCACCAAAGTCCAACCAGAACATGTCCTTGGGTCTCGGGGAATAGACATAGTGGCACCGGGGCTGAAAGGGGATGCCTTCTGTGACGAGGTCTGTATAATGACAACATGAAGTCTGCCATAAATAAATCACAGCTGAATTTGAAAGTGTGTGTGACCTATTTGACAGCAGTGTAGGCCAGGGGCAGTGGTCAGCAAGGGTCCACAGCCACATGTCATTGGCAAGCTATGCACATGGTTGCCGCCACCTGACCAAAGGGAGTACAGTGAAGTAGAATTTTCCTATTTGTGCGTACACAGACAATGTATGATCAAGACTCAGTTCCAAATGTGTGACCTACTTGTCTGTAGTGTGGGCCGAAGGCAGTAGTCAGCAGGGGACCACACCCACCTGTCGTTGGATCGCAATGCACAGAGTTAGTGACACCAGAGTAGTTGTCGGTAGTGTTCGATCACCTCCGTCACAATGATCCTATTCCCTCCGGACTGCAACGTGTCATCCACTTACGCCTCTCCTTGCGTGCAATGAAATGTATTCTGCCTTTGAATGAACGATGTTCAGTTCCAATTCTGCGACCTACTCATGTGCAGCGCAGACAGAGGGCAGTAGTCCGCGTAGGCCCACAGACTCGTGTGGTTGTGATGCTATGCACAGACTTGGTGGCTCCACATCGAAGGGAGTATAGTGCCTTAAATAATGTTCACTGCCTTGGTGTAATCAAGACCCAGTTCCAAATGTGTGACCTATTTGACTGTAGTGTAGGCCGGAGGCAGCAGTAGAGTACGTCAACGAGAAAGGACTAAAGTGGGCCTTTGTGGTGGAGGCTGTGATGGTCTGAGAGGCTGCCAAGGTCACAGGCCTCGGGCTTGGAGCTTGCGCAGGCACGTGGTGGACCCTCCTTGACACATGCCGTGTCGGAAGGTGATCAGTGTGGCCTGGCTGTGCAGGGGCGGGCCTGACGGGTTCAGGGTCCAGCAGGCCGGGGTACTTCAGGCATACTGGATAGCAGGCAACTCCGCTCACGAGGACGGCGTCGGCCTCATCGCGTTGTGAGAGGCGGCGCCCTGGCAGAGACATTAGGCTTTCCAGAAGATGACCACGCCCAGGGCTACGTGCTTTTTATTCACACCTCTACGCTGGCCTGGCGTATGCCGGGCCATCCCCCTCTGCTCACGCTTATGGGGGGATGTAACAGGCAACATTTCTGCGAACTCCCCCATTGTCTGGGGTGACATGGTTGTGGCCACTGTCCACTACACTCCATACACCTGAGGTGTATGTTCGCATGGATATGGGTGTGTTCGGCATACTGCAGTCTGTCCAGCACATCTCCGCCACTCTTGGCATTGTGTACTTTCCCAATCATGCTCTCCTGCCTCCTTCAAACATGCCTGGTTGCCACCTCTCCCCACATTTGGCTAGTGTGTGGCTGAGGTACCATGCTGTTGATGGCTCATGTTCACGGCTTGTCCAGGTTACCATTGTGAATTGTTCTGTCGTGTTTGGTGGGGGCTCATGTTGTTTTGCATGGTGGTTGTGATTTTGTGATGTGTGCATTGCCAAGGTTGAACTTGTGAGTTGCATGGTTGTGGAGTTGAGGTGAGGTGAGTTGGGTGTTCATTTGGAACTTGCCAAGGGGCTGTGCATTTCCCTTGGTGCCATCCTGGGAACGCTGATTGCTGATGGACTGTCGGAGGATGGAGGTATCATGCACACTGGCTGGGTATTTGGAGGCGAGATTGGTGGAGGTTCCATGGTGTTCGTATGTTGCCTGCACATTGATGTGAGACGTGTGCTTTCTGTTGCGGAGATTGTGTGCTGTGTCACCAGGGGGCACAGGTATGACATGTGTGCTGTGGATTGCCCCCAACATGTGCGTGCATCCAGCTATGACGTATGGTCCTTGCTTGTTCTCCAGCGGATCCTGCGCATTGTGTTGGACATATGGGGACTGGGGTACCAGGCTGATGGTGATGTCCAGGACAGGTGTGAGTGACTTGGATGTGGCTGGCTGTGAGATTCATCTGACTCTGGCGGGTTTTGGTTGGAGGCACCAGGGGCCAACACTTGCAGCACAGCCAGCAGCTTCATGTGGGGTGGAATGTTGGTTGTCCGCTGTGTTGTTGCCGTTGGCCTGTTGGGCGATGTTGGTCAGGCTGCGTAGCATGGTTGTCCTTTTGTGCCTGTAGTGGGCAATGACATTGACAGGTGTTGGGTCTGTGAGGCTGGTGCATTTCCTAGGGGTCCGCTGTCTTTGTCTGCGCAGCCTCTGTTGTGGTCCGGGGGGGTGTTCTGGGTGGAGGCTGGGGTTCTGGGTTGGTGTGGCGTGGGTGTTGTGGCCCTCTTGGGTGTCCGGGCCGCATGACCAGTGGCTCCATGGCATCTGTTGCCCTTCCAATGTGGCTGTGGGCTGTGCTCCCTTTTGTGGTTTAGGCTGTGGTCCGACTTTGCACCAGATCAGAGCAGGTGTTATTTTCCTGCTGCTAATGCGCCTTATCACCTGTTTTGTGTTATTATCGCAGTTCTGGCTGGTCGTTGTGAATGTTGTGGAGTGGACTTGTCGCAGCTTTTGGCATGGGAACGCATCTCATTAGCGATAGTTGCGGAGGTCTTCTGTGGCAATGTTTTTTGCGGCTGCTATCGCGGGTATAGTAGTGCTGTGGGCTGTTAACATCTGCTTGTGATTGGGGCGATAAGTTTATCGCAACTTTGGCTGCGATAAATAGCAGTTAACTCGGCGATAGGTCCTTGTGAATATCCTCCACAGTGATTTTTGGCAAATCACGTAATCTTCCCCTGCCTAATAAAAATGGATGTGTCCTTGTGTTATTCAGTTGGTGCTCATATAAAGCGCTCTGATACCTTCGGGGCAAGTTCGCGATATCTAAAACTCCGGGAAAAAAGGTGTTCTGGAGAGGGCCTCCAAAACCCTTAAGATGTCTTTGCCACTAATAAGCAAAAGCCCCCCTTTAATGGGCGAACTAGCATAACATGTTTTCTTATGCCGTGAAAGGCAGACTATACTTGCTGGCCTTGGTCTATCAATTCAGAATGGCTCGCTTACTTCTAGTTTATGCAGCTCCCTCAGTGTATAACATAAACACACTTGTCTTACTTCATCTCCTCAGAGTTGTCTGACCTCACCTCACTAAAAAACACATTTGTGACTTGGGTATAGCGACAAAAGGGGGTAGAATAGGGAACAAATAAATTGCTACTTGTAGTAATTTGCATATCAGTGTGAAAATACACATTTTACACAGTGTGAGCTCTCTTAACTGTTGGCAATCAACTCATGCATAAGGACATTATTCTGCGATTCAGATGTAATTTCTATAGACCAGGAAGGTTTTTTAAAGTTTCTATGACAGCCTAAACTTAACCCCCAACACACTCCTCAGGAGAGAAAAAAATCGAGGGAAATAGAGTTTGTGTTTAAATGTTTACAATATAGAATCTAAAAAGCTTAAACATATAACAAAACCTGGTACCTACTCAGTAAACACAACACAAATAATAGAGGCAGTGGGCATGCCACTGCCCCGTAAAACTCCCTGTGCAGCAGTTAGCACTGGCAGACCATGATCAAAGGGGAAAGGGAGGCACTGGGGACAAAAACACAGGGGAGGAAAGCAAAGTAACATGTCTGCTCTGGGATAAATTTATGGTTCCACTGTCGCTCCTAAAGTGATCTAAGCCCTTCGCCAAAGTACACAAATGTGCGTCTCAGAAACCTTATCACTGTCAAAAGTGAAAGGCACACGATCACAGTGTGTAAGGTCAGCGGATCCAGTCCTTATGTTACAAGTATCCCTGTTCCCTAATCCATCAGCTATGCAAAGAAAATGTACACGCTTAATCGTAGCTATATAAAGAAACTCTAATATTTAAAGCTGCCATCATTGAACTGAATACAAAATATCCCTGCATCAAAAGTGTTATTCAAAATATGCCCTTGAAGCCGAGATTACTAGCCAATAAGTCTTTAGTGAGCTCAGCAGTGGAACTTGGGATGCGTCCCATAAAACCACTCCAGTGAGACACTGGACCAAGGTCAGAGAGAACAACATTCAGGGGAGGGCCCGATTATTAGGGCATGAAGGGAATGAAGAAGATGAAAAGTCTCTATTAAAAGCCCTGAAATGTATAATGTAATTGTCGGCTCTTCGGGAAGGTCTTAATCATGAAGGTGGGGCAAGACATGAGCTCCAATCACCCATCATGCCACCAGCATTAGTTCCAATCTGTGTGTAATTCTGAGAGAGAGGCTTAGGGCAGGGCTTCTGGGTGTCAGGTGACCCTCCATGACTCTCACTAGGTATTTGACATGTTTTAGTGATCTGAAGAAGCCATCAGTAATTTGACTCCAGACACTGGCAGGTATCTCAAGCATTTATATGGGTGGTGGAGCTTCTTGTCCCTCGATCACATGACAGGTGTGACACTCCTTTAAGGCGTCCTCCGTAATTTGATAGAGCATTGGTAACCACGCTCATTTTCTTAATGCTCTTCTAGTAGATACAAGTCCTCGATGACCTTCTTGCACTAGGCTGACAACTTGCTGGTGTCAATCTGTCTTCCTCACCACAAGATTATACAAATGTTTACTACAAGCTCTTTACTCAGATGGTTAAAACCTGTGAGTGCTTTGTGGTCTACCTTAGTATCACATGCGGGGCTTTCCCTCTTTCGCTATATGTGTTGCCTTACCCTCGGGATCACTTTACATGGTATGGGATCTGTTAGTGTTTATTCCCGAGAGTGTTAACAGACAATGATGGAGGTAAGGCTTTTTCTACTGTCGTGTTGAGCTATTCTTCAGCAAGGGATCGGCTCATATTTGTTGGTGTTTGTGGGTATCGAGCTATATAGGGGCATATTCTCAAGGAGTTATCGCCGAGTTATCGGTATCTTATCACAGCCAAAGTCGCGATAAATTTATCTCCCCATTCACAAGCTGGTGCCAACCGCCGATATCACCAGGCAATAGCATCCTCAAAAAACATCGCCACGGATGACCCCAGCAACTATCGCTAATGAGATGCAGAGTAGGCATTCCCAAGCAAAAAGCCACGACAACACCACACCTCAACATTCTCAACGACCAGCCAGATAGGCTATAAGAACACAAAACATGCGATAAGGTGCATTAGCAGCAGGAAATTAACACCTGCTCTGACCTGGTGCAAAGTCAGACAACAGCTGGCTCCAGAAAACGGAGACCAGCCCAGAGCCACACCTGAAGACCAACAGATGCCATGGAGCCACTGATCATGCAGCACGGAGCCCCAACAGGGCCATAACACCCACCGCCACCACACCCAGAACCGCCACCTCCCCACCTCCTCCCCGCACCACCACAGAGGCAGCGCAGACCAAGACAGTGGACTTCCAGAAAATGCACCAACCTCACAGACCCAACATCAGGGAATGTCATTGCCCACTACAGGCTCAAAAGGACAACCAACCTATGCATCCTGACTAGGTCTGGGCTAAATTTCCGTTCCGCTCGCGGAAATTGCGATAATTTGACATTTTCGCGTTCCGCGGAGAGCACGAAAATGCCAAAATTTCCGCATTCCGCAGCTTAGCGATAATTTGTTTCTTGCTCGCGCTGTAAAATAATACATTCTCATGCGCGCGCGATCGCCTTACCTGAATCTCCGCATTCGCCGACAAGTTTTCCCGATCCGGTCGCGTTCTCCACGAGATGTTGGATTGTTGGTAGCCATTTGCGCTGTCTCGCGACAGTTCGCACCCGCAGTAATGTCATTGGTCGCGCGATCACGTCTTTCTTCTCGCGTTCATGCACCACGAGAAGAGTGAAAACAAGATGGCCGTGCCCGCGAGCAACCGCATGGGTAAGTTGGCGACCACGCAGAAAATACTGCGAACGGGTGGAAAAAAAACTTCGGCATCTTCACGATATTTCCGCGTGTTTGCGGAGATTTTTAACATTTTCGTGATAATTTGTCAAAGTCACTTTCGCAAATTCCGCCCACCCCTAATCCTGACCACCATTGCCCACAGGCTGACGGTACCAACACAGCGGACAACCAACATCCCTCCGCAGACAAAGCTTCTGGCTGTGCTGCACATGTTGGCCTCTGGTACCTTCCAACCAACAACTGCCAGAGCTGGAGGAGTCTCACAGCCGGCACAATCCAAGTTCATCACAACTGTCCCGGATGCCATCATTAGCTTGGTACCCCAGGACCCATACTCCCCCCACACTGCGCATGAACAGCTGGAGACCAAGCAAGGCGTCTACGCCATAGCTGGCTTCCTGCAAGTCTCAGGGGGCAAATGACTGCACACATGTCCTACTTGTGCCCCCTCGTGACACTGCACACAATTACCTCAACAGAAAGCACACGCATTCCATCAATGTGCAGGCAACAGTGGACCACCTGGGAATCACCACCAACGTCATCACCATCTACCCAGGCAGTGTGCATGATTCCTACCCCTACCCACTGTCCGTCATCAACCAGCGCTAAAAGGATGGCACCCATGTAAATGCACTGCTCGTTGGCAAGTACCAAATAAACACACCACACCCCCCAACTCCACAATCATGCAAATCACAACTCTGGGAATGCACACATCACAGACTCACATTCAACATGCCCACCCACCAGAAACAATGTATAACTTACTGCGGCAACTTGGGCGAGCCTTGGACATGAGTCATCAACAGCGTGGCACCTCAGCCACACAATAGACGAATGTTGGGAGAGGTGGGCACCAGGCATGTGCGTCAGAGGCAAGTGACCCATGCA
Organism: Triturus cristatus; assembly: GCF_964204655.1. Taxonomy (NCBI): domain Eukaryota; kingdom Metazoa; phylum Chordata; class Amphibia; order Caudata; family Salamandridae; genus Triturus; species Triturus cristatus. The sequence goes on from NC_140591.1 coordinate 539,588,730, forward strand.
TGAGAAGGTACACAATGCCAAGTGTGGCGGAGATGTGCTGGAGAGACTGCAGTATGCAGACCACAGACATATCCATGTCCACATACACCACTAGTGTATGGAAGTGTAGTGGACAGTGGATGCAACCATTTCACCCCCGCCAATGGGGAAGATCGCAGAAATGTAGCTTGTGATGCCCCCCCCTGTAAGCGTGTGCAGAGTGGGCTTGCCCGGCGTACGCCAGGATAGCATAGGGGTGTGAATAAAAAGCACGTAGCTCTGGGTATATTTCTCTTCCGGAATGCCCAACATCTGATTTATTTATGGCAGTTTTTATATCATTGTACTGGCCTCATCGCAGACTGCATACCCCTACAGCTCCGGTGCCACTAAGTCTGTTACCCGACAGCCATGGACACTTTCTGACTGAACTTTGGTGGTGACTGAGTCTATGGACTTGGGGTTGTCTCCATCATAATGTCGGTGATACAGATTTTTTGGCAAAAACGAGGCTGTAGCATTCCACTCCTCAATTTCCCGTTTCCGGATGGCTTCTGCGTTCTGCATCATGCCCTAGAGGACACCTTCCACTGTCACCCGCAACCCTCTGCCACATTCACCGCGGACATTGATGAGGACCCACTCAGCTCACGTGGCCCATCTCACTGCACCGCAAGTCACCGCCCCGTAGCGGTGTGCCTGTGCCTGCCGCAGTACATCCAGGGCCACTAACTCTGTGCAGCTCAAGTCAGGGACCCTGTCTGGTGAGATACTGGATGGCCTCTGAGACGATGGCCTTGGGGTTCTCAACACCATGTGTCTGTGGCCCTGCGCTGTCCACACACTCCGGACTCAAATGCGGTCCACCAGGGCTCACACATCAAATCGAGTTCTGACCGGCCCGGACGTTGCATCACCACAGGAGGCACATGCCAACACCGCCAGGACCACCTCCAAATGCCAACTGCCAGAGTCGAAACAGCCGTACTGGCAGACTAACGGAGTTGCTCACACATTTCGTGGATGCCATCATCTGCCTGATACCCTGCTCAGCACTCCAGGTGCCACTAACTCAGTGCACCAGGACTCGTGGACCATTTCTGAATGAGTTGTGTGCTGTGGTGAGCTCACATAACCATGTCACCTCAGACAGTGTGAGAGACCTGGGACATTAATGAGGAAGATAATGCACAGCAACTGCATCAGGAATAATCCGAAGGAACACGATCCTTGACATTTTTTTCACATGAGTACGCTAATTTCTAGTGCCCCAACCTCAGTGCACTGCAACTCACGGACAATTCTGTTGGCATATTAGGTGACCTCTGTACTTGCTCCGGCTACCACCGTAATTCACCGCAGTTGTCTCTGTCATGCTAGTGTTTTCTGTTTTCATTTTAATGGTGTTCACTGTTCAAGTTGTTGCCAGCACCAACCACTCCGTGTGGGCTGGCTTACACTCACCTCACACCCATCCAGCACAGGCGTTACTGTACATGTCACCCTGCTAATAAAGGGGCCAGGCGCACGTGCCCGGAGCCAGTTCCACAAACTATCTGCATGTGTCCGTGTGGTCATGATGTATGCATGAGGGCCCCCGGGAACTCCAATATCACATTGTGCTGTGTACAGCAGATGCAACCATGTCACCGCTGGCAGCAGGTAAGACCTTGGACATGTAGCTTTGTCGTCAGCCACTCAATGCGTAAGAGGAGTGGACTGGGCCGTCGTACGGAGGTCCAGCGTGGGGGTGTGAATGATGATTCCGTGGCTCTGGGCGTGATTCATTGCAGGAAATGTGCACATGAAAGTGTATCTGTCGCGGTGTGGGTCTCCTTAGTAGGGTGTAGGTGGTCCCTGATGTGACTTGAACACCCACGTATGTGATCTACTTTGGCTTCCATGAGCTCTGACCCCACCTGCACCTGTTTGCCCACCTCCTTTTGGTATTCTGACACCTAGCATTGGAATGCGATGTGTGGCTAGGTGAAGTGTTGGGAGCCAGCCGTGGTGGCAGTTGCTTCCTGCTGTGTGGTCTGTGCAGGGGCTGGGGTCTCCTCTGTGTGGCTTGGCTGCCCTGCTCCTGGGGGTGGGTTGCCTAAGATGTCCATGGGCTGTTGTCGGGCATCGGTGTCGAAGGTGTGGTGGTCCTCTCCAGCATCACTGATGAGTGGTCTGGTCTGGTCTGCTCTGCTGGAGGTGTTGTTTGTCCATCTGCAATGTGAAGGGGAGATGCAGGTTGACATTGTGTTGAGATGTATGTTGGCACATTGTTCTAGTTTAGATGCAGACTGTATGACTGTACATTGTGACTGTGATAGAGCACCATGTTTTTCTGAAATTTGTAGGGGTGCATCATATTTACTGTTAGTCCGCACCCACATATTAATCAAAGTAGTATTAAGGTGTGATTTAGAAATGTATCACAAGAATCTGTTTAACAGAAGTGTGATTAGAAATGTAACCATGCTTTTTATGAAGAGTAATGTCGTGGTTCACTGCAAATGTATTTTAGTCAATGCATAATGATTAGTTTCCATGTAATGTAGTGCATTAGGTTAAACGTGCCCCATATTAAAGTTGCACATGTAGTTTGCTTTCGCATATATAAAGTGTGATGAAGTTAATATTGTAATTTGAATTCTAGAAGTGAGGGTTTAAACTGTGTAAAGGCCTGATCGCATATACGTTTAAAGAGAAAGGCCTGTTCATTTCTTATGTTAGCTACATGTTGTAGGCCGAAAATGATTTCCCTTGGTAAGGCTTTGGGTTTTAGGATGATAGACAATCTTGGAGAAGTGAAAAGCTTCTCGTTCTCATGTTTCTGTTGCAGGTGCAAGGACACTTAGCTCGTTAGAGAGACTAGGCATTTGTTTTAAGATTTAGGATGGTACTAGAAGCCTGTATGGGAGTACACTGAAATTTAGGGATGATACTTTCAGCAGAGATGGTGTCTGGGACCCAAGGTCAAGCTATCCGTTGTTGGATGGAATACAAGTTTCACTGGAAAAGTACTGGAAAGAAGACCTGCCTGAAGAGGTGTGCCGAAGGGTGTGTTCTATGTTTTTGGGATTTTGTATTAGGGAAAGTGCCCCGAGGGTTGAGTAGTTGAGGCTTAGATGGGAAGCTAGAAGGAGCATCTTAGAGCGAGCTCTGACTAAGTGAGTGCACCTCTAGGGAAGCCTTCACTTCTGACACCTTTTTACTCTTTTGCCTGGGAGGGAAAATGCTAAGTAAGGATGTCACCTTAGAGATAGAGTAGGGATAGACTAACTGTTTTTCTTTTTAGGCTAATGACTTCTAATGTAGAGACTGGACTAATTATAGCATTTCTGATGTTATTGGAATTGATTATTCTTCTTATCGAATGAGACTTCTGCGTAGGCTCTCTTTTGTATTAGTGTCCATTTATTTTCTTCACCTTGTACTGAGGTGCTTGTATGTGCAGTTATTCTTGACTGTAATAAATTCCTAAAAATTTGGATTCGGTGTCAGTGGTCCTTTGGAACTGAGATTTGATTCTGTTGATTATGTACTAAGAATTGAATTTCCTCCCCTCTACACTATTTAGCAGATAAAAAGATTCTGGCGACCTGAGAGGATTCTTGCTGATGATAAGGTAGACAAGAATCCGGCGTCATCAACTGTTTGGGAGGTGCTTTATATTTGATGCGGGACAGTGGACATTTGGACTACATGACGGATGTGTGGTTGTACACATGCATTTTTGTCTCACAGTTTACTGCTATGTTATATGTAATTGGCCTGTTTCTGCTCATGGGAGAACCCATTTCTGTCCTCTGTTCTGCACTGTCGGTGTTGCACTTTGTACCACATTGTCGTCGGATGTGCTGTTATTGCTGTGTGTGTGTGTGTGCTGTAATGTGCCACGGCGATCAGGGACATGATCCAGGGCAATTGTGGGCGTGCAGTGTGCTACACATCTTTGTGGATGTGTACATTGTGCCCATCTCCCCCGTCCCCCCAGGCCCTGGTCATTACTTACCCTGCTGGTGTTGTGTCAGGTCCTATTGAGATGTGTCCGGACTCCCAACTCCTTGCGCTGCCTCCACCCTGATGACTTTGGCCTCCGTTTCCTCCAGCTCCTCCTATGGCGCAGGATTCCCACATCCTGCTTCCGTTGCTGCTTTCCTGTTGGCAGCAGGCTTGTGCTTGGTTTGACTTTTCACATCATGCCAGCACCTCTTGTGCTCCTCCATAGACCTCCTTGACACTCCGATTGCATTCACATTTGTCATTTTGACGTTCAGTGGGTGGTAGTGTTCTGTCACCTCCGTGATGCTGATCTGGTTTTCCTGCGGACTGCACCCTGTCTGCCTCTTTCTTTTCTCCTTGGCCTTCCCCGACCATGAGGTTCATTGCTGGTGGTCTGTGGGGCTTATGGGGTTCGTGTTGGCCTCTGCACTCGGTCCGGGTGCATCCATGGTGCTACGCAGTTTCTTTTTTTCTTCCTTTTTTTCTCTGCTTTTATAGTTCATTTTCCCACATGACGCATGGGAATCGCAGGCCAGTCGCTGGTTTTTGCTGATTTTTGTATCGCACTTGGCCTCATCGCATCTTATTTGCGTTCATGTTTCGCATTTTTGCGGCATTGCATTGACTTTATCGCAGACATTTGACGCGTTATCATGAGCCTATCGCATGGTACCACCGGCTTGTGAATACCGCGTTACCACGGTGTTAATTTCCCGCGATAGACTGCGATGAGAAGAATAGCGTTAAGCTAATTTTGTGATGAATATCACACATTCTTGAGAATATCCCCCATGGTCTGCAAGCTTTAGATCCTTTTCGGGCTTGTGGTTTATGTCATAGGTGCATTCCTGCCGAACTCACCCCTGTTCGATTTATGGTGGCATTTTTGATCGGGGTTCTACAAATATTGAGAGTAAAGCTTGATGATCTGTCACAAAAGTGAATTGCTTACATAGATGAAAAGATGATAGTGTTAGACTTCTTCTTTCAGGTAGTGAATATGCCTTTTCTACAAGCATCAGACTTCGACTGGCAAAGGAGACAATTAGTTGCTTGTCATGTTCGTGATCATGTTGAGCTAGGATGTCAACCTGCCCACAGGAGTGGCATCCACCCTCATTTTTGTGCACAGATCAAGACTGAAGAAAAACATATTTTCAGTGCCAATAAGTTTCTTATTGATTTACTGGAAAGCGTTTTGGCATTCAGCTATGATGCACTAGGAAATTTGGATGGTTTTGTAATTTATTTCAGTGGTGAGCTGATGGTAGCATATTTCTTGACATATCCTGAACGGTAAACATCCTTTACAATGAATACCTTACAACGCATGCCATTATCCCGCATTTTTTACTCAACACATTTTTTTATAACCCAGGGCTTTACACCGCAAACCATTACAGTGCATTCTCCAAAGTAACAGCCTGGTGGAGTTAGAATAGTAAATTGCGTTGTACTGGGGAATGCGATGTAGTGTATTGCATTGTAAAGCCCTGCGTTGTAAAATATTTTGCGGAGTAAAAAATGGGGTAATGGCACGCATTGTAAAGTGCAGGGTAAAGTGTCCTTTTCATCCTGAACTGTATGTGCCTGTTTCTAGAAAAGATCGTAGCTCACTAATATTCCAAGGTGGTGGTGTGCTGCTAAATGGTTTGACCCATGTGGAATTCACACTTATTGGCATTGAGTGTTAGAATGAACTCTTGTGCAGTGCGACAGAAGTGTTTCAGAATCTTTCTATGCAGCTCTCCATAAACAAGAATGTGGTTGCTGCAGTTAAATGTGTAAACGATGTGTCTAATGACAATTCTGATGGCTTCCTTTAAGATATCTGCAGATGATGACACTCCAAAGCTGAGTCTTTTGTATCTGAGCAGTCTAAGGGGAGTGCTGAATATGGTGATGTATCCATAACTTCTGTTATGTTCAAGTTGATAATATCCTTTATTCAAGTCAAGTTCTGATAAGATTTTTGACCCATTGAGCAGTGTGATAAATGCTGCTGTTAAATGTGTTTACGATGTGTCTAATGACAATTCTGATGGCTTCCTTTAAGCTATCTGCAGATGATGACACTCCAAGCTGAGTCTTTTGTATCTGAGCAGTCTAAGGGGAGTGCTGAATATGGTGATGTATCCATAACTTCTGTTATGTTCAAGTTGATAATATCCTTTATTCAAGTCAAGTTCTGATAAGATTTTTGACCCATTGAGCAGTGTGATCAATGCTGCTGTTAAATGTGTTTACGATGTGTCTAATGACAATTCTGATGGCTTCCTTTAAGCTATCTGCAGATGATGACACTCCAAGCTGAGTCTTTTGTATCTGAGCAGTCCAAGGGGAGTGCTGAATATGGTGATGTATCCATAACTTCTGTTATGTTCAAGTTGATAATATCCTTTATTCAAGTCAAGTTCTGATAAGATGTTTGACACATTGAGCAGTGTGATCAATGCTGCTGATCTGAATGCAGAGATGTAATTCCATCTCAACCTCAGTGCTGGGTTGCCTTATACCGAGACATGATTCAACCTCACCAAACGCTGTTCTCGTTTAACTCTTTCTTAGTCGAAAATTCCTTCATATTCTTGCAGCTGTCTTGACCTACCAAGTTTTTCATGGTGAGTAGCATCTGTGCTTTATTCTTTTCTCCTGTGGCTTCTAGGAAGATCTCCAAATTGTCTAGCTAATCTTGAAGTCATTACGAATGTCTCTGGGGTTCGAAGATATGCTGTGGACTCTTTTGCCAATTTGCTGTCTGTAGGCATGAATATTGCTCTCTTGTCCCATTGTGAGTGGACTTATTTTCTTCCTGAGGTTTCCATTGTTCTTTATCTACTTATCTGATGATGCAATTGGCTTGCTTTTCTTTCTTTTCTTTAATTTATACGCAACTGTCTGACTCAAAAATGATGCCCTCTGTATATTTCTATGGGGTTTGGCTAGTTCTGAGATGGTCATCGCTGGCTTTGTCCTTCTTTTGTCTTGCTGCTTTGCTAGAGCTCAGACATCACACAAGATCTCACGCTTCATTTAATTCTAGGGACAGGGCACCCTTTTCTCATGGGCTGCATGTGGAGGAGTGACACATTCCGCAAGATTTCCTCCTTTGTTTGTTTCTATGGGCAGTTCACCTTATCTCGGTGCTATCCTGCTACTGCTGAGTGAGTTGCTTCTTGCATTGATGGCAGGTATTTTGTTTCAGGTAAGGAGAGCCAATAAGGTTTCCAGGGTCCTAGTGCCTGACTAGCATCGAGTGAGTTTGACATCATGACACTGGAGACCCTCTCAATGCTCTCTCTATAACTGTGACTGGGGTAGCGCTAGAACAAAAAGGCCAGGGTAAGCTGTATCCATAGACCAAAGCCACCCAAGAACTGTTTAAAAACCACAGTGTCAGGCACAGAGCATCATTGTGGCTGCCAGTGTGCAGCAATGACCCAGTAAGCACTGCTGCAGGAGTAGTGTGAAGAGCATCAATCTGCAACTCTGCAACAGGAGCATTACAAGCTACACCATCTAAACTCCCTAGTGTTAGGACTGTGCCAAGAGACTCCAACATGTCCCCCAGACACGTGTTTTTTTGGCAGCATACAGCATACATGTCTGGCAGCCATATCGAAATATTCATTGAAGATAAATGAGCATGTAGGAATGCATAATATAGTGAGTGACCTGGCCCATGTATTAAAAAAAAAAAAAAAAGAAAAAGGCAAGACAGGAAAGGGTATTGGGGTTGAGTGAGCATTTTACAGATGTGAATAACCTTTTTAAGTGGTTCCTACCTGTGACAAGCCAAGGACTGATACCAAAATTGATTGACAGCTCTGTAAGCCATGGGTTAAAGCCAAATGAACCACAGTAGCCAATGGCTGATAGGGGCTCTCTAAAAATAACTTTTTAGATCAATGTATGTATACATGTGTGTTGTGTTCTATGAACCCTCACCAGATAGTTAGACCTCCCTGTTGTTGAGGCCTAAAAACGATTAAAAAGTAATAGGTTTCACAGCCAGTTCTGAAACGGTTTTGATTAAATATTTGTGCTGTCTGCCCGACAAGGTGAGGAAAGGTAATTAACATTACACCTTCCTTACACTTCATGTCCATAAATGCCAGAAATTTCCATCGGTTTAGGCAGATCTCATGGGGTCAGGCACTAGTACTTTAATGCTTTACCTAGTCATCAATCTTTATTGTCCGAGGCCTTAAAAAGTGGCTCTGCCTCATTTTATAGACAGTGTACCTACCAAGGCAAAACAATTTATCAAAGCTAAAGTTAGGTCTCTTCGTCTTATTGCCTAACCAAAGCCAAGTCCCTGCAAAAAGAGACCAAAGGGCAGAAACAAACCACAATATCTATTTCTTTCTCTCTTGCAATGATAGATGTGATTATTTCTACCCTCGCAGAAAGTAAGTGTAACTTATTTTCCTTCATGTTTATGTCAAGCAGTTTTGCTGATGCCGGTGCTCCGATTGGGTACACACTGGTCTCTACATGTGTGGCATCATGGATCTTGCCGCTGTCCATGTTTTCCATTTTACCATTATGCTTCCCTTAAATAGCCGATAACTTTGTCATTTTCCAGCTGTGGGAAAAGAAGGGGTTAGCTGTATGTTTGCTCTATGCCAGCCTTTGCTTGCTCTTTTCTTCTCTTCACCTCAAAACCCAAAGCTTCATCAAGGTATTTATTTACAGTGTTACTTATTTTTAGGAAAGTGACTCTCTTGCGTTGTCACCTACATTGTTTTCTGACTAGTACTTTGTGTTTTTTTAACTTCGCCTACTGAAGCCATGCTTTCCAGAACAGGTGTATGACCTCTAAAGCATGGTAACTTCGGCTAATTCCAATTGGCTTTAACTTTCCAGTAAGACCATAATATATTGCAAGAAATTGTTTTGTTGGTTGATGGGGGGGTGGAAGCACCACTCAGTCAACAACCGCAATCGTCAGAGTGAACCACAAAAGTCACTAAATTAACCTGTGCTTAACCCTCTAGTAGCTTGGCACATAAACAGTCACACTTAACTTAGAGGCAATGTGTAAAGTATATAAAAATAGAATAACATTTTATAAATTATTTAACACAAGAACAAAAAAAATACAATCAGTAGAACAACGCCTTAAAGAACAACGTGCCAATCACTGTCATGTGGTTGTACTAAACTGGTGGAAAGTCACAAGTATAGGCTGACCACGATGGAGCACGGGTCAGACGCAGGGATCTTATCAGTCCCAAATAAAAGTTATTTTCTGTGTCCAGGTCGTAGAGTTCTGATTATGTTGAAGGAGGCTGTGAGAAGGAGGCTCAGCAGAGCATTGCAGATGGTCGTTGCTGTAGTGCGAAGAGCAGGTCAAACATTGTTGGTGGTTGTTACTGTAGCTTCATATTGGCAGTTATCACAGGCTATCATTTGTATACTGTAAAGTGCAGGCTTAGCCTGGTCATAGCCATGGGTGGTTGTTGGCACAAATGGGCCAATTTGAAGTCACAAGGAGCAAAAATGTCAGGATTTTACCTTTTCTTCTGAAGGAGTTCGTTCTGAAGCCAGCCAAGTTTCCAGAAGCCGGGGAGGCACCTCTTGGTGATCAAGAGCTCACTTCAGTAGAGGCCAGCAGAGCTCAGGCAGGTCCAGTTGAAGGCCCAGACAGGTCCAGTTGCAGCTGGTTCCAGCTAATGAGACCCCTCGAGCATGTTGTGTCCCTGTACCTCACAGAGTAGATCTACCAACTGACCCTTGTAGTCACTCTTGTTTGCCTGGAATGAAGGCAAGTGTGTTGTCTTCCTTCTTAAACAGCAAGGCAGTCCTTGAAGTAGCATGGCATTCCTTTGGCAGCAGGGCAGTAATTCTTCTGTATCTTTCACAGGTCCACGAGTTTTCTGAAGAATAGCTCTGGAGGTCCAATATTTTGACTCGGTGACGACCGCTGTGCGGGGGACCTTCTGTCCTGCCCCAACATCTGGTTCTGAAAAGTTCTTCACCTTCCCGAGACAAGCTCCAAAAAAGTCTGGGGGTGAGAAAAGGCAAGGCAGGCATGGTGGCAGATTCCTTTGTGTGTACAGGAGTACAGGAGGCAAAAGCCCTTTCAAGTGTAAGGGGGACTGAGTGCAGCTCTTCCCCAGCCATCCTGCAGGATGGCCCATCCTGTCCACACCTAAACCTGTTGTGTGTTACTGTCTGGAAGCAATACACAAATCCCAGCAACAGAGCCATTCACAGTCATGTGACCAAAGACACAGGTAGAAGGCACGAATGGTTGGGACAAGAAAATGCCCACCTTCTAAAAGTGGAATTTTCCAAATTGTGACTTAAAATCCGACTTTACCATGGAAGAGCATTTTAAAATACAATTCAATTCAGCATATCTCTCTGTGCTCCCAATTTAAAGTTAGCACTTCATGAATTCAATGTGGTGTTAGTCAGTAGGAGAGATAGGCCTTACAACAGTAAAAAATGACTCAAAGTGTTTTTCATGCCAAGACACGTAAACCTTAAGTGCAACATGTTTTACTTTTTAAATATAATGCACCCTGCCCTATGAGCTCTTAAGGCCCACCTTAGGGGACACCTATATGTAATAAAAAGGAAGGGTCATGCCTGGCAAAAAAGTTTATTTTGCTAGGTTGAAATGGCAGCTGAAAACGTCACTACATGCTACAGTGCTAGACCTGAGACATGTTTTAAAAGGATACTATTGTGTGTGGCAAAATGAGTGCCATAGGCCCACTAATAGCATTTAGTTTATGGACCCTGGGCACATGTAATACCATATACTAGGGACTTACAAGTAAATTAAATATACCAATCATGTAGATGCCAAGTTTACTATGTTTTAAGGAGACAGCACAAGCACTTTACCATTGGTTAGAAGGTAAAAACTGCAGAAAGTCCTCATGTCAACAAAAATAGGTTCAGTAACAGAAGACAAAAAATCTGGGAGAGACAGTGCATAAAAGGCCAGGTCAAACATATATGGTGTAGGAAAATACACCAATGGCATAGAAAAGTAAAATGTCATCTGTGGACTGCAGCACATTGTGACATCCACTAGACTGTAAAAAAAACATAGCTTCAGGTCTACCTTTTCAGTCTAACTTCTGGCAGGCATACCTGTGAAAATAACTCTTTTTTGACAGGAAATAAATCTTAAATAGTTCACCCCTAAGTAGGTCTTGTAGCCAAAGAGGAGAGTATTTAAAAGTGGCCCATCAGATAATTTAGTGTTAGCATGTAAATACAGTGACTAGCCCCTAAAAGCTGTTTATACTGTGAAGGGCTGTAGCTGTCCTATGAGGAAAGATAAAGTTCAGAATAAAATCATATTCTTTGGTTTGGGACAAGATGCCAGAATGATTCAAACACTGTGTTTAATGTTTATAAAAAATAAAATTCAGTGGTAAAATCGGATTTTTAATAAAGTTTTAGGAAAAGTGACTTTTAAAAAGTTAGACTTTGTCTGCCTGAACCTCAAGTAGGTGAATAAGCATTAGCCTAATAGAGGATGTTGACCTGTCACTGTTTCCCCATCAGAAGGTGTGAGAACTGCACCCAGAGCAGAAACAATGGGTTAGGCCTTTGGCAGGAAGATCGGCATGTGAGAAATCTGACACACGTCAGCTCAGGAAGGGCAGCTGGGGAGGGTGTAATGGGACCTGGGTCGAGCCTACTGATTCATAGTTAAGTGTAAAGGGGTACCTTGGGAAGAAAAGTATTTAATTTCTTGGGCTCTCTATAGCCGGCTTGGCATCAGCCCAGTGGAAGGGGGAGTTGGTCCCACAACCAGTTTGGTGTTGCCTGAGGCTGAGGAAACTGCTAATTTCCATAAATTCTCCCCTGACTTGCACACAGACCACCTCCAAGGTTGGAAAGACTGTGCCATTTTAGTTGTTTTTTCGTATAGCGCACTGTGGTTTAGTTTGCAGTAAGGCAAAAAGGATGTGCTGCAAAAGTGGGAAGGTTTGCCCTTGGAAACTTTTTTATCATTGGTTGCAATGTGTCCAGGAGGCAAACTTGTTAGTGAATCCAAGAACAGTGGAACCTCACCCACAGCTCAAGCAATCCTTAAACCAGTGGATGAACAGAAGAAAACTGGACTTGTTGTTTGAGACCTGTGGACTTGCTCCGAATCGTACCCAGGTCTGAGAAGCCTCCAAGGATCTGCTGACTTTTGTGTGACTACAGGGATACAACAAGCCAAAAGTAACTTTTTCCTGAAGTGCCCAGATGACCAGTAGCAACTGGGCCTGAAGTGGATCCTGCTTGTGGCTTCTGCTGGAGTCTTGGCTCATAAGTGCTGTCCTCAAAGTTCTGGTAGTCTTGGAAGTGGTCAAGAGGAACTGCTCCAGAAACTCTGAAAAGTTGGGAGTGGGAGAATATTTAGACTTTCAAGAACTCCCATAAAACAGTGGCTGAGATACAGTTTGCTCTCCTTGAGGATTTTGAGCATTAAAAAAAAGACCAAGTCCGAAGGCAGAAATTGTGGCAGGGTGAAAACTCGAAGGAGGGTGAAGGAAAAATTCACATTCGGAGGCTGCTGAAGTCCTAGTGCTGGATGGCGCTAGGACTTCAGCAGCATGAAATTATAATTTCTCCTGCTCTGAACTTACCCTGCTAAAGCCAACAGCTTCAGCCTCTTCCATGGTCTATTCAGCATTGCCAGGACTTTCAATACAGCCTGCAACCTTGCTTCACTGGAGAATTGTGAATTCCAATTCTGAAGGTAAAATCTTTCACTGGGATGACTCACTTGGTGTGTCTGACCACTGCTCCATTGCAGTCAACCTGAAATTGTTCCTAGGTGCCAGTCAAATGTGTAAAATAAGTACTGACTGGAAATTTACTTTTTCCTAGTGCTTTTGTCTTAAATCTTTAAATAATCATATTTCTGGTTCTCCTTATTAGAGTTTTGGCATTTTGGTTTCATGCTGCCCATAACCTTTTTTCACTATTTTAGGAATGGGTTGTGGGGTTTTTATTGTGTTGTGATTTGACTTTATCACGGTTTTGTTACTGCTAAATACTTTGAAAATGTTCTAAAATTAAGTCTCTTTGCTCCTTGCCAAAGCTACCAAGGTATTGAGCCCCGGTTTAAATTACTGAAGTTTTGTTTCACTCTGACAAGTCTGTGTCTTTTTTCTTTGTGGTGGACTCACAGCCACTTCACTTAAAAACCAATTACACTTATTAGTGGACTTAGGATCAAAGTAAAACGCTTTTGAAAAAGTACAATTATTTAACTTCAGTGGTTAACCCTGCTATAGTTGTTGCTTCACATGCTCTTGGAACTGTGCCGAACCTAAACATCACCGGGTCAATCCTTAGCAGTACTAAGTTTCATAACCTATAGAATCAACACATATCAATGGAAAAGTTCAACATTTAGGTTAGAGTTGTGTGTGTCTTCTTCACATTCATTGCTAGATTAATATGTATTCTTTGTGAGGATTACTTAATGAATGCTTGAAATTTGTCCACAATGCAGCACTAATAATAGATTTCTCTAGGATAATACACCTTAAATTTAATTATTTTCTTTATTATTTGTATTTATGTAGCATGGACCTAACTCCAGTGTGTAGTTAAATACTTCACATAATACAGTGAAATGCACACCTGAGGCCATATTACAAAAGAAACCCAGGAGTGCAATGGGCATTTGAGCACACTTTTGGCACCCCCGCACTTTTGTATTACAGAAGGGGCTGCAAATGCTTGTGCGCCCCTTCTGCAATATAGATATAGATATGGCATACATATAAAGCTAGTGCTATTATTAGAGGGTGTTCCCGCATTTTTATGGGGGAGTGGCCCCATGAAAATGAGAAAATCACTTTGCCCCTGTGACTACACTGTATTACCGACGTGGGCGCAGAGGCAAACATGCCTTTAGAAGACACACTAAAAGTGTGAGACAAAAAGGTGATGCACCGTCAGTGTACCTTCTAAATGCAGCACTATAAAGTGATGAAACAGGGTCTCATGGACCCCCCAGACATCCCCTTGCAGATAGGTGTAGTCAGTCAGTGTACTCGCCTACAAGGGGATCTCTAATCTCTTTTAAAAGTGTAGACGGGTTGCCGCAAGCATAAAGAAACATAGATAAGCTTTTAAAAAGCTGTTCTGAATTTCTCTTGAATGCGCTGCTCTGGTTGCAGTGTGAGTTCGCCGCTGCCCCAAGAGCCGTGCATTCTTCCTGAAAGGGCACACGTTCAATGTTTGCACCTGGTACACTTGATTTTAGGTATGTAATTCACAGTACTGTATAAAGGTCAGTGAGATTTGCATAACTAAGTGAAAGTACAAATATACATAACGTTTAATACATGAATTATAAATTTGGAGGGAACAGAGGGCCCGATTCACAGAAGTAATCTGAGACAAAATCCTAAACGTACTACTTTTGGTATTCACAGAAGGCATTTAGTAGTAGTAAAGTTAGGATGTTGTCTTAAATCTGTCTTAAGTCTGTCCTACGTTTGTCTTAAGTCTATCTTAATTTGTCTTAAGTCAAACTTAAGTCTGTCTTAAGTCAAACTTAAGTTAAATTTAAGACAAAATCCTAACTTTACTACTACTAAATGCCTTCTATGAATACCAAAAGTAGAAAGTTTAGGATTTTGTCTCAGATTACTTCTGTGAATCGGGCCCAGTGTTTTAGGAGTTTGACTTTGCACTTTGTGTTAGAGTCAATTTAATTTGTTGACAGCAGAAGGAAGGTGAAAGCACGGTGTAACAATTGGTTTTGAAATCTGTACTAAGTTTTTATTGACACTGGGAGTAGTCCAAGACATTCAGGGATTTCATATAAGAGCCTTTGTATGTGAATAGAAAACAATCTAGCTTTATGGGCAAACAGCCTTATGACAGAGGGGCTGTTCACTGTTGAGACAAACCGATTTAGAAAATATGTCTTGAGTTTTTTTTCTTGCATATTTTGCTATAAGAATTTAAGTTGATGGTGCGCATAGTCTGAGTCAATTATGCTATCTAAATATGAAGAATTTGTGGTAGGTTTTACTTGCACAAAGGATCAGATGAGGGCCCAATGTCAAAAGACGTTAAGCAGAACTGGGATTTAGTTCAGGAGCTTAGTAAACCAAGAGTTCTCCCCTCAATATGAGGCAGAGCACGGGCTTGGAGATTGTTGGTGTAAGAAATTAGTTTACTGTTTATACAGGATACGAGTCCTGCACATAAAAAGGGTCCACAGTTATTTCCTTTCTTGGAACCAAGTATTCCTTTGTAGCACTGGACTCTGTAAGGGTAGTGAAGCAGGGCAGTCCAAGGCCTACTGAGGGGAGCTGGTATGGGCTAGTAACCTCCATCTGGTAGCACACAACAACACTCAATACATCATAGTCCAGTCAGTGCTTTTTCTTCGAAAAAGGAAAAGTGCATTCATTACATACACACTGCTAAATACTACACTTTAATTTACATATATATCCATCAGGTAGATGGCAATAGCTTTGAGGACATTCTTAAATCACAATTGCCCCCTACTGAGTGATGACACCATAATAACAGTATGCCCCATACATATACTAGATGTAACATCACATATAAGGGGGTGTCATGTTAAATTAAAATTAAGCAAGTCCAATGGTTATCTCAACGAGTCACCACATTGTAAGATCAATAATCGCATGTAAAAAGTCACAAATATACCGATGGAATCCATGGCTATATTTAAATGTAGTCATTATCATTAAAAATGCATTGCAATATTTCTCAATGACTGTTGTCAACAAAATACTTTGAATGAAGCAATGCCAATCATAAATAACATGTCAGAGTCTTTCCTTTACACACTTTAGGCCACATGAAATGCAGCCTGAGAACAAACCACTGGCAGTCTCTACACTCTAGAGCCTAAGAGCAAAAGCTCTGCTCTGAGAGTGCATTGTCATCAACAGTAAACCTCTCCCAATGTCAAGGATGTAATCCCATGTGAGAGGTAATGTAACTTTTCTGGGGGCAGCTGCTCCTCCTGCAGTCTCCTAACAACACACATGGTAAACATTGTTAGTTTTACTGCCCAGATGGAACACCACAGAAGCCACAACACATACAAATAAGCCCCTTTGCATGGCATTATGTGGCTCCTTCCTGCCCAGGATGAATATTTTATGAGCAGCCTTGAGTCATGTATTAGATTTTCCATTAAAAAAAAAAAATTCATCCCGTCCTACCTGTGACACCCACACTCTGCCGAGAGCTGTTTGCCGCTCTCGGGGGTAGCCCCAAGACCCCAACATCCCAGCTGGCTCCCACACATGCTGCACTCCTGTGCCACAACCATGTGCCTGCATTATGCTTTTTCAGCCTCCGCCAGGTGGAAGCTGTCTTCCTCTGTTCCCTAATAGGGGACCAGCTCTTCACTTGCTCTTCCATCCACATTAACCCTTTGCTGGTGGGGAAAATGGTCGCCCTGTTGAATTCAGAACTTAAATTCCCCAGAGACACATCCTTCTTGACAACATTACATATCAATTTGGGCACCTTACTGATCTTACGTTGATGAAATTCATCTAGGTGTCTATTTGAGCTTGGAGCCTTGTGCTTGATTAACTCTGAGAAAGGTCAAAGGTCAAAATATTTAGAGGACCATAACTCAGGCTTGTTTGGCCATTTTTGACAATCTTGGACTTGTTTTGCTCCCAGTGGCAAACTTTAGTCACCAGGAGCGTTTTCAACAGGCCTTCTGTCTTCTAAAGGTCACATTTTGTAGGGAACTGAATTTACTGGTTCTCAGTTCCAGTCTTCTCTCCTGGTGCTCCTCTTCTGAGGGTGGGGCATCTTGCACAGCCCCTCCACCAGCCAACCAGCAGAACCACATCTTGCCTGCACCCCAGGCCACAAAGCCTCATGGCTGTCTTGAAGGGCACCCACGGTGTCAGTATACTCCAGTCTTCCATAACTGGTCCTCAGGGGTACTAAGGGGAGCAGCGCCACTGACCCTGGAGAAGCCCATCCCACCTGAGAGTCAGCTACAGACAGAGTCCTTAGCGCTGCATCAGGGGGATTCTCCTTCCAGGAATCCATTACTCCACTATTGTTGCCTTTAGTGTTGAATCCTGCTCTCTATATCTCCCTTGTACAAGGGTTTATAAGTGTAGGTGTAAAGTTCTAGATGCCTGACACACTTGACCAATCATAACATGCCACATCAATCCTCCAACCCTGTCCCAACCCCGCTACAAAGCATTCTGGCGCAATCCAATATGACACAACCCTTCTTCCCTTGTGCAGAGATAGTGGGCCACTCAGAGGTGTGGCTGTGAGAATTGGCAATTCCTACGCTGAGGTCACTCCAAACCAGTTCTAAGGCATTTCGTCCTCCCACTAGGTTTGGAGACAATCTGGCTAGAGGCAAAAATAAGGGGGCAGACCTACTGTCAGGTTCAATTGTTTATGACAGGGTAAGCTTCTTGAAGTGCAACTTGTCTTTGGGCACAGCCCTAAGCCATCCTTTTAAGAGAAGGCTAACACCTCCTCACACCCTAGCCCATTGTCTTCTGTCCACACCTTAATACAGGGGAGCCATCCAGCTGCTAGATGAACATTTAATACTCACAATCTTTAATCAGGAATATTATAACTTTTTAAAGTACCTGTTGTACAATATGTAGACAAAATTCTATTTTACTATTGGATTGGAGTTTGGGTAACTATTAAAATTAGTTCTTGAATTATTTCTCTAGGTGCGACTGATCCGAATTTAGCATTTATCAAATGTGACATTGTCGCTCAGTGTTTTCCGATGGGGGCATCCAGCCTTGATACAGTGAAAAAAGATTTTGGAGATATTTGTAAGTAAGGACATGTTCAACATTAACCTTTATATGTCCTGCTTTTAAATACCATGCACCCTGCTTTTTTGGGCAATAGGGTCTAGTAAGTGGTGACATATTGATATTTAAATGAAAGGTTGATGCCTGACAAAAGTTTCTTTTTTTAACAAGTTGAAGCTACAGTTTAAAATTGCCACAGACATGTTACTTGTGTTCAGCTACGTGTCAGCACACAACAGTAGTCTCTCCAGTGCAGCCCACACATGCGGGTGCACACAGGTTCAGGTATAACCAGCCCAATTTCCCTTACCCTAGCTGTGCATCAGTGGCCTTATCTTAAAAGGCAGACAGTGGCAGTAAACACACTAATTCCTATAACCATGAAACTACAGTGAGTGAGACGCACCCACAGTAAAGGTCCAAAAAACAGGGGATCAAAAGCAAAACATCCGAGCGGACTAAATGGGCAGAACTAATTTGCATCAGCGGGGAAGTAGTAACAGAGTGATTTTGTAAAGGAGATACACTTCTACCATGCTGTATAAGATTTTTTCTTTTCTGGAACACTGAAGAATAGATAGGAGAAATTATAGATGGTAAAAGCCTTGCACTAAGGGATGAGGGATGAGAGCCCAGTTAAGGGCTTCAATAATTAATAGTGAGCAAACACTATAACTATGACTGCTGAGCATAAAACACTATTTGGTTGGATTGAGTTTCTTATGGCAGACAATCATATTAAATTCATGTTTTGAGCAGCTTTGTGGTGCCAAGTCTTGTTGTCTGATGTAAGGCAATTCACAAAGGTAACGAGTAGGGATGTCCCAGGGAGGGAGAAAGGCCAAATACCCTAATGTTATGGAAAAATCTCCAATGGGGGTGATTCAGGACGAAGATCATCTATCTCCAGGTGGGAATGCTACTAGGCATATAGATCAGCCCCAACCGAGTAATATGATTCCCCAGATAGAGAAAATGGTCCGTTCTCTGTTACTACCACTGTTGGAAAGGGTTAAGTTGGTTAGTGAGAAGGTAGATCGACTAGAACAAACTGTCTTAGACAATTTTTGTTCACTTAAAAACATCATCAAACTAGCCACTAAGGAAAGGAATAATCTTCTAGGGGTATCTTCTACTCCCCCCATTCTCCCGCTGGTATCTTCTGCCTATGAAGTAATGCCCGGTGTAACCCCTGAGGCTGTTCTCCCGCAGTTCCTTATTACACCCCCCAATCCAAGTATTCCAGTCGGAGGGCCCAAGCTTAATGGAAATGTATATTATTCCCCTGATAACGGGACGGCTGAGTTAGTAGATGTAATCTCCCCTGAACTGTCCAGGGAAATGCAAAGTGGACGTAAGCAGTCTGGCGCTGACTTTGCACATGCTCATGGCCCAAGAAGGGATGGGGGATCATTGGTTTCTTGGAACATTGCAGGCTTAAAGTAAAAAATGGATTCTCCGGAATGGTTAGCTTATATAGGCGACTTTGATGTCTGCCTCTTCCAGGAAACCTGGTCCTGTGAGCCCCAGTTTTTACAGGGATTCTTGAATTTTCATGTCCCCGCAACCCAGGGTCCTAGGGGGAGTCCAATGGGAGGCCTGGTAATTTGGGTTCGACAGGATGTATTTCCAGAGGCTTGTGAAATACTAACTGGGTCTGGGGATATCCAATTAGTTAGGGTATCACTTGGGATTCTGGGTGACCTGGATATCTATAACTTGTACCTGAGAGACCCCAATAGGACGGGCTCCCAGGTTTTGGCCCACTTAGTTTCCCTTATAGACCAGTACTCGGGTGAGAGGCGAGTGCTCTTCGCCGGGGATCTGAATATTACCTTTAAACCACTTTTAGATCCTGATTCTGGGTGGGGCACTGACCCTGTGGAAGATCAATTGTGGGGGGTACCTGTGCTTGATCGCAGTCCAATAAAGAGGTGGACTGAGATCATTGTCCAGGTTAATACCCTCTGCTACGAGTACGGCCTGAGGGCCTTGAATGGGAGGACGCCAGGTGATAAACAAGGGGCAAAGACTTTTGATAATGGTCGGCACTCCAGCAGGATTGATTATGTTTTATGTAGCTTGAAATTATGGCAATCTGTTCCAGATATGGTTGTTGAGGCCAGAGCTGAGAGTGACCATAACCCTATCTGTGTAACTCACCGATGGTGGTCTAGTAATCGCCTATTAGGCGGGGAGATGGCTCCGAGCCTGCCCGAGGTAATTTCAACGAACAACATGCGTAGACTTAAGTGGGGCGAGCTCGAGCATAACATTCTAGCTATCGCCGATATAGATAAGAAATTAGCTGATTCCACTGTTGAGCTCGAGGGTATGCTAAACTATGTGCCAAGCAGTGTTAAAATCACTGAAACCCATGATAAGTTGTTTGCCGATATAGGCTCGTATTTTACGAAGCCTTTGAGGAATAAGAATAAGGCTTCAACCAAGAAAAATAGATGGTAACACGGCGCTTGCAGAGATTCTAGGGCCAACTTGGTGATAGCTTTGTCTAATGGAGGAAAGGATTGTGTCCGCCTCGCCAGATTAGCATACAAAAAAGCTGTAAGAATGGCCAAAAAGAACTGGGACGAACAACGCTGGCATGATTTAAAAAATACGTGTCGTACTAAAGATTCCCTGTTATTCTGGAACATTCTTAAGTGGGACAGAGGTGGGCGGCCTGATAGTCCTTCCAATTATGTCTCCCAGGGGGAGTGGGTTCGTTATTTCAAACCCCAATATGCCTACAATTTCTCGTTCAATTTTGCATGGGTGCCAAATTATGTTTTTTTTTTCCAGGGTCCCTTCTGCATCCAAGATGCTAAAAGGGCCCTGGGCACAATCACCAGTGGACGCGCCCCTGGCCAGGATAGGGTTCCTTCGGATGTTTTTCTCCATGACAAAGATAATTGGAGCAAGTACATAACACTACTGGCTAATGCTGTGGCTGTAGGTGCACCAGTTCCAAAATCATGGAGGGGGGCTGTCATCATACCTGTATTCAAGAAGGGCGACAGGACGCTCCCAGGAAACTACAGGCCAATTAGCCTTATTGATTCCATCCAGAAGGTGGTAGGGATGATGATCTTGAACCAAATTCAAGAGTGGATCGATGATAACAACATTCTGACACCCTTCCAAGCAGGTTTTCGAAAATTAACCAGCACGGTGGACCAAGTCTTTTGCTTTGTTCAGCTCCATTGGAGGGTGGTGACATTGGGGAAGGGCAGTCTCTATGCAGCTTTTGTGGATTTAAGAGCTGCTTTCGACCTTATCCCCCGCCACCGGTTGTGGGCAGTTCTTGAGAGGCTAGGTCACCCCAAAGAAATTCTGACAATGGTTATGCGTTTGCATGAGTTCAACTATGCTAGGATCCAGTGGGGTGGGGCAGGTGAGGTCACCCCTGAGTTCCCGGTTGAGCGTGGCGTGCGACAAGGTTGTACTATGGCACCCACGCTCTTCTCTCTTTATATTAATGGGATAGTTGATCTCATGCTTTCTGTCAATACCGATGCTCCAAGGCTGGCTGGTGTTTCCATCCCTATATTAATGTTTGCAGACGATACGCTTATCGTATCCAGAACATCTAATGGTCTGCAAAAAGCCCTCCGCCTGTTTGATGATTTCTGCCTTGATCATGGTCTGGAGGTCAATGTGTCAAAAACAAAATTTATGGCCTTCAACCCCCATAGTAGCTTTCGAGGGAAAAGAGTGAACATGAATGGGCAATCTTTAGAAATGGTAACCAATTTTACGTATCTTGGAATGCAGATTTCAAGTAGCAATAACTGGCGTAAGCATCTTGAAATGACCTCCCTGCGATTCAAACAGTTAACTGGTGCCCTGAGTAGGGAATTTAATAGATCATTCACTAAACCAATAAGCCCGGTATTGCAAGTTTACGAAGCGAAGGCCCTAAACTCTGTGCTCTACGGGGCGGAGCTCTGGGGCTTTGATCAGCTGGCGACTTTGACCAGTGTGGAGCATAAATTCTTTCGAAGCATAACTGGTCTTCCCCAGAGCACCCCTCTGATCCCACTTAGGTATGATCTGGGCAGGAGGTCCATTAAGGATATTGCAAGGCTCCGTCCGGTTTTATACTGGCGAAGGCTCTGGACCACTCCTGAACTTTCCCACTATGCTAATGGCCTTATGGACATCATAAAAACTGATGTCTTTCATAAAATCGAGTGGCTGAAGAACTTACATGCGTCTTTAAAAGACATGGGTATGGAAGGGATATGGAATGACCCAGCGACTGCCCAGTTCCCATCCAAAAGTTCTCTTAAAATAGCATACTGGGAAAGAATAGATTCCCAGGCATTGAGTAGAGCTACAGGGATGTCCGGTAATTTTCTTGATTCCAAAGACTCCCTTAGCCTTGAATTATACTGGGATCTGGTCACCAATGTGGGTGATAGGAAACTCTACTTTCAGTTTAGAGCTGGCTCCTTGCCACTAAGATTCCTGACTGGAAGGTGGGCCAGGAACTCGGAATTGCAGTGCCCTGCATGCGGGGCTGCAATAGAAACAACTCCCCATTTCCTGTTTACCTGTCCGGTATTTACCATCCCAAGGCGCGTTTGGCTTTCCCCATGTGTAAGTCTCTTGGCACAAGGAGCTGTGCCGTGGCATTACGCATTCTGCGCACTAGCTCTTTAACAATAGTTTCTGTCGCACTAGCAAAATACTTGGGCTGGGCATGGGCATTGCGGAGAAAGGCAACCAAGCGTACCCTTGACGGGCTTTAATGGAATTTAGCGTCTGGGTTCTCCTTTTAACTTTTGAACTAGGGATTATTTAAAAGTGTTTTTTTTACTATTATATGTCAGTCCATCGATGTGTTTAATGTATTTTTAAATGTATTTTAATGTATTTATTGAAACTTATGTTTTATGTACTATGTTTGTGTCTTTTATGATTGTTTTAAATCGAATAAAGACTGATGATGATGGTATTTAGAGGTTTGGCATTGTGCAGCCTTGCAAGTGAGGGGAAGACATATTTTGAACCGTGGTACATAATATTGACAGCATTTTTCTTCCATTAAATGATATCTATTCATACACATTGAGACTTGCCAACATGTAATTTAGTCATTGTGAGCTTTTAGAATAAAGTGTGTAAGTGAGCCAGAGAGGACTGAAGTGCAAGGTGGGTCCAGCCTGTTTACAGAGAGGCCGGACCTAAATCCCTATTCTCTCAAGCCTTACAGTCCTTGTTGAAATCATGCCTAGACTCCACTATATTAGGGATTCCAACTTTCATCTAGAACTTGGGGATGATGCTTGCACCTCTGTGCTGATAGACACTCTAGAAGCCTTTGGTCTTACTCAGATAGTCTCAGAACTAACTCACAAGGCACTTCATACGTTGGATGGGATTTTTATTAATAACTCCTCTATTACTATCAATAGAATTCTGCCACTTACTTGGCCGACCATATGGCAATTTTTTTCAACCTACCCATGGGCAGAACAATGACCCGCCGTTATCACCCTTGCCTCCTACCAACGTGCGGTCCTGGCGGTACATCAGGTCTGAGGTGCTAACAGACCTGCTGGACAAAAATATACCAACCTTAGCTGCAAACTCCAACATGGCGGCCAAAAGTTACGATAACTGGATTAGGTCAGCCATTTAAAAACTGACTCCAGAAAGAATTGTCAAACAATGTAGGAATAAACCCACCGGCCCATGGTACAACCTTGAGTTGAAAACATTAAAATCCACATGCAGACGCTTAGAACGCATATAGAGGGTGGACTACATTACAACGGCCAAAAAGAATTATAACCAAGCACTAACTGACTATAATGCATCTATCATCAGCTCCAAAAAGAACTTCTACACTAGCAAAATAGAGGGGGACAAAAATTCTGCTAGAGAACTCTTTAAGACCGTCAATGTCTAAACTCCAGCAGGGCAATGTTTTTGCTGTTGATCAAGTGCTCTGTGATAAAATGGGCACTTTCTTTCAGTAAAAAGTTCAAATAATATATCAGGAATTAGAAAGCCTGAGCTCTGGCCCTCCCTCTCCTCTGGCCACTCTCATGGAAGATGTGACATCTATCACCTGCCACCTGACCAGTTTCTTCCCCTAGACAATTGACTTGGTAAATGACCTATTACTGGTGATCAAGTCTGGCTGTCCAATGGACCCATGTCCTCCGGACATCATTCACTTGCCCCCCTTCTGAACAATGTTATTAATACTGGTGTCTTTCCGACCTCCTGGAAGAAAGCTTGTATCTGACCAATTTTAAAGAAACCCTCCCTTGATCCTCTCGAAGTTGCAAAATGTCGCCCGATCTCGAGTCTGCCCCTATCAACCAAAATCTTGGAAAAAGCCATCAACTCAGAGCTCACAGAATACATAGACACTAGCCACGTCTTAGACTCAACACAACATGGCTTTCAATCGGGCCACTCCACGGAGTCTGCATTAATCATGGCTACTGAGGAAAAACTTTAGCAAATTGACTGGGGTAGCAGGTCTATCCTGATCCTTTTTGACCTATCAGCCGCGTTCGATACTGTTAATCATACTGTACTTATGCGGCGGCTGTAGGCAGTTGGAATTGGAGACACCTCACTCACCCTTCTCACTTCTTTACTCTCAGCTAGAGAACAGAGGGTTTGCTAGGACACCCTAGAATCAGGCATATTTTATCTTCCAGGGAATATATGACGTTACAACGCAAACAATTACAACGCATGCTTTTACGGTGTGTTTTTTACATCGCAAATACCATTACATCACATGATTTTACAACGCATGCCCTTACAACACATTTTTTAAAACTACCATTACGCATTCCATTACAACGCAAATGTGTACCATTACAATGCATAATACTTTTAGGGCAACAGTAGGGTAAGTGTTGGATAGTGTAGGGGTAACCACACCTATTCCCAAGTACCCCAAAACCCATACGCAACCTAAAACTAAAAAAAAATCTCCATTACGTAGCTTATAATGCATTGTAATGGCATGCGTTGTAATTCGTATGTGTTGTAATGGCATGCGTTGTAGTGACATGTGTTGGAGTGACATGCGTTGCAATGGCATGCAATGTAAAGGCAGTTGCGTTGTAATGACTACGTTGCAAAGGTAGTGCGTTGTAATGACAGTGTTGTAATGGATGTTTCCCCTTCCTGGGGGAGTGCCACAAGGGTCAGCACTCTCTCCAACGTTGGTTTACATTTATGTACCCCATTGGCCAAACTAATCAGGGACCATGGCTTCTCGCTAGTATCGTATGCTGACAATACTCAAATTATTATCGCCATTTCATCAATGGTAGATTCAGTGGAAGACCCATTCCATAGCTGTCTTGGCCACATCATGGAATGGATGTATAAGAACTCCCTAAAATTAAACACGAACAAGACCGAGGTCATGGAATTTGGAAATGGTCCTCCAATCTGAACCCAATCATGGTGGCCAGCAGCGGCTGGAGTCTGTCCTGTCCTTGTCACCAAAGAGAGAACCCTTGGTTTTTATGTGATGTCCAGCTCAACTTTTCAGGGCTGATCAAACAGTTGATATTAGCCTGTTACTTCCTTTTAAAATTCTTCATGAAATCCTACCTTTTCTGCCTATGGAGTTGAGGAAGACGGTTGTGGAGCTCTTGTTCTTTCCCGCCTAGACTATTGTAACGCCCTGTTCCTAGGCGTTGACAAACCCCAGCTGTCTAAACTACAATTCCTACGGAATGCGGCTGCATGTACCTTGCTAAACATTCCAAAATATAGTCAAATTTCTGGTGCCATTAGAAATCTACATTGGCTTTCAGTCAAGCAGCAAACTGAGTTTAAGGCACTGTGCCTGGTTCATAAAGCCCTATATGGGGGGGTAACAACTACCACAAATTACTCCAATGTCATGCCCCCCGGCGGATGTTAAGATCTGCCAATAAAGCTCTGGTCCACATCCCAGATAGAGTTAAGAAGACCAGATGAAGAGGCAGATGTCTCTTGTTTATGGCATCTAAGCTTTAGAATGAACTTTCACTAAATATTAACCTTTCATCATCCAGGTCCCAGTTTAGGAGCCAGGTTAAAACCTGGCTTTTCCCTCACCAATAGTGACTAAGCACCTCTTGACTTCTAAACCTTCTTGCTTCTGCCAGCGACAAGATGCCTCGCCATTCATGTGCTTTATAAGCCCTTTACTAGCCCTTTACTTACTTACTTACTTAGCGATGCTTGAATGAAGTTGAGCTTTTTTAAAATGTTGGATAACTGTATTGATCACCTGTATGCTTCTTCAGAGCAAGACTGAGCATAATCTCTGCTTTCTGGGGGTGTGGCAAGCAGATTGTGAAAATTCATTGGACACTTATCATTTTAAAATTGCAGTCCTTGGGCTGATTTCAAGGTAATAGACTCATTCCAGCCACATTAGTGAAGCTACACCACGTGTCACACATTACTGGAATGACAAATCATGAAAGAAGAGAGGGCAGCACAGAATTAGCAAAGGCCAAGATACACATCCTTATAAAATAGAAGCCTGTCATCCAACTGACTTATACGGAATGGTTATCTGAGATGCTGAAAATTGCTTCATACAAATTAGACAATGTATCAAATCAACAATAAATCACATATTTTTTAGAAAATTTTGGGCCTGTCCCTCTCTAATGTGCCCTATTACCCATAGCCATGCACTTACTATTTCAGGCTATTACTTCAAAGCCATACTTCGCCCTTAAGGTGGTTGCCTGCAGCACCCAAGATATGATCATGGGGTATGATTCTCAAAGTAAATCTAACACTTATGTGTAAGTTTACAATTGTTTGCTATTCACAAAGGTATTTTACTAGAAGGATCTTTACGACTGCGGAGTTGGCGCACATAAAAGGATAGGACTGTCCCATCTTTTTATGTGCAGAGGCTTTGCAGTTGTAAATTACTTCTAGTAATATACCTATGTGAATCACAAACAACCATAAGCTGAAACAAAAGTATAAGTTTGCCTTTGTGAATCAGAGAACACACATTTATAGCATAGCAAATGTAGCCCAACTCAGGTATAACTCAGGTAGGAAGTAGTTTGTAGCATAACAATGACCACCCAGATAGCCCTAAAGGTTCATTCAGATATATTCAGAAAGGAGACAAGGATTTCAAAGATTGTTATCCTGCTGAAGTAGACTTCATGTGATTATGTGCACATAACTTTCCTGCATATTGGACTGTCACAATATACATTTTTAAATTTTTTAATTTTTTAATTTAATGTTTTCTATAGCGCGAACATGACCCTGCGTAGGGTATCAGAGCGCTTTACAGATGCATTTCAACAAACAGAACCTTATAAGTTACCAAGGGCCATATGTAGGTAGCCCAATACCGGTCGGTAACGGCCGATTTTCGGTAAAAATCACGTTACCGACCGGTATTCAGGCTTTCTGTATGTAGGGGGGACATTTCAGGATTCGGTAAATACCGAATCCTGAAATGAGATGTAGGGGGAGTGTGTGGGTGTAGTGTGGATTCGTTATTTACCAACAACTGAAAGTTGGTGGTAAATGACGAATGTCTTAGTTAATGCATTATTTGGCCCTTAGATGTGTGCAATGTGGCAGACACACATGCCCTTAGGGCATGTATGTGTGCCACATGTGCACACATGCAGGAATCAGGGGTGAAACAGGGTGTCACTGTGACACCCTGCCACCCTTGATTGTGCTCCCCCCATTACCGAATCAGTATTTACCGATTCGGTAATGGTAACTGGCTTCCCATTGATTTCTATGGGCCTCCTGGCCCATAGGAATCAATGGGATACAAGTTACCATTACCGAATCGGTAAATACCGATTCTAAAATACCGACACTTACCGAATCGGTATTTTTTTACCTACATTACATTTACTGATTCATAAATACCGAATCGGTAAAATTCGGTATTTAAGAATCGGTAAATGTAATTTACCTACATATGGCCCCAAGTCATTAGTGATTAACCATGACTAGATCAAACATTAAGCTTCAAGGAAAACATATAAACACACATATATATAAGTGATCAGTTAAGTTACCATGAATAGATTAAACATTAAGCTACAAGGAAAACATATATACAAGCCCATATATGGTTAATGAGTGACTAGCGGAAGCAAGGAAACAGTCATGAGAGTTTTGTAGATAGTAGTTCTGCTATATGGACTTATGGCAGAAATTTCCTCATATAGAACGATTTTGCTTCCTTTTTGAATGCCGCGATGGATGGAATACCTACCTTAGTATCATTATGAATCGTAAACACATATTACAAGAGAAGTACCTGTGTTTTACAAGACTATTTCATTAAGTATATTGATTAGTCCAAAGGTTATAACAGTAGCAGTCATTGCAATGGAAGCATAAGAGCTGTTATTTGAATTACTGCAATGTGTTAGCAACCATACCTACACATTTCCATGACATTTGTTTATGGTTGATTGGGTTGCTTGAAAACACAATGTGGGCCACTGGGTCTAAGGATATAATGATGGGGTGTTGGAGTATCTCTTTCTTAGGATGATTCCCCTCACCCACCCAAGGGTGGCATACTTCATCATCAGGGATCTCCTCGCACTATGAACCTATTCATAGTGCGAGCTACGACCCCCTCACTGAGAGGGAGGAGCTCAGGGATGTTTTATATGGAAACATTGAGTTGTACTAAACCTTTAGATGAGCTGGGTGTGGTGGAACAGGAGTGAGATAAAGGTGAAAAGTGATTAAAACTAGCTCAGTGGTATGCTACGTGACTTTATTCTGGCATCCACAGGTCAGGATTAAAACATCAGGCTCGGACAGATAGTGATTTAATCTGTCAGAGCAATGAAATGGTCAACATGTTTCTGCCTAACACTCCCCCGGGGAATGTAGCAGCTTTCATCAGGACCAGAGTGACAAAATATGAGAAATAGGGTGAAGTGTTCACTAGTACTAATTCAGTAAAGTGGAAACAGTGTGTGAAAATCAAAGTATACAACCAGTAGATGGAGTAAAATTTTCACTCAGTCATATGGTATACTGGTCAAGAAGACTCCCCGAATCGCCAGGTGAGCGAACAGAAAACCTAGAACCTTGGCATTGCAAACTCAAGGTGGTATCCAATACCTTCAGTCAGGAGACTGCGGTCCATCTAGTACTGTCATTACATTTCCTCTGGTCCTATTTTTCTGTTTACAGATTGGGTTGCTTGCCTTTAACCTGTTTTGTAACTCATTTCCTATTGCTATATAACGTGTTGTACCCAATGCCTTTATATGCGTATACTCCTGGAACATCTTTTAACAATAATAATCAATTTTAAAACAGAATTATGTTTATGTTTCTGAATAGAAAATCTATGAATAATTTGCTAACTGTTTTGCAGGTTTATTTAATGCAATAAGAAAGGATTGTGTTCTCTCCATGTGATGCATGTTAGACAAACTCATGTATGGACTTTATACAAACTCATACCTGCACTTTACCTAGCTCATTGAAAACTGTTTTTTCAATCCTCTTAGACTCTTATCTTAAAAGTGAAGACTTCTACGAATCCCCCATTAGAGAAATATTGAGAACGATTCTTAAATATTCTCTACTTAAAGAGAAGCAAGTGTGTACAAAATTTCAAACTACATCTATAAATGAAAAGCCTGAACCACTGAATCAGGTCCTGTAGATTTTTACCAGTGCAGATGAAACCTATTAAAGGTGACATTTTCGAATTAAGCTGGATTTCCCTGACTGATGCGTAGTTTGAAAGTGAGGAGCGGGTAATCTTTTTAAAGACTTAAAGACATTAAGACAGTTAATTAGGCGCACTCCCAAAGGATATCATTTTTGGAATATTCCCATATATTTGCAATTCCTTTTACCAATTCTACACAAGTAACCCAAAGGTCTTCAAACTGTGAGGCGCGACCCCCTGGCGATCCCTAGGGAGGAGCAAATGCCTCTGCAAGCACTGAGATTGTCACGTTTCCAGGCAGTTTTCATAGGCTGAAGTGCAAATAAAATCACGGGAACTGTAATCCTGAGTGCCATGGGGCAGGGTTTATTCAAGGCCGGACTGGGCAAACAAATGCAGCCCAAACAAAGCAACTAATCCCACCAACACTCCTTCCCTCTCTTTCCTCTCTCTTCACTTTATCTTTACATCCATCTGTCCATTCTATCTCAACCCACTCCTCTCTCTTTCTGATCTCTTCTCTTCACCTCCTTCACCTCTTTCTCTTCTTCTATCTTTTTCTTTTTCTCGAAGCCCCCCTATGCTGCACTTAAACTTGGTGAAATTGGGGAAGGTGAAGAGGCACGCCAGCATAACTGGACTTTTTAAAATCGGCCATGGAGTAGAAGGCCAGCCTGGTCCTGGAGTCATTGAGTGAGGTGTAAGGTTCAAAGACAGGGCTAAAAACAACACAAATTCTCTAACTATTTAGCTTTTATATCACTTTCAGGTTACTGTATATAAAAATACACATGCTTTAAATGAATAAAATGAATAATGAATCTAAGTTAAACTAACCCAACCTCAATTGATTCATGCAATCACTGCAGAAATCTGTGCATGTGACCAGAGAGTCACAAAATTGAATCCTAGTTGATGCAATAGGTAAATGTGACATATATTTATATTGCTAAGAGGTTCCAACCTCTGACAGAAGCTACTGCGTACATGTGTATTGTTATTTTTAAACTGTATTACACACACAATTATCTTTTCTTTGAGCTAAAACAATTGCCTTTAAAGTATATGTTTTCGCAACAGGTACTCAGATGGTACCTACTGTAAAAAATGTTGGGCCCGATTCACAGAACTAACTTAAGACAAAATCCTAAACTTACTACTTTTAGAATTCACAGAACGTACTTACTACTTTTGATGTTCACAGAATGCACCTACTACTTTTGGTATTCACAGAATGGATTTACGACTACTAACTTTACGTCCGCACTCGGGCTGGAATTACCGCACCTGGAGCGGGACTTCCGCTCCCGAGCCGGAATCTCCGCTCCCGGGCTGGAATTTCCGCTTCCGGGTCGGAATTCCTGATTTTGTGCCGGAATACCTCCATTTTGGCCTGATGAACGTTCCAAGTGCCTACCATCCCCCACCACGCTCCAGCTGAAGTCAATTAACACTAACTGCAAGACCAGCACCACAAAACATATAAAAGCAGCACACATTGAAAGAACAGGTTTGGCCACAGAGAGTTCATGTTTACAATCGCTGTACATCTCCAGAGGAAAAATGGAACAAATGAGGAGGAAGAAGAACTTTACTACTGAGGAGACCACCATGCTTGTGGAGTACATAGTGAGGCACCACAAACGCCTATATGTTCTTCCACCTTACTGCACCAGTGGCACATAGAAGGCAGCTCTATGGCAGCAATTAGCCACTGCTGTCACAGCATTGGGGGATGAGAGGCACACAGTCCAGGACATCAAGAAGAAGTGGCAGGATGAAAAGAAGAGGGTGAAGGAGAAGTAGTCCAAGATCGAATTGAACAGGATCCTCCCTGCCCCACACTATGGACCCCACCTCTGTCTCACCCCACTAGAGGGGGATATCCTCACCACAATCCACCCCCACATGCTCCATGGGCTGGCTGTGAGTGATGTCCGCAACGTTGTACCAGGATGACAAAAAAAAGTGTATGAAAAGATTGTCTGTGTTGCACTGTCATTGTGAGTAAGGAAGTTGTCCAAAGTGTATATAAAAATATAGTCAGTCAGAGACTTATGTGTTACCCTCTGTATGTTGCACCAAAAGTCCCAGAATCCTGTGTATTAGAAATGGCAAATCCCTCTCCCACTATTGAAAATATGGGCACAGTACTGCTGCCGTATATACCCAACCCTGCTAAGTAGCAATTGACAAAGTGCCCTTTCCACTCATCCAGATACGGCTGAGCCAGTCAAAAACAAAAGGGGTTGCAGAGCATATGAAAATCAACTGACAAATAAATTGGGAAAATACAAGGGGCCGATTTACAAGGACTGGAGCATCCCTGCATATTAGCAGGGATACGCCAGTACCGATGTGACACGCAATTCTACCCGTGCGCCACCACTGATGCATCGTATTTACAATGGGGCGCACCATGGCGCAGGGATAGGCAGATGTGTGTTGCATCTGATGGCGTAAGGGCGGCGCTTTGCTGCAGTCGTGTCGCAAGGGCGACGCAACTCCAACAATGTTCATGGACCGCCCATACCGAATGTGCTGCGCCACTCCTTACATCTGCTTCAAGCAGGCTTAAGGTTTCGTCGCAGCGGCCTCTGAAAATTGACTCAGTGAAATCTTGTAGATTTCACTGCATCACTTTTACGAGGCATTTCCCAAAGGAATGCCCACCCTGCTTACATTAAACCTGACGCAGGTTTAATGTTGCGCAGTGCTTTACAACGTGACGCATCTCTTTAGAGGTGTCACGTTGTAAATAAGTCACAATGTGGCGCATGGTTTACGCCACCGCTGTGTCACAGAAGTGACGCAATGGTGGCGTAAATGTTTTGCAAGGGGCTTGTAAATCTGCCACAAATTATCCAAGAAGTAACTCACCCTGTGCCAGCCAAAATCACAAAGCAGAAGGTGAGAGAATCCTCAGATCAATATATGTCATTCAGATATTCCGTTATTCATTTCCCACCCTGCCACGCCATTACATCCCCAATGCCCCACTGCTCCTACCTGCCCTGCCTGCGGCAGTGCTTCACACCACTGTTAGCATGCAGAAGATATGGGGAAATGCCTGGCAAGTTCCACATGTACATTTCCCATTTGTTTACTTTTCTCTCTTCTCCCATATTGACACATTCAGCCAGAGCACAGACAACCGCAGTAGCAGAGGACCCTGCATCTTCTGGGAGGAAACAACATCATCCAGAGCAAGGCATACCACCCTCACAAACTGGTAAGACAAACTGGTCAGGAGATGGTCAAAATGCATACATTGTCAGGAAACAACAGAGGGTCATATAGTGCCTGAATATGAAAGGTAACAATAGATGAAAAACTAGCTTAATAACTATTGGAGTTGTCAATGGACATTCACCTTTAGCAAATGACATTTGTGAATAGCGAAAAACAAAATATAATATGTCTTGCCTCATCATACCTTTGTAATTGGGGAACATAACATGTATTTCACCATCAGTCCCAGACCCGGGAACCCAATCCTGGAATCGAGTGACACAACAAGTCAAATGGGTGTCCCCACTATATTGTAATAGTTTCTGTAGACCTAATCAAGAAATCCAATGTTAACAAATATGACAATGATGAACAAGAAGTGAGATACCATTGTCAGTAGTATTGACAATGCATCCACTGTCCAGCTTAGAAT
Organism: Triturus cristatus; assembly: GCF_964204655.1. Taxonomy (NCBI): domain Eukaryota; kingdom Metazoa; phylum Chordata; class Amphibia; order Caudata; family Salamandridae; genus Triturus; species Triturus cristatus. The sequence goes on from NC_140591.1 coordinate 539,621,851, forward strand.
GTTTTCACTCTACATGAAATCGCCCAATCCACCCAGCTGGTCATTGACTTCTTACATTGGACGGCTTGTTTGTTGGCCATCAACAAAACACAATAGTGGACCTTACGTCAGGATTCGTAGTCATGTCATTTTGATACAGGTCGCTTCTAGGTAGTGGGCCCATTATAAGTAGGGCTCCTGGTTTTATGGTATTTATTTTTTTGACATTTCTGTCTGTATTTATCCATATTTATTTTTTGTCAACTTTATCTGTATTCATATTTATTATGGGGTTTGCGAAAAAAATAAAGCTGAAACTGGTATATTTCCACATTTATTTAACCAATAAATATGCAGTCATGCTTGAATGCCTGCCAGGTTTCAGTGATATGAACACCCACAGAAGATAAATCAATGCACTTATATGAAAATATGAGCATTTCAGTATCAGCTTTATACATATCTACTGCTGTTAAAGCCTCTTTACTAAAATTCTATTGTTTGTTTAACCCACTTAGCTATCAATCAACACAGATATTGGCCTGGCAGTCATGGCAAAGTGTATTTAGAATCATTCCAAAAGAAATAATTTCCGTTTTTATCCACATTTAAAAATAAATACAGACAAGAAAATAAATGGTTTTCTGTCTGTATTTATCTGTAAAAATCAGTAAAAACGGAAAACAGGGAATCTTAATTCTAAATTTTATGTGGGATCACTCATCATATTGAGTGCTACACACTTCTACAACGGTGGTGCCCACAACTGCTTGTGCTTATCCTTTGGGCCTGAAATTGAGTGCATCACATGTGGCAGCAGAAATGTAAAGTTGCAAAGACACTTATCAAAAAAACAAGTCAAGATATGCTTTATTCGAATTTGATTCATAAAAGCAAAATACAATTACATTGACAATTACATACAATGGATTAAAATACAATTAAATTACAATCAAGACAACAGATACAAAGCATACTTCTACAAATTATTGACTTAATTATTTCCTATGTAAGACATACTGTACTATTAGCGGTAGATAATCTTTTGAAAAGATAAGATGATTAGATAAAATAGATTAAAAACCAAGGTATAACAATTTTGAATGCAGAAGAAGGGAAAAGAAGTAGCATGGGAGAGAATAGTCGAAGGACTAGCAGTCTCTTCCAGAACAAGAGAATAGTCAAATAACTAGCAATCTCTGTCTAATCATCCACGCCCATCCTAGATATTTAGCAGTGGCTACTGAGATCCAAGGCAAGGTGCTAGTGCATATGATACGCAGGGCCACGGTACCACTGGCTGTTCCCAGGTTTTTAAACATTTGGGAAAGCCAGATACGCCGTGGGGTCGCGTAAAACCTGCAAACAAATAAAAAATGACCAATGGTTTCTTTACTAATATCACAAGCAGGACATCTATCACAGGATCCCTCTACCCACTTAGATGACAAAAATTTGAGGGGGAGAGCACCTGCTCTCAATTGGAAAAGGAGCTTCCTTTCTCTGGGCTTCGTTATGATGTCCCAGTATGGTTCTAAACAGGGATACATCTTGGCCACTAGGAACTCTCCGGTCATATAGCCAGCACCCGGGTTGCTCCAACACCGGTGGGCAACCATCTCCCAATAAATGGTCTTAAGAGTGCTTTTGGATGGAAAAATGGCTCTCGCCGGGTCGTCCCAAAGTGTGCTCATACCAAGCTCAACCAAAGATGTCCTCAATGATTTTAGCCATCTTATTTTGTGGGACACATCAGATCGTATAATATCTAAGAAACCCTCAGCATAGTGGGAAAGCACAGGAGTCGTCCATAACCTGCGCCAGTACAGGATCCGACGAAGTTGAACCAAATCTGAGACTGCTTTTCTACCCAGGTCGTATTTAAGAGGCAACAGTGGGGTGCTTTTAGGTACACCTGTTATTGCCCTAAGAAATGTGTTCTCTGAAGATTGAAGAGCAGTAACCTTTTCAAAGCCCCAGAGCTCCGCACCGTAAAGAGCAGAGCCTAGAGCTTTAGCCTCGTAAACCTGTAAGGCAGGTTTTACAGGTTTGGTTAGTGATTTTCTGTGCTCTATACAGATAGCACCAGCCAATTGCCTATGTCTTAACGTAGCAATATCAATATGATGCCGCCAGCTCTTCTTGCTAGATATGTGCATGCCCAAACATGTAAAGGTATTCACTACTTCTAGTGGACGGTCATTTAAAATAATTTTAGATTTAAAGCTACGGTGGGGATTAAAGGTCATAAGCTTTGGTTTGGAAGTATTAACTTCTAGACCATACTCCCCACAAAAACGGTCAAAAATAGACAAGGCAGACTGTAATCCACTTGGGGTTTTAGATAGGATGAGTGTGTCGTCTGCAAACATTAAAATAGGGGTTTTAATCCCAGCTAAAAGGGGTGCGTCTACTTGTGCAGACGTCATGCGGGCAACAACATCATTGATATATAAAGTAAAAAGAACGGGAGCCATCGAACATCCCTGTCGGACTCCCCTCTCAACAGGGAAGTCCGAGGTTACCGAGCCCAAACCCCCCACTGAATTCTAGCGTAGTTGGATTCGTGTAACCTCATTATTAAAGATAATAAGTCGCTAGGGAGACCCTGCTTCTTAAGAACTGACCATAACTTGGATCGAGGGACAAGGTCGAAAGCGGCCCGTAGATCGACAAAGGCCGCATACAGGCTTCCTTTACCCAGCACAACCGTCTTCCATTGTAACAGCGTAAAACGGAAAACCTGATCCACCGTACTTGTAGATCGTCGAAAGCCAGACTGAAATGGTGAAAGAGCATTAATCTCTTCCGCCCAATCCAGGAGCCTATTGACGATTACACGTCCCACAACCTTTTGAATGGTGTCTATAAGACTTATTGGCCTATAGTTACCCGGCAAGGATCGGTCACCTTTCTTAAAGACAGGGATGATTACTGCACCCTGCCAAGATTTTGGTACTGCTGCACCCAAAGCAATAGCATTAATAAGAAGGTGGATATACTGACTCCAGCGCTCTTTATCGTTTATAAATAGATCAGCTGGCACACCGTCCAGACCGGGGGCACGCCCACGAGCAACCGTATTCAAGGCCAGCAAAATTCCAGCTATTCCAAAGGGTTTTGCTTTGGGGAGATCTACACTAGTTTCCTGGTCCAAATTATTGTTATTAGGTGCAGCATACTGGTTTTTGAAGAATTGTATCCATTCTTCTTCAGGCACATTGTTATGATGGGGCTCGGGGAAACCCGATTTTCCCCACCTAACGATGTGCCAGAATAACCGGGAATCCCTGCTATCGCTAGCTGCCTTTAAGTCGGACCAGTGCTGTTCGTCCCAAGCTTTTTTAGCTTCAGATATACTAATTTTATAGTTCTTTCTGGCAGCTTGGGTTAGCACAGATTGCCCCCCCTTAATAGCTTTTCTTAGGGCTATTCGTGCATCCCTACACTGCTCATTATACCACTTTGCAGGCTTAAAGGGTCTATTACCTTTGTTTATCAGAGCTTTGAGGAAATACTTTTTAATTGTACAAAAGAGAGAATTATGTAACTCCTCAACCTTGTCTAAGCCAATGCCGAGAGCGGTGGACTGTTCTATAGCTAGTGTTGCTATATCAACCTGACCATTGATATCAACAATAGCCTGATGATTAGTTGCTACACTTTCCCATTTTAGTCTCCGCATATCATTTGTGGGGATAATCCGAGGAGGGACAGTCACAGAAGAGCATAAAGGGGGGGTAGTATGGGACCCCCATTTGTGGGTTGCGCATAGGGGGTTGTGATCACTCTCGATCCTTACTACAACCTCCATGTCACAAATCATAGGCCATAATTTTAGACTACATAACACATAATCAATTCTACTGTTATGTCGGCCATTATCAAATGTACTTGCCCCATTCCTATCACCACTAGTCCTGCCATTTAGAGCTCTTAGACCCTTTTCAAAGCATAGGGTGTTTAGCCCAATAACATCAGCAGTCCAGCGCATAACCGGAGGGAGTTCTAGTTTAGGGACACCCCATTGACGATCTTCCTTGTCACCAAATAAATCATCTTCACTAATTAGGGTTTCAAATGTTCTGTTGAGGTCGCCCGCGATGACAATTTTGTTATTCGGGGAATGAATTTCAAGAAGACTATCCAGGGCAACTAATACCTCGGCCCTCCCTCCCCTGTTACTCCGAACATAAACATTGTATATATCTAAGCAACCTAATTTATCTAAGACCAATCTGATCAGTTGGATATCATGGTTTTTAGTATCAATAACTTTGATGACCATCTTTAAACACTGGCAAACCCATATTGTTAAGCCACCCATAGGTCTACCCCTTGAGCCCTTTGAAGCGGGTACATAATAATTTAGGTAACCCTGAACAAAACAGGGTTCACATGTCCAGGTCTCCTGGAATATGCATAGATCGAATTTATTGACAAAAGATGTCCACTCCACGGATTCCAATTTGGAGGTCAGCCCAGCAATATTCCAGGAGAAAAAATTCCCCATGGTTCCCTGAAAATTGGTCGGGCTTTTCACTAAAAGCAGAGGCTCAGAGACAGTATAATCATTAGGACAGATATCTGTACCTGCTTTCAAAGGTAGGTATCTTGGCTCATTACAAAAAAGTAATGTATCAGATAGTGGCTCAACAGGGCTCACTGTCATAACCTTGTTGTTTTCAAGTCAATCTACATCTTCAAGGTTATCTAACACCTCATATCGATTGCTTAACGGGATCAAAAAGTTAGGTTGTATCCAAAATGGATCCCCAGAGTTGGAGACGGGGCCTAGCCTCGATCTAGGAAAAAAATGTGTAAGTTCCCAAGTAGTGATGGAAGAACTCCTATTCTTCATGTGCCAATTTAAAATATGGCTAACAGCTCTAGAGTCCCTGAAATTAATTATAATAATGTCCCCGTTAAGATTTTTTGGTGTTTTACCCAACCAAGGTAGTCTCCTAACATGTAAAATTTCCCCATTGACATACGAGGGAAGAGGGCGGTTTTGACCTAACCAATGGATAACCTTGTTTTTTAGTTGTGGATATCGTTCTATGGTTCCGTCCGCAAGCACCACTACAAAAGGAACAGCTTCTGGTGGAAGGTCGATAGAAAAAGGCCCTTGCGTCTTAACCATAGGAATCAAATTACAGCTTTTACTGACATGCTTTGAGCCCCCTTGTGATGGGATATTACCCTCCCGGGAATCACAAACCCTATTTGTGTAAATTGGCTTTTGGGTGGTAATTCTACCAGCGTAGTTATTAATTTCATTATTTGTACTACGGTCAACTTGAGGGGCTATCTCCTGTGGTGATGGTAAAGTGGAAGGTGGTACAACAAATGTTGAAGTAGAGGGAATCTCCGTTGCTGGCTTTATAGGATTCATAAATGTATCCCATTTGGCACCCATGAGAGATTCCACTTTCTCCAACCTTTTTTCAATAGTTTTTAAACTATCCACAATTGGTAGCATGTGAGATTTAAATAATTTATCTATACTGCCCATTAGATCCGCAATAGTGGTGTTGTTTACAGAGCAGGATACAGAAGTACCAGGAAGAGGTGTACTGTCAAGGCAAGGAGTAGAGCCTGCATCAGTATGAGCCAGTGACAAATTATAATTAAATTTGTTTTTACTTTTGCATAGCACGGTGTCTATCTTCCTCCTTTTCCTGGGCAGCGGGTGTGATGTTTTTGGTGTCTTAGGGGGGATAGTATTCTGTGATAAAGGCTCCATGATTTGCAATAATGTGTTACTCGATGTAATAGATTCACTAGTTATGTCAATGGGAGGGAATGAAATAGATAAAGGCAAATGATTAGATAGAACAACCATGTTTGAGTTACCAGGGGAAATTAGGGAATCATTATTATCCTGGGGAATTAAAATTTCTTGATGGGGAGGGGCACTCTTGTCTGAAGGAGTAACTTCATGAGGGGAGGTTGTACTTAGAGACATGTTTTTAATATGCTCTATCGAGTTGCGCCGCCTAACTCTTAATTCTGTAAGAGTGGCTTCTCGATCTGACCCTAGGTTAGTTTTCAGTAAATAACTATCAAGGGGACCCTTGTTAGAAAGATTAGTCATGATGATGCAATGGACACCCCAAGCTCTACAAACAAATTACAAATACTAAAATGCGTCAATATATTAAAACACAAGGAGAGTGAACACAAACCAAAGTCAAAAGGGTAGGCCCAGCCCGGACTCCCTCGGCTCCTGAGGGCTACAGAGGGCCCGCCCTTTGCCCGGGCTTAGCCCGGCGACCGCCCGCACGCGTCCCGCGACGCGGGAAATCAGCGTCCTTTTTAGCGCCTCCGGGCGCGCAGGTAGCGTCACGGGTCGCTAGGGCAGCTGGGAGCTGTAGTACGCTCCGCTTTCCAGGCCGCAAGAAGGCGTTGTGTTGCGGCGATGTCAGCGTGGCAGCCCAGTGAAGGAACAGCAGGACACCAGAGAAACTAGGAGAGCACGGATGCCAACCCCCGACCAGCAGCAGGTTACACACATTCGGTAAGGCTCCAAGTTCAAACTTCCCGCTCTCTCACGAGATCAGCGTCCTTTTAAGCGCCTCCGGGCACGCAGGTAGCGTCACGGGTCGCTAGGGCAGCTGGGAGCTGTAGTACGCTCCGCTTTCCAGGCCGCAAGAAGGCGTTATGTTGCGGCGATGTCAGCGTGGCAGCCCAGTGAAGGAACAGCAGGACACCAGAGAAACTAGGAGAGCACGGATGCCAACCCCCGACCAGCAGCAGGTTACACACATTCGGTAAGGCTCCAAGTTCAAACTTCCCGCTCTCTCACGAGATCAGCGTCCTTTTAAGCGCCTCCGGGCGCGCAGGTAGCGTCACGGGTCGCTAGGGCAGCTGGGAGCTGTAATACGCTCCGCTTTCCAGGCCGCAAGAAGGCGTTGTGTTGCGGCGATGTCAGCGTAGGTACAATGAGGTCTTTCGAGAGTCAAAGACACACACTGACTTCTGCTACAAGGTTGGCTGTGACATCTAGTCAGGGACCCCACACTGGGCCGGTGCTGGGCCATGGTAAGTAAACCCAATAACAATGAACCTGAATGCTCATTAAATGTGCCTTTAATCTCCACTGTTTGTTGTATGTGTTGTACAACACTGTTGTCCTGCATCACAATATGCTCACATATGGCATTTAACCACATACCAGATCAGACCTTGGTGGCTAATGAAAGGATGACACAAAATGTATGCCAATTGAGTGCAGAATGGACATAAAATAGTACAATGTGTCATATGAAGTGTCCAAAACACAACTGGCTTGCAATTCAATGATATGAAAACTCCCTATCAAAATATCTATGGTAAAATCATATTGAAATTGGTATATATGAGGCTCACACTGATGCCAGTTGTGTACCTTTAGGATGGGTGTATGGTCTGCTAAGGTGAATCTTCATGCAGTTACAATTCAAATTACTTGGCTGAAAAGCAACACACTAATCCAGTGCAGGCGGAAAGCATCAAAGCTTCTCAAATTAGCCGCAATGTGGGATCATAACCAAATGTTGCATTCTGCTTGCCTTCTCTTCTACTGTATTCATATATATAGGTGAGTGGTTGACATATGAGGTTAGGATATCTGCTGTACAAGACACCATCCGTTGTCAGCTAAGTACTACCATGATGTTGGAAATAGGGTATGCAAATAGAGGACACTCAAAGGATGGACATAAGAAATCTGTGTTCTCTCATTCAAAAATGAGCTTTGTGACTTCATGGGTAAGGAAGCGCAAATGACCAACATTATGTACCTGACTATTGCTCATCTCACACATGAACTCCTTTTGCAGCCTTTTGCAGCCCAAACAAAGCAACTAATCCCACCAACACTCCTTCCCTCTCTTTCCTCTCTCTTCACTTTATCTTTACATCCATCCGTCCATTCTATCTCAACCCACTCCTCTCTCTTTCTGATCTCTTCTCTTCACCTCCTTCACCTCCTTCTCTTCTTCTATCTTTTTCTTTTTCTCGAAGCCCCCCTATGCTGCACTTAAACTTGGTGAAATTGGGGAAGGTGAAGAGGCACGCCAGCATAACTGGACTTTTTAAAATCGGTCATGAAGTAGAAGGCCAGCCTGGTCCTGGAGTCATTGAGTGAGGTGTAAGGTTCAAAGACAGGGCTAAAAACAACACAAATTCTCTAACTATTTAGCTTTTATATCACTTTCAGGTTACAGTATATAAAAATACACATGCTTTAAATGAATAAAATGAATAATGAATCTTAGTTAAACTAACCCAACCTCAATTGATTCATGCAATCACTGCAGAAATCTGTGCATGTGACCAGAGAGTCACAAAATTGAATCCTAGTTGATGCAATAGGGAAATGTGACATATATTTATATTGCTAAGAGGTTCCAACCTCTGACAGAAGCTACTGCGTACATGTGTATTGTTATTTTTAAACTGTATTACACACACAATTATTTTTTCTTTGAGCTAAAACAATTGCCTTTAAAGTATATATTTTCGCAACAGGTACTCAGATGGTACCTACTGTAAAAAATGTTGGGCCCGATTCACAGAACTAACTTAAGACAAAATCCTAAACTTACTACTTTTGGTATTCACAGAACGTACTTACTACTTTTGATGTTCACAGAATGCACTTACTACTTTTGGTATTCACAGAATGGATTTACGACTACTAACTTTACGTCCGCACTCGGGCTGGAATTCCCGCACCTGGAGCGGGACTTCCGCTCACGAGCCGGAATCTCCGCTCCCGGGCTGGAATTTCCGCTTCCGGGTCGGAATTCCTGATTTTGTGCCGGAATACCTCCATTTTGGCCTGATGAACGTTCCAAGTGCCTACCATCCCCCACCACGCTCCAGCTGAAGTCAATTAACACTAACTGCAAGACCAGCACCACAAAACATATAAAAGCAGCACACATTGAAAGAACAGGTTTGGCCACAGAGAGTTCATGTTTACAATCGCTGTACATCTCCAGAGGAAAAATGGAACAAATGAGGAGGAAGAAGAACTTTACTACTGAGGAGACTACCATGCTTGTGGAGTACATAGTGAGGCACCACAAACGCCTATATGGTCTTCCACCTTACTGCACCAGTGGCACATAGAAGGCAGCTCTATGGCAGCAATTAGCCACTGCTGTCCCAGCATTGGGGGAGGAGAGGCACCCAGTCCAGGACATCAAGAAGAAGTGGCAGGATGAAAAGAAGAGGGTGAAGGAGAAGTAGTCCAAGATCGAATTGAACAGGATCCTCCCTGCCCCACGCCATGGACCCCACCTCTGTCTCACCCCACTAGAGGGGGATATCCTCACCACAATCCACCCCCACATGCTCCATGGGCTGGCTGTGAGTGATGTCCGCAACGTTGTACCAGGATGACAAAAAAAAGTGTATGAAAAGATTGTCTGTGTTGCACTGTCATTGTGAGTAAGGAAGTTGTCCAAAGTGTATATAAAAATATAGTCAGTCAGAGACTTATGTGTTACCCTCTGTATGTTGCACCAAAATTCCCAGAATCCTGTGTATTAGAAATGGCAAATCCCTCTCCCACTATTGAAAATATGGGCACAGTACTGCTGCCGTATATACCCAACCCTGCTAAGTAGCAATTGACAAAGTGCCCTTTCCACTCATCCAGATGCGGCTGAGTCAGTCAAAAACATAAGGGGTTGCAGAGCATATGAAAATCAACTGACAAATAAATTGGGAAAATACAAGGGGCAGATTTACAAGGACTGGTGCATCCCTGCATATTAGCAGGGATACGCCAGTACCGATGTGACACGCAATTCTACCCGTGCGCCACCACTGATGCATCGTATTTACAATGGGGCGCACCATGGCGCAGGGATAGACAGATGTGTGTTGCATCTGATGGCGTAAGGGCGGCGCTTTGCTGGAGTCGTGTCGCAAGGGCGACGCAACTCCAACAATGTTCATGGACCGCCCATACCGAATGTGCTGCGCCACTCCTTACATCTGCTTCAAGCAGGCTTAAGGTTTCGTCGCAGCGGCCTCTGAAAATTGACTCAGTGAAATCTTGTAGATTTCACTGCATCACTTTTACGAGGCATTTCCCAAAGGAATGCCCACCCTGCTTACATTAAACCTGACGCAGGTTTAATGTTGCGCAGTGCTTTACAACGTGACGCATCTCTTTAGAGGCGTCACGTTGTAAATAAGTCACAATGTGGCGCATGGTTTACGCCGCCGCTGTGTCACAGAAGTGACGCAATGGTGGCGTAAATGTTTTGCAAGGGGCTTGTAAATCTGCCACAAATTATCCAAGAAGTAACTCACCCTGTGCAAGCCAAAATCAAAAAGCAGAAGGTGAGAGAATCCTCAGATCAATATATGTCATTCAGATATTCCGTTATTCATTTCCCACCCTGCCACACCATTACATCCCCAATGCCCCACTGCTCCTACCTGCCCTGCCTGCGGCAGTACTTCACACCACTGTTAGCATGCAGAAGATATGGGGAAATGCCTGACAAGTTCCACATGTACATTTCCCATTTGTTTACTTTTTTCTCTTCTCACATATTGACACATTCAGCCAGAGCACAGACAACCGCAGTAGCAGAGGACCCTGCATCTTCTGGGAGGAAACAACATCATCCAGAGCAAGGCATACCACCCTCACAAACTGGTAAGACAAACTGGTCAGGAGATGGTCAAAATGCATACATTGTCAGGAAACAACAGAGGGTCATATAGTGCCTGAATATGAAAGGTAACAATAGATGAAAAACTAGCTTAATAACTATTGGAGTTGTCAATGGACATTCACCTTTAGCAAATGACATTTGTGAATAGCGAAAAACAAAATATAATATGTCTTGCCTCATCATACCTTTGTAATTGGGGAACATAACATGTATTTCACCATCAGTCCCAAACCCGGGAACCCAATCCTGGAATCGAGTGCCACAACAAGTCAAAAGGGTGTCCCCACTATATTGTAATAGTTTCTGTAGACCTAATCAAGAAATCCAATGTTAACAAATATGACAATGATGAATAAGAAGTGAGATACCATTGTCAGTAGTATTGACAATGCATCCACTGTCCAGCTTAGAATGTTTTCACTCTACATGAAATCGCCCAATCCACCCAGCTGGTCATTGACTTCTTACATTGGATGGCTTGTTTGTTGGCCATCAACAAAACACAATAGTGGACCTTACGTCAGGATTCGTAGTCATGTCATTTTGATACAGGTCGCTTCTAGGTAGTGGGCCCATTATAAGTAGGGCTCCTGGTTTTATGGTATTTATTTTTTTGACATTTCTGTCTGTATTTATCCATATTTATTTTTTGTCAACTTTATCTGTATTCCTATTTACTATGGGGTTTGCGAAAAAAATAAAGCTGAAACTGGTATATTTCCACATTTATTTAACCAATAAATATGCAGTCATGCTTGAATACCTGCCAGGTTTCAGTGATATGAACACCCGCAGAGGATAAATCAATGCACTTATATGAAAATATGAGCATTTCAGTATCAGCTTTATACATATCTACTGCTGTTTAAGCCTCTTTACTAAAATTCTATTGTTTGTTTAACCCACTTAGCTATCAATCAACACAGATATTGGCCTGGCAGTCATGGCAAAGTGTATTTAGAATCATTCAAAAAGAAATAATTTCCGTTTTTATCCACATTTAAAAATAAATACAGACAAGAAAATAAATGGTTTTCTGTCTGTATTTATCTGTAAAAATCAGTAAAAACGGAAAACAGGGAATCTTAATTCTAAGTTATATGTGGGATCACTCATCATATTGAGTGCTACACACTTCTACAACGGTGGTGCCCACAACTGCTTGTGCTTATCCTTTGGGCCTGAAATTGAGTGCATCACATGTGGCAGCAGAAATGTAAAGTTGCAAAGACACTTATCATTGTAGGTACAATGAGGTCTTTCGAGAGTCAAAGACACACACTGACTTCTGCTACAAGGTTGGCTGTGACAATAACAATGAACCTGAATGCTCATTAAATGTGCCTTTAATCTCCACTGTGTGTTGTATGTGTTGTACAACACTGTTGTCCTGCATCACAATATGCTCACATATGGCATTTAACCACATACCAGATCAGACCTTGGTGGCTAATGAAAGGATGACACAAAATGTATGCCAATTGAGTGCAGAATGGACATAAAATAGTACAATGTGTCATATGAAGTGTCCAAAACACAACTGGCTTGCAATTCAATGATATGAAAACTCCCTAGCAAAATATCTATGGTAAAATCATATTGAAATTGGTATATATGAGGCTCACACTGATGCCAGTTGTGTACCTTTAGGATGGGTTTATGGTCTGCTAAGGTGAATCTTCATGCAGTTACAATTCAAATTACTTGTCTGAAAAGCAACACACTAATCCAGTGCAGGCGGAAAGCATCAAAGCTTCTCAACTTAGCCGCAATGTGGGATCATAACCAAATGTTGCATTCTGCTTGCCTTGGACATAAGAAATCTGTGTTCTCTCATTCAAAAATGAGCTTTGTGACTTCATGGGTAAGGAAGCGCAAATGACCAACATTATGTACCTGACTATTGCTCATCTCACACATGAACTCCTTTTGACTTGTCAACAGACAACATTACACTCATGAAATCTGTTAGTCCTAATGGTGAAGGTGAAATCAGTGTAATGCGGAGGAGTCCTGGTCATTTATCCCCTTCCTTGAAATATCAGTAACCTTCTCAAACATCTTATTGATGTCAGTGCTGCGTGAAGGTAATAGCTGGCAACTGCTGCATGTGAGCAGGGGCCCACATGTAAAGTCCAGGAGGTAAAAATGCTGCACATTGTCCTGGATTATCCGGGCAATGGTTATTGAGAATGACATGTTAAGTCATAGCTACCATCTGTTGTGCTGAAATATGGACATGTTTGTCTCATCACAGCTGCTGACAGGATGACACCAGTGCAGCGTACACCATCCCGGGGAATGCATGATATCATGGCTGCAGCAGTGAAACCCTCTCGCACCTGTACATCAGGTAATTGTGGGATTAAGTGTGTCACTAGCTTAGATTACTAAACCATGACAGAGATCAAGATTCCCTTCTGTATGGAATCAGCAAATGTTGTTTAGAAAGTCACATACATATTATGAGTGACATATGTGCCTGTTTGTCAATTAGTAATGTAGATCATCGAGAATGTTGTCACTTCCCTCTACAGCTGCTGGATTGGGGACAGCTATGTCAACGACATCTAGGAGGACCCAGGTTCAGCAGTTGACATCAGGGGGATCGCGAAGGGACAGAAAGTTGTGGCTGGAGCTGGTGTGTTTGCTTGTATAATGTACATCTCCATTTAACACCTCAGTGCTATGGTGTGAGCTGTCATTTGTGGTGGCACCCTAACCAGGTCACATGATCCTCATCTGTTAATGCAAAGTACAGTTAATCCAACCCTTGTGTTGCACCACATGTAATACTAGGTCAATTACTAATACAGTTGCAACCTCTGTGTTCCAGGGGATGATGAGGATGACGGACTTACAAACAGTGTTGGCCGACGGGAAATCAGAGGGGAAAATCCACTAATCCCCCAGGCAGTTATGTCAGCAGCAAGTAATGTGCAAGAGGAAGAGGAGGTTCCTGAGAATGAAGACTTGTAATATGATGGTGACTATATGTCCATCCACTCCGGTGATGTCGATTCAGATGCCATGGACAGCAATCTTACCACATTGCCAAAATCATTCACGGCATCACATCCTCCACCCAGCAACGTTTGTCAGCCCCCTCCAAAACAAACAATTGCCTGTCCCCAGCATAGAGCTAACCAGCCACAACTCTCACGCATCCCAAAACAGACATCACTCCCTCACAGCCCTCACGTCCAGGACCGGCATGGTGGTTCCCCTACAAGCTCTTCCCTATACAGTGTATCCCCAACATCCTCTCCACCATCTGCCGGAAGTACCAACCCTGTTGTGGTGCAGGTGTCCCCTGGGCTCCATTCTCCTGCCCACCTGCCACCCTCCCCTGCTGTTGGACCTGCTGGTCCCATCCATGACCGACACCTGCAGAGAGGGCCTGCACCTGGCTATGGTGGCCAGTGGGAGCAGGACTTCTTCCAATAGCAGACAGATGTGAGGCAGGACATTCGTGTCATAGGGGCTACCCTCTCAGACATGTCTGAGTCCCTGCAGGACATGCTCCAATTCCTTCAGGTGGTGCACAGACTGAGCCATGTTTTGGATAGGATGGATAGAATTTGGCAGGACATGTCCAGAAATATGAGAGACATGGTATCCATCCAAAGGGAAGAGAGTGCAAGACACCATGCCTTGGCCATGAAGATGATGGCACTGCCATCGGGCACTGCCTCCACCTGCACAGTCACCACCAACCCCTAAACAGGCACTCCCACCACCTGCACATCCACCACCACCCCCTAAACAGGCACTGTCGGGCACTGTCACCACCTGCACAACCAGCCCTTGTCCAGGCACAAACACCAATGGTACATACACTATCTGCCCCTGCACATGTAGATCACCCTGTACAGGCCCATGGACAGCTCCCACCTACACGCAGGCGACAAGCCAGACCTGATCCCTCACAGCGATCATCACCTCTGAAATTGCAATGTCGCAAGCACGATCGCCATTGAAAACATCCCAAAAACAAATTGACCACTGTGAATATGTGTAAAGAAAAAGTAAAGATCTTCCAAAGTAAGGTTCTGTTGTGTATCATGTCCTGTATAACGATGTAGGTGGCCTAGAGATGTGAGGAGGTGTGTGTGTGTGTGACACAGTTACAAGTGTAACCCATCCTTGTAACAAGCCATAATGTGCATAGCAGATGACTCACCAAAATACGTGTCCATTTTCTGTACCAGACATTCACAAGGAAGTCAAACAAGTTAAAGTAAGTAGGATTCTTCAAAGATATTTATGACTGATTAGAAGAACAACCATCCGTTTGGAAAGGAGAAAGGAAAACAAATGATGATCTTAATGCAGATGGAGAAGGAAACTTGGATTGGGATGGGGCAACAAAAATATAACACATCAGGGAGCGTCAGGGAAACCAATCTATTGACAAGGGGAAAAGAAAATATTTGTCCACAAAGATGATTCAGTCAAAAAGTCAAGTGTCCTTCTGGTCATCCACTACTACCAAAATGTCCAGATCCTCCGAGTCCGATGCAGGCACATGGCTGGCCGGTGCAGGAACAGGTACCACATGATTTCGGGACACACGAGGAGTACGGGGGAAACAGTGTGGGCCAACGGACAGGGCGTGACATTGACAGTGGTATGGGAAGGAAGTTGGGAAACAACAGACGACATGGCTGTGGCCATGGAATTGACGCTGGTAGTGAGGGTGGCCGGAGCACGGACAATCTCCTCTCTCATCATGCGTATCTCTAGATACAACTGCAGCATGATGCGAGCGGACATGTCTGGCTCACCCTCACATATTTACCTCAAGTCCTCTGGGACAGCCACAGCAGGAACAACACAGGGAGGGGCATGGGTGGGACAGGAGGGATTTGGTGCCTCAGGTCCCAAGCCAATGTTGTGGTCGAGCTGGCAGCTACGATGAGGGGGACTGGTTGCAGGGGATTTAGCTGGAGTCCCCGATGGAATGGGGGCCTCTAGAGACAGGGAGGAGCTGATGACAGGCCCAGGTTGGGTATTGGCCTGCCCCGGGGACACTTCGACAGAACCCACAGGTGAATAGTGTGTGGGAGTAGCTCTCCACCACCCCTGGCCAGAGGTGTCAGGTTCTCCCCCCCACTTCAATGTCCACAGCCTCCACCCAGGCCCTAGCACCAGAGTTGTGTTCCTGGTCAGTCCGGGTGGGTGCAATCCCCTTGCCTCCAGATGTTGAGGGTCCCTCCTCATCCTCTTCTTCCTCACTGGTAGACAGAGGTCATAGCTACCGGCACACTGATATCCTCCCGCTCTGAGCCAGGTCCTGCTGTTCTGCCGTTTGGCCAGCTGTGCCCACTGAAATATAAGCAAAATCATGATGTAGTGGTTGTTTTATTCAGGACGAGACACATACATAGATGAGCCAAGGTCAGACTTTGTTTTCCTCTGATCAAACTATACAGTTGTCAGTGTTTATGAGCTTACATTACATGTGTGTTCACTGTCATCTCCTAAATTGAGTCTGACATGGACATCTCACGTGAATATTTGTGGCTTACACAACTTTATTGGCCAACCCTCAACTTTGGCATTCTTGAGATCTGTGTGTCCTGTCACTGCTACATGTGCATGTTCCTAAACCAGTCCACCAAAGAAGATCAGAGAGAGTCCAGATTTAATTGAAATTGGCCAGTGATATGGAGTCGCAGCTCTTTTACATCTGGACAAGTGTCATCTGCTGTGTAGCATTGTATAGGACAAGACAAATGCCGAATGTGGGTCACACATCCACATAGGGTCTGGGCTATTGTTTTGCTACATTGTGAGTCTAGCCTTTTGACGTCCACTCACAAAAGCTGACAATCCAGTGCCACATATTGGCTTTGGTGACTGATAAGGTAGTTCACTACAACGGTGACCAGTAGTGGGTCATTGTGACAGCTACCTGTACATGTGAAATGGCATATAAACAAAGTGGACACACTTGGCAAATTTAGAAACACTTAAGAGTGAGGCAAGGATCTCAAAGTCTGTCTTGACTCCATGGCACATGATGATCCGTCTCAATTAGAACCAAAACTCAACAAATGCAATGCAAGTCACAGCATCCAATACCCTTTGACCTGCCATACACACACTGGACAGTGTCTGTACCATTGCTCATCCAATGCACACATCAGTTATGATTCCCTTGGTTCAATGGTAGTGGTGCTGGTGCTGGCAGTGCACATTTCAACAAAAATGCACAAGTGTGGCGCATTTACCCAGTTGTCATGAAGAAACTACAACTCCCAAAATGCACTCTGCCCTGTACAGTCCATATGCCACAGTGTACCTTTTTATTCATGATGACTGCTGCATGGACACAGAATAGGTGAATTAAGGCATGGTACAGCACTGTCTTCACTCACATCATACTCCCACATATTGCATATAATGCACTTACTAGGTCTCTGCTGCTCATGCTCCTCCAGCTGAGCATGGAGGGTCGGCCAAGCTGCTCGCAGGACCCTCTTGTACAGTGGGGAGAGGCGAGGACGATGCACATGGTGCTGGGAAGACTAACCCACCAGCTCCTCAGCCTTGTGCCGGGACCAGCGTTTTAGGTCCTCCCAGCATTTGCGGCATGCTATAGCATTCCTGGTGTGGACGCCCATTGCACTGCAGCGCCCAGCGATGTTGGACCATAGCCTGGCCCGAGCTGCATTGCTCAGCTGGTATTCAGGGTCCCTATATAGCTGAGGGTATTTGGACAGCACCCCCTCAGCCAAGATGTCTAATTCCCTTTCAGTGAAAGGGGGTGCTTTCTCCACATAACCCTCAGCCATTTTGTGGCAAATAAGTTTAATTAGAGCAGCAGGATGGCAGAGGATCTGATCTGTGATAGAGGGTGACTCAAAATGAACACAAAATGGCTATCAACAACTTCCTGCGATGTATTTCCTTTCTCCCACTTCCTGAATATCATTTCCTGTATGGAATAATGTGTTTCGGTTCATTTTCGGAGATTACGGCCTGAAAACGTAGTTTCCGGAGCGGCGGGTCCGCATAGTCGCATTACTGGGGTGGAGATTCTGGCCCGGGGGCGGGGATTCCAGCTCAGGAGTGGAATTTCCGCTCCGGGTGCGGGAATTCCGGCCTGAGTGCGGACGTAAAGTGAGTAGTCGTAAATCCATTCTGTGAATAACGAAAGTAGTAAGTGTATTCTGTGAATACCAAAAGTAGTAAGGGCCTTCTGTGAATACCAAAAGTAGTAAGTGTGTTCTGTGAATACCAAAATGGTAGAAAGTTTAGGATTTTGTCTTAGTTCTGTGAGTCGGGCCCTTTGTGTTTAGAATACATCTTTGTCTCCATGAACCTTCAATGACTCCATAATGACTCCCTAATTTACTCCTGGAATTTACACCTGGAATCACTAAGTAATGGCCCAGGAGAAAGAGGAAAAGATCCATGGATACCACCTAAGAGATGGCCCAAAAGAGAGGGACACATGTGAGTCCTTTTTTTTTTGTTCGCTATTACCATTAGTGTAGTAAATTCAATGGTACAGAGGCCAGGAGTGTGAGGGGCAACTGCCCCCCCCCCCCCATGTATGGCTGCTTTACTACCAAAAAGGGAAATGAGTGCCCATTGTTTGCTAGCATTAGGATCCAGATCACCATGCTGTGGGCATAAAAGGGCCCAAGCAACAGGAGCGAGATTTATGGCTTTTACCCCCCTTTTTTATTTTATTTTTACTCAAAGGAGCAGGTGGCCTACTTTGGGCCCGTAGAGCAGGCTGAGGAGACAGTGCTGCAGGTATCATTGGTCCTGAAGGTGCAGTGGGGTATAGTTTGGCCCTTCACACCCCTGGGACAACTACAAACTACAAAGTGGTGTGAGGGGCTAGCTAAACCCCAATTAAGACTGTTACTCTCCTTTCTTGCTTGCATTAGGGACCAGTGCACCCTTGCTGTTCGATTGTTCCTTTGGGCCTTAGAGCAAAGACCCAAGGAAGGAGAAAACTAAAGTAGAGGAGACACCTTAGCTTGGACTCAGAGATCATGAGATGCTGGTGGGGCAAGATGGAGGACCCATGTTTTAATGAAGAGCAAAAACAGCTCACTTCTCAAGGTGATACCTACCATTAGTGATGCAGGTGCAGTGGCAATGGAGCTCTGGGGATTGAGGAGCCCACTACATCACAGTTATGACTGTCTTGCTTTACAGAAAGGTGCATGGGGGCTCATTCTCCTTTCTAACATTGGGGCAGAGGGCACCCTTGCAGCGCAGAGCGGTATACATACAAGGGGAGGGGGTGGAAGGAGATAACATGTGGGTGCCATTTTGTTTTGTTGGGGGGGGTTGTGTAGGAGAGTAGGATATGCACTTATGCTGCCCCGACTTTTTTTCTGATGTTAACACTGGTTTCTGGCTATAGTCTGGCTGGGTCCCTGCTAATCAGGGCCCCAGTCTCTCTGTTCTCTCTAAGCAACTTGGAGTGCATATTAGATGCTCTAGTGATTGGATTCTGTGGTACCTTATGAGCCCCTAGTATATGGTACCTTAGGTACCAAGGGCGTAGGTACTTCACAGGCCTACCAGGGGCTGAAGCATGTATTATGCCACCCCTGGGAAGCAGACTAAATCTGACACCACAGACCTGCTACTGCAGCCTGGGTGAGGTATCTCA
Organism: Triturus cristatus; assembly: GCF_964204655.1. NCBI lineage: Eukaryota > Metazoa > Chordata > Amphibia > Caudata > Salamandridae > Triturus > Triturus cristatus. Next base: position 539,641,159 of record NC_140591.1, read on the forward strand.
CCATACACACACATATAAAACTATCAGTCACCCCTAAGGCAGGCCCTCTCAATCCTGAGGGCAGGGTGCTTGGTTTACAATGTGAGGGGGTGCCTCTGCATGAACAGGACCCCTCTGTAGCTGGCAGAGTCTATTCTCTGTGGCTGTTTGTGGATGCAGTTAAACCATATACTCTTAAGTGCATTATAACCTCCCGGTAAATGCTAACTTTGGAATGACTGCATCAAAACATGTCATGTTTGGTGTCAAACAACTTGGAATCATACCCCCACACCAGTAGCTGGTGTGGGAGTATGATCCCACCGTTCTCGAGGGAACGACATGTACCCACTGTGGAAACACGGTAGAAATCTGAAAGAGCCCTGGCATCACAAAATGGATGCCACCAGCACAGACATTGGGCTGCCCTCCTGCTGCTGCCTGAAACTCACAGTGGAGGAGGACCAACAATATGCATCCTGTCACAGGGAGGTGTCACCACCTTCCAGACAGGATTTAGTGTATTGGGGCTGGGTGGGTGCACTCCTAGAGTGCTTTGAAGTCCTGCACTAGTGAAGCAGTAGGCTCCTCTGTGCATATGCCAGGTCAAACTGGTTCAGGGGCTACCTGTCCCTGCTCTGGCATGAAACTGGACAAAGGGAAGTGGGTGTAACCACCCACTCCCCTGACCCTCTCAGAGGAGTGGTCATAGAGCTAGTCCCTCCCTTTCTTTTAGTATAAGTTAGGGAACCCTTGCCATTACAAATCAGATATCCCTGGACGACGCTTTATAAGAAGAATCCTGGCCCTTCGATGTTCCACTACCTTTGGAAGACGGAAGAATCTCCCTTGGAGTCAAGGAGTGACTCCCCTGCTTGGCAGGCACCAAAAACTTGAATCAATTGTCGCAAACTTTCCCGCTCCCGCCGGAGTCCGAAGTCCCTACTGCCTCAAAAGTGGATCTCCTGACTTCTCGATGGCCATTGTGAGTCCCCAGCAGAGCTGAGGCACTATTGTTGAGTGCAACCCCTTCACGACATTCAACAAACTTGTGCATTGGGCCATTTGTGGCCCAAGCATCCAGCAGTTTGTGCACCAATAATCAGAGACCTATCCTGTCCCGAGTGACCGTGGGCTCCTGTAAAGCATTTCCTCACGAGACATCTTTGCGATCCATTGCCCATTGGCTTGTGGGTCCCCTGAAGACTCTCTTATCAAACCAAAGGGCTCCTCTGGTTGCTCCGTGCCTCCCCTCACTCACCCTTGCTGGGTGAGTCCCTCAGACCTTGCTGGTCTGCACCGCTGACTTTATTCACTTTTCACAAGACTTGCTGTTGCCAAGGCTTGTTGGCTCTAATCCGGTTGCCAACACCTCAGTAAGCTGCAGACATTGTGGGAAACTCTGAATCCAGCTGCTGGTCATCGTCGGTGCCTCCTGGACTTTGTGGGCGAAGAGTCAAAACACCCTTGATCACCTGAAATCACCCAACTTCCGTGGGCATCCATCTTCCTGGTCCCGGGTCACTGGCAATTGACTGTGAAAACTGTCCCTTCTGCTTTCAGGTCATCTCCATCTTGAATCCAGCCTTGGATTCCACCGGACACTTCTCCAGTCTTCGCAAGCAGCAAATCTTCTTTGGCTTCCATAGAAAACAGTGACGTGACCCGACACCAAAAGACACCTATGCACCCGGCTTCCCTGGGTGAGGTAACTCATGCACTCCAGTGCCCTAGTGTGTGTTGGTCCCCGAATTGCTTACCTTGCAAGTGGCTTGCTTGTAGACTTCCTCGAAGTACCCTAAAACTTTAAAAATCCAACCACGACTTGCTCCATTGAAATCAATAGGGAACCCGCGGCTGTGTTCTCACACTGCACACGTCCCCCGTGGGTCCTTTACTTACCTGCCTTGGGTGGATTAGTGAAGCCCCAGCGATTCTACAGGCCCTAGGCCCTGTCCCCTTGCAAGTCGACTTTCCTAAACCTCTTTTTTAGTATATGGTCTGGTACGCCCCTAGGGCCCCAGCCATATTTGTGCTTAACTTATTTGGAAACGTTGATATTTGCATATGTTCCTGACTTCTAATCTCATAATGAGATTAGTAGAGTGTGTCTAGAAATAAATACATATGTATTTGATATATATACCTGTGTGGTGTCCTTTCATTTGGTAATTCAAGAGATTATAAGATAAAACAAGCTGCTTTACATTCCTCTAAGACTTAGCCTGAAGGCTGCTCTCCACAGCTACCGCTAGGATAGCTTTCTTTAAAAGGGTGTCTTAAACCTATCTACCATAAGAGTCGAATTGGACTGGTGCAAGGTGGCCACTATAACTAGTGAACAGCACATGCCAGGCCAACTTCTCACAGTCAGAGAGACTGTTTCAAGATTGGAGTGATGGCTAAGCAAGGTAGCGAAGGAGTGAAAAAGGCACATGAGGCAGCCTATGACTCGAGTCACAGCTATCATTAGTGCAACAGGTGTAGTTGCATTGGGACATATAAGCATGAGGGGCTCATATCACCCCATTGATGGGGAGCAGGGTTTTTTGGCAGTTTTTCCTTGAAGCATTTGTTCTTTTTATCAATCTCACATTTAATATGGACTATGAGCCATAGAAAAAGTACCCCTGAAATGTACTCATATGTTCCGCCCCCTGTGCTCAGCTTTACATCCTCTGCTCCTCAAATCCTTGCCATAAATGTTTTGAGGGGGAGGGCTGACTTCAAAGATTTTGATAAAGGAGAGCGCGGAGCAAAAAATTAAGATCCCGGACTTAACCTGTTTTTAAGTTGATCTAAGTGGTGCATTGTGGGAATGATTACCCAAGGAAAATATTCCATTCCGTGGACAATTAATAATTGTACGGCTAGGGTTAATAGGAAATTACCACTAAAAGTAGGAAAGTCATTCCACCAACAACTGTTTTAGGAAAAAACCCAGGGTCATTGACGCTGTGACCCAAACCTGGTGACTTCAGGTATTCAAGTTGACCTAAAATATCCCACATTTCTTCATGGGTTTGAAGATGGGATTCCTTCACATGAAAGCATTTTCCATTTTAAGACGAAATAGAAAATATTGTGCAATTATATGCTTAGGCTAACCCCTACAGATTTTCCCTCTGTGGAAAATATGCAATTGCATAGTTAGGGACAATAGCTATTTGCCAAGGAATTTTTGAAAGTCACATCTTCACTGTTGAAAAGTGGGTTATTGGTAGGGATAAGTATGTACCTACTACTAGTAAAACGACCACCAATATGGTATAGAGTTCAGTAAAGGTCTCAGTGAATTAGCCCCTAGCTCAACCTTTGGTAGCTAACAATGAGCAGTCAGGCCTAACATAGTTGACAGTAGTGTAAAGCATGTAAAAACACAAATACATCAAATAAACCAGACACAGCACACAATAAAAATGGCACACCAATTTATAAAAATAGGAAATATTTTTCCAAACAAATAGACTCTAAAATGAAAAAAATCCAATCTCGGGAACCCGAAATATAAATTTTTTAACATTAACCACTTTATAGTGCCTAAAAACATATAGCGCTAATCTGAGACATCTGGTCGCGCTTGACTAGGACAAAGTCAAAGTTTGAGGCTGACTGTGATGGAACCCTGTTTGGATACACTAAGTGGGAGGCCCCAGTCAAAATTTTACCTTCACACTTTTCTGGAGCTTTTTCTTCCGACGTCGCTCAACCCTTCACAGCAGGCCAGATTCAGAGAGGGATCTCTGGCTTGACTTTCCGTGAGACCCCGGTCAAATCCTGAAGGTCTGGAACTCTGGAGCTTTCAAGGCAATGAACTTGAAATCCTGGCCTGGTAGCGGTTGAAGGTAGTTCGCTTGTTTCTCGACGTTGGGTCGATCACCTCATGGAGCTTTTTCACAAAAGTTCTACAAACTTCAGCAGGTGCTTCCCAAAGGTCTCTTTGTAGTTTCAAAGTGTCCAAATCACCAAACCAATAGGTCTGGAATCATTTACATGGGAACTGGGTTGTCTGGTCTACAATTCCCACAATGCATCTGGCCAAAATCTTAAACATCCACAGGACGCATTCCTGGATGGGGACTCTTGGTGGAAATGATGCAGGAGGGCTCTGTTAACCTGTGGCTTGCAGGGATTCCACTCCTTAATCTTTCTTGAAGCAAGGCACAGCCCCAAGTGCTATATTACAAGATTTTGCAGCAGGCGCAGTCATTAAGAGTGCAGGCCTTTGGGTGCTGATCCAGATTTGAGCAGGGTAGGTCCTTCTTTTCCTTGTAGTTTCAAGCAGCAGATCTGAGAGACTGCAGCTCTCACATATTTATTCAGTGCCTTTGGGCGACAAGCAGAGGAACACCTCTGTGCAATAAGATGCTGAGTGCCACCTAAAAGCATGACAACTTCCTCCAAAGTCTGCCATCTTCTTGTCTGGCAAAGCAGTGCCCTTCCAAAATCCAACATGGATGATTTCTCTCCAGAGGAGTAAGAGCTGGCTAAAACAACCCACAGTGTGGCTCATTTCCATTGGCTCTCCTTCCCCGACCTCTGCAAATTCCTGTCCTGAGCCTACCATCTGGCTGGGGCATAGGATGTGAGTGTAGGTACGCCTGGCATTCCTTACTGATCTGCTCTCTCTTTGAGCTCAGTTTGATATACTCAGCCCCCTCTGCAGGACCCATGCTCCTCAGCTTAATGACCTCTCTCCATCAATACTCTCTGCTGCAGTCAGGCCACTTATTACCTAATCAAAGCAGCCTGGCTAAGCCTGTTAAGGCTAACCAATCAGCAGAGACCACTAGAAGGCTGGATTTTGGCTTACAGAAGAGAAAGTTCTATGACATCTCTTCTGTACTAGTTATGATAAATTCAACAGTGGCAAGTTGTTGACTTTATATATACTAACCTTTTAAGTCCTTCACTGATATTTCTACTCCTTGCCTAGCAATAGTTATAACTAAATAAAGTATAGCAATGTTAGCCTATGGAGCTAAGAATCTACAATGGGGAAAAATCGAATGGACAGTCCTTTCCTCATCAGGGTATATAAAACATCTTGTATAAGGTCCCTGCGTATAGTTACATGGCATCCCACCCCTGGGACACCTAAAGGAGACATTGGGGGTGCCTAATATGTAAAAAATAAGATAGATTGTCACTTCTGAAGTGCCCATACCACCAAAGTCGAGTATACATACAAATTACTTTTAAAGACAGTCTGCAAAGCCAGGCTGCCTTATAAATAACAGAAGTGCACACATGCAAGTGCAGTAAATCTGTTGGCCCGCTAAACTTCCATGCCCTATTATGTACTAGGGAATTGTAGGTAGCATGAACCCCCAACCCAATTATATGCTAGGGACATTTAGAGTCTGTCAATACCAATTGTGAGAATGTATTCTTAAAGACAGCCTGCAAGAAAGGACTGCCTTTGAAAGGACAGCAGGCACACAGCAGTGCACACATTTGCAAGTGCAGGATATCTGCTGGGGTTCTAGACCTCCTTGCCCCATTATATACCAGGGACTTATGGGTAGATTGCACCCCGGGCCTTATTATCTAATAGGGGCTTATAAGGTCTGTAATTACCAATTGTAAGTGTACCCTATTACATGTACCTTTTTAAACATAGCACTGTCCCTAGGACTGGTTAGCAGAGCCCAGGGTACAGTCAGAGTAAGTTACCACCAGTATCATTCAGCAATACAATGGGGGTGAATAGGGCAAAAGGATGACTTTCTAACATGGGTCCCCCAAACAAAAGGTAATTGGTATCTAACCTGAACCATGGTAGTCCTCATCAGCGAAGTAGAAATACCTAAAAAGTCCATCCACATTGGCATGGGCATCCTCAGGTCTGTGTTCCACTATGAAGTCCATCCCCTGTAGAGGAACGGACCAACTTCATAGCTTGGGAAGCACCCTCTCATCTGCATGAGCCACCTGAGATGTATGTGGTCAGTTTGAACATGAAAGTGAGTACCAAAGAGGTATGGTCTCAGCTTTTTTCAGGAACCAAAAAACAGCAAAGGCCTCCCACTCAACGGCACTCCATCTTTGTTCTCTGGTAATAAAGTTAGCTGGCTGATCAAGGCTCTCCTCGTTTACTTGTACCAACATTGTCCCAATCCCTTGTTCTGAAGCATCTGTCTATCAAATTCCTTTGTGTAGTCGGGTGCCAGTAACACTGGTGCTGAACACATAGCCTCTTTCAGAGTGTCAAGGACCCTCTAACACTCTTGAGTCCATATAATTTTATTTGGCCTTTTCTTAGAAATACGTTCTGTCACGGGAGCAACAATGGTCCCATAGTTCGGGACAAATCTTGTATAGTACCTAGTCAGAAAAAGGAATGCCTTGGCCTGTGTCTGGGTAGTCGGAGCTTTCCAATTCAAATCGGCTTGGATTTTGGCCCAGAGAGGCTGTATATGGTCTCCACCAGCCAGGTGGCCCAGGTACTCCACAGAACTCTGCCCTATTTGACACTTGCTGACCTATTTAGACAGACTGGCCTGCATGGCCTGAAGCACTTTTGAAACAAAGTCAGGATGAACTCTCTATACTTCTGGGACACCACCAACCTCCTGGTGGCCCCTTCCTTGAGGTTTCTGGCCTCAGTATTGAGCAGTTCATCTTTCCAGTAGATTCTGTAGAACCCACTGTCATTCCCCTCCTCTTGAGTCATCTTGCTTTAAGGCAATCTGTCTCCAGTCCTCAAGGGTGGGACAGTCTCTGTGCCCCAGACATAACTTCTCTCTGGAAGGTCCACCAGCTCCTGTCAGTTCTGTCAAGACGGACAGCTCTGGCAGGGGTGGAGTCCCTTCCCCGGAGGCCAGATCCTCCTCCTCAGGGTCAAATTTCTTCTGCACCCCTGGAGTTCCCTGGGCTGGCTCACCAGACCTAGTGCTCTTGTCCATGGATGCTTGGTCAATTGTTCCAGGGTCCAAGTGTCCAATATTTCCCTTCTGGCTAGTCTGTGACCCGGTCACACCACATACCCACTCAGGGAGCTCCAATATTTGCATATGGAGCCCTCTCCACCTCTCTATTTTCAGAAGGATGGTTTGCGCCGTGGGAGATGGCAGAGATGGAGTAGGTTTGCATCCTCACTTCACACAAGGACACATTGTGTTTCCAGCAGCTTAAATTGAGTTTTGGTCTCTGAATCCACCCAAGGGGGCCCTCTACCTTCCCTAATTGGGTCATTGTTTTACCATCACTAAAGGTATAAATCTTTCTGTTACAATTTGATGATAGTGATTGGAGAAATATATATTGATCAAGCTAATACTCCCAAACACTTTGTAGATTAGGAATTTAGGTCCTTGTGGATTGCCCTTGATCATTTTGACTAGTATGGCAACAAACATGTCGACCAACTCACACATACTCCTTTGAGATTATGCAGATCATCACTTCTGGTTACAGCCAAAAATTCTGTTTTTAACTGAGCCAATGGGACCCACAGAGTAAAAATATTATTAAGGTACCCCTTAGCCTATTTTAACTCACTAACACCAATCTACTCAAGAGAGCCCATCTACATATGCCCTAGCTTCACATATGGCAAAAAACAAAAGATCTCTGCAAATAGCCCCATTGCGAGTGCCTATTGGGCATTGCATTGCCAGTCCAATGAGGAGCAACACTCTATGATGAAGCATGACACCGATCTGCTCTTGAGCACTCAGATGCCCCTCTTCTGGGTCCTTAGGTTACTAACACCAATCTTTCTGTGTTTCTGTTCTCCATTTCTGTAGGAACTGCATACCCCTTGTTGTTAGAAACTGAGGACCTATCCAGTATAAGCAGGGTCTTTGTGAATAAGGCAATGAATGTGCGTCGCAGCAGATCATGAGTTTGTGTTGTTGCTACAGAATGCTCCACTACACCTGTACGATACCGTTCAGTTTGCAGTCGAAGCAAAGGGTAATAACTCTTACATTTGCACCATATATTGTTTTGTCTTTTTTTGCTACTTCAGCAATGTGTACTGATGGACTTTCATTTGAACATTCTGAGGAATGGAAAGTAATTTATAACTCCCTTTACAACCTGAGAAATAAAGGTTATTTTGTTTAACACTGAACTTAATTTGTTTAGCTTTGTGCAAAATGTAACACACATCATCATTCACATACCTAAAAAATGATTTTTTGAAATGGCCGTACAACTGTCTCTTCCTTCTACCGCCAATGCATGTTCCTGTGTTGCCTGTGCTGGTGGGTTTCATGGTTCTTTTTCATCGGAATCTGATTCTGTCATTTTCTCTGACAATACTCTCTGCATTGCAATATTGAGGAGGATTGTATAAGTAGCAATTAGCTTGCAACTTATCCATGGGAAATATTGTATCGCACCCCCACTGTTGTGTAGATAGTGAAATATACTTTTCAGTACACCAAATGTCCTTTCTATTTCAGCCGGGGTCTCTTTGTGTGCTCCATTGAAGCGCACCTCCCTTTGGCTTGCTGGATGCAGACATGGTGTTACTATTCATGATCAAAGGGCATATGAACTGTCATCTACAAAATATTTGGGGAATGTGGTTAGGATGTATTCAACGTTAAACAATTTAGTACATATATGTCATGTACATAAGCCATATGTACCAAGTAGATAGCCATCTTAAAACTCTCCTCCGACAAAGTCATGAGTAAATGCCGCTGTGCCTGAACATGAAGGAGACATGTGTACTGCCAGGGTACTTTGTTACAAGATCTGTGATGTTATATTTTGCATCACAAACCAATTGTATATTTAGTGATTTTTTTTTTCTATTTCTTAATATATACTCATTGTAAGAGGGAGAAAATATGGGAACATGGCTGCCATTAATACAACTAATTACATGGGGAAAATAGGTGATGCCGTAAAAATTACATTTTGCTACCCGAAACTCATGTGCTGTGCTTGGGAGAGAAATATGGTGACATATTCTCTCTATCATTGCATCTAGAAAACTTTTTTAAAACTATAGAGAGAGCACTCTGTGAGACCCCACCTGCAGCAGCAATGACACCTTGGTAACTCACAGAGGCTAAAAGATAGAGTGAGCATTGTACCTGCGCATGGGTGGGTGTGACATTGCTTCTTTCTCTTAAGCTGAGGCCTTATTTCTGCAATTAGGTCGAAAATAACTTCACTACTCAGCCTGTACTTAACAAAAATCTCCTCCTCTGTTTGTTGGAAGAGTGTCAGTATCACTCTGAAAATCTGTTCCTGTCTCTTCCTCCTTCTCTGCAGGGCATTGGGAGTCTGCTTCCTCCTCACAATCACATACAGCATTGCCATTGTGGAACACCCTAATGCATTTATTGTTATTGTTATTGTTATTGTTAGGTGTATTTGTAAAGCGCGACATTCATCCTACAAGGATATCACGGCGCTGCAAAAAATAACAGTAAAACCAAGGCATTAACCTGGGAGCATATTGATTATTCTGAAGTAGGGAATAGTGCGGTTTTTAGTTTTTTCTTGAAGGTGGGGTAAGAGTCCGTGAGTCTGAGGTTGATCGGAAGTTCATTCCAACATTTCGCAGCAATGTGTGAAAAAGCACTTCCGCCCATTCTGGAAAGCTTAATCCGAGTAGTGGCTGCTTTGGCTGAGGCTTGCGAACTTAAGTTCCGCGCTGGGGCATAGAACTTAATTCTATTTCGTAGAATGTAAGGGCCTATATTGTGAATTGTTTTATAGGCAATACATAGCATTTTGAACATGGCTCTTTGTCTCATGGGCAGCCAGTGTAAAGCTCTCAGACAGCTTGTGGCAGAATCGTACTTTCTCTTATTGCAGACTGCTTTTGCTGCGGCGTTCTGGACCAGTTGTAATTTTCTAAATAAGTAGTCCGACATTCCTACAAATAGTGAGTTGCCATAATCCAGCCTGCTAACTAGTAACGACTGGACTAGGATCTGTCTACATTCAAGTGGGATCCAGGGGAAGACCCTTTTCAATCTTTTTAATATGGCAAATCCTTTGCCACATATTGAGGAGACATGGCATTTCATTGATAGAGTGGTGTCCATCTGAATTCCTAAATTTCTAGCAGACGATGTGGGGATTGGTGGAGAACCTAAGGAAGTTGGCCACCAGGTGTTATCCCAGAGCTGTTTGGCCCCACCAAAAAGCAGAATTTCTGATTTGTCAGCGTTCAGTTTTAAATAATGGCCGTGCATCCAATTGGATAGCTCTGACAGGCAGTTGTGTAGTCTACTTTTGGCGTCATTATCTCCATTTAGGGTAACCATCAGCTGAGTATCGTCAGCGTAGGAGCAGATATTGATGCCCCATTTCTTGCCAATCGATGCCAAAGAGGAGACATATACATTGAACAGTGTTGGGCTCAATGTAGCTCCTTGGGGAACTCCATATTTAATCTTACGGGTGGTAGAGGTAAAGTTGCCTAAACAAATAGACTGGGATCTATTTGATAGAAAAGACTCCAGCCAGTTTAGGGCTTTACCTTGTATTCCTTTTGCGGCAAGTATGTGGATTAACAGTTTATGGGACACGGTATCAAATGCTGCTGATAAATCGAGAAGTATCAGGGCAACCGTTTTACCTTTGTCGACCTGCATGCGAATGTCGTCAATTACGGCCAGAAGCGTTGTTTGTGTGCTGTTATTAGATCTAAAACCTGTTTGGGAAACAAACAGCTATTTGAGACATCAAAAGCCATTAATGCGTATGCAAAAGATTTACAGCCTTTTTATATAGGTTGCACCTGGTTACCACCTGATCAGAGTTGGTGGTAATTTGTGCATGCTAAATCCACATTTTGCGACTATACGGTATATGCGAATGGTTGATACACACTATTTGTGATTCTGCATTTGGGAATCTGTAGCAGCGACTCCCAGACCATGGTTGCTAAAATACTGATTCGGTAACTTGTTGGTTCTGAAATATAGTGCAACAAATGCTTTTGATAAATTGTAAAATTCTGTTTTTGCAGTTGGTAACCAGTTTGCAACTGTTTACCCATTCAGTAACATTTCGTACATCTAGCCAAAAGCCTCTCAAATAGAAGCCAAACATCCTCAGCAGGGCAAGGCAGCAGGCTATGGTAGAAAACTGCTCAATGAGACTGTATAGTCTCAAGACTAGATCCAGCCGAAGCTGTTGACCTATGTCAAGAAGCCTCAAAGCAGGCAAAAATCAAAATTCACACCCAAATAAAGTCCCTCTTCAACCAAATATTTTTGATTCCTTCAACCTGTGAAGATTTCTACCTTCAAACGTAGTCACTTTATTAAACTAGCATTCCTCCAGCTGCGCAAGGCTGAACGATGTAGCCGAAAAAGGGCTTCACAAGGCCATATAGACTCTCTGTGAAATCCTGCTGAAATGGATTTGCTGCTGTGGAAAAGCTCTGAGAGGGACCAATTTGAATCTTTACCCACTAGCTACACATCTTCTTCAGACTGAGTTTGCAGGTTTTTCCCGGCCCTCTGGGGGTCTTTAAAGCCAAAAAAGTTTTAAGTCCCAGGTTTTTTTCAGCTTTTTTAGGACAAATTACTATGACAAAGCTGGGTGTCCCAGGGTATCAGGGACTACACTTGGGGGCCAAGACTCACTCCAGCAGAAGCCACCAGAAATGCCCAGGGCACGTCCAGTTGGAGTTGTTGGTCGACTGGGCTCTTCTGGAAAAATGCTTCTAGCAGCTTCTTGTGTCCATGTAGTTTAACTGGAGGTCATCAAAGCTCTCAACAGCAGTTACAATGCTTTTTCTGCCTTTCACAGATCGAGTAGTATTCTAAGTAGGGTGCCCGGGTTGCCACATTTTTCACTGGCACTAGCCTACTGGGGGTCAGGGGTAGCTCTTGGCTCTTCCCCTGGTGCAGATCGGAGCTTCCGAATCCCCTCTACTTCCACGGACGTAGTGATTTCGCAGTCACACGCACATACACACATCACACGCTGGTGGGGCCCATTACACCAACATTCAGCCTACCACTCTATCAGTGCCATGTATAAGGGGAAACACTTTCTTGTACCTAACCAATCTGCATATACCTTGAGGTCAATGGCATCAACTAGTTGCTATAGATCTGGTGAAAAACATCATAATATACTTTATATTCAATAAACATGACAATAAAATAACCACCCGACACAGTATTTCAAACAGAATTTTGTTTATCTAAAATTGTAAGAAAAGCCAATTAAATGCCAGTTCATTTCTCTCATATTTACCTATTTTGGCTAAAAGTCAGATCCTAAGTCAGAACCGGTCCTCAGCAAAATAGTTAGAGTTTCTAGCCGTCATGTAGAGTCACCGTCCTCTCCGTCAGCATCGGGACCTCTGATCATCAGTTCGGGAAGAAGTGGTGCTAGACCTCTCTAGTCTACTAATATTTATACTAAAATTACATTCCAAATGTTGCAATCATATCTTACAAGACAGTCCAATGGCGGAAATTTTGTCGTCTTGGTACATTGAGATACAATGGTAGATTTTCACACGCATTGATAGTCTCAAATAATGAATAGAAATTAGGAGTCCATAACTAATTCGTTACTTCTACGGATGTCTCTTTAGGGTAAATTGTATCTCCTTCGTGAGACCACTATAAGTTCATCATGTCGGCATTTAGATTTTTAACAAATCTTCACATTCAGGGGCATTTGGCATCTCTCCCGGATTTGTTGTCATGATGATTGGCTTTTCGGTTCAGCAGGAGGGCAAGGTCGCAGTCAGCGCGAAGCCTCCTTTCAATTATTCATCTACTCAAATGCAGGCTGCGGGTGGTAGCCATATTTTAGCAGGCCACAATGGTCAACTTAAGTAAAAAGAAACACAAAACATAATTACTGCATTGAAATGATTATACAGTGTTATTCCCCTGCTAATACCCTTATGTGTATGCATTTACCTAGCTATTTGCGACATCAAAAGCCATTAATGCGTATTAATTATAAGCGCAAAACAACATAACATCACATAAGCAACATCTATTTCTGTCAGTTTGCTCACCAACTTAGTTCACTTATTATTCTAGCCATGCAATAGCATTCCCACGTGTAATTCTTCTGTTAATAAGGTTGATTAGACCAGACTTGACAAATCTTTAGTGATTAATAATTAATCAGTAGTACTTTAATTATAACTTGCGAAAATGAAACAGGTATTTAGGTTTAAAGTAAAAAACCCTGCTCCATCACCCCAACCAATAGAGATAAAATAACCATACCCCTTTTGCAGCAGTTCCTGTGTGTCCGAATGCAAACAGTTCTAAAGTAGTCCTCTATAGCTAAAGCCAACATGGGAAAACCGTTATTCTCCTGTGCAGAGCACCTGTTCCCACCCTCAAGATGTGGCAAAGGAAATGAGCAATCCCTCATCTATGGTCTTTCATAACCAGTTCTAGGGGCAGCTCCTCTCCCATTGTGATTGGTGCCTGGAAGACTAGAGAGAAAAGGAGGGTGCAGGCCCAGGTGTTAACTACAACTGCCTGTGACAGGATAGGACACTTTGAAGTCAATAAAGTTCCTAGGCACTGCCCAGATGGTTACCCTGTCAGAGGAACAGAACCCAAGGCCTTTACTTCAGCTCTGGGAGAAACCTCACACCTCATGAAAAGGCTATTCAGCCCCTTGGGGCAGTTGGAGCCTCATATAAATGTGCTTCTAGAAGCTTTAGGATGGTAAAGGTTGACTATGTAAAGTACCTTGTGTAACTATGATGAAAATGCTAAGAAAAAAAAAGATTAAAAAAAAGTACCTTGTGTAAAATATTTCGTGTAAATCCCGCTTTACCAATTAATTGGATTTCAAGTACATATTTTTAAAAGTCCAAGAATGAACCTTGTAGGTATTCCTAAGCGTAGATGATGTTATTTAAATGTAATGGAAGTCTGTAGGAAGGTGTAATCTGACTACATGGTTGCCCCCACTTTTTTCCTGGTGTTTTGATGGTTTTTGACTTAGTTTGGTTGGGAACCTGCTATTCAGGTCCCCAGCCTATCTGCTTTCTCTCATAAATTAATTCCTAATACGTTAGGTACACCACAGATTGGGTTCTGAGGTGCCCTTATAAGTCCCTAGTATATGGTATACTATGTACCCAGGGCATAGGTACCCCAGAGGCCTACCAGGGGCTGCAGCATGTATTATGCCACCCCTGGGAAGCCCTCCAAAATGACACCACAGGTCTGATACTGCAGCCTGGGTAAGGTGGTGCATGCACCCCTTACAGAGATATAGGTTCACTATATCTCACCTATCACTGCACATATAAACCTATCAGTCACCCCTATGGCAGGCCTTATCAATCCTGAAGGCAGGGTGCTTGGTGTTGTATGATAGGGTGCCCATGCATGGTCAGAGCCCCTGTGCAGCCTTTGGAATCTCTTCTCCGGGGTGTCTTTGATGCAGCCTGACCATATACTCAAGTGCACTATAACCCAGCGGTAAATTCTAACTTTGGACTGGCTGCACGGAAATATGTCGTGTTTGGTGTCAACCACCTTGGAATCATACCCTGGTGTGGGAGTATGATCCCACCCTTCTAGAGGGAGAGACATGACAGCACTGGTATACCCGGTACCAGCTTAAAAGAGCCCTGACAGCACAAAATGGATGCAGGAGGCCAGACACGAGTCTGGCCTCCTGCTGCTGACTGAAACTCCGGCAGGGGAGGCCTGGACAATAGGTTTCCTGTCACAGGGAGGTGTTACCACCTCCCAGACGGGCTTTAGTGTACTGGGGCTGGGTGGGTACACTCTGAGAGTGCTTTGAAGTCCTGCACTGGGGGCACATTTGGTGTCCCTATGCATAGTCCAGCTCAAACCGGTTTCAGGGGCTACCAGCCCCTGCTCTGGCGTGAAACTGGACAAAGGAAATGGGTGTAGCCACCCCTCTTTCCAAACCCTCCCATAGGTGGGTCCCCAGAGTTAGTCCAACCCCTTCCTTGGGTATAAAGAAGGAACCCCTGTCCTTAGGACTTTAGATATTCCTGGACAAAACTCTGCAACTGAATCCTGGACCTTTGACTACCTGTTCAACGCCAGATGACTGAAGAATCTCCCTTGGGGTAAAGGAGTTACTCCCCTGCTTGGCAGGCACCAAAAAAGTATCTGTCTGGTCTGCATCTCCGAAGCTCCTGACGGACTCCAAAGACTTTGCAACACCAGAGGTGGATTTCCAGACTTTCCAGAGGCCGAACCATGTCCCCAGCAAAGCTGAGAGCCGCAGCCCTCGTGGGTACTGTGGAACCGGAACCCCTGGACACCGCACACATTTGCAAGTGCATCAGCTTCCCTATAACTCTCGAGGCTGTGCATTGGGTACTTGTAGCCCATACCCCGGGCACCTTTTGCACCAAAGATTGTGGGCCTACACTCCACGAGTGTTCCGTGAGCCCCCTCTTTTCATTCCCGCTCAAGGTACCTTCATGATCCCTGGTCCATGGACTGGTCGGTCCCTGTGAAGGCAACTATTACTTCAATTGGGCTTTCCTGGTTGCTCCAGACTTGCACCGACTCTCCATCGCTTAGGAAGTCCCCAGGACCTTGCTGGTCCGCACCGAAGCATCTTTCTCCTTCCTGAGTGGGTTGCTGTTGCCAAGGCTTGTTGTGGCCAATCCGGGCACCGACGCTGTAGCACTCGACATCCTTTGTGGGACAACTCGAATCCAGCTCCTGGTTGTCCTTGACACCTCCTGGTCCTCGTGGCTGAAGAGTCAAGCTTCACCTCCTTCACCTGAAATACCCAACATCAGTGGGCATTCGTCTATCGTGCCCCTGGTCACTGGCAAGTGACCCAGACTCTGTCTCCTCTGCTTTCAGGCTCTTCACATCTCCGATCCAAGCGTGGATCTCTTCACACACTTTGCATCTTCCCGGTAGCAGCACTTCTCTCCAAGCTGCCACTGAAAACGACAACGCGACCCGACACCATTTGATACCTATGTACACGGCTTCCCTGGGTGAGGTAACTCGAGTACTCCGGTGCTCCCGCGGGTGTTTACCCTAGAACTGTCTAAGTCCAAGAGGGTTTGGTCCTAGTCCATTTCTAAGTGTCCTTTAACTTTAAAAATCTAACCGCGACTTTCCACATAGAAGCTAACGGGAGCTCGCGGCTGTGTTCTCACACTGCACACGGCCCCCGTGGGTCCCCTGTGCCACTACCTTTGGTGGTTCCTTGGGGTCCCAGTGATTCTACAGGCTCTAAGTCTTGTGTCTAGTTAAGTTGTGGTTCTTATACCACTTTCTTAGTATATGGTTTGGTCCGCCCCTAGGGCCTAACATGTATTGTGCTATTTTACTGTAATATTTGAAGTGTAACTTATGTGCCTTTGCCTCTAGCCTCATAAAGAGACTAGAGGGGTGTGTTTAGTAATAAATACATATATGTTATATATATACTTGGTGTGGTCTCCTTTCATTTAGCCACTCAAGAGATTATAGACTGGTAAAACAAGCTGCTTTTCATTCCTTCAAGACTTAGCCTGAAGGCTGCTCTCCATAGCTACCACTAGGATACCTTTCAATAAAGGTTGTCTTTAACCTATCATCAATAAAGGTTGTTTGGACTGGTGCAAGGTGCCAACTATAACTAGAGGACAGCATATACCAGGCCAACCTCTCACAAAGTCTTTATTACATGTTAAGTGAAAACAATTACAAAAAGCAAGATTAAAACTTTGACATCAATAAAACCATTGAACCTCTCATCATTGTGAAATTCATTAAACTGTACTTATTGCTAGATATCTTGCTACTACAACATACACTACCACAAAGCATGATTTCTGACCTTGAAATACTTTACAATTTTAAATTCTGTCAAACGGGCTTATACTAGCTTTCCTGGTAACCTCTTAAGACTAAAGGTTACTTGGAACGAAGGCAGTGGAAGATGTTTTAGCTAGTCTGACTCATCTAACGATCGGATTTGGGTATGTGCAAGCTCCTTCATAAATTATTCCTTGCACTGGCTATACCAGTCTATATCCATCAATCAAAAAATCATCTCTGGAATCCATTCACTTTGGTTCATGGAAAATGTAAGTCCCACAAAGATTGATGAAAATTGACTCTGCAATTTATACAATTTAAAAATCTGATATTTTATAGAGACATAGTATATCAACCCAGAACTCATTAGCAGTTTTTTCATCAAGAGCAAAACTCACCCACTCTGTTTGGTTGACATTATAATGACACATGTAGCTTTTGGGGTCTAGTCACTGTAAGGACATATGTCACATTAAACATTTTCATGTCCTACCTTGCATTACATGTTCCATGCCTTAATGGGCATTAACACTAAATGAGGGGTGACTTTTTAAAATGTATTATGAGGGTGTTGACCTGTCAAAAGATCTTATTTTAACAGGTCAAACTTACAATTTTAAATCTGCATAGACAGACTACAGTAGTAGGCCTCTAGTCATGTTTTGTTCTGTCACTCAAGTGGTGGCACTATGTACGCTGCTATCTACTAGTGACATTTAACACTTTGTACCATATGCTAGGGACTTACAGAAAAATTAAAAATACCCATTAGTATTATAGCCAATTTCAACATGTTTTAGGGGTTAGAGCGCATGCTCTGGGTCCTGTTTATCTGAGTCCAAGTGCACAGACTCAGAACCCCGTAGCAAACCTTCGCAAAAAGTGGAGGTGACCATGCAAAACCTGGAAAAGTGGAAAAGAAATCTCCATGATCAAGGAGGATCATATAGGGATGATGTAAGTTTAGGTGATGTCAGACCAATGTACAGAAATAAAAAGAGTACTTTTTAGGCAGGAGAAATGACAATTTGTATACACACAATTTTTAAATTGAAATGCATTTTTCCATTAACATCTTGATTTAAAATCTGTATAATGCATGGATACATTTTAGTTAATGTTGAAAATACGTTATGTGATTTGATTGTAACTTAAGTGCATATTGACAAATTTGCATAGCATGCCGTAGACCTTTAACAAGAGTAGGTTGGTTTGGGTTCTCTTCTTTCAATTAAAGAGGGGCAACATTAAAAATGGACTTCATAAAAGCATTGATGTGCTAATCACATTGATACCATTCGACAACAGAACACACTTGCCACACAATTAACATGTTCAGATTAGTTGTATTGAAAGGATATGTGAAATGTGTAAGGGGGACAATGTTACAGAGATCGGTTAAACAAAACACAGTGCTTTCCATTTTAAGTTCTAAAGAAATTTGCAGGATCTCATAAACACAAAATAAACTTCACACATTATTTGCTCACGTGCTGCTGGTTCAGTAGCTATAGGATAGTGTGAGTGCAGGGTCTGGTTAAAAAAACATGCACCTCTCCCAGTCTCTAGTCCTCATGAACCAATTTCATGCAAAGGTCTTTATGTGGATATGATGGCCGTGCACAGACAGGCTTTCGTGAACCATCTAGGGCCATGTGCTGTTGCTCCAAGCAGCACATAGATTGGAATAAGCGACACTCTGCGTCTATCTTCTATGGCTTTAAGCCCTGCACAATGGGGCCTGGGAACATGGTGTGATCCTAAAGCACACTTCCTCCTTACCAGTATTTCCCAAACCAATGGCTAATTTCCTTAGGCTATGCAAAACTGGTTTGGGTGGAGAATGGAGACAACCATGTGATGCAGCACGAATTTAAAAATCATAATACACAGCACATTTGTTGACTGAAGAGACGAAAAGTTGAAAGTGCACTTTGCACACGCTACACACGGTGATGCATAAAAATTAGACAAGTGTAGTAAAAGTACCGTAAAATAATGCTTTAAAACGTAAGATGAAGAAAACATATTTACAAGACAATACTAATTCATATAAACGAAAATGCACTAATAAATTTCTAGTGCACATGTTGCTTATTAATGTATACTGATGGATTTTTGCTATGTAAAGTGAAGTGATTTAGTGTTTCAAATGCTTTCTGCTGAGAATGCACCAGTTAAACAAGTTGGTGAAAAAATGGGTAGAAATTAATTACAAGTTTAAAACGCTGCATAGTAATGCTAGAGCTTCTATAGTCTTTAAAATATACATATGATATTGAAAAACATGCATGTATATGAATTTTGGGAAGCTTTGTGGTGGTAAGGTATTTCTAACGTTTGCCATTATCATGTAATAATAATTTGTGAAAGTTCTATACATTCTTTATTTGGATTGATTACATTTTGTTATATGTGATGTTGGGCTAGAGCTTTTAAAATCCCCTATATCTTAGCAGTTCCTCCAGAGCTGAAGAAACAGTTCTACTGGTAGGTTTTCCCTCAATGACCTTGGGTGAAACCTATCAAACAGTTGGATCCTGTTTCTGTCTGTGGGTTTGTGAAAGACCTGTGTCATAAGTTTCCCCACCCTTGGGGATGATCACAAGGTCTAAAAATGGAAGTCTGGGTGATGGTGGATGTCAAATGTAGTAGGGAGTTACAACTGTTCAACCAATGCATAAAGTCATTAATAGATGTTTCGTCCCCCTTCCAAATAATCAGCACACCATCAATGAAACGTCGCCACAGTCTGATATTGTCACCCCAAGGACTCCTTAGATCAAAGATGTGTTCTTGCTTGAAAGATGCCACATACAGATCCGCCAAACTGGGGGCAAAGGTGCTGCCCATTGAGTCCCATGTGTTTGTAGGCAGATGGTTCCTTGGAATTCGAAAAGTTTTTTGTAAGTGCAATTTCTGCCAAATGCATAATAAATGCTCTTGGAGTACAGTATGTCCAATCCTGTGCATAGAGTAGTTCCTCTATAACCCTTAATGTTTCCATCTGTGGGATATAGAGAGACTCAGTATCCAAGTCTACTAAAAATTCTTTGGTAGAGTCAAAATCCATGTCCTTGATGAGATTCAAAATATCCCTGGTGTCCTTCACATAGGCCTCCATTTTCTGTATTAATGGTTTGAGGAAGAAATAGCAGAATGCGATAGAGGTTCCAAAATGGATCCAATTCCAAAAACAATCGGTCTGCCTGGAAAGGGTCTGGTGGGTTTGTGTACTTTAGGGAGGGTGTAAAAATACAGGGTAATATGGTTTTGGTTACATAAGAAGCGCCCTACCTGTTCTGAGATCCGCTCATTATTAATAGCTTCTTCAACTAATGTAGCTATCTCTGGTTTTATTTCTGGCGTGGGGTTCCGTGGGCCGGTCCTGTAATTCCTGTTAACTGATAGTAGTCTGTTGCACTCTCTTCCATAGGGTGTTTTAGTCTGAATGACGATTGCCCCTCCCTTGCCCGCAGGTTTAATGATTAGATCTGAATTTCCTTTCAATTGTTCCAATGCCTCTTTTTCATCTCTAGTCAGATTCCTATAAGGACAAGATTTGTTTAGCTTGTTCTTCAACTTCATGGATAACTGACCTTTCAAAAGTAGTCACCTCTAGAGGAAGTCATGTGTGTAAAGTTAGATTTAGGTGTCTCCTCTCCTAGCTCATGAATCCTCTTTTCCTTCAAAGAATATCTTTAGTCTGATGTTCCTAAAGAAAGCAGTTAATTCCTGTCGAAGTTGAAAGCTGTTCAGAGTATTGGTAGGGAGAAACCCAAGGCCCTTGTTCAAAAATCTCTCCTAGGGTTCAGTGAGGGGTACATCTTTCAAATTCTTGACTAGTGTCATTCATTGCTTGTCCCAGCTATGTGGTCCCATGACATGCTCCTCATCACCCGTTGGTTCAGGTCCTCGAACTGTACTTTCTTCGATCCTCTTTGCTTCCTCCTTCCTCTCCCCCTGCCTCTTCCTAAAAAAGGGTTTGGCATTTGAGGGTATTGGGGGTTCTGGGGTCCTTGCATTTGTTGGAATGGTTGAAACATAGTTGGCCAGCCAAATCCCTGACCTGGGTAACCTGGGAACACTGGGGTGTACATTGGGCCAGGTCCCTGATAGTAAGCTCTTCCTCTCCCCCTTCTCCTTGGTTCGTTTTCATAGTCACTTCCATCACTACTGGAACTCATGGCGTCTACATCTCTTCTTCCCCCCTGTGTTCCCTTTTTCATCTCCTCTCTGGATATACTCATCTGTGGTGTATGGATATATTCTCTCCATCGAGAATGTTTAAGGTCTTTTTGTAGTTTGTTTATTTTCAAATGCTTGAGCTAGTCTTTGTGTTCACCTAGCTTGCTGTTAGTATCTTCCAGTTTTCTCTTATATGTCGCTAAAACGACACTGGCTTTCAGACCCTGCTCATTAGCCTGTATCTGTATGTACAGGGTATCAGCTATCTTTTTTGGTTTGGTGATAATAAGGATCAGCCAGTCCTGTGTGCACTTCCAGGCTATGAGTGCCCAGTCTTTCCTAAATGTCACATCTTCTAGGAAAATCAAGGGTTCATTGTTCACTATTAGGCACCGTGCAGCTGCATTTGCTTTTAAGTACTCCGTTAGTATTGCCCCATGTAAGATGGTTTTAAAATGGGATTTCTTCAGTTCCTTCAATGTGTCCCACCCTTCTCCCTGGGCGAGGACTTGGTTTATGGTGGTTATTGGTATTATCTGCACATATAATTTTTTTTGCTTGATCCCTACTCTTCTTTATGTTTGTTTTATTTCCCCCTCACTATTGCTCCACCCCAGGCATTGGTCTGTGCAGGGGTGTTGTTTAGCAGCCCAATGATGAAGCATGCCACAATTGTGTGGGTGAGGGCAGTTTTTCAAACATATTAACTTTGCCGCTAGACTCTTGGAGCAAGACATTGTTCACTCAGAATATTTTGATATTAAGAATGAAGTATATACAAAATTAATATAACATATTTGGTAAAGGCAAGTTATAGTTACCTTTCGGTCATAATAAATTAAAGTTTGTTCATGAAAATGAGGAATTTCCTTAAAAAAACATTGGTAAAATGACATTGTAATAATGATGCATAAAAGACTCAAATTAGGGAGCGCTAGGTGGCGCTGGCCAAGATGGCCGCAACGGAGTGAGGCTCCCGGCTGCCGGACCCCTCAGCGCTGATCCTCCTCCACTGATGCCGTCCCAGGTCCTGGCTGCAGACCGGCGCGGGTGGAGGAACTGACGCACTACCCCCGGCCCGGGTTTCGTGACATCCGGCACCCCCGCGGTGGAGCTGGACAGCCCGCGAGCCGCGCCGGCACCTGGCTGCGTCCCTCTGGTTCTGTGTGCGGCGGTGCCCGCTACGCGAGGCCCCGGCGCGCCACGAGGGGCACAGGCCCCACGCTTGCCACTGGCTGACCTGCCCCTGCCGATGCTCACCGGCGCTCGCCTGGCGGAGGAGGGGCCCTAGTCGGCGGGGAGATCGACCCGCATTGGCCTTGGCGGCGCTGGGCCGCCTGGGGGTCTGGACCACCGCTGATACCTCTTGGGAGGTGGATCTCCTTGGCCGCCCCGCTGTGCCCCCCTGGTGGGTCCCTGGCTGCTGGAATCCGGGAGAGCCCTACAGGAGCGAAGACTCGTTGTTGGCTGCCTCACACCCGGAGGAGCTGTGATCTGGGCCCCGGTTGGCGGTGACTTTGAGGTGAGCCGGGACGGGAGAAGCTGGAGGGGCGCTTCTTGGGGGTGGCGTAGCCCTCATCGGCGGGCAGGTCGGCCGGCGCAGAGAGAGAGAGACCCAGGTTGGGGGATCGGAACTGTCGCGTTGTGGCGGCTTGAGGGGGACCCTCTGTTGGCCCCTTCCTGCTGCTTTCTCCTGGCGGACTCCCGGTGGGGTGCAGCGCTTGGACTAATCATTTCTTGTTGGCGCCAACCTGTGCTGGATGAGGTGGTGACCCCCTGCGCCCCCGAATCGCTGCCCCGGGACCACTGCTGGCGGGGGGGCCCCCCCCTTCGAGCCCCCCTCCTGCGCCGCATCCTGCCCCCGGATCTAGGGGGGGCTGGGCTGTCGGCCCTGGAGTCTCCTGCTGCCCTGACCGGACGACGCCTCGGTGGCCCCCAGCAACCCACCGTTGGATAGCGGGTGAACGTTTTGGCTCGCGGCGCACGCCGCGGTGACGGCGGCCTGGTCAGACCCCGACGAAGCGGTTGGGGGGTGCCCGTGCCCTTCCTCCTTGCCCCCGACCTCCTCCCCCGCTGGCCTGTGTGGAGCGGTGCCGCGTTCGCGGAACAGGAGTCGCCTGCTGTCCTCCGGGCCTCCTCACGGATCGGACCCCTACTTCTTCGGTCCGCCATGGGCAAGGAGAGGGAACCCAAGTTGCCGGGTACGTCCCACCAGACGAGGATCGACCAGTTTGCCAGCTCGGACCCTCCGAGTGGGGGGGGGGGCTCCGGCCCCGAATAAAGACTTGGCCGTCATCCTTCAGGCCATCGACGCCTCCCGTACCTCCCTGGAGGGGATGGTTGGCGAGGTGAAGGTCGATGTTGCGCTCCTACGGCAGGACCTCCGCAACGCCACGGCCCGCATTACGGAGGCAGAATCCCGGATTTCCACAGCGGAAGACGACATTCACCTGCTGCAAGACCAGGTCAGAGAACTCACCACCCACTCTAAAGAACTACACAGGCGGGCAGAGGACGCCGAAAATCGTGCCCGTCGCAACAACCTTCGCCTGGTGGGCTTTCCGGAAGGAGTGGAATCTGGCCGCGCCGACGATTTCCTCGAGCAATGGTTCAAGTCCTGGATGACGGAGACCGGGCTGTCGACCTGGTTTGTGGTCAAGAGGGCGCACCGGTCTCTGGCGGCCAAACCTCCTGTGGGGGCTCCCCCGCGCCCGTTTATCCTGCGGATCCTCAACTTCAGAGACAGAGACGCTATCTTGCGGGAGGCGCGAGTGCGTGGCCCCTTGGCCTTTGACAATCACACCATCATGATTTTTCCGGACTACACCCGGGAGGTCCAGGAGCAGCGCCGCTCCTACACAGAGGTGAAGCAAAAGCTGCGCTCCCTGGGTCTTCAGTACCAGCTCCAATTCCCGGCCCGCCTTCGTGTTGTTTTCCAGGACAAGGCTCTGTTCTTTGATACCCCTCAGGCAGCCTGGACCTGGCTCACGGAGGAGAAGCCTCTGCGCCATACCGCGGCGATGTCGCCCGCTACGGGGCCCCGGGGCAAAGAGGTGCTTGGAACCCGGCGACCTCGGCGCAGGAAACGCACGCAGTCCCGGCTGCGCCGCGGAGGGGTGGTGGCCCGAACCAGGTCTGCCAATGCTTCTGAGAGGCGTGTGAGGGACTCTTCGGCCTCCTCTGGTGCATCATCTCACGTGGCTGGGGGTCCCCGGCGCCGCCTGTCACCCGGGCCAGGGGGATCTCCCGCCCCCCTCACCATACAGTCTGACTTGTCTGACCTCTCCCGTAGTCCCGCCATGTAACTTGTTGACTGAGCCAAATCTCTACGGGGAGGGGTGATAACCTTATTTGATGGAGGGGTGGAGGGGGTTTCCACTCCTACGCTTTCTTACAACTACCTGGGACGTATCATTGAAATCCGTTCTTCTGGAGGGGTCCACTACGCTCTCTACACCCGAGCATCTAGGCTTGGGGTCTCGTACCTGTTGGGTTGTTCGGGCGACAGATGCTTCCGTTTTTGAAGTGTAGGGTGGGGGTCTGGGGTTGGGGGTCTGTTGGCTGTTTCTTCTTAGGGGACTGTTTTGTTTGGGTTGGTTTTGGTTTTGGTTTTATTTGGGCGTCTGTTACTGCACCACACTCGACACACTGCTGTGCCCCTCCTTGCATTCTTTCATGCGCGCCTCGCTGCCGCTTGCCCTCACGCGTGGTCCGTTGCCCCTCCCTGGTGGAGGACCCGTGGCCCTGGCTTCTTCTGGCCGCTTCCTTTCTGGCATGCTCTGTTCCCCTCGCTCCCATGGATGACCTCCCTTCCAAAGCGCTTATGCGCATCCTGTCATGGAACGTGAATGGCCTATTAGATAGACTCAAACGCACTGCAGTCCTTAAATATGCTCAACGTAATGAGATCGACGTGCTCCTTCTTCAGGAGACCCATTTGCTAGGCGAGAGGTGTCCCTTCTTGGCCAGATACGGGTACGATCGGGTGTGGCACTCTGGGTTCTCCCGCGGGTCTCGGGGGGTCGCCGTCCTGCTGCGCCGTTCTGTTCCCTTTGTCTTTACCCGGGTGGCCCGCGACCCCCAGGGGATGGGGATCGCAGTCTGTGGCACACTGGAAGGTCGGCCGCTTACTTTTCTGTCGCTCTACGCGCCACCCACCGGGTTGGCCCAAGCATTCTCCCATGCCGCGTCCCTGCTGGCCGCTCTACCGCCGGGTGCTGTGGTTCTGGGTGGGGACTTCAACGCTGTCTATGCCCCATTGCTTGACTCTTCTGGACCGGTCTCGACGCCCTGCGCCGCGCGGGCTAAACAGCTGGTGGGGTGGGCGGAGGCTCAGGGCTTGTGCGACGCCTGGCGTATCTGGCATCCGCGCGCGCGGCAATACACCCACACCTCGGCCGCCCACCACACTCATGCGCGGATTGACGCAATCTTTGTCCCGTCCACCGAGTGTGCGGGCATCCAAGATGTCCGCATTCTTCCCAGAGGGATATCTGATCATTCCCCTGTCCTCCTGGGTCTGGGGCCCCCGCCCCAAGGGGCCCGTCAAATGTGGCGCTTCAACGCCTGGTTTCTCCGGGATAAGAGACTCTGCAAGGAGGTAGGGTCCGCGCTGGCGCAGTACTTTAATGACAACGACGGGTCTGTCTCCTCGGCGGGCACCCTCTGGGAGGCGGGTAAAGCCACCATCAGGGGGGCCGCCAAGGCGTTGGTGGTGCGGCACCGCCAGACGCAGCTTCAACAACTTACTGCTTGCGAGGCCCGGGCGTTGCGTCTGGAGCAATCTCTGTCCGCGGATGGGGATCCGGCCGTAGATCGTCAACTGCGGCTCCTGCGGGACGAGATTCACCAACGGTCAATGGATGCGGCCAAGCTTCTTTGGCAGTCCTCGGTGGCGAGGGTCTACGGGTGGGGTGACAAGAATGGGGCTCTGCTGCACCGGCTGGTTACCTACCCCGGGGCGTCGCGCATCATCCCGGCGGTCACTGATTCAGAAGGCCAGCTTCAGTCCACCTCCGTGGCCATGGCCAACGCCTTCGCTCAATACTACGCTCAGCTATACCGGGCCCGGGCGTCGGACTTATCTCTAGCTTCGCTGCTGGCAACTCACAATTTCACACTGCCTTGCCTTCGGTCCAGTGACTGGGAGAGTCTGGAGGTGCCCATCTCTCTGGAGGAGATTGGGGAGGCGATCGGGCGCACGTCGGCGGGGAAGACCCCGGGACCGGACGGATTCCCGCAAGAACTTTACGCCGCCTACAAGGACCTCCTGATCCCTCGGTTGAGCGCCCTTTATGCTGATGCGATTGAACGCGGTTCCTTCCGCCCAGTGGCCGATATGGCCACGATTGTGGTTCTGCCCAAGTCCGCGCCGCCCTCCTGCGACAGGTCAGCGTACCGACCGATCTCTCTCATCAACACGGACATCAAACTCTACGCGGCGGTCCTGGCACAGAGGCTTCGGCCCTTTCTGCCCAACCTGGTGCACCCGGACCAATGTGGCTTCATGCCGGACCGCGGTACTCGCCATTGCCTCCGTCGACTTCACGTGGCCCTGGCTCATCGCCACCGCATATCCCCATATCTCACCCTCCTACTTGCCGACTTTGAGAAGGCGTTTGATTCGGTTGGGTGGTCCTACCTATTTGAGGTCCTGACTCATATGGGTTTCGGCCCCAAATTTGTCGGAATGGTGCGGGTCCTCTACGCGCGCCCTCGTGCCCGAGTGCTAGTTAACGGGGCGTTGTCGACGCCGTTTCGGATCGGTCGGGGGACGCGGCAGGGATGTCCACTGTCGCCTCTCCTCTTTGCCCTTGCTATGGAACCCCTTGCTGCCCTGGTCCGCACAGACCCTGTTCTTCGGGGCTGGGAGTGGCCGGGTCTTGCGCCCGACAGAATAGCCCTTTATGCGGACGACGTGTTATTGTATCTCAGCGACCCGGCGCGATCTGGTCCCCGTGCCCTCCATCTCTTGGGCCTTTTTGGCCGCGTGTCTGGCCTCTACTTAAACTCGCACAAATCGGTCCTTGTGCCTCTGCACCCCTCTCGGGAATGCTTTGACTGGCAGGACAGGATTCCCCTTCGCCGGCTGTCCTTTAAATACCTGGGCATCTGGGTCTCTCTGCTCCCGGAACTGAGCTGGGCCCTCAATGTGGCTCCCCTGGTCAAAAAGGCCAAGGCTGACCTGACGCGCTGGCAACCGCTCCCGCTCAATCCGCTGGGGAGGGTGGCACTCTACAAAATGATGATCCTTCCCCGGTTCCTCTACATCTTACAAAACACCCCCGTGTCCTTTCCGCGGCCTTGGTTCCGCGAGCTGGACGGGCTGGCGACTCGATTCCTCTGGGGAGGTGGAAGGCCGCGGTTGGCCTTGTCGACGTGTCGTCTACCCACCTTTGATGGAGGGTTGGGTATGACCAATCTATACCTCTAATATTTGGCCACTCGCCTTCTCGTCATTCACGATTGGTTCGGAGGGGGATGGTCCGACCCGGCCTACAGGTTGGAACTAGCCGATTTGGGTTTTCCCTGCATTTTAGATCGCCTGTACGGAGCTCCCATCCCCTCTTCTTGCCCCGGAATCACTAGGGCGGTTTTCCTGGCCTGGCGAGCGGCGCTTCGCCATACCCGGTGGACCGGGCGGCTGACTCGCGCCACTCCCCTTTGGCGCGGGGTGCAGTTGCGGGACGTTACTGCCCTGGAGGGCTTTAGGTCATGGGACCTGCTCGGCATCTCCCAGTTGGGGGACGTCTGGCGGGGGGGGCGCATGTGCTCATACGCAGAGCTGCAGGAACGCTTCTCCCTTCACTCGTCACAGTTTTATAGGTACCTCCAGCTGCGCCATGCCATACGCACTTATACTCCTTTAGATGTTCGACTGCCAGACCACAGTCCCCCCGAAGCTCAGGTCTTGCTGGGTAACCTGGGGAGGGGGGGTATTTCCCGTATACACCGCTCACTTATTAACAATACCCCCGCGGTTCAGGATGGCTTGAGGGCGAGATGGGAGGGTTGGGTGGGGCCCTTGGATGAGGTGGACTGGAGGGACGCCCTTATGGCCCCCCGGCTGGTGACGGCCTCTGCCAAGTTGCGGCTGATTCAGATATACTACCTCCACACTGCATATCTCACACCGGCACGTCTACACCGAGCGGGCCTCTCTGTCACCGCATCTTGCCCCCGCTGTGGCTTTGACCCGGCCGACTTTATCCATATGGTGTGGTCCTGTCCGGACCTAAGAGATTACTGGAGGGGCATAGAGGCTGACCTCACGGAGGTGATGGGTTGGGAGGTACCACATAATCCTAGGCACACCCTGCTGGGCATCACGGACGGTCTACATGGCACTCGTGCAGAGAAGCTGTTCCTTATGACGGCTTTCATGGTGGCAAAGAGAGACATTGCAGCGGCGTGGAAACACCCACGGCCGCCTACTTTGGCTAAATGGAGTGCTGGTGTGGACTGGTGCGCGGCCCAGGAACGTACTCTCTATCAGGCGAGGGGCTGTCCTAAGAAATATCGTAGGGTATGGGGGAAGTGGTTGGGCAATGTACTGTGATTGGGCGCTTTGGGGGTAGGGGTGGGGGGCAGGGCTCGGGCGGGGACGAGGGGGGGCATGCTTTCAACCTGTGTGAATGTACAGTGGTGGTTGTCAGGCGCAAGGTTTTAATACTGTGTTTTTCAAAATCTCCAATAAAAATTGTTTATCAAAAAAAAGACTCAAATTAATATGAACAAATCAAACCTAACGCCCTGCCATGCGCAGCTCAAGACCTCAGACATGACATTACTGGTGACAAATTACTTCATTGGTGACATCACAAAAGAGATCAGTTATGACATCTACTATGACATCATTAATAATATATTTGTTTCAACATAGTTTATGTGGGAGGCAGACTGCGTGCAGCAGAAGAGAGCCCGAGAGGTTTGGGAAGACCTCACTTTATATTCTCCAAGTAATTGAACATGGCTCCACACTATGGATAGTTGATGCTATACTAATGGAGTGAGATTATAGAATGCACTTGCAATATAAACTACTTGTTTAAAAATGTACCGGGTGCAAAATAAGCCTGTGCTCACATGATGCAGGAAGAGGGACATTGTTGTCAGTGTAAGATTGAATTTTTCAAGTATTGCCTCCAAGGCACCAGCACAGTGGATGGACGTTTGCATACGTGATAAGGCAGTGTACAGAGTATGATCAGAACGATGTGTCATCGCTCTCGAGGAGAACATGGCGGCCGCGTAGAACGCCGGTCGTAGCTCCGGAAAAAGATCTAGGCCCCATATAACATGAATTTGGAACTATAACTAAGATAATCCTGTTAAATCCTTCGTGAATACGCCGGAGACAGACCGGGTGTTCACCGCGTATCGCTTACCGCTTTTTCCCTGAAGTGCTTTGATGTGCCTGGAAACGAAGGTCATCCCTGCCCGACGGAGTTCGGCCCCGATCTGCTTTCTCTCGCCTACCGGTCCGCGCTGCATTACAGCCGCCCTGGAGCTCAGGAAGAGCCGCAGGGCAGCAGCACGAGGTCACCTCCGGGGGAGTGTAGGCAGCGTCAGTACATGCGCTGTTTCTACACATCCTGGGGGTTTAGACGCTGATTGCCGGGAGATAGAGCCAGACAAAGGACGTCGAGGACCACAAATTTTAAGAGGTAGGGGGGGAAAGGAGGGGGGTTGTACGGACGGGACCCCCAGGGAGCAAATAATAGGAGGGCTCCAAGATTGTTAAGAGCCTCAAGACAAACAAGAGGAGTTACCTGGAGGGGTTAAAGACAGTAAAGGGCAGGTTCAATCAGTTTCCCATGAAGAGGCAGTAAAAGAACCACAAAAGCCCTCATATAGGGAGAGACAAAGACTAGAAGTAAAAAAAAGAGGCAAAACACTAAAGAAAAAAGTAGAGCCCATAGACCCTAAGCTGAAATTTACCCCATCTCTGGGTTCTTTTTTCAAAATTCAACAGCCTGTCCTTAAATTAAAAAGGCCATCTCTAATGGAAGTAGAAGGGCAGAAAGATGACTCGGTTTATCAGGTCAATAGCAGTGAGGGGGGTAGCACCCAGGAACCCCAAGTCATTAAAGAAAGGATAGATTTGGTGGGTAGTAGCAGTGGGAAGGATACAGCAGTAACTTCAGCTAGCCCGGGCTTACTGAATAAAAATATAATTAGTGCGGGGGTGTGGCTTGCAGCCGAGCAAGATGGCCGCAGCCTAGTTGGGCTCCGAGGGTGAGATCGACTCCCCTGATATCCGTGCAGCATCCGTGAAGCGATCCGGCTCCAGGGTCCCTGTACTGACGGCGGAGGTGAAGCGACGCCGTTCGATCCGATCCCGGAGTTTCCCGGGCACCCAGGGCGTGAGCAGCGAGGTTCGGGGATTTGCAGCCTGCATCGGCGCTGGAAGCCGGGGCCTCGAGTGACTGCGGTGCCCCGAGCGGAGCGCGACCGGACCGGGCCGTCTCTGAGGCGGAGGCGGTGTGTTTGCGTCCCCTGGCGGACCGATGCCTGAGAGGAGGGGAGAGGCCTGAGCGATACTGAGGCGAGCAGCCCGGCGGGGGCGGAACTCCCGGACACGGAGATCCGGATCGGCCCCTGCTGCGGGGACCGACTGGTAGAACGGAGCTGGGGTGCTGCTCGTCCTGGCTGCCTGTATAACGACTCCTGGAGCTGCTGCCTGACGCCGGTGAGGCTCTCCGGGGCGCCTATTCATAATTGTGACCGGAGGGGAGGACTGAGGGCTGTGCACACGCCCTTTGCGGAATTTCGCTGTGACCTGGACGCTTTGCCGGGCTGACCCCAGGCGAACGGCTGGACACGGTGTGCATCTCCTGGACTGCCTGAGTGGACAGCCTGTCCTTAAATTAAAAAGGCCATCTCTAATGGAAGTAGAAGGGCAGAAAGATGACTCAGTTTATCAGGTCAATAGCAGTGAGGGGGGTAGCACCCAGGAACCCCAAGTCATTAAAGAAAGGATAGATTTGGTGGGTAGTAGCAGTGGGAAGGATACAGCAGTAACTTCAGCTAGCCCGGGCTTACTGAATAAAAATATAATTAGTGCGGGGGCGTGGCTTGCAGCCGAGCAAGATGGCCGCAGCCTAGTTGGGCTCCGAGGGTGAGATCGACTCCCCTGATATCCGTGCAGCATCCGTGAAGCGATCCGGCTCCAGGGTCCCTGTACTGACGGCGGAGGTGAAGCGACGCCGTTCGATCCGATCCCGGAGTTTCCCGGGCACCCAGGGCGTGAGCAGCGAGGTTCGGGGATTTGCGGCCTGCATCGGCGCTGGAAGCCGGGGCCTCGAGTGACTGCGGTGCCCCGAGCGGAGCACGACCGGACCGGGCCATCTCTGAGGCGGAGGCGGTGTGTTTGCGTCCCCTGGCGGACCGATGCCTGAGAGGAGGGGAGAGGCCTGAGCGATACTGAGGCGAGCAGCCCGGCGGGGGCGGAGCTCCCGGACACGGAGATCCGGATCGGCCCCTGCTGCGGGGACCGACTGGTAGAACGGAGCTGGGGTGCTGCTCGTCCTGGCTGCCTGTATAACGACTCCTGGAGCTGCTGCCTGACGCCGGTGAGGCTCTCCGGGGCGCCTATTCATAATTGTGACCGGAGGGGAGGACTGAGGGCTGTGCACACGCCCTTTGCGGAATTTCGCTGTGACCTGGACGCTTTGCCGGGCTGACCCCAGGCGAACGGCTGGACACGGTGTGCATCTCCTGGACTGCCTGAGTGAGACGGCGCCCGGTCGGGGAGGCCCATTTCGCCGGCTCACTAGCGGTGAGCGAGAGGGAAACTCTGGTGGCACCACCTGCTGTGACTATGACCGGGAAGGGGCCCAAAGGGAACCCGCAGGGTAAACTCGACAAATTTGCCTACACCAAGGACCCCCCCGCGTTGGCGGACCGTGGCGGGATCACCGAGAAGCTGCCGACGGATAAGGAGACGCCTAAGGTAACGCTGGAGGACATTATGGCTGCCTTGACGCAAGTGCAGACGGTGGGGTCAATTTCCACGGACGTGTCTCTTCTCCGCGCGGACTTCCAGAAAATGTACGCCAGGGTTGCGGATGTGGAACAGGTGACGGAGGCCCTGGCAAAAGACTCAAGCTATCTCCTGCAAAAGGTGTCTCAGTTGGAAGCGGACAACAAGCGCATGGCGGCCAGGCTGGATGACCAAGAGGGGCGCTCTCGCCGCAACAACGTGCGCATCACCGGGATTCCCGAAAGCGAGGGGCACCCGGCCATGGACCTCTACATTGAAGACTTGATCAAGTCCAAATTACAGCCCAGGGGCCTGTCGACCTTTTTCTCGGTGGAACGCGCCCATAGAGTACCCGGCGGCCGACCGAGAGTGGGTGCGCCCCCGCGGCCTGTCCTGGCCCGCCTGTTTAATTTCCGCGACAGAGACGCCATTCTTCAGGCGGCGCGGGTGGGGCCGCCCATCCGTCTCCAGAATTCCACGGTGTCCTTCTTTCCGGATTACACGGCGGCGGTGGCGGCGCAGCGCCGCAGCTTCTTGGAGGTCAAAAAGAAACTACGGGCTCGAGAACTTCCCTACGCTATGATCTTCCCGGCGCAACTCCGCGTTGTGGCGGATGGCAAAACGGTATTTTTCAACACACCGGAGGAGGCTCACAACTGGCTGGAGGGATGGCGCCAAGCTACGGATGGTGGGCGCTCGACCCGCAGGACGAGACGCTTAGGGAGTGAGGAGGGCTCTGATGGCCGTGACCGGCGCGCGGATGAGGCTGAGGAGGTGCCCACCGGATGACATCGTGGCAGCGGCTTCCCCCGGCATGAAGTCGGAGACTAATATCTGGTGCCCGCCGATAGTGGACTGGCCTACGTCTTATTGCCAGAGGGTGTGAACGATGGGACCTGGGGACAGGGGATGTTCTGGTCTTCCTCGGACCCCACGCTCCTTACAGCGCAAGTACTGGTTGGGGTTCTGGGAATGGAGCACTCTGCTGAGTTGGGGTGGCGGGCAGTTCTAAGTCCGTGTGGCAGGGAGGCAGGGAGGGGGGTTTGGGGATGGGGAATGTTTTACGGTTTTGTTGTTATGTTGGGGTTCTGTAGGACACGGGCCTTTGACCTAAACCCAGCGCGATCTCGCTGCAAGACACATGCATCACGCCACGCTATCCGCACCATGATCCGTCACTATGCCCAGCCACCATAATGTCTGACGTGTTGCACGACCCACCCCCTGACACCACTCTGACTCAGGCGCAACCCCTCTCTTTACTCACGTGGAATGTACGGGGACTGGGGGATAAAGTCAAGCGGGGCCTAGTCCTGCACAGCCTTAAAAGGTGTTCCCCAACAGTGGTCCTGCTCCAGGAGACCCACCTCACTGGCACCACAACTAAAGCGCTTGACAGATGGGGGTATAAGATGGTGGCGCACTCTGAATTCTCCTCCGGGTCCCGGGGGGTTGGTATTCTGCTGCGGCGTCGGTCCCACTTGATCGTGCTCAGTGTACACACGGACGGGGCTGGGCGCTTCGCCGCAGCACACACTCAATGGGAGGGGCGGCCCCTCAACATAGTGTCTGTCTATATCCCACCTGGATTGCATGCTTCGGCGCTCCCGGCACTCAGTGAGTTTCTGCTCGCACTCCCATTGGGGGAAGTGTTATTGGGTGGCGACTTTAATGCTGTAATGAATGACCTTACTGACCGGTCTCCACCTCGGGGGAAGAGTGGGGGAGTGTCCCGCCTTGCGGGGTTCGCGACGGCGATCGGGTTAATGGACTTATGGCGGCTCCATCATCCAACGGCACAACAGTACACGTATCACTCAGGGGTGCATGACAGTCTCACCCGCATTGATTACTTTCTGGGTTCCCCCGGTTGCCTTCACAATATTGCCAGTATAGACATCAAACCCAGAGGCATCTCTGATCACTCCCCGATCCTCTTGCACTACACCAGTTACCACCTGGTGCGCCGTCGCGTTTATCCACTCCGCCCTAGCTACATGCGCCTACCAAAGATTAACAAATCCATAGTGCAGGCAACGAAACTTTACTTCAAGGAAAATGCCGCCTCGGTCGACTCCCCGGTGGTTCTCTGGGAAGCGTACAAAACGGTGGTGCGGGGTCGAGCGATGGCCGCCATTTCGGAGCACAGGCGGGAACAGGTAGCTGAGCTGCAGTCGCTTGAGCTCCGGGCGGCGGAGGCTCTCCAGGCCGCGGCTCCCTCCCGTGCAGCCTCACATGACCTGCATGTGATTCAGACGAAATACAAAGAGCACCTCGCAGAACGCGTCAGGCAGCGCCTAGAGGCCTCGAGGCACACGGTTTATGATGTGGGAGATAAAACCGGTAGGCTTCTGGCGTGGCTTGACAGGCGCGATACGGGCGCCAGGTGGATTGCGCAGCTGAGCACGGATGAGGGGGAAATAGCGACAGACCCATGAGTAATAGTGCGCACTCTGGCAGAGCACTTTCGTGGAGTATACTCCTCCAACTCGTCCATGACGGTGGAGACTGCGCTGACATACATCCGAGACCTGCAGATGCCCAAGCTTTCCCCTGAGGCTCGAGAGGCACTTGAGGCTGAGCTCACGGTAGAGGAGCTCCAGGCGGCTATCGGCGCGCTGCAGCCTGGTAAGGCGCTCGGACCGAACGGCATCCCAATCGAGCTTTACCAACGGCTCTCCGAGACGTTAGCACCGCACCTACTGAATATGTTTACACGCAGCCTCGAGGTGGGAGAACTCCCTGAGGACCAGCGAACGGCCACCATTGTGGTAATTCCGAAGCCGGGTAAGCCGGCGGACCGATGTGCCTCCTACCGCCCCATCTCGTTGATTAATGCAGAGGCCAAGATCCTCGCGAAGGTGCTGGCCTCCCGGCTCACACCTCAGTTATCTGACATAGTACACCCGGATCAATCCGGATTTATGCCTGGCAGAAGCACGTCTCACAATTTGAGGCGACTGCATGGTGTGCTGGCCCGGGTGGAGCGGTTGCAGGAACCGGCTGTTCTTCTCTCCCTTGACGCACGAATGGCGTTCGACATGGTGGAATGGCCCTTTCTCTTTGCGGTGCTCCAGCATCTGGGGTTCGGACCGAAATTTTGTGCCTGGATCCAGCTCCTTTATGCTAAACCGCTGGCCCATGTCGTGGCCAATGGACACATGTCGGAGGACTTCCCCTTGACGCGTGGCACGAGGCAGGGCTGCCCTCTGTCGCCTCTGCTTTTCGCCCTAGTGCTCGAGCCGCTCGCGGCTTGGATCCGCTGGGAGCCCATGATGCGGGGCCTCCGGTGGTCTGCCGACTGGGAGGACCGCGTCTCTCTCTACGCGGATGACATATTGCTCTATTTGTCCTCCCCGAGGCGCTCCATCTTGACGCTACTTAACGTCTGTGAGATTTTCGGCCGGGCATCTGGCTATACAATCAACTGGTCGAAGTCGGTCCTCCTGGTGCTGCGGGGCCCGCCTCCACGGCTACCGGCGAGCTGCCCGCTCCGAGTGGCGGAGGGGTCGTTCAAGTACCTAGGGATACACATCTCTTTGGATCAGACGGAGTTCTTCAAACGCAACCTCAGCCCTCAGATGGATCGCCTTAAGCGGGATGTGCAGTACTGGGGAGCGTTGCCCCTGACCCTGGTTGGGAGAGCGGCGCTCTTCAAGATGATGGCTCTGCCGCGGTTTCTATTCGTGCTGGAGAATACCCCGTACCAGGTGCCTCCGGCCTACTTCCGCGCGATGGCGGCGCAGGTGTCCAGCCTGCTCTGGGGCAACAAGCCGGCGCGCATAGCACAGTCCAAACTGGTTTGCGGGTGGTATGATGGAGGAATTGCGCTCCCGGATATCCAGCTTTATTACTGGGCGGCGCAGCTGAAGGTGATTAACCAGTGGCTCCACGCGCCTCAATCTGACCCGGCATTTAAGGCGGACAGAGACGTGCTGGGTGAGAGGGGTATGCTGTCCCCGCTGTATGATACCCGAATGGCCTCGAGGATGATCGGCCCTTTGAGGCAGACTATATCCATCTGGCATGCCGCGCAGGCCAGGTTGGGATGGCGAGGGGTCTTGACCCAGCTTACACCTCTATGGGATACCAAGAAGCTGGGACGTTTGAGGGACAGTAAGGGCTTCGACGTTTGGGACAACATTGGAATATCGGTGATAGGCGATGTGCGGCAAAAGGGGGAGATCATCCGGTTCGCGCGCCTGCAACAGCAGTACGAGCTGGCCCCCTCTGAGTCGTTCCGATACCTCCAGATGAGGCATGCCCTGATGTCACAGCTGACTCCTGGTGCGAAGATTCCGGAGGCGTCCCCGTTGGAGGACAGGTTGCTTACGGAATACATGCCGAAGAAGGCTACTTCCTTTACGTACCGCAAACTGATCAACAATCTGCCGGACCCCATGGGGCGCTTGCGGGAGAAGTGGGCTGACGAACTCGGCGACTTTGATGACCCAAAGTGGCGTGAGGAACTGGCCTCGCCACGCGAGGCGGGTATACCATCGAGACTGCGACTGGTGCAGCTACGTATTTTACATCGCTCCTATTACACCAGGTGCTTACTACACAGGATGGGCAGAGCGCCGCACCCCTTCTGCTTGTGGGGTTGTGGGGAGGAGGGAACTTTTTACCACACTATCTGGGACTGCCCAATCGTTCAAGACTTTTGGAAGCGAGTGCTACGTACAATGTCGCAGGCGTGTGGGATGTCATTACTGCCGGAGCCCAGACGTTGTTTGGTAAATGTATGGGAACCCAATGATCTCGATCGTCAGACGCAGGGCTGGGTGACGCTGGGGATCATGACGGCCAAAAGGAATATAGCCCAAAAATGGGGTGCGGTGGAGGCGCCATTGCTCTCCATATGGCGTAGGGAGATGGATGCAGCCATGTTTGCAGAGCGTTCTGTATTTATTAAGCGGGGATGTCCTCGCAAGTGGGCCAAGGTCTGGGGGGCGTGGAACAAGTACAGGGGAGGTGTTGGACTTGGCCCTTTTTGCAGGGTCATCCCTAAACTTTTTGCCTTCCTCCTGTATATTTTCTGACCTGTTGTTGGCTGTTTTATGACTCTGGGCACCTTACCACTGCTGACCAGTGCTAAGATGCATATGCTCTCCCTATGGTAAAATGTATACATTGATTGGTGTCCATGTTTGGCTTATTCGGTTTACGATCAGCCCCTAGTAAAGTGCACCAGGAGTGCCAGGGCTTGTAAATGCGAATGCTGCTGGTGGGCCTGCAGCACTGGTTGTGCCACCCACAGAAGCGGCCTTGTAAAATGTGTCTAGGGTCTGCCACCGCAGACCCTGTGCGCGGTCCGGGACCGTCGCGCTGACTGCGCAAGTGCCCCCACTTGCCAGTCCCTAAACCTTCCCTTACCTACATATTAGCCACCCCTCTGGCAGGCCCAAGGGCAGGGTGCATTATAGGCATAAGGTAGGACATGGCCTGATGTGTGTGGCATGTCTTAGTAGTGAATTACCGCCCTTTTCGTTCTTCACTATTGAAGGCTACCTGCTCTCCGTAGGCCAGAATGGGCTGCCGGGATCGCGCCAACGCTGCGACCCCGGTGGACTCAGAGAGCATGGTAGAGTGTCGAGTTTAGTATGTCTGAACTCAGGATGATAAAATACTTCTTGTAGTCAAGTTTATTTTAATATCCTGGGTTTGTAAATACTACTTTTAGAAAGTTAGTATTTACTGACCTGACCATTTCAGTCCGCCTCTGCTGTGTGTGTGTGTGTTCTGCCTAGCAACAGTAAGGAGCAGGGTTGGGGAATCCCCAGAGACAGGTTGGCTGCCAGGTGGTGGGTAGGGAGATGACACCAGGATGGGTGGGAGGAGTACACCTTGACTCTTGAATAGACCTGTGCTCTGCCACCACAAAGCCGGCGCCGCCCCCTGTGGAGCGGCTGATGGCTCTGCCCTGCTGCTGAAAGGAAAGAGCAGAGTCACCATAACAAAGTGCTCCAGAACTGGACTGAGCCAGGCCTAGGCCCCCTGGCGCTAAAGAACAAAAGAATCATGGTATAAAAGTAGGAGCCTGGCTCCTAAGAAATCAGAATCCTGTTTACCACAAAGAACCTCTGCCCGACTAGAAGGAGAAGGAGACGCTGGAGGAGCTGGCCTGCTGCCTGCCTTGCTGAGAAAGGAGAGGAAGAGACTACTGAAGAGACTTTGCTACTTTGTGCTTGAACATTCTCCAAGGGCTTGATCTGAGCTTGCCCCCTGAACTGAACCCCAGGAACAGTGGGTTCTCTGTGCTTCTTGCTCGTCCTCCAATTCGAGCCGTGTGTGCATCCCGCTGGAAAAGAGACTGCGCCCCTCATCGCCCCTCCTAGGGCCGTGACACTCAGGAGCTCGCCTGCCGCAACCCCGTGAGAGCCCCGCTCCGCCCGGAGCCGCTCTCTGTCCCCGGGCTAGGCCGCCTGCACCCCTGTCACCGCCTGCCATTGGAGCGCGCTGAACGTGCTATCACCCCTCCCGCCGGAAGCCGTCCGACGACTGTGATCTACGCCGGTTCATCCAGCTGCACTGACCGTGCCCTGCGACCCCGCTTCGCTATCCCCGGACATCTCAGGCCGCGCCGCCCCCGCTGTGGAGACCCTCCTGCACCGCCGTGCTAACGGGTCGCGGGCCGCGCCTGCCTACTTGCCCACACCTGCTGATTGAGGACCCAAGAACACTTCCCAAGCTGAGAGTCGCACCGACCTGTGCCGGCTCTCCACATCACGAAAGAAGTTCCAGTATCGGGCTCGGGGCCTGCAACGCCTTATTTCCCCGTTCGCAGTAGCCGATCTCTGTGAGTACTGGAACCACGAGTAACATTTGAAAGAGACTACAAAGTATCCATTTGAAACTACGAACCAAGAACATTTGCCTGCTGTATAACCTGGTGGCCTAGCGAAAACGTTATTGGTCTTGTGATAAGTCTGCTGAGATATATATACCTATTTTTACATAAAGAGGCGTATTTTTATATATATCCAAGTCTGGTGTCCGTTTCTGGGGGGATTGATGTATTTACTGTGTGTACGATTGTAAGTGCTTAACCAACAACGCCTGAGGAATCGCCTTGGCTGCTCACGCCACGCACCTAGAGGGTGAGCAAGGGTCATTCGCGAGGGGTTATCCTGCGCCCTGACGTGGAGGAGAGGGTTCCTGCTTGACACAAGGGCAACCTTGCGCCAACCAGAGATCCCCGACTCTAACATTGGTGGCAGCGGTGGGATTTCGGATTTGCACTTGTGATTTGCATACAGTGAATTATTAATCACCAGATAGTGAGAGCAGACCAAATAACGCAGCCACAGGTTTTTTAATTTTCGAACTTTGTTGAGACATCTGCCATTACTGCAACCATGCCTAGCTCACTCTCCGCTGGGAGAGAACTCTCTGTGATTTCTGGAATAGATGAGGTGGATTGGGAGAGACTGGAAGGCTACTCGATGGAGCAATTGAAAGGCTACAGTGTAAAATTCCGAGTTCCCCATGCTGGATTCAAGAGGAAGCCCCAGTACACCAAGGCGTTGAGAGCCTGGAAGGAGTCACGAGACCCACGGAATGCGGGGGACATCGTTCCACCCGACAACCTTGAGGAGCCCAGCAGAGTCCGGTCGCCAGAGGAGCTGGCAGA
Organism: Triturus cristatus; assembly: GCF_964204655.1. NCBI lineage: Eukaryota > Metazoa > Chordata > Amphibia > Caudata > Salamandridae > Triturus > Triturus cristatus. Next base: position 539,680,676 of record NC_140591.1, read on the forward strand.
CAGGGCAGCAGACAGGGCGCACGCAATGGAGATGGCAAAGTTGGCAGGACAAATGGAAATGGAGAAGCAGAAGTTGGCCTTGGAGGCACAACAACGCCAAATGGATCATGATCTAAAAATGAGGGAGTTGGATCTCAAGCTCAAGAGTTTAGACCGCTCTCCCTCTGGTGGCAGCAATATTGAATTTTACAGTGCTGAGAGAGTAGTATGCACACCCAGAGATGTGGCGCCTGACTTGAAGGAGGGGGTTAACGTACACCAGGAGGTTCAAGGGCATGAGGTAGCTCCAGTAGTGCGCAGTATCCCTGAAGGGAATAGGGTAACTGGCGCAGGGGTTCATAGTCCTAGTGGAGGGAAGGACACTCTACTGACTCTAGCTGAGAGGTACAGGGAGAGGGGTTCCCCCAAAATTGAAGTCCTGGTGGGTGAGTGTGAGGACCGCCCAGAAGAGTGTGGGTTGTGGGACAGAGACAGTCAGATACTGTCTTGCCAGTCTCAGGAGAGTGGTGTGGAGTACGTGTGTGAGGCACTGGATGGTAAGGTGAAGGATAGTTTGGTTAACCCTGCTAGGGGGCTGTGTGATCCAATAGTGGGAGAGCATATTTTAAGTCCCTGTTTTCCAGAGCTATGTCAACACCTGTTGGAGAGTGAGTTCTCTGACCGCAGAGAACTCACAATGGAGGCAGACCTTTTGGTGGATTCCAGAGGGTCTGGAGAGGCATTGGGGAGTGACCCCGTGGGGAGTGGCTCAGGTATCTTCCAACCCAGAATGATGGAAGTGGTGCAGAGTAGCCCAGCTAGGTCCCCTGGTAGTGGGAGGGGTGTAGGGGCTCACGTCCTGTCTCAGTGGAGAAGGAGTGAGTGTGGGGCTGCGTGCCCCCAGGTGCCCGAAACCCAGTCTCAGAGCCTGGATGGTTCTTTAAGGGAACACCAGGCGGGGAGCCTAGGCTGTCCTGATGGGCCGCCCGTTGAGGGGGATCCCCTAGTGTCTGGTGAGCTGGGAGTGTCTGTAAGCAGGCCTCCATCAGTTCTGGTGTCTGGCAGTACCGCTCCAGTTGGGAGGGTGCAGAGGTCCAGATTGAGGGGTGAGAGGGGGAAAGAGTCCCCAGTGGAAGAACCAGTGGGTCAGGGGCCAGCCAGAAGGGCTGCGTCCCCCGTGAGTGACCATGGTGATACCACTTCTGTCCTGGGGGATCTTCAGGCACTGTCAGATGGACAGGGGTCGGAAGATCAGCGCCAGGCAGACTGTCACACGACACATGAGTTATGTGTCACCCTCAGGGGGGGCATGCGTGCTCCCCGGGAAGTCCTGGTGCACCAGGCGAGCGTTCAACCGCATGGGTTGGTCCCAGGGTTGGGAAGCCAGGTTCAGGTGTTGTCTGACCTGGAGGGTGGGACTACTGTAATCAGTATCCTGACCCATGTTGCTTCTGGGGGTACCACGCCAGTTGGGAGTGGGCAGTACTCTGGAAGGGGGTACAGAGGGAGGGAGTCCTCACCTCTGACCCCGGCTCAACTGAAGGGTTTAGACCCTAGGTTGGAGGGCCAGGTTCAGGGTGTCCCCCCTGACCTGGACGCCCAGTTGCAGGATAGAACACCTGAACTGGTGGGCGAATTGCGCAGGACACCTGCCCCAGGTGCCCTGGCAATTCTGGAAGGGGGTACCACTCCAGGTGGGAGGGTACAGAGCCCCAAGGAGAAGGACCGGGTGTGGGAGAGGCCACCCCAGTCTTGGGTCCAGCCGCCGGGTACAGTCCTGGGGCTGGTGGGTCAGTGCCAGGATGTCATACCTGACCTGACAAGGGGGAGAATGGACAAAGGGTGCCAAGCACCTGGGGCTACTGCCCCCCGCTCCCTGGTGCCACAGAGGATTGAGAGCCCTGAGAGGCATACGGCCTGGGTCTCATCCCTGACTACTGTCAGTGGCGACTCTAGCATTTTGCTGTCTGTCTGTTGGGACACACCTGTGGGCCAGTTAAGGTTAGGTGCTGCACAGGTGGTGTCCACAGGTGAGGAGAAGGGTTCCCCATGGATTGGCTTGGTGGGCCCTGAGAGTATGGACAGAGGGAGTCCAATAGGTTCAGATTGGCGTAGAAATGGAGTCTGCCCCTGCAGTTGCGGGCCAGGTCCTTGTTCTATCGCCCCAAGCAGGGAAGACCATCACGGTGGTAATAGTTCTACCCTGCGTTTTGGCTGGAAGGGGGTTGTGTTGGACTTGGCCCTTTTTGCAGGGTCATCCCTAAACTTTTTGCCTTCCTCCGGTATATTTTCTGACCTGTTGTTGGCTGTTTTATGACTCTGGGCACGTTACCACTGCTGACCAGTGCTAAGATGCATATGCTCTCCCTATGGTAAAATGTATACATTGATTGGTGTCCATGTTTGGCTTATTCGGTTTACTATCAGCCCCTAGTAAAGTGCACCAGGAGTGCCAGGGCTTGTAAATGCGAATGCTGCTGGTGGGCCTGCAGCACTGGTTGTGCCACCCACAGAAGCGGCCTTGTAAAATGTGTCTAGGGTCTGCCACCGCAGACCCTGTGCGCGGTCCGGGACCGTCGCGCTGACTGCGCAAGTGCCCCCACTTGCCAGTCCCTAAACCTTCCCTTACCTACATATTAGCCACCCCTCTGGTAGGCCCAAGGGCAGGGTGCATTATAGGCATAAGGTAGGACATGCCCTGATGTGTGTGGCATGTCTTAGTAGTGAATTACCGCCCTTTTCGTTCTTCACTATTGAAGGCTACCTGCTCTCCGTAGGCCAGAATGGGCTGCCGGGATCGCGCCAACGCTGCGACCCCGGTGGACTCAGAGAGCATGGTAGAGTGTTGAGTTTAGTATGCCTGAACTCAGGATGATAAAATACTTCTTGTAGTCAAGTTTATTTTAATATCCTGGGTTTGTAAATACTACTTTTAGAAAGTTAGTATTTACTGACCTGACCATCTCAGTCCGCCTCTGCTGTGTGTGTGTGTGTTCTGCCTAGCAACAGTAAGGAGCAGGGTTGGGGAATCCCCAGAGACAGGTTGGCTGCCAGGTGGTGGGTAGGGAGATGACACCAGGATGGGTGGGAGGAGTACACCTTGACTCTTGAATAGACCTGTGCTCTGCCACCACAAAGCCGGCGCCGCCCCCTGTGGAGCGGCTGATGGCTCTGCCCTGCTGCTGAAAGGAAAGAGCAGAGTCACCATAACAAAGTGCTCCAGAACTGGACTGAGCCAGGCCTAGGCCCCCTGGCGCTAAAGAACAAAAGAATCATGGTATAAAAGTAGGAGCCTGGCTCCTAAGAAATCAGAATCCTGTTTACCACAAAGAACCTCTGCCCGACTAGAAGGAGAAGGAGACGCTGGAGGAGCTGGCCTGCTGCCTGCCTTGCTGAGAAAGGAGAGGAAGAGACTACTGAAGAGACTTTGCTACTTTGTGCTTGAACATTCTCCAAGGGCTTGATCTGAGCTTGCCCCCTGAACTGAACCCCAGGAACAGTGGGTTCTCTGTGCTTCTTGCTCGTCCTCCAATTCGAGCCGTGTGTGCATCCCGCTGGAAAAGAGACTGCGCCCCTCATCGCCCCTCCTAGGGCCGTGACACTCAGGAGCTCGCCTGCCGCAACCCCGTGAGAGCCCCGCTCCGCCCGGAGCCGCTCTCTGTCCCCGGGCTAGGCCGCCTGCACCCCTGTCACCGCCTGCCATTGGAGCGCGCTGAACGTGCTATCACCCCTCCCGCCGGAAGCCGTCCGACGACTGTGTTCTACGCCGGGTCATCCAGCTGCACTGACCGTGCCCTGCGACCCCGCTTCGCTATCCCCGGACATCTCAGGCCGCGCCGCCCCCGCTGTGGAGACCCTCCTGCACCGCCGTGCTAACGGGTCGCGGGCCGCGCCTGCCTACTTGCCCACACCTGCTGATTGAGGACCCAAGAACACTTCCCAAGCTGAGAGTCGCACCGACCTGTGCCGACTCTCCACATCACGAAAGAAGTTCCCGTATCGGGCTCGGGGCCCGCAACGCCTTATTTCCCCGTTCGCAGTAGCCGATCTCTGTGAGTACTGGAACCACGAGTAACATTTGAAAGAGACTACAAAGTATCCATTTGAAACTACGAACCAAGAACATTTGCCTGCTGTATAACCTGGTGGCCTAGCGAAAACGTTATTGGTCTTGTGATAAGTCTGCTGAGATATATATACCTATTTTTACATAAAGAGGCGTATTTTTATATATATCCAAGTCTGGTGTCCGTTTCTGGGGGGATTGATGTATTTACTGTGTGTACGATTGAAAGTGCTTAACCAACAACGCCTGAGGAATCGCCTTGGCTGCTCACGCCACGCACCTAGAGGGTGAGCAAGGGTCATTCGCGAGGGGTTATCCTGCGCCCTGACGTGGAGGAGAGGGTTCCTGCTTGACACAAGGGCAACCTTGCGCCAACCAGAGATCCCCGACTCTAACAGGAGGTATATGCAATCCACCGCCTCTTTCAGATGAGGACTCCTCAGATTCGGACGGTTAAGAGGGCATGCATGTTGGTGGGGGGGTGGGGAGCCAGAGTCTTACGCACAACAGTAGAGCTAGGGTTGGTTGAGGAATTGTGCACTTGGGTGGTGATCTATCAAGGGTTATGTACGCAAGGTTCGTTTCAGTGTCCCACTGTTTTAACTGTTTTAAAAACAATAAAAATTCTTTTACAAAAAAAAAATATATAATTAGTAACATAACTACACCCGGGGTCAGAAATACAGTAGATCCAATACCTTGCTCTTTGGAGGCAATGATGGTGAAATTAACCACAGAGATCAAGAATGGTTTCTCAGTATCAGAGATAAACCTGCGGGAAATACGGGGTTTCTGTGAGTCTCTAGTTAAAAAACTAGATGCACTATCCAACCGGACAGAAATCTTTGAAAGGTCAGTAGAGGAATTAAAAAAGGATCTTGACAGCAGTAGAGCAGAAATACAGATACTCCGTAAGGATGAACAAGGTTTACAGGAGAAAGGTGAACAACTTGAATATAACTCGAGGAAAAATAATCTGAGACTATTAAATGTACCGGAAGAAAAAGAAACAGGAGACCTGAAATCGTTTGTGGTAGCCATCATAAAATCTGCAATTCAGATAGAGGAACGTGAAGAAGAAATTGCTAAGGATATACAGAGAGTACACAGGGACCCCTTTAGAAAAAACCCAGGAAAAGCTAAACCGAGAAAAATCCTTATAAATTTCCAGACATATGCAATTAAAGAGAAAATCTTGTTATCGGCACTAAAACTAAAGTCCCTAAAAGGCCCCGATTTTTCTTTTTAAATAATGTCGGACTTATCAAGAGCGACTTTGGACAGACAATGGGAGTTAGGAAGACGTATGGATGACTTGAAGAAAGTTGGGGCCAATGTCCAATTAAAATTCCCCGCATCATTACGTATCATGTATGACAACAAAATGTATATGGTTAGAAATATAAATGAAGCAGACGACCTGTTGGAAAGTATAAAGGGTAGTGGGGAGGATGTAAGAAAGTAAAGTGGTATTTAAGGCAATAGGGAAATCTACTTGATGGTTTATTTAGTAAGACAAGATTATCAAAAATGGGGCTGAGGGGAGTCGGAGCAAAGACAACTTGGACTGACATCATGTCCAAGGAGAAGAAGCAGGGGAGCGTCCTCCAGGGTAAGATGGGTGGGGGAGCTGGATGGGGGGCGCAAGGTGGGGAGCAAGTGGGAAAAAATCAAAAAAATTCTTAATTAAAATAAAAAATAAAATAAAACAGACATGTCCATTCAGATTTTAACCTGGAATGCCAATGGGTTACGAGCAAAGGGCCAAAGAGATAAAATACTTCAGTACTTGAGAGATTCACTGGCACATATTTTAGTTTTGCAGGAGACACATTTGTTAAAGAAGGAATGCGTCGACCTCTTTGAGAAACAAAGTTGGGTAGAACAAGTCCTCTGTACAAATCAGAGTTGTAATATAAGATGCGTCGCAATAATAGTGAAAAAACGAGCAAATGTATGGGCTACTGAAAGAAGAGTGGACAAAGGGGGAAGATGGATTGTATCAAAAGTTAAGGTCAATGATAAATCATTAACACTTATAGGTTATTATGGTCCAAACCACGACAATTGCGAGCCCCTAATAAATCTCTTTGCTAACCTCTTGGATTTCCCTGACCCTATAATCATGGGAGGGGACTTCAATGTGGTGTTCAATCTCAATTTAGATAAGTCAAGCAAAACTAGAACAACGCCAACTCCTAACTCGCGTACTCTATTAAAGGCTATGATGACCCAACACACACTCTATGATCGCTGGAGAGAGAGAGCAGGTACCTCACATGGTACATCCTTTCATAATAAGAAATATGGGACCAGGTCCAGAATTGATTACTTCTTGGTAGATTGGAGTCTGAGACAAAATATTTCTGATACAGAGTATAAGGCGGCCCATTTATCAGACCATTCGGCAGTCTTGCTAACACTGGAAAACAGTAATAAAGACATAGAGAGAAGGTGGACATTGGATCGTACCATATTAACAGATAGTGGAATAATGGAAAATCTTATTGAAGAGGTTCGAGAGTTTATTGAGGTTAATAGATTCACAGCCTCAAATGGATTAGTGTGGGACACCTTAAAAGCTTTTATTAGAGGCAAGATCATAGGACTCACCTGTTATAGAAACAGAATATATAAAAAAGAAATATCACAACTGGAGGAGGAGTTGAAGAGAAAGGATGTAAAGATCAAAAGGACAGACTCAGAGGAGGAAAAAACAGAGTTAGTGAAAAAACAGTTACTAACAAAAAATCAGTTATCGGAGGTCCTCCAAGTACGAATAAAAAAAAGATGGGACGCTAGTAAATTAGCACAATATGAATATAGGGAGGGGGCAGGCAAACTCCTACCATGGAAAGTTAAGGCAGAACAAAATAAGAACAGACTTAAGGAAATTAGAGAAGATCAGTATGGGAATTTATTGAGTAATGAAGACGAGATTACTGAGGCCTTTGAAGAATTTTTTAGTGATCTCTATATGGAGGGGAAAGACGAAGTGGTATACGAAGATACAGAGGGCTGGCTTACAGAATCCACTAAACCTATAAATTTTAATCAACAAATTAGTCTAAATCAAGAAATATCACAGGAGGAAGTTGTTAAGACCATCCTAATGAGTAAAGGGGGTAAAGCGGCCGGACCTGATGGTATACCAACGGAGCTATATAAAATCTTAGTAGAGGTAGTCTCCCCTTTAATGACTGTGTTGATGAACAAGATATTGGGACAGGGTAAAAAAGTACCAAAGTCATGGAATGAGGCTACAGTCTCTCTTATTCTGAAACCAGGAAAATTCAAATTATACAATTTTTACAAAGATTTTTTCAAATAGACTAGCAAATATCGCAAATATCACAATTCATGAAGATCAGAGAGGCTTTGTTAAAGAAAGATACTTACATGAACTCACATACAAACTTATAGGGGCCATTGATTTTGCCACAACTTTTAATACCCCTCTAGCCATAATAACATTAGACGCCTCAAAAGCATTTGACAAGGTGAGATGGTCCTTCTTATTTACAGTGCTAGACAGATATAACTTGGGGGATAATTTTTGTAGAGCAATTAGGTTAATCTATGATGAACCAGTTGCGAGAGTACTGGTAAATGGAAGATTATCTGCACCTTTTAAAAATTTTAGGGGTACAAGACAGGGCTGTCCACTCTCCCCTCTTTTATTTAACTTCTATATGGAGCCTTTAGCTTTTAAAATTAGACATACAATTGACATTCCGCCATTCTATCAGGGGGACTGGGTTAGGAAAGTTGCGCTATATGCGGATGATCTTATGGTTTACTCATCCGATTTAGTTATCGCTCTACCAACAATTTTAAATATAGCAACAAAATTTGGAGAAGCCTTGGGCTATGCAGTGAATGAAAATAAGACTGAAGTGATGGTATGGAATCATACAGAGAGCAACCCTCTTATAAAAAAGGAGATACATTATCTAGGGATTAGGATTTTTCAGGAAATTAGCGCAATTGCAGAAAATAATCTAAGGGTGTTTAAAGAAGTTGTTAAATTAATGAAGAGTTGGGCATATCTCCCATTGACCATATTGGGTAGAGTAAGTTTGGTGAAGATGGCCATCCTATCAAAGATCACCTTTATTTTTAACTCTATACCTCTTTACTTTGAAAAAACGATTATATAAAAAAAAAACAACAGGCTATAAATTCATTTATCTGGGCCAATAAAGGGGTTAGAAACTCATGGAAGAAACTGCGGAGGAGAAGGGAGAAGGGAGGTCTGACCTTGCCAGATATTCAATATTACGCATGGGCTTTCCAATTAAAGAACTCCAGAATGCTCATTGGGACACCTGATGGATCCATGATAGGTTGTATGTATACAGCAATGTTAAAAGATTGCCAAATAGACTTGAATGGATTTCTCTTCAAATTTGGGGATCCCAAATTTTTCGAAAAAGTTACACTGAAGATACTTCAATCAATGGCAAAAACGTGGTATCAAATCAGAAGGTTAATGAAGCTGGACTATTATTCCTACTTCGCTCCCATATGGGAGTCACCTGGCACCCCAGAATGTCTCAAGGATAAATTGGCAAAACCTATTAAAGTCGCTGGCATGGAAGTCTGGGGCGACTTGACAAACGGAGGCAAATTATTACCTTGGTTTAATTTAAATGGGGTGATGGCAGGCTCCTTATCTAAGTTTAAATATTTACAACTAAAAAGCTGGGAGCAAAGTAAGAAATCGCCATTGGGAATGGGCAATTCCCTAGAAGATCAACTGGTAACTAAATCTCCAGGAGGCAAGGAAGTAGCACTATGGTACTGGCACCTACATGATATTATAGATGGAGACTTCAAGTTGCCAGAGGAACTGTGGGGAAATTACTTGCCGAGAGAGAAGCTGCAGAATATCTGGCAAGTATCTATGCGTACACTTTACCACACACTTAAACCTGCTTTTTTAAGAAGGAACCATCTCTTCTCACTCCATAGGGCATATATATCACCTGAGAAGTTATCCAAGATGGGGAAAGGAGGCCGAACCTGTTGTGCTAAATGCGGGCTTGAAGGTGCTACGGATGTGCACATGTTTTTTCAATGTCCCGCAATCAGCGACTTTTGGAATAAAGTGGAAATGACAACATCAGGTATTCTAGGTCGGCAAATAAAGGTAAGCCTCCCCCTAATTATATTTGGTGTTACCGATGAACATACGAGTAACTGTAGTGATATGTAGTTTCACACAATGTTAACAGCCAGGTGGGAAATATGTCGAAAATGGGTGAGCAATATTCCACCACAGCATGCGGAATGGTTGGAATCTCTTATATATATGTCTAGAATGGACCTATCAGGGTACAAATCAAAGAAGAAAGCATTCTGGAACTTGTTGCAGCTATGGTTGGATAATACAGCAGGGTTACCATAAAAGTCTCTCTATTTTATTTGGAATTTTTTCAATAGGATCTTAAAAATAAAAAAGTCCAATGATTACACCGGCAAACTCTTTGGCTGCTATAGGGTCTGGTTACACTTTCAAACTAAAAGCAGCTCCGATGTTTACACCGTGTTAGAGAGAAAGCTGCAGAAAAGCGGGTGCCTTTTGTACTAACCCTTTTCTAAACAAAAAAGATTGGGTGGAAACAATAGGACACCTTGCATTGTATATTTTCTCTGATGTGAATGAGGACTAAAAAAAAATTGTAGGATGGATGATTACTTAGTATTAAACTGAACGTGTATATTTTAAGTTTAAGGACGATTGTTTTATAATGAAATTATAGCCCACAGGACTAAGCCTAAAGGTATCATCATTGTGTAATGAGTGAAAAAGAAATAAAATATTATTACACTGCGTACTAAACTATTCACTGCTTACAGCTATGTCTAATATGCCCTTGGAGTGACATAGTGGGAGTGGAAACAGTGGCTTAGGTTACTGGTTAGTATTCAGGGGCAGATTTACGACTTCTGGCACATCTCTGCAAATCAGCAGGGATATGCCAGAAAAGATGTGACACGCAATTCCCTCACTGTGCCACCACGAATGCATCGCATTTACAAAGCGGCGCACTGTGGCGCAAGGATAGGGTGATGCATGTCACATCCTGTGGCGTAAGGGCGGCGCATTGCTGGACTCGTGTTGCAAGCGCGACATGGCTCCAGCAATACTCAGGGGCGCCCTATGCCTAACATGCTGTGTCACTCCTTACGCCTGCTTCAAGCAGGTGCAGGGTTTTGACATAGCATGGATGTAAAAGTGACTTAGTGAAATCTTGTAGATTTCACTGGATCACTTTTACGGGGCGTTCCTGCGACGGAACGCCCACCCTGCGTCGGAATGCCCACATGAAACCTAACTCAGGTTTCTTGTGGTGCAGGGCTTTACAAGTGACGCATCTTTCTAGATGCGTCACGTTGTAAATAAGGCGCAACGTGGCGCATGTTTTAAGCCGCTGCTGCGTCACAGAAGTGACGTAACGGTGGTGTAAATGTTGCGCATGGGGCTTGTAAATCTGCACCTCATTGTCTGAGAACAATAGCAGGACATTCAAGAGGGCAATTGTTTGCAAACCCTCCACGTGGGAAGGAGGGTGTGAGGGAAAGCTGCTAGAATGCAGATCAAGTAGGTAAGCCCCATATCTGCCTGCAAATGTCATAGGTTTCGCAATTTACATTGTTTTATTTTAGGAGTTTTATAGTTATAGTTATATTGTTAGTAGGTATTGTAAGATAAGATTGCAGATGAATTTATACTTTCTCTTGTTAACTGTGAGGACCTTAATAATGGAATGAGCAATAGAATAAGCGGGATGTATGACGTTACAACGCATACATTTACTTTGCGGTACATTACATCGCGGTTTTGACAACAAAGTCGGAGGGCGCTGGACTTAGGAGTAGTATAATTTACTATTCCAACTCCAGTCTACGTACAGTAGGGAAGGTGTTGGATAGTAAACTATACTATTCCTTGTCCTAGAGCGCCATCGACGACTAGTGTTGTAGAAACCGCGATGTAATGGCATCGCGATGTAATCCCCGCATTGTAAACGATGTTTCCCGAATAAGCGATGTCATATTAGTTGCAAATAACAAAGTGATAGATGGAATTATTGCATCAATCTCATTTTAGTTACTTTTTTGTTTCAACAATGCTGTTTCAGACAGAAAACCCGCCAGTACAAATCAGTCTTGCTCCGAAAGGAAAAGTCCCACCCGAACTGTCAGGCCAGTACTCCTTCCATGTCTGACCATGCAGATGATGTTATTGATGATGTCCAATGTGATCTCATCATGGGAACATCAATCTTAGCATTTGTAATGCCATCATTAATGCCATCAGTGTCATTTGAGCTGTTTTCACGGATGCTACTTAAGGTTAAGGGGTGTCCACTGTGGTGCGTGAATTATGGTTTTCACAGCTTATCCTAACCAATGAATCGTTGTAGTATTTTAGGATTGGAATTGTAGCCATATCATCAATTTAGCTCTTTTTAAAGGAATTGGATGGCTAGTAAAATCTGAATGCAGAGAGCAAAAGAATCCATAAATTATGTGATTAGAAACAGGCTAAACAGATTTTCAATGTGAATGCACAGAATATTAAAGAAAAGGAGTAGGCTTTCACAATCAAGTGTATTTCTAAGAAAATAGCAGCTAACCCCTTTTCATTCGTTTCTTGAATGGTAGCATGCAGTTACGTCTGCAGAAATCACTGCGGTGTTATAATTAAAAAACAATGTTAAAATGTGACTAAGGAATGGTGGGTGTCCCACGAATTCAACAAAACCACTTATTAACTGCGTGTGCAGACCATTAGGACTCAGAATTATTGAGTAATGAGCGGAGCGGTGGATATGCCGGAATAATCTTTATTTGCAATAAGACATAGTAAGTGATTGAAAATGCTCATACTGATGGTAAAATATTAGAAAACAATCAAACTTCATGCCACAGAATGTGACAATTTATATTTTGGGCACACCACAAACACCAATGGCGCAATTAAATTTGAGGAGGCACCCCCCCCCTCCCCCTGTGGCCTGTGTTACGCCACTGACAAACATGTGGTACATTTGAAAAAAAAATCTCACAAGTTTTAAAATTATAGGGGGATATTCTCAAGAACGTGTGCTAACCATCGCAAATTTAGCTTAACGCAACTCTTCTCGTCGCAGTCTATTGCGGGAAAATAGCTCTGTGTTAACGTGGTATTCTCAACCCGGTGGCACCATGTGGTAGTCCCACGATAACGCGTCAAATGACCGCGATAAAGTCAACGCAATGCCGCAAAAATGCGAAACACGAACGCAAAAAAAGCTGCGATGAGGCCAATTGCGATACAAAAATCTGAAAAAACCAGCCCAAGCCTGCAATTCTTGCACGTCATGCGGGAAAATGCACCATAAAAGTCGAAAAAAAACATCAGCGAAGCCCAATGGAGGTAGCCGAAGCAAGTGCATAGGACAACCAGAACCCAACAAGCCCCCCGGAGGACCAGCCTGGGACTTTGGGGTCAGGGAAGGACAAGGACAAGAAGAGTAGAAAGAAACGGTTCAGTCCGCAGGAAAACAGGATCCTGATAACGGAGGTGATAGAACACCATCAACTACTGTTCGTCACATCCACTGTGTCACTGGAAACTATAAATGAAATATAGCAGACCATCGCGGACAAGGTGAAGGGAGTCGGAGTGCTGAAGAGGTCAGTGGAAGAGGTCAAGAGGCGCTGGAATGATGTCAAGCGCAAAACCAACAGAAACTCACAAACAACTGGAAGGCAGCAATGCAGACTGGAGGTGGGAGTCCAGCGCTACAGGAGGACCTGGACGAGATGGAGGAAATGGAATCCACAGTCATCAGTGGGGAGACGGTGGCAGGAGTCGGGGGCCCGGACACTGCTCAACATGACCGGACACAACAGCAACAAGGTGAGTAACGACCAGGAACTGGGGGGACGGGGGGAGATGGGCACAATGTCAAACATGCACAAGTAAGCATAGCACGTCTGCGGACAAACCATGCCCCAGACCCCCAACTCCCACCAACAGACCAATACACCCAAGTATGCAACATCTCAGCACTGTATAAGCACAGAAGTCAGAGGCGCACCGCATGTAAGGGATAAGGGGCAGCCAAATCAGATCTGCAGATCTGCAGGGGCGACTCACCCAAAATGCACCACATGCACATCACATGCAGGGCACATCAACATTGACAACGATGTGGCACAATCCGTAACATGTCCACAACCGAACAGAGGACACAACTGGTGCCTATTGTGTGCAGAAACTGGCCAATCACATATGGCATCGCAGGAAAATGTGAGTTGACAATATACAAGTACAAACACACATCTGTAATGTTGTCGAAATGTCCACTGTCCCGCATTATATAGACAGCTTCCCACAAACAGTCACAATGTGCACTGTCATTCAGTCTGAATATAAACATGTACAATGCGTCAACATACATGTGAACAAAATGTTAAACTGCATCTCCCCTTCACATTGCAGGTGAAAATCCAACACCTCCGGTAGAACAGTCCCAACCTCTTTTCTCTGATGACGAAGAACACCACCACACCTTCGACTTCGACGCCCTCCAACAGCTCGTGGACAGCCTCTGCAGCCCACTTCCAGGAGCAGGGCAGCCCAGCTGCTACGAGGAGAACCCACCCCCTGCACAGAACCCACAGCAGGCAGCACCCACCACCACGACTGCCTGCCAGGACCCCCACGACAAACATAATGCCTTCCAATGCTGTGTTTTGGGGTGCCAGAAGAATCTGGCTGAACAGGTGCAGGTGGGGTTCGACTGCATGGAAGACAAACTAGACGCCATACATGGGTGTCTAAGTCCCATCAGGGACCACTCACAGTCCCTAACGGACACCCACAGTCCGCTTCATGCCCTCCAACGAACCATGGCTGACATCGCCAGAGTCCTGACTCTGAGACAAGAACGACTGTCTAGTCAGAGTGGCTCCAGCGAGCTCGCCCTGGAGTTGGGACTCATGCGGAGGCTCATGGAGAACATGGAGCAGATGTAGGCGGAAAGAGAGGCTGCCACGGCTGCACACCAGAGAGAGGTAGCTGCATCCCTCAATGCCATAAAGACCCTCCTCATGGCATTGGTGCTACAAGGCCTGGCACTGATGCATGCTGCTGCAACCACTCCATCCACATCTCCGGCCCCTGATGTGTCAATGCCACACAGTGCGGCACACATTCCACCTCCAGCCGCTGAGGTGTCACTGCCACACAGTGCTGGAGACAGAACACCACCAACCACATGTGAGGCACATGAAACAGCAGAGGACGAGGATGCGGATGAATCTGCCTTGGTGCTGAGAAGGAAGCGGTAGCATTCATCTCCACCATATGGCCTGTTTCTGTTTGGTTCTGCCCTCTTCCACTGTCCCCCAATGCGCTCTGCGACACTCATCTTGGACCTCGACATAGACTGACATCTTCTGTTTGGTTACCAATGACATAGCTATCAGACTACAGACTGAACTCCTCCTCTTCTGATGTACCTGTCATTCCCTGAAGGACTCTGGCTGGCCCTACATGGGCCAACAATGTGAAGTGGGGTTTGCACGGCCCTGTACTGCTCCGGCTTCAGAACTCCACTGATTGTGCAATAAACATTTGTGGTCACACCAATGTGTCATGCCTATGATCTTTCAAGTGTGGAAGTATGGATGAATGTAGGGTGAGTTATTCCCCTTACGTCCATGTTGCTCAGGTGACAAATTGCCGAGGGAGGGTCTGGGGTGCATCAGCCTGTGTGAGCAGGGGCGGGCAAGCGATGATGGTGTGTGCTACTGTATGGACTCTGACATTCATGTCTCTGGAAACTGTTTCAAATGAGGGACCTGTGGGACTGCAATGTGTACTGGCATGTGGTTGGAGACACACCGGTGGCAGCAGGTGAACAGTGAGGACTGGGTCCACTCTCTCTCCCTCTGTTTCTCTCTTTCTCTCTCCCTCTCTTTCTCGTTCCCTCTCTCTCTCTCCCTCTCTTTCTCTCTCCCTCCCTCTCTTTCTCTCTCCCTCTCTCTCTCGCTCTCCCTCTCTTTCTCTCTCCCTCTCTCTCTCGCTCTCGCTCTCCATCTCTTTCTCTCTCCCTCTCTCTCTCTTTCCCTCTCTTTCTCTCTCCCTCTCTCTCTCTCCCTCTCTTTCTCTCTCCCTCTATCTCTCGCCCTCTCTTTCTCTCTCCCTCTCTCTCACTCCCTCCTTTTCTCTCTCCTTCTCTCTCTCCCTCTCTTTCTCTCTCTCTCTCTCTCTCTTTTGCTCTCTCTGACACACCTTCTTATCTAGGTTTTTGTCTTGCAGGCTGTGTCTTAAGGAATGTCCTGAGAAGACCCGCCATGACTCTTCAGAATTGTTGTTTTGGGTTTATTCTGTAATAAACAAATTATTTGGATATTCTAAGATGAATGTATGATTCTCCTTTTTCTGTTCACTCGTGTATGTTAGGTGTTGTGATTGTGCTGCATCAGGCGAACAGTTTTGTTCCAGATTTCGTACAGTTGATATGATATCTCTTTGTCCGTTGGTGTCGGGGTGCCCGGGGGAGGGGGTAGTCCGGGGGGGGGGTTCTGGGGGTGGTGGTGGTGGCTGCTGTTGCCCTATTGGGGCTCCGGGCTGCATGTTCAGTTGCTCCTGGGCATCTGTTGTTCTTCATGTGTGGCTCTGCGCTGTGCTCCCTTGTTCCCTTGTCTGGTGCTGGTTGTCATCCGACTTTACACCAGGTAAGACCAGGTGTTAAAATCCTGCAGCTAAGGCACCTTGTCGTCTGTTTTGTGTTCTTATCGCCGCTCTGGCTGGTCGTTGTGAATGTTGAGGTGTGGTGTTGTCGCGGCTTTCTGCACAGGAATGCCTACTCTGCATCTCATTAGCGTTAGTTGCCAGGGTCATCTGTGGCGATGTTTTTTGATGCTGCTATCACAGGTAAACTGGAGATATGGGCTGTTAGCACCAGCTTGTGAATGGGGCGATATATTTATCGCGACTTTGGCTGCGCTAAAGTGCCGATAACTCGGCGATAGATCCTTGAGTATATGCCTCATAATTTGTTTGGTACAAAAAGAACATTAGGCAGAATTACTTCGAACAAACGAAAGCAATATAAAACTAATACAGAGAACAGTAAACAAATAAGTAAAACCTTGTGCTCCACTACCCTCAGAAGCATGTTATACTGATTTCCACCTACTTTTTACTGAACACATTTTAGGTATACGATATAGCAGGCCAAATTGATTTATATGCAACGGATAGTGCACACTTTAATGAGTAAAAATATTAAATAAAATGGAAATGAGCAATTAATTACAGGCATAAGATGAGTCTTGCAATCACTTGGGGCCAGCAGTGCCTTTTCATATTCGTCAATGACAAAAAGAAAACACAATTATATCTGCTTAGTTTCAGACTGCATATAAGAAAGAGAAGAAACCCAGGTCCTTTCTTGCTCGCTTTGGCAGCTAAAGGTCAGCGATTTTACTGACTGAGACACAAAGCACAGATCAGCAGCCCAGTAATCAATTTCCTTTTGCTAATGAGCAGTAAGTCTGCATAAGCTATCAGTGAAATATTTTGAACATTAAATACTAAATATTCAAACAAATTGAGCAATTTGTCGCAGACTGATCACTGAGCGACATTGGTAATGAATGTTATCATTCTGCATATAAACAAACAAAATAGCTGCAGTTTACTGGTGTGGTTCTGATATACCTCCTGGACCATCAAAAGATATGCTCCTAACGAGCATTATGGAAAATTCCACAAAAAAGATGAAATTTAAGTTTATTGTCCATGAAGAATAGTATTATTCTTTGGTAGAAAACATGCTTGACATTCTGTAAAAAAAAGTAAGTAGAGTTGTATTTTTGGGAAGCATTTTTTAATATATTCGAAGGATGTGGCAAATTACAACTACATTGTTTTAGAGACTCTTGAGTGGGCATATTGACAGAATACTGAAGCCGTGTGACGGAGGCAACATTGTATGTACCGGTCCACATCACAGCTGTCATTTCCGACAATGGTTCTGAACAATTTGGTGTCCAAGTAACGTTTTCAACTACTGGCTGAGAGTGTATATTGATTCTCAAAATGGATTTTGCTGTTGCTGGTGTGGTGAGGAACATGGTACTATAGTCATTACCAAAAATAACAATTAAAAGTTTAAAATTACGAACACAGCCACCTCTCACAGATAGGTGGCAGAATCACCTTTTGGAGGTTTAGAAGAGATAAATGGTTGTATCATATATTGTGAGAACAGGGTGTGCTAAGTTAAGACACAGTCTATACTACGATTTTAGGGTTGTCTGGTGTCTTAAATAGTTGAAGAGCTGGGGCACTGCTATTTTACCACCTTAGACAGAGGCAAATGATTGTTTGTCACAGGAACTCTAAAGGCATGCGCTGCTATTAGCTGAAAATATAGCAACATTTTTGATATGTCTGAAGGAAACAACAAATCATAACTCAATAGCATACTCAAAGCAGCACACCATATTTGAAACATAACATGGCGTGTCACAAAACATCATCATAACTAATTGGAATAAACACAGGACAACACAACAAAATCATATTGCAATAATACAGGACAAATACATAGCAGGACCAAAAATAACAAATATACACAAACATTCTTGTCACACATTACCACCTTCCCAGTCCTTTCCAAATTATGGCAGTAAAAGGTGTCTGGAGCAAGCCTGCCTTAACATATTACAATGGACATGAGATAGTGACGGTCAAAAATGTTTTGTTATCCGTTCAAAAAAGATGTTTACGTTACATATGGAAGGGAAACTACCTTTGCAAGTGTGGGGTGGTATAAAATGCATGCCTCAGTCCACCACACTTCCGATACTGACCTTGTGAAAACCTTTTATATCAGACTGAGTGAAGCATTAATGAGATATGCATGATGAAAAAAGAACTGTAGCTTTGAGGGTGTTTTAAATAAACCTTAAACCTGTGGAAGGTCAGTACTTTTTTGGACAATTGATATACTAAAGAAGCAGCTGGTTTATGATCATCTTGTGCATATATATTCACTGAGTCAGGCAGTTTCAGCCACCACTGAATGTTTGCGTGCAGTATTTACTGCAGCAAATGCACTAGCATGCCGAGTTAAAGTAATCACAGATGAGCCGCACATGGTGCAACGTTGTTAGCAAATAGCCATATTCTGCCTTCCTGCATTAGTGTGCATCTGCCCATATAATAAGGAGTCAGCCAATGGCTTACAGTAGACAATTAATAGCTGTCCTTTTGTGATTATAAACCACTAAGGCTCTTGGGAATCAATACATTTTCTTTAAGTCATGACTGCCTCTGCAATGTACTGAATACAACAGCAAATAGTTCTCCCCAGCAAGAGCTTCTATGATAAGTTTACCTCAAGGGTTAGATAGTAAGTATAGCTTTGAAGTCAAGGCTGGTGTAAGGCAAGGATATGTGATGTCAGCATTGCTCTTCAACTTAGTCATCGAGTGAGTGATGTGACCCACAATTAAACACTAAGTCAAAGGCATCATATGGACCTAATTGACTACACTAGAGCACCCTGACCATGTGGATGACCAAGCCTTGCTCTCTCACACACACCTACATATGCACAAAAAGATGTCTCGCCTCAACATCTATGCACAGCAAGTGGGTCTGAAGATCAATAGGAAGAAATCAGAAAGCAAGCTACTCAACATCCCAAACCTTTCACCAACCAGTGTGAATGGAGAGGACCTAGCCATAATAAAGAGTTCACTTACCTAAGCAGTATTATCAGACATGATGGGACGGCAAAAAGTGACATCAAGAGAAGACTGAAGAATTCCAGGAAGGTCATCTGGGCCTTAAACAATGTGTGGAGGTCATCTCAGTACAGTAAAAACTGCAAGCCGAGGCTTTACCGGAGCTGCATTCTGTCAACACTCTTGAATGGATCAGAATGCTGGTGGATGACAAAAAGCTACAAAAGCAAACTCTCAGCCTTCCACACCAGTAATCTGAGAAGAATTTTGCACATTTTCTGGCAGAGGACCATCTCCAACCAGGACATGCTAATCAGATGCAAGCAAGGGAGCATTAACACCATTAATATGAGAAAATGATGGACATGGATATGACACAACATCAGAAGAGAAAAAGACTCCATCATAAGAATTGCTCTCTACTGGTCCCCTGAAAGCAAACGGAGGCGCAGCAGGCCAGCGATCACCTAGAGTCAAACTGTGGTAACAGAAATTAAATTCTTCAACCCCTGCTGGGCACTATACAGAAACCTGCTTAAGCCAGATAGAAGTGGAGGTCATTCATTGCTGCCCTACATGACAGTCATCACAGCAGGCAGTTAGTATGTAAGTAATATATTAGAGGGAATATCAACTTACATTAGGCCAAATGAATAACAAAATGTTATTTTTAAATAAAATATATCCCCTTCATAATTACTGTCACTTAGAATTTCAAGAACTTGCTTAAAATCATCCTTCCATTGGTTGGAAATCTACTCAAATTCTTAAATTGCAGTTAATCCCAATAAAATAAATTACAAGTATGGTGTTTTTCTAGTCCTTCAATGAAGAAACACAGTTTGCACGACAACAGCAAACTCTGAATGAACTACATGTATCTCTGTACAAAAAAGATCATGAGCCACAGCAAAGTATGTTTGAAACCAATCACACACAGATAGGTGTGTGCTGTGCCTCCTTATAGGCAGCTTAATTAATTGTCTAAACATTTGAATGCTTAAGTGTGCTTTGTTATTTGGAAGTGATGTTAGTGAGCAGTTGCGCCCTATACAACAGTGCTGGAAGATATTTTTGATGTGAAAACCAGAGCAGCCAGAACTTTTTATATTTTGCATAGAGTTCATGCTTAACCCAATTATGAGACTCTAACTAGTAACCATTAGTGGCAGAAATCAAGATACATCCCAGTTGGTATGCTTCAATTAGCATGCCACACACTGGCCTGACAGTTCAGTAATCTGTGGGTGATGGCAGGGTGGAAATGCTTGTTCCGACACCACATATATATTACTTGTGGAAGACCTGTAAATTCATTATACACACACTGTGTTGACTACACAGCCCAGCCTGTGTTCAGGGCACATGAATCTCACTACATATAGATAAGTATATGTGAGCATGACCTTGACATTTCTTAGGCATATATGATGCTTCATGCAAATTCCTTGTGCCACTGTTATAAAGTGATGAAAAGAGAAATTTGATTCTAGGATGTTCAAGGAGCCTTGTGTTTTTTAATACAGGGTAAGTGTAGCTTTACAAGTAAGAGTATTACTGAAAAAAGGAATATCTTACTATGCAGTAGGATGGCTATGTGCATTAAAAATGTCGAATTATGAGAAATCTGTCCAACCAACAACAACTATGTTAGGCTGCATTGCATCTAAAATCAAATGTGTGTTAAAAGAGGAATTGGATCGAGAAGACAGAGGGGCCGATTCACAGAACTAATCTGAGACAAAATCTTAAACTTACTACTTTTGGTATTCACAGAAGGCATTTAGAGGTAGTAAAGTTAGTACTTTGTCTTAAGTTAGGATTTTGTCTTAAGTTTGGTATTAAGACAAAAAATTAACTAAAGACAAAATCCAAACTTAAGACAAAATCCTAACTTAAGACAAAATAATAACTTAAGATAAAATCCTAACTTAAGACAAAATACTAACTTAAGACAAAATACTAACTTTACTACTACTAAATGCCGTCTGTGAATACCAAAAGTAGTAAGTTTAGGATTTTATCTCAGATTAGTTCTGTGAATCGGCCACAGAGAGTTCATTTTATGCTGTGCTGTGCTTATGCAATACTGAGATGTCGTTGCTTTTATCTACACCTTGGTCTGCATTTGTGATGATCTTTTAGGTCTCGCTTACAGATAGTTATAGTGGTCTGGCAAGAGCTCATTTCATCTCACATCCATAAAACTTGAAGATACACATATATACAAAAACAGCCTTCTGCACCACCGCTTTCAGTCATTGGCCAATTTAGTTTATCTTGCTTTTGACATTCGCTAACATGTTTAGGTTCATCAGTTCTGGTGTCAGCCCAAGGCATTTAAGGATTGTGAACACTATTAATAGTAGTCTAGACATGTGTTAAATGGAATTCCTTTATTTATTTTCTTGTTTTTAGGAGCCACCACACCCTAATGTCCCCTCCCCTGTGCAGAGTGTGGCCCGTGACCCTCCTCTGCCAAAGTGCACTATCTCGCACTGGCTTGTATTTTGGCTTTTGTCTCTATTGCACCATTGGCCAATCCAAGCTATGAGCATGCAATGCTTGGTTTGGGCTCCTCCAGTCCTTATTCCTGATGCTCAATGTATTCAGAGTGCCAGACCCTATTGCCACGGCTTGTTTAAAGTATGTTAGCACCAGGCGCTAATCCATTTCCAGCACATTGCTCCCTCATAGTATGCTGGGCTCCTCTCATGCTCCAGTCCAGCACCACTTTTATAATCCTGTCCTCTTGACATACCTCCATAAAAATAAAAATGTGTCCAGAGATTTTCATTTTTGATTTGTGTTTCTGTATCATGAGAAAAGTAATTTAGCTTGGGTAAACATTGGTAATCTAGGCTGAATTTTTCTGGATGACATTTTTAAACATGGTGGATATGTTGCAATGATGATGGAATATTTTGGCAACCTTGAGACCTACATACTTTGTTTTTGTGTCAAAACATAGATTTTGAGGACCAAGTAGTCTTATAGGAACAGAAAAAGTTTCTCAAAGCAACACTTCCGCCATTTTCCAATATGGCGGCTCTATAATTATGTGTTTCAGCTATCATATTGAGAATTTATTTTAATATTGTTTTTGTTTCAGGTTTTTCATTGATCCAAATTTGTAAACATGAGCGAAATATGGCAAGTTGAAGGTCACAAAAGATTGAAATTGATGGGTGAAGGCGATTAAATATTTTCTCATTATAACAAATGTTGCAAGTTGTATACAATGGGAAAAAGCCTGGAAAATGTTTGCCAAAAAATAGCAGAAATCAGTGAATCACAACAAGAATCTGAGTCTACTGAGAAAGGGACAACAACCAAACCCAGTGCCCATCCACTTAGAAAATCAATGGCTACCCCTCGTCCACCTCTGACAATTGATCAAAAAGCAGAGGATCTTCAATGTATAATCTGTGGTTTAGCCAGATCAAGAGCCAAAGGAATTGACAAAAGAGCAAAGTACAGACTATCCGCGTCTCAGAGGGCAAACATTTTTTTTATCTGCAGCTGGTTTCTTCCAAGATGAGGTTTTCAGCTGAGTAGCTGAATTGAACAACGAGGTGAATGTATTTACAGCGGATTGTTATGCCCACCCGAACTGCATGCCTGCATACATTTGAATATATGAATGTACAATGAGCTTCCAGCAGTGATGTAACTGCCAGCCTTCAGTTACGTTTGCACTCTTTGAAAAATCCAATTACGTTTTAACTTTTAAAGCAACCCTTGAGTGCTGGCTACAGCTTCGCACTCAGTGAGATCAGAGAAATAATTGTCAACATTGATGAAACTGTATTGATCCAAAATCATGAAATTAAGATTTTTCTGGTGAGAATGTACAATGACAGAATTGTCAGTCCAAGACAAAGAGTGAGCCACTTATGGTGTTCTCAGCTGATTTAACTCCAAAAGTTCTTCCTGACAAAATATGATCACAGGATGCAGTCAACTCAACAGTAACCATTTTAAGAAAAATCCTGAAAGATTTTGATTTTTGAGTTAATTACACATTTGTGATGCCCCAAAGTTTTGTTTTGCAAATCATGAGAGTCAACAAGAAAGCCTGATGTTATCTTAACATCTTGTACATAATGTTTTAATATCAACAAACAAAAACTGTCACAAACTAATGTTCTTGAGTTCGGAACAGAAGCCAACAACACTGATGATGGCTTTGGCGATATAAGCGAAGAAGTGGAAGACAATCTGATGAACTCACAGGCTTATGCTGTGCAAATGTACTGTCTTTTCCAAATCATGTTCAATGAATTACATCACTGCAAAAAGAAAACTCTGCTACACATGATGACTGCCCATGCAATTCATGACAAGTACAAAAGTAAAGAGTTAATCACTTCAATGAATGTGATTTGTGTATCAACAAGTTATAATGACAGTACGAAGCAGGAAATTGTTAGCAGCTCATGCTGTAAAATCTTGTGACTCGGACAGCACACCACTTCTAAGTCACGTTATCAGGAAAGAATTTACAATCGCTTCTCTTGATAATTTTATTTTGAAGAAAGCTCTTCTTTATCTGAAATATCCAGCACTCATGCTACTGCCATGGTGCTTTTTCAAGACTGCACAAATGAAGTAGCTGCTGGAAAACAAGCTGTCAGATGTAAGCATAAAGAAACAAAGCTGCAAACTTATAACCTAACTGTCTTGCCAGCATGTGCAAAATATCACTACAAGCCATCTACATGTCCCAGTCTACCAGAAAGTTTTAAAGTGGCTGAGCACAGGATCTTCTTCTACCTGATGCAGTGGTCTGCAAAGCTGATTTAACTGAATATATCATATCCAGTATTCGATATGGACTGAAGGATGAAGAAAAGCCAGTTCCTTATGAGTAATCCAATAGAATTGGATGATCTTTATCCAGAGATGGATGTTTTCCACATGACAAAAGTTGTGTTGCCATGCACAAGAAGTTATCTCAGAGGATGTGGCATAGACAATTCTCTTAATGAGCTGACAGTTTTGGAAGCACAATTGTCCTGTCAGTATTGACCAGAACTCATTATGGTCATCATATCTCCGGCTATTGAAACATTGCTTTGGAATGCTTTCTGAAAAAAGAGTGACAAATTTGGTTTTACTAATCTGTTCTCAGAAGTGAACAAGGCAATGGGTGCACTTCATTCAAAAGACACAATGCAAAGCAAGGCATTGTTCAATACACTCAGTTAAAAATCAGAAAGCCTGAAAACCAAGTTTATAGAGTTTGTCAAAAAGTGTGATGAAAAATCTGAACCTTGTAACTTCTGGGAAATGTTTTACACATGCTAGCTCTCTTGAAATACTTGGTACATGCTGATTGGGAGCTGCACATGAAGACTGTGGAGCCACTGATTACTATGTCTCGCAAATTTGATTGCATAAACTACCTAAGATAAGGGTCCTGGTGTTTGGAAATAGTGAAGAAGCTAGAGGAGGAATAACCATACCTCTACAGAAAATTCATCCAAAGACATTTTGTGCTGAAAGACAGAGAGTTAAGGTTCAATGCTGTGTTTCCAGTGGTAAGGCTGGAACAGACAATCCAAAGTTCACAGAAAAGCTCCAAGGGAATTGTTGGTCAGACACATAAAAGTGAATATTTTGCTCAATTGCAGCTAGTTTGCCATGAAGGTCTTTCTATTTGCAATTTTTTTAGATAGATGACAAATCCAAAATGAATGGACCATCAAGAAACTGTTCTTCACCACAAAATTGTGGGTAAGAGAGGGGGAAGTTTTACTAAACATGTTGACAGGCTTCTTTATATCATGCAGCAGAAAGGAAACTGTTTTGTTGCTGAGCCTGTGTAATTACAGCACTTTTTGACCAAACAGTATTTGGATAACAATATAAAGACAGGTCTACAGGTCTGTTAGATGTCTAGATGTCTTGGAGCAGGAGAGCTTTGTATTGAAAGAGAAAAAGCAGTTTGACATAATCACTAAAGCTAAACCTGCACGCTTCAATTGCCACAGTAAGAGTTTCACCCAGTCATCCACTAAAAAACAAGTTACAAAGAACACAACTTTTACAAGCACTTAGAGAGATGGATGTAGCAAAAGGAAGGGGTGAATTTATCAAGGACATTCTGTCACATGATCTTCTTCCAAAAAACTCCTTATTTGATGGAGATGCTGCAACAAACCAATGAAGCACAAACTTGTACAAGAGATCGAAAAAACCTTTCACCTGAAGAATTTCAATTTGAAATAGTGTCCTCATTGAAAATTGTCGTTGTTGTGGACTAAATGTCACAACTGCAAACGCTCAGGATTCCATCCATGCAAAACTTCGGAGAGGTCGTTCAGACTGTTCTACAGAGATCAAAGTTAGTGTGCACCTTGTAAGAACTGCACATTGTCTTTGACAGTTATCTTGAACTATCTGTCAAAGAATGTGAGAGAATCAGACAAATGCCTACAGGTGGAACAATTGACCTTGCCTGAATCGAAAACTCGAAACCTATACTTGTGCAACTTGATACATTCTAGTCATCAACATCAAACGAGATGAACTTGCAGTGGTTTACTCACCAAACCATAAATGATGCTTTAGTGAACACTGAATTTCCAATTATTACAAATGGAGCGATTGTCAATGAGAAGTTGGTGCCTGTAGAGATATATTCAAAAGGTAGGGACCATATTGTTCAAGAACCTGACAGTATATTGGGGTAAGCTGACCTTCGTGTTATGCCACATTTTGAGTGTACCGTTCGAAACGGTTCCAATCAGGTCATTGTACTGTCAAATGACACTGATGACAGAATTGTACTACTTAGATTTGTTGCAATGTTCATAAGCCAAGGCTTGTTAAAGCTATGGATATGTTATGGAACAGTCGAGAAAAGACAATTAATTCTGTTTCATATTCTGTACAAGAAACGTGACCGAGAGATGCCCAGCGTTCTTATCAAAGCACATTAAACGAGCATTTTACTTGATCAGAAGATGTGTAAATGTTTTGAATCTTGCATATGTAGAGAAAGATCTGTGTGAATTTGGTTGGGAAGATACTGATGGGGCGCGAAAACCTACAAAACTTCTAAAGATTCTACCCGGAGAACTTGCACATATATGTACCTGCAAAACCTGTGCTACAAAAAGATGACCCTGTCAATATGCTCTTCTCAAATGTTCAACATTCTGCAAATGTACCATGAGTGATTGCCGAAACAAATAAATAAAATGAAGTATGAAAATTTGTTTAAAACAGGAGTGATAAACATTATTTTTTTCATATTCAAATCATAAACATTGTTTAGTGTATACATAAAAGGATTAAAAAACATTATTATTTGTTTCATTTCTATATATGTTCTATATATGTCTTTTCTTCCTACATTATATCTGACATTTTGTAAAATTGCAGAAGGGATGCTCTAAGTAGTTATTTTCTGTCTCTATAAGATTACTTGACCCCCACAACCTATGTTTTGACACCAAAATGAAGTATACAGGTCTCATGGTCCCTGAAATATTACATCATCGCTGCAACACATCTGCCATTTTAAGAAATGTTGCCAGAAAAATTCAGTCTGGATCAGCAATGTCTACCTAAGCTAAATTACCTCTCTAATAATCCAAAAACACAAATCAAAAATGAAAATCTCTGGACAACATTTTTTTAAGGAGGTATTATCAGGGGGCAGGATTAATATAATGCCCAGCTCTCTAAAATCACAGCCCACAATCACAGCCCATCCTAAGTGTGTTATGAATTTTCAGCCTTCTTCATTAGCCCCGCATTCACCTGCAAGCAGTAAACGTTCCTGCATTAGCCGGCATGCAGTTCAGCTGTAAATAATAATGTTAAAAGATAGCCACCAGATTTCAGGTACATGTAAGCAAGTACTAAATATTAGAAAAGTATTGTATTCCTTGTGCTGGGAAAGAGGCCTAGTAGTTCGTACAGGAGCCGCCTCCCTACCCCAGTATTGAAAGAAGAGGCAACATACCAATAATATAGAAGAAGTTCAGGGCATATCTTCAAGGAGCGACGATAATATTATCGCTGCTTTATAGCCCGTTTTAGGGCGAAAAGCAGTGATAATATTATCGCATTATCATCAAGGGCACGCTAGCGCGTTATTCCTTGATGTATCGCCCCTTTTTCACACGCCTCGCCTCGCATCGATAATGAGATGCAAAAGAGGCGTGGCTGTGAAAACAACATAGGATAATATCGCGAAGGCAGCTTCACGATATTATCAAGGAGTGATAGCGATATATAAATTCGCAATAAGTATGCCTTAATGCAAGAAGGCATACCTAACATGGGGGGTGGATTGTGTGGCTAAGACCACAAGCCCTATCATCTAGGATATTGCCGTTCTCCACCATGGAAAACGGCGATATCCCAACTATCTCTGGAATTTGTATCGCCTCAGCGATGCGCGTTGTTGATAACGCGCTAACCGGCCGTTAAAATCCAGAGATAGCCGGTGATAAATATGCAAGCGCTAAGCGCGCTTTGCGATATTTATCGCCGGCCCTTGATAATATGCCCCTTCGTTCTTTCATCCCTTGTATTTAAGGATGCTTTCATGCCAGTTTTTCTCTCCCTGGATATCTAGAGATAAAAAATAGCAGAGGGCGGAGGAGTAATTAAAGAGCAGGAGAAGCAGATTGATGTTTGAATGAAGAGATGGAGAGACATAGAGAAAGCCAAATAAGTGAGAGTATAAGGGAAAGAACGAGAAAGTGAGAAACATTGTATGAAGGAGGGTGGGAAGTGAAGTAAAGAAAGGAAGTCAACAGGGAAAGAGGAGTGAATGGCAAAGTGAAGGATGGAGAGAGGGTAATGTTAGTTCCCAGGTCGGTAACAATCATAGGACAGATAGTGCCTCACACTCACTATTTCATTTCCGCAGTTCAGGAGTCCTGTTTAATGGTGAGTGGGAAAGAAGATTTCTGATTCCTAAAGGAAGTGCTTGCCCTCAAGGAGAATCCACTGATGGGATTCCCTTCACGATAGGTATAGTACGGCGAAGGAAATACTACCAGTATATTCTTCTACGGTTTTAGCACTTCCTCAAGAAATAGGAAGATGTTTTGTGATCACCAAACTCCAAACTGAGCCATTAGCCCGTCTACCGCCAGAGGCAAAGCAAAGCTCCTTCCCTTCACTAGCCAACCATTGGAAATGAGTGGAGCTCAAGGCACGCGAGACCCCAGAGCCACAAGTCCTTGACAGGATGGAAGAGTGGCCCAAATCTGCAAATGTCAGTGTTCGCTACATTTGACAGTCACTGACTGCTGCTGGGCGGGTTTATTTAGGAAAGATCACGTCTGTCACTCACCCTCCATCCTGGCCTAAACTCTTTCCCCAGCACAGGGACTAGAGGTATACAGTAGGCTAAGCATGGAGGTGCCATAACTGCTAGGTGGCCTGTGTCATTGTATTAAAGGGATGGGTAAGTGAACACGCATAAGCACGTGGGGAGTACTGGAGCTGATTTATAACAATATCTTGACGATTACATTCCTAAGAATGGGTCATTTTTTACACTTATCTTATTGGAATAACATAACTGCTTTGTTCCATTCACTATAAAGTGTCACTCAAAGTGTGACCCATTGTGCCTTAAATGTCACATATAAACACGCTAAAGCACGGAAATGTCACACATAAGCAAGCTGACAACTTGGCAGCTTTGGTGACTGTGGCTTCTGCATTCCGTGTCTTTGTCCACGCTGGCTTCTCTCATTGTTATTGTATCCCGTGTGTGTTTTGGGCGGTGGTTCCATGCATATTTGTACGTTTGGGTGCATGGGTCTTTCTTCATGTGGCCTTTCTGCTAGATATGTTGTTAAATTATGTTGCCTTTAATTGTGCTGCAGGTACAGTACAGCACAGGAAAACAAATGTGCATTACCTATGTGATACGCTACCTGAACTTTCACAGGTACCTTTATTTCTTGAATTGTGTGATCCTGGGAATATCGGTGCTCCTCTCACACTCTGGGGCAGATTTATGAAGCCCTTGCGCCTCATTTACGCCGCCGTTGCGTCACTTTTGTGACGCAGCAGCGGCGCAAATCCTGCGCCATGGTGCGGGGTATTTATAACGTGACGCATCTGGGAGATGCGTCACGTTGTAAAGCCCTGCGCCATATGTAGGCGTTCCAGGGCAGGTGGGGGCGTTCCGGCGCAGGAACGCCTCCTAAAAGTGGCTGAGTGAAATCTACAAGATTTCACTCAGTCACTTTTGAGCCCATGCTGCGTCAAAACCCTGCGCCTGCTTGAAGCAGGCGTAAGGATTGACGCAGCATTGTGCAGATAGGACACCCCCGAGCCTTGCTGGAGCTGCGTCGCGCTTGCGACGCAACTCCAACAATGCGCCACTTTTACGGCACAGATGCGTGACGCATCTGTGCCGTTTTTGCCCCATGGTGCGCCGCATTATAAATGCGGCGCATCCATGATGGCGGAGCTGGGGCGCAAAATAACTGGCGCATCCCTGCTGATATGCAGGGATGCGTCAGTTATTATAAATATGCCCCTCTGTCTCTTTTCATCTCTCTAGTTCCCTCTCTACTTTGTGACTCTCTCTCCTTCTCTCTCTCTCTCCCTTTATAGAATAACTAAAACGACAGTACACAAAGGCATTGTTTGCACCGTACAAGAACATTTCCTTCATGCATTTAGATTAGCTTCCACTTTGCTTGCCTATAACAGGAAACGTAGTGAACGACTATGAACATGTTTATTTTTAGCTGATATAAATAGGCAGGTGCGTTCTGTGGATGGTGGATTTGAAGACGATTAGCTCCAAGGGATGTTCGTGCCTGCAGCGTGCGTGCAATAGATGGTGTTACTGACCCTCAACATCCTGTTGTCCGCAGTAAAGGAAAGAATGTGCATGAAAGCTGTACATCTGCAACACTTACTAAATATCACCAGCCTTGTGAAAGCAATGCAGATCTAGCGATCGTTTGTATGAATGGAGTGATAAAATATTTATTAAAAATAGGATGCTTACAGTTAACCCTGGCAAACGCAGCTTTCGACTCCAGCTCGCCAACAATCTAAACACTTACCTTTGTGGTGATATGAAGAGACAGACTGGGACCCACATTTAGACTGCTGTCAACAAAGCACAAATATAACTTCTGTAGGGAGTTTTTGCAGAGTGGCTGAGAAAGGGGGCTGGGCCTTCAATGATGTCTCAGCAATCTGGTGTTGGGGGACCTACTTGTGGGAATAGGGGGTTCTTGGCCCCAAAAGACCTTCAGCAGCCAAGGGGACTTCATCCCCCAACCAGTAGTGCCCCAAGAGGCCCCTTTGCAGAGTGATTGAGATAGGGGACCGGGCCTCCAATGATGTCTCAGCAATCCTGCCGTGGGGGACTAATTTATCACAACAATAGAGGTTCTTGGCCCCCAATGACCCTCAGTAGCCAAGGGGACTTCATCCCCCAGCCCATTGTGTGCCAGGAGGTCCCTTTGCAGAGTGGTTGAGAAAGGGGGCAGGTCCTCTGATGACATCTCAGCAGTACCACTGTGGGGAACTTACTTGTCACATTAATAGGGGTTCTTGGCCCCCAACAACCCTGAGCAGCCAAGGGGACTTAATCCTCCAACCAGTAGTGCACCCGGAGACCACTTTGCAGAGTGACTGAGAAACGGGGTGGGGCCACCGATGACATCTCAGCAATCCAGCTGTGGGGGACTTACTTGTTGCAACAATAGGGGTTCTAGGCCCCATAATGACCCTCAGCAGCCAATGAGACATTATCCCCCAACCAGTGGTGCACCAGGAGGCCCTGTTGCAGAGTGGTTGAGAAAGGGGGCGGGCCTCCTACAACATCTCAGCAGTCTCGCTGTGGGGGACTTACTTGTGGCAACAATAGGGGTTCATGGTGGCATCAGGGGTTCCTGGCCCCCAATGGCCCTCAGCAGCCAAGGGAACTTCATTAGGGGTGGCGGAGCAATACTCTCCCTGCTCACGGAACTCCTCGGAATTTGAGTTTTTCGACAATTTTACGAAATTCTGCTCCGTCCAGGCCTAGTCAATACAATAAAAATTCCACACCTAATTAATAAAAGAGAGTACATTTTAATTATTAAAATAGGCGATTTGAATTTTTGAAGGTTTAAATAAAAATAGTGCAAGAGGTAATAAACCCCAGCTTCAGTCAACTGAGCATGGTAGATTGATACATAGTTGTGATTTGAGGCCGACTGCAATGGAGAACAGGTCGGATTCAGGGACTAGGTTCGACCCGGTCAGACTGGAACTTTGTTGCAAAAGTGTGAGTCAAAAATCTCCAGTGACCAAGGCAGCAGGCTGCCAATGAAGAGGGGTCCACAAGGTTAACTAGTTGTTGGATGAGGTTCTGGTGAATCAATTGGTTTTTGGAGAAATTCAAATTTGCGTCCAGTGAAGGTCCCTTGCCGGCTAGAGACTGTAGCTCCTTCACCCAGTCAAGATTTCAGACTGCACTCGGTAGCTGAAGAGGGCTCTAGGAGTCCGAATACCTTTTCCACGAGGTCCAGCTGTATCTGGTTTCCCAGATTTTCAGCAGTGGTAGGCGAAGTCTATCGAGACTCAGCAAAAGTTTCCTGAGCCTCAGGAACAGTACATGGGGTCACGACTCACTCCAACAGAGGCCAACAGTAGGGTCCAGGACAGGTCTAGGTGGAATTGGTCAGATGGGCATGTGGGGAAAAAGGCCTCTTGTAGCTTGTTGTGAGCCTGTAGCTTGAACAGGTGACCCGTATGAACCTTGGAGTCTCCTTCTTTGACCTGGGTGCATGAGAGAGCAGATCCAGTCCTTCAGAGCTCCTTTCAGGTCACATACAGCAAGGCCAGTATTTTTTTGTTCTTCCTCAGGTCCAGAAAATGTTCTGAAGAGATTGCAAGAGGATGTCTTATTTATGCATTGCACTAACTTCTGGGCAAAGTGACTCCTGGCCCCTTTCTAACCAATGGGGGAATAATCCCTGGGGTAATTCTACATATGTCTGCTGGGGTTCTTGTTTACCCTACTGCAAACAATTCCACAGTGCCCCTCACCCCTAAAAATCCAAAATGGAGAAACCCTCCCCCCTTGTGTAATACCTGTGTGCCAGCCCATAAGTGTGGCCTGGGGCAGTAGCAAGGAGAATAATGAGAAACCCCTTCTCTGTGGTCACCTCAAACTAGTTCTAAGTGCAGCTCCCATCCCAAGGGGATTGGTGCTAGCCTGGCTGAGGTGGGGGGGGGGGGGTGCAGGAAGGAATCTGTTCAGGTGTCATGTGACACCTGTGACAGGGGAGGTCGCTTTGAGGTTAATGAAGTTTCTTGACACAGCCCAAATGGTAATCCTGCCAGAGGAACAAAATCAGCTCCCCACATTTAGGCCTTTGTCTCTGCTTTGGGAGCAGTTTTCACACCACATTCAGTGACAATTGGAAGGCTCATGTAAATTAGCCCTTAGGAGTTTCTGGCAGGGAAAAGGATTGGTTGCCTTGCCATTGTAGTAGATTGCACATTAGGTGCTGCAGTCCACTAGATATATTTAATTTATAGGCCCTGGGTACATCAGAGATATTTAATTTACAGGCCCTGGGTACACCTTGTATCATATAGTAGTGATATATTGGTACGTTAAATATGCCAGGCCAACCTTTTTTAAAGGGGAACACAGATACTTTTCTACTGGTTTGCAGGGATACATTTAACAGAGTATTACAGACAGCAAATCAAGACCAAGGAAAACTCTGTGGGTACACGACAGAAGAGAAGGTATTTTTCTACACATGTCCATAGTATATTTATCAATGGTTGATGACTGGTGATTGTAAAAAGGGGGTTATTAGTTGTAAATGGGTTCCTTCACAAGTAATAAGCCCACAACCTTCTATCTGCTGGGAATAATTACCCAGTTATAGCACTTGCCTCTCACAGTGTTGTGAGTCATAGCAGTCCAAGGCCTGCTCAGGTGATGTAAGCTAGTACCCCAGCCCACTGGCACTTAGCAAACACCCAATAAATCATTGTCCAGTGAGTGCTTTTACTAATAATAAAGGGAAAGTTATGTTCTTATGCGCACGATACTCAAAACTACAAATGAATGGACAAACATACACTTGATGGCAGGTGGAAATAACTATGGTGATACTATTCTACCATTTCACACTCCTGGCAAGACCTGAATCCTATAACTACAGTGCTTAGATGAGACATAATACAAGGGGGTGTAGTAATCAAAAGGCAGGTCTACCAGCTTTGTCAGAGTATCAACACATTAAAAAAAGCAGAAATATTCCATTATAAATAATGCATTTCAAGGGATGGTTCAATCTTACAAGAACTCAATTTGGTCATGTAATGACTCATTGCTAACTCATTGTGATTGCCAATAAAGCATGTCAATAGGCTTCATCAAGAAAATATTAATTCACTGTTAGCTTTGACATTGACAATAAATCAAATAAGTTTCAATAAAACCATGTTAGAAATGGAGGCCTCTAGTTGGTAGAGGTAGGTACCTTTGTCCAAATAGGGACCCTTGCTTATAGTCAGGGTAAGGGGGATACACTTCTAAAATAACCCCTGCTCATCCCCTTCATAGCTTTTTTTTTCTTTTTGTCCTCATACACCGTGAAGGGCATTCTTGATGGGAAACAAAACACCCCCTCTCTCAAACGGCCAGCCTATTCCAGCCCCAACTCCGAGGCCCGTAATGAGAGTGGAGAGTGAAGAGCCCACAAGCTAATACTGTTTTCCCAGTCCTCTCCAGTTCACACTACTAACGGAACCCAGTGTTACTATGGAGACTAAGAACCAACAGTGCCCGGGCAAAATCATAGGACCACCATTACCTATTTCGCCATGTCACCAGGGACGCCCAGTTCTCATTGCAGCATGTACTGTCACAGGCCATATCGGATTCACTTGTAGAGATTATATATTTCAAACATTCCGTGAAAGTTGGGGGATTTACGTCTTTCCATGCCCTGCATATCTCACGCCTTGCCAAAATAATGACATAGAAGATAAATTTAGAAACTAAATCATTAGGGTCGTAGTCTGTCGTAAGACCAAAAAAGATAGTCCCCGGGGTAATCTCCACTTGTTGATGTAACACGTCCTCCATAAATTCCTGTATCTCGATCCAATAATTGGAGATCTTCGGGCAGTCCACGAACATATGAAGGTCGTCCATAGCCGGATGCTTACACCTAGGGCAGTAATATTCTAGACCCGTAACCTTAACTAGTTTTCCAGGTGTTAAATATACCCCCTTCATGGCTGCTCATGCCAAGCTATGAAGGGGGTATATTTAATACCCCCTTCATAGCTTGGCATGAGCAGTCAGGATTATCTCAGAGGCAGTGTGTAAAGCATTTGTGAACACATACAGTAATACAGTGAAAATACTACAAATGGACACCACACAGGTTTAGAAAAATAAGTAATCTTTATCTAAACCAAAACAAAAACCAAACGTCAAAAATCCACAATACAATAATAAAAATATGACTTTCAGATGGTAGAAATAGTTCAGTTCAAAGCAAATTGTAGATGCGGCACCTTTCACACAAAGTACCTGGGATGCGTCACGCAAACAAACAAAACGGGGAGCAGGGAAGGTTATGAGTCAGGTTTCTTACTGCATGGGGAGGTGATGAATCGGTTTCTTACTGCATCCCCCAACGATCCGACAAACTTGGCGCCTCGATGCGATGCGACGATCCGGGACAATTTGTGGGTTCTTCCAGCTCCCAGCAGAAAACAGTCTCTAGAGGTCCAAAACAACAGCAGGCACCTCTTTGCAGGTCAGAACTCCTAGCAAGGAAGTTCAGGGGAGCTTGCGGTTAAGTCTTTCTGTCCCTAAGACTTCAGAAAAGGAGGCAAACTCAGTTTCAAGCCCTTGGAGATCTTCCTAAAGCAAGGGACACAGCAAAGAGCAAAATCCTTTTCTCCTTTCCTTGGTAGCAAGTAGCCACTGCAGGCCAACCCCAGACAGCAAACAGCACAGGAGCAATATTCCTCCTCAGCTTCTCCAGCTCCTCTCCTTGGCAAAGGTTTCTCTTGATTTCTTAGAATTGATCTAAAATTCTGGGGTCTGGGTCCCTCTTTTTATACCCAAAAATCCTTTGTTCTCTGAAGGCAGACAGTGTCTGTATCCAGCCAAAACCAGGTCTGTGGGGTACTTTGCAAGTGCACAACAACCTCCATTGTCAGTTTGAACCCTGACTCCTGACACACCACAGGGGAGCGGAGCCATCATTGTGGAAGGCAGGCACAGCCCTATTTAGGTGAAGATGCTACTCCTCCCACCACTCCAAATGCAGACCAGGCCTATTCTGCCCAGCGCTGACTCATCAGGGACTCTCGAGCCACTGCTCTTCCCCATCCCCTGATACTCCAAAGCCAGACATGCAATACTCAAACCAAGCAGAGGCACAATGGATGTTTAGGCAAGAAAATACCTACTTTCTAAAAGTGGTATTTTCAAACACAGAATGTTAAAATAACCATCACTAAAAGATGCACTTTGACATTCAGAGTTCAGGCATACTAAACTTTATTGTCCTACCTTGTTCCCAGGGCCAGTTATGTTTATAAGATGTTATAAACAAACTCCCCATTCTGTCCTATGGGAATAGGTAGCCTTGCAATAGTGAAAAACAAAATATGCAGTAATTCACTATCAGGACATGCCACACACATCAGTGCATGTCCTACCTTCCACATACACTGCACCCTGCCCAAGGGGTACCTAGGGCCTACCTTAGGGTGTCTGACATGTAAGAAAAGGGAAGGTTAGGTTCTGGCAAGTGGGTTCACTTGCCAAGTCAACATGGCAGTACCAGACTGCACACAGGCTCTGCAATGGCAGGCCAGAGTTAAATTTACAGGCCGCTTCTGTGGGTGACACAATCAGTGCTGCAAGCCCACCAGCAGCATTTGATTTACAGGCCCCAGGCACACACGGTGCACTGTACTAGGGACTGACTAGTAAATCAAATAGCCAATGATGGAATCGCCAATCTATAACTGTAATTTACTAAGGTAGCACTTGCACTTTGGCACTGAACAGCAGTGGCAAAGTGCCCAAAGCATCTAGACCAGCAAAACGGAGTCCAACACACAACATAAATACAGGAGGCAAAAGCAAAAAATGCAGGGGAGACCCACTCCAATGCTGCCAGGTCTAACAACCCCAATGTGCATGAGTCATTCTTTCTATTTCTACATTTTGCAGTGCATCCTTAAATTGCACAAACAGGGGTCCCTGCACTACAGAGTTTTTATGAGTATTCAAAACAAAACAAGCTTCTCCCCCGGTCGTCAGTGTATTGCTCTGGAAGAATGTTATTTTTTTTAGGTTCATTAACACCTGAAGTGAGTCCAGCATCATGTATGCACTGTGGTGACAGCACTTACAAGTTTTCAGAACTGGATTCATTATATTTACTATTGTGATGTAGATTTGCCAACCGTAGAGTTAATAACAATAGGAAGTCGAGTATCAATGATTTCCCACTATATACAATGTTACCAATTGTGTTTTAACATGGATGGTGAGTGCATTATACACAGTATATATAGCTTTATTGAGTAGAGCTAGCCCACTTAGTTGAGGGTCAAAGGCCGGTGTTGGCGTTTGCAATTTAGGGGTTCACCTTTGTTCTTCCAGTGGGCACATCTCAGTGAAACGGATTAACAATGTGTGGACAACTTTATTGACTCCAGCAATACTCAACATTGCTGTACATCTACTATCTGTCTGGGGAATTGATCAGATATGTCATGATTTCATAAGTAATTTTGTAGTGCGTCCCATATATCTTTGTGCTGATTTGCACATGAGACAGTGGTATGATGTTCTGACCTGCTCATTGCAGTATAATAAGTCCTGTAACCATTCTTTAGTTGTCAGGGCCAAAGTGCCACCTCAGGTGCAACCTACCCTGTGTTTAGTGATAAGAAGAGATACATTGAAATATCCTATGCCAGTATCTCTATTTGGTCACAAGTCCAGCCCGCTTACATGAAGTCCACATCATCAGCACCCCATCTAGCACACTGGGAGTCTGCCCATAGCCACCATCTATACAGTTTAATTGGGGTGTGATATATGCAGTACAGAAATTTGAAGTGAATGAGTCAAAGTCAGCTATTTGGGGATAGTGAGCCTATCTGTCTACTGTGGCTTAGCCACCCTTTATCTGATATGGAAGTGTTGAGGTCCCTTTCCCACTCTGCTCTAGCATGCAGGATGCATAGCAGGGCTTATGTTTGCATTTCAATGTGCAGCTTTGTCATCAGTCTCTTATTTGATTGGGAAGTGAGGAGTAATATCAATGCAGTGCAACTTGGCGGACAGTTGGGAAATTAGCTATATATGTTTTTACACACTGCTTGCAGTCTGAGGAACATAAGTGTATCCAGCACAGCAACATCCTCCTTACATAAGATTTATGGCAGGAGTCCTCAGGAACTACCTCACTCATGGCAGTCACACACTCTGTCTGATGCTGGTGGTGCTCTTCACCTTCCTGAGGCACCACAAGCAACAATATGCACATTTGTGAGCCCTCCACTGGGGCTAAGGGGGTACCCCAACTTTATCACTGACTTGGGCTTGTAATACATATTTTGAAAAGTCCAGCAATTACCTTTGTAACTGGTTCCTAGACAGAGATAACATTTTTTAATTGCAATATTATATTCCAATGAATTTCTATGAAACATCTACCCCTGCTACAGTAAAACAAAACATTTGGGGCTTGCCACTATAACAACATGTTTTACATTAAACCTTTAATTGTCACTCTTTTAAATAACATGCACCCTGCCTTACTGGGCTTAAAGAACTATACTTAGGGATGATTTATTCATAATTAAAAAGAGGGTTTCAGGCCTGTCAAATTGTTTTGACAGGTCGAAAATGCAGTTTAAGAACTGCACATACAGGCTACAGTGGTAGGCCTCTAGTCATGTTTTGTGCTGTTACTTTAGTCATGGCACAATGTGTGTTACAGCCCACTGGTGACATTTGAATTACAGGCCCTCTGTGCAGTTTGTACCATATACTAAGGACTTATAGGCTAGTTAAATATGCCAATTAGGAGTATAGCCAAATTCTGCAAATGTAGGGGGTCAGAGCACATGCACTTAGGCCTGGTCAGCAGAGTCCCAATGAGTTAAAAAAAAATTAGGTTGACCATACAAAAAGATGCATTTTCACTATACCTCTGATAGATTGTTTTCACTAAATGCTCCTTTGAGGGTCACTCCTGTTCTTCACTTTCAAGACTTTGTAGGAGCAGAGACTATTTGAATCCTCAGTGACATGAAGAAACTGGAAAAACTTACATAGCCGGAAAAAGTATAGAGGCCAGTCAATAAATGAAGAGTAGCACACTATACCATTTAAAAAAAAATCTGTTTCCTTTTATCTATATTTTTTATTGAGCAGGTTTTCAAATAAACAAATTGAAAAAGGTAAAATAGAAAAGTAAACATAGATTGAGACTATTCCAAATATAGCCGAAACCTACGTGAATTTCTGCTGTTTCTTTGCACTTGTAAAAGTTACTTTCCATCACCATCATCCAATGCAGTTGCTTTTTCTGTCAGGAATGTGGGAGACCTACAACTTTTGCAATTTCCAGCAATTACTTTTATGACTATAGAGAAATAAAACAAAATGATCCTTTACCTGGAAAGTTTACTGCAACTATGCTATCCTCCCATGATGATAGTTAACATCATTTATCAAGAATCAAATATCCATCATCATCTTTTCTATCTGGTAGTGACGCAAATCTTTTGCTCCTGGCAAACAATCACTCTGTGCTAATATTCACAGCCATTTCTTAACTTGGAACAAAATATTTAAACCTGATTTATGAAAATATGCACTCCTTCGAAGGGGAATTTTTTAAAAATGTTTTAAATTCATGAGCATGCTGAACAGGATACCTGCAAAGCTGCAGGGTTCCAGCAGTATTACTAGAAATTCCCAAAATGCAGGCTTGTACACACAGTAGGGGTCTGAATTGTGGGAACCGAGTGTTTTTGCACATATTTATCTTCAAGGGCAAATGGGCAAATCTTTTGAGAGAACCCTTTTCCTTGCATCCACTGAACTTGAGTGGTGTTTTATTCCAATTTCAACCTGGGAGTTTGTGAATAAACATACAAGGCAAGAACAATTTTATTTGCACATTTCCTACCCTTTATTTCATTGTATGCAGTTGTAGCACACAATTTGTACTTTTCTGCTTTTGGACTACCCAGTGTTTGGATTTTTATTGTGAGTCTTATTGAGTCTCACTCACAGTAAACTCTCTTAAGATGGATTAAGGGTGCTAGCCATCGGTATCTGCTTTTTAAACAATGTCCACTGCTGTACATCTGTGGTATTAAGCCCTGGGTGGGCTGCATGGGAATATGTCTACACACATCTGCAGGCTGAGCAAGTGGGACTACTGTCCAGCTCCGCACAGTATCAGCATGAAAGTCACCTGTCACAGAAAGGACCCTTAAGACACTGGTGCTGACTTGATGAAGGACTTGTAATGTAAGTGGACAATTTTAGTGTAAGTCTGATGATCTTAACTGAGAGTGTGTGTTATTTTATTATGCAGTTTGGCCGCAATCTGAAACAAGGTACAGTTTTGCCATTGTTAGTCCTAGACACAAGTGTGAGACACTGATCATATTGTAAAATTGGACCCAGGGTGCAATGTCACTTTTTATAATCTGAACTCCTTTTGACTCTAGAAGGTTTGTTTTAAGTCTCTGACTCAGATTCCCAAAAGATTCCAAGCCTTTGTTCTCCCTCCTGGGCCATGTTATTTACTCTGCTGGCCAGCTGGAGGATCAAAATCCTCATTACATAATAGAGCCAAATACTTGGACCTGTTCCTGGGAAAGGAAAGGGTGTGAATGGATTCTGCATGTGAACATGTTTTACCGTGCGCCTGGCCGGAGATGGCTTATCCCCACAGTAAAAGGTTTGAAAGCCAGACCTCTGGTTTCAATATTAGGAGGTGCTCCCCTCTTTTTGGAGGGAAGGGACTAGGCATGTACTGCAGGTAGGGGCAGGGCTTAGTATCTCACAAAAGGTCTTTGAAAAGACCACTTAAAATCACCATTTTGGAGTGTCAAAAAATGCTTTACAGGAGGGTTGAATTAAGGGTGGAATGATGATGTGTCATCCCAGGAATGGACAGAGGTGCCTACC
The DNA here is from genome assembly GCF_964204655.1 of Triturus cristatus. NCBI lineage: Eukaryota > Metazoa > Chordata > Amphibia > Caudata > Salamandridae > Triturus > Triturus cristatus. Next base: position 539,720,701 of record NC_140591.1, read on the forward strand.
TTCTGTATCCTTCCGCTTGCACTCACACTGAAGATGACTTAACCCCTCTCTGGGTGATGGAGCACTCTGGACTTAGCCTGGATGACACCCCATGGATTCACCATTCCAGGGCCAATGGTGCTGCGTTCTTAAACCCTCTAAGGGGCAGTAGAAGGATGGACCTAGCTGTGGGGATCCTGACGGAGAAGGAGTACCCCTAAGGAATGGGCCTGTTGATGAGTTCTCTCATCAAAGAGTGGCCCCCTAACTTCTGCTTATACAGGGGGACCTTCACGAGACCAAAGAGGCCATGGAACCTGCAATAGGTTGGCAAGTATGGTATTTTGCCTTACATCGGACACTGGACAGAGGAAAGATCGGAGTATGGCAGTAAAGTCAAGCAAAAGCAAGATCCTACAGATATAAGAGCATTTAGAGGCTATTGCCTCAACCCTGAGCTACCTTTAACTCGAAGGGACAACCAAGGCCCCCAGGAGACAATGCAGGAAGAAGGAGCATGGGAGGGTCCTGAGGGCGGCCCCTGCACAGCAGTACACTTGTTTCTGTGGGCCAACTGGGACTGGTGCAAGGAGAAGCCAATACCAAGACCAGAGTAAGACTAAACAAGAGCCACTGTCCACTAAGCGTACAGGGACCAAGCAGAGTGCCGGATACCAAGAGACATTTTCCCCCAGGCCTGTGTAGACCCATGATTTAAAAAAAATTAAAAACCACCTCTTTAACATCTACTTTTACCATGGACAGTTTGATATTAGTTTATTTGCTAATCATTATTGCACTCTAAATGTGTTCTCTCTTTTTGCATTGAGTGTTCGCTCTATTGTTTATTAAAGTCAATAGATCATGTCTTCTAGTTCCAGTTTGAAGTATTCTAACACCCCAGGTGAGCAGGTATAATATATAAAGCACTTAAATACATACATTCATTGCTGGATGGATGCAGTAATAAGGGAAACAACACTCTCTTGTATTGACATTCAATCTACCTCATATTTTTATGTTCTTGATTGCTTTTTTTCAAATCATTTGCATGTATTCAGTTCCTTGTTTAATATTATGTTCCTCTGACATGTTGTATTTGTTACCATCTGTCCAAATTATTTCCTTTTTTATTCTAGTGAAATGTAATAATTGATTTAACAAGTTGATGAAAAGTCTCAGAAACATAAAAATTAAATCCTTTTTGAAAATCCATATTTATATTTTACATCATGGAAGGATTTACAGTTTGAAAAATTACTAAAAGGTCAATCATTGTAAACTCTGCAATCTTCCACTGTGTGTGCATTTCTTATCTAGTCAAGGATGACAAAATAGGGTTGACGCATATATAGTGTTTTATTAAGGATTGAAGTCTTGTGCCTTATTTGCCACAGCTGTAGAAGAAGTAAAACAGAATATCAAAAATCAGTGTTCTTCTCTCCTTCCCTTTAAATTTCTGTTAAGCCATCAGTGTTAGAAATGGAGGTCTCTAGTTGGCAATTGTTTGCAGCATTGTCCAAGTAGGGACCCTTCTTTCTAGTCAGGTTAAGGGGGATACACTTACTTCAGAGGAGGTGATGCATCAGTTCATTACTGCCACGCAGGGAAGATGGTGTATCAGTTCCTTACTGAAGGGGCGGTGATGCGGCGGTTCCTTACTGTGCAGGGAGGTGATGCGTCTGTTTCTTACTGTGGGCCTGGCCTTCTTGTAGACTTGACGCCCCGGTGCGATGCATAGGGATCTGGGATGTGTTGGTTCTTGATGCGGCAGTTGTGGCAACAACACTGCATTGGTCTCTCCCACCGCGGTCCAACGATGCGTTGGTTCTTGCAGTCCTATAGCAGGGCCTGCATCAGAAATGGTGTGGTGATCTCGGACTTCAGCGATTGGGGACAGGATTGAGTGTGCGGCGATTTCTCCAGCCGCAGGCAGGCACAGAGAAGGTTTCTTCAGCGGAACAGCGGTGAAGCGTCTGAAAAAGGGTGCAGATGCAACTTGCTTCTATTAGTTGCATCTCTTTTCCAGCTTCCAACAGAAGGAACACCGCCAGTGTGCACCTCTTGGCAGGTCAGAATTCCCAGCAAGGAAGTTCAGGGGAGCTGGTAGTGAATTCTTTGTGTTCATGAGACTTCAGAACAGGAGGAAAGCTCTACTTCAAGCCCTTGGAGATCTTCAAGCAGGATACCCAGCACAGAGCAAAGTCTGTATCCTCTCCTTGGCAGAAACAGCCACTGCAGGCCAACCCCAGACAGCACACAGCAAATGGGCAGTACTTCTCCTTCAGCTTTCCCAGCTCTTCTCCACCGGCAGAGGTTCTCTTGAGTCCAGAAGTAATCTAAAGTTCTGGGGTCTGGGCCCCAATGTTTATATTCCATTTCTCTTTGCTCTCTGGTGGCAGAGAGGCTCTGTGCTCAGTCAAACCCAGTTCTGTCCTCTCTTGATCCAGCTTCACGGCAGGAGGTGGATACACCATTGTGTAAGGCAGACCAGGCCAATTCAGGTGCAAGGAAATCTCGTCCCACTAGTCCAAATGCAGCCCAGATCTATTCAGCCCAGCCCTGACTCATCCAGGAAAGGCAGGACACACCTCAAACCCCCAGTGGTTGTCTACAGTGAATGAACATCCCAAGCCCTTGTCACGCCAAAGCCAGACAGTCAATCCACAAACTAGCAGAGGCACGCAGGATGGATAAGCAAGAAAATACCCACTTTCTAAAAGTGGTATTTTTAGACTCACAATATAAAAATCATCTTTACTAAAAAATGCACTTTTATATTCTTACTTCAGGCATGCTAAACTCCATTGTTCTATCTTCTCCCAATGGGAATTTATACTTATTGGAAGTTATAAATAAACTCCCATTCTAAGCTATGGGACAGATAGCCCTTCGCTAGTGAAAAACGAAATACACTGTATTTCACTATCAGGACATGTCACATACATCAATACATGTTCTACCTTTCACATACACTGCACCCTGCCCACAGGGGTACCTAGGGCCTACCTTAGGGGTGACTCACATGTAAGAAAAGGCAATGTTAGGGCCTGGCAAGTGGGTGCACTTGCCAGGTTGACATGGCAGTAGAGACTGTGCGCAGACACTGCAGTGGCAGGTCTGAGACACCTTTGAAGGGCTGCTTGTGTGGGTGGCATAATCAGTGCTGCAGGTCCACTATAAGCAGTTGACTTTCATGCCCTGGTCACACACAGTGCACTGTAATAGGGACTTATTAGTAAGTCAAACAAGCCAATCATGCAAACACCAATCCATATTCACAATTTACAGAGGGAGCACTTGCACTTTGGCACTGTTCAGCAGTGGCAGAGTGCACAAAGCATCTAGACCAGCAAAAACAAAATTCAGCAAACATACAGGAGGCAGAGGCAGAGGCAGAAATACAAGGGAAAAACAATGCCAAGGATGCCAGGTCTAACAATCAGTTATCCTTATTTAAAGTTATTGACCTTTTCTGTACTGTAGCTCAGTCTTTTGTCTATAAAGGCATGATTTAAAGGACAAAGATTATGTAACAATACATTTGTCTTGTTTCTTCCTCTACAGAAACAGTCTATATATCTATGATAAAGTCTTTTCTCATCTCTTCCATTTAATACAGTCTGGAAAACAAGGTGGCCTGGTTTTAGAACACTTTCTTTTATTTATAATTGGCTATTATTTTCAGCCAATTTTCACTATGTATTGTCCCTCTATTTGCTTAGGGTCACAGTAAATGACTTTTCTATTAAGCACACACAAAACCTTTTTCTTCATTTGGCCCCGTTTATTTCCCTGTAGTATGCATGGGTCCGTGAAGGTACTACACAGCGGTTGCAGTCTGTCCCTCAGGAAACAACAAGGGAAGATGGAACATGACTCACACGGCGAGATGACATCTACAGTGCTCTTAGCATTTTCATTTAGTTTGGCAGTGGTTAACTCTCCCTCAGTTAAACTGGCACTGTAGTTCTTCTTCTATCCACACGGCTTTACCTAGATTATCCTTTTTGTCCAGACACTTTCATGGGATTTTTCTTTAAATATCTCCTCCCTCTGGTGTCACACATCACTGAGCAGGCAGTCTCTATCCTCCTGATATGTCCTCCATTTTGTTACCATTGCTAAGATGTGCTATTGTCTGCATTTTTCTTTGGTAGCTTTAACAATCTTGCTGTTGATAATCAAGTCCTCTCCATGATATTCCATTTCCCCATGTTTTCACTGGCTGTGCAAAGACATAAGATATTATGAAAGTAAGTCCACATTGTTTGGTTATTTACATGCTCTGTGTCTAGTATTTCTAATATTTACAAGGATAAAAATCATCGTAATATTCTTGAGCGGTTTCTTTTTTTGCAGGATAACTAGGTAGTTGGATGGGTCTATCCCAAAGATAATATTGTAATGCGTCAATGGACAGTTAAACATTAATCCTCAAAGTGGGATATTTAGTTTTTGAGGGTACAGTTCATGACTGTCTCTAACAGTAATGGTTTAGATAGCTCCCAGCCTGATTTGTTAAGCATCAGTTAAGCATGAAAGGGCTTGGTGTAATGTGGACAGCTTATAATGTGATTCTAACAAATCCTATTTATTAAAGTCTCAAACGGATGAGCAGCTTTAATATCCGTATTAACAATTTTGGTAGACATAGTTTTCTTGCAGCTATGGTGGACAAGCCAGGAAATTCATTTTCAATAGTACCAATAAATGCTTGTAATGATCTAAGGGCTCATTTATTTTCAGGGAATGGCACCTGTTGGATGTCAACCCCTTTTTAGTTCAAAGTGTGCTGTCTGGTTGTGAAAATACATTTTGGGGACTATCTGAAAGCTTCCCTGCGAATGTATTCCACCCATTGCTTACCATTGCCTTTGTGGTTTGTAATTCACATATGCTTGCTTTCTTTTTGCTGCCTTTATTTGTTTTAGAATCTCAAGCAGGTCTATGTCCCCCCCATGGAGCATAGCCTGTTTACTGCCTCTCTGTTTCACTTCTTGTATTCTTCCTCAAGTGCTCACTTTCTGTAAATAGGACCTTTCTTCTTATCGTGTCACATTTGCTGTGCATTCAAAGACAGAGGTTACATTTCAGGCTCTGTCTTCCAAAGGAGCATGATGTTTACTTTTCTTTCCCTGATTTCAAAGTGAGAGGATGTATGTGCTAATTTTGCTGGATAGTGGAGGTGGGAAAGGATGGGTTATTTTCTAGCATACAACAAGCTTTAAATGTCTGTAACTTAACCGTGCAATTAATTCAGAATATATCAGAATTAGGAAAGCATTAAGAAGCAAATTGTTTAGTAATTCTGAAGTGTGGCGTAAACAAATATTGTAATATAATAAAAACAAGTCAATATACTATATGATGCCATTTCCAGACATTATCATTTGAGCACTGTATAGTTTTATCAGAAAAATTATATGTGCAAATGTAATGGCCACTTCAATTGAAAATGTGCTGTCTGCAATGGCAGAGAGCTACCACATAATTCATACCCCACTCTATGTCATTCCACTCTATGCCACTCCACTGTAGGCCACTTTACTGCACTCTGAGCCACTCCACTCTATGACACTTCACTCTATGACTCTGCACGCTAAGCCACTACACTCTATGACACTTTGTGACATTCTACACAATGCCACTTCATTGTACTCTACTCTGCTCTATGCTACACCAATGTTCGCCAATCCACCACTACTCCACTCTTCTCCACTCTACACCATTCCACTTTATGCCACTCCACTCTATGACACTCCGTTGTACTCCACTCCATGCCACTTTTCTTCACTCTGCAACACATTACAGCACTATATGCCACTCCACTCTACCCTACAACACTTAACTCTATGGCACTTCACTCCACAGAAGTCTAAGACACTCTACTTGACTACTCCAAACTACACCACTCCACTGTATGCCATTCCAGGCAACTTCACTCTACACCACTCTTTGACACTTCACTGTATGCCACTCTATGCCACTCCACTCTATGCCACTCTAAGCCAGGCCACTCTATGCCACTCCACTCTATGCCACTTCACTCTATTACACTTTACTTCACTCTGCGACACTCCGCAACATTTGCTCTGTGCCACTCTGCAACATTCCACTCTGCAACACTTTGTACAATTCTCTCTGTGCCACTTTACTTCACTCTACCCACTCCATTCCAATCCACTCAGTGGCACACTACTCTACAACACTCTATGTCACTCCACTATATAACACTTTACTCCACTTTATGCTCTTCTATTCTATGACACTCTACTATATAACACTTTACTCCACTTTATGCTCATCTATTCTATGCCACTCTACTACACTCTACTCCACACCATTCTACTCTGTGCCACTCCATGCCACTCCACGCACTCCACTCTACATCACTCCACTCCACTCCTCTCCAATCCACTCTATACCACTCCTCTCTATCCCACTTCACTCTACGCCACTCCACTCTACGCTACTCCATAAAGCTACACTAAGCAACATTCTACTCCATGCCATTCCCCCTTTGCCACTAATGTTTAACCACAGCATCAACATGACTAAAATCCTTTGCCAATGTGTGTTCTAATTGTGGCTGCATTATGAGGTTCTCAAGTAGTCCTGTATTTAATTTTGTTGGCATTCATTGAACTGTGGAACTAAAGCTGCTTGTGAATAATTTATAAATCTTGACCAGAGATATCCTACTTGCCACTTTCTAAACTGTTTTAAAATTATTTTTTTGGCACTGTGTAAATGTTTTTAAAAAACAACTTTTAATAGTAATTCATTTTGACTTGCTTGCCTGATCCTGCAGAGCCCGTCAGTAAGAGCAGGCCCGCTGTGTCCTGGGGTCAGCGCTCCAGTTTTTCTGCATTTTCTGGAAATAAAACGACACGCTGGTGCGACCGCGCCACAGACGGGGCGAAGGCTCGCCAAAGGCAAGCCCGTCTGCTCCCGTCGGTGTCCGGAGCCCATTCAGCACCAGAACCCCTGCCTGTATTGCTCCAATAACCTACTGGAGCGCAGGAGAGGTGAGTGTAGTGCCCTCTATGTCTGCTGCCTACAGAGGAATTACAGGGAGTTTAAGTGCCGGAGCTGTGATTTCGGATTAATTCTGAACTGATGGGTTCAAAGTTGGGGATAGGTGGGCCGGATGAAGAGCCTGGAATCTCGGCTGTCCTTTCCAACGGCACTAACACTATTTTTGCGAGCTCTGGAACACCAGGCGCACCCTCTAGACCCTCTCAGGAACAGTTTTTGCAGTGCATACTGCTTAACACCCTCTCCTTGGTCAAACATAAGTATCAGTTTGAATATATGTTACAGCTTTAAACCCTGACATAGTATTTCTGACAGAGACATGGACTAATCAGGCATCTGATCCTCACTGGAACATTGCACTCCCGGCAGGCTACTCAGTGAATGGCCAAGATTGGTTAGGAAACAGAGGAGGAGGCATTGCAATAATACATCGCTCCGATCTAAAAGTTCAAGTAGAATCCATCACACAGCTTCCGGCTGAGGCTATGTTATTTACTTTCAAAACTAACTATATTTCCACCTTTCATGGGCTACTTCTATATCACCCACCTGGACCTAGAGCACCTTTCACCCAGGCCCTACAGATCTTTCTTGAATCTTGTTTAGAATTCTCTATGCTCACTATCCAGGGTGATTTCAATTTTCACTTGGAACTAAACAATAATTTTGATACCTCTAGGATACTTGATAACCTGGCAACTCATGGCCTAACACAAATTGTGTCCAAACGTATGCATTCGGGCAATAATACACTTGATGGTATCTTCACCAACAACCCCGACATTACTTTGGTCAACATCCTACCATTTTCCTGGACCGACCATAAGGCTGTACAGTTTAAAATCAAACAAACAGAGCCCAATCTCTCTACTTTAAACAGAGCACCCTTTGTAAAAGTTTGATTGTGGCACAAAATACAAAGAAATATATTACAACAGTCCCTTGACATTTGCCCTCCCTCACTGGTCACTGATAATAATGAAGCAGCTCTCCAGTTTGAGATTTGGATTAGACTAGCGGTTAATCAGGTAGCTCCGGAAAAAACTATTAGGACAAGAAGATCTCAGGCGACATCGCCATGGTATGGACCTGGTATGGACCGTGCCTTAAAAGTATCAAAGCCAAATGTAGGAGATTCGAACAAATATGGAGATCCGACTATAGTAAGGAGCACAAACTGGTATATAACCCAGCCTTGGAACAATACATGGAGGCCATTATAAAAGCCAAAACTGACTATTTTACAACCAAAATTGAGAAGGCTAACTTTTTAAATCAGTCCAAGTTCTATCTAAGCCGCAGCAAGCTAATCAGTTTAGGCCCCATCAAGCCTTCTGTAATAAGTTTGCGAGCTTCTTTCAAACTATGGTGCAATTAATTTATGATGACCTTCTCCACACAGCTAATGCTGCGCCCATGCCTAACAGGCTTCCCATTGAGGAGAATACTACTCACAGTCAATTAACGAGTTTCCTGACCCTTACACAAGAGAAAGTGAATAACCTCCTTTCTACAACCAGGTCAGGCTCACCCAACGGTCCATGTACTCTGCCATCCTACACCTACTCTCAGATACAATTAGCTCCCATCTTGCTCCCATCCTAAACAAAGTAGTGGAGTCTGGGATTATTCCCTATGCCTGGAAAAAAGCTTGTATTAGGCAGATCCTCAAAAAGCCTGCCCTGGACTTGACTGACGTAAAAAATTATAGAACGATCTCTCGCTGGCCAATAGCAGACAAAATTTTAGAAAAATCGCTGAACACGGAATTAACTCAGTATCTGGATTCCAATAACCTGCTAGGCCCCAGTCAACATGGCTTTTGATTATGCCATTCTACAGAGTCGGCTCTGAGAAGGGCTACAGAGGAGATTCGTAGACAAGTGGACGGGGGCAGGGTTATCCTTATCCTTCTAGACCTATCGGCAACATTTGACACCGTGAATCACATGGTGTTAGTGTGGTGGCTGAAGGCTCTGGGGATTAAGGGAACGGCCTTGGACCTCCTCACCTCCTTATTGGCTTGTAGGGAGCAGAGCATAATATGGGACAATCTGCAATCTGATACCTTCCATGCTGGGTCCCTCGGTGATCAGCCTTTTCACCCACGCTATTTAACATATATGTCACTCCTCTGGCCAGAATCATTAGACAGCATGGATGCACTCTGGTCTCTTATGGGGATGATTCTCAGCGTACTATATCCGTATCTAAACATCAGGAGGCTACTGCCATCAGGTTCCATACCTGTCTGACCGAAATCATGAGCTGGATGACTCAACATTTTCTTAAAATCAACACAGAGAAAACAGAGGTCATGGAGTTTGGTAAGGGCCTCACCCTGTGGAACCAAACTTGGTGGCCAATAGAGACTGGTGAGTGTCCCTGTTCAATAAGCAAAGTCCGGAATTTAGGTGTGATCATTGACAACCAACTAAACTTTACAAGCCAGATAAATCGGCTAACATCCTCCTTTTTCTTCTTATTGAAGATCTTACGGAAGATTCTTCCTTTTATTCCTCAGGAACTCAGGAAAACCGTGCTAGTAGCTCTTATCCTTTCAAAAATAGACTACTGCAATGTACTTTTTCTGGTTATTAACAAGGCCCAAGTGTCTAAATTGCAGTCCTTACAAAATGCAGCTGTGCGCTTGCTCTTAAACATTCCTAGAGGCCACTCCACCACTGCAGGTATAACATCGCTACACTGGCTCCCTGTTCAGCAGCGAGTGGAGTTTAAGTCCCTTTGTCTGGTCCACTGGGCACTTTATGGAGGCCGAGCGGTTGACATTCAAAAACTGTTCTTATGGTATTCGCCCACAAGAAACTTTATATCACGGGTCTTGTTTAAATCTCCAAAATCCGCAGAGCAAGATGGGGAGGCAGAAGTCTATCCCACTGTGCTGCGACCTTGTGGAACAAAATGCCAATTGCTAGGAGGCTGCAGTCAAACAGGCAGCACTTTAGGAAAGTGCTTAAATACTGGCCGTTCCCTCCTAAATAATAGCAGGACTAAGAGAGCAGCACCTTCTCACACTTTTCAGCGCCAAGACGTCGCAGCAATCGAGCACTTTACAAACCTATTTTTCTTTCTTCTTCTTTCTTTTGCAAACAAAAAAAGGTTTCTTTTTAAATGCAGCCCTGTTTACTATAAAGAGAATGAGCTATATTTAAAGAGAAAAGGTTGCCTGAATCTAAAATGCATCACAGACATGCAGACCCCAGCAGGACCCAATTGCTCTGATGCATCAATTTGTGACCTACCTCATGAATATTGCGCAACCAACTAGAAGTTGGAACCTAATTTCGCAAAAAGATGGTGCACAATTTTGAAAAATATTTTCCAGATATGAATCTCATACATCAGGTCCATAGTCCACAACAACAAGTAAATATGCATGTCTACTTGTGAACATAAGTAAATGTGGTTTTAAATCCATCACTACTCTTTGGAAAGGGATTCTTATGAAGGGAAGGGGTTGAAGAAGTGCTTTGGCACTTGTTCTTCCTATTAATATTGACATACAGCACGCACTTCACCATACTGCTTGGTCTGAGCATAAACTCCATGCCATAAAAAAACTGTTTAGTATATATTGTTCTATTATCTATCTTCCTGGATGAACCCATGCCATAAATATTTGACTTAAATTTACGATTTTTTTTTCATTAAAGGTGTAGGAAACACCAACGTTTTTCACATTTTTCTTATCAATTCTTTACATTAATTGCTTCTACTTGAGCATGTCTTAAACTGAGATCCTTTTGACAGGCTCCTTGAAAGTCTCAATCATTTTCACAAACTACGGTAAATAACTCATCTGCCTGTCAGTATATTTTGCTATGATTTTTTATCTACTTTCACTCCTAGTTATTGGGGGATTGATTCACATAGACCTAATTTCTCTACAAGAAAAATAGAATTATTTTCACTAATTCTATTCCACAAGAAAGATGTATTCAAATAAAATGTAATATTGTGATTATCTGTGCTGACTATGGTATCCTCTGTGACAACAGGAACTACTGCAACTTCAGTGTCAAGAATCGTTCCTCCTCCTTCTGGAAGAATAACAGCCATAGAGTATTTCTTCTTATCTAATGGAAACAAATTAAACCATACATCTGTATTGTACCTCTTTTGTTCGGAGTTGAAAAAACAATCCTTGATGACAGTGTGTGTACATCCAATATTCACCAACGCTTGTCCTGTGTATCAATTCATCCACAGATTTTGTTGTTAGGGTTCAGATTCACCTGGTGAAAAAGAAGGCATCTCACGCAAAACTTAGGTCAGTAAATTTGCTTTAACTCATCTTCCTGGGGCAAACCTTTGCAGTGTGACCCCATTCCCCACTGTCAAAACATTGAAAGCCTGAAGTGATGGGATAAACTAAAATTGAGAAACCTATCCTCGCATTGTTTTTGGATCTCCCGGCACTGATCCCACTCTATGAGTAACTTCTGATTTTACAGGATTAAGGTATCATTCCAATGACAATCCCCAGGTGAGTAGTTGGATTCTGTTTCCAATCTTGTACAAGGTGAAATGGACATACAATGTCAAGAATGTAGTTCAGAATTACAGTTGGATGCTATCTTCTATGTCTCTGGGTATTTACATGTAAGGCATCTGTAGAAAATACACCTTTTCTGTGTGGTCACAGTATATTTATGCTTTTTGCTGGACCATATTTTGTCGCTGGTTTTAGGACTCTCTGCGCTTTACTCCTGTTAGCAAGTAATACGTGCCTATGCTCCCCTCTCATCATGGTCAAATTAAACATTACTACTTCATATATTTAATTTACCTAAAAGTTCCAAGTATATCGCATGTCTAGCGGTGTCAAATGCTTATTTATTAGCCCTAAATGAATTCTTAAGAAAGGTATCATAGTTCTGTTGTACCTTGTATTCTAAAATGTGTTTTTGATTTTTAGCTTTTAAACAGTTTTCTGTACCCTTGCCTATTACTCTCCCTCGAATAAATGCCTAAACGGCATCCCATACAATGCCAGATGGTGCAGTCTTGTCGTTAATTATAAGACATTTCCTTATCTCCTCTTTGAGAATTTCCACCCATCCTCCCTCCTGTAGATATTGTTTATTGAGCACCCAGCATCTGGGATATATAGGGGGCTTCCTCACTCCTAACTCAAGACTACTCATTGCATGGTCTGAGAACCCATTAGGTATAGTACTTTGGGTCCTATACTTAAAAGTTCGGGAAATAAAAAAAAGTTTGTACGTGAAGAGCTACGAATCTCCCTGAAAAGCAAGTGCATTAATTTTTCATAGAGCAGGCAGTCTGCCAGGGATCAACTAAAGCACGTGTTTCCTGGTAGTTCCTGATGACTTTTAAGGATTTTGGTTTTATCTGTTTTTTTTGCCTTAACCGAGGAATCCTCTTTTGGATTCTGCAGCAAATGAAAGTCTCCCCCAATTATCACTTCACATGGATTTTGAAGTAGTGATTGGAACAGATCTTCATAAGGTGTAGTATTATCTTCAACTGGGGCGCAAAAAAACGAACAAATGTTATAAGCCTTGACCATATTAGGCAGCTCACCTAACACCAGCGGCCCTCTTTATTGCTGGCACTGTTGATCACCTCTTCTCCCAACCCTTTTGAAAGAAAAATATCAGTCCTGCGGTGGGCTGCTTGGGAAGTTGAGAACCCTCTATATTCTGCGCATTTTTTAAACATTGAAAACCCTGACAGCTTCCCAACCGGGACATGAGTCTCCTGAATCAGAACCACTGCTTGGGTTTCTGCTAGGATCTACCTTTTTATTGCTGCAGTTTCATAACATTATTTAAAGCATTTGCATTCAAGGAAATTACCTTCAAGATATGACTAATAGCCTACTCCAAGATAGGCTTTAAGACAGAATATTATTTTACAGATTCCCCCCATGTAGGGCTCATTCACACAAGTAAATAATGGTTTCCGCCCAACAGCCTCATCTTTATCTTGCATTAAGCAAGAGGGAAGGAACCTACCTCCAGACAAGTTTAGCTTTCGACTCTACTATCCCCGCTGCTTAAGCTAAACAAACTGCAACCCTGGATCCATTTTAATCAAACTTTCCACCCCAACCCTCTACCTGATATGTGGCCCCCAGATATCCCCCAGTTTATCCTCCCTCACTACACCCTCCCCTGCACCCCGGTGAGTGGTGTACAATCCCACTCACACCTGACATGCTCCCCACCCCCAAATATTTGGCACCCTGACCTTGTGCCAGGATTGATTGGCCTACCTCTACCTCCCCTGCCATGCCAAGGTGCCAGGGTCTGGATAATCAAGGACCTAGTTTTTAGGAAAAGAAGAAGAAAAAGAAAAAAAGAGCAGAGAAAAAAGAAAAAAGGGGGGGCAATGGAAACATGAAAACACCCCCTATTAGTAACCAAGGTAGGCAAGTTCTTGCTCCCAAGTAATTAGACATCCCATTTCTCATCATAAGCCAAGTAACATTTGAATGATGATCGGACAAATACTACATGAGGCACTAGCCCTAAAAGCTGGCATTCCATTCCAGAAGGGGAACCGAGCCACATAAAATAATCACAGTTCAGAATCTTAATTTGTCAAAGTAACCAGTAATCCAATTTATAATCACGCACTCTTTAATTACGACTTATTTGATAATTGCTGTAGTAGTTCCTGAGCCTCAGAGACATCACAGAATATGTTAAACAGCCCTTTTACTAACGCCTTCAGTTTTGACTGTTGTGCGATCTTTGCCTGGGTGCTATGTGCTTTAAAAAAGTGGAGCATCTTTATGAATTCCTTCCTCCGCTTTGCTGCTGAAGCAGACATGCCAGAGAATATACTACAGAGTGGAATTTCAGGGGTACTGAACTGTTTCTGATTAATCGCCTTAGATAACACTAACTCCTTCACTCGATAGTCTCCGAAGTTCACAAGAATTGTGCATGAATTCTTTGAATATAGGGGCAAAAGTGCTGGGCCCCGGTGTGCCCTTGTAAGTGAAGATCTATGGAATGTTCAGGGAGAACATATGTTTTAATAAAGGTGTTTGTACACTGCAGTATTTGTTGTCCCTCAAGTGCTTCCGGGACCCGGACAATACGCAAATTCGCCCATCTTGAGTGATTTCCCAGTTCCTTCAATGTACACTCAATTGAGGATTTCTGTTTCTGGAAGGTGGCTTCCTTCTCCTATAGACTAGCTACCTGATCCTCTACTTCAGAGATCCTTACTTATGCTTCTTTTAACCTCTCCGGGATCTGGGCCACTGTCTCCTTGATCTTTGAAAGTTGTGCATGTAGAGCTGCAATTTCTGTGGTTTGTGAGGCTTTCAAGTCTTTCATTTCCTCCAGGATGAGGTTTAACTAAGTCTTGGCATCCCATTGCATCATGGAAGGGAGACAGCCTGGAGAGTCTCAGTGCTTGGACCAACTGGATCATATTGCGATTTTCTACATCAGAGGTCCTCTTGTTCAGCATCAAGTGATCCCCGGACTGTTGCTGGTTAGGTAAGAGATGTCAAGGGTTGAAATTACATCAAATTGCCACCTGGGGGGAGAGTAGGGGACAATTGCTGTGGATGTGATGGTTGTGGGGAGTGCGGGTGGTACGGCTTCTCAAACAGATCAGCCCCGGACCATACACCAGCCCTCATACCAGATTTAACCTTCATGAAAAGAGGGTATTCCATGATTACTTTAGTATTTAAAAAAGTAACGCCTGGTTCTGGAATGGTCACCATTGTATTTTGCATTAAGGTCTGAGTGGATAGTGCTAACACAGATTCTAGTCTACTGTCACTCTGGATAGAGCTCAAAGAGACTGCCTCCAAAGCCACCAGCGGCAGATGCTGGTCCTCACAAACACCTGCACCTTCTTCGCGATCTCCAAAATCACTCGGTAGGATATAATTCTTACGGGCCGAGGCAGTGCGAATTGCTCATGCTGTGGCTTGTCCCACTCATTTCTCAGCCTGCTGGGATGTGGCGGGTACATCAAAGTGAGTTGTTCCTGCAGATCCAGAGACCTTAGAGTGACATCACATTTTTTCACCTTAACCCAGTCCAGAATCTTATTGATCTCCCAGCTTAATCTCCCTTGAATTATCCACAATTTTCCAAAGCGCTGCTGACTCCCAAAACAAAGAATGTTCTATTTTGGCCCTACCCAGGGACCCTCTACAGGATAGCAGGGTCAATCCCTGCAAGCCAGCAAGCTGAGTGTTTGCACTTACCCCCTGGTGAGAAACCTGGAGACCACAGCAGAATTACAGTAAGTCCTCTCTCCCTCCAAGGCCTGTGCTGCGCTGATAATCCAAAGTGCAGAAGGGAACAAACAAGTTACATCCAACCATGCAGCCTGAGCAGAGGGTATCCCCACAAAGCAAGTCTCATACATTCCCTAAATCGCCAGAGAGCCATGATTTGCCAACTAAATCCACCGGGCTGCCCAAGTCTGTCTGCGGGTTGCCTCCAGCCTCTTAATTCAGAATTGACTGGCCATTCTGTCCGCGGGTGAAAACAGCAGCTGAAGGGCGCTGGGAACAAACAGCCACCATTGCGCACTCTCGCTCTCTAGCACAGCGCTTCCTGGCATCCTGACGTGGCAGTGGGATGTTGGAGCCTCAGCCATCCATCTCTCTGCCTATCAACATCCACAATGGGTCTTTAACCAGCATTTGCTTATTGTTTAACAGAAAGAATCTTGTTGATGTTCTGCCCATATAGGTCCAATGTTGTGGAGTGTATAATTCAACACACATTTGATGCAACAACCATACTATTCAAACCTTTGCCGTACAAGATATGAATCCTGCGAGCAGTGTTTAATTGGCATGGCAATGGAGTAGTGAGCATGTTGTCTTCATTACATTTCAGGATTGAGTTTTGAAATATGTCCTCTCATTAACTTGATTGTACTTCAGTTGGTTTCTTTAGTTGATGAGTTTATAGAGATGTTTAATGGGCAAACAGTGCATGCTGAGACACATAGTTTCACATTACACACAAGGGTGCTTTGCAACGAATTGGGCCTTTTTTGGGTCAATTTTATGACACAGTCACTCTGCTTTGCTTACAACACGTGGGGATATGCAGTCCATCATTGAGCATACTATGAGGGAAATTAATGTACCGGGTTGATCAGCAGATATGCTGCTCCTATTAGCATGTTTCACTTTGAATTGCAAGATCTACTTACATCCTCTTTCAGCTTTCCTCATCTTCTGAATGTTTGTCCACCGAATGAAATGTGTATTACTTTTGTTGGTGTTTTAAATTGATCATCTTTGTTTTTGATATTTACCCCTGATGAAGTATATTGGTACCCGAAATGCATTGAGTCATATCAACATACACATATATCTTCTGTAACCAAAAATGATTCCTTTTTAATATTTAGTAAGTGTGAAGCAACATTTGCATCAGCATAAAAAAACTGGAAAGCAGTCGAAGAAAGATTGAATAATGTTGAAAAAAATCATGTTTATGTTTAATGGTTATTTCTCGTTTAAAACTGATAAATCTTGAATACACATTGTTTACTGGTAGCTCTAGGGTGGATAGCAGTGCAAGCCGGGACTAGTACACTTGTGGACTAGCAGCATTAATTATTGTTTGCGGCATTTGGGTAGAACTTGCTCTGGCATTGCACGCAAAAATTTCAAAGACTACATAACTGTTGTGAATATTATGTGAAATTGGAGTTATTTTGATTGCATCCCAACCGTTTCTTACAATGTATATGTTACTTACAAGTTCACCACTCCATATCACCCCCAGAAAAATGGTCTGGTGAAGAGGATCAATAAGAGCCTGAAGGGCATGATCAATGGTTTGTCTGACAAACTCCAGAAGAGATGGGATGTTCTCCTCCCATGCCTATTGTTTGCCTACAAGGAGGTCCAAAAAAATGAGTTGGCTTTAGCCCCTTTGATTTGTTGTTTGGGCACCCTGTCAGGTGAGTGAGTCTTGGGAGAAGCCTACTATGGAAGTCAAGGACAATGTGCTGGACTATGTGCTAGGATTGTGCTCAAGCATAGCAGAGTGCATGTACCAGGCAAACAGGAAACTGGAGGCCAGCCAGGAGCTCATGAAGCACTGCATGATCAAAGGCTGTGATGCCTGAATATACTCCATGCCATTTAGTGTGGGTGTTGGAACCTGCAGCTCCTAGGGCCCTCCAGGACAAGTGGACTGGCCCCTATCCAATCTTTAAGAAGAAGAGTGAGGTTACCTACCTGGTAAAACTTAACACCCCCAGGAACCATTAGAGGGACCTGCATGTCAATAGATTGACACCCCATCCTTGACAGGGCAGATATGACCATGCTGATGGTCAAAGATGAGGCAGGAGAAGAGGAGACTGAGCAATTATCAGACCTCCTATCCAACAATGTGCAGGATAGGTCAGTGGAGGAAGTTGTACTATCTCCCAAGTTAACAGGCCAGCAGCACACAGACTGCAAGAATGTGCTGTGGCAATTTGCTGATCTGTTCTCCTTGACCTCATGTGTCACCATTTGGGGTACCCACAACATTGACACTGGTGACAGCTTGCTTGTCAAAAATAAAACATTAGACAGGTTGTCTGACAATGTCGGAGACATCAAGACTGAGGTAGCTAAGCTGCTGGAATTGGGAGTAATTGAGCCCTCTGACTGTCAGTTGTCCAATCCAGTGGTGCTGTGGCCCAAACCCAATCCCCAAGGGGGAAAGAAGGATTTAAGGTTTGGTGTGGACTACAGAGGACCGAATGCAATAACTAGGGCTGATGCTTCTCCTATACCTGGAGCTGATTAACTCATTGATAGGTTAGTTGCTTCTAAGTACACACATATATTTGATTTAGTCTCAGGCTACTTGCAGATTGCCCACACTGAAGGAGCCAAGGAGAGGTCAGCATTCTCCACACTAGAGGGACATTACCAATTCAAAGTAATGGCCTTTGGCCTAAAGAATGTCCCTGCCACCTTCCAAAGGTTGGTGAACAGGGTCCTGTCTGGATGCAGCAATTCAGTGCAGCTATCTGGATGATATAGCTGTGTGCAACTCCACCTGGGAGGATCATTTGTGCCACCTAAAGAAAGTGCTTGGGCCCTGCAGCAGGCAGACCTGACTATTAAAGCTAGCAAGTGCCAAACAGGGCAGAGTTCAGAAGTGTACTAGGGCCACCTTGTGGGTGGAGGCCATGTACAACCTCTCTGGCCCAAGATAGAAACTATTGTTGATTGGGTAGCTCCTACAACTCAGATAAGTGTTATGGCAATTCTTGGCCTGGCTGGGTATTATAGACAGTTTATCAGAACTATGGGACCACTGTGACTCCCCTGACATATTTCACTTCTAAACAGTGACCAAAGAAAGTCATGAGGACAACAGAGTGTCAGTAAGCCTTTGATACTCTGAAAGATGCATTATGTTCAGGAATAGTGCTATTTGCCCTGCACTACATAAAGGAATTTGTGGTTCAGACAGATGCTTCGGAACAAGGGATTGGGGCAATCTTGGCACAAGTAAATGAAGTGGGCCTTGATCAGCAAGTTGCCTTCATCAGTAGGTGACTTGTCCTTAGAGTACAAAGATGGAGTGCCATTTAGAGGGGAGCCTTTGCTGTGAATTGGAGCCTGGCAAAGCTGAGGCCATACCTGTTTGCCACTCACTTACATGTGCAAACTGACCACAGACCTCTCAAATGGCTCACGCAGATGAGGGGGGCAAATTCTAAACTGTTGAGGTGGTACGTTTTTCTAAAGGTGATGAACTTCACAGTTCAATACAGATCTGGGGCTGCCCATGCCAATGCTAATGGACTTTCCAGGGTTTTTCACTTAGCTGATGAGGACTACCAGGGTGTAGGTTAGTTGTTATTTTTGCCCTTCTCAACCCCATTTTTTGCTTGGTACTGGTGGTTACTGACTCTGACTGCACCCTGGGCTCTGCTTACCAGGCCCAGGGCCAGTGATTTGATTACAAAGATATGCAAAGTAGGTGTAATTATAACTGGCTCAGAGAGCCTTGCTGTAAATCCCTAATAAATAATAGTGCATGTAAGTTTAGAAGCCCAGTAGACGTAATGTCCTCAAGCATGCACTACTGTTGTGCCCGCTATTTTTGAAAAGGCAGCGCTGCCTTTCAGGCTGCCTTTACCTTAAATTTATATGTAAATGCGATTTTGGATTTAAAGGTACATCTACAGTCTCAAACTGCCTTATTTATCCATATATGTCACCCAGAAGGTCTCCCCTAAATGCCACAGGAGTAGGGGGCCTTGTAACTATATGCAAGGACATTATAAAAGTTGTTTTAGAAGCCCTGGTGAGGGAAAAGCTGGCATTTCCATTGTTCCCCATTGTAGTGACAGGCTCTATAGGCTAACATTGAGACATTTTATTTAAGTAAAAATTGAGATGGGAGCTACGTGAAAATATACTTCAATGTATTAAATTAAATTGATAGTTAAGATAAATCCAACAAATTGCCACGGTGAGGTTTATAATAACTATGACAGAAACTATGTTATAAAATGTATTTTCTGTGAGCTAAAATCCAACCTTTCAGCTGCTCTATCCTGATTGGCCAGCCTCTTCCCAGACTGGCCTTGCTGCTCTAATGAGGTGTGAAAAGCCCTGCTACGGAGACAACGGGTTTCCTCTGGGTAGAGAAGTACAAGCTGCAGAGCATATGACATGAAGGGGGTAAGGGGCAGCCAAACTATTCTTCAAAGGGAGAATGACACTTTAGAACAGCACAGCCTCATCTCCAAATCCTTTCATCCCAGTCACAAAGGAGCCCCTGTAATTAGATTGGAAGGGGAGAGGTTAGGAAAATTAGCCACACCAGTAGGTTGGGTTAGCCTGATCCAACTCCTTGGGAGAGACATTCTCCATTTTGAACTTTGAGAGAAAACACCCTTTCAGGAACAAGAATATGCCACACTTTGTAGAAAGTGGTCATACACCCGGGTGGCAACCTACATCCCATTTGTCAGGGGTACTTCAACGCCCAGGAACATCGGATAAATATGGAAGACCTGCAAAGCTGCTCAGATCTGCTGTCTGAAACAACCAGGCAAAGAAGAATAGGAGAAAAGGACCACACTGCTAAATTCTAGATCTACACTCAAAGGACTGCACTCAGAAGGACTGTACCTACTACACAATCTGGTACTACAGCTGTAGGAAAGTAATATCTGCTTGTTATGGTTGCCCCCACTTTTTGCTGATGTCACACTGTTTCTAGCCTAGTCTGACTGGTATCCTGCTATCCAGGACCCCTGTCTATCTGCTTTCTCCTGTAAATTGTTATGCATGTACTTTAGGTACACGCGAGATTGGATTCTGGGGTACCCTTATCAGTCCCTAGTAGATGGTACACAATGTACCCAGGGCATAGGCACCCCAGAGGCCTCCCATTGGCTGAAGCATGTATTATCCCACCCCTGAGAGGCCATCTAAATTGACACGACAAGCCTGCTACCGCAGACTGTAAGCTGGTGCTTGCACCACTTACTTAAGATATAGGTTCACTATATCTATTTAAATCACTACACTTAAATAACTTTCAGTCACCCCTATGGCAGGCCTTAACAATCCTGAAGGCAGGGTGCAGGGTTTTACGTGAGAGGGTGCCCCTGAATGAGCAGAGCTCCTCTGCAGCCTTCGGAGACCATTCTCCGGGGTTGTCTGTGATGCAGCCAGACATATATGTTTAAGTGCATTATAACCTCGCTGTAAATGCTAACTTTAAAACGGCTGCTTAGAAAAATGCTGTGTTTGGTGTCAAACACCTTGAAGTCATATCTCCATGCCAGTAACTGGCATGGGAGGTATGATTCAACCCTTCTGAAGGGACATATGTGGGTCACGGGTATACCCGGTACCAGCTTTCTCGACCTGGGCAGCACAAAATGGATACTGCCAGCCACTGACATGATTCTGCTCTCCTGCGGCTGAGCCAAGCTTGCACAGAGGAAGGCATGACAATAGGCATCCTGTCACAAGGAGGTGTAACCACCTCCCAGACATGATTAAGTGTATTTGGGGTGGGTGGGTGCACTCTTAGAGTGCCAGAAAGTCTGCACTGGGGGCACATTTGGTGTCCCTGTGCATGGCCCAGCTCAAACCAGTTCCAGGAGCCATTTGGTCCTGCTCTGGTGCAAAACTGGACAAAGGACATGGGTGTAGCCACCCCTCTGTCCGGCCCCTCCCCTAGGAGGGTCCACATACTCTTTCCAACCTCCTCCCATGGGTATAAAGTGGGATACTTGGCTACAGGACTTTAGATTTTACCTGGACAAGATGCTGCTAAGAAGAAACCAAGTACTTCGACTGCCTGCACGATGTTGGACGACTGAAGAATCTCTCTTGGAGTAAAGGAGTTACTCCCCTGCAAAAGCAAGCACCTAAACGCATCTGACCAGTTTGCTTCTCCCAAGCTCCTGAGGGCTCCGAAGATTTCAGCAACACAGGAGGTGGGTACCCGAAGGTCACTGAGGTCGATATGCCCTCTCAGCGATTCTGAGACTAGTATCCCTCATGGGGACCGTGCAGCCCGAACCCCTGTGCACCACGTACTTTTGCAATTGCATATGCTTGTTGATGATTCCCGAGCTTGTGCATTGACTCCATGTAGTCCTGACCCAGAGCAGCATTTGCACTGAAGATTGCCGGCCTCAACTCCACGAGTGTTCTGTGGGCTGGTGCTTTGCAGACTTGCTTGAGGTCTCCTCGTGATCCCTGGGCCGTTGGCCTGTGAGTCCTGGCGAGGGTCACCTTGCTAATTCTTGGGCTTACCTGTTTGCTCCAGACATGCCCTGACTCTCCATTACTTGGAGATTCCCCTGGACCTTGCTGGTCTTCACCGTAACCTGTTGCCTCTGACTGCGTGGGTTGCAGTTGCCAAGGCATGTTGGTGCTCTAGCCAGACATCGACCCCTGAGCTCTCGACATCCTTCATGGGACAGCTCACCTTCAGACTTTGGTCATCCTCGACGTCTCCTGGTACCCGTGGCTGCAGAGTCAAGCAACCCTTCTTCACTCCTGAAGCACTCGACATCGGTGGCCATTCGACTACCGAGCCCCTGGTCACCTGAGGTAACCCAGACTTTGTCCCCTCTGCTTTCAGGTTCTTCTTACCTTGAATCCAAGCTTGGATTCCACCGGACATTCTTCGCCATCCTGGAAGAGGGACTTCTTTGCAGCTCTCCATTGAAAACGACGAAGGGTTCCGACACCACTTGACCTCTATGCACCCGGCTCCTCTGGGATAGTTAACACAGGTACTTTGGTACTCACTAGTGGGGTGGCCTTAGAACCTCCTAAGTTCCAAAGGGTTTCCTCGAAGTCCTCTAAGAAGTGTGCTTAACTTGTAAATTTCCAACCGCGACTTTCCCATAAAGTTGTACAGAACACTCGTCGGTGTTTCCTCACTGCACCCGTCCTCCGTGGGCTCCCTGTGTCTCTCCTCTGGGTGGTTCATTGGGGTCCCAGCAATTCTACATCAATCAATCAATCAATCAAAGACATTTATAGAGCGCACTACTCACCCGTAGGGTCTCAAGGCGCTTGGGGGGGGGGGGGGGTGCCGTTACTGCTCGAACAGCCGTTGTTGCTCGAACAGCCAGGTCTTGAGCTTCTTCCTGAAGGAGAGGTGGTCTTGGGTCAGGCGCAGGTCGGTCGGGAGGGAGTTCCAGGTCTTGGCGGCCAGGTAGGAGAAGGACCTTCCTCCTGTTGTTGCTCTTCGGATGCGGGGAACGGCGGCGAGGGCGTGGCTGGCTGATCGGAGGTGGCGTTTGGGAGCGTAGAAATTGATTCGGTTGTTGAGGTAGCTCGGGCCTTGATCGTGTAGGGCTTTGTGTGCGTGGGTGAGGAGCCGGAAGGTGATTCTTTTGTTGACGGGGAGCCAATGCAGGTCTCTCAGATGTCCGGAGATGTGGCTGTTTCGTGGGATGTCGAGGATGAGTCTGGCTGAGGCGTTCTGGATCCGCTGGAGTCTCTTCTGGAGCTTGGCGGTGGTTCCGGCGTAGAGGGCGTTGCCGTAGTCCAGTCGGCTGGTGACGAGGGCCTGGGTGACCGTTTTCCTGGTCTCGGTGGGGATCCACCAGAAGATCTTCCGTAGCATGCACAGGGTGTTGAAGCACGACGAGGAGACGGCGTTGACTTGTCTGGTCATGGAGAGGGAGGAGTCCAGGATGAAGCCCAGGTTGCGTGCGTGGTCCGTCGGTTTGGGTGCGGTGCCCAGGGCGGGGGGCCACCAGGAGTCGTCCCAGGCGGAGGGCGAGGGGCCCAGGATGAGGACCTCCGTCTTGTCTTGCTCTAGGCACTGTGTCTAGTTAAGTCGTTGTTGTTATACATTTTTTTTAGTATATGGTTCGGTCTCCCCCTGGAGTCCGCTGTGTATTACACTATTTACAAATGTTCTATTGATTTAGTATTGTGTGCTTTATGCCCTAGTCTCATGTAGAGACTAGTAGAGAGTGTTATTTTAATAAATAAATATTTTTATATAAACACTGTGTGGTTCTCCTTTCATTTAATAATTTAGGAGGTGATATTCTGGTAAAACAAGCTGCTTTATATTCCTTCAAGATTAAGCCTGAAGGCTGCTCTCCATAGCTACCACTAGTACAGCTTTCAATAAGGTTATCTTGGACCTCATACATCATAAGGGTTGTGTGGCCTGGTACAAGGTTAAAAGAGAAGGGTACGAAGTTCCTAGGTGGTATATTAACCACCCTGTATATGTATTCTAGGTTGTGAGGAGGAGGGGAAATTCTCCTGTCGGAACTAGGGCCCTCACACACCCAGCAAGCTTTGTGTCACGCTTCATCATATGGGCCTGCTCCTAGTCGGGCCAGCGCAGCAATGCCCGACTGGCACCCATAAAGGGGCTCTTTGTCTGAGATCTTCTGGTCCTTGCAGTATAGGTGCCGTGGGTTTGAGGGACCTGAGTAAGTGTAGATGTGAAAAGTGAATGTTTAAAACAGGTGAGGGAGTCCTCTGTGGTAACCTTTATTCTGAGAGGGTCCCAACCTGGTTAAAAGGGAAAAAGGGAGGGCGGCTGTTTTGTTTTGATGTGAGAAAAATTGCGCTCATCCCCCAGATGGTCAACATGTTTCTCGCCTCAGGTTTGTCAAAAAGTGATCAATGGCGATTCTTCAGGACCGAGTGAATGATAAAAACTATCTACAATGGGTGGCAAGGTGAAACGCTACCTACCACTTACTTATTCCACGAGTCAAATACCCGAAGGGAAGTCAGCCAACCTATTCAAGATTTCTAGTTGTGCCTCATCAGTAGCAGCGAAGTGTTAAGACACTGAATCTAGTGTCTCTGCTCCCGCTTGGAGCCTCGTGGCCGCCCTGCCCGCTCCGCTGCAACCAGGAAGGTCAAGCACGAACAGATGTCCCAAAGTTGCACTATATGTTTTTAAGAACTAGAAAGTCTTTATTCTTTTAAAACTCATATCTCTGGTTCCCTACATTGGATTTTTGTTGTTTTGGTGTCTCTTTGTTAAAAAAAATATAATCCTGTTTTATAAATTAGAGTTGGAGTTTTATTGTGTGTTATGTCTTACTTACTGAATGTCTTGTTGTTTATACATGCATTACACACCTGTCTCCTAAGTTATACCAGCCTGCTCGTTGCCATCTACCAAGGGTTGAGCAAGGGAAGCATTTATTGAGACCTTTACTGACCCTTTTATTTTGTTTGTTGCCTTATTACTAGTGGTAAGTCACTACGTATCTCTACTAATAATCCACTTACCAACACACCACCTTAGAGAGGAAAAGCTTTTCTCTTATGATTTCCTCATAGAAATTATAGTTAATGTTCCAGAAGCTAAAATATGGATGCATTTTCTAAAACTTCACAAATACCTCCCTCATTCATGCACGAAAAAACATTTGAGTCGCGGGGTAAAAAATGCACGAGTACCTTCGATAGCAGCAGCAGTCTATAATTTGCTGTTCAAGCTAGGTAAATAAAACCTTGATTGCATAGGTATTAAAAACCATAACAAAAGAACACTCAACAACGTAATGTCTTAGGTTAAAATAATCACATTCACAGAGAATAAAAAAATGATAGTTTAATTTCTAGTTCGGGTAAACGTGTCTGTTAAAATATATTTTAAAAACATTTCCAGCCAATTTCTTTAATATGGAACACATTTGGGATCATCCCACTAATAGTTTAGTGTTATATGCGGTTCCAGAGGAAGCAGTTAGTTCAGCTGAACCAGCTTTAATAAACGCTGCAAAACCACTTACAAGCTGCATGTCTGTTGTAATAAAGCATTCTCTGATTGCTATGGAACAAGATTTCAATCAGAGGGGACGAAAACTTCGAAGTAAGGGAATAGCTCCATCTTTTGATAGAGCTTTGCATCAGCAAGTCACATGCACCAATGCTTCCAACTGATAACAACAATCTACATCTTTCAGATTCACAGTAATAAGTTTATTTTTATTTAATCTCGCCAATGTCAAACTGCCCAACTCAAAAGTCTGACAATATCCATTTCAGACTTAACGGAAGAAGTTATTTTAGATAATATTACAATGATCTTTGGGAATAGGATATTCATGAAATATGAAAGGGCTTTAGTGCAAAGCAAGCATGGAGACTCAAGTTAAAAGTTTGGGTTTGCAGTTTTTTTTTTCTTTTTGAATACGTTTTAAGCATGATTCTCAAACTTCACTGAGTTGTAAAAGATCTAAGGATTGGATCAAAGAGGCATGATGGCATAATTTATTTTTGTGGAATTCCCAAGTTCAAGACACAGACGAGATCCTAATGAGCCCTGCTTTGAGTTCTCACCTCTCTGCCAAAAACTTCAAAACATGTGCTGCCCGATGAACTGGCGTCTGTTTAATCAGGTTGAATTCCAAATGTATTTGCGCCTGCGCAGTAGCAGGAGGCAGACAGATGCTGCCTGAAGAGGTTACTTTGCAGCCAGTCTAGCAATTTAATCAGTGGCGCAGTAAACACTGCAAACGTGGGAAAACAAAGCCAATTATTTGGTGCTAATTACATCAAAAGCAGGTTTTACTGGTAGAATAAACATATATCCGCTAACTTCAATAAGACAAACATCCAACTATCATACAGTTGCTTTTAATTCTGCTTGCTGTCTGATGATGCGTACAGAGTTGTTGAATCGTTCTCGAAACTATATGTACAAATCTGCAAACTCTGGGGCATATTATCAAGGACAGCGTTAAAATTATCGCCGGTTTAGCGGCAGAAAACTGCCGCTAAAGCGGCGATAATGGGCTTGATAATATGCCCTTGTGAATTCCCATAGAAGTCCAGGTTCACACCAGAACCTGGGCTTCTGTTGGAATTCTCTGCCGCATATTATCAAGCCCATTATCGCCGCTTTAGCGGCAGTTTTCTGGGCTAAACCGGCGATAATTTTTAACGCCGTCCTTGATAATATGCCCCTTAATTTGTTCCTTATTTGTAGTCCAGCTAACTGTCCCTGCTGTCCTTTTAGCGAAATAAAGCATGCTACATTTCCTGTGATTTATCATTAGACAATTAGTGTTACCTCAGGATTCAAGCCTTCTCAGTGTATGTTGCAGGCTCATGCCGGTGTGGTGGAAAATCACAGTGTCAACTGCATACCTTAGCATTGGTACTGCCCTTCCCCTGATTCTTGCTGGCCATGCTACTACATTTCTCAAGGATATTAGCAATGTCAGAAACAAAGATTTAACAAAAGTGGGGCTAAAACACAACCCTGTTTGATACCTCTATCTGTATAGATTTTCTTGGAAAGAGAGATATTGTCCCCCAGTTTCATACACCCCCAGGTATCCGTATATGGGGCTTGGATCGCTTGTAACAATATATTATTGATGCCCCAGAATTTAGTTTGAAACAAAGCTTATTTCTGTTGCTAGTGTTGAATGCGGTTCTAATGTCAATAAAACAAGAACAAAAGGTTCAATGAAGGAGGCACCAAATAGTTTGTAATAAAAATTCTCATGAAGTTGTCATTGGTTTGATAGTTATTTCTGAAGCCTGTTTAGTGCCTTAGCATGAGCTTCAGATCCACTGCCCAGCTTATAAGGTTCCTTGGCAGCAATCGTTCATATAGGTTGGACTCTGTAGCGAGCAGGGCAGTCATACTATAATCAACATAAACTGCTGTGGGCTTTTTTGTGTAACAGACAGAGGATTAAGCTCTTGTATGAAGAATCACTCTTCTAAAATGGCAGTCATTAAATAGAAGATTAAACCACTGAGGCAAATTCTCGATATCTGATTTGCATAAGCAGGATAAGCTTCATCACGGGTCGCCCACTGTGTGACAGTGTTTGTTGGCGCCCCTCCAGTGACCTCCTTCTTCAGGAATTCCCTCACTCCCACCCTCCAACAGTTCTCCATATCTAACCATAGCCCCTCTATCATATGTACTTAATTTCTTACATAGAGTCATACCCATGTAGGGTGTCAGAGCACTTTAAAACACAGACATTAATTGGAGACAATGAATCGAGGTGTGCACATCAATGTATAGCAAATGATACATAATATAACAAGAACTACAAGGTGTAGGAATCCTGCCATCCATACCTGTAGCCATTATATTTTAAGAGTGCTTGGTCTGGAGAAGTATAAACTTAAGATTTAAAATGTAACACAGTGGTTGGGTTTGGCTTTACTAATGAGAATTTATTTCTACCAACAGGAACCCTTTTTAGCAACTATAGGAAAATGAAAGTCTAGGGGGAAAACAAGTTTCTAACCTATGTCTTGCAGTTTGTATGCAGCTCCTTCATGTCTGTTATAGCTCACTGTGCTATATTAGAAGGATTATAAGTTGTAACTCAAATTATCAAAATCTGTGTGACAAAGCAGGAACCCACTGAGCTATCTAAAAAAATATAATTCTGTGATCTTCATGTTTGCAGCAGGTATATTAACCCTCTGCGCTTCTTTATGGCGAGTCAAAACTGACTAGACAAAACTCCATCTCTCTCCAGCAGGTACATCAGTCACCAAAGTTATCTTGACATTTTTATTATTGACTGTAAAATTATAGGTGCACAAGAGATTTTGCAGAAGGTGTTTATATGTTTATAAGGCATTTAAAAAAACAGCACCCCCTGAGCTTGATGGCCAGTGCAATGGCAGAGGTAACACCGCTCTAAAGCTGGCTGTTAGAAATAGGGTCTCTAGTTGATAGAAGTTTGCACCTTGTCCAAGTAGGGACCACCACTCTACTCGAGGTAAGTCAGATACACACCCTAAATTAACCTGTGCTCACACTCTGGTAGCTTGGCACAGAGCAGTCAGGATTAATTTAAGAGGCAATGTGTAAAAGATGTGTGCAACACATATTTACAGTAACTCAATGAAAACACTACAAAAGACTCAACACAGGTTTAGAACAATAGAGAATATTTATCTAAGTGCAACAAGACCAAAGCAGCAAAAGTACAATAAGAAGAAGTTGAGATATGAATTTCTAAATATTAAATGTGAAAACAGTGATTAGAAGTCACTAACAGTCAAAAGGGATCTTGAGGTCGGAAGGGACCGGTAAAAAATCAAAAGTCAGGTCGACCATGATGAAGGGCTGGTCAGCTACAGGACCCAGACAGGTCCCGCTGAAGAAACATCTTTGATGGAGCTTTTGAGGACATTGAGAGCCTACTGCGTCATTGTTGAGCAATGCAAAAGGGGTCCAGCATCATCGTCGAGCTCCGTTGAAGTGAATACAGTGCTTCATCATCGAGCAGGGGTGTAACACAGGTCCCCCCTTTTACCCTGCGGAGTGGCGCCCCCCACTGCAGAGGGTCCCCTCAGCACAGAACTCAGGTCTGAGCACTCCAGAAAAAACCTGGAGCAGGGGCCCCTCTGTGTACATTGCAGGGGGTCCCCTTAAACTTTCGTTATGCCACTGTCATCTAACTGCGAAGAGTGTCATCGTTGAGCCATGCAGGGTATGAATCCGATGTCGTCGAGCATTCTCTGTGTTGGAATTTGTCCTGCAGACGAGGTGATGCATAAGGTTTTTCCACAAATCAGAATCCACCTCTGTATCCCAAGACTGGAGGGGCACCTCATGCAGCAGTAGCCCAGCAGCACCAGCAGGAAGTCTTTTGAGTCCCTGAGACTTCGGAAAACAGAAGGCAAGGCAGCAAGCCCTTGGAGTCACTCTGGGTCCAAGTGAGATGGGTCTAGTCCTTGTCCTCAGCAGGGCAGAGATCAGCAGGCAGCAGGGCAGCTCAGCAAATCAGAGAAGCAGTCCCTCAGAATACTCAGTCACAGCAAAGTTGCAATCTTTACTGCACAGCAGTCTTTTCACAAGCAGAGTTCTTCCCAGGTCCAGTAGTGTACTCATTTGGTAGGGTCGGAGTCCTAGTACTTTTACAAAAAAGTGCCTTTGATGTATGGGTTGACTTCAGAATAACTCTCTGAAGTGCACAAGGATCACTTTCAACAAACCCCTGTTTGCCAAGCTATCTGAGGGGGTAATCAGTCATTTGTGATAGGACATGACACATCCTATTCAGATGTAAGTGTGAGCCACCTTTCCCCTTCCTACCCAGGAAGGCTATTAGAATGCAGATGAGTCATCTATCACACCCAGCCCTTCTTGTCTAAAGGGAATGCACATATGTCGCTGTCACTCAGCCCAGATGTGTATTGGAGACAGGCTGCAGGCATGCAGAGCAAAGTTTAGAGCGCGAAATGTCTTAAAGTAAATGTACAACAATAATACTCCTTATACTATAAATGTGTATTTTATTTTATGGACTCTGTACACGTTCTGACAGGCAATTTATATTGGGGCATACATTTTGTCCATCAGGACGTATATAGGCTACACGGTGTCTGAAATAAAGTACACATTTATGGTATAAGGTGTATTATTGTTGTACATTTCGTTTCATTTGATCCCGCCCATTATCACCTCAACAGGATCACCCCCATAAATGTAGACACTTTCTAAAAGTGGCATTTCTAAAACAGTAATGTCACATCCAATGTTACCAACAAAGAGGATTTATCATTACCATTCCAAAAATAAACAACATGATTTAGCTACTCCTTTCTAATCAGGAATTACAGATTAAAAATGTTTCAAGGAATCCCCAATGCTAACCTATGAGAACAGATGTAGCTGTGTGTCACTATCAGGGCATGGAAAACTTAAAAGTAAATGCAATGCCTTTTAGTTACACAGCATCTTCCCTTAGGGCTACCTAGGGTCAACTTTAGGGGCAACCTGTGTGTAATGAAAGGGGAGTTTTAAGGCTTGGTAAGCCGTTTTAAATGCAGACACAGGCCCTGCAATGTCAGGCCTGGTACAGGTTTGAAAGGTTACTTGTGTGGCCTCGCTTACTATAGTGCTGTAGTTGTACCCTCTTGGCCGACCCTTGCTGCCATCTTGAGATTCTCGCATCTATGTCCAGACTCTTCGGAATCCTAGTTCCTGTTACTGTTCCCACTAATCTGCTTGACTTCTCTTGTCTGCTTTTGATTCTCAATTTTGAGGGAGGCTGGTGATCCTATACATGTATTTAATCAACTGACCTACCAACTACTGTCATCCGCTTGTCCCAGCCTATCGGTGCCATTTGTTCTAGTCTTTATGTCTGCATTCTTCCGAGTCCCTTTATTGTCTACTGTTGAGTTGATGCCAGGGTATGTCATCGTTCAGCCCTCACACATACCTGAGGATACAAGGTACTTATAGTAGGTGGTGCAGAGTATGCACATAAAAGAGAGATCCTAATCCTGAGGAAGGCCGCTTACACCACAGGGCATGCTGGAGGCCGAAACATGTTGATATAAAGAACACAAGTACCAGGGTTACAAGGTTCGAGGCTGGCACGAGGCTCAACATCCTGTGATTGATAGCTAATCACTGAATCTCCCCATGCATAAAAAATGTATGTGTCCATCTGTAATGCAACTGGTCTCATGTAAAGCGCTCTGTTACCTTCGAGTCAGTTCACACTATACAAAACTGCAAAAAAAAAAACATGCACTTTTGCAATGGTCAGCAGTAGGAAAGTGCTCAGAGTCGTAAACACAACAAAAATAAAATTAGGTCAGAAAGAGGAGGAAGGCAACATTTTTGGGGTATCCCTGCAAAAAGAGCCATTTCCAACACCACCCGGTATATAAGGAGGAAGGCAGACTGTATGAACCTGGAACACTGTCGGACCTTGCTTTCCTAATAGGTGCAGCTACAGATTTCATTGTATACCAGTGCTCGAGAGTAACCTCTTCCTTTGGCGATACCCATGCTTCACTGGCCGTGGTAGAAACTGTATTCCTGTTTTGCAGGAAACAGATGAGACATGGTTTTCCCACATAATAGGTGGTAAAGCATTGAAATAGGGCCAAAACGTCTAGCAGCAGTCTGCCATATGATTTCCACTGCTCCAGTGCACCTTTACTACAGAGTTCTAATGAACAGCTAGAATGCTACTATGCCACACGTGAACATCATGCTGCTGGATTTTTTGTTTGATAATTAAATGCATTTTGGAGGAGACTATGGTAGTTGAGAAAAAAGTGGGCTTCATTTTGTCATAGAAATTTTAGTTAGAGCTCCAAAAAACAAAACAATTGATTTACTGAGTTTTATACACAAAACTCTCTCTCTATATATATATATATATTCACTGAAAAAACCATAGATTTTAGGGATGTTATAGTTAGAAATTAGCATTTAAAAAACCTTAGAAATTCACTGAAAAAACATAGATTTCAGGAACATTATAGTTAGTTGGACATTTCACTCATACACAACCAGAGACATTTGGCCGTTATAGTTAGTAGAGGTAACTATAACTTGTGCCCCCGCAATGCACGGCTGATGACGTCAAATATTACATCATTCATGACATGGTCAGTGACATCACTGATGACATCTCAAATGACATCACTGATGACATCACTGATGACATCATCCATGTGAAAATCTGAAGCACCTCCTCACACCTTTAAATAACCTTTGATATACGCACTCTAAAATACAGACTACCATTTTCGAAACCATAGACACACCAATATCAGTTAGTACATACCACTCACTAATTATTTTGTTTTAAAGTAGACTTGCTGTCTTTAAGTACAGTTTTATAATTTCGTCTTGCCTCCCTGATGTGTTCAATATTTTTAACTGGGGCGTGTATACAGTTTTTAAGATTGGTATATGCCTTTGTACATTCGGCATTAAACCAGCCTTGATTTCTTGTAGGTCTCCTAGTGTTTTCGACAAAGAGTGACTTCTTTATATAATTTGAGATAGCCAAAAAGTTTTTCCTAATCTCTTTGCTGGGTGTATTTTCGTCCAGACATGACAAAAGCATGCTTTTACAATTAAGAGCAATTTTTAAAATAAGTTTGTTGGTGTCTATAGTAGCCCATTTTAGTGCAAAGCCATTTTCCCTAATCCCAGCAATATTATTAACATTATCGATGGCTGTTATTCTGGCATTTGTGCTCTGTTTGAGCATAGTCACATCTGTGCTTAGGGGGAAATGGTCACTTAGGGCTATCTCATGTGTCATAAAATTCTGCATGAGGACAAAATAAAATCTATAGTGGATGTTGAACCGCAAACGTTAAAAGTAGGGGTAAAGGGAACCATGGGAGAGCATAGACTATTAGCAAACCCTAGGTCAAAAGTAAACATTATATCATTCAGAGAATCCCCATATAGTGTGTGCGGAAAATGAACAAAACTGTCCCTGTTTCCATACGTTAGACCACAAACATCTTCACCAATATGCTTACAGACGGGGGAATTAAAATCCCCGCCCCAAATCACAAAAACCTCCTTCTTTAGGCGTGTAATTAAAGTGTGTAGAGAACAACTCAGTGATCTCGATGTATCTTTAATCAAAGCGGGTGTCAGATTGTTATAAATGTTCAATATTGCCAAGCAGAGAGTTCTATCCACGTGATGTGATAGTGAGGTTCAATGGCTATAAATTCAATTTTTCCTACAATAAGGTAATTTGAAACATATGTGCACAACCCCCCCTTAGCTCTGCCAGAGGTTGTTGCAATGGCTGGGGTGTGAAATTTTTATAGCCACTAATATGTAGCGGGTCTTTCGCCCAAGTTTCTTGTGCGTTAACGATGTTAAAATTGTTAATGAACTCGATCCACAGGGTATTAGATTCCTTGGATTTTAACCCTGCGATGTTCCACACTTATCCTCTAGATCTTTTCCGGTTTCATTTATCCCAACATTTTCAGCATTAGGTTGAGTATAGCAGGTATTTTGTGTTGGAGGGGAAATTCCCATCAACATACTAGAACCCACCGTGTCGCACTGTGGCCCAGTACTTTCCATTTCATTAAGGGCGGGCAGAGCAACTAATATATTAATAGGTGGCAAATCAGGGTGTCCCGTACTGGGCTCCTGATCCGTAGTGTTTGGAATGTCTATACAGCACAATTCCCCCATTTGTTGTCAATCAACTAGATCAAGGTTGGAGAATGTTTCAAACCGGTTATAAACAGGGACATTAAACTGACTCATAGGACCCGGGATAGGTGCTTCCCTGTAATAAGTATGTTTATTGTTACTGTCTGGGTGGTAGAAAAAACCTAGTGGTACTAAATTAATACCCTGGGTGGTGATTGTATGAGACCCAACTCTATTCAGTATTTCGCGAACTAGTTGTGGAGATTTGAATGTCAGTATCACACAATCCCCGCTCATGATCTTCCGGCCTTTGCCAACCCACAGGGCCCTTCTAGCCATCTTAAATTCATCATACAACCTCTCTGTAAATCCTATCCTAGAGCCTATCAGTTGGTAAATCGGGGCACCCATGTAAGATGTTATCAGCTACCATAATTGCTCCGGGCTCTGAATTAACCGAGCTCAGTGACTCCTCTACAGAAAGGATCTGCTGCTCAATAACTCCCACCGCCCCCATTAAATAAGTGAGTAGTGATTGACGTGAGCACGTTTCTGTGTTAGGCTGCTTGTTGCTATTATGAGTATTTATTATGGTATCTGAGATGGGATTTCAGGAAATGTGAACCACAGTTGTGCAATGCTTTATGAGTAGCAGTTAGTGCCTTCCTTTTGACCATTTTTTACACAATTAGGCCTAATTAGTATAGGACTACTTCCTTAAATACTAGATACAACTATAGCCCTATTACATACAGGTCGCAGGAATTATAGGTCTCAAAGTCAATAGCCTATGACAGCCATATCCCCCTACCACAGTACCTTTAAAACTCAAATGCCGTGGCCCAGTCCAGTCTACTTCGGGCTAAGATGGGCCCGTCTTGGCATGGTCTTCACCCGGGCACGCCCGCACGCGTCCCGCGATGCGGGACCTCCGCCGTAGATTTAACGTCCCTCCAGGGGCCGGCCACAACGTGCAGGGTGCGTCCAAAGCAGGGCAGGGGCTCTGATTAAAGTGCAGAGTCCTTCGTTACTTGCATGAGTGATTGCATGAGTACATGAGTAGTACCTGGGTGATTGCATGAGTGCATTAGTAGTACGCCGGTGCTTGGTAGTGTATAAGTGATCATCAGTGCATGGGTAGTGGATGAGTTATTGCATGAGCGTTTGGGTACTGCCTCTGTGATTACAGAAGTGTGAGGAGAGTGCATGGTGAATTTATAAGTGGTTGGGTATTGGTGGAGTGTTTGGATTAGTACATGGTAGTAACTGGGTGACTGGAAGAGTGTACGGGGAGTGACAGTGTGATTGCTGGACTGCATGGGTTCTACTTGGGTAATTGGAGGAGTGAATTAGTATTGTGGAGGTGGTTAGGGGACTGCATGGATAGTGCACATTTGATTGTAGTACTGCTTGTGTTAATGCCTGAGTCATTGTACAAGTACATGGATAGTGACTGGATACTGAGAGTGCTGCAAGTTGACAGCATGGTGAATTTATACGTGCTTGGGTTTTGGCGCAGGGATTAGATAAAGACATAGTACTGGCTGGATGATTGAAGGAGTGCACAGAGAGTGACAGTGTGATTGCTGGACTGCATGGGTACTACCTGGGTAATTGGAGGAGTGAATCAGTATTGTGGAGGTGGTTAGGAGACTGCATGGATAGTGCACATTTGATTGTAGCACTGCATGTGTTAATGCCTGAGTCATTGTACAAGTACATGGATAGTGACTGGATACTTAGAGTGCTGCAAGATGACTGCATGGTGATTTTATAAGTGCTTGGGTTTTGGCGCAGTGATTATATAAGGACATGGTACTGGCTGGATAATTGGAGGAGTGGACGGACAGTGACAGTGTGATTGCTGGACTGCATGTGTACTACATGGGTAATTGTGGGAGTGAATCAGTAGTGTGGAGGTGGTTAGGGGACTGCATAGATAGTGCACATTTGATTGTAGCACTGCATGTGTTAATACCTGAGTCATTGTACAAGTACATGGATAGTGACTTGGCTACTTAGAGTGCTGTAAGTTGACAGCATTGTGAATTTATAAGAGCTTGGGTTTTGGTGCAGTGATTAGATAAGGACATGGTACTGGCTGGATGATTGCAGGAGTACACGGAGAGTGACAGTGTGATTGCTGGACTGTATGAGTACAACCTGGTTAATTGGAGGAGTGAATCAGTAGTGTGGAGGTGGTTAGAGGACTGCATGGATAGTGCACATTTGATTGTAGCACTGCATGTGTTAATTGTACAAGTACATGGATAGTGGCTGGATACTTAGAGTGCTGCAAGTTGACAGCATGGTGAATTTATAAGTGCTTGGGTTTTGCAACGGAGTAGGAGGAGGAATCGCCATCATCCACAGGAACACTCTCAGAGTCTCGACCAACACCGACAGCACCCTTAGCACCGCTGAACACCTGCACTTCCAGATCCACACCGATCCCAACACCACCCTCAGAGGAACCCTCGTCTATAGACTCACCGGACCCCGACCACAGTTCAGTGACTTCATCGCTGACTTTGTCAGCACACACGCCCTCGCCTCCACAGACTACATCTTCTTCGGGGACCTGAACTTCCACCTCGAGAACAACAATGACACCAACTCCACCACCCTGATCGCCAACCTCGCCAACCTCGGACTCAGACAACTCGTCACAACACCCACCCACCCACTCCGCTGGCCACACGCTTGACCCCATCTTCTCCGCAAGCCCCCACGTCGCCTTCAACCACACCACCGAACTCCACTGGACCGACCATCGCTGCATCCACTTCGCCTTTCGGAAACCCACCACTCATCACCGCACCCAACAGATGCCTTGCCGCTGCTGGAGCAAAGTCACAGAAGACCAGCTAAACACCACCCTCACCCAGAGCCCACCTGCCGACCCCAGTTACCCCGACTCCGCCGCCTGTAACCTCAGACAGTGGATCGACGACTGCACCAACACCCTCGCCCGCTCAAGAAACCCTCCAACAGCCACACCAGCAAGAAAGCCCGCTGGTTCACTTAAGACCTCCAAGCCCCCAAGCAGACCTACCGAAAACTAGAGAAGAACTGCCACTGTGAACGAACACCGGACAGCTACGCAGCCCACAAGGACGCCATCTGCAGACACCATCATCTCATCAGATCCACCAAAAGGGCCTGCTTCAAAGACCGCCTAGACAACAACACACACAACAGCAAAGAGCTCTTCAAAATCGTGAAGTAACTCTCCAACCCCAGCTCCAAAACCGACATCCCACCTTCGCAAGACCTATGCGACTCGCTGGCCACCTTCTTCCATCGCAAGATCGCAGTCATCCATGACAGCTTCAACGCCACGACCGCCCGACAACCACTGAGACCTCTGCCCCCATGACCACCATCCGCACCAACCGCCTGCTCTCCTGGACCAACATAAACGACGACAACACCATCAAGATCAAGAACACCGTCCACTCCGGTTCTCCATCATACCCATGCCCGCACCACATCTTCAACAAAGCCAGCACCACCATCCCACCCCATCTCGGGAAGGCCATCAACATTTCCTTCTAGACAGCAATCTTACCGGAGAGCTGGAAGCACGCCGAGATCAACGCCTTACCCAAGAAACCCAAGGTGGACCCCAATGATCTCAAGAACTTCCGACCCATCTCCCTGCTCCCATTCCCGGTGAAGGTCATTGAGAAGACAGTCAACAAACAACTGACCCGCTACCTCGAGGAAAACAGCATCCTGGACCCATCCCAGTCCGGGTTCCGCAGCAACCACAGGACTGAAACCGCCCTCATTGCCGCCGCCGAATGCATCAGGACCCTGCTAGACAACGGAGAAACCGAGGCCCTCATCCTCCTGGACCTGACAGCCACCTTCGACATGGTCTGCCACCACACACTACGCACATGCCTCCACGACGCCAGGATTTAAGAGAAGGCCCTGGACTGGACCACCTCCTCCCTCTCCTGCAGAACACAGAGCATCCGCCTCCCTCCCTTCCGCTCCAAAGCCAGCGAGATCATCTGCGCCGTTCCCCAGGGTTCATCCCTCAGCCCAATGCTGTTTAACATCTACAAGGCACCACTCGCCCACGTCGCCCGACTGCATGACCTCAACATCATCTCCTACGCCGATGACACCCAGCTGATCCTCTCCCTCACCAAGGACCCCCACACCATCAAAACCAACCTCCACGAAGGAATGAAGGCCGTCGCCGAATGGATGAGGAACAGCCGGCTGAAGCTGAACTCTGACAAGACAGAGATCCTCATCCTCGGATCCACCCCCTCAGCCTGGGACGACTCCTGGTGGCCGACCACACTGGGAACAGCTCCAACACCCACCGATCACGCACGCAAAGTAGGGGTCATTCTCGACTCCACCCTCTCCATGGCTAAGCAGGTCAACATTGTCTCTTCCTCCTGCTTCAACACCCTCCGCATGCTCCGCAAGATCTACAAGTGGATGCCCACCGAAATGAAAAGGACGGTCACCCAGGCCCTCGTCAGCAGCAGATTGGACTACGGAAACGCCCTCTATGCAGGAGCCTCGGCCAAACTCCTGAAACGGCTGCAACGCATCCACAATGCCTCTGCACACCTTATCCTCGACATCCCTCGCCGCAGCCATATCACACCCCACCTGAGAGACCTGCACTGGCTCCCCGTCAACAAGAGGATAACCTTCAAGCTCCTCACCCACGCACACAAGGTACTCCACAACACCAGACCAGCGTACCTCAACAGACGACTCAGCTTCTACGCCCCCACCCGCCAGCACCGCTCCGCCGACCTCGCCTTCGCCACAGTCCCCCGCATCCGAAGAGCAACATCCGGCAGCAGATCATTCTCCCACCCCACCGCCAAGACCTGGAACACCCTCCCCATTCTCCTACAGCAGACCCAAGACCTGCTGACCTTCAGAAGACTCCTCAAGACCTTGCTTTTTGAGCAGTAGCTGCATTCCCCACCCCCCAGTGCCTTGAGACCCCCACTGATGAGTTGTGTGCTTTATAAATGCCATGATTGATTGATTGATTGATTGATTTGGCCGAGTGATTGCATAAGGACATTAAGGGTGGGTGGCAAATTCCGTTCCGCTCGCGGAACTTGCGAATTTTCGGCATTTTCGCATTCCGCGCGGAACTCGAAAATGTCGAAACTTCCGCGATCCGCGGCGGAACGGAAATATGCAGGGCAGGATTCATTCTGGCACGATGCTCCTGTCTCAAAAATTAAACCTCAACAGGAGGCACTTACAGATATAAATAAAGCAGGTGCCCGAGTTGAAGCTCAAATTCAGTAACACATTAATCAGCCAAAAAAATTTGTGAGCTAGGTCGAGGCTGGGCAGGTGTTCTTTTCTCCCCATGTGTACAGTCAAAAATTAGCTGTGAGCCTTGATGGAGCTCTGTGCATCCATGACTTTCTCGAGCGCAATCCCCGTTTAGTTCCTGTGACTGGGAGCTTCTTTCTCCTCATCTGCTGCTCTGATCGGTCTCTGACCCTCTATAAACAAGAGGCATGTGAACTGCATAGAAGCCCCACCCGTTTGGCCGCGGCCCACACACCAGCAGTGTGCAACGTCTTCCCTCCCTTTCCCCCACTATGATGGACAGCTCCCTCGAGGGAGCCCGGCGCCCGTCGGCGCGGTGGCAACGTTACAGACACACATGGTCACTGGAGACAAGTCTTCTAGCCCCTTACGCAGGTGTAGTGTAGGAAAAGCACTATACCTCCACCCAAAGAGGTAGCACTTACTGATTAGCCAGAAGAAAGTACTCCAGTTGAGTAGAGGTATTGTACAAAATTGTGGCATCTTTTTGGGTAAATATGCAGGGCAGGATTAATTCTGGCACGATGCTCCTGTCACAAAAATGAAACCTCAACAGGAAGCACTTACAGATATAAATAAAGCAGGTGCCCGAGTTGTAGCTCAAATTCAGTAACGCATTAATCAGCCAAACATTTCCGCGAGCACGCAAAATTTTGCGCATTCGCTGAGATTTTTTGCCGTTTTGCACAATTTTGCGAAAGGCAACTTCGCAAATTCCGCCCACCCCTAGGACATGGGACTGGCTGGGTGATTGGAGGAGTGCATATGTAGTAACGAGAAGATTACTAAACTGTATAGGTAGCACTCAAAGGATTGCAGCAGTACATGTGTTTGTAACTGGGCCATTGCATGACAACATAGGCAGTGACTGGATGATTAGAGTACTGCAAGGAGAGCACCTGGGTGAATGTATAACTGTTTGGATATTGGCAGAGGAATTGGATTAGTACATGGTACTGGCTGGGTGACTCAAGGAGTGCATTGGGAGTGACAGGGTGATAGCTGGACTGCATGGATAGTACCTGGGGAATTTAAAATGTTAATGAGCATGTCTAGGTGGTTAGAGGATTGTATGGATAGTGCAAAGGTGAATGTAGTAGTGCATGGATAGTGTTTGGGTTACTTAATCTTACCTTTAAAATAGTAGATATCAAAGTATTCAAAATCATTTTTGCAGTTGTTTTTTAGAGTTCAAATTTTAAAAACTTTTAAACTTTAGAAATAGGGTCTGTAAAAGAGAAGAAAAAATACAGTTATAACATATAATATAATTTTAAGAACACAACATAATTGTTCCATTATATAACATCCAGTTTGCCTTTTTTGCTGTTCTCAGAATATTTTGAATTTCACCATAGGCCATGATTTCAATGTTACTCATCATATAACAGCGGGCAAAAAAACTACAATCAATAAGATTGTTAAAAAACAAACAAATCTGTGTCCAAAATATTTACAACAAAGTCAACTATCTCTTCACATTTCCTAAAATAAACATCCTCAATAACATTGCATATAATACAAACATAAAATATATTAAATGCTTTTTTCTAAGAGAATTTTCTAAATACAATATCAAAGAACCGAAACGATAATTGAATCAGCAATTCTTCATAACTTCCCTGTAGTCTAAATTATGTTCTTTAAAACATTTGCAGTGAGAATATCCAAAAACAACTTCTTAATTCATATCAATTTTGTCCCACTAGGCCGAAGGATATTCCTGAAATCCTTTATATTGAAATTATCAAAAATAATCTCATTAATTCATATTGATATATTCCCAAAAGGCCGAATTATGTTCTCAGAACTTTGGCATTATGAATATTAGGTATGAGTTTGGCAATTTGTTAGGCAAACGATATTTGAAAACCAAACGGACATCATTACAATATGTCCATCCTTTATTGCACTTTGAATGAACAGTGTAGTGTCCAGATGTCGTAGAAGGCCCATCATGGAGAATAATTGCTACTGCTACAAAAGTTCTTCCTGAAATTGATAGTTGACTTGCTACAAACATTTTAATTAACGTTTCCAATTTTCTTCCATCTGCTCCACAACGTTGTATCATTAAAATTATATATTGTCCAAATCTTTGTATAAATAATGTTGATAGCATTTCTGATTTGCACTGGCTACACTCCATATTTTGATTAGCTGATTTAACTAATTTGTTAAAAGACACTGTTTTACAATCTGGTATTGTCAAATATATGAATCTTTCAGTGTCTATCTTAGTTGTAGAAGTAAATACACAATTTTCACATTCATGTTTCCATGAATAACAAAGTCCAAACAGATTTTCAATCTGTAATCCTTAATCTTCCAATACTGCAAGCATATACTTCCTAGCATCTTGTTGCACATTCTGTGTAAATTGTGAAGAACCAGAACATATATCCAGAAGATTCAGAATACCAGAAACACTTTGGATTTTAGTTTTATCATTTCTCAACTTTTCAAAAATAGAATGCAACAAGGAACAAAACCTTTTTTCTTGATTCTCCATAATTTGCTGTTGGAGATTTTCTAGAAAAAATACGACGTTCACATCTACATTAGCATAGCATTTGATACCTGCCCTATTTTCTAACTGATATTCTACAATCTCTTCAACAGTGTCCTTTTTCTTTTTGTTTGGAATTTCAACATTGTCTTGATTTTTGTTCTTCTTTTCAACTTCACTACAGACATTCTCATATCTTCGTTTTTGACCTACTACACGCTTTTCATATACAAGATATTCACCTAAGTTGGGAGCATAGAGTCTTCTTAACCGATTATAATCTCTTACACATTTTGCACCTGCACTAATCTTTCTCTTATCAAAATCAATCTAATACAATCCAGATAAAGTTCTGACTCGGGACAATGCAACTTATGCCATATCCTCTTTAAACATGGTACTTCCAATGTTTACCAAAGCACTGTCTACACTTAAACCTTGAGATTTATGAATGGTCACTGCATATGCTAAAGCAAGAGAAAACTGTTTACTACGAACATACAAATCTTTAACAAGCAAAAAACAAACAGAACAACAAGCAATCTGTTTTACTTCTTCAATCTGATCAAATTTGATTTTCAAAAATTCAATTCTATCTCTATTTTGATAATTAACAAAATCAACAACTTTTCCCATTGTTCCATTTACTAAACCTTTTTCCACATCCAAATTACGCAGTAAAATTACCCGACAGTTTTCACATACATATAAATTATTTTCTAAACCAGGAGTTTTAGATATAGATTTTTCCAAAGAATCCAATTTTGTTTTTAATTTTTCGGACAAAATAATAGTAATTCCTTCATGCTCAATTTTATCGATGGCTTCCATTTTTATTATTTGTTGTTTTTCCAGCTTTAAATGTTCTTCATTGAATGTAGAACACTCTTGCAGTGTTGGCAAAATGCAGATTATAGATTTATTTTCTCCAATTTTTTGGTATATTTTTTTTGGAGCTACATTTTCATTTGGAAACAAGTTTGTAAGTAGCTGACTTTGCAAAGCTTCTTTGCCATGTTCTGTCAATACTCCAATTCTTATATCTTGAAAAATGGTTCCATAATCTTCATCACTTGCCTGTCGCACATTTTTAATAAGTTCTTTGTATTCAAAATATGACCAAATGTTCACATTTCCAACACTTCCCAAAGACTTTCTAGTGTCTTTATGCACAAGTGTTTTAAAAACGTGTTGCCCTTTTACAGGAGTAAGTTGCAGTAGATTGCCAAAAACTATCACATGTTTTCCGCCAAATAGGACATTGTATTCTGTTTTTAAAATTTGCTGCATTCTTAAATGTACAAAGGCAAGCATTAAGTTTGAGACCATGCTCACCTCATCAATAATCAGAAGTTGCATTTTCTTTAGCACGCTTGAAACTTCATAACAAGCTTCTCCAGATAGCTTGTGGTATTCCAATTTGTTTTCATGTTCAACAAGTAGCATTAGTAAGCAATGTAATGTAATTCCTTTTATGTTGTGTGCTGCTAACCCAGTTGGAGCGGTTACAACACAAGTTAAACGTGAGTCAGTAGTACTCTGGTCAAAACTTTAATTAAGACATTTTTCCTGTACCAGCTTGACTACAGACATACATTCGGATTGGTTGAAATGATGTGCATGTGCATTCTTTATTCTCATGAAGAAAAACATGGTTGATCTGTTGCCTCACTTGCTGATATATTTCTTTCTGTTCAATATTTAGTTGTTCTTTTAAGTTTCCTACATCCATGATATCATGTTGAGCTTGATGCATTGCTGTTTCCACTTCACTCATGGCGATTGCTGATTTATTTTCCACAATTGGTTGTCCTAGTGGATCTTGACTCAGTGGAGCAGAACTTTGACTATCTTGAGAACTGTCTCCAGCAATCTCGGCTGCAATAGTAGCTTCTTGATCAATTTCTTCATTCTACATTTTTAAATTATTTGGAAAAACTGTGCACTCAATGCTATCTTTACATGCATTAAAAGAATCTTCATAGCACTAAAAATCTCCAAGTAATTCCAGTTCCGTACGCCAAGGCTTGAAGAGTTGCAGAAGTGCTAAATAGTAAAATTCCCTTTTATTAGGAGTAACGCAACTCAGTTTCCTGGGATTAATCAGATTTCCTTTGCTATGTTTCACCAAACATCCTTCTGAAACAATCACTGAATATTTTTCTTTATTTATGTTCTCTGTGATATTTCTCTTCAAAGTATAATATTGCAGCACTTCATAGAGACAAGATGAGGACTTCTATTTGGATAGTATGTATCCAACATGTTTGTTTTAACAATATCTGTGCTTTCCGGTTCATTTAATGGTAAATATTCAATTTCTTGTACAGATTTAAGTACTCGATTTCGTGTTGCAGCAAGACCTAGACTAACCCAAATTATTCCTCTTGACTTTTGATATAAACTTGCAGAGGACAAGCGATCCATTCGTAGGATCCAATCTCTTGATGGGACAGCATCTTCAACTAAAGCTCTACAATTTCGTACTAAGATTCTTCTTGTGGGAATTTCTTCCCACATTTCTTTCAGCTCTGTCTTTTCTGATTTTGTTATGTATGACATTACATACCGAGCAACAGCAATGGAATTATCCGCAACATACTGGATATCCATATTAGCATTCCACATCGACAAAATAACCGGCTTATAATCATTAATATACTTTGATTCTTCATTTCTTTTTAAATTGTAAGTATATTTGGGAGATTTTCTAGTAATGGTATGTCTCACTGCTGACATGAAACTGTTTACTCTTCCTTTAGATATCACTGGACGTGGAATCCAAAACGACATTTGGTATAAAATGTTTCCTTCAACTTGTATTTCCGACGACA
Organism: Triturus cristatus; assembly: GCF_964204655.1. NCBI lineage: Eukaryota > Metazoa > Chordata > Amphibia > Caudata > Salamandridae > Triturus > Triturus cristatus. The sequence goes on from NC_140591.1 coordinate 539,764,803, forward strand.
GTATTTCCCACATCAATGATTTTGAAACCGTATCACATGTTGCCTTAAGGTGTTTTTTTCTCTTGCTTTTGGTTTATATAGTTTTCAATAAAAGATAAAACAATCTCATCTGAATCAGTTCCAAATTTGAGTGCATCCTTAATCCATAAAAGCATATGTATATGAGGAGCACCTCTAGCTTGATACTCCTTTCTCCAAAAGAAATCAATAACTTCTCCAAGAGGAGGATTGATTTTATTGCAGATAAAAGACATCATAGCTTGAAACCGATGATTAAAATATCTGCACACATTTACAGGATCCAAGGGACACAGTTCTCCAGGTGTTTTGAATTCAATGTTTTTAATATTTAAATTTGCTTCTCGAAGACATTTAAATAAATCGTCCTATGCGTATTCAGCACAGCTTAGCGTAACAAACCACATAGGGGTTCCTAAGTTCCTTAGCATGCATTTAAGCTCTCCATGAGGAAGATACAAATACTCATTAGTACCACGCTGACATGCCATCAAATTAATCAATTGAGATTCTAAATGATCCTCTCTCTCATGTACTTTGTCCATGAATTCCTTTGCAGAAACATTTTGAAGATGAACTTCTGTTTTTAATATGTGGTTGACTGCAAATGAAAGTCCAGATAAGTCACTTTCAAACAAAAGATGAAATATATAAGGGATACATTGTCAAAATCTTGGATCTTCTGTGTACAATCTTGTCCGATATTCTGGTGCGGGAATCTGTACTGGTCGTTCGTCATTCCGTCCACCTTTTCCAGTGAGAAAGAGCTGTGGAAAACAACGAGCTTCCAAACTTTTTTCCCAAATACTCATGGGAGTCCCCTTCGCTTTCTTCATTTGGAATAATTCAATAGTATTCTTCATCACTTCTTTGGATTGTAAAGGATGTACACTATTATGTTCATAAATTTCTTCACTCTTGCACATGTCCACTTTTTCAATTTGACCACTTGACATTTCACTATCATCTCCCAAAACTATTTCTTCTTCTTCCACATACACATTTTTGTAGTAATCATTGTTTTTTTTATAAGATACAATGTTGCCTTTTGCACTTTGCTGGCATCTACTAATTCTTGCCAGATTTTCTTACTCTTTGTAGGAACACCATTAACTGGAATAACTACTGGTTCAGTTTCCTCTTTCTCTACACCAATAGTTTCAATATTTTTCTTTAAATCTAGAGGTAAATATACAACTCTTCCTTTTAATCCTCTCTGTAAATCTGTGGGGGACAACTTACCTGTTTTAGGCTCCATACAAACAATAGCCTGAAACGGGTGCATAGATTGAATCAGAATAGACTCATACATGTTTAAATCTACCAATTCTGGAGGAATAGCTACCAACTCTAGATTATTATGGACAGCTCTAGCTGGCATTTTGTTTTCCTCTAATTTGTTATAACAATATTTACAAATACGTTAATCAGTACTCAAATCAAAGCAATTCTCTACCAACGAATACGTTGGAAATTTCTTCCACTTATCATTATTTTCTCTTTCACTTTTTAAAGGCAGATCAACATTCCTAGTCTGATTTTTATAGTGAGTTTGTCAACAACAAATACATGCATAATTTCGTCTTTCACACAAAATTACCTTAAACTTTGTAATTTCTTCTTCAAACCTCTCAGTACTACTATGTTCCTAGTCTTCTTCATCACTAACTTTTTTTACATCTGATACTGACCCATGCAAAAGATCACTTTTTAAGTCATGTATAAATATTCCTGGACTTTTTGCGTAATACAATCTTCTGACTAACTTCCGCATATGAGAGTGATGTAGTGCTAACATTCTAAAATCATGAAAAACACTTTGACACACTTTTCTAGAAAGACAAGCCAGAGAATGACCTTGCAAACCAGTATTTTTTCTCAATTTGCAAGGATCTAGTCTTTGCAAAATCTTAATCTTTTCTGTAACACTGTTTTTACTATACTCTCGTAAGAAATTTCATAAAATATCAATAGACTCCTGTTGTATACTACACAATCTACTACAATCCCAAGTATAAACTGGGGCTTTACTACGTCTCCCTAGAATGAGGTATTGTTTGTACTTTCTACATTGTGCAAACTGTTTCTTGTCTTTGAAAGTCTTTTAATAAATTATTTTGTTCTCTTACCGCAAGATTCTTTCTTTTTTCCCACATGTTGGACTTCTAATTCTTGCTGTTGTCTTTTCTTCAAGTAATAGTCTTTCTTTTGATGTTTCCTCTTTACTGTTTTTTTTAGTCATGATAAGTCTTTTTTTAATGATGCTGAAGAATATCTGTAAAAAAATCATGTAATAGTATTACTATAAATCTATAAAATATACCAATCTATTACTAAGCAAACACGTTCTACATAATAACCATGTAAACACTTTGTTTTGATACCACAATACATTTACTGCAGTACACAGGTACTAACTGGATAATTTTAGTAGTGAATGACAAGGGTTTAGCTATTTAGAGGAGTGCATGGGCAGTCCATAGAAACTTTTAATAGTGCATGTATTAATACCTGGGTCAATGCATATGTACATGGGTAGTGACTGGTTGATTAAAAAACAGTGAGGAGACTGCATGGTGAATTTCTAAGAGCTTGTGTTTTTGTGGAGTGATTGGATTAGTACATAATATTTGCTGGGGGATTGGAGGAGTGCATGGGTAGTGACAGGGTGATTGCTGGATTGCATGAGTACTACCTGGATAATTGGAGGAGTGAATCAGTAGTGTATAGGTGGTTAGAGGACTACATTGATAGTGCACATGTGATTGTAGCACTGCATGTGTTAGTCCCGGTGTCATTGCATTAGTGAATGGATAACAACAGAATACCTAGAGTTCTACAAGAAGAGTGCATGGTGAATTTATATGTTATTGGGTTGTAGCAGAGTGATTGGATAAAGACATATGACTGGCTGGGTAATTGGAGGAGTGCATAGGTAGCAACAAGCAGATTACTAAACTGTATAGATAGCACTGAAAGGATTGTAAATGGGTACTGACTGGATGATTGGAATACTGCAAGGAGAGTGCATGGTGAAATTCTAAATGATTGGGTTTTGGTGGAGTTATTGGATTAGTACATGGTAGTGGCTGGGGAATTGGAGGAGTGACAGTGTGATTGCTGGACGGCATGTGTACTCTCTGGGTAATAGGAGTAGTGAATCAATAGTTGGTTACAGGACTGCATGGATTGTAGCACTGCTTGTGTTAGTCCCTGGGTCATTGCATGAGTACATCCAGATTGACAAAATAACTAGAGTGCTGCAAGGAGAGTGCATAGTAAATTTATAAGTGCTTGGTTTGTGGCATTGTGATTGGATAAGGACATGGGACTGGCTGGGTAATTGGATGAGTGCATACATAGTAACATGGAGATTACTAAACTGTAAAGATAACACTCAAAGGATTGTAAATGGGTACTGACTGGATGATTGGAGTACTGCAAGAAGAGTGCATGGTGAATTTCTAAGTGCTTGGGTTTTAGCGAAGTGATTGGATTAGTACATAGTACTGGCTCAGTGATTGGAGGAGTGCATGGGTAGTGACAGTGTGATTGATGGACTGTATGGGTACTACCGGCAGTGGCGGTGCGTCCGTTGGGGCGTTGCCCCATTAATGCCACATGGCCACATTTTTCCTCGTTAACTTTACGAGGAAGATTATTTTCACCAGCGTCCCATCCTGACTCGAACTCGGGCCGGCCGGATTCAGTCAGCACGCATCGCTGAAGGGGGTGGGACAGCACTGCAGGGTTGGGTTTGTTGTTGACTGACAGTAGCAGGGCAGACCCAGTGGGCATGTTCGGGTTTGGGCTGGTAATTTTTCTGACCAGCCCAAACATGCGCACTACTGTTCCCTGCATTAGGAGAGAGGGCGAGGGTTGCTACTGGCCAGTGGTCGCAGCCCCCGGTCTCCTATAGGCGGGGACAGTCCCTGCTCAAGCCAATCCTGGTGCTGCTGGAGCAGAGTCTGGATTGGCTGAGAGGGGTTGCCACCAGCCACTCACAAAGGCGCCAGCACGGACCCAGGCCCAGGAGCACACAGCAGAGACGGCACGTACGAGGCGGTCAGGTAAGTTTTCAAGGTTTTTTTTAAACTTTATTTTTAAACCTCCCGGCCCCCCACCCCCAATCGACCCCCTCGTGAGTATTGCGAGCCGCGACTGTAACAACAGTATTGTGCGTCTATCTTTAGGTAAGCATTTGTGTAATAACATCAAGCACCGAGTGGTAAAACCACGGCACAGTTTCCGTGAGAACATTTTAATCTGTTTTTCTTCGCACTGAAAACGCTTTGCCCTCAGATGTCAGGCTGTGCCACTGGTGACACACTTTTTCCTTAGGCGACCCTTCACCTTTCTATGTTTTAGAATTCAGCCATCGTTTGCAAACTCATCTATGTGTTTTTCTGCCCCCCCCAAAAAAGCATATACTTTGTGGCCTTCCCCGTCCATTTAATATACAAAGCACGCCGCTGATTTGCATTAATTGCCAAATGTATGTATTTTTCCTCGTACATATGTTGCTGTCTCCAATCTATTCTTTTCACCTGAAAACTAGTGTTCAAATGACTTTAACATCTGTAGTACGTTCCCTGTTTGACTGCTCTGGCATGTCTGTGAGCTGGGGATGTCATTTGTGCTGAAGAAGAACTATTTGTGCATTAATGCACATGGAACGCGCTCTCATACATGTGACCAAGGCTACGTTGCAGTTTATGCAATCCGCAGTCCAGAGTTTTAAAATGTGTTTTCCAACACCATCAAAATTGTGTGATCCTGGACAAATCGAGTTTCTCTGTCTTGATTCTACTGCTCCCGGCTTCTTCAGTGACGAGGGCTGATAGTGTGGCACAGACTGCATTTGTTTGTTGAAAAATTATTCCTTTCCTACCTCTTCCCTAAAGAAGCATTTGAACTAAACTCACCACAGTGAGCACCTAGAAGTGAAAATATGTATGCAAACTGCAGGCACCTTCAAGGAGAATGCACAGTGAATTTATAAGTGCTTGGTTTGTGGCAGAGTGATTGGATAAGGACATTGGACGGGCTAGGTAATTGCAGGAGTGCATAGGTAGTAACATGGAGATTACTAAACTGAATAGAAAGCACTCAAAGGATTGTAAATGGGTATTGACTGTATGGTTGCAGTACTGTAAGGAGAGTGCATGGTGAATTTCTAAGTGTTTGGGTTTTAGCAAAGTGACTGGATGAGTACATAGTACTGGCTCAGTGATTGGAGGAGTGCACGGAGAGTGACCGTGTGATTGCTGGATTGCATGGGTACTACCTGGATAATTGGTGGAGTGAATCAGTAGTGTATAGGTGGTTACAGGACTATATTGATAGTACACATATAATTATAACGCTGCATGTGTTACTCCCTGGGTCATTGCATGAGTACATGGATAGCAACAGAATGCCTAGAGTGCTGCAAGGAGAGTGCATGGTGAATTTATAACTGCATGGGTTGTGGCAGACGGATTGGATTAGTACATGGTACTGGCTGGGTGATTGGAGGAGTGCACAGGGGTTGACAATTTGATTGCTGGACTGCATGGGCACTACCTGGATAATTGGAGGAGTGAATCAGTAGTGTATAGGTGGATACAGGATTACATGGATACTGCAGATGTGATTGTAGCACTGCATGTGTTAGTCCCTCAGTCACTTCATGAGTACACGGATAACAACAGAATACTTAGAGTACTGCAAGGAGAGTGCATGATGAACTTATAAGTACCTGTATTTTGGCACAGTGATTAGATAAGGACATGGCAGACTAAATAAAAGAGTCCAGAGGGAGTGACAGTTGGATTGCTGGACTGCATATGTAGTGCTCTGGAAATTTGATCGCTGCATCAGTTATTGCATGAGTCATTGCATGAATGCATGGGTAGTGCTTGGATACTAACTGGGTGTTTGCACAATATAGAATCAGTAAATCATATCTTGTGTACTTATGAAATCACATATTCACAACCTTTGCGCTCCTGTAATCAGTCAGTCATCTCTTAATAATTCAGTAAATATACATACAACTAAATAAATACAATCTGAACACATACTTGAGTCATTACATACTATCTAGTTAAGTATAAAAGTACAACATACCAGAAAGAGTAAAATGTGGTAGTTTATTTTTGAGCTACATCTTGACTATTAAATCTAGAAATGTGCAACATCATCAAACTATACTTCTCAACAGACTTAAGAAAGAAGACCAATTTACGACATCTTTTATGAGCTTTTTTAAAACCGCACATTTATTACACATCTTCACCACTGTATCTAAAATTATGTGCCATCTTTCATCTAAATCTTTGCTTAAACTACAAAAAAATGAATTAACACCACCTTATTTCACCATTCTATCTTTAATTATATACCATAATATAACATTACCTTCTGTAAAAACTAATAACACAAACCTATTTAATAACACCTTATAGGATCATCTTTCAAACAGCACAGTTCTTCTGCATCTTTACCAAAGTATCTATCATTATGCAGTATCATTAAACTATACCTTTGTAGGGAGAAGAAAAAATGATGCCTAATAAACTGCACCTTATAGGAACGTCTTTCAAAATACACATTAGTACTGCATCTTCAACTAACTATCTAACAATATGAAGCATCATTCAGCTAATCCTTTGAACAGAGTTAAAAATATATATAGTAATGTACAGATAATTTCTCAAAAAAACTTCATGTACAATTAAGTTAATTCCAATATACATGTCTACATTTAATAATATATTTCAAACAACACAGTTTTACAATAATCTCAAATCTTTTTTAAATAATCCTCAAAAATATATAACTCACCTTTCAAATAAATCTGCTGGATGAAAAATCTCACACATTCAGACAGGATTTTCTTTTACACACAGTCAATATAGAGCACCAGACTCTTTTTCCATACAAATAGACATAAGCAACAAATGGCATTGCTTCCCAGAGATTTTCAAATTGAAAAACACATTTCCATTGGTCATAGATAATAACCCTTTTCAACTGACTTCTTCACCCCTTCTCCTTAATGTTAGTTTCCATACCAACATGTCATGCAACATTCAACTTAACAGCCAGGTCACAAGTTCACCACACAATGTTGCAAATGACAACAGCAGGTGTGATTGGCTTTGCATATCATGACCTTATCCTTTTTGCTGTACCTTCAAAACACTTTTTAATAACCAATAAGAAACTTGCTTTTTAAACAAAGTAAAAAGCACCCTTTTTTTGAATGTACAATGTTCTTAAACAGCCAATCAAATCTCTACTTTCTTAAAAACACCATTTTGTCCACCATTTTAGATATCTCTCATTCTACCAACTGACTAACTCAGCTACAGACATCTTTTCATTTCCTCCAGTCATCACTTCAAGATGCTTTCAGTGTGGATTGTTGGGCACAGCTATGTTCACTGGTGCAAAAGGTATGCTGAACACAGAAGTATTGACAAATACCTAACTTTGCAAAATGTAGATATTAACTGGATTTGACAGAGAGGATTAAAGTGGCACCGGTTGATGCCTTTGAATAAAACCTTTTTACATCTACAACCCCCTGACCTCATGATTGTGCTCTGTGGTGGTAATGACCTAGACACATTGACTGGGGTAGGTCTGGAAATGCTAATGAGAGACACCTTTGCAGAATTGATGTTGCTTTTCCCTTAAACTGCCTTTGTATACTCTAACATATGCCAAAGACAGAAATGGAAGTGGCCCATTCAATTTTGTCCTCAGATTGAGAAAGCTAGGAGGAATATCAATGAATCTGTTTCTGCTTACCTCAGAGACCATAGAATGGGCTCTATATATAACAACAATCAACGTTTCCATATGGAGGGCATCTACAGAAGTGATGAGTACACTTCACTGATGAAGGGAACAGAGTGTTTCTCAACAACCTAAAGCTCTGCATCCGCACTTACATGTAGCTGCAAGAAACTCATAATAAACACAAGGGCTCATTATAGAGCCACCCAATAACCCAACATATAACCTAGGTTTATATAAAAAAATATTAATTATTTTTGCTAGGAGTCGCGCACCCAGCGTGACTTAGAGCCGTGCACCCATCGCATTCATACTAGTGGCCGTGCTGAGCGCCGCGCACCCCTCACATTCACACCAGATGCCGTGCTGGAAGCTGTGCACCCATTGCGTTCACACTAGGGGCCGCGCTGAGTGCCGTGCACCCCTCGCGTTCACACCAAAGGCCACGCTGGGAGCCACACACCCCTAGCGTTCACACCAGGGGGCCGAGCTGGGCGCCGCGCTAGAGTCGCAACCCCAATTTATTTATTTTTTTGAACGTCCACTTTTAATATTTTATATTCGCCCCAGGGACCCATTCCCCGGGGCATGCACAAATGTTTAGGGACCGTGGGGTGAGCCCCAATCCCCCATGGTCCCACCTGCTCCCCGTCTCCTGTGGGAGCTGGCATTGCTTTTCCACACAGGGAGCTGCTGACATGCAGCTCCCCGTGTGGAAAACCAATCTGCTTTGCATTTTGCAGGAAACCTGCTCTCGCTTCCAAAATCCAAAGCAGAGTTTGATAAGACAGGGTGAGAGCCATGTTCCTGCCCTGTCATAGCAATCACCAGTGTCCCGGGGTGGGCACCCCGGGACACTGTAGGAGCAGCCCTGGCGGGTGATGGTCCCCAGGGCCATCAAGGGCTCCAGGCGGGGGGGTACATGGCCCCCCTTCCTTTATTTACATAGCGGACCCCCATATTTGCATTTTAGTGCCCCGGGGAGGTGGTAGTCCCTCGGGGCATGTGCACTCTTCCATGCACCCAGGCATTACCCATGCACTCCTCCAATCACCCAGACATTAACCCTGCAGTCATGGAATCAGCCAGTCACAAGCTATGCATTCCTCCAACTATCCAGGCACTATGCCTGCAGTCATCCAATCACTCAGGCAGTGTTTTTGCACTCATCCATTTCCTCAAGCAAAAACCACACACTCTTCTATGCACTCAGACTCTACCCATGCACTCATTTATTCACTCAGACAATACTCTTGCACTCATCAATTTCCTCAAACACTACCCATGTACTTATCCATACACTAAGGCACTACTGATGCACTCTTCCAATCACTCAGGCACTACCCCAGCACTCATGTAATAAGCCAGGCATTACCCATGCACTCATGTAATCACTCAGGCACTACTGCTGCACTCATTCATTCCCTCAAACACTATCCATGCACTCATCCAGTGACTCAGGCAATACTGCTGCACTCATTCATTCACTGAGACAGTGCTTATTCACTCATAAAATGACTCAGACATTACCCTTGCAGTCATTCATAGAATACATACAAGTTTGTCAAACTAACTATAACGTCCCTGAAACCTGTGTTTTTTTCAGTGAATTTCTGTGTTTTTTTTAAAAGCTAATTTCTAACTGTAACATCCCTGAAACCTATGTTTTTTTCAGTGAATTTCTTAGGTTCTTTCAATGCTAACTTCTAACTATGTCTACAGAGGTAGGACATGTGAAGAAAGAGGAAGAAAGGCACACAACAAAGCAAGAGAAATGCAGAAAGAGGCAACAAAAGTTCAGAAAGATGAAGAAAAGTGCAGAAAGAAGTAAGAGGCGGTTCTAAAAAGAAACATTTTTTACTTCCTTTTTTGTTTTATATTTTTTGTATTTTTGGAACTCTTTTTTTAATTTTATGGGTGTTTTTATTAAAAAAAAGGGAAAAGAAACAGAACCAACAGTGAACATGTTAAATAAATTATGCAATTAAGAGCTCATATATATTAACTGAAAAAACCATAGGTTTCAGGGACATTATAGTTAGAAATTAGCATTTACAAAACCTATGAAATTCACTGAAAAAAACCATAGGTTTCAGGGACATTATAGTTAGAATTTAGTCTTTGAAATTCACTGAAAAAAACGTAGGTTTCAGGGTGTTATAAGTAGAAATTAACATTAAGAAAACTGTGGACATTCACTGAAAAAAACACCGGTTTCAGGAATGTTATACTTAGTTGGACATTTCACTCGTACAAAACCAGAGAAATTTGGCAGTTATAGTTAGTTAAGCTAACTATAACTCACACCCCGCACTGCACTGCTGATGATGTCACATATTACATAATTCATGACATGGTCAGTGACATCACCGATGACATCAATGATGACATCTCAAATGACATCACTGATGACATCATCCACACAATAATATTTTGCACTTCCTCACAGCCTTATATAACCTTTGATACACCCACTCTAAAAATACAGTCTACCATTTTAGAAACTATAGACACACCAATACCAGTTACTACATACCCACTCACTGATTCCTAGGTCTACACACACATCCACTCATTCACCCATACAGTCACTCATATATGCCGTCACTCATCAATACAGTACTATTATATGCACTCATACACCCATACAGACACTCACACACCACCACTCACCCATAGAGTTGCTCACACACCTAGTCAGTCATGCAAAGAATCAATCGCACTCCCATTCACTCACCTATACAGTTATACACATACCACCACACGTATTCATACATATACTAACACATACTTACTCTCCTATACAATCACTGATACAATCACACACTCAACCATACAGCCACTCTCACAATCACTCACTCTCACATATACACATTATATACTCCAACACTCACATATACTGCCTTTCATGTAAGTAGTTACTCACACATGTACCACTGAGACATCCATTCAGTCACCAACACACCTATACACACACTCACCCACCCATATAGCCCTTCACAGATGCACTCTTGAACCCATACGCCCAGTGAATAACCCATTCATACATCTATGCACAGAGTCACACATCCCCCATCCACCCACACAGATACTCATGCACCCATACAAATACTCAGATAATCAATCAATAACCCATATAGACACTCATGTAGCTACTCACCAACCCATGCAGTGGCTTACACACCAACTGACAGAATGATACAGACATTCACCCAGTTTAGTCACTAACCCATGCAAGTCCCTGAAACCTGTGTTTTTTTCAGTGAATTTCTGTGGTTTTTTAAAAGCTAATTTCTAACTATAACATCCCTGAAACCTATGTTTTTCCAGTGAATTTCTTAGGTTTTTTCAATGCTGATTTCGAACTATGTCTACAGAGGTAAGACATGTGAAGAAAGAGGAAGAAAGGCACAGAACAAAGCAAGAGAAATGCAGAAAGAGGCAACAGAAGTTCAGAAAGACGAAGAAAAGTGCAGAAAGAAGTAAGAGATATGCAGGAAGAACCAACAGAGGTGCAGAAAAAGGCCTTGTTTCAAAGTCATCCTGTGCCCCCAACTTTTTACTGACTGGTACTGGTGGTTGCTGACTCTGACTAACTAGGCCCGGAGCCAGTGATATGCTGAAAGACACTTAGAATACAGGAAAAAACACCTACATACACTAGGGTACACAATGGGTTGGGGTATCCCTGTGATTGGCATGACCTCCCCTGTAAGGCCCTAGTACATAATAGGGCAGGGGGATTAAAACTACCTCTAACTCAGAGGTGTAGAAAGAGGCAAGAGAGGTGCATAAACAGGCAAGAAAGGTATAGAAACAGGGAACAGAAAGAAGTAAGAACAGTGCAGAAAGAACCAACAGAGGTGCAAAAAGAGGCAAGAGGAGTGCAGAAAAAGGTAAGAGGAGTGCACAAAGAGAAACGAGTGTTACAGAAAGAGGCAGGAGGGGTGCAGAAAGAAGGAAGAGAAGTGCAGAAAGAGGCAAGAGAATTGCTGGAAGAAGCAAGAGCAGTGCAGAAAGAACCAACCGAGGTGCTGAAACAGGCATGAAGGGTGCAGAAAGAGAAAGAGAAGTGCAGAAAGAGGCAACAGAGGTAAAAAACAGGCAGGAAAGGTGCAAAAACAGGGAACAGGGGTGCAGAAAAGGTCAAGAGATCTGCAGAAAAATGCAACAGAGGTGCTGAAAGAGGCAAGAGGGGTGCAGAAAGAAGGATAGAAGTGCAGAAAGAGGCAAGAGAATTGCTGAAAGAAGCAACAGAGGTGTAGAAAGAAGCAAGAGAAGTGCAGAAAGAGGCAAGTGTGTTGCAGACAAAAGTAAGAGCAGTGCAGAAAGAACCAACAGAGGAGCTGAAAGTGGCAATAGAGGTGCAGAAGGAGGCAACAGGAGTGTAGAAAGAAGGAAGAGGAGTGCAGAAGGAAGCAACAGAGGTGCTGAAAGATGCACAAGGTGTGCAGAAAGAAGCAACAGAGTTGCTGAAAGATTCACAAAGGATGCTGAAAGAGGCAAGAGAAGTGCATAAAGAAGCAACAGAGGTACAGAAAGAGGCAATAGTGGTGCAGAAAGAGGGACGAGAGGTGTAGAATGAGGCAAGAGAGTTGTAAAAATACGGAAGAGGGGTGCAGAAAGAGGCAGGAGAGGTGACAAAAGAAGCAACAGAGATGCAGAAAGAGGCAAGAGCAGTGCAGAAAGAAGCAAGTGAAGTGCAGAAAGAGGCAGGAAGAGAAGTGCAGAGAGACGCAAGAGAATTTGCTGAAAGAAGCAACAGAGGTGCAGAAATAGGTAGGACTGGTGCACAAAGAGGCAAGAGAGGTACAGAAAGAGGCAGGAGGGGTGTAAAAAGAAGGAAGAGAAGTGCAGAAAGAGGCCAGAGAATTGCTGAAAGAAGCAACAGAGGTGTAGAAAGAAGCAAGAGAAGTACAGAAAGATGCAAGTGAGGTGCAGAAAATAAGCAAGAGCAGCACAGAAAGAACCAACAGAGGTGCGTGAAGGGTGCAGAAAGAGCAAGAGAAGTGCAGAAAGATGCAATAGAGGTACACAAGAGGCAAGTGATGTACAGAAACGGACAGTAAAGATGCAGAAAAAGGGAACAGGGGTGCAGAAAGAGGCAAGAGAGGTACAGAAAGAGAAAAGAGGGATGCATAAAGGGGCAAGAGATCTGCAGAAAAAAGCTACAAAGGTTCTGAAATATGCAAGTGAGGTGCAGAAAGAGGCAAGAGATCTGCAGACAGAAAAAAGCAACAGAGGTGCTGAAAGAGGCAAGTGAGGTGCAGAAAAAGGCAATAGAAGTACATAAAGAAGCAACAGAGATGCAGAAAGAGGCAAGAGGGGAGCGGAAAGAGGAGAGAGAAGTGCAGAAAGAAGCATAAGAGGTGCTCAAAGAGGCAAGATGGATGCAAAAGAGGCAAGAGCAGTACAGAAGAACCAAGAGAAATACAGAAACAAGCAACAGCGGTGCAAACGGAGGCACAAGGGGAGCAGAAAGAAGGAAGAGAAGTGCAGAAAGAAGCAACAGAGGTTGTGAATGAGGCACGAAGGGTGCAGTATGAGGCAAGATAAGTGCAAAAAGAAGCAACAGAGGTACATAAAGAGGCAAGAGTGCTGCAGAAAGAGGGAAGAGAGGTGTAGAAAGAGGCAAGAGAGTTGCACAAATAGGGAAGGCGCGTGTAGAAAGAGGCAGGAAGGGTGCAGATCGAAGCAACAGAGGTTGTGAAAGAGGCAAGAGAGGTACAGAAAGAAGCAAGTGAAGTGCAGAAAGAGGTAACAGAGGTGCAGAAAGACACAAGTGAGGTGCAGAAACAAGCAAGAGAAGTGCAGAAAGAGGCAAGACAATTGCTGAAAGAAGCAACAGAGGTTTAGAAAGAAGCAAGAGAAGTGTATTAAGAGGCATCTGAGGTGCAGAAAGAAGCAAGAGCAGTGCAGAAAGAACCAACAGAGGTGCAAAAGAAGCAAGAGGGGTGCTGAAATAGGTAGGAGAGGTGCACAGAGAGGCAAGAGAGGTACAGAAAGAGGCAGGAGGGGTGCAAAAGAAGGAAGAGAAGTGCAGGAAGAGGCAACAGAGGTGCAGAAAGTAGCAACAGAGGTGCTGAAAGAGGCATGAGGGGTGCAGAATGAAGGAAGAGAGAGAAGTACAAAAAGAAACAACAGAGGTGCTGAAAGGGGCACAAAGGGTGCAGAAAGAGGAAAGAGAAGCACAGAAAGAAGCAACAGAGGTACAGAAAGAGGCAATAGTGGTGCAGAAAGATGGAAGAGAGGTATAGAAAGAAGCAAGAGAGTTGCACAAATAGGCAGGAGGGTTACAGAAAGAGGCGGGGGTGCAAAAAGAATTGACAGAGGTGCGGAAAGAAGCACATGAAGTACAGAAACAGGCAACAGAGGTGCAGAAAGACGCAAGAGAGGTGCAGAAACAAGCAAGAGAAGCACAGAAAGAGCTAAGAAAATTGCTGAAAGACGCAACAGCGGTTTAGAAAGAAGCAAGAGAAGTGCAGAAAGAGGCAAGTTAGGTGGAGAAAGAAGCAAGAGCAGTGCAGAAAGAACCAACAGAGGTCAAAAAAGAGGCACGAGGGATGCAGAAAAAGGTAGGGGGGTGCACAAAGAGGCAAGAGATGTACAAAAAGAGGCCAGAGCGGTGCAGAAAGAAGGAAGAAAATTTTAGAAAGAGGCGAGAGAATTGCTGAAAGAAGCAACAGAGGTGTATAAAGAAGCAAGAGCAGTGCAGAAAGAGCCAACAGAGGTGCTGAAAGAGCCGCGAAGGGAGCAGAAAGAGCAAGAAAACTGCAGAAAGAGGTGACAGGGGTATAGAAAGAGGCAAGATATGTGCAGAAACAGGCAGGAAAGGTGCAGAAACAGAGAACAGGGATGCAGAAAGAGTTGAGAGAGGTGCTGAAAGAGAAAAGAGGGGTGCAGAAAGGGGCAAGAGATCTGCAGAAAAAAAGCAACAGAGGAGCTGTAAGACGCAAATGAGATGCAGAAAGAGGCAAGAGATCAGCAGAAAAAAAGCAATAGAGGTGCTGAAAGAGGCAAGTAAGGTGCAGAAAGAAGTAAGAGAGATGCAAAAAGAGGCAATAGAAGTGCGGAAAGAAGCAAAAGAGGTGCTCAAAGAGGCAAGAGGGATGCAGAAAGAGGCAAGAACAGTGCAGAAAGAACCAAGAGAAGTGCAGAAAGAAGCAACAGAGGGTCAAAAGGAGGCATGAGGGGTGCAGAAAGAAGGAATAAAAGTGCAGAAAGAAGCAAAAGAAGTGCTGAAAGAGGCACGAAGGGTACAGAAAGAGGCAAAAGAAGTACGGAAAGAAGCAACAGAGGTACAGAAAGGGGCAAGAGTGGTGCAGAAAGAGAGAAGAGAGGAGGTATAGAAAGAGGCAAGAGGGTTGCACAAATAGGGAAGAGGGGTGCAGAAAGAGGCATGAGGGGTGCAGAAAGTACCAAGAGAAGTGCAGAAAGAAGCAACAGAGGTGCAATAGGAGGCATGAGGGGCACAGAAAGAAGGAAGAGAAGCGCAGAAATAAGCAACAGAAGTGCTGAAAGAGGCACAAAGGGTGCAGAAAGAGGCAAGGGAAGTGCAGAAAGAAGCAACAGAGGTACAGAAAGAGGCAAGAGTGGTGCAGAAAGAGGGAGGAGAGGTATAGAAAGAGCAAGAGAGTTGCACAAATAGGGAAGTGGGTGCAGAAATAGGTAGGAATGGTGCAGATAGAAGCAACAGAGGTTCTGAAAGAGGCAAGAGAGGTGCAGAAAGAAGCAAGTGAAGTGCTGAAAGAGGCAACAGAGGTGCAGAAACACACAAGTGAGGTGTAGAAACAAGCCAGAGAATTGCAGAAAGATGCAAGACAATTGCTGAAAGAAGCAACAGAGGTTTTGAAAGAAGCAAGAGAAGTGTAGAAAGAGGCAAGTAAGGTGTAGAAAAAACCAAGAGCAGTGCAGAAAGAACCTACAGAGGTGCTGAAAGAGGCGCAAAGGGTAAAGAAAGAACAAGCGAAGTGCACAAAGAAGAAACAGAGGTGCCAAAAGAGGCAAGAGAGGTACAGAAAGTAGCAAGAGAAATGCTTAAAGAAGCAACAGAGGTACAGAAAGAAACAGGAGCAGTGCAGAAAGAACAAACAGATGTGCAGAAAGAGGCAAGAGGGGTGCAGAAAAAGGTAGGAGGGGTGCACAAAGAGGCATGAGAGGTACAAAAATAGGTGGAGGGGTGCAGAAAGAAGGAAGAGAATTTCAGAAAGAGGCAAGAGAATTGCTGAAAGAAGCAACAGAGGTGTAGAAAGAAGCAAGAGCAGTGCAGAAAGAACCAACAGAGGTGCTGAAAGAGGCGCACAGGGTGCAGAAAGAGCAAGAAAACTGCAGGAAGAGATAACAGAGGTACAGAAAGAGGCAAGAGATGTGCAGAAACAGACAGGAAAGGGATAGAAACAGGGAACAGGGGTGCAGAAAGATTCAAAAGAGGTGCAGAAAGAGAAAAGAGGTGTGCAGAAAGGGGCAAGAGATCGGCAGAATAAAGCAACAGAGGTGCTGAAACAGGCAAGTGATGTGCAGAAAGAAGCAAGAGAGGTGTAAAAAGAGGCAATAGAATTGCAAAAAGAAGCAGAAGAAGTGCTCAAAGAGGCAAGAGGGATGCAGAGTGCAGAAAGAAGCAACAGAGGTGCAAAAGGAATCATGAAAGACACAGAAAGAAGGAAGAGAAGTGCAGAAATAAGCAACAGAGGTACAGAAAGAGGCAAGAGTGGTGCAGAAAGAGGCAATAGAAGTGCGGAAAGAAGCAAAAGAGGTGCTCAAAGAGGCAAGAGGATGCAGAAAGAGGCAAGAACAGTGCAGAAAGAACCAAGGGAAGTGCAGAAAGAAGCAACAGAGGGGCAAAAGGAGGCATGAGGGGTGCAGAAAGAAGGAAGAAAAGTGCAGAAAGAAGCAAAAGAAGTGCTGAAAGAGGCACAAAGGGTGCAGAAAGAGGCAAGAGAAGTGCAGAAAGAAGCAACAGAGGTACAGAACGAGGCAATAGTGGTGCAGAAAGAGGGGAGAGAGGTATAGAAAGAGCATGAGAGTTGCACAAATAGGGAAGAGGGTGCAGAAAGAGGCAGGAAGGGTGTAGATAGAAGCAACAGAGGTTCTAAAAGAGGCAAGAGAGTTACAGAAAGAAGCAAGCTAAGTGCAGAAAGAGGCAACATAGGTGCAGAAAGACACAAGTGAGGTGCAGAAACAAGCAAGAGAAGTGCAGAAAGAGGCAAGACAATTGCTGAAAGAAGCAACAGAGGTTTAGAAAGAAGCAAGAGAAGTATAGAAAGAGGCATCTGAGGTGCAGAAAGAACCAACAGAGGTGCAAAAAGAAGCAAGAGGGGTGCAGAAAGAGGTAGGAGAGCTGCACAGAGAGGCAAGAGAGGTACAAAAAGAGGCAGGAGGGGTATAAAAAGAAGGAAGAGAAGTGCAGAAAGAGGCAAGAGAATTGCTGAAAGAAACAACAGACGTGTAGAAAGAAGCAAGAGAAGTGCAGAAAGAGGCAAGTGAGGTACAGAAAGAAGCAACAGAGGTGCTGAAAGAGGCACGAGGGCACCAGAAAGAAGGAAGAGAAGTGCAAAAAGATGCAACAGCGTTACTGAAAGAGGCACGAAGGGTGCATAAAGAGGCAAGAGAAATGCAGAAAGAAGCAACAGAGGTACAGAAAGAGGCAAGAGAGTTGCACAAATAGGGAAGAGGGGTGAAGAAAGAGGCAAGAGAGGTGCAGAAGAAGCAAGTGAAGTGCAGAATGAGGCAACTGAGGTACAGAAAGATGCAAGAGAGGTGCAGGAACAAGCAAGAGAAGTGCAGAAAGAGCTAAGAGAATTGCTAAAAGGCAAAACAGAGTTTTAGAAAGAAGAAAGAGAATTGCAGAAAGAGGCAAGTGAGGTGCAGAAAGAAGCAAGATCATTGCAGAAAGAGGCAAGAGAATTGCTGAAAGAAGCAACAGAGGTGTAGAAAGAAGCAAGAGAAGTGCAGAAAGAGGCAAGTGAGGTGAAGAAAAAATCAGAGGGGCAGAAAGAGGCGTGAAGGGTGCAGAAAGAGCAAGAGAGGTGTAGAAAGAAGGAGGAGAAGTGCAGAAAGAAGTGACAGAGGTGCAGAAAGAGGCAAAACGGGTACAGAAAGACGTAAGAGGGATATAGAAAAAGGCAAGAGAGGTGCAGAAAGAGGGAAGAAGGGTGCAGACAGAGGCAAGAGGGGTACAAAAGGAAGCATATGAGGTGCAGAAAGAGGCAGCAGACGTGCAGAAAGAGGGAAGAGAGATACAGAAAGTAGAAAAGATGTGCAGAAATAAGCAAGAGAAGTTCAGAAAAAGAAAGAAATGTGCAGAAAACAGCAACAGAAATGCAGAAGGAGGCAAGAGAGGTGCAGAAAGAAGCATGAGTGGCTTGCACACCATTAGTACCAATTTCACACCCACATTTAGCAATAAGTAACAGGTGACCATTCTAGGCTTGCAAAGGGCCTTCCACCACGTTGTAACACTTGTCGCTGCATTTTTGGTAACGTTTGAGCTAGAAACAAGGTTTTTTTTGTTCAAATCTGCAGATTAGGGAGCAGATGATGGACTATGTGGCTAATGCGGAAAATGTATAATTGTGAGAAACTCGGTGCAGCCAAACAGTCGCATAATTCCAGTGGCCCCGGCTCATACCTCTGACTAGGTCTGTAAGTGCTCCTCAGTGATTCCTTCTTTTTTGTCGCACTGAGTTCATAGTTGAGCTTCTATAGAAACAAGGAAGACTAAAACCTGAGGTTACCACTCCACAACACAGACTACAATACTACATAATTACTCTCCATAACACATAATTCCTATACACCAAATACCACATACTTCCTATCCACAGAATTTCACTCGACAACATACCACATAATTTCACTACACACAACGTACATCCGCTCCACTCAAAAAAACATTAGTAAAAAACTTTACATTTATAACGCCAATAGCTCTAACTCTTGCAAATGCGAAACCTATTACATTGCAAACACATCTTTAACTAGTAGTCGTGTTTGCAGAGAGGTGGAGAAAGGGTGCTGGGCCTCCGAACAGCTCTCAGGAATTCCACTGCGTAGGATTTACAGGAGGTACCAGAAGGTCTTCTTGGCCCCCAAAGTCCCTCAGGAGTAAAGTGGACTTCATCCCCCATCCTGTAGTCCCGCAGGAGGCGCGTTTACAGAGTGGTTGAGAAAGGTGGCATGGCTTCCGAAGATGTCTTAGCAATCCTGTGTGGGACTTACTGGAGGTAACAAGAGGGGTACTTGGGGGCCAACTACCCCTCCTATTACCTCCAGTAAGTACCACACAGCAGGATTGCTAGGTTCTCATAACAGACCACACACCCTTTTCCCACCATTCTGCAGACACACACCCTGGCACGCTCTTGGATGGGGATTGTTGTCCTTTTAATGCTGGGGGTCCTTTAGGGGCCAACTAGCCTACCTCTTACCTCCAGTAAGCCCCACACAGTGGGATTGCTGAGAGGTGGACACAGGCCACGCCCCCTATCCCCAGCACTCTGCAAACATGCCTCTTGGTGCACTGCTGCTCAGGGGATGAAGTCCACATGTATCCTGAGGTCCTCAAGACACAAGAGGACCTCATCGCCACACCATCAGTGCACCACGGGACTTAATTACCCAAATTAGAATGCACCAGGGGGTGCGTTAGCCGAGTGGTGCAGGGACAGGGCGGGGCATCTGGCGAGATGCCGGCTTTTCTTTGTTTTAAATATTTGTAGAAGAGGGTTATGTGCCCCCCCCCTCTTTTACTATTTGTTGGGCCCTTGGGACTGCATCCCCCAGGGCCTGAGAATTAAAAAAAAAACACTGGATGGGGGCCATGTGGCCCCCCTTCCCTTGGCCACTGCTGGCCCCGGGGACCCCATCCCCAGGTCCTAGCCAGGCAGTGTTTTTTTAGGAGGGGGCCACGTGGCCCCCCTCCATAGGTCAATTATGCCCTGGGGACCCCATCCCAAAGGGCCACACTTCCTAAAAAAAATATTAAAAGGGAGGGGCAGTGTGGCCCCCCGACCGGGCCACTTCTGGCCCCGGTGACCCCATCCCCCAGGGCCGGCTCTCAATTTGGGGATCTTGGGGGGAACCCCAATGCCCCCTTGGTCCTGCCGGCTCCCTGCCTCCTGCAGGAGCCGGCATTGCTTTTGCGCACGGGGAGCTGCTGACAAGCAGCTTCCCTTGTGCAAAAGCAATCTGCTTTGGTTTTTGGAAGCGAGAGCAGGTTTTCTGCTCTCGCATCCAAAAACCAAAGCAGAGTTTGCTATGGCAGGGCGGGAACTGTACGGCTCCCGTCCTGCCATAGGAAACCATTATGACCAATGGGGTAACCCAAAATAGTCCTCGGACCTGGGAGTCGATTGATACATAAACAGTTTGTTCAGGACCAATCAATCAGAAAATTATTAGATAAAGGGAAATGATTATTTCGACCTATTAGAAATCTACAATAGTCAACTCACAAGCGTAAACAAATCGTAAGATTTATCAAGAGAACATGATGTGCAGCACAACAATATGTTATATTACAATATATTTATTCGAAAATTACAAAACAAGGTTATAAAAACCTTAGAGGGTCATGGAAAAAGGGAAAAGAAAATTGTTCAAGGGAATGTGTGGAAAGGGGTGTTAAAAAATTAGAAGGTGTCAAGAGGACTCCGTTTTCCAAACAGAATGTAAGAGGCATATATTTACAAAACTGTCCAAAAACTGATACTGAATATACAGTTCAATGAAACCCGCCCATATTCGAAAACAATCATTTTAAATTATATTTTTCATTACAATATGAAGTAGATTTTTCTAAGCAGGGACAAAGGTAATGGAGAGGATGGTCCAGGTGCAATTTTCTGATTGATTGGTCCTGGACCACTGTTTTTTGTATCCATCTGCCTTAGGAAACAGCAATGTCCCGGGGGTTGGCACCCCAGGACATTGCAGGAGCCGGCCCTGGCGGATGGCGGTCCCCATGGACATCAAAGGCTCCTCGAGGGGGCCACACGACCCCCTCCCATTATTTGGGACGCCCCCAGGAGGTGGTAGTCCCCTGAGCATGGGGGGCCCGCGAGGCCCCCCACATTATTTAAAGAAGCCCCGGGGAGATGGTGGTCCCTGGGGCTTGGGGGCCCCACAAGGCTCCAACCTCATTATTTAAACATGCCCCTTGGAGGTGGTGGTCCCCAGGGCTTGGGGGGGCCCACGAGGCCCCCTTCATTATTCAAAGAAACCCTGGGGAGGTCGTGGTCCTTGGGTCTTGGGGGGCCCACAAGGCCCCCCTCATTATTCAAAGAAGCCCTGGGGAGGGGGTGGACCCCCATAAATTACATAGCCCGCTTTGTTTTTTTAAAAATTTCTCAGCCGGATTCCCGCACCCAGCACGAATTTGGCCGATTTCTTTTTTGTTTTTTTATTGTTTTTTGGGCCTTGTTGTTGTTCCTTGTGGGACCCCCTGAGCAGGCCTTGGGGTTAAGGGTGTTTCTACCCTGCCTCCTTTTCATGTTTCTCACCTTTTATGTTTTTTGGCTGCCAACACTTCCTGGTTTGGAGTGCTGACAGCCAATCAGATCTCACGATGAGATGTGTGGTTAGGCTCCGCCCAGATATCGTTAATTTTTTATTTTTGAATTTCGTAGAAACTACTGAACACATTAACACCATTCCAAAAAAAGCACGCTTTCTAGACCAAGACCTACCTTTTAGCCACATTTGGTGTAATTCCGTTCAGCAGTTATTCCTATGTAAATGAACATGGGGAAAACACCTTTTTCTCAGCCCCTGCTTAATGAATTACCCCGAAACTTTCAAGACAGGAGCTTACCGGTCTGCCTCATTAGCTTTGAAAATGTCGTGAAGATTCATCAAATGGCACCAAAGATATTGGCAAATTAAAAAACGTTTTTCCTATGGATACTAGATCCTTACTATAACTACCTACTGGCGACCGTCAGTAGGATATAAATATATATATATATATATATTCACTGAAAAAACCATAGGTTTCAGGGGTGTTATAGTTAGCTGGACTTTTCACTTGTACAAAACCATTGAAATTCCCCCGTTATAGTTAGTTCAGCTAACTATAACTCGCGCGCCCGCAATGCACTGCTGATGACGTCACATATTACATCACTCATGACATGGTCAGTGACATCACTCATGACATCACTGATGACATCTCAAATGACATCACTGATGACATCACTGAGGACATCATCCAGTGAATGTGTGTTATTCTGAAAATTAAATATGTTTTATATATGTATATCTCAAGGTCGATGGAAGAATAAATGGGTATATAAGTGTCTAAATGGATGATTTGTTTTTGAAAAATTGATTGTGTAACTGACTGATTAAGTGTATCATAGTGAATACATGGCTTAGTGAGTAATGTTTAAATATGTAAATATATGTATCAGTCTCTCACTTTGTGTATAAGTGGCTGCATGGGTTGGTGAGTAGCTACATGGGTGTCTATATAGGTTATTAGTTGGTTTTTTGAGTATCAGTCTGAGTGTCTGCATGGTTCGGTGGGGGTATTACGTAGTGCATAGGTGCATGAATGAGTGACTCACTGTTTGTATGTGTTGAACACAGTATGTGTGCAGGACTGTATGGGTGGATGAGTGTGTGTATGGGTGTGTTAGTGAGTGAATGACTGTCTCAATAGTGTCTTTATGAGTAACTACATATGTTTTAAACTAGTATATGTGACTATTGGTGTATATATGTGAGAGTGAGAGATTGAAAGGGTTCATGTATGAATAAGTATGTGTTTCTATAAGTGATTGTTTAAAAGACTAAGTATGTGTAAGTTTCCGTAGAAGTAAGTGTGGTGGTGTGTGTATAACTGTATATGCAAGTAAATGTATGTTTGATTCTTTATTAGCATGAGTGACTATGTGTGTGAGTAACTCTATGGATGAGTGGCATTGTGTAACAGGATGTATAGGTGTATGAGTACATATGATGAGTGAGTACATGTATGAGTGACTGTATTGGACTGTTGGTGAATGAGTGGATGTGTATGTGGATCTTAGAATTACTGAAGAGGTTGTTGTAACTGGTATTGGTATGTCCATTGTTTTGAAAATGTTTGTCTCTATTTTTGAATGTGTGTATCAAAGGTTATATTAGGGTGAGAGGAGGTCTGCCACTCTATCACAAGGATGATGTCATCCGTGATGTCATCAGTGATGTCATTTGAGATGTCATCAGTGATGTCATGAGTGATGTCACTGACCATGTCATGAGTGATGTAATATGTGACGTCATCAGCAGTGCATTGCGGGCGCGCGAGTTATAGTTAGCTGAACTAACTATAACGGGGGAATTTCAATGGTTTTGTACAAGTGAAAAGTCCAGCTAACTATAACACCCCTGAAACCTATGGTTTTTTCAGTGAATTTCTGAGGTTTTTTAAATGCTAATTCCTAACTATAACGTGCCTGAAACCTATGGTTTTTTCTGTTAATTTCAAAGGTTTTTTAAATGCTAATTTCTAACTATGCCTACAGAGATAGGACATGTGAAGAAAGAAGAAAAAATGCACAGAAAGAAACAAAAGAAGTGCAGAAAGAAGCAACAGAAGTCCTCAAATACGAAGATAAGTGCAGGAAGAAGGATAACGTGCAGAAAGAACAAAAAGAAGAGCAGAAAGAAGCCTTGTTGCAAAATCATCCTGTACCCTCAACTTTTTCAGACGGATACTGGTGGTAACTGAGTCTGACTAACCAGTCCTAGAGCCAGTGCTATGTTAAAAGACACTTAGAATACAGTGAAAACACCTACATACACTAGGGAACATTATGCGTTGGGGTCCCCCTGTGATTAGCCTTACCTCCTCTATAAGCCCCTAGTATATAATAGGGCATGGGGATTAAAACTACCTCTTAAAACAGGCCACAGGGCGTTTTTGCACACGTTAACTCAGGCCCCGTCCCCTCCTTTCACCATTGTGTAAACACGCCCTGTGTCCGTTTTTAGTTGGGAGATTAAGTTCATTTGAGTCCTGAGGGTCCCTAGGGTCCAACTAGACCACTAGGTACCTCCAGTAAGTGCCACAGAGCTGCGTTGCAGAGAGGTGTAAAAAGTGGCACGGCCTGGACCACCTCTCTGCAATGCAGCTCAGTGGTGCTTACTGGAAGCACTTGGTGGGCTAGTTAGCCCCCAGGGTCCCTCAGTATTGAAGGGAAATTATATCCCCAATTTAAAACGTGCCATGGTGCGTGTTTGCACACGTCACCTCAGGCCCCGTCCCCTCCCTTCACCACTGTGTAAACGCGCCCTGTGGCTGTTCTAAGTTGAGAGATTAAGTCCCCTTGAATCCTAAGGGTCCCTAGGGTCACACTAGACCACTAGGTACCTCCAGTAAGCGCCACAGAGCTGCGTTGCAGAGAGGTGTAAAAAGGGGCTTGGCCTCAGAACACCTGTCTGCAGCGCAGCTCCCTGGCGCATACTGGAGATGCCTGTTGGCGGCGCGTTTGCAGAGTGCTGCATGGAGGGGGCATGGCCTCCGGCACGATGCCAGTCTTTTATTTATTTTATTTTTTTAAGAAGGGGGGCTGTGTGGTTCCCCTTCTTATTCTAATTTATTGGCCCTGATGACCCCATCCCCCAGGGCCTGTCTCCTAATTACATTTTTTTGACCCCAATCCCCAGGGCCGGCCACTGTTTTTTATTATTTTTAAAAAATATATATTTATAGACACACCTAGGACATGCTGGACAAACCGTACGTACCTATCACCATGACGATTTGCGTGATATTCATTAAAAGGCGACTATGCATGCAATTAATCCACGTGGAATGTATTTACACCACTAGTGAAGCTCTGACATGTCTGATGCTCTACCGTGCCTAATCCCGGTAGACACCCTTGTCGTTTATTTATACAAACATGGGTAGCTATTGACGGGCACATTTAATACACATGAACACCAAGCCATTCAAAGGGGATTCGACAAAAATTCGACCAAAACTATGCAAGAAACCCCCCTCACAGTTAATAAAACACACATCCACTGCCGGATGTGTAATACTTTTTATTTTACTCTCTGGAAAGGGGACGAACATCACTTGTGAGTCACAGCGCGCTCCTGACAGAGCCCAATGCTGTGTTACACCCACCATTGCCTGCCGAGTGCCACACACCTCTGTATTGTATTTCACTAGCTAGTGCATATGCTATGACACTCTCTAGCCCATGTGCACTGTAACACCACCCCGTGAAAATGTCATGCCACACTTGTCTTCGCACGGGTTATATTGCCCCATCTAACGTGCCTTCCTCGATGCCTATGTTATAACGCACAGTGCTATGCCATACATATTACAATTTGGGATCCATATCTTTGTCACAGTGCATATGCAACGTTACACTCCCCAGCACATATTTTATATTACAACTTTAGAGACTAGTTAGGTTACACAACACTGCCCTGTGCATATTACACTCCAAGGCGCATATCGCATAGCACGCGCTAGTGCCTGTGCTATCTCGCGCTCTCCAATGAATCTGTCATTGCGCACAATGTATTGCATATTATATTTCACGCCTGGTTCATCTTATATCACACTTTTTGGTGCATAGTTTATACCATACACTATATCTAGTTTTCATTTTTAATCGTGCTCTCAGGACTATGTTCTATATAACACTGTGTTCACCTACCCTTTTCACGGGCATTACATTTTGCGATAGGGGGTGGAGGGTCAGGGGGTGTTTTTGCCAAGTGAGCCCGGAGTCACAGTCACTAACGTCTTCTTCTTCCTGAATAAAAGTGAGATTATGCTGCATACTTGTTCATATTTTAAGTAGTTTGCACAGACAAAATGTTTTAAAAACAATAAAGTTTCTAATACCCGCCTTCTCTGAACAGTTAGCTTGCTGCCCCATCCCCCTCCTCCCTATCCTCTGTTGTGTGAATCCATGGACTAGCCTCCTCCCTCCTGCCATGCATGGTCTGATGTGCTGCC
Organism: Triturus cristatus; assembly: GCF_964204655.1. Lineage (NCBI taxonomy): Eukaryota > Metazoa > Chordata > Amphibia > Caudata > Salamandridae > Triturus > Triturus cristatus. The sequence continues at coordinate 539,790,577 of NC_140591.1, forward strand.
ACTGCCCTCAATTTAGTATGATGTACCAGTCCACTCCTCCTGCCCTCCATTGCCCAATTCTATGCCCCATCATTGACCTCCTGCTTAAACTCTGTGCTTAGCTTGCTGCCCCTATTCTCCTTCTCCCTGCCCTCCGATGTCTCTGTGCATGCCCCTGCTCCATCCTTTTTGCCCACCATGTCCCATGGACCTGCCACTCCTATCTACTCTGAGTGTTCTGTTGAGCTGCCACTCCCCTCCCACCTGCCTAGCATTGTCAGACGACTGTAACCTGTCCCTGCCACCTCCACCCTGCCTGTCCACATGCCATGCCTCTATCCTCTTCCTCCTGTCCTACATGGTCCATTGTACTGCCACACCCTTCTGCCCTCCCTGGCCTGTTGTGCTGATGAATACAAGCCCCAGCTAGGCCCGCAAGAGACAAGGGTTCGCTCTTCTGTAACGAAATCTACAAGGAAGTTGGCACGGAAACTGCAAAGTACAAAGACAACGTTTATTAACCCTTAAGGGTGGTCCTACAATCCACACAACACTCTTCAGTATTGCAAGGAGTAGCACACAGAACTTACATACACAGTCCCCTTATATACACAACAGAGGGGCTCATGAGTGGGTGGATAGCACATGGAGTCAAAGAACATTACCATGTAGGGTCATTCCCAATTCTAAATCAATACATGGGCGGAGCTAACACGCTCCTTGAGCCCGCAAAAACACATGGTCAAGCAGAACTAATTATAACAGACGTGGTCAGTTCTGGGCATGCGCCAGATGGACAAGAGGGCTATTAATAAACTGTTGCTAGGCAGATTTCAAGAGCAACTAACACAGAGGTCGGACTCTCCTCATGGCGAACACGTGGCAGCATGTCAATACAAAATGGAGTCCAGACTTCGGCCAACACACTGAAGAGAACACGATAAAGGGAAGCATTAATGTTTTCAGTAAATGCTTAACCACGATCTACTTTAATTTACAACAGACGACCCTTTCAGCATTTACTGAAGACATCTGGCTTCCAGGAGTAATCATCGTATATATCAATTATCATCATTCCTTTAACCTCTTTAGCTAGACCCTTCTGGCGAGCAACCTCAGCGATAGCTTTCTTATCTGGAATGCAGAATGAAATGCATACAGAACAGCATAATGGTCCACATTGGATACACATACAGAGGAAAAACAGAATTGCTATGACGATACAGAGGCCAGTTAAAACCTTCCAACCCCAGGCAGTAACCAACGCCCAAAACCATCCAGAAAAGGACCATGTGCCGTTCTCTGTGTGGATTTCGGCAGCTATTTTATGCAACTTATTAATGGCACTATAAACAGATGGCGTATGATCAGGAATAAACACACAGCAGCTACTTCCGATAATTTTACAAGCTCCTCCTCGATCAGCTAACATCACATCTAGCACCATACGATTCTGCAATGCAACTATTCTAGTGATTTGCAGTTCTTCCGTAATATTCCCAAGAGCAGCAGCGGTCTGATTAGTCACAGCTTCTACTACTCTCGTTAATCTTCGGATTTTCCTACTGTTCAAAGCAGCTCCAACAAAGAAGAACAGTCCCAAGTTGAAATCAATATACTGTTGCAAGCTGGTGTCCGTCTGATCTACTTCATTAATAGATAAAGTACGTTTATATCTATTTATAGTCACATTATTCAGCAGTTTCAGATCTTTGTGATACGATGCAGGTGCTAGGAATACAGGGGGTAATAGGAATGATACATAGCATACCCCAGACCACCCAGCTGGCAAACAGTAATAACCTTTATTCCCGCATACAAAGTAGGTATTATGGGATGCTTGGAAGGTGCTGTTGTTCAGCCCATCAATATTCAACACTTTTATACAATCACTGACACCAACAGGAATAAAACCCACACTCTGGACACACAGGTCCGCTTGAGCTTGTGCCACCTGGATTACAAACTTCTCCATCCCCACAGTGTCTCTAGTGTTTGTGAAGATATAGGGAATGGATTCATTGTCCGGTCGGTACTCTTCCCATTCCCAAATTGTTCCATTCGCCTGTGGGTATCCATTTCTGTCCTGATGACATTCTTTATTAAGTCTGAACAGCAATCGTCCCACTGTCGGCTTCCGAGTAGCAAACAGCAAAGTGTACCATGCCCTACAAGAGCCATTGTGAGAGAAGGGAAGTGGTATGAATGGCGTACCTCCTTTCTTCTGATGAGCTGGCATCATCCCACATATCCAACAGTTCGTAGCGTTCGTAGCAACGTGGGTATGATGCAGCATCTGGATAAAGGTGTTATTTAAATAGGACTGCCGATGTTTCAGTTCTTGATACGGCAATGTATAAAAGTAGTGCTCCGCAGGCACTGGAGTTGTCAGCTCAAGTGTGTCCCGAGCAGGAGTAACCTCCTCCACAAACCAAGTCGTTATACCAACAATAACTATTGTTAGCACAAACCCCAACGCACAAAAGATTTTCTTCTTCTCCATGTCGAAAAGAAACAATACCCTGATGTCTTCCTGAAACTAAAAGTCTGTCAGAACTCTTTCCCCTTGGGCAGCGGTTGATTTCTTCACCAACGGGCCAAGACGGGTGTCACTACACTAATGCAGGGCTGATCCCCCCCCCTTGCCACAGCGGCTCTCCGTTTCACTAACCCAAGGGCCGTTCTGACAGTATGTCCCGGTACTGGAAATCTCACTTCCTTGGTCGCAGATGATATCGCCTTCCTCCAGACGTCGTGTGGTCCGAAAAGAGCTCCTCAGTGTCGTTTGGCTTTGCAGCACGGCCTGTCTCTGCTGCTAGGACTTCTCGTTGATCGGTCAGCACGGCAGACTCCACCAATCCGGGCGGCACCTTCCGACAGTGCAGGGAATGGATCCAGTTCTTCCTGTTCGAGACTCGCACTGCCGTCCTCGTCGCAAGAAGAACTTGCTCAGGGCCGGTCCATCGGGGCTCCAGACTGTTCGACCTGTCGAAGACCTTGATCATCACCTGGTCTCCGGGCCGGAGACCATGTCCTTCGCCAGTAGACCGATCAGGGAGCGCCTCTCGGACCTGTTGATGAATAGAAACCAAGTTATCCGTTAGCTGTGCCAGATAATCACTCATCATCACACAGGGTACATCATACACAGCCTTAGGCCTTGGCGGACCCCAAATGTTCATTGGGCGTCCGAAAACGATTTCGTACGGCGTAAGGCCGGTTCGGGAGTGTGGCACTGATCTAATTGATAATAACGCCAGTGGCAAGGCGTCTGGCCAAGTCAAAGATGTCGAAGCTTGAATTTTGGCAATTTTAAGCTTCAGTGTACCATTGTACTTCTCGACTAGTCCTGCACACTGGGGGTGGAACACGGCGTGGAACTTCTGGGTGATGCCTAGGCCCTTCAAGACATACTTTATAACATCCGCTACAAAGTGAGGGCCATTATCACTCCACAGAAGTCTACAGACGCCGTATCGAGGGAAAAACTCTTTCAGTAATAGCTTCGCTGTAGTCATTGCCGTATTGTCTTTCGCAGGGTACGCCTCGACCCATTTACTAAAGGCGCACACCACTACCAGAACATACTTCAAATTATTACAGCGCTCAAGCTGGATGTAATCCATCTGCAGAACCTCAAAGGGTGCAGTGGGCGTCGCAAATCCTCCTGCTGGAGTTCGCGTACCTTTCCCTGGGTTATACTTCAGACAGATCATACAGGTCTGTACCACCCTCTTTGCTGCGCTAGCAATCTCTGGATGCTCCCAGACTTGGGTAAGCAATTTTACAATTGCGGAAGCTCCAACATGTGCTAGCCCATGTGCCATTTGAACCATAGGTTGTACGAAAGCCGTGGGTAACTTCCATCTATCCATCTGTTTATTTCTCCAGCAACCCTCGTCATCCAACTCTCCCTCGCTAGCCCATTGCTCCCGCTCCTTATCAGAAGCTGTTCTTTGTATCTCTCGCACTTCTTCCTTTGCATCACGCCATCTCTCCATCTGTGATTTCACTACATACATGGCAGTAGCACCAGGCTGCATCGCAGTCTCCCGTGCCACTCGGTCCGCTAACGCATTCCCTTCTCCAACTTTGTCAACTACTTTCCTATGGGCGCTACATTTAACAATAGCAATTTTCTTTGGGTACGTCAATGCAGTTAAAAGATTGTGAACTAACTCTCCATGCATTATTTGTACCCCATGTGACGTTAGAAACCCTCTCTCCTTCCAGAGTAGACCGAAGTCATGTGCTACTCCGAAGGCATAGCGGCTGTCTGTGTACACATTCACACACAATCCCGTACTGAGCTCACATGCTCGTGTTAACGCTATCAGTTCTGCTGCTTGAGCTGACTTCTGTGGTATGCGTGCTGTCTCCACTATCGTTTGTAACGTGGTAATTGCATACGCTGCTGAAGTCGTACCATCTGGTAGCTTCAGACATGACCCATCTACCCATAGTTCTCCATCTACCTCTGAAAAGGGCGTATCCTGGAGATCGATACGACCCTTTGTCTGTTCCTCAGTCACAAGAATACAATCATGCGCTTTCTGTGCCTCCGGCCGGGTCTCGGGGTATGGCAACAATGTGGCCGGGTTTAATGTCACGCACCTTTTCAACGTAATATGAGGAGCCAAAAGCGTCAACTCATATCCCGTTAAACGGGCACTGGTCAAATGTTGCGTCTTTGTTTGGTTAAGCAGGGCATCAACAGCATGGGGAACTAACACCAACAGTTTATGGGACAACACAATTCCCTCACTCTGCCGTATTGACACAGCTGTCGCCGCAACCGAGCGAAAACACCCCGGCAATGCTCGGGCGACAGGATCAAGTACGGCCGAAAAGTATGCACAAGGGCGCTGCTTATCACCATGCATTTGCACTAAAACTGACAATGCACATCCATCTTTCTCATGCACATATAATGAAAAGGGTTTTGCATAATCAGGGGTCCCTAACACTGGTGCTGAACAAAGGGCCTGTCGCAATTGCTGAAAAGCAGCATCACACTCATCTGACCAAGGGATTGGGATGGGCGTATCTTTTGTCAGGAGAGCTAGTAATGGCTTGGCCGTGTGTGAAAACCCCAATATCCACTGTCTACAAAAAGAAACGAGACCCAAAAATGCACGCACATCCTTCTGTGTGGATGGTCTCGGTGTGTCCAAGATCACTTGGATACGGTCTGGTGTGAGTGCACGCCCCTCCTTAGACAAAAGGTGACCTAAATAAGTCACCTTTGGTCTACAGAATTGCAATTTCTTCCTAGAGACCTTATGATTGTGGGAGGCTAAAAAGGAGAGTAAGGATAGTGTGCTTTTCTCGCACAACTCTAGGGTATCAGCCGCCAGCAAGATGTCATCGACATATTGAATGAGGGCGACCCCCTCAAGCAAAGCAAAAGAATCCAACTGTCGTTTCAAAGCCTGACTGTAAATACTAGGGCTTTCTGTGTAGCCCTGGGGAATTCTGCAAAAACGATAAGATCTATTGTTTAATGTGAACCCAAAAAGAAATCGGCTATCGGGGTGAATGGGAATAGAAAAGAAGGCATTTTTCAAATCAATCACTGAGAACACGGTCGCCGTAGGCGGGACCAAGGTAAGCAACGTCGTGATATCGGAAACCACCGGGTACTGAGGTATCACGATCTTGTTAACCTCCCTCAAATCAATAATGAACCGATAAACTTTTGAATCCGTGTCTTTTTTCAAAATGGGGAGAATCGGACTGTTACAAATATTGTAGGGAACTTCTTCCACTACTCCTACCGCGATCAAATCTTGCACAATCTGTATGAGAGCTTCCTCGCCCTCCTGGGAAATACGATACTGCGGGAGGCGTGGTAGCACCGCCCCCTCCTGGACACTAATGTGGACCGGAGGAATCACCATTTGTCCCACATCCGTGTCCGAAGTCGCCCATAAAGCGCGGGGGAGGGTAGCCAACAGAGCCTCCTCTGAGATCGTACACATCCGCTCGGATCGGGGGTAATTGTCATTTAGAATCACTCTCACACCCTCAGGGGAACAGCGAATCGTAGCCCTAAAGTGTTTTAACATGTCAAGGCCCATAATGTTATCCGGTGTATACGGGGCAAGCAAAAACGAACAGGGTGCAGAGAAACAATCAACCTGAAATGCAAGGGGCTGTGAAAGAGGGCTGCGGGAGAGTGCACCGTCAAACCCTACCGATGTAACCATTGAGCCGGATGGGGGAGCCCCTGGAGCCAAGTACCTAGACAATGCACTACGTGTCGCTCCTGTATCCACTAGGAACTGATCAGTAGAACCTAAAACCTCAGCCGATACATAAGGACCCGTCTGATCGACCGGCACCTCAACTGCTTCAGACCCCCATCCAACGCATTCCTATGCATGCTGAGAATCGTGATATCCCGCGTGATCGGCGTCCGATACATGATACTGGTGCTGGCGATCGAACACATTGGAGCTATCCCGGTGCTGCCCCGCAGTGTCGAAACGGGCATTATCATTAGAATTTCCTCTAAAATTCGAGAAACCCCCTCTACCTCTCTGGCCACCCGGGGTGTGCCCCTGCCGTGAAGCATGCAACACTGGGCACTCCCTGGCCCAATGGCCCAACTGCTTACAGTACGCACATTGGTTTTTATTCAAATCAGATCGGCCCGACGGGGGACCATAAGATCCGCCCCTTCCCCTATTACTATTATTACCCCGGCGGGGCGGGCCATATACTTGTGCTAACATTACTTTTGTTTTTAGATCTTTCGATTTCTTCTCCTCCTGGCCCTTCGCCTCTTGCTCCTGACGCTCATAATACTGGGCGATGGTTAGAAGGGCCGTCGGTGTCGCGGAGGACCAAGAACTCTCACTCGCTTTTAACCGGGCCGCAACTGCCGGCAGCAGATTGGCCACATATTTGTCCGCGAAGAGGTGACGGCCTGTGTCGTCGATAAGCGACTGACCGCTAAAATCATGGAACGTTTCTTCAAAGCGCGTGAAGAAATCTGCCACTGACTCATCAACCTTCTGCTTACATGCCGCCAGCATATTCCAATCAATCTTTTTAGGGGGAATTATGGTTTTTAATTTGGTGACAATAGCAGCCGGAAGTTCTAGAATATTCTGGGGTGGTTTCTGTGCGGGCTTCCGCTCCCTATCCTCATCCTCAAGGTCAGACCACCGGGCTTTAAAAGCAACTATATCATCCACTTTTCGGACAGAGCGCCACGTGTCTGGTGGTAGAATAAGGCCAAAGAACAGATCTATATCCGCTAGGGTCATAACGCAAGAATTCAAGGCCCCCTCAACTTCTTCATAGAAGGCCGCTGGATTCTTGCGGGGGTCAGGCAATGCATTCTTTAATGCCATAACATCGGCCCTATGCCAAGGGGTATAAACCCAGTTATACACAAAATATCCCTTAGCATCGGCGGAGTTAATATCGGAACTAGTCCCCGCTCCTTTAGGAGGAACGTACAAAGGCGCCGCTTCTCGCATTGGCTTAACATGCACTACAACATCCTTATCTGACTGGGAGGTGGATGAGTGGCCCCCTGCTGCAACCGAATCCTGCTGCTCCTCCTCAGCTCGTTGACGTGCTTTCTCTCTAAGCGCCAGCACTTCGTCCCGTAAGGCGAACAGTCGTCGAGCCGCCTCTGGAGCCTTAGGGGGAGAAAAAACACCATCATGTAATGCTTTAACCTCCGAGGTCACCTCTGCAGGCTCAAAAACATCGGAATATTTTCGGAAAGCAGCAATTACGTCGTCAGCAAAATGAGACAAAAAATACACCCTCTCTCTATCTTGCCATGACCCCCAAGTGTGAAATAAGTCCTCTATGGACATCCTGCCCTTGAGTGCTCGAAAGGAAAGTTTCCGAAGGTCAGCCATGTTCTCGGCCGATAACATGGACCGCGTGTCTACCTTACCCGGAGCCGGGCCAGAATCTTGCGGCCGTGGAGCAGATGCACCGACATAAGGAGGCGGAGAGCGATCTAGTAGATAAAAATCATCGTCAGGATTATTAAGGACAGGATAAAGCGGCTGGCGAACTACATATTGACCCGAAACTTGGAGCCTACGCTCTTTCTCTTGTTTCTCCGCCTGCTCTTTGTCCTCCCGACTCTTCGCTTCTTGTGCTCGCACATGATCATTCTTTCGTTGCTCTTTATCAAACAACGCTTTCTCACGTTTCTCTCGCTCACGCACTTCCTTCACCCATAACCGCACATTCTCAAACATATCCTGACGAGCACGACGCTTACACAAACACTGTTCCACATACTCAATCTTACGCATATCAAACGATCCATACAACGGCCATCGCAACTCAGGATCCTTCTTGGTATATTTCCTCCACAATGTGCTGTACATTATGGAAGAAAGACCATGCTTCACATACATATCCCTATTAGGAGTCCCCTCTGGGGGAGCTGGAGCAGATTCCTCGAGGTTCAACCGGTTTCCCAAGCAGCAACACCACTTACGGAGTGCGCTAAAAGCAGGCATGCTAGCAATAATGCAAAATATGCAGTATTATCAGATAAAATGGCACTTAATCGTTGCGCCGTTCCAAGTTTACACAGCTCCGGAGAAATTTCTCCACATTACCTGCCTATATGTGTTGCAACGCATATATTTCACAAAGACAAACTCAAAATATGACTAGTCATCACAAATCAAACTCAAATAGCCAACCCAGGCTTCAAAACTCGGAGCAAGTACCGTACAACGGTTCTTACCAATCAAGAGTCCAGGTTCCAACTGCCAAGCTCCACAATCGCCCAAACGGCTCTCACGGCAGGACCGACAGAAGAGATCTCAGTCGATGACCGGCGCCACCCAGACGGTCAGCTCGGAAGGGAAGGAAGAAAAACCTCGGGATGCCAGGGCTAAGACGCCGCTGGCAGTGATCACGTCCCCGGCCAAACTCCTCACCTTCGTCGCGACCAGTCCTTCGAGCATCCGAGTCGCCGATGAGCCCCACGTGACGGGCGCCAATTGATGAATACAAGCCCCAGCTAGGCCCGCAAGAGACAAGGGTTCGCTCTTCTGTAACGAAATCTACAAGGAAGTTGGCACGGAAACTGCAAAGTACAAAGACAACGTTTATTAACCCTTAAGGGTGGTCCTACAATCCACACAACACTCTTCAGTATTGCAAGGAGTAGCACACAGAACTTACATACACAGTCCCCTTATATACACAACAGAGGGGCTCATGAGTGGGTGGATAGCACATGGAGTCAAAGAACATTACCATGTAGGGTCATTCCCAATTCTAAATCAATACATGGGCGGAGCTAACACGCTCCTTGAGCCCGCAAAAACACATGGTCAAGCAGAACTAATTATAACAGACGTGGTCAGTTCTGGGCATGCGCCAGATGGACAAGAGGGCTATTAATAAACTGTTGCTAGGCAGATTTCAAGAGCAACTAACACAGAGGTCGGACTCTCCTCATGGCGAACACGTGGCAGCATGTCAATACGAAATGGAGTCCAGACTTCGGCCAACACACTGAAGAGAACACGATAAAGGGAAGCATTAATGCTCCTGCCTGCCCCGTGTGGTCTGTTGTGAGGCCCCTTCCCCTGAACTTTCTTGTCTGTGCACAGGTCCTGACCCTCCCTTCTATCCTCCATCGTCCTTTGTGCATGCCCCTGCACCCTCCTTCTTGCCCATCATGGCCATTGTGCTGCCACTAACTCTCCCACTTGCCATGCATGGTCTTCTGTGCTGCCATGGCCCCTCCCACCTTCCCTGTGTGGTCAGTTAGCTGCCCCTGACCCCCTCCCACCTTCCCTCCATGGTCTGTGTGTATGCCATCACAGTCTCACTGTTGCTCTTCATGTTGTGTCTTGCTTCTAGTGCCCATCCTGCCTGACCTCCATGGCCATCTTGCTGCTCCTGCCCTGCCCCCTGCCCCCAGCCCTCTGTTTACATGTGCAGACCCCTACTCCCTCCCTCCTGGCTTGTCTGTTCCATTGTAATGCCCCTGATCCGTCCCTCCTGCCCTTTATGGTCTGTTATGCTGCAGCCTTCTCTCCTGTCTGTCCATTATGGTCAGCTAGCTACCATTGCCTCTTGCCCCTCTGTTCTCTGTTGTCCATGTGCATGGTCCTGTCCCCTCCCTCTTGCTTTCTATGGATTGTTGTGCTGCACTCCCGTCCTGCATGCCCTGTGTGGTGTATTGTGCTGCTGCAAACCCTGATGCCTGCCCTGCAGGGTCAGTTTGGTGCACCTCTCCATGTCTCTCCTGTCCTCTGTTATCCAAGTCCATGTCCCTATCCCATTTCCTTCCATGATCCAATGTACCATACTTGCGAACATTTTGAACTTGGTAAGAGGGAGATTTTGAAAAAAAACTGGGGTATTGATTTTCCCCTTTGAGTTACATTGAAAAAGATGATATTGTAGACAGGAGACAGATCAAATAAAGCCCATTTGAGCTTAAAAACATTGGACGTTTCCTGGCTGAATCGGGTCTGTTGGCATGTATGGTTGTACTACCATTGCCTCTTCCTTCTGCCCACAATGGTCTATTACATTGCCACAGCCTTGAAGGAGGGTAGATTTTGTATCACAGGGGGCCCCTGGCCCGTTCTGTCCACACCTGAAGTATGAGACCCTTGTCCTTGCCCTGCCAGCCGCATTTGTAGGCCGTATTAAATTGACCAGCGGGTCCTGTGTTGCTATATAATTATCCTGAGACATCCTTACCACTCAGCCAGCATAAAACCCCTGTGTAGGCCCTTCTGTTCAATATGTAGGCCTCTTTGTTAAATTGACCATAGCTCTGCAATTTTAGTGTATAGCAGTCTGAAGGCAGGTCTGCGAGGCCTTCTGCTCCAAACTAGTAGCCCCCACCCTACCCGAGTGCTCCGTGCTCGGTATCAAAGTTCAACATCCCCCTGAAGCTGTCGACATACAGTAGGCTGCATCCTGGACTGATACTTGCTTCCTGGGCAGGTTTCCCGCTTTTAAGGAAGTGGCAACCGCAGAGCGTCAAGTTAGGAGAACTGAGGAGATTTTATACATGAATATATTGAATTCCTGTACAATACCCATTATTTTCTGCTTGCTCTATGGAACTTACGATAAGCGATTGGCCTGAGAGACTGACCTTTTCACCCAGTCCATTGTCAGCATTAAGTGGGTAAATGACGAAATGTCTGGTAAAATCTGCAGACGAAGCTTTTGGGTAGCATACGTAGGTAGATGTAGCGTGCAAAGGAGCCCACAAAATGATATAAAAAGGGAGCACCCACAGATATCGACGGACAACCTCGCCGTCTGTATGTAGGTTAACAGGCTGTGCAGGTTTTCCCCAAGAACTGGGAGCTCTTGTCTTCCTTTGCTTAAAATGTCTTGCTCTGCTTTGCTTGAAGTATCTTATTCTATTTTACCTATATGAAATGTCATGTTATGTTTAACCATTGTTCTCTTTACTTTTGCATTTAAAAGATGTTGTATTGTAATTGCAGGAATGCTTGCTCTAAGAGTAAATGTGAGTGTCCCTAGGTAACATTTTCCTTGGTGTAACTTGTTTCTCATGATGCATTTATAGATGTGTTTTCTCTCTCTCTCTGTCACTCCATTAATTGAGATACAGAGAATATCATGACAGCTGTATGATTATCTGGATTCTGTATTTTGTACTTTATGTCTCTATTCTGCGGTTTCTTTTAAGTTGCATCTTCTCATTAAACTGCCATTGTATTCTGCCTCCAATTCCATGTCTCATATGTCTGTTTTCTTCATTTTTGGAGCAAGCGTTCCTAGGCACCCCGGCTCAAATTAAGGTGCCCCTTTTGTCCCTGACTCACTCTCCTGCTCAGTTCTGTGGTGGCTCCCGGGGCTCTGGGGACCGCCCCTAGCTTCCTTGACCCGTAATAGATCTTCCCTCCAACAGCCTCTCTTGCAAGTCCTGTATTGTTGGTTTGTTGCCCCTGCCCCCCTTTCCACTGCCCTCCATAGTCTGTTGTGCTTCCACGGCCCTTCCTGCCTGCTCAGTGTGGTTAAATTGTTGCCTTTGCACCCTCCTACCTGCCTTCAATTTTCAGAGTCCGTGCCCCTGGCCTCTGCCTCTCAACAGTATCCTAATGAACAACTAGATTGCTAACATTCTATATTTATTACAAAAGTGTGGAACGCCTGACATCATCTTGATGTAATCAAAACTGTAATACCTAGAGCATTCCTTTAGAAATTACATATATGAGAGGGTCTTATTGGCATCAAAATTATGGTTAGTGCTCTAAAAGACTAAAATAAGGACATATTTTCTGAGTTTTCAAATAGCGACAAAGCACTTTTAAATTATTTGTTATCTTTATGTTTTTTTATCTAGTTGACAACTTGATTAAATGTTGCACTTAGGGGAGAGGATGTGGTGTTACTTCCAGAACTGCAGACTTTGCAACTGGGGAACCAGGTTGAAGTTTCTGCTTCAGTTCGACATTCTGTGATTCTGGTCAAATCACTTAGTCTCCCCATGTCTACAACCAAAATGAATTTGTTCTTGTGTGATGTAACCAATGCTCATGTAAAGCACTCCAATACCTGACAAGTCTGCACTATATAACACTGCAAAAACACAAAATAATAAGTGTTTTGCACACTTCTGTCATTGGGCTATATTTGGGCTATATCTGGGTGATTGTGGGCTACATTTGGGCTCTTTTGTCTCCGGTGGCCATCTTGGGAGATTTATTTGTTATGAAGTTTCCTAATTTCCTCATGTACTGCAGTCTCCTCAGTCGGAAATGCTTTCAGTTTTTTACTTTGATTCCATCATGAAGGTATTCAGATATGTCACACATTTGCCATGAATTCTGAATGTTAGCACTCTAGTTGCTCATTAGATCACTGTAGTAAAACTACTGTTCACCATGGAAGTCTGCTCCTGGTATTAAAAGTGCATGTTTCAGTCTGCATGTCAGAATTTTTTAATGAAATAGAAGAGGATTTGAGAAGTCACTCAAAATGTGCCCTCATTTTGTTTCTTCAGCATTAATCATAATTTCTATGGCAAAATGAACCCCCTCATTGTGTTCCTTTTTAAATTAAATGTTTTAAGTGTTACCAGTTTATTCCAATCAAGATGGCTTCAGGTGTGCCATACCTTTGTCATAATGAAGACAGTAAGTGCTCTAGTTGTTTTTAAGAACATTCTTGGACATTCTGTCATTGGGCTATACTTGGGCTACATCTGGGTGATATTTGGGCTACATTTGGGCTCTTTTGTCTCTGGTGGCCATCTTGGGAGACTTATTTGTTATGAAGTTTCCTAATTTCCTCATTTACTGCAGTCTCCTCAGTAGGAAATACTTTCAGTTTTTTACTTTGATTCCATCAAGAAGGCATTCAAATGTGTCACACATTTGCCATAAAATCAGAATGTTAGCACTCTTTTTGCTCATTAGATCACTGTAGTAAAGCTACTGCTCACCAGGGAAAACTGCTGCTGGTTTTGAAAGTGCATGTTTCAGTCTGCATGCCAGGATTTGAGAAGTCACTCAAAATGTGCCCTAATTTTTCTTTTTGCAGCACTAATCATACTTTTTATGGAAAAATGAACCACCTCATTTTGTTCCTTTTTAAATTAAATGTTTTAAGAGTTACCACTTTAATCCAAGCAAGATGGCTTCAGGTGTGCCATACATTTATCATAAGTAGGACGGTTAGCGCTCTAGTAGTTCTTTGGAACACTCTGGAAAGCTGCAGTAGAACACAAAGGAATCAACTGACAGTCTCTGCCCTTGTTGGATGTACATGTTTTACTGAGAATGTCAGACTTCATTCTCACATGACTGAGAAAGATAATGTGAATTTACAGAAAATAAGCTCTCAGTTTAGCTTATAGATCACCTTCCAAACCTCTGTGGTAAAAGCATGAGAAAATATTTTTCTCTCAATCATGATATCCCAGCAGAAGGCTTTTTCACATGGTGAAATCACCTTAGAACATACCACAATTCCTAAAATGAGTATGGTACCATCAACAAATGATTTATAATGTAACTAAAGTCTTTAAATCTTCTATTAACTGCAATGCTTTTTAATGAGGTGCTATCATGTATATTGGTCCCAAGATGGCTGCCAACACTTCTTGGATGAAGTGCTGACAGCCAATCAGATCTCAGGATGAGATGTGTGGTTAGGCTCCGCCCACATATATATATTGATTTAAATGCTATTTTCTCAGGAACTACTGAACAGATTTACACCAGACCTACAAAAGGCACTTCCTTGACCTGAGGACTACCTCTCTGCCAAATTTCAAGTATTTCTGTTCAGCCGTTCGGGCTGTAGCTGTGTCTAAAGGTCCTATGGAAAAATGAATGGGAAAAACGCGTTTTGGGACCCCCCTTTTTTCTCAGCCCCCGCTTGACGAATCGCCCCGAGACTTTCAGGGTAGGAGCGGAGCGTAGCGCCCCACCTATTTTGAAAATTTCGCGAGGATTCATCGACCGGCGCCAAAGTTATTCTAAATAGAATGTTGCGGATTTCCTATGGAAACAGGGTCCTAACTATAACTATCTACTGGCGACCGCCAGTAGATAATATATATATATATATATATATATATATATATATATATATATATATATATATATATATATATATATATATATATATTACCTACTGGCGGTCGCCAGTAGGTATATAGCTAGGACCTAGTTACTATAGGAAAATGGCAACATTCTATTCCCAATAACTTTGGCGCCGATTGACGAATCTTCGCGAAAGTTTCTAAACTAATTCTTTGTTGACATCACCTCCTATGTTGAAAGTTTGGGGGTGATGCGTCAAGGGGGGGGCTGAGAAAAAAGGGGGTCCCAAAACATGTTTTCTCCATGCTAATTTCATCAGGAACTTTAGAAAAGGCTACAGGTCAAACGGGGGAACGGAATTACCCCAAATTTGGCAGGGAGAAGGGTCTTGGTCTAGAAAACACGCTTTTGTTTATTTGATGTAAATTCATTCAGTAGTTTTTGAGAAATATCGAAATTTACAGATATCAATATTTGGGAATTCTGCCATCTGATTGGCTGAGGCGTTACGAGCACGAGCTTGTTGCTCATTGGCTGCCATTTTGTGATTCCGTTGAATCAGTAAGGTGAAAAAAGGGGGGGAAAAGGGGGGGGAGTGGGAAATAGGAGGGTAGGAGCACTGTGGGGTGTTTAGGGTGTGCTAAAGAGGGGGTGCGAAGCAAAAGATTTACCCCTACTGGTGTGTAAGTGGTGGGCTACAAAAATTAAGTGAGGTATTGGGTAGAGTCTGATGTGGGTAAGGTGAGCTGGTGCGGGAGACGGGGATTAAATCGTGAGCCCAAACTGTGTGTCTTATGCTGTAAAGTCATGTGCCATGGCCGCTGCACTACAGTTGTGGAAGTAGTGTCCCGATGTGTTTATAACTACTAGGACGAAGTACTGACCCATACTGGTATGAAAGCCCTGGGGTACGGAATATATGTGAGGTATTGTCTAGAGTCTCATTTTGCTAAGCTGAGCTGCTGCCGGAGTCGGGGATTAAAGCGTGAGCCCAAACTGTGTGTCATATGCTGTGAAGTCATGTGCTCTGGCCACTGTGTCACATCTGTGCAAGTAGTGTCAGCATGTAGTTATAGGTACTTGGATTAACTTTTGTTTAGAACATTGTAGCTTGTGTATGGTGCTTAGGTGATGTTGTATAGGGACTGCAAAGGTAAATCAATATGGTATTTGTAGAGCACAAACTACTCACCCCTATGGGAGAGTAGAGCTGGGGATCAAAGCGAGAGGTCTGTACTGCAAAGTGAGACGGTCTGGCCGCTGCGCCACAGTTGTGTGGAGAATACATTTTGGCGAGGGTGCGGAAGTTGGCGCTATCGGGCCCTAAAATAGCCAGCCTAAGTTGTAAGTTATAGGGTGGCTCTAAAAAGAGGCCTTGTGTTCATTAGTTGGAGCTACATATAAGTGCGGATGCACAGCTTCAAGTTCTTCAGGAAAACTCGGTTTCCCTGATCTGTGAAGTGTACTCCATCACTTCTGTATATATCCACCATATCAAAACATATGTTGTTGTTGTATATGGACCCCATTTTGTAGTCTCTGAGGTATGCAGAGACAGCTTTGTTTACTTTTTTCTGAGATTTTTCAATCAAAGGACAAAATTGTTTGGACCATTTCCACTTCTGTCTTTGGCATATATTGGAATATACAAAGACAGTTTGAGGCAAAAGTAACATCAATTGTCCAAAGGTGTCCTTCATAAGCATTTCCAAATCTATCCCAGTCAATGTGCCTAGGTCGTTTCCACCACAGTGCACAATCATGAGGTCAGGGTGTTGGAGAAGCAAACTAGTTTTAACCAAAGGCAACAATTGGTGCCACTTCCATCCTCTCTGTCCAACCCATTTAATGTCCACATTTTGTAAACCTAGGTCTAAGTCAATACGTCTCTGTTCTGCATACCTCTAGCACCAGAAAACATAGCTATGTCCTACGATCTACACTAGCATTTTGAAGGTATGGAAAGATGTCTGTAGCTCATGCAGATACTTCATAGAATAAGAGATATGTTTAAAGATGGGGAACTAGTTTCTTTTCGCATACAAAACGGTACCTGATGGGAGATGAAATGCACTGTTTTTTAAAAGTAGGGTGCACATTGGTTTTGTGGAAAAGTATGTTTGTGATTGGTTTAGAAAAAGAAGTTTGCACCTACATATTATAGTACATATTATAGGATAGAAATTTGCTCAACTCAACCACACCTGCTACTTGCATTTGGGAGGCAAAGTTCGAACTTAAAACAATTGTGAACTTTTAACCTGCACGTGCCGTTAAATGTTCGAGAAAATGTTGCAAAGAAATATCGTTAGGTTTAAAAATATTTATGAACTTTTAACATCCATGTGTTGTAGAATGTTCTAGAAAGTGTGTTGATAGAATACGTTGCATTTCTGACTTCAATGTGTACTTGAATATTTAAAATACTATTTATGTGGAAAAGTAGAAAGACAGTAAAGCGTTGATAATTTTAACGCTGTTCCTTGATAATATGGCCCTCAGTATGTAATGTTAAAATGTAGGGCTGTCATGAGGGGAACCTTGCCAAGTTTGTACACGGTGCTGGATCTGACGGTTGCTTTGCTGTCTGCTCCTTTTGGTGGTTGTTTAAGGTGTCTTGTTTTCTTGTAATAAATCTACTTATTGGATTCACTGCTGTCTGCCTCTTCACTACATAAATTTGGCGACGAGTGGGAGAAGGCAAAAAGAAGGCACCACTCAGCAATATTTCTAAATTGCTTGCGTTGTGCTGAAAACCAGTTTTGTTCGGGTAGCTGTTTCTACTCATGCCAGGTTCGTCGGCTCATTGAACTATGTCATCCGACTCCTGGTAGGATTTATATTTGTAGATTTTGCGCTTCCTCTGCTTCTTCACTACATTCTGGTTGCTGTACTACACATGTGTAAGTAGTGTCAGTAAGTGTTTATAGTAACAAATGCATCATGGTAGTAGGGAGGGCGACCTCTTAGGCGCAGCTCATACAATGTCCCGGGGTTTGCATTCACTGGACATTTGTGTTTGCTATTAGAGGGTGGTTCATGGCTTCCACCCTGCGATAGCAAATACTTGTTCGACTACTTGAAGCGACAGGAGGTAAACCTTGTATCGCTGTAATAGAGGGGATGCGGATTGTAAAAATGGAGAGAAAAGAACAACAAAGAAACGGGGTCTCACCCGTTCTTTTAAATGAGGCACCTTGTGGGTGGGTAATGTTCCATGGCCAATCCAATTATTATATTGCGGGGTGTCTGTAGGACTGGGGATCTTATTGTCACATGTAAATTAGGTGCGGAAGGGCACAGAGACGTTTTGCAGCCTAGGGGAGCGCCACCTTCCTGGGTATTGTTTACTAATTGTTTGGGGGGTTCGAGGCCAAATGAAGTCCGGGGATCACCACACTCCGGGTCTTTATTTAAATATGCAGGGTGGGCCTCGGCAGTCCGTGAAGCCTCGGTGGTCCTAGGCAGTGCCTTATTTGTTCTGTAATCACACGGGCAGTACTTATGGTGTTATAAAGTGATACACTCATAGAACTCTTGCAGTTGTACAATTACCCAGGCTTCATTTGTCTAATAGTCAGTTAGATTATGTTTGGTAGGTGCACTCTAATATTAAAAATTGTTGTCCTTAAAATCTCCTATAAACAGATGATTTTCACAATAAACAATAGACAAGTGTCATCAGAAAAGTAAGACCTATACACTCAGTTATTTATTTAAAAAAATAAGTAACCTTTATTAAAACAGAAATAAATTGAAATGTAACTTTAATAGAACAGTATATAAAAAAAAACATGGGCTGGACTCCAGTGGAAGCAGTGTAGGAAACCTGCAAGACAAAAATGAAACATAAGTATGTGTGCTATGTGGAAGAGGTAAAAAAAGGTAGTCCGAATGAAAGGAGGGGGGGTGGGTGGAAGGGAGAAGGAGAGGGAGAGTCAAAAGAAGAGAGGGAGGAGGAGACAGAGCGTTGGCCTATTGCACCCAGCCCTTAGTGTTTACACTCCGTCACCCGTTTGTCTAGGACGCTGGGGTCTGCGAGAAAGAGTATGGTTCAGCAAGTCCTTAAAATTAAATACATGAGGCCAGAGATTATGGGCCATATTATGAAGGAAGGGCAATAAGGGGTTGATAATATGCCCTTGTGAATTCCCTTAGAAGCCCAGGTTCTGGTGTGAACCTGGGCTTCTATGGGAATTTACAAAGTTATATGATCAACCCCTTATCGTCGCTTTAGCGGCTGTTTCCTGTCGCTAAAGTGGTGATAATGTTATCGCCGTTGTTTGATAATATAGTCCTACATTATTAGCTACGGGAAAATCGCTTGCATGCACCTGTGCACCCAGGATGCTGCACCTCAACCCCTTTCTCCGCACTGTGCTCAATTGTAGGTCTTGCACACCGAGGCTTTACTGCTCACTTGCCACCACTGATGTGTCCCATGACGTGTTGGTGCAAGCTCCTAGTCCGGGGTATGTTTGTACGATAGACCAGGTCTCCGGTCGGGGACGGTGTCTTGATACCACGATGGAAGGTGTCAGAATGCCAGGGCATCATTGCGGGGTCAGCTCCCACTCCGCCCTTCTTATGGCAATCAATGGAATGTCTGAAAAGGGAGAAATAATTTAATGGTGGAAACGTCTGGAGGTAAATGAAGATTTATTTCAAGCTTGATAGAAAATAGGAGTTGAGTGCATCCTCCGTTTTTGAAGTACGATCTACCAACTGTTAGTGGTAATCGTGGTTCAAAGAGGAGTTGGAGTGCACGAGAATACACAAGGTTAAATAATAATATGTTATGCCAACGTTCACATACAAAGGAACAGAGCGCATGCTAGAAGCATAATGTGAGTGTGTAATGCAGTGGCGGGAGCCTGTGTGCGTGTACACTTAGTAAGGAGCTCACTACAGTGTCCTAAAAGCCAACGCCACGTGTCTGTGGGGCAGCGCTGCCCGCTGGCTCAGGCCTACAGTACGGTCCAGCAGGTCCTTAAAATTAGACCGATGTGACTGAATGAGGTCAGAGATCACATCATTATGCACAGCAACATCGCTTTTTTGCATGTGCGCACTCAGGGTGATGCACCCCACCCCTCCCGCAGACCCACCCTCAACAGGTGTCTGTAGGGCAGCACTGCCTGTAGGTTCAGGCCTACCTTATGGTATAGCAGGTCTTTAAAAAGAGACAGAGATGTGACTGAATGAGGTCAAAGATCACATCATAACACATGGCAATATAGCTTATTCGCACGTGCGCAGTCTGGCTGATGCATCCCATCCCTCCCACAGCACCGCACTGAAGAGGTGTCTGTAGGGCAGTGCTGCCTGCTGGCTCAGGCCTACAGTACAGTCCAGAAGGTCTTTAAAATGAGACAGAGATGTGACTTAATGAGGTCAAAGATCACATCATAACACATGGCAATTTTGTTTGTTCAGACCTGCGCAGCTAGGCTGAAGCACCCCACCCCTCTTGCTGCAGAGCGCTCAATTGGAGGCCCTGTGCACCCAGGCCGCTCTGCTTACCTGCTGTCATTGTTGTGTGAGCAAACACTACGGGCAGCAGTTCTCAGAATTCAGAGGGAGTGTTGATTGCAGGAGAGTGTACACCTAATGGATCCCTTTCGTAGACGACGGGCAGTAAGGCTCACAATTTAGAGCCCGTGTTGATTGGCAGGATGGAGTACACCTCATGGACCCATTTCTTTTTTTTATTGTGCATTGTGATGTGCGAGTTGGATGCGGCAAATCATTTCAGGTAGTGTGGAAGAAAAGGGACATGTGGCGTCGTGGTTATCCTATTTATACGTACGCTAAGTGGGCTGGGCTTGCGTACGCCAGGCCAGCGTAGGGGTGTGAATAATTATTCCGGGGACTTGGGCGTTGTTCAGTTCCTGCCTGGCCAGGAAGTGTACTTATGTGTGTTCTTTTGTAGTTCTGACCTCACAGAGTGTGCAATTTAGAGTAGTGTAGCATGTGTTGGGAGGGCTTAAACTATCGTTAATGAGATGGCATGTGATCTAGGATGTGCAGTCTGCCCGTGGCTGATGATGCTCCTTAGAGCCAGCAATACCCAGGCCGAAAGGCAGCACAATAATGTGCAGACACACACACCAAGGGTATCGTGTAACACATATTTGGTTTTTGATGGAACGTTTTAGATGCATGGCAATCACACGTGGAAGGCCAATGTACACAGCATGAATATTGATCAAGATGATCGTTGCATGTTGTGTGTAGTATAAGATATGTGTCTCTCATCAAACACTGTAAAGAGAATGAGTAAAATGGGTGGGGTCTTACAAATGTTACAATGGGAAATGTTATGAACCAATCAAATGCGTTTTTTTAAGATCACATGCCAATCACGCACCGAGCGCGCAAGGAGGCCACACCCGAAGCGATTTTGACAAAATATATTTATCATAATATAAGTTTATTACAGTTAGAAATATATAAATGTTTCAAATAATTTAGATTTTCGCGTGCTCTCATGTACTGTTTAAAGTTATTTAGATATACTTTTGAGACAAAAAAAAAGAGGGAATGGCGTACCCGGCGCGATACTATACGTCTGTGATGTAACACAGGGCCTGGCAGCGTGTACTCGTCGAATATGCAACACGCAGCAGGCGTGACCCCATAGGTACATGATGTAACGCGTGGCTTGGTACTGCGTACCTGTCGGATACCAAAGAAGTACCTGGGGTGACTTCATGTGTATATGATGTTACGCGGGACGCGGTGCCACGAACTCATCGGATACTAAATGCGCATCATTTACGAGTTTAGCAATATCGCGGATAGGATTTGTGTGGTGATGGAGCTTGGTACGCTACCGGTATGGGAGTGCAGATTTTTTGGGCAAGATATAAAACATTACATGATTTTTAAAGTTAAAAACAAGAAGTATAATAGAGTTCAAAAATATTTAAACATATAATAGAAAAAGTATAGGTTTTATAAATATTAAAATATGAAATTAATATTTAAAAAACCTTTGAAATTTACTAAAAAAAACATAGGTTTCAGGGACGTTATAGTTAGTTGAACATTTGACTGATATAAAACTAGAGAAATTCGCCTGTTATAGTTAGTTGAGCTAACTATAACTCGCGCGCCCACAATGCACTGCTGATGAAAAAAGTCCACATATTTGGAAGTGTTCTCCATGGCGCTATTGATGGCCGAAATATTAGGCCTACCAGGTGGTTTAACAGTGTTTTTGTGCACCTTAGGTATTAAATAGAACGTGGGGATAACTGGGTGTTCTTTCTTTAAGAACCGGTACTCTTCATTTGTTATCAGTCCCCCACTTTTCCAAGCAAGAAGTTTCCGATGATGATCATCCCATGCTGTTTTAACAATATGAATATTGCTCTTTCTATAACATGCAATATCGGAGAGTTGCAATTCAGCTTCTTCCATATATAGCTGTCGTGGCCATAGGACCACATTGCCACGCTTGTCCTCCTGTCTTATGATTATATTGGTATCTGATTCTAATTTCTTTGTAAGTTGCTGATAACAAAGATTTTGTTTATTTATACCATAGCGGGTTTTATTGGTGGCAATGTATAGTTTTTTCAAATCCTGAGTGAGGAGCTCATGGTAGATATCCAAATTATCGCGTAGCATGATCGGTTGAAAGGTTGATTTAGGTTTAAAAGATGTTGAATATGCTCCTTTTACACTCTGCTGAGAAGTGTCACCAACTACTGCTGCTCCTCCTTGTTCATTTTGTAAAGCCCATGCTGTTTCAAATAAGCCTACATCGCCAGCTGTTAAAAGCGAAGGGCTGACCAGATTCTCTTTTGTTGATGAAGCATTTTTCCTTTTAGGTTATATATATATATATATCAATCAAAATCCATCTTCGAGCATAGGGAGCCTCCGACCTTTCAGGGTGGCCTCAGTTCATGGACACGGAACAGCCCATCAACTGTTTTCCAAACAACAGAGCAAGTAGAGGCCCATTTCCAGAGACAAAATCATTTATTCAAAGCGTAGCAGCACATCAGATTTTTCCATGTCCTTACTCGTTTCGGCTTAATTGCCTTGCTCACAGGTGGAAATTGTTGCAGTGCAAAGTGCGTTGTGCGTGCTTTTTGTACTCAGTCACGTGACAACTCTTTTAGAATATATGTCCCAAAATGCATTGTGCAGGTAATGGCAATATAATACATGGAATCACAATTGATCCTCATTTTCTTTTTGTTATTTAAAAGTGTTTCTTTCTGCATGCATTATTTTTGTTTTAAGGTCTTTGCTCTCACGTAGTCATGTGAAATACGAAATGCAGTCTTTGCCAGTGCTCACTTACTACTGTAGCCTTGATAAATGTTCGTCCTCTGGAACGATCAGAGTGGTGGCTGAACCACTTTGATTCCCTTCCTGCAAAACAGTCACAACTTTTGCTGTAGTGGCATTTCCTCACATTGGGCATGTGACTGCGAGTGGGTCATGCTCCTGATTTGTTTTCAAAATCCATCTCCGAGCACAGGGAGCCTCCGACCCTTCAGGGCGGCCTCAGTTCATGGGCACGGAGCAGCCCATCAATAGTTTTCCAAACAACAGTGCAAGTAGAGGCCCATTTCCAGAGACAAAATAATTTATTCAAAGCGTAGCAGCACATCAGATTTTTCCATGTCCTTACGTGTTTCGGCTTAATTTCCTTGCTCACAGGTGGAAATTGTTGCACTGCAAAGTGCGTCGTGCGTGCTTTTTGTAGTCAGAGTCACGTGACAACTCTTTTAGAATACATGTCCCAAAATGCATTGTGCAGGTAATGGCGATATAATACATGGAATCACAATTGATCCTTATTTTCTTTTTTTTATTTAAAAGTGTTTATTTCTGCATGCATTATTTTTGGTTCAAGGTCTTTGCTCTCACGTAGTCATGTGAAATACAAAATGCAGTCTTTGCCAGTTAGGAATTAGCATTTAAAAAACCTTTGAAATTTACTAAAAAAAACATAGGTTTCAGGGACGTTATAGTTAGTTGAACATTTGACTCATATAAAACTAGAGAAATTCGCATGTTATAGTTAGTTGAGCTAACTATAACTCGCGCGCCCACAATGCACTGCTGATGATGTCACATATTACATCACTCATGACATGGTCAGTGACATCACTGATGACATCTCAAATGACATCACTGATGACATCACTCATGACATCATCCACGTGACAATCTGATGCACAAACTGATGCTCTAATATAAACTTTGATACACCCATTCTAAAATGATGACTACTATTTTTGAATCCATACACAGAAGAATGCCATATACTACATAGCACTCACTATTTCCTAGGTCTACACACACATCCAGTAACTTATACATGTAGTTACTCATCAATAGCGGACTATAATATGTACCCATACATCTATACATGCAGTCACATGCTGCCACTCATCCATAGAGTTACTCACATGCCTAGTCAGTAATACAAAGAATGAATCACATACCCATTTAATCGTGTATAAAGTTATACACACCAACTATGTTATTTTTAGACATACCACATCACTTATTAATACAGATGCTAACACATATTTACTGTCTTATACAATTACTGATAAAAGCAGACACATATTTATACACCCACTCTTGAAATAACTTAGTCTCACGTATACTCATTTATATACTCCAACACTCGCATATAGTGGCTTAAAACATATGTAGTTAGTCACAGCAATATCACGGAGACATTTATTCACTCACCAACACATCCATAGAAACACTAACTCACCCATACAGCCCTTTCCAGATGCACTTTTTAATCCATACAACCACTGAATCACCCACTCAGACATCTATGCACAGACTCATACACCCACCCACCCACACAGACACTCAGGGACCCATACAGATACTCAGACAACACATCAATAACCTATATAGACACTCATGTAGGTAGTTAGCAACCCAAGCAGTTGCTTACACACCAATGGAGAAACTAATACAGACTTTTACACAGTTTAGTCAGTAACACATGCATTCAGTAAGACACGTTCAATCACTCACTTATACAGTCAGTCACATACATACGAAATAATTCCATTAGGGACTTGTAAATGCATTCATTCTTCAATACACCTTGGCATATATATATAAAACATATTTACATTTTATAGAAACACACATTCACTGGATGATGTCATGAGTGATGTCATTTGAGATGTCATCAGTGATGTCATCAGTGATGTCACTGAGTGATGTAATATGTGACATCATCAGCAGTGCATTGCGGGCGCGCAAGTTATAGTTAGCTCAACTAACTATAACAGGCGAATTTCTCTGGTTTTATATGAGTCAAATATTCAACTAACTATAACGTCCCTGAAACCTATGAGTTTTTTAGTGAATTTCAAAGGTTTTTTAAATGCTAATTCCTAACTAGAACGTCTGTAAAACCTATGTTTTTTTCAGTGAATATATATATATATATATATATATATATATATATATATATATATATATATATATATATATATATATATATATATATATATATATATATATATATATATATATATATATATATTTGGATGCAGATCGCCACTACCGCTGCCTTGTTCAGACACTGTGACGAAGAGCGGACCCAGAGAAATTGTGCCAATCAAAGTGCTTCATTCAGTTGCCCAGCCAGTCTGCCATAACGCGTTTCGACTCCCACTCGGGTCTTGATCACATGACACATTGCTAACGGAAGAAGCGGTTTTTAAAGTGGTTTACAGGAAATGGCATCAAAATGTTGCGACATCAGCATAGACAGAAAAGAAATACTGAAAATAATGTCGTAAGTACATTGCCTCTTGTGTCAAAACATCACAAAAACCTATAAATGCATAAATATATAATATATATAAATACATACAAAAATATATAAATATATAAATATATAAAAGCTTAAATATCCATAAAAAAAGATTTTTTGTGTTGTCGATCTTATAACTCCTATGCATGATAAAAAATATAGGCATGTTATGACATTGGTGAATATTATAAATATTGGATTTCTAAATAGAATTTCCTGAATTCATCACATTGTTTTCAGTAAGTTTTGAGTCAAATCATTGCCAACAATTTCATAAACGATATAGTATTCGCTAGTACTCATTTCAAAATATTCAATAATGCCCAAGTGGGCCATTGTTTTTAGCCGCTCTCCTCAACATGATACCTTAAAATATAACCACTTCAAAAAAGTTATGTGCAAAACAGTGCAAAATCATTTTAAAATATATATATAAAGAGATATATCACAATATAATTCGAGGGTATGCCAGATAGCTTCTCTATAAAAAAGACTTACAATGGTATGTGAGATTTATATTCTTAATAATCATTCCTGATTGTTATTAGTTGTTGCTATATGTCCTCAGATTTAACTTGTCCCATCCACTGTTATTGTATATAAAAAAAACTGTCCCGTATCTCGTCTCAGTCATAGTGTGAGCCCACACTAATGAGAGTTAAAAGGGCTATAGACAGGTAAAAAAGTCTTCGCTAGCATTCAATCCAGCTGGATTTTTTGTGTTGAGCTCCAAAATGTAACGCGTCTCCAAGAGGCGTAATTTACCTTCACGATTACCACCATGTTTCATTGGTGGGACCATGTCTATCACATAATAGTGGAGAAAATTGGGGTTACTATCATGTGATAGCTCAAAATGCCTAGCGACAGGATTTGCCTGATCCTTACCTGTAATTGCCCTATTGTGCTGGAGTATCCTCTTTTGGGCCGGTAACCTGGTGCTACCCACATATCTCAGCCCACATGGACACTCCAGCACATATACAGCAAATTCTGTCTTGCATGTCAATCTTTTCTTAATCAGGACGGGTTCAGATTTAAAGGGACTAGTGTAATGAGTTTTATTATTCCCAAATTTACAAGCCTTACAATTAAAACACTTTTTGAAACCCTTGATTTGTGCCATCCAAGTTATTGGAATGGCTAACTCCGGACTATTGCTAAATAACCTGTTGCTCATGGAAGGTGATTTTCTGAAAGTTAATGTTGGTTTGTTCGCGACTAAGTCGCCAATAATAGGATCTCCCTGCACTAAGTTCCAATTGCGATAGAAAACTTTCCTGAGCTCCTGATGTTGCCTACTATAGGTTAGGATAATCCTAGATTGGATATTAGAAGTGATCTCACTTGTTAAATTTTGCTTGACTTTGGGAACCAATAATTCACACCTGGGTAAACTTCTAGTTTTCCTGATCACGCCATCTATCATATTGAGTGAATAGCCCCTTGCTAACAAACTAAGTTTACTAGCCTCTTGTGCATTGTTACAGTCCGCATCTGAGCTACATATACGTCTAATACGCAGCATCTCGCCATACGGGATGCTGCGTATTAAGTGATGCGGATAGTGGCTAGAGGCGTGGAGAATCGTGTTGCCTGCAGTGGATTTTCTGTATAATCTTGTAGCCAGTGCAATGTTGTCAACATATAGCTCCACATCTAAAAAATATACAGATTTTTTGCTTATCGTAGATGTGAAGTGCAGATTCAAACAGTTAATGTTAAGTTTCTCCACAAATGCATACGCACTCTGCTCCGTGCCATTCCAAATAAAGAACAAATCATCTATGTACCTTAGATAGACAACAGCATGTTTCAACATCGTGTCCTTGAACTCTCCCATCAGGACCTGCTCCTCCCACAGTCCCATATGCAGACATGAGTAACTGGGGGAGAAGCAGGCCCCCATAGCAACGCCCCTAACTTGATGGGAAATCTGATTGTTAAAGAGGAAGAAATTCTGCTCAAGGCATGTAGATACCATTGACAATAGCATTCTGTTATGGGACACACAAGTCATTGGTCACATGTCTAAAAAATGTTCCACTGCCTTTAACCCATCACAATGTCTTATTGAGGTATAAAGAGATGTCACATCGAGAGTCATTAATAACATGTCTGCATCCCACGTCACATGTTCAATTTTGCGTAAGAAATCCGATGTGTTTTATACATAAGATGTTAATCCCCTAACCCAATCCTGAAGAAAAAAGTCCACATATTTGGAAGTGTTCTCCATGGCGCTATTGATGGCCGAAATAATAGGCCTCCCAGGTGGTTTAACAGTGTTTTTGTGCACCTTAGGTATTAAATAGAACGTGGGGATAACTGGGTGTTCTTTCTTTAAGAACCGGTACTCTTCATTTGTTATCAGTCCCCCACTTTTCCAAGCAAGAAGTTTCCGATGATGATCATCCCATGCTGTTTTAACAATATGGATATTGCTCTTTCTATAACATGCAATATCGGAGAGTTGCAATTCAGCTTCTTCCATATATAGCTGTCATGGTCATAGGACCACATTGCTACCCTTGTCCGCCTGTCTTATGATTATATTGGTATCTGATTCTAATTTCTTTGTAAGTTGCTGATAACAAAGATTTTGTTTATTTATACCATAGCGGGTTTTATTGGTGGCAATGTATAGTTTTTTCAAATCCTGAGTGACGAGCTCATGGTAGATATCCAAATTATCGCGTAGCATGATCGGTTGAAAGGTTGATTTAGGTTTAAAAGATGTTGAATATGCTCCTTTTACACTCTGCTGAGAAGTGTCACCAACTACTGCTGCTCCTCCTTGTTCATTTTGTAAAGCCCATGCTGTTTCAAATAAGCCTACATCGCCAGCTGTTAAAAGCGAAGGGCTGTCCAGATTCTCTTTTGTTGATGAAGCATTTTTCCTTTTAGGTTATATATATATATCAATCAAAATCCATCTTCGTCCATAGGGAGCCTCCGACCCTTCAGGGCGGCCTCAGTTCATGGACACGGAACAGCCCATCAACAGTTTTCCAAACAACAGAGCAAGTAGAGGCCCATTTCCAGAGACAAAATCATGTATTCAAAGTGTAGCAGCACATCAGATTTTTCCATATCCTTACTCGTTTCGGCTTAATTGCCTTGCTCACAGGTGGAAATTGTTGCAGTGCAAAGTGCGTTGTGCGTGCTTTTTGTACTCAGTCACGTATCAACTCTTTTAGAATATATGTCCCAAAATGCATTGTGCAGGTAATGGCAATATAATACATGGAATCACAATTGATCCTCATTTTCTTTTTGTTATTTAAAAGTGTTTCTTTCTGCATGCATTATTTTTGTATTAAGGTCTTTGCTCTCACGTAGTCATGTGAAATACGAAATGCAGTCTTTGCCCGTGCTCACTTACTACTGTAGCCTTGATAAATGTTCGTCCTCTGGAACGATCAGAGCGGTGGCTGAACCACTTTGATTCCCTTCCTGCAAAACAGTCACAACTTTTGCTGTAGTGGCATTTCCTCACATTGGGCGTGTGACTGCGAGTGGGTCATGCTCCTGATTTGTTTTCAAAATCCATCTCCGAGCACAGGGAGCCTCCGACCCTTCAGGGCGGCCTCAGTTCATGGGCACGGAGCAGCCCATCAATAGTTTTCCAAACAACAGTGCAAGTAGAGGCCCATTTCCAGAGACAAAATCATTTATTCAAAGCGTAGCAGCACATCAGATTTTTCCATGTCCTTACGCGTTTCGGCTTAATTTCCTTGCTTACAGGTGGAAATTGTTGCACTGCAAAGTGCGTCGTGCGTGCTTTTTGTACTCAGAGTCACGTGACAACTCTTTTAGAATACATGTCCCAAAATGCATTGTGCAGGTAATGGCGATATAATACATGGAATCACAATTGATCCTCATTTTCTTTTTTTTATTTAAAAGTGTTTATTTCTGCATGCATTATTTTTGGTTTAAGGTCTTTGCTCTCACGTAGTCATGTGAAATACAAAATGCAGTCTTTGCCAGTTAGGAATTAGCATTTAAAAAACCTTTGAAATTTACTAAAAAAAACATAGGTTTCAGGGACGTTATAGTTAGTTGAACATTTGACTCATATAAAACTAGAGAAATTCGCCTGTTATAGTTAGTTGAGCTAACTATAACTCGCGCGCCCACAATGCACTGCTGATGATGTCACATATTACATCACTCATGACATGGTCAGTGACATCACTGATGACATCTCAAATGACATCACTGATGACATCACTCATGACATCATCCACGTGACAATCTGATGCACAAACTGATGCTCTAATATAAACTTTGATACACCCATTCTAAAATGCTGACTACTATTTTTGAATCCATACACAGAAGAATGCCATATACTACATAGCACTCACTATTTCCTAGGTCTACACACACATCCAGTAACTTATACATGTAGTTACTCATCAATAGCGGACTATAATATGTACCCATACATCTATACATGCAGTCACATGCTGCCACTCATCCATAGAGTTACTCACATGCCTAGTCAGTAATACAAAGAATGAATCACATACCCATTTAATCGTGTATAAAGTTATACACACCAACTATGTTATTTTTAGACATACCACATCACTTATTAATACAGATGCTAACACATATTTACTGTCTTATACAATCACTGATAAAAGCAGACACATATTTATACACCCACTCTTGAAATAACTTAGTCTCACGTATACTCATTTATATACTCCAACACTCGCATATAGTGGCTTAAAACATATGTAGTTAGTCACAGCAATATCACGGAGACATTTATTCACTCACCAACACATCCATAGAAACACTAACTCACCCATACAGCCCTTTCCAGATGCACTTTTTAATCCATACAACCACTGAATCACCCACTCAGACATCTATGCACAGACTCATACACCCACCCACCCACACAGACACTCAGGGACCCATACAGATACTCAGACAACACATCAATAACCTATATAGACACTCATGTAGGTAGTCAGCAACCCGAGCAGTTGCTTACACACCAATGGAGAAACTAATACAGACTTTTACACAGTTTAGTCAGTAACACATGCATTCAGTAAGACACGTTCAATCACTCACTTATACAGTCAGTCACATACATACGAAATAATTCCATTAGGGACTTGTAAATGCATTCATTCTTCAATACACCTTGGCATATATATATAAAACATCTTTACATTTTATAGAAACACACATTCACTGGATGATGTCATGAGTGATGTCATTTGAGATGTCATCAGTGATGTCATCAGTGATGTCACTGAGTGATGTAATATGTGACATCATCAGCAGTGCATTGCGGGCGCGCAAGTTATAGTTAGCTCAACTAACTATAACAGGCGAATTTCTCTGGTTTTATATGAGTCAAATATTCAACTAACTATAACGTCCCTGAAACCTATGAGTTTTTTAGTGAATTTCAAAGGTTTTTTAAATGCTAATTCCTAACTAGAACGTCTGTAAAACCTATGTTTTTTTCAGTGAATATATATATATATATGGATACAGATCGCCACTACCGCTGCCTTGCTCAGACACAGTGACGAAGAGCGGACCCAGAGAAATTGTGCCAATCAAAGTGCTTTATTCAGTTGCCCAGCCAGTCTGCCATAACGCGTTTCGACCCCCACTCGGGTCTTGATCACATGACACATTGCTAACGGAAGAAGCGGTTTTTAAGGTGGTTTACAGGAAATGGCATCAAAATGTTGCGACATCAGCATAGACAGAAAAGAAATACTGAAAATAACGTCGTAAGTACATTGCCTCTTGTGTCAAAACATCACAAAAACCTATAAATGCATAAATATATAATATATATAAATACATACAAAAATATATAAATATATAAATATATAAAAGCTTAAATATCCATAAAAAAAGATTTTTTTGTGTTGTCGATCTTATAACTCCTATGCATGATAAAAAATATAGGCATGTTATGACATTGGTGAATATTATAAATATTGGATTTCTAAATAGAATTTCCTGAATTCATCACATTGTTTTCAGTAAGTTTTGAGTCAAATCATTGCCAACAATTTCATAAACCATATAGTATTCGCTAGTTCTCATTTCAAAATATTCAATAATGCCCAAGTGGGCCATTGTTTTTAGCCGATCTCCTCAACATGATACCTTAAAATATAACCACTTCAAAAAAGTTATGTGCAAAACAGTGCAAAATCTTTTTAAAATATATATATAAAGAGATATATCACAATATAATTCGAGGGTATGCCAGATAGCTTCTCTATAAAAAAGACTTACAATGGTATGTGAGATTTATATTCTTAATAATCATTCCTGATTGTTATTAGTTGTTGCTATATTTCCTCAGATTTAACTTGTCCCATCCATTGTTATTGTATATAAAAAAAGCTGTCCCGTATCTCGTATCAGTCATAGTGTGAGCCCACACTAATGAGAGTTAAAAGGGCTATAGACAGGTAAAAAAGTCTTCGCTAGCATTCAATCCAGCTGGATTTTTTGTGTTGAGCTCCAAAATGTAACGCGTCTCCAAGAGGCGTAATTTACCTTCACGATTACCACCATGTTTCATTGGTGGGACCATGTCTATCACATAATAGTGGAGAAATTTGGGGTTACTATCATGTGATAGCTCAAAATGCCTAGCGACAGGATATGCCTGATCCTTACCTGTAATTGCCCTATTGTGCTGGAGTATCCTCTTTTGGGCCGGTAACCTGGTGCTACCCACATATCTCAGCCCACATGGACACTCCAGCACATATACAGCAAATTCTGTCTTGCATGTCAATCTTTTCTTAATCAGGACGGGTTCAGATTTAAAGGGACTAGTGTAATGAGTTTTATTATTCCCAAATTTACAAGCCTTACAAGTAAAACACTTTTTGAAACCCTTGATTTGTGCCATCCAAGTTATTGGAATGGCCAACTCCGGGCTATTGCTAACTAACCTGTTGCTCATGGAAGGTGATTTTCTGAAAGTTAATGTTGGTTTGTTCGCGACTAAGTCGCCAATAATAGGATCTCCCTGCACTAAGTTCCAATTGCGATAGAAAACTTTCCTGAGCTCCTGATGTTGCCTACTATAGGTTAGGATAATCCTAGATTGGATATTAGAAGTGATCTCACTTGTTAAATTTTGCTTGACTTTGGGAACCAATAATTCACACCTGGGTAAAATTCTAGTTTTCCTGATCGCGCCATCTATCACATTGAGTGAATAGCCCCTTGCTAAAAAACTAAGTTTACTAGCCTCTTGTGCATTGTTACAGTCCACATCTGAGCTACATATACGTCTAATACGCAGCATCTCGCCATACGGGATGCTGCGTATTAAGTGATGCGGATAGTGGCTAGAGGCGTGGAGAATCGTGTTGCCTGCAGTAGATTTTCTGTATAATCTTGTAGCCAGTGCAATGTTGTCAACATATAGCTCCACATCTAAAAAATATACAGATTTTTTGCTTATCGTAGATGTGAAGTGCAGATTCAAACAGTTAATGTTAAGTTTCTCCACAAATGCATACGCACTCTGCTCCGTGCCATTCCAAATAAAGAACAAATCATCTATGTACCTTAGATAGACAACAGCATGTTTCAACATCGTGTCCTTGAACTCTCCCATCAGGACCTGCTCCTCCCACAGTCCCATATGCAGACATGAGTAACTGGGGGAGAAGCAGGCCCCCATAGCAACGCCCCTAACTTGATGGGAAATCTGATTGTTAAAGAGGAAGAAATTCTGCTCAAGGCATGCAGATACCATTGACAATAGCATTCTGTTATGGGACACACAAGTCATTGGTCACATGTCTAAAAAATGTTCCACTGCCTTTAACCCATCACAATGTCTTATTGAGGTATAAAGAGATGTCATATCGAGAGTCATTAATAACATGTCTGCATCCCATGCCACATGTTCAATTTTGCGTAAGAAATCCGATGTGTCTTGTACATAAGATGTTAATCCCCTAACCCAATCCTGAAGAAAAAAGTCCACATATTTGGAAGTGTTCTCCATGGCGCTATTGATGGCCGAAATAATAGGCCTACCAGGTGGTTTAACAGTGTTTTTGTGCACCTTAGGTATTAAATAGAACGTGGGGATAACTGGGTGTTCTTTCTTTAAGAACCGGTACTCTTCATTTGTTATTAGTCCCCCACTTTCCCAAGCAAGAAGTTTCCGATGATGATCATCCCATGCTGTTTTAACAATATGGATATTGCTCTTTCTATAACATGCAATATCGGAGAGTTGCAATTCAGCTTCTTCCATATATAGCTGTCGTGGCCATAGGACCACATTGCCACCCTTGTCCGCCTGTCTTATGATTATATTGGTATCTGATTCTAATTTCTTTGTAAGTTGCTGAAAACAAAGATTTTGTTTATTTATACCATAGCGGGTTTTATTGGTGGCATTGTATAGTTTTTTCAAATCCTGAGTGACGAGCTCATGATAAATATCCAAATTATCGCGTAGCATGATCGGTTGAAAGGTTGATTTAGGTTTAAAAGATGTTGAATATGCTCCTTTTACACTCTGCTGAGAAGTGTCACCAACTACTGCTGCTCCTCCTTGTTCATTTTGTAAAGCCCATGCTGTTTCAAATAAGCCTACATCGCCAGCTGTTAAAAGCGAAGGGCTGTCCAGATTCTCTTTTGTTGATGAAGCATTTTTCCTTTTAGGTTATATATATATATCAATCAAAATCCATCTTCGTCCATAGGGAGCCTCCGACCCTTCAGGGCGGCCTCAGTTCATGGACACGGAACAGCCCATCAACAGTTTTCCAAACAACAGAGCAAGTAGAGGCCCATTTCCAGAGACAAAATCATTTATTCAAAGCGTAGCAGCACATCAGATTTTTCCATATCCTTACTCGTTTCGGCTTAATTGCCTTGCTCACAGGTGGAAATTGTTGCAGTGCAAAGTGCGTTGTGCGTGCTTTTTGTACTCAGTCACGTGACAACTCTTTTAGAATATATGTCCCAAAATGCATTGTGCAGGTAATGGCAGTATAATACATGGAATCACAATTGATCCTCATTTTCTTTTTGTTATTTAAAAGTGTTTCTTTCTGCATGCATTATTTTTGTATTAAGGTCTTTGCTCTCACGTAGTCATGTGAAATACGAAATGCAGTCTTTGCCGTGCTCACTTACTACTGTAGCCATGATAAATGTTCGTCCTCTGGAACGATCAGAGCGGTGGCTGAACCACTTTGATTCCCTTCCTGCAAAACAGTCACAACTTTTGCTGTAGTGGCAATTCCTCACATTGGGCGTGTGACTGCGAGTGGGTCATGCTCCTGATTTGTTTTCAAAATCCATCTCCGAGCACAGGGAGCCTCCGACCCTTCAGGGCGGCCTCAGTTCATGGGCACGGAGCAGCCCATCAATAGTTTTCCAAACAACAGTGCAAGTAGAGGCCCATTTCCAGGGACAAAATCATTTATTCAAAGCGTAGCAGCACATCAGATTTTTCCATGTCCTTACGCGTTTCGGCTTAATTTCCTTGCTCACAGGTGGAAATTGTTGCGCTGCAAAGTGCGTCGTGCGTGCTTTTTGTACTCAGAGTCACGTGACAACTCTTTTAGAATACATGTCCCAAAATGCATTGTGCAGGTAATGGCGATATAATACATGGAATCACAATTGATCCTCATTTTCTTTTTTTTATTTAAAAGTGTTTATTTCTGCATGCATTATTTATTGTTTAAGGTCTTTGCTCTCACATAGTCATGTGAAATACAAAATGCAGTCTTTGCCAGTTAGGAATTAGCATTTAAAAAACCTTTGAAATTTACTAAAAAAAACATAGGTTTCAGGGACGTTATAGTTAGTTGAACATTTGACTCATATAAAACTAGAGAAATTCGCCTGTTATAGTTAGTTGAGCTAACTATAACTCGCGCGCCCACAATGCACTGCTGATGATGTCACATATTACATCACTCATGACATGGTCAGTGACATCACTGATGACATCTCAAATGACATCACTGATGACATCACTCATGACATCATCCACGTGACAATCTGATGCAAAAACTGATGCTCTAATATAAACTTTGATACACCCATTCTAAAATGCTGACTACTAGTTTTGAATCCATACACAGAAGAATGCCATATACTACATAGCACTCACTATTTCCTTGGTCTACACACACATCCAGTAACTTATACATGTAGTTACTCATCAATAGCGGACTATAATATGTACCCATACATCTATACATGCAGTCACATGCTGCCACTCATCCATAGAGTTACTCACATGCCTAGTCAGTAATACAAAGAATGAATCACATACCCATTTAATCGTGTATAAAGTTATACACACCAACTATGTTATTTTTAGACATACCACATCACTTATTAATACAGATGCTAACACATATTTACTGTCTTATACAATCACTGATAAAAGCAGACACATATTTATACACCCACTCTTGAAATAACTTAGTCTCACGTATACTCATTTATATACTCCAACACTCGCATATAGTGGCTTAAAACATATGTAGTTAGTCACAGCAATATCACGGAGACATTTATTCACTCACCAACACATCCATAGAAACACTAACTCACCCATACAGCCCTTTCCAGATGCACTTTTTAATCCATACAACCACTGAATCACCCACTCAGACATCTATGCACAGACTCATACACCCACCCACCCACACAGACACTCAGGGACCCATACAGATACTCAGACAACACATCAATAACCTATATAGACACTCATGTAGGTAGTCAGCAACCCAAGCAGTTGCTTACACACCAATGGAGAAACTAATACAGACTTTTACACAGTTTAGTCAGTAACACATGCATTCAGTAAGACACGTTCAATCACTCACTTATACAGTCAGTCACATACATACGAAATAATTCCATTAGGGACTTGTAAATGCATTCATTCTTCAATACACCTTGGCATATATATATAAAACATATTTACATTTTATAGAAACACACATTCACTGGATGATGTCATGAGTGATGTCATTTGAGATGTCATCAGTGATGTCATCAGTGATGTCACTGAGTGATGTAATATGTGACATCATCAGCAGTGCATTGCGGGCACGCAAGTTATAGTTAGCTCAACTAACTATAACAGGCAAATTTCTCTGGTTTTATATAAGTCAAATATTTAACTAACTGTAACGTCCCTGAAACCTATGAGTTTTTTAGTGAATTTCAAAGGTTTTTTAAATGCTAATTCCTAACTAGAACGTCTGTAAAACCTATGTTTTTTTCAGTGAATATATATATATATATATATATATATATATATATGGATGCAGATCGCCACTACCGCTGCCTTGCTCAGACACAGTGACGAAGAGCGGACCCAGAGAAATTGTGCCAATCAAAGTGCTTTATTCAGTTGCCCAGCCAGTCTGCCATAACGCGTTTCGACCCCCACTCGGGTCTTGATCACATGACACATTGCTAACGGAAGAAGCGGTTTTTAAGGTGGTTTACAGAAAATGGCATCAAAATGTTGCGACATCAGCATAGACAGAAAAGAAATACTGAAAATAACGTTGTAAGTACATTGCCTCTTGTGTCAAAACATCACAAAAACCTATAAATGCATAAATATATAATATATATAAATACATACAAAAATATATAAATATATAAATATATAAAAGCTTAAATATCCATAAAAAAAGATTTTTTTGTGTTGTCGATCTTATAACTCCTATGCATGATAAAAAATATAGGCATGTTATGACATTGGTGAATATTATAAATATTGGATTTCTAAATAGAATTTCCTGAATTCATCACATTGTTTTCAGTAAGTTTTGAGTCAAATCATTGCCAACAATTTCATAAACCATATAGTATTCGCTAGTTCTCATTTCAAAATATTCAATAATGCCCAAGTGGGCCATTGTTTTTAGCCGCTCTCCTCAACATGATACCTTAAAATATAACCACTTCAAAAAAGTTATGTGCAAAACAGTGCAAAATCATTTTAAAATATATATATAAAGAGATATATCACAATATAATTGGAGGGTATGCCAGATAGCTTCTCTATAAAAAAGACTTACAATGGTATGTGAGATTTATATTCTTAATAATCATTCCTGATTGTTATTAGTTGTTGCTATATTTCCTCAGATTTAACTTGTCCCATCCATTGTTATTGTATTTAAAAAAAGCTGTCCCGTATCTCGTATCAGTCATAGTGTGAGCCCACACTAATGAGAGTTAAAAGGGCTATAGACAGGTAAAAAAGTCTTCGCTAGCATTCAATCCAGCTGGATTTTTTATGTTGAGTTCCAAAATGTAACGCGTCTCCAAGAGGCGTAATTTACCTTCACGATTACCACCATGTTTCATTGGTGGGACCATGTCTATCACATAATAGTGGAGAAAATTGGGGTTACTATCATGTGATAGCTCAAAATGCCTAGCGACAGGATATGGCTGATCCTTACCTGTAATTGCCCTATTGTGCTGGAGTATCCTCTTTTGGGCCGGTAACCTGGTGCTACCCACATATCTCAGCCCACATGGACACTCCAGCACATATACAGCAAATTCTGTCTTGCATGTCAATCTTTTCTTAATCAGGACGGGTTCAGATTTAAAGGGACTAGTGTAATGAGTTTTATTATTCCCAAATTTACAAGCCTTACAAGTAAAACACTTTTTGAAACCCTTGATTTGTGCCATCCAAGTTATTGGAATGGCCAACTCCGGGCTATTGCTAACTAACCTGTTGCTCATGGAAGGTGATTTTCTGAAAGTTAATGTTGGTTTGTTCGCGACTAAGTCGCCAATAATAGGATCTCCCTGCACTAAGTTCCAATTGCGATAGAAAACTTTCCTGAGCTCCTGATGTTGCCTACTATAGGTTAGGATAATCCTAGATTGGATATTAGATGTGATCTCACTTGTTAAATTTTGCTTGACTTTGGGAACCAATAATTCACACCTGGGTAAACTAGGGGCAGATTTATGTTTCCTGGCACATCCCTGCAAATCAGCAAGGATGCGCCAGGAATGATGCGTCACGCAAGTTTACCCTTGCGCCACAAATGATGTGCCGCATTTACAATGCGGCGCATCATGGCGCAGGAATAAACAGATGCGTGACGCATCCGATGGCGTAAGGTTGGCGCAGTGCTTCAGTTGCGTCGCAAGCGCGACGCAACTCCAGCACTGTTCCAACCTACCCTATCCCTAACATGGTGCGTCAAGCCTTACGCCTGCTTCAAGCAGGCGCAGGGTTTTGGCGCATCAGTGTTGGGAAAGTGACTCAGTCAAATCTTATAGATTTGACTGAGTCACTTTTCAGGGGCGTTCATGCGATGGAACGCCCCCCCTCTGTCGACACGCCCACGTGAAACCTGACGCAGGTTTTACGTGGCGCAGGGCTTTACATCGTGACGCATCTCCATAGATGCGTCACGATGTAAATATGGCGCAACGTGGCACAGTGTTTACACCGCTGCTGCGTCACAAAAGTGACGCAACGGCGGCGTAAAAGTGACGCATCTCCAATATAGATCTGCCCCTAAGTTTACTAGCCTCTTGTGCATTGTTACAGTCCGCATCTGAGCTACATATACGTCTAATACGCAGCATCTCGCCATACGGGATGCTGCGTATTAAATGATGCGGATAGTGGCTAGAGGCGTGGAGAATCGTGTTGCCTGCAGTGGATTTTCTGTATAATCTTGTAGCCAGTGCAATGTTGTCAACATATAGCTCCACATCTAAAAAATATACTGATTTTTTGCTTATCGTAGATGTGAAGTGCAGATTCAAACAGTTAATGTTAAGTTTCTCCACAAATGCATACGCACTCTGCTCCGTGCCATTCCAAATAAAGAACAAATCATCTATGTACCTTAGATAGACAACAGCATGTTTCAACATCGTGTCCTTGAACTCTCCCATCAGGACCTGCTCCTCCCACAGTCCCATATGCAGACATGAGTAACTGGGGGAGAAGCAGGCTCCCATAGCAACGCCCCTAACTTGATGGGAAATCTGATTGTTAAAGAGGAAGAAATTCTGCTCAAGGCATGCAGATACCATTGACAATAGCATTCTGTTATGGGACACACAAGTCATTGGTCACATGTCTAAAAAATGTTCCACTGCCTTTAACCCATCACAATGTCTTATTGAGGTATAAAGAGATGTCACATCGAGAGTCATTAATAACATGTCTGCATCCCACGTCACATGTTCAATTTTGCGTAAGAAATCCGATGTGTCTTGTACATAAGATGTTAATCCCCTAACCCAATCCTGAAGAAAAAAGTCCACATATTTGGAAGTGTTCTCCATGGCGCTATTGACGGCCGAAATAATAGGCCTACCAGGGGGTTTAACAGTGTTTTTGTGCACCTTAGGTATTAAATAGAACGTGGGGATAACTGGGTGTTCTTTCTTTAAGAACCGGTACTCTTCATTTGTTATCAGTCCCCCACTTTTCCAAGCAAGAAGTTTCCGATGATGATCATCCCATGCTGTTTTAACAATATGGATATTGCTCTTTCTATAACATGCAATATCGGAGAGTTGCAATTCAGCTTCTTCCATATATAGCTGTCGTGGCCATAGGGCCACATTGCCACCCTTGTCCGCCTGTCTTATGATTATATTGGTATCTGATTCTAATTTCTTTGTAAGTTGCTGATAACAAAGATTTTGTTTATTTATACCATAGCGGGTTTTATTGGTGGCAAGCTCACGAGCTCATGGTAGATATCCAAATTATCGCGTAGCATGATCGGTTGAAAGGTTGATTTAGGTTTAAAAGATGTTGAATATGCTCCTTTTACACTCTGCTGAGAAGTGTCACCAACTACTGCTGCTCCTCCTTGTTCATTTTGTAAAGCCCATGCTGTTTCAAAAAAGCCTACATCGCCAGCTGTTAAAAGCGAAGGGCTGTCCAGAATCTCTTTTGTTGATGAAGCATTTTTCCTTTTAGGCTATATATATATATCAATCAAAATCCATCTTCGTGCATAGGGAGCCTCCGACCCTTCAGGGCGGCCTCAGTTCATGGACACAGAACAGCCCATCAACAGTTTTCCAAACAACAGAGCAAGTAGAGGCCCATTTCCAGAGACAAAATCATTTATTCAAAGCGTAGCAGCACATCAGATTTTTCCATGTCCTTACTCGTTTCGGCTTAATTGCCTTGCTCACAGGTGGAAATTGTTGCAGTGGAAAGTGCGTTGTGCGTGCTTTTTGTACTCAGTCACGTGACAACTCTTTTAGAATATATGTCCCAAAATGCATTGTGCAGGTAATGGCAATATAATACATGGAATCACAATTGATCCTCATTTTCTTTTTGTTATTTAAAAGTGTTTCTTTCTGCATGCATTATTTTTGTATTAGGGTCTTTGCTCTCACGTAGTCATGTGAAATACGAAATGCAGTCTTTGCCAGTGCTCACTTACAACTGTAGCCTTGATAAATGTTCATCCTCTGGAACGATCAGAGCGGTGGCTGAACCACTTTGATTCCCTTCCTGCAAAACAGTCACAACTTTTGCTGTAGTGGCATTTCCTCACATTGGGCGTGTGACTGCGAGTGGGTCATGCTCCTGATTTGTTTTCAAAATCCATCTCCGAGCACAGGGAGCCTCCGACCCTTCAGGTCGGCCTCAGTTCATGGGCACGGAGCAGCCCATCAATAGTTTTCCAAACAACAGTGAAAGTAGAGGCCCATTTCCAGAGACAAAATCATTTATTCAAAGCCTAGCAGCACATCAGATTTTTCCATGTCCTTACGCGTTTCGGCTTAATTTCCTTGCTCACAGGTGGAAATTGTTGCACTGCAAAGTGCGTCGTGCGTGCTTTTTGTACTCAGAGTCACGTGACAACTCTTTTAGAATACATGTCCCAAAATGCATTGTGCAGGTAATGGCGATATAATACATGGAATCACAATTGATCCTCATTTTCTTTTTTATATTTAAAAGTGTTTATTTCTGCATGCATTATTTTTGGTTGAAGGTCTTTGCTCTCACGTAGTCATGTGAAATACAAAATGCAGTCTTTGCCAGTGCTCACTTACTACAGTAGTCTTGATAAATGTTCGTCCTCCGGAACGATCAGAGCGGCGGTTGAACCACTTTGAATCCCTTCCTACAAAACAGTCACAACTTTTGCTCCAGTGGCATTTCCTCACATTGGGCGTGTGACTGCGAGTGGGTCATGCTCCTGATTTGTTATCAAAATCCATCTCCGAGCACAGGGATCCTCCGACCCTTCAGGGCAGCCTCAGGTCATGGGCACGGAGCAGCCCATCAATAGTTTCCAAACAACAGAGCAATTAGAGGCCCATTTCCATAGACAATTTTTTTATTCAAAGCGTAGCAGCACATCAGATTTTTCCATGTTCTTACTCGTTTCGGCTTAATTGCCTTGCTCACAAGTGGAAACTGTTGCAGTGCAAAGTGCGTGCTTTTTGAACTCAGAGTCACATGACAACTCTTTTAGAATACATGTCCCAAAATGCATTGTGCAGGTAATGGCGATATAATACATGGAATCACAATTGATCCTCATTTTCTTATCGTTATTTAAAAGTGTTTCTTTCTGTATGCATTATTTTTGTTTTAAGGTCTTTGCTCTCACGTAGTCATGTGAAATACGAAATGCAGTCTTTGCCAGTGCTCACTTACTACAGTAGCCTTGATAAATGTTCGTCCTCCAGAACGATCAGAGCGGCGGCTGAACCACTTTGAATCCCTTCCTGCAAAATAGTCACAACTTTTGCTGTGGTGGCAATTCCTCACATTGGGCGTGTGACTGCGAGTGGGTCATGCTCCTGATTTGTTTTCAAAATCTATCTCCGAGCACAGGGAGCCTCCGACCCTTCAGGGCGGCCTCAGTTCATGGGCACGGAGCAGCCCATCAATAGTTTTCCAAACAACAGTGCAAGTAGAGGCCCATTTCCAGAGACAAAATCAT
The DNA here is from genome assembly GCF_964204655.1 of Triturus cristatus. Classification (NCBI taxonomy): domain Eukaryota; kingdom Metazoa; phylum Chordata; class Amphibia; order Caudata; family Salamandridae; genus Triturus; species Triturus cristatus. The sequence goes on from NC_140591.1 coordinate 539,832,930, forward strand.
TTATTCGAAGCGTAGCAGCACATCAGATTTTTCCATGTCCTTACGCGTTTCGGCTTAATTTCCTTGCTCACAGGTGGAAATTGTTGCAGTGCAAAGTGCATTGTGCGTGCTTTTTGTACTCAGAGTCACATGACAACTCTTTTAGAATACATGTCCCAAAATGCATTGTGCAGGTAATGGCAATAGAATACTTGGAATCACAATTGATCCTCATTTTCTTTTTGTTATTTAACCCCTTCCCCGCTCATGACGGAACCGTTCCGTCATGAGCCACGGTTGCCATGTGCTCATGACGGAACGGTTCCGTCATGACACGCCCGTTGGCGGCCGCTCCGCCTACGCGGCGCTGTTTCCCCGCCTGTGGGGGGGGACAACGCAAATGGGCGGAGTCATGACGGAACCGTTCCGTCATGAGCACAGCTCAACTGTGGCTCATGACGGAGCGGCTCCGTCATGAGCACAGGCCCACCGCGCTGCCCCCCTGCCCCCCCCAGCGCTGCAGCGGAATGTCCCCAGCAGCGAAGGGGTTAACAGTGTTTCTTTCTGCATGCATTATTTTTGTTTTACGGTCTTTGCTCTCACGTAGTTAAGTGAAATACGAAATGCCAGGGCTCACATACTACAGTAGCCTTGATAAATGTTCATCCTCTGGAACGATCAGAGCAGTGGTTCAACTTTGAATCCCTTCCTGCGAACCAGTCAAAACTTTTGCTGCAGTGGCATTTCCTCACATTGGGCATGTGACTGCGAGTGGGTCATGCTCCTGATTTGTTATCAAAATCCATCTCCGAGCACAGGGAGCCTCCGACCCTTCAAGGCGGCTTTAGATATATATATAAAAATGTGCACCTCCGTACACATTCTTCTCACCTCACTCACCACACTAAATCGTGGTGTAGAGTGGAATAGTGTAGAGTGCAATGGCGTACAGTGAAATACTCTAGAGTGGCGTGGCATTGGGTGAAGTGGCGTAGGCGTTGAGTAGCATATACTGGAATAGCTTAGAGTGGAGTGGCATACATAGGAGTGGTGTAGAGTGGAGTAGGGTACAGTGGAGATGCATGTAGTGGAAGAGCGTAGAGTGGAATGGTGTAAAGTAGAATGGCATATAGTGGAATACCAAAGTTGAGAGGCATAGAGTGGAGTAGCATAGAGTGTGGTAGCATACAGTGGAGTGCTGTGTAGTGTAGTGGCTTAGACATGCGTGGCATACACTGGAGTGGGGCAGAGTGAAATAGCATAAAATGGAGTGGGGTAGGGTAGAGTAGAGTAGAATAGAATTGAATAATTTGGAATAGCGCAGAGTGGAGTGGCATTCAGTGGAATAGCAGAGGGTCAAGTAGCATAGAGTACAGTGGCAAACATTGGAGTGGGATAGAGTGGAATAGCAAATAGTGGAGTGGCGTAGAGTGGAATTGCATAAAGTGAAATAGCCTAGAGTCAATTTGCATACAGTGGAGTAGTGTACAGTGGAGTGATGTACAGAGGCGGTGCGTATTGTAGAATAGCATAGAGTAGATTGGTGTAAAGTGGATTGGCATACATTGGCATGGCATTGAGTACAGTGGCATACATTAGAGTGGCATACAGCGGAATAGCATAGAGTGGAATGGCATAGAGTGGTATGGCAGACTAGTATGGTGTATAGTAGAATGGAATAGTGTACATTGGAGTGGTGTACTGTGCAAAAGCATATAGAGGGGTGGAGCAGACTTGATTAGAGTGGAGTGGGGTAGTATGTAGTTGTGTACAGTAGAATAGCGTAGAGTGTAGTTGCGTACAGTGGAATAACATAGAGTGGAGTGGGGTATGTAGAAGTGGACCTCAGCTAGGCCTACCAGTGCAAGGGGTTCGCCCTTCTCTGCACAGAGTCCTCAGACCAATAGGAAGAAGTTGGCACAGAAACTGGAATAGAAAATACAAAGTTTAATTAAACTCATGAGGTGGAACTACATTCAAACAGCACCCTTCGGTATTGAGTGAAGTAGCACACTGAACAGAAAGAGCATGGTCCTTTTATACCCACACAGGGGCTGAAAAAAGGCGGTACAAGTATACATGAGAAGAGTTATGCACATAGATGGTCATACAGAAATGCACAGTCAACAGTAAAGGAGGAGCTAGCAGTTTCTGACTCTGGTAGAAACAACCTGACAGCTACAGACTAAAAACAGATGCATGGACAGTAAGATTCTTCTGCGCATGTGCAGATTAGTAGAATCTAAGTATAGCCAGGCCTTTAAACAGAGCACAAGGGAAAACAACAGTGAAGAAGGAAACAGCTCCTGGTGAGCACATGGCTGGGGGGAAAATGGCTGCCAGAAATACAAATGGATTCCACAAAATGGACAAGATAGCCTCTAAATACGAGATGGATTCCGCTAATGCTAATCCAATTGCAGCCAATTTACAACAGAGGACCCTTTTAGCATTAGCTGAAGACATCTGTTCCTCTGGGGTAATCTAAATATGCATCCCGTACATCTATTAGCTTTATTTCGGCCACTTCTTTATTCAACATTTGTTGGGCCTTTGTCTCTGCAATATTCCTTTTGACAGGTATACAGACAGAAATGCAAATAGAGCAAAGCATTTGGACCACATTGGATACATACACAGCATGTAAAAAGTATCGAAATAATTATACACAGGATGGTTAGTAACTTCCAGCCCCAAGCAGAAACGAGAGTCCAAAACCATCCAGCCAAGTCCAATTACCAGTCTCTGGATGAATTTCTGCAGCAATCTTATGCAGCTTTGATATTGCGTCATATACTAAAAGCGAGTGATCCGGTATGAATACACAACAGCTGCTACCGATGATGCGACATGCACCACCTCGATCATCCAGAACCACATCTAGGACCATTCGGTTCTGGAGAGCTACAATCCTTGCAATTTGCAGCTCCTCCGTAATGTTCCCGAGTGCCATAGCTGTCTGATTGGTAACAGCTTCCACAACTCTAGTTCATCGTCTTACTTTCCTACTGTTTAATGCAGCACCCACAAAGGAGAACAAACCTAAATTAAAATCAACATATTGTTGCAGAGTGGTATCAGTTTGGTCTACTTCGTCAACACTTATTGTCCTTTTGTATCTATTCCTAGAGATATCGTCGAATAATTTAAGGTCCTGGTGGTAGGATGCACGTGCCAGAAACACAGGGGGCAATAGAAAGGACACATAGCACACGCCTGACCACCCAGCAGGTAGTTGATAATATCCGTGGCTACCACAGATAAAATAAGTATTGTGTGAGGCTATGAAAGTGCTATTGTTTATACCTTCAATAGACAGAATTACAGTACATTCCCTTTTCCCCACTGGAATTCTTCCAATACTGCTTACACATAAATCTGCTTTAGCTCTAGTAACAGAAATCACAAATTGTTTATTACTGGTAAAAGTTCTCATATTTGTGAAGATATATGGCGTTGAAATATTGTCTGGTTGATACTCTTCCCATTCCCATTTGGTCCCTTTGGCTTGAGGATAACCATCTTTATCTTGATAGCATACTTTATTGAGGCGAAAAAGAAGCCCGCCTACTGTGCGTCTTCTAGATGCAAACAAAAGCGCATACCAAGCTTGACAAGAACCATTATGAGAAAAGGGAAGAGGAATAAAAGGTGTTCCTCCATTCTTTTGATGTGCAGGTATCATCCCACACACCCAACAGTTGGTAGTATTTGTGGAATTCTGAGTATAATGCAACATCTGGATAAAGGTATTATTTAAGTAGGATTGTCGATGCTTCTGCTCATGGTAGGGAGGCGTAAAGTAGTGGTGTTCAACTGATACTGGAGTAGTAGCGATCAAAAGTTCTCGAGCAGGAGCCACTTTCTCAACAAACCAGGTTATTACTGCTACAGCCACCATAGCAACAATAAACCCTATAGCACAAATGATCCTTCTCTTAGCAACAGTTGATCTCATTGTGGACATGATCAGCTTATTGTTGAAAACAATCGTTGAAGCTCTTATCCTTGGGCAGCCGTTGATTTCTTCACCGAGGGTCAAGACGGGTGTCGCTACACCATACAGAACTGATCCTCCCCCCTTGCCACATCGGCATTCCGTTTCACTAACCCAGGCAGGTTGCTCAACCAGTCTATTTCAGCAATGCAGGCTCTTTTAGTTGTCTCAGGTAGTATCGGGATACTCCAAGAATTGTGTGGTGCAGGAAGACTTCCTCGGGTTCGTCAGGTGATATGGCTTGGCCTTTCTCTGTATCCAGGATGTCCCGATGGTCGATCAAAGCAACAGGATCCACCAAGGTAGACAGCACTTTCTTGTAGTTGGTGGAGTGCACTCAGTTCCTCCTGTTCATCACTCGAACCGCAGTTCTCGTTGAAAGGAGCACCTGCTCCGGGCCGCGCCACCTCGGTTCCCAGCTGCTCGACCTCTGGAACGATCGGATCATCACCTGGTCTCCAGGCCGAAGTCCATGGCCTTCACCTGCAGACCCATCAGGAAGAGCTTCTCGAACCTGTTGATGAATAGAGACCAAACTGTCAGTCAATTGTGATAGGTAGTCACTCATCAATACACATGGTACATCATGTATGGGACGTGGTTTAGGAATTCCCCAAATGTTCATAGGCCTCCCAAATACCACCTCATAAGGTGTAAGACCAGACCACGAATGTAGGAATGATCTAATGGACAACAGTGCCAAAGGTAATGCGTCTGGCCAATTCAAGGTTGTGGAGGCTAGTATTTTCGCCAGTTTTAATTTAAGTGTGGCGTTATACCTCTCAACTAACCCTGCTGATTGTGGATGAAAAGCAGCGTGAAACTTCTGCTTTATCCCTAACCCCTTCAGGACATATTCGACAACTTGCCCAATAAAATGGGGTCCGTTATCACTCCATAGAAGTTTACAAACACCAAATCTAGGGAAAAATTCCTTCAAAAGCACCTTTGCTGTAGTGAGAGCTGTATTGTCCTTCGTAGGGTATGCCTCTATCCATTTACTAAAGGCACATACCACTACCAAAACATACTTTAAGTTATTACAGAGCTCAAGCTGGATGTAATCCATTTGCAAAACTTCAAAAGGTGCGGTTGGTGTAGCAAACCCTCCTGTAGGAGTTCATGTCCCTTTACCAGGATTTTGCTGAAGACAAATCAGACAAGACTGCACCATCGTTTTAGCTGTACCGGCAATTTCTGGATGCTCCCAAACTTGCGTGAGCAATTTCGTTATCGAGGAGGCTCCAACATGTGCCGGCCCATGTGCCATATGAATCATAGGTTGTAAATAAGCTGTTGGCGATCTCCACTTGCTCATCTCTTTATTCCTCCAACAGCCCTCATCATCCAATGTTCCCTCCTTAGACCATTGCTCAATTTCTTCTGCAGAAGCAGATCTCTGCATATCTAGCACTTCCTGTCTGGTATCATGCCAGCGTTCGGCCTGTGACTTCACTACGTACATAGACGTGGTGCTTCGCTGCATGGCAGTTCCACGGGCTGTTTGGTCTGCAAAAGCATTGCCTTGTCCTATCTTATCAATTATTTTCTTATGTGCGCTACACTTAACAATTGCTATCCTCTTCGGGTATGTTAAAGCAGTCAAGAGATTATGTACTAATTCTCCATGCATTATTTGCACCCCGTGGGATGTAAGAAAGCCCCTCTCCTTCCAGAGTAGCCCAAAATCATGAGCCACTCCGAAAGCATAGCGGCTGTCTGTATAAATGTTCACAGATAAGTCAGTACTAAGTTCACATGCTTGTGTCAACGCTATTAGCTCAGCTGCCTGAGCTGACTTCTGTGGAATACGAGCTGTCTCAACTACCGTCTGAAGTGTTGTAATTGCATATGCAGCTGACGTTGTACCATCTGGTAACTTCAAACAGGACCCATCAACCCATAGTTCCCCATCAACACTTGAAAGGGGCGTGTCTTGCAAATCGACACAACCCTTTGTCTGTTCCTCAGTAAGGAATATACAATCATGAGACTCCTGTGACTGAGACTGAGTCGCCGGGTATGGCAACAAAGAGGCTGGGTTTAGTATCGCACATCTCTTTAGTGTAATGTGAGGGGCCAACAATGTCAATTCGTATCCTGTCAGACGAGCACTAGTTAAATGCTGCGTCTTCGTCTGATTTAAAAGGGCATCAACCGCACGGGGTACTAGCACCAACAGCTTATGTGACAAACTATCCCTTCACTCTGACGTATTGACACAGCTGTTGCTGCAACTGAACAGAAGCATCCAGGTAATGCACGAGCAACAGGATCAAGTACTGCTGAAAAATATCCACAGGGACGCTGTTTGTCACCGTGCGTCTGTACTAAAACTGACAATGCACATCCATCTTTCTCGTGTACATATAATGTAAAAGGCTTCGTATAATCTGGAGTACCTAACACTGGTGCTGAACAAAGAGCTTGTCGTAACTGTCGGAAAGCAGTCTCACATTCATCTGTCCATGGGAGGGGCATTGGAGTATCTTTGGTCAAAAGTGCTAGCTAACAATGTGTAAAAATCCTAATACCCATTGCCTACAAAAAGAAGTAAGACCAATGAATGCACGGACATCTTTCTGAGTACGGGGCACTGGTGTGTCTAAAATAGCTTGAATGCGATCTGGTGTGAGTGCACGGCCCTCCTTAGACAGAAGGTGACCTAAGTAGGTCACCTTCGGTCTACAATATTGCAATTTCTTTCGTGATACTTTGTGATGATGGGAAGCAAGAAAAGACAGCAAGGACAAAGTACATTTTTCACACTGCTCAGGGGTGTCGGCTGCCAACAAGATATCATCGACATATTGTATGAGAGCCACTCCTTCAGGCAAAATGAAAGAATCAAGTTGTCTTTTTAATGCTTGACTGTAAATAGCCTTGAGGAACTCTACAGAATCTATACGATCGATTATTCAAAGTGAAACCGAACAAATATCGGCTATCAGGATGAATAGGGATCGAAAAGAAAGCATTCTTCAAGTCTATCACAGAAAATGTAGTCGCTGTTGGGGGAACCAAAGTAAGAAGTGTTGTTATGTCAGAAACCACGGGGTATTGTGGTATTACAATCTTATTAACTTCTCGCAAATCAATAATAAATCTGTAAACCCTAGTGTCAGTATCTTTTTTCAGAATAGGAAGAATCGGACTATTACACACATTGTAAGGAACTTCCTCAACAACCCCCACTTCAATGAGATCATGGACAAAACATATGAGTGCTTCTTCACCTTCCTGTGAAATTTTATATTGAGGCAAACGTGGCAGCACAGCACCCTCCTTGACACTAATGTGTACTGGTGGAATAACCATTTGCCCTACATCAGTGTCTGAAGTAGCCCACAAAGTACTAGGGAGTGAAGCTAATGCAATATCCTCTTTAAAAAGACAAGCTCTCTCCATCACAGGATGGTTGTCATTCAAGATAACACGTACACCTTCTGGAGAACATCGTATCGTAGCCCTGAAATACTTAAGCATATCAAGACCTACAATATTGTCTGGTGTATTTGGGGAAAGCAAAAATGGACATGGAGCAGTAAATTTATCCACATGGAATGCAAGTGGTTGCGACAATGGGCTAAGGGAAGGGGTTCCATCGAAGCCTATCGATGTAATGGTTAAGCCAGACGGGGAGCCCTTGGAACCAATTGTTTAGACAAGGTGCTACGAGTAGCTCCTGTATCAACCAGAAACTGATCAGTGGAGCCCAAAACATTTGCTGTAACATAGGGACCCCTCTGATATACTGGAACTTCGACTGATTCCTTACCCCATCCTAGGCAATCCTATGCATAAGTAGAATCTTGAGAATCAGATGGCACATAGTCAGACATTTGATATTGGTTCCTTCTATCAAAAGTGTTGAACCCATCCTGCCCATGTATATTAACATCAAACCTAGCACGATCACCTGTGCTTCCTCTAGGCCCTGAATATCCTGGACGATTTCTCATTTGTCCCCTACCACGTGTACACTGCTGAGCATGCCGTGCTGGACAATCGGAAACCCAGTACCCGAATTTCTTACAGTACGCGCACTGGTCAGCAGACAAATTCGAATGAGTATAAGAAGGGAAAGACGAACCATAAGATCCACGTCCACCTCTATCACTACCTCTAAAAGGCGGACCATAAGCCTGAGCCAACATAACCTTCATTTTTAATTCTTTAGTCTTCTTATCCTCATTACCCTTTGCTTCTAATTCCTGGCGTTCATAATACTGAGCCATAGTCAAGAGAGAAACCGGGGAAGAGGTAGTCCATGAACTCTCACTGGCCTTTAGGTGACTAGCTATTCCTGGCAACAGGTTTGCGACATATTTATCGACAAACAGATGTCTGCCTGTATCATCTGTCAATGACTGGCCACTAAAATCGTGGAATGCTTTTTCAAAGCGTGTAAAGAAATCCGAGACTGATTCATCTGCCTTTTGCTTACAAGATGCTAAAACAGTCCAAACTATCTTTTTATGGGGAATAATCATTTTTAACTTAACTAATATAGCTGTGGGAAGATCTAAAATTAACTGACATGGATTCTGTGCGGGTTCCCTTTCTACATCCATTTGTTCTAAGTCTCTCCATAACGGCCCAAAAGCTGCACGATCATCAATTTTACGAACAGTTCTCCACATATCAGGTGGTAATATCAATCCGAAAAATAAATCAATATCAGGCAAAGTCATAGTGCAAGAGCTAATAGCACCCTCAACTTCCTCTAAAAAAGCGGCTGGATTTTTCCGCGGATCATGCAATGCAGTTTTAAGTGCCATAACATCCGTCCTATTCCAAGGAGTGTAAACCCAATTATAAATAAAATAACCCTTCGCATCAATAGAGGCCTTATCATCACTTGAACCCTGTCCTTTAGGGGGAACATACAAAGGCGCGGCCTCCCGCATAGGTTTCGCATGAACTATCATAGTCTTATCTGTTCCGGAGGTAAAAGCTTGTGCCATGCCGGTCTGAGATGTCTGTGCAGCTACGTCTGCAGCCTTTTTCTCCTCTCGCAAACGGACTGCATCAACACGCAGTTTAACCAAACGCCTGATTGTATCAGCCACCTGGGAGAAAACAAAAAGACCATCACGCATTTGTTTATAATTATCTGCTATATCGTCAGGCTCTAACTCTTCAGAATATTTCCTAAACAGCTCAAGGACCTCTGCGGCAAACACCTCAGTAAAATACAGCTGTTCCCTTTCATACCACCCTCTCATACTATCTAGAAGTTCAGAGGCGGGGGCAGTGCTATGAACTGCTTTACGAGCAGCAGATCGGAGCTGGGACGAACGCACAGCAGTCAACATAGAACGAGTTTCTCGTGCCTTATCTTCCTCCGAACTAGAGTCCTCATCTGACTCATGAGGGACAGACGGAACAGTATACGGAGGTGGAGGGCGATCTAATAATAAGGAATCATCTTGTGGTTTATTAAGTATAGGATAAAGGGGCCGCCGAACAGCGTATTGGCCAGTTACCTGTAAATTGAGCTCCCGATCTTCTCTCTCTTTTAACTCTTTTATTTCTTTGTTCTTCAGCTCTAATGCTTTCACATAAATGTTCTTTCGCTGTTCTTTTTCAATCCAAGCTTGCTCACGCTTCATTCATTCACGCACTTCTTTCTCCCACATTCGAACACAATCAAACATATCTTGCCTAGTCTTTCGCTTACACAGACATTGTTCCACATACTCAATCTTTCGTAAATCAAATGACCCATACATAGGCCAACGCAACTCAGGATCCTTACGAGTGTATTTATTCCATAATGTGCTGTACATTATAGAAGAAAGACCATGCTTAATATACATATCCCTATTAGGCGTCCCCTCCGGGGGGGCCGGTTGTGCTTCATCGAGTCTCAAATTGGTACCACTACAAAAGCAACACATCCTACGAAGTGTGCTAAAAACAGGCATGCCAAAAATAGTGCAGAATATGCAGTATTATAATCAAAGTAGCACTTAAGGTACCTTTAGTACGATGTGCCGTTTAAATCAATTCAGATAGAGAAAATTCTCCTCATTACCTGCCTATATAGGTTGCAACTTATATATATATATATATCATAACAAACCAAGTTGGCCAACACAAAATGCGCAATCCAAAAGCCACAGTAAGTGTTACTAAACTACCTTACCAATCCCAGGCGTCAAAACCAACAGCAAGCGCCGCAAAAGGACACTTACCAATCACTTGGTGTCCAGGTTCCAACTGCCAAGTTCTAAAATCGACCAAATGGTCACTGCACGGCGGGTCAACAGAAGAGATCTCAGTCGAGGACCGGCACCACCTGGATGGTCAGATCAGAAAGAAAGGAAAAACGCCGTGGTTGCCAAGACTCGGGTCTCATCGGGCAGCGATCGCGTCCAGAGCGAGATTCCAATCCTTCGTCGCGACCAATCCTTTGGGCATCCGAGTCGCCGATGAGCCCCACTGGTTGGGCGCCAATTTGTAGAAGTGGACCGCAGCTAAGCCTACCAGTGCAAGGGGTTCACCCTTCTCTGCACAGAGTCCTCAGACCAATAGCAAGAAGTTGGCACAGAAACTGGAATAGAAAATACAAAGTTTAATAAACCTCATGAGGTGGAACTACATTCAAACAGCACCCTTTGGTATTGAGTGAAGTAGCACACTGAACAGAAAGAGCATGGTCCTTTTATGCCCACACAGGGGCTGAAAAAAGGCGGTACAAGTATACATGAGAAGAGTTATGCACATAGATGGTCATACAGAAATGCACAGTCAACAGTAAAGGAGGAGCTAGCAGTTGCTGGCTCTGGTAGAAACAACCTGACAGCTACAGACTAAAAACAGATGCATGGACAGTTAGACTCTTCTGCGCATGTGCAGAGTAGCAGAGTCTAAGTATAGCCAGTCCTTTAAACAGAGCACAAGGGAAAACAACAGTGAAGAAGGAAACAGCTCTTGGTGAGCACATGGCAGGCAAAATGGCTGCCAGAAATACAAATGGATTCCACAAAATGGACAAGATAGCCTCTAAATACGAGATGGATTCCGCTAATGCTAATCCAATTGCAGCCAATTTACAACAGGTAGAGAAGAGTACAGTGGAATAGCATAGAGTGGAGTGGCATAGAATACAGTAGCGTAGAGTGGATTGGTGTAGAGTGGAGTGACATAAAGTGAAGCAGCATACAGTGGAGTGGCGTAGAGTAGAATAGTGTACAGTGGACTTGCATAGAGTGGAGTGGTGAAGAATGGAGTGGAGTGGAGTGACATGACAAAGTGGAATAGCAGACGGTCGAGTAGCGTATAGTTCAGTGGCATACAATGGAGTGGGGTAGAGTGGATTAGCAAAGAGTGGACTGCAATTGCATACAGTGGAATAGCCTAGAGTGAATTTGCGTACAGTGGAGTGGTTTACAGAGGAGTGGCGTACTGTGGAATAGCGTAGAGTAGATTTGTGTTGAGTGGAGTGGCATACAGTGGAATGGCATAGAGTGGAGTAGCGTACAGGAGAGTGGCATAAAGTGAAATAGCATAGAGTGGAATGGCATAGAGTGGAGTGGCATACAGTGAAATGGCAAACTTGTATGGTGTACTGTAGAGTGGTGGAATAGAATACAGTTGAGTGCTGTAGAGTATAGTTACGTACAGTACAGTGGAATAGGATGGAGTGGTGTACAATGGAGTGAGCAGACTGGAATAGCATATAGAGGAGTGGAGCAGAGTGGATTAGCATAGAGTGGAGTGGGGTAAAGTGCAGTTACATATAGTGGAATAGCGTGGAGTGGGGTAAAAGAGTACAGTGGAATGGCATAGAGTAGAGTGACATAGAGTTCAGTAGAGTGGAGTAACGTACAGTGGAGAGGAGAGGTGTAGAGTAGAGTGGCATAGAGTGCAGTGGTGTACAGTGGAGTGGAGTGGCATAGAGTGGATTGGCATAAAGTGAAATAGTGCATCATAGAGTGGAGTGACTTAACAGAGTGGAGTGGTGTGCCATAAAGTGGAGTGCTGTGTCATACAGTAGAGTGTAGTGGCATGTAAAGTTCTAGTGTAAAGAAACGTAGTGTGGAAATGGCTGCATGTTTGTACATATACATTTTCAGGTTCATAGAATAAGGTGTGCAGAGTAACACAAGGCAGCAGACTTTTGCTAGTTCATAAAAAAGAGAGCCAGAGGAAATTTAAAGACCTGCAGGGACCGGTTCCCTGCTCATACAACTAGAAAACACAATAATGGACCCCTGGGTCTAGTTGGTTGTTGGAGTGCTGGAGTATCCATTCTCAATTTTCTGTTTTAAACCCTTATAAGCTTTCTTCTATGCAATTCTTTCAGGTTATTTACCTGCTAACAGCAGCTCACCTATTCCATGTTGCACTTTAAGCTGTTTGAGCTATCATGGCCATTTTTAAGAATCATATATTCTTTTGACTTTCTAGCTATGGGGAATACTTGATCCTCATTAGTTAATTTGTCACCCATAGTTCACTTTATTAGAGTTACGTATTACATTGCTTACTAGTGATTAGTATATTTTCCTTTTCACTTTTCACCTGCAAAGTCAACTGTATACTCTGTGTTTCTATGACTTCACTCAAAAGTCATATTTTATCACCACCTTTATGTATTTAGACAGGAATTAGAAGCCACCTTGAGTAAGAATTGCTGAGGTTTCAGTTGTCTTTTTTGCTCACCCGACTTTCCGGGTAGGTGATATACACTATTATAATGTTGATCTAGATCATAGTATGAACTCTAATTAGAGTCATGCATATTTGAGGGTGTGTGCTTATGATTCTGATAATGCACAACTTTGTTCCTCTCTCCAGGAGGCATGCTGACCAGTGCAATCAAAGTTTGGGTTACTTTCCACTCTACCTACTGGTTTTATATAAACATCTCTGTCACTGGTTCACGGCAGTTCAAGTGGATTTTGCAAGTCACTTTTTTCACACACTTTGGTCCTGATGAAAGCTCCTACATCCATATAGGGAGTGTTAGGCAGAAACATGTCGACCACTTTAACTCTTGGACCGATTGAATTTCCCTCTGTCTAAGCTTTACCTTTAATCCTGACCTATAAGTGCCATATTAAAATTGTTCAGCATATCATAGAGTTATTTTTAGTCATTTCCACATCAGTTCCGCCTACCTCTCTCTAAACCCTGCTCATCAAGAGGTTTAGTATACCTCACTATCTCCATTTAAAACATCCCTGAGCTCCTCCCTCACAGTGAGGGGGTTTTAGCCCGCACTACGACTAGGTTCGTCATGCGAGGAGATCCCCAATGATGAAGCATGCCACCCAAGGGTGAGTGAGGGGAATCATCCTAAGAAAGGGATACTCTAGCACCCCAACAACTAACTTGACCCAGAGGCCCATTATTGTGTTTTCTAGCAGACTTTTGGTGTCTTGTGTTTCTCGAGACTTACCAAGCAATGCAGAGCGAGGCATGATGGCGTTACTTGGTAGATTTCACTTCAATATTGCCATGCCCTTGCAATACAATGTGGGACACAAGGGTAATGCAATACAATGATAAATGTGTCTCTTCATGATATATTATGTTGTGGTATACCGCGGTACATGCCAGTGACAAGGCAATATATAATTGGGCAATGGCTGTCTTTACTAAATTAAAAGGCATATTTCTTTTTTGACTACACTTTATCTGTGCTCTCGTTTAGGACCTTAAATATAGGCAAGTATTTATATTTTATTGTTGTTCCCTACTTTTTACCAATATATTAAAGTGTTAATAGGTAGGAAAATATATATATATTTTTCCATATATTTAAAAAATGCTTATTGAGTACCACACTAGTACCCAGGAAATAACAAGCTTTTTTTTTTTTTTTGAAACCGTTTATTACAATCTCAAATATATACAAGTATGGGCCTACAACCATCCGGCCGGCCGCTAGAATGACAGGAGCATATGACATACGTACAAAAAGGCACTTGGCGTTGCAGAGAAGTAAATCAGGAGGTATCAACGACGTGGGCCACATGACTCTGAGCCCACAATACGGTTTCATTTTATACAAACACAACAACACAAAAAACCACACCCGCAAGGCAACCCGCAATCGAAAGTAACAGCACGTGCTCCTCAGATGGGGAACCCCAACCATCCACAGGAATCTAAAGAGGGGAAGGGGAACAGATCAAATAACAAGCTTTTTATTGAATGTAAGTAGCATAGTCATTTCTCAGTATTTCTGCAGTCCTCCATGCATAATTTTTATAAATATTTAATTATGTAAAAAAACTTAAATTCAGTGTAGTACACTATATCTGTGAAATATAGTGTATTATAGTGTTTTATTTTTTTTAACCACAGCAGAACTTCTGAGGGAGTACCACTGAACTCTTTATGCCTCTGGAATCAAGCTATCATGGCTGAAGAGGGGTGAAACCCCGAAACCGGTCCTAGGATGCATGTTTCCAGTCCAGGGAGGACCTGGCTTGGCAGTTTGGGCTGGACTGTACCCATGAGGCACAGGGTCAAGACTGATTTGCATATGGCTGGGTTCAAACTGGAACTGCATGGTGAGCAAAAAAACGATGGATTTAGGCCCAGATCTCTGCACTGGGGTGAATGTATGACATTGTTCTGCATTCTGTCCATCAACTGTTGTTTTTGTATTTGTCACCCCGAAGGGTATGCCCAGACATGGGTCCCGTGCTCTCCATGCCACTGGAGTCAAGCTATCCTGGCTAAAGGGGGGTGAAAACCCTAAACCGGTCCTAGGATGCATGTTTCCAGTCCAGGGAGGACCTGGCTTGGCAGTTCGGGCTGAACTGTACCCATGAGGCACCGGGTCAAGACTGATTTGCATATGGCTGGTTTCAAACTGGAATGGCATGGTGAGCAAAAAAACTGATGGATTTAGGGTCAGATCTCTGTACTGGGGTGAATGTATGACATTGTTCTGCATTCTGTCCATCAACTGTTGTTTTTGCAACTTCTAAAAGTGCCATTTCTCCACCAGACACCATAAATCTACGCACACCATTGCGCAGCATTTATTCTCATGAGTTCATACATACTAGACTTGACGACACTGCTCCTCTCATACCAGGAATTACCATGGAGACACTTATCCCCAATGCATTCCTATGCGAGGGCAGGCCAATTTCACCAAATATGCACAGAGAGCGCACACACTTTACACTGGACCACAGTGCTAAAGGGCCCAGAGGCCTAAAACCACCAACAATATGTCAGACTTTCAGGCAAAACGTTTAGGGGTGAATCTTCCAAAAAGGCCAAGTCCAACAGTCCCTGAAACCTGTGGTTTTTTTCAGTGAAATTTCTAAGGTTACATTGGTAGGACATGTAAAGAAATAAGAAGAAAGGTGCAGAAAGAAGAAAGAGAAGTGCAGAAAGAAGCAAGAGACATGCAGAAAGAGGAAGAAAGGTGCCGAAAGAAGCAAGAGAAATGCATAAAGAGACAAGAGAAGAGCAGAAAGTGGAAAAATCGTGCAGAAAGAAGCGAGAAGTGCAGAAAGAAACAACAGAGGTGCAAAAAGAGGCCTGCTTTGACTATACCTTTCCACAGACTCATGCAAAGTCGCCTAATCACTAATCCTTCTCCCAAGATGTCTTAAACCTCACTATTTTCTTGAAGGTTCAATGTTCATCGAGTGCTCAGAAAGTTAGGCTTACCAAATGTAAAGCAGCAATCCTACCGATTTCACTGTTGTAAGTCTGACCAGGTTTGTGAAGGTATGCATGTGTGTGTCTCTGCTTTTACCTAGTGACATGTTACATAAAATTAGACATACACATACTCGAATACCTGTATTTCAAACAGCATACTCTGTAAATTTGTGTACAAAAAGGAAGAATCAAATAAGGTTCAGAAAGAAACAACAGAGGTACAGATACAGGCAGGAGAGGTGCAGAAAGAGGAAACAGAGGTGCAGATGAGCAAGAGATGTACACAAAGAGGGAAGATGGGTGCAGAAAGAGGCAAGAGGGGTGTGGAAAGAAGCAACAGATATGCAGAAAGAGACAATAGAAGTGCAGAAAGAGGCAATAGAAGTGCAGAAAGAAGCAACAGGTGCAGAAAAAGAAAAGAGAAGTGCAGAAAGAGGCAAGTGAGGTAAAGAAAGAGTAAAGAGAGGTGCAGAAAGAAGCAAGAGAGGTGCAGAAAGAGGGAAGAGGGTACAGAAAGAAGCAAGAGAGGTACAGAAGGACACAAGAGAAGTGGAGAAAGAAGCAACAGAGGTGCAGAAAAAGAAAAGAGAAATGCCAAAAGAGGCAAGTGAGGTGCAGAAAGAGTCAAGAGAGGTGTAGAAAGAGGCAAGAGAGGTGCAGAAAGAAGCAACAGCGGTGCAAAAAGAGGCGAAACAGGTACAGAAACAGGCAGGAGAGAAGCAGAAAGAGGCAAAAGAAGTGCAGAAAGAAGCAAGAGAAGTGCTGAAAGAAGCAATAGATGAGTAGAAAGAAGCATGAAAAGTGATGAAAGAGTCAAGAAAATTGTAGAAAGAAACAAGAGAAGTGCATACAAAAGCAAGAGAAGTGTAGAAAGAGGAATGTGAGGTACAGAACTTTGCAAAAGAGGTGCAGAAAGAGGCAAGTGAGGTACAGAACCCAGCAGGAGGGGTGCAAGAAAGTTGTAAGAGATGGAAGAAGGGTGCAGAAAGAGGCAAGAGGGATACAGAAAGAGGCAAGAGGGGTGCAGAAAGAAGCAAGAGAATTCCAGAAAGAAGCAACAGGGGTGCAATAAGAGGGAAGAGGGGTATAGAAAGAGGCAAGAGAAGTGCAAAAAGAAGCAACAGATGTGCAGAAAGAGGCAGGAGAGGAGCAGAAAGAGGCAAGAGATGTATGGGTATATCAGTGCATATATCAGTGGCTGTGTTGATGAGTGACTGTGTGAATGAGTGACTGTATGGGTGAGTGAGTAGACCTATGAATCAGTAAGTGTGTATGTACTAACTGGTGTTGGTGTTTCGAGAATGATAGTCTATATTTTAGAGTCAGTTTATGAAAGGTTATATTAGGGTGTGAGGAGATGCATCTGATATTAAGTGGATGATGTCATCAGTGATGTCGTCAGTGATGTCCTTTAAGATGTCATCAGTGATGTTATCAGTGATATCATCGGCCATGTACTGAGTGATGTAATATGTGACATCATCAGCAGTGCATTGCGGGGGGCTGAGTTATAGTTAGCTCAGTTAACTATAACAGCTGAATTTCTCTGCTTATGTACAATTGAAATATCAACCTAACTATATTGTCCCTGAAACCTATATTTTTTTCAGCAAAGAAGCAAGAGGGGTACAGAAAGAAGCAACAGAAGTACTGAACGAAGCAAAAGGTGAAGAAACAGGCAAGAGAGGTGCAGAAAGAAGAAAGAGCGGTGCAGAAAGAAGTAAGAGGGGTGCGGAAAGAAGCAAGATAGATGAGGAAAAAAGCAAGAGAAGTGCAGAAAGAACCAACGGAGGTGCAGAAAGAAGCAAGAGGTGTGCAGAAAGAGGCAAGAGAAGTGCAGGAAGAAGCAACAGAGGTGCAGAAATAGGCAAGAGAACTGCAGAAAGAGGAAAGAGAGTTGCAGAAATATGCAGGAGAGGTACATAAAGATTGAATAAGGGCAAGAGGGGTGTGGAAAGAAGCAAGAGAGGTGCTGTAAGAAGCAAGAGAAGTGCTGAAAGAACCAACAGAGGTGCAAAAAGAGGCACAAGGACTACAGAAAGAGGAAAGAGAGGTGCAGAAATATGCAAGAGAGGTACATAAATAGGGAAGAAGGGTGCATAAAGAGACAAGAGGGGTGCAGAAAGAAGCAACAGAGGTGCAGAAAGGAGCAAGAGAAGTACTGAAAGAAGCAACAGAGGTGCAGAAAGAGGTAGGAGAGGTGCAGAAAGAGGGAATAGGGGTACATAAATAGGCAAGAGAGGTATATAAAGAGGTAAGAGGGGTGCAGAAAGAGGCAAGAGGGGTGCAGAAAAAAGCAAGTGAGGTGCATAAAGAGGCAAGAGGGTACAGGAAGAAGCAAGAGAGATGCAGAAAGAAGAAAGAAGAACTGAAAGAAGCAACAGAGGTGCAGAAATAGATAGGAGAGGTGTAGAAAGAGGGAGGAGGGATGCAGAGATAGGCAAGAGAGGTACAGAAAGAGGGAAGAGGGGTACAGAAAGAGGCAAGAGGGGTGCATAAAGAAGCAAGTGAGGTGCATAAAGAGGCAAGAGGGGTGCAGAAAGAAGCAAGTGAGGTGCATAAAGAGGCAAGAGGGGTGCAGAAAGAAGCAAGAGAGGACCAGAAAGAAGCAAGAGAAGTACTGAATGAAGCAACTGAGGTACAGAAACAGGCAGGAGAGGTGCAGCAAGAAGAAAGAGCGGTGCAGAAAGAAGTAAGAGGAGTGTAGAAAAAAGCAAGAGGGATGAGGAGAAAAGCAAGAGAAGTGTAGAAAGAACCAACGGAGGGGCAGAAAGAAGCAAGATGTGTGCAGAAAGAGGCAATAGAAGTGCAGGAAGAAGCAACAGAGATGCAGAAAGAGGCAAGAGAACTGCAGAAAGAGGAAAGAGAGGTGCAGAAATATGCAGGATAGGTACATAAAGATTGAATAAAGGTACAGAAAGAGGCAAGAGGGGTGTGGAAAGAATCAAGAGAGGTGCTGTAAGAAGCAAGAGAAGTGCTGAAAGAACCAACAGAGGTGCAAAAAGAGGCACAAGAACTACAGAAAGAGGAAAGAGAGGTGCAGAAATATGCAAGAGAGGTACATAAATAGGGAAGAAAGGTGCATAAAGAGACAAGAGGGGTGCAGAAAGAAGCAAGAGAGGTGCAGAAAGAAGCAAGAGAAGTACTGAAAGAAGCAACAGAGGTGCAGAAAGAGGTAGGAGAGGTGCAGAAAAAGGGAATAGGGGTACAGAAATAGGTAAGAGAGGTACATAAAGAGGGAAGAGGGGTGCATAAAGAGGCAAGAGGGGTGCAGAAAAAAGCAAGTGAGGTGCATAAAGAGGCAAGAGAGGTACAGGAAGAAGCAAGAGAGATGCAGAAAGAGGAAAGAGAAGAACTGAAAGAAGCAACAGAGGTGCATAAATAGATAGGAGAGGTGTAGAAAGAGGGAAGAGGAGTGCAGCAATAGGCAAGAGAGGTACAGAAAGAGGGAAGAGGGGTACAGAAAGAGGCAAGAGGGGTGCAGAAAGAAGCAAGTGAGGTGCATAAAGAGGCAAGAGGGGTGCAGAAAGAAGCAAGAGAGGAACAGAAAGAAGCAAGAGAAGTACTGAATGAAGCAACAGAGGTACAGCAACAGGCAGGAGAGGTGCAGAAAGAAGAAATAGCGGTGCAGAAAGAAGTAAGAGGGGTGCAGAAAGAAGCAAGAGAGATGAGGAGAAAAGCAAGAGAAGTGTAGAAAGAACCAACGGAGGTGCAGAAAGAAGCAAGAGGTGTGCAGAAAGAGGCAATAGAAGTGCAGGAAGAAGCAACAGAGGTGCAGAAAGAGGCAAGAGAACTGCAGAAAGAGGAAAGAGAGGTGCAGAAATTGGCAGGAGAGGTACATAAAGAAGGAAGAAGGTTGCAGAAAGAGGCAAGAGGGGTGCAGAAATAAGCAGGTGAGGTGCAGAAAGGCAAAAGAAGTGCCGAAAGAGGCAAGAGCGGTGCAGAAAGAGGGAAGAGAGTACATAAAGAGGTAAGAGAGGTGCAGAAGAAAGAAGCAAGAGAGGTGCAGAAAGAAGCAAGAGAGGTTCAGAAAGAAGGGAGGTACAGAAAGTGGAAGAGAGGTGCAGAAAGGCAAGAGAAGTGCAGCAAAAGAAAGAAAGTTACACAAAGAAGCAAGAGACATGCAGAAAGAGGGAAGAGAGGCTCAGAAAGAAGCAAGAATGGTTTGTGCACCATTAGTACTTATTTAACACCCACATTTAGCAATAAGTAACAGAGGACCTTTCCAGGTTTGCCAAGGGCCTTCCACCACACTGTAATACTTGTTTCTGCATTTTTGGTAAAGTTCGAGCCATTTGAGCTCGAAACAAGGTTTATTTTGTTCAAATCCACAGATTATGCAGCGGATGATTGACTATGTGGCAAATTTAGAGAACGTCTAATTATGCAAAAATCGGTGCAGCCGAAAAGTCGCATAATTCCAGTGGGCCTGCTCATATCTTTGAATAGGTCCAGAAGTGCTCCTCAGTGGTTTCTTCTTTTTTTGTCTCATTGAGTTTATAGTTTAGCTTTTATAGAAACGAGGAAGACTAAACCTGAGCTTACCACTCCACAACACAGACTACCATACCACATAATTACTCTCCATAACACATATCCCCAGTGTTGGACTTGGCCCTTTTTCCCTGAAATTTTTCGCTTTTGTGGGAAATTGCATGTTATGTGAATGCAAATATTGGGTACTGTTCAAAGATGTACGCAGACTGAATTTTTCCATTTACACCTAAAGCCTTTAAAATGGATGCCATAGCTGTGTGGTTGTGCCGTCTGACTGAGCTGGGTTTACAGTCTAGTGGTCATTTCCCAGCAACAGAAAGAGGCGTGGGTGGTGCACTGCATAAGCTAGGTGAAAGGTATTTTCGTTCAATAAGGTCTGGGTGCGCAATCAGGGTGGTGTTATCCGTCCTAACACCATCAATAAACAACTGAGTAGTGTCTTGCAGAGATCTGCAAGTACATCCCCTGGGTAGGCACTCCAATGGGTAATCAAACTAAGTTGATTCATGCAAAAGTAAATCCTTTTAAGATGCGTGTTTTTAAATGCTTTTATTCAGCAAGTTAGTTCAATTCAATATTGTTTGGCATATCAAATGTTCATTTGTAATCCATACTAGCAGATCTATGAATCTTGATCTCCTATGCATTTCGGGCTGGGACGCCCTTGGTCACGGAGCACTGTTGAGGAAGGGAGGGAGGGATGAGTCAGTGAGGGTATACCGCCTGGATTTACACGTGCTTAATGTGACTAAGTGCAACAATAACTAAAACGGGTGTGTTTGCTAACGTTTTAGTGACTAAGTGAAGGTACTGGGTAGTGCAATGGAAATTACTGCGTGTGTTGGTTGAATGCGCGCTGCGCAATGACATGCTGGGTTCTGTAGCGCTGTGGGCGAAGAACACTTACTTCATAGATACCGGTGGCAAAGCGTGCCGTCCATCGCTTAGTCGAGGGGTCTGCGTGTGGTGCGGGCGGGTGCTCGTTATGTTTAAACACTCGGTGATGTGACGTGAAGAAACGTAAACATAAACAAAGGACTACTTGGAAGTATGCACGGTGGTGGCCATCTTAGAATGTGGGGAGATAGAGTACAGGTAGTGCAAACTGGGGAGAATGCAGAGAGACAATGTCAAAAAACAGGAGTAGTATTACATGAATAAACAGTAACATAATAAGCAATGCTTCATATTAGTATTAAAGGTAACAACTATACTCAATACGGTCATTAAGACCATGCGTCTTCAGAGTCTGTAACAGATAAATCCATTCAAGTTCTCTTTTTAACAAGAGTTTATGATTGTCAATCCCTTCTCGTTTGGTGAGGGTTTCAAGTACTATGAATTTTAATTGGGCGATGGAATGCCGAGCCTCAGCAAAATGCATGGCGATGTTGGATTTCTCAACTTTCAGCCTGATGTTAGATTTATGCTCGTTGAGGCGAGTTTTAATTTTCCGTTCGGTTTTACCGATGTACAACTTTCCACAGGGACATTTCAAAGCATATATCAAATTCATCGAGTCACAGGTAGCATCAACTTGAAGTTTAATGTTGTGACCTTTCATTGGGTGCTGGATACTGTTGCCTTTGATGACACTATTGCAGTGATTGCAATTGAAGCAAGGTATGGTGCCACGGTGTTGTGTGTGGGTTTCAGTGGGTTTAGACAAAATTTCCTTGAAATTTCTGCTTCTTGTGTGTGCAAAAATTGGTGGTTTCTCAAAAATGCCCTTGAAGTCGGGTTCACTTTGTAAGATGGGCCAGTGCTTCCGTATAATCTTCTTGTATGTAGGGCTGGCTGTGGAGTATTTGGATACTATCACCATACGTTGTTCTTGCACTCTATTGCTTTTCAAAAGGCTATCTTCTCTGGTGATGAGATCAACTCTAGATTGTGCTTCATTCAGAGTATGTTCAGGATATCCTCTAGCACGGAATCGTTCACGCATCTCATTAATGCGCATGATGTATGTCTGTTCGTCTGAAACGATGCGTTTAACACGCAACATTTGCGAATATGGCAGGTGTTGCTTCAGGGACCCTTGGTGGAAGCTGGAAAAATGTAAGGTATTGTTTCTGTCTGTGTTTTTTCTGTGTAAGTCGGTAATGAATCCCTCTGGTGTGATCTTGATATTGACGTCAAGGAAGGAGATATCTGTGTCACTTATGTGCCATGTTAGTTTTATTCTTGGATCTTTGCTGTTGATTTCTGTTAACAGATCCTGAAGAGACTCTTTGGTGTTGGACCACATGAAAAACAGGTCATCTATATATCTGACGTACATTTTGGTATGATCTTTGAACTTAGAGTTGGTATATATGTACTGTTTTTCAAAGTTCTCCATGTACACATTTGCATACGTTGGGGCAGCACAATTTCCCATCACCATTCCGGATAGCTGTAAAAACCATTGATTATCTAGCTTGAAGTAACTATGATAGAGAATAAATATCATCAGTTCCATGAGGAAGGCCTGCATGGATGTCTTTATCTCACTGTTAAGCAAAATTTGTTCGATGGCTTCAATGCCTCCAAAGTGAGGTATAGATGTATAGAGAGAACTCACGTCTGCAGTGCATAAGATCAGTGGTGGCATATTGTTGACTTGGATGGATAATAGTTTCACAAGGAAGTCTGTAGTGTCTTTGATATAACTAGCTGTGTTAACAATGAGAGGTTGGAGGTACTTGTCGAGAAATTTGCCTGTATTCTCATGTATGGATCCTTTTGTTGATACTATTGGTCTACAGGGTGGGTCTGTAAGATTCTTGTGTATTTTGGGACACATGTGGATCGTTGGACTTCTTGGATGTTCTGTTATCAAGTAATTTTTAGTTCGGTCTTCAATTGTACCAGCTTCATGGGCTCGATTAATGATTTCTTTAAGTAGATTCTGGAACTCAATGGTGGGATTATTGTCCAGTGCCTGATAGGTCTCCGTGTCTTGTATATGTTCCCATAATTTTTGTGTGTACATACTTGAGTTCATAATTACTAATGCACCTCCCTTGTCAGCCTTGGTACATTTTATTTTGGGGTTGTTGGCCAGTGCTTTAAGTGTGTCACGATCCTTGTTGGTAAGGTTGAATGCTCTCCTTGGTGCTTTGTAATTGATCGTCTGTAGATCGTTGCGTACTAGTGTTTCAAATAAATCAATACATTTATGACTACATGGAGCCTGGTAGGTGCTGGGGGGTCTTAAGCCTTTAAGCTCATCCTCTCTTGTGCTAGTTGTGGTGTTTGTTACTGGTAAGACATTGTCAAAGAAATGTCTAAGTCTTAATTTCCTTGTGAACTTAAAGGTACTGACCTCTAGTTCAAGCAAATTAGTCACAGTGGTTGGAATGAACGAGGTACCTCGTTCAAGCAGGTTCATTTAATGGCTCGAGATTTGTATGTCAGAGATGTTAATCACTAGACTGTCTTTTTTGGTTTCAAGTCCTTTTTGGCTACCATGCTTCGGGTGTTGGGTGGGCTTTTTTCTTTGTCTTTTGGCCTGGCTGCGCCTGAGTCTTCGAGTTCGGTGGTGTCCACCTCTAAAAAATGACTCGTCGATGTTTGCTCATGACTAGTGGTTGAGGTGCTAGCTCTTTCAGAACTTGGTGCTGGTCTTGGGCCAGTGGTGGATTTTCTTGAAGTGCGGCTAGTGGTATCGGAGTTAGAGGATGATGTGTCAGTTTGAGCATTAAAGGGTTTGTTGTGTCGCCTTTGGGCGTACACGTCGGCCCAGGAGTAAACCTCATCAAGCTTGTAATCAAGCGTGTCCCGTCGGAACTTTCTAATTTTGCGTTCATTGATGTCTTTTTGGTGTTTGTCCAGAATACCTTTGATGTCTTCTAAGGTAGACGATAGTTCCTCGGATGTGAGAAGATTTTTCATTTCATTGTCAATTTCTTTCATCTCTATTTCCAACTCTTTTAGAATGCTGGCTAGTTCCTCCACTATCAAGAGTATTAAGTCCAGGCTGCACTTATTCAATATTCCATTCCATTTTTCTAGGAAAGGTTTCGAATTTTTGCAAAGGGAAGGCTTCAATGCTATGCGCAATCCACGTGGGATTCTGAGTGCCCGGTGGTATCTCAGTAATGTGCTCGCGTGGAGCTTTTGGTTGATATGACGCTTGGATATGTATAACAACTGTTTAATGCATTGCTCCTTGTTACGACTGGTAGGAGCAGGGGTGATGTCTTCCTCAATCAGTGAATATATTCGTTGTCTCTCAGTTTCATCATATGCTAATGTATGGGCTCTCGCTTCGGTGCTTTTACTAATTTCCTCGAATTGCATTGTGCTTGAAGTGCGTGCTAAACCACCTCGGGGCGGACAAACGTAGAATACAGAAAGAGGCGTGGGTGGTGCACTGCATAAGCTAGGTGAAAGGTATTTTCGTTCAATAAGGTCTGGGTGCGCAATCAGGGTGGTGTTATCCGTCCTAACACCATCAATAAACAACTGAGTAGTGTCTTGCAGAGATCTGCAAGTACATCCCCTGGGTAGGCACTCCAATGGGTAATCAAACTAAGTTGATTCATGCAAAAGTAAATCCTTTTAAGATGCGTGTTTTTAAATGCTTTTATTCAGCAAGTTAGTTCAATTCAATATTGTTTGGCATATCAAATGTTCATTTGTAATCCATACTAGCAGATCTATGAATCTTGATCTCCTATGCATTTCGGGCTGGGACGCCCTTGGTCACGGAGCACTGTTGAGGAAGGGAGGGAGGGATGAGTCAGTGAGGGTATACCGCCTGGATTTACACGTGCTTAATGTGACTAAGTGCAACAATAACTAAAACGGGTGTGTTTGCTAACGTTTTAGTGACTAAGTGAAGGTACTGGGTAGTGCAATGGAAATTACTGCGTGTGTTGGTTGAATGCGCGCTGCGCAATGACATGCTGGGTTCTGTAGTGCTGTGGGCGAAGAACACTTACTTCATAGATACCGGTGGCAAAGCGTGCCGTCCATCGCTTAGTCGAGGGGTCTGCGTGTGGTGCGGGCGGGTGCTCGTTATGTTTAAACACTCGGTGATGTGACGTGAAGAAACGTAAACATAAACAAAGGACTAATTGGAAGTATGCACGGTGGTGGCCATCTTAGAATGTGGGGAGATAGAGTACAGGTAGTGCAAACTGGGGAGAATGCAGAGAGACAATGTCAAAAAACAGGAGTAGTATTACATGAATAAACAGTAACATAATAAGCAATGCTTCATATTAGTATTAAAGGTAACAACTATACTCAATACGGTCATTAAGACCATGCGTCTTCAGAGTCTGTAACAGATTAATCCATTCAAGTTCTCTTTTTAACAAGAGTTTATGATTGTCAATCCCTTCTCGTTTGGTGAGGGTTTCAAGTACTATGAATTTTAATTGGGCGATGGAATGCCGAGCCTCAGCAAAATGCATGGCGATGTTGGATTTCTCAACTTTCAGCCTGATGTTAGATTTATGCTCGTTGAGGCGAGTTTTAATTTTCCGTTCGGTTTTACCGATGTACAACTTTCCACAGGGACATTTCAAAGCATATATCAAATTCATCGAGTCACAGGTAGCATCAACTTGAAGTTTAATGTTGTGACCTTTCATTGGGTGCTGGATACTGTTGCCTTTGATGACACTATTGCAGTGATTGCAATTGAAGCAAAGTATGGTGCCACGGTGTTGTGTGTGGGTTTCAGTGGGTTTAGACAAAATTTCCTTGAAATTTCTGCTTCTTGTGTGTGCAAAAATTGGTGGTTTCTCAAAAATGCCCTTGAAGTCGGGTTCACTTTGTAAGAGGGGCCAGTGCTTCCGTATAATCTTCTTGTATGTAGGGCTGGCTGTGGAGTATTTGGATACTATCACCATACGTTGTTCTTGCACTCTATTGCTTTTCAAAAGGCTATCTTCTCTGGTGATGAGATCAACTCTAGATTGTGCTTCATTCAGAGTATGTTCAGGATATCCTCTAGCACGGAATCGTTCACGCATCTCATTAATGCGCATGATGTATGTCTGTTCGTCTGAAACGATGCGTTTAACACGCAACATTTGCGAATATGGCAGGTGTTGCTTCAGGGACCCTTGGTGGAAGCTGGAAAAATGTAAGGTATTGTTTCTGTCTGTGTTTTTTCTGTGTAAGTCGGTAATGAATCCCTCTGGTGTGATCTTGATATTGACGTCAAGGAAGGAGATATCTGTGTCACTTATGTGCCATGTTAGTTTTATTCTTGGATCTTTGCTGTTGATTTCTGTTAACAGATCCTGAAGAGACTCTTTGGTGTTGGACCACATGAAAAACAGGTCATCTATATATCTGACGTACATTTTGGTATGATCTTTGAACTTAGAGTTGGTATATATGTACTGTTTTTCAAAGTTCTCCATGTACACATTTGCATACGTTGGGGCAGCACAATTTCCCATCGCCATTCCGGATAGCTGTAAAAACCATTGATTATCTAGCTTGAAGTAACTATGATAGAGAATAAATATCATCAGTTCCATGAGGAAGGCCTGCATGGATGTCTTTATCTCACTGTTAAGCAAAATTTGTTCGATGGCTTCAATGCCTCCAAGGTGAGGTATAGATGTATAGAGAGAACTCACGTCTGCAGTGCATAAGATCAGTGGTGGCATATTGTTGACTTGGATGGATGATAGTTTCACAAGGAAGTCTGTAGTTTCTTTGATATAACTAGCTGTGTTAACAATGAGAGGTTGGAGGTACTTGTCGAGAAATTTGCCTGTATTCTCATGTATGGATCCTTTTGTTGATACTATTGGTCTACAGGGTGGGTCTGTAAGATTCTTGTGTATTTTGGGACACATGTGGATCGTTGGACTTCTTGGATGTTCTGTTATCAAGTAATTTTTAGTTCGGTCTTCAATTGTACCAGCTTCATGGGCTCGATTAATGATTTCTTTAAGTAGATTCTGGAACTCAATGGTGGGATTATTGTCCAGTGCCTGATAGGTCTCCGTGTCTTGTATATGTTCCCATAATTTTTGTGTGTACATACTTGAGTTCATAATTACTAATGCACCTCCCTTGTCAGCCTTGGTACATTTTATTTTGGGGTTGTTGGCCAGTGCTTTAAGTGTGTCACGATCCTTGTTGGTAAGGTTGAATGCTCTCCTTGGTGCTTTGTAATTGATCGTCTGTAGATCGTTGCGTACTAGTGTTTCAAATAAATCAATACATTTATGACTACATGGAGCCTGGTAGGTGCTGGGGGGTCTTAAGCCTTTAAGCTCATCCTCTCTTGTGCTAGTTGTGGTGTTTGTTACTGGTAAGACATTGTCAAAGAAATGTCTAAGTCTTAATTTCCTTGTGAACTTAAAGGTACTGACCTCTAGTTCAAGCAAATTAGTCACAGTGGTTGGAATGAACGAGGTACCTCGTTCAAGCAGGTTCATTTCATGGCTCGAGATTTGTATGTCAGAGAT
Source organism: Triturus cristatus (assembly GCF_964204655.1). Lineage (NCBI taxonomy): Eukaryota > Metazoa > Chordata > Amphibia > Caudata > Salamandridae > Triturus > Triturus cristatus. The sequence continues at coordinate 539,860,479 of NC_140591.1, forward strand.
GTTAATCACTAGACTGTCTTTTTTGGTTTCAAGTCCTTTTTGGCTACCATGCTTCGGGTGTTGGGTGGGCTTTTTTCTTTGTCTTTTGGCCTGGCTGCGCCTGAGTCTTCGAGTTCGGTGGTGTCCACCTCTAAAAAATGACTCGTCGATGTTTGCTCATGACTAGTGGTTGAGGTGCTAGCTCTTTCAGAACTTGGTGCTGGTCTTGGGCCAGTGGTGGATTTTCTTGAAGTGCGGCTAGTGGTATCGGAGTCAGAGGATGATGTGTCAGTTTGAGCATTAAAGGGTTTGTTGCGTCGCCTTTGGGCGTACACGTCGGCCCAGGAGTAAACCTCATCAAGCTTGTAATCAAGCGTGTCCCGTCGGAACTTTCTAATTTTGCGTTCATTGATGTCTTTTTGGTGTTTGTCCAGAATACCTTTGATGTCTTCTAAGGTAGACGATAGTTCCTCGGATGTGAGAAGATTTTTCATTTCATTGTCAATTTCTTTCATCTCTATTTCCAACTCTTTTAGAATGCCGGCTAGTTCCTCCACTATCAAGAGTATTAAGTCCAGGCTGCACTTATTCAATATTCCATTCCATTTTTCTAGGAAAGGTTTCGAATTTTTGCAAAGGGAAGGCTTCAATGCTATGCGCAATCCACGTGGGATTCTGAGTGACCGGTGGTATCTCAGTAATGTGCTCGCGTGGAGCTTTTGGTTGATATGACGCTTGGATAGGTATAACAACTGTTTAATGCATTGCTCCTTGTTACGACTGGTAGGAGCAGGGGTGATGTCTTCCTCAATCAGTGAATATATTTGTTGTCTCTCAGTTTCATCATATGCTAATGTATGGGCTCTCGCTTCGGTGCTTTTACTAATTTCCTCGAATTGCATTGTGCTTGAAGTGCGTGCTAAACCACCTCGGGGCGGACAAACGTAGAATACAGAAAGAGGCGTGGGTGGTGCACTGCATAAGCTAGGTGAAAGGTATTTTCGTTCAATAAGGTCTGGGTGCGCAATCAGGGTGGTGTTATCCGTCCTAACACCATCAATAAACAACTGAGTAGTGTCTTGCAGAGATCTGCAAGTACATCCCCTGGGTAGGCACTCCAATGGGTAATCAAACTAAGTTGATTCATGCAAAAGTAAATCCTTTTAAGATGCGTGTTTTAAATGCTTTTATTCAGCAAGTTAGTTCAATTCAATATTGTTTGGCATATCAAATGTTCATTTGTAATCCATACTAGCAGATCTATGAATCTTGATCTCCTATGCATTTCGGGCTGGGACGCCCTTGGTCACGGAGCACTGTTGAGGAAGGGAGGGAGGGATGAGTCAGTGAGGGTATACCGCCTGGATTTACACGTGCTTAATGTGACTAAGTGCAACAATAACTAAAACGGGTGTGTTTGCTAACGTTTTAGTGACTAAGTGAAGGTACTGGGTAGTGCAATGGAAATTACTGCGTGTGTTGGTTGAATGCGCGCTGCGCAATGACATGCTGGGTTCTGTAGCGCTGTGGGCGAAGAACACTTACTTCATAGATACCGGTGGCAAAGCGTGCCGTCCATCGCTTAGTCGAGGGGTCTGCGTGTGGTGCGGGCGGGTGCTCGTTATGTTTAAACACTCGGTGAGGTGACGTGAAGAAACGTAAACATAAACAAAGGACTACTTGGAAGTATGCACGGTGGTGGCCATCTTAGAATGTGGGGAGATAGAGTACAGGTAGTGCAAACTGGGGAGAATGCAGAGAGACAATGTCAAAAAACAGGAGTAGTATTACATGAATAAACAGTAACATAATAAGCAATGCTTCATATTAGTATTACAGGTAACAACTATACTCAATACGGTCATTAAGACCATGTGGCTTCAGAGTCTGTAACAGATAAATCCATTCAAGTTCTCTTTTTAACAAGAGTTTATGATTGTCAATCCCTTCTCGTTTGGTGAGGGTTTCAAGTACTATGAATTTTAATTGGGCGATGGAATGCCGAGCCTCAGCAAAATGCATGGCGATGTTGGATTTCTCAACTTTCAGCCTGATGTTAGATTTATGCTCGTTGAGGCGAGTTTTAATTTTCCGTTCGGTTTTACCGATGTACAACTTTCCACAGGGACATTTCAAAGCATATATCAAATTCATCGAGTCACAGGTAGCATCAACTTGAAGTTTAATGTTGTGACCTTTCATTGGGTGCTGGATACTGTTGCCTTTGATGACACTATTGCAGTGATTGCAATTGAAGCAAGGTATGGTGCCACGGTGTTGTGTGTGGGTTTCAGTGGGTTTAGACAAAATTTCCTTGAAATTTCTGCTTCTTGTGTGTGCAAAAATTGGTGGTTTCTCAAAAATGCCCTTGAAGTCGGGTTCACTTTGTAAGATGGGCCAGTGCTTCCGTATAATCTTCTTGTATGTAGGGCTGGCTGTGGAGTATTTGGATACTATCACCATAAGTTGTTCTTGCACTCTATTGCTTTTCAAAAGGCTATCTTCTCTGGTGATGAGATCAACTCTAGATTGTGCTTCATTCAGAGTATGTTCAGGATATCCTCTAGCACGGAATCGTTCACGCATCTCATTAATGCGCATGATGTATGTCTGTTCGTCTGAAACGATGCGTTTAACACGCAACATTTGCGAATATGGCAGGTGTTGCTTCAGGGACCCTTGGTGGAAGCTGGAAAAATGTAAGGTATTGTTTCTGTCTGTGTTTTTTCTGTGTAAGTCGGTAATGAATCCCTCTGGTGTGATCTTGATATTGACGTCAAGGAAGGAGATATCTGTGTCACTTATGTGCCATGTTAGTTTTATTCTTGGATCTTTGCTGTTGATTTCTGTTAACAGATCCTGAAGAGACTCTTTGGTGTTGGACCACATGAAAAACAGGTCATCTATATATCTGACGTACATTTTGGTATGATCTTTGAACTTAGAGTTGGTATATATGTACTGTTTTTCAAAGTTCTCCATGTACACATTTGCATACGTTGGGGCAGCACAATTTCCCATCGCCATTCCGGATAGCTGTAAAAACCATTGATTATCTAGCTTGAAGTAACTATGATAGAGAATAAATATCATCAGTTCCATGAGGAAGGCCTGCATGGGTGTCTTTATCTCACTGTTAAGCAAAATTTGTTCGATGGCTTCAATGCCTCCAAGGTGAGGTATAGATGTATAGAGAGAACTCACGTCTGCAGTGCATAAGATCAGTGGTGGCATATTGTTGACTTGGATGGCTGATAGTTTCACAAGGAAGTCTGTAGTGTCTTTGATATAACTAGCTGTGTTAACAATGAGAGGTTGGAGGTACTTGTCGAGAAATTTGCCTGTATTCTCATGTATGGATCCTTTTGTTGATACTATTGGTCTACAGGGTGGGTCTGTAAGATTCTTGTGTATTTTGGGACACATGTGGATCGTTGGACTTCTTGGATGTTCTGTTATCAAGTAATTTTTAGTTCGGTCTTCAATTGTACCAGCTTCATGGGCTCGATTAATGATTTCTTTAAGTAGATTCTGGAACTCAATGGTGGGATTATTGTCCAGTGCCTGATAGGTCTCCGTGTCTTGTATATGTTCCCATAATTTTTGTGTGTACATACTTGAGTTCATAATTACTAATGCACCTCCCTTGTCAGCCTTGGTACATTTTATTTTGGGGTTGTTGGCCAGTGCTTTAAGTGTGTCACGATCCTTGTTGGTAAGGTTGAATGCTCTCCTTGGTGCTTTGTAATTGATCGTCTGTAGATCGTTGCGTACTAGTGTTTCAAATAAATCAATACATTTATGACTACATGGAGCCTGGTAGGTGCTGGGGGGTCTTAAGCCTTTAAGCTCATCCTCTCTTGTGCTAGTTGTGGTGTTTGTTACTGGTAAGACATTGTCAAAGAAATGTCTAAGTCTTAATTTCCTTGTGAACTTAAAGGTACTGACCTCTAGTTCAAGCAAATTAGTCACAGTGGTTGGAATGAACGAGGTACCTCGTTCAAGCAGGTTCATTTCATGGCTCGAGATTTGTATGTCAGAGATGTTAATCACTAGACTGTCTTTTTTGGTTTCAAGTCCTTTTTGGCTACCATGCTTCGGGTGTTGGGTGGGCTTTTTTCTTTGTCTTTTGGCCTGGCTGCGCCTGAGTCTTCGAGTTCGGTGGTGTCCACCTCTAAAAAATGACTCGTCGATGTTTGCTCATGACTAGTGGTTGAGGTGCTAGCTCTTTCAGAACTTGGTGCTGGTCTTGGGCCAGTGGTGGATTTTCTTGAAGTGCGGCTAGTGGTATCGGAGTCAGAGGATGATGTGTCAGTTTGAGCATTAAAGGGTTTGTTGCGTCGCCTTTGGGCGTACACGTCGGCAGAGGAGTAAACCTCATCAAGCTTGTAATCAAGCGTGTCCCGTCGGAACTTTCTAATTTTGCGTTCATTGATGTCTTTTTGGTGTTTGTCCAGAATACCTTTGATGTCTTCTAAGGTAGACGATAGTTCCTCGGATGTGAGAAGATTTTTCATTTCATTGTCAATTTCTTTCATCTCTATTTCCAACTCTTTTAGAATGCCGGCTAGTTCCTCCACTATCAAGAGTATTAAGTCCAGGCTGCACTTATTCAATATTCCATTCCATTTTTCTAGGAAAGGTTTCGAATTTTTGCAAAGGGAAGGCTTCAATGCTATGCGCAATCCACGTGGGATTCTGAGTGCCCGGTGGTATCTCAGTAATGTGCTCGCGTGGAGCTTTTGGTTGATATGACGCTTGGATAGGTATAACAACTGTTTAATGCATTGCTCCTTGTTACGACTGGTAGGAGCAGGGGTGATGTCTTCCTCAATCAGTGAATATATTCGTTGTCTCTCAGTTTCATCATATGCTAATGTATGGGCTCTCGCTTCGGTGCTTTTACTAATTTCCTCGAATTGCATTGTGCTTGAAGTGCGTGCTAAACCACCTCGGGCGGACAAACGTAGAATACAGAAAGAGGCGTGGGTGGTGCACTGCATAAGCTAGATGAAAGGTATTTTCGTTCAATAAGGTCTGGGTGCGCAATCAGGGTGGTGTTATCCGTCCTAACACCATCAATAAACAACTGAGTAGTGTCTTGCAGAGATCTGCAAGTACATCCCCTGGGTAGGCACTCCAATGGGTAATCAAACTAAGTTGATTCATGCAAAAGTAAATCCTTTTAAGATGCGTGTTTTTAAATGCTTTTATTCAGCAAGTTAGTTCAATTCAATATTGTTTGGCATATCAAATGTTCATTTGTAATCCATACTAGCAGATCTATGAATCTTGATCTCCTATGCATTTCGGGCTGGGACGCCCTTGGTCACGGAGCACTGTTGAGGAAGGGAGGGAGGGATGAGTCAGTGAGGGTATACCGCCTGGATTTACACGTGCTTAATGTGACTAAGTGCAACAATAACTAAAACGGGTGTGTTTGCTAACGTTTTAGTGACTAAGTGAAGGTACTGGGTAGTGCAATGGAAATTACTGCGTGTGTTGGTTGAATGCGCGCTGCGCAATGACATGCTGGGTTCTGTAGCGCTGTGGGCGAAGAACACTTACTTCATAGATACCGGTGGCAAAGCGTGCCGTCCATCGCTTAGTCGAGGGGTCTGCGTGTGGTGCGGGCGGGTGCTCGTTATGTTTAAACACTCGGTGATGTGACGTGAAGAAACGTAAACATAAACAAAGGACTACTTGGAAGTATGCACGGTGGTGGCCATCTTAGAATGTGGGGAGATAGAGTACAGGTAGTGCAAACTGGGGAGAATGCAGAGAGACAATGTTTGTTGCACTTAGTCACATTAAGCACGTGTAAATCCAGGCGGTATACCCTCACTGACTCATCCCTCCCTCCCTTCCTCAACAGTGCTCCGTGACCAAGGGCGTCCCAGCCCGAAATGCATAGGAGATCAAGATTCATAGATCTGCTAGTATGGATTACAAATGAACATTTGATATGCCAAACAATATTGAATTGAACTAACTTGCTGAATAAAAGCATTTAAAAACACGCATCTTAAAAGGATTTACTTTTGCATGAATCAACTTAGTTTGATTACCCATTGGAGTGCCTACCCAGGGGATGTACTTGCAGATCTCTGCAAGACACTACTCAGTCATTTCCCAGCAACCCCAGCTTTTGGAGGGAAGCCTGGCACCCAGGGTGCTCTACCCCTCCCCTAGGCCAGTTAGAACCAGTTTCCCCAGACGCTTCTAGAAGCTTCTGGCATTGTCTGGTAGGTGGGGTGAGGGGCGTATAAAGGGCGGAGCTGGGCTGCCATGTGCTCAGTCAGAGGGTGGACCTGAGAGAGTGGGGACCTGCTGCCAGGGGTTACCGCCACATGGGCCTGTGTGCTGGGCCCTGAGCCTACCTACCCCCCTCTACTGTCCACAGGGCGAGGGAAAGCAATAGTTGGGGCAAAGCAGACCTGGAGAAACCTACGCAGGAGTTTTAGGCGGTAGGGCTTAGTCAGGGACCTATGCCGCTGGAAATGACAGGGCTTAGGTGCTGCCTTTTAAGCTGAGTGAGGGATCTTGAACTAACCCACTGATCAGGCCCGGCAAGAGGAGAACCCAGGGATGACCTGCAGAGACTAATTAGTCCGTCTTCAGCCACCAACTCAACCCCCCGCTTAAGACACCCTCAGCCAAGGGTGCAGGAACCAGCAAGTGCCTCGTGGGACCCTGACTGCAGTCCCTGCGGAGAGAGAGCGCTATATACAAGCTGCCTGTGGAAGGAGAGCGCTATATCCGGTGGGCGCTACCCTGGAATGGACTGTGCTCTGCTGGTGAGTGTGGTAATCCCAGCTGCCTGCTACCTAGTGCCTGGGAAGCGCTGAATCCACGGCCCCCATAGCGCTGGGAGGAGAGGAGAACTGGTTTATTTGAAAGCCCCGCGTTATCGCGGTCCTTTTGCTGACTTGAAACAGCAGGAGCCCACCCCGTGTTTCGGCCGCCTGGGTACTGTGTCTTGACAGCGGGTGCCCACCCCGCGTAATGGCGGTGCTATGCATGCTGTGTAACTAAGCGGGTGCCCACCCCGCATATTGCCGCCGGGGAAAGCAGAAAGAATCCCAGCCGTTGGACCCGGAGGGCTGCGCGGGCTCCCCCGTGATGTCAGGGGAGCCGTGCAGCGATTGGTGCTGGCTGGCGCGCCCCCCAGGAAGTCCCGCCTCGTATTGGGAGCGCCGCGGCTGCCGAGGCGCCAAGGGGGAGCCCACCTTGCGCTGGTGGAGACCCCAGGTGGAGGACGGGAGCCTACCCCGCCTCCCCCAAGTCACGGACGTCCCGTAAAGTCCCGGGTCCCAGGAGGGGGCCCGGGTGAAGCCAGGAACCTGGAGGCCGCGGACGTGCTGCGGGTTGTCAGCGGGGCTATTGTGGGGATAGGGAGAGCCCCGCGAGAAGGTTGCACCACCAGGAGGAGCCGGAGCTGGAGCCCACCCCGCCAGTCCGTGCCCCGAGGACAGGGGCTGGCGCCAGGAAGAGGTGCTGCAGCCTGGGGGTCTCCCCGTGCACTGAGGAGAGCCCCGGGTGTAGCCGCAGTCATCAAGGCCCGGGTAAAGCCAGAAGAGGCGGAGGACACCCGTAAGATCCCCGGTGAGTGGGGGCCCGTTGAAGGAGGAGGGCGGGAGGCCCACGCGGCCCGGAGCACGCCCCTCCCCCGGGGAGATCTATCGTGAGGCCCCCACGGCCACGGAGCGTGACTGAACTGGGCCACAGCCCCCTTCACTAGGTGCCACATGGGAAGAAGGGACCAGGGTTAATACCCACAAGGAAGGCTCCAAGCAAGGGCTAGAGGTAGCGCTTGGATTCCTGGTATTGGGAAGCGCTGTCATAGCTTGCAATGTTTAATGCTCCAAGAGCTCGCAATGTTTAATACTCCCAGAGCGTGCAAGGTTTAATGTTCCAAGAGCTTGCAAGGTTTAATGCTCCAAGAGAATGCAATGTTTAATGTTCCAGTGAGTTATCAGGTAGTGCTTCAATGACCAGCCAGGTTGAATGTGCCTATGTCAAATGCCATGTTTTGAAGCGCTAATAATTTGCTATGTGCGGCGCTATGTTGAAATGCTCTATTTGAAGCGCTAATAATTTGCTATGTGTGGCGCTATGTTGAAATGCTCTATTTGAAGCGCTAATAATTTGCTATGTGCAGCGCTATGTTGAAATGCTCTATTTGAAGCGCTAATAATTTGCTATGTGCAGCGCTATGTTGAAATGCTCTATTTGAAGCGCTAATAATTTGCTATGTGCAGCGCTTTGCGTCACAGCTGTGTTTGACGCTCCCCAGGATCGCCAGGTGACGCGCTTTGATTCCATGCCATGTTTGATGTGTTAATGAACTGCCTAATCGATTTCTAATGAAATGCTTTTGATCCTAATGTTGATCTAGATAAAACTGATTGGTTTTATTCAACTTACTGGTGTGGTGTCAATTATTGCGTGCGTTTCCTGTCTCAGTGGATGTGTGTGCTGTATGGTCACTTTACACGTAAGCCTTTGGTTGCCTACCTGCTCGCACCTTGCTACCCCCATAGGGCCTGGTGACCCCCGGTCCTACATTGTTGGCCAGCGGTGGGATAAGGACCTGTGACTATACAGCACCCTCCAGTGAGACGGTGGGCGCCGCAATTGGACGCCTATTGTAATTGTGATTTCCTCCTGGAAGTGTGGTTTAAATTGTGTTCCCCTGTTGCACTGTGGGTGGTGTTTCCCGGGTGTACCTTGCCAGGATGGGGTTGACCAACAAGGAGGTTTGCCTTATGGAGTACACGGAGCAGGAAGTGATGTATTTCTGCAGGGAGAGAGGGATACCCCCAGTAGGCAACACACGCCGGAAGCAATTTCTCTATGAGGCCCTCAAGAGGGGGGAACCCTTAGAGATCGGTGGGGACCTGTCAGATTACCCCTCTGCATATTTAAAGGGTGGATTTAGTGGAGACCCGGAGGAGGACCTCCAGAGAGGGGAGGACTCCGACAGTGAGGGGGCCCAGTCCATAACCCAGGAGGGTGGTGACACTGACGAGGAGGAAGAAGATAATCGGGTGGAGACGCCAGTAGTGAGTGAGGACACCAGAGTTAGGGAGTCCCGCACTGGGTCCAGTCCCGGGGGCACTGCCCCGTCCCTTTCCCTGTCCCCAGAAGAGTGGGTAGATAGGAGGGAAGAAAGGGAGCATCAGCTGGCGCTGGAAAGACTCAGAGTGGAGCTAGCGCGGCTGAGTGTGGAGGAGAGGAGGCTAGAGACTGAGAAGGTCCTAGCGCAGGAAAGGATGGCGGAGGCAGAGAGGGCCTTTGCCAGGGAGAGACCAGCTCGGGAGGGTAGTTTGTCCCCTGAGAGTGGTTTCCGTGGTCTGGATTCACCAGTAAGGGTGGGATCCAGTGGTGGCAGCGAGAGTGGATCCAATGTAGGGTGTCCCACTCCCCGAGCCCAGGAGACGGTACCTGATTCCCAGGAGGAGGGGGACAGGTTAGAGTTCAAGGGCAGGGGAAAACTGTCCCACCAGTCCTGGGGGGAGTTTGCGGAGGTGTGTTGGACTGCATTGGAGGATTGGGTGGTGAGGAGTGCAGTGAATGATTGGGAAGGGCTGTGCCAGGTAGTCATCAAGGAGCACATGCTCAGGAATTGTTTCCTAAGGTTGCGTCACCACCTATTACATTGCGGGTTCTCCGACCCCAGGGAGCTTGCACGGGAGGCAGACCTCTGGGTGAGTGCCAGGGTGTCTGAGGAGGCATTGGGGAGTGACCCTGAAGGGGGTGGCGCAGGGATCTTCAAACCCAGCGAGATGGGAGAGGTGGCTAATAGCCCAGCTAGGTCCCAGGGAAGTGAGAGGGTTGTAGGGCCTCACGTCCTATCTACAGGAAGGAGTGAGATGGGGAGGTGTCCCGAGGTGCCCCAACCGCAGTCTCAGGGCCTGGAGAGTTCAATAAGGGAGCCCCAGGTTGGGAGCCTAGGCTGTCCTGATGTGCCGTCCAGTGAAGTGGAGCCCCTAGTGTCAGGAGAACCAGGGGCGTCTGTAATCAGAGCTCCTGAGGTTCTGGGGTTGGCCCAGTCACAGGGTTTAGATCCTGGGCTGGGAGGCCAGGGCTGGGTACTGCCTGACCTGGCGGGTGGGACATCTGTTAGCAGTGTCCCCCCAGAATTGACTTCCAGGGGTACTTCTCCAGGTGGTAGGGTGCGGAACTCTGGAAGGGGGTGCAGAGGGAGGAAGGTCTCACCTCGGGCACCGGCTCAGCCACAGGGCTTAGATCCTGGATTGGGAGGCTAGGGATGGGTACTGCCTGACCTGGCGGGTGGGACATCTGTTAGCAGTGTCCCCCCAGAAGTGTCTTCCAGGAGTACTACTCCCATTGGGAGGGTGAGGAACTCTGGGAGGGGGTGCAGGGGGAGGGAGGACTCGCCCCTGGCACCGGTGCAGCCTAAGGGTTTAGACCCTAGGTTGGGGAACCAGTTGCAGGGTCAAGGCCCTGGGCTGGGGAGAGAGTGGTGGTCTGAGGGTGCCTCGCATGGGAGTAGGGTGAGGAACCCCAGAAGGAGAGGTAGGGGGAGGAGAGCCTCGCCCCTGATGGCTGGTCAGCCTGAGGGTACGGACCCCAGGTGGGAGGACCAGTGGCAGTTTGGAACTGCAAGAAGGAGGAGAGTGGTCAACGGGTACTACAGGCCTGGGGTTACTGCCCCCCACTCTGTGAGACCGCAAGGGCCAGAGACATCTGGATGGCCCAGGGGCCAGACCTGGCCACAACCAGCTGGGGAACCCCCGTGGGGAGGCTTAGTTGGTCAAGGGAGGTTTGAGAGAGGGAACCATTGGGTTCCAGAGTGGAGGAGAACCTGCGTGTGCTCCTGCAGTTGCGGGCCGGCGTCCACCTTTTCTCACCCCAAGCAGGGAAGCCCATCAAGGAGTTGATCGGTCTACCCTGGCTCTTGGCTGGAAGGGGGTTGTGTTGGACTTGGCCATTTTTCCCTGAAATGTTTTGCTTTTGTGGGAAATCGCATGTTATGTGAATGCAAATATTGGGTACTGTTCAAAGATGTAAGCAGACTGAGTTTTCCCATTTACACCTAAAGCCTTTAAAATGGATGCCATAGCTGTGTGGTTGTGCCGTCTGACTGAGCTGGGTTAACAGTCTAGTGGTCATTTCCCAGCAACCCCAGGTTTTGGAGGGAAGCCTGGCACCCAGGGTGCTCTACCCCTCCCCCTAGGCCAGTTAGAACCAGTTTCCCCAGACGCTTCTAGAAGCTTCTGGCACTGTCTGGTAGGTGGGGTGAGGGGCGTATAAAGGGCGGAGCTGGGCTGCCATGTGCTCAGTCAGAGGGTGGACCTGAGAGAGTGGGGACCTGCTGCCAGGGGTTACCGCCACATGGGCCTGTGTGCAGGGCCCTGAGCCTACCTACCCCCCTCTACTGTCCACAGGGCGAGGGAAGCTATAGTTGGGGCAACGCAGACCTGGAGAAACCTACGCCGGAGTTTTAGGCGGTAGGGCTTAGTCAGGGACATATGCCGCTGGAAGTGACAAGGCTTAGGTGCTGCCTTTTAAGCTGAGTGAGGGATCCTGAACTAACCAACTTATCTGGCCCGGCGGGAGGAGAACCCAGGGACGACCTGCAGAGACTAATTAGTCCGTCTTCAGCCACCAACTCAACCCCCCCTTAAGAAACCCTCAACCAAGGGTGCAGGAACCAGCAAGCGCCTCGTGGGACCCTGACTGCAGTCCCTGCGAAGAGAGAGCGCTATATACAAGCTGCCTGTGGAAGGAGAGCGCTATATCCGGTGGGCGCTACCCTGGAATGGACTGTGCTCTGCTGGTGAGTGTGGTAATCCCAGCTGCCTGCTACCTAGCGCCTGGGAAGCGCTGAATCCACGGCCCCCATAGCGCTGGGAGGAGAGGAGAACTGGTTTATTTGAAAGCCCTGCGTTATCGCGGTCCTTTTGCTGACTTGAAACAGCGGGAGCCCACCCTGTGTTTCGGCCGCCTGGGTACTGTGTCTTGACAGCGGGTGCCCACCCCACGTAATGGCGGCGCTCTGCATGCTGTGTAACTAAGCGGGTGCCTGCCCCGCATATTGCCGCCGTGGAAAGGAGAAAGAATCTCTGCCGTCGGACCCGGAGGGCTGCGCGGGCTCCCCCGTGACGTCAGGGGAGCCGCGCAGCGATTGGTGCTGGCTGGCGCCCCCCCCCCAGGGAGTCCCGCCTCATATTGGGAGCGCCGCGGCTGCCGAGGCGCCAAGGGGGAGCCCACCCTGCGCTGGTGGAGACCCCAGGAGGAGGACGGGAGCCTACTCCGCCTCCCCCAAGTCACGGACGTCCCGTAAAGTCCCGGGTCCCAGGAGGGTGCCCGGGTGAAGCCAGGAACCTGGAGGCCGCGGACGTGCTGCAGGTTGTCGGCGGGGCTCCCGTGGGGGAAGGGAGAGCCCCGCGAGAAGGTTGCACCACCAGGAGGAGCTGGAGCCCACCCCGCCGGTCCGTGCCCCGAGGACAGGGGCTGGCGCCAGGAAGAGGTGCTGCAGCCTGGGGGTCTCCCCGTGCACTGAGGAGAGCCCCGGGTGTAGCCGCAGTCATCGAGGCCCGGGTAAAGCCAGAAGAGGCGGAGGACACCCGTAAGATCCCCGGTGAGTGGGGGCCCATTGAAGGAGGAGGGCGGGAGGCCCACGCGGCCCGGAGCACGCCCCTCCCCCGGGGAGATCTATCGTGAGGCCCCCACTGCCACGGAGCGTGACTGAACTGGGCCACAGCCCCCTTCACTAGGTGCCACACGGGAAGAAGGGACCAGGGTTAATACCCACAAGGAATGCTCCAAGCAAGGGCTAGAGGTAGCGCTTGGATTCCTGGTATTGGGAAGCGCTGTCATAGCTTGCAATGTTTAATGCTCCAAGAGCTCGCAATGTTTAATACTCCCAGAGCTTGCAAGGTTTAATGTTCCAAGAGCTTGCAAGGTTTAATGCTCCAAGAGAATGCAATATTTAATGTTCCAGTGAGTTATCAGGTAGTGCTTCAATGACCAGCCAGGTTGAATGTGCCTATGTCAAAAGCCAAGTTTTGAAGCGCTAATAATTTGCTATGTGCGGCGCTATGTTGAAATGCTCTATTTGAAGCGCTAATAATTTGCTATGTGCGGCGCTATGTTGAAATGCTCTATTTGAAGCGCTAATAATTTGCTATGTGCAGCGCTATGTTGAAATGCTCTATTTGAAGCGCTAATAATTTGCTATGTGCGGCGCTATGTTGAAATGCTCTATTTGAAGCGCTAATAATTTGCTATGTGCAGTGCTTTGCGTCACAGCTGTGTTTGACGCTCCCCAGGATCGCCAGGTGACGCGCTTTGATTCCATGCCAGGTTTGATGTGTTAATGAACTGCCTAATCGATTTCTAATGAAATGCTTTTGATCCTAATGTTGATCTAGATAAAACTGATTGGTTTTATTCAACTTACTGGTGTGGTGTCAATTATTGCGTGCGTTTCCTGTCTCAGTGGATGTGTGTGCTGTATGGTCACTTTACACGTAAGCCTTTGGTTGCCTACCTGCTCGCGCCACGCTAACCCCATAGGGCCATAGGGCCCAGTATACATAATTCCTATACACTAAATACCACATACTTTCTTTCCACATAATTTCACTGCACAACTTACCACATAATTCCACTACACACAACGTACAGCCACTCCACTGCAATAAACATTAGTAAAAAACGTTTACATTTACAATGCCAATAGCACTAACTTTCGCAAATGTGATACCTATTACATTGCAAATTCTTCTTCAACTAGTAGTTGCGTTTACAGAGTGATGGAGAAAGGTGGCTGGGCCTCCGACCAGCGCTCACGAATTCTGCAGCATAGCACTTACAGGAGCTACCAGTAGGGCGTTTTGGCCCCCAAAGTCCCTCAGCAGTAAAGTGGACTTCATCCTCCAACCAGTAGTGTACCAGGAATTGCATTTGCAGAGTGGTGGAGAAAGGGGGGGTGGCCCGCTAAGACCTCTTAGCAATCCCACTGTGTTCGACTTACTGGAGGTTACAGGGGGGTAATTGGCCACCAAGGACATCCTTGGGGGCCAACTACCCTTGCTGTTACCTCAAGTAAGTCCCACAAAGAAGGACTGCTAAGTTCTCGTAGCAGGCCACACCCCCTATTCCCACCACTCTCTAAACACGCTCCCTGGTGCACTCTCAGATGTGGATTGAAGTCTCCGCTGCTGGGGGTCCTTAGGGGCCAACAGGCCTACCTCTTACCTCCAATAAGCCCCACACAGTGGGATTACTGAGAGGTGGACACAGGCCACACGCCCTTTGTCCACCACTGTGCAAGTGCTCCTCCAGGCATGCTCTTGGTTGGGGTATGAAGTTCCCTTGCCTCCTGAGGGTCCCTGGGGGCCAACTAGCCCTCCTGTTATCTCTAGTAAGCCCCACACAGCTGGATTGCTAAAAGTGGTCAGAGGCCACGCCCCCCTTTTACACCACTCTGCAAACATGCCTCCTGGCACACTGCTGCTTGGGTGATGAAGTCCACTTTAGTCCTAAGGTCCACAGGACACAGGAGGACTTCATCACCCCACCAGCAGTGCACCAAGAGGCGTTTTTGCGGAGAGGTGTAAAAGGGACGTGGCCTCGGACTCACTGTGTGGGGCTTACTAGAGATACCTGGTTGCCTAGTTGGCGCCTGAGGACTCTAGAGTTCAAGGGGACTTAATTTACCAACCCAGAACTTGCCAGGAGGAGTGTTTGCATATTGGTGCAGGGAGGGGGCGGGGCCTCTGGTGAGTTGCCGGTTTCTTTCTTTTTTTTTTTGGAAGGGGGTCTGTGTGGCATTTTTGGGGCCTGTGGACCCCATCCCCTGTGGCCTTAACCACTTTAAAAAAAAAATAATAATTGAAAAGCGAGAGGGGCGTGTGCCGCCCCCCTCCCCAGGCACATTTTGGCCCCTGGCACCCCATCCCTGGGGCACCACAAAACCTGTTTTATAGAAGGGAGCCCTTGACCCCCCATCCCTGGGCCACTTTTGGCTCCAGGAACCCTATCCCCCGGGGCCTGCCTTTTTTTAAAAACATTTTGGAGGGGGGCCGAGTGCCCCCTCCTCCTGAGGCCGTTTTTGGCACCAGGGACCCCATCCCTCAGGGCTTTGTTAAAAAATAATATATTTCATTTTGAGGGTGGGGGGTTGTGTGGCCCCCTCCCCAGTCTGATTATGGCCCCGGGGACCCCATCCTCCAGGGCCCGGCAATTTTCTTTTAAGTAAGTAAAGGGAGGGGGCAAGTTTTTTTCCCTGCTTGATGAATACAAGCCCCAGCTAGGCCCGCAAGAGACAAGGGTTCGCTCTTCTGTAATGAAATCTACAAGGAAGTTGGCACGGAAACTGCAAAGTACAAAGACAACGTTTATTAACCCTTAAGGGTGGTCCTACAATCCACACAACACTCTTCAGTATTGCAAGGAGTAGCACAAAGAACGTACATACACAGTCCCCTTATATACACAACAGAGGGGCTCATGAGTGGGTGGATAGCACATGGAGTCAAAGAACATTACCATGTAAGGTCATTCCCAATTCTAAATCGATACATGGGCGGAGCTAACATGCTCCTTGAGTCCGCAAAAACACATGGTCAAGCAGAACTAATTATAACAGACGTGGTCAGTTCTGGGCATGCGCCAGATGGACAAGAGGGCTATTTATAAACTGTTGCTAGGCAGATTACAAGAGCAACTAACACAGAGGCCGGACTCTCCTCATGGCGAACACGTGGCATCATGTCAATACAAAATGGAGTCCAAACTTCGGCCAACATAACGAAGAAAACTCGATTTAAAGGGGAAGCATTAATGTTTTCAGTAAATGCTTAATCACATTCTGCTTTAATTTACAACAGACGACCCTTTCAGCATTTACTGAAGACATCCGGCTTCCAGGAGTAGTCATCATAGATGTCAATTATCATCATTCCTTTAACCTCTTTAGCTAAACCCTTCTGGCGAGCAACCTCAGCAATAGCTTTCTTATCCGGAATGCAGAATGAAAGGCATACAGAACAGCATAATGGTCCACATTGGATACACATACAGAGGAAAAACAGAATTGCTATGATAATACAGAGACCAGTCAAAACCTTCCAACCCCAGGCAGTAACCAACGCCCAAAACCATCCAGAAAAGGACCATGTGCCGTTTTCTGTGTGGATTTCGGCAGCTATCTTATGCAGCTTATTGATGGCACTATAAACAGATGGCGTATGATCAGGAATAAACACACAGCAGCTACTTCCGATAATTTTACAAGCTCCTCCTCGATCAGCTAACATCACATCTAGCACCATACGATTTTGCAATGCAACTATTCTAGTAATTTGCAGTTCTTCCGTAATATTCCCAAGAGCGGCAGCAGTCTGATTAGTCACAGCTTCTACTACTCTCGTTAATCTTCGGATTTTCCTACTATTCAAAGCAGCTCCAACAAAGAAGAACAGTCCCAAGTTGAAATCAATATACTGTTGCAAGCTAGTGTCTGTCTGATCTACTTCATTAATCGATAAAGTGCGCTTGTATCTATTTATAGTCACATTATTCAGCAATTTCAGTTCTTTATGATATGATGCAGGTGCTAGGAATACAGGGGGTAATAGGAATGATACATAGCATACCCCAGACCACCCAGCTGGCAAACGGTAATAACCTTTATTCCCGCACACAAAGTAGGTATTATGGGATGCTAGAAAGGTGCTGTTATTCAGCCCATCAATGTTCAACACCTTTATGCAATCACTGACACCAACAGGAATAAAACCCACACTCTGGACACACAGGTCCGCTTGGGCTTGTGCTACTTGGATCACAAATTTGTCCATTCCTATAGTGTCTCTTGTGTTTGTGAAGATGTAGGGAATGGATTCATTGTCCGGTCTGTACTCTTCCCATTCCCAAATTGTTCCATTCGCTTGCGGGTATCCATTTCTGTCCTGATGACATTCTTTATTAAGTCTGAACAGCAATCGTCCCACTGTCGGCTTCCGAGTAGCAAACAACAAAGTGTACCATGCCCTACAAGAGCCATTGTGAGAAAAGGGAAGTGGAATGAATGGCGTACCTCCTTTCTTCTGATGAGCTGGCATCATCCCACATATCCAACAGTTCGTAGCGTTCGTAGCAACGTGGGTATGATGCAGCATCTGAATAAAAGTGTTATTTAAATAGGACTGCCGATGCTTTAATTCTTGATACGGCAATGTATAAAAGTAGTGCTCCGCAGGCACTGGAGTTGTCAGCACAAGCGTGTTCCGAGCAGGAGTAACCTCCTCCACAAACCATGTCGTTATGCCAACAATAGCTATTGTTAGCATGAACCCCAACGCACAAAAGATTTTCTTCTTCTCCATGTCAAAAAGAAACAATACTCTGATGTCTTCCTGAAACTAAAAAGGTCTGTCAGAACTCTTTCCCCTTGGGCAGCGGTTGATTTCTTCACCAACGGGCCAAGACGGGTGTCACTACACTAATGCAGGGCTGATCCCCCCCCCTTGCCACAGCGGCTCTCCGTTTCACTAACCCAAGGGCCGTTCTGACAGTATGTCCCGGTACTGGAAATCTCACTTTTCTTGGTCGCAGATGATATCGCCTTCCTCCAGAAGTCGTGTGGTCCGAAAAGAGCTCCTCAGTGTCGTTTGGCTTTGCAGCACGGCCTGTCTCTGCTGCTAGGACTTCTCGTTGATCGGTCAGCACGGCAGACTCCACCAATCCGGGCGGCACCTTCCGACAGTGCAGGGAATGAATCCAGTTCTTCTTGTTCGAGACTCGTACTGCCGTCCTCGTTGCGAGAAGGACTTGCTCAGGGCCGGTCCAGCGGGGCTCCAGACTGTTCGACCTGTCGAAGACCTTGACCATCACATGGTCGCCAGGTCGGAGACCATGTCCGTCACCAGTAGACCGATCAGGGAGCGCCTCTCGGACCTGTTGATGAATAGAAACCAAGTTATCCGTTAGTTGTGCCAGATAATCACTCATCATCACACAGGGTACATCATACACAGCCTTAGGCCTTGGCGGACCCCAAATGTTCATTGGGCGCCCGAAAACAATTTCGTACGGCGTAAGGCCGGTTCGGGAGTGTGGTACTGATCTAATTGATAATAACGCCAGTGGCAAGGCGTCTGGCCAAGTCAAAGATGTCGAAGCTTGGATTTTGGCTATTTTAAGCTTCAATGTACCATTGTACTTCTCAACTAGTCCTGCAGACTGTGGGTGGAACACAGCGTGGAACTTCTGGGTGATGCCTAGGCCCTTCAAGACATACTTTATAACATCCGCTACAAAGTGAGGGCCATTATCACTCCACAGAAGTCTACAGACGCCGTATCGAGGGAAAAACTCTTTCAGTAGTAGCTTCGCTGTAGTCATTGCCGTATTGTCTTTCGCAGGGTACGCCTCGACCCATTTACTAAAGGCGCACACCACTACCAGGACATACTTCAAATTATTACAGCGCTCAAGCTGGATGTAATCCATCTGCAGGACCTCGAAGGGTGCAGTGGGTGTCGCAAATCCTCCTGCTGGAGTTCGCGTGCCTTTCCCTGGGTTATACTTCAGGCAGATCATACAGGTCTGCACCACCCTCTTTGCTGTGCTAGCAATCTCTGGATGCTCCCAGACTTGCGTAAGCAATTTCACAATTGCGGAAGCTCCAACATGTGCTAGCCCATGTGCCATTTGAACCATAGGTTGTACGAAAGCCGTGGGTAACTTCCATCTATCCATCTGTTTATTTCTCCAACAACCCTCGTCATCCAACTCTCCCTCGCTAGCCCATTGCTCCCGCTCCTTTTCAGAAGCGGTCCTTTGTATCTCTCGCACTTCTTCCTTTGCATCACGCCATCTCTCCATCTGCGATTTCACTACATACATGGCAGTAGCACCTGGCTGCATCGCAGTCTCCCGTGCCACTCGGTCTGCTAACGCATTCCCTTCTCCAACTTTGTCAACTACTTTCCTATGGGCGCTACATTTAACAATAGCAATTTTCTTTGGGTACGTCAATGCAGTTAAAAGATTGTGAACTAACTCTCCATGCATTATCTGTACCCCATGTGACGTTAGAAACCCTCTCTCCTTCCAGAGTAGACCGAAGTCATGTGCTACTCCGAAGGCATAGCGGCTATCTGTGTACACATTCACACACAATCCTGTACTGAGTTCACATGCTCGTGTTAACGCTATTAGTTCTGCTGCTTGAGCTGACTTCTGTGGTATGCGTGCTGTCTCCACTATCGTTTGTAACGTGGTAATTGCATATGCTGCTGAAGTCGTACCATCTGGTAGCTTCAGACATGACCCATCTACCCATAGTTCTCCATCTACCTCTGAAAAGGGCGTATCCTGTAGATCGATACGACCCTTTGTCTGTTCCTCAGTCACAAGAATACAATCATGCGCTTTCTGTGCCTCAGGCTGGGTCTCGGGGTATGGCAACAATGTGGCCGGGTTTAATGTCACGCACCTTTTCAACGTAATATGAGGAGCCAAAAGCGTCAACTCATATCCCGTTAAACGGGCACTGGTCAAATGTTGCGTCTTTGTTTGGTTAAGCAGGGCATCCACAGCATGGGGAACTAACACCAACAGTTTATGGGACAACACAATTCCTTCACTCTGCCGTATTGACACAGCTGTCGCCGCGACTGAGCGAAAACACCCTGGCAATGCGCGGGCGACAGGATCAAGTACAGCCGAAAAGTATGCACAAGGGCGTTGCTTATCACCATGCATCTGTACTAAAACTGACAATGCACATCCATCTTTCTCATGCACATACAATGAAAAGGGTTTTGCATAATCAGGGGTCCCTAACACTGGTGCTGAACAAAGGGCCTGTCGTAATTGCTGGAAAGCAGCGTCACACTCATCTGACCAAGGGATTGGGATGGGCGTATCTTTTGTCAGGAGAGCTAGTAATGGCTTAGCCATGTGTGAAAACCCCAATATCCACTGTCTACAAAAAGAAACGAGACCCAAAAATGCACGCACATCCTTCTGTGTGGATGGCCTCGGTGTGTCCAAGATCACTTGGATACGATCTGGTGTGAGTGCACGCCCCTCCTTAGACAAAAGGTGACCTAAATAAGTCACCTTTGGTCTACAGAATTGCAATTTCTTTTTAGAGACCTTATGATTGTGGGAGGCTAAAAAGGAAAGTAAGGATAGTGTGCTCTTCTCGCACAGCTCTAGGGTGTCAGCCGCCAGCAAAATGTCATCGACATATTGAATGAGGGCGACCCCCTCGAGCAACGCAAAGGAATCCAGCTGTCGCTTCAAAGCCTGGCTGTAAATACTAGGGCTTTCTGTGTAACCCTGGGGAATTCTACAAAAGCGATAAGATCTATTGTTTAATGTGAAACCAAAAAGAAATCGGCTATCAGGGTGGATGGGAATAGAAAAGAAGGCATTTTTCAAATCAATCACCGAGAACACGGTCGCCGTAGGCGGGACCAGGGTGAGCAACGTCGTGATATCGGAAACCACCGGGTACTGAGGTATCACGATCTTGTTCACTTCTCTCAAATCAATTATAAACCGATAGACCTTTGCATCCGTGTCCTTTTTAAGAATAGGGAGAATCGGACTGTTACAGATATTATAGGGAACTTCTTCCACTACTCCTACGGCAATCAAATCTTGCACGATCTGTATGAGAGCTTCCTCGCCCTCCTGTGAAATGCGATACTGTGGGAGGCGTGGTAGCACCGCCCCCTCCTGGACACTAATGTGGACCGGAGGAATCACCATTTGTCCCACATCCGTGTCTGAAGTTGCCCATAAAGCGCGGGGGAGGGTAGCCAACAAAGCCTCCTCCGAGATCGTACACATCCGCTCAGATCGGGGGTAATTGTCGTTCAGAATCACTCTCACACCGTCAGGGGAACAACGAATCGTAGCCCTGAAGTGTTTCAACATGTCAAGGCCCATAATGTTATCCGGGGTGTACGGGGCAAGTAGAAACGGACAGGGTGCCGAAAAACAATCAACCTTAAATGAAAGGGGCTGTGAAAGAGGGCTTCGAGAGAGTGTACCGTCAAACCCTACCGATGTAACCATTGAGCCGGATGGGGGAGCCCCTGGAGCCAAGTACCTAGACAATGCACTACGTGTCGCTCCTGTATCCACTAGGAACTGATCAGTAGAACCTAAAACCTCAGCCGATACATAAGGACCCGTCTGATCGACCGGCACCTCAACTGCTTCAGACCCCCATCCAACGCATTCCTATGCATGCTGCGAATCATGATACCCCGAATGATCGGCGTCTGATACATGATACTGGTGCTGACGATCGAACACATTTGAGCTGTCCCGCTGCTGCCCCGCAGTGTCGAAGCGGACATTATTATTAGAATTCCCTCTAAAGTTCGAGAAGCCTCCTCTACCTCTCTGGCCACCCGGAGTGTGCCCCTGCCGTGAAGCATGCAACTCCGGGCACTCCCGGGCCCAATGGCCCAACTGCTTACAGTACGCACACTGGTTTCTATTCAAATCAGAGCGGCCCGAAGGGGGACCATAAGATCCACCCCTGCCCCTATTACTATTATTACCCCGGCGGGGCGGGCCATATACTTGCGCTAACATGACTTTTGTTTTTAGATCTTTCGATTTCTTCTCCTCCTGGCCCTTCGCCTCTTGCTCCTGACGCTCATAATACTGAGCGATGGTCAGAAGGGCCGTCGGTGTCGCGGAGGACCAAGAACTCTCGCTCGCTTTTAACCGGGCCGCAACTGCCGGCAGCATATTAGCCACAAATTTGTCCGCGAAAAGGTGGCGGCCTGTGTCGTCGGTAAGCGACTGACCACTAAAATCATGAAACGTTTCCTCAAAGCGCGTGAAGAAATCTGCCACTGACTCATCGACCTTTTGCTTACATGCTGCCAACATATTCCAATCAATCTTTTTAGGGGGGATTATTGTTTTTAATTTGGCGACAATAGCAGCCGGAAGTTCTAGAATACTCTGGGGCGGCTTCTGTGCGGGCTTCCGTTCCCTATCCTCATCCTCAAGGTCAGACCATCGAGCCTTAAAGGCAGCGACATCATCCACCTTTCGGACAGATCGCCACGTGTCTGGTGGTAGAATAAGGCCAAAGAACAGATCTATATCCGCTAGGGTCATAACGCAAGAATTCAAGGCCCCCTCCACTTCTTCATAGAAGGCCGCTGGATTCTTGCGAGGGTCAGGCAATGCATTTTTTAATGCCATAACATCGGCCCTATGCCACGGGGTATAAACCCAGTTATACACGAAATATCCCTTAGCATCGGCGGAGTTAATATCAGAACTAGTCCCCGCTCCTTTAGGAGGAACGTACAAAGGCGCTGCTTCTCGCATTGGTTTAACATGCACTACAACATCCTTATCTGACTGGGAGGTGGACGAGTGGCCCTCTGCTGCCACCGAATCCGACTGCTTCTCTTCCTCCATTCGTTGGCGTGCTTTCTCTCGAAGGGTCAGCACCTCGTCCCGCAAGGCGAACAGCCGCCGAGCCGCATCCAGAGCCTTAGAGGGAGAAAAAGCACCATTACGTATTGCCCTGTAATCCAAAGCCACGTCATCAGGCTCTAGAACATCAGAATACTTTCGAAAAGCCGAAATCACTTCATCCGCGAAATGTCCCAGAAAATACACTCTATCTCTCTCCTGCCACGGCCCCCAAGTGCGAACTAGGTCCTCCAGAGATACCTTGCCCTTCAGCGCGCGGAAAGAAAGTTTGCGAAGCTCAGCCATTTGCTCGGCCGACAGCATGGACCGTGTGTCTACTTTACCCGAAGCTGGGTCAGAATCCTGCGGCCGTGGAGCAGACGCACCAACATAAGGAGGCGGAGGGCGATCTAGTAAATAAAAATCATCATCAGGATTATTAAGGACAGGATAAAGCGGTTGGCGAACGACATATTGACCCGAGACTTGGAGTCTACGCTCTTTCTCCTGCTTCTCCGCCTGCTCTTTGTCCTCCCGACTTTTCGCTTCTTCCGCTCGCACATGATCATTCTTCCGTTGCTCTTTATCAAACAGTGCTTTCTCACGTTTCTCTCGCTCACGCACTTCCTTCACCCATAATCGCACACACTCAAACATATCCTGACGAGCACGTCGCTTACACAGACACTGTTCCACATACTCAATCTTACGCATATCAAACGATCCATACAACGGCCATCGCAACTCAGGATCCTTCTTAGTATATTTCCTCCACAATGTGCTGTACATTATGGAAGAAAGACCATGCTTCACATACATATCCCTATTAGGAGTCCCCTCTGGGGGAGCTGGAGCAGATTCCTCGAGGTTCAACCGGTTTCCCAAGCAGCAGCACCACTTACGGAGTGCGCTAAAAGCAGGCATGCTAAAAATAGTGCAAAATATGCAATATTATCAAATAAAATGGCACTTAATCGTTGCGCCGTTCCAAGTTTACACAGCTCCGGAGAAATTTCTCCACATTACCTGCCTATATGTGTTGCAACGCATATATTTCACAAAGACAAATTCAAAATATGACTAGTCACCATCAATCAAACTCAAATAGCCAAACCAGGCTTCAAAAACTCGGAGCAAGTACCGTACAACGGTTCTTACCAATCAAGAGTCCAAGTTCCAACTGCCAAGCTCCACAATCGCCCAAACGGCTCTCACGGCAGGACCGACAGAAGAGGTCTCAGTCGATGACCGGCGCCACCCAGACGGTCAGCTCGGAAGGGAAGGAAGAAAAACCTCGGGATGCCAGGGCTAAGACGCCGCTGGCAGTGATCACGTCCCCGGCCAAACTCCTCACCTTCGTCGCGACCAGTCCTTCGAGCATCCGAGTCGCCGATGAGCCCCACGTGACGGGCGCCAATTGATGAATACAAGCCCCAGCTAGGCCCGCAAGAGACAAGGGTTCGCTCTTCTGTAATGAAATCTACAAGGAAGTTGGCACGGAAACTGCAAAGTACAAAGACAACGTTTATTAACCCTTAAGGGTGGTCCTACAATCCACACAACACTCTTCAGTATTGCAAGGAGTAGCACAAAGAACGTACATACACAGTCCCCTTATATACACAACAGAGGGGCTCATGAGTGGGTGGATAGCACATGGAGTCAAAGAACATTACCATGTAAGGTCATTCCCAATTCTAAATCGATACATGGGCGGAGCTAACATGCTCCTTGAGTCCGCAAAAACACATGGTCAAGCAGAACTAATTATAACAGACGTGGTCAGTTCTGGGCATGCGCCAGATGGACAAGAGGGCTATTTATAAACTGTTGCTAGGCAGATTACAAGAGCAACTAACACAGAGGCCGGACTCTCCTCATGGCGAACACGTGGCATCATGTCAATACAAAATGGAGTCCAAACTTCGGCCAACATAACGAAGAAAACTCGATTTAAAGGGGAAGCATTAATGTTTTCAGTAAATGCTTAATCACATTCTGCTTTAATTTACAACATGCTGACCCCATCCCCTGGGGCATGGCCTCTTTGTTGGGGACTGCGTGGGGAGCCCCAATGCCCCTGTGGTCCCAGGCTCCTCCCCGTCTCCTGAGCGATCCGGCAGCTAACATGCAGCTCCCTTTGCCTAAAAGCAATTCTGCTTCCATGAAGCAAAGCAGTGTTTAATATGGCAGGGCAGGAGCCGTGCTCACACCCTGCAATACAAAACTGCAATGTCAAGGGGGTGGGCAACCCGGTACATTGCTGGAGCCGGCCCTGGAGGGGTGGCAGTTCCCTGGGCTAAGGAGGGCTCCACGAGGGGGGCAGCATGCACTCCCTCCCAACTGGTTTAAAGCCCCGGTGATGTGGTGGTCCCCAGGGCTGGGGGGGGCCACAACGGACACCCGTATTTGCATATTGTGTGCCCTGGGAAGGTGGTGGTCCCCGGGATAGGGTGGGCACTTAGATTTTAAAGGTAGCCCCACGGAGGTGGCGGTCCCCAGCGATGCGGGTGCTTATGGCCCTTCGCATTTAAAGGATGTAGCCCTGGGGAAGTGGTGGTCCCCGGGGCTTGGGGTACCCGCAACGCCCCCGCTGCCCCACTACATAATTACGTATTGCCCCCAGGACCTGGCCCATCCGCGGGCTTAAAACAAATGAAAAGTGATTTTGTTTTTTTCCGCCAGATTCGCGGACCCTGTGCAAATCCAGCCGAAATTTTTTTTTTAATGCTTTTTTTTGCACTGGGGTCAATGTGGCACCCACCTGATCAGGCATAGGGGTCAGAGTGTTTCTACCCTGCCCCCTTTTAGTTTTTTTATTGTTTGTTTACTGTGTTTTTGTGACTCAGTTCAAACGAGTCACAAGATGGCTGCCAACACTTCCTGGTTTGAAGTGTTGGCAGCCAATCAGAATCAAGCTTGTGCTCGGGAGGGTTCGCGGATCCACGGCACTCACCAGATACTAATATTTTTTTATGTATGTATTTCTCAGAAACAACTGAATGGATTTACCATTTTTTTTAAAAAAGGCGCTTTCTGGACCAAGAGCTACCTTTTTGGTGTAATTCCGTTCAGCAATTCAGGCAGTGGCTTTGTCTAAAGTTTCCTAGGGAAATTAACATGAAGAAAACATGTTTTGGGACCCCCTTTTTTCTCAGGCCCCGCATGATGAATCTTTCGAGACAGGAGCAGACCTGAGCAGGGCATTAGTTTTGAAAATTTTGCGAAGATTCATCAAATGGCGCCAAAGATATTGGCAAATCTAAAACAAAATTCCTACGGAAACTAGGTCCGAACTATAACTAACAACTAGCAGCCATATAGATACACACATTTGCCACAGGAAATTCAGTTTCAGCACTTTATAACCCCCTCTAACCAGTCGTCCGTCCTTGCTGTCCTTTTGTTGCAGACAAAAACACACACATTATGTATCTCTTATTATGCGGGTGCCCGCACCCAATAGACAGCAAGGATAATAGAATGGTTAGAGGTGGTTGTGAAGGGCTGGGGGAGAATTTCCTGCTGCAAATGAGTTTTAGAAGAATTGATGGCTACAGGCTAAAGAAAGACAGGAATGGCCAGTATAATCTGTCATATCTGGCAGCAGTGCATGTTAAAAGCTCGTGGAGCTCATATTAGTGAACATTACAGAGCCAGGTTGCACCACAAGCCGCTCAACCAAGGCTAGCAAAAATAGTTTCCCGTGTAAATTCTGTCTCTGTTTGTAGAGGTGTTTGGTTCATACATTGACCGTTCCCATTAACTGAAGACCGTAGCAAACACTGCATGTTGAAACAGCTAAAACATCTGACTGATAGCAAGATTGATTGGTGCACGTGTCGAAAGCATGCATCAGTGGCTGAAGCAAGCTTCGGCAGCAGGCAGGAACGAATTTCAGTGCTGTAAATATTTTTCTCACAACATATGTAATAAATGTGAATTTCCAGCATGAATGACAGGTACAAACATGAAGATAAATCAATGCATGCTTGTTCTGTGGCGTCCAAACATTTAGCATTCCCTCCTGCAATACCCTGTTTGCAAACGTAGATGAAACAAATACATTACTGACTGAATGTGGATAAAGGAATTTTATTTGGGATTATAAGACCACCCTGCAAATTTGACATGGCATTGAAGCTTGAATGTGTGCAAAAACTTTATATTTGAGGTAATCAGGTGTGAACTTCACTAGAAGGTGAATAATATTGATTAATGGTCCAATATTTGAGCATGCAAAGTGTGTGATACATTTGGACCTGTAAAGTTAATTACTAAAGGGTCAGTGTCACTTTTTTTTTAATTAAGTACAGGTTGACAACTATTTTCAGTAAGCCATGCATATCTGCAAATATTTGCCTTTAAGAATAACAACTTTATGGAAAAAGCATTGTAGTGTCTCAGAGAGGATGTTCGTAAAATTACCGCCACACCAGGGTTAAATACTAAATAGAAGCCACTAGATCGTGTTCTCATCTAGAGCGCTATTCATCTTAGTTTGATTTTCCTCTACTTTTTCTGTAAACACATCTTCACAAAGAAGGGTTTTGGATATCAATGTGTCGACCTTTTATACCACACCCAGCTGGAGAATTTAAGAACCAATTTATTATCCATTACTCTTTTTCAAATCCAAGGATTCAGTTCGATGAACATTAACAGCCCCTTTGCACTGAATGGAGTGTTGCTGTAAACCCAAGTCAAGTCAAAGTAAACTTTATTCGATTTTATCAGAAATCATAAAAGCGTATATTTAAAAAAACCAGCAGTAAACATTTCTCAACTTCATAAAAACATTATTAAATCATTTTTTCAGCATTGTAAAACTCTACACAAGTGCTTTGTCACATTGGCTGGGAAGGTTAAATTTTCTGGTACAAAAATGCAGGGCGGTATTGCTTTATATTCAAGTTACATAAAATTGGTAAATTATAGTCTTTTGGCAAATCAAAAACGAAATACAAAAAAATAGGGTATGTAAAATGCTTTTGGGTAGATATGTTATCACAAGTCGTTTTGTGCAAGGTGTATGCCAAAAGTGTTCCCACCAGGTCCCCCTTCAAACATTCCATATGATTAGCTTTAACCATAAGCCTATTTGGATGCCTACTATATATAGCTTTATGCAAATGATCAAACTGTATGGGTCAGATGTATGAACAAACCATTTTGCGATTCCCTAATTGGGAATCTTTGCACATCGCAATTAAGAAATAGCAAAACAGCATGTATGAAAGTGTATTGAAGATGTTCTGCGGTTCCCACTCTGTCGCAAATGACCTACCTCATGAATATTAATGAGGTAGGTTGCAATTTACAACTCATTAGGAATCCCGAAAATCACAGGGATGGTGGCCTGCTAAGGTCAGCAGACCAAAATGTCTGTGAATGCTTTTTCATAAAGGAACTTTTTTGTTGTAAAGCAGCCCGTTTTCCTTAAAGGAAAAATGGATGTTTTGCAAAACAAGCCTTTGCAAAGCAATCGGTCTCGCCTTTGAACCTTTTATGTATTTAGCAATGCAGCACATTAGCCTCGGTGCTGAAATATCTACTGTTCTTTAACATGGAGGCAAAATAAGCACCAAACTGGGTGACACACCAGGTATGGGAACACATGGAGACAAATATTGCCTTTCAGCGGGAAATGGCATAGTCCAAGGCTCTGTTTTTAACACCTTCGCTGCTAGGCCTTTCCCCCCCTTGCTAAGCCTTTTTTTTGCTATTTGGGGTAGTTTGCACTTAGGCCCCTGTAACTTTTTGACCTCCTAAGGTATCCACGCCAAATCTGCATCCTTTTCTTCCATCATCATAGGGATTCTACAGGTACCCAAGATTTGTGGATTCCCCTGGAGGGGACCCAGAAATTAGCCAAAATACAGCTAAATCTAGTTTTTGGGGGAAAAATGGGAAAAAAGTGCTGCAAATGAAAGTGTCTGGTTTTTTCCCTGAAAATTGTATCAACAAAGGGTTTGTGGAGCTGAAATCATAATTTCCCAGCTTTTAGGGACTGACAGACTTTTGTCAGCAAACCAACATTTTTTACACAGTTTTGGCATTTTGTTGGGATATAGCCTATTTTTGCTATTTTTTGTGCTTTTAACTTTCTTCCAGTTAATGGTAGAAATTGGTATGAAAGCAATAATAGATCCTGGAAAGATATACATTTTAGGAAAGGAGACAATATTATGAATTCAGCAAGGGGTCATTTGTGTAGATCCTTCAAGGTTTCTTTACGGAAACTAACAGTTGAATATAGGAAAAATTAAAAATTAGTTGAAAAAAAAAGCCATTTCTGCCACTGTTTTCACCTGTAACTTCTAATTGTGAAAACTGTCTTAAAGCAATATACCATTACATTTGCTGGACCTTTCTGGTTGTGAGGATATATAGGACTTGTAGGTTCACCAAGAACCCGACGAACCTAGAGCCAATAACTAAACTGCGTCTTGCAATGTTTTTTCATTATGTACCGTATATAGCAATTAATTTGGGAAAATATATACACTGAAAAATAGGTATGAAAGACACATATGTATTTCTGAAATTGGAACAAAATATAGAGTTTAAAAACAGTAGATATTTGCACATTTCCCAAATTGGGAGTATCCACACTAGGATGAGAATTATAGGTCATTTTTCAAAATGACTTCGTTTTTACCCATTGTCTTTCATTTGGAAGTCAGAATGCATCAAAAGTCAATAGGTAATAACAGTTGGTCTACATTTCTGTCTTACCCTAAGTCTCCAGATAAAAATGGTACCACACTTGTGTGGGTAGGCCTAGTGCCCGTGACAGGAAACGGCTCAAAACGCAACGTGGACACACTTTATTTTCACAGTGAAAACTGACTCTTTTTTTGCAAAGTGCCCAGCTGTAGATTTGGACCCTAGCTCTGCCAGCACCTATGGAAACCTAGCAAACCTATACATTTTTGAAAACTAGACACTCAGGGAAATCCCGATGGGGTGACTTGACTGGCTCTCACCAGGTTCTGTTACCCAGGTTCCCTTGCAAACGTAAAAATGTGTAAAAGTAAACATTTTCCTCAAATTTCTGTGGTGGAAAGTTCTGGAATCTGCGTGGATCCACAAACTTACACTTACCCCGAGTTCCCTAAAGTCTGCCAAGAAAAATGGTACCTCACTTGTGTGGGTGGGCCTAGTGCCCGCAACAGGAAACAGTCCAAACTGCAACGTGGACACACCACATTTTCACAGTGAAAATGGACCCTTTTTTTGCAAAGTGCTTTAAAGCAATATACTGTTACATTTGCTGGACCTTTCTGGTTGTGGGGATATATAGGACTTGTAGGTTCACCATGAACCCGACAAACCCAGAGCCAATAACTAAGCAGCATCTTGAAATGGTTTTTTATTATGTACCGGGTACATAGCAATTAACTTGGGAAAATATATACATGGAAAAATAGGTATGAAAGACACCTATGTATTTCTGAAATTGGAACAAAATATAGAGTTTAGAAACAATAGATATTTCCACATTTCCCAAATTGGGAGTACCCATACTAGCATGAGAATTATAGATCATTTTTCCAAATGACTTCTTTTTTACCCATTGTCTTTCATTTGGAAGGCAGAAATGCATCAAAACTTTCAAAAGTCAATAGGTAATAACCGTTGCTCTACAATTCTGTGTTACCCTAAGTCTCCTGATAAGAATGGTACCTCACTTGTGTGGGTAGGCCTAGTGCCTGCAACAGGAAACGGCCCAAAACACAAAGTGGACACACCACATTTTCACTGTGAAAACAGACCCTCTTTTTGCAAAGTGCCTAGCTGTAGTTTGAACCCTAGCTTAGCAAGAAAAACCTAGCAAACCTATAAAGTTTTGGAAACTAGACACCCTGGGAAATCCAGGATGGGTTGACTTGACTGGCTCTCCCCAGGTTTTATTAGCATAATCCCTTGCAAACCTAAAAAATTGTCCAAAAAAACTCATTTTCCTCACTTTTCTGTAGCGGAAAGTTAGTGAAATCTGCGTGGATCCACAAAATTCCACCTACCCCGCTTTCCCCAAAGTCTTCAGAGAAAAAGGATACCTAACTTGTGTGGGTGGGTTAAATACCCATGACAGGCAAGGGCCCAAAACCTATTGAGGCGACATCAAAATTACCTATCACAAAACAACCTATTTTTTGGGCCCCAGGCTCAGCGGCCATCTAGGGAAACCTACCAAACCCACACATTTCTGAAAACTAGACGCCCGGGGGAGTCCAGTGAGGCATGGATTGCGTGGGACCCCCAACATTTTCCTACCCAGATTCCCCTGCAAACTTTAAATTTAGCTGAAAAAATCTGGTTTTCCTAGATGTCTGCAAGCCCGGGGCCTATACACCAGGTGCCCCCCCAAAACCAGATAGTTTTGTTATAGGTCATTTTGAAGTCTCTACAGTACGATTTGGGTAATTTCCTGTTGCGGCCACTATGCCTACCCACACAAGTGAGGTACCATTTTTATTAGGAGACCTGGGGGAACTCTGGGTGGGAGGAAATTTGTGTCTGCCTGGTGATCCTACAACGTTCCCTCACAGAAATGTGTGAAAAATTAGATTTTTTCAACAAAATTTGAGGTTTGCAAGGGATTCTGGGTAAGGAAATGTTGGGGGACCCATGCAAGCCATACCTCACTGGACTACCCGCGGTGTCGAGTTTCCAGAAATATATGGGTTTGGTAGGTTTCCCTAGATGGCCGCCGAGCCCGGGGCCAAAAACTCATGGGACGCCCTTGCAAAACTAGGTTGTTTTGTGATAGGTACTTTTGATGTCGCCTCAATAGGTTTTGAGCCCATGCCTGTTGCAGGTACTTGACCCACCCAAGTGAGTGAGGTACCATTTTTATCAGGAGACCTGGGGGAACACTGGGTGGGAGGAAATTTGTGTCTGCCCAGTGATCCTTCAACTTTCCCACACAGAGATTTGGAAAAAAAATATTTTTTCAGCAAAATTTGAGGTTTGCAGTGGATTCTGGGTAGGGAAATGCTGGGGAATCCATGCACGTCATATCTCATTGGACTCCCCAACGTGTTCAGTATTCAGAAATGTGTGGGTCTGGTAGGTTTAACAAGATGGCCGCCGAGCCTGTGGCCAAAAACTCAGGTGACCCCCTTTGCAAAACCAGGTCCTTTTAAAATAGGTAATTTTTATGTCTCCACAATATGTTTTGGGCCCTTCTCTGCCGTGGGTACTTGGCCCATCCACACAAGTGAGGTACCATCTCTATTGGGATACTTGGGTGGTAGGAAATGTGTTGTTTCTTTCTGAAGCATGCACATTTTGGCACAATAATGCAAGGAAAAGGTGACAGTCACATTGTGAGGTTTGCAGGGCATTGTGGTTAATGTAGGAGGGTAGGATCTGCTTCACATGGGTACCCCCACTTTTTGCTGGTGTTTCACTGTTTTTCGACCTTAGTCTGGATGTGAAATTGCGATAATTTGTCTTTTTCGTGTTCCGCGGAGAGCGGGAAAATGTCAAAATTTCCGCAATCCGCATCTTACTGGCAATTTTTTGCTTGCTCGTACTGTAAAAAAAAAAAACTACATTCTCGCGTGCGCGCGATCGCCTTACCTGAATCCTCGCGTTCGCCGACAAGTTTTCCCGATCCCGTCGCGTTCTCCACGAGATGTTGGATTGTTGGTAGCCATTTGCGCAGTCTCGCGACAGTTTGTGCCCACAGTAACGTAATTCGTCGCGCGATCACGTCTTTCTTCTCGCGATCATGCACCGCGAGATAAGTAAAAACAAGATGGCCGTGCCCATGAGCAACCGCATGGGTAAGTTGGCGAGCCGCGACCACGCAGAAAATACCGTGAACGGGCGGGAAAAAAATTTCCGCATCTTCGCGATATTTCCGCGTGTTTGTGGAGATTTTGAACATTTTCGCGATAGTTTGCGAAGGTGAATTTCGCAAATTCCGCCCACCCCTACTAATCAGGACCCCAGCCTAGCTGCTTCCTCTCTAAACTGGTTTCCATGTACATTAGGTACATTTCTAATTGGATTCTGGAGTGTCTTACAAGCCCCTAGTATATGGTATACTATGTACCTAGGGCATAGGTATCTCAGAGACCTACCAGGGGCTGAAGCATGTATTATGCCACCCCTGGGAAGCACTCCAAAATGACACCACAGGTCTGCTACTGCAGCCTGGGTAAGGTGGTGCATGCATCCCTTACTGTTGTTTAGGCTACCTATATCACTACCATTGCACACACATATAAAACCTATAAGTCACTCCTATGGCAGGCTTTAACAATCCTGAAGGCAGAGTGCCTGGTTTTTATGTTGGAGGGTGCCCCTGCATGAACAGAGCCCCTCTGCAGCATTCGGAGTACCTCCTCTGATGCTGTTTGTGGTGCAGCCTGACCATATACTCTTAAGTGCATTATAACCTCGTGGTAAATGCTAACTTTGGACTGTCTGCACGGAAACATGTCGTGTTTGGTGTGAAACACTTTGGAATACTACCCCCCCCGCCAGTTCTGGAGGTGGGGGTAGCATTCCACCCTTCTAGAGGGAGAGACATCTTCACACTGGTCTAACCCGGTGAAGACTTTCTACAGCCCTGGCATCACAAAATGGATGCCACTGCCCCAGACACCGGTCTGGCCTCCTGCTGCTGACCAAAACTCTGGCAGGGGAGGCCTGGACAATAGGTTTCCTGTCTCAGGGAGGTGTAACCACCTCCCCAGACAGGCAGAGGTGTATTGGGGCTGGGCGGAAGCACTCTCTGGTGCTTTGAAGACCTGTACTGGGGCCACACTTGGTGTCCCTGTGCATAGTCCAGTTCAAACTGGTTGCAGGGGCTACCTGCCCCTGCTCTGGCACAAAACTGGACAAAGGAAATGGGTGTAACCACCCCTCTTTCCAAACCCTCCCATAGGTCCAACCCCCAAACTTTGTATAAGTATGGGAACCCAGTCCTTGAGACTTTAGATTACCCTGGACGAAACTC
This sequence comes from Triturus cristatus, assembly GCF_964204655.1. NCBI lineage: Eukaryota > Metazoa > Chordata > Amphibia > Caudata > Salamandridae > Triturus > Triturus cristatus. Next base: position 539,893,882 of record NC_140591.1, read on the forward strand.
TGTAACATATATCCTGGACCTTCGACATTCTATTTCATCTAGAAGACTGGAGTAATGTCCCTTGGGGTCAAGGAGTGACTCCCCTGCTTGGCAGGCACCAAAGAAGCAACTGAACGGTCTGCATCGCTGAAGCTCCCGCCGGATGCCGAAGTCTTTGCATCACCAGAGGTGGATTTCCAGATTTTCCCAAGGCTACCCTGAGTCCACAGTAAAGATGAGGCCTGTGGCTATTGTGGGTGACATGGAACCGTGACCCCTGGAAACTGTGATCTTTTGCAGCTCCATCATCTACCTAGTCTTCCTTGAAGTTGTGCATTGGGCTCCAAGTAGCCCCAGGCTTGAGCACCTCCTGCACCGAAGATTGCTAGCATCCACTCCACAAGTGACCCGTGGGCCAGTTTTCAGTGCAACTGCTTGAGGCTCCTTTGTGATCGCTAGCCCATTGGCTAGTAGGTACCCATGAAGGCAACTCCTCTTCTAATTGGGCTTTCCTGGTTGCTCCAGACATACCCCAACTTACCCTTACTGGGTGAGTCCCCCAGACCTTGCTGGTCTGAACCGACGTCCTTTCTCTAATTCCAAGTTACTTGCCGCTGCCAAGGCTTGTTGGGTCCAAACTGGTCGCCGATACCACATTACTTGACAGACTTTGTGGGACAGCTCGAATCCAGCTCCTGGTTGTCATCGGCACCTCCTGGACCTCGTGGCTGAAGAGTCAAGACACCTGTCAACTCACCTGAAGCACCCGACATCTGTGGGCATTGGTCTATCATGCCCTTGGTCACTGGTAAGTGACCCAGACTCTGTCCCCTCTGCTTTCAGGTTCCTTCCATCCTAGATCCAGGCTTGGATTGCTTCGGACACTTCTCCTCTTCATGGCAGCAGCACTTCTTCGCCAGCTCCCATTGAAATCGATGACGCGACCCGACACCAAAAGACACCTATGCACCCGGCTTCCCTGGGTGAGGTAACACGAGTACTCCGGTGCTCCCGTGGGTGCTAGCCCTAGAACTTCCTAAGTCCAAAAGGATTTGGTCCTGACTAATTTCTAAGTGTCCCTAATCTTTAAATTTCCAACCCCGACATTGCCCATAGAAGCTAATGGGAACCCGTGGCTGTAAGAAAACAGCACCAAATGCACCACTCAGCTTGTATCATTTAAATAAGTCCAAATCTTTAGAATTGTTCTTTTTCAAAAACTTCTTCTTTATTGTGCAGTTTATCATGCAATCTTTAAAAACTTCCAAAAACAGCCAAAGCAGCCGACGCGTTTCGTCCACCTTTGGACTTCTTCAGGGCTGCAACAAATTTGTACAAAAGAGGCAATATAAATGACACACATAAGGACTAAACATGAGCAAAAGTTTCAACACAAATAAGAACATTAAAAACATTGTAAACGCATGTCCAATACAAAAAGACATGAACACCAATGTGTTTGCTTCAATCCAATTAACACTTAAAAGTCTATATATAATGTCGTCAGGGGAATCCATAGTACATACAGTGAAAATTAATATTAACAACATCATATATGTGACATATTAAACAGTTGGAGTTGCAGATGAGTGTATTTAGAAAACATATGAACACTCCTCTCAGTATGTCACATTTTTAGAGGCCTATAAGGATTATTTTATTAAAAACAGGCCAAAAAGGGGACAACAGAAAAGAAAAGGCAACCACTTCACACAGTTCTTAATGTAAGATGCATGAAGCGGATTTGATTGTAAAGAACCCACAGGTTAAAGGAGTATGTTAAGTGATGGGGGCAATGTAGTCAAACCCCAATTATGGTCCTACTTAAACCCGAAGGAAACAAGGAAAGGAAATAATGACTACAGAGGGAGAAAATGAGTATGTACCCACCAAAAACAGTGGGATGAATGTCATCGTCTTTAGGTTCTCTTTTACTTTCTTCAGAACCTTCACTACTTCAATTTGTAGCGTATCCCAGACTGGTAATCCAAGTCCCTGAGAGAAAGAGAGGATCACATGGGGGGCGCTATGATGACGGAAGGTTCAGTACATAAAACCACGAAGTTATATGGGTCATAATAATATCCTACTCACTTTTTTTTCCTTCAAAGCATGAGATTCGATGTAGAAAGGTTCAATATCAAGTGACATCAGTATTGTATATCAGTGTGATGATGAGTCTATATGATAACTCATCCAATGATAAGGACGAATATATCCTGTTCCGAGATACCTATAAGGGAAGACATACGTAAGGAGCATTCAAGCAGAGAATGGAGCGTAACAGTTCCAGTAATCATGTGCCTAACCACATGTACAGGAGGAAACCACAAACATATGGGGAAATATATAATGCCCAACTCAACATGCCATCGTCAAGCTAAATAAAATAAAACAGCTAATGTTATAATCAGAAGAGGGTGAGGTGACCTATAACTATCTAAGTGTGAAGCCAATTGAGGTCAACATCTAAATAAGAGCAGCAGGCTGTGCCGCGAGAGTAAAAAACGCCTCATATTACTTACAAAGGATAACTTCCAACTGCATACAAAAACCAGTTTCAGAGAAGTGAGGCGAGATCAAACTTACCCGATTCCGTATCAAGTTGCGAGTGAAGGAAGGCACCAACCCTGTCTGGTAGCAACAGGACCCATGAGTAAAGGTTCCTGTTTATATAGCATCTTTAACAGGTGAGAGGGAGAACACCTGATTGTGATCCCAAAGCGCGGGAGTTTCAAATCTCAACCCAAACGTTCCAGGAAGGGAAAGAGATTGATTTACCGGCCGCCATATTTGAACGGCAAGGGAAATCTGTGTAGCGATATAAAGAATTGTAACAATGAGGGGTTTCCCTATTCCCATGCATCCGTGATTTCCATCGAAATGATCAAGTAAAAGTACACTGAAATTACGGGAGTATCAAATAACCATACAATATACAGAAGAGCGAGAGAATAAGAAGCTTGCCGCCATCTTGGAAAGGTAAAGTGAACCTACGTGGCGGTCAGAAAAATGGGGAAAACGATGAAAAAGTTGATCGTCATCTTAGAAAGGTGAAATACACCTCCATTACGGTCAGGATGAATCAGGGTTCCGAAAGCCCAAAGCCTGAGAGTTTCAAGTCTCAACCAAGGCATATCATCAAACACACTCATACTCACACTGGGTACATGCTCATTTTCTCCCTCTGTAGTCATTATTTCCTTTCCTTGTTTCCTTCGGGTTTAAGTAGGACCATAATTGGGGTTTGACTACATTGCCCCCATCACTTAACATACTCCTTTAACCTGTGGGTTCTTTACAATCAAATCCGCTTCATGCATCTTACATTAAGATCTGTGTGAAGTGGTTGCCTTTTCTTTTCTGTTGTCCCCTTTTTGGCCTGTTTTTAATAAAATAATCCTTATAGGCCTCTAAAAATGTGACATACTGAGAGGAGTGTTCATATGTTTTCTAAATACACTCATCTACAACTCCAACTGTTCAATATGTCACATATATGATGTTGTTAATATTAATTTTCACTGTATGTACTATGGATTCCCCTGACGACATTATATATAGACTTTTAAGTGTTAATTGGATTGAAGCAAACACATTGGTGTTCATGTCTTTTTGTATTGGACATGCGTTTACAATGTTTTTAATGTTCTTATTTGTGTTGAAACTTTTGCTCGTGTTTAGTCCTTATGTGTGTCATTTATATTGCCTCTTTTGTACAAATTTGTTGCAGCCCTGAAGAAGTCCAAAGGTGGACGAAACGCGTCGGCTGCTTTGGCTGTTTTTGGAAGTTTTTAAAGATTGCATGATAAACTGCACAATAAAGAAGAAGTTTTTGAAAAAGAACAATTCTAAAGATTTGGACTTATTTAAATGATACAAGCTGAGTGGTGCATTTGGTGCTGTTTTCTTACATGTATAGTCCAGTAATTGGAACGGCATTGTGCTGGCGGGTGCTAACCAAAATTGCACACTTATGGTGAATGAAATCTTTCACCAGTAGATATATTGAGTTACTCTTAAATCCGGTGCTGTCTTAGTGGGATACCGCTAGCTTTGTGTATTTTATTCATGGAACCCGTGGCTGTGTTCACACACTGCACACGGCCCCCGTGGCTCCCCTGTGTCACTACCTTGGGTGGTTCCTTGGGGTCCTAGTGATTCTACAGGCTCTAGGTCTTGTGTCTAGCTCAGTCGTGGTTCTTATACCACTTTATTGGTATATGGTTTGGTACGCCCCTAGGGCCCAAACGTGTATTTGTGCTATTACTGTTGATGGCTGACTTGTAACTTAAGTACTTCGAACTCCAGTCTCATAAAGAGACTAGGGGGAGTGTTTTATCTTAAATACATATATTTTAAGCATATACCTGGTGTGGTTGTCCTTTCATTTGGTAATTCAAGAGATTATAGACTGGTAAAACAAGCTGCTTACATTACTTCAAGACTTAACCTGAAGGCTGCTCTCCATAGCTACCACTAGGATAGCTTTCAATAAAGGTTGTCTTTAACCTATCACCATAAGGGGCTGTTTGGACTAGGTATCAACCTAGTGCCCACTATAACTAGTGGACAGCATATATCAGGCCAACTTCTCACAGTTAAGATAACCTGTTGGGATCCACAAGAGAGACATAACCATGTACTCATATGGTTGTTTAGTTTACGACAATACCTACAGTTGGTAAGTTTTTCATAGATGGAATGTACACCTTGGCATAGAGACAAAAAAGACAAATATTACTGCACAGCCATCTATTCCTCAAGCGCACACACACACTGGTTAGATTTGGCATGAGGGTGAGTGATGGTTCAGTATACAAAATGTTATTAACAAGAGATTTCACCAAAATGAAATGCACTGTTAATAATTGAAAGGATGAGAAACTTAACCATTGACTTGCAGCTCGTGAGCTTTAAATCCGTATCAAGGCCCCAACCACTTTACAGGCCATTCACACACCTTTCATACGTGATACACACAAGACAATTCACACCACCAGGCATGAACCCAACACATTACAACATTCACAAAAAGGGACAAGGTACACACTGCTGGAGAAAGACAGAAAAGACAAATATTTCTGCACAACTGTCTATTCCTCAAGCACACATACATACTGGTTGGATTTGGCATGAGGCTGAATGATGGCTCAGTATATACAATTGTATCAACAAGAGATTTCACAAAAATGAAATGCACTGCTAATAATTGAAAGGATGAGAAACTGAACCACTGACTTACAGCTCGTGAGCTGTAAAGCCATAACAAGGCACCAACCTCTTTACAGGCCATTTACATAGCTTTCATATGTGTGACACATACAAAACCATTCACACCACCAGCCACATGACAACACTCACACCCGCAGACAGCACCATCCAAGGACCCATCCCTTTCACACGCCCACATTCCTGACACAGCAACCACACCAGCTGACGCATTGCGTGAAGTGGCGTTTGGCTAGCAGTGAGTGTAGTGACCAGCAGTAAGTCACTACTCACACACCGCCAGCCAAGCGCCAGTCCACGCACACCACCAGCCACACACCAGTCCACGTACACTGCCAGCCGAGTGCCAGTCCACAAAGATCTCCAGCCAAGCACCAGTCCATGCACACCACGAGCCAAGAACCAGTCCACACACACTGCCAGCCGAGCACCAGTCCACAAACACCACCTGCTGAGCGCCAGTCCTTGCACACCACCAGCCAAGCGCAAGTCCACGCATACCACCAACCAAGCACCAATCCACCCACACCACCAGCCAAGCGCCAGCCTACACACACCGCCATCACATTTAGGGTTTTTTAATACAAAAAAGAAAACACAAACAAATTGCAAATAGATACAAATCTACTAACACAAAATCTCAAACTAAATACGTTGCACAAATGCCAACCTTGAAACTGAACAAAAAATATAAAACAATAGAGACCAGGCAGTTCACTTTACCACTCATGGATTCTCCCAAAAATTATGGTACATTCTAAAACAAGCAGGCACACACAGCACAGGGTTAGAAGGACACTCGGGGACGTACGTACGAGTCTCCTTCCATGTAACTCTTCGCCAAAAGTCTCTACATCTCCTACTGGGAAAATCTTTTGAGGGTGTGGGAGAAATGTGATCAGGAAAGTGGCGATCTTTCAATCTAGCCACATCCTCCACCACTCCATCTCTAGGAACACTTGCCTGTTCCACTACAACAAGGCTGCCAATTACAGACTCCTGAAACTTAGCAAAAGCCATCCTTGACTCAGGATAACAATCCTTGAATACAACAAAAGCATTAAAGGTTGCCAAGTGCAAAAGATGGATAGCCAACTTCTTGTACTAAATGTAAGCCTTACAAGGAGCAGTGTAAGGTCCCAAACTCTGATCTACTTTTTCAACACCACCCATGTGCCTATTATAGTCTCAAATGCACACAGGTTTGCGCGCTTCAGCAACCTGACCCCAAACAGACACAGGTGAAGTGCTTTCATCATGGATGGTAGTCAGCATGTAGACATCTCTCCTGTCTGAAAACTTCACAGCTAGAAATGTCTTGCAACGCAACGCACTGCACTGTCCCCACTCAAGCTTTTGACAAACAAGTTCTTTTGTGAAACCTTTACGGTTAGAGCGGATTGTGCCACAAGCAACAGTGTCCACTTTGGCCAATTCCCTGCACACCAGTGTTGAAGTTATCTAAATATAAATGGCGACCTTTGTTAAGAAGTCCTCTACCAAGTTCCCACACAATTTTCTCAGTGATTCCAAAAGTGGACAGACAACCAGGGGGGTTAATCCTGGAATCCTTACCGGTGTACACCCTGAAATTAGAGACATATCTATTTCTACTGTCACACAGCATAGACATCTTAATACCATAGCGTGCCCTCTTACTAGGAAAACATGTACGAGCCTGAGCCAAAATGAAATCCTGCGGACACGGAGATCTTTCCCCGAAGTTTCAGAACCTATCACCCACACCCCCCAGCCACTAGGACCTAACAGACTCAGGTATTTGGCACTATGAATATATTATTTAAATACCCGTTCTCTAGTCAAACATCAGCTTGACATATTTCTCCTCCTAGCATCTGAAAAACCATATATCATTTTAGTAACAGAAACCTGGCTGACACTTGACTCTACCCCTGATTTTTTAGCTGCTTTACCTAACGACTATTACATCCTTCAAGCCAACTGCCCGCCAGGAAAAATGGGCAGCGGAGTAGCAGCCTTCATTCACCAAGACCTTAAATTCACTGCCCTTACCTCTCTCTGTCTCCCTGCAGTAGACAATATTGTAGTTAAATTGGAGTCTGATTCTGCCACGCTCATCTGTGCTCTAGTCTATAGGCCCCCAACGCACATGCCCCTATTCCCCCTTTCACTGAGTGAACAAATTGCTAACCTCATAACTAACTATGCAAAAATCCTGTTAATAGGTGATTTTAACTATTGGTCTAATGACACACTTAGTGGGCCTCATTCCGCCGAGCTGACAGATCTCCTAACCAACTTAAACTTTGCTCAGCATACATCTGCAGTCACACACACCAAAGGGCACATATTGGACCAAGTTTGGACCACTAACCTAACAGTGTCTACACCTGTGATCCTCCCGTGCATATGGTCTGATCATCATCTAATAAAGTTCACTATAATGACCCCCACCATTGGCAAAACCCCCACGGCAGAGGGAGAATGGTCAGGAAATGGATTGCCCTTGACAAAAAGGAATTCCATTATACATTGGCCAGCACCGCCCCAACATTTGAACCTGATGGCAATCTTCTGGAGGCAAATATCTCAGCTTGGATACTAGCGGCCAGTAATAGGCATGCCCCACTTAAAAAATTTAAATGGGCACGCCAGAGATGGTTCTCTCATGAACTAAAGCTGCAAAAACTGGCCCTTTGCCAACAGGAAAGAAAGCGGAGACAGAATTACTCTCCAAAAGGGAAACACCATTACCTGGAAGCACAGAAAGAATATAAAAAGGCTATCTCAATGACCAAGGCTGCTCACTTCTCCAGAATCTTAAACTCTAACAATAGATCAAAGGAAATCTTCTCTATTGTTAATGAATTATCTAATTCAGACGGAATCCTATCCAATCCCACACCTACTCAAGCACTCTGTGACTCCCTGAACAACTATTTCATTGAAAATATCTCCACTATTAAAGCCAGTATTCCAATACACATCTCCAACGAGACACCTCACGTTATGCATAGGAACCCTTTTACTCTTGAATATTTCCCAGCCATTAGTACTCAAACCTTCCTGGACCTTCTGTCCAGGGTAAAATCCGGATCCCCTATGGACTGTTGTCCATCACATGTCCTAAAATATACCCTCTCCGTCCTTCCGAGAGGGCCCTTGCTCTTTTGAATGAGTCCCTTTTCCAGGATTGCTTCCATCCCTAAATCTTTCAAAGAAGCAATTGTGGTCCCTCTCTTGAAAAAACCTGGAGCAGGCCCTCAGAGTCTGTCAAATTACCGCCCTATCTCTCTGCTCCCATACCTGGCTAAGGTAGTGAAGGCCCATGTGGCGAAGTGTTTGTCCAACTTCATGGAACAATCCAACTAACTAGACCCACACTAAGCGGGATTTTGTCCCGCTCACTCTACGGAGATGGTGATATTGACGGTCTTGGACACCCTACGTGACAAAGGTGACAGAGGTACCCCTCAGGCCCTGGTGCTATTAGATCTTTCTGCCGCCTTTGACACGGTCGACCATGGTATATTGTTGGACAGTATCAGGCAGGCTGGCATCCAGGGCTCAGCCTTTAGGTGGATCAGCTCCTTTCTTGAAGATTGTTCCCAGGCAGTCCGCATAACCCAGTTTACGGCACCTAAGCTAAGAACAACATGTGGGGTCCAGAAGGGATCCTCGCTATCCCCCCACCTGTTTAATCTTTGTCTTCTCCCCCTGATTCAGTCCCTGAAGGAAAGGAAAGTGACCACCTTCAAATATGCCAATGATTTACAATTAATGTTCACCATCGACAATTCACCTAAATCAGTCTCTGAATTTCAGGCTACTATGCTGTACATCCACCAATGGATGGACCATAACCACTTTAAACTCAATCCAGGCCAGACTGAATTAGTTCTGACGGGGAGCAGCCACAATTCCTGGGGCCCACACCACTGGCCTACAGAACTTGGAGCCCCCCACTCCCTCCTCCTCTGCCAAGAGCCTTGGTGTCAGTATAAATAATGACCTATCAATAAGAACGCAAGTCCGATCGATGACCTTGTCCTGTTTCTTCCAGCTGCGAAAGATCAGAAACATCCGCCGATTACTTACACAAGCAGCACTGATAAAGGTCATGATAGCCATGGTGCTGTCACACTGGCATGCCACTTTTTCTTACCAAGCGGTTACAGATGGTTCAGAACCAAGCGGCCAAACTGATTCAGCAGCAACCCAGGTGGCAATCTGTCACCCCTCTTTTAAGAAAGCTACACTGGCTTCCCATTCCCCAACGCTGTGCCTTTAAAACTGGATGCCTAATCTTTAAATCTCTACACGGTCGTAGCCTCAAATTTATATCACTCACACAACCTACGCTCAGCCCATCTTCAGCTATTGAATACCCCTGCCTTTAAGTTAAAACGGCAAGGAGGACACAGTTTGCCTCCTTGGCTCCAAGATTGTGGAATTCCTTCCCTTTAGAGATCCGGACATACACTGATCTTCTGAGAAAACTCTCAAGACATGGCTGTTTGTGCAGGCCTATGAATAATCTTTCCACTGGGTTTGGCTAATTCTAGACTCAGCGCCATTAAACCAACCGGTGTACGTGCGCTTTATAAAGCCCTTGTAACATAACATAACATGACATTTATTGCCTAAAAACCAAGCTGCCCTTGAACAAGACCAAAGATTCATCCACTGCTATTTCTTTCCCTGGAGCTTAAATCTCAGAAAATTGATCTACGAAGTGATCAATGACAGGCCGAATCTTAAAAAGATGGTCACAGTCAGGGTGATCTCATGGCAACGCTAAACCATTATCGACAAAATGCAGCATCCGAAGCAGAAGCAATTACCTATCACAACTCATGATTGCAGGAAATATAGCTGTTGCCATCAAGGGACTAGTAGACCAATATGAAGACATTGATGGCTTCCTTAGCAAACCCATCAAAAAAGTTAAACCCAAGAACTGCTTCATCTCTTCCAGATTTGTGGGAGTCCACTGGGTAGCTGTAGAGTGTGGCCTAAGGCTGGTACTGTTGTCCCTCAAAAACTGTTTGGCATACAAATTAGTCTGCTCAACAATCTCTGCCAAAAATACATTATCAATAAACAACTGAAAAAACATATCAGCAAAACGTTTTCAGTATTCACTCTACACCCTGGAACACCAATAAAGTCTGGCAATGCCGGCTGCACCATGCATGGGGCAACCCAGAGGTCAGCACTTCCAACGGGAAGCCTTGCAGCACCAGGCTGCAATCCAGATGCCTCTTGCTGCACTATCAGCACATCAATGACCCCCTCAAAAACAGGTACTTCATCCGCACTAAGAGTAGCTTCACCCGCACTGAGAGTAGCTTCATCATCCAATGATTCCTCGTGGACGGAAAACTCATTGCCTGAATCTTCCACTCCCTCCTCTGCCTCAGATGCAGAGTCACTCTCTGAACCATGGTCAGAGGAAGACTCAAAAAGCATACCAAAAACCTGCTGAGCAGTAATCCTGTGGCTAGCCATTATCCTTACTAAAAAAGGAGACTGCTCAAACAAGTCAAAGACAACAAACACTGTGCAAAATAAGTAAAAGTATGCCTTTATCACAAAGAACTGTATAGTCAAAAGCTATATGATTCACTTACAAGTGACAGCTAAACTCACCAGCACCTATTCTGCAGAGACAGCAAAAACCAAATATATCCCACTAGAAAGAAAAAAACAAAAGCAATTACTCACAAGACAACAAAATACACATCGAGCACAAATTCAAAACGTTTGTGACACTCAAAAAACAGAAGCCAAACATACAGCTATTATCACACCATTTCCAAAAAACACATTCATGCAGGGATATAAAACTCATTTACATTGTACATCTTACCAAACACATGCAACTACACAAACAGTGGACCACCAGTAACGAAACCGCAACCTGGAGCAGTCTAAAGAGCGAAAACCTTGAACTAGAACAAAAAGGGAGAAATAAAGCATTACCATTGCAATTCACAAGAAATAAAACAATTAACATTATAACACGAGATGTCACTACCCAAATGGGCAATCTGCCAGATGGGCCTTCAAATTGGGCTGAGACAAATGGGGGGGTGATCTTGCCCAAGGGATCGGGTGAGGTTGTCTGCCAGGCCAATCTGTCCCCCAGGTAGGGCAGAAAGCAGCAGGCAGAAATGTGCCCTCCTTGCAAAAAAAATAAATCCCTGGTGCCTAGCAGGGTTTTCTGCCTCCCCCTAGGGCAGAAAGGCCAAAAAGGGACAGATCTGTCCCCAGGAGGGCAGAAAAAACATATTAACAACATTTTACCCCCTTGGAAGCAACTATGTCACTTCCATTACACACAAACAAAATCCCTGGTGCCTAATGGGATTTTCTGCCCCCCCCCAACAGGGCTGAAAGGCCCAAAAAATGGGCCAATCCGCCCCCGGGGGGGGGGGAAGAAGAAACATAAACAATACATCAGCCCCCTGGAAGTGACACTTGCCCATGGCGTCTCTTCCATTTCAATTAAAATAAAGTCCCTGGTGTCTGGTGGGGTTTTGGCCAAAAAACAGGCCAATCTGCCCCAGGGGCAGAATAAACATACCAAAAATATCTGCCCCCTGAAAGCGACCCTTGCCCAAGGGGTTGCTTCCATTTAAATTTTTTTAAAGTCCCTGGTGTCTAGTTGGGTGGCAGAAAGGCCAAACAAATGGGCCGATCTGCCCCCTGGGGGGGCAGAATAAACATACAAAAACATCTGCCCCCTGGAAGCGACCCTTGCCCAAGGGGTCGCTTCCAATTTAATTTTAAAGAAGTCCCTGGTGTCTAGTGGGGTTTTCTGCCCCCCAGGGGCAGAGAACGACCCAAAAAATGGGCTAATCTGCCCCCAGGCAGGGCAGAATACACATATAAAAAAATATGCCCCCTGGAAGCAACCCTTGCTCAAGGGGTCGCTTCCATTTTATTTATTTTTTCAATCCCTGGCTCTAGTGGGCTTTTCTGCCCCCCGGAGCCAGAAAAGCCAGAAAACCCAGCGGATCTGTCCCCAGGGGGGGCAGAAAAGTCTTAAAAATATAGTGCTTCTTAAGGAAGCGACCCTTGCCCAAGGGGTTACTTCCTTTAAATAGAATAGAAATCCCTGGTGCCTAGTGGGGGCATTCCTGCTGCACCATCATGACGCCATGTGCGATCGTGCAGCAGTAATGCCCTGCATTGAGACATTAGGGCAGAGGAAATACTCTTTTCTCTCCCCCGATGCCTCAATGCATCCCCATTTCCCCCCCACCCCACCACAGCAAGGAAACTTACCAGTTTCCTGCTGGACGCACTGGAAGCAAATGGCTTCCAGTGCGTCTAGCTGCTCCTGGTGACGTCGGCACGCGCTGTGTGCGCTGATGTCATGGGATTGCCTGGGGGGGTCTGGGGTGGCAGCGGAAACTCTTCCACTACCATCCCCCTTTGTGGGGGCTAGATGGGCTGCCCATGGGGGGAGCGCCAGCGCTTCCCCCATGGGTAGGTGCCATGACGGAGCAGTTCCGTCATGAGCACATGCGAACAGTTGCTCAAGACGGACTCTCTCCGTCATGAGCATAGAAAGGGTTAATATAAAATGAGGGCCTTCGGTGGTCATATCACTCAAAATACAAGATTTAAAAAAAATATTATTGTCTACGGTTGCCCTTGGAAGACAATTTCTATGGACAGGAATCTAGTGAATGCTAAAGTGATTCTCGTATTTTACTGACCCCTGCTGGTCATTTTCTATCAAGAAAGTTAAATAGAGGCAGTTGACAGAAAAATGTAAAAAAGAAAGTCCCTCCGGAGAAAGCAATTCTGGTATTTTACTGACCTCTACAGGTCATTTTCTATCAAGACACTTAAATAGAGGCAGTTGAAGAAGCAGAATGCAATTGTGGTATTTTACTGACCTCTATTGGTCGTTTTCTATCAAGACAGTAAAATAGAGACAATTGAACAGGAAAAAAAGTCCCTAAGGGGAAGCAGACAAGTCCTAGGGCTGATCTCCAGAGCCCACAAAGCACATAAATATATAAGTATATTCTAAAGTATATACAAGAGGTCTTGAATGATCGACCTAAAGAAAAATGAGACAATTTCCTTTCATTTTTTAAAAGCAGGCAATGGTCCGTGGAACAACAGCCGGCTCTTAAAAAAAGTTTTTGCATACATTCACAAAGGGGAAGGGGTCCCTTGGGGGTCCCTTTCCCGTTTGCAAATGGGTTTCTACCAACTTGAAGTTGGTGATAAAATGTGAATGTTTTGCAATCGCATTCACGGTCACAAAATATTTATACATACCTATACAATTCAGTATTTAGAAGGGACGCCCTTCCAAATACCACTCGCAAATCCATTTTGAAATTCGGTAACAGGTTACCAAATAGCAAAATAGGATTTGATACATGGGAAAAGCATTCTGTCAATCGGCCTGTTTGCGAACGCAAAATTGCTTGATACGTGTGGTTCCATATTCTTTAACAATGTTCTCATCTCCTCTGATGTTTATTTACCCACTTGCTATCACCAGTTTAAGTGGCATTCCTTTTCCGCAAATGCCTTCTAAAAAAACAAATACTACATTTGTTGTTACTTTCCTGTCTTAGAGAGATTGTGAGGTATACTTAACAAGATTTGTTTTTAATTCTTCAACTTTTCTAAAAATAAATACATGGGGCCAGATGTATGACACACTGGTTGAAAACTACTGGTCACAAACTGCAACCAGTAATTTTTTGATCGTGTAGAATTTTGTGTATCAACCTTAATGGTAATAGGTCGGTTCACAAAATTGTCAATTGTAGTGGGTCACGATTCGACCTACCTAATCAAAATTCATGAGGTAGGTTGCAAATTGCTTCTCACAACAATTGGTGGCCTTCACAGTGATGGTACCTTGATGATGTCAGCAGACCACTGTGTGGGTGATCGCTTTAAAAAAAAAATGTATTGATACTTCTTTTCTAAACTGAAATAAGTGACTATAAAAAAAACGTTTTAAATGTTTGTTTGAGAGTAGGGGTCTCCTTGTCTTTTGCAAATGGGTTACCACCACAACTTGAGGCCTGTAACTTTTCAATGTTTTATGACTACTATTTCCGTCATAAACTATCAGGGGCGGTTCCTTTATTAGGGCGTGGGGGCATTGCCCTGCCATGGGGTGATTAGCCTTTTCTGCTCTTGCCTCTTGTCCCTCTTTGTGCACATTGCCACCATAAACGGCTTTGCACCTGAGGGAGTATTGCAGGCAAGACCCCTCCTCCCATCACCTTGTGAGCCCCCTCTCCAACTGAAAAAGTCCCGGGCCGGCCCAAATTACAAGCAGCTCCAAGTCACAGAAGCAGCGGGCCACAGACTAAAGGTAAACTCAGTTTTAATGATTTTCCATGTTTAAGTGTTTCTATGGTATGCCAATTCCGCCCATGCTAGTGTTTGAATATGCGGCTGTAGGTTAGTGCTCTTTATTTTTAAGGGTGCAAATAATACATTATGTGTGTGACTAGATATGAATTACAAGCAGGGAACCAGGCTCGAGTCTCAGCGTCCACTCAACCTCCTGTGATCCTGGGAAAATCACGTAATCTAAATCTCCACGGGCCTAAAAAGTAAATGAACGTGTCTTTGTGTAACATAACTGGTGCTCATGTAAAGCGCTCCAATACCTTCTTACACCCTGGTATGTAAAGTGTTTTTTGTTTTTCTTGCTACTAGACAGTAGGGCACCCACTGCTGGCCATGACTCAGACACACTGCAGAAACTATTTAACTTACAATGAATGTCTGGCCTTTCCCTGGGATAAAGTGTTACCCTTGTGAAGAGCAGCGAATCTTGCCTCAATGTAAATCAAAGGGTAGTATAAACTCCAGTGTTTTCAAGCCTCTGTGGTTATGGGGCCTGGTCAACTCTCTTTTGTCGCTTTACATATGCTCTATAATTGGAGTAAGTGCAGGACTTTATCTTGAGAGACATGGGAGCGTGCTGATGTGTCAAAAGTCTCAGACTCCCACGGATTTTCACTTTATTTATGGAAAGGCCACGGGAGTCTGCTCTTTAAACGCTGCAGAAGCAGACTTGCCTGCATGTGGCGCTTTTTTGCAGAAGCCAGCGTTGATCTCCCCCCCCATTCAACAAAATATATTTTGTAAACAGTGCACTCTGCTATTAAAATGAAAATAACTTTGCCTGGCTCCCTACATGTGTATCTTCTTTCTGTCAATCACCCTGAGAACTAATTTAACCGCGTAAAAAAAATGCACAGTAAATCGCCACGGACTTCCACAAAAATGTCGTCCCCTCTCAGCCTCGCCACTCTCAGACTTCACCAACTGCCACTGTAAACTATTGGTACATGTAAATTGCTATTTAGAAGAAATATTTACGACACACCCCTTCCAAAGAGCATTTCCAAACCCATTTTAGGAGAGCGAAAAAGGTTACAGACTCATAAAATAGATTCATTACATTACAAAAAGCACTTTTGCAGCCACAAAAAAGCTTTGGCCGCCTGGCCCCACTTTACTAAATATTGAAGTGCTGGTGAATGAAGAACTTGAGGCCTATCAGATTTTTTAGTAACTAGTTGTATATGATCAAAGAAAATATGTTGACGTTTTCTAATGTAACAACTGGTTGTATAAAGAAACTTCATGTAACGAAAAAATTATTTTTATGGTACTGAACCTAGCAACTTTTGCATGTAAGTGGGCAGAAAACAGATTTTTTAAAGAAATCTAAAACCAAAAAGCAGGAAAATGAGCTGAGAGCATGAGGTTTATAATGGAAGCAACAAACAGTAATGACAGCGGTAAGTTTTGCATATTGCGAGTAACAAGAAAACTTCCTATCTAATAGAAGATATATCAATAAACACTGCTGTGTGCAACTATTGTTCTAAAGTTCTTTTCCAGGAAGAACGGGTGTTTTAGCAGTTAGCTAAAATAATGACAAATTATATGAAATCTCATTACTAAGAAGCTGGTACACATGACTTTAAGCTTTCAGAGACAACTAAAGGGTTAACCACCTAATTTGCATAATTGAAAACCCACATAGATAGTATTTATTAAACGAAACTTTTGTCATGTTTTTGCTACTTCACCTTCTGAGTGGAAGGCTAGAACATTTTGTCTCTTTTTTATGATTTGTATTCAATTGTGCACATATAAGGAAACCTATCTTATCACACAATTGCCAGGATCATTAATTACCATATGATTCCTGAGGGCGAGCTGGTCTCAGGTTGTCCTCCCCATTAGGGCAATATGGTGAACAAAATTCGGAGGGAGGGTACTAGCTATTGGGGTAGCTTGTGTAGTGTGTGTATGAGAGTATTACCCCTTGAAGAGAGTGAAGGTAAAATTGTGGCAATCTTAGTAGCGGGAGGATCTAGAAAAGGGATAGTGGGTATGATTGGCCCTGTTAAAGAGGAACCAGAATGCCATTGCATTAAAGGTGACTGCGGAAATTGTGCAGTCTGTCCAGTGTCTGTTGTCTGTTTGAGATAGTGGTCCGATCTGATCCTCCATCCCGCTCCTGTGCTGTGAAGACGTGGATCTAGTGTCCATAAATTAGAAAAGGTGTTTAGCTAATGTATGGTCACAGGTAGGGAAAATCATCTGGTTCAGGCTCCATAAATGTAAGATAGTGACATATCCCACTTCGGGGCTATAAGACATCAGCTTTGGCCCCTGGCTGCCTCTCCATGCAGGGCCACTGCCTCAGTCTTAATCTAGCGCATCACTGCTTCTCTCCAAGTTGCACCACTGGGGGGCAGAATGTTTCCATTTCAGTGTTATTGCCCGTTTCACCGGTATGAGGCTAGATCGATAAAGCTGGTGGCTGTTTAATATTACTTAGGCCTTTTGTAGATCCCACTTCCCAGGTATCGTATGAAGGTCAGCCAGTGGTAACCAAAAGCGTCTGAAAGACCTCTCACCAAAAGTGATAACGGCTTGTTCAGTCCCAAACCATGTGTTTGAGGTCACCCTTCAGGGAACCACAGTGGGTGCAGGTGTCAGGGGCGGCTGGGAATATGAAATGAATACTTAGGGGCAATAGGTAAGCTCTGTGGAGTACCTTCAACTTTTCTGTATCACTGTATCAATTTGAGAAGGCATTGCAAGAGATTTTGTGGGGATACTCCAGAGCCTGCACCCATTCTTTGTCATGCAATAGTCTGCTGAACTCAGACTTCCAAGTGTTATGTAAGTGCAGCAGAGGAACCCTAGTATGAGTGACCAGTTTTGAATGTTTCAGATTATCAACATCCTTCCATCAGAAAGAGTGTAAAGACAATAGATAAGGGAGTTTGTGGCCTCTATCTGCCATTGGCATCACAGGAAACCAAAGTTGAGCAACTGGACAGAGTTTAAGTTAAATTCTTTCTATAAGTCATCAAATATTAACAATTGCCTGCTTTGAAACAGTTGCCATAGGGTTGAGAGGCTAGCGCTGTCCGATGGTTGCAGGTGTCATCTGGGGAGATTGCATTTGAAAAGGTCTAGTAGGGGGATAGAGACTGCATTGGAGAGGAAGTTCTGGGTCAGCCAATGGCCCCTGACTATGCTCTGCAATGTCACTCATATCAAGCAGGTGAGCCCTTTTGATAGGTGCACCCCTAATGCTGTCAGCGACAGGCGTGTCGCTTGGCTCAATGGGGCACAGCTGTCCCTGTCTTCTCAAGTTCTGCCTAAGCCTGGATGGTGAACTCCGCTCTGCTTGCGCAGTTTGTGGAGTTTTCCGCACTCCGAGTTACGATGAGTTCCCCAAAAACTCCGCTCTCTGTAGCAGAGCAGAATTTTTTTCCTTCCTCCTGTTTGTCAACGTCAAGTTGGTGACCGCGAGCGAGGAAAATCCACCTCCCGGTGAGAGTTTTCCTCGTTCGCGATCATCAACGTCACATTGGTGAGTGAGAGTATGGAAAATCAACCTTCCGGCGAGATTTCTCAATAGGAGCGGTCAGATTTCTCATTGCAAGTGGTTGCGTATGGTCGCAACCGCTCATGTTGAGAAAAGGTGCAGCTGGAATAAAAAATCTACTCGTGAGGCAGAAAGGAAGCAGCACCCGCTTGTGCTGTACATGGTTCTGTTCATGATGATTGCACAGTGCAGAGAAACACCCAGCGCTGAAAATCACAGCAAACAGCATTTATCTAATGCACTTTGCGAAGTTCAGCTTAGGGAACCCCATGAACTCTGCCCAGGCTTAGTCCTGCCAGCGAGTGGGTAAGCCACTGAATCTGGCCGGCTATGAGGTATAGCTCTAAATGTGGGGCTCCAAGTCCTCCCGAGTAGGTAGGTTTGATAGGGCCATTCTCCACCTGCAGTTGAGCTATATGAGATCCCCAATCAGTTTTTCCAGGTCTTGCAGCATCATTCACCAGGGTATCACCAGGATGTTGGCAAAGTGGTATGAAAGGCAGGGGTGCATTACTATCTTTTTCACAGCTATACAACTTTTGACAAATAGCAGTGAATATTTCCAGTAAGAGACTTGGGTCCACGGAAGGATGCTGCTGCAGTAAGGTTCCCATCCAATAAGTGTGATTTGGCGTGGAGCATTTAGATGCCAATGTATCGGAAGGACTGGTCCTCCCAGTGTAGTAGGCCCTCGCCCATATCTTGTTTGATCGGTGGCATGGAAGAGAGGAATGGTAACAAGCAAAACTTTACCCAGCTGACCTGTGCTGCTGATGGTAAAATCATCTAAAATTCAGTGACGTGCTTCTTCCATGGACACAGCTACTTTGGTCCATGTGGGTCAAGTGGGGAAGGAGATGTTGAATCTGGGTAGCCAACATTTTGCCCAGGATTTTATAATCCATATTTAGGATGGCAATTGTGCAATACGATGCTCGATTCATGGGGTCCTAACTAGGCTTTAACAGGGAGACCGACAATGCCTCCCCAAGAGTATCTGGGAGTCAACCAGATTCCAAAGCAGTCTCAAAAAGGTTTAATAATTGAGGCACCAAGAAAGTCTCAAAGATTAATAAAATTCTGCCGGGAGTTCATTGGTTCCCAGTGTTTTCCCAGTGGACAGGCTGAACGAGCATCCTTAATCGAGAGAGTGGTGTCCATCTCTGCCCTCTCCAAAGCAATTAAAAAAGGTAGAGTGTTCTCATCTAGATTGTTCGGGATGCAATTTTTGAGACCCTCAGTTGGGGGGACAGTATAACCCTGAGTAAAAGGTCACAAGGGTCTCATATATACCAATCAATGTGTTTAGGAGAGTGTCATGTGGCTTGCAGATACAAGTTCTGCTTAGTCTATCATTTCTAACCAGCCAGGCTAGTAGATGGCCTGACCAGTCACCATCAAAGTGGGATCAGGCAACATAGGACATAGTCCAAATAGTACTGTCTTTCGAGTAGTTTGGCTATGTCTTCTCGTATCTGGGCTAGGAAAGGCTGTCATACTGGTTCTTCTACCACCAGATGTTTCTCTGCAATATAGTCCCTCTTTACCTACGTAAGCCTCCCAAGGAGACCTCTGCATTTGTCTAGGACAGAGGAGATACATCCGCCTCTAATAACCACCTTAAAGGCCTATCATTTTGCCAACGTGGAGTGAGTCAAGCCCTTGTTGTGCTCAAAATATTCAACTATCTGGGTAGACACACTATCCCTGTAAATCATATCTTTAAGAGTCAAGGAATGAATCTTCACATTGGGATTGGGAAAAGGGGACTGTCCCCATCACAGCAAGGGTTTGTGGTCTGATAAGTCTTTACTTATAGGGACAGGGGAGAGAATTGGGGAGCAAAACTCCTCAGACCATATTCTTCTCTCTAAATGAATGTACAAGTCATGTACTGGGGAGTAATGAGAATGAAGTTTGAGTATAGGGTGTAGATGACTTAAGGCATCTCAGAGGGCCCACCATTGTCTAAGCCAGGTTAGGATGCATGCATGTGTGTAGTAGGGAATATGGGAACTGATGGATGGAAGTGGTTCAAAATGTAGTTAAAGTCCCCCAAAAGGATCAATAGAAACGGTGTCCACTTCCTCGGGTAGGAGGAACGATGGTGAAAAAATTTGGTCTGATTGAAGTTTGGGACAGATATTCTCCCTATTAAGAGAGGTTGGCTGTTTGACTTGAACTCTAAGAGAATGATATTCCCTCAGGGATCATTTTCAGGGTAAGAGCTTAGAAGGGTGTACCAGACATACCAAAATTATTGTTTCCCTGGTAGATGCAGATTATTTAGTGGAATAGACCTTCCCCCTCCATCTTTTCTGGAAGCTTTCAGCTTCTAAGTGGACTAAGTGTGATTCCTGCAACATTGCTATATGAAAGTTTCTAAGTTTGAGTTATGAGTTAATTTTGTAGCGCCGGGCCGGATTCTACATCCCCCTAACGTTCCATGAGATTAAATGCAGAATTTATGCAAGGGCCATTGGCTCATTAAAGTACCCATAAATTTCCAACCAGGAGTGTGGGTTTACCCTCTGCCAGGACATGTAGGCCCCAAGGAGAGGGGTGAAGCTGGGTTTATAGATAGTATGCAGATTGTAACATATTAACCACTGAACAGGTAACATTCAAGCTAATTAAAATGGGCAACAAGTTTGAAAGCTGTCATCCAAACCTTAATTGAGCATCCCAGATAGGGGAACAGGGTAGGCTGTGCAGATGAGGTGGGCCGGGCACCCATCCACAAGGATCCGTGAGTTCCTGAAGGGCATCAATGAAGGCCTGTTCTGGCCCCTCAGAGTGGACAGCAAGACAGTCTCTGGGGGGCCAAGGTACAGTGCCTGCTGCGCCTGGCAACAGTGGGAATGCCACCAGGACAGTCATGGAGGCAGGGGGTAACCCAAGGGTTGGTCAACTGGTCAGCTAGGTGATGGTCCAAAATATGGAGATCATTAAATTGGGAGGGGATAGTCTCAAATGAGATTGTCTGAAATCTGTGGAGTTACATGAAAGTAGCTCATGCCCTGAGAGGTCAGAATCGATGAGCCATCTACTGCAGTGGCCCCCCTAGAAGATGCAGATTAAAGTATCTGAGGGTCACGAAAGGCTACAGCAGCAGCATACATGGCAGAACAACTACCATTTTACCCCTGTCTTCGAGATGGGGCAGTAGAGGTAGAAGGCGCACTGGGTGTCTACCCTGAGAAAGGTCACAGAGTTGAATCTTGGAGATGAGTCATGTTGGGAGGTGCATTTCTTTTCTCCACTCAGAATCAAGCACCCACCGGATGTGTGAGGAAATGGGTCTGTTGGTTCACCATCATTTTAAGAGCTTCTGGGAAATTCAATCCCAGTTTCCTGAACAGCTAACATGCGATCCAGGAATGTGAAGATCCGATGGCTATCCCAAAGGATCGGATCAGATTGTTTAGCTCACCTAAGGATTGTGTTGAAATCTTTGTAATGAAGTAGTTTGGCTACTACTGGGTGTGCAATGCCTCAGGTTGGGGACAACTGGAGGACAGCCTGTGTGCTCTTCTACAGAGAACTACAGGGTAAGTTACTGTGGAGAGACTGGCCAACAGAGCAAGGCCACTGGGAAGTCAGCCTTGTTGTGGCCCTCTTTGCTCCCTGGGAGACACCCCACTCCGATATTGCTGCATCAGGAGCGGTCTTCCGTATCCTCTGCATGTTCTTCCAGGAAACATATCTGCTTCCATAGGTCCCCCACCTGAGTCCAGAGATCTGTGGTATGCGGTGCTATGGAGGCAAGTGTTTTTCTGAACTGGGAAACTGTCAGGGTCTCAGTGGCACAAGGTAGAACTGAGCGCCACTAACCTCTTCTCAGCAGCCAGCAGGGACGACGGCCAGCTGAGGAGCCTCCCTACTCCCCTGAATGCTATTCCCCACAGTACAGCGGACGCAACTATGGAGCACAGCACCCGGGGAAAAGGGAAGGGGACAAAATAACAAAGTAAGCTGCGAGGAACACGTCTGTCCTAAGTCTGGTCTAGGCTCAGCTCCTTCTTAGTGTGTGTGCACTGTAGGGGGGAGACAAGAGGGAAATACAAGTGTAAATTTCAAACTATCAATAACATACAATTTGATCTAGACGAGTAATGTACGCCTTACACTTACAAGGAGCCCGGTAGCAGCTGTCCTTGAACACCACAACAGCTCTGTCTTTTCAAAGGTAATAAGTATTTGATGTTCTGACACCAGGGATACCAGATGCTCCCAGGATTTGAGTAGAGTTAGGTGGTAAACAAAGTTTGTGGACAAATTCAATCCAAGAACGGAGGATTCGCTGTTACATCACAGCGCGATTGTCAGTAGTAAAAAAAAGAGAAAGGAGGGTCCCCCCTTGCACGATCAGGAGACGCGTCACAAAAAATGTCATACGGCAGTACTCTCTCGGTATGGAGGCTTCAAGAGGGTCTGCCTGGTGTACGCCGGAGACTGCGCGCTGAGGTCCCAGACACGCGTGCAGAAAGAGAAGGCTGGCTGCGGGAGGTTTTCGCCGGCAAAGCAAATATTGGAGAATATAGCCGTGAAATTATGCAAACGGCTAATGGGCAAATGCAAAGTACCCGAGCGGGGTTGTGGATAGAGAAACCCTTGCACGCCCTATGAGCGAGGCTTCGGGAAATACCTGGTCAACAGTGTTTTCGTTTTCACCATCCGAGCGAGACACCCGAGAATTCCTTAACGGTTCTTGGCGGATTCTTCGGTTAACTCGAACGTCGGCGTCCCCACATCATCCAGCGGGGAGGTAACATCTGCTCACTAAGTGAGTTGCTTCAAATTGTCAAGCACCTTCCCACTGTGTGGGAGGTGCTTATAAGGAGGCGTTTTCTTGGCCGGCTGTTTGTTTGGCCGTGCTAGGCCCCACTGCCTTCTGGGAATGGTAGTGCCACGGGCTCCTTTTCCACTTGTACCAGTGTTTACTCACACAGGGGAAGTTGTTGGGGAGTGTATGTACCTGGCTCGGCTTGCTATGGTGCACAATCGTGACAGAAACCTGGTCTAGAGAAACATAAATAGTGGGGCACCACCAGCAAAAAACCATGCAAATTAGTCCAAATCAAAATGTAGAATGTTCCATATATTCTTTATTTTGCTTGTTCGATAATCATATTAATCCCAAATTTACAGCCAACAACAAAACCAGCGTGTTTTACCCATCACCTTAAATTTCAACCGGATGCAATATAACAAAAGCAAAGTGTACATAAATAATAATAGGATATTGTTAGAAATGGGGGTCTCTTGTTGGCATTGATTTGCACCTTTGTCCAACTAGGGACCTTTCTTCATTGTCAGGGTAAGGGGGATACACTTCTAAAATAAACCTGGCTCACCCCCTTGGTAGCTTGGTACGAGCAGACAGGCTTATCTCAGAGCAGTGTGTAAAGCATTTGTGCACCCATAAAGTCAGAACACTACAAATGGACACCACACCAGATTAGAAAAATACGTAATCTTTATTTAAACCAAACAAGACCAAAATGATAAAAATCCACAATACAATAATCAAAATGTACTTGTTAGAAGGTAGAAACAGTTCTGTCCATATCAAACTATAGCTGTGACACTTTCAACAGAAAGTACCTTTAATGTGTTAAAATCATAAACAAAAACAGCCGCAGGTAAGGTGATGCATGGGTTCCTTACGCCCAAGGAAGGTGATGCGTTAGTTACTTACTTCAAGGGAGGTGATGCGTTGGTTCCTTACTCCCAAGCATGGGATGTGATGTGTTGCTTCCTTACTGAACGGTGGGTGATGCATCGGTTTCTTACTGTGAGGGGAGGTGAGGCGTTGGTTTATTACTGCCACCGTCCAACGATACATTGGTTCTTGCAGCCGCACAACAGGGCCTGCATCGGAATCAGTGCGGTGATCCCTCAATTCGTATATCGGTGTACTTGATGTGGTGTGCGATGATTTTTCTCCAGCCACGGGCAGATACTGCGTCGGTTTCTTCAGCGATGCGTCAGAAACAGGTGCTGAATAGTCATGCTTCTCGAAGTTGCATCTCTTTTCCAGCTCCCAACAGCAGGGACAACCTCCAGAGGCCCAATTAAGCAAGAGGCATCACCTGGCGGGTAAGAACTCCCAGCAAAGAAGTTCAGGGGACCTGGTGGTGAAGTCTTTTTATCCCTGAGACCTCAAAACAGGAGGCAAGCTGTACTTGAAGCCCTTGGAGATCTTCCTCAAGCAGGAGACACAGCACACAGCAAAGTATTTATCCTCTCCTTGGCATAAACAGCCACTGCAGGCCAACCTCAAACAGCACACACCTTAGGGGCAGTACTTCTCCTTCAGTTTCTCCAGCTGTTCTCCTTGGCAAAGGTTCCTCTTGAATTCCAGTACTCTAAATTTTTGGGGTCTGGGCCCCAATATTTGTAAAGCAATTCTCTTTGTTCTCTGGTGGCAGAGAAGCCCTATGCTCACTCAAACCTACTTCTGCCCTCTCTGGTCCAGCTTCCCTGCAGGAGGTGGGGACAGCCTTGTGTAAGGCAGACCAGGCCCATTCAGGTGAAAGGAAATCTTGTCCCCCCTACTCTAAATGCAACCGAGGTCTATTCAGTCCAGCCCTGACTCATCTAGGAAAGGCAGGACATACCTCAACTCCCCAGTGGCTGTCTACAGTGAATGCACATCCCCAGCCCCTGCCACTCCAAAACCAGACTGTAAATACTCAACCCAGCTGAGGCACACAGGATAGCTAAGCAAGAAAATATGTACTTTCTAAAAGTGGTATTACCAAACACAGAATGTAAAATTCATCCTTACTAAAAGAAGCATCATTATATTCTGAGTTCAGGCATACTAAACTTTACCTTCCCAGCTTGTCCCAATGGAAAGTTATCTTTATAAGATGTTATAAATAAACTCTCATCCTATCCTGCGGGACAATAGCCTTTCAATAGTGAAAAACAAAATTCACTTTCATACACTATCAGGACGTTACACACATCAGGACATGTCCTACCTTTCACATACGCTGCACCCTGCCCACAGGGGTACCTTGGGTCTATCTTAGGGGTGACTCATATGTAAGAAAAGGAAAGGTTAGGGCCTGGCAAGTGGGTACCTTTACCAGGTTGACATGGCAGTAGAGACCTGTGCAGACACTTTAGTGGCAGGTCAGAGACCCCTTTGAAAGGCTGCTTGTGTGGGTGGCACAATCTGTGCTGCGGGCCCACTAGCAGCATTTGATTTGCAGGCCCTTGGCACACACAGTGCACTGTACTAGGGACTTACTAGTAAATAAATTAAGCCAATCTTGGATACACCAATCCATAATAAAAAGTTTCATGGAGAGCATATGCACTTTATACTGATCAGCAGTGGTAGAGTGCCCAGGGTCATAAAACCAATAAAACAGGGTTAAAACCCGGAGGCCCAAAAGCAAAAGGTCTGGGGATTAACCCGGTGAAATTGTCAGGTCTAACAGCTATGTATCATACAGAGTAAAAAATACATACAATAAGAGCAAACAGTACATAGCCCTTAGAGACAGGTGATTTCACCTACATTAATACAAGAAATGGACTCTTAAAATCAAGTTTAAAAACACATTTAAAGCACTAACCACCTGTATCAAGGGGTAATAAAGAGGAACCTGCCTGATGCATGGTAAGATATAGATTGCAGATGTAGAAAATAGGTCTTCAGATGTAGTTCAATGTGTCAATTGCTGAACCATAAACAAAAGTATAACGCATATCTACAGAAGACCAATAGAAACATTTCCAGGTCAGGGAATACAACATCAACAATATGCAACCATTTGAAGCATGTTTCAGCATTCCTACTAATAAAGGGGTTGAGTCAATGTCCCAATACATCATACAATTTACTTTATGGGCCAAATGAACATCCTATAGGTTCATGTTTTTGATATAAAAACACACAAATGCATACCATTTATATTAGACATAACCAACATGTTATAGGTTTCTTTCTTGACTCCATGTTCAACCTTGAAAAGATATCCACATGTGTGTGAGGTACCTGTTTTATTTCAAAACCTATATCTTTTATGAATCAAGCCGATCTATCCCCGTAGTTGACATCTGACAAAATAACATCATCAAAAATTCTATACTAATAATATAATAGGAAGAGAGAGAGAGAATATGTACCTAAAAAGGAAAGAGATGGGGAAGGAAACTGAATAACTGAGAAGTACTCAGGTGCTACAATGTCCAGGCTGTGCATAATTAAACATTCCCTAGACAACAAAAGAGTGCTGCACCAAACCAATATATCCACAAATTGCTTCTCAAATTGGGGTGCTCATATGTGTCTCAGCAGAATTTTAGCATGTCTAATGGCAAATGTATGACATTGCAATTTTAAGATTCAGATACCACAGTGTATCCTCCAACTGTTGTAAGTTGATCCATGAAGTGGTCATTATAAGCAACATGAGCATCCTATAGACATACAACCAGAGGTTCCCAATGTTTTCATTTCTCAAACATTTTCCTACGTTTATTTACTGCAGCAATTTTGTTACTTAACATTCCAACTTAAGGTTTTAATAACACCATAAATTATGATCTAAATACATATTCAAATGCAATATCTTGTATTACTGATTTATTTGTGGGTGATCCATGTAGATCTTCATTATTTTCAAAAAGTTTATGGGGCCAATTCACAGAACTAATCTGAGACAAAATCCTAAATGTAGTTCTTTTGGTATTCACAGAAGGCACTTACGATTTTAGTATTCACAGAATGCACTTACGACTCCTAACTTTACGTCCGCACTCAGGCTGGGATTTCCGCACCCGGACCGTACTCTCCACACCCGGACCATACTCTTCACGCCCAGACTGTACTCGCAGGTTAGGGTCGTATTCTCTGGCTTGAGCCATAATCTCTGTCTGGGGCCAGATAAAGTGTAATCAATGGGCTGGATTGCAAGTTTTACAAAAAGAAACATTAAGAATGTATGATGAATGGTAGAGAAGGCCATGAAAAACAGTTTGGGCAGGGAAAAGGGTACAGCCAGACACTACACCATAACACAGAAATGTTTTCTCCTTTGCATCATAGTACATGCATTGCACAATGCCCCTATCTGCCCCACAGGGGGAGCAGAAAGACTGTTTGTACCCACATTCAATGGAGGGAGCAAAAACCCTTGCCCAAGGGGCCTCTCCTCTCTCCCTGGTGGCTAGTAGGTGAATCCCTGCTTGGGGATCGCCCTCCTGGCGCAATTCCCAAGCAGGGATCCACTGGGGAAGGGTACCATTGGAAACGGGAGATTCTCTCCTTTCCAATGATACCTCTCCCAAGTGTTTCAGTGCTGGGCAGAAAGCCCACTGGGCATGGACTTGTTTTAAGCAATGTGCCTACCTGTGCATCTTGGGCCCTAGGTCAGCAGGCACATAGGGAAACCTAGCAAACCTGTACATTTTTAAAAACTAGACACCAAGGGGAATCCAGGATGGGGTGACTTTCATGCCTCTCACCAGGTTCTGTTACCCAGAATCCCTTCCAAACCTCAACCTTAGTTTAAAAAAACACATTTTCCTCACATTTGTGTGATGGAAAGATCTGGGATCTATGTGCATCCACTAAATTCCACCCACTGCGCATTCCCCAAAGTCTTCTGATAAAAATGATACCTCACTTGTGTGGGTAGGCCTAGTGCCCACGACAAGCAAGGGCTCTAAACATATTGTGAAGACTTCAAAATCACCGATCACAAAATGACCTATATTTGCAAGGGGGGCACCTGGGTTTTTGGCCCTGGGCTCAGGAGCCATCTAGGGAAACATACCAAACCCACATATTTCTGAAAACTAGAAACCCTGGGGAGTCCAGTGAGGTATGGCTTGCATAGATCCCTCAAAGATTCCCTACCCAGAATCCCCTGCAAATCTGAAAGTTAGCTGAAAAAAATCAAATTTTTCTCACTTGTCTGTGTGGGAAAGTTCTGGGATCAAAGGGCTGACACTAATTTCCTACCACCTAGCATCCCCCAGGTCTCTTGATAAAAATGGTACCTCACTTGTGTGGATAGGCATAGTGGCTGCAACAGTAAATGGCCCAAATCTTGCTGTGGAGTCTTCAAAATGACCTATCATAAAACTATCTGGTTTTGCATGGGGGAAGCCTGGCTTTTTGGCCCGGGGCTCACGTCCATTTAGGGAAACCTTCCAAACTCACATATTTCTGAAAACTAAAAACCCTGCAGAGTCTAGTACGGTATGGCTTGCTTGAATCCTCCAATGTTTTCCTACCCAAAATTCCCTGCAAACCTCAAAATTAGCTGAAAAGATCAATTTTTCCACACATTTCTGTGTGGAATCACTGGGCCGGCACAAATGTCCTACCACGTAGTGTTCCCCTTGGTCTACCAAGAAAAATGATACCTCACTTGTGTGGCTGTCCAATGCAGAATCCCCTAAAAACGTATTTAAAAAAATGTAGTTCTTAGAATTTGCGGTGCTATACCTTTAATTACTATGTTTTTGGCTCTTCCAGGTCACAGGCCTTTGGCCCACCCACACAAGTGAGGTATCATGTTTCTCAGGAGAACAAGGGGAACACTGGGTGGTAGGACATTTGTGCCGCCATAGTGATCCCACACAAAAATGTATGGAAAAAGTGATTTTTTCAGCTCAATTTGCGGTTTGCAGGGATTCTGGGTAGGGAAACTTTGGGGGATCCACGAAAAGCCATACCTCACTGGACTCCCCAGGTTGTCTAGTTTTCAGCAATGTGTGGGTTTAGTAGGTCTCTCTAGAGGGCCGCGAGCCCGGGGCCAAAAACCCAGGTGCCCCCATGCAAAACCAGGTCATTTATGATAGCAAATTTTCAAGTCTCCACAATACGTTTTGGGCCCTTGCCTGACGCGGGTACTTGACACACCCACATGAGTGAGGTACCATTTTTATCAGGAGACCTGGGGGTATACTGGGTGGTAGGAAGTTTGTATCAGCCCGGTGATCCTACAACTTTCCCACACAGCAATTTGAGAAAAATTCGATTTTTTTCATCAAAATTTGAGGTTTGCAGGGGATTCTGGGAATGGAAACATTGGGGAATCCATGCAAGTCATGCCTCCTTGGACTACCCTGGGTCTTTAGTTTTCAGAAATGTGTGGGTTTGGTAGATTTCCCTAGATGGCCGCCAAGCCCGGGACCAAAAACTCATGTGACCGCCCTTGCAAAACCAGGTCCTTTTCGGATAGAATGGGGGCATCTGCATTTTTGGTCCCGGGGTCGGCAGCCATCTAGGGAAACCTACAAAACCCACACATTTCTGAAGACTAGGCCTGAGCGGTAAATTCCGTTCCGTTCGCGGAATTTGCGGAATTTGGGTAATTTCGCGTTCCGCGGAGAACGCGAAATTGCCCAAAAATCTGCGTTCCGCGACTTCGCGAAATTTTTTGCTTGTTCGCGTTCTCAATATGCGTGTTCGCGAGATATTTCACCCCGAGCACGCAAACAGCGATCGCGAACAGGAAAAAAGTATCGCGAACAAGCAATTCCGCATGTTCGCGGAATTTCTGCGTGTTCGCGGAGATTTTTTACCGTTTCGCGGAGATTTGCGTAACGCGATTACGCAAATTCCGCCCACCCCTACTGAAGACTAGACACCTGGAGGGGTCTAGCGAGGTATGGCTTGCGTGGACCCCCCCAATGTTTTCCTACCCAGAATCCCCTGCAAACCTCAAATTTGACTGAAAAAAACATGTTTTCTCTAAATTATGTGTGGGAAAGTTCTGGAATCTGCATGGATCCAAAAACATCCTTCTACCCAGCTTTTGCCCAGGTCTCCCGATAAAAGTGGTACCTCACTCACACGGTTGGGTCAAGTACCCGCAACAGGCAAGGGCCCAAAACGTATTGAGGAGACATCAAAATCACCTATCACAAAAAAAACTTGTTTTGCAAAGGGGGTCACCTGAGTTTTTGGCCACGGCTCAGCAGCCACTTGGGAAACCTATTAAACCCACACATTTCTGAAAACTAAACACCCGGGGGAGTCCAGCAAGGTTTGGCCCCATGTTTTCCTACCAAAAATCCCTTGCAAACCTCAAATTTAGCTGAAAAAGTCACATTTTCCTCAAATTCTGTGTGGGAGAGTTCTGGAATCTGCATGGATCCACAAATGTCCTACCAACCAGGGTTCCCCCTGGTCTCCCGATAAAAATTGTACCTCACTCGGGTGGGTGGGACAAGTACCCACAGCAGGCAAGGGCCAAAAACGTATTGAGGAGACATCCAAATTACCTATCACAAAACAACCTGGTTTTGCAAGGGGGGTCACCTGGGTTTTTTTGCCCTAGGTTCAGCAACAATCTTGGGAAACTACCAATCCTACACATATCTGAAAACTAGACACCTGGGGAAGTCCAGCGAGGTATGGTTGCTTGGATCCCCCATTGTTTTCCTACCCAGAATCCCCTTCAAACCTCAAATTTAGCTGAAAAAAACACATTATCCACATATTTTTGTGTTGAATCACCATACCGGCACAAATGTCCCACCCCACAGCGTTCCCCTCAGTCTCCCACAACACAAACCCTTTGTTGATACTATTTGCAGGGTAAAAAAAACAGACACTTTCATCTGCAGCCCTTTTTTCCCAAAAAAACCCTGATCTGTTGTATTTTGGCAAATTTCTGGGTCCCCTCCAGGGGAATCAATAAACCCTGGGTACCTTTAACATCCACATGGTTTAGGAAGAAAAGGATGCAAATTTGGCGTGGATACCTTACGTCAGTGGTTCCCAAACTTTTGACTCCTGAGGACCCCCATTGAGTCACCACTGGACCCGGGGACCCCCAAGCAATTTGTATGATTTAAATTTCAAACATTAAAACAGTAATTCTAAAAGAATCAACACACATGTGCACACAAAACAAATACTCAAATGACTAGGGATTTTAGTGTTTTATATTGAAAGAATTTGCAAAAAATGGGAAGGTTAGTGCTGTATCTCAGTGACTAACTTTTAAATGATTTGTTTTATTTTGCAGTACAAGGCTCCTGCCACGGCCAGACTGGAAACCCAAATCAGCCCTGGCAAATGTTTTCAGACCAGTCCCCATACAGTGCACACCATCTGACCACTACAAAGGGGGCTTTGGGAGGCTCTCCTCCCAAGAAAAGCTAGGAAACAATGGTGCATTCTACAACAAATTTATCATTATTGTATCAGCTTTTAAAGAATAGTAAATGGTGACCTTACTATGCACCAGTATACGACAATCTTTGTTGGGGTTCTTCAATGATTCCCTTATTCTCACCCTTAAACAGTGCCTCTCATCTCTCCATAGCCCCTCTGTCACATGTATTTCATTTGTTTTATAGCATCTCTCATACCATTGTAGGATGTCAGAGCACTTTGCATCACACACATATAGGGGCAGATTTACAAGCCCCTTGTGCCACGGGTGTACCACAAAAAGTGACGCACCGGTGGCGTATTTTAGTGCCCCATATTTTAAAGGGCAGGAAAAGCCACCCTGCGTGACTTTTCCTGGTCTTGAAAATATGGCCCATTTGCACACAGCACTTTGCGTGAAAGGTGCATTCCATGGGTGTTGCTGTGGGTGTTTCCACGCAACACCCATGAAACCAGACACATTTCCATATTTACTAGAAATCGTAAATCTGGAAATGTGTCTGAATGCTACGCCTCCCCATCGGAGGCATAGCGAGGCGCAACAAGGAGAAATGTATTTATTTCTCCTCGTTGTTTTCCTCTTTCTATGCGTGTTGCGTTCTGCCGCACGCATAGAAAGAGGAAATCACCTTTGGTGATTGTTTATGTACAGGAAGGTGTCCCTTTCCTGCACATAAAAAATCAGTAAAACAATTACGTTTTGCAAGTTCTATGTGTGCTAATGCAGCACACTTAGAAGTTGAATAACGCCATTTCTGATTGTTTAGGGTTCCCTTCATGCACATAAACAATCTCCCCATGACGCAGGCATCCTTGCACCATGGTGCAAGGGTGCCTGTGCAGGCGCATGGCAGCAGCTTGTGCCCCAGCGCAGGGGGGAAGCACAGAGATGCGACATATTGTTGAAAATATGTCGCATCCCTGTGCTTTGAAAGTGGCTCAGTGCAGTGCAGCCAAATGGCTTGCGGCTCACACTGAGTCACTTTCCTTGTAAATCTGCCCCATAGAGACAATGATTCATACGTGTAAATCAGTGTATAGAAAATGTTACATAAGGCAAATGCGACTACAAGGTGTAGAATTCACATGTCATTCATACTGGTAGGCATTTTTAAGGAGTGCTTGGTCTGGAGAAGCACAAACTCAGGATTCAGAACATAACACAGTGGTTAGCATTGACTTTAACAATAAAAATGTATTTCCACCCAAATAAACCTTTTTAGCAGCATCAGGATAATGAAAGACTTAGAAAAAACATATGTTTCTAACTTGTATCATGCAGTTTGCAAGCAGCTCTGTGATGACAGTTAATAGGTCACTGTGCTAGATTACGATTGTCACTTATGAACTGCACAGTAACAAAATATTCTCTGACAAAAGCAATACCCAACTAACCTATGCACATGAAACACTTTTTTTAAATGCATGGTACACGTTCTTTGCAGTAGGCATATTAACCCTCTGTGCTACATTAGATGAGTCAAAGCTTCCACTGAACAAAACGCTCATCTCTCTCCAGCAGGTACATCAATCACTGAGGTTATCTTGACACTTTTATTGTTGCTGGAAAACTGCTAATTCTACAAGGAACTTTGTTGTGCTTTTAAAATTGCGGCCTGAGGACCCCCTGGGAATGTGTCACGGACCCCTGGGGGTCCGCGGACCACAGTTTGGGAAACCCTGCCTTATGTGATCAAAATGTTACAGGGGCCTAAGTGTGAACTACCCCAATTAGCAAAACAAAATGCTTAGCAAAGGGGTGGAGAAGGCCTAGCAGTGAAGGGGTTAAGGAACAACATAGCTCTAGTTGCATGATTCACATCATTTGCTAAATATATATTTTCTCTTTTTGTTTCACTGTACAAATTATTATTCTTATGGAGTCTACTGTCAACCTGCATCACTAATGTATTCCAGTGACTGCTGTGCCGGGCGGGGTCTGTTAGGCTGCAGGTTTAGCCACTTACTGCACCAGTGCAGGGAGGAAAAAGAGGCCATGCACTGCCCATCGCTAGTGGAAAACATGCATGCCTACTGTGGAAGGAGCCATGTTGCCCTGTCACTGAAAGCTGCCACTGTGGTGGGAGAGTGTTGCATGTGGACTGCTCTCTGTGCAACTCCATACTTGTTGCAGTGTTGGTTTGTGTTGGCTTGGGGTTGGGTTGGTGGGGGAAGTTGGCAGTAGTGCCACCTAAGTAGTTTTCACCTTCAGGCCCTGCCCCTCCCAGGTCCCACCATCTCCTCAGATGTTTAAGGTTTAAGTTTGCTGTTTTGCTGGTTGGTTCAAGATAATGACTGGATTATTTATTAATTATGAAACTCTAATTTTGTGAGTTTAATGCATAATTTTGTCACCAACAATTTATAACAACTGTATATCAGAATTCCACACTTCTTCCTTTTGAATTAGGGTCACCAGAAAGCATTTCGAATGAGGCATGCTTAATGCTGCCACGTCCAATAATATCAAAACAGAACAAAAGAATACACTAAATCAAAACTAATTCAACAACAAACCCACCAAAAAACCTCAGGGCTAGATTTATTTACCACTCTTGCAACGCAGTGCGGCAAGGCTACTTGCTGCACTACATTGTCTGAAAGGCAGAGAGCAGAAATATGCCATATCTAAAAAGATATGGTGCACTTCTGCTCTCTCATAGCACTGGCTCTCTTCAGGCAGACCACGATTTGTGTGTGGTTCATGTATCTCTGCATGACTAAGAATACTTTCCACAGATACCGGGGGTAGGTTCAGAGGGGAACTCCCCGTTTTGGGCCCCAAAGGGTCCTGATGAATGCTGAGTGACCCCTTCTGTATGGGCACACCTTCCACGGCAGAAACATGTCTACACTTTGGCAGTAAAGGAGGGGTGAAGGAATCCTTAATTTTCTCCTTTCACCTGCATTCTTCAAGTTTTTTAATCTAGCCAGATGGCCCCAGAATAAAATTGGCAGTGGGTTCACATCTGAGCTAGTTTTAACTCCAATATCTGCACTTTTTCTTTGGTGATCCCATAAATATCTCATTGTTTGTATTGTCTTCCCCTCCCTGTTTCTCCACCCCAGGTGTTGGTCTGCGTGGGATGTCTGTAGCACGCCCTGTGATGAAGCATGTAACAATTTTGTGAGAGTAGTTTTTTTCACATCACACACGTGCCATTGTCTTCTATGTATACACATTGTTGTACGCTTTCTCTCTTCCCTACTCCTCTGTGTGATATTCAGTGATTGAATGTGGAGGCTGGAGTAGGGAGATATTCTCTCCCCCCTTCCTATTGTGGACATGTTAGATTTGAACCAACACAGATACCCTGGCACCACATTGTAAAGGTGCACGCATTAAAAGAAGAATCATTGTTGTGAAGGAAGGGATACCTTACTGTAAAAAAACAATCTCTTGAGGCATTTTCTTCTTTCTATGTATGCTGCAGAATGCATAGCGATTTCCCGAAATATCAGGTTTACAAATTTTTTTTATATGGAATTGTCAAAAATCCACGGATGGATGCACAGGAATACCCATTCTTCATGCATGAACACCGCTCACATTGAAATATAGGTCAATGCAAGCTGTTGCATTGCATTTCCTTTCTTCACAAAGCCACCCAAGGTGGCATTAACAGTAGCCAAAAGAAGACAATGAGATTGTCTCAAATAAAGGATAATATGCACATGGATTTGCAGAGCACTCAAATTAAGAACGTGCCAAAAGAGGACAAATGAAATGTGGTAGGGTGAAAATGATCATACTTTTTAAAATGTAAAGTACTCTTCAGATCACAAAACATATGCACAGAAACAATACAGATACCCACATGAAAACTCCGGTCAAAACAGGGGGGCTACAGTATGGCCCGGAAGTTTTGAGACACAGGCTTGTAAAGCAAAACATTTTTTAGTAGTGCCCCCTGACAAAAGCCAGCAGCTCACATTGATTAAATCCTGTTGCCAGTGAACCACAAATACACATTTTTGATGCAGTATGCATTTGATAAGGATGTTAAAATATTCAGAACACACCCCATAGATAGATCTTTAGCATTATGAATATTTATTTAGCCTTCAAAGCTCCACGTTTTAACTTTGCAAACGGCCCACACTATCATTACACAAAGTGATCCACATTTCTCAGGTCTCACGAACATTCTAGCTGAAAGCCTTGACACATATTGTAACATCAGCTCATCAGCAGGAATACAGGGTGCGGCTAAGACAAACTCTGAAAGTAAATGGAACGCTTCAACTCGACAAATAAAATGCCTCAAATAGGTCTTGAGAACAGAGCAACAGGAGAGACTGAAAACATCACACCAAATGAATGGTTAAAAGCAACCTGTGTTGCTATATCTCAACTCACCTAACACTTTGCTTTTTCCCTCTCCGCTTTCAAGCCACTTACTCCACCGAACCTGTGTTGCATAAAT
Organism: Triturus cristatus; assembly: GCF_964204655.1. NCBI lineage: Eukaryota > Metazoa > Chordata > Amphibia > Caudata > Salamandridae > Triturus > Triturus cristatus. The sequence goes on from NC_140591.1 coordinate 539,929,583, forward strand.
GCACCATAACTCATGAGGTGTGAGTAAAACTAGGCTTATTATCCCCTCATAGGACCACCTCATGCCAGTCAATACAGTATGAGGCTGTCCTGCCTTCCGAGAGCCAATCTACTACTCTAGTCCTTTTTAGGTCTCGGCTAGCGATGGCTGCGCTTGCGCAGTCTCGCTCGCGAGATTTAATGACTTTAAGAAGAGAGGCTTGCACCCGCCCCTCTTCTCTCCTGTTCTCCATTGGCTGGCCTCTTAAATGCTGGCCAGCCACTGGAGAAGAGGTCCAGTCACTCCAATTATGCCCCGTCCTTTTCGGATCGGGGGGCGTGTTTTTTGCGAGAAGTCTCAGGGAGGAGACAACAGCAAAACACGCCCCCAAATCCGAAAAGGACGCTCCCTTTCTCCGAGGCATTTTTTGCTGTGCCTCGGAGAAAGGCGGTCGTGTCTTTCGGTGCCCTCCATTAAATTCGATCATTTATGTAGCAAAGAAAATAAAAGTAATTGTCGCTTGCAGATTTTAACTCTCAATGTCTTCAGTCTCTCACATCAACATTTGTGCACGCTCTCTCGGCTCGCGGGTCATCGTTACACAATTCAAGCTGTTTTACCGAGCGCCAGGCACGTTTTACGAAAACCACCCCCTCCCTCACGAACATTTATTTTATAGAACTCTGGTTTCTCTGCCACAATGAATCGTGCTTGGACTATGGTCTCTGCTCTGGCAAACAGTACTTCGACCTCCTTACCTTCCTTTTATGTTGTGGTGCTACAACTCGGCGCCATTTTGCGACGAACCGCGTACTTCCACCACAGCCTCCGAGTGCAATGGCCAATCCGTCCGGGTTATTACATGACTCGGGACCAGCACGTCCCCGCACTGTCCCCTAGTGCACTTCAGTGCGGATCCGACAAGCTCCGCAGTCCGGGTCCGGAATCGGCAGGCCCAGCCGATAGCTTTACATTCGGCCGTTCGAGGCTGTAGAGTCAGCGTTGAATGCCTGCACCTCGAGGTGACTCGGGTAATTTGCTCTCCAGGTCCCGCAGCAACTTGGGTCCTCTGGGGTTGCTGCTGGTACTTCGCTTGTTGTTTCAGGCCGCAAGCACTCGCAAGTTCGTATCCTTTCAAAGTTCCCTTTTCAAACAATCATTATCAACGCCAAGTCTGGCCCTGGCACGGTAGTGCAATTTTTGTTTAGTATTAATAAAATGTGACACTTCAGACAGCAGTTTCAGCAGAGAGGACAAAGAAGGAATGGGCATGGAATCCAAATACAGAAACTAAAACTTCTCTATCAAGGGGAAACATCACTGCCAAAGTTCAGAGCTTGTGAAAAAGCGACCAGCGAAATCACTTGCTAGTTAATGTTCGGGGGGGGGGGGATAAGCGAAAATTTGGGGGGGGGGCGCTGAATCTTTAAACAGTAGGCAGAGTGGCGCTGATTTCGGGGGTGGGGGGGGCTGAATCTAGGCAGAGTGGAGCTGCGGGGGTTCTTAGAAGGGGTGAAGCAACAGCGAGGCCTCATTAACATGCAAATGGTCTTTTTAAAGACCTGTGAACTGCTCAGGCGCGGCTTTGTGTCTGCCCGGGAAGCGGTCTCATCCTGGGCTGCCACACACGACGGGGGGGGGGCTGAAGCCCTTTGAGTTCAATGGGTGTTGCGCGCCTGATCACAGGTAAATGCGGGAGAGAACGGGGTTGTTGAGCAGGGCCGGGCTGGCTTGCCCGGGCATCGGGCGTTTCCTGTAGCAAAAGTGCTTCACAGTTAACCTCCCCCATGACCCTCCAGCTGGTCCGACATAATTGCCAGGCCTACTTTGGGGTTCCAGTTCGGCCCTGTTGTTGAGTATCCTACCCAGGGCTTTAAGTGGGATACAAACAAATGGGTGGGGGTGGGGGGCGGTGTTGCGTGGGGTCTATACGACTTGTATTTTGCTGTCTCTTTTGTCATTGCATCCAGGCATAATGATACAACAAGTAACATGATACCTACAACAAGTTAGGACTATTGGCTTTGTCAATCGTTGTTAGTTGCATAAGATAAATTAGCAGTAACTGTGGCTTGTATATAATATTGAAAAAGCATCCACTTGAAGCCCTAGTGACACCACGACAATGTTACTGCTCATGAGTTTCAAAAAGAGACAACAATATAATCATGCAGTGGCTGAAGTCGACAGATTAAGAAATATATCCCAAATTATATATAACAGTCGGTAGACGCATGCCTCTACAGTGTTCTCTTATATTTTGAAACCAGAATTGGTCAAGTTCGTATCCTTTCAAAGTTCCCTTTTCAAACAATCATTATCAACGCCAAGTCTGGCCCTGGCACGGTAGTGCGATTTTTGTTTAGTATTAATAAAATTTGACACTTCAGACAGCAGATTCAGCAGAGAGGACAAAGATGGAATGGGCATGGAATCCACATACTAATCATGCATATTAGTCTGGGCCACTGGCATTTTGCGATGCTGCAGCGTTTTCCTCATAATTATGGATTTGCCAAACTTCCCAAATAATGCTCGCATAATAAATCTCGCTTTTGAGAGTGATTAAGCTATTGACATAGTAAATAACAATGCCGTTTCTTTAAATGTTTTAAAAACATAAACAAAAATAATGTCACGAGCAATGCCAATAGCTCTAACTTTAACAATGCCGAGACCGTTGCATTGTAAATGCGTGTTTTATTTTTAGTCAATAAACATTCCTCCCACCCGGCTTTTCAAGATGAAGTCTTTCTTTCAGAAAAATGCTTTTTAGAATGTTTGAACACTTCATGTTCGTTTCGAGGCCGGGTTCATTGTCAGGGAGCAGTGTTTGCAATATGTCCCGACCACAGGGTCAACATACCCAGGGAGCGAATCAAAAACAAGCATTGGCATAGCCAATAGGTCTCGCCTTTGGGACCTTATAAGTGTTTAGCCATGCAACAGTTGCATAACTAAACACTTATAAGGTCCCAAAAGCGAGACCTATTGGCTATGCCAAGCGGCCGTGCGGCCGCGAAAGTGATCGCGATCAAACATCAAAGCGGCCGCGAAAATGAAAGTAATCGCAGTAAAAGTCGCACGCGCGCCCGAGCACATGCACTGTAGCTCTAGGCTGGCCTGGTAGCACTTTTTGGAGCCCTCTCAATAAGTCTCGCCAGACCAGCGCATGCGCTGGGTCAGGCGAGACCTAATGACTATCCCAAATCTGGGGCCAGGCTTCAGTTTTTACTATACCAGTGGCTTTAGCTGACATCGGACCAATGGGTTATCTCTATCATCAGCAATGGTTATCGGATTCCCTTTTTAGACCTTCCTTATGGGGGTCTGTTTCAGGCTACTCCATTGTCAAACAACATTGAAAAAAGAGATGCAATGTTGTCAGCAAAGAGAAACTCCTCTTTAAAAAGCAATCGTAGAAGTACCACCTGCTGAGGCAGGGCTGGGGTTCTAATCTGTTCTTTTCTTGTCTGTCAACCAGATGGTTTCTTCCATCCAAATCCTGGATCTGAAAAGTCTAAACAAATTGGTGAAGGTGGAGTCTAAATGGATAAATACTTTGCAGTCCACCATTCCTCCTCTCGAGCAGGGTGACTTAGTGGCAACCTTGGATTTACAGGAAGCCTATTTTCAGGTCCCAGCTCGCCCACACATCGAGATGTGCCTGAGATTTGCAGTGGAAAGTGTTCATTATCAATTTCAGATGGTTCCCTTTGGTCTGTCAATGGCGCCTCAAACCTTCACCAAGGTATTGTCTCCTGCAGTGGGAAGTTTGCAGCTTCAGGGGTTTCTGATTTCCCTTACCTTGATAAATATCTGCTTTCTTTTTTCCTAAGCCTCAGTTGGTAGTGGATGCTACAATGGTTCATCTTCAAAAGCTGGGACTCATATTAAACCTTGTGAAATCGCAACTAGCCTCTGTTCAATGGTTGCAGGTCAATTGGGGCAATTTTCAACACATGGATGAGAGCTGTTTTTCTGCCTTCCTCTTGGAGAGAGACTCAGTAACTGCATCTCAGGGTCCTCTTATCCTGGTAACATGCCCCAGCCAGGGATTTCTTGTGGGTTCATTGACTGATGGCTGCCACCACTGCTGTGGTTCCTTGGGCTTGTCTATATCTCAAACTTCACATTTTCAATGGTCTGTGAGGGACAGGGATCAGTCTTACAATGGGAGGAATTGAAGTTGGCAGCAATTTGGGAGGCAATTCAGGTTTTCCTGTCATTGTTGCTGGGGGCCAACCTGGTGATTTGAATCAGGAAGCACGTTCTTACTTGAATCAGCAGGAGAGATCATGGAGCCCGCCTCTCAATTAGTTCAATTATCATACCAAGAACTTGGCTCGCAATCTACCCTCCTCAGTCCTTTACCATCTGTCACTGCCAATCTTTCACAACATTTGTCTCCTTTTTGGGGATACCTATATCGACCTCTTTGCATCTCCCTACAATGCCCTCCTTCTGAGGTTTTGTTCAGAAGTAATTTGTCTGCAGGCTTGGGTGGCAGATGCACTTTCAATTCTTTGGCCCTCGGGTCTTCTGTATGCATTTCCTCCAATTCCCTTCCTCCCCAGGGTGCTGCAGAAGGTTCAGGTGGAGAAGGTCTCATTGATCTTGATTGCCCCCTTTTGGCCTCCTCGCCTTTGGTTTCCACTGTTACGTAAGTTGTCCTGGGGAAAATTTGTCAGGTTGCCAGTAATTTTGCAAATGCCTCAGCTTTGTCTGCTAAAATTGACGTCTTTGATCTTGAATGCCTAACAATAAAAACATGGGGTTTTGTTCCCTGATGGCAGCAGATATTCAACTGCCATGAAAGAAATACACTCTTAAGTCCCATAATAGGAACTAGGTTTCTTTTGTTAAGTGCTGTCAGGGGCACTGGGTGGATCCTGTGGAGGGTGATCCCTTACAGATTCTTAAGTTTCTGAGAGATGGCTTTTTGAGGAATCTACTGGGGTTGCTCAGTGGGTGACAATTAATGCCTGTCAGGGGTCTGCAGATGATCTGGGGGCTATTGTTCTTTTGGTTATCCGTTTGCTGAAGAGTTTTCGGCTTAGTCATCCAGTGTCCCTGGTGATTGTGCCTTCCTGAGACTAACCTACTGTTCTACAGTGTTTGCTACTGTCACCCTTTGAACTCCTTCTCGAGGCAGAGTTTATGTGGTTATCGGCCGATTTGGCTTTCCTTCTTTGGCTATTATTTTAGCTCGGAGATTGGGTGATTTGGGGGCTTGTTGATGTCATTTTTCACACATCCTGCTGGATGAGGCTATTTTGCAGTTTAATCTGACTTTTGCTCCTAAAGTATTTTCCTGATTTCGTTTCTCCCACTTTTTCCTGAGGAGGTTGATGTTTCAGTTTCATCATCTTTGGATGTTAGGAGAGCTCTCCAACTTTATGTACAACGCACTCGGGAATTTCGCCTTTCAAATTCCCTGTTTGCCTTGATGGTGTTAATAAAGGGAAAAAGTTACTATATCCACGCATAGCTGATGGGTGTGGTAGGCGATTTGTCAGGCCTATAGATCTTTGAGATGGATCCTCTGGATCAGGGTCAAGGATGCTCTACCAGGTTTGTTTCAGCACCTTGGCCTGCGGCAGCTGGGATTTCTGTCCAGGAAAATATGTACGGCTGCCCCCTGTCAGTCTCATCACGCTTTTGTTAAGCATTATCTTCTTGATGTGTTGCATGCTTCTATGGATCATTTTGCTGTTGGTTATGTGAAGAGAGCAATGAAATTGCCTTGATTTATAAAACAATCTGTTTCTTAATGTGTGGTGTCAAGCTTATTTTGCTTGGCTGGTGAAATCCTCATAGTGCTATGACTGGGACAAGGAGGTCCGATGAGGGTGTAATGAAACAATTACTTATCGATAAACTTCATTACCCCAATTAACGTCCTGTTCATCCCAGTCATGTCCCATCCCACCCTCCATCTTTGCGTTGTCTGGTCATATTAAAAGCAGGAATATAGTTGGGTGTGAGAGGTCTTTCTTGACTAACTTATTTTAAAAGACCTATCTGGTAGATTGCCTGTTAAGAGTCAGGAAAGCATCATATTGTTATGACTGCGACAAGGAGGACCTTAATTGGGGTAATGAACTTTATTGGTAAGTAATGCGTTCATTAAACCGGACTCTGGCACTCCCCAGAATGAAAGCTGTGCAGGTACTCTCAGTCTGTAAAGCGGTCCTGATGTGTATTTGTACTATGTGCTTGCACTGGGGTGTGCAGTATACTGAAGGGGAAACACAAACTCAGACATAAATGTGGAGGTCATCTTTTATCTGAGGCATATTTTGGGTAAGCCTGCAATATCCTGACGAATGATGGGGGGCACTACTTACATACCGACACTGGGCAAGACCATTGTGAATGGAAGCTTATGCCTCTTATTAAGCACTATGTTTGAGGAGAATAATCGGGCTGTTTGACTGACTGAGGCTGCACCTAAAGAATATACCTATTAATCATTCATACTGTCAGATTCCTATTTTATGCCACTGCAACACTTTGTGTCATCGCTCATGCTTGTGGGAAATAAAAAAGTGACCACACTGAAAGTGACGAAATCTTAGCATCCTGTCTGTTGATGAAGAGTGGACACTGTTTTACATGATGTAGCATACTAGATAATGTATGCACCGCAACAGAAAACCTCGAGTTACTTAAGTGTGAATAGTAGAATAGTGGACCTACAAGCAATATATAGCACAAAGCTTAATGGTCACAAACAGCTCGGTAATGTCGTAGTGTCTTCCCTTACTGATTGTGTTAGTTCTCCTGTGACAAACCTTAACTACAACTTGTTGACACTTCAGCATTCCACCTGATCAAAGGTGTAGATATCCATGTGGGATATCACAGTGCATCTCTCATATATTGAAGCCATTTTCTGATAGCATCGATCACGCAGAAGGCATTTTCCTTAAACCTAATACCAGGTTGGTACAGTATCAGAGGCCTACAGTGTGTTGCAAAGTTTCTCAATGCCCATGCCCCTAAAAACGGACCTCAACACTAGCTGTAGCAAATGGGAGATTCAGCTGCCAGGCAAGAATTGGTTCCAGAACCTGGTGAATGATTTCTTTAAATGATGTCTAAATTATGGCGATGGTGTATGTTAAAGTGATGTTATGTGGGCCCTCATCATTAGTGCAACACTTAAAACACCCCGCGATGATACGTCTGCCTGCTGTTGGAGATCTATGCGAAGGAGCTGAGAAGTAAATGCTTGATAATACACAGATAGGATGGCACACAACTGTTCACAGAATATGATTTTTTTTTGCTGAAACACTGAAATGCTCAAATACCCTAAGACATTCAAAATATGGATCATGACTTTCAAAAATCTTAGCACCGTTATTAATGCCTTGAAAAACAGCAAATTTAAATAGTCATGCATCTTTTAAGTATGTTGTCTATAGGTCTGCATGAACTCATAAGTAATGCAGTAATTTAGTCTTAACATGTACGCCCAGAAATAGTAATAAAGGTATGTACATTTGTTTTACGAAATACGGTTGTGCAAGTTATTTATGCTTGATGAAATACATGTATATGATGTTTGATATTAAGTTTCATCTAGCCAATGCAAGGTGTGTATGAATTGCAGAAGCAATGGTCTCCAAATGTGTAGCTACTACCTCCATTAAAAACACAAAATACAACAATTATACTACCTAAAGCATGCAAGTCAAGTCAGGCACAGTTAAATGCCATGGTAATTAAATATATCATTTTACTACCCAAGAAGCAGTGATTATCTAGTACAACACCCTAGAACAGTGTTTTTTTAACCTTTTGACGTCTGTGGACCCCTACATATCCATTACTGAAATCTGAGGACCCTACTAAATCATTACTGGAATCCCAGATCCACCGATTGACTCATTACAGGGAGCAGGAGATCCAAGTTTCAGCAAATTGAGTAAAAAAATAAGCATTCATTAAAAAAACGAAAACAAAAAAACAAATGATGAAATATTCAATTAACAAAATATATTAAAGAAAATCTAAATTTCAATTTATTGGAATGGGTGAAGCTTTTTTGAATTTACCCGGGCCACCCATCGTTCATACTATATTCTGTTTGATTTAGTTGCTCTGCTCTCATGAATCAGTTAAGGACACACTTAGGGATCCATTACAATGGCAGTCGGAAGAGCATCCGACCACCATCTCCGCTGACAGTAGACCATCTGACAATGAGATGTAAGTTCCGCCCACCCAATTACAATACGACTGATGTGCAGGCAGTTGGAAAATGCCTATTTCTTCTGTGACTTCTACTGCGGCCCAGAAAAGGTCTGCAGTAGAAAAAGGCCCTTTTCAAAGATCCATGCACGATATGGTGCCTGGCACACGGTGCATGGATGTGTGGGAGGGCACCACATGTGCCCCCCTGGCCACTTAGCAATGGCCCATGTGGGACAGGGACCCTGCTTAAGGCCCCCAAAGTCTGTTTCCATCTGCCTTTTCATGGGGATGGGACCGCCATTAAAAGTCAGTCAGAAAGGGACATCCTAATCCTTACAGTGGTGTCTCAATTGTAGAGATTTGAGTCCGACTGCTGCTCCAACGGATTTCTTGAGCCTACCGTAGGTGGCTGTCTTCCCGCCAACATAATCACTCCGACCGCCGGTATTGTAATCCGACAGTCAGACTTATAGCCTGGATGTTGGACGGACCTCCACAAATGGCCTGTTGATGGTGGTCCGCCTAACATCAAACTGAGGGCCTACATTTGTAGCCTTCAGTTTCAAATACTTCAATATTAGAAATGGGGTTGGCAGAGTATGCACCCTGTGCAAGTAGGAACCACAATACTAGTCAGGGTAAGTCACTACACAACCTAAATTATCCTATGCTCACCCTTGAGGAGCTTGGCACAGAGCAGATAGGCTTAACTTAAGAGGTAAAGTATTAGTGCAAAACTTAAACAGTAAAACAGTGAAAACACCACAAAAAGACCCCAAAACAGTTCAGGAAAATAAAGTATGACTTCTTAAATAAAACAGACAAAAATGAGATATGAATTTTGAAGTGATAAATGTCAAAGTAGCTCTCAAAAACAAATAGTGCTTAAAGGGTTAACTGGTCACACCAGATCAGGACAAAGTCAAGAGTCCAGGCTGACCATGAGGGAGCGCGGGCCAGATACAGGATACATGGATCCACTTAGGCCCACTGAACAAATGTTCAGTGGGCCCTATATTCCAGCTAGTACAAGGAAAACGGTAATCTCTGCTCTCATTTTGTCAAGAATTGATTATTGCAATGGTCTATATACCAACTTACAGAATCAATACTTAAATAAATTGCAGGTTCTTCAGAATTGAGCAGCTAGAGTCCGGCTCAATCCGTCATAATATCAGTCTGCTACCTCGGCCATTAAAAAATTACAGTGGCTTACGGTCAGAAATCGCATCAAATTCAAAACTCTCTGTCTAACTTATAAGGCTCTACATGGCATAGGCCCAGAATTTTTGAAAATCTCGATCTCGTGGCATACTCCAAAGAGGAACCTTAGATCAATGTGCTCTTTTACAGTTGCACTGTCCAGGTTTAGCCAGATGGGGAGGAAATAGCTTCCTTGCAGGAACTACCAGACTTTGGAACACCCTTCCTCCCCACATTAGAGCTTCTCCATCTCTGCTGGCTTCCAGAAAGCTGCTCAAGACCTGGCTTTTCAACCTGAAATGTATTCGTTTTAGCATGCTCCTGTACTTTGCCTACTATTAGCGCTAAGAAACCCTAGGGTATATGTTGCGCTATATAAATATACTGAACATAACATTGTATACTTTAGAAAGCAGTGCTATTATGAGGCTGCCAGTGTTTGATTCTCAAAATGTGGGATTTGCGGGCATGTGACTCTTTAAAAATATCATATTGCTGATTCGGTCTTCAAATTTGCTTGTCAAGCTTCGAATCTTCATAGAGAAGAGAGGCCAAAGTTTTGGTGTGAGCTCTTGCTGGGCTCCCAAAGGGCCCAAACTAGTTGCCCCCTAACAAAGCTGAATAGTTTTTTGTGAGGTATGTCCATCTCACCGTTAGCAGTATAGCACAAGCAGCAGGGTCTGGCTCAGAGAAAATGAATGTAGTATTTGTGCAAGATGTAATCAAAAACAAGTTTTTTAGAAAATTATATATTGAAGGAACAAGCCAAGTTACTTAAAAAAAGAGAAAAAAATAATTAGTGCAATGGCACGGAAATAAAGAAAAACATTTAGGGGCTCGAAGTTTATACGAAATCCAAAACGGTTCAATACAAATTAATGGGAACCTGCATTACTGCGAATTTCATGCTATGTGAATCAGGCATGAACTACCCACACATGAAAGGAATTATTAATCTAAGCCACGGAGACTTTTCTACCTCCTTTCTGACTGTATGTCCCTTCGTTTGAAATCTCACGACATACTCCTTTAATTCCAAGAATGGCAATTTAACCGGCATTAGAGAACTGTCGATGTTCGGCGTATTTTTCAGGAATTCCTCAACTTCTACTTCACTTCGTACATGTTGCTAGCAGGTTCTGAAGAGATGGCAGCAGCCGGTGGTTACAAGTTGATGGAATTCGATCATTTCTTAGAGATAATTACATTTTCTGCAGTGTTCAGAGGTGTGAGAACAAACACTTGGAAAGTTCTTTAGACCAGGATGATAACAGCGTAGTCCCCAACCACCCTTTGATGCTATCTTAAAATAAACACTCTCTAGCTCAATAGCAGGATGAATAATCCTTTGCAGTATATAGTTTTTTTCTAATAGACAGGTCTCGCAGGTCATGGAAAAGTAATGAGAGCATTTATAAAAAAAATATATTTTTTTTTATTTTTTATGTTATATACAGTCAAGTCCCTGATGATACAATGGGGTGGCTGATTGTTGCTGCACTTGATTGCCTGTCAGCAAGGCTGGGGTTCAAGGTCTCTAACTAGCTCAGAGACCGCATTCATGTTTCGCAGCTCAATGTAAACAATTACATGAACCTGGAGTGAACATATGCATTGTTGCACTCACGAATGCCTTTACATATAGCCAGTCCAGTGGAGTCCTGCTCACTAAAATAAAATTAAATGCACATATTTGTATGCTGTTTGCATTATACAGTGGCCACCTTTATTCTGTAAAGCATGAATACCTAACCTTGATATGCACTAACTAAGCGTTCCTTAACAAACATCACTGCAATCAGCGTACTTAGCATTGAAATAAGACATCCAATCGTACCAATTTGTACTAAGAAAGTTGTTTTTATAATCATGCTTGACAGCACAGCTTTTTCGAGATAATTGTGTGTGCATCACTAGAGAGGGGATTTGCCTCAGCCCACATTTTGGGAGCAAGAAGTACAGGTTTCCATTGGGCAGAAGTTGTATGCTTCCACAAACAACAAGCATTTACAATGCAATGGTCTCGGCATTGTTAAAGTTAAAGGTATTGGCATTCCTCATGACATTATTTTTGTTTATGTTTTTGTTTTTAAAACATTTAAAGAAACAGCATTGTTATTTACAATGTCAATAGCTTAATCACTCTCAAATGCGAGACCTATTGCATTTGCACCCACACACAGAGCCACACACACAAAGCCACCCACACAGAGCCACTCACATAGAGCAACCCACACACAAATAGAGCCACCCACAGAGTCACCTACACACACACAGCTACCCACACACAGGCAGACCCACCACGTATAGAGCCACCTACAAAAAAAGCCACCCACACACACAGAGCCACCCACACACACACAGACCCTCCCCCACACACACAGAGCCACCCCCACACACAGAGCCACCCCCACACAGAGCCACCCCCACACAGAGCCACACAGTTGAAGTTAATGTTTTACTCAATGTTTATATGTTGCAGACATGCCGCTCTGCTGTCATATTGCACGAAAAAACAAACATCTGGAAAACACAAATTATCTAAGGTGAAGATAAATATAAATGGGACCTGCAGCGTGGACTTAGATGACCATAAGGATTTTTAACGTTGTTGTTGACGACTTAGGGGCATATGCATCAACCAAGCGAATAACGATTCCTTAATTGCGAAAAATAAGGAATCGCCATTAAGGAATCGGTATATGGCATGCATCAACAGAATCGGTAAAATTTAGCGATTCCTTAAAAATCGCTAAATTTACCGATTTCTCAATTGCGGGGCATGCAAACTCCCATTAGCAAATTGCGAGTTCGGTAATACCGAAGTAGCTAATAGCGAGTTCGGTAATACCGAGTTAGCTATTAGCGAATCGGTAATAGCGAAATCGCAAATGACCGCGTCGCTCCGGGAACGTGCAGATGACATCACCAACCAGGAAATACTGCAGCCCCACCCACATAGCCTCGACAGAGGAGCAGACAGGAGCTGGGAAGGAAGACTGCCTGTGCAGAGTGAGGCCACACCGACTCTGCAAATCCCAAGCCACACACATCATGGCGCAGGAAGTGCCATCCAGCGCAGAGTCAGCACGCAAGCGAAAGCGGAAATTCTCGGACAGGGAGCTTGAGTACCTTATCGAGGGAGTCTCCAGCAAACACGACCGCCTCTTTGGCAAGCTGTCCCTCAAGGTGCCTGAGCAGGAGAAGCGGCGCATTTGGCTGCGCATCCGTGAGAGGTTGAATGCAGTTGGCGTCACGCCCCGCAGCATCGACGACCTCAAAAAAAGGTGGTACGACCTGCGGAAGCCTGCCAAGGAGAGGATTGCGGAGAGGCTCCGGGAGGCGAGCAGGACTGGAGGCGGACCATCTACAGCACCATCCAACACAGCCCTGGAGGACCTGGTGGAAGGGACCATAGAGCGGGAAGCCGTCGTGGGGGTGACCCAGATGGACACGTCCGGCGCAGCCACAAGTGCCCAAGGTACGATGCATGCCTGTGCCCACACCCAGCATAGCGTAAATCCATTTCCATGCCCCCAGCCCGATCTCAGTGTGTCTGCAGCTCTGGCACACACAGCTTTACACATGACACTAGTGCATCATGGGAGTTGTAGTCTAGTAGGCCCAGTGTGCATGTACAGGCTTAAATCCAATGACCATACACCACATCAGTTGAACATGGATGGAGAATGTTCATTCAGTGGACCACAGAGGGACATTTATGTGTACTACACTATGTAGGTGTAATTATCCCACTAACCATGCACTGTTTCACACACAGATGCATCACCTGGGGATTCGGACGACAGCGGGCAGCTGATCATCTCCGAAACACCCGTCGAGTCCGACCAGGAGACAGCGCAGGATGCGCATGCATCACCTATGCCTGCCACCCCAACAGCACCACCTCCACCAGCACCACCAGCAATGCCACCAGCACCAGCGCCACAAGCAACGGCACCAGCCAAACAGGCTGCAGCTACAACAGCCACAATAGCGCAGAGGCGCAGGTCCCAAGTTGCGCCCTTGCAGGAGATGGAAACACCCTCCTCGCAATTGGCACCCAGGCAGCGCACCAACACACCACCTGATGCACCACCTGGAGGCGCAAGACGCGCACGGCGGCGCAGGGCTCGTCGAAGTTCCGTCTCCTCAGCCGAACAGGATGTCCCAGCAACTTCTGCAATCGAGGAGAGGATGCTGCATACACAGCGCCAGCAGGGACGACATGTGGCAAACATTAGCTGCAATATCGTGCGCCTTGCTAGGGAGATGCGCGCCATGACTGCAGCAGTTATGGACATGAGCACGGCGGTCAGGGACATGACCACTGTGGTGGCAGAGGGCAATGCTCAGCTCAGGGAGGAGGTACATGAGCTCACCTGTGCCATGAGGGAGGGCCATGAGTGCCATGAGTGCCATGAGAGGAGGCACTGGCAGCAATTGTTGCGTTCCGCTGCCGCTACCAAGGCTATAACACGGCACAGCAACAGCACCGCAGTGTTGGCATGCCGCTCAGTGTCCCTGCAGGTGGACCTTGGCCACTTCTGCGGGGATGTAGCGAAGTCACTAGGACACATCACCACTGCTGTGGAACACCTTCAGAGCAGCACATGCAGTGCTGCTGCTTTGGGAGGGGATGACGCCAGTGAGGCTGCCTCCAGTGTCCGCAGCGTGTCACTGGCAGAGGCCAGCACCAGGCGCCGCAGTTCGCGTGCCTCCACGGGGCCAGGCCGTGGTGAGGCATTGGATACACCTGAGCGGAGGCTTGGGGTACGTGGGAAGCACCACTAGACAGTTGGACATGCATGCAGGACCATGGTGGGGCAACCATGGACATCCACTTACTGAGTATGCACAGGCGTGACTTTAAGGCACCTTTTATTTACATTTATGCAATTGGAGCATGATTTACATAGCTAGTTTTGTTGCACAAACCTCAGGGCTACTGTGCATTAAACAGTTGCACCCCAAACTAACTTGTAATGTCTCTTTTTCAAATGTTTCAAAAATGATTTTGCATTATGTATGTCCGCCTCTTATGGCCCTCTGCTGTGTTAGGGATGTGTGCCTGTCATTGTTGGCCGGGTGTTTGGTCATCCCGGTGGTCGTCATCCCTGTCCACCTCTATGGGTATCCCCCTTCTGGTGGCAATGTTGTGCAGCATTGCACATACAGCAATTATCCGGCAGCATGTTTCAGGTTTGTATAGCATGGCGCCGCCAGTCTTGTGGAGGATTCGGAAGCGACTCTTGAGAATCCCAAAAGTCCTCTCTATTACATTCCTAGTGCTGATGTGTGCAGCGTTGTAGCGATGTTCCTGCGGGGTTGCTGGATTGATGTATGGGGTGAGTATGTATTCCCGCAGGGCGTAAGCACTGTCACCTAGAAGATAGGAGCATAGACTTAGCATTGGTGATGTACATACATGTGTGGTGTTGGTGTGGGGAAGTGTATTTCTACGTACCTAGCAGGAGTCCCTCTCCAAATTCTCCGTTGATTAGTCGCCTGTGCACTCCACTGTGGCGGAAGATGTAGGAGTCGTGTGTGCTCCCTGGGAATTGTGCCACTAGGTCCGGTATGATGTTCTTGGCATCGCACACAACCTGCACGTTGATCGAGTGGTATGACTTGCGGTTCCGGAATATGTACTCATTTGCTGCGGGAGGACATATGGCGATATGCGTGCAGTCGATGCATCCAATCACATGTGGGAATTGTGCCACCTGGTAGAAAGCCTGTTTGGTGCGGTCCAACTGCTGTGGGGTTGTGGGGAAGCTGATGTGTGTGTATAGCATTGTCAGCATGGCATCTAGGAATTTCTTGAAGAAGCGTGACAGTGCGCTTTGCGATACACCTCCGGCCACCGCAATTACCCCCTGGAAACTCCCTGAGGCCAGTAGGTGCAGGCTGCATAGGACTTGAACGTGCGCAGGGATTGCATTTGTCCGGTGTGTCTGGTGCTGCAGTAATGGTTCCAGGTCTGCAATCAGGCGCATGATCATAGCACGATTGAGGCGATACTTCTCGTACACCTCGTCCTCATTCTGCCCGAGCAAGGTTATGCGCAGTCTGAAAACTCGCTCCTGGACCCTTCTCCTGCGCTGTCCTGCTGCATTGATCCGCATCCTCCTTGCAAGCACGTAGAGGGCAGCCATTTTGTGGGAGCCAACAGGGTCTCCTGGGCCACATTTAAGGGTTTAGTGATTGCCTCAATCATTTGCACATGTAGAATTTTTTTTTGCATTTCTTTTTTTTTTTTAACTTTACCTCCAGGTTTTGATTCCCCTTATTTAGCTCTTGCTAAAATAGCTAATTTTGGGATTTTCGTTATTAGCGAGTTTTGTTGCATTGGGGTGCGATTCGTTATTTGCTATTGGCACTTTCCGGGAGCTAATAGTGATTTAGGTAACTGCTAATCGGTATATAGCGATTCGGTAATTTAGCATTTTGGGTATTAGCGAATCGGTATGTTAGCGGATATTTTTTTCCGATTCGTTATTTGCTCATGTTTTGGGTTGATGCATTGGGATTGGGTATTTTTGACTCGCTACCGGGAGCTAATAACGATTCGGTATTTTACAGACTGGATTTTGGCTTGATGCATGAGGCTGATAATCAGTATTGTACCTTGCAATTTTATGACGATAAATAATGGACCCTGATACAAAAAAAAACCAAATAAGTAGTTATACCGTCCAAGCGTCTAGACAAGCTTCCCCACCCCCAAACTTTCCATTCTAGTTCCAGACACCAGAGCTCTTTACTTATGTAGATGTTTATAAAGATGTATTAGAATTGATAGAGCGCATGCAATTGCTGCAGATAAGTGCCCAGAGACTCCACAACTCGTTCCCTTCTTTCTCAGCAGCACTTACTCCCCCTGTTGATGATGTAGTGGGACACTCGCGAGTTTTCGGACACAGAGAGCACGTAGTCCCCGGGAATTGTGGCCGAGTCGCGGACCAGGAACGTCCCGTGTCGCTGGCCTTGCAAAGGGGCCACTGCCTCAACTCGGGTCTGTCGCACCCAGTACCAAGCATTGCGGTCCTCTGCATCGAAGTGCCCGGACATGGCGCCACTGCCCCCGAGCGCAGCCCGAAATGGCGGCCGGAAACGCGGCCTCACCTACCGGAAGTGACTAAAGCACGCACATTTTGGCAAAAAAACTGTATAAACTAGCAGTAAATCGCAGAGCGCTTTTCTGTAAGTACAGGTCGTCCCCATACGGCTCATGACAGACCAATGTTCAAAGTCACAATTTCTTCCTGGCATCTGCAAGCGCAAGTACAACTTTAAAAGCATCAGCTGTCATCTGTGGTACTAACGGAGAAAGTCAGCTTGGATTTCAAAGATGAATTGGTCCTTGCGGTTCGGTTTATTACTGTGAGTATTAGATTATAACATATCTATTGCAGTCTGCCTCTTAAGCGAAAACATGTGCCACTGAAGTTACATCAACAGCAATCTTGCATCAAAACAGTCTGCAAAAGAGTATGCGCTCGAGCTCTCTACAAGCATTAGCTGCGAAGCCCGGTTTGAGACACGCTGCTGTGATGTTCTCTGCAAGCAAGATACAACATTTAAAACACACCTTGCACAACTGCACAGGCAGCATGTCACATGCAGCTTCAGCGATGACACTTAATAATTTATGTCACTTGCATAAATTCCCACTCACCGGTGCTCCATGGTGTTGCTTGGCACGGCTGGCATCATGGGACCGGTCCACGCAGCCTCTGATCCTAACTGCAGCCAGGCGCGGGTCACCAGAGACCGGCTCCGAGTGCAGCTGCGAGAGGGGCGACCAGGTGGGAAGGACGGCCTCGCAAACACAAACAGTGTGTCCGTCAGCCGAAGCCGCGGGGTCGAGGCGTGCCTGTCAGGGAACCGCGCCAGCCAATCAGCACCCCGCCCCCCACCAGGCCGCTTGTTTAGGAGTTTGTGTTTCGCTTTTGGGAGAGGGGGCTGCGTGTGGTGAAGACAGGAAGCAGCGAGAAGGGGGTGAATGAGAACTAATGCAAGTGCCAGGCTGAGCCGGCTGCACAGAGAAACAAAAGCACTGACAGTCAGGAAGAGCATCTCAGAGGCAGATTTTAACCGGGGCAATTTAGTTCATAAGGACAATTGCAGAGGTTCATTATCTTATCCTTTAATCTTCAGTTTCTTCTGGTGCCTTCGGATGTGATAGTTACTAGTCTCATTGCAACCAGAGAACTGCACTCTTAAAGATACACGGCCTAGCACCGCAGTCTGGGGGTCGAAGGGTAGTCTAATGCTTGCTTAAAGCATTTGTGTACAACATGTATTCATGTATGATGCGCATTTGACAGCAGGGGGAAAGGACGCCATTAACACCGCCACCTTTCTCCGAGGTGAAGCAGAAATGCCTCGGAGAAACGCAGCGGTGGTTTCGGATTCGGGGGCGTGTTTTCCTTTCTCTCCTCTTGCCATTGGCTGGAGGAGAGAAAAACACGCCCAGCTAAAAGTACCGAAAAAACACGCCCCCGAATCCGAAAAGGACGGGGCTTGTTTTGCGAGACAAGCCTCTTCTCCAATGGCTGGCCAGCATTTAAGAGGCCAGCCAATGGAGAAGAGGAGAGAAGAGGGGCGGGTTCAAGCCCCTCTTCTCCAAGTCATTAAATCTCGCGAGCGAGACTGCGCAAGCGCAGCCTTCGCTAGCCGAGACCTAAAAACTACACCCAGCAGTTAAAACGACGCCCACCCCCCAAAACCCTGCCCCAACCCCCCCTTACCTAATTGCGCCCTCTCCCGATCCTCCCTGCTCCTGCACATTTGGGCAGCTAGACCGCGCACTGTGGTTAAGGCAAGCGTGAAAATGCCTCTGCCCGCGTTGTTCTGACAGTTTCTCTGGAAGTAGGCACCACCTCCCCTGAGAAGGGCAGCAGCCCCTCGTCATGTGAAGGGAAATTAACGGCCCAAGCACACTTCGAGAGAGGGTAGTAAACACTCCCCTTGTGAGAGTTAACGCGAGCACACATACACCTCTTGACGGTGTCACCAGCAGATGACATCCCTCCACCCCCTGTAATGGGCAGCAGACACACCCACCAGGGATGGACCACAGGCACCTTTTGTGAGAGGGGCAGCAGACACGTCCACCTGTGATGGACAGAAGGCACCCCTCGTAAGAGGGTAGCACTCTCCGTGTGAGTGGTAGCACACACATCCCCCTGTAATGGACAGCAGACACCCCTGGTGAGAGGGTGGAACTCCCTGTGTGAGGGATAGCACCACGTCCACCTGTGCCGTACAGCAGGCACGCTAGGTGAGACAGTGAAACTCCCTGTGTGAGGGATAGCACACACGTCCACCTGTGATGGACAGCAGGCACCCCTTGTGAGAGGGTGGCACCCTTCGTGTGAGGGGCAGCATACACGTCCACCTAGGATGGACAGCAGGCACCCCTCGTGAGAGGGTAGCACTGTGTGAGGAGTAGTGCACACAGCCACCTGGGATGGACAGCAGGCACCTTTCATGAGAGGGTAGCACTTCCTTTGGGAGGGGAGCGCACACATTCACCTGCGATGGACAGCAGGCACCCCTCGTGAGAGGGCAGCAAACACTTTCCTTGTGAGGGGTAGCTCACACATTCACTTGTGATGGACAGCAGGCACCCCTGGAGAGAGGGTAGCATTCCCCCTGTGAGGGGTAGCGCACACACCCACCTGTGATGGACAGCAGGCACCCCTGGTGTGAGGGTAGCAAACCCTGTTGGGGGGGTAGCGCATACATTTATCTGTGATGAACAGTAGGCACGTCACATTAGAGAGCAGCCAGGACTCCCCGTGTGAGGGTCACCAGGAGATGACAGCACCCACCCACCCGCTGCTTTTGTCAGCAAGCAGTCACTGCTCCAGTGAGGGAGAGGTTCACCAGCAGCTGGCAGACCTCCACCCTCCTGCTAGTGTCAGCAGGCCATCCCTGCCCATGTGAGGGAGAGTACATTAACCCTCAAAGAAGGCGCCATGCCTGACCCTCGGCAGATCCGACCCGGGAAGCTTTAATGAACTGTCCCAGCGCGGCCTGTGATTAAGGGGCTGGAACGGCAGGCAGAACAGGCTTCACCCTCAGGGTGCCCCAAGGCCTACACAGTGCTTGTGCCCGGGTACCACTGCACTGTGGTGAGCCAAGGCTTGCTTGTGCGAGGGTTCAAAGGGATGGACAGCGGAGGGGCACCAAGGGTGCCCAAAGACTGATCACAGACTTATTAATATTCAAAGAGCAAGCTCCCGTCACACACTGCGATCTTGTGCAAGTGATAGCGTGGCGGCATCAGATAAGGAGGCGTTCAGATCCGAGCGGGCTCAGGCCCCGAGGGCACAGGGAGGACGGCGGGTACAGTCAGAGTAGAGGGCCCAGGGCAGCTCACACCAGGACACGGTGCGCCCTCTCACATTACACTGGAGACCACTTGTGACACGAGAACACCAAGGCCAGCCAGACTCACACTCCTGTCTGGAGGGAGGGCGGGGGGGGGGGTTTCCTTTAATAATCCCGCAGTCTACCTTCACAAATGAAAGAGTGGACAGCAGAGGTAGACAGATCAACGGCCCCTTACGAGCAGGACCGACGCCATCTGTTCAAGCCCAAGAACCTTACATCTAAGAGTTAAAGCCCCCGCTTCCTCATCAGCGCCCCCCTCCCCCACCCCAGAGGCTGGTTGTGGTTAATGTATTCATTTCCAAGCTCAGAGGATTTCTTCCACCGCAAACGTCATCAATTTCGTGCGACCAGCAACTTACTTTCAGATGGGCGACACCATAGGGCTTAGCAGCTGAAGGCAGCGGCGTTTTCGGATTCGGGGGCGTGTTTTCTTTCTCTCGAAAAAACACACCCAGAGAAATCTTCGACAAAAACACGCCCCCGAATCCGAAAAGGACATTAGATCAAAAATAGATCAAGAGATCAAAAATAAACGTGTTAAATTCGGCGGGGCAGCACTTCGTCTCTCGGAGGGGGCCCTGGCCCCCTGCCCCCCCAGCTGATAAAAAACTCTGAGGTTCGAGTGAGATTATCCCCTCAATTCATGCTGGCAGGGTCCGGGGGTTTCAGTTACAAATCTGGCTATCAGGTGAGCAACATGCAATAGGATTGAAGCAGGACTACAACTCCCAGAATGCATTGTTAGAAGATGAATTCACAGTGCAGGACGGGAAGTCGCTCTGTAGACCCCTCTGCCCATGGCTCAGTGTTCCATATTTCTATACGTGCCTTCTTGTGCAGCGACCACCAAAATAGCAAGGAGCCCTGGTGGCCCGCAGAAAACACATGTAAAGAGTGAAATGACGCCAGTGACTAAAGCCGCCGAGCAATGCATTTAGTGGTGAAACGCTGCATTCGCTCAGCGCCTAGAGTCGTGTCAGTTCGTGGTGAGCACTGCACACTCAGCGGTCTATTTACCGGTTTACTTTTCACTGGTTAATTCATCCACCCATTCACTGATGCGCTTATCCGCGGATTCACTCACTCATTGAAGTTCTAACTGAGTGACTGAAACCTTCAGTTACTTACTGAATCTCGCTCTTTCACACGTGCACGCGCCTCTCATTCACTGTGACACTTAATCGGGAGCTGTGATTGGCCGGGGCAGTCTTGACGTAGCTGCCACGGCCACGGGGCACGATCAGTGGCCGCAGACACTGACTCCACGGTCGCCTCGCCTCCACCCTCCCTTCACGTGGTGTTTAAAGCAGACACGACGGATCCTGTCCTTCCGGTGTCTTTTATAAACACATTTTATTTACAGTTTGTTACCGGCACATTACAAACCACATTATGTTGATTTTCACAACACAGTTGCTTCACATTTGCTTTGTTCACATTTTTTTGTAGCACATAAGAGAGAAGGGGAGAGCACGAGAGGACGAGCACACCACTGCCTTTCTCCGAGGTGAAGCAGAAATGCCTCCGAGAAACGCAGCGGCGGTTTCGGATTCGGGGGCGTGTTTTCCTTTCTCTCCTCTTGCCATTGGCTGGAGGAGAGAAAAACACGCCCAGCTAAAAGTAACGAAAAAACACACCCCCGAATCCGAAAAGGATGGGGCTTGTTTTGTGAGACAAGCCTCTTCTCCAATGGCTTGCCAGCATTTAAGAGGCCAGCCAATGGAGAAGAGGAGAGAAGAGGGGCGGGTTCAAGCCCCTCTTCAAGTCATTAAATCTCGCGAGCGAGACTGCACAAGCGCAGCCTTCGCTAGCCGAGACCTAAAAAGGTGCTTGTCCTCCATACAGCTGTGATCATTTTGTTTATTTATCCAGCTGCCTGAGTTTGAACTTTCAGGAGCACACTGCATTGTAATGCCATAAAACTGGCTTAGATAACATGACAATTTATGGTGTTTTTCTCTGGCAGCAGCAGAGAGTG
Source organism: Triturus cristatus (assembly GCF_964204655.1). Classification (NCBI taxonomy): domain Eukaryota; kingdom Metazoa; phylum Chordata; class Amphibia; order Caudata; family Salamandridae; genus Triturus; species Triturus cristatus. The sequence goes on from NC_140591.1 coordinate 539,951,355, forward strand.
GACGAGTGCAGCCATTAGTGGATTTTTAGGTCTGGCTTGACAGTGCATTCATAAATTAGACTTATTGGCATTGCCAATGCTTACATCTAAATCCTAGATCCTATTAGCATTGCCACCGCCAGTTTATAGATGTGTTCTCCCCTGCAACTAGATTAACATCCGCTGTGTGTAGAGAGACAATGGTAGGAAACCAATCCAAACTAGTAATATGCCCCTAAATCATACATCTGCCTTGTAGCACACAGTCCCCATTGGTACAGAACTACCCAACATTTTTTACTGCCTGCAGCATAATTATAATCCCGATTAGTTACTGCAATTAATACTTCAGTGAAATAAAGTGTTTGATATTAACTACATTAGGACATTCCTTCATTTAGAAATACAAAATCTGACTAATTTCCTTTCTTGAGGACAGATCTAAGCGAGCAATATCCTGCTCAACACTTTGATCAGCTTAACATGAGCTTCAGGGAACAGGCATATTGCTTGTAGATTTATATATTGAATTTGTTTGGAGATAGTTAAAGAAGATACAAATGAACCAAAAAGTATATGCATGTACCTGATTCAACTACTGTTTACTTTGTGAGGTGTGTGTTGAGAAAATTATCATCGGCATGAGAAATCAGGAGGTTTTAGACCAACCAAAGGGTCGGTAAGACATCTATATAGCAGGCAAACTAGTAGTGTTATACTTTTTGAGCAAACCTGCCATGCCAGTCCAGATAGCCACACATGTGGGAAGGATGTGGTTTCTGGGACCAAATCAATCTAAATTTAAAGCTTCATACAGCAGGAAGGTGGTCAACTCGCCTATGTTTCACACCACTCGCAACGCAGTTGGGTCTTGTTTCTTGGTCCCATGAGATTGCTAAAGGAATTTGGCATGATGGAACAAGACTGAATGCCATAAGCACACTTGAGTCTGAATTTAATGAAGGCAGTTTTTGATAACTCGATATCTATGAAAGCCTGGTCGAAAAATATATTCTTTGCATTGTTGAAATTACTTAAAGTGGACTGGTGATAGTGCATCTGTTGCCAAAAAAAATGTTATGCTGAAAGAGGAATTCACCAGCTGCAGCAGTTGAATAAGTTTGTACCTTTTATTTGGGAATGAGTTCAAATGAACTTGGTACAGTGCACTTTATAGCATTGCTTCGACATATATTGTACTGTCTGATAGATGGAAAGAGTTAAAATGTACTACAATAAACATGCATCATATGTAAGGACTAATTATAGAGGTGTGTGATTGGAATTAGTAACCACACTATGAATAACTTGTGAGTGGAAAATAGGTAGCCGAGAGGGACAGCATGTGGTAAACTTTATTTTGTCATCAAATATTTGGTCACAGAGGAATTAAGTCGTCGGTCATTGCATTCAGTCAAATATGCACAAGTCCTGCCTGTTTGTGTGTGTAGCTGTGGATACTGACATTGGCCAACAGTCCTGCGAAAAGTATATGTTTTGAATTAAATCTGTGTTGGTATTTTGAATCATTGAAAACCGAAATAGGCATTTAAGCAATGGTATTATAAATGCACAGGCTTGCTAACGACATTGTGGGGCAGATTTACGTTTCCTGGCGCATCCCTGCAAATCAGCAGGGATGCGCCAGGAAACTTGCGACACGCATCTCAATCCTTGCGGCGCATCATGGCGCAAGGAAATGCAGATGCGTGTCGCATCTGCTGCCGTAAGGTTGGCGCATCTCGTGCGGATCTCGTGCCTGCTGAGTGTTTGATTAAGTGAGGATAGAGCGCTGAATTAGAGCATGGTGGAACCGCGGAATTCATTAATATCGCTATTGATCCATCATATAGTGTGTACACTTGAATCAGGTATGACGCTTCTGAGAAAGTCTAATTCCTTACAGCGAGTGGCGAGTATGGTGGTACATTTCATAAAGACACAGTCAGACAATGACAAACAATTTGTTAGAAATATATTTCATATATGAAAATGAAGAATGCATGCATGCTCTTGCAATGTTCAGATTCAGAATATTGGGATAGTACATTAAGCGGATTCGTCATTGGAGATGGCTGTTGAGTGACTGGACATACACGTTGTGCACTTGTCACAAAAGCGAAATCCTACTAATTATGTACCTTGTCGTTATGGGCACATCTACTTTTATCTCCTTCTTTGGCACCAGATCACACACTCGCAGCTCTTGTGAGCCAATATGTTTCCATATGCGCTTGTCCCCTTCCCATTTCAATACATATCATTGCCCATTTAAATACAGTAGTCATATTAAAACATCCATTACGAAAATAACCAGGTAATCATGTGATTAGACAGGATTCATTGATTACAAATTCATTCATTACAACTGTACCTCAGATATATTTTTTAAGGGCTTTTAAAAGAGCACACAATGAGTTTGACAGCAATATCATATGATCATATAAGGGCTACTTCAAAAAAACGACTAAGGCAAAAGGGTGTGTATGCTTTTAGAACCTGGGCCGTTTCATAGTAAACATTACAAATATTGCTTAAAGGGTTGTTCTAGCACCGAGAACAACAACAGAGGCACTAAAATCACCATTCTGATGGTGCTAACAATAGGTGTTTATGCAGTGCGAAATCCAGATCACGTGAATTACTGTCACATTTCCTATTAGCAGATTCATTACAAAATTGGTACCCTTCGAAGTCTGATTATAGCACTCAGTTTTCCAAAAATTCACAAATTCACTGAGCCTTAGAATGACACATTCATAGGTATTGTACCACTCCCTCTTCATTTTTATAACAGGAGATTATTAAATGAATTGTTTTCTTCTTTTCCACTTTTGCTCATTCTAATTCCCATGGTATTTCTTAAAACCTGCCCTTTAAAAGTTTGTTAATCTGTGTTGAAGAGAGCTCAGTCCCCTCAAAGGTCAGGGATGAATTATTTAGCTAAACCATTACATTTACCAGAGGCTTCTCATGAGTGGACAGTCATTCATTTCCATTTAAAAATAGCTTTTTTCTAATAAAAGGTGTATTGAAATCAAACCCAACCAGCACTATGCTTGATCAGAATCCCTGAATCCCTGAATAGGCATAGAAGTTGCCTAAATCCACATATGTCTTTCAATTACATTAAGCACAGCATTTGTTCTGATACCATATGGTGACATTAAAATACCATTTTAAACATCCAGGATTTCTCTTGAAAGATATCTTTGTATGTTGGATATAAAGTGATTGATGGTGGCTCCTCTTTCATTTATAATAATGTGGAGATGCTCTAACATGGACATTGAATTAATGATGACAATCCATAAGTTGCAGTAAGACTCAGCCATTTCTATCTTTTGGCCATTGATCTCCATGCACGTGTTACTCTTTAACACAGAAATACTGAAATTATCACAATAGAGCATTTTAAATGACAATGCCTTTTATTTATGTTTTGGGTTTTAAAACATAAATAAAAGGCATTGTCATTTACAATACTAATTGCTAAATGCAAGACCTATTGCACTGCAATAAAGGGGTCCTCGACCGCTTGTTAGATTGGAAATATCAGAGGAAGAGACCGGCCTGTGACGTCTTCAAAGTAGTGATAAATAGTGCAGTGAAGAAGATGTGTAAGTGTTGTAAATTACACAGACACAAAGTGTGAGGTGAGAGTTACATATGATCTGAGCTATGAACACTAACAAAGCGCTCCAACACCTTTCGCTCTGTGAATACACTGTTGTGGCTCAGGAAGAAGAGCAGGGGGGGCTATATCCGTCACTCTCCGTGATTTGAGTGTGCAGTGTTGCATTGCGAAATGTCATTGCTATCTTTGGCCTAATAAAAAACCCTCCAGCTGTAGTACGGCCCTGGCTTCACCTCCTGGTACAGGGCGGACTGTGCTTTATGGCAGGCAAGAAGGGATGGAGGTAGGGTCTCGGCTGCAGCTCCGGCCTCGTACAGTGCCCCTGCTATTACTAGTGAGCGAGAGGCACTGTGGTGGTGATATTTGTATTGGTGGTGGTGGTATTGGTGGGGGTTTTGTGTGATGTTGGTATTGGTGGTGGTGGTTTTGGTGGTGCTGGTACTGGAGGTAGTGGTATTGGTAGTGGTGGTAGTGGTGGCATTGCTGGTGGTGGTGGTGGCATTGGTGGTGGTGTTGGCATTGGTGGTATTGGTGGTGGTGGTATTGGTGATGGTGTTGGTGGCAGTATTTGCATTGATGGTGGTGGTATTGTTGGTGGTATTGGTGGTGGTGGTACTGGTATTGGTGGTGGAGAGAAGGATCTTCTGCCTGCTCTGGTCCTGTGGATGCGTGGGGTCTCGGCCAGTGCGAGGTTGGAAGATCGGAGGTTTCTTTTGGGTGCATGGAAGTTGATTCTGTCGCTGAGGTATTTGGATCCATTGTTTTGTAGGCATTTGTAGGCATGAGTGAGGATTTTGAAAATGACTCTTTTCTCCAGGGGGAGCCAGTGGAGACTTCGTAGGTGTTGGCTGATGTGTTTGTGTCGGGGATGCCGAGGACGAGTCTGGCGGCGGTGTTCTGTATTGTCTGGAATTTGCAGAGTAGGGACTTCTTGATGCCGGCATGCAGTGCGTTTCCATAGTCCAGTCTGCTGATGATGAGTGCGTGGTTGACTGTCTTCCTTGACTCAGGAGGGATTCACTTGAAGGTCTTGCGGAGGATGCGGAGGGTGTTGAAGCAGCTGGAGGTGATGGCGTTGACCTGTCGGTTTATGGTGAGTGATGAGTCGAGTATGATGCCGAGGTTCTTGGCGTGGTCTGAGGGGGTAGGTGGGCTTCCGAGGGTGGTTGGCCAAAAGGTGCTGTCCCATGCAGAAGGGGTTGTATCAACGATGAGGACTTCTGTCTTCTCGGCGTTGAGCTTCAGGCAGCTGTTGGCCATCCCGACTGCGACGTCTTGCATTGCTGTCTGGAACTTGAGTTTGGCAGTGGTGGGGTCTTTGGTGAGGGACAGGATGAGCTGGGTGTCGTTGGCATAGGATGCGATGTTGAGGCTGTGTTGTCAGACGATGGCTGTGGGGGGGGCCATGTAGATGTTGAAGAGGGTGGGGCTCAGTGATGAACACTGTGGGACTTCCGGTGAGGAATGATCGGATCGGTTCCAGGGCTGTTCCTTGTATGCATGCGTCGTGTAGTCTGGCGACTAGTGTGCGGTGGGAGACGGTGTCCAAGGCTGCTGATAGGTCAAGTAGGATGAGGGCTGCGGAGTGCTCTCGGTCCAGGAGGGTGTGGATGTCATCTGTGGCAGCGAGTAGGGTGGTCTCAGTGCAGTAGTTGATTTGGAATTCGAATTGGGACGGGTCAGGGACGGCGTTCTCTTCAATGAATCGTGTCAGTTTCCTGTTAACTATTTTCTCTTCAACTTTGGCTGCGAAGGGGAGGAGCGAGATGGGCCGATAGTTCTTGAGGTCAGTGGGGTCAGCTGTGGGCTTCTTGAGCAGGGGTCTGACTTTCACATGCTTCCAGTCATCTGGGAAGGTGCCTGTTTTGAAGGTGGTGTTGATGGTACGTTGTAGTTCAGGTGCGATGCTGGCTGCGGCTCTGTGGTAGCAGTGAGGGGTGTAGGGATCGTGGGGGCCTCCGAGTGTATGCTTTTCATGGTCGAGGCTGTGTCTTCGGCCGTGATCTGTGTCCAGTTGGAGATGGTGGGCTGGCTGGTGTTCCTAGGGGGGGGGGGGGCCGTCTGTGGCGCCTGGTGGATGGTTGATGACGTTGTCGTAGAGGTTTTTGATCTTGAGGTGGAAATAGGTTCCAAGCTTATTGCAGAGGTCTTGGGATGGGGTGATGTCTGTGGCTTCGCTATGTGGGTTGGTGAATTCTTGAATGACATTGAAAAGTTCCTTGGAGTTAGTGGAGTTGGCCAGGATTTTGTTGTGGATGCAGTTCCTCTTGGTGGTTTTCGGTTGTCTTGGTGTTTCTCCAGTTCTTCTTCAGGCATCTGCAAGTGCGTCTGGCTTCTTGGAGAGCGGTGGTGAGCCAGGTGGCTTTCCTGGGGCATTGTCTGTTGGGGCTGCGTAGTGGGGTGAGATCGTCTTCGTCGTTTGCGTCGGGTGCCAATGTGTGGTTGTCTCGGGTGAGGGTGGAGTTAAGTTGCTCATCGCAAACCTTGCTCCAGTTCTTTCGTGGTGGGCGCGAGGCTGGTTTGGGTGGTGATAACGGTGGTGGTGATAGTAGTGGTAATGGTGGTGGTAGTGGTATTGGTGGTAGTATTGGTGGTGGTGATGGTATTGGTGGTGGTGGTATTGGTGGTGGTGATATTGGTGGTGGTATTGGTGGTGGTGATATTGGTGGTGGTATTGGTGGTGGTGATGGTATTGGTATTGGAGGTGGTGGTATTGGTATTGGTGGTGGAGGCAGTAGTGGTAATGGTGGTGGTGGTATTGGTGGTGGAATTGGTGGTGGCATTGGTGGTGGTGGTGGTATTGGTGGTGGTAGTGGTATTGGTGGTGGTGATATTGGTGGTGGTGGTATTGTTGGTATTGTTGGTGGAAGCATTGGTGGTAGTACTGGTGGTGATATTGGTATTGGTGGTGGTGTTATTGGTGGTGGTATTGGTGGTACTGGCATTGGTGGTGATATTGGTGGTAGGATTGGTATTGGTGATGGTGGTTTTGATGGTGTATTGGTGGTGGTATTGGTGGTGGAGGTATTGGTTGTGGGTGTATTGGTGGTGGTATTGGTAGTGGTGGTATTGGTGGTAGTATTGGTATTGGTGGTATTGGCGGTGCTGGTATTAGTGGTGGTATTGGTGGTGGTATTGGTGGTGGTGGTACTGGTGGTGCTAGTGGTGGTATTGGTGATGGTATTGACATTGATAGTGGTATTGGTATTGGCTGTGGTGGTATAGGTGGTGGTGGTATTGGTGGTGGTGATAGTAGTGGTAATGGTGGAGGTGGTGGTATTGGTGGTAGTGGTATTGGTGATGGTATTGGTGGTGGTGATGGTAATTGTGGTAGTGATGGTATTGGTGGTGGTGGTATTGGTGGTAGTGATATTGGTGGTGGTGGTGGTATTGGTGGTGGTGGTAGTTGGGGTAATGGTGGTGGTGGTGTTGGTGGTGGAATTGGTGGTATTGGTATTGGTTGTGAACTGGTGGTGGTGGTATTGGTGGCAGTGGTGGTATTGGTGATGGTGCTACTGGTGGCAGTGATATTGGTGGTGGTGGTATCGGTGGTTTTGGTGGTGGTGGTATTGGTGGTAGTGGTGGTATTAGTGGAGGTATTGGTGGTAGTATTGGTGGTGGTACTGGGGATGGTATTGGTGGTGGTATTGGTATTGGTGGTGGTGGTATTGGTGGTGATGTTGGTATTGGTGGTGCTATTGGTATTGGTGGTAGTGGTTTTGATGGTGGTATTGGTGGTGGTGGTTGGTGGTGGTGGTATTGGTGGTGGTATTGTTGGTGGTGGTATTGCTGGTGGGGTATTGGTGGTGGTGTTATTGGTGGTAGTATTGGTATTGGTGGTGGTATTGGAGGTGGTGGTATTGATTTTAGTGGTGGTACTAATATTGGTGGTGGTGGTATTGGTGTTGGTGGTATCGGTATTGGTGGTGGTGGTATTGGTGATATTGGTAGTGGTGGTGGCATTGGTGGTGTTGATGGTATTGGTTGTGGTGGTATTGATGGTGGTGGCGGCATTGGCAGTGGCATTGGAATTGATGGTGGTATTGGAGGTGGTGTTATTGGTGGTGGTGGTGGTATTGGTTGTGGTGGTATTGGTGGTGGGGGTATTAGTGGTGGCATTGGTGGTGGTATTGGTGGTGGTGTTGGTGGTGATGGTGGTATTGGTGGTGGAACTGGTGGTTGTGGCATTGGCGGTATTGGTGGTGGTGGTATTGGTGGTAATGGTGGTATTGGTGGTAGTGGTGGTATTAGTGGTGGTATTGGTGGTAGTACTGGTGGTGGTGATATTGGTGGTGGTATTGGTGGTGATGTTGGTATTGGTGGTTGTGGTGGTATTGATATTGGTGGAGGTGGTTTTAAAGGTGGTATTGGTGGTGATGGTATTGTGGTGGTAGTATTCATGATAGTCGTATTGGTGGTGGGGGTATTGGTGGTGGCATTGGTGGTGATGGTATTGGTGGTAGTATTGATATTGGTGGTGATATTGGTGGTGGTGGTATTGGTTTTGGTGATGGTATTGATATTGGTGGTGGTGGTATCGGTATTGGTGGTATTGGTGGTGGTGGTATTGGTGGTAGTGGTATTGGTGGTGCTGGTGGTGGTATTGGTGGTAGTATTGAAGGTGGTATTGGTGGTGGTATGGTATTGGTGGTGGTGTTATTGGTGGTGGTGGTACTGGTGGAAGTGGTGGTATTGGTGGTGGCATTGGTGGTGTTGATGGTATTGGTTGTGGTGGTATTGGTGGTGGTGGCGGCATTGGTGGTGATATTGGTATTGATGGTGGTATTGGTATTGGCAGTGGTGTTATTGGTGGTGGTGGTGGTGGTATTGGGGGTGGTGGTATTAGTGTTGGTATTGGTGGTGAAGGTGGTATTGATGGTGGTATTGGTGGTGATGGTGTTATTGGTGGTGGAACTGGTGGTGGTGGCATTGGCGGTATTGGTGATGGTGATATTTGGGGTGGTGGTATTGGTGGTAGTGGTGGTATTAGTGGTGGTATTGGTGGTAGTACTGGTGGTGGTGGTGATACTGGTGGTGGTATTGGTGGTGATATTGGTGGTGGCATTGGTATTGCTGGTACTGGTATTGGTGGTGGTATTGGTATCGGGGTGATATTGGTATTGGTGGTGGTATTGGTATTGATGGTGGTGGTTTTAATAGTGGTATTGGTGGTATTGGTGGTGGTGGTATTGTGGTGGTGGTACTGGTGATGGTCGTATTGGTGGTGGGGGTATTGGTGTTGGTATTGGTGGTGATGGTATTGGTGGTAGTATTGGTATTGGTGGTGATATTGGTGGTGGTGGTATTAATTTTGGTGGTGGTATTGATATTGCTGGTGGTGGTAACGGTATTGATGGTATTGGTGGTGGTGGTGGTATTGGTGGTACTGGTATTGGTGGTGCTGGTGGTGGTATTGGTGGTAGTATTGAAGGTGGTATTGGTGGTGGTGATGGTATTGGTGGTGGTGGTGGTATTGGTGGTGGTGGTATTGGTGGTGGTGGTATGGGTTGTGGTGGTAGTAGTGGTAATGGCAGTGGTGGTATTGATGATGGAATTGGTGGTATTGGTGGTATTGAGGTGTCGGTATCGGTGGTGGAACTGGTGGTGGTGGTGGTATTGGTGATGGTGGTATTGGTGGCGGTGCTATTGGTGGTAGTGGTGGTATTAGTGGTGGTATTGGTGGTGGTATTGGTGGCTGTAGTGGTATTGGTGGTGGTATTGGTGGTGGTATTGGCATTGGTGGTGGTGGTCTTGGTGGTACTGGTATTGGTGGTGGTATTGGTAGTGGTGATTTTGATGGTGGTATCGGTGGTATTGGTGGTGGTGGTATTATTAGTGGTGGTGGTATTGTTGGTGGAACTGGTGGTGGTGGCATTGGGGGTGGTTGTATTGGTGGTGGAATTGGTGGAGGTATTGGTGGTGGTATTGGTGGTGGTATTGGTATCGGTGGAGGTATAGGTATTAGTGGTACTGGTATTGGTGGTGTTGGTATTGGTGGTGATATTGATATTGGTGGTGGTGGTGGTGGTATTGGTGGGTTTGATGGGGGTATTGGTGGTGCTGGTGGTGGTATTGGTGGTGGTGATGGTATTGGTGGTGGTGGTATTAGTGGTGGTGGTGGTACTGGTAGTGGTATTTGTGATGGTATTGGTGGTGGAATAGTGGAATGGTGGTGGTATTGGTTGTGTTAGTATTGGTGGTGGTGGCAGTATTGGTGTTGGTATTGGTATTGATGGTGGTATTGGTATTTGCGGTGGTGGTATTGGCGGTAGTGGTATTAGTTGTGGTGGTATTGGTGGTGGTATTGGTGGCAGTGTTGGTGGTATTGATGGTGGTGGCATTGGTGGTGGTTTTTGTGGTATTGGTGGTGGTTGTGGTATTGGTTGTGGTTTTGGTGGTGGTATTGGTGTTGGTATTGGTATTGGTGGTACTGATATTGGTGGTGGTATCGGTATTGGTGGTGATATTGGTATTGGTGGTGGTACTGGTATTGGTGGCGGTGGTTTTAATGGTGGCATTGGAGGTGGGGGTGGAATTGGTGGTGATGGTATTGGTGGTGATGGTATTGTGGTAGTATTGGTATTGGTATTGATATAGGTGGTATTGGTGGTGGTGGTATTGGTATTGATGGTGGTGGTATTGGTGGTATTGATTGTAGTGGTGGTATTGGTGGTAGTGGTGTTGGTGATGATATTAGTGGTGGTATTGGCATTGGTGGTTTTGATGGTGGTATTGGTGGTGATGGTATTGGTGGTGGTGGGGGTACTGGTGGTGGTGGTATCGGTATTGGTGGTATTTGTGGCGGTATCGGTATTGGTGGTGGTGGTATTGGTGGTATTGGTAATGGTGATGCTGGTATTGGTGGTGGTGATGGTATTGGTGGTGGTGGTATTGGTGGTGGTGGTGGTACTGGTGGTATTGGTGTTGGAATTGTGGTGGTATTGGTGGTGATGGTATTGGTGGTGGTGGTACTGGTGGAAGTGGTGGTATTGGTGGTGGCATTGGTGGTGTTGATGGTATTGGTTGTGGTGGTATTGGTGGTGGTGGCGGCATTGGTGGTGATATTGGTATTGATGGTGGTATTGGTATTGGCAGTGGTGTTATTGGTGGTGGTGGTGGTGGTATTGGGGGTGGTGGTATTAGTGTTGGTATTGGTGGTGAAGGTGGTATTGATGGTGGTATTGGTGGTGATGGTGTTATTGGTGGTGGAACTGGTGGTGGTGGCATTGGCGGTATTGGTGATGGTGATATTTGGGGTGGTGGTATTGGTGGTAGTGGTGGTATTAGTGGTGGTATTGGTGGTAGTACTGGTGGTGGTGGTGATACTGGTGGTGGTATTGGTGGTGATATTGGTGGTGGCATTGGTATTGCTGGTACTGGTATTGGTGGTGGTATTGGTATCGGGGTGATATTGGTATTGGTGGTGGTATTGGTATTGATGGTGGTGGTTTTAATAGTGGTATTGGTGGTATTGGTGGTGGTGGTATTGTGGTGGTGGTACTGGTGATGGTCGTATTGGTGGTGGGGGTATTGGTGTTGGTATTGGTGGTGATGGTATTGGTGGTAGTATTGGCATTGGTGGTGATATTGGCGGTGGTGGTATTAGTTTTGGTGGTGGTATTGATATTGCTGGTGGTGGTAACGGTATTGATGGTATTGGTGGTGGTGGTGGTATTGGTGGTACTGGTATTGGTGGTGCTGGTGGTGGTATTGGTGGTAGTATTGAAGGTGGTATTGGTGGTGGTGATGGTATTGGTGGTGGTGGTATTGGTGGTGGTGGTACTGGTGGTGGTGGTGGTATTGGTGGTGGTGGTATTGGTGGTGGTGGTATGGGTTGTGGTGGTAGTAGTGGTAATGGCAGTGGTGGTATTGATGATGGAATTGGTGGTATTGGTGGTATTGAGGTGTCGGTATCGGTGGTGGAACTGGTGGTGGTGGTGGTATTGGTGATGGTGGTATTGGTGGCGGTGCTATTGGTGGTAGTGGTGGTATTAGTGGTGGTATTGGTGGTGGTATTGGTGGCTGTAGTGGTATTGGTGGTGGTATTGGTGGTGGTATTGGCATTGGTGGTGGTGGTCTTGGTGGTACTGGTATTGGTGGTGGTATTGGTAGTGGTGATTTTGATGGTGGTATCGGTGGTATTGGTGGTGGTGGTATTATTAGTGGTGGTGGTATTGTTGGTGGAACTGGTGGTGGTGGCATTGGGGGTGGTTGTATTGGTGGTGGAATTGGTGGAGGTATTGGTGGTGGTATTGGTGGTGGTATTGGTATCGGTGGAGGTATAGGTATTAGTGGTACTGGTATTGGTGGTGTTGGTATTGGTGGTGATATTGATATTGGTGGTGGTGGTGGTGGTATTGGTGGGTTTGATGGGGGTATTGGTGGTGCTGGTGGTGGTATTGGTGGTGGTGATGGTATTGGTGGTGGTGGTATTAGTGGTGGTGGTGGTACTGGTAGTGGTATTTGTGATGGTATTGGTGGTGGAATAGTGGAATGGTGGTGGTATTGGTTGTGTTAGTATTGGTGGTGGTGGCAGTATTGGTGTTGGTATTGGTATTGATGGTGGTATTGGTATTTGCGGTGGTGGTATTGGCGGTAGTGGTATTTGTTGTGGTGGTATTGGTGGTGGTATTGGTGGCAGTATTGGTGGTATTGATGGTGGTGGCATTGGTGGTGGTTTTTGTGGTATTGGTGGTGGTTGTGGTATTGGTTGTGGTTTTGGTGGTGGTATTGGTGTTGGTATTGGTATTGGTGGTACTGATATTGGTGGTGGTATCGGTATTGGTGGTGATATTGGTATTGGTGGTGGTACTGGTATTGGTGGCGGTGGTTTTAATGGTGGCATTGGAGGTGGGGGTGGAATTGGTGGTGATGGTATTGGTGGTGATGGTATTGTGGTAGTATTGGTATTGGTATTGATATTGGTGGTATTGGTGGTGGTGGTATTGGTATTGATGGTGGTGGTATTGGTGGTATTGATTGTAGTGGTGGTATTGGTGGTAGTGGTGTTGGTGATGATATTAGTGGTGGTATTGGCATTGGTGGTTTTGATGGTGGTATTGGTGGTGATGGTATTGGTGGTGGTGGGGGTACTGGTGGTGGTGGTATCGGTATTGGTGGTATTTGTGGCGGTATCGGTATTGGTGGTATTGGTGGTGGTGGTATTGGTGGTATTGGTAATGGTGATGCTGGTATTGGTGGTGGTGATGGTATTGGTGGTGGTGGTATTGGTGGTGGTGGTGGTACTGGTGGTATTGGTGTTGGAATTATGGTGGTATTGGTGGTGATGGTATTGGTGGTGGTGGCGGTATTGGTGGTGGTACTGGTATTGATGGTGGTATTGGTATTGGCAGTGGTGGTATTGGTGGTGGTGGTATTGGTTGTGGTGGTATTGGTGGTGGTGGTATTAGTGATGGTATTGGTGGTGGTATTGGTGGTGGTGAAACTGGTGGTGGTGGCATTGGTGGTGGTGGTGTTATTGGTGGTGGTGGTGGTGGTGGTATTGGTGGTAGTGGTATTGGGGGTGGTGATATTGGAGGTGGTATTGGTGGTGGTATTGGTGGTGATGGCAGTGGTGGTGTTAGTGGTGGTATTGGGGGTAGTATTGGTGATGGTATTGGTGGTGGTAGGGGTATTGGTAGTGGTGGTTTTGGTGGAGGTATTTGGTATGGGTGGTACAGGTATTGGTGGTGATACTGGTATTGGTGGTGAGACTGGTATTGGTGGTGGTACTGGTGTTGGTGGTTTTAATGGTGATGGTGGTGGTATTGGTGGTGGGGGTATTGGTGGTGGTATTGATGGTGGTGCTATTGGTTTTGGTGGTATTTGTGGTGTATCGATATTGGTGGCATTGGGGGTCTTGGTATTGGTGGTATTGATGGTGTTGGTGGTATTAGTGTTAGTGGTATTGGTGGTGATATTGGGGGTGGTATTGGTGGTGGTGATGGTATTGGTGGTGTTGGTATTGGTGGTTGTGTTATTGGTGATGGTATTGGTGGTGTTGGAATAGTGGTGGTACTGGTGGTGGTGGTATTGGTGGTGGTGGCAGTATTGGTGGTGGTATTGGTGGTGGTGGTGGTATTGTTTGTGTGGGTATTGGTAGAATTGGTGGAGGTGGTGGCATTGGTGTTGGTAGAGGTATTGGTGGTGGTTTTGGTGGTTGTGGTATTGGTGGTAGTGGTATTGGATTGGTGGTGATATTGGATTGGTGGTGGTATTGATGTTTTTGGTGGTGGTGGTGGTATTGGTGGTAGTGGTATTGGTGGTGGTGGTATCGGTGGTGGTGGTGTTATTGGTTGTGGTGGTGGTATTGGTGGTGGTATTGATGGTGTTGGTATTGGTGGTGATGGTATTGGTGGTGGTATTGGTGGAGGTGGTGGTGTTATTGGTGGTGGTGTTGGTGGTGGATATATTGGTGGTGGTGGTATTGGAAGTGGTATTGGTGGTGGTGGTGCTAGTGCTGGTGGTATTGGTGGTGGTGATATTTGTGGTATTGGTGGAATGGTGGTAGGATTGGTAATGGGGTGTGTGCTACCTGTAATTCAAATTACCTAATTTGCTAATCATTTCTAAATTCATTTTACTTGGGGGTTGAAACAGACATAAGATAATGCTGGGTCAAAGCGACTGAAAGCAGGTAACGGTGTGACAGGTGCAGCCGTGCTGCTTAAAAAAACACAAGCAGTTTCAACTGAAGCAGCACATGTCCGGCGTGCAGTAAGAGAAACTCAATAAAGTAAAGCAAATAGTGCTTACAGACTAAATAACAGCTCCCGTGTAACAACCGAATTAAAGGGGCCAGTAGCCATGGGAGATTACAAATAAAGACAAGGAAATACTAAGGAGGTACTAACAAGCCTATCAACGAATCCAAAGGCAGTATTTACGAAATACAATGACACAACCCAATGAAAAATATGGGCGGAGTGTGGGGGCGCTGGCTTCTCTCCAATACTCTACTTTAGCAGTCTTGAAGTGCGAGCAGTGCATGTGCGCTACCGGTAGGCTCGACCTAAAAATAATGAATGAAAGTTCATTAGTAACCAAACCCCTCCATATGTGAGGAATCTCACTCTACTGGAAAACAAATTTCATTTGTATTAGAAAGTCTGCACCACCCACAATGAAACTGAATTAAAAATTGACAACTACATCACACTTGAACAAACAAATTGACAATTGTTTGGATGAGAGGCAATATAATAGCACAGGTAATCAAATGAACAGTAATGTTTCAACATAAAGCATTTCACATATAAATGTTTTTTTCGGTCTTTTTATTTTCTTTGTTGCACTTCATAAAAACAGCCAGCCAGCGCGTTTCGCCCAAACATGGGCTTCTTCAGGGCAAGATAATAGAATAGTACAGCGTGTCTTCTGGCAAGTGAGTCAACGAACAGCTGGACACGAATTCTAAAGCATGATGATGTAGCTCAACGGTGAAGCATAAATAATCAACCAATGTCTGTTGATAGAGTTATTTAATGCTCTTGCCTATCGTGCTGGTTACAGGATGCCGAAGACGGCTACGGCTACCATGTTTTCATTTGGGTGCGGCTAATAACGACATTAAATAACTCTATCAACAGACATTGGTTATCAAAGCAGTCTGTTGGCCCCCCTTTTGTTTTCACTATATTTTTTGGACCTACCAGGTACCTTAAACCAAGTGAGGGGTATCCCACCTAGAATTGGAACGATGTCCAATAGCTCTTTACTATATGCCAATGATGTAGCTTTCCTGGACTTAAATCTTTTTGATCTGCAACATAGTTTAGAAGCTTAGTTCAAGCATGCTGAAGCCCATTTTATGAAGATCAATATTTATAAAAGTAAGGTTTTGATCTTCCACAAAAATGGGTTAAGATCAAAGAGGAATCTCCAATGGTTTTTGGGTAATGAAAGACTTGAAATAGGTGATTTAAATCTTTATCTTGTTAATGTTTTTGTCCAAGAATGGCGGGATGTTTATCACATGAAGCTATGTGTGAGCAGGGCCCTCTCAGACTAATGCCCTGCATAGATTTTATCAAATCTGTGTGAGACGTCATTTTGGGCAAATCTTGTCTGTCTACAGGGCTAAAATCCTCCCTCTTTGTGCTATGTCTGTGTGGCGCTGGGTATGGGTTATGGGAACTCTTTAGAAGGGACTGAAGGCCAGATTCAACAAATTTGTATTCTGATTAGCCTGGCTGTCCACCATGTCTTGAGCCTGGTGTTTGGTTTGGTCTCCTATTTGCCTTTTCATCAGCAGCTGGTTTGAGGGGGGGAAACTCTCTCCTTGGAGGGGAGGAGGAAACACTAAGGGCAGCTTTGAGCGTTGACATTTTTTCACTGTTGAAATAACAGTCCACTTTCTTTAGGTCTTTTGTGCTAGCTAATGAAATGTTTGGGCTTAATTTAACAATTGATTCTTTTATGCAGAGGTCCGCTCTGAAGGCCTTTTTAAAGGGCTCAGTGCTTAAAATGAATTTGGCTAGAGATATGTCCCTAAATCAGTCAATTCCACGTAACCAGGTGGTGTGTGGAAGCAATCCGGGGAATAAACCTCAGCCTTATTGAGAATGGAATGTACCCCATAAGATTGGACAGCTTATTCTATTACTGAGATTGAATCACCTCCATCTTCAAGTGAATACAGACATTTGGGACGAAACCCACACAAAAGGACAGAATTTGTAAGTTTTGCCAGCAATACTTCCAGGATCTTAACCACGAATTGTTTGTGTGGCTTGTGTTGCAGAATGCTCAACATTATTTTCAAAGGCCTATGTTTATTAAATTCAACATCCACTCTGCCATGGAGGCCCGTAAATGTATCTTGTCCCCCCCCCCACAAATGAAATGATTTGTAATAATATCTTCCAATTTTTGTTAATCCTTTTTTAATATTTATTAGGGTTTCCATTTCTATTATATAATTTGTGACATTGTTTTCTTTCAAATTTGCGTATGTATGCTGTTATATTTATTAAGGTCTTATTTATAAGATTCTTTTATTAATTTACTGTTTATTGCACATACTGTTTATTGCACGTTTTATAGAGGTTCAACTAATATGTAGACATTGAATAAGCACTTTATATGTGTTATGTTTCGCCAAATATTTGTGAATTAAAAGGCCTCTAATGTCATGTGATTAAAAACATTATGCTATATGGTGCCTTGGATATTATTATTTTATAAACAATAGTCTGCTGTTGTTTTAGGATGCATTTATATGATTTTTTTATGTTTTAATTCCACTTTGCACATTGCTCTATGCAAATTGCACTTTACAAAGGTTTGAAAATTGCAGTTATTGAATAATCTTTTATTCGCTTCTTCAGAGTTTGGGACCAGGTGAGCATAAAGTGCTTCTACTGTGCTGTGAATTGAAATATGATGTTCTATGTCGCTATGCATGCTGTCACTTTAATAAGGATAGTTATCATTGATCTTGTTCGATGAACGCAACTAATTGCAGGTTTAATATTCTTTTAATTGCGATTTAATATGCATAATCTATTATTGTTCTATCATCTGTTATATATTATGTGGACCTCCATAGGAGTTCTGTAACATAATAAAGTCAAATTGAAATTGAATTAAATGGTATTCCTTTTATTGTTTAATTTCTATTCAATTAACAGAGCTAACATCTGCCCCATCATTTGCCATCACACAATGGCAAGGATAACAGCCTATAAAGATTCTAGATGAGTTTATGCATCTTTGTGGCAAGCATCTTGCCATGCAATCGTTGAACTTGTGATGGTATGACACTATAAGTAAATTCCATTATGTTTATTAGATTAGAATACGACTAGCATGAGCTATGGTTCTTGTAATCAGCACAATGTACTATCTCTTCCTTATGCAACTCTTTTTTTTATACCATGCCCCTGTCATTATTCAGAACATGCTTGGAGGAACAATGGCTCATTGGGAAGAACACTCACTGGTAAAAAATGAGGTGATTTATAAGTCACAAGTGTGTATTTCACTAAGGCTGACTCATTCCGCATTTCTTCTGAGGTCAATGAATGCCATTACGTTGGGTAATACTCAACATGTGTTATTTACAACACTAGAAATAAAAGTAAAGTCTAGTGAAAGTCTAGTCATCTTGATCTGTATCAAGTACAAAGCAGGACCCATTACTTCATTGTGAAACCTAACTAGTCCATATATGCATTCCTTACATGCATCAAAGATTCCTTTACAGTTGTAAAAGCATGGTCATTAGTAGCCAATATTGCTCAAGTCAGAAATGTTTTAGTGTTCAGATAGTCGCATTAAATGTGACAATTTTGAGGGTGATTTTTAGTTTGGTAGTTGCCCCATCGACAAGCCTCAGTTCCCACATGCAGTTTAAAGGCTGGGAAAGTTTATGTCTTCTTACAGTGGAGCCTTAGAGGACTCCACAGTTGGAGATCCTTAACCTGATAGCCCATACTCTATGTGGCTGACAAGGTGGTTGTGGGAAGGGAAATCAATTAATGGCCGTCAAACACAGGGAAAAAGTACTCATTGAATGTCCGGACCTTTCTTGTTAAGTTTTTCTAAAACATGTATGTGTGTATACTTGTGGTATTTCTATAGCATGAACATAAATAGGCAACAGACCACTGTAAAAGACTAAAGGCAAGCATAAGGTTAACAAGTGATAGGAGAGGTAGCTGGTTTGTGGATGATTAATGCACTGTGACTCATTGTGCTCTTTAATGAGGTGAATCTTCAAATCTTTCCTAAATTGGAACAGAATTGGGGCAGCCCTGATCGATACAGGGATGTTGTTGCCAATCTATGTTGCATAGATGGAAAAGGCCTATAGCAGTTTGTTTAGGGAAAACACACAAGTGTGCAGGACAGAGCCAAAAACTGTCACTGCTAATAATGGTAATTGTACCCTCTGTCTATTTTGTACCTACCAATCTGACAGCGGTCAAAATGACCTCCTTTGTCATATCAGTTATGATATATTTAGAAGATTATTGTTTAGAAGAACATTTTTAGGGGTCATTGATTTGATCATCTTTATCTATGTTAGACTCTGATATCATTTATTTGGCATTTGATTTTCACAGCTCTCACTGAGAAATTCACTGACAGAGATAAAACCCCCTACCTTGGAAGATGGCATTGCATTTGAACTCAAGTAGAACTATGAGGTAAAAGGAATACAACATCGAGAGACTAGTAGGTTGACTACCTAATGTCAATATGGTTTTAGAAGTGTCATAGGGACTGTCGAGTAATGCCTAAATTTAAGCCTGATCATCGGGAAGTATACCGTTGCGTAACAGTCATCATTGTATCTTGCCTTCATGGACCTGTCAATGGCATTTGACTGTGTCAACCGGGCAGAACTGTGGCATTTGCTTATTAAATTAAAAATAGACCCATCTTTGGTACATTTACTTATTTCTTCTCATACAGGTGCCAAGGCTCGAGTGAGGTTTGGGAGAAATGGAGAAGTTTATGATGAGTTTAGTATTGAGGGGGGTTCACAAGAGGTGTGTACTAGCTCCATTACTTTTTATTTTATATATAAATGAGCTCACTGTAGAACTTACTAAGAGCACCCCTGATGTACCTCTGGTGTGCGGAACCCCCTCCCTGTGATACTCTATGCAGAATATGTTGTTTCAAGTGGTTGTACTAAAAAAGCCTTGCATCTTTTAAGACAGTCCTTTGTGAATTTTTATGGCTAATCTTAACGGGTCGACTAATTTTACTGAGTCCTTTTAAATGACATGTGGGCCAAAACACGTAAAACTACGCTCCATTACTTTTCAGGAACATTTTAACTAACACCAGCAGATTTTCTTACTTCTGGGTCAATTTCAGTTCTTTAGGCTCATGGTCCCCATATATTGCACAGTGTATTGCAAAGTTTTCTAGAGCAATTGTGTCTCTACTTAGTTTGCCATCACTAAAGGGTGGGAGGCCCCTGAAACATCTATTGCAAATATACTCTACTCCGTGTGCCCCAATTGCGATTTATGGCGTGGAAGCTTGTGGCTCGGGCGATCCTACTAACCTCCAGAAGGAGGACAATCGTATCTGCTGTAGGTTACTATTAACCCCTGTATCCACCTCCCACTTCATTTGTCACAGTGATTTTGGCATAGATTATTTGAGCAACTGTATCCATAGTCGACCGGTCTATATTGTGGTTATCCACCTCGGGCTGTATTACGTATTGGCATTGTTGCCCGCCCAACACACCTTGGAAAAGGTGCGCCGGGTGCCAGTCAGTCAGTCAGAAAAACTTTATTTCGGCTACAAGCCATAAAAGTCATAAAATAGCATAGTATAGTGTTAACAAGAAGGATAAAAAGATTTAAAACATGATTCTGAGTGCAGATACAATTCACGGATTAAAACAGAATAATAACAATAAATAGTACCAATATAATTGCCTTAGTGAGGTAGTAGTTGTCTTCTGGTTAGCCACATAGAAAAGAGAAATTTGGCTATCACAGTAACGTATAGGGGGGAAGAATCATATTTCATCAACCTGAAAAGATCTCTGTGGTTCGTAACCCCTATATTCTTAGCAAGTTGAATTATCCATTTTCTACGGGAGGTTTTATATGCCGGGCAGAAGATTATAACATGAACCTCCGTTTCATCAGTGGCACCACACCCAGGACAAGATTGTCTGGGTAAGCCAGCCCATTTATTTGTTCTCAAAAAAAGGGGGAGAGACCCATGCCTAAATTGTAGGTATAATTTTTTGGCCATTACCGGGTGAATCAAATCTATTGCAGACTCAAATCTGTAGCTGATTTTGACCTCGAGAAAGGCCGAGGTCAAATTTGCAGTGTTAGCAGATCGAATGATCTGAGTCAACTTGTGTTCCTGCAAAATTTTTGCCAATGATCTTTTTGGCAGAGAGGGGCAAGTATCCTCAGGTGAGAGCCAAAAGTCTTCTCTCCCTATATCTCTGAGTGATTTTCTAACGTGGGCTAACCAAGGGATAGCGCCTGCCTTTGGTAGCAATAAAATGGACTTCAGTTCCTCCTGAAAGATGGCGAGTTCAGGAGTGCTCCATGGTCGTCGCCAATACATTACTGGTCTGGAGGCGACCATGTCCGCAATTGGTTGAATACCCAGGTCCATCCTGAGCGGCTGTATAGGGGTGCTCATCGGGAGTGCAAATAATTGTCTAAAAAATTTGTTTTCTGACTTGGTTAAAATCAAGGATGGGTTATGGCCCCAAAGTTCCGCGCCGTAGGCTGCCACCCCCCTTGCCTGGGTTTTATAAATCTCTACCAATGGGCTGATTAGTTTTAAGTGGCTGTTTTTGAGCATCTTTAAAATCCCCCCTGATATCTGGACGAGTTTTAAGTTTACCTTTGAGATCTGGGCGGCCCAGGTCATTTTGTTATTGAGGGTCAGGCCAAGATAATCAAAAGTGTTCACCCGTTCTAGAGGCAGGCCATCCAGTTTCGGTATGGGACGGTTGGTGGTATCTGCGTGAAACACCATGTATTTAGTCTTGTTCACGTTAATGGTTAGGTTCCTTTTCCTACAAAAGGTGGCAAAGCCATCCAGGACTCTGACCATACCCATAGGTGATCTGGACAGAAGCAGAGTATCATCCGCAAACATAAGTACTGGAATTTTCCTGCCTGCCAACTTAGGGGAATCTATATCACTTAGGGCCAGAATGTCTTCAACCAGTCCATTCAAGAAGAGGGCAAAGATAGTTGGGGCTAGAACGCAGCCCTGTCTAACTCCCTTTTCTACCCGGAATGGTTCTGTGAGTTCTCCATGGAGTCCGAACCTGACTCTAGCAAAGGTATCTTTATGGAGACGTTCTAATAGATCACAGAGGTAGAGAGGTAAGCCCATCCCCTTTAGTAGCTCCCAAAGTTGGCTGCGGTCCACCATATTGAAGGCAGACTTTAAGTCAACAAACGTGAGGTAAAGACTGCCCCCTTCTAAGATTATACTTTTCCAGTGGATCATTTGCAGCCTAAACAATTGGTCCACGGTTGACATTCTAGCTCTAAAACCCACCTGGAGAGGGGTCAGAATGTTGGTTTCCTCCATCCAGGTTTGTAGTCTCCCTAAGAGAATGCGAGCAAAAATCTTGTGGGCAACATCTATTAGGCCTATAATTGGCCGGATCAAGTGGCGAGCCCTTTTTATGTATTGGTATGATCTCGGCTCCAGCCCAAGTAGGTGGTAACGGCATTCCTGCTAGAATTGCGTTAAAAAGACCAAATAGATATGGAACCCAGATGTCGGGCTCACTTTTAAAGAGATCACCTGGGATCCTATATAAGCCTGGGGCTTTATTGGGTTGGACTTTGCTAAGAGCAACTCTAACTTCACTGAGGGTGCACATCGGGGTCAAGGCCTGAGTTGGAGGTAGGCAAGGACTAGTGTGGGAAAGGGAGGTGGACAAT
Organism: Triturus cristatus; assembly: GCF_964204655.1. NCBI lineage: Eukaryota > Metazoa > Chordata > Amphibia > Caudata > Salamandridae > Triturus > Triturus cristatus. The sequence continues at coordinate 539,973,375 of NC_140591.1, forward strand.
AGTGAGGTCTGAATAGCGTAAAGTTCTTTAAAGTATGTACGCCATATTTCTTGCCCAAGATTAGGTTGGAGCGCTTGGGTTGGGCGTGACGTTCCAGTTTTGACTAAATTCCAGAATGATATTTGGTCCTTGTTTTTTAGTGCATGGGAGATTTCCTCCCATCTGCTGATTTCCCACTCTTTTTTAGCTTCATTGATGATTTTCTTAAAAAGGGCCCTAGCTTCCTTTATTTTTGGCTTGGTTCCATTTTTAAGCGTTATCAGGAGCAATAGCTTTGCTTTTGATTATAACATGAACCTCCGTTTCATCAGTGGCACCACCCAGGACAAGATTGTCTGGGTAAGCCAGCCCATTTATTTGTTCTCAAAAAAAGGGGGAGAGACCCATGCCTAAATTGTAGGTATAATTTTTTGGCCATTACCGGGTGAATCAAATCTATTGCAGACTCAAATCTGTAGCTGATTTTGACCTCGAGAAAGGCCGAGGTCAAATTCGCAGTGTTAGCAGATCGAATGATCTGAGTCAACTTGTGTTCCTGCAAAATTTTTGCCAATGATCTTTTTGGCAGAGAGGGGCAAGTATCCTCAGGTGAGAGCCAAAGGTCTTCTCTCCCTATATCTCTGAGTGATTTTCTAACGTGGGCTAACCAAGGGATAGCGCCTGCCTTTGGTAGCAATAAAATGGACTTCAGTTCCTCCTGAAAGATGGCGAGTTCAGGAGTGCTCCATGGTCGTCGCCAATACATTACTGGTCTGGAGGCGACCATGTCCGCAATTGGTTGAATACCCAGGTCCATCCTGAGCGGCTGTATAGGGGTGCTCATCGGGAGTGCAAATAATTGTCTAAAAAATTTGTTTTCTGACTTGGTTAAAATCAAGGATGGGTTATGGCCCCAAAGTTCCGCGCCATAGGCTGCCACCCCCCTTGCCTGGGTTTTATAAATCTCTACCAATGGGCTGATTAGTTTTAAGTGGCTGTTTTTGAGCATCTTTAAAATCCCCCCTGATATCTGGACGAGTTTTAAGTTTACCTTTGAGATCTGGGCGGCCCAGGTCATTTTGTTATTGAGGGTCAGGCCAAGATAATCAAAAGTGTTCACCAGTTCTAGAGGCAGGCCATCCAGTTTCGGTATGGGACGGTTGGTGGTATCTGCGTGAAACGCCGTGTATTTAGTCTTGTTCACGTTAATGGTTAGGTTCTTTTTCCTACAAAAGGTGGCAAAGCCATCCTGGACTCTGACCATACCCATAGGTGATCTGGACAGAAGCAGAGTATCATCCGCAAACATAAGTACGGGAATTTTCCTGCCTGCCAACTTAGGGGAATCTATATCACTTAGGGCCAGAATGTCTTCAACCAGTCCATTCAAGAAGAGGGCAAAGAGTGTTGGGGCTAGAACGCAGCCCTGTCTAACTCCCTTTTCTACCCGGAATGGTTCTGTGAGTTCTCCATGGAGTCCGAACCTGACTCTAGCAAAGGTATCTTTATGGAGACGTTCTAATAGATCACAGAGGTAGAGAGGTAAGCCCATCCCCTTTAGTAGCTCCCAAAGTTGGCTGCGGTCCACCATATGGAAGGCAGACTTTAAGTCAACAAACGTGAGGTAAAGACTGCCCCCTTCTAAGATTATACTTTTCCAGTGGATCATTTGCAGCCTAAACAATTGGTCCACGGTTGACATTCTAGCTCTAAAACCCACCTGGAGAGGGGTCAGAATGTTGGTTTCCTCCATCCAGGTTTGTAGTCTCCCTAAGAGAATGCAAGCAAAAATCTTCTGGGCAACATCTATTAGGCTAATAGGCCTATAATTGGCCGGATCAAGTGGCGAGCCCTTTTTATGTATTGGTATGATCTCGGCTCCAGCCCAAGTAGGTGGTAACGGCATTCCTGCTAGAATTGCGTTAAAAAGACCAAATAGATATGGAACCCAGATGTCGGGCTCACTTTTAAAGAGATCACCTGGGATCCTATATAAGCCTGGGGCTTTATTGGGTTGGACTTTGCTAAGAGCAACTCTAACCTCACTGAGGGTGCACATCGGGGTCAAGGCCTGAGTTGGAGGTAGGCAAGGACTAGTGTGGGAAAGGGAGGTGGACAATAGTGAGGTCTGAATAGCGTAAAGTTCTTTAAAGTATGTACGCCATATTTCTTGCCCAAGATTAGGTTGGAGCGCTTGGGTTGGGCGTGACGTTCCAGTTTTGACTAAATTCCAGAATGATCTTTGGTCCTTGTTTTTTAGTGCATGGGAGATTTCCTCCCATCTGCTGATTTCCCACTCTTTTTTAGCTTCATTGATGATTTTCTTAAAAAGGGCCCTAGCTTCCTTTATTTTTGGCTTGGTTCCATTTTTAAGCGTTATCAGGAGCAATAGCTTTGCTTCCCTGCACGGTTTATTAAACCAAGTTGGATTCTCCCTTGTGAATGGTAAATTTCTCTGGATAGCCCGGCTAAAGTGGGTCTCAAGGGTGCCACATAGTTCTATGTGTGTGGCTCCAGTCAGCTCAAAATCTAGATGAGCCTCTGGTGTGGTTGGGGCTCCCATTAATTTCTCCAAAAGAGGATAGATCTCAGAATACATTGCACCGAGATTCCTATCAGATAGGGCGATCTTCTCCCATCTAACTCTTCGGGAACCATCAGATGTAATCAAGGGAACAACACTAGGTGGATCAATAGAAGGAGAGTGGTGGTTTGTAAAACCCTCCAAGGTGACAATGATGGGATTATGATCGCTTTCGCAGCGTTTAATAACTCGAAAGTCCAGGATCCTTGGCCACAGTCCCATACTAAGCATCATATAATCAATGATCGACGTTTGATCATTTCTTTCAAATGTTGGATTACCTGGATTATCTGCAGGGAACCTACCATTGCATGCCCTTAACGAATAAGTAAATGTCAATTGAGTAAGTTGGAGAACCAATGGCGTCCAGGCCTTCGTAGGATAAGAATTGGAATGTGGTATAGCCCACTCTTGGTCCTCTTCCTGGGATACAGAGGAGATCAGCCCATTCAAGGGTTCGTAGTGACAGTTAAAATCCCCACCAATTGCCAGAAAATCAGTGTTAATAGTGGAACTCAAAAAAGCATCCAATCTACTCAGAGTGGTGGACTCCTGGCCATACCTCACAGGACGAGAATATATGTTTATGATGGACAATACCTGGTTTTCCCAAGCGGACATAACTACACACATGATATCCGGTGAGTCGGTATAAATTCTCTTGAGTGCACATTCCAAGTGAGTCCGTACGCAAATAGACAACCCTCCGGAGGGCCTTCCCCCATTTGGCCTTACTGCAGATTCCCAGAAGGTAGCAAACCCTACACGATGGTAGGGCTTCAATGCCCAAGTCTCCTGAAAGAGGCAGATATCGTGACCATCAATGTATTCCCCCCAATCAGGGAGTTCTAACAGCCGTAATAGACCTGCCACATTCCAGGACAACATTTTCAACCCCGTAGCCTTATAGGTGGGGGGATAAACAGGGTAAGACCTAGGGGAGGTAGATGTTATAACCGGGGGTGTACTTGGGTTGCCATTAATAGTGGTAGGTGTTAGGCCTAGCTCTGTGAAAGGGTCAAGAGGGGGAGTGTTAACAGAAGGGATGTCAGAACGGGACACTATTAGCTCAGGAAATGGTGTATGAGTTGTCTTCAATTCTATTTGATACAATAGCCCTGAGGTGGGGCATCCACCCGGATACGGAGTCGGAATCAAGGCGGGTGGAATGCCCTGGTCCGTACCTAGTGGTAGAGGGTTCCTATCGTCTAAGGATTCTAGACATTCGAGGGGCGCTACGGGCCAATTTATAGGTTTTCCCCGTGTTCTAGGATCGTAGCCAACATCTAGGTGTATCGAAATATCTGAGCCCGTGAGTGCCTGGGGCTGTGATAATGGAACCAAGCTCTCAATTGGCTCTGTCTGGATTATGGCTATGGGCCTGGGGTCAGCGACTAGCTCCAGTCAGTCAATGCAATCCAAGGAACTGAACCTATTATGGCAAGATATATTGAAATAGGCAAGATGTGAATCAGTCTCTTGAATTCCACTGTGGCCTATACACGGTCTCTCTATAGTCGGTTGTGCAATAAGTCTGTTCCTCCTATGTTTGGGTGCTCCCAGCGGATAGAAATATGAAAGGAGGGGGGAATGGATTCCATCAGCCAAATTATTCCAACCACCCTCACCGACATATTTTACCACCCTAGGATCTTTAAAATTCACAATTATACAATCACCCCTGATGTTCTTCACACCCCGGCCTACCCAAGATACTCTTCGGACCATCAGAATTTCCCCATTCAAATTTGGAGGCAGAGGTCTGTTTACATTCAACCAATGTATTGTCTTGTTCTTCAAAGACAGATAGGGTTCAACTCTGCCTTGTGGAAGTTCGGGTACGCCTGTTAAGACCACAACGTAAGGACTGCATTCTGTTGGTAAATCGAGTCTTGGGAGAATCTTGGAGGTGGGGGGGATTAGTTCCAGAGTTGGTCAGAGGAGAGGGGGGGATTTGGGGTGGAGGACCCACTAGGCTACCTGATTCACAGGGTGCACCAACCTGTCGTGATGTGGCAGAACGAACATGCCTAGAGTCCTTATTGTTGATTAGTTCCCCTCCAGTTTGAGCTGAATTAGAAGCGGAAGAATGGACAGCCACCTGTTCAGTGAGCGAAATTCAGGGTAAAATAGTCGATTTGTGGCAGGAAGAGTTCGGAGCTGGATGGGCTGATGCCACTGTATTTGGCTGTGTTTGGTTTGGTAATAATGCTAGTTTCCCTTCCAGGGCAGCAAGGCGTTCAACTAAGGGAGACAGCCTTCCATCAATTAGTGCAGCCATTCTATCCCAAAAGGCACTAGAACTCAATCCCTCCAGAACTTCCAATCATGGAACAATGGATGTGGGCGATGCGACGGGGTGTTGAGTCGGGATATTAGTTAAATCGTTTTCTATTAAGGGTGTGATATTGTCTTGGTTGGGGACAGGCAATTTTTTTTGTTTCTTTTTAGTGGGGCAACTCGCAGGACCCCCTTCACGTTTTTTCCCTTTTGTAGCTGGGAGGTTCACCCCGGAACATTTGCTTCTAGCAGACCGATCCGTCATGGATCTTGTCGTAGCACATGTGAATATAGGGGCTGGAAAAGAGTGATCAGCCTGATTTTGCCCAAGAACAGTTGGATTAGATTGAATAGGAACAGTTAGGGGGGAAGGATCGTCTAGCAAGACCTCAACTGAAGAGCCACCTAGTAAGGAAAGTGCGGAGTTATCGGGGGAGGGAATGGTCGTAATAGCTCCCAAGGAGGATCGCTTCCCTAACGATGGATCTAGGGATAATCTACGTTCTGTAGCAGCGATCTCGTAGGCAAGGACATTACTAGCCCGTGTTATAAAATTGTCAAGAGTCCCTACGACATTACAACCCTTAGGGGCCAGCCTCAGTAGACCAGTAGCCATTACTTGTTACCTTTGGCGGAGCACACTTGCCGAGGGGGGTGTCCAGGCCAGCCTCGTACAGTCTCGAACGGCCTCAAACGGCCCGCTCTTTGCCCGGTCTTAGCCCCGCGCTTAGACCCGCGCGCGCGTCCCGCTAGCGCGTGTGGGCGGAACTATGTTGATAAGAGGAAGGGAAACGGAATTGGGGGAGGAGTCGGGAAGAGGACCAGGTGCAGCTGGTCAACGTCACGCACAGCACCCTGGTCCTCGCAGTCCCGAATGCGCCGGGTTCTCGCACCAGTCCAAGTGTCAGGTAACACCCTTTCCCCAATCAGAGGCACAGCGTGACGATTTGAGCAGCGTGGAATCAGGTCACAAAGGAGAATCCAGGCAACAGGCAGCAGAATCCAAATCCTCGAGCGGCTCCCGCGAAGCGGGGGCCGGAAGTCGCAATGAAGGAGTTGGGGGAGGAGTCGGGAAGAGGACCAGGTGCAGCTGGTCAACATCACGCACAGCACCCTGGTCCTCGCAGTCCCGAATGCGCCGGGTTCTCGCACCAGTCCAAGTGTCAGGTAACACCCTTTCCCCAATCAGAGGCACAGCGTGGCGATTTGAGCAGTGTGGAATCAGGTCACAAAGGAGAATCCAGGCAACAGGCAGCAGAATCCAAATCCTCGAGCGGCACCCGTGAAGCGGGGGCCGGGAGTCGCAATAAAGGAGTTGGGGGAGGAGTCGGGAAGAGGACCAGGTGCAGCTGGTCAACGTCACGCACAGCACCATGGTCCTCGCAGTCCCGAATGCGCCGGGTTCTCGCACCAGTCCAAGTGTCAGGTAACACCCTTTCCCCAATCAGAGGCACAGCGTGGCGATTTGAGCAGCGTGGAATCAGGTCACAAAGGAGAATCCAGGCAACAGGCAGCAGAATCCAAATCCTCGAGCGGCACCCGCGAAGCGGGGGCCGGGAGTCGCAATGAAGGAGTTGGGGGAGGAGTCGGGAAGAGGACCAGGTGCAGCTGGTCAATGTCACGCACAGCACCCTGGTCCTCGCAGTCCCGAATGCGCCGGGTTCTCGCACCAGTCCAAGTGTCAGGTAACACCCTTTCCCCAATCAGAGGCACAGCATGGCGATTTGAGCAGCGTGGAATCAGGTCACAAAGGAGAATCCAGGCAACAGGCAGCAGAATCCAAATCCTCGAGCGGCACCCGCGAAGCAGGGGCCGGGAGTCGCAATGAAGGAGTTGGGGGAGGAGTCGGGAAGAGGACCAGGTGCAGCTGGTCAATGTCACGCACAGCACTCTGGTCCTCGCAGTCCCGAATGCGCCGGGTTCTCGCACCAGTCCAACTGTCAGGTAACACCCTTTCCCCAATCAGAGGCACAGCGTGGCGATTTGAGCAGCGTGGAATCAGGTCACAAAGGAGAATCCAGGCAACAGGCAGCAGAATCCAAATCCTCGAGCGGCCGGGTGCAAACAATGCCAATGTGCCCCATTATGGTGAAAGTGCTGACCCCAAGGTAGCTGCTAACTCGCGCTGCCCTGGGGGCAGCGCATTCATGTGAAAATATGGAGCAGCTGCTCCGTGCCTTCACAGTGCAGGCGGCACCCGCCTGCACTTTTACAGGGGAATAGAGATGCCCTTGCAGGCGGGTGCAGTCATTGACTGCAACCTCCTGCAGGAGGATGTCTGGGGGGTCCATTGGACCCCATTTACCCCCTGCAGAGGGCTGCTGTCAGGAGGCACACTGACAGTGCGTCACCTTTTAAACGGCGCTCTGTCAGTGCGCCTCCTGAGGGCTTCTTTGAGTCTGCGCCTGCATCTGTAATATGGCGTGGGTGCAGAGTCAATGGAATCACCTCATTTAGATAGGCCACACCCCGATGCAAACGAGGGCACATCCTCTGTAGGGGTGGGCGGAATTTGCGTAATCGCGTTACGCAAATCTCCGCGAAACGGTAAAAAATCTCCGCGAACATGCAGAAATTCCGCGAACACGCGGAATTGCTTGTTCGCGATACTTTTTTCCTGTTCGCGATTGCTGTTTGCGTGCTCGGGGTGAAATATCTCGCGAACACGCATATTGAGAACGCGAACAAGCAAAAAATTTCGCGAAGTTGCGGAACGCAGATTTTTTTTCAATTTCGCGTTCTCCGCGGAACGCGAAATTACCCAAATTTCGCAAATTCCGCGAACGGAACGGAATTTACCGCCCAGGCCTAATCCTCTGGTAACAGCGCTGGTGCTTAAAGTGCACCAGCGCTATTAGTAATATAGAAGGGGACACAGAAGAGTCTGCGACTCCTTCTATATTAAGAAAGTGCCTTGGGCTGCGCAAATCGGGCAGAAACACCTGTTGCGCCCCCGGGCCACCTTGAGTGATATAACCCCTGGAGTGCAGAAGATGCTAAATTAACATAGAATATAATTAATGACTGTCAGGCTTGCCATAAGGGTCTCTCCATCCCTTGGTTGACTTATGTCAACAAATCCCTGGAAGGAATAGGCCTAATTGAGATGTTTTTAGATAGAGGGCCACAGACTGCTGCTTGTAGGAGGCAAGTGAGGCTTTTACTATTCGAGGAAGCTGCAACAGACAGATTGCAAGCAGTAGGATAAGAAAATGAGCGTTACCGATTACTTTTATTTTAATTTTGGTGATTCCCCTTGGGCTATTAATAGAACACAAATAGGAGCTGTGTTTGTTACTCACTGGTCAGCTTTAGGGCGGGCACAATCAAATATCTTTTATGGTTCCCTTCCGGACACCGGCATGAGTTTGATCTGAGGATACGTCCTTGCAACAATCAGTCTAAACAAACCATGATACACTTACTCTTCTTTTGCGGTTTTTATGGGTTACATATGCAAAAAGATTTCTTATGCCTTTTGTGAGATTCAGAAAGATACGGTCCTGTATGCAGTCCTATCGCTTTTTACATACCTCGGCAGATCATGAATCTGGTTGTTGTGTAGTTATGTTTCTTGCAAGCTGATGTGTCCTCTAGGAAAAAAATGCTGGGGGATTGATTTCACTAATTGCTTGCTCAGGTTTTAAAGTAGTTTTTTCTGGAGCATGCAGATATACTACAATATTGTTTGCTGCTAAGTTTCTCAGGTTTTATGTGTTTTAATATTGATTGTTGGATTATTATTATGGTGTCTCTGCCTCGTTGCACAGTGTTTGTATGTAAAATGTGTGTGTTTTTATGGCTATTTTATAGTTGAATAAAGATGACTTTGACTTGATTTTGAATACCTAATGTAGATTTTCAAAACATGTTCATTCTGCCACAGGATTTTGACATGGGTTTAGGGAATAGTCCCAGGCATTTTGCTTAACAAGTGTAACATAAAATGCTAGAAATCATGCCAGCATGAATGTCATATTGCATAGGATCTGTAGGAGTCATAAACTCAGAACTTCAGCTGCCATTTTAGGAGAAAACTGTTGCCCTTTTTGACAAAATTTAATTTTTTGTTACTGGTCAATGTTTCATTGAGTCACCATATTCCTTCATTCATTATATTATAGGAATTCCAGAAATGTATAGTAAAATATATAAAATAAATTTAAAATAGAAACAGAATGTAGGGATTAACATGGATTTTAACCTGGAATTCTTCTATTTTTCCCCCATTCCACAGTTAGTTGCGAACTGTTCTTGTGAACAGTACAGAGAGCACCAGTGCATGTGTTCATCCTCATTTTAGTTGTAGAGAAGGTAAAGTGAGTATGATTTACTTAGAGAAATCCTTAGTGTTAGGCTAAGCTTTGGACTTAGTTTTAGTTTAGTAGCAGCTAATGATGAGACAATATTAGAGTTATGGTGAAGTTTAAATAGGAGGTACAGTAAAGAGTGAGTGATACAGACCGATTTAGGATTAGTGCCTTTCAACTAATGGTAATTTTAGGAAAAGTTATTGTAAATTAGTCTCTGGTTTGTTCTTTGTGAGGATATATATGCACCACAAGTGTCTTCCATACAATTACATAGATCCTCGGACTATTTTGCTGCAATGAATGGCGATCGCGTGCACACACACATTAAGCATGTTCAGAATCATCCAGGCTCAGCCAGCAAACCACACAGAGCAGAAGCTCACAGGGGCGTAGGACCCAGGAAAAAAAATCCAATTACATGTTTTGTCAGATGGACAGAGATGGGCTTCTGAATGCGTGTGTAACAAAAACCCGAACTGCAAGTTTAAAAAATGAGATTTTGAAGCGTATCAGTAATAAAAGCACAAATTGACATGGCGCGGTGGGAACGAGCTTTTTTTTAATCTCACTGTGTGGACATGAGAGGTTATGTGTAACTAAAGGTTTTTTTAAATGGGAGGGGATTTCTGTGGAACATTCATTCACCTCAAAATTGTGTGGCATCACTAACTTCTGAGACGCTGTCAGATTCTTAACCACATTTTCAGACGTTTACAACGGGAACAATGTCGAAGGTCAACTGTAGCTGGAGTAGAAAGTCATTCCATTGGTGTGCCACAACGTTATTTCGTCCGTGAGGCGCACGCCCAAGCCCTAGAAGTGGTTTTAGGAGGAAGTAACGCTGCGGAAGAGTGGAGATTTCAAGGGATATGGTAATGTGGCATTTACCTAATTGATTCAGGTCAGTACATAGTGCGTTTATCCACTTTAAATAATATGATTCGGTATGCTAAGGGAATGAAAAGATGCCATGTCACCGAAGACGCAGTGATTCACCCCTTTTTATTTTTACCAACGTAATGCATTCTGGGAGTTGAAGTCCTGTTTAACTGGCCGATCCTAATAAGTAAAAACCTAAAACACCTAAAAAGATTATTTGCAACGAAAAGCCTACGATTGGAGCACACCGTCCTTGGTTATGGGTAATATTACTATAAACTGCCAAATAAAACGTTTGTTAGCACCATTACTGACTAGTTAGATATTTTCTAATTTGAATGAACGCATTTTGTAATGGAGTGAAGTGGACAGCACCAGAGGTGTATCATTGACAGCCCTGCCAAGTACCACGAATCAGGCATTAGACTAACGCATTTCAGTCTGGTGATCCGAATCACGCACTGAAACGTAAAGTCACACATCATAGCGCCTTCAGACCTGTCTGAGCGCTGGCTGTAAATGCACTATTTACTGGATGAAAGAGAAGTGGCAGCCGCTTTGTGAGCTGCTCCTTGGTGGCTTGGGGGCTGGCTGCTACTCTGCTAAAATGTAACAACCTTAGTGAAATGTATTGCCCCGTGGTGAATTTTAGGATTCGTCCCGCGGCAATACATTTCAGAGACGTCAGGAGTCAGTACCCATTGGCTACTGGGGAGACAGTGTTAGCCAGTGAGGTGATTACATGAGTGTCTAACTCAGAGTAGTAGGCAGGTCCTGCCGCCCATGACGCGAGGGGGCGTCAATTTGAAAGAATAAAGTTGAAAGAATAGAGTTTTGGGAGGGAGGGGTGGGGGGGGCGAAGCAGACCGCTGAACAAGGTATATGTGTGTCAAAGGCCGCTTTATTGGAGACAGGTGCACATTACAATTTTAACAACCTTGGCCGAAACGCCTTCCAAAACTAAACCTCACTAAATATAACATACTAACTGTAGGAAATGGGACCCCCGGCCGGCCAGGGCTTGCGCCACAGCCAGTCAGAGACCACCACTCCTATGAAAGGTCGACCCCTGCTCGCCCTCTAGGTAACGCGGCGCGGGCAGCCAGGCCTATCTCGGAGGACATGTGAAGCATTTGCGCAAGCACCCAGCAACAACACCCCAGGCCCACCACACAGGAAACTCCACACAAGGTATTGTATAAAAATAGCCTCTGTATTATACCCCACACATTAAATAAAGGCACACACTTTACAAGGTGCCCACAGGCACGGGGAGAATGTACAAGGGATTATATATACAGGGGACAGGGCCACATGGACCACTGTCCGGAATCAGCACTGTGTAGAAATTAGCATTTAGAACATAGGAATAATATCACAGTAGCACAAAATAACGTGTAGCCACAACCGGTAACTACTGGTATCGGAAAGCACCACCTACGCAACCCTAACCACCTTAGGAGAAATATTGCGCAGGGAATCAGGACCTCACTAGCACTACCTGTACTAGGAGAAAGCAAACAACCACCTAAGTATCACCATACCTGTAGGGGTAATAGAACGTTACACATGATGCATGAACACATTCAGAGGTGTAGAGCAAGGAACAATTGCGCCAGAACTCATATGCCACCACCTGTGGTAGTCCCCAGGCCCACTGGCCTTGTCCAGGCTAAGACGCCCTGTGTCCAGCAAAGTCAGGGGCAAGACTGCGCAGGAGGCCCAGTCCAAAACTCAGAGGGGCACGACCTAAACGTGGCAGCTGCCCACTAAGTGCTGGGCAGCTGTGGAACGAACTCAGGCACCGGCGTGCCTCTGTGGCCCTCTCTGGGCTATAAGACACTTGAAAGGCCCCCTAGAGCCTTCGTGGCCCTAAACGTTACTGGGGGGGCAAAGGGGGAGCGACCCGCTGCCATCTGGGGCCGCTCCGTAAAGAAACAACTGGTGCCCCTTGTGGGTGGAGCCTCGCTGGGCACTTTCAGGGATCGCCCCATCGTTGGAGCCTTCTCAAAACAATTGTGCCCCCTCGTTGGAGCAGCCCCACTATCAAGCGGGGGCTGCTCGGGGAAAGACGGGATCCAGTGCAGGGCCTCGTCCGGCACGCACACGGGAGAGGCATGTTGGAGCGGCCCACGGTCACGAGGGGCCGCTCAGCACTGCACGGGTGCCTCCATCTGGCGACCTCCCCCCTCCAGGCAGCTCTACTCACCAGGCTGCTCTCCAGAGGCGGCGGCGGCACTTCTCATGCGGCGCGGGGCTTCCCTCGCAGATCGGAGCCCCGCGCTGGGCTCTCAGTAAACCCGGGTCTCGGGCTTCCTCTCCTTGCCCGGTCCCTCTTCCGGGACCGGGACTTCTCTGCTGGTGGAGCCTGCGAGGCTCCGGGGACAATGGCGGCACTTCCGCTTCCGTCCCGCGGCCCCGCCCACAACCAGGCGGGCCGCGGACTCGGCGGCAGTTGAACTGAAGCTCGGGCCGCGGCGGTGATTTCTCCTTCTATGATCACGGGGTGGGCACCCGCAATAAAACAACCATAAGCGGGGTGGGCACCCGCAATAGGGATAATACGGCAATGAAGACGCAGGGTGGGCACCTGCATACAATTAGAAATAAAGAAATAAGCGGGGTGGGCACCCGCAACAGGACACAAGGCGGGGGAATCCCTACGCTGGGGATTCCCTCTAAAAAAGATCGCAGCCCAGCGCTGCAGGCAGCAGAGAGAGGCGCTCGGGTAAACCAGGGAAGCGCTCTGCCACAGAAATGAAGCGCCTCTCAGCAGAGTGCAGGTACAGCGCCCACCAAGCGCTAGGGCAGCCTAGAGTCCATAAGGCTTAGTAAGGAAGCACAGCAAATGAAGTCCAAAAGGGTCCCAGAAGTCCTCCAGGTATCCAGGGGCTGGGCAGGGCCCAGGGAGGCAAGCCTTCCCCTGGGCCCCAGCAGCAGCATGCCCCTGGTAGATTCGAGTTTGGAACAAGAACAAGTCCAGAGTGTCACAGCACCCTTTTTATACACATATTCTTGGTCTGAAGGGGCAGGCAGGGGGAGAACCAGCTGGAACTGGTTATGGGGGATTCTTTACACTGGCCAGGCTAGGAACATCAGCCGCACCCCAGGGGGTGGAGCCAGCAATGTCTGGGGAAAACCCAGCCTCATTCATGACACTCAAACCAGACGGTCAATCCACAAGCAGACCCAGGCTCACTCCTCCCCTCACATCAGTATGCTAAACACTCCATTCACCACCGGGCAGACCCTCCCAGATCCTGGGAGCCAGGCTCACCAGCCAGCCCCGGCCAATCATACGCCAGGCACATATTCCACAAATATGCCACTTCCCAAAAGGGGGACTTCTACACTAGACACACTCATACCTCATATACCGTTGCGCAGCATTCAACCTCACGAGTTCATACATACCAGACTTGACCCGGCACACCCTACGCACCGGGAACTACCCAGGACTCATCCATTCCCCATGTATTCCTATGGAAGGGTGGGTCTCTCTCTCTCCTCACACTCACTCAGAGGGGGAATCACCATCCCCAGGTTACATATACCATAAAAACTTCAGGGGTGGACCTGCCAGATGGGCCACGTCCAACACTAACCCCGCCCCCCACCCCCTCCCCTAAAATCCTTCGAGCCCGCCCCCACCCGTACAATACAACATTACAACAATATCAAACATTACAATTCAGTATAACCCCCCCCAACAATCTCCGAGTACAAACCTTCGATTAAACCAACCCCCTGCCTGCCCCTTTACAGCTATCGGCCCCCAAACTGTGTAACCGAACTAAACTTACCAAACCTATCCTTTCCCTGCCGATAACCCAACTCAACAACATAACTCAACCAACCTCCGGTAAAACTATCGAGAATTGACCATAACCCCGGCACTGCACCTGCTCCAAGCGACAAAATACAAGCGAATACCAATCCCTGCACACCTGTCCCCACAAAACGCCGAAGAAAAAACGTGAGAAAAGGGGGAAAACATAGAAACCCCCCCCCCCACAAAAGTGTTTTTTGAGGGAGGGAGGGCGGGGACAAAAAACACAAGACTATCCAAGCTCCCAGCCACCAGGTCACCAAACCTAAAATGGTGGCCGGGAGCGGGCGCCCAAGGTATATATACCTGGGCCGATTTAGTTAGAAAAAAGGAGCCCAAATTCAAAAAAGGCCGCGCGGATAAGCCACGCCCCCCCCACACGCCCCCTCCCAAACTGCCCGGGGGCGGGGACTCCCTGTGGTCGCCACCCCCCCCAAGCCCCCCTTGGGAGGGAGGGGTGGGGGGGGCGAAGCAGACCGCTGAACAAGGTATATGTGTGTCAAAGGCCGCTTTATTGGAGACAGGTGCACATTACAATTTTAACAACCTTGGCCGAAACGCCTTCCAAAACTAAACCTCACTAAATATAACATACTAACCCCGCCCCCCACCCCCTCCCCTAAAATCCTTCGAGCCCGCCCCCACCCGTACAATACAACATTACAACAATATCAAACATTACAATTCAGTATAACCCCCCCAACAATCTCCGAATACAAACCTTCGATTAAACCAACCCCCTGCCTGCCCCTTTACAGCTATCGGCCCCCAAACTGTGTAACCGAACTAAACTTACCAAACCTATCCTTTCCCTGCCGATCACCCAACTCAACAACATAACTCAACCAACCTCCGGTAAAACTATCGAGAATTGACCATAACCCCCGCCACCCAGAAAGAGGGGGGCGGTGCAACTACCCTCCCCTCTTTCTGCCCCCCCCCCCCAAAAAGGGGCTTGAAAAAACAACGAGTCTAATTACGCCCCGTCAAACACCGCGACAAAACCTCCCGAAGCTCCAACAAATACAAATCCATCCCCAACCGCGACAAATGGACCCCATCCCCCCGAAAAAATTCCACCGCCTCAAAACGAATATCCTTGTGCGTCACCCTCCCAAAACCCAGATCTCTGCAATACCTGGAAATTTCCAAATTCAACTTCCTCCGCGACCTATCAATCGCCCTGGGATTCTTTGCCCCTCTCCACACCCTCCGCGGAACCAATGCCGTCCACAACACGTGACAACCCGACCATTTCTCCCTCAACAAAGCCAGGTCCCGCTTCATGGCCCGCAACAATACTACTCCTTTAACGCTGCAAAGATCATTCTCCCCCAAATGTAACAGAAGAATATCCGGACATTGCCCCTTCACCATAGCTTTGTTCAAACACGGTATCAACTCCCTCCATAGCATACCTCCCTTACCCTTCCAGATCAATCGAAAACGACTCTCGTTAAAACCCAAACTCCCCCCAAAATATCTCTTGCAAGCTTGTACGTGGGCCCACTTTACGAAGGAATGCCCCACAATCCACACCGTCAACTCCTGTGTGCTTGGCCCAGCCACCGAACCTGAAAAGAAAAACAAAGATGAAACTTCACGAAAAAGAGGTGGACGCAAGCGCAGCCGCTGCAGGATCTCGCACATATTTGTTAAAACAGGCAGAAGACCAGCGCCCTAAGCGCATTATGTCGCCCTGAGACCAGCCCCGATTATGCGCTTCGGTTGCCGCCCCAATACGAAAAGAGTGCGTCCCAAACTGGGACCCATCGAGACCCAAACACTGCAAGCCCTTACGCAGCACCATGCGCAGCTGATAGTCCGTGACACGCGCCCCATTCATATGCCTGAAAACCAAATCACCCCCAACGCCCCCGGATAATATCTGCCATTTACGTGCCAAACGCAGCGGACACGTGCAGCTGGGGGCACCTGCCTCTAACCACACCCCAGTACCCATCCCTCTCTGATCAGTTTTCGAACTCGCCAACCAGATGTTCACACCCGTGTCCGAAAAGAACACGTCCTGCCAACGAATGCCCCTCTTAGTCCTAGACCCTAGCAGCTCGGAAACCCGAAAAGCCCCAAAAAACATAAAAACCATAAGGGTGGCGAATAACGAAGCCTCAAAATCATCTCTGCAAACTTCAGGCAAAACTGACAACAAACGCGCTAACATCTGCCAAGAGATGGGTAAACGGGACATCACCGTTCCCCCCCCGCTCCCTAGCCCAGCCCTCGAGCATCCTACGGCCAAGTTCCCCAGCAGACGGGGAATAGCCCCAAAAGAGCTTACCCATAAAGGAAATCCCCGCTAACTTCCCAGCAATGGTGACTCTAGACAGACCCTTATCGATGAGGTCCAGGATGAAATGAACTACATCCCCCGAACGGCGCCCCCTTTCTTCCCTCCTACGCGCTCCTGAAGCCAAAAATTCCTTCCACGCCAGGGCGTACGCCGCACGAGTAGAAGCAGATAAAGAACCTACCACCAGCTGAAATACCCTACGTTGCCGACAGACCAGAGGTGCTCCGGCATCGGGGTCGGTGTCCTGTCCGCCTCCTTGGCCAGCCCACGGAACCTCTCCCACTGCGAACGAGACAAAGCATCCGCAATGTCATTGTCCACACCAGGCACATGCAAAGCCCTGAATGCAATGTCGTAACGCAAACAGCCCAACACAAACACTCTCATCAATTTCAATATCTGCTCGTCCCTGGCCGACTGTCTGTTAACGATTTGCACCACAGCCATGTTGTCCACATGGAACAGAACCTTTTTATGTTCCAGTTCCTTGCCCCACAGTGTCAGGGCCACCAGCAAAGGAAAAAGTTCCAGAAAGGCAATGCTTCGCCCACCATTCCTCCACTCCTGCGGCCATTTCTCTGCACACCAACGCCCCTGCCAGTAAATGCCAAAACCGTCACTGCCTGCCGCATCAGAAAACATTTGAACGTCCCAGTGCACATCCTCATCTCGTGCCAATGGAACTCCGTTAAAGGAGTGCAGGAAAAAGGACCACATCCGCAGGTCTTCTTTCACACCTGCTGACAGACGCACGTGATGGTGAGGCAAATGCCGCCCCGCCAAGGCCCGGCCCAAACGCCTACAAAAAGTCCGGCCCGCCCGCACCACTCTGCAGGCAAAATTCAAGTGGCCTAGCAGCACCTGGATTTCCTTCACAGTCACCTTCGTCCGAGCCAACATCACATCCAACAACGCCAACATTGTAGATTTCTTATCCTCGGGCAACCGGGCCTGCATAGCCACTGAATCCAGCTCAATACCCAAAAAGGAAATAACAGTATCGGGTCCCATCGTTTTCTCCGGTGCCAAAGGCACCCCCAATTCCTCCATAATCTCCTGGAACGACCCCAAAGCCTGTTGACATTCCGAAGAGCCCGACGAGCCCACAAAGAAGAAATCATCCAGATAGTGTGTGACCAAGCTGTGACCAGTGCGGTGCGTGAAAAACCATTGCAGAAAAGTACTAAACATTTCAAACAGAGCACAGGACACCGAACAGCCCATTGGTAAGGCCTTGTCCACATACCATTGCCCCTCAAACTGTATACCCAACAAAGGCCAGTCGTCCGGGTGCACCGGGAGCAGCCTGAAAGCCGACTTGATATCACATTTAGCCATGCCTGCAGCTGCGCCCGCGGTCACAACAAGTGACATGGCGACGTCAACTGAGGAGTATGACACCGAAGCAGCGTCCTCATCGATAAAATCATTGACTGACGACCCCTCCGGCCATGACAAATGCTGGATCAGCCGAAACTGCCCTTCCTCTTTCTTGGGCACTACACCAATCGGGGAAATAATCAGGTTAGGCACTGGCCACTCACCAAACGGGCCAGCCATCCTCCCCTCCTGCACCTCCTTACACAGCTTTTCACGCACCACCAGGGGGTGTTCTGAGGCGGATTTCAAATTCTCCGCCCACCTTCTCTGCCGGGGCCCGTGGTACCCCAAACGAAAACCCCACCTGAAACCATCAAGAATCGCGCTCTTTGCCACCAAATCCCCATAACCCTGCAGCGCTTCCTCAAGCTGAGCCAATTTAACTGGCGTAGGAGCCCTTTGGCCCAGAACCCTGTGCGCCCCTACCTCCCCGGCCACCCTGTGACTGCAGCGCATTGCTGGACATTCCTGCGCCTGTCTGCTGCCCTTGCTGCCCACCTGATGGCCGCACACCCCAGCAATTGACAAGAGCGTGGCGCTTGCCGCACTTGGAACACTCGTGCTTATATTTGCAGTACTCTCGTGTACACAAGCCCTTGTTGAAATCCCAACAAGCTCCGACCCCAGATTGTGACGCGGCTGAGCCTCCCACCCCTCCCCGGGTGGGCTTGCCCTGAAAGGGCCGGTAAACTAGAGGCAAACCACTAGCCGTGAAGATGGTCTTGCCCCCTGGCGCAGCCCCCATAGTATGCTGCCATAAATCATTATCAAGCTCACCCCACTTCGCCTCCGAATCCCAAGCCATACGGGCCCGAAACTCCTCATCATACTGTGCCCAAGCATACCCAGTGCCCGTAATCTGGGCCTTTCGTATAACGTCCATATACTTAAATATGGCCACACAGCGCTCGGGAAATTTCTCACAATATACACTGGCATATATCAAAAATGCCGCCGTCCAATTCTCAATTGTCAGCGGCACCTTAGGGCGCTTTGCCAATTCATACTCCTCCTCCTTAGAGCCCTCCTTAGCTCTCACCTCCCTATGTAATAGCTTAAGGAGTTCCACATATTCGCCCTTCCATATCCTTTCCTTTGGTTGATAACATTAAATGGGCCCCAAGAGGCTTCGTCACCCCCATATACGGGAGCTTCTTAATCTTCAACTCCTTGCTCTGGGGCTTCTCCTTAACCTCACTTACCTCCGTATTGGACCCTACCTCCACCTTCGCCCCCAGAGCCGCTCCCTCCGACCCCGTACCAACACCTGCATCCTTCACATATTTGCCTCTGTATAGCCTCCCCTCTATCAAGCCCCCAACCCCATCTTCCCCCGACCCCACAGACACCATAATTGGTTTGGCCCGTGGTCTAGAACTCTCACCTGGCTCTAAAGAGGGAGTGCGGACCGACTCCGACCGCCTCGCCGACCTCTCAGAATGATCCCTCGGAGGATGCGCCCTCGCCTGCGGGCCGTGCACTCCTTTAGATTTCGCCACCACTGGCTGTGAACTGTGGGCCGCACCAGACACCTGTAAGATACTGCGAGAAGAATTAGAATGCCCCCCCTCCTCAAAACCCCTTATTTCCCCTTCCTCAGGGCTGTCCTCCTCATAATCCAGCAAGAGGGGCTCATCCACCATCAACTCCTCTGCAGCAAAATCCACCACACGGGCCTTACCGGACCCAGATTTATGCCAACTGGCCTCCGCGGCCTTAAAAACAGCTTGCGGGGGAGCCGACTGTACACGCCGGTCCTCCCCTCTGCCTTGAGCAACATAACCATCCACCACAGCTGAAAAATCCGACCATCTAGAACGCCGTGCAGGTGGGGCCAGCGAGGCCGCGCCGGACCTTCGTGAGCTGGCCATGACGGGCTCCCCCGGCGGTACGGAATGTGCCGCGCCAGGCCTCATCCTCCCTTCTCCTCGGCGATACTGGGCCGCACCTCGCCCTACCGAGTCTGCTACACTGCTACTCTTCTTTACCTGCAAAGAAAAAGTTTGGACTGGTGTGCTGGGTCCCTGCGACCTAAACGCGCTGCCCGCCCTACGCTCGCCTGACAAAACCTCTCTAGAGTGCCGCTTCCCAGAAAAACCTGCCTGGACCCTACCATCCACAAACGACGGCGACAAACCCTCTTCATCCCCACTCCAATCCAGCATAGCCTGTACCACCGCAGACGCACCTCCCGACGCCCGCAAAACACCGCCACCACGTGAATCAAACTGAACCCCTACCCCCGACTCCGAAAATCCCCCACGCTCCCGGACCTGGCTGGAACCCGACGCCGCGTCCCCTCCGCACCCCCGAATCCCCTCAGACCAAGAGGGAAAAATGTCCAGGCCATCCCAAGCCCGCTCTCCCCCGGCTGGCTCCAATTCCCCAAACGCCATCCTCTCTTCCTCACCCTCCCCAACACTCAATCCTGCCCCACTCCTGCCTTCCTGCACCCCCAAAGAATGAGACCCCCCCACACGATAACATAGGGGCCCGCGACACCCCAACGTCCCCTGAAAAAAGGAACTCCTGCTGAGATCCCCACCCCCCCACCTGGGCCCACTCCCCTTCCCCCAACGAGCTCGCCCCTACCGACCCCGGCCCCCCCCTTGTAGATCTAGGGGGGGAAAAAAGGAGCGGGCTCTCCCCCCCCGATGCCCCCACCACAACTCGCTCCCTTTCATCTCCAGATCTCCTCAAAAAACGAATGTCCTGCCCCGCGCTCTCACACTCCACAGAAGAATCCTGAAAAACATGCGGGGCCCCCTGACGGGCCCTCTCGCCCCCCGCACCTCCGACTCTTGCACCCCCCTCCCGAACCGTATACGCCCGAGGAGAAAACCCGGCCCGCGCCACCTGCGCAACCACTCGACCCGCTCCGCGCCCGTCACCGCCCACCGCCTCCGGCCTACCGAGCGCCGGCGCCTCAGGCAAAGAAGAGGAACGCCTTTCATAAACGCGACCGCCCCCGCGCCTACCCCTCACCGCGGGGGAAGAATACGAGCGCCCCGCTGACACCGGCCCCTGAACAACCATCTCTTCCACGCCCCAATCTTCCCCACTCTCCTCACTCGCCCCTCCAAAACCCCCAGCCGGCGCAGGCGCACTCGCCGTTACCGCCTTCCGCGCACGCTGCCTGCCCCGTTCACTCACCACCATGGGCTTCATGCGCTTCGGTGAAGTACACGCCGCCACCGCCGCCGCCACCCCGGCCGAGGCCCGTCGCATAGGGCGCGACGGCCCCGCCACCTCGCCAACGACGAGGTCCATCCGACCCGCCTCACTCAGGAGCCTAAGAGCTTCCAACACACGGTAATCACCTTCCGCCATTATTCACAGCAAAAAATTAGCAGTAACTAAACTAACTAACCCTGACAAAAAACACAAGACTATCCAAGCTCCCAGCCACCAGGTCACCAAACCTAAAATGGTGGCCGGGAGCGGGCGCCCAAGGTATATATACCTGGGCCGATTTAGTTAGAAAAAAGGAGCCCAAATTCAAAAAAGGCCGCGCGGATAAGCCACGCCCCCCCCACACGCCCCCTCCCAAACTGCCCGGGGGCTCCCTGTGGTCGCCACCCCCCCCAAGCCCCCCTTCAGCTGCTTTACGGTAATGAATCCTGCGACTGGATCTCGATGACCCCCCCCCGGTGGCTGAATGAACCAGGAACTGCATCAGGGGGCTCTGAAGTGGATCCTCACTCGCCAGTCCCCAGAGCAGACCCCGCTGTGCAGCCAAAATAGCTCAGCCTCAATCATGCCCGGCTGGTGTTGCCGGTGGCCGGTAGTCTGAGTAGAGGTTGCGGCGGCCAGCTCCAGGCAGGCCAGAACCGTTCTGAACTGCAAAAATAAAGTAAGTGGCTAGCCTGGAGTAATGTAGCATTCCAAAATTGCTGCTTCTAATGTGTTTTAGAATTAGCGTACAGGGCGGTCATGATCGCATCAGATTCTGAGCAGCCACGCGACAGGGACTCTGTCGCTCACTATACAAGTTCAATGTTTGTCAGTCACACTCCAAGGTCTAACATCTACTTTACTTTCAGCGTGCCACTGTGTCCTCTGTGACACAGACAGGCTGCGGGGGTTGAGCAGGTAGCTGCATGGTGGCATGCATAGATCGGGGTAATGTTTTTTGTATTAGGGTTTACGTTGCTAAACTAGTCGTTTTGAAACCAATGCAGGGTGCCTAGTGAGTATTATATTTGAGGAGGACGATATTTTTCTGCATGCAACCCCTTCACATTTTGTTATCATGGAAAGGCTGGGTGCTACGCCGACTCCATGTTGTTTTCAGAGGTGCTCAACTCTTGTTCTTGTGAGGCTATTGCCCTGAAGGGTTTCCTCTGTGGCTAGGTTTTGAGAAGACCCAATCCAAGTTAGGCAGATGACATACTTGTACCAACATACCTTTAGCAGGACGGTCACATATACACAATACTGTATTTGCCAAAGATCACTCATGCTCTGTGAGCAGACGTTCACCGACCTTTCACAACAGAATACTCTGGGTTCACACAGCCCATTAGATACATCTCAGATCAGTTTTCCTTTGCATCTGAGTGGTATGTATGTTATGCGTCAGTGTCTTACCAGATCGCGAATAACACAGTTGCTAAGTGGCTTGTCGTGATTGTGAGTTAACATCATCTTAGTGCACATCTAATGCTGCCGAGTACCAATGAGAAGGAAGCACCCCCTGCAGGTGCCAGTTCAGTGAGTCTCCATCATAGCTGCCAAGGTTTCAGATTGCTATGTCAGTGTAATTATGAGTGACATTTCAACGACTATGAGTGACACTTTCTGACTAGCAAAATTAAGAAATGAAGACGAGAGAATCATATAAATATCAGAAATTACACCCATTTGAGCATAGTAATGTCTTTATTCGATCAAAAATATGATCGTTTACAATAATAAAACATTTCATAGGTATAAAAACAATAAAAGATTAAAAAACAATATTTCACAAAAGTCATATAACATACGAACTATAGCAGCACCAAAAGAGAATATATAAAATACATTATTCCATTCCCAGGACCTATATTAGTAAATATTAATCATTCATATTTACAAGGACACTTTTATACAGTTTGGAACTTCTCCACCAAGCATACAGCAAAAATATCAATATAGCAAAAACGAGGCACCTTGTGGTATCAAATCTAAAAATACGCAGTGCTTGGCTGGGAGATCTGAACGACAGTTTGCGACAGACTGGGATTATCCAGGTTTTCCTATGGTCAACATAGGCGGGACAGCTAAAAAGAAATTGATCGATGGTCTGTGATCGGGTGTGACACATGTGGCACAAAGGTGTTACAGCTAGGGGTGGGCGGAATTTGCGTAATTGTGTTACGCAAATCTCCGCGAAACGGTAAAAAATCTCCGCGAACACGCGGAATTGCTTGTTCGCGATGCTTTTTTCCTGTTCACAATTGCTGTTTGCGTGCTCGGGGAAAAATATCTCGCGAACACGCATTTTGAGAACGCGAACAAGCAAAAATTTCGCGAAATCGCGGAAAGCAGACTTTTGAGCATTTTCGCGTTCTCAGCGGAACGCGAAATTACGTGAATTCCGTAAATTCCGCGAGCGGAACGGAATTTACCGCCCAGGCCTAGTTACAGCTGCAATCCCCCATGCGCTTCTCCTAAAATTTTAAGAAATGTAGACGAGGGAATCATATAAATATCAGAAAGTACACCTGTTAGAAATGGGATTTCTGGTTGGC
Organism: Triturus cristatus; assembly: GCF_964204655.1. NCBI lineage: Eukaryota > Metazoa > Chordata > Amphibia > Caudata > Salamandridae > Triturus > Triturus cristatus. The sequence continues at coordinate 539,996,662 of NC_140591.1, forward strand.
TAAGGCTTGCGCCAAAGCCAGGCAGAGACCACCACTCTAGTCAGGGCAAGGAAGTTACACACCAAGGATAACCCCTGCTCAACCCCTTGGTAGTTTGGCACGAGCAGTCAGGCTTATCCCGGAGGCAATGTGTAAAGCGTTTGCGCACGCACACAGCAACAACACCCCAGGCACACCACAAAAGGAACTCCACACAAGGTTATATATAAAAATAGCCTTTGTATTATAATAAACACATTAGATCATAATCACATAATATACACTGTGCCAACTGGCACTGGGCAGTATCTACAGGGGATTATATACACCTGACAGGACCAATTGGGCCACTGTCAGAACAATCACAAATCGCCAATTGTAAAGGTAGCACAAATAATAAATGTAGAGCACAACCAGTAACTACTGGTAAAAGTTAGGAACACACTACGAAATAATAATCACATTAGGCATAAAACATATTAGGCCTAAAAACCCTTAGCATAACTATATTACGCACAAACCTCATAAACATCATTAGAGGCATAGATCAGGGCATAAAGGCATTGCGCAGTATACATCACATTTAGGCATATTCACAGTGTACCCCATCTGGGGGCACACACACTAAAAATGGACCCTAGGCTAACTGGCCTCTCACAGGAGTTCAAATGCCCGATGTCCAGACTGTCCGGGCTGGCCGCGCATGTAGCAACAGTAGAGTGTGCAAAAACGGGCCTAAACGTGGCAGCTGCCCACTACTTGCTGGGCAGCTGTGCAAAGGAGCCCTGCACCAGCGTGCCTCCTGAGCCCCTCCTTGTCACCCAAGCAAATGCCCCACTTCCAGTGCAGTCAGAATTCAGCTGCCAATGCAGCGGTCACCAAAGGGTGCAATGCGCTGGCGGGGCATCTCACCCCTTTCAGGAAAGAACCACTAATGCCCCCAAGTCCCACTTCGGGACTTCTAGAGATGATCTGGCCCCCAAACATGAAAGGACACTGGCACCATGGTCCATGCTGCAGCCCCACTCTGGGAATCTAAAAATAGACTTTTCCCACAACGTTGCAGCTACCCTCTGACAAGCGGGGCAGCTGTGAGCACCGACAATGTGCCCCGAAGCGGGCACCAACCATGTGAGTGCGATTCCCACAGGGCTCGCACCAAGTGCAGGCTCCCTTTCTGACCCCACTCACAGAACTGCCTTGGCTGCTCCTCCGGTTGGCTCCTCTCTCTATTTGGGGCCCTTTGCAGCTGCACGCGGGGCTCTCCTCTCCACACGGGAGACCCGCCAGCCACTGCAGCACTCCTCCGCGCCTGGGATCTTCTTGGCAGGCTTGGCGGCGGCGGCAGCACACAGGGCTCTCACCGTGGTCACGGGAGGCCCGCCGTGAGACAGGCTGCTTTCTGACTCCGGCCAGCACGTCCCAGTGCGGGGTGGGCTCCCGCCTGGGTCTTTCAATGCAGCCATGCAGGAGCACCGGCACGGCTCTTCTCTTCCGGGCCGCTCGCAAGCCCCACCCACGTCCTCTCCGAGACTGCATGGCTTCCTGTCTGGGCTGCGACGGTGAGTTCGGGCGCAATACGGGGTATGCTCCCGATCTTAAGCTCAAAAGTCCCTGGAGGTATGGGCACCCGCTAGGGGTATCAAGACGCCACAAGGTCCCTGACGGGGTGGGCACCCGTTAGGGGTATCAAAACGGCAGGCAATGCGGGGTGGGCTCCTGCGCCGTAAATGATTAGAGTTGCGGGGGAATCTCCACGACGGGGATTCCCTTTTTGAAAAGGATCGCAGCTCCGTGCTGCCACTGAAATTAGAAGCGCTGCTCTTCAGGACAGTAAAGCGCTTTTCAGAAATAAATATAAAAGCGCTTCTCAGGCAACAAAGATATAGCGCTTCCCAGGCGCTTGAGGGCAAAGTCCAGAGAAAGTCTGGTGGAAGGAAGGGGGCAAAGGCTGGGCCCAGGCAGGCCAGCTCACAGAGCCCTCCAGCAGGGAGGCAGTCCCTAGTGGCGGTTCCTCCTGGTGCCCAGCAGCAGCAGCAGGCCCCCCTCAGGTCAGGAACACAGAGAGAACATTTTCATGGGGTCACAGCCCCGTCTTTTTTACACAGATCCCCCTTTGTCACAGCACAGGGCTTAGGGCAAAACCGGATGCAACTGGTTTGAGGGAGCTTTGGAGCACTTTGTTGTGCTTAGCTCCTCTCTCCATTGTCAGGTGGGGGCTAGGTGCTCAGACGCACCACAGGAGGCGGAGCCAGCATTGTGGAGGGAAGGCACAGTCCTATTCAGGTCCCAGGTGCAACTCCTCCCTCCCATCTGCATGCAGATCTCTCTATTCACCACTGGACTGACTCACCCTGGCTCCTGGAATTCCCCACACCATCCAGCACCTGTCAATCACAAGCCAGACATGCACTCCACATCAGGCAGGCAGACACACAGCACACAGAAATGCCAACTTCTAGAAGAGGCACTTCTCCACTAGTCACCATAAATCTATGCACACCATTGCACAGCATTTATTCTCACGAGTTTGCACATACTAAACTCGACCCTGTACTCCTCTCATACCAGGAATTACCATGGACACACATATCCCCCATGCATTCCTATGGGAGGGCAGGACAATCTCATCACACGCACTCAGAGAGCGCACACACTTTACACTGGGACACAGTGCTAAAGTGCCTAGGGGTCTAAAACCACTAACACTACATAGGGGAAAAAGGCTAGGGTAAATGCAAAAAGTTTAGGGGTGAACCTGTCAAAAGAGCCAGGTCCAACAACACCCATTTCAGTATAGCTGCTAATGTTTCCGATTGCTTATGTGTGACATTTTCATAGATTCAGTGGATTTAAGAGAGTAAGGCAACCACTAAATGTGTAACACTTATTATGGCACTTTCTTACGACCAAAATCATGGAATGAAGTCAATGGAGATAGACAAATATCAGAAATCACACTCAACTGAGCAACAAGGAAGACAAACTCTGCAGCATGTGCAAATGAGCAACAAGGAAGTCGAACTCTGCAGCAGGTGCAACTGAGCAACAAGGAAGTCGAACTCTGCAGCAGGTGCGTTTAAACCTAATATTTAATTTCTGAACAATCAGCACCCTCCACCCCAACGTCAGCTTCAGGTGTGGCTGAACCACAGGTAACAAAGGGATCTCTTTGACAAAAGCAGCAGCTGTCTGAGCTATCCACATACAATACAGCTCAATACAATATGCTGGTAGACTTTTTTTGCAGTAGGTATATTAACCCTCTGCGCTACTTAATGGTGAGAGTGAAAACTGTCAGTAGAGAAAACTCCGACCTCTCTCCAGCGGGAACATTAAACGTGACATGATTTACCTCTGACTTAGCAAGTCTAACAGTGATGAGAAAATAAAGGCTGCTGCTTCGTAGCGTCACTATCAAGCAAAGATGTTAAACACTTTGCACTATTAATAAATCAGCAAAAATGCTAGTTTAGACAAAACGTAGCGCATTTGCAGCACAGACAGACAACTTTAGTGTGCCCATTTGCAAGGCCCTGTGCCGTGCTGGAGCCCACTCCTCATTTTTGTAACAAACATTTTAAATGTCAGCAGAGCAGCAAATGATTGAACTGATATATGACTTACCTGAATCTCTTTAGAGCTGCTAGAATGATCCACAGAGAGGAGCTGCTAGCGTGGCACAAAGTGGATCGCTAGCCTGTCTCTTCTTCAGAGGCAGGCAGCGAGCCATGCTGCTGTGCCTCAGCCTGTGCCATCTGCTCCCACTATAAGACCCACCCTGGCGTGGTGAGTCTGGGGCAGAAGTTGGGGTCTGCCTGGGCAGGGCACAGCAATAGTACATCATGTCAAGGTCAGGAGGAGGTAAGCAGGTGGTCGATTCTCGAACACCGGCTTCCTCCTTTAAACTGGGTCATGCAGCCGGACAATTCCTGGGTGCTTTGGGAGCCGGTTGGCAGGCAGGAAATGCAACATCCTGTCACAGCATGCCCGCCCACCGGTCGTGGCTCCTCCACAACATTGTGTCCAAGTGGGACCTAACGCGATCCAGGGAACAGTAACGGCAAGAGGGGTTTGGGGGCGCTAGTTTTGAGCTTCTTTGGCATAAAAGAAAGCCTTCTACGTACAGACCGGCTAATTGAGGCATTTGGCGTTAGGAAGGTAGGTGCCTCAGTGGAGAGAGGAGTTAGAGTACCGCTGCAAGCTTCTCTTCGATCGCATTGTCAGGGCATAGACCCTCCGAACAAGAGAAAGTAGGGGAAGTGTGTCAATCTGCCGCCCTTGCCCCTGATACAATTTCTCTGTTTAAAGTAATACGCTGCACAGACTTTTCACTACCTGAAGTTCTGCGCTTCGCAAATCCCAGGCGCACACTAACAAGCAAAAATAAACTTACTAGAGAGGCAGTTTTAAACCTGTGCTAAGGATCTGTGTCTGTACCGCAGTCTCATGAACATGATGTTCTTAATCATGCTATGGGTACGGTGCGTCGCAGCATGGCGCGTTGGGTGAATTTCTTCTCTGTAGGAACTAATAGCTGCAGATCCGCCCCCTAACCCTGTTGGAAGTGGAGTGCACTGTGCGCTGACACTCCAGAAAAGAAACCAGCTTTAGTTGCAATAGTCACTAAGGTGCATCATGATTACAGCGCCTCTGACCAAGTGCTATTTTGCGTGACTGCGCATTTCAGTTCGGTGATACGGACCACCGCACTGAAATGCGTTAGTCTAACACCTGATGCGTGGTACTTGGCAGAGCTGCACCATCATAATTTCTTAACCCGATATATTAGATAAATATGAGTTCATCCCTGCAGCACTACCTTCAGGCGCCAAGAACACAGTGGCACAATAGCCCTTCTTCCAGCATTCAAGTGCTCTAGATGACTAGAGGAGCCCTGACACTTCCACCTAATTGCCAGAAAGTGGGAACTAGTACAAACTGGCTATTTCAGGTTGTCTGGTCTGCCCTTAAACAGCCGCAAGAAGTGACAGGGGCCAAGTGCGATGGGACAAACTCAGGAGATGCACTAAATAAAATTCGGGATCAAGGGGTTAAAGAGTAGCACTCAAACGGTGCCCTTCCATTTCTGAAGCTTTCCAGCAGTTTTAAGATTTTCTTATAGTTTATCGTTGCAGAAACGGGTTTAATTTCTGAGTTTTATATGTTTCGCTCGTTTTCATTGCTTGATTTTGCTCATGAGAAAATGTCATTCATAGTTGTTGAAATGTCACTAATAACTGCACTGAAATGAGGAAAATGTCACACAGTGATCTGAGACCTTGGCTAAGAAAAATCAGGTACTTTCTCCCAACATGGGTGCCGATCACGATCCGGTAAAAAATATCCCCGTGCGACTCGTATCCGGTCTTTTTACCGTACGAATCGTACAAGTGCCGTACGAACTGGCAATCACGATTCGCATGGTAAAAAGTCCATACGAACCGCATTGGGAATATTTCCCCACACGTCCTCGGGTCGGAAAATGTGTCCGACACGTCCTCGTACGATTCACCGTACAAACGTGAAAGGTGAAGTCCGACCGGGGAATCACGATCCATCCCGGGCGTCCGAATGTACAACCGTATGGTGAAAAGACCGTCCGCACCGAACTCCCATAACAACCATGGAGACGTCCAAACAGGTGCCCGGTACGTGCCGTACCCCCCCAGCCCCCGTAGGTACGCGCCGACCCCTCCCAGCCCCCGTAGGTATGCACCGACCCCCCCCCCAGCCCCCGTAGGTACTGCCGACCCCCCCCTCCCCCGTAGGTACGCGCCGACCCCCCCTGTGTGTACACCCGTGTACGTGTCGAACCCCCCCGTGTACGTTCGAGTCGTACCCCCCGTGTACGTTCGAGTCGTACCCCCACCCGTGTATGTACGGTGCATACCCCCCCGGTGTACGTTCGAGTCGAACCCCCGCGTAGCGCTGGGGGTACGCACCGTACATACACGGGTGGGGGTACGACTCGAACGTACACGGGGGGTTCGACTCGAACGTACACGGGGGGGTACGACTCGAACGTACACGGGGGGGTTCGACTCGAACGTACATGGGGGGTACGACTCGAACGTACACGGGGGGGGTACGACTCGAACGTACACGGGGGGGTACGACTCGAACGTACACGGGGGGGTACGCACCGTACATACACGGGTGGGGGTTCGACTCGAACGTACACGGGGGGGTACGCACCGTACATACACGGGTGGGGGTTCGACTCGAACGTAAACGGGGGGTACGACTCGAACGTACACGGGGGGGTACGACTCGAACGTACACGGGGGGTACGACTCGAACGCACACGGGGGGGGTTCGACACGTACACGGGTGTACACACAGGGGGGGTCGGCGCGTACCTATGGGGGCTGGGGGGGGGTCGGCGCGTACCTACGGGGGCTGGGGGGGGGGTCGGCGCGTACCTACGGGGGCTGGGGGGGGTCGGCGCGTACCTACGGGGGCTGGGGGGGGTCGGCGCGTACCTACGGGGGCTGGGGGGGGTACGGTGCGTACCGGGCCACCTAATCTGGTCGATTCGCGCCGTACTTTGCTTTTGCGGCACTTTTTGGGTGCCGTGAAAATATTGCCGTCCGGACTGCTGTCGGTTCGAATCGTAATTCCTGGTTCGTGAAACGCTGCCTGAAAGCGTCCCGACGTCACGTCGCAGCATTCCCGGATCACATTCGTATGTATATTTTTGTCGGTCGGTGTTTTTTACGATTCGTACGGAAATGGTGTTTCCGTGCAAATCGTAATTCCATGTTTGTAAAGTTTTACGACCGGGTACGAGTCGGACGGGGAAAACGCTCCGACCGACGGTTCGTACCCGGTTTTTACCGGATCGTAATCGGCACCTAAATGTATTGTTTTATGCTGTTTAGGGCTGGAAAGATGTTTATTTATATAGATTGGTCGGGCCAGAAAACTCTCGTGGTTATTTTAATGATTAGGCTCTGCACGGACGCCTTCAAAAATTTGCCACAAGTTAAACCCCCCCAAAAAAAATCCGGGTCTCAGGATTTACTTTTCTCCGCAGCCTCCTTTAATTCAGTAAGTTATATATTTGTCGCGCATTATATACAAGACCTTTTCAGAAGTTAAAAGTGCATCAGAAACAACACACCAGAAAATAATTTCGATCCACAAGACCACGTCTCCTAATGTCCCTGTGTATCACACGAGTTTCTCCAAGTCTTTAAATCACTTCTTGTCACTCCTGATTTGACAACGGTAAAAAAAAACGAAACAGAAAAAAACACCGCTTCCGCTAATAACCTCATGGGAAGAAAATCACTGCATGTACCTTCATAGCATATACACTTTCTATATATTAGACTTTGCAATTTCTTTTGACCTACACTGCAACTTTCTAATAATTTAGCGATGTAATGAAAACATACAAATAGTTTTATTTTCTTGAACGAACTTTCAAGCAGCCTCTACCTTCATATTAGTAGGAATTCATACTGAAAATGCTGTACGAGGCACGGACTGCGAGAGATGACGCCCTCTTGTGGCCATTATGTTTAACAAAGGCTTCCCCAAAGACTGCTCGTGAGCTACCCACTAGAAACGGACCTGGGAATAACCAAAAGCAAAACCGAGCGTGCGCGGTCATGAGACACAAATCACACGGTTTGGCACATAAAGTGACGGAAGGCATTTAAAAATAACTGCATTGAGAGGCGGTAAAGAAAAATATCCGAAGAAAAGCAATGTGTCGGTCAGTTAAAGGTGCCCGTGGAGATAACAAACACATTTAAGAGCGCATGAGGACACACACTTTGCAAAAAATGCACACGATTTTGAATTACCTACGAAATACACAAGGGCAAGTGTAATTAGCACAAATAAGACAGCGAAAACAGGTTGTATGGTGAAGAAAACAGGGTTTACCAAAAACAAGACAGCGCAGGGATTCTCTGTACAAAACCGAACTCACGGACTACCAAAAACACACTCTGGCACAGGGAACTGCGTGTGTGTATACAACTATAAACAAGCGGGCAGGGTAACTGTGCATGTACCACAGACACCAGATAATAGGAAGCACAAAAGACCCAACAAAACAGCATGTATTGAACACACATCAGCAAATAAACAAACAAAACCGGGCAGAAGAAATTGTGTGCGTAACACAAATACAAAGAACTCAAAAACAACAACAGAACAAGGGCAACTGTGGGTACATCCCAGACAGAAAAACTCACGGAAGCAGCCGGGAACAGAGAAGTGTGTGTATAACACAGACATCAGCAAAAATCAAAAAACACGATCAGGAGGGACTGTGTCCACTATCATAAGCTAACAAAAAACAACAGAACCTTGGGAATTGTGATTGTAGCACAAAGTACAGGACATGCCATGCACACAGTCGAAGGTGTGTGTGTGTATATAAACATGCATCTCAACACTGTAGCTACACAGAGAGGATGACTTGGGACAGGTACTGACAGTGACTTTGAAAACTGTGTTCATCGAGGGATACTGGGGACAGGTACTGGTCGAGTGAGCACGGAAGACTGTGTTCACTGAGGGGTACTGAGGACAGGTACTGACCAAGTGAGCCCCGATGTCTGTGTTCACTGATGGGTACTGAGGACCGGTACTGGGTGAGTGAGCAATGCAAGTTACTATTTTTGTTGTTTCTGGTTTTGAAAACGAGGTGCACTTGAAGCCTCAGTGGTATTTAAACACAAGGCTCTATTGGGCATCCGTGTACATAGTTCTGTGAGTGTATGGCTACCGTAACGGTCTGGCCTGGGTCTTTCGTTGAGTAGAAGGGTTTGGCAGTAGAGGGTGTGCCTCTCTAGCCTGGATGACAGGGGGAGAGAGTGATGGTAGTAAAAGGGAGGGGCGGCATTTTTCAATTCTCGCCTAGGGCGGCACAACACCTAGAAACGGCCCTGCCCAAAGGAACCATTTTAGCAATTTTAGATTAACTAATTGTGAATAATAATTATAGGGCTCCAGACCTAGACCATGCAGTTTGCAAGCAGCTCTTTGATGCTTGTTCATAGGTCTCTGTGCATATTGGAAGGAATGTCATTTATGACGTGCACGCTTCAAAAGGATCGATGTGGTAAGAGTAGCCCATTCCACTATCTACATAAAACCTAGATCTGGGATCTGCATATTACGTTCGCTTTGCAGCAGAAACATTAACACTGTGCTGCTTTACAATGAGTCGTAACTGTGACTAGCAAAAACTCGGATCTCTCCAGCTAAGTACATTAATCACCAGCGTTATTCACTTTTTTATCATCGCTTGACAAGGAGCTTCAGCAGCAGGCGTTTCATTTACCATCAGTAGCTCTTATTGCAGAAAAGGTTGGCGGCCCTTTGCTTAACACAACCTAAGGCCACGCTCTTCATCTATATCCAGCGACATCAAACCATCCAAAAATAAAGGGATAATGTGGTCGCCAGGCCAATTATCGTGCTGTTCTTTTAATGTTTTTCTCTCCTGTAGTACAACCAACAGTATTACCATATAAAAAAATCGAAGCATTAAGCTAAGCCATAGTCTGCAAATCTCGTACATTATACATCATAATGCGATTTAATGCTTCGTCACGTTTCTAGGTATCCAGAAAAGCGTTTAAAGCTTCACGTTTTGCACCCTGTCAGATATGTAATCAATTTCAAAATTTATGTTGCTTCATTCTTGTGCACACTCAATTACGTTGTCCCACCCTTTACTTATTACTTACCCTCTAGAAAACCTATGTCTTTAAACATTCATTTTGTACTTATTTTCTGGGGACCAGATTTTGAAAACAAATGTTGGCAATGCCTATGGGTCTGGCTTTAATGTGCTGCACCTTTCTGGAACACAGGCACAGTGCTCACACTGCACACCCACAGACACATTGCTCACCCTGAAAAAGCATAGGCATAGTGCCTATCCTGCACGCACACAGGCATAGAGCTCTCTCTGGATGCACACTGTTACACTGCTGACTGCCCTCACACAAGCCCACTGCTCACCCTGCACACTCACAGGCAGAGAGCTCACTGAGCACATACAGGAACACCTGCAGTCACAGTCACAATAGTTAACTAGTATTCACTCAGGAAAGGCGCTCACCCTGCACTTTGCACATGCAGCATTTACATGCGGACACCGTGCAGGTTCACTGTACACCATTCACTCACACAGGCACTCTCAGTGGCATAACGAAATTTGAGTGGGCCCCCTGCAAGGTACAAGGAGCCTCCTCCAGACTCAAACATGAGCTCTCAGGTCAGTGTACTGTGCTAAAGGGGCCCCTGTTACAACAGTGGGCACTCTTCTGACTTTGTAATAACACAGAATGCCCTCTCACTCTGCATTCACAGCGACCTCGCTCACTCTACACTCACAGAGATCTTGCTCACCCTGCACTCACAGAGACACAGGGCATCATTTATGAAATGTGACACATCGCTGTATGAAAACAGCGATGCGTCACTTTTCATTGCGCCCTCCAAGCGACATGCTGGATGCGTCATATTTATAATATGACGCATCATGTCGCAAGGAGTTACAGATATGTCAGTATTTATGACATATCTGTAGGCGCACAAATGACTCATTGCTGGAGTGTGTCACAAAAGTAACATAACTTCAGCAATGAGTCATTTAACATGGGCAAGTCCCATTTCAATGTGCCTGAGTCAGTCTTACACCTGCTGTGAGGCAGGCGTGAGATATTGACGCATTTGCTTCCTAGAAGTGGCGCAGTGAAATCTCGTAGATTTCACTGCGTCACTTCTACAAGGCTTACTTACGTCAGAACGCCCACCCTGCATACATTATACCTGGCGCAGGTATAATGTGGCGCAGGGGTTTACAAAGTGACGCATGTACCTAGATGCGTCACTTTGTAAATATGCCGCAACATGGCACATTTTTTATGCTGCTGGTGCGTCACAAAATGTGACACACCGGCGGCGCAAAAGTGGCGCAAGGGCTCATAAATAAGCCCCACGGTTCCTCTTGCACTCACAGAGACCCTGTTCATTCTGCACTCATGTTGGAACACCACTCACAAAGACACAGCTCTCCTTCTGTACTCACACTGAAAAATCACCCACACTCTAACATAGAGACACACCACTCACCTTGCACTCACAAAAACATCCGAACTACACTCACACAGGCACATCCTGCATTCACGAACAATCTCCCCTCACACTGTGATTCTGCTGTCACAGGGACGCCACTAATCTTTCACTCACAGTCAGTCCTCTCATTGTGCACCCAACACCCTACACTCATACAGATACAAATCTTACCTTGCACCTGCACACCTCCCACTTTGCACTCACTGACAGCTCATCCTGCATTTTTAGGCACCACCTATCTTGCACTCCCATACACCCTTGTCAACCTGCACTCACAGATACAACCATGATTCTGCACTCAACCATTACCATCAACATTACTGCCACCCTGCACACAGACACAACTGTCACCTTGCACTTTCAGACATTCTTCTCATCATACTGTCACACAGACACACCTTTCAAGCTGAATGTTAGTAAATCAACAAACCCCAGTACCAGCATTAGAAACAATAATACAACAGATCCTAACTGTAGAGGGAAAATGTGCAAGAAGAGCAGAAAATGGAGAAAACTGCTCCGTAGGCCCCCAAAGCACTACACTATTTGTCAAATGCTGCATATGTTACAGGAATCTTCATACCATACCATGAATACGTGTGATACTCTCCTTGTACTACTTAATTTTTACACCAAGGTGCTGTTCACAGACAAGCCATGACACAGTGACCCTTCCCAATCTATCAACCAATTAGCCATGATGGATTGGTTTTCATCTCAAATAGAAAATGAGCTAACCACCAAGACAGAAAGAGCAACTTCCCCTTCAAAACAGAAACTATTCCCTAGGAGCAACCACTATGTTCTGGATCCATACATAGCACCACCACCTCAAGAATCAATAAAACCAAAGAAGAAACCAGGGTGACAGCCATACTGTGGGAGCAAGAAAGCAAACACCAGAAAACTACTAAACCCCCTGGAGGCCATGAGCCAGGACCGCAAATTTAGGCCATTGGTACCACTGGGGGGGATGGGTTCTAACATGATTTTTTGCATGGTATGGATGCTTAGAGATGGAAAATATGTGATAGCAAGTCATCACACTTTGCCTTTTGTCTCATATCATAAGATTAGCAACCATAGCTGAGAATTTTTTTTTTTTTCATATTTGTAATAAATAGCATACAAATTCATCAAAATATGTGAAAAAATAAATCTAATTCCATTGATTGGTTAAATTTAATATTATCTAAAAATAATTATGAATATTAATTGTAACAATAACAATATAGCCCTTAAAATAGTAGCAATGAAACATAATTGTATTCCTTATATGTTGCTATAGATTATAGTCATAATTTCACTTACAGTTTGAAATAATAATAGGTGTTACAGAGGCAATGTATGTCAAGAGTGAACACAAACACAATATTATCATTCACATTTGCCGTCATCTCTTTTATCTGAATAAGTATCATCATTCTCTGTTTCTGTTTAATTTTCACAGGAGGGAAAGTCTGCACGTCAGTGCACTTGAGGTCATTTAGACAGCAGATACATGTTGGCAGTTTGTAGTTCCTAATGCAGTTGCAAGCTAGTAGATCTAACACAGCCTGAGTATCTGGCTGTCCCTCCACCCAGTGCACAACCCGTTGCTCTGCTCCCTCAATTTTTTTCCAAATTCCACCCTCTCCTAGTTGAACTGTGTGTCTGTGGATCATTTAGAAGACATCTCTTCCTTATAGCGGCTTTATGATTCACACATTCAACATGTTTCTACAGACAGTCCCTGCAAGGTGGAAGTTGATAACTGTCGATCTCACCCTTATCTGTGCAGAACAGGTGATATCTCAAGGCATTCATGTGATGAACTGAAGAATTTGGTGCATACAGCAAGCACACAAATTGCTCCAATTTGTCCTCTAATTCTTCAGAGAGATCCCATTCATCTCCAGGCTGTGAAAATGTTTCCTATGTATATCTGTTGGCAGACAGGATTTTGAATGCAAACACACTTACTGTGTCCCATCTGGTAAACGAATGGAGGCCTATCATAGCTCACACAACATTTTTACCAATAATTGAAGCTATTGTCCCAGTCTCAAGGACTTGCATGCATATTTTAGTAGCAAATTTCATAAACAATATTGCCAAGATTCTGTCATGGAATCACAAACACATAATAAACACATTGGTATCATCTGAGCTTATCATTACTGCCGCATAACCTTCATAAGCAACGTGTGCAGCATGCATCAACAAATGACCATCTATTCTTGTATGGGCTGTCTTAGCTCCAATGCTCCTGCAGACACATTGGGCAGCCTTACCTGGATGCTGAGGGACTCCTCCATGGGCCATCTGAGGCCCCCTGATGGCGCAAATCTTCCAGTGCCTCAACATTGCTGGAGTGGGACTCGGTCCCCCAGCAGACTCCACAAGTGGCGCGGAAGGTGACACCACCCTCCCTGTGCCTCAATAACGCTCCTGCACTCCCACATCGCGGCCGACCTAGGCTGGGCTGGGCCACCCCCTTTGTTCTTTGGTTTTCGGCTCCCAGCCATACACTCTACATATACACCCTGGCACCTGGTGAATTGTTGAGGAGTCTCCTGCTGGAAACAAGGTACAGCCCCTTAGCGCTAACTTGCTATGTGGTGAGAACATATAAACTGTTGTCGATGTGGTGATTTGTTTGCTGTTTAATACTGTGGAATCACCAGCGCCCTAGGAAAAGAAACGAAATAAACCAAGCAATTTATGCTGAATAGAATCTCCTATTTCTGGTGCTTTAGACATTCCGTGCTCGACCCAAACGAGAGTTGGACACTGAGAAGATACTTATCAAGGACGCCCTCTTCCTTTTTTTATCTTTGCATGGGATTAATCTGGCTTGTTCTAATATTATTGTACCTTTCACCCCAATTTTACCTTTTAATGTCTGTGTGAATCACCTTGATCTTTTATCCTCCTGTTTTAATTCTGTTTTTTACCAGATTTCTTAACTTGCACCTTGCACTTTATACTCCATTTTTGTATATATACTTACCTGTAAGGATCGGAAATGGTTAAGTGCGAGGCATCTTCTAAAAACACTGCAACGGATGCCCCATGCACAACTATTGATTAATTCCTGTTACGCGCAGTTGGTGCAATAATGGATGAAATATATAGGACCGAGCTCCGCCTATCAATAGGGATAGGTATGGTGGTAGGAGGGCAAGCAGGCAATGGCAGTGGATCATTACTAGAAGGTGGTGTCTCTTTGGAGGAAATAATCCACACCGAGAATCAACAGGCCCGAAAAAACATTAAAACCAGAGCCCCAAACACAATTTGACCCCCTTTGTTCTCGTACACCTGATGGAATTCCGATCTCAAAGAGAAAGAGAGGGTGCAAGAAAGTAATTGCAGGTGACAATAAAAGTATGAAAGGACCTATTTCGAGATCTGGCCTGAGGCCCACAGACCCAGCCCATAAGAGATTAACTGATCATGATACCTTTTTTAATGTGCAAACTACACAAATTGCAGCAGCCATAATAACTAAAATAGAGGCGCTGTTAACCTAGATCCGAGAAAAGCTTGATAAATTATCTAATGAAGTAACAAAGATTTGTGGCTCACTTAGGATCATAAGTACTAATATTGAGAAGAAGAAGGATACAATAAGGGGGGTCAACTGATTCCATGTCACAAGTAACTGTCTCCTTAGATAAAGAGAACCAGTAAAGAGGCAAGAAGAGAACTACCAGGGGATCCAATTACCCAAAAAGTAGAGGGGATAAACATGGGAGACTGGCCACAGCAGATATTTCTATCTCAAGACAGCAAGCAGCGACAAACCAAGTCGAACAATCCTGTATGCAGAGGCCTGACCCGGAACAGTTTTCTACACAGAAAACCAAGATAAAAAATACTAGGGTCAATGAGGGAAGAGCCAATGTACCCATAAACCTACCACCAGAATGCTGCTCTTATGTGGCAGTTTTGGTTGACATCTCCCCACTGCAGCCAGGCATAAGGAGACTCATGACAGTTTAAAGAATAGACTGGTACACTGGCTAGATAGGAATTGTGGATACCCGGTGGCAGGAGCTGAACAAATACTTCTAACATGAAAGGTGTGCTGGATTGGCCCCCTACGGAAGACTCTTAAAGGAGACTGCATCGTTATTAATTTTAAAAAACCCACATGGGCAAGAAATACCCTAGATAGAGCAGAGCCACCTAACCAATTTGATCAGAATATATCTCTTTTACCCCTTGACTTTTTCTGTAGACACCTATGGTTTACTCAACTTAGGGACGATGGGTCTGGTCATCCATGGAATTTCCCAGATGTGATAACCCATCCCCAATATGCACTATTAGTCTCGAATAGATACCAAGCTCAGAGCACTCTGCAAGATTTCGATTGACAAATGGGCGACTATCCCAGAGTATTGATATTTTTCCCACTGGAGCTGGGATAGTTGATCTTGGAGTGGTACCAGAAGCCATAATCACACCACCCAATAAGGACCCAATTGATACCATAAATGCAGAAAGTATTTTTATTGACATAAATAACAAATATAAGGAAAACTAAAGCAAAAGTGAGATCACTATTGTTACCTTAGGGACTAAAATAGAAAATGGTTACAAAATAGCAACTTGGAATATTGCTGGACTAATGAGTAAATGAGATTCGCCAGGATGGCTAGATTTTATTAATGATCTTGATGCGATCTTTCTTCAATAAACTAGGTGTACTGACCCCATACATTTATAAGGACTCGCCTCTTATTGGTTACAGGCAGTACAATCCCCTGCCGGAAGAGCAAAAGTGGGGCTTCTGATCCTTATATCAAATAAACTACCCGTGTGTGTTAAAAGAGTTGTTACAATTGGAGCACACTCACAGATCATTTGGTTGCACTGTAAAGAATGTAGGGATGTGGTTGTGGTTAAATACTATAATAAGTGTTTGACTCTTCCAGGAGCAATATTGTACTTGAGCTGGATAAAGGGCTTGATACATTACTAGGCTCAATCAATAATAGCACTGTACTCATACGGGATGGAGATTTCAATTCCCAAATATGCCCGTTATCCGCTACTCAAGTTTGTGCGATTAAGAATGGTGATGGTGATGATTGTATACATTTTCCACACAATGTTTAATGGAGGAGCTTTAAACTCAATGATTGCCTAGTATGACTTAGATCTACTGCAGTGTGCTCGTAATACCAATGGTGATTCAATATCAACCTTTATTGGTAGGAATGCTTCATCTACTATTGATTATGTTTTAGTTTCATCTAGTATTAATTACATGTGTGCCAGCCCAAGGGTTGACCAACTAGCACTGAGCGACCACAATTGTATTATAATGTCTTTTCTCTTTTGGGGTCCAAAAGTGTCAGCGCACCAAAGCATTATAACCAACAATTCCCCATTTAGACCACATGGTGATCGCATTAAATGGGAGGGAGTGGAACCCCAACAATTCTTGCATGACATTGTTTCAAAATGTAATAAAGAAATTCTCTACAGCCTTAATGAGGACGTACACCCTATTCAGATGATTGATAATTTATCAAAATTAATACTATCATTGATGGGATTTCTGACGACTGCTCCTTATAGGGAAGGAAGGCAAAAGGTCGGGTGGTTTGATCATACTTGCACCGTTGCACTAAACCAATTATAACAATCTTTACATTGTAAGGCAAGAGATAACAAATTAATTAAAAACCTACGACTTAATTATACATTTGTCCTTGAGGCAAGGAAAAGGGAGTTGCAGGAGGTAGCATAGGATAAACTATACATGACAGCAGATACAGCGAATAATAAGCTCTTCTGGGAAACAGTGAATATGCTGTTTTTAACGAATGATTCATTATCTGCATTGTTATCCCAAGTTACAGGTGAAGCTTGGGTGTCAGATTTTTCAAGTATCTTTAACCTGCTGGGTCTTGAGGCATGTGCAACAAAAAGTCCAAAACAGAGCAAGTAGTCTGTTATTCCTCTAAATATTGCAATGGAAGAAGTACAGGGAGGCATGATGCGCAGTAGGGGAGGGAAAGCCCCTGGTCCAGACGGAATCCCAGTAGAGGTATATAAAGCTGCTGCAGATTTATGGGGACCAATTCTCACTAGAGTTTTTAATTTAACTGTGGCAGAGCATATACCTCCATCATGGGGCCAATCTGTTATTATCCCTATTTTTAAAAAAGGTAATAAGTCAAAAGCCAAAAACTACCGCCCAATATCACTGCTAGATTCATGAGTAATAGTAATGAGCAAAGTTGTATTAGTGAGACTGGAAGAGTGGGCAAATGATAATGATATACTTTCACCAGTGCAATATGGTTTTAGAAGAGGACTAGGGACTGTAGCGCAATGCATCAATCTAGAATTGTTAATAGGTAAATATATGTGTACTAAAGAAGGGAGACAATATTTATGCTTTGCAGACCATAGTAGTGCCTTTGTTCTAGTTGATCACACAATTCTGTGGCCTACTTTACTTAAGCTCGGTGCATCCAAAGCCATTATTTATTTCCTTGCAAGGCTTTACGAGATGTTATCCTGTAAAGTGAGATATGGACAAGGGGTGAGTGCACCCAGAATTTTAATGTAAAACGAGGCATCTGCCATGGTTGTGTCAGTGCCCCACTTCTTTTCTCATTATTTATAAACGAGGTTGATAAAGTGTTGCAGTTGGTGCAGGCGGATGCACCGCAAATAGCTGGTTGTCCAATACCTGTCCTATTTTACGTAGATGATGCAGTACTGCAGTTGGCCTATGACTAATGGATCATTTTTGGAAGTTCATAGTTGCAAGGAAATTGTTAATTAATAAAGCAAAAACGTTTACCATGATATGTGGCCCCAAATTAAATAAAACCTTTTATATTGATAACTTATGTCCCCTCCAAGATGACCAAGAGTGCACATGGGGTTTTTAGATCTGCATCAAAATTAGGTATTCACCCTGTAAATATAATGTTAACAATATACAAGGCAAGATGTTTTCTATTGCCTTATATGGTGCATGGGTGAAGGACCATGACTGCAGCCAGACCCTGCAGCAAGAAGAAAACGCCTTTTTAAAACGTCGCTTAAGTCTGCTGCTTTCAGCATCTACTGAGTTAATACATCAAGAGGTTGGTCTGACATACCTAGCTGAGCTGACTGCTGTGCGGCCGTTGCTGGCATGGAGATCCATCTGGGCTAAAGATGAGACTGCTTTTACAAAATCCATCATAAAAGATTGCCTACTCCTCGAGAAAAAAATCACACATCCCATGGTGACAATATATTAGTGATATATATTGCAAATTGTTCAACATACAGATTTATGTTAACCCGGGACAGGTGGTAACTTTAGGTTTAAATCTTTTTTATTGATTTAACAGCTGGTATGTCTGCGTAGATTGCGAAGGGTGTTCAATCATTGGCTGCGCAGAGCCCAGATGGCTGACGTACCAAAAGTGCCATCAACTAATACAAAACACTAGAAACAAAGTCCCAACCCCCATCCCCTTCCCCCCTCCCCTCCCCCATTCACTGCAAGTTAATGGTCTTGTTTGGGGTAAAATTGTCTCACTGTTGCTGCATGGCCAGCTGGGTCATGGTGTCGGGTGCGGTCACTTGTAAGAGATGCAGATATCTGGGGCATGTGTGTTCCTGAAACTCCAGGGCAAGTATGCTTAGTAATGGTTGCCATAAGTCTCCAAAGGTTGAGCCTTTCCCTGCTAGTGTAAGGGATATCTTCTCCATCCCCAAGACATACCACAAGCGCTGGAGCCAGCTGTGTGTGTTGGAATGCGAGGTGTTTTCCAGTGGATCAAGATATTTTGAATGGCCGTGCCCAAGGCTATCACTATCTGGCTTCCACTTTTGGACTTGAGTCAGTATGTTTTGGTATTCAACTCTCCCAGAAGGATGTTTGCGGGGAATCTTGGCAGCTCAGTATCTAGATGTTTGTCAACTTCTACCAGAATCTGAGACCAATACTGTTGTAGATGCTCACATTCCCATAGCAGGTAGACCAACGTTCCGGTTTTCCCTCAACCTCTCCAACAATCCTGGCTATGTGTGGGGTCTACTCTGTGGATATTCTCTGGGGTGTAGTACCAGTAGGTGACTATTTTAGTTAGTGTTTCGGTTAGGCCCATTTACTGGCCGTGTGCCACGTCCTATAATAAACCCCTTCCCACTCATTGCTACTGAGTGTTTGACCTAGGTCTTTCTCCCAGCGAGTGCGACTAGCATTATAAGTGTGTGTGTAGTGAGTGAGGAGCATCTTATAGAGGTTTGAGATTAGTTTCTTGTCTGATGTTCTTGTGATAAGACAACGTTCATAAGGGGTAAGGTATCTCTGTGCCTGTGATTTATTGTCAGGGTGTAATGCCCAGTGTCGGAGTTACAGATAGGGCAGCCTTTCTGATTCAGGGATTCCATATTTAGATCTAACTTGTGGGAAGGTGATCACTCCCCTTTCATCATATAGGTGACCCAAGGCACGGCATTCTGAGGCGCGCCAGTCTGTAAAAGCAGTCTCACCTATCCCCAAGCTAAATTCTGGATTGACAAAGAGCGGGGTGACGGGAGAGGGAAATGTAGTCAACCCATGTCTCGTGTTGGCCTGGTCCCATGTCGTTAGTGTGGATCGTGTAATGAGGGAAGCATATAGATTAGGAGGTCTATGCAGTTTGTTCAAGAAGGGGATCTTCCTGAGCGATGTGCCCGCCACTGCTCGATCCTCGAAAAGGCAGTGATTCTCAGACTCAGTGTGGTTCCATTCTACTACGTGTCGTAACTGTGTGGCTTTGTAGTAGAGGTGAATGTCAGGGACCCCCAGTCTGCCTTCATTAGGCGGGAGGGTGCTAATGAGTTTCTCCATCCGTGGTTTACGGCCCTGCCATATAAAGAGGGAGAGTTTTGACTGTACTCGGTTTAACCATCCAACTGGGGGTTGTAGAGGAAGTGTTTGGAACAGGTATATGATCTTGGGTAAAATGGTCATTTTAATGGCCGCTATCCTCCCTAGCCACAAAATAGGATAATGCTTCCACCGCCTCAGGTCCGAGCGAATTTGAGTGTGGAGCTTGGCGTAGTTGACTGTTGCTATAGTTTGTAAAGTAGGCGCCATCTGGATTCCCAAGTATGGGACCGTGTCCCCTGTCCACTGCATTGGGTGCTGGCATTGGAGGTATGCCTGTGTATGTGGTGACAGTGAGAGGTTGAGAACAACCAACCTTTTCATATTGACTTTGAACCCTGAGGCCAACACGAAGGAGTCGAGCTCCTTCAGGAAGGTCCCAAACCTACAGCCGGGCCCGATAGGGTGACCAGCACATCGTCCGCGTATAAGCTTATGGAATGGACGTCACCACCAAATCGAATTCTGGTGATTTGAGGGTGTTTCCTAACTCTCTGGGCTATAGGCTCCATGTACAGTGCAAAGAGCAAGGGTTACAGGGGGCACCATTGCCTTGTTCCTCTGTCTATTGGGAACTGTATCGAGGTGTGCCCATTAACTCTAACGAACGCCATGGGGCAGTGATAGCAATTAAAGATTTGTGTCCTCATTTTCTTGCCAAGACTAGCTCGGGTCATCACCTGCTCCCTGTCAAAGGCCTTCTCCACGTCAATGGTGAAGAGCATAAAATCTCCTGGGATACGTGACATCTTCTCAATAAGATGAAAGACCCTCTTAGTGTTGTCGCTCATCTACCTGCGTGGTATGAATCCCTCCTGGTCATGATCAATTAGTCCTGTGGATAGCTAATCGATGTGCCAAGATCCCAGTATATAATTTTAGATCTATATTCAGGAGGGAAATGGGGTGGTATGCACCGCAATTGGTTTGGTCCTTTTCAGGCTTAAGAATAACCATGATAGCGGCCTCAAGCATTGATTTGGGAATCACTCCTGTGAATGCGAAAGTATTAAAAAGCCTAGTTAGGAGTGGTGCCAGTGTAGGGCAGAATTGTTTATAAAATGCCGCAGTGTAACCGTTCGGTCCAGGGGATTTGGCTAATTGAAGTTTTGAGATGGCCGCTATGACTTCTATTCGAATGTCCCCCTCAAATTGCTCAGAGTGTTCCGGGATTAAGGTGGGGAGGTATGCCTCTGCTAGGTTAGCATCTCTATCTGCGTCCTCCAACTTCTGCCCCACATATAACTGGGTGTAGAAGTCTTGAAATACCTCAGCTATAGCTGCGTCCTCTGTAACTAGTCTCCTGGTCTGATCTCGAATCTCTTGCACCGCCTGCGACTGTCGGGCCTTGCGTAGTTTGTGGGCTAACAGACACCCGCATCTGTCCCTCCAACTTAAGTCAAATACGCCCTCCAATGGGCCAATCAGGTAAGTAGACTCACCCAGATGTATTCTGAGAATTGCAGTGCGCATCCATTCAATGCCTTCATATTTCTGCTGTAGAGATTCTCCCATATTCAGCCCTTGATGGACCTCACCACAACACATTGCAGTATGCAATCCATCCATCGCACTGCTTCTAAGGACTCGGAAAATCCCGAGCCCCCTTGCCCCCTTCAATCATGGGGTGGTGGGACTTCTCGCGGCTGGGCAGCCGCGTATAAACATAAAAAAACAGGTGTGCTCATGCACAGAAGCACACTCAAGCCAGCGCAGGTTCAAGGAAAACCTTTATTTCGGTCAAACTGCCGGTGAAACAGAGAGTCAATGTATTGGTATGGCGCTTTACTCTACTGCGCGTTTCGGGCTCTTCCCTTCTTCTTGGAGGGACGCAATATTGCAGCTACACGCCTCTGCACAACATAAGTCAAATACGCCCTCCAATGGGCCAATCAGGTAAGTAGTCTCACCAAGATGTATTCTGGGAATTGCAGTGCGCATCCATTCAATGCCTTCATATTTCTGCTGCAGAGATTCTCCCTGAAAATCGGTGGTCAATGGATGCTTAACCACTGAGTTATCTGACTGGTGTGTATTTGGGAATAATACTATTTGTGTATATTGAAATTATAATTTGTGTATAATGACAATTGTGTCTAACAGCTGTGTATAATATTAATATAATGTGTGTATGATAATATTTATGTATAGTTGATGTATAATAATATTTATCTGGTTGTTTCTATCTGCTGGAGTGACATATGCTATTGTTACTCAAGTGGTGCTCGTTTATCTACCTCAAAACTGAAAGACATAATCAGCGCAGTTTGGACTTATCTGTAAGTTAAATTCAGATCTCAGGAGGAGGGATATTACTTCAGACTCTCTCACCATGCCTTTTATCATACGCACACAAACATCCTCGCCATGCCTCACCAAAAATACCTTATCAGCATACACATAACATGAGCACACAAACATCCTCACTATGTTCTCCACCATGAGCACATGTCCTCACAATGCCTTTCCTCAAGCACATGCCTTCAACATGCAAACACCATGATCACAGAATCCTTCTCACCATGTCTTCCACAATGAAGAAAAACACACCCTGAACATGTCCGCCGGGATCTTGAAATTCTCTCACTATGTCCCGTATGAGCGCACAAATTTACATTGTAAACCCATTAGGCCGGATTAAAACTTAGGCAGCGTGGGAGGAGGGCCACAACTGCCACTCCATTCCCACATCACCACAGCAGTGCCTCTGAAAAGGGGCACCAAAAATGGGAGCGTCAAAGGCAGTTCCTGGCAGTTTATGCCATACAGGAACTGGGGGTGCATGTACCTACATGCACCACCATGCACGGGGCAAGGTGTGACCTGTAGGACCCCATTTGTTTCATGACTGCTAGCAGTTTCATAGAAGAACAACATCTATGAGACCACTGGCGGTCATATAACTCATAATATGCATGGCAGTGGGGCAGCGGCAACGCCAGCATATTGTGAACTCCTGACCACCGCACCACCACCAAGAAATGCAGTTCCCTGGTGGCTGTGGTCGTCCAATGGCAGTCCCAGTGACAAAGTTGTAATAGGGAAGTTGGACCACTGGTGCAGCAGTGGCCAGACCACTACTGCCTCACCACTGTGAGTTTGGCGGTCCACTGACAGCCAAACTCATAATCAAGTCCTTAGTGAGCACTGAACCTCCTCACCATGTCCTCCATCATAAGTGCACAAACTCCTTCACAACCCCATGAGCACACACTGTCAATATGCACCCACCACGAATGCACAAAAGTTGCTCGCTGTGCTTCCCATAAGCATGGGGGAGGATGTAGCCATACAGCTAGAGCGGTCGACCTCAAAGCTGGGGAACCAGGTTCGAGCCTCAGCAACGACGATTAACATCCTGTGATTTTGGGCAAATCACGTAATCTCCCTGTGCCTAACAAAGAACAATGTGTCCATCTGTAATGAAACTGGTGCTCATGTAAAGTGCTCTGATACCTGATGTCTCGGGTCTAGTTTGTGCTATATAAAATTCTAAAATGAAAAAAAAGCATGCAAATCCCCGCAACAGGTGTGCTATAAGCACACAAACGCACAACATAAACTCACCACGAGCACACACTCCGTGGGACACTTGCACTTCTGAGTTGAATGATCACACCTTGTTTCACAAAGTTTACACTGACAGTACGCCTTGAGCCAACCATGTTATCAGTACTACTTGGGGGGATGGGTTCTAATATGATATATTGGCAAGGTATGGACTCCTAGAGATGGAATGTATGTGCTAGCAAATCATAACTCTTTGCCTTTTGTGTGGTACTGCTCTACTCTCAAAATACCTTGATGTAAATCAGAATTTTTTCATAACTTTTTATCATTTTGAATTTTATTATTAACAAATACAATTACAGTAAATGTGATTATATAACTTGATAATAATTATTAATGGAAATATCATTACATTACTTACACCAAGAAAAATTGATAAACTTTTTAATGTTTTTATTTTTCCAGAGCTGGTGGTGAATTACCTGCAGCATCATGAAGAAGGCTGATACAAGCGTATCCTGCCCCTCTGATCCCCAGTGTAAAATTGAGTTATGGTCAAATGTCCAACATGGAGTTACGCTGACAAGCCCGCAGAACTACTCATCATAGAAAACTTTGTTAGAGGCAGCTCAAGTAAGGAATCACATTCCACAGTTAGACATTGCGAGACATGTGGAAAGCAACACAGTTCCCCAAGTATTTTACCACAGAATTGCAGGAGCCTGTTTACTATGAAGATTTACAGACTATTTAGCAAAAAGCTGAAGTAAGTGTCAGTGATGATGCTGGAATGAGTGAGTGCACGCGTAAACGTTTAAACAGAAGAGCATCATTAAAGTCAAACGTCTATGCTTAATAATGCATATTTTGCGGAAAGATAAAATGCTACAAGGGAAAATCAATGCATCTCAAGGGAAGCATGAAGTGTCAGATTTCAATAGTACACATGAAGAAGTAGATGGCCACTTCAATTCAATATAAGCTTTATTCGGTATGTTCAAAACAACCATGATAGCAGTTACAAATGTTTAAAATATAAAGTACTCGTGATAAAAGGAACATTTACAAACATGCATAAGATTTTCCAAATCAGGCCTATTTGTTCAATCAATTTTCAAAGGACAATAACTTTCCTTACGTTAATTGCTTTTTAAATGTATGACACAACGTAAAAACATATTCCAGAATACTTTAGGGCAACGACCAAATTAATAGCAACATGGTACGATCTCACAGTATGTTTTATAAAAAGTAGTTTCAGATGAAAACGCCTAAAATGCAGGTGAAATTACAAAAAAGCAAAAAGTGCATTGTGCTTTGCTTAGAAAGTTAATTGCAGGGGCAGGGTGTGGAATTTAGGGGGCACGTTTTCATTGCAGGGAAAGCGACTAGATGGTGTACTATACCTAATCTCAATCTGATTGAACATAACGATGTGAGGGTTTAGTCACTGTAGTTTAATAATCTTGCATTTCCCTTCTAGATTAAATTGTTTGATAAAATATAACAGACACTAGACCACTAGATGCCCCCCACTAATTTCAAGATCCTCACACTCGATGTGAGAGGTCTTAACAATCCTGTTAAGCGCAGGGTGGTACACTCATACCTGGAGAGTACCAGGGCTGACATATGCCTGTTGCAAGAGACACATCTGCTCTCCCGGGACTGTCACCGGAAGAGTCCTGTATGTTTCCCACACACTTTTTCTGGTCTGGTCATTCTAAGTCAGCCAGATTGGCCCCAGGACCTTCCAAGGGAAGGTAGAGCAGAAGGTGGCGGAGATCAGGGTAAGGCTACTGACTGATCAGTTCTACATCTGGGGCATACTCTGGTTATTGGGTCCCTGTATGCACCCAATGAGGGCCAGGAATGATTCATCCATGAGGCTTTGACTGAGGCCACCTCTCAACAGTTGAGCGCAAGATATTATTGGGGGGTGATTTTAACCCAGTCTTTGACAACTCCCTGGACAGGTCGGCACAACGCTTCAGCCAGACAGGCGCGCTCTCTACGGCAGGGCTCGCTAGATTGAAGGATCTAGGCCTAGTAGACCTATGGAGGTGTCACCACCCCCACCTCAAAGAATATTCCTATAACTCCAATGCCCACAAAACGTACGCCAGACTCGACTATCTGATAGGCTCCGAGACTCTATGCGATCTCACATCAGCTGTGGACATCTTGGTGGCATCACTGTCGGAACACACTCCAGTAGTAGCCACATTCACCTTGCCACCCTCCCATCGACCCAAACGACAGTGGCATCCTCGGGACACCCTCCTGCAATGCCCTGCCGCGGTCGAGCAAGTACAAGGAATCAGAACAATTGCACCAATGGACAGGGGCACCTAGGATTTGGCACCAGCTCACTAAAGCTCAGGCACAACTAGCGGCCCTAGATCAGGACAGAGCGGAATATGCGGCGTTACGACTATGCCACTCGTTCTATGTTGGAGGCAATTGCAGTGCGCATCCATTCAATATATATTTATTACCTACTGATGGTCGCAAGTAGGTAGTTATAGTTACAACCTAGTTTCCATAGGAAAAGCATTTTTTGATTTGCTAATAACTTTGGTGTCGTTTAACGAATATGACATTTTCCAAAAAGTTGCACTTTTTAGGTCATCTCCTATCTTAAAAGTTTGGGGGTGATTCGTCAAGCGGGGGCTGAGAAATACGGGGGGTCCAAAAATGCATTTTCCCCCATGATAATTTCCATAGGAAATTTGGCGACGAGCTACAGCCCGAAACCTGCAGGTTGGCAGGTCTCTGAGAAGAGTTGCAATGGAGGCAACGATGATGCAGGTCAGATGCCCAACAGTACTCCGACATCCCGCAGCAGCAGCTGCTTGTCCGCCATCCCCGCTCACCCCCATAAACAAATGTGACAGGAACGTTTTTAAATGTGGAACCTAACAAATCGGCTGGTGTTGCAGTTTTAATAAAAAAGATGCTTGGTTGCACAAATAGGAATCTTAGTCATATATGGATTTACATCGAAAACACTTTATTAAAACAAAACAACAACAAATAAAACTATGGGGCATATTAGCAAGACCGGCGATAAAATTATCGTCGTTTTAGCGTCAGGAAGCTGCAGCTAAAATGGCGATAATGGGCTTGCTAATATGCGTTATAGAATTCCAATAAAAGCCCAGGTTAGATGTCATGCACATCTAACCTGGGCTTCTATTGGAATTCTATAATGCATATTAGCAAGCCCATTATCACCATTTTAGTGGCAGTTTCCTGCCGCTAAAACGGCGATAATTTTATCGACAGTCTTGCTAATATGCCCCTCTGTGTGTAAAATATTTTATTAAAAGAAAACAACAACAAATAAAACTATGTACAGCCATGGTGTGTCATCCCTCGACAATTTGTGAATCACAGCCTGCAAGACAAAAAGAAAAATAAGATGGTGCGTTATGCGTCCAGCAAAGGAGAGAGAAAGAGAGGAAGATTGAGATACAAGGAAGATAGAAAGAGATAAACAGTGTGAGAAAGAGTGAGAGAGAGAGAGGAAGAGAGAGAGCAAAAGAGAAAGAGAGAGAGAGGAAGACAGAAATAAAGAGGAAGACAGAGAGGAAGACAGAGAAAGAGAGAAAGAGTGAGAGTGAGAAAGAGAGAGATATAAGGAAGAGAGAAAGAGAGAAACAATGTGAGAGAGAAGAGAGAGAGGAAGACAGAGAGAGAAAGAGAGGAGAGAGAGAGAAAGAGTGAGACAGAGGAAGAGAGAAAGAGTGAAACAGTGAAACAGTGTGAGAGAGAGGTAGAGAGAGAGAGAAAGAGAGAGGGAGAAAGAGAGAGGGGAAGAGAGAGAGAGACAAAGAATTAGAGAGAGGAAGAGAGAAATATTGAGAAAGAAAGAAAGAAAGAAAGAAAGAAAGAAAGAAAGAAAGAAAGAAAGAAAGAAAGAAAGAAAGAAAGAAAGAAAGAAAGAAAGAAAGAAAGAAAGAAAGAAAGAAAGAAAGAAAGAGATACAAGGAAGAGAGAAAGAAACAGTGAGAGAGACAGGAAAAGAGCAACAAACAGTGTGAGAGAGAGGAAGAGAGAGAGAGAGGAAGTGAGAGAAAGAAAGAATGAGAGAGAGAGGAAGAGACAGAGAAAGAGAGAGAGAGAGAAAGGAAGAGATGGAGAGGGAGTGTTGACACTGGAGAAAAGTTTTGCAGCTCACCTTTGTGTCACCGGTGTGTCTCCAACCACATGCCGGGACATACTGCACCCTCAAGTTTAGGTATCTGAAAGATAGTATAGAATTAGTAATTGCAAACTATGTACAACTGCAGACACGTAATTCTCTGTTTCGGCACTGCGCACCCAGGCTGCTGCATCCCATCCACTTCCACTGCCAGGAGGTGTCTAACAAGGCAACACCAAAGGGGATGATTGACGGAGCGTTTGAGCAAATCAAACACTCCCCCCCAGTCAACTGATCTAGGTTTAACCCATCATCATTCTTTAGCTCACTCCACCACCCCAGTTCAGACATGGCCATATGCAAATCAGTCTGACCCTGTGCCTCATGGGAACAGTCCAGCCCAAACTGCCAAGCCATGTCTTCCCCGGACCGGAAACAAGCATCCTGGGACCGATTTCGGGTTCATAACCCTCATCAGCCAGGCTATCTTGAATCCAGCGGCAAAGTGAGCAAGGGACGCACGTCTGGGCATACCCTGCCAACTTAGGGCGAACAAAGCGACACCAAGGGGAATGATGGATGGAGCGTTTGAGCAAATCAAACACTCACCCCCAGTCAACTGATCTGGGTTTAATCCATCATCAAACTTTAGCTCAGTCCACCACCCCAGTTCAGACATGGCCATATGCAAATCAGTCCGACCCTGTGCCTCTTGGGTATTAGTCCAGCCCGAACTGCCAAGCCATGTCTTCCCTGGACCGAAAACAAGCATCCTGGGACTGGTTTCAGGTTCATAACCCTCATCAGCTAGGCTATCTTGAATCCAGTGGCAAAGTGAGCAAGGGACCCACGTCTGGGCATACCCTGCCAACTTAGGGCGAACAAAGCGACACCAAAGGGGATGATTGCTGGAGCGTTTGAGCAAGTCAAACACTCACCCCTAGTCAACTGATCTGGGTTTAATCCATCATCATTCTTTAGCTCACTCCACCACCCCAGTTCAGACATGGCCATATGCAAATCAGTCTGACCCTTTGCCTCACTGGAACAGTCCAGCCCAAACTGCCAAGCCATATCTTTCCGTACTCTCCATGCCACTGCAATCAAGCTATTCTGGCTGAAGAGGGGTGAAACCCCGAAACCGGTCCTAGGATG
This sequence comes from Triturus cristatus, assembly GCF_964204655.1. Lineage (NCBI taxonomy): Eukaryota > Metazoa > Chordata > Amphibia > Caudata > Salamandridae > Triturus > Triturus cristatus. The sequence goes on from NC_140591.1 coordinate 540,025,446, forward strand.
CTTGTTTCCAGTCCAGGGAGGACCTGGCTTGGCAGTTCAGGCTGGACTGTACCCATGAGGCTCAGGGTCAAGGCTGATTTGCATATGGCTGGGTTCAAATTGGAACGGCATGGTGAGCAAAAACACTATGGATTTAGGCCCAGATCTCTGTACTGGGGTGAATGTATGACATTGTTCTGCATTCTGTCCATCAACTGTTGTTTTTGCAGAGGTGTCTAAAAGCCGCTGCACACCCAGGGCCATATTATCAAGAACAGCGATAACATTATTGCCGCTTTAGCAGAAAACTGCCGCAAAAGGGGCGATAAGGAGCTTGATAATATGCCCTTGTGAATCAACATAGAAGCCCAGGTTTGATGTCCTTCACACCAGAAGTTGGGCTTCTATGGGAATTCTCAAGGGCATATTATCAAGCCACTTATCGCCTAAAGCGGTGAAAATGTTATCACCGTTCTTGATAGTATGGTCCCTAGTCTGCTGTAGCCCATACACTCTCACTGCCCAATGGTGTATAACAGTCGCTGTGCACCCAGGCTGCTGCACCCCATGCACTCCCACTATCTGGAGCTGACTGCCTGCCGCTTTGCATCCAGGTTGCTGCGCCCCATCCACTCCCACTGGCCGGAGGTGAGTGCCCGCTGCTGTGCAAACAAGCATCTCTGCTCACCTTCTGCCACCGGCGTGTGTCAAAGAGAGTCGACCACGTGCCAAAGGAACTTCCTCAGCCTCAGTACATGCGGTCAACGGAGCTCACAATTCAAAATGGGTGTTGATTGCCAGGATGGCCACGCATCGTCGCAGGTTCTACACATGTTCAGCTCTGGTGGTGTTGGGGGGGGGGGACATCAATTTGTGAATCAGAGTCTGTTAGATAAAAAGCAAGATAAGATTGTGCATCATGCGTCCATCAAAGGAGAGAGGAAGAGAGAGAGAGAGAGAGAAAGAGTGAGAGAGTGACACTGGAGGAAATCTTTGCAGCTCACCTTTGTGTCACCAGTGTGTCTCCAACCACGTGCCGGAACATAGTGCACCCTCAAGCTCCCACATCTAAAAGATAGTACATATTTTGTAATTGTAGGAAAGACCAGTATGCAGGAATGAAAAGACAGAGACGGTAATTCTCTTGATGTGGTTTAATCCTCAGAACATGTTTTGTAAGCAGCAAGTATAAAGCAAGCATGACTGAACCCCCATTAACTTCTACCTCCCAACCTTCTCACATTCAAAATATAACATACCCAAAGCAACGCGAGGCAGCCATGAGCTGTGAGAGGAATGTCACGCTTCTGTCTGCATGCTTGGATGCTCCCAACACACCTTACCTCTTTAAAAAAAAAAACAGAGAAAGGAAAGTTCATCAAAATTTGATGGTAAATTTAAGGGTACAAAGTATGAAAAACGAAATACTCAACTACTTTGCTACAGATGTGGGAGCGACGGACATTTGGCCGACTGTAAAAACTGTCCTGCTATTGGAAAACTTGTTCAAAAGTCAATGAGAAAGGGTAATGGCAGGGTATATACGACTGCTTACGCCTATATCGTTGTGCAGCCTTTCTGCATAGAGGCCGCTGCAACCCATCCAGTTCCGCTGCCCAGAGGTATCTGCCGCCGCTGCGCACCCAGGCCTCACTGCTCACCTTTTCGCGGTCACGGCACCCTCCACATCATGCAGCTCCGTTCTGGAAGGTAATACGTCTCACATTGGGTACTGAGTCTTGATATGGCCATGGCAGAGGACATACTAGTGCACCTATCATCATCGCAGATTGTACACCCGCTCAGTGCTAGCGGTTCTATTAACTCAGTGAGAAGTGAGGCCATGTACTCTAAACTCTAAAATGGCATAGTGCACGTGCGTCCGGTCTTTTATATTAGCAGGGTTATGTGTCCTGTGACGCCTGTGCTTGATGGGTGTGGTGTGGGTATATGTGGCAATGGTGTCAGTGTTGGAGTGCTACCGTCACCCGGGTTGCAAAAGCCAAAGTGTCACTCTGTGAGCCAAGTCCCACAATATGGCCAACATGGAAGTACAGGGAATTACTGACCCTATCTTCATCCATAGTTCCTCACAAGAAAGATGGTGAACATGATATATCTGTGTAAATATGAATGTTTATTGCACATTCAGTGGAGTGTTGCAGCTGTAGCAATACAGGGACATGGAAAGTTGAAGTTTCAGTTTTTGGCACATGGAGGGCAGCCAATTAGAGACAAGGTCTTTGTCGGAGCCGGGCTGCGCTCACATATGTACTTATACAATCACTCCGATGATCCTAAAACACTTATAAATTCAGTATACACTCTCCTTGCAGTACTCTAATGATGCAGTCTCTACGTACGTACTTGTGCAATGACCGAGACAAAGTTACATAACTAAAGTTTTCCCTCACTGTCAAAGGTAAGATGGTTGCATACGCTGTCCAGAGCACTATGTAATGTGGTAGGGCCTAGGGGCAGCATGTTGCATACATAATGAACACACGGACACAGATAGATAGTGGAACTGGGTGCGGGCACATGTGCTCGACTCCTTTATATTAACAGGGTCACATGTCCAGTGACATCTGTGGTGGATGCATGTGGGGTTGATTGTAAGCCAACCCTCCATGAATGGTTGGTGGTGGCAACAAGTACAACAGTAATCATTGGATCAGACACAGTGATACAATCATAAAGGGTCAATGATTTGTGCTGCACTAAGGTACGGGTACCATATATGAAATCATACAGAAAAGATTCTATCGTAAAGGGTTCATGACTTGTGATACACTGAGGTAGGACAGCAGATGTGAAATTATACACAAAATATTGTATCAGAAAGGGTGCATGAGTTGTGCTGCACTGAGGTAGGGGCATCAGAAGCATTCAGCATGTGCGCAGTCAGCGATGATGCGTGGTCTGGGGGGGCGCACTGGGAGCAATGTCTCTTACCTATTGGACTGCGTCATCTGCTATTGCTACTCGATGTGAATTGTGAGCCCTGCAGTTCGCAGTGTAGGTGAATGGAACAGAAGATGAAACATTCATGAAATACTCTGTCAAAATATGTAGGTTTTAGGGACGTTATAGTTCAAATTGTGAGCTCTGCTTTCCACAGTGTAGACTGCCATTCAGTGTTCGTTTGGACTTGCAAGATTAATTTGGTCATTATAGTAAAGCTATAACTGACATAAAACAAGTTCTTGAGCAAGGATACTAAAAGGATATTGTGTAGATTTGAGGGACACTTAGTTGGGATTTTCACCAGAAACTACTTTAAACTTTGTTATTTCTTTTTGAAACTTCACATCACTATTATCTTCCATCTCATCTTCAACACGTACACTTATCAAACTGTTATTTTCTGTACACTTCTCGTGACTACCAAAGAAATGTAACTCTATATCATCACAAACTTGTTTTATATCATTTATATTAAAACTCAATTTCGTGCAGCAGCAAGACCTAGACTTGTCCAAATGATTCCTCTTGACTTTGAATATAAACTTGCAGATGTCTTTTGATCCGAACATTCGCAAGATTTAATTTCTCGATTTGAAAGCATCTTCAAGCTGAAGCTGTACAATTTTTTGCTAGGTGTCTTCTCCTGTGAAATTTCTTACCACATTTCTTTCAATTCTGTCTTCTCAGACTTGGTAATATATAACGTGACATAGCGAGAAACAGCAATTCAGTTATCTGCAACATATTGTATGTCCATATTTGCATTCCATATCTTCAAAATCACCGGATTGTAATCATGTACTTTGATTGTTCTGTTCTTTTTAAATTATAAGTATTTTTGGGTGATTTTCGAGTGATAGTAGGCCTCACTGCTGACAAAAAACTGTTCACTATTTCTTGCGATGACTTATGGTGCACTGAGTTAGTAGTACCTTTGGTGCTCAGCGTGTACGTACCCTGCAATGATGCATGGTCCAGGGGGGGTGCACTCGGAACATTGTCTTTTGTCTTTTGAATTCTGCCTCAATACGGCCATGTGGCAATGACTTATCGTGCACTGAGTTAGTAGTACCTTTGGTACTGAGCGTGTACGTTACCTGCAATGATGCGTGGTCCGGGGGGGGCGCATTCGGAGCAATGTCTTTTGTCTATTGAATTCTGCCTTAATAAGGCCATGTGGCGATGAGTTATGGTGCACTGAGTTAGTTGTACCTTTGTCGCTCAGCGTGTATGTATCCTGCGATGATGCGTGGTCCGGTGGGGGCCGCACTCGAACCAATGTCTTTTGAATTCTGCCTTAATAAGGCCACGTGGCGATGACTTGTGGTGCACTGAGTTAGTGGCACCTGAAGTACTCAGAGTGTGCGCACCCTGCGATGATGCGTGGTCTGAGAGGGCCACACCAGGAGCAATGTATCTTGAGTACGGCACTGCATCATCTGCAATCGCAACTCCATCAGAATTGTGAGGCCTGCTGTCCGCAGTGTAGATCAAAGGCAGTAATCTGCACAGACATAAGTCTGCGGTGCTGTGCCGCTGGGTTCACTGGGGGCCTGTGTCGAGGAAGCCCGCGGTCATCGTGGCAGCCACGTGGCAGGGTGAGGCCCACCACTCTGGCAGACGTGATGGCTTTCACAGTTCACAAGTGAACCACGCCCAGAGCCCCGGCTTATTTAATTATACTCCTCACTGGAGTGGTGTACGTTGCACGAGTCCACTGCGCTTCTGCTTCCAGGGGAGGACAACACAGCTACATGTTCGAGATCTTCCCCACTGCCTGAGGTAACATGGTTGCGTCTATTGTGCACAACACTACAAGCACCAGCAGTATATATACAGATGGAGAGGTTTATGATCTGTATAGTGAGGTCTGTCCAGCATATCACCGCTACAGTTGGTATTGTGTGCTTTATTATTATTTGATGGGTGAGTTGCGTCCTTCACACATACTTGGTTGCCACATCTAGCAACATTCAAGTATTGTGTGGCTGAGGGACCTTGCCATTTTTGGAAGGTCTGCTGTCCTGTCCTGAGCTGCCTTGGTGGTAGTAGGGAGGGGGGTGGTCCGGGGGGCACGTCCTAAGGCTGGTGACAGTGCGTGTTGTGGCCTTCATGGGTGTTTGAGCTGCGTGATCAGTAACTCTATGACATATGTTGCGCTTCAGATGTGATTCTGGGCTACGATTCCTTTCACATTGTAGGTAGTCGTCCTGTTTTACCCCAGTAAAATGCATATGTTAGATTCCTACTGCAAACGTGGCTTATTCCCTGTTTTTGGATCGCACCCCAGATTTGGCTGCTCATTGAAAATATCGGGAATTGGTGCTTTTGTGTTCATTTTTGTACGGGGACCTCTACTCTGTATATTATTGCCATTAGCTGTTGTTCTCATTTGTGACAAATTCTTTTTTGTGGAAGCTATTGCTTGAAAACTGGAAACATTTGCTGTTTTCACTTGGTTAATAATAAAGTGATAATTTAAAATCACTGAAAAAACTATAGGTTTAAAGAAGAAAATAATTAGAAATTAGCATTTAAAAAACCTTTGAAATTCACTGAAAAAACCATAGGTTTCAGGGACGTTATAGTTACAAATTAGCATTTAAAAAACCTTTGAAATTCACTGAAAAACCATAGGTTTCAGGGACGTTATAGTTACAAATTAGCATTTAAAAAACCTTTGAAATTCACTGAAAAAAACATAGGTTTCAGGGACGTTATAGTTAGCTGGACATTTCACTAATACAAAACCATAGAAATTCTACCGTTATAGTTAGTTGAGCTAACTATAACTCGTGCCCCCGCAATGCACTGATGACGTCACATATTACATCATTGATGACATGGTCAGTGATATCACTGATGACATCACTGATGACATCTCAAATGACATCACTGATGACATCATCCACGTGACAATCTGATGCACCTCCTCACACCCTAATATAACCTTTGATACACCCCCTATAAAATACAGAGTTCCATTTTCAAAACCATCGAGACACCAAAACCAGTTACTACAAATGCACTTACTAATTCTTAGGTCTACAGACACATGCACACATTCACCCATACAACCATGCATACATGTAGTCACTGATCAATACAACACTATCATATGCACTCATGCAGCTATCAGACACTGACACACCACCATTAATCCTACTCACTCATGCACTCATCGTAGTCAGTCATCGAAAGAAAGCATCATAGTTCAATTTACTCACCTACACAGTTATACACACACCACCTCATTTATTCATACAGATACCAAAGCGTACTTACTCTCTTATATAATCACTAATACAAGTATACACTGATCCATACAGCCACTCTCAAAATCACTGACTCTCACATATAGTCATGTATATGCTCCAACTCACACAAACACTGCCTTTTACAAATGTAGTTACTTGGACATGTACCACTGAGACTTCCAACCTTTCACCAACACATCCATACACACACTCACCCACCTATACAGCTGTTTCCACATGCACTCTTAAACTCATACAGCCAGTGAATCAACCACTCACATATCTATGCACAGAGTCTCACAACTCTCACCCACCCACACACACACTCAGTCTTACATACAAATACTCAGGCAACCAATCAATAACCCATATAGATACTCATGTAGCTCCTGACCAACACATGCAGCAGCTTACACAAAAACAGACATTCAGACAGTTTAGTGACTAACCCATGCATTCAGTAAGACACATGTAATCACTCACTCATACAGTCAGTCACGCACCTACTAACTCCTTTATCCAGACACTTATACATCCAGTTATTCCTCAATACACCTTGGCATATATAAGAAACCATATTTATACTTTACAGAAACACACATTCACTGGATGATGTCATCAGTGATGCCATTTGAGACGTCACCAGTAATGTCATCAGTGATGTCACTGACCATGTCATGAAGGATGTAATATGTGCCGTCATCAGCAGTGCATTGCGGGGGCGCAAGTTATAGTTTTGTATGAGTGAAATATCCAGCTAACTATAACGTCCCTGAAACCGATGTTTTTTTCAGTGAATATATATATGAATAAAATTCACTGGTGCATGCATCACAATAAAAAGAATGTTCAAAAAATGAACTCCAATATCTACAGACCACATGGAAACATGGGCAATAAATAATAGCTGCACACACCTCAGTGTCTTGCTGCCACAGAATTTTAACTTGCTATCCAAAAAGGGTACACTTTTAGGCACTGGATAGCTCAGCAAAGTTCTTATGAAGATGAACTATGAAAAAAAGGTACAGTTTTATCACTAGACCCAGTGATGTTAAACATTGGGACCCACAATATCCCATCCTCGAATTATAATGTATTTCATGTGTGCAACATGCCTTGTAGCCAAACGTTTGTTGCAAACAAAAAGAACAAGCCTTTTGTCACTGGACTCTCAGAAGAATAAAGTGGCACATTTTTCATTATCAGGCTCTGCAATCTCCTCAGGATCACTAATCATTTGCTGGCTCCATAGAATGGGCCATGCACACATAGCCTCACTATGCCCACTAGGGCTGTATGTAGGGACACATGACCACTGCGTGGCTCAAGCTTTATTAAGTTTACATTGCACTTCACAAGTCCCAGTGCCCACCCCAAATCATCCGCCCTCAAACTACTAAAAGGTTCTGGACGTGTATGGGAACCTCTTTTGTACCACCCCACAGTGTGGAGCACAGTACCAAGTCCTCCCTACTTGCTCGGCTGCCACCACTTCCTCACCCTCAATGTTCTCAAGCCTGCATTTGTCACCTCCACATTAGGGTGGCCCAGAGAGAGAGGGTAAGATGAACTAAAAATTATCATGGAGACATGAAAACAGTCAGATTGGGATCGGAATATTGAGACACATAGGATGGGTGAGAGACAGGAAGATTCCAAGAGCAAATAAGGGAGCTAGTCACAACTGGAAATTTGTAGAAACAGTAGAGTTAAGAAAGAGAAAGGGTTAATAATAAAAGAAGCTGTGAGCGATAAAGAGAGGTAGAATCACAAAGAGTCGTGGAGACATAACACGGTAAGAGAGAGCGAGAATGTCAGTAGTTGTCTAAGGTATTTTACATAAAAAGCATAAGGGAAGAGTTGTTGACTTGCCAGACTATAACATTCCACCTTAATGCTCTCCACAGTGTGTCTCTGCTCGGTGATAAGGGCTGGAAGAGAATGTGACAGTACAGCCAGAGCTGCTGACTTTAGAACTGGGAAAGCAGGTTTGAGCGTCACCAGCTGAACATCCTCAATTATGGGCAAATGTATGAAAAAATAAATAAACAAAAAAGCTGTCACACAACTCAGCAACTGAAATGGGGCAGTACTTGGCATGATGGGGATTCCAGTGCATACAGTACTGATTCACCTCACACCACACTGTAATGACTGTGAATGGCAAAATAAACTACGTTCTGGCATCCGTGAGATTCAATGCTTGCCACCACGTCAGTATCCTTTGACGTGGTGGCCATGTTAGGTGACAGGAAACCCTCAATGAGCCAATAGGACTGAACTACAAGCACTCCTTCTGTGGAAGAGCACTACTTCTTCCCAATCAAATGCTTACTCTGAGTTCCCAACATGTGGGTGAGCCAAAGTCCCATTCCTGGCGAAACTTACATAATTGTCTCAGGACATCTGTGCTGTAATCCGACACTATTGTCACAAATGGCACATTTAACAAATGTAGAAGAAGGACTACAATATTACACCAGTCGAGGGGGACAGAATTACATAAACAACAGTTCTTAGCAACCTCGAATTGCAGTCAGTGAGGTACTAAGAGACTAAATTAAGTACAACATGTAACCCCACCAGCATGCATGTTAATTAAATTGCTTTATGATAAAAGCTGCTAACTAGTCCTGCCTTGGAACACAAAAAAATGCCTACCTCTGTTTTCAGTCGAACCAACCTGAAAATCGGGACAATGTAATGTATATACTGCTTACTACCCCTGAAAAGGAACTCTACTCCAGAATACAAGTCTAGAGATAAAAAGCTAATAGAGTAGTAAAAACTATTGAAAAATAATGTTCTTCTTTTATTGTGAATTAGTTGTGATTCATGTGTTAAGTTAGTACTCATTGAGATCTCAAGCATTTACCACATTGTTTTGAAAGGAATGAAGTAGTTGTAGTGGATTAGTATAGGTTAGATATGAATTGTTACTGGGAGTGGTAGATTTGTGTGCCTGTTAGTTGGATGAATGGGATAAAGGAGAGAAGAGTTTGGAAAGGGTGTTTAGGAGTATATAGTAGTAGGAAAGGTTAAGGATGAGTCGGAAGAAGGTGAAGGGTAATATCCCACCACCTACCTATAAGTAAAGATTAATGTATAAATATATAGACATACCCACACAACCAAATATATATCAATATATATGCATCCATACAATTAAAAAAATTGTATTTATGCAATTTTATATGCAGGGTATAAATACCACCATGTAAACACCCATAAGTATATACATGTTGTAATGTTTACATGCTCAGACATTACAATATGTTTTGTTTCTAAATATATAATTTTATCTAAAAAAATTAAACAATAATATGTGCCTTCTCTATAATCATATTTATAAACTGTGATGTATGTGTATTATCATAGTAAAACACTACCCCATAGACATGAACTCATCTACATTAGGAGTGAGCAGAATAATCTGTTTTACTCGCGAAATTGGCTGAATTTGTCAAATCTGCTTTTCTCTTGTAACGCGGAGTTCCGCCAAATTCGGCCAATCGCTGCATGGCAGAATTTTTTTTTGCGCTAATCTCCAGAATGGTAAATTGGTGAGCATGAGAGAGATTTGGCATCCCCTAGCAAAATTTTCAGGCACTAGGAGGACATCCAGTGAGATTTTTTCAACGCAAGCATTTGCAGGCAGTTGCAAACATTTGCGTTCAGAAGGCTGCCACTCAAGTACAAAATCTACTATAATGGCAGCAAAATTAATTTGAGGAGCTCTGCCCTCTGGCACACTGCGTGGTGCTATCTGCACTTATTTTTCAGTGTGGAAAACACTACAAGTGTTAAATACCAGTGCAAGTAGCACAACATGCCTATTTGCCCATTGGCGGAACTCCGTGGAACCTTATGGAGTTCTAATATAACTCTGCAGAATTCCACAGAGTCAAATTCGATGAGTTCAGCTGACCCCAGATCTACATTTATACACGTAGACACGTTTGCAAAATGTAACAGTTTGGTGCTACTTCTAATGCTCCCAAAATGATCCCATATTGTATGCAAATATATGCACAAGCACAAAAGCATTTGAATTCAAAACATCATATACACAAAATACTTCCTAAAAATGATTTTGATAAAGTACTGTACAACTTTAAATACTATTTCTCTGAGGGATCACTCAGTAAAACCTGTTTGAATTATGCTAATATTTAAAAAATGAACAAAGAGATTGGTAGACAGTCACTGTAAAGTCATGTGTTACATTTAATGAAATCTGCTGGAACATCTGGTGAATAACCGAAACTGTCCTGAAAAATCATGGTAATTCTTAATGGTAAGTCTTATGTATGAGAATAAAGTGTTCCATTATGTATTAAATGTGTATATCTTTGCTATATTTTGAATTCCTTTTATAATTTTATTCTCTCAGATTACTAATATATCCACCAGATTGGACAGTTATGTATAACAAAGCTGGACACGCATTTCTGAAATTCTTAATCTTCCATGGTTTTAAGGCAGCATTTCAATTTTATTTAAATTATGTAACAGCCATTTACACTTCCTCCCGCAAACAATCTCTTCAATTTTGGTGGAACAAGCACATGCTTTCTAATTTCACTCTCCTGTCATGAAACATGTTCTCACCAACCTATGTTATTTTTGCTGTCTGTCACATAGAGCATTTCAACCAATATTTAAAATACTCTTAGAATGGGCTTGGCTCTGCCTCTTGCTCAATATTGGATTACTTTCTTATGAATTTCAGTTTGCTATCTCTGATTCAATTGCGCTCCTCCCTTTACTTATGATTTTCCACATCCCACTGTTGTTGTTTTTCTCTGGTCTTTTGAGTATTTTGATTTTGTTCTGTTATTTTTGTTACTTGCTTCAGTGCCACAGTGCACGTGCTCCCTATTGTAAAGTATTGTAATGGATAAGTGACTCCACGATTGGGTTATTTGATTTACTTGTCAGACCCTAGTACCGTGCACCATGGGTGCCCAGGGCCTGTAGATCAAATGTTTCTAGTGGGCTTGCATCACTGATTGTGCACCCACAGAAGCAGCTTGCAAAGTGTTTCTCAGGCCTGCCATTGCAGAGCCTGTGTGCAGTCTGGGACTGCCATGTCAACTTGGCAAGTGCACCCACATGCCAATCCCTAAACCTTCCCTTTTCTATATATTAGTCACCCCTAAAGTAGGCCCAAGGGCAGGGTGCATTGTAAGTAAAAGGTAAGACATGCCCTGGTGTGTGTGGCACGTCCTGATAGTGAATTCCAGCCAAATTTGTTTTTCACTATTGCAAGGCTACCTGTCCCCATAGGCCAGAATAGGCAGTTTGATTATAACATATTATAATCCTAACTATCACAGGGAACATGGTAGAAAAACAAATTTAGTATGCCTCAACTCAGAATGTTAAAATGCATCTTTTAGTGAAGATGGTTTTTACGTTCTGTGTTTGAAAATACGACTTTTAGAAAGTAGGTATTTTCTTACCTAACCATCCAGCCTGCCTCTGCTAGGTTGTATATTGCATGTTTGGTTTGTGAGTGACAGGAGGGCTTAGGCTCCAGCAATCTGATGAGTCAGGGCTGGGCTGAATAGGACCTTGGCTGCATAGAGAGTGGAGGGAGGAGATTTCCTTTCAGCTACCTGGGCCTGGTCTGCTTTCAGCAATGCCGTCTCCAACTCCTGCCAGGAAGCTGCACGGAACTGGTTTTGGCTAGGCACATGCACCTTCTGCCTTCAGAGGACAAAGGATTTAATATTATAAATATTGGGGCCCAGACCCCAAGACTTTAGATCACTTCTGGGAATCAAGACAGAAATTTGCCAAGCAGAGGAACCATAAGAAGCTGAAGGAGTTGACTGCCCCTGTGCCAGTGTGCTATTTTCTGGGGTTGGCCTGCAGCGGTTGCTTATTTGCCAAGGAAAGGAGAAGGAACTTTTATTGAACTTTCATCATCTTGAAGAAGAATCTCCAAGGGCTTGAACTGTGCTTGCCTCCTGCTGAAGCCAAAGGGATACAAGACTTCACCCCCAGCTACCCTCTGAATTTCCTTGCTGGGATTTCTGTCTGCAGAAGTCTGCATATTGTTGGGAGCTGGAAGCGCCACTCAACGAGAAGAAGCGTGTCGCATCTGCAGCTGTCGCCGTTGCATCACCGGAGAAGCGTGTCACAGGGCCTGTCACGGCTCAGAAGTTCCAGAGTCGCCACACGACTGTTTGGGGTGCATGCATCGCCTTCACATTATCGCATCGCATCAAAGTCGTCATCTTATTTAATCGCATCAAATCGTTGCATCGCATTGAAGCGCCATCTTGTCGCATCGCAACCGGAACACAACATGAGATCGACGCATCACCTCCTCTTCTGTAAGGAACAGACACATTGCCTACTTTGCGCAAGCACTGAGGAACAGACGCATCGCCTCCCCCAAAGCAAGGAACCGACGCATCGTTCTCCCTGCGAACCTTTTGTTTCCAATGGTACTTTGTGAGAAACGTGTCGCATTTACCATCATCTCTAAACTAATCTATCTCTACCATCTAAAAGTTGCTTTCTTAATACTGTATTGTGCATTGTTGTTGTGTGGGTCTTATGTTAAGTTTATATAAAGAATACTTATTTTTATAAAACCTTTGTGGTGTCCATCTGTAGTGTTTTCACTGTATTACTGTATGTGTTCACAAATGCTTTACACACTGCCTCGGAGATAAGCCTTTCTGCTCGTGACAAGCTACCACAGGGTTGAGCAGGGGTTATTTTAGGAGTGTAGCCCCCTTACCCTGACTAGAAGCAAGGGCTCCTATTTGGACAAAGGTGCAAACCATTGCCAACTAGAGACCCCCAGTTCTAACATTGGTGGTCAGCAGTGAGGATTCTGGACTTGCATTTGTGACTCATATACAGTGATTTGTGTACACTACTAGTGAGTGCAGACCAAACACAACCACATATATTTTTGGTAGAATTTGTTTTCCTTGGAACTGGTATTTTTGCTAAAGACTGCCAGTTCTTATAACCATGAGCAAACTAGCAACTTGTGCATCTATGGATCTAGAGTTTTAAGAAGAGAAGGTGGATGTATACACTGTGAATCAGCTGAAACAATTCTGTAGAAAATTTGAAGTTGCTACTACAGGCCTCACAAAAAAGGAGGAATTCCAAAAGGCACTGAGGGCCTGGATACAAGCAGGAAATGCCTCTCAGCATGTGGTAGAGCCTGCAGAGGAGGCTGGGGATGCAGAAGGGCAGCTTGATGGGCCATTGGGTCCAGCCAGGGAGAGAGTGCCTTCCCCCATAGGCAGCAGTGTTTCTTCTAAGTGCCTGTCCCTAGGAGAGCTGGAGGACAGGGAGAGAAATAGGTTGTACACAATGGAGCTGACCAAACTCAAGATGGAGGGTCAAAAGGACCTAGAGAGTAAGAAGCTGGAGCTTGAGAATAACAGGATAGCTTATTAAAAAGAGAAAAAGAGAGATTAGCACATGAGAGATTTTTGAGGATATTGGAGCTTAAAGTTAAAAGCTTAGAAATTAGTCCCTTTGGTGGCAGCGCACCATCTGTGCCAGCAGAAGGCTGGATATATTTCCCCAAGGATATCATCCAGAATTTTCATAAGCATGAGGATATTGGGCAGTGGTTTGCAGCCTATGAAATGGCAATGTCGGCCCACAGGGTCCCTCAGAAGGATTGGGGAGCGTGGTTGTGGGGCTGCTTTGTTAGTGATGGGAGGGATACTTTGTTAGACCTGCCCAGTGAGAATAGAATGCTTTATGCCCACATGAAGGAAGCCCTGATGACCAGGTTGGGTTGACCCCAGAGCTCTATAGCCAGACACATGACCACTGCGTGGCTCAAGCTTTATTAAGTTTACATTGCACTTCACAAGTCCCAGTGCCCACCCCAAATCATCCGCCCTCAAACTACTAAAAGGTTCTGGACGTGTATGGGAACCTCTTTTGTACCACCCCACAGTGTGGAGCACAGTACCAAGTCCTCCCTACTTGCTCGGCTGCCACCACTTCCTCACCCTCAATGTTCTCAAGCCTGCATTTGTCACCTCCACATTAGGGTGGCCCAGAGAGAGAGGGTAAGATGAACTAAAAATTATCATGGAGACATGAAAACAGTCAGATTGGGATCGGAATATTGAGACACATAGGATGGGTGAGAGACAGGAAGATTCCAAGAGCAAATAAGGGAGCTAGTCACAACTGGAAATTTGTAGAAACAGTAGAGTTAAGAAAGAGAAAGGGTTAATAATAAAAGAAGCTGTGAGCGATAAAGAGAGGTAGAATCACAAAGAGTCGTGGAGACATAACACGGTAAGAGAGAGCGAGAATGTCAGTAGTTGTCTAAGGTATTTTACATAAAAAGCATAAGGGAAGAGTTGTTGACTTGCCAGACTATAACATTCCACCTTAATGCTCTCCACAGTGTGTCTCTGCTCGGTGATAAGGGCTGGAAGAGAATGTGACAGTACAGCCAGAGCTGCTGACTTTAGAACTGGGAAAGCAGGTTTGAGCGTCACCAGCTGAACATCCTCAATTATGGGCAAATGTATGAAAAAATAAATAAACAAAAAAGCTGTCACACAACTCAGCAACTGAAATGGGGCAGTACTTGGCATGATGGGGATTCCAGTGCATACAGTACTGATTCACCTCACACCACACTGTAATGACTGTGAATGGCAAAATAAACTACGTTCTGGCATCCGTGAGATTCAATGCTTGCCACCACGTCAGTATCCTTTGACGTGGTGGCCATGTTAGGTGACAGGAAACCCTCAATGAGCCAATAGGACTGAACTACAAGCACTCCTTCTGTGGAAGAGCACTACTTCTTCCCAATCAAATGCTTACTCTGAGTTCCCAACATGTGGGTGAGCCAAAGTCCCATTCCTGGCGAAACTTACATAATTGTCTCAGGACATCTGTGCTGTAATCCGACACTATTGTCACAAATGGCACATTTAACAAATGTAGAAGAAGGACTACAATATTACACCAGTCGAGGGGGACAGAATTACATAAACAACAGTTCTTAGCAACCTCGAATTGCAGTCAGTGAGGTACTAAGAGACTAAATTAAGTACAACATGTAACCCCACCAGCATGCATGTTAATTAAATTGCTTTATGATAAAAGCTGCTAACTAGTCCTGCCTTGGAACACAAAAAAATGCCTACCTCTGTTTTCAGTCGAACCAACCTGAAAATCGGGACAATGTAATGTATATACTGCTTACTACCCCTGAAAAGGAACTCTACTCCAGAATACAAGTCTAGAGATAAAAAGCTAATAGAGTAGTAAAAACTATTGAAAAATAATGTTCTTCTTTTATTGTGAATTAGTTGTGATTCATGTGTTAAGTTAGTACTCATTGAGATCTCAAGCATTTACCACATTGTTTTGAAAGGAATGAAGTAGTTGTAGTGGATTAGTATAGGTTAGATATGAATTGTTACTGGGAGTGGTAGATTTGTGTGCCTGTTAGTTGGATGAATGGGATAAAGGAGAGAAGAGTTTGGAAAGGGTGTTTAGGAGTATATAGTAGTAGGAAAGGTTAAGGATGAGTCGGAAGAAGGTGAAGGGTAATATCCCACCACCTACCTATAAGTAAAGATTAATGTATAAATATATAGACATACCCACACAACCAAATATATATCAATATATATGCATCCATACAATTAAAAAAATTGTATTTATGCAATTTTATATGCAGGGTATAAATACCACCATGTAAACACCCATAAGTATATACATGTTGTAATGTTTACATGCTCAGACATTACAATATGTTTTGTTTCTAAATATATAATTTTATCTAAAAAAATTAAACAATAATATGTGCCTTCTCTATAATCATATTTATAAACTGTGATGTATGTGTATTATCATAGTAAAACACTACCCCATAGACATGAACTCATCTACATTAGGAGTGAGCAGAATAATCTGTTTTACTCGCGAAATTGGCTGAATTTGTCAAATCTGCTTTTCTCTTGTAACGCGGAGTTCCGCCAAATTCGGCCAATCGCTGCATGGCAGAATTTTTTTTTGCGCTAATCTCCAGAATGGTAAATTGGTGAGCATGAGAGAGATTTGGCATCCCCTAGCAAAATTTTCAGGCACTAGGAGGACATCCAGTGAGATTTTTTCAACGCAAGCATTTGCAGGCAGTTGCAAACATTTGCGTTCAGAAGGCTGCCACTCAAGTACAAAATCTACTATAATGGCAGCAAAATTAATTTGAGGAGCTCTGCCCTCTGGCACACTGCGTGGTGCTATCTGCACTTATTTTTCAGTGTGGAAAACACTACAAGTGTTAAATACCAGTGCAAGTAGCACAACATGCCTATTTGCCCATTGGCGGAACTCCGTGGAACCTTATGGAGTTCTAATATAACTCTGCAGAATTCCACAGAGTCAAATTCGATGAGTTCAGCTGACCCCAGATCTACATTTATACACGTAGACACGTTTGCAAAATGTAACAGTTTGGTGCTACTTCTAATGCTCCCAAAATGATCCCATATTGTATGCAAATATATGCACAAGCACAAAAGCATTTGAATTCAAAACATCATATACACAAAATACTTCCTAAAAATGATTTTGATAAAGTACTGTACAACTTTAAATACTATTTCTCTGAGGGATCACTCAGTAAAACCTGTTTGAATTATGCTAATATTTAAAAAATGAACAAAGAGTTTGGTAGACAGTCACTGTAAAGTCATGTGTTACATTTAATGAAATCTGCTGGAACATCTGGTGAATAACCGAAACTGTCCTGAAAAATCATGGTAATTCTTAATGGTAAGTCTTATGTATGAGAATAAAGTGTTCCATTATGTATTAAATGTGTATATCTTTGCTATATTTTGAATTCCTTTTATAATTTTATTCTCTCAGATTACTAATATATCCACCAGATTGGACAGTTATGTATAACAAAGCTGGACACGCATTTCTGAAATTCTTAATCTTCCATGGTTTTAAGGCAGCATTTCAATTTTATTTAAATTATGTAACAGCCATTTACACTTCCTCCCGCAAACAATCTCTTCAATTTTGGTGGAACAAGCACATGCTTTCTAATTTCACTCTCCTGTCATGAAACATGTTCTCACCAACCTATGTTATTTTTGCTGTCTGTCACATAGAGCATTTCAACCAATATTTAAAATACTCTTAGAATGGGCTTGGCTCTGCCTCTTGCTCAATATTGGATTACTTTCTTATGAATTTCAGTTTGCTATCTCTGATTCAATTGCGCTCCTCCCTTTACTTATGATTTTCCACATCCCACTGTTGTTGTTTTTCTCTGGTCTTTTGAGTATTTTGATTTTGTTCTGTTATTTTTGTTACTTGCTTCAGTGCCACAGTGCACGTGCTCCCTATTGTAAAGTATTGTAATGGATAAGTGACTCCACGATTGGGTTATTTGATTTACTTGTCAGACCCTAGTACCGTGCACCATGGGTGCCCAGGGCCTGTAGATCAAATGTTTCTAGTGGGCTTGCATCACTGATTGTGCACCCACAGAAGCAGCTTGCAAAGTGTTTCTCAGGCCTGCCATTGCAGAGCCTGTGTGCAGTCTGGGACTGCCATGTCAACTTGGCAAGTGCACCCACATGCCAATCCCTAAACCTTCCCTTTTCTACATATTAGTCACCCCTAAAGTAGGCCCAAGGGCAGGGTGCATTGTAAGTAAAAGGTAAGACATGCCCTGGTGTGTGTGGCACGTCCTGATAGTGAATTCCAGCCAAATTTGTTTTTCACTATTGCAAGGCTACCTGTCCCCATAGGCCAGAATAGGCAGTTTGATTATAACATATTATAATCCTAACTATCACAGGGAACATGGTAGAAAAACAAATTTAGTATGCCTCAACTCAGAATGTTAAAATGCATCTTTTAGTGAAGATGGTTTTTACGTTCTGTGTTTGAAAATACGACTTTTAGAAAGTAGGTATTTTCTTACCTAACCATCCAGCCTGCCTCTGCTAGGTTGTATATTGCATGTTTGGTTTGTGAGTGACAGGAGGGCTTAGGCTCCAGCAATCTGATGAGTCAGGGCTGGGCTGAATAGGACCTTGGCTGCATAGAGAGTGGAGGGAGGAGATTTCCTTTCAGCTACCTGGGCCTGGTCTGCTTTCAGCAATGCCGTCTCCAACTCCTGCCAGGAAGCTGCACGGAACTGGTTTTGGCTAGGCACATGCACCTTCTGCCTTCAGAGGACAAAGGATTTAATATTATAAATATTGGGGCCCAGACCCCAAGACTTTAGATCACTTCTGGGAATCAAGACAGAAATTTGCCAAGCAGAGGAACCATAAGAAGCTGAAGGAGTTGACTGCCCCTGTGCCAGTGTGCTATTTTCTGGGGTTGGCCTGCAGCAGTTGCTTATTTGCCAAGGAAAGGAGAAGGAACTTTTATTGAACTTTCATCATCTTGAAGAAGAATCTCCAAGGGCTTGAACTGTGCTTGCCTCCTGCTGAAGCCAAAGGGATACAAGACTTCACCCCCAGCTACCCTCTGAATTTCCTTGCTGGGATTTCTGTCTGCAGAAGCCTGCATATTGTTGGGAGCTGGAAGCGCCACTCAACGAGAAGAAGCGTGTCGCATCTGCAGCTGTCGCCGTTGCATCACCGGAGAAGCGTGTCACAGGGCCTGTCACGGCTCAGAAGTTCCAGAGTCGCCACACGACTGTTTGGGGTGCATGCATCGCCTTCACATTATCGCATCGCATCAAAGTCGTCATCTTATTTAATCGCATCAAATCGTTGCATCGCATTGAAGCGCCATCTTGTCGCATCGCAACCGGAACACAACATGAGATCGACGCATCACCTCCTCTTCTGTAAGGAACAGACACATTGCCTACTTTGCGCAAGCACTGAGGAACAGACGCATCGCCTCCCCCAAAGCAAGGAACCGACGCATCGTTCTCCCTGCGAACCTTTTGTTTCCAATGGTACTTTGTGAGAAACGTGTCGCATTTACCATCATCTCTAAACTAATCTATCTCTACCATCTAAAAGTTGCTTTCTTAATACTGTATTGTGCATTGTTGTTGTGTGGGTCTTATGTTAAGTTTATATAAAGAATACTTATTTTTATAAAACCTTTGTGGTGTCCATCTGTAGTGTTTTCACTGTATTACTGTATGTGTTCACAAATGCTTTACACACTGCCTCGGAGATAAGCCTTTCTGCTCGTGACAAGCTACCACAGGGTTGAGCAGGGGTTATTTTAGGAGTGTAGCCCCCTTACCCTGACTAGAAGCAAGGGCTCCTATTTGGACAAAGGTGCAAACCATTGCCAACTAGAGACCCCCAGTTCTAACATTGGTGGTCAGCAGTGAGGATTCTGGACTTGCATTTGTGACTCATATACAGTGATTTGTGTACACTACTAGTGAGTGCAGACCAAACACAACCACATATATTTTTGGTAGAATTTGTTTTCCTTGGAACTGGTATTTTTGCTAAAGACTGCCAGTTCTTATAACCATGAGCAAACTAGCAACTTGTGCATCTATGGATCTAGAGTTTTAAGAAGAGAAGGTGGATGTATACACTGTGAATCAGCTGAAACAATTCTGTAGAAAATTTGAAGTTGCTACTACAGGCCTCACAAAAAAGGAGGAATTCCAAAAGGCACTGAGGGCCTGGATACAAGCAGGAAATGCCTCTCAGCATGTGGTAGAGCCTGCAGAGGAGGCTGGGGATGCAGAAGGGCAGCTTGATGGGCCATTGGGTCCAGCCAGGGAGAGAGTGCCTTCCCCCATAGGCAGCAGTGTTTCTTCTAAGTGCCTGTCCCTAGGAGAGCTGGAGGACAGGGAGAGAAATAGGTTGTACACAATGGAGCTGACCAAACTCAAGATGGAGGGTCAAAAGGACCTAGAGAGTAAGAAGCTGGAGCTTGAGAATAACAGGATAGCTTATTAAAAAGAGAAAAAGAGAGATTAGCACATGAGAGATTTTTGAGGATATTGGAGCTTAAAGTTAAAAGCTTAGAAATTAGTCCCTTTGGTGGCAGCGCACCATCTGTGCCAGCAGAAGGCTGGATATATTTCCCCAAGGATATCATCCAGAATTTTCATAAGCATGAGGATATTGGGCAGTGGTTTGCAGCCTATGAAATGGCAATGTCGGCCCACAGGGTCCCTCAGAAGGATTGGGGAGCGTGGTTGTGGGGCTGCTTTGTTAGTGATGGGAGGGATACTTTGTTAGACCTGCCCAGTGAGAATAGAATGCTTTATGCCCACATGAAGGAAGCCCTGATGACCAGGTTGGGTTGACCCCAGAGCTCTATAGCCAGAGATTCAGGAATTGTAAGAAACTGGAGGCAAGTACCTGGGTGGAGTATATATCTTTATTTTGCAGAGCTATGGATGGTTGGGTGAAGTGTAGCAAAGTGGGTACTTTTGAGGAGATCTATGATTTGTTTGCATGGGAGCATGTGTCTGGTAATTGTTTTCCAGAGCTACACCAGCACCTTATTGATAGCAAGCTAACTAACCCTAGGAAGTTTGTTAATGAGGCGGACCTCAGGGGGAGTACCCGGGTCCACAAGGGTCATGTGGTAGACTTGCCAAAGGTGGACAGGGTCGTCAGCAGAAGAGTGGGTGGACAAGGATAAACAGAGGGAGTTCCAGAAAGGGCCCCAAAGTAATCCCCAAGGGAACCAAGAGAAAGGTTCCCAGCCTCCCCCTGAGAAGAAACTAGAGAACCTAACAGGTAAACCTATTTGCAAGGGCCCCCTACATGTTTTAAGTGTGGTCGAGTAGTTCACTTTTGGTATGATCCCAAGTGTCCCCAGAGGGATCCCAATGCACCACCCCATGTACCACCTCGTCAGATTCCCAGTGTAGCCCTGGGAGGAGAGGAGAGGAGATGGGTGCAGAAGGTGGGTGGGGTCCCACAGAGATGTCCCTTGTCTCTTAAGGAGATTGTGCGCTGGTCTCTAGGACCCAGCTGCCTGATAACAATAAGAAATACAGGTAGTTGGTGACCCTCAATGGCCATAGGGTGGTGGATTTGAGAGACACCGGGGATAGTGTGACAGCTGTCAATTATCGGCTGGTGTATAAGGAGCAGGTGATCCCCCATGCATTCTTCCCTGTAGTTGCCGCGGACAACTCAGAGGGCCAGTGTGAGGTGACTCACGTTCCCTTTGAGTGAGGGGGGTCTCAGGTACTCTCCAAGTAGCTGTGATTGTGTGTTGGGCAATGATTTAGAGAGCACTCCTTGGACTAAGGTGTAGAGAAGGTCTCATTTAGAGATATTGGGTCTGCCTGAGTGGGCGTGTGTGACCACTCGATCTATGGCAGCCAGTAAGGGTGTACAAGAGGTTCTGAGGCATGAAAGCATGGCCTAGGTACCTGCCTCAAAGAGAAGAGGTAGGGGGCGCGGGAAACCTGCTCCGTAGTTCCCAAGGTCAAGGAGGAGGCAGACCTTGAGGGGGATGCCCAGGAACCTACAGGGGAGCAAGTGGCTGAACCGAGGAACCTACCTGAGCTGACCCATTGGCAGCAAGAAGGAGGACCGTCCAGAGAGGAATTCTGTGAAGAGCAGAAGAAGTGCCCCTCTCTTGACGGTTTGCGGCAACAGGCCACAAACCAGGCAGCAGGTGATCGGTCTGGATCACCTAGGATCTACTGGCAGAATTGTCTCCAGTATAGCGATCCTAAAGTTGCTGAACCTGGGTCAGCTCATATGCTGGTGGTACCCCAGTGCTTCAGAGCCTTCCTACTGGGTTTGGCTCATGATGTACCTTTAGCTAGACATCTGGGGCAGGACAAGACCTTCGAAAGGCTTGTCACCCATTTTATTGGCCCCAGATGTGCAATAGTTCAGATACTCATTGCAGGACCTGTCAGACTTGCCAGGTAAGTGGAAAGAGTGGGAGCAATCACAAGGCTCCTCTCCAGCCCTTCCCTGTGGTCAGCACCCCCTTTGAAAGGGTGAGCATTGACATTGTGGGGCCTCTGGACTCCAAGACAGCCATGGGCAACAGGTTTATTCTGGTCTTGGTGCACCATGCTACCCGGTACCCAGAAGCCATCCCGCTCAGGATAGTGACAGCCCCCGTGGTGGGACGTGCACTGATGGGGATATTCCCCCGTGTGGGGTTCCTTAGAGAGATGGTGTCAGACCGTGACACCAACTTCATATCTAAGTATATGAAGTTCCTGTGGCAGGAGTGTGGTGTAACGTACAAGTTCACCACTACTTACCACCCCCAAGGTCATGGGCTGGTTGAGAGATTCAATCGGACCCTCAAGGGCATGATTATGGGTCTTTTGGAACCCATGAGGTGTAAGTAGGATGTCCTCTTGGCATGCCTTCTGCTTGCTTGCTGTGAGGTGCCACAAAAGTCTGTAGGGTTCAGTCCCTTTGAACTGCTGTATGTCACCCGGTAAGAGGACCTCTGAGTGTGGTTAAGGAAGGCAGGGAGGAAGCTTACAGGAAACCTCCCCAGGATGTATATAGCTACATGCTGGCCTTCAGGAACCAGACTAGGCGATTCAGACAACTCGCTCAGGCGAATCTGGAAGCCAGCCAGAAAGAGACGAAATGGTGGTATGATCAGAATGCCACTCTGATCGAGTTTCAGCCTGGACAGAAAGTTTGGGTCATGGCCCCAGTGGAGCCCTGTGCGCTCCAGGATAAGTGGACCGGACCATTTGAGGTGTTGGAGCGCAAGAGTTATGTCACCAACTTGGTGGACTTGCGGTCTCCCAGGAACCCTTTGCGGGTCCTGCCTGTTAACCGCCTGAAGCCTCACTTAGAGAGGTTCGAAGTGGGCATGCTCCTAGCAACAGATACTGGAATGGAGGAGGAAACTGAGCCTCTTCCTGACCTCCTGTCTGCAACAGAGCAAAATGGGTCAGTGGATGGTGTAAGCCACACTGACCCCTGAGCAACAGAATGATTGTCATCAACTGTTGAGTCAATTCTCTGATTTTTTCTCAATGGTTCCTGCTGCCACTGAGTGGTGCGTCCATGATGTAGACACCGGGGACTGTCCTCCTGTTAAGCACAAGGCTTACAGAGTGACTGACAGGGTCAGAGCTTACATCAAGCAGGAAGTCTCCAAGATGTTTGCCTTAGGGGTGATTGAGCCCTCTAACAGCCCTTGGGCCAGCCCAGTGGTCTTTGTCCCAAAGGTTGCCTCGCCTTGTGCCACACCCGAACTCCGGTTCTGTGTGGACTACCAAGGACTCAATTCAGTCACCAAGACTGACGCGCACCCCATCCCCAGAGCTGATGAGCTCATTCATTGGCTAGGGGCTGCACAGAACCTCTGTGCGTTTGATTTGACATCTGGGTACTGACAGATCTCCTTAACTGATGGGGCCAAAGAGAGGTCAGCATTCTCCACACCAGATGGGCACTACCAATTCCGGGTTATGCCCTTTGGGATGAAGAATGCCCCTGCCACCTTTCAGAGGTTGGTCAACCAGGTGTTGGTTGGACTAGAAGATTTCAGTGCCGCCTACCTGGATGACATCGCAGTGTTTAGTTCCACCTGGGATGAACATCTGCGCCACCTCTGGGAAGTGTTGATGGCGCTGCGGAAAACAGGCCTCACAATCAAGGCGAGTAAGTGCCAGATCGGGCAGGGTTCTGTGGTGTAATTGGGGCACCAGGCAGGAAGCGGCCATGTGGCACCCCTACAACCCAAGATTAATACCATCCTGGGATGGGACCCCCCCCCAAAACCAAGACACAGTAGAGAGCCTTTTTAGGACTCATGGGGTACTACAAGGAGGTTTGTCAAGGTGAATGGCAACATTGTTACACCCTTGACTGAGCTGACATCCAGGAAGCAGCCCGAGAAAGTGAACTGGACTGACACCTGTCAGAAAGCTTTTGACGCCCTGAAGACTGCCATGTGCACAGCACCCATGCTTCAGGCACCCAACTTCTCAAAGGAATTCATTGTCCAAACAGACGCTTCAGAGCATGTTGTTGGGGCTGTTTTTTCACAGATAAATGAGGCGGGCCTAGACCAACCTGTCGCCTTCAACAGTAGGAGGTTACTTCCACGGGAACAGAGGTGGAGTGCAATTGAGCATGAGGCATTTGCTGTGGTCTGGGCGCTGAAGAAGTTGAGACCATACTTGTTTGGGACTCACTTCCGGGTTCAGACAGATCACAGGCCCCTCCAATGTTTGATGCAGATGAGAGATGAGAATCCAAAGTTGTTGAGGTGTTCCATTTCCCTACAGAGGATGGACTTCACGGTGGAACACTTGCCCTGGTACAGAACTCGCCAATGCTGATGGTCTGTCAGACTCCAGATTTTTCAGCCTTAGTGAAGAGGACTCCCAAGAGGTTGGGTAGTTCTCCCCATATTTCAGCTGGAGGAGACACATTTTAGACATAGTACCATTGGCTTGAGTCTCCCTTCCATTTTTTGCTGATGTCTCCTCTGTTTTTTATATGTTTTTGCTGGTTTACATGCTTTGGGCACTGTGCCACTGCTATTCAGTTCCACAGTGCAAGTGCTCCCTATTGTATAGTATTGTGATGGATTACTGACTCCATGATTGGCTAATTTGATTTACTTGTCAGACCCTAGTACCGTGCACCATGTGTGTCCAGGGCCAGTAGAACAAATGCTGCTAGTGGGCTTGCAGCACTGATTGTGCCACCCACAGAAGCAGCTTTCAAAGTGTGTCTCAGACCTGCCATTGCAGGGCCTGTGTGCAGTCTAGTACTGCCATGTCGACTTGGTAAGTGCACCCACAGGAGGACTTGGGCTCCAGCAGTCTGATGAGTCAGGGCTGGGCTGAATAGGACCTTGGCTGCATAGAGAGTGGGGGTGGAGATTTATTTTCACTCCCCTGAGCCCTCTTGGAATTGAGAGTAGGGGGAGGAGATTTCCTTTCAGCTACCTGGGCCAGGTCTGCTTTCAACAATGCTGTCTCCACCTCCTGCCAGGAAGTTGCACAGAACTGGTTTTGGCTAGGCACAGGCACCCTCTGCCTTCAGAGGACACAAGATTTACTAGTATAAATATTGGGGCCCGACCCGAAGACTTTAGATCACTTCTGGGAATCAAGACGAACCTTTGCCAAGGAGAGGAACCATAAGAAGCTGAAGGAGTTGGCTGCCCCTGTGCCAGTGTGCTATTTTCTAGGGTTGGCCTTCAGTGGTTGCTTATTTGCCAAGGAAAGGAGAAGGAACTTTTTTTGAACTTTCATCATCTTGAAGAAGAATCTCCAATGGCTTGAACTGTGCTTGCCTCCTGATAAAGTCTCAGAGATGCAAGACTTCACCCCCAGCTCCCCCCTGGATTTCCTTGCTGGGAATTCTGTCTGTAGAAGCCTGCATATTGTTGTGAGCTGGAAGCGCGACTCAACAAGAAGAAGCGTGTCGCATCTGCAGCTGTTGCCGTCGCATCATCGGAGATGTGTGTCGCCACCGCATGGGTCGCCGTCGCATCACCGGAGAAGCGTGTCTCCGTCGCAGTTCTTTGTCGTCGCATCAGGGGCGAAGCGTATCGCCACTGCAAGAGTCACCGTCGCCTCACTGGAGAAGCATGGCGCAGGGCCTGTCACGGCCAAGTAGTTCCAGAGTCGCCGCATGGCCATCGGGCGTGCACGCATCGCCTTCACGTCATCGCATTGCATCAAAGACGCCATCTTGTCGCATTGTACCGGATCATCGCATCGCATCGAAGCGCCATCTTGTTGCATTGCAACCGGAAAGCAACACGAGATCGACGCATCACCTCCTCTCTGGTAAGGAACAGACACATTGCCTACTGTGAGGAAGCAATGAGGAACAGACACATTGCCTTCCCCAAAGCAAGGAACCAGCGCATCATTCTCCCTGTGAACCGTTTGTTTATCTTGCGTGACGCATCCAAAGGTACTTTGTAAAAATGTGTCGCATTTACCATTATCTTTGAACTAAGCTATCTCTACCATTTGAAAGTCATTTTCTTAATATTGTAATGTGGGTTTTTGTCGTTTGGGTCTTGTGTTAAGTCTATATAAAGAATACTTATTTTTATAAAACCTGCAGTATTTTCACTGTATTACTGTATGTGTTCACAAATGCTTTAAACACTGACTCTGAGATAAGCCTTCCTCCTCGTGCCAAGCTACCACAGGATTGAGCAGGGGTTATTTTAGGAGTGTAGGCCCCCTTACCCTGACTGGAAGCAAGGGTCCCTATTTGGACAAAGGTGCAAACCATTGCCAACTAGAGACCCCCAGTTCTAACACCGCCTCACTGCTCCATGCCACTTCCACTTACTCATAGATACTCTCCAACTACTTTCTGGCCATTTTGGGTTCTCTTCATCTGCATTGCCTCTCCAGTCAGTCCTCCTTATACTTCTCTCCATTCTATCCCTTATATTACCATCCCACAACCCACCTATCTACTCCATATTGCCTCTCTATTCCATTCCCTCCTCTTTGCACATTTCTTGATTCGTAAATCACCATGGGAGTGTTAGAAGTCAAACACATTATACATCATCCAATACCATAAAATTAAATCACAAACATGCGATGTCGCATAGGGTTACTCACCAATCCAGCAACAACTTGAACAATGCATTATATAATGGATGAAGACACTTAAGCCACACTTTTGTGGCATGCTTCATGACAGAGAACCTCGTCCCATTGTAATACTACCAGAATGGACGTGACCTCAGAACGAGGGAGTACCACAAGGTAAACCCAAAAGGAAATAAATTCCATTATTAGTGTGCACCATGGGTATGATTAAAAATAAAAAGATTATTCGAATGAATCTGGGTAATTGCCCACTCTCCCTTAGTAGTGCCAAAATGTTTCAACTTGTGTGCCAGTGATAGCTCACGTGCCTTCTTCAGGGAGATATACATCCATATTCCTGACTCTACTCAGAAGATTCCCTTGTGGGTAAAGGAATTTCCTACCTCTACAAAAGTACTGATAACACCATAAGCAGCCATTAAGGCTGATGGAGAGACTATAGGTGATTATATTTTACACACTTGCCAAAAATTTTAGTATAGAGGGCGTCCCCCTCTGCCCAGGCGATGTTGCCTAAATAACCCATAATTTACAAATGTGAAGAATGTTATTTTGATACTATACAGTGAGAAAACTGAAGAAATCTACTTTAAAATATTAGAACTGCCTTCATCGAGAAAGCAATAGCATTGTGCCTTTTCATGGGGCTCTGAAATATCAATATTTTTCTATCCACCAGCTCTCTGTAAATGAAAGTTGCACTAGTTATTTCTGAGTAATGCTAGTTTCTCCTTGGATTTTAATGTCAAGTTATCCTGATAACATCTCAGTAACCATGGGGTGTTTCTATTCTTGAGGTCCAGGAAAGAGTTTCAGAAAGAGGATTTCTATGGGAGCAAATATGACCAGGATCAAAAGAAATGTTGAGATGACTTGTAGAGACGTATGACTATGACCCAATTTTATCATAATATTGGAAGCTACTAAAAGTTGAGAAATTCAACATATGTCAAACATTCCATGGATCACAAAGCTTTTTGCGGTATCTATTACAGCCTACTATCTAGAAGAGTGTCACTAACCTGACAAGCAGAACTGTATTTTAAGGAATGAAATGCTCATGTTCCTGCAATAAAATTGTGCATGATTATGAGTGTAGAGCAGTGGACCAGGAGAACCAAGCAAAGTGAGTGTGGCCACTGAAATAAACAGGTGGCGATAGGGAGTGATGTCTAACTCTCTGTGAGTATGTATGCGGATAGGGTTTGCCCTTTTTGATTATCCACTCCTGATCTCCACTCAGGGCATTAGTGCATGTGTACATTTCATGCCAGGCATGACCTTGCATTATACTACATTCCTTCATAATGTTCAGCTGAAAATAACACACATAACTATTGGGCATAATGTTCATTGATAGCCAGGCTTCTGGAGAGTACAAATGTTCGAGGTACAATGACAACAGTAACGCACATGGTCCTGGAGCCCTTTCGGGCCTCACGATGGTGGGTTGCAGTGGATATGGGTGACTTAGAGTTGTTGTGGCCATGGTGGGAGGCTTGAGTATTGGTGTTAGTCAAACTGTTTCTGGAAATGGCAGGATCGCTGCTTGTGATGGGGACTAGGCAGTGAGCTGCCCTCCATTTGGTCAATGTCTGACTCTTCTCCCTCATGCTGTGGGAGTGAGTATGGGGTTTGTGTGTTGTACTAATAGGTACTCTGCTGACACAACTTGGTAAATGCAGATATGTTTCTTATGACACTGTCCTAGTTGTTCATGGCTGTCACGATCGTGCCTTTATGGCCAATAACTTGGAGGGGTTGTGTTTCAAAAGGGAGACAAAACTTCCCACCACTGCATTGATTGCATAAAAATACCCAGTCCACTACAATTGTTGTCTGACTCTCTAAATCTGAGGGCTACGCAGGAATTGAGACTGTTTCTTGTTCTTCGCCATTATGCGGCTGCCTAGTCCAAAGGCTATGGAGTCTATGTCAGTACGTGAGGGAGGTTGTCTTGGACAGCTCTTCTGAACAAAATGTCCTCATGGGCTTTTTAGGTGTTGCTGTGTTAGGTGCGTAGTATGGCACAAGGGTCTTGTGGATGGCATTTTCCAAGTTGGCATCCTCCACATCCACTTGTTCACAGCTGATTTGGATGGATTTGTTGAGCATGCGCATCAGCTTTTCAACTTCATCCTCCGATTGGGGCTTGCATGACATAAGTTTCCTGTGGGTGATAGCAAGGGAATGCAGATAGTCCTTGATATCTTGGCTTTGAAACAGGTGCCCATTGTGGCTCGTGAGGACCTTTAGAACTCCAAAAGTCCCATAGATCTTGTTGAGACACCTCCTGGTGTGCTTGAACATGGTCGCTTGCATCAGTTTAATGATGGGGAATTTAGAAAAAGCATCCGAGATGACCAGCATGTGGCATTCGTCTGGTAGATCACCAAAGTCCATGCTAATGTTTTACCAGGAGCCGTCGCTCAGGCTATTAGTCGCTACTGGAGAGGGCCTTTCCAGTGACTTGCTTACTTGACACCAGTGGCACCTGGTGACTAAGTCATTGACTTTATGCCTCAAATGTGCTTTGGTCTTAGTTGATCCTTGCTGGTCCGTGTGGGAGAGGGTTAGCTTGTTGTCTGCAGTGAACGGGGGACAAGTATACGATGGTCATGTAGGAGAAGGTCTGGTTCCAGGGTGCTGAGCTCATGGTGAAAATTCCCTAGGTCAGAGATGCCCCGTTGTGTGATTGTATTGTATTGTATTCCACATTTATAGAGCACTGTGTGACCCTACGGGAATCCTGGCGCGATGTTATCATATTTTCCACTGTCTCGAAGGAAGTTTTCCATTTCCCTGACTCAGTCACCTCCTACAATTTCTGGAAACACAGGTCTGAGGTGGTTGCAATAGCTATCCCTTCAAGGAATATAGTCTTAGGACAGCCATCTTTCACAACCCAGTGGGCATATGGATCAGTTGAGGAGGTAGAGATAGCAATGTCTTCAAGGAATATAGTCTTAGGGCAGCCATCTTTCACAACCTAGTGGACATATGAATCAGTGTCAAATAGGGAGCTTGAGGGATCATCAGTCTGTTGCCTCGCGAGATAATTAGCAGGATTGTCATCACCTGGTTTATAGCCAAAAGTCAACTGGTATTTTTGGACCTGTAGGGCCCGCTTCTCAATTCGGGGCAGTGGATGTGGCGCGGTGCCAGCAAAGAGAGCTACCAGAGGTTTGTGGTCTTTTAGGACATGAAAGGGACAACCATAGAGCTAAAGGTGAATATGTTTGTAACCTCACTTAATGGCAAAAGCTTCCTTCTTGGTGTGGGCATAACACTTTTCCCTGTCCATTAGTGCTTTTCTGGCAAACGATACAGGTGCCCAGTGTTCATCGCCCGTGCCTTGCATTATAACGTCTTCAAGGCCAGTGGGTCTAGCATTAACCACTAGCTCAGACTCCTTCAAGTGATCAAAGTAGGACATCACCCTATCTTGGAGGGTAGCCTTTTTAATGGGCAGGAAGTCATTATCTTCATGGAAGGGATGTTTTGGTGAGGTGTGCCAAAGGGTCGGCTAGCACCGCCAAGTTTGGGATAAATGTAGCACATTATTTTTTGAGGCAGAGGAAGTGCCTACTTCAGCTGCCAAAGATGGCATGGGGGATTTCTTGAGATCGATGCCGTTGACTGGATGAGCTTTGATGCCGTTGTGGAAAAAATGCATCCGAAGAACTCTGTCCTGGTAGAAAAACTGGAACTTTGCTTGGTTCAGGGTGAGGTAGCCTGTGACAATCCTCTTGAGAGTTGCTTGCAGACAGTGGTGATGGCTGTCGAGTGCAGGTGCATGGATGAGCATGTCTTCGATGACATTGATGACTTCCTTAAGTCACATTTTGCAACACTTACACCGCTGATCAAATTTTAAAGTTGAATCTTCGGTAGTGAGGGAGGCTGTTATGAGTGAAAGCACTGTGATGTACCTTCTGTCCTTGTGAAGTTTGAGTTGCTGGTAACCTGACTTCAGGTTGAGCTTTGAGAAACATTTAGAGCCATTGATGTCTGATATCAGGTCATCAATTGTGCGACAGATGTGTTGTTTCCTCTTTATGGCTTTATTGGGGAGCTGTATTTCAACACAGATACGGCTGCATCCTGGTTGTTTGGTTTTGTTTGCCACTACCATGGAAGATACCCATGGAGTGGGGCCAGACACTCTTTCAATGACACCAGCAGCTTTGAGTTTCTGTATCTCTGCTTCTACCAATGGACAGGGGTGAAATGGAATCCTGTGGTGTCTGAATGCATCTAGACAGTCAATGGGCTCAATATGGAGTGAGATTGGGGGCCCTTTAAGCGACCCAGGCAGGTAAATAAGCATTGGGAAATTGAGAAGGTGAAGAACTTTGTTAGAAAGGAGTGAGTACCATGGGACACTGAACAGGTGATAGTTTCTGGAAGCGAGCAAGCATCAGAATTTCATCCAGTGGCATTTTGGGGCGTCAGACGATGTGGCACTGGAGGGCGGCAGACCAGAAGCACTGGATGATCTGGGCACACAACTCCTTCTGCAAATCATTGTCCATGCAGGTGCTAGCCAGTTCCTTTAGGCAGGCACAGAACAGGTTGATGGATTTGCCCCCACACTGATGGGCTTGTCACAGTTTGAAACTTTCAAAATCTGGATTCGTTCCAGGATCAAAGTATGCATCGAGGGCTGCAATTATGTCATCTGAGTCAATATTAGCAGCGGTCCTGGGGAGATTGCAGAAAAGTTTGAAGATCCCACCGCATAGTAGGGTAATAGGGAGTGTCTTGTTTTGCCGTCTGCCTCTTAGGTGACCTTGATATAAGGGTTCAGGTGTGTGACCCATGTGTTCCAGCAAGTGGCAGCAATTGCAGGGTTGCTTATCTCACTGAAGAGAGAAAATGGATTGGATGCATCAACAATGGCATGGACCATCATAAGCTGTTTGTGGAGGAGGCACAGTGGCACGGGGAGGTTGCGGATCCTGTTGGAGAGGTGCTGCTTGTTCATTCTCCCGCTCCTCTGTACTCATTGTAGCGGTTAGCTGCTTTCTGCACTGGGGCAACAGAGGTGCAGCACTGGAGGGCATGGTAGCAGTGATAAAAGTGAGTTATGTGGAGGTATTCACAGCAAGGAAGACAGCAGGGGCGGCAAAATGAGTACAAGCACATGTGGATGAGTCATGTACCACGTGGAATGCATGACAACAACAACTATTGTTTTTGTATTTGGCACAGGGTCAAGACTGATTTGCATATGTCTGGGTTCAAACTGGAATGGCTTGGTGAGCAAAAAAACTGATAGATTGTTTTTGCATTTGTCACCCCGAGTGGGAAGGGTATGCCCAGACGGGGGTCCATTGCTCTCCGTGCCACTGGAATCAAGCTATCCTGGCTGAAGAGTGGTGAAACCCCGAAACCGGTCCTAGGATGCTTGTTTCCAGTCCAGGGAGGACCTGGCTTGGCAGCTCGGGCTGAACTGTTCCCATGAGGCACAGGGTCAAGACTGATTTGCATATGGCTGGGTTCAAACTGGATTGGCATGGTGAGCAAAAACAAATGACATATTTAGGCCCATATCGCTGTACTGGGGTGAATGCATGACATTGTTCTGGATTCTGTCCATCAACTGTTGTTTTTGCATTTGTCACAGGGAGGTTGTGTGCAGTCAGGAACAGCCCCCAGCAAGGCCGCATGAGGCTGGTTGCAATGTGGCAGTGACTGATGATCGCTTCTACAACTGTGTTAGTCATGGTGGGAACATGTAGCGCAATGGAGGCTGGAATGGGTTAACAGTGTGCAGCATGCCTGCTCCACCTTCTAGCACGAGGGATGCTGAAGTGGGCTAACAGGGTGCAGCGGGGCTGGCCCCTCTTCATTGCCACTGTAGAGAGTTGGGCCAACAGAGACAAATGAAGTAAGTGTAGCTGCAAAAATAAGCAGGCGGAGACAAAGTGCTTTTGACTCTCAATGCACGTGCGCACGGCCGAGCATTGCCCTCTTTTATTATTCACTTCTGACCTCTCACGTGGGGTCAGGGCATGTATGCGTCATGTAGGCATGACCCTACACCATACTACAACAAGGAAGTTGTTTCACATTACTGTTCTCTGCTTGGCTCTGTGGCTTCAAGTACTGGTTTCTTGTTTACTTACACACAACTATTTGACAGTTGTTTCCAGGAGCAGCGCCGTGTTAGGGGCCTCTTTTTTATTTCTCTTCTTCAGCGTGGCATGTCAAGGAAGGATGTAAAAAACAGATTTGAACCATAAAATGTGTGGAGCAGAACTAAATCAGGAAGGCATTCAGTGTTTTCTGCTGGTTCCATTTCTTTGTACTAACAGTTTGATTCACAAGCTTTCAGAGAATCTTTAATTGTTTTATTATGTGTGCCTTTCGACATTGGAATTTGGGTGCTGTGCCAGTTAAAGTTTCTAGTATGTGAAGACTGTGACTTACTCCTTGTACGAAAAATTCTAAACCTACCTCTCCAAGGACATGTTGATACCAGCATTTGCTCATGGATTCTCTGAGTGTTGTACTGTCTGTAATTTCAAGCGTTGGTCAGTGAGCCACCCATGGAGTGTGTTTGGCTGCACTGTGATGTTTTAATGCCCAGAATTGAACTGGTTCATGCTATTGGCCAGAGCATGACCTAATTTTCGAGCCATATGCTTTCTCATGGAAGGCATAGATGAAAAAGGAAGCTCAGTACATGGTAAAGTTTACAACTCTAGGAAAGTATGATTACCATTTTGTTTCTAGACCCTCATTACGGAAGTGTGTTATTGGCAGCCGCGGTCGGTAGTAGGAGTAACTGCAGGGCGGTGACATGGGGAGGGGGAGGGGCAGGGTGGGGGGTAGTAAACTATGGATTACGGAGGTTTACAGGTAAGTTAACATATCAATTAATAAAACGAATTTCGTTGCGTGCACTGCATCGCATTTGGGGATGCAGTGTACGCGACGAAATTCCTTTTAATAATGTATATGTTCATTTACCTGTAAACCTCCGTAATCCATAGTTTACTACCCCCCACCCTGCCCCTCCCCCTCCCCACGTCACCGCCCTGCAGTTACTCCTACTACCGACTGCGGCTGGTTATTGGTGATGTTTGAGTGATCACTTGTAACTGTTTTGTATGTGCAGGGCCGGACTGTGAACCAAAACCGGCCCTGGCAAAGTGCTCGGCTGCCCCCCCCCCCCCTTCGGGGGTTTGGGGGTGCCACCGAGCTCTTTGCCAGGGCCGGTTTTCGTCCGATTTTGTTACAGGGCTGATTTTGCAGCTATGCTACAAAAATGGCCTTGTAACAAAAACGGTCCCCGGGGCCCAAAACCGGCCCCCACCCGTGCAGCGCACCGGGGGATTGCCCGGTGCCCGCTATAGCCAGTCCGGCCCTGTGTATGTGCCTCACAGTAACTCTGACAACAGCTGGGACATTTTAGTTTGTCTTTATTCAGCAGCCCTTTTTCCAGTGAAATTTTTACTTTGTGTTTAGTAGCATTTTATATTCATTTGTTAAGTGCTTTCCACTATTTCTGTCACATATTTGACACATTCTGGGTCTTTATCATTGTACTGCTAAACTTTTAAATTGTTGTTATAAATTTGATAAAGAGGCACATTTTGAACTTCTTGTTTGTGTGGTTGGATCTCCTTCCTCACAAGTGTTTGTTCCGTTCTTTGTCAATAGAATAATCTTAGTTTTGAAGTGCATATTTTTAAAAATATTAGATTAAAAATGGGCTGTATTTTTGTACTGCTGGATATATAGACTCAAATATATGTTCATGTCCCATTAAGCAGGTGCTGGACTTGGCCTTCTCTGTAGGGTCACCCCAAAATGTTTTTACTACTTACCTCCATTTTTGTTCTGAAGTTCGGTTTTGTTGGCCTTAGGACTCTGTATACTTTACCACTGCTAACCAGTGCTTAAGTGTTTGTGTTTGCGCTCCTAAACCTGGTCCGATTGGCATACATCTACCTGGCATATTATATTTACTTATAAGTCGCTAGTAGAGTGTTATGCCATATACCCAGGGCCTGTAAATTAAATGCTACCAATGGGGCCCTCAGTAATTATTTTGTCACACACTTGAGTAGCACCCAGGCCTGCCACTGTAGCCTGAATGCAGTTTTACACTGCTGAGTCGACTTGGCATTAATATCCACTTGCCAAGTCTTAAACTCCCCTTTTATTGCATATACGTCTCCCTTAAGGTAGGCCCTAGGTAGTCCATTGGGTAGGGTGCTGTGAAATTTGAAGGTTCAACATGTACTTTTAAGTTTGACATATCCTGGTAGCGAAAAACACCTAAATGTGTTTTCAATACTGTGAGAGCCACCACTCCCACATATTAACATATAAGGTTCCTTATTACATTTAATAGGCTGTAATTTCCAATTGAGAGCAGGTGGCTGTGTCATGTTTTGTATCTATGAAATTGTAATGCTAAATCCTCTTTAATGGTAAAGTCAGATTTATCATTACAATTTTGAAAATTACACTTTTCAAAAGTTGTCATTTTCCTGCCCTTTGTGCCAGCAGCCTCTTTTGGGTCACATGACTGAGCATAACTGACAGAGTTTGTGAATTCCTCCTAGACAGCCACACAATAGAGGGATTAGGTGTTCCTGAATGGGCCATCTGCTGGCTGGATGGGGGCAGAGCTGAGAACAGCCCCACTTACAATTGAATAGTCTGTGATCTGCCTTAACACAAATGGTCTAACACCTGTCTATTATCACTGCAGCTAGCTTGGAGCCATGGTAGTGAAGCCAGGAAATTACATGCACTTCAAAGAACCTTTCTAGAAGCTTCTCTCACCTTCCAGAGGAAGGGAACCAGGGTTTAGAAAATGGAACTTCAGACTCACTCTTCAGTTCACTACTGGACCTGCAGAAGGACTCTCTGAGAACTGTCTGCTGCTATGACCTGCTGTGCACTCTACAAGACTGCTGCTGTACCCAGAAGGGCTGCTTTGCTGTCTGAAGTCTGCCTTGAATCCTCAGAGACCAGCACTGTTGTTTAGTCTTGCATCATCACCAGAACCCAGGACTATTAGAGTGACTCCAGGGCTAGTATGCTGGCCTCTTGTTGAGAGCCACAGAGACACAATAGGCTCTCACCATCTTCAATCGACACCTAGACCTAGCCTGAGTGAGTCCTGAGCCCCCAAGTTGTGTCTTGCCAAACCTGTAACCTTGGTTGTGGTGCTAAAGGTGCCCAGATAACCAAATCTCAAAACTGAGTACTTAGGGAAACTTTGTCGCCAAAAACTGCTATGAAAACCAGGAGGAGACTGGGACCAACATACTGTCCTATCTGCCCGATGTGCATCACCCGTCAGATTGATCCTTCTCCGCAGCAGCAAATCTTTTCTTTGCCAAAGGGTTATCCAGCCTCATTACACTGTCTTCAGTGTTAGCTCTCTGCCTCCCTGCGACCCAAGGCTATCCGATGAGGATGTTCTCTCCAGAAACCTCCTATAACCTTGCCCCACTGAACTTTACCTTCTCAGAATACTTTTCCCAGAAATTTGTTTAAGTCTGAAGGTAAACGCTGTCTAGGCCCAATCTACTTCTTGTATCTGAATTGCGTTCTATCGGGGTCAGCCATACGAATTTTGGCCCAGTGTTGTGAGACTAGATATCTGCAGTTAGTGCTTTGATCATTTACGCACTAGTTTTTATTAAAACAGTTTTAAAATCGTAACTCCTTTTCTACTGATTGGATTTTAGTTGTTTTGGTGTCAAATATTTTCTTATAATTTCCTATATCTTACTACATTGGTTTGTGTTGTGTTTTCAACGTATTACTATTGCTGTGGAGTCAGGAGAAATTGGTGCCTGGAATTTGTGTGTATGTATGACCTTGAATAATGATAAATTATTTGTGTTTTACCTACTTGGTTCTCAGGTGTAATGTTCACCTCTATTCTGTAAGTATTTTTTTTTTCTGTTAGTATATTTCCTAACTTTGTGGCCAGTCCCTTACCTAATTTTTCATCAAAATATTCTGTTTAATTGGCTCGGTGGTAGCTGAATATATATGATTGTTACTATATTGATATTTATGTTGCTGAGGGATGAGTGTCTTGTGGCTATACGTGAAATTTTTAGGGTCTATGTTGTGTTAGTATGTCTTTGGTGTTGATAGGAACATTACTTTCATATGTATTCTTTTTGTTGGTTTGGTTGTTTCTCTTATGGTGGTTTTGGATCTTTTCCTAAGGTCTTCTCAAGTGTGTGCATTTTTTCCATTTGGCTGTTTGTTTCTTTATGAACAGGGGGTTTGTGTGCTGACTTGCCATGCAGCTTTCCAATGTCAAGGTTCTGTGAAGGCGCACCAGTCAGCTAGACCTGGGCTAAGATCCTGTTTAAATCTAATCCTGTTGTGGTCCTTCTGTACGTGCTTCTACAAGTAACTGCCTGCATAAGACAGAATAATGTTATTTAAGTCTAGCAACGCTTAGGTATCTGCTGTTCGAAATAAATGTCTCTACTTGCGCATTCGTACTGTTGGTGATCATTTTACCCTACGTAATTGCATTACTTTTGACAATGGACCGCAAATGAAAGACTACATAGTGATTTGCAGGTTGGTGTTATTCCTAGCAAAATCTATTAGCATTATTTTTGCTGTTTTTTGTGGCTACCCGTGTGCTTACTACATGCAGTTTCATCAATGTTTCCACAAGTGTGTCTCCATGGTGACTGTGGGGGTTCATATTTTTTTAGTCTCTTCCTAAGGCAGCCTAGAATGAGAAGGAAACAAGGCACATTTTTATTTTCCCAGCAGGAGTCATTTGCAGTTTGCATACATCAAAATCCACTTTGCTCTCAGGAAGAGATATGAAAGCAAATGACACATTACTTGAAACAAATGCGTTTGCTTTTCCACACAGCAAAGGACGCTTTGAGAAAGGGATGTTTAGAGACTTGCAAATCAGACCTGAGATGGCACTCTTTGTTTCTCAAAGCTATAAGGTTGTAAATAATGGCCAGGCGCTGTGTTCGTAAGGACTAAACGGATTGGATGGCACTTGGAAGACCAAAGTCAGCCTTTTTTGCTTTCAAATCAACCACTTCGAAGCAAATGCCTTCAATCCTTTTCCTTTGAAAATCACAAAATTCGATTTTCTTTTGCCTGCTGTGATGAAAAATCAAACGAAAGCAGCTCCACTTGGTTAAGATCAGAAGTGACGCAAATAAAGCCGATACAATTCCTTCATTCGATATTTTTTCTTATTTTTCTAAAAGCAACCTGCCAGTAAGCAGTGACTTTGCAAACGCAAGTATGCAACTGTTTAACGCACTCTCGACCAGATGTACTAGGACATTTTTGCGGTTGAAAAGGGTCTGAAGAGCCTTGCAACTGAAAAGTACCTTAGGGTATGTACCAAACTCAAACTGAGGTTTGGTAACACATTACCGAATTGCATTTTGGGTTTGTGACGACATAACGAATCACTATTTGGAAGTGGCTTCCCTTCCAAACAGTGATTTGAAGAGGGGTGGGTAATGTTTTGTGACCGAAATCCATTCGCAAAACATTAATATTTCACTAACTGCTGAAAGGTAGTGGTAACACATTTACCAACGGGAAGTGCTCCACAAGTGACCCCTTTTCTTTTGTGAATGTTGACAACAACTTTATCAAGAAGTCTGTAAAACTTCAGATTTTTTTGTAATGGACCCCATTTACTTCTCCCCAGCAGACCACAACCCCTGTGATGGCAGTGAATCGTAGGGGTTGTAATTTGAACCCTACCCAATCAACATTCACAAGTTCTGTCAAAATGTGACCCCACTGTGATGCAGTTTTTTGTGAACTAACCAATTAATATATAGGTTGGTTTGCAAAATTCCACACTTGTCACAAAAATATTGGCAGCAAATTGGTACCAGTATTTTGCAACCAGTGTTTAGTACATCTGGCCCAGCGAATGGGTAACCATCAACTGGAATATTATGAGGGTGAATTGGGTATTTTAAAGACCTAGGGAGTGAGAGAAAAAAATTTACAAATGGGAAAATGATCACAAATGTTACAAGAGTAGAAGACTTGGCATACTCTTGAATAATTGCAAAAAGAACAATTGATGGGCAGAATGCAAAACAATGTCAAACATTCACCACAGTACAGAAATCTGCGGCTACATCCATCTTTTTTTGCTCCCCATGGCATTCAAGTTTGAACCCAGCCATATGCAAATCAGTCTTGACTCTGCACCCAATGGGAACAGTCCAGCCCGAACTGCCAGACCAGGTCCTCCCTGGACTGGAAACAAGCATCCTAGGACTGGTTTTGAGGTTTCACCCCTCATCAGCCAGGATAACTTGATTTCAGTGGCATGAAGAACACAGGACCTATGTCTGGGCATACCCGCACCACTCTGGGTGACGAGCGCAAAAGAACAATTGATGGACAGAATGCAGAACAATGTCATACATTCACCCCAGTACAGAGATCTGGGCCTAAATCCATCGTTTTTTTGCTCACTATGCCATTCCAGTTTGGACCCAGCCATTTGCAAAACAGTCTTGTCCCTGCACCCAATGGGAACAGTCCGGCCCGAACTGCCAGTCCAGGTCCTCCATGGTCTGGAAACAGGCGTACTAGGACTGGTTTCGGGATTTCACCCCTCATCAGCCAGGATAGCTTGATTTCTGTGGCATGAAGAACACGGGACCCATGTCTGGGCATTCCCGCACCACTCTTGGTGACGATTGCAAAAAGAACAATTGATGGACAGAATGCAGAACAATGTCATACATTCACTGTGCCACTGGATTCAAGCTATCCTGGCTGATGAGGGGTGAAACCCTGAAACAGGTCCTAGGATGCTTGTTTCCGGTCCAGGGATGACCTGGCTCGGCAATTCAGGCTGGACTGTTCCCATGAGGCCTAGAATCAAGACTGATTTGCATATGGCCAGGTCTAAACTGGGGAGGCATGGTGAGCAAAAGAATGATGGATTTAACCCAGATCTCTTGACTGGGGGTGAATGTTTTGATTTGTTCTGCATTCCCTCCATCAATTGTGTGTCTTTTGCTTTTAATAATCTTCAAGAATACTTCTGAGTGTATTGGTATTTATTGGTTTTGCCAATCTTGTTTTTCTTCCTATTTAGCATCTTGAATCTCTGGGACTCACCTGGAACTCTTCTGGGAACTTCATTAATTTTTGGACTGCTACTGCAACCATGAGACCAACCACAAGGGTCCCTGCACTCCAGAGCCTCTCTACAAAAATAAAGGCTTCTGGAGTACTTGAATCAAAAGCAAACTGCTTCTGAGGTCATTATTATATGGCTCTAAGAAAATTTGAGGCATATTCACGAGAGACTTGCACCGGCGTTGCACCACGTATTGTGATGTAGCCTTAAGTCATATTTCTCAAACTATGTGTTTCCAAAAATGCTTTCGTTTTTCAAGGGGTGCAAAAGCTGTGCTGAGAGCAGCTACACCAAGCACATTTTAATCAATGGAATTTAAGAGTTCCCCCGCAAATACTGATGCAACTGTGACACAGTGGTATTTCTGGGTTTCCCAACATGTCATGCTTCTCTGGGAAGCGGGACGCAAAGCCTGAAACATCGGCAAACCAGGCATAGGAAATGATGCCGTGGTATAAAAACATACACATCACAAGACACTTTGGCAATCTCTACTATGCCATGGAGGTCTTCATACTGCAACTTGGAGTAGCTAGGAGACCACTACCACCACCACATAGGCAGCAGAGGAGGTGTGAGCATGTATACCGGCAGCGCACATCCCTCATTGACTTCTGGTAAGATGAGATCATAACGTTCTACAGACTCAAGAGGGAGTCCATCATGGGATTGTTGGCTAAGATTGGGCCAATTCTACTGTCACCGCCTGCAACGCCCACCAAACTTCAACCAAATTTCAAACTTTTAGTTGTGCTCTACATGCTGACATCAGGTTCCCTCAATGTCACAAAAGCCAAATTGGCAGGAATCTCCCATGGAGCATTTTCTGACTTCCAATTCTCTGTTTTGGATGCCATAATCAGACTCACACCCCAGTACCTTCTCTTCTCCAAAACTCCACAATAACAACTGGCTAAAAATCAAGGATTCTACATCATCACTGGCTTTTCTCATGACCTTGGTGCAATTGACTTCACACATGTGCAACTGGTGCCCCCTGCTGTAACACCCCACCTGTACAGAATCAGAAAGCACACATATTCCATCAATGTCCTGGCCATAGTGAATCATCAGGGAATGTTCATAAATGTGCAGGCAAAATACTTGGGGATTGCACATGATGCCTTTATCTTCCACCACAGTATCATCATTGAAGATTTCAGAATGGCACATATGGGAATGCTCGACTCATTGATAAGGAGTAAATTACTCAATACTAGCTAAGAATTTGAATGTATGACATAATAGCCATCTCTGTGTTTGTGAATAGATCTCGTGTTTTATGCAGATAGTGAGT
Organism: Triturus cristatus; assembly: GCF_964204655.1. Lineage (NCBI taxonomy): Eukaryota > Metazoa > Chordata > Amphibia > Caudata > Salamandridae > Triturus > Triturus cristatus. Next base: position 540,066,644 of record NC_140591.1, read on the forward strand.
ATAATGGTCTCTAACATGTAGGCAATGATGTCCCATTGCGTCATACCCTCACTAATCCTTCAATGGATTAATGTAAAAGTCACCTGTGAGAAGTATTGTGTCATCTCAAGCTATGTGAGTGGACAGAAACACATTTTCTGCACTTGTTAACAAATCAACACCTCGATCATGCAGTCTACAAGCAAAGTCAATATGAGTAAAAAGGATACATATTTGGTAAGTGTGGGATGTGTGTATGTTCTGTGTTTAATCTAGTCTTAGAAATGTCTAAAAGTTACATTAAAATAATGGGTGTTGAACAAATCATGTTTTCCTAAGTAAATGTGTCACACATGGTGTGAGAAGTTGGCCTGGTATATGCAGTCCACTAGTTATAGTGGGCGCCCTGTACCAGTCCAAAAAACCCCTTATTGGTTATAGGTTAAAGACAACCTTTATTGAAAGCTATCCTAGTGGTAGCTATGGAGAGAAGCCTTCAGGGTAAGTCTTGAAGGAATGTAAAGCAGCTTGTTTTACCAGTTTATTATCTCTTGAGTGCCTAAATGAAAGACAACCACACCAGGTATATATATAATATATATGGATTTATTTCTAAACACACCCTCCTAGACTCTTTATGAGGTTAGAGGTCAAAATACATAAGTTACACTTCAAATAGGACAGTAATAAGCACAAATCTACGTCAGGCCCTAGGGGCGAGCAAAACCATATACTAAAATAGTGGTATAAGAACAACGACTTAACTAGACATAAGGCCTAGAGCCTGTAGAATCGCTGGGACCCCAAGGAACCACCCAATGTAGTGACACAGGGGACCCATGGGGGACGTGTGCAGTGTGAGAACACAGCCGCGAGCTCCCGTTAGCTTCTATGGGGAAAGTCGCGGTTAGATTTTTAAAGATTAGGGACACTTAGAATTGAGTCAGGACTAAACCCTTTGGGACTTAGGAAGTTCTAGGGTCAGCACCCATGGGAGCACCAGAGTAGTCACCTAGGGAAGCCGGGTGTATAGGTGTCAATTGGTGTCGGGTCGCGTCATCGATTTCAATGGGAGCTGGTGAAGAAGTGCTGCTGCCGGGAAGATGCGAAGTGTCCGTAGAGATCCAAGCCTGGATCGAAGATGAGAAGAACCTGAAAGCAGAGGGGACAGAGTCTGGGGCACTAGCCAGTGACCAGGAAGGCGATAGGCAGATGCCCACCGATGTCGGGTGATTTCAGGTGAAGAAGGTGAAGCTTGACTCTTCAGCCACGAGGACCAGGAGGCATCGAGGACAACCAGGAGCTGGATTTGAGCTGTCCCACAAAGGATGTCGAGTACTGTAGCATCGGTGCTGGGATTGGACACAACAAGTCTTGGCAACAGCAACCCATGCAGAAACGAGAAAGTTGCTTCGGTGCAGACCAGCAAGGTCTGTGGGACTCACCACTTGGTAGGGAGTCGGGGAACATCTGGAGCAACCAAGGAAGCCCAAGGAAATTCAAAGTTACCCCCTCAAGGACCCATCAGTCGACGGACCAGGGATCCCAAAGGGACCTTGAGACAAAACACAAAATGGTGGCCCACGGGTCACTCGGGGTGACTAGGCCAACATTCATTGGTGGATTCTGTGTTTGAGGTGGGGGCTACAAGCGAGTCAAAGCACAACTTCAGGAAATGTCGAGAAGGCAATGCACTTGCAAAAGTGCACGGTGACCAGGAGTTCTGGTTTCACACTACTCACAAGGGCTGCGGGTCTCAGCTTTGCTGGGAACTCAGGTCAGCCTCTGAGATGTCTGGAAATCCTCTTCTTGGGCTGCAAATACTTCAGAGTCCGGCAGGAACTTCGGAAATGCAGACCAGCAAATTGCTTTGTTGGTGCCTGCCAAGCAGGGGAGTCACTCCTTGACCCCATGGGAGATTTCTTCAGTCCTCTAGTTTTGAGTAGAGCGTCGAAGTTCCAGGATTCAGCTTCAGAGTTTCATCCAGGGATATCTAAAGCTCTACTTACAGAGATTCCTTACTTATACCTAAGGAAGAGGTTGGACTAGCTCTGGGGACCCACCTATGGGAGGGTTTGGAAAGAGGGGTGGCTACACCCATTTTCTTTGTCCAGTTTCATGCCAGAGCAGGGGCTAGAAGCCCCTGAACCTGTTTGAGCGGGTCTAAGCACAGGGATACCAAATGTGCCCCCATACACATAAGCCTGTCTGGGAGGTGGTTACACCTCCCTTTGACAGGAAACCTATTTTCCAGGCCTCCCCTGCCAGAGTTTCGGTCAGCAGCAGGAGGCCAGACCTGTGCCTGTGGCTGCAGCATCCATTTTGTGATGCCAGGGCTCTGTTAAGTTTCTACCGGGTATACCAGTACTGCCATATCTCTCCCTCTAGAAGGGTGGGATCATACTCCCACACCAGTTACTGTTGTGGGGGTATGATTCCAAGGTGTTTGACACCAAACATGACATGTTTCCGTGCAGCCAGTCCAAAGTTAGCATTTACCGTTGGGTTATAATACACTTAAGAGTATATGGTCAGGCTGCACCACTGGCAACCCCGGAGATGAGATTCCGAAGGCTGAAGAGGGGCTCAGCTCATGCCTTCAGGATTGCTAAGGCCTGCCATAGGAGTGACAGATAGGAGTGAACCTATACCTCAGTAAGGGGTGCATGCACCACCTGACCCAGGCTGCTGTAGCAGACCTGTGGTGTCATTTTGGGTGGCTGTCTAGGGGTGGCATAATACATGCTTCAGCCCCTGGTAGGCCTCTCGAGTACCTATGCCCTGGGTACATAGTGTACCATATGCTAGGGACTCACAAGGGTATCTCAGGATCCCATCTGTGGTGTACCTAAAGTACATGCAATCATTTTAGAGAGGAAGCAGCTAGGCTGGGGCCCTGAATAGCAGGGTCACAGCTAGACTAAAGTCGAAAAACAGTGAAACACCAGCAAAAGGTGGGGGTTAACATGTGAAGCAGATCCTACTCTCCTACACATGGTAGTTAATCTATATCTTGACCTAAGTATCAGGAGCAACCATGGAAGAAGTAGTTGTAAATTCCATTTATGTCGTGCACTGTAAGTATGTAATGACACCTTTTATTCCCTTTTCTGAAAATTCTTAAATAGGGATGTCATCTTAGTGATAGAGTAATTCTTAATGCTTTTCAATCACCAACACTTGATGCAGGGGAACTTGGAATAATGCTTCCTGAACTTTTGTATTGTACTTCTGGAGCTAATTGTATTGTTTACATTGTATCCTCTAAACAGTTTTGAGTTCATGCTAATTCCTATGCATTTCTACACCCTTTTATTGAGGTTTCTCTATGTTCAATTATTTTTTGGCTTCGTAGTAAATCAATCTAACTTTATGTAGTTGTCTGTGGTTACTATGTGTCCAAGAGAATTATTGACTAATTGATTGACCTCCTAATGACATACATTTCCTTCATAATTTTTTGATGTTGTGAAAAAGAACCATCAAATTCATATAAAACATAATTAAGAACTTGAAGAAAAAAACAGATGTCTAAAAAAACAGAACTGGAATAAAAATGCACTGGCCACGGAAAGTAGTGGGTCTCAAAACTGAAGTGCACTTGTTTTTAGACGGATGTGCACTTGTTAGCAACGAAGCAGGCCTGGGTTTTTCTGTGTGAAGAACTAAGCTGAACTTAGGATGAATATGCTGACAAGGGAAACAAGCTTTTATCATTTTAATGCGTCTTGGTCCTTAAGAATGTGAGCTACATTAAAATAGAACTTAAACGGAGCTGCATATAAATATTAGTTACATTTCCATATGTTTCTGTTCATACAAGAAGCTGTGTATTTTTACTGGCACCCTTGCTCACATGCATATTTTCTGATCGAGTATATGTCCATACCTTAAGCGGTGGTTGATTTCCATGGCAACACAACACATTATGCACCTGTCGCAGCAGTCAAGTGGCAGCCAGCATGATATGCACTATACAAGTTTAATAAGATTTATTGTTGATTTATGATACATCCCCATCCCTCTTGACAGCTGACAGCTTGTCATAATGCTCCCGAGTCACACTGCACCGAGGTTCTCTCTCGCGTGGTTTGGGGTGGAGCAGAGATACTCTAAGGGCTTGGGTCAACCCGTCCTCATGAAATTCAAACAATTAAATTATCTTTATTAAATTCTCCAAACGACGTGTCAAGGCCCTTTCACTGAAGGAAAAGCTAAACTTTTCTGATTGTTTTCATTAAAAGAAGTGGATCAAAGTATTGCTGGTAATCATTATAGACTCTGTCGAACTTTGCATGCTGCACAAACACTTGCCCAGCTCCACATATTCCTAAACAAACAATGTTGAGTCGGTGTGTGCTGCACACGGCCTAAAAGTCAACAAAAGTAAATAACAAAACGTGTAATGGCTAAGCAGAGTTGACAAGGAAGAATGCAATATGCATAGGCTTCTCAGAGAGTAGAGTAAATGTGAAAGCGCAGCGTGCACAGTTCTTTTTGCATGTTATATCAGATTTTAATTAACTCATTTAATGCTGACAAAGCCGATGGCCGTTATTTCATTTAATTTGAGACAAAAATAGCAAATAAATAGTATAGTGATAGAAAAAGGACGAAGTTAGTCGATGATATGTTGCATGCATTCATATGAATGAAGAAGTATTTGCGGTCGTAAATACAGTAATTACAAAGGGACTTAAAAATCCCTGCTGACAGGTAATATGAAACTTCTTCCAATAGGGTATAGTGCTGTGTGGCAGCAAAATCAGATGTATCTGCATGTCAACACCTTATATGCAACCTTCCTTTCAACAGCAGCATTAGAATGCCCGGTGCAATATGGCGGAAAAGAGCAGTAGCACACTGCACATATTAAAATATTATGTCCATTCTGATGATGGCGCCTTCCTTGCACTAGAATTTGAAAGTCAACTGCAAGATATCACGGCGGAGCAAAAAGCACAAGGACTATTTCAACATCGTTGGTCTGTGACAACTGATTTCACTACACATATTTAGCACTGAGATCCAAGGGCCTCATTTACAAGCCCATTGTGGCCTCCGGTGCATCACATTTTGATGCCCCGGCGGCACAGTGTGCCTGTGTGACTTTTTCAGTGGCCTTGTAAATATGGGCCCCTTTCACACATCAATGATTGTTTTTGTGCAGGAAGGTGTCCCTTCCTGAAGAACAACTATCATCCCGACTACTCAGGCAACATTGCACTATGGCGCAGGGGTGTCTGCGTTGGTGGAAGGGTGTCTGCATCGGCGCATGGCTGCGATTTATGCATCCTGCCCTTTTATTTTGAGCACAGCAGCACAGCAGGTATGCTTGCTGTGCTGCCATGCGTCAAAAGATAGTAACTGAGGCCCTCAGAGTTTAATCTTAATAAACCATTAGGAAGCACTGTGTATGTCAACAATATGACATAAGGAGCTTTAACTTTCTTTTAACATAGGCTCAAGTTCGGATGTAGCAGACGTGTATGGGAGTAGCCACAGGAGGCATCCGAAGAACTGAGGTAGGGTCGTGTGGCAAATGCAATTTGCAGGAAACATGCATGAGGTCTGTGTCCCTGTCTGTTTTTGTCAACAAAAATAGGCCCTACATAAGGCCTAGCATCAATGGCTCATGCAGAGAATAGACAACCTGATTGCTATAAAAAAGCTACTTTAGTGCAAACATAAACTCTCAATACTGTAATATAAAATACATCAGGGAATATGATGGGAGTAGTGAAGAATATGGTTCCACAAATTATTAAATTTGTGCCTCCTTTTTCTGTTCAATTAAATCAACTAATACCGTGATGCTGCTGGGATTCAGTGGGCCCATGTAGTTGTTTGAGCAAACAATGGCTGGATGATGAAACCTCCTTGGCTGACACTATTACAAATCCTTGACTGTGAGACTTGGTACACATTTGTTTTACCACCATGCTATGAAACACGTGGCTTTTTATCCGACAACCAGATAAATAGTACACATCCTCTGCTATTTACCAAGTGACCAGAAAATAGTATACAGTTTCTTCTATTTAGCCGAGACCAATACAAAAACGAAAACCTCATTGTTTATACAGCTGCAGGCTAATTAGCAGAGATTATGTGCTATTTTACCGGGCTTTTTAAGAAAGGCCCTGTGCTTGTTTTTTTTTTTTTAAGGGGGTTTGTGTTTGTTTAGTGTTTCAAACCTGGCGAAAATGCTGCAACTGACAAGCAGCAGCAAACGTGGAATGTAAGAAGACTAGTGGTATCCTTGCCAAACATGCAGAGGCTCACGCCTCAGGCAATTGGTGCTAGGCGTTCCAGTACTTATGGGCACTTGCAGGAGGAAAATTTGGTGGAGGCACTATAATGGGGCCCTTATGACGAAAGGAAGTAGAAGCAGGAGACAAGTTAAACAAAGGTGCTGGATAATTAATGCGGTAAGTGGCTATTGATTCAGCTGCCATAGCTGCAAAATAAGCACACTATTCACACATCACTGTGGGTTTCAGCCATAGATGCTTAGTAGTCCCATGTCACCAGTGGCCCCTTCAGTCCTCTGCCCAGTGTATTTTGCGAATTGCAGTTACATTTTTAATATGTTAAGCAGTCTTTTATGTTAGTTGATTGTTGCCTCTTCTGTCCTAGGCTTGTGCGGTGAACTCCACTTCATTCGCGGAGTTTGTGTACTTTTCCGCACTACGCGGAGTATTCAAAGTACCAAAAAAACTTGTTTTTTCCTCACTTGCTCTCACCAGCGTTACGTTGGTCAGCGCGAATCAGGAAAATCCAACACTAGACCACCTCCCAGTGAGATTTATCAATGCAGGCTGTCGTGGATGGTCGAGACCGCTTGTGATGAGAAACCATCCGTTCGCGTTGAGACAGGCTGCCACACGAGTAGAAGATCTACTTGAGCGGCAGAAAGAATCAGTGCCCTCTTGTGCATGGTGCCGTTTCTGCTGATTTCCTAGCGCTGGACAAAAACCCAGGGTTAAAAATCAACACGAACGATGTGACCTAATGCACTCCACCTCTTGTGGAACTATGCGTAGCCTGGCAAGGTTTTTGGGTCACCAAGGCCTATTCCGTCCTTGACAGCTTTTGATCAGCAAAAAAAATCTAGAAGCCCCAAAAAATAAATACAAGTGACAGGTTTGGAGGCTCTAACGGTCTAAGATCACCAACTAGAGCAGATCGATCAGAACCTGAGGTCAGACGTATAAAGGCCAGCCAGACTCATGAAGACCAAGGGGATTGACTGCACCTTCGACTCCAGGTACTCCAGGTTGCTGTTCCTCTTGGCTTTTGGGTCCTGGTCTTCCTATGACTGGCTCTCCTAGTCATTGTCCTTCTGGTTTGGGTATGTCTGATCCTCCTGGCTTTGTTCTTTGTTCTTTTGGTCCACCCGATACTGCACCTACTTTCCCAGGCCCTCCATGTTCAGATCCACCATAGCGTGGTTTTTCTGGGAAAAGGACCACAATTTGACCCAAAAAAACGTATAATAAGAGGACCAGGAACAGAGGCCTAGGGAGACCAGGACCCAAAAGACTCTCTCAGTCACAAGGAAAAGTACCTGCATTAGCTGGAGCAGAATGTTGAGTTGCCCTGTATCTTCTAAGACCAGAGCATCAGGTGCAAGAGGAATAAAAATGAACAATAGAACGAGGACAAGAACAAGAAATGCTTGGAAGGCCAGGTTGGCTTGGAAGACCGGGTCCAAGATAACTGGACCCAGGAGAACCCAAACTATAAGTGCTAGGATGCTATGCTTGAGAAGGACATGCACCATGACAACCAAGAATAGGAGGACCATGAACAGAAGTACCAGGAATCAGAGGTCTAAGGGGATCAAATTAGTATCCCAGGCAACCAGCACTTGAAGAATAAGCTGTAGGGACTACCACACAGGGGACTAAGGGTACCAAGACCAAAGGGACCAGGACAATTAGGGCAAAGAGGACCAGAACTTAGAACACAAGGATCAGGAGGACCAGAGTAAGTTGAGAAAGGAGGATCAAAACCAGAATAACCACAGCCAGGGGGGCCAGGTCGGAAGGCTAGGAACAGGATGGCAAGGAGGATGAGAAACAGCATGGCCATGTCCAGGTGGACCAGAACATGGAATCCTATGATCAACTGGCATAGAGTCACAGAAGCAAGAAATAGTAAGACCAGGGCCAGGAGGCTCAGGGTGAGACCAATGAGCAATGAGATGATCTGCAGAATGGGGACTCTGGCTAATAGAACCAGAGGAAAATAATATATATGTAAGAGTAGGAGGGACAGGACGAGGGCTACCAGGTGGACCAAAATAAGGAGGAACAGCACCAGAGCAACAAAGACTAGAAGGATCATAACCAAGTGAACCATGATCAGGGCTACGAATGCCAGGGCTTGCAGGACATCAGGACAAGAAACCAGATAATCAGGTGATGCAGAAACAAAGGCACTGGGGTAGCAGGACTAGGGTGAGGAGGATTAGGAGGATCAGGACAGTCAGAGCCAGAAAGACCAAGGGGACTAGACCTTGAAGGCCCAGAGGACCAGGGCAAAAATGACCAGGCTTAGCAGACCCCAAACATAGAGAACCAGGTCTACGAAGGCAAGGAGCACTGGCTGCAGTACCAAAATAACCAAGATGAAAATGAAAAGGGCCAAGAGGATCCTGAGAATGTAAACCAGGAGGTAAAATATTAAAAGGACTATGCCGAAGAGGACTGGTGGGCCAAGGGGACTGGCAAGTCCAGAAGAAGGTGGAGAAGGAACCAGACAGCCAGCAGGGCCTTGCTAGGCAGGGTTAGTAGGACCAGGACAGAGGGGATCAGACCCAGCTTGAACAGGAAGGAACAATACAAGGAATGGCCAGAACCAGGAAGTGCCAGGAAGGAGCAGCTCGGGGAAGGACTAGAACCAGTAGCACCAAATTCAGAGAACCAGTACAAGGTGACCAGAGCTAAAGGGACCAGGGCTAGGAGGAGGACCGGAACCACCCAGAAAAGGAGAACTTGGAGGACCAGGGGGAGAATCAATACCAGAAAAGCTTGAAGGGCCAGGAGCAGGAGGAGACATGTGTGATTCAAGACCACATGTATCAGAATATCCCTCTGGTAAAAGGCTCATGCTTCCTATGCTGCCAACTGCTAGAGACCCCCACCGTTTCAGACCATCTGAAGTTCTGATAATAAGTATGAGTATAAAAAAAATAGCATGCAATTGTTAGTTGTGAGTGACAGGAGATGCTGCTGGCAGTGGATTAGGTCTGGGAAGGTGCAGACAGATAGGCTCAGATGGCCTGCAGAAGGACTTAGAGTAGCAAAGGGCTGGCAGTTGTGGTAGCACTGAGAACCAAGGCCGTCTGTGGTAGCTTCAGCACCAGACAACTAGTCTTTAGAGCTCTGAAGGCAAGTTAAAGGGTGGTTGAGTTGAGTATACAGCAGAAGTGTTTGGAAGACCTGCAAAGAGGCTCAGAGTAACAAGGTTTGTAAACTAGTCTGCAAAACTCTAGAACACCAGAGAAGATGGACGGTGGAGCGTTAAGGCTGAAAAGGTGGTAAAAGAGGTAGTAAGGGCTGTAGGGCTGCACGAATCATGCAGATGTGGTCCGGGAACTGACACATGGGCTCAATTTACTTATAGAAAATAATAGTAAGAAGAACAAGGTATTCTCAAGAAGCAATGGAATGTCCACAAACATACAGCAACGTCTGGGGGAAGTGGAGCTTCAGCTTAGTCATTCTGTGACATACTGTGACATCATTCTGTCCTATATCATTCATGTGTAAAAATTTCCTGGTAAAGTTTTTGTGCCATTGTGTGCCTGCTCTGTGCTGAAAATAATATGTTTATGAAAGAAAAAAAAATACTCTCAAGCAAATAGTGAAGCTGTGGGAGCCATAGTAGGGAATCTGTGATCATAGGAGGGCAACAGACAGGTTCAGTGGTCTCTGAGGGGTAGCAATGCAGTGAAGGGACTTTTGATGGTTAGCAAGGCTGGAGTCATAGGAGAAAGTAGAGAGTGGTAGCTGAAACGAATACTGGACAATGTCTAAAAAAAAGCAGGATGCAGTTGAGGCACAACAAGGTCACAATAATAAGAACATCATATTACATTAACCAGAGAAACAGAAAATCAGTGCAATGACACAACAAAACAGTGCAACAATAACACAAATAAAATAATACTACTCAAGCACACAATACAACAGATTACCAACATTCAGCAAAATAACACACAGGCACAGTAATACTTCAACACAAAAAATTTACAAAATTGCAGTTAAATCATATTAGGGTGTGTTGTGTTTGTGTGATCTGGTGCTGTGGTGTTATAGTCTTGTGCCATTGTTGTGCTTCTGTTTTTTCTTGTTATGGTGTGTTTTACTTTGAAACAATAGTTATGCTTTTCTAAAAGTGAGATATTGTTTGTTTATGTATTGTGTTGATGTATTTTAATTTATTTTGATGACGTTATTTGTGACAGCTGTATTACTGTTACTGCTTATTATGTTTTGCGTCTTTCTTTTGTTTGTTGTTTATGTGTTGCATTGTTTTGCTGTCCTTTTTTGTTACCTAGTTTTGGTGTAGTCATGTGTTGTTGATTTATGTTATTTCTGGTCTTGATTTGTTGTGCTGTTTTATTAACTGTTCCATTTAGGTATTGCAGCAGTGCATTGTGCGGTATTTAAAATGCACTGTTGGTGTATTCTTTTGGGATTTTTTGTTTTTTGTATTGGTATGTTACTGATGTGTTTTTATGCTGTTTGGGCTATTTTATAGTGTTGTGTTTATGTGGTGTTCTGAGGTTAGAGCTGTTACACTATTACATTTCCAGTAAAAAGCTGCATATTCCTTTAAAATGCCAAAGACAAACACCATTTACAACTATTTCAGCTAGGAATACGCTTCTGCCCAAGCGTCTTAACTAATTAAAATAACACTCATTCCAAAACTGTGGTAGTAACTATGCCTTATAGTAACACTTAGGGGGATATTCACAGGGACTTATCTCCGATTTATCTCCACCTTAACACATCAAAAGTGGAGATAGATTTAACACCCCATTCACAAGCTGGTGCAAACTGCAGACATCGCCAGTATTCCCGCGATAACTGCCCCAAAATGTATCTCCACGGTGGACACCACCAACTAACTCTAATGAGATGCAGAGTAGGCATTCCCGTACAAAAAAACACAAAAAAAAGACAACGCCACTTTCACTAAGAACGGCCAGATCTGCAATGTGAACCAAAAACAGGCGATAAGCAGCAGTGGCAGCAGGGAATTAACACCTGCCTTTTACTGGTGTTAAGCAGGACGACTACCTGCAGCATAAAAGGGAGCCCAGCCAAGAGCCACACCGCAAAACCCACAGATGCCATGGAGACAATGGTCATGCAATGCAGATACCCATGAGGGCCATAACACTCACCGCAACCACCTCAGGCCCGCCACCACCCCCAGGACCTGTCCCCCCCGAACACCACAGAGGCAGCGTACACAAAGACAGCGGACTCCCCTGAAACGCACCTGCCGCCCAGACCCAACACCAGTGGAAGAGCAGCTGGAGACCAAGCTAGGCCCCTACGCCATAGCTGGATTCCCTCACGTTTTAGGGACAATCAACTGCACAAATGTACCCCACGTGCCCCCTGCCCACACTGCACACAACTACCACAACAGAAAGCACATGCATACCATGAATGTGCAGGCAATAGTGGACCGCCCGGGACTCCTCAACAATGTTGTGGCCAACTCCCCAGGCAGAGTGCATGAAAATCACATCTCCTGACAGTCCATCATCACCCAGCGCTCCCAGGACAACAGACATGGAAATGCAGTGCCCATTGGTAAGTATAAAATAAACACACCACACACCTCCAGCCCACAGTCATGCAACTCACGCCACTGCCAATTGGCACATAGCACAACTACATTCAACATGACACATAATATGCCAACTGACCAGACACAACAACACAACTCCATTGGGAATCCGGCCTTGCCATGCCAAAAACCCAGCCACGGCATGGCACCACAGACACACAATAGCAGGATGTGAGGAGAAGCATGGAGCAGGCATGTGCGAGAGCGGCAAGTGACTAAGGAATGTGAACCTACCCAATGCCAGGTGTGGCGTGGAGGTGCTGGACAGACCACAGAGTGCAAACCAAGGAAATGGCCATGTGGAGATCAACTGCTGGTGAATGGAGTGTAGTGGCCAGTGAATGCTACCATGTCCCCACAGGCTGTGGGGCAGAACACAGAAATGTTGCAGGTTACGTGCACCCCTGCATGCACGTGCATAGTGGGTTGGACCTGCGTACGCCAGGCCTGCGTAGGGGTGTGAACAAAAAGCCAGTCGCACTGCTTGTGGTTCTCATTCGAAATGGACAACGCACCTGCTAGGGCAGCGCCTCTCAGCCCACCACGAGTCCTGCACCAAGTGCGGCGGGCCTGCGTCCCTGTACACCTGCTGCACCCTGGGCCACTGGTCCCCAGACCCGTCATGCCTGCCCCAGCGCACCAACAAGGCTCCGCTCACCTGCTTACACCGGCGTGTGTCAAAGAGGGCCCATCACGTGCCGGTGCAAGCTCCAAGCACCAGTCCCGTGACCCCTGCAGCCTTTACAGACCATCACTGGCCCACCAACGCTGGCCCACATTACTCCTTTCTCATTGACATACCCCACTGGCGTCCCCTTCAGCCTAGTAGGTTCCACATGTGGAACTGTTTCCTGAGTCCTGAATGGCAGTGACCCCAAGTACTTGGCCGTGGCCACAGCACCAGACTCCCTTCGATCAGTGAGGCATAATTCCATATCGCAGGCCTGCGACACGTGGGGCCACTAACCCTGTTAAACGCAAGCCGGCGATACGTGGTGCCGCTAATCGTGTTCAATGCAAGCCGGCGACATGTGGTGCCACTAACCCTGTTCAACGCAGGCTGGCGACACGTGGTGCCACTAACCCTGTTCAACGTAAGCCGGCGACACGTGGATGAGGGCTCAGGCCTACCCTGCAGACCAGTAGGTCCCACATCCAGCACATAGTCACGAATCATGAATGGCAGAGTCCACACCAGTGAACGCACGAAGAGGAGAAAGAGGAATATGCAGCTCAGTCTGCACGAAAACCAAGTCAGAGTCACGCAGGTGATGGAACACTATCAACAACTGACCTGGTGCCATAAACCCTGTTCACCGCAAGTCCGCGTCCCATGGTGCCACTGAACCTGAACTGCAAAGGCCAGTAGGGCCATCCAACCTAAGCCGGCGACACTCGCTAAATGGCCCATGCTGACCGCTGCCTCAGGCCTACACTGCAGTCCAGTAGGTCACACATGTGAAACTGTGTCCTGGGTAAGATGGGGAGGAGTCCACACCATTGGAGACGCCTCATCGCAGGCGGCATCCCCTAACAGCACTGGTGCCACTAACTCTGTGCGCAATGAGTCATGGGCACCGTCTGTTTGGACCTTGGTGGCGTCTGAGTCCATGGCCTGGTGGTTTTCTGCATCTTCATCGGGCCGGACCGGACTGTCAGTGATTACTTCCCTTGAGCATTTTTGCTGGGACGCTGGTCGATCGTTTCCGGCGCTGTTTCTATCTTTCAAGCATTTGTGGTTTCTATTGCTGATCCGAATTTGAATTTGTAGCTGTTGGCTGCCATCTGTGCAGTACGTTGTGTTCTACTTTGGTGTCGGGGTTGTGCCTGCTGGAGTGGCCTTTCTCCTAGGGGATTTAACTCCTTATGGGGCTCCTCTGCTGCTGGTTGGCCTTGAGGATTTGACCCCTAACGGTGTTTGGAGTGATTTCTTTGCTCTTTGTGGAGTTTCATTTCGGAGGTTGTTGCGCTGAACAGTCCCTCTTTGTCGACGCGGGTCCCGTTCCTATTGGTACTGTTTGTTGCGCCCTGGGGAAGGTTGTACTCCTTGTTGAGAGTTGTTTCACCGAGACGCACATCGGCGTTTTGAACAGGGCCCCACTGTTCCTTCTACCTGGTTGAACCTGTGCCTCTCAGAAACCTTGGATACCATCTTTTTGTATATATTTATATATCTGTTCGAACAACTACAAGGATTTTTCTGGAGTTTTTGTTCTTGGGTGGGGCCTATGAGTGCTGTCGGTTCGCACCAGGATGAACAATGCGGTTGTGTGATGTTGCATGGATGTGTTTTTGGATATGAATGAGTGTGTGATTGACTAAGCTCTTTTTCCTGATTGGGAACCTGTCACTCTCTCTCTTTTTTCGTTTTGCATTATAATTGTATTTTGTGACTCACTTATTTTCTGTTGTACATTAATCGCACTTGTCTGAATCATTAATTTGTTATGCAAATTGTGTTTCTGAATATAAAATGTGATTTGTACACTTTGACTATATTGGAAAGAATCTAATAACAATTTATAAAATAAATAATAATAAAAAAAGAAAAATGTATGTGATATTCTTTTTTCTTCTTTCTTTTTTCTTATCTTTTTCAAATCTCAAGACGTGTCTATGCATGTGTATATGTATTTCGGGCTTGATCCAGCCAGAGTGTCTTTTGCCTGTACCTAAATATATGATACACTGTACTTGTTTAAATATTAAGGGTAGAGTATAGTTTTTGTGCTCCTAATGGACCGGACTTGGTGTCCGACATGTGTCTGTTCCATTAATCTCCACCATAGTGACTGTTTCAGCGTGGTCCTGCCCTCTGCATCATGCGCTGGGGGTACACCTTCCACTGTCCATCGAGACACTCCGCGACAAGCCCCTTTGTCATCTACGGAAACCTGCTCTGGACTCATAACCCTGCCCCAGTGCGCACAAGTCAGCGGCCCGTGGCGGTAGGCCCGTGCAGGACGCTGTGCATCTGGGGCCACTAACTCTGTGCAGCACAAGTCATGGGGCCTTTAAGGTAGAATGGTAGTGTCCTTTATGATGTACACTGTTGTTGATTTCTGACTGCACCAGGCTGCCCTTTCCGGCTGGTGTGCACACACCCCACACACATCCAACACAGGTGTCCCTCGGTATGTGTGCCTGCTAATGAATGTGGCCATGCGGACGTGCCTGTAGCCATTCACACCATATGAGCAACTCTGTCCATGTGGTCATTGTGCCAGCATGATGGGCACGGGCCCTGCAATATCACAGTGTGCTGTCTTCAGTGGACGTTACCCTGGACATGTAGCTTCGCGCGCACCCCCCTGCATGCACAAGCAGCATGTGCTGGTCCGGTGTATGCCAGGTCAGCACAGGGGTGTGCTGATTCGGCAGGGGGAGCAGGGCATGGCTCGGACCTTGCTTTGGGCAGGAAGTGTGGTAAGTGTGTCTCTGTGTTGGGTTGTTGTCACCACCAGGGCCACAGTAGTAGATGGTGCAATGTGGCATGCACTAGGAGGGCGGGCCCGCACATAAGAGGACATGTAGGAGCGCAAGACCACTTGGGCTCTTGGCACATGCATGCCAAGTGTTATGTGTATCAGTCTTGCGGATGCATGAGTCAGTTGCCTGGCCTCATTCGCACCGCGATCACAGCCAGGCATGGGCTGTACACCTGTGTCCGCCCTGTCCGGACCATTGGCCTACTCTCCCTTGGCTGCACACCTTCAAAGGCCAGCATCACGGTGTTGTTGGCATGCCGCTGGACATGCGCGGACAGGCAGTACAATGGTGTGCCATAGGAGTGCACGTGATGCAACTGCGCAGCGCACACAAGTGTGGGGGCTCATGGGAGAAAGGAGTAGGTGTGTGGCAATGTAACACACAGTGAGGCCGCTCATGTGCCACATGCTGAGCATATCATCCATGATTCCCAGGGTCACAGACATCCCACCACACCCACAACAGGCCTCTGTACATCTCCTGTTTGCATGCAGATGGCGAAGTTACTGTAGGGATGAAAGGTCCTTCGTCTGAACTATCAGGCGGTAGCACATCTGCAGCTCTCTGCAGGAACTTGTATGTGGCCAGCACCTACTGACAGATACAATAGCATTTGCTTGCGAATCCCACACTGCGCACTGCCCGACATGAGACCAATGTGTACACATCCCACACGCAGAAGTCCTTGGTCGTAGTTAGCATGCATTAAATGGCCTTCAGACGTACTCCCACCCCACCCCAGGCCTGCACCCACTGCACACAGACTCTGCTCATTGCACCGAGCTGTGCCATTTCATCAACAAGACTGGCGCAGGGCAAGCCAGTGCCGCTTCAAGCAGAGCAACTGACGCAATGGCAGACGATCCCAGACACATGCTCAACTCCAGTCATGAGGACTTGTACAGTGCACGTCTGTACTTGGGGCACTGCCATTGGCAGTGCTGCATATCAGTTACCGGCTGAGCTTCCACCTTGCAGACGTCACCTGCGTTCAGCCTGTGTTGCATTGTTGCTCATGCATATTTGTGTGGTCCATGGATGTCTGCCTCTCCAACGTAACAGTAGCTGACCTGGATTACGATGTGTGTGTGCACCCCCTCTTGGCCCACAACCAGGAGTGTCACCGTGATGCCCGTTTATGGCCTGCATGGATATTTGGCATGCATGGATGTTTGGCATGCAGGCTGGAAACTCGACCTGGGAGATTGCACGAGTCAAAGTGTGCAGTGAGCACATTGAGCCACTACCCGATTGAGCTTAGGTGCACATTGGGTCCAGTGGTTAGAGTCAGCACATCTGTCTGGGTCAGCTGATGGATTACATCGACGACATGTTAGATGTGGTGGACAACGATCGTTCATTGGAGATGTTGGCCTACGCAGCTGCACTCGCGTTCATTGACGAGTGACAAGATACCTGCAGCCACAACTGGATGTGACTCATTGCATGTGTCCCGACGCTTGTTTGCATGTTTGGAATCTGGTCACATATCCCAAGACGACAGGGGACATGGCTGCATTGGCCTGGACTCATGATCCAGGCGCGGATGACCAACGCGGGTTTGCACTGACTTGTGTTAGTGATGGACTCCCCCAAGGTGGACATGGGCACTTTCCTAAGTTCCTCATTCAGACATGTTGCTGCATTGGTCTGCATATGGTGGCACTTCTCTTGGCCATACTGACATGCACTTGTTGATAAAGTTTCCGTACTTTCACTTGTCTCCAACTGTGTTGTGTCTTGATTTGTATGTCAATGTGTGTGTCACGGACTCTCTGGCTACCTGCCATACGTGCATTGCTACCCTATCAGGACTGTGGGTTTGTGCATTATCTTCTCCCTGTTTTAGGCTTAGCCAGATGCGTATGGCCGTTTACCAGCCACAGGCAGGTGCACTTGTGTCCTGTTTTCGGTTGTGCAAATGTTGGTGTTTGTACCACATTGTGTTCAATGTTGGGGTGCGCTGCTTCCTATGTGTGTGTGCTGCATTGTGTGTGAGATGTTCCTTCAGCTCTGATTTTGCTTATGCTTCTCCCTTTCAGGTAGTGTGTTTTTCACTTCTGCGCTTGTTCAGTGGTGTGATATTGCCGGGTTGTGTGACTTGTGCTCCTGGTTGGTGTTGTTAATCTTGGGCATGGTTTGTCTGCATTTGTGCTGTGCTTAATTGTGCATGTGTGCCATTGTGCACATTTCCCCCGTCCCTTCAGTTCCTGCTGGTTCCTCTCCCTGTTGCTGTTGTGTCTGTTGTTTTGGGCAGTTTCTAGTCCCCGAGTCCTGCCACCATCTCCAGACTGATGTGGTGGACACCATTTCCTCCATGTCATCCAGCTTCTGGTGTGGCACTGGACTCCCCCCTCCGGTGTGCAGTGCAGCCTTCTTGTTGTTGGCATGTTTCTGCTTGTTTGTGCCTTTCGCATCATTCCGGATGTTCTGTTTTTCTTCCATTATCCTCCTCCGCTCTCAGGCTGCATTCACCTTGTCCAAGATGGCCTGCAATGTACAATATTTTGTAGCCAATGGGGCTTGTGGGGTTGTCTGCTGGCTCGGGTTGCCTCCATTGTGCTTGGCTGTTGTTTTCTGTTTGGTTTGTCTTTCTTTTTCAGGCTTTTGTTGTGCCTATTCGCGCCTGCCGTGTGTGTCGCATACCGGGCGGTGCTTATCCCTGCTTTCCTCATCGCGAATGGGTTCATCAAACGTTTTTTTGTGTTGTGGTTTGTGTTTTTATCTCCGTCGGGGTGGTTGTTTAGCGGACATTGGCCGAGGTTTCGGCAGACAATCGCATGGTACCGCCTTGTTGTGAATTCCACGTTGACACAGGGTTATTTTCCCGTGATAGGCTGCGATGTGTAAAGCTGCATTTGATTTTTTTGGTGATGTTTAGCACACATGCTTGTGAATATCCCCTTAGATGGCTCAATATCCGTGATCTACGACAAATCAAACATATTCTCGAAAAATTAAATCTCACCACACAGCCCAATTATGTAATCTGTTCAGAAGATAAGTTAAAGGCACTTTATTGGACTGTATCGCAAAGTTAATTTCCAAACCTAATCCAGACAGGAAAGCATAAAATCAACACTGGGACAGAGATTTAAGTAATTTCTGTAACTTGAGAGACATTATACAGTGAACTGTAGCTCTTTGAGTTACAATACTGTAGAGTACACTAGCTGTGCAGTCTGAGACCTTAGCTAGTGCTATACATTCTGCGTTGTCTGAGTATTACTGACCAAATAACACAGCTACCAAGAAAGCTACTCTGTTCTGACTGTGCTGTCTAAAATCTAGGACTGTGAGCTCTGTTATCAGATATATTTTGACATAAGGGGCCAATTCAGCCTGGATTTTCTGTGTCACTTGAGGCAAATATATGCAGTGATTGTTTTGTGACATAAAAAACAATGGGGGCTACGAACATACATTACGATAAACATTTAAGAAAGAAAAAATAAAAGTTTCACTTACCTTACCAGTCCCTGGCTCCAGACTCCTCTGAGCGCCAGGTCTCACAGCCAACTACCTTATCCAAACTGGTCGCTGCTTTCATGCTGTCAAGCAGCATGAGTTAAGTGTTTGGATTAGCAGGAGCAGACAGACTCAGTGCTTCAAAAGGCACTGGAGGCCTGCGCTTACTCTCCAACCCAGCTGTCTCAGACAGCTGGTTTGGAGAGGTTTGATTGACACCTGTCGGGCTGGCCATAGTAAGATATTCGACCAAATCTACATGGGCACTTCAAACTGAAGTGGTCAATCCTCATTGCTGCCAATCAGCAGCATTTATGGACTGGCCCTGCCCTAACCCTCCATTTTGCAAAGAGTAGAAAATAACATAGTATTACAATTATTTTCTTACCATTTTATTTGTCATGCTTTCTGTAGCAGTGTGTGTGTGGGGGGTGACATGCCTCAGGTCCTATGGAGGAACCACCGCTAAATGAACGTCTGCTGCCTAAATACAGTTCCTTTTAGATTGTGCTATCCTGAGAGATAGTTCTGTAATCTGTAGTCAAATTTTTAGGTACTACAATATGTTCATTAATTTGTGAAAACGTTCTATTGCATTACATTAATGCATGTGAGACCTTGCAATTTAACTTCCTTGGTTTGTATGTTTTAATATGCGCCATTACATAATTTGATCTCTACATTGCGAAGCATTGTTTTGTTTCGAGGGGATAACCCTGTCTCCTTTTTTTAAATGTATTTATCAAACCTTCACTTCCCATATTTTTTAATTAGGTAATGCTGGCCTAACATTACAGTGTATCATGGGCAAAGGGTTGGTCAGGTAATGTAATGGGGCAAGCTATATGGGGTATATTGTTCTTTTTAATGCAAAGGATAGCTCTGCTATTTATCTTTTCAAAAGTAACGGCCTGTAAATTATATGTAGAATATGAGATAGATCTGCTTGTGGAATCTGAACTGTCCGTTTTGTATCAACTTTGATGAGAACTCTGTTCTCAGAAGTAAATAATTGTAAACCTACAGGGCCTGATCTACAAAGGTAAACTTATATTAGTAATAGTAATAGCAATTTAGGACTGTGGAGAATATAAAGTGGTGGCCGAGAACTCAGCACATAAAATGATAGGACAGGCCTAACTTTATTTATGTCGACTCTTTACAGTCATAAAATTACAGCTAGTAAAATTACACTACTAGTTTCTGAATACCAAAAAATTGTAAACTTACACAAAAGTGTAAGTTTACCTTTGTGAATCAGGCCCTGTGTCAATATAACTTTAGCGATAACACTGGTTTTGTCCCAATCAAATAGCTATATCTTCTTTTTTACTTTAGGAATAAGCCTTCTGTGCACTGTAATGGGTTAAGGCTGTACATCAAATGCTGGCAGCATCCAGCAACTAACCAGATGGTTTGTATGTTTTAAAACACAAAACATCCAATGGTAAGTAATTGAGATTCTGGTTGTAGTCCCTACCAATATGCCCCAGACTGCTCTCAAATGTAAATATTTGTAAACATGCAATGCCAGAATCACAAAGGAAAATGTATATTAGTGGTAGAGGAGCAAAGATGGAGTCAGCGTGAGCACTCTCACTAATCAGCCGCTCACGCCAGCCGTGTAGTCGATCGGCTAGGCGCCCTGCGATGCTCAGACAGGCGCACAGACTGACAGCGGAGGCTCGCTAACGCCCGGCTCGCGGTCTCAGAGGAACACAGCAGCTGCAGTTACGCTGGCAATCTACTTCCAAAACCCTGTAGATCTCCATGTGCTGCCCGCCTGGAGTCGGAGGTCTTTTCTGTTAATTTTGCTCTTCTGGATCATTTCACTTTTGGCCCCGGATTCGGCCGCATACACCGCCTCGACCCTCCCGACGTTTAGCCTCCTAGGACACAAAGGAAATCGGCAGCGGCGGCAGTACCAGCGCAGCTACCTGATCATGAGCAGCAGGGGAGCCAAGAAGGGCAACAAACTGAAAGCTGCCACCGCCAACATCGAGTCCAGAGATGCGGCTCCTACGGAAAGCAACACTAAATTCAGACATGAGGTCAGTAGGAGTAAAAAACTGTTGGGGAGCCCGGGGGAGCTGGGGTGTCTCAAGACTCAGTTGGCGCTCAGCCACTGCTTGCAAAAATGTTTTTGTGTGCCAAAGGACAGCCCTCCACCTCAAACGCCAAGACCCCCTCATACAACCCCTCCCCCGAGCGTGCCCCCCTGGACCTGCTAATTACCCAACCATCCATGCCAAAACAGCAACAAGAGACCAGCTCAGTAGAAATAACCCCAGTGGATATGTCGCAATCTGACGCAGGAACCCTTGCGGATCCACAATGCTCAGCTGAGATCTTGAGCAATCCCCCTTGTCTTCTTGCTGTTGACACCTGTAAAAGGACAACCAAACAGGAAAACCAGCTATCTTTAGTCACTATAGCTTTGAAAGCAGAAGGTTGCACCCATCCGAGTGGTCTTGGTAATCTTGGTAATCCCTCCATAACTCCAGAAACCGGTATTGCTAACTACATCCAGGGCTTGGAAGCTGCCACCGGTGCACAAGCACCTTGGACTCCAGAAACTGGGTCTGAGAACTTTTACTCAGTATCTGACGGCACAAGGTCCTCTTCCAATGAGGGGGGGTTTGACACAAGCGAAGATGACAGCGATGAATCGTTCAAAGACACCGGAACGGTGCAGCGGCCCAAGACAGCAAGACGCAAGGGCAAAAGACGCAGCCAACTCAAGTGGGATTATTCTGATTCGCAGACGTCTTATCCCTTGGATGAAGACGACGCTCTCCTAACAAAGTGGGAAAAGACAAAGACAAAGAGCTTGCCAGCAGTCACCACTGAGCCCTCACTAGCATCAATCCTAGCCTCAATTAAAGAATTCCAGGAAGAGGTTCGGGCAGAAAACCACGCAGCTAAAGGGGCTGCTAAAAAGCTGCAAGGAGGCTTAAGACGATTGAACAAGACATGCACTGACATAAGTGATCATGTCTCTATGATTGAGGGTCGCACCGAATGTCTGGAAACAGAGACCATGGCTGTTAAAAAGCAGAGCGAGACCAACATCGCCTGTCTAGTGGATATTATGTCAAAAATGGAGGAGCAGGAAAACCGCCAACACAGGAACAATCTTCTCTTGCTTGGAATTCCGGAGGGGAAGGAAGGCGAGGACCCCAGGCGATTTATTGTAAAACTCTTGCAAGAATCCTTTTCCGAACACCTGGGTTGGGACTGGGACAGTGAGGTGCAGAGGGCACACCGCTTCCCCTTCAACATGCGGTGACAACGCAACCACAATAGTGCAGCGGGTGGACAACCAAAGGTGTTCTTGGTATACGTTGGGAACTTCCTTCTGAGGCAACTGATATACGATCAGCCTCGCCCAAACTCCAAGAAGGGGGCTAATGGAATAACCTTTTTGGCAAAGCCTGATTTTTGCCATCAGACAGTAGGGCGTAGATGGCGTTCAAGACAGTTAATTTCCCCATTCCAGCAGCTGGGAGCAGACGTTTACCTCATGAACCCTGCCAGACTTAAAGTAATCTTTAATGGGGGTTTCAAAATATTTTTGTCCGAAATCAAGGCTGGGAAATACCTGGAAGAGATGAAGTCCAAGAAGGGTCCAAGATAAAGAGACTACCAAACGGGCACGGGCACGGGCAGGGTAGGGCA
The DNA here is from genome assembly GCF_964204655.1 of Triturus cristatus. Classification (NCBI taxonomy): domain Eukaryota; kingdom Metazoa; phylum Chordata; class Amphibia; order Caudata; family Salamandridae; genus Triturus; species Triturus cristatus. The sequence goes on from NC_140591.1 coordinate 540,089,138, forward strand.
GGGATGGGGAGGGCTAAGGAGGGATATTTCTTTCTTTGGCTTTTTCCGCTCCTTCTCATTCTTAACTTCCTGGGGCTCCCTTACATCAGTTTAGCTCCAGGTAAAACATAGTCTGTCGATTTAGTAATGTTCTACTTTAATTCTTAAAAGCGAACTAGTCAAAAACATACTTAATTTATTTTAGGCGTGGTTAGCAGCTGAGACTCACCACTGACTACCATCATTTAGGTTATTCCTGATTGCTCCAAGAAAGGGGGGTGGGCTGGGGGGGGAGGGGGGTATATAGAATGACACAGAGGGCTCAAGGACACCTTTTCACGCACAATCACGCACTTATAAAATGGGCAAGGTTAAAGAATTCACCAAAGGAAGAGCGTTCAAGGTATCAAGAAATCTCTGGCCTATTTTTCTTAAAACACCTAAATGGCAAAAATAAGTACTCTCAGGTTCATTTCTGCCAATATCTGTGGGCTGAACGATGCTTCAAAAAGGCAAAAAGTAGCGCAAGGTTTACACTCTTTGGGGGACGATATCATCTGGTTCCAGGAGACACACATAGAGGGATCACAAAAACACTTATTAAACTCACTAGGGCTTAAGGTTATAGGGGCTACTACACAGGGCGCTAAAATAAAAGGGGTAGGAATTATGGCTGAAAGGAGACTTCCTCTAAAAAATCCGCGCGTTAAATCCGACTCATTCGGTAGATGGGTAATTTCCGAATGCCACCTTTCCCCTAATCCTCCTTTCACTTTATGTTCAATCTATGGAAGCAATGTTGACGACCCAGGGATCATTAACTTGATTTCTGGGGAGTTAGCTCACTAGCCCACTCCAATAATCATTTGCGGTGATCTTAACATCAATTTGCCCTGAGACTGGAAAATAGACAGCAAATGGAGGTATAAAGGTAGAAAACTCCTAGTGTACCAAGCAATAATCAATCTAGCCCAAACCCACGTGTTGAGCGACGTTTGGTCTAAGCTTAACTCCACTCAAACTGGCTACACCTACTTTTCTGCCCCACACCGGTCATTTGCTAGACTAGATTACTTTTTGATTTCATCCTCCTTACTAGGCAAATGCACCATAGACACGGCTCCGCGCTTCATGTCGGACCATAATCCGCTTATTTTGAACATCGGGGGACTGGAGAACTGGAAGGAAGCACCAAGACGGAGCTTCGAGGAATCACTTTTGCAAGATGCAGGCTATCAGGCTCACATGCAAGCTTGGATCCAGGAGTTTCTGGAAATAAACACAGCAACCGCCTCAACTATGGTAGTCTGGGATACACTAAAAGCGGGTATTCGGGGAGAGACTTTAAGGTTCTCAATCAGGAAAAACAAGAAAGAAAAATTAATAATGACTGATCTCCAGGAAAAACTAAAAAAAGCAGAAACAAAACTAGTCCAAATGGTTCAAACTGGACTGGATATTGAGAACACCCAAAATGAAGTAATACTTACCACGGCGGAAATAGGGGAGGTATTTGTGGAAAGAACTGCAGCCAAGTGGGCGGCAATGCGGGAAACGAACTGCGAGTGTAACAACTGCATTGATCATCACCTTGCTGTTAAAACCAGGCAGCAGGCCACAAGCAGCGAAATACTTGCAATCCAACTGTCAACAGAGATAGAGACCAGTGATCCTATTAAAATACAAGAGGGTTTTCGAGATTTCTACGCCAAGTTATACTCAGAGGAGAATAGCAGGTCAGTCGATTCAGGAGAACCCGAACTCACCAACTATATGAAAGAGGTAGAGCTAAGGCAGCTCAGCCAAGACAACTGCGAGCAGTTGGAGGTTACCCCGACCTGGGATGACATCTCAGAAGCCTTAGCCAGCCTGCCAGATGGTAAAGCTGTAGGAATTAATGGCATTCCTGTGGAGTTCTATAAAATATTCGCATCATAAATAAAATCCATGTTTCTTGCTGTAGTAACCGCCATTTTCAATGGAGCTTCCCCTCCTGCCTCCTGGTCCAATGCCAAAATCTCTATGTTTCCTAAAAAAGGTAAATCACTCTTAGAGATGGGCTCATGCAGGTCAATCACACTCATAAACTGTGACTCCAAGTCTATTCCAAAATACTCGCAATAAGAATATCTTCTGTAGTTGAGTCTCTGGTGTCAGAATGGCATCAAGGATTTATCCCACAGAAAAGTACCACCGAACATATTAGGCGGGCCATCACTCTGTTTGACGCAGCACAAGTGACAGGAGACCCGATGTCTCTGATTCTACTAGACGCTGAAAAAGCATTTGATCGGGTCTCCTGGCGGTTTCTGTGGTGTGTCATGAAGAGGATGGGCTTTGGGCCAAAACTTACGCAAGCTGTACAAGCTCTGTACCAGAGCCCGATGGCTTGTGTGTCGATTAAATTTAAAAGAATCCAGCAATTTTGGCAGTAAGCATGCAGGGAATCAACACCAAAAGTATGGCCTACGCCGATGACCTGGCCATAACCACCCCTGAACCCGAGAGCGCTATTTTGGAATTGGAACTGAAGGCTCAAAAATTTGGAAAAATCTCGGGGTATGCATCGAACAAAAATAAAACCCAAATAATAATGAACAATTAAGTTAATTGGATTGACATCTGGATTGTTACGAAGGCCAAATATCTGGGGGTAATTATAACTGCCAACCTAGACGAAATTGTAACTGAGAACCTACCCCCCCTGGCCACCGAAACAAAGAGAGCCCTCAAACAAATTGACAACTTACACCTGACTCTTGTAGGCAGATGCAATGTAATTAAAATGACTTCCCGAAATTGCTCTACTATTTTTGCTCCATCCCATAGGAGTTTAGTAAGGCCAAGCTGCAGAAATTTCAGCAACTCTTTACGCAATTTATCTGGGCTTACTCACAACCTAGGCGGGCACTAAAGCAACTGTCTCTCCTCAGGGAGCGGGGTGGCTGGGCTTTTCCTAACATAGTACTCTATTACTGGGCTTCAGTTCTGCAATACAGCACTGAATTGGCAAAGGAACACTCCCTCTTTCCTTCAACCGGTCTTCCTTCACCATTTCGGCTTTTATTGAGAGAGTAGACCCGCGGCTGTCTGTTCAGGCAGGTATCCTTTGGATACTAAAAGCGCGTCAGGTTCAAGACACTGATGAACTCCTTTAAGGTCTTTTGCAACATCCGCAGAACCTACGGGCTGGGAAGACTTAACTACTATAACCCTATCAGTGCGAACTGCAACCTGCCTGCTATCTTTGGCAGGACCTATCTAGTAGACTGGTATAAGGCTGGTATCACAAAGCTAGGAGACCTAATTTCCAGCGAAGGAGTTAAATCCTTTGCAGATCTACAAAGCAAATGTGGATTGAAAAACCAAGACACCTTCAAACATCTTACTATTCACGACTTTCTTTCTCGAAAGGCTGGGGATTGAATTTATCAAAATGCTACGGGCCCCAGTGATCCCCCGGATAGGTCTTCTTTATGCTGCTTTAAATAGCCAAATCCCAGATGATCTACCTAGGATAGCAGATAAGTGGCTCATAAAACTAGAGGCCCCGCATAGCATGTTCTACAACTCACTGGAACTCTCCCAAAGCGACCTGCTGTCAGCAAAACTACAAAGCAAAAACCAAAGGTACTGATGGACGGAGTGTTGAACATTGCAAGCACTCACCCCCAGTCAACTCATCTGGGTTTAATCCATCACCGTTCTTTAGCCCACTCTGCCACCCCAGTTCAGACATGGCCATATGCAAATAAGTCTGACCCTGTGCCTCATGAGAACAGTCCAGCCCGAACTGCCAAGCCATGTCTTCCCTGGACCAGAAACAAGCTTCCTAGGACCGGTTTCTGGCATTTCAGCCGTCTTCAGCCAGGCTTGCTTGAATCCAGTGGCAAAGTGAGCAAGGGACTAACGTCTGAGCATACCCTGCCAACTTATGGCGAACAAAGCGGTACAAAAGGGTGTGGTGATGGACGGAGTATCAGAACCAATCAAAAACTCACACCCAGTCAACAGATCTGGGTTTGATCCATCACCGTTCTTTAGCCCACTCTGCCACCCCAGTTCAGACATGGCCAGACGTACTCTCCATGCCACTGGAAAAAAGCTATCCTGGCTGAAGAGGGGTGAAACCCCAAAACCGGTCCTAGGATGCTTGTTTCCAGTCCAGTGAGTACCTGGCTTGGCAGTTCGGGCTGGACTGTTCCCATGAGGCACAGGGTCAAGACTGATTTGCATATGGCTGGGTTCCAACCGGAATGGCATGGTGAGCAAAAAAACGATGGATTTAGGCCCAGATCTCTGTACTGGTGTGAATGTATCACATTGTTCTGCATTCTGTCCATCAATTGTTGTTTTTGCATTTGTCACCCCAAGTGGGACGGGTATGCTCAGACGTGAGTCCTGTGCTCTCCATGCCACTGGAATCAAGCTATCCTGGCTAAAGAGGGGTGAAACTCCCGAAACCGGTCCTAGGATGCTTGTTTCCAGTCCAGGGAGGACCTGGCTTGGCAGTTCGGGCTGGACTGTTCCCATGAGGCACAGGGTCAAGACTGATTTGCATATGGCTGGGTTCCAACCGAAATGGCATGGTGAGCAAAAAAAACAATGGATTTAGGCCCAGATCTCTGTACTGGGGTAAATATATGACATTGTTCTGCATTCTGTCCATCAATTGTTGTTTTTGCATTTGTCACCCCGAGTGGGACGGGTATGCTCAGACGTGAGTCCCGTGCTCTCCATGCCACTGAAATCAAGCTATCCTGGCTGAAGAGGGGTGAAACCCCGAAACCGGTCCTAGGATGCTTGTTTCCAGTCCAGGGAGGACCTGGCTTGGCAGTTCGGGCTGGACTGCTCCCATGAGGCACAGGGTCAAGACTGATATGCATATGGCTGAGTTCCAACCGGAATGGCATGGTGAGCAAAAAAACTGTGGATTTAGGCCCAGATCTCTGAACTGGTATGAATGTATCACATTCTTCTGCATTCTGTCCATCAATTATTGTTTTTGCATTTGTCACCCCGAGTGGGACGGGTATGCTCAGACGTGAGTTCTGTGCTCTCCATGCCACTGGAATCAAGCTATCCTGGCTGAAGAGGGGTGAAACCCCGAAACCGGTCCTAAGATGCTTGTTTCCAGTCCAGGGGGGACCTGGCTTGGCAGTTCGGTCTGGACTGTTCCCTTGAGGCACAGGGTCACGACTGATTTGCATATGGCTGGGTTCCAACCGGAATGGCATGGTGAGCAAAAAAACGATGGATTTAGGCCCAGATCTCTGTACTGGTGTGAATGTATCACATTGTTCTGCATTCTGTCCATCAATTGTTGTTTTTGCATTTGTCACCCCGAGTGGAACGAGTATGCTCAGACGTGAGTCCCGTGCTCTCCATGCCACTGGAATCAAGCTATCCTGGCTGAAGAGGGGTGAAACCCCGAAACCGGTCCAAGGATGCTTGTTTCCAGTCCAGTGAGGACCAGGCTTCGCAGTTCGGGCTGGACTGTTCCCATGAGGCACAGGGTCAAGACTGATTTGCATATGGCTGGATTCCAACCGGAATGGCATGGTGAGCAAAAAAACGATGGATTTAGGCCCAGATCTCTGTACTGGTGTGAATGTATCACATTGTTCTGCATTCTGTCCATCAATTGTTGTTTTTGCATTTGTCACCCCGAGTGGGACGGGTATGCTCAGACATGAGTCCCGTGCTCTCTATGCCACTGGATTCAAGCTATCCTGGCTGAAGAGGGGTAAAACCCCGAAACCAGTCCTAGGATGCTTGTTTCCAGTCCAGTGAGGACCTGGCTTGGCAGTTTGGGCTGGACTGTTCCCATGAGGCACAGGGTCAAGACTGATTTGCATATGGCTGGGTTCCAACCGGAATGGCATGGTGAGCAAAAAAACAATAGATTTAGGCCCAGATCTCTGTACTGGGGTGAATGTATGACATTGTTCTGCATTCTGTCCATTAATTGTTGTTTTTGCATTTGTCACCCCGAGTGGGACGGGTATGCTCAGACGTGAGTCCCGTGCTCTCCATGCCACTGGAATCAAGCTATCCTGGCTGAGGAGGGGTGAAACCCCGAAACCGGTCCTAGGATGCTTGTTTCCAGTCCAGTGAGGACCTGGCTCGGCAGTTTGGACTGGACTGTTCCCATGAGGCACAGGGTCAAGACTGATTTGCATATGGCTGGGTTCCAACCGGAATGGCATGGTGTGCAAAAAAACAATGGATTTAGGCCCAGATCTCTGTACTGGGGGGAATGTATCACATTGTTCTGCATTCTGTCCATTAATTGTTGTTTTTGCATTTGTCACCCCGAGTGGGACGGGTATGCTCAGACGTGAGTCCCGTGCTCTCCATGCCGCTGGAATCAAGCTATCCTGGCTGAAGAGGGGTGAAACCCCGAAACCGGTCCTAGGATGCTTGTTTCCAGTCCAGTGAGGACCCGGCTTGGCAGTTTGGGCTGGACTGTTCCCATGAGGCACAGGGTCAAGGCTGATTTGCATATGGCTGGGTTCCAACCGGAATGGCATGGTGAACAAAAAAACGATGGATTTAGGCCCAGATCTCTGTACTGGGGTGAATGTATGACATTGTTCTGCATTCTGTCCATCAATTGTTGTTTTTGCATTTGTCACCCCGAGGGGGACGGGTATGCTCAGACGTGAGTCCCGTGCTCTCCATGCCACTGGAATCAAGCTATCCTGGCTGAAGAGGGGTGAAACCCCGAAACCGGTCCTAGGATGCTTGTTTCCAGTCCAGGGAGGACCTGGCTTGGCAGTTCGGGCTGGACTGTTCCCATGAGGCACAGGGTCAAGACTGATTTGCGTATAGATGGGTTCCAACCGGAATGGCATGGTGAGCAAAAAAACAATGGATTTAGGCCCAGATCTCTGTACTGGGGTGAATGTATGACATTGTTCTGCATTCTGTCCATCAATTGTTGTTTTTGCATTTGTCACCCCGAGTGGGACGGGTATGCTCAGACGTGAGTCCCGTACTCTCCATGCCACTGGAATCAAGCTATCCTGGCTGAAGAGGAGTGAAATCCCGAAACCGGTCCTAGGATGCTTGTTTCAAGTCCAGGGAGGACCTGGCTTGGCAGTTTGGGCTGGGCTGTTCCCATGAGGCACAGGGTCAAGACTGAATTGCATATGGCTGGTTTCTAACCGGAATGGCATGGTGAGCAAAAAAACAATAGATTTAGGCCCAGATCTCTGTACTGGGGTGAATGTATGACATTGTTCTGCATTCTGTCCATCAATTGTTGTTTTTGCATGTGTCACCCCGAGTGGGACGGGTATGCTCAGACGTGAGTCCCGTGCTCTCCATGCCACTGGAATCAAGCTATCCTGGCTGAAGAGGGGTGAAACTCCGAAACCGGTCCTAGGATGCTTGTTTCCAGTGCAGGGAGGAACTGGCTTGGCAGTTCGGGCTGGACTGTTCCCATGAGACACAGGGTCAAGACTGATTTGCATATGGCTGGGTTTTAACCGGAATGGCATGGTGAGCAAAAAGACAATGGATTTAGGTCCGGATCTCTGTACTGGTGTGAATGTATGACATTGTTATGCATTCTGTCCATCAATTGTTGTTTTTGCATTTGTCACGCCGAGTGGGACGGGTAAGCTCAGATGTGAGTCCCGTGCTCTCCATGCCACTGGAATCAAGCTATCCTGGCTGAAGAGGGGTGAAACCTCGAAACCGGTCCTAGGATGCTTGTTTCCAGTCCAGGGAGGACCTGGCTTGGCAGTTCGGGCTGGACTGTTCCCATGAGGCACAGGGTCAAGACTGATTTGCATATGGCTGGGTTCCAACCGGAATGGCATGGTGAGCAAAAAAACGACGGATTTAGGCCCAGATCTCTGTACTGGGGTGAATGTATGACTTTGTTCTGCATTCTGTCCATCAATTGTTGTTTTTGCATTTGTCACCCCGAGTGGGACGGGTATGCTCAGACGTGAGTCCCGTGCTCTCCATGCCACTGGAATCAAGCTATCCTGGCTGAAGAGGGGCGAAACCCCAAAACCGGTCCTAGGATGCTTGTTTCCAGTCCAGTGAGGACCTGGCTTGGCAGTATGGACTGGACTGTTCCCATGAGGCACAGGGTCAAGTCTGATTTGCATATGGCTGGGTTCCAACTGGAATGGCATGGTGAGCAAAAAAACAATGGATTTAGGCCCAGATCTCTGTACTGGGGTAAATGTATGACATTGTTCTGCATTCTGTCCATTAATTGTTGTTTTTGCATTTGTCACCCCGAGTGGGACGGGTATGCTCAGACGTGAGTCCCGTGCTCTCCATGCCACTGGAATCAAGCTATCCTGGCTGAAGAGGGGTGAAACCCCGAAACCGGTCCTAGGATGCTTGTTTCCAGTCCAGTGAGGACCTGGCTTGGTAGATCGGGCTGGACTGTTCCCATGAGGCACAGGGTCAAGACTGATTTGCATATGGCTGGGTTCCAACCGGAATGGCATGGTGAGCAAAAAAACAGTGGATTTAGGCCCAGATCTCTGTACTGGGGGGAATGTATCACATTGTTCTGCATTCTGTCCATTAATTGTTGTTTTTGCATTTGTCACCCCGAGTGGGACGGGTATGCTCAGACGTGAGTCCCGTGCTCTCCATGCCGCTGGAATCAAGCTATCCTGGCTGAAGAGGGGTGAAACCCCGAAACCGGTCCTAGGATGCTTGTTTCCAGTCCAGTGAGGACCCGGCTTGGCAGTTTGGGCTGGACTGTTCCCATGAGGCACAGGGTCAAGACTGATTTGCATATGGCTGGGTTCCAACCGGAATGGCATGGTGAGCAAAAAAACGATGGATTTAGGCCCAGATCTCTGTACTGGGGTGAATGTATGACATTGTTCTGCATTCTGTCCATCAATTGTTGTTTTTGCATTTGTCACCCCGAGGGGGACGGGTATGCTCAGACGTGAGTCCCGTGCTCTCCATGCCACTGGAATCAAGCTATCCTGGCTGAAGAGGGGTGAAACCCCGAAACCGGTCCTAGGATGCTTGTTTCCAGTCCAGGGAGGACCTGGCTTGGCAGTTCGGGCTGGACTGTTCCCATGAGGCACAGGGTCAAGACTGATTTGCGTATAGATGGGTTCCAACCGGAATGGCATGGTGAGCAAAAAAACAATGGATTTAGGCCCAGATCTCTGTACTGGGGTGAATGTATGACATTGTTCTGCATTCTGTCCATCAATTGCTGTTTTTGCATTTGTCACCCCGAGTGGGACGGGTATGCTCAGACGTGAGTCCCGTACTCTCCATGCCACTGGAATCAAGCTATCCTGGCTGAAGAGGAGTGAAATCCCGAAACCGGTCCTAGGATGCTTGTTTCAAGTCCAGGGAGGACCTGGCTTGGCAGTTTGGGCTGGGCTGTTCCCATGAGGCACAGGGTCAAGACTGAATTGCATATGGCTGGGTTCTAACCGGAATGGCATGGTGAGCAAAAAAACAATAGATTTAGGCCCAGATCTCTGTACTGGGGTGAATGTATGACATTGTTCTGCATTCTGTCCATCAATTGTTGTTTTTGCATGTGTCACCCCGAGTGGGACGGGTATGCTCAGACGTGAGTCCCGTGCTCTCCATGCCACTGGAATCAAGCTATCCTGGCTGAAGAGGGGTGAAACTCCGAAACCGGTCCTAGGATGCTTGTTTCCAGTGCAGGGAGGAACTGGCTTGGCAGTTCGGGCTGGACTGTTCCCATGAGACACAGGGTCAAGACTGATTTGCATATGGCTGGGTTTTAACCGGAATGGCATGGTGAGCAAAAAGACAATGGATTTAGGTCCGGATCTCTGTACTGGTGTGAATGTATGACATTGTTATGCATTCTGTCCATCAATTGTTGTTTTTGCATTTGTCACGCCGAGTGGGACGGGTAAGCTCAGATGTGAGTCCCGTGCTCTCCATGCCACTGGAATCAAGCTATCCTGGCTGAAGAGGGGTGAAACCTCGAAACCGGTCCTAGGATGCTTGTTTCCAGTCCAGGGAGGACCTGGCTTGGCAGTTCGGGCTGGACTGTTCCCATGAGGCACAGGGTCAAGACTGATTTGCGTATAGATGGGTTCCAACCGGAATGGCATGGTGAGCAAAAAAACAATGGATTTAGGCCCAGATCTCTGTACTGGGGTGAATGTATGACATTGTTCTGCATTCTGTCCATCAATTGTTGTTTTTGCATTTGTCACCCCGAGTGGGACGGGTATGCTCAGACGTGAGTCCCGTACTCTCCATGCCACTGGAATCAAGCTATCCTGGCTGAAGAGGAGTGAAATCCCGAAACCGGTCCTAGGATGCTTGTTTCAAGTCCAGGGAGGACCTGGCTTGGCAGTTTGGGCTGGGCTGTTCCCATGAGGCACAGGGTCAAGACTGAATTGCATATGGCTGGTTTCTAACCGGAATGGCATGGTGAGCAAAAAAACAATAGATTTAGGCCCAGATCTCTGTACTGGGGTGAATGTATGACATTGTTCTGCATTCTGTCCATCAATTGTTGTTTTTGCATGTGTCACCCCGAGTGGGACGGGTATGCTCAGACGTGAGTCCCGTGCTCTCCATGCCACTGGAATCAAGCTATCCTGGCTGAAGAGGGGTGAAACTCCGAAACCGGTCCTAGGATGCTTGTTTCCAGTGCAGGGAGGAACTGGCTTGGCAGTTCGGGCTGGACTGTTCCCATGAGACACAGGGTCAAGACTGATTTGCATATGGCTGGGTTTTAACCGGAATGGCATGGTGAGCAAAAAGACAATGGATTTAGGTCCGGATCTCTGTACTGGTGTGAATGTATGACATTGTTATGCATTCTGTCCATCAATTGTTGTTTTTGCATTTGTCACGCCGAGTGGGACGGGTAAGCTCAGATGTGAGTCCCGTGCTCTCCATGCCACTGGAATCAAGCTATCCTGGCTGAAGAGGGGTGAAACCTCGAAACCGGTCCTAGGATGCTTGTTTCCAGTCCAGGGAGGACCTGGCTTGGCAGTTCGGGCTGGACTGTTCCCATGAGGCACAGGGTCAAGACTGATTTGCATATGGCTGGGTTCCAACCGGAATGGCATGGTGAGCAAAAAAACGACGGATTTAGGCCCAGATCTCTGTACTGGGGTGAATGTATGACTTTGTTCTGCATTCTGTCCATCAATTGTTGTTTTTGCATTTGTCACCCCGAGTGGGACGGGTATGCTCAGACGTGAGTCCCGTGCTCTCCATGCCACTGGAATCAAGCTATCCTGGCTGAAGAGGGGCGAAACCCCAAAACCGGTCCTAGGATGCTTGTTTCCAGTCCAGTGAGGACCTGGCTTGGCAGTATGGACTGGACTGTTCCCATGAGGCACAGGGTCAAGTCTGATTTGCATATGGCTGGGTTCCAACTGGAATGGCATGGTGAGCAAAAAAACAATGGATTTAGGCCCAGATCTCTGTACTGGGGTAAATGTATGACATTGTTCTGCATTCTGTCCATTAATTGTTGTTTTTGCATTTGTCACCCCGAGTGGGACGGGTATGCTCAGACGTGAGTCCCGTGCTCTCCATGCCACTGGAATCAAGCTATCCTGGCTGAAGAGGGGTGAAACCCCGAAACCGGTCCTAGGATGCTTGTTTCCAGTCCAGTGAGGACCTGGCTTGGTAGATCGGGCTGGACTGTTCCCATGAGGCACAGGGTCAAGACTGATTTGCATATGGCTGGGTTCCAACCGGAATGGCATGGTGAGCAAAAAAACAGTGGATTTAGGCCCAGATCTCTGTACTGGGGGGAATGTATCACATTGTTCTGCATTCTGTCCATTAATTGTTGTTTTTGCATTTGTCACCCCGAGTGGGACGGGTATGCTCAGACGTGAGTCCCGTGCTCTCCATGCCGCTGGAATCAAGCTATCCTGGCTGAAGAGGGGTGAAACCCCGAAACCGGTCCTAGGATGCTTGTTTCCAGTCCAGTGAGGACCCGGCTTGGCAGTTTGGGCTGGACTGTTCCCATGAGGCACAGGGTCAAGACTGATTTGCATATGGCTGGGTTCCAACCGGAATGGCATGGTGAGCAAAAAAACGATGGATTTAGGCCCAGATCTCTGTACTGGGGTGAATGTATGACATTGTTCTGCATTCTGTCCATCAATTGTTGTTTTTGCATTTGTCACCCCGAGGGGGACGGGTATGCTCAGACGTGAGTCCCGTGCTCTCCATGCCACTGGAATCAAGCTATCCTGGCTGAAGAGGGGTGAAACCCCGAAACCGGTCCTAGGATGCTTGTTTCCAGTCCAGGGAGGACCTGGCTTGGCAGTTCGGGCTGGACTGTTCCCATGAGGCACAGGGTCAAGACTGATTTGCGTATAGATGGGTTCCAACCGGAATGGCATGGTGAGCAAAAAAACAATGGATTTAGGCCCAGATCTCTGTACTGGGGTGAATGTATGACATTGTTCTGCATTCTGTCCATCAATTGTTGTTTTTGCATTTGTCACCCCGAGTGGGACGGGTATGCTCAGACGTGAGTCCCGTACTCTCCATGCCACTGGAATCAAGCTATCCTGGCTGAAGAGGAGTGAAATCCCGAAACCGGTCCTAGGATGCTTGTTTCAAGTCCAGGGAGGACCTGGCTTGGCAGTTTGGGCTGGGCTGTTCCCATGAGGCACAGGGTCAAGACTGAATTGCATATGGCTGGGTTCTAACCGGAATGGCATGGTGAGCAAAAAAACAATAGATTTAGGCCCAGATCTCTGTACTGGGGTGAATGTATGACATTGTTCTGCATTCTGTCCATCAATTGTTGTTTTTGCATGTGTCACCCCGAGTGGGACGGGTATGCTCAGACGTGAGTCCCGTGCTCTCCATGCCACTGGAATCAAGCTATCCTGGCTGAAGAGGGGTGAAACTCCGAAACCGGTCCTAGGATGCTTGTTTCCAGTGCAGGGAGGAACTGGCTTGGCAGTTCGGGCTGGACTGTTCCCATGAGACACAGGGTCAAGACTGATTTGCATATGGCTGGGTTTTAACCGGAATGGCATGGTGAGCAAAAAGACAATGGATTTAGGTCCGGATCTCTGTACTGGTGTGAATGTATGACATTGTTATGCATTCTGTCCATCAATTGTTGTTTTTGCATTTGTCACGCCGAGTGGGACGGGTAAGCTCAGATGTGAGTCCCGTGCTCTCCATGCCACTGGAATCAAGCTATCCTGGCTGAAGAGGGGTGAAACCTCGAAACCGGTCCTAGGATGCTTGTTTCCAGTCCAGGGAGGACCTGGCTTGGCAGTTCGGGCTGGACTGTTCCCATGAGGCACAGGGTCAAGACTGATTTGCATATGGCTGGGTTCCAACCGGAATGGCATGGTGAGCAAAAAAACGACGGATTTAGGCCCAGATCTCTGTACTGGGGTGAATGTATGACATTGTTCTGCATTCTGTCCATCAATTGTTGTTTTTGCATTTGTCACCCCGAGTGGGACGGGTATGCTCAGACGTGAGTCCCGTGCTCTCCATGCCACTGGAATCAAGCTATCCTGGCTGAAGAGGGGCGAAACCCCAAAACTGGTCCTAGGATGCTTGTTTCCAGTCCAGTGAGGACCTGGCTTGGCAGTATGGACTGGACTGTTCCCATGAGGCACAGGGTCAAGTCTGATTTGCATATGGCTGGGTTCCAACTGGAATGGCATGGTGAGCAAAAAAACAATGGATTTAGGCCCAGATCTCTGTACTGGGGTAAATGTATGACATTGTTCTGCATTCTGTCCATTAATTGTTGTTTTTGCATTTGTCACCCCGAGTGGGACGGGTATGCTCAGACGTGAGTCCCGTGCTCTCCATGCCACTGGAATCAAGCTATCCTGGCTGAAGAGGGGTGAAACCCCGAAACCGGTCCTAGGATGCTTGTTTCCAGTCCAGTGAGGACCTGGCTTGGTAGATCGGGCTGGACTGTTCCCATGAGGCACAGGGTCAAGACTGATTTGCATATGGCTGGGTTCCAACCGGAATGGCATGGTGAGCAAAAAAAACGATGGATTTAGGCCCAGATCTCTGTACTGGTGTGAATGTATCACATTGTTCTGCATTCTGTCCATTAATTGTTGTTTTTGCATTTGTCACCCCGAGTGGGACGGGTATGCTCAGACGTTAGTCCCGTGCTCTCCATGCCACTGGAATCAAGCTATCCTGGCTGAAGAGGGGTGAAACTCCGAAACCGGTCCTAGGATGCTTGTTTCCAGTGCAGGGAGGAACTGGCTTGGCAGTTCGGGCTTGACTGTTCCCATGAGACACAGGGTCAAGACTGATTTGCATATGGCTGGGTTTTAACCGGAATGGCATGGTGAGCAAAAAGACAATGGATTTAGGTCCGGATCTCTGTACTGGTGTGAATGTATGACATTGTTATGCATTCTGTCCATCAATTGTTGTTTTTGCATTTGTCACGCCGAGTGGGACGGGTAAGCTCAGATGTGAGTCCCGTGCTCTCCATGCCACTGGAATCAAGCTATCCTGGCTGAAGAGGGGTGAAACCCCGAAACCGGTCCTAGGATGCTTGTTTCCAGTCCAGGGAGGACCTGGCTTGGCAGTTCGGGCTGGACTGTTCCCATGAGGCACAGGGTCAAGACTGATTTGCATATGGCTGGGCTCCAACCGGAATGGCATGGTGAGCAAAAAAACGACGGATTTAGGCCCAGATCTCTGTACTGGGGTGAATGTATGACATTGTTCTGCATTCTGCCCATCAATTGTTGTTTTTGCATTTGTCACCCCGAGTGGGACGGGTATGCTCAGACGTGAGTCCCGTGCTCTCCATGCCACTGGAATCAAGCTATCCTGGCTGAAGAGGGGCGAAACCCCAAAACCGGTCCTAGGATGCTTGTTTCCAGTCCAGTGAGGACCTGGCTTGGCAGTATGGACTGGACTGTTCCCATGAGGCACAGGGTCAAGTCTGATTTGCATATGGCTGGGTTCCAACCGGAATGGCATGGTGAGCAAAAAAACAATGGATTTAGGCCCAGATCTCTGTACTGGGGTAAATGTATGACATTGTTCTGCATTCTGTCCATTAATTGTTGTTTTTGCATTTGTCACCCCGAGTGGGACGGGTATGCTCAGACGTGAGTCCCGTGCTCTCCATGCCACTGGAATCAAGCTATCCTGGCTGAAGAGGGGTGAAACCCCGAAACCGGTCCTAGGATGTTTGTTTCCAGTCCAGTGAGGACCTGGCTTGGTAGATCGGGCTGGACTGTTCCCATGAGGCACAGGGTCAAGACTGATTTGCATATGGCTGGGTTCCAACCGGAATGGATTGGTGAGCAAAAAAACAATGGATTTAGGCCCAGATCTCTGTACTGGGGGGAATGTATCACATTGTTCTGCATTCTGTCCATTAATTGTTGTTTTTGCATTTGTCACCCCGAGTGGGACGGGTATGCTCAGACGTGAGTCCCGTGCTCTCCATGCCGCTGGAATCAAGCTATCCTGGCTGAAGAGGGGTGAAACCCCGAAATCGGTCCTAGGATGCTTGTTTCCAGTCCAGTTAGGACCCGGCTTGGCAGTTTGGGCTGGACTGTTCCCATGAGGCACAGGGTCAAGACTGATTTGCATATGGCTGGGTTCCAACCGGAATGGCATGGTGAGCAAAAAAACGATGGATTTAGGCCCAGATCTCTGTACTGGGGTGAATGTATGACATTGTTCTGCATTCTGTCCATCAATTGTTGTTTTTGCATTTGTCACCCCGAGGGGGACGGGTATGCTCAGACGTGAGTCCCGTGATCTCCATGCCACTGGAATCAAGCTATCCTGGCTGAAGAGGGGTGAAACCCCGAAACCGGTCCTAGGATGCTTGTTTCCAGTCCAGGGAGGACCTGGCTTGGCAGTTCGGGCTGGACTGTTCCCATGAGGCACAGGGTCAAGACTGATTTGCGTATAGATGGGTTCCAACCGGAATGGCATGGTGAGCAAAAAAACAATGGATTTAGGCCCAGATCTCTGTACTGGGGTGAATGTATGACATTGTTCTGCATTCTGTCCATCAATTGTTGTTTTTGCATTTGTCACCCCGAGTGGGACGGGTATGCTCAGACGTGAGTCCCGTACTCTCCATGCCACTGGAATCAAGCTATCCTGGCTGAAGAGGAGTGAAATCCCGAAACCGGTCCTAGGATGCTTGTTTCAAGTCCAGGGAGGACCTGGCTTGGCAGTTTGGGCTGGGCTGTTCCCATGAGGCACAGGGTCAAGACTGAATTGCATATGGCTGGGTTCTAACCGGAATGGCATGGTGAGCAAAAAAACAATAGATTTAGGCCCAGATCTCTGTACTGGGGTGAATGTATGACATTGTTCTGCATTCTGTCCATCAATTGTTGTTTTTGCATGTGTCACCCCGAGTGGGACGGGTATGCTCAGACGTGAGTCCCGTGCTCTCCATGCCACTGGAATCAAGCTATCCTGGCTGAAGAGGGGTGAAACTCCGAAACCGGTCCTAGGATGCTTGTTTCCAGTGCAGGGAGGAACTGGCTTGGCAGTTCGGGCTGGACTGTTCCCATGAGACACAGGGTCAAGACTGATTTGCATATGGCTGGGTTTTAACCGGAATGGCATGGTGAGCAAAAAGACAATGGATTTAGGTCCGGATCTCTGTACTGGTGTGAATGTATGACATTGTTATGCATTCTGTCCATCAATTGTTGTTTTTGCATTTGTCACGCCGAGTGGGACGGGTAAGCTCAGATGTGAGTCCCGTGCTCTCCATGCCACTGGAATCAAGCTATCCTGGCTGAAGAGGGGTGAAACCTCGAAACCGGTCCTAGGATGCTTGTTTCCAGTCCAGGGAGGACCTGGCTTGGCAGTTCGGGCTGGACTGTTCCCATGAGGCACAGGGTCAAGACTGATTTGCATATGGCTGGGTTCCAACCGGAATGGCATGGTGAGCAAAAAAACGACGGATTTAGGCCCAGATCTCTGTACTGGGGTGAATGTATGACATTGTTCTGCATTCTGTCCATCAATTGTTGTTTTTGCATTTGTCACCCCGAGTGGGACGGGTATGCTCAGACGTGAGTCCCGTGCTCTCCATGCCACTGGAATCAAGCTATCCTGGCTGAAGAGGGGCGAAACCCCAAAACCGGTCCTAGGATGCTTGTTTCCAGTCCAGTGAGGACCTGGCTTGGCAGTATGGACTGGACTGTTCCCATGAGGCACAGGGTCAAGTCTGATTTGCATATGGCTGGGTTCCAACTGGAATGGCATGGTGAGCAAAAAAACAATGGATTTAGGCCCAGATCTCTGTACTGGGGTAAATGTATGACATTGTTCTGCATTCTGTCCATTAATTGTTGTTTTTGCATTTGTCACCCCGAGTGGGACGGGTATGCTCAGACGTGAGTCCCGTGCTCTCCATGCCACTGGAATCAAGCTATCCTGGCTGAAGAGGGGTGAAACCCCGAAACCGGTCCTAGGATGCTTGTTTCCAGTCCAGTGAGGACCTGGCTTGGTAGATCGGGCTGGACTGTTCCCATGAGGCACAGGGTCAAGACTGATTTGCATATGGCTGGGTTCCAACCGGAATGGCATGGTGAGCAAAAAAACGATGGATTTAGGCCCAGATCTCTGTACTGGTGTGAATGTATCACATTGTTCTGCATTCTGTCCATTAATTGTTGTTTTTGCATTTGTCACCCCGAGTGGGACGGGTATGCTCAGACGTGAGTCCCGTGCTATCCATGCCACTGGAATCAAGCTATCCTGGCTGAAGAGGGGTGAAACTCCGAAACCGGTCCTAGGATGCTTGTTTCCAGTGCAGGGAGGAACTGGCTTGGCAGTTCGGGCTGGACTGTTCCCATGAGACACAGGGTCAAGACTGATTTGCATATGGCTGGGTTTTAACCGGAATGGCATGGTGAGAAAAAAGACAATGGATTTAGGTCCGGATCTCTGTACTGGTGTGAATGTATGACATTGTTATGCATTCTGTCCATCAATTGTTGTTTTTGCATTTGTCACGCCGAGTGGGACGGGTAAGCTCAGATGTGAGTCCCGTGCTCTCCATGCCACTGGAATCAAGCTATCCTGGCTGAAGAGGGGTGAAACCCCGAAACCGGTCCTAGGATGCTTGTTTCCAGTCCAGGGAGGACCTGGCTTGGCAGTTCGGGCTGGACTGTTCCCATGAGGCACAGGGTCAAGACTGATTTGCATATGGCTGGGCTCCAACCGGAATGGCATGGTGAGCAAAAAAACGACGGATTTAGGCCCAGATCTCTGTACTGGGGTGAATGTATGACATTGTTCTGCATTCTGCCCATCAATTGTTGTTTTTGCATTTGTCACCCCGAGTGGGACGGGTATGCTCAGACGTGAGTCCCGTGCTCTCCATGCCACTGGAATCAAGCTATCCTGGCTAAAGAGGGGCGAAACCCCAAAACCGGTCCTAGGATGCTTGTTTCCAGTCCAGTGAGGACCTGGCTTGGCAGTATGGACTGGACTGTTCCCATGAGGCACAGGGTCAAGTCTGATTTGCATATGGCTGGGTTCCAACCGGAATGGCATGGTGAGCAAAAAAACAATGGATTTAGGCCCAGATCTCTGTACTGGGGTAAATGTATGACATTGTTCTGCATTCTGTCCATTAATTGTTGTTTTTGCATTTGTCACCCCGAGTGGGACGGGTATGCTCAGACGTGAGTCCCGTGCTCTCCATGCCACTGGAATCAAGCTATCCTGGCTGAAGAGGGGTGAAACCCCGAAACCGGTCCTAGGATGTTTGTTTCCAGTCCAGTGAGGACCTGGCTTGGTAGATCGGGCTGGACTGTTCCCATGAGGCACAGGGTCAAGACTGATTTGCATATGGCTGGGTTCCAACCGGAATGGCATGGTGAGCAAAAAAACGATGGATTTAGGCCCAGATCTCTGTACTGGTGTGAATGTATCACATTGTTCTGCATTCTGTCCATCAATTGTTGTTTTTGCATTTGTCACCCCGAGTGGGACGGGTATGCTCAGATGTGAGTCCTGAGCTCTCCATGCCACTGGAATCAAGCTATCCTGGCTGAAGAGGGGTGAAACCCCGCAACCGGTCCTAGGATGCTTGTTTCCAGTCCAGTGAGGACCTGGCTTGGAAGTTAGGGCTGGACTGTTCCCATGAGGCACAGGGTCAAGACTGATTTGCATATGGCTGGGTTCCAACCGGAATGGCATGGTGAGCAAAAAAACAATGGATTTAGGCCCAGATCTCTGTATTGGGGTGAATGTATGAGATTGTTCTGCATTTTGTCAATCAATTGTTGTTTTTGCATTTGTCACCCCGAGTGGGACGGGTATGCTCAGACGTGAGTCCCGTGCTCTCCATGCCACTGGAATCAAGCTATCCTGGCTGAGGAGGGGTGAAACCCCGAAACCGGTCCTAGGATGCTTGTTTCCAGTCCAGGGAGGACCTGGCTTGGCAGTTCGGGCTGGACTGTTCCCATGAGGCACAGGGTCAAGACTGATTTGCATATGGCTGGGCTCCAACCGGAATGGCATGGTGAGCAAAAAAACGACGGATCTAGGCCCAGATCTCTGTACTGGGGTGAATGTATGAGATTGTTCTGCATTTTGTCAATCAATTGTTGTTTTTGCATTTGTCACCCCGAGTGGGACGGGTATGCTCAGACGTGAGTCCCGTGCTCTCCATGCCACTGGAATCAAGCTATCCTGGCTGAAGAGGGGTGAAACCCCGAAACCAGGCCTATGATGCTTGTTTCCAGTCCCGGGAGGACCTGGCTTGGCAGTTCAGGCTGAACTGGACCCATGAGGCACAGGGTCAAGACTGAATTGCATATGGCTGAGTTCCAACCGGAATGGCATGGTGAGCAAAAAAACGATGGATTTAGGCCCAGATCTCTGTACTGGGGTGAATGTATGACATTGTTCTGCATTCTGTCCATCAATTGTTGTTTTTGCATTTGTCACCCCGAGTGGGACGGGTATGCTCAGACGTGAGTCCCGTGCTCTCCATGCCACTGGAATCAAGCTATCCTGGCTGAGGAGGGGTGAAACCCCGAAACCGGTCCTAGGATGCTTGTTTCCAGTCCAGTGAGGACCTGGCTCTGCAGTTTGGACTGGACTGTTCCCATGAGGCACAGGGTCAAGACTGATTTGCATATGGCTGGGTTCCAACCGGAATGGCATGGTGAGCAAAAAAACAATGGATTTAGGCCCAGATCTCTGTACTGGGGGGAATGTATGACATTGTTCTGCATTCTGTCCATTAATTGTTGTTTTTGCATTCGTCACCCCGAGTGGGATGGGTATGCTCAGACGTGAGTCCCGTGCTCTCCATGCCACTGGAATCAAGCTATCCTGGCTGAAGAGGGGTGAAACCCCGAAACCGGTCCTAGGATGCTTGTTTCCAGTCCAGTGTGGACCCGGCTTGGCAGTTTGGGCTGGACTGTTCCCATGAGGCACAGGGTCAAGACTGATTTGCATATGGCTGGGTTCCAACCGGAATGGCATGGTGAGCAAAAAAACGATGGATTTAGGCCCAGATCTCTGTACTGGGGTGAATGTATGACATTGTTCTGCATTCTGTCCATCAATTGTTGTTTTTGCATTTGTCACCCCAAGGGGGACGGGTATGCTCAGACGTGAGTCCCGTGCTCTCCATGCCACTGGAATCAAGCTATCCTGGCTGAAGAGGGGTGAAACCCCGAAACCGGTCCTAGGATGCTTGTTTCCAGTCCAGGGAGGACCTGGCTTGGCAGTTCGGGCTGGACTGTTCCCATGAGGCACAGGGTCAAGACTGATTTGCGTATGGATGGGTTCCAAACGGAATGGCATGGTGAGCAAAAAAACGATGGATTTAGGCCCAGATCTCTGTACTGGGGTGAATGTATGACATTGTTCTGCATTCTGTCCATCAATTGCTGTTTTCGCATTTGTCACCCCGAGTGGGGCGGGTATGCTCAGACGTGAGTCCTGTGCTCTCTATGCCACTGGAATCAAGCTATCCTGGCTGAAGAGGGGTGAACCCCCGAAAACGGTCCTAGGATGCTTGTTTCCAGTCCAGGGAGGACCTGGCTTGGCAGTTTGGGCTGGACTGTTCCCATGAGGCACAGGGTCAAGACTGATTTGCATATGGCTGGGTTCCAACCGGAATGGCATGGTGAGCAAAAAAACAATGGATTTAGGCCCAGATCTCTGTACTGGGGTGAATGTATGACATTGTTCTGCATTGCGTCCATCAATTGTTGCTTTTGCATTTGTCACCCCGAGTGGGACGGGTATGCTCAGACATGAGTCCCGTACTCTCCATGCCACTGAAATCAAGCTATCCTGGCTGAAGAGGGGTGAAACCCCGAAACCGGTCCTAGGTTGCTTGTTTCAAGTCCAGGGAGGACCTGGCTTGGTAGTTTGGGCTGGACTGTTCCCATGAGGCACAGGGTCAAGACTGATTTGCATATGGCTGGGTTCCAACCGGAATGGCATGGTGAGCAAAAAAACAATGGATTTAGGCCCAGATCTCTGTACTGGGTTGAATGTATGACATTGATATGCATTCTGTCCATCAATTGTTGTTTTTGCATGTGTCACCCCGAGTGGGACGGGTATACTCAGACGTGAGTCCCGTGCTCTCCATGCCACTGGAATCAAGCTATCCTGGCTGAAGAGGGGTGAAACCCCGAAACCGGTCCTAGGATGCTTGTTTCCAGTCCAGGGAGGACCTGGCTTGGCAGTTCGGGCTGGACTGTTCCCATGAGGCACAGGGTCAATACTGATTTGCATATGGCTGGGTTCCAACCGGAATGGCATGGTGAGCAAAAAAACGACGGATTTAGGCCCAGATCTCTGTACTGGGGTGAATGTATGACATTGTTCTGCATTCTGTCCATCAATTGTTGTTTTTGCATTTGTCACCCCGAGTGGGACGGGTATGTTCAGACGTGAGTCCCGTGCTCTCCATGCCACTGGAATCAAGCTATCCTGGCTGAAGAGGGGTGAAACCCCGAAACCGGTCCTAGGATGCTTGTTTCCAGTCCAGTGAGGACCTGGCTCTGCAGTTTGGACTGGACTGTTCCCATGAGGCACAGGGTCAAGTCTGATTTGCATATGGCTGGGTTCCAACCGGAATGGCATGGTGAGCAAAAAAACAATGGATTTAGGCCCAGATCTCTGTACTGGGGTGAATGTATGACATTGTTCTGCATTCTGTCCATTAATTGTTGTTTTTGCATTTGTCACCCCGAGTGGGACGGGTATGCTCAGACGTGAGTCCCGTGCTCTCCATGCCACTGGAATCAAGCTATCCTGGCTGAAGAGGGGTGAAACCCCGAAACCGGTCCTAGGATGCTTGTTTCCGGTCCAGTGAGGACCTGGCTTGGCAGATCGGGCTGGACTGTTCCCATGAGGCACAGGGTCAAGACTGATTTGCATATGGCTGGGTTCCAACCAGAATGGCATGGTGAGCAAAAAAACGATGGATTTAGGCCCAGATCTCTGTACTGGTGTGAATGTATCACATTGTTCTGCATTCTGTCCATCAATTGTTGTTTTTGCATTTGTCACCCCGAGTGGGACGGGTATGCTCAGATGTGAATCCTGAGCTCTCCATGCCACTTGAATCAAGCTATCCTGGCTGAAGAGGGGTGAAACCCCGAAACCGGTCCTAGGATGCTTGTTTCCAGTCCAGGGAGGACCTGGCTTGGCAGTTTGGGCTGGACTGTTCCCATGAGGCACAGGGTCAAGACTGATTTGCATATGGCTGGGTTCCAACCGGAATGGCATGGTGAGCAAAAAAACAATGGATTTAGGCCCAGATCTCTGTACTGGGGTGAATGTATGAGATTGTTCTGCATTTTGTCAATCAATTGTTGTTTTTGCATTTGTCACCCCGAGTGGGACGGGTATGCTCAGACGTGAGTCCCGTGCTCTCCATGCCACTGGAATCAAGCTATCCTGGCTGAAGAGGGGTGAAACCCCGAAACCAGGCCTATGATGCTTGTTTCCAGTCCCGGGAGGACCTGGCTTGGCAGTTCAGGCTGAACTGGACCCATGAGGCACAGGGTCAAGACTGAATTGCATATGGCTGAGTTCCAACCGGAATGGCATGGTGAGCAAAAAAACGATGGATTTAGGCCCAGATCTCTGTACTGGAGTGAATGTATGACATTGTTCTGCATTCTGTCCATCAATTGTTGTTTTTGCATTTGTCACCCCGAGTGGGACGGGTATGCTCAGACGTGAGTCCCGTGCTCTCCATGCCACTGGAATCAAGCTATCCTGGCTGAGGAGGGGTGAAACCCCGAAACCGGTCCTAGGATGCTTGTTTCCAGTCCAGTGAGGACCTGGCTCTGCAGTTTGGACTGGACTGTTCCCATGAGGCACAGGGTCAAGACTGATTTGCATATGGCTGGGTTCCAACCGGAATGGCATGGTGAGCAAAAAAACAATGGATTTAGGCCCAGATCTCTGTACTGGGGGGAATGTATGACATTGTTCTGCATTCTGTCCATTAATTGTTGTTTTTGCATTTGTCACCCCGAGTGGGACGGGTATGCTCAGACGTGAGTCCCGTGCTCTCCATGCCACTGGAATCAAGCTATCCTGGCTGAAGAGGGGTGAAACCCCGAAACCGGTCCTAGGATGCTTGTTTCCAGTCCAGTGTGGACCCGGCTTGGCAGTTTGGGCTGGACTGTTCCCCTGAGGCACAGGGTCAAGACTGATTTGCATATGGCTGGGTTCCAACCGGAATGGCATGGTGAGCAAAAAAACGATGGATTTAGGCCCAGATCTCTGTACTGGGGTGAATGTATGACATTGTTCTGCATTCTGTCCATCAATTGTTGTTTTTGCATTTGTCACCCCGAGGGGGACGGGTATGCTCAGACGTGAGTCCCTTGCTCTCCATGCCACTGGAATCAAGCTATCCTGGCTGAAGAGGGGTGAAACCCCGAAACCGGTCCTAGGTTGCTTGTTTCAAGTCCAGGGAGGACCTGGCTTGGCAGTTTGGGCTGGACTGTTCCCATGAGGCACAGGGTCAAGACTGATTTGCATATGGCTGGGTTCCAACCGGAATGGCATGGTGAGCAAAAAAACAATGGATTTAGGCCCAGATCTCTGTACTGGTGTGAATGTATGACATTGTTCTGCATTCTGTCCATCAATTGTTGTTTTTGCATTTGTCACCCCGAGTGGGACGGGTATGCTCAGATGTGAGTC
Organism: Triturus cristatus; assembly: GCF_964204655.1. Lineage (NCBI taxonomy): Eukaryota > Metazoa > Chordata > Amphibia > Caudata > Salamandridae > Triturus > Triturus cristatus. Next base: position 540,113,285 of record NC_140591.1, read on the forward strand.
CCGTGCTCTCCATGCCACTGGAATCAAGCTATCCTGGCTGAAGAGGGGTGAAACTCTGAAACCGGTCCTAGGATGCTTGTTTCCAGTCCAGGGAGGACCTGGCTTGGCAGTTCGGGCTGGACTGTTCCCATGAGACACAGGGTCAAGACTGATTTGCATATGGCTGGGTTTTAACCGGAATGGCATGGTGAGCAAAAAGATAATGGATGTAGGTCCAGATCTCTGTACTGGGGTGAATGTATGATATTGTTATGCATTCTGTCCATCAATTGTTGTTTTTGCATTTGTCACCCCGAGTGGGACGGGTATGCTCAGATGTGAGTCCTGAGCTCTCATGCCACTGGAATCAAGCTATCCTGGCTGAAGAGGGGTGAAACCCCGAAACTGGTCCTAGGATGCTTGTTTCCAGTCCAGGGAGGACCTGGTTTGGCAGTTTGGGCTGGACTGTTCCCATGAGGCACAGGGTCAAGACTGATTTGCATATGGCTGGGTTCCAACCGGAATGGCATGGTGAGCAAAAAAACAATGGATTTAGGCCCAGATCTCTGTACTGGGGTAAATGTATGACATTGTTCTGCATTCTGTCCATCAATTGTTGGTTTTGCATTTTTCACCCCGAGTGGGACGGATATGCTCAGACGTGAGTCCTGTGCTCTCCATGCCACTGGAATCAAGCTATCCTGGCTGAAGAGGGGTGAAACTCCGAAACCGGTCCTAGGATGCTTGTTTCCAGTCAAGGGAGGACCTGGCATGGCAGTTCGGGCTGAACTGTTCCCATGAGACACAGGGTCAAGACTGATTTGCATATGGCTGGGTTTTAACTGGAATGGCATGGTGAGCAAAAAGACAATGGATTTAGGTCCAGATCTCTGTACTGGGGTGAATGTATGACATTGTTCTGCATTCTGTCCATTAATTGTTGTTTTTGCATTTGTCACCCCGAGTGGGACGGGTATGCTCAGACGTGAGTCCCGTGCTCTCCATGCCACTGGAATCAAGCTATCCTGGCTGAAGAGGGGTGAAACCCCGAAACCGGTCCTAGGATGCTTGTTTCCGGTCCAGTGAGGACCTGGCTTGGCAGATCGGGCTGGACTGTTCCCATGAGGCACAGGGTCAAGACTGATTTGCATATGGCTGGGTTCCAACCAGAATGGCATGGTGAGCAAAAAAACGATGGATTTAGGCCCAGATCTCTGTACTGGTGTGAATGTATCACATTGTTCTGCATTCTGTCCATCAATTGTTGTTTTTGCATTTGTCACCCCGAGTGGGACGGGTATGCTCAGATGTGAGTCCTGAGCTCTCCATGCCACTTGAATCAAGCTATCCTGGCTGAAGAGGGGTGAAACCCCGAAACCGGTCCTAGGATGCTTGTTTCCAGTCCAGGGAGGACCTGGCTTGGCAGTTTGGGCTGGACTGTTCCCATGAGGCACAGGGTCAAGACTGATTTGCATATGGCTGGGTTCCAACCGGAATGGCATGGTGAGCAAAAAAACAATGGATTTAGGCCCAGATCTCTGTACTGGGGTGAATGTATGAGATTGTTCTGCATTTTGTCAATCAATTGTTGTTTTTGCATTTGTCACCCCGAGTGGGACGGGTATGCTCAGACGTGAGTCCCGTGCTCTCCATGCCACTGGAATCAAGCTATCCTGGCTGAAGAGGGGTGAAACCCCGAAACCAGGCCTATGATGCTTGTTTCCAGTCCCGGGAGGACCTGGCTTGGCAGTTCAGGCTGAACTGGACCCATGAGGCACAGGGTCAAGACTGAATTGCATATGGCTGAGTTCCAACCGGAATGGCATGGTGAGCAAAAAAACGATGGATTTAGGCCCAGATCTCTGTACTGGAGTGAATGTATGACATTGTTCTGCATTCTGTCCATCAATTGTTGTTTTTGCATTTGTCACCCCGAGTGGGACGGGTATGCTCAGACGTGAGTCCCGTGCTCTCCATGCCACTGGAATCAAGCTATCCTGGCTGAGGAGGGGTGAAACCCCGAAACCGGTCCTAGGATGCTTGTTTCCAGTCCAGTGAGGACCTGGCTCTGCAGTTTGGACTGGACTGTTCCCATGAGGCACAGGGTCAAGACTGATTTGTATATGGCTGGGTTCCAACCGGAATGGCATGGTGAGCAAAAAAACAATGGATTTAGGCCCAGATCTCTGTACTGGGCGGAATGTATGACATTGTTCTGCATTCTGTCCATTAATTGTTGTTTTTGCATTTGTCACCCCGAGTGGGACGGGTATGCTCAGACGTGAGTCCCGTGCTCTCCATGCCACTGGAATCAAGCTATCCTGGCTGAAGAGGGGTGAAACCCCGAAACCGGTCCTAGGATGCTTGTTTCCAGTCCAGTGTGGACCCGGCTTGGCAGTTTGGGCTGGACTGTTCCCCTGAGGCACAGGGTCAAGACTGATTTGCATATGGCTGGGTTCCAACCGGAATGGCATGGTGAGCAAAAAAACGATGGATTTAGGCCCAGATCTCTGTACTGGGGTGAATGTATGACATTGTTCTGCATTCTGTCCATCAATTGTTGTTTTTGCATTTGTCACCCCGAGGGGGCCGGGTATGCTCAGACGTGAGTCCCGTGCTCTCCATGCCACTGGAATCAAGCTATCCTGGCTGAAGAGGGGTGAAACCCCGAAACCGGTCCTAAGATGCTTGTTTCCAGTCCAGGGAGGATCTGGCTTGGCAGTTCGGGCTGGACTGTTCCCATGAGGCACAGGGTCAAGACTGATTTGCGTATGGATGGGTTCCAAACGGAATGGCATGGTGAGCAAAAAAACGATGGATTTAGGCCCAGATCTCTGTACTGGGGTGAATGTATGACATTGTTCTGCATTGTGTCCATCAATTGTTGTTTTTGCATTTGTCACCCCGAGTGGGACAGGTATGCTCAGACATGAGTCCCGTACTCTCCATGCCACTGGAATCAAGCTATCCTGGCTGAAGAGGGGTGAAACCCCGAAACCGGTCCTAGGTTGCTTGTTTCAAGTCCAGGGAGGACCTGGCTTGGCAGTTTGGGCTGGACTGTTCCCATGAGGCACAGGGTCAAGACTGATTTGCATATGGCTGGGTTCCAACCGGAATGGCATGGTGAGCAAAAAAACAATGGATTTAGGCCCAGATCTCTGTACTGGTGTGAATGTATGACATTGTTCTGCATTCTGTCCATCAATTGTAGTTTTTGCATTTGTCACCCCGAGTGGGACGGGTATGCTCAGATGTGAGTCCCGTGCTCTCCATGCCACTGGAATCAAGCTATCCTGGCTGAAGAGGGGTGAAACTCTGAAACCGGTCCTAGGATGCTTGTTTCCAGTCCAGGGAGGACCTGGCTTGGCAGTTCGGGCTGGACTGTTCCCATGAGACACAGGGTCAAGACTGATTTGCATATGGCTGGGTTTTAACCGGAATGGCATGGTGAGCAAAAAGATAATGGATGTAGGTCCAGATCTCTGTACTGGGGTGAATGTATGATATTGTTATGCATTCTGTCCATCAATTGTTGTTTTTGCATTTGTCACCCCGAGTGGGACGGGTATGCTCAGATGTGAGTCCTGAGCTCTCCATGCCACTGGAATCAAGCTATCCTGGCTGAAGAGGGGTGAAACCCCGAAACTGGTCCTAGGATGCTTGTTTCCAGTCCAGGGAGGACCTGGTTTGGCAGTTTGGGCTGGACTGTTCCCATGAGGCACAGGGTCAAGACTGATTTGCATATGGCTGGGTTCCAACCGGAATGGCATGGTGAGCAAAAAAACAATGGATTTAGGCCCAGATCTCTGTACTGGGGTAAATGTATGACATTGTTCTGCATTCTGTCCATCAATTGTTGGTTTTGCATTTTTCACCCCGAGTGGGACGGATATGCTCAGACGTGAGTCCCGTGCTCTCCATGCCACTGGAATCAAGCTATCCTGGCTGAAGAGGGGTGAAACTCCGAAACCGGTCCTAGGATGCTTGTTTCCAGTCAAGGGAGGACCTGGCATGGCAGTTCGGGCTGAACTGTTCCCATGAGACACAGGGTCAAGACTGATTTGCATATGGCTGGGTTTTAACTGGAATGGCATGGTGAGCAAAAAGACAATGGATTTAGGTCCAGATCTCTGTACTGGGGTGAATGTATGACATTGTTATGCATTCTGTCCATCAAATTGTTGTTTTTGCATTTGTCACCCCGAGTGGGACGGGTAAGCTCAGATGTGAGTCCCGTGCTCTCCATGCCACTGGAATCAAGCTATCCTGGCTGAAGAGGGGTGAAACCCCGAAACCGGTCCTAGGATGCTTGTTTCCAGTCCAGGGAGGACCTGGCTTGGCAGTTCGGGCTGGACTGATCCCATGAGGCACAGGGTCAAGAATGATTTGCATATGGCTGGGTTCCAACCGGAATGGCATGGTGAGCAAAAAAACGACGGATTTAGGCCCAGATCTCTGTACTGGGGTGAATGTATGACATTGTTCTGCATTCTGTCCATCAATTGTTGTTTTTGCATTTGTCACCCCGAGTGGGCCGGGTATGCTCAGACGTGAGTCCCATGCTCTCCATGCCACTGGAATCAAGCTATCCTGGCTGAAGAGGGGTGAACCCCCGAAAACGGTCCTAGGATGCTTGTTTCCAGTCCAGGGAGGACCTGGCTTGGCAGTTTCGGCTGGACTGTTCCCATGAGGCACAGGGTCAAGACTGATTTGCATATGGCTGGGTTCCAACCGGAATGGCATGGTGAGCAAAAAAACAATGGATTTAGGCCCAGATCTCTGTACTGGGGTGAATGTATGACATTGTTCTGCATTCTGTCCATCAATTGTTGTTTTTGCATTTGTCACCCCGAGTGGGACGGGTATGCTCAGACGTGAGTCCCGTACTCTCCATGCCACTGGAATCAAGCTATCCTGGCTGAAGAGGGGTGAAACCCCGAAACCAGTCCTAGGATGCTTGTTTCCAGTCCAGTGAGGACCTGGTTTGGCAGTTTGGGCTGGACTGGTCCCATGAGGCACAGGGTCAAGACTGATTTGCATATGGCTGGGTTCCAACCGGAATGGCATGGTGAGCAAAAAAACAATGGATTGAGGCCCAGATCTCTGTACTGGGTTGAATGTATGACATTGTTATGCATTCTGTCCATCAATTGTTGTTTTTGCATTTGTCACCCCGAGTGGGACGGGTAAGCTCAGATGTGAGTCACGTGCTCTCCATGCCACTGGAATCAAGCTATCCTGGCTGAAGAGGGGTGAAACCCTGAAACCGGTCCTAGGATGCTTGTTTCCAGTCCAGGGAGGACCTGGCTTGGCAGTTCGGGCTGGACTGTTCCCATGAGGCATAGGGTCAAGGCTGATTTGCATATGGCTGGGTTCCAACCGGAATGGCATGGTGAGCAAAAAAACGACGGATTTAGGCCCAGATCTCTGTACTGGGGTGAATGTATGACATTGTTCTGCATTCTGTCCATCAATTGTTGTTTTTGCATTTGTCACCCCGAGTGGGACGGGTATGCTCAGACGTGAGTCCCGTGCTCTCCATGCCACTGGAATCAAGCTATCCTGGCTGAAGAGGGGTGAAACCCCGAAACCGGTCCTAGGATGCTTGTTTCCAGTCCAGTGAGGACCTGGCTTGGCAGTATGGACTGGACTGTTCCCATGAGGCACAGGGTCAAGTCTGATTTGCATATGGCTGGGTTCCAACCGGAATGGCATGGTGAGCAAAAAAACAATGGATTTAGGCCCAGATCTCTGTACTGGGGTGAATGTATTACATTGTTCTGCATTCTGTCGATTAATTGTTGTTTTTGCATTTGTCACCCCGAGTGGGACGGGTATGCTCAGACGTGAGTCCTGTGCTCTCTATGCCACTGGAATCAAGGTATCCTGGCTGAAGAGGGGTGAAACCCAGAAACCGGTCCTAGGATGCTTGTTTCCAGTCCAGTGAGGACCCGGCTTGGCAGTTTGGGCTGGACTGTTCCCATGAGGCACAGGGTCAAGACTGATTTGCATATGGCTGGGTTCCAACCGGAATGGCATGGTGTTCAAAAAAACTATGGATTTAGGCCCAGATCTCTGTACTGGGGTGAATGTATGACATTGTTCTGCATTCTGTCCTTTAATTGTTGTTTTTGCATTTTTCACCCCGAGTGGGACGGGTATGCTCAGACGTGAGTCCTGTGCTCTCCATGCCACTGGAATCAAGCTATCCTGGCTGAAAAGGGGTGAAACCCCGGAACCGGTCCTAGGATGCTTGTTTCCAGTCCAATGAGGACCTGGCTTGGCAGATCGGGCTGGACTGTTCCCATGAGGCACAGGGTCAAGACTGATTTGCATATGGCTGGGTTCCAACCGGAATGGCATGGTGAGCAAAAAAACGATGGATTTAGGCCCAGATCTCTGTACTGGGGTGAATGTATGAGATTGTTCTGCATTTTGTCAATCAATTGTTGTTTTTGCATTTGTCACCCCGAGTGGGACGGGTATGCTCAGACGTGAGTCCCGTGCTCTCCATGCCACTGGAATTAAGCTATCCTGGCTGAAGAGGGGTGAAACCCCGAAACCAGGCCTATGATGCTTGTTTCCAGTCCGGGGAGCACCTGGCTTGGCAGTTCAGGCTGAACTGGACCCATGAGGCACAGGGTCAAGACTGAATTGCATATGGCTGAGTTCCAACCGGAATGGCATGGTGAGCAAAAAAACGATGGATTTAGGCCCAGATCTCTGTACTGGGGTGAATGTATGACATTGTTCTGCATTCTGTCCATCAATTGTTGTTTTTGCATTTGTCACCCCGAGTGGGACGGGTATGCTCAGACGTGAGTCCCGTGCTCCCCATGCCACTGGAATCAAGCTATCCTGGCTGAGGAGGGGTGAAACCCCGAAACCGGTCCTAGGATGCTTGTTTCCAGTCCAGTGAGGACCTGGCTCTGCAGTTTGGACTGGACTGTTCCCATGAGGCACAGGGTCAAGACTGATTTGCATATGGCTGGGTTCCAACCGGAATGGCATGGTGAGCAAAAAAACAATGGATTTAGGCCCAGATCTCTGTACTGGGGGGAATGTATGACATTGTTCTGCATTCTGTCCATTAATTGTTGTTTTTGCATTTGTCACCCCGAGTGGGACGGGTATACTCAGACGTGAGTCCCGTGCTCTCCATGCCACTGGAATCAAGCTATCCTGGCTGAAGAGGGGTGAAACCCCGAAACCGGTCCTTGGATGCTTGTTTCCAGTCCAGTGTGGACCCGGCTTGGCAGTTTGGGCTGGACTGTTCCCATGAGGCACAGGGTCAAGACTGATTTGCATATGGCTGGGTTCCAACCGGAATGGCATGGTGAGCAAAAAAACGATGGATTTAGGCCCAGATCTCTGTACTGGGGTGAATGTATGACATTGTTCTGCATTCTGTCCATCAATTGTTGTTTTTGCATTTGTCACCCCGAGGGGGACGGGTATGCTCAGACGTGAGTCCCGTGCTCTCCATGCCACTGGAATCAAGCTATCCTGGCTGAAGAGGGGTGAAACCCCGAAACCGGTCCTAGGATGCTTGTTTCCAGTCCAGGGAGGACCTGGCTTGGCAGTTCGGGCTGGACTGTTCCCATGAGGCACAGGGTCAAGACTGATTTGCGTATGGATGGGTTCCAAACGGAATGGCATGGTGAGCAAAAAAACGATGGATTTAGGCCCAGATCTCTGTACTGGGGTGAATGTATGACATTGTTCTGCATTCTGTCCATCAATTGCTGTTTTCGCATTTGTCACCCCGAGTGGGGTGGGTATGCTCAGACGTGAGTCCTGTGCTCTCTATGCCACTGGAATCAAGCTATCCTGGCTGAAGAGGGGTGAACCCCCGAAAACGGTCCAAGGATGCTTGTTTCCAGTCCAGGGAGGACCTGGCTTGGCAGTTTGGGCTGGACTGTTCCCATGAGGCACAGGGTCAAGACTGATTTGCATATGGCTGGGTTCCAACCGGAATGGCATGGTGAGCAAAAAAACAATGGATTTAGGCCCAGATCTCTGTACTGGGGTGAATGTATGACATTGTTCTGCATTGTGTCCATCAATTGTTGTTTTTGCATTTGTCACCCCGAGTGGGACGGGTATGCTCAGACATGAGTCCCGTACTCTCCATGCCACTGGAATCAAGCTATCCTGGCTGAAGAGGGGTGAAACCCCGAAACCGGTCCTAGGTTGCTTGTTTCAAGTCCAGGGAGGACCTGGCTTGGCAGTTTGGGCTGGACTGTTCCCATGAGGCACAGGGAAAAGACTGATTTGCATATGGCTGGGTTCCAACCGGAATGGCATGGTGAGCAAAAAAAACATGGATTTAGGCCCAGATCTCTGTACTGGGGTGAATGTATGACATTGTTATGCATTCTGTCCATCAATTGTTGTTTTTGCATGTGTCACCCCGAGTGGGACGGGTATGCTCAGACGTGAGTCCCGTGCTCTCCATGCCACTGGAATCAAGCTATCCTGGCTGAAGAGGGGTGAAACCCCGAAACCGGTCCTAGGATGCTTGTTTCCAGTCCAGGGAGGACCTGGCTTGGCAGTTCGGGCTGGACTGTTCCCATGAGGCACAGGGTCAAGACTGATTTGCATATGGCTGGGTTCCAACCGGAATGGCATGGTGAGCAAAAAAACGACGGATTTAGGCCCAGATCTCTGTACTGGGGTGAATGTATGACATTGTTCTGCATTCTGTCCATCAATTGTTGTTTTTGCATTTGTCACCCCGAGTGGGACGGGTATGCTCAGACGTGAGTCCCGTGCTCTCCATGCCACTGGAATCAAGCTATCCTGGCTGAAGAGGGGTGAAACCCCGAAACCAGTCCTAGGATGCTTGTTTCCAGTCCAGTGAGGACCTGGCTTGGCAGTATGGACTGGACTGTTCCCATGAGGCACAGGGTCAAGTCTGATTTGCAAATGGCTGGGTTCCAAATGGAATGGCATGGTGAGCAAAAAAACAATGGATTTAGGCCCAGATCTCTGTACTGGGGTGAATGTATGACATTGTTCTGCATTCTGTCCATTAATTGTTGTTTTTGCATTTGTCACCCCGAGTGGGACGGGTATGCTCAGACGTGAGTCCTGTGCTCTCCATGCCACTGGAATCAAGCTATCCTGGCTGAAGAGGGGTGAAACCCCGAAACCGGTCCTAGGATGCTTGTTTCCAGTCCAGTGAGGACCTGGCTTGGCAGATCGGGCTGGACTGTTCCCATGAGGCACAGGGTCAAGACTGATTTGCATATGGCTGGGTTCCAACCGGAATGGCATGGTGAGCAAAAAAACGATGGATTTAGGCCCAGATCTCTGTACTGGTGTGAATGTATCACATTGTTCTGCATTCTGTCCATCAATTGTTGTTTTTGCATTTGTCACCCCGAGTGGGACGGGTATGCTCAGATGTGAGTCCTGAGCTCTCCATGCCACTTGAATCAAGCTATCCTGGCTGAAGAGGGGTGAAACCCCGAAACCGGTCCTAGGATGCTTGTTTCCAGTCCAGGGAGGACCTGGCTTGGCAGTTCGGGCTGGACTGTTCCCATGAGGCACAGGGTCAAGACTGATTTGCATATGGCTGGGTTCCAACCGGAATGGCATGGTGAGCAAAAAAACAATGGATTTAGGCCCAGATCTCTGTACTGGGGTGAATGTATGAGATTGTTCTGCATTTTGTCAATCAATTGTTGTTTTTGCATTTGTCACCCCGAGTGGGACGGGTATGCTCAGACGTGAGTCCCGTGCTCTCCATGCCACTGGAATCAAGCTATCCTGGCTGAAGAGGGGTGAAACCCCGAAACCAGGCCTATGATGCTTGTTTCCAGTCCCGGGAGGACCTGGCTTGGCAGTTCAGGCTGAACTGGACCCATGAGGCACAGGGTCAAGACTGTATTGCATATGGGTGAGTTCCAACCGGAATTGCATGGTGAGCAAAAAAACGATGGATTTAGGCCCAGATCTCTGTACTGGGGTGAATGTATGACATTGTTCTGCATTCTGTCCATCAATTGTTGTTTTTGCATTTGTCACCCCGAGGGGGACGGGTATGCTCAGACGTGAGTCCCGTGCTCTCCATGCCACTGGAATCAAGCTATCCTGGCTGAAGAGGTGTGAAACCCCGAAACCGGTCCTAGGATGCTTGTTTCCAGTCCAGTGTGGACCCGGCTTGGCAGTTTGGGCTGGACTGTTCCCATGAGGCACAGGGTCAAGACTGATTTGCATATGGCTGGGTTCCAAGCGGAATGGCATGGTGAGCAAAAAAACGATGGATTTAGGCCCAGATCTCTGTACTGGGGTGAATGTATGACATTGTTCTGCATTCTGTCCATCAATTGTTGTTTTTGCATTTGTCACCCCGAGGGGGACGGGTATGCTCAGACGTGAGTCCCGTGCTCTCCATGCCACTGGAATCAAGCTATCCTGGCTGAAGAGGGGTGAAACCCCGAAACCGGTCCTAGGATGCTTGTTTCCAGTCCAGGGAGGACCTGGCTTGGCAGTTCGGGCTGGACTGTTCCCATGAGGCACAGGGTCAAGACTGATTTGCGTATGGATGGGTTCCAAACGGAATGGCATGGTGAGCAAAAAAACGATGGATTTAGGCCCAGATCTCTGTACTGGGGTGAATGTATGACATTGTTCTGCATTCTGTCCATCAATTGCTGTTTTCGCATTTGTCACCCCGAGTGGGGCGGGTATGCTCAGACGTGAGTCCTGTGCTCTCTATGCCACTGGAATCAAGCTATCCTGGCTGAAGAGGGGTGAAACCCCGAAACCGGTCCTAGGATGCTTGTTTCCAGTCCAGTGTGGACCTGGCTTGGCAGTTTGGGCTGGACTGTTCCCATGAGGCACAGGGTCAAGACTGATTTGCATATGGCTGGGTTCTAACCGGAATGGCATGGTGAGCAAAAAAACGATGGATTTAGGCCCAGATCTCTGTACTGGGGTGAATGTATGACATTGTTATGCATTCTGTCCATCAATTGTTGTTTTTGCATTTGTCACCCCGAGTGGGACGGGTAAGCTCAGATGTGAGTCACGTGCTCTCCATGCCACTGGAATCAAGCTATCCTGGCTGAAGAGGGGTGAAACCCTGAAACCGGTCCTAGGATGCTTGTTTCCAGTCCAGGGAGGACCTGGCTTGGCAGTTCGGGCTGGACTGTTCCCATGAGGCATAGGGTCAAGGCTGATTTGCATATGGCTGGGTTCCAACCGGAATGGCATGGTGAGCAAAAAAACGACGCATTTAGGCCCAGATCTCTGTACTGGGGTGAATGTATGACATTGTTCTGCATTCTGTCCATCAATTGTTGTTTTTGCATTTGTCACCCCGAGTGGGACGGGTATGCTCAGACGTGAGTCCCGTGCTCTCCATGCCACTGGAATCAAGCTATCCTGGCTGAAGAGGGGTGAAACCCCGAAACCGGTCCTAGGATGCTTGTTTCCAGTCCAGTGAGGACCTGGCTTGGCAGTATGGACTGGACTGTTCCCATGAGGCACAGGGTCAAGTCTGATTTGCATATGGCTGGGTTCCAACCGGAATGGCATGGTGAGCAAAAAAACAATGGATTTAGGCCCAGATCTCTGTACTGGGGTGAATGTATTACATTGTTCTGCATTCTGTCGATTAATTGTTGTTTTTGCATTTGTCACCCCGAGTGGGACGGGTATGCTCAGACGTGAGTCCTGTGCTCTCTATGCCACTGGAATCAAGGTATCCTGGCTGAAGAGGGGTGAAACCCAGAAACCGGTCCTAGGATGCTTGTTTCCAGTCCAGTGAGGACCCGGCTTGGCAGTTTGGGCTGGACTGTTCCCATGAGGCACAGGGTCAAGACTGATTTGCATATGGCTGGGTTCCAACCGGAATGGCATGGTGTTCAAAAAAACTATGGATTTAGGCCCAGATCTCTGTACTGGGGTGAATGTATGACATTGTTCTGCATTCTGTCCTTTAATTGTTGTTTTTGCATTTTTCACCCCGAGTGGGACGGGTATGCTCAGACGTGAGTCCTGTGCTCTCCATGCCACTGGAATCAAGCTATCCTGGCTGAAAAGGGGTGAAACCCCGGAACCGGTCCTAGGATGCTTGTTCCCAGTCCAGTGAGGACCTGGCTTGGCAGATCGGGCTGGACTGTTCCCATGAGGCACAGGGTCAAGACTGATTTGCATATGGCTGGGTTCCAACCGGAATGGCATGGTGAGCAAAAAAACGATGGATTTAGGCCCAGATCTCTGTACTGGGGTGAATGTATGAGATTGTTCTGCATTTTGTCAATCAATTGTTGTTTTTGCATTTGTCACCCCGAGTGGGACGGGTATGCTCAGACGTGAGTCCCGTGCTCTCCATGCCACTGGAATTAAGCTATCCTGGCTGAAGAGGGGTGAAACCCCGAAACCAGGCCTATGATGCTTGTTTCCAGTCCCGGGAGCACCTGGCTTGGCAGTTCAGGCTGAACTGGACCCATGAGGCACAGGGTCAAGACTGAATTGCATATGGCTGAGTTCCAACCGGAATGGCATGGTGAGCAAAAAAACGATGGATTTAGGCCCAGATCTCTGTACTGGGGTGAATGTATGACATTGTTCTGCATTCTGTCCATCAATTGTTGTTTTTGCATTTGTCACCCCGAGTGGGACGGGTATGCTCAGACGTGAGTCCCGTGCTCTCCATGCCACTGGAATTAAGCTATCCTGGCTGAAGAGGGGTGAAACCCCGAAACCAGGCCTATGATGCTTGTTTCCAGTCCCGGGAGCACCTGGCTTGGCAGTTCAGGCTGAACTGGACCCATGAGGCACAGGGTCAAGACTGATTTGCATATGGCTGGGTTCCAACCGGAATGGCATGGTGAGCAAAAAAACAATGGATTGAGGCCCAGATCTCTGTACTGGGTTGAATGTATGACATTGTTATGCATTCTGTCCATCAATTGTTGTTTTTGCATTTGTCACCCCGAGTGGGACGGGTAAGCTCAGATGTGAGTCACGTGCTCTCCATGCCACTGGAATCAAGCTATCCTGGCTGAAGAGGGGTGAAACCCTGAAACCGGTCCTAGGATGCTTGTTTCCAGTCCAGGGAGGACCTGGCTTGGCAGTTCGGGCTGGACTGTTCCCATGAGGCATAGGGTCAAGGCTGATTTGCATATGGCTGGGTTCCAACCGGAATGGCATGGTGAGCAAAAAAACGACGGATTTAGGCCCAGATCTCTGTACTGGGGTGAATGTATGACATTGTTCTGCATTCTGTCCATCAATTGTTGTTTTTGCATTTGTCACCCCGAGTGGGACGGGTATGCTCAGACGTGAGTCCCGTGCTCTCCATGCCACTGGAATCAAGCTATCCTGGCTGAAGAGGGGTGAAACCCCGAAACCGGTCCTAGGATGCTTGTTTCCAGTCCAGTGAGGACCTGGCTTGGCAGTATGGACTGGACTGTTCCCATGAGGCACAGGGTCAAGTCTGATTTGCATATGGCTGGGTTCCAACCGGAATGGCATGGTGAGCAAAAAAACAATGGATTTAGGCCCAGATCTCTGTACTGGGGTGAATGTATTACATTGTTCTGCATTCTGTCGATTAATTGTTGTTTTTGCATTTGTCACCCCGAGTGGGACGGGTATGCTCAGACGTGAGTCCTGTGCTCTCTATGCCACTGGAATCAAGGTATCCTGGCTGAAGAGGGGTGAAACCCAGAAACCGGTCCTAGGATGCTTGTTTCCAGTCCAGTGAGGACCCGGCTTGGCAGTTTGGGCTGGACTGTTCCCATGAGGCACAGGGTCAAGACTGATTTGCATATGGCTGGGTTCCAACCGGAATGGCATGGTGTTCAAAAAAACTATGGATTTAGGCCCAGATCTCTGTACTGGGGTGAATGTATGACATTGTTCTGCATTCTGTCCTTTAATTGTTGTTTTTGCATTTTTCACCCCGAGTGGGACGGGTATGCTCAGACGTGAGTCCTGTGCTCTCCATGCCACTGGAATCAAGCTATCCTGGCTGAAAAGGGGTGAAACCCCGGAACCGGTCCTAGGATGCTTGTTTCCAGTCCAATGAGGACCTGGCTTGGCAGATCGGGCTGGACTGTTCCCATGAGGCACAGGGTCAAGACTGATTTGCATATGGCTGGGTTCCAACCGGAATGGCATGGTGAGCAAAAAAACGATGGATTTAGGCCCAGATCTCTGTACTGGGGTGAATGTATGAGATTGTTCTGCATTTTGTCAATCAATTGTTGTTTTTGCATTTGTCACCCCGAGTGGGACGGGTATGCTCAGACGTGAGTCCCGTGCTCTCCATGCCACTGGAATTAAGCTATCCTGGCTGAAGAGGGGTGAAACCCCGAAACCAGGCCTATGATGCTTGTTTCCAGTCCGGGGAGCACCTGGCTTGGCAGTTCAGGCTGAACTGGACCCATGAGGCACAGGGTCAAGACTGAATTGCATATGGCTGAGTTCCAACCGGAATGGCATGGTGAGCAAAAAAACGATGGATTTAGGCCCAGATCTCTGTACTGGGGTGAATGTATGACATTGTTCTGCATTCTGTCCATCAATTGTTGTTTTTGCATTTGTCACCCCGAGTGGGACGGGTATGCTCAGACGTGAGTCCCGTGCTCCCCATGCCACTGGAATCAAGCTATCCTGGCTGAGGAGGGGTGAAACCCCGAAACCGGTCCTAGGATGCTTGTTTCCAGTCCAGTGAGGACCTGGCTCTGCAGTTTGGACTGGACTGTTCCCATGAGGCACAGGGTCAAGACTGATTTGCATATGGCTGGGTTCCAACCGGAATGGCATGGTGAGCAAAAAAACAATGGATTTAGGCCCAGATCTCTGTACTGGGGGGAATGTATGACATTGTTCTGCATTCTGTCCATTAATTGTTGTTTTTGCATTTGTCACCCCGAGTGGGACGGGTATACTCAGACGTGAGTCCCGTGCTCTCCATGCCACTGGAATCAAGCTATCCTGGCTGAAGAGGGGTGAAACCCCGAAACCGGTCCTTGGATGCTTGTTTCCAGTCCAGTGTGGACCCGGCTTGGCAGTTTGGGCTGGACTGTTCCCATGAGGCACAGGGTCAAGACTGATTTGCATATGGCTGGGTTCCAACCGGAATGGCATGGTGAGCAAAAAAACGATGGATTTAGGCCCAGATCTCTGTACTGGGGTGAATGTATGACATTGTTCTGCATTCTGTCCATCAATTGTTGTTTTTGCATTTGTCACCCCGAGGGGGACGGGTATGCTCAGACGTGAGTCCCGTGCTCTCCATGCCACTGGAATCAAGCTATCCTGGCTGAAGAGGGGTGAAACCCCGAAACCGGTCCTAGGATGCTTGTTTCCAGTCCAGGGAGGACCTGGCTTGGCAGTTCGGGCTGGACTGTTCCCATGAGGCACAGGGTCAAGACTGATTTGCGTATGGATGGGTTCCAAACGGAATGGCATGGTGAGCAAAAAAACGATGGATTTAGGCCCAGATCTCTGTACTGGGGTGAATGTATGACATTGTTCTGCATTCTGTCCATCAATTGCTGTTTTCGCATTTGTCACCCCGAGTGGGGTGGGTATGCTCAGACGTGAGTCCTGTGCTCTCTATGCCACTGGAATCAAGCTATCCTGGCTGAAGAGGGGTGAACCCCCGAAAACGGTCCAAGGATGCTTGTTTCCAGTCCAGGGAGGACCTGGCTTGGCAGTTTGGGCTGGACTGTTCCCATGAGGCACAGGGTCAAGACTGATTTGCATATGGCTGGGTTCCAACCGGAATGGCATGGTGAGCAAAAAAACAATGGATTTAGGCCCAGATCTCTGTACTGGGGTGAATGTATGACATTGTTCTGCATTGTGTCCATCAATTGTTGTTTTTGCATTTGTCACCCCGAGTGGGACGGGTATGCTCAGACATGAGTCCCGTACTCTCCATGCCACTGGAATCAAGCTATCCTGGCTGAAGAGGGGTGAAACCCCGAAACCGGTCCTAGGTTGCTTGTTTCAAGTCCAGGGAGGACCTGGCTTGGCAGTTTGGGCTGGACTGTTCCCATGAGGCACAGGGAAAAGACTGATTTGCATATGGCTGGGTTCCAACCGGAATGGCATGGTGAGCAAAAAAAACATGGATTTAGGCCCAGATCTCTGTACTGGGGTGAATGTATGACATTGTTATGCATTCTGTCCATCAATTGTTGTTTTTGCATGTGTCACCCCGAGTGGGACGGGTATGCTCAGACGTGAGTCCCGTGCTCTCCATGCCACTGGAATCAAGCTATCCTGGCTGAAGAGGGGTGAAACCCCGAAACCGGTCCTAGGATGCTTGTTTCCAGTCCAGGGAGGACCTGGCTTGGCAGTTCGGGCTGGACTGTTCCCATGAGGCACAGGGTCAAGACTGATTTGCATATGGCTGGGTTCCAACCGGAATGGCATGGTGAGCAAAAAAACGACGGATTTAGGCCCAGATCTCTGTACTGGGGTGAATGTATGACATTGTTCTGCATTCTGTCCATCAATTGTTGTTTTTGCATTTGTCACCCCGAGTGGGACGGGTATGCTCAGACGTGAGTCCCGTGCTCTCCATGCCACTGGAATCAAGCTATCCTGGCTGAAGAGGGGTGAAACCCCGAAACCAGTCCTAGGATGCTTGTTTCCAGTCCAGTGAGGACCTGGCTTGGCAGTATGGACTGGACTGTTCCCATGAGGCACAGGGTCAAGTCTGATTTGCAAATGGCTGGGTTCCAAACGGAATGGCATGGTGAGCAAAAAAACAATGGATTTAGGCCCAGATCTCTGTACTGGGGTGAATGTATGACATTGTTCTGCATTCTGTCCATTAATTGTTGTTTTTGCATTTGTCACCCCGAGTGGGACGGGTATGCTCAGACGTGAGTCCTGTGCTCTCCATGCCACTGGAATCAAGCTATCCTGGCTGAAGAGGGGTGAAACCCCGAAACCGGTCCTAGGATGCTTGTTTCCAGTCCAGTGAGGACCTGGCTTGGCAGATCGGGCTGGACTGTTCCCATGAGGCACAGGGTCAAGACTGATTTGCATATGGCTGGGTTCCAACCGGAATGGCATGGTGAGCAAAAAAACGATGGATTTAGGCCCAGATCTCTGTACTGGTGTGAATGTATCACATTGTTCTGCATTCTGTCCATCAATTGTTGTTTTTGCATTTGTCACCCCGAGTGGGACGGGTATGCTCAGATGTGAGTCCTGAGCTCTCCATGCCACTTGAATCAAGCTATCCTGGCTGAAGAGGGGTGAAACCCCGAAACCGGTCCTAGGATGCTTGTTTCCAGTCCAGGGAGGACCTGGCTTGGCAGTTCGGGCTGGACTGTTCCCATGAGGCACAGGGTCAAGACTGATTTGCATATGGCTGGGTTCCAACCGGAATGGCATGGTGAGCAAAAAAACAATGGATTTAGGCCCAGATCTCTGTACTGGGGTGAATGTATGAGATTGTTCTGCATTTTGTCAATCAATTGTTGTTTTTGCATTTGTCACCCCGAGTGGGACGGGTATGCTCAGACGTGAGTCCCGTGCTCTCCATGCCACTGGAATCAAGCTATCCTGGCTGAAGAGGGGTGAAACCCCGAAACCAGGCCTATGATGCTTGTTTCCAGTCCCGGGAGGACCTGGCTTGGCAGTTCAGGCTGAACTGGACCCATGAGGCACAGGGTCAAGACTGTATTGCATATGGCTGAGTTCCAACCGGAATTGCATGGTGAGCAAAAAAACGATGGATTTAGGCCCAGATCTCTGTACTGGGGTGAATGTATGACATTGTTCTGCATTCTGTCCATCAATTGTTGTTTTTGCATTTGTCACCCCGAGGGGGACGGGTATGCTCAGACGTGAGTCCCGTGCTCTCCATGCCACTGGAATCAAGCTATCCTGGCTGAAGAGGTGTGAAACCCCGAAACCGGTCCTAGGATGCTTGTTTCCAGTCCAGTGTGGACCCGGCTTGGCAGTTTGGGCTGGACTGTTCCCATGAGGCACAGGGTCAAGACTGATTTGCATATGGCTGGGTTCCAAGCGGAATGGCATGGTGAGCAAAAAAACGATGGATTTAGGCCCAGATCTCTGTACTGGGGTGAATGTATGACATTGTTCTGCATTCTGTCCATCAATTGTTGTTTTTGCATTTGTCACCCCGAGGGGGACGGGTATGCTCAGACGTGAGTCCCGTGCTCTCCATGCCACTGGAATCAAGCTATCCTGGCTGAAGAGGGGTGAAACCCCGAAACCGGTCCTAGGATGCTTGTTTCCAGTCCAGGGAGGACCTGGCTTGGCAGTTCGGGCTGGACTGTTCCCATGAGGCACAGGGTCAAGACTGATTTGCGTATGGATGGGTTCCAAACGGAATGGCATGGTGAGCAAAAAAACGATGGATTTAGGCCCAGATCTCTGTACTGGGGTGAATGTATGACATTGTTCTGCATTCTGTCCATCAATTGCTGTTTTCGCATTTGTCACCCCGAGTGGGGCGGGTATGCTCAGACGTGAGTCCTGTGCTCTCTATGCCACTGGAATCAAGCTATCCTGGCTGAAGAGGGGTGAAACCCCGAAACCGGTCCTAGGATGCTTGTTTCCAGTCCAGTGTGGACCTGGCTTGGCAGTTTGGGCTGGACTGTTCCCATGAGGCACAGGGTCAAGACTGATTTGCATATGGCTGGGTTCTAACCGGAATGGCATGGTGAGCAAAAAAACGATGGATTTAGGCCCAGATCTCTGTACTGGGGTGAATGTATGACATTGTTATGCATTCTGTCCATCAATTGTTGTTTTTGCATTTGTCACCCCGAGTGGGACGGGTAAGCTCAGATGTGAGTCACGTGCTCTCCATGCCACTGGAATCAAGCTATCCTGGCTGAAGAGGGGTGAAACCCTGAAACCGGTCCTAGGATGCTTGTTTCCAGTCCAGGGAGGACCTGGCTTGGCAGTTCGGGCTGGACTGTTCCCATGAGGCATAGGGTCAAGGCTGATTTGCATATGGCTGGGTTCCAACCGGAATGGCATGGTGAGCAAAAAAACGACGCATTTAGGCCCAGATCTCTGTACTGGGGTGAATGTATGACATTGTTCTGCATTCTGTCCATCAATTGTTGTTTTTGCATTTGTCACCCCGAGTGGGACGGGTATGCTCAGACGTGAGTCCCGTGCTCTCCATGCCACTGGAATCAAGCTATCCTGGCTGAAGAGGGGTGAAACCCCGAAACCGGTCCTAGGATGCTTGTTTCCAGTCCAGTGAGGACCTGGCTTGGCAGTATGGACTGGACTGTTCCCATGAGGCACAGGGTCAAGTCTGATTTGCATATGGCTGGGTTCCAACCGGAATGGCATGGTGAGCAAAAAAACAATGGATTTAGGCCCAGATCTCTGTACTGGGGTGAATGTATTACATTGTTCTGCATTCTGTCGATTAATTGTTGTTTTTGCATTTGTCACCCCGAGTGGGACGGGTATGCTCAGACGTGAGTCCTGTGCTCTCTATGCCACTGGAATCAAGGTATCCTGGCTGAAGAGGGGTGAAACCCAGAAACCGGTCCTAGGATGCTTGTTTCCAGTCCAGTGAGGACCCGGCTTGGCAGTTTGGGCTGGACTGTTCCCATGAGGCACAGGGTCAAGACTGATTTGCATATGGCTGGGTTCCAACCGGAATGGCATGGTGTTCAAAAAAACTATGGATTTAGGCCCAGATCTCTGTACTGGGGTGAATGTATGACATTGTTCTGCATTCTGTCCTTTAATTGTTGTTTTTGCATTTTTCACCCCGAGTGGGACGGGTATGCTCAGACGTGAGTCCTGTGCTCTCCATGCCACTGGAATCAAGCTATCCTGGCTGAAAAGGGGTGAAACCCCGGAACCGGTCCTAGGATGCTTGTTTCCAGTCCAGTGAGGACCTGGCTTGGCAGATCGGGCTGGACTGTTCCCATGAGGCACAGGGTCAAGACTGATTTGCATATGGCTGGGTTCCAACCGGAATGGCATGGTGAGCAAAAAAACGATGGATTTAGGCCCAGATCTCTGTACTGGGGTGAATGTATGAGATTGTTCTGCATTTTGTCAATCAATTGTTGTTTTTGCATTTGTCACCCCGAGTGGGACGGGTATGCTCAGACGTGAGTCCCGTGCTCTCCATGCCACTGGAATTAAGCTATCCTGGCTGAAGAGGGGTGAAACCCCGAAACCAGGCCTATGATGCTTGTTTCCAGTCCCGGGAGCACCTGGCTTGGCAGTTCAGGCTGAACTGGACCCATGAGGCACAGGGTCAAGACTGAATTGCATATGGCTGAGTTCCAACCGGAATGGCATGGTGAGCAAAAAAACGATGGATTTAGGCCCAGATCTCTGTACTGGGGTGAATGTATGACATTGTTCTGCATTCTGTCCATCAATTGTTGTTTTTGCATTTGTCACCCCGAGTGGGACGGGTATGCTCAGACGTGAGTCCCGTGCTCTCCATGCCACTGGAATCAAGCTATCCTGGCTGAGGAGGGGTGAAACCCCGAAACCGGTCCTAGGATGCTTGTTTCCAGTCCAGTGAGGACCTGGCTCTGCAGTTTGGACTGGACTGTTCCCATGAGGCACAGGGTCAAGACTGATTTGCATATGGCTGGGTTCCAACCGGAATGGCATGGTGAGCAAAAAAACAATGGATTTAGGCCCAGATCTCTGTACTGGGGGGAATGTATGACATTGTTCTGCATTCTGTCCATTAATTGTTGTTTTTGCATTTGTCACCCCGAGTGGGACGGGTATACTCAGACGTGAGTCCCGTGCTCTCCATGCCACTGGAATCAAGCTATCCTGGCTGAAGAGGGGTGAAACCCCGAAACCGGTCCTTGGATGCTTGTTTCCAGTCCAGTGTGGACCCGGCTTGGCAGTTTGGGCTGGACTGTTCCCATGAGGCACAGGGTCAAGACTGATTTGCATATGGCTGGGTTCCAACCGGAATGGCATGGTGAGCAAAAAAACGATGGATTTAGGCCCAGATCTCTGTACTGGGGTGAATGTATGACATTGTTCTGCATTCTGTCCATCAATTGTTGTTTTTGCATTTGTCACCCCGAGGGGGACGGGTATGCTCAGACGTGAGTCCCGTGCTCTCCATGCCACTGGAATCAAGCTATCCTGGCTGAAGAGGGGTGAAACCCCGAAACCGGTCCTAGGATGCTTGTTTCCAGTCCAGGGAGGACCTGGCTTGGCAGTTCGGGCTGGACTGTTCCCATGAGGCACAGGGTCAAGACTGATTTGCGTATGGATGGGTTCCAAACGGAATGGCATGGTGAGCAAAAAAACGATGGATTTAGGCCCAGATCTCTGTACTGGGGTGAATGTATGACATTGTTCTGCATTCTGTCCATCAATTGCTGTTTTCGCATTTGTCACCCCGAGTGGGGTGGGTATGCTCAGACGTGAGTCCTGTGCTCTCTATGCCACTGGAATCAAGCTATCCTGGCTGAAGAGGGGTGAACCCCCGAAAACGGTCCAAGGATGCTTGTTTCCAGTCCAGGGAGGACCTGGCTTGGCAGTTTGGGCTGGACTGTTCCCATGAGGCACAGGGTCAAGACTGATTTGCATATGGCTGGGTTCCAACCGGAATGGCATGGTGAGCAAAAAAACAATGGATTTAGGCCCAGATCTCTGTACTGGGGTGAATGTATGACATTGTTCTGCATTGTGTCCATCAATTGTTGTTTTTGCATTTGTCACCCCGAGTGGGACGGGTATGCTCAGACATGAGTCCCGTACTCTCCATGCCACTGGAATCAAGCTATCCTGGCTGAAGAGGGGTGAAACCCCGAAACCGGTCCTAGGTTGCTTGTTTCAAGTCCAGGGAGGACCTGGCTTGGCAGTTTGGGCTGGACTGTTCCCATGAGGCACAGGGAAAAGACTGATTTGCATATGGCTGGGTTCCAACCGGAATGGCATGGTGAGCAAAAAAAACATGGATTTAGGCCCAGATCTCTGTACTGGGGTGAATGTATGACATTGTTATGCATTCTGTCCATCAATTGTTGTTTTTGCATGTGTCACCCCGAGTGGGACGGGTATGCTCAGACGTGAGTCCCGTGCTCTCCATGCCACTGGAATCAAGCTATCCTGGCTGAAGAGGGGTGAAACCCCGAAACCGGTCCTAGGATGCTTGTTTCCAGTCCAGGGAGGACCTGGCTTGGCAGTTTGGGCTGGACTGTTCCCATGAGGCACAGGGTCAAGACTGATTTGCATATGGCTGGGTTCCAAGCGGAATGGCATGGTGAGCAAAAAAACGATGGATTTAGGCCCAGATCTCTGTACTGGGGTGAATGTATGACATTGTTCTGCATTCTGTCCATCAATTGTTGTTTTTGCATTTGTCACCCCGAGGGGGACGGGTATGCTCAGACGTGAGTCCCGTGCTCTCCATGCCACTGGAATCAAGCTATCCTGGCTGAAGAGGGGTGAAACCCCGAAACCGGTCCTAGGATGCTTGTTTCCAGTCCAGGGAGGACCTGGCTTGGCAGTTCGGGCTGGACTGTTCCCATGAGGCACAGGGTCAAGACTGATTTGCGTATGGATGGGTTCCAAACGGAATGGCATGGTGAGCAAAAAAACGATGGATTTAGGCCCAGATCTCTGTACTGGGGTGAATGTATGACATTGTTCTGCATTCTGTCCATCAATTGCTGTTTTCGCATTTGTCACCCCGAGTGGGGCGGGTATGCTCAGACGTGAGTCCTGTGCTCTCTATGCCACTGGAATCAAGCTATCCTGGCTGAAGAGGGGTGAAACCCCGAAACCGGTCCTAGGATGCTTGTTTCCAGTCCAGTGTGGACCTGGCTTGGCAGTTTGGGCTGGACTGTTCCCATGAGGCACAGGGTCAAGACTGATTTGCATATGGCTGGGTTCCAACCGGAATGGCATGGTGAGCAAAAAAACGATGGATTTAGGCCCAGATCTCTGTACTGGGGTGAATGTATGACATTGTTCTGCATTCTGTCCATCAATTGCTGTTTTCGCATTTGTCACCCCGAGTGGGGCGGGTATGCTCAGACGTGAGTCCTGTGCTCTCTATGCCACTGGAATCAAGCTATCCTGGCTGAAGAGGGGTGAACCCCCGAAAACGGTCCTAGGATGCTTGTTTCCAGTCCAGGGAGGACCTGGCTTGGCAGTTTGGGCAGGACTGTTCCCATGAGGCACAGGGTCAAGACTGATTTGCATATGGCTGGGTTCCAACCGGAATGGCATGGTGAGCAAAAAAACAATGGATTTAGGCCCAGATCTCTGTACTGGGGTGAATGTATGACATTGTTCTGCATTCTGTCCATCAATTGCTGTTTTCGCATTTGTCACCCCGAGTGGGGCGGGTATGCTCAGACGTGAGTCCTGTGCTCTCTATGCGACTGGAATCAAGCTATCCTGGCTGAAGAGGGGTGAACCCCCGAAAACGGTCCTAGGATGCTTGTTTCCAGTCCAGGGAGGACCTGGCTTGGCAGTTTGGGCTGGACTGTTCCCATGAGGCACAGGGTCAAGACTGATTTGCATATGGCTGGGTTCCAACCGGAATGGCATGGTGAGCAAAAAAACAATGGATTTAGGCCCAGATCTCTGTACTGGGGTGAATGTATGACATTGTTCTGCATTGTGTCCATCAATTGTTGCTTTTGCATTTGTCACCCCGACTGGGACGGGTATGCTCAGACATGAGTCCCGTACTCTCCATGCCACTGGAATCAAGCTATCCTGGCTGAAGAGGGGTGAAACCCCGAAACCGGTCCTAGGTTGCTTGTTTCAAGTCCAGGGAGGACCTGGCTTGGCAGTTTGGGCTGGACTGTTCCCATGAGGCACAGGGTCAAGACTGATTTGCATATGGCTGGGTTCCAACCGGAATGGCATGGTGAGCAAAAAAACAATGGATTTAGGCCCAGATCTCTGTACTGGGGTGAATGTATGACATTGTTATGCATTCTATCCATCAATTGTTGTTTTTGCATGTGTCACCCCGAGTGGGACGGGTATGCTCAGACGTGAGTCCCGTGCTCTCCATGCCACTGGAATCAAGCTATCCTGGCTGAAGAGGGGTGAAACCCCGAAACCGGTCCTAGGATGCTTGTTTCCAGTCCAGGGAGGACCTGGCTTGGCAGTTCGGGCTGGACTGTTCCCATGAGGCACAGGGTCAAGACTGATTTGCATATGGCTGGGTTCCAACCGGAATGGCATGGTGAGCAAAAAAACGACGGATTTAGTCCCAGATCTCTGTACTGGGGTGAATGTATGACATTGTTCTGCATTCTGTCCATCAATTGTTGTTTTTGCATTTGTCACCCCGAGTGGGACGGGTATGCTCAGACGTGAGTCCCGTGCTCTCCATGCCACTGGAATCAAGCTATCCTGGCTGAAGAGGGGTGAAACCCCGAAACCGGTCCTAGGATGCTTGTTTCCAGTCCAGTGAGGACCTGGCTTGGCAGTATGGACTGGACTGTTCCCATGAGGCACAGGGTCAAGTCTGATTTGCATATGGCTGGGTTCCAACCGGAATGGCATGGTGAGCAAAAAAACAATGGATTTAGGCCCAGATCTCTGTACTGGGGTGAATGTATGACATTGTTCTGCATTCTGTCCATTAATTGTTGTTTTTGCATTTGTCACCCCGAGTGGGACGGGTATGCTCAGACGTGAGTCCTGTGCTCTCTATGCCACTGGAATCAAGGTATCCTGGCTGAAGAGGGGTGAAACCCCGAAACCGGTCCTAGGATGCTTGTTTCCAGTCCAGTGAGGACCCGGCTTGGCAGTTTGGGCTGGACTGTTCCCATGAGGCACAGGGTCATGACTGATTTGCATATGGCTGGGTTCAAACCGGAATGGCATGGTGTTCAAAAAAACTATGGATTTAGGCCCAGATCTCTGTACTGGGGTGAATGTATGACATTGTTCTGCATTCTGTCCATCAATTGCTGTTATCGCATTTGTCACCCCGAGTGGGGCGGGTATGCTCAGACGTGAGTCCTGTGCTCTCTATGCCACTGGAATCAAGCTATCCTGGCTGAAGAGGGGTGAACCCCCGAAAACGGTCCAAGGATGCTTGTTTCCAGTCCAGGGAGGACCTGGCTTGGCAGTTTGGGCTGGACTGTTCCCATGAGGCACAGGGTCAAGACTGATTTGCATATGGCTAGGTTCCAACCGGAATGGCATGGTGAGCAAAAAAACAATGGATTTAGGCCCAGATCTCTGTACTGGGGTGAATGTATGACATTGTTCTGCATTGTGTCCATCAATTGTTGTTTTTGCATTTGTCACCCCGAGTGGGACGGGTATGCTAAGACATGAGTCCCGTACTCTCCATGCCACTGGAATCAAGCTATCCTGGCTGAAGAGGGGTGAAACCCCGAAACCGGTCCTAGGTTGCTTGTTTCAAGTCCAGGGAGGACCTGGCTTGGCAGTTTGGGCTGGACTGTTCCCATGAGGCACAGGGTCAAGACTGATTTGCATATGGCTGGGTTCCAACCGGAATGGCATGGTGAGCAAAAAAACCATGGATTTAGGCCCAGATCTCTGTACTGGGGTGAATGTATGACATTGTTATGCATTCTGTCCATCAATTGTTGTTTTTGCATGTGTCACCCCGAGTGGGACGGGTATGCTCAGACGTGAGTCCCGTGCTCTCCATGCCACTGGAATCAAGCTATCCTGGCTGAAGAGGGGTGAAACCCCGAAACCGGTCCTAGGATGCTTGTTTCCAGTCCAGGGAGGACCTGGCTTGGCAGTTCGGGCTGGACTGTTCCCATGAGGCACAGGGTCAAGACTGATTTGCATATGGCTGGGTTCCAACCGGAATGGCATGGTGAGCAAAAAAACGACGGATTTAGGCCCAGATCTCTGTACTGGGGTGAATGTATGACATTGTTCTGCATTCTGTCCATCAATTGTTGTTTTTGCATTTGTCACCCCGAGTGGGACGGGTATGCTCAGACGTGAGTCCCGTGCTCTCCATGCCACTGGAATCAAGCTATCCTGGCTGAAGAGGGGTGAAACCCCGAAACCAGTCCTAGGATGCTTGTTTCCAGTCCAGTGAGGACCTGGCTTGGCAGTATGGACTGGACTGTTCCCATGAGGCACAGGGTCAAGTCTGATTTGCAAATGGCTGGGTTCCAACCGGAATGGCATGGTGAGCAAAAAAACAATGGATTTAGGCCCAGATCTCTGTACAGGGGTGAATGTATGACATTGTTTTGCATTCTGTCCATTAATTGTTGTTTTTGCATTTGTCACCCCGAGTGGGACGGGTATGCTCAGACGTGAGTCCTGTGCTCTCTATGCCACTGGAATCAAGGTATCCTGGCTGAAGAGGGGTGAAACCCCGAAACCGGTCCTAGGATGCTTGTTTCCAGTCCAGTGAGGACCCGGCTTGGCAGTTTGGGCTGGACTGTTCCCATGAGGCACAGGGTCAAGACTGATTTGCATATGGCTGGGTTCCAACCGGAATGGCATGGTGTTCAAAAAAACTATGGATTTAGGCCCAGATCTCTGTACTGGGGTGAATGTATGACATTGTTCTGCATTCTGTCCATTAATTGTTGTTTTTGCATTTGTCACCCCGAGTGGGACGGGTATGCTCAGACGTGAGTCCTGTGCTCTCCATGCCACTGGAATCAAGCTATCCTGGCTGAAGAGGGGTGAAACCCCGAAACCGGTCCTAGGATGCTTGTTTCCAGTCCAGTGAGGACCTGGCTTGGCAGATCGGGCTGGACTGTTCCCATGAGGCACAGGGTCAAGACTGATTTGCATATGGCTGGGTTCCAACCGGAATGGCATGGTGAGCAAAAAAACGATGGATTTAGGCCCAGATCTCTGTACTGGTGTGAATGTATCACATTGTTCTGCATTCTGTCCATCAATTGTTTTTGCATTTGTCACCCCGAGTGGGACGGGTATGCTCAGATGTGAGTCCTGAGCTCTCCATGCCACTTGAATCAAGCTATCCTGGCTGAAGAGGGGTGAAACCCTGAAACCGGTCCTAGGATGCTTGTTTCCAGTCCAGGGAGGACCTGGCTTGGCAGTTCGGGCTGGACTGTTCCCATGAGGCACAGGGTCAAGACTGATTTGCATATGGCTGGGTTCCAACCGGAATGGCATGGTGAGCAAAAAAACAATGGATTTAGGCCCAGATCTCTGTACTGGGGTGAATGTATGAGATTGTTCTGCATTTTGTCAATCAATTGTTGTTTTTGCATTTGTCACCCCGAGTGGGACGGGTATGCTCAGACGTGAGTCCCGTGCTCTCCATGCCACTGGAATCAAGCTATCCTGGCTGAAGAGGGGTGAAACCCCGAAACCAGGCCTATGATGCTTGTTTCCAGTCCCGGGAGGACCTGGCTTGGCAGTTCAGGCTGAACTGGACCCATGAGGCACAGGGTCAAGACTGTATTGCATATGGCTGAGTTCCAACTGGAATTGCATGGTGAGCAAAAAAACAATGGATTTAGGCCCAGATCTCTGTACTGGGGTGAATGTATGACATTGTTCTGCATTCTGTCCATCAATTGTTGTTTTTGCATTTGTCACCCCGAGGGGGACGGGTATGCTCAGACGTGAGTCCCGTGCTCTCCATTCCACTGGAATCAAGCTATCCTGGCTGAAGAGGGGTGAAACCCCGAAACCGGTCCTAGGATGCTTGTTTCCAGTCCAGTGTGGACCCGGCTTGGCAGTTTGGGCTGGACTGTTCCCATGAGGCACAGGGTCAAGACTGATTTGCATATGGCTGGGTTCCAAGCGGAATGGCATGGTGAGCAAAAAAACGATGGATTTAGGCCCAGATCTCTGTACTGGGGTGAATGTATGACATTGTTCTGCATTCTGTCCATCAATTGTTGTTTTTGCATTTGTCACCCCGAGGGGGACGGGTATGCTCAGACGTGAGTCCCGTGCTCTCCATGCCACTGGAATCAAGCTATCCTGGCTGAAGAGGGGTGAAACCCTGAAACCGGTCCTAGGATGCTTGTTTCCAGTCCAGGGAGGACCTGGCTTGGCAGTTCGGGCTGGACTGTTCCCATGAGGCACAGGGTCAAGACTGATTTGCGTATGGATGGGTTCCAAACGGAATGGCATGGTGAGCAAAAAAACGATGGATTTAGGCCCAGATCTCTGTACTGGGGTGAATGTATGACATTGTTCTGCATTCTGTCCATCAATTGCTGTTTTCGCATTTGTCACCCCGAGTGGGGCGGGTATGCTCAGACGTGAGTCCTGTGCTCTCTATGCCACTGGAATCAAGCTATCCTGGCTGAAGAGGGGTGAAACCCCGAAACCGGTCCTAGGATGCTTGTTTCCAGTCCAGTGTGGACCTGGCTTGGCAGTTTGGGCTGGACTGTTCCCATGAGGCACAGGGTCAAGACTGATTTGCATATGGCTGGGTTCCAACCGGAATGGCATGGTGAGCAAAAAAACAATGGATTTAGGCCCAGATCTCTGTACTGGGGTGAATGTATGACATTGTTCTGCATTCTGTCCATCAATTGTTGTTTTTGCATTTGTCACCCCAAGGGGGACGGGTATGCTCAGACGTGAGTCCCGTGCTCTCCATGCCACTGGAATCAAGCTATCCTGGCTGAAGAGGGGTGAAACCCCGAAACCGGTCCTAGGATGCTTGTTTCCAGTCCAGGGAGGACCTGGCTTGGCAGTTCGGGCTGGACTGTTCCCATGAGGCACAGGGTCAAGACTGATTTGCGTATGGATGGGTTCCAAACGGAATGGCATGGTGAGCAAAAAAACGATGGATTTAGGCCCAGATCTCTGTACTGGGGTGAATGTATGACATTGTTCTGCATTCTGTCCATCAATTGCTGTTTTCGCATTTGTCACCCCGAGTGGGGCGGGTATGCTCAGACGTGAGTCCTGTGCTCTCTATGCCACTGGAATCAAGCTATCCTGGCTGAAGAGGGGTGAACCCCCGAAAATGGTCCTAGGATGCTTGTTTCCAGTCCAGGGAGGACCTGGCTTGGCAGTTTGGGCAGGACTGTTCCCATGAGGCACAGGGTCAAGACTGATTTGCATATGGCTGGGTTCCAACCGGAATGGCATGGTGAGCAAAAAAACAATGGATTTAGGCCCAGATCTCTGTACTGGGGTGAATGTATGACATTGTTCTGCATTCTGTCCATCAATTGTTGCTTTTGCATTTGTCACCCGAG
The DNA here is from genome assembly GCF_964204655.1 of Triturus cristatus. Classification (NCBI taxonomy): domain Eukaryota; kingdom Metazoa; phylum Chordata; class Amphibia; order Caudata; family Salamandridae; genus Triturus; species Triturus cristatus. Next base: position 540,142,414 of record NC_140591.1, read on the forward strand.
TGGGACGGGTATGCTCAGACATGAGTCCCGTACTCTCCATGCCACTGGAATCAAGCTATCCTGGCTGAAGAGGGGTGAAACCCCGAAACCGGTCCTAGGTTGCTTGTTTCAAGTCCAGGGAGGACCTGGCTTGGCAGTTTGGGCTGGACTGTTCCCATGACGCACAGGGTCAAGACTGATTTGCATATGGCTGGGTTCCAACCGGAATGGCATGGTGAGCAAAAAAACAATGGATTTAGGCCCAGATCTCTGTACTGGGGTGAATGTATGACATTGTTATGCATTCTGTCCATCAATTGTTGTTTTTGCATGTGTCACCCCGAGTGGGACGGGTATGCTCAGACGTGAGTCCCGTGCTCTCCATGCCACTGGAATCAAGCTATCCTGGCTGAAGAGGGGTGAAACCCCGAAACCGGTCCTAGGATGCTTGTTTCCAGTCCAGGGAGGACCTGGCTTGGCAGTTCGGGCTGGACTGTTCCCATGAGGCACAGGGTCAAGACTGATTTGCATATGGCTGGGTTCCAACCGGAATGGCATGGTGAGCAAAAAAACGACGGATTTAGTCCCAGATCTCTGTACTGGGGTGAATGTATGACATTGTTCTGCATTCTGTCCATCAATTGTTGTTTTTGCATTTGTCACCCCGAGTGGGACGGGTATGCTCAGACGTGAGTCCCGTGCTCTCCATGCCACTGGAATCAAGCTATCCTGGCTGAAGAGGGGTGAAACCCCGAAACCGGTCCTAGGATGCTTGTTTCCAGTCCAGTGAGGACCTGGCTTGGCAGTATGGACTGGACTGTTCCCATGAGGCACAGGGTCAAGTCTGATTTGCATATGGCTGGGTTCCAACCGGAATGGCATGGTGAGCAAAAAAACAATGGATTTAGGCCCAGATCTCTGTACTGGGGTGAATGTATGACATTGTTCTGCATTCTGTCCATTAATTGTTGTTTTTGCATTTGTCACCCCGAGTGGGACGGGTATGCTCAGACGTGAGTCCTGTGCTCTCTTTGCCACTGGAATCAAGGTATCCTGGCTGAAGAGGGGTGAAACCCCGAAACCGGTCCTAGGATGCTTGTTTCCAGTCCAGTGAGGACCCGGCTTGGCAGTTTGGGCTGGACTGTTCCCATGAGGCACAGGGTCAAGACTGATTTGCATATGGCTGGGTTCAAACCGGAATGGCATGGTGTTCAAAAAAACTATGGATTTAGGCCCAGATCTCTGTACTGGGGTGAATGTATGACATTGTTCTGCATTCTGTCCATTAATTGTTGTTTTTGCATTTGTCACCCCGAGTGGGACGGGTATGCTCAGACGTGAGTCCCGTGCTCTCCATGCCACTGGAATCAAGCTATCCTGGCTGAAGAGGGGTGAAACCCCGAAACCGGTCCTAGGATGCTTGTTTCCAGTCCAGTGAGGACCTGGCTTGGCAGTATGGACTGGACTGTTCCCATGAGGCACAGGGTCAAGTCTGATTTGCATATGGCTGGGTTCCAACCGGAATGGCATGGTGAGCAAAAAAACAATGGATTTAGGCCCAGATCTCTGTACTGGGGTGAATGTATGACATTGTTCTGCATTCTGTCCATTAATTGTTGTTTTTGCATTTGTCACCCCGAGTGGGACGGGTATGCTCAGACGTGAGTCCTGTGCTCTCTATGCCACTGGAATCAAGGTATCCTGGCTGAAGAGGGGTGAAACCCCGAAACCGGTCCTAGGATGCTTGTTTCCAGTCCAGTGAGGACCCGGCTTGGCAGTTTGGGCTGGACTGTTCCCATGAGGCACAGGGTCAAGACTGATTTGCATATGGCTGGGTTCAAACCGGAATGGCATGGTGTTCAAAAAAACTATGGATTTAGGCCCAGATCTCTGTACTGGGGTGAATGTATGACATTGTTCTGCATTCTGTCCATTAATTGTTGTTTTTGCATTTGTCACCCCGAGTGGGACGGGTATGCTCAGACGTGAGTCCCGTGCTCTCCATGCCACTGGAATCAAGCTATCCTGGCTGAAGAGGGGTGAAACCCCGAAACCGGTCCTAGGATGCTTGTTTCCAGTCCAGTGAGGACCTGGCTTGGCAGATCGGGCTGGACTGTTCCCATGAGGCACAGGGTCAAGACTGATTTGCATATGGCTGGGTTCCAACCGGAATGGCATGGTGAGCAAAAAAACGATGGATTTAGGCCCAGATCTCTGTACTGGTGTGAATGTATCACGTTGTTCTGCATTCTGTCCATCAATTGTTGTTTTTGCATGTGTCACCCCGAGTGGGACGGGTATGCTCAGATGTGAGTCCTGAGCTCTCCATGCCACTTGAATCAAGCTATCCTGGCTGAAGAGGGGTGAAACCCCGAAACCGGTCCTAGGATGCTTGTTTCCAGTCCAGGGAGGACCTGGCTTGGCAGTTCGGGCTGGACTGTTCCCATGAGGCACAGGGTCAAGACTGATTTGCATATGGCTGGGTTCCAACCGGAATAGCATGGTGAGCAAAAAAACAATGGATTTAGGCCCAGATCTCTGTACTGGGGTGAATGTATGAGATTGTTCTGCATTTTGTCAATCAATTGTTGTTTTTGCATTTGTCACCCCGAGTGGGACGGGTATGCTCAGACGTGAGTCCCGTGCTCTCCATGCCACTGGAATCAAGCTATCCTGGCTGAAGAGGGGTGAAACCCCGAAACCAGGCCTATGATGCTTGTTTCCAGTCCCGGGAGGACCTGGCTTGGCAGTTCAGGCTGAACTGGACCCATGAGGCACAGGGTCAAGACTGAATTGCATATGGCTGAGTTCCAACCGGAATGGCATGGTGAGCAAAAAAACGATGGATTTAGGCCCAGATCTCTGTACTGGAGTGAATGTATGACATTGTTCTGCATTCTGTCCATCAATTGTTGTTTTTGCATTTGTCACCCCGAGTGGGACGGGTATGCTCAGACGTGAGTCCCATGCTCTCCATGCCACTGGAATCAAGCTATCCTGGCTGAGGAGGGGTGAAACCCCGAAACCGGTCCTAGGATGCTTGTTTCCAGTCCAGTGAGGACCTGGCTCTGCAGTTTGGACTGGACTGTTCCCATGAGGCACAGGGTCAAGACTGATTTGCATATGGCTGGGTTCCAACCGGAATGGCATGGTGAGCAAAAAAACTATGGATTTAGGCCCAGATCTCTGTACTGGGGGGAATGTATGACATTGTTCTGCATTCTGTCCATTAATTGTTGTTTTTGCATTTGTCACCCTGAGTGGGACGGGTATGCTCAGACGTGAGTCCCGTGCTCTCCATGCCACTGGAATCAAGCTATCCTGGCTGAAGAGGGGTGAAACCCCGAAACCGGTCCTAGGATGCTTGTTTCCAGTCCAGTGTGGACCCGGCTTGGCAGTTTGGGCTGGACTGTTCCCATGAGGCACAGGGTCAAGACTGATTTGCATATGGCTGGGTTCCAACCGGAATGGCATGGTGAGCAAAAAAACGATGGATTTAGGCCCAGATCTCTGTACTGGGGTGAATGTATGACATTGTTCTGCATTCTGTCCATCAATTGTTGTTTTTGCATTTGTCACCCCGAGGGGGACGGGTATGCTCAGACGTGAGTCCCGTGCTCTCCATGCCACTGGAATCAAGCTATCCTGGCTGAAGAGGGGTGAAACCCCGAAACCGGTCCTAAGATGCTTGTTTCCAGTCCAGGGAGGACCTGGCTTGGCAGTTCGGGCTGGACTGTTCCCATGAGGCACAGGGTCAAGACTGATTTGCGTATGGATGGGTTCCAAACGGAATGGCATGGTGAGCAAAAAAACGATGGATTTAGGCCCAGATCTCTGTACTGGGGTGAATGTATGACATTGTTCTGCATTCTGTCCATCAGATCGTTCTTTTAAAGTGGCCATACCACCTGGCCAATCCGCCACTTATCCCCTGGAGCTGGGGGTACCACAGGGATCCTCGTTGAGCCCTACTATGTTCAACCTCTATGTGAAACCGTTGGCTGGTGTCGTTAAACAGTGGGGTCTTACGATGGCCTCATATGCGGACGACACACAGCTAGCGGTGACACTTAGTGGAGACCCTGAGGTGGAGGCCCCCAAATTTCGAGCGGGTTTGTTGGCAGTAGCAAGCTGGCTTCGCACCAACTGCCTTCAGTTAAATGCCACCAAAACAGAGGTGTTGGTATTAGGGAAGCATGCTGAGCTATGGGGTAACCAGTGGTGGCCATCAGAGTTGGGTGTCACTCCCATTCCAGCTTCTGGAGTGAGAAATTTAGGCATCTGGTTGGACTCTGCGCTCACCTTCAAGGACCACACTAAGAAGGTGGCTGCCACGTGCTATGGCATTCTGCGGGGAATAAGGCCGGTCTTAAAGTACTTTGATCCCCCCACCAGACAGCTTGTGGTCCAGGCCTCTATACTATCTCGGCTGGACTACGGCAGTTCACTGCTGTTAGGGGTGAATCAAGAGGAGGCCTCTAGGCTCCAAAGGGTGCAAAATGCCGCGGCTCGGGCCATTGTGGGCCTCCCTAGACATTGCTCAGTGTCTGGTACCATCGCGGCCTTACATTGGCTCCCGGTCAGACAGCGAATTCAGTTCAAAGCGCTGTGCCTGACCTTTAAAATTTTGAAATCTTCTTCGCCGCCGGCACTTGCTAACCTACTCACGCCCTATGTTCCTTTGAGATCCTTGAGATCGGAGGGGCTTCACCTGGCGGTCTGTCCGCGCTTTAAATTGAGCAGAATGGGTGGCCGCTCCTTTAGGGTGCTCGCGGCAGGTTTGTGGAACTCGCTCCCGGTACACATCCGAGCTCTTGAAGACCTGCTCGCCTTCAGGCAGGCGATTAAAACTTTACTGTTTCCCGTGTCTGGTTAATTTCCTTTTCTTTTATTGTGTGTTATGTTGTAGCGTCTGTCACAGCGCCAGGACGCCCCTTTGCTGGGGCAGTTGTGCGCTATAAAAATATAAATAACATAACATAACATAACAATTGCTGTTTTCGCATTTGTCACCCCGAGTGGGGCGGGTATGCTCAGACGTGAGTCCTGTGCTCTCTATGCCACTGGAATCAAGCTATCCTGGCTGAAGAGGGGTGAACCCCCGAAAACGGTCCTAGGATGCTTGTTTCCAGTCCAGGGAGGACCTGGCTTGGCAGTTTGGGCTGGACTGTTCCCATGAGGCACAGGGTCAAGACTGATTTGCATATGGCTGGGTTCCAACCGGAAGGGCATGGTGAGCAAAAAAACAATGGATTTAGGCCCAGATCTCTGTACTGGGGTGAATGTATGACATTGTTCTGCATTGTGTCCATCAATTGTTGTTTTTGCATTTGTCACCCCGAGTGGGACGGGTATGCTCAGACATGAGTCCCGTACTCTCCATGCCACTGGAATCAAGCTATCCTGGCTGAAGAGGGGTGAAACCCCGAAACCGGTCCTAGGTTGCTTGTTTCAAGTCCAGGGAGGACCTGGCTTGGCAGTTTGGGCTGGACTGTTCCCATGAGGCACAGGGTCAAGACTGATTTGCATATGGCTGGGTTCCAACCGGAATGGCATGGTGAGAAAAAAACAATGGATTTAGGCCCAGATCTCTGTACTGGGGTGAATGTATGACATTGTTCTGCATTCTGTCCATCAATTGTTGTTTTTGCATTTGTCACCCCGAGTGGGACGGGTATGTTCAGATGTGAGTCCCGTGCTCTCCATGCCACTGGAATCAAGCTATCCTGGCTGAAGAGGGGTGAAACTCTGAAACCGGTCCTAGGATGCTTGTTTCCAGTCCAGGGAGGACCTGGCTTGGCAGTTCGGGCTGGACTGTTCCCATGAGACACAGGGTCAAGACTGATTTGCATATGGCTGGGTTCCAACCGGAATGGCATGGTGAGAAAAAAACAATGGATTTAGGCCCAGATCTCTGTACTGGGGTGAATGTATGACATTGTTCTGCATTCTGTCCATCAATTGTTGTTTTTGCATTTGTCACCCCGAGTGGGACGGGTATGTTCAGATGTGAGTCCCGTGCTCTCCATGCCACTGGAATCAAGCTATCCTGGCTAAAGAGGGGTGAAACTCTGAAACCGGTCCTAGGATGCTTGTTTCCAGTCCAGGGAGGACCTGGCTTGGCAGTTCGGGCTGGACTGTTCCCATGAGACACAGGGTCAAGACTGATTTGCATATGGCTGGGTTTTAACCGGAATGGCATGGTGAGCAAAAAGATAATGGATGTAGGTCCAGATCTCTGTACTGGGGTGAATGTATGATATTGTTATGCATTCTGTCCATCAATTGTTGTTTTTGCATTTGTCACCCCGAGTGGGACGGGTATGCTCAGATGTGAGTCCTGAGCTCTCCATGCCACTGGAATCAAGCTATCCTGGCTGAAGAGGGGTGAAACCCCGAAACTGGTCCTAGGATGCTTGTTTCCAGTCCAGGGAGGACCTGGCTTGGCAGTTCGGGCTGGACTGTTCCCATGAGGCACAGGGTCAAGACTGATTTGCATATGGCTGGGTTCCAACCGGAATGGCATGGTGAGCAAAAATACAATGGATTTAGGCCCAGATCTCTGTACTGGGGTAAATGTATGACATTGTTCTGCATTCTGTCCATCAATTGTTGGTTTTGCATTTTTCACCCCGAGTGGGACGGGTATGCTCAGACGTGAGTCCCGTGCTCTCCATGCCACTGGAATCAAGCTATCCTGGCTGAAGAGGGGTGAAACTCCGAAACCGGTCCTAGGATGCTTGTTTCCAGTCAAGGGAGGACCTGGCATGGCAGTTCGGGCTGGACTGTTCCCATGAGACACAGGGTCAAGACTGATTTGCATATGGCTGGGTTTTAACTGGAATGGCATGGTGAGCAAAAAGACAATGGATTTAGGTCCAGATCTCTGTACTGGGGTGAATGTATGACATTGTTATGCATTCTGTCCATCAAATTGTTGTTTTTGCATTTGTCACCCCGAGTGGGACGGGTAAGCTCAGATATGAGTCCCGTGCTCTCCATGCTACTGGAATCAAGCTATCCTGGCTGAAGAGGGGTGAAACCCCGAAACCGGTCCTAGGATGCTTGTTTCCAGTCCAGGGAGGACCTGGCTTGGCAGTTCGGGCTGGACTGATCCCATGAGGCACAGGGTCAAGAATGATTTGCATATGGCTGGGTTCCAACCGGAATGGCATGTTGAGCAAAAAAACGACGGATTTAGGCCCAGATCTCTGTACTGGGGTGAATGTATGACATTGTTCTGCATTCTGTCCATCAATTGTTGTTTTTGCATTTGTCACCCCGAGTGGGACGGGTATGTTCAGATGTGAGTCCCGTGCTCTCCATGCCACTGGAATCAAGCTATCCTGGCTGAAGAGGGGTGAAACTCTGAAACCTGTCCTAGGATGCTTGTTTCCAGTCCAGGGAGGACCTGGCTTGGCAGTTCGGGCTGGACTGTTCCCATGAGACACAGGGTCAAGACTGATTTGCATATGGCTGGGTTCCAACCGGAATGGCATGGTGAGAAAAAAACAATGGATTTAGGCCCAGATCTCTGTACTGGGGTGAATGTATGACATTGTTCTGCATTCTGTCCATCAATTGTTGTTTTTGCATTTGTCACCCCGAGTGGGACGGGTATGTTCAGATGTGAGTCCCGTGCTCTCCATGCCACTGGAATCAAGCTATCCTGGCTGAAGAGGGGTGAAACTCTGAAACCGGTCCTAGGATGCTTGTTTCCAGTCCAGGGAGGACCTGGCTTGGCAGTTCGGGCTGGACTGTTCCCATGAGACACAGGGTCAAGACTGATTTGCATATGGCTGGGTTTTAACCGGAATGGCATGGTGAGCAAAAAGATAATGGATGTAGGTCCAGATCTCTGTACTGGGGTGAATGTATGATATTGTTATGCATTCTGTCCATCAATTGTTGTTTTTGCATTTGTCACCCCGAGTGGGACGGGTATGCTCAGATGTGAGTCCTGAGCTCTCCATGCCACTGGAATCAAGCTATCCTGGCTGAAGAGGGGTGAAACCCCGAAACTGGTCCTAGGATGCTTGTTTCCAGTCCAGGGAGGACCTGGCTTGGCAGTTCGGGCTGGACTGTTCCCATGAGGCACAGGGTCAAGACTGATTTGCATATGGCTGGGTTCCAACCGGAATGGCATGGTGAGCAAAAATACAATGGATTTAGGCCCAGATCTCTGTACTGGGGTAAATGTATGACATTGTTCTGCATTCTGTCCATCAATTGTTGGTTTTGCATTTTTCACCCCGAGTGGGACGGGTATGCTCAGACGTGAGTCCCGTGCTCTCCATGCCACTGGAATCAAGCTATCCTGGCTGAAGAGGGGTGAAACTCCGAAACCGGTCCTAGGATGCTTGTTTCCAGTCAAGGGAGGACCTGGCATGGCAGTTCGGGCTGGACTGTTCCCATGAGACACAGGGTCAAGACTGATTTGCATATGGCTGGGTTTTAACTGGAATGGCATGGTGAGCAAAAAGACAATGGATTTAGGTCCAGATCTCTGTACTGGGGTGAATGTATGACATTGTTATGCATTCTGTCCATCAAATTGTTGTTTTTGCATTTGTCACCCCGAGTGGGACGGGTAAGCTCAGATATGAGTCCCGTGCTCTCCATGCTACTGGAATCAAGCTATCCTGGCTGAAGAGGGGTGAAACCCCGAAACCGGTCCTAGGATGCTTGTTTCCAGTCCAGGGAGGACCTGGCTTGGCAGTTCGGGCTGAACTGATCCCATGAGGCACAGGGTCAAGAATGATTTGCATATGGCTGGGTTCCAACCGGAATGGCATGTTGAGCAAAAAAACGACGGATTTAGGCCCAGATCTCTGTACTGGGGTGAATGTATGACATTGTTCTGCATTCTGTCCATCAATTGTTGTTTTTGCATTTGTCACCCCGAGTGGGACGGGTATGCTCAGACGTGAGTCCCATGCTCTCCATGCCACTGGAATCAAGCTATCCTGGCTGAAGAGGGGTGAACCCCCAAAAACGGTCCTAGGATGCTTGTTTCCAGTCCAGGGAGGACCTGGCTTGGCAGTTTGGGCTGGACTGTTCCCATGAGGCACAGGGTCAAGACTGATTTGCATATGGCTGGGTTCCAACCGGAATGGCATGGTGAGCAAAAAAACAATGGATTTAGGCCCAGATCTCTGTACTGGGGTGAATGTATGACATTGTTCTGCATTCTGTCCATCAATTGTTGTTTTTGCATTTGTCACCCCGAGTGGGACGGGTATGCTCAGACGTGAGTCCCGTACTCTCCATGCCACTGGAATCAAGCTATCCTGGCTGAAGAGGGGTGAAACCCCGAAACCAGTCCTAGGATGCTTGTTTCCAGTCCAGGGAGGACCTGGTTTGGCAGTTTGGGCTGGACTGTTCCCATGAGGCACAGGGTCAAGACTGATTTGCATATGGCTGGGTTCCAACCGGAATGGCATGGTGAGCAAAAAAACAATGGATTGAGGCCCAGATCTCTGTACTGGGTTGAATGTATGACATTGTTATGCATTCTGTCCATCAATTGTTTTTTTTGCATTTGTCACCCCGAGTGGGACGGGTAAGCTCAGATGTGAGTCACGTGCTCTCCATGCCACTGGAATCAAGCTATCCTGGCTGAAGAGGGGTGAAACCCCGAAACCGGTCCTAGGATGCTTGTTTCCAGTCCAGGGAGGACCTGGCTTGGCAGTTCGGGCTGGACTGTTCCCATGAGGCATAGGGTCAAGGCTGATTTGCATATGGCTGGGTTCCAACCGGAATGGCATGGTGAGCAAAAAAACGACGGATTTAGGCCCAGATCTCTGTACTGGGGTGAATGTATGACATTGTTCTGCATTCTGTCCATCAATTGTTGTTTTTGCATTTGTCACCCCGAGTGGGACGGGTATGCTCAGACGTGAGTCCCGTGCTCTCCATGCCACTGGAATCAAGCTATCCTGGCTGAAGAGGGGTGAAACCCCGAAACCGGTCCTAGGATGCTTGTTTCCAGTCCAGTGAGGACCTGGCTTGGCAGTATGGACTGGACTGTTCCCATGAGGCACAGGGTCAAGTCTGATTTGCATATGGCTGGGTTCCAACCGGAATGGCATGGTGAGCAAAAAAACAATGGATTTAGGCCCAGATCTCTGTACTGGGGTGAATGTATGACATTGTTCTGCATTCTGTCCATTAATTGTTGTTTTTGCATTTGTCACCCCGAGTGGGACGGGTATGCTCAGACGTGAGTCCTGTGCTCTCTATGCCACTGGAATCAAGGTATCCTGGCTGAAGAGGGGTGAAACCCCGAAACCGGTCATAGGATGCTTGTTTCCAGTCCAGTGAGGACCCGGCTTGGCAGTTTGGGCTGGACTGTTCCCATGAGGCACAGGGTCAAGACTGATTTGCATATGGCTGGGTTCCAACCGGAATGGCATGGTGTTCAAAAAAACTATGGATTTAGGCCCAGATCTCTGTACTGGGGTGAATGTATGACATTGTTCTGCATTCTGTCCATTAATTGTTGTTTTTGCATTTTTCACCCCGAGTGGGACGGGTATGCTCAGACGTGAGTCCCGTGCTCTCCATGCCACTGGAATCAAGCTATCCTGGCTGAAGAGGGGTGAAGCCCCGAAACCGGTCCTAGGATGCTTGTTTCCAGTCCAGTGAGGACCTGGCTTGGCAGATCGGGCTGGACTGTTCCCATGAGGCACAGGGTCAAGACTGATTTGCATATGGCTGGGTTCCAACCGGAATGGCATGGTGAGCAAAAAAACGATGGATTTAGGCCCAGATCTCTGTACTGGGGTGAATGTATGAGATTGTTCTGCATTTTGTCAATCAATTGTTGTTTTTGCATTTGTCACCCCGAGTGGGACGGGTATGCTCAGACGTGAGTCCCGTGCTCTCCATGCCACTGGAATCAAGCTATCCTGGCTGAAGAGGGGTGAAACCCCGAAACCAGGCCTATGATGCTTGTTTCCAGTCCCGGGAGGACCTGGCTTGGCAGTTCAGGCTGAACTGGACCCATGAGGCACAGGGTCAAGACTGAATTGCATATGGCTGAGTTCCAACCGGAATGGCATGGTGAGCAAAAAAACGATGGATTTAGGCCCAGATCTCTGTACTGGGGTGAATGTATGACATTGTTCTGCATTCTGTCCATCAATTGTTGTTTTTGCATTTGTCACCCCGAGTGGGACGGGTATGCTCAGACGTGAGTCCCGTGCTCTCCATGCCACTGGAATCAAGCTATCCTGGCTGAGGAGGGGTGAAACCCCGAAACCGGTCCTAGGATGCTTGTTTCCAGTCCAGTGAGGACCTGGCTCTGCAGTTTGGACTGGACTGTTCCCATGAGGCACAGGGTCAAGACTGATTTGCATATGGCTGGGTTCCAACCGGAATGGCATGGTGAGCAAAAAAACAATGGATTTAGGCCCAGATCTCTGTACTGGGGGGAATGTATGACATTGTTCTGCATTCTGTCCATTAATTGTTGTTTTTGCATTTGTCACCCCGAGTGGGACGGGAATGCTCAGACGTGAGTCCCGTGCTCTCCATGCCACTGGAATCAAGCTATCCTGGCTGAAGAGGGGTGAAACCCCGAAACCGGTCCTAGGATGCTTGTTTCCAGTCCAGTGTGGACCCGGCTTGGCAGATCGGGCTGGACTGTTCCCATGAGGCACAGGGTCAAGACTGATTTGCATATGGCTGGGTTCCAACCGGAATGGCATGGTGAGCAAAAAACCGATGGATTTAGGCCCAGATCTCTGTACTGGGGTGAATGTATGACATTGTTCTGCATTCTGTCCATCAATTGCTGTTTTCGCATTTGTCACCCCGAGTGGGGCGGGTATGCTCAGACGTGAGTCCTGTGCTCTCTATGCCACTGGAATCAAGCTATCCTGGCTGAAGAGGGGTGAACCCCCGAAAACGGTCCAAGGATGCTTGTTTCCAGTCCAGGGAGGACCTGGCTTGGCAGTTTGGGCTGGACTGTTCCCATGAGGCACAGGGTCAAGACTGATTTGCATATGGCTGGGTTCCAACCGGAATGGCATGGTGAGCAAAAAAACGATGGATTTAGGCCCAGATCTCTGTACTGGGGTGAATGTATGACATTGTTCTGCATTCTGTCCATCAATTGTTGTTTTTGCATTTGTCACCCCGAGGGGGACGGGTATGCTCAGACGTGAGTCCCGTGCTCTCCATGCCACTGGAATCAAGCTATCCTGGCTGAAGAGGGGTGAAACCCCGAAACCGGTCCTAGGATGCTTGTTTCCAGTCCAGGGAGGACCTGGCTTGGCAGTTCGGGCTGGACTGTTCCCATGAGGCACAGGGTCAAGACTGATTTGCGTATTTATGGGTTCCAAACGGAATGGCATGGTGAGCAAAAAAACGATGGATTTAGGCCCAGATCTCTGTACTGGGGTGAATGTATGACATTGTTCTGCATTCTGTCCATCAATTGCTGTTTTCGCATTTGTCACCCCGAGTGGGGCGGGTATGCTCAGACGTGAGTCCTGTGCTCTCTATGCCACTGGAATCAAGCTATCCTGGCTGAAGAGGGGTGAACCTCCGAAAACGGTCCTAGGATGCTTGTTTCCAGTCCAGGGAGGACCTGGCTTGGCAGTTTGGGCTGGACTGTTCCCATGAGGCACAGGGTCAAGACTGATTTGCATATGGCTGGGTTGCAACCGGAATGGCATGGTGAGCAAAAAAACAATGGATTTAGGCCCAGATCTCTGTACTGGGGTGAATGTATGACATTGTTCTGAATTATGTCCATCAATTGTTGTTTTTGCATTTGTCACCCCGAGTGGGACGGGTATGCTCAGACATGAGTCCCGTACTCTCCATGCCACTGGAATCAAGCTATCCTGGCTGAAGAGGGGTGAAACCCCGAAACCGGTCCTAGGTTGCTTGTTTCAAGTCCAGGGAGGACCTGGCTTGGCAGTTTGGGCTGGACTGTTCCCATGAGACACAGGGTCAAGACTGATTTGCATATGGCTGGGTTTTAACCGGAATGGCATGGTGAGCAAAAAGATAATGTATGTAGGTCCAGATCTCTGTACTGGGGTGAATGTATGATATTGTTATGCATTCTGTCAATCAATTGTTGTTTTTGCATTTGTCACCCCGAGTGGGACGGGTAAGCTCAGATGTGAGTCCCGTGCTCTCCATGCCACTGGAATCAAGCTATCTTGGCTGAAGAGGGGTGAAACTCTGAAACCGGTCCTAGGATGCTTGTTTCCAGTCCAGGGAGGACCTGGCTTGGCAGTTTGGGCTGGACTGTTCCCATGAGACACAGGGTCAAGACTGATTTGCATATGGCTGGGTTTTAACCGGAATGGCATGGTGAGCAAAAAGATAATGGATGTAGGTCCAGATCTCTGTACTGGGGTGAATGTATGATATTGTTATGCATTCTGTCCATCAATTGTTGTTTTTGCATTTGTCACCCCGAGTGGGACGGGTATGCTCAGATGTGAGTCCTGAGCTCTCCATGCCACTGGAATCAAGCTATCCTGGCTGAAGAGGGGTGAAACCCCGAAACTGGTCCTAGGATGCTTGTTTCCAGTCCAGGGAGGACCTGGCTTTGCAGTTCGGGCTGGACTGTTCCCATGAGGCACAGGGTCAAGACTGATTTGCATATGGCTGGGTTCCAACCGGAATGGCATGGTGAGCAAAAAAACAATGGATTTAGGCCCAGATCTCTGTACTGGGGTAAATGTATGACATTGTTCTGCATTCTGTCCATCAATTGTTGGTTTTGCATTTTTCACCCCGAGTGGTACGGGTATGCTCAGACGTGAGTCCCGTGCTCTCCATGCCACTGGAATCAAGCTATCCTGGCTGAAGAGGGGTGAAACTCCGAAACCGGTCCTAGGATGCTTGTTTCCAGTCAAGGGAGGACCTGGCATGGCAGTTCGGGCTGGACTGTTCCCATGAGACACAGGGTCAAGACTGATTTGCATATGGCTGGGTTTTAACTGTAATGGCATGGTGAGCAAAAAGACAATGGATTTAGGTCCAGATCTCTGTACTGGGGTGAATGTATGACATTGTTCTGCATTCTGTCCATCAATTGTTGTTTTTGCATTTGTCACCCCGAGTGGGACGGGTATGGTCAGACGTGAGTCCCGTACTCTCCATGCCACTGGAATCAAGCTATCCTGGCTGAAGAGGGGTGAAACCCCGAAACCAGTCCTAGGATGCTTGTTTCCAGTCCAGGGAGGACCTGGTTTGGCAGTTTGGGCTGGACTGTTCCCATGAGGCACAGGGTCAAGACTGATTTGCATATGGCTGGGTTCCAACCGGAATGGCATGGTGAGCAAAAAAACAATGGATTGAGGCCCAGATCTCTGTACTGGGTTGAATGTATGACATTGTCATGCATTCTGTCCATCAATTGTTGTTTTTGCATTTGTCACCCCGAGTGGGACGGGTAAGCTCAGATGTGAGTCACGTGCTCTCCATGCCACTGGAATCAAGCTATCCTGGCTGAAGAGGGGTGAAACCCTGAAACCGGTCCTAGGATGCTTGTTTCCAGTCCAGGGAGGACCTGGCTTGGCAGTTCGGGCTGGACTGTTCCCATGAGGCATAGGGTCAAGACTGATTTGCATATGGCTGGGTTCCAACCGGAATGGCAGGGTGAGCAAAAAAACGACGGATTTAGGCCCAGATCTCTGTACTGGGGTGAATGTATGACATTGTTCTGCATTCTGTCCATCAATTGTTGTTTTTGCATTTGTCACCCCGAGTTGGACGGGTATGGTCAGACGTGAGTCCTGTGCTCTCTATGCTACTGGAATCAAGCTATCCTGGCTGAAGAGGGGTGAAACCCCAAAACCGGTCCTAGTATGCTTGTTTCCAGTCCAGGGAGGACCTGGCTTGGCAGTTCGGGCTGGACTGTTCCTATGAGGCACAGGGTCAAGACTGATTTGCATATGGCTGGGCTCCAACCAGAATGGCATGGTGAGCAAAAAAACGATGGATTTAGGCCCAGATCTCTGTACTGGGTGAATGTATGACATTGTTCTGCATTCTGTCCATCAATTGTTGTTTTTGTATTTGTCACCCCGAGTGGGACGGGTAAGCTCAGATGTGAGCCCTGTGCTCTCCGTGCCACTAGAATCAAGCTATCCTGGCTGAAGAGGGGTGAAACCCCGAAACCGGTCCTAGGATGCTTGTTTTCAGTCCAGGGAGGACCTGGCTTGGCAGTTCGGGCTGGACTGTTCCCATGAGGCAGAGGGTCAAGAATGATTTGCATATGGCTGGGTTCCAACCGGAATGGCATGGTGAGCAAAAAAACGACGGATTTAGGCCCAGATCTCTGTACTGGGGTGAATGTATGACATTGTTCACCATTCTGTCCATCAATTGTTGTTTTTGCATTTGTCACCCCGAGTGGGACGGGTATGCTCAGACGTGAGTCCCATGCTCTCCATGCCACTGGAATCAAGCTATCCTGGCTGAAGAGGGGTGAACCCCCGAAAACGGTCCTAGGATGCTTGTTTCCAGTCCAGGGAGGACCTGGCTTGGCAGTTTGGGCTGGACTGTTCCCATGAGGCACAGGGTCAAGACTGATTTGCATATGGCTGGGTTCCAACCGGAATGGCATGGTGAGCAAAAAAACAATGGATTTAGGCCCAGATCTCTGTACTGGGGTGAATGTATGACATTGTTCTGCATTCTGTCCATCAATTGTTGTTTTTGCATTTGTCACCCCGAGTGGGACGGGTATGCTCAGACGTGAGTCCCGTACTCTCCATGCCACTGGAATCAAGCTATCCTGGCTGAAGAGGGGTGAAACCCCGAAACCAGTCCTAGGATGCTCGTTTCCAGTCCAGGGAGGACCTGGCTTGGCAGTTTGGGCTGGACTGTTCCCATGAGGCACAGGGTCAAGACTGATTTGCATATGGCTGGGTTCCAACCGGAATGGCATGGTGAGCAAAAAAAACAATGGATTGAGGCCCAGATCTCTGTACTGGGGTGAATGTATGACATTGTTATGCATTCTGTCCATCAATTGTTTTTTTTGCATTTGTCACCCCGAGTGGGACGGGTAAGCTCAGATGTGAGTCCCGTGCTCTCCATGCCACTGGAATCAAGCTATCCTGGCTGAAGAGGGGTGAAACCCTGAAACCGGTCCTCGGATGCTTGTTTCCAGTCCAGGGAGGACCTGGCTTGGCAGTTCGGGCTGGACTGTTCCCATGAGGCACAGGGTCAAGACTGATTTGCATATGGCTGGGTTCCAACCGGAATGGCATGGTGAGCAAAAAAACGACGGATTTAGGCCCAGATCTCTGTACTGGGGTGAATGTATGACATTGTTCTGCATTCTGTCCATCAATTGTTGTTTTTGCATTTGTCACCCCGAGTTGGACGGGTATGGTCAGACGTGAGTCCTGTGCTCTCTATGCTACTGGAATCAAGCTATCCTGGCTGAAGAGGGGTGAAACCCCGAAACCGGTCCTAGTATGCTTGTTTCCAGTCCAGGGAGGACCTGGCTTGGCAGTTCGGGCTGGACTGTTCCTATGAGGCACAGGGTCAAGACTGATTTGCATATGGCTGGGCTCCAACCGGAATGGCATGGTGAGCAAAAAAACGATGGATTTAGGCCCAGATCTCTATACTGGGGTGAATGTATGACATTGTTCTGCATTCTGTCCATCAATTGTTGTTTTTGCATTTGTCACCCCGAGTGGGACGGGTATGCTCAGATGTGAGTCCTGAGCTCTCCATGCCACTGGAATCAAGCTATCCTGGCTGAAGAGGGGTGAAACCCCGAAACTGGTCCTAGGATGCTTGTTTCCAGTCCAGGGAGGACCTGGCTTTGCAGTTCGGGCTGGACTGTTCCCATGAGGCACAGGGTCAAGACTGATTTGCATATGGCTGGGTTCCAACCGAAATGGCATGGTGAGCAAAAAAACAATGGATTTAGGCCCAGATCTCTGTACTGGGGTAAATGTATGACATTGTTCTGCATTCTGTCCATCAATTGTTGGTTTTGCATTTTTCACCCCGAGTGGGACGGGTATGCTCAGACGTGAGTCCCGTGCTCTCCATGCCACTGGAATCAAGCTATCCTGGCTGAAGAGGGGTGAAACTCCGAAACCGGTCCTAGGATGCTTGTTTCCAGTCAAGGGAGGACCTGGCATGGCAGTTCGGGCTGGACTGTTCCCATGAGACACAGGGTCAAGACTGATTTGCATATGGCTGGGTTTTAACTGGAATGGCATGGTGAGCAAAAAGACAATGGATTTAGGTCCAGATCTCTGTACTGGGGTGAATGTATGACATTGTTATGCATTCTGTCCATCAAATTGTTGTTTTTGCATTTGTCACCCCGAGTGGGGCGGGTAAGCTCAGATGTGAGTCCCGTGCTCTCCATGCCACTGGAATCAAGCTATCCTGGCTGAAGAGGGGTGAAACCCCGAAACCGGTCCTAGGATGCTTGTTTCCAGTCCAGGGAGGACCTGGCTTGGCAGTTCGGGCTGGACTGATCCCATGAGGCACAGGGTCAAGAATGATTTGCATATGGCTGGGTTCCAACCGGAATGGCATGGTGAGCAAAAAAACGACGGATTTAGGACCAGATCTCTGTACTGGGGTGAATGTATGACATTGTTCTGCATTCTGTCCATCATTTGTTGTTTTTACATTTGTCACCCCGAGTGGGACGGGTATGCTCAGACGTGAGTCCCATGCTCTCCATGCCACTGGAATCAAGCTATCCTGGCTGAAGAGGGGTGAACCCCCGAAAACGGTCCTAGGATGCTTGTTTCCAGTCCAGGGAGGACCTGGCTTGGCAGTTTGGGCTGGACTGTTCCCATGAGGCACAGGGTCAAGACTGATTTGCATATGGCTGGGTTCCAACCGGAATGGCATGGTGAGCAAAAAAACAATGGATTTAGGCCCAGATCTCTGTACTGGGGTGAATGTATGACATTGTTCTGCATTCTGTCCATCAATTGTTGTTTTTGCATTTGTCACCCCGAGTGGGACGGGTATGCTCAGACGTTAGTCCCGTACTCTCCATGCCACTGGAATCAAGCTATCCTGGCTGAAGAGGGGTGAAACCCCGAAACCAGTCCTAGGATGCTTGTTTCCAGTCCAGGGAGGACCTGGTTTGGCAGTTTGGGCTGGACTGTTCCCATGAGGCACAGGGTCAAGACTGATTTGCATATGGCTGGGTTCCAACCGGAATGGCATGGTGAGCAAAAAAACAATGGATTGAGGCCCAGATCTCTGTACTGGGTTGAATGTATGACATTGTTATGCATTCTGTCCATCAATTGTTGTTTTTGCATTTGTCACCCCGAGTGGGACGGGTAAGCTCAGATGTGAGTCACGTGCTCTCCATGCCACTGGAATCAAGCTATCCTGGCTGAAGAGGGGTGAAACCCTGAAACCGGTCCTAGGATGCTTGTTTCCAGTCCAGGGAGGACCTGGCTTGGCAGTTCGGGCTGGACTGTTCCCATGAGGCATAGGGTCAAGACTGATTTGCATATGGCTGGGTTCCAACCGGAATGGCATGGTGAGCAAAAAAACGACGGATTTAGGCCCAGATCTCTGTACTGGGGTGAATGTATGACATTGTTCTGCATTCTGTCCATCAATTGTTGTTTTTGCATTTGTCACCCCGAGTTGGACGGGTATGGTCAGACATGAGTCCTGTGCTCTCTATGCTACTGGAATCAAGCTATCCTGGCTGAAGAGGGGTGAAACCCCGAGACCGGTCCTAGTATGCTTGTTTCCAGTCCAGGGAGGACCTGGCTTGGCAGTTCGGGCTGGACTGTTCCTATGAGGCACAGGGTCAAGACTGATTTGCATATGGCTGGGCTCCAACCGGAATGGCATGGTGAGCAAAAAAACGATGGATTTAGGCCCAGATCTCTGTACTGGGGTGAATGTATGACATTGTTCTGCATTCTGTCCATCAATTGTTGTTTTTGCATTTGTCACCCCGAGTGGGACGGGTATGCTCAGACGTGAGTCCCGTGCTCAATTTGCCACTGGAATCAAGCTATTCTGGCTGAAGAGGGGTGAAACCCCGAAATAGCTGGGTTTTAACTGGAATGGCATGGTGAGCAAAAATACGATGGATTTAGGTCCAGATCTCTGTACTGGGGTGAATGTATGACATTGTTATGCATTCTGTCCATCAAATTGTTGTTTTTGCATTTGTCACCCCGAGTGGGACGGGTAAGCTCAGATGTGAGTCCTGTGCTCTCCATGCCACTAGAATCAAGCTATCCTGGCTGAAGAGGGGTGAAACCCCGAAACCGGTCCTAGGATGCTTGTTTTCAGTCCAGGGAGGACCTGACTTGGCAGTTCGGGCTGGACTGTTCCCATGAGGCAGAGGGTCAAGAATGATTTGCATATGGCTGGGTTCCAACCGGAATGGGATGGTGAGAAAAAAAACGACGGATTTAGGCCCAGATCTCTGTACTGGGGTGAATGTATGACATTGTTCACCATTCTGTCCATCAATTGTTGTTTTTGCATTTGTCACCCCGAGTGGGACGGGTATGCTCAGACGTGAGTCCCATGCTCTCCATGCCACTGGAATCAAGCTATCCTGGCTGAAGAGGGGTGAAACCCTGAAACCGGTCCTAGGATGCTTGTTTCCAGTCCAGGGAGGACCTGGCTTGGCAGTTCGGGCTGGACTGTTCCCATGAGGCACAGGGTCAAGACTGATTTGCATATGGCTGGGTTCCAACCGGAATGGCATGGTGAGCAAAAAAACGACGGATTTAGGCCCAGATCTCTGTACTGGGGTGAATGTATGACATTGTTCTGCATTCTGTCCATCAATTGTTGTTTTTGCATTTGTCACCCCGAGTTGGACGGGTATGGTCAGACGTGAGTCCTGTGCTCTCTATGCTACTGGAATCAAGCTATCCTGGCTGAAGAGGGGTGAAACCCCGAAACCGGTCCTAGTATGCTTGTTTCCAGTCCAGGGAGGACCTGGCTTGGCAGTTCGGGCTGGACTGTTCCTATGAGGCACAGGGTCAAGACTGATTTGCATATGGCTGGGCTCCAACCAGAATGGCATGGTGAGCAAAAAAACGATGGATTTAGGCCCAGATCTCTGTACTGGGTGAATGTATGACATTGTTCTGCATTCTGTCCATCAATTGTTGTTTTTGTATTTGTCACCCCGAGTGGGACGGGTAAGCTCAGATGTGAGCCCTGTGCTCTCCGTGCCACTAGAATCAAGCTATCCTGGCTGAAGAGGGGTGAAACCCCGAAACCGGTCCTAGGATGCTTGTTTTCAGTCCAGGGAGGACCTGGCTTGGCAGTTCGGGCTGGACTGTTCCCATGAGGCAGAGGGTCAAGAATGATTTGCATATGGCTGGGTTCCAACCGGAATGGCATGGTGAGCAAAAAAACGACGGATTTAGGCCCAGATCTCTGTACTGGGGTGAATGTATGACATTGTTCACCATTCTGTCCATCAATTGTTGTTTTTGCATTTGTCACCCCGAGTGGGACGGGTATGCTCAGACGTGAGTCCCATGCTCTCCATGCCACTGGAATCAAGCTATCCTGGCTGAAGAGGGGTGAACCCCCGAAAACGGTCCTAGGATGCTTGTTTCCAGTCCAGGGAGGACCTGGCTTGGCAGTTTGGGCTGGACTGTTCCCATGAGGCACAGGGTCAAGACTGATTTGCATATGGCTGGGTTCCAACCGGAATGGCATGGTGAGCAAAAAAACAATGGATTTAGGCCCAGATCTCTGTACTGGGGTGAATGTATGACATTGTTCTGCATTCTGTCCATCAATTGTTGTTTTTGCATTTGTCACCCCGAGTGGGACGGGTATGCTCAGACGTGAGTCCCGTACTCTCCATGCCACTGGAATCAAGCTATCCTGGCTGAAGAGGGGTGAAACCCCGAAACCAGTCCTAGGATGCTCGTTTCCAGTCCAGGGAGGACCTGGCTTGGCAGTTTGGGCTGGACTGTTCCCATGAGGCACAGGGTCAAGACTGATTTGCATATGGCTGGGTTCCAACCGGAATGGCATGGTGAGCAAAAAAAACAATGGATTGAGGCCCAGATCTCTGTACTGGGGTGAATGTATGACATTGTTATGCATTCTGTCCATCAATTGTTTTTTTTGCATTTGTCACCCCGAGTGGGACGGGTAAGCTCAGATGTGAGTCCCGTGCTCTCCATGCCACTGGAATCAAGCTATCCTGGCTGAAGAGGGGTGAAACCCTGAAACCGGTCCTCGGATGCTTGTTTCCAGTCCAGGGAGGACCTGGCTTGGCAGTTCGGGCTGGACTGTTCCCATGAGGCACAGGGTCAAGACTGATTTGCATATGGCTGGGTTCCAACCGGAATGGCATGGTGAGCAAAAAAACGACGGATTTAGGCCCAGATCTCTGTACTGGGGTGAATGTATGACATTGTTCTGCATTCTGTCCATCAATTGTTGTTTTTGCATTTGTCACCCCGAGTTGGACGGGTATGGTCAGACGTGAGTCCTGTGCTCTCTATGCTACTGGAATCAAGCTATCCTGGCTGAAGAGGGGTGAAACCCCGAAACCGGTCCTAGTATGCTTGTTTCCAGTCCAGGGAGGACCTGGCTTGGCAGTTCGGGCTGGACTGTTCCTATGAGGCACAGGGTCAAGACTGATTTGCATATGGCTGGGCTCCAACCGGAATGGCATGGTGAGCAAAAAAACGATGGATTTAGGCCCAGATCTCTATACTGGGGTGAATGTATGACATTGTTCTGCATTCTGTCCATCAATTGTTGTTTTTGCATTTGTCACCCCGAGTGGGACGGGTATGCTCAGATGTGAGTCCTGAGCTCTCCATGCCACTGGAATCAAGCTATCCTGGCTGAAGAGGGGTGAAACCCCGAAACTGGTCCTAGGATGCTTGTTTCCAGTCCAGGGAGGACCTGGCTTTGCAGTTCGGGCTGGACTGTTCCCATGAGGCACAGGGTCAAGACTGATTTGCATATGGCTGGGTTCCAACCGAAATGGCATGGTGAGCAAAAAAACAATGGATTTAGGCCCAGATCTCTGTACTGGGGTAAATGTATGACATTGTTCTGCATTCTGTCCATCAATTGTTGGTTTTGCATTTTTCACCCCGAGTGGGACGGGTATGCTCAGACGTGAGTCCCGTGCTCTCCATGCCACTGGAATCAAGCTATCCTGGCTGAAGAGGGGTGAAACTCCGAAACCGGTCCTAGGATGCTTGTTTCCAGTCAAGGGAGGACCTGGCATGGCAGTTCGGGCTGGACTGTTCCCATGAGACACAGGGTCAAGACTGATTTGCATATGGCTGGGTTTTAACTGGAATGGCATGGTGAGCAAAAAGACAATGGATTTAGGTCCAGATCTCTGTACTGGGGTGAATGTATGACATTGTTATGCATTCTGTCCATCAAATTGTTGTTTTTGCATTTGTCACCCCGAGTGGGGCGGGTAAGCTCAGATGTGAGTCCCGTGCTCTCCATGCCACTGGAATCAAGCTATCCTGGCTGAAGAGGGGTGAAACCCCGAAACCGGTCCTAGGATGCTTGTTTCCAGTCCAGGGAGGACCTGGCTTGGCAGTTCGGGCTGGACTGATCCCATGAGGCACAGGGTCAAGAATGATTTGCATATGGCTGGGTTCCAACCGGAATGGCATGGTGAGCAAAAAAACGACGGATTTAGGACCAGATCTCTGTACTGGGGTGAATGTATGACATTGTTCTGCATTCTGTCCATCATTTGTTGTTTTTACATTTGTCACCCCGAGTGGGACGGGTATGCTCAGACGTGAGTCCCATGCTCTCCATGCCACTGGAATCAAGCTATCCTGGCTGAAGAGGGGTGAACCCCCGAAAACGGTCCTAGGATGCTTGTTTCCAGTCCAGGGAGGACCTGGCTTGGCAGTTTGGGCTGGACTGTTCCCATGAGGCACAGGGTCAAGACTGATTTGCATATGGCTGGGTTCCAACCGGAATGGCATGGTGAGCAAAAAAACAATGGATTTAGGCCCAGATCTCTGTACTGGGGTGAATGTATGACATTGTTCTGCATTCTGTCCATCAATTGTTGTTTTTGCATTTGTCACCCCGAGTGGGACGGGTATGCTCAGACGTTAGTCCCGTACTCTCCATGCCACTGGAATCAAGCTATCCTGGCTGAAGAGGGGTGAAACCCCGAAACCAGTCCTAGGATGCTTGTTTCCAGTCCAGGGAGGACCTGGTTTGGCAGTTTGGGCTGGACTGTTCCCATGAGGCACAGGGTCAAGACTGATTTGCATATGGCTGGGTTCCAACCGGAATGGCATGGTGAGCAAAAAAACAATGGATTGAGGCCCAGATCTCTGTACTGGGTTGAATGTATGACATTGTTATGCATTCTGTCCATCAATTGTTGTTTTTGCATTTGTCACCCCGAGTGGGACGGGTAAGCTCAGATGTGAGTCACGTGCTCTCCATGCCACTGGAATCAAGCTATCCTGGCTGAAGAGGGGTGAAACCCTGAAACCGGTCCTAGGATGCTTGTTTCCAGTCCAGGGAGGACCTGGCTTGGCAGTTCGGGCTGGACTGTTCCCATGAGGCATAGGGTCAAGACTGATTTGCATATGGCTGGGTTCCAACCGGAATGGCATGGTGAGCAAAAAAACGACGGATTTAGGCCCAGATCTCTGTACTGGGGTGAATGTATGACATTGTTCTGCATTCTGTCCATCAATTGTTGTTTTTGCATTTGTCACCCCGAGTTGGACGGGTATGGTCAGACATGAGTCCTGTGCTCTCTATGCTACTGGAATCAAGCTATCCTGGCTGAAGAGGGGTGAAACCCCGAGACCGGTCCTAGTATGCTTGTTTCCAGTCCAGGGAGGACCTGGCTTGGCAGTTCGGGCTGGACTGTTCCTATGAGGCACAGGGTCAAGACTGATTTGCATATGGCTGGGCTCCAACCGGAATGGCATGGTGAGCAAAAAAACGATGGATTTAGGCCCAGATCTCTGTACTGGGGTGAATGTATGACATTGTTCTGCATTCTGTCCATCAATTGTTGTTTTTGCATTTGTCACCCCGAGTGGGACGGGTATGCTCAGACGTGAGTCCCGTGCTCAATTTGCCACTGGAATCAAGCTATTCTGGCTGAAGAGGGGTGAAACCCCGAAATAGCTGGGTTTTAACTGGAATGGCATGGTGAGCAAAAATACGATGGATTTAGGTCCAGATCTCTGTACTGGGGTGAATGTATGACATTGTTATGCATTCTGTCCATCAAATTGTTGTTTTTGCATTTGTCACCCCGAGTGGGACGGGTAAGCTCAGATGTGAGTCCTGTGCTCTCCATGCCACTAGAATCAAGCTATCCTGGCTGAAGAGGGGTGAAACCCCGAAACCGGTCCTAGGATGCTTGTTTTCAGTCCAGGGAGGACCTGACTTGGCAGTTCGGGCTGGACTGTTCCCATGAGGCAGAGGGTCAAGAATGATTTGCATATGGCTGGGTTCCAACCGGAATGGGATGGTGAGAAAAAAAACGACGGATTTAGGCCCAGATCTCTGTACTGGGGTGAATGTATGACATTGTTCACCATTCTGTCCATCAATTGTTGTTTTTGCATTTGTCACCCCGAGTGGGACGGGTATGCTCAGACGTGAGTCCCATGCTCTCCATGCCACTGGAATCAAGCTATCCTGGCTGAAGAGGGGTGAAACCCTGAAACCGGTCCTAGGATGCTTGTTTCCAGTCCAGGGAGGACCTGGCTTGGCAGTTCGGGCTGGACTGTTCCCATGAGGCACAGGGTCAAGACTGATTTGCATATGGCTGGGTTCCAACCGGAATGGCATGGTGAGCAAAAAAACGACGGATTTAGGCCCAGATCTCTGTACTGGGGTGAATGTATGACATTGTTCTGCATTCTGTCCATCAATTGT
The DNA here is from genome assembly GCF_964204655.1 of Triturus cristatus. Taxonomy (NCBI): domain Eukaryota; kingdom Metazoa; phylum Chordata; class Amphibia; order Caudata; family Salamandridae; genus Triturus; species Triturus cristatus. The sequence continues at coordinate 540,167,281 of NC_140591.1, forward strand.
TGTTTTTGCATTTGTCACCCCGAGTTGGACGGGTATGGTCAGACGTGAGTCCTGTGCTCTCTATGCTACTGGAATCAAGCTATCCTGGCTGAAGAGGGGTGAAACCCCGAAACCGGTCCTAGTATGCTTGTTTCCAGTCCAGGGAGGACCTGGCTTGGCAGTTCGGGCTGGACTGTTCCTATGAGGCACAGGGTCAAGACTGATTTGCATATGGCTGGGCTCCAACCGGAATGGCATGGTGAGCAAAAAAACGATGGATTTAGGCCCAGATCTCTGTACTGGGGTGAATGTATGACATTGTTCTGCATTCTGTCCATCAATTGTTGTTTTTGCATTTGTCACCCCGAGTGGGACGGGTATGCTCAGACGTGAGTCCCGTGCTCAATTTGTCACTGGAAACAAGCTATTCTGGCTGAAGAGGGGTGAAACCCCGAAACCGGTCCTAGGATGCTTGTTTCCAGTCCTTGGGAGGACCTGGCTTGGCAGTTCGGGCTGGACTGTTCCCATGAGGCACAGGGTCAAGACTGATTTGCATATGGCTGGGTTCCAACTGGAATGACATGGTGAGCAAAAAAACGATGGATTTAGGCCCAGATCTCTGTACTGGGGTGAATGTATGACATTGTTCTGCATTCTGTCCATCAATTGTTATTTTTGCATTTGTCAGCGAAACTACAGGCACAACACTTTAAAACCATCTTCTTTCTATATATTACCCCCAGCAAAATTGCCAAATGGGGAGCAGGCAAAGGGACACTGCGCCCTCGGTGCTCGGAGTTTGGCGCTGATGCAGTACACATGTTTGCCGCCTGCCCGAAACTTACTCCTGTTCGTCTTAGAATACAAGACTTTCTTGGGAGGGTCATTTCCTAGGCTATAGTACTGACTCCCATAACCATACTGCTGGGGACACAAGAAGAGGTCAACAGGGAAAAAGGTGGAGCGCTTATTCTTGTAGCTACGACAGTGTGGAGGATCTGTGTTGCTTCAGCATGGATTGAGACCGATCCGCCTCCTTTTCCCCAATGGCTGGCTAGGCTAGTTGCAACCTACCACCTCGAAAAGGCTGTATATGCTAAAAAAGGCCGCAAAGGGCAAAAGAAGGGGCTAGGCATCTGGGGACCTTTCACTACCTGGCTGGAACAGCCTGAATAGCCTGGGTCAAACGGCTAATCTGTCTTCTTTTATAAAAGGGGCTTCCTGCTGGTAAAGGGGCAGCTTATGGTCAGCCAAAGTCCTGACGGCGTTCATACTTTTTATTCTTTCTTTTTTTCTTTTCCTTTTTCTTTCTTCCTGTGCTCTTTATCATTTCTTTTACCTTGTATCTCTCCTTGTTGACTTTGAACCCAATGTTTCCAACTGTATATATTTTTGTGTCCTTGAAACTTGGTAATTTTGCAGTAGTAGAGTGTGGGGGTTGTGGGGGTTGTGGGGGTGGGAGTTGAAAAAGTCAAATCTCAGTATTTACGGCATTAGAAAATAATAATAAAAAAAAAAGAAAAGGAAAATGTATATTAGTGATAGTAATCGCAATAGCACTGTTATGAGTTTAGAGCCTAGACAGTCGGCGCAGAGAACTAAAACACATAAAAAAATAGGAAAAGTATATCTTTATATGTGCGGAGTCGACTGAAGTCATAAAATCACAGCTAGTAAAATTACACCCGTAGTTTGTGAATATCAAAAAATTGTAAACTTACACAAAAGTGTAGGATTACCTTTGTGAACCAGGCCCTGTGTCAATATAACTTGAGCGACAACACAGGTGTTGTCCCAATCGATTGTCTATGTATCCTTTTTTACTGTAGGAATAGGCCTTCTGTGCACTGTAATGGGTTAAGGCTGTTACCACGTGCCGACAGCATCCAACAACTAACTTGGGGGCATATTATCAAGCCAGGCGATAAAATTATCGCCGCTAAAACGGCGATAATGAGCTTGATAATATGCTCTATGGAAATCCAATTGAAGCTCAGGTTAGTTGTCCTTCACATCTAACATGGCCTTCAATTGGAATTCCATAGAGCATATTTTCAAGACCATTATCGCCGTTTTAGCGGCAGTTTTCTGCCGCTAAAGCGGCGATAATTTTATCGCCTGGCTTGATAAAATTCCCCTTGGTGGTTTGTATGTTTTAAAGCACAAAACGGCCAAGGGTAAGTAACTGACATTCTTGTTCCTTGTAGTCCCTAGCAGTATGCACCAGATTGCATCATGTGACACTGTATTTAATAATTTTGCAGAAGTGGGACAAACATAGTTTGACAGTGTTTGAATACTCCGAGCCACATACAATTCTAGGTGAAATTTCCTTCTATTTCAAACCCGATACTGTTATAATCGGAACGCCCAATTTCTCGAAGGCCATTATGGGGTGTTATAATTACAAATGACAATAACTGGACGAAAGGACCAGCCCTGTTCCTTTGCTCTCCCCTACAGTCTCACTGAATTACATAGTTACACTTTTCAATGGAGAAACACACTGGTGTCTGTAATAACATTTTTCGGTTATCACTATGGCATCGGGCAGTTAATGGCAAAACAATATATGTGTTACTGAAACTGGGCTCACTTTATATGAAACATGGCTTGCAAAGCTTGAAAATGCAATGCCCCTTACCCGGTGAGACGTGACGCTTTCTGAACTAACACCGTCTTCAGTTAGCTGAATAAGAAATAAAATAGGGGCATATTATCAAGCCAGGCGATAAAATTATCGCCGCTTTAGTGGCAGAAAACTGCCGCTAAAACGGCGATAATGGGCTTGATAATATGCTCTATGGAATTCCATTTGAAGCCCATGTTAGACGTCCTTCACATTTAACATGGGCTTCAATTGGAATTCCATAGGGCATATTATCAAGCCCATTATCGCCGTTTTAGCGGCAGTTTTCCGCCGCTAAAGCGTCGAAAATTTTATCGCCTGGCAGGGGCATATTATCAAGCATGGAGTTAAAATTATCGTCGCTTTAGCGGCAGAAAACCGCCGCTAAAGCGGCGATAATGAGCTTGATAATATGCTGCAGAGCATTCCAATAGAAGCCCATATTGTCACAAAAAAAAATGGGCTTCTATGGGAATTCTCAAGGGCATATTATCAAGCCCATTATCGCCGCTTTAGCGGCAGTTTGCTGCTGCTAAAGCGGCGATAATTTGTACTCTGTTTCTTGATAATATGCCCCTTGGATTGATACAGAAAGCAGCATGATCAAACAGCATCTGACAACTACAAAAAGGTTACTGAATTTCACTTGGATTCTCCGCATTATTGCATCAATTGGTTGAAAATGTTAGAGTGAAGTGTGGCTCGAACCCTGGGGCACGGCTTTAGTGTTTGGTCCTGCATAAAATACCCTTCCTTTCCATCAAGCAGTTGTGTCATCAAACCACAGAACACACGTTTTCCCCAGAGAGTGCACAATCCTCACCCAGTGGCGCTTTACCGTGCCGGGTTACAGTGCCTCCCCTCATTGTCAGTCCAGCATGTGCCGATCACTGGGAGGTATTCCATTGAAGGCCGGCCCCTCCGGGGTGATGGGCGCGCTTTGAAGCAGAGGCTAGCGCTCTGTCATGCTCCTTTCATGTCCTGCAGGTCCAAAAGCAGAGATTCGAGCCCTGGCATGCTCATTTCAATGCTCTCTTGTAGAAGCTTTGCAATCTTTTCGCACAATAGTTAGAAAATAAAGTGAACCACTGTACATTGTACAGAAAAAGCTGTTTGCAGAAACCTGCGCTGTACAGTGTAACATGTGGTCTAGACATGTTTAAATTCCGAACTGTAGAATGATCATCGAGACAGGAATATTCAGTGCATAACATTAAGACAACAGGTGTTAGATAGCTGAAGTTATTGTTGACTTGCACACTCACAAAATAGAAGCATCCCTCTTTGGACAGCGAAAGAAAGTGTGATGACGGCTATACCAGGACACACATTAATCAAATTCACAATTAGTACAACAGAAACTAATGATATGAAGTGTACAGTAATCTTTTCCTTAAGATGTACTTTAAAGGTGATGGTAAAAATGCTTAATTAGAAAGCTCAATTGTAACGGGCATTTTTCTTGCTCTTTCTAATGGTTAAACTGGCAACATAGGTTCCATCATTGCCAGCGATAAGAAAATATTTCACAATGTTTTACATTGGGTAGGACCTTAAATCAAAACATTGCGCATACTGTACTTTAAAAAAATCATGTCAATTGTTCATCATACTCAAAAAAGAAGAGGATTGCCATCTGAAGCATTTGTGGAGGGAGAACAGTGAGTGTGAATGTGAGGGAGAATAACAGTGAGCGTAACGGTCAGGTAGAAATGTTAGAGAGTGTTACTGTGGAGGAGAATGACTGTAAGTGTTATTGTGAGAGAGAATGTCAGTGAGGGTAACTGTGACGGAGAAAGACAGTTTTACTGTGTGTACGATTGAGTGAGTCACAGTCTGTGTGATTCAAAATGAGTGAGACAAAGTGAGAATCAGTGATACTGATTTTGTGGGTGAGTCAGTGAGATTGGATGAATCATAGATCAATTGACTGAGAGTGAATAAAAATGAGTGGGACTAAGTGAATCTGATTGAGAATGAATGAGACTGAATTAGTGAGTGAGTCTGAGTGAGTCACAGTCTGAGTGAGTTAGCGAATGAGTGAAACTAAGTGATTCATCCTCTCCCTATTCCTTCCCTGCTCTGCTATCCCTGGGCTCCGCCTACCTGGCCCACCCTCACTCCTTCTGACCCCTCTCCCCTGTTTCGTAGTTCTTTCTTCCCTTCCTTATTTCTTCTTTTCTGCCTATTTTCCCTTCTTCTCTTTTATTTCCTCCTTCTGTACCCATCTCCCTTTCTCAAATATTGGTTCTGTTTGGTATTAGTACATGTACCACAATCAACATCTGCATTTCAATAAAGATCCATGTAGGACTTAAATGTCACTTTATTCACTGTTGTTTCTCAGAACTTTATTCATGCCAATAAAAATAATGAGGGAGACTGAGTTAGACTAGGGGAGTCAGAGTGAGAATGAGTGATAGGTGAGTCAGAGTGAGATGGCTTGAGTGAGAATGAATGATTGATTGAGACTGAGTTACACTGACCGAGATTGAGCAAGACTAAGTGAGTGAATCACAATGATAATGAGTGTGAGTGAGTGAGTCAGAGTGGGACTAAGTCTGCCGAACTCATTGAGAAGTCAGGCTTGCTCACTAGAATTCAAGCAAAAGATTACACCCCACCATTTTTAAAGGTCAATAGATGCCACTGCTAGCCTCTAATGAGTGTGATAATCACCCACGTACCTCCTTCCTAGACTAACATGAAGCCTATGACAATAATACATCTCTGCAGGTGAGTAAAATAAAATAGAAATACTCAAAACATAATGCTACCGCTGCAACACTAACCCACTCAGGAGCCCAGAAGATACAGTGGAAAAAATGCAAATAACATGAGAAACATATCTGTCGCCCTCAACCCACAACCCTCAGGAATGCAGCAAACATAGGCAGTCATTACCAGTTATGGTCAAAATTTCGATTACTGTGCAAGCGCATGTTTGCACAGTGATAGGAATTCAAGTTGTGTAATAATAATCACACCCTCACAGCTTTGCCCTGATAGATTCCAGTAGGTCAAAACTGCTGAAATGTAAGAGGGAAAATGGACACTAATTTTCAGTGTGTTAAATACCGATTCCGTCTGTTGTCCCTCATTTGGAAATTTAAAACTGAGAATAGGAGCTATGGTTAGTAAATACCTCTCATCGGGCTAAGGGTATTTACATCACCCTATTCCCCCTAACTTGTAATGAAGGCCAGAATGGGAAAATGCAGAAAAATATCAGTAGGCATCTGTGTATCATTAATCAGGTTTTCAAATGACATCCAGCCTTTTTCAAAGATGTCCATCCGAGCATGGTTTGAATTATTATAGCCATCTGGCAGATTACTCTATCATCCCAAGTAAATTGAGTCCCAAGGAGATGTCAATCCACTTTCGTTTGAGAACATAATGGAAGAGCACAATGTCATATCTTTGATCACATCTAACTGAGTAAAACGTTTAGGTCATTTAAATAAGGTTTGTAATTCTGAGAGGTAAATCACCATGGGGCAAATGACGTTTACACTGGAAGGAAACAATGGACAACGTTCACAAAAGGATTTAAAAGTATGTGTAGTCGATCTCTTATAGTAGTACTTCATACACTCATAAATGCAAATCACATAGATATGGAGATAACATAACTCCAAGCTTATGCCTGTCCTAAATCTTCTGTGCGGAGTTCTCCACAACAAAATGGTGGAACTTCCCATGTATTACTACATTCAGGTATGAATGAGGGAGTGGTAAGTGGTAGTGGCCGGAAAATGTGGAACATGTACTGCAAAATGTGAGGAGTAAATGGAAAATTAAGGAGGAGGGGATAGAGAGATGTTCAAAAACAAAAACACTTCCATATAAAAGGGCAAGTCAGTTGCAGTTCACAAATTATGCTCACATCTCTTCCAGTATTAGTGCTGCTCAAATATGTTCATATCTACTGTAGCCAGCCCTTGGAGTAAGCCACACATCATGCATGGCCATCTACAAATCGTGTAAGGGAATCACATGCAAATCAGTGGAGTTAGGGCAAAGCACTACGGATCCATAGAGTTACATTTTAAACTAAAGTTAAAATGTGTAAACACTGCAGCCACCCATACAAAGCACATTTAAAACTAATATTAATGTATTCATTATTAATGAATCTAAAAGTAATATATCGAATATCTTCATACAATGCAAACACCCATACAAAGCATATTATACAAATGCACACATAACAGATACATATATTTATAAAAAGACATAAATGTGCAGCCCATTAACTGCTGAGGCTGCCCAGCCTGCATCAGTACTGTTTTGTGAGCATTTGACTATTTATTTTCACAACAGGTATCCAGGCCAAACTTGTGTCCTGTTTTTAACTATGTTGGGGATTTTAAAGGTGCCTTCTGGACTCCCTGGAATGAAATATAAAAATAGCCAAAAAGTTTCAATTTTTTTAAAGTGAGGAAGAATGCTATCTCTCAAATGTTCCTATTCGAATGCTGCCAGCTATGCGAGCTCAATCTTAAGGTGTTCCAACAGTTCCTGCCCCAGTAACCATTTCCCTGATTCCTGCTGTTTCAGAAGCTGTCGGTGGAGTGCCCACGACAGTGTTTATCCTGTCATCACAGAATTCACAAATTGTTGCCTGGAGCCTACCAAAAAACCTATAAGCTCTGAGAAGGAGGAAGGCTTGTCTTCATGACACCAATTGCTGAAAGAGGAATATGATCTTTAGAAAAATAATGTTTTCCCCCATGGTTTGAGGAGAAAGGGACAGAGAGGGGCAGAAAAGTGTGATTTACCAACGTCAAGTCAAGGTAAATTTAGATCCGTAGATGTGTCAGCACAGAAGAAACAATTGGAAGAGATTATCAGAGGATGTTTAGACTTTTCACATGTGAATCAATATAAAGAATCCAAGTTTATATATTTGAGTAAAGAAATCACTAGATGTGCAACCATGACTCCTGAAAGGCTGTCAAAATTGGCAGGAAAATATGATGTGGATCTTTCCCAAAGTTTTGCCTTGCAGAAGAGTTTCAGAGCTCAATTAGATGATGATGTGATTGTCACTATGGGATCTTCAAGGATGAGATTACATATTACCAAATTGCTTAAATACATTTGGAAATAGAGTGATTTTGACAGGTTGGAGACCAAGTGGGAAAAGAAACAAAAAAAGAAGCAGATAGTGTAGGGGTGAATGTAAATCCACCTCCAACATTGCTAGATGGAAATAAGGCTCATATGTTCCCTATGAGAGAGATTTCAGATGAAGGCTTTGTTCATATACCATGGAGTTGAGGGTTTTTGTGTCATTTACAGTTTCCCAAAATTGAGGAAGAATCCTTCCCAATTGTATACCCAGGTTAACCGATTTGTTAAGATTTTGAAAGCTTTCTGGACAGATTTGAATTACTTTTTTCAACATGGTGGTGCCTAGTGATTCATGGGCTGAACATAAGATAGCATTGCAGTGGCTTCATATGGAACCCACATGGGATCCACAGACTCATGCACCCTCTCCTATGGCAATAGCGAAGTGTGATGAGGTGATTACATTTTTGAAGGGGAAGGTCCTGGCAAAGGATATAGATTGGTTTAAGATCAACAGAACGACACAGGAAGCTATATTTCGACATTGGAGGGATTGACTCCTTGTAAGTATTGTAACAAGCTTGGGCATTGGAAGAGGGAGTACCTTCAGAATTCAAATAATGTAGTTGGTAATGGGCATATGCAGAATGTTAATTTAACTCAAAATGCAGAATTTCCCAGTGCAGAAAATGCAAAATTCAAATCAGTCACAAGCTCCAATGATGTACATTCCACAGGCTCTGATGTCACCATAGAACATGGGTAAACACCAGGTTCACTGCAAAGCAAGTCCCAAGAGTAAACCCAAATCCTTTCCAGAAAAAGAACCCATTTAATCAGTACCCCATGTTTGAGAATGTACGATTTGATTCTGATCTATCACAATGATGGTGCCTGAGGGGGAAGAAGACTGCATTCTTGGTGCAGTTCGAGCTGGACTGTTCCCACGAGGAACAGGGTCAAGACTGATTTCCATATGGTTGGGTCCACACTGGGGTGGCGTAGTAAGCATAAGAACAATGGATAAAACTCATATCTGTGACTGGGAGTGAGTGGTTGAAATGTTTCAGCACTCCCTCCATCTTGGTTTCTGTTTGCTATGGCGCAGTTTTAGAGGTGGACCAGAATGGCCCATTTCTAGAAGGTGAGGTAAATGCCCATCAAGTGTCATTTTTGATTGGTACTGGTGCTATCTACTCCACTGTTAGAGCATTAGAAATTCTAGACCTAGCCCTCTTGGGGAATTAATTCCAGTCTGTAGGTGTTACAAATAAACCAAAAACTAATCCTGTGCAGACTAAAGGTCCTTTTTAAAATAGGTTCATTTGAAGAAGTTCACCAATTTGTTATATGTGACTAAGTCCCATACACTAGTTAGGGAGAGATCTTTTGTGCAAGTTAAATTGCACTATTTGATGAACACCAGATGGTGTTGAGGGTTTGAGCACGTGCTCCTCCTTAGATAATAAGCATGGTTTCTAACATTCAGATCGTATCCTTTTTAGGTTCTTGGTATTTTCAGAAGAAGACAATTTACTTGTGTTGTCTTAGAGAATTTTTTTTTTTATCGGTTACATCCTTGTTCCAGAAGTAATGGTTTTTGTACTCTGGGGGTGCAACAGCCGACACGTTTTTCGCCCTAGATGGTCACTCAGACCAGGGCTTTCTCAAGGCTTATTAATTGTTCTCAAGATCAAAGAACAATTTTCCTTCTGATACAATGCAATGGTCCTCAATTAAAATACAATAAATGCTGAAATTGTACCAACAGCAAGACGGTACCGGGTCAATCCCTGAAAGTTTTTTTCTCTACGGCAACACAAATCAATTGTCTTCTTCTAAAAATACCAAGAACCTAAAAAGGATACTATCTGAATGTTAGAAACCATGCTTATTACATAAGGAGGAGCACATGCTCAAACCCTCACTGCAAAGATATAGATATTATTATTATTATTTTTGAGTTTGTAGAGCGCCTGGTTACACTTACCAGTGTGTCCCCGCGCTATAAGGATTACAACAGCACCTACTCAACAAGTCCAAGAGACAAAGGGCATTAGCCTTTAGGGAAGAGAAGCGTCTTCAACTCTTTCCGAAAAGTTAGTTCTGATGGTTCCGTTCGTAGTCGGGGGGGAAGGGTATTCCATCTACGGGCAGTTAGAGATCAGAAGGATCTTCCTCCCATCCTGGCCTTCTTACCTCTAGGGGCCGAGAGGAGTCCAACTCCACAGGAGCGCAACTGTCGAGCAGGAGTGTAGGGGAGGAGAATGTTGCGCAAGAAGCCCGGGCACTTCCCCAGGACTATCCTGTGGGCAATGCATAATGCCTTGAAATCAATGCGTTCCTTAATAGGAAGCCAGTGTAATTTCTCCAAGGCATTTTTTGAGGGAGCTCTTCTTGGTAGCCGGAGCACCAGGCGAGCGGCGGCATTTTGAATCGACTGAAGTCTACGATGGCAGCTTGCATTTGCTCCCAGATAAAGGACATTCCCATAGTCCAGCCTGGAAGTGACTAAGGCATGTACTAAGGATTTCCTAGCAAATTCCGGGAGCAAATCAAGCGTCTTTCTCAGCTTGCGGAGGATAGCAAAGCAGGTGCCCGAGACACACCGGGAGTGGTAATCAAAAGTCAAGTTGGAGTCGATCCAGAAGCCTAAGTTCTTCACATGATCCCTTGGGATCGGCAGAGGTCCCAAGGCCTGAGGCCACCAGGCCGAGGTCCAAACTGAGGTGGGTCTACCGACGATGAGTACCTCAGTCTTGTCTCCATTCAGGCGGGGGCAATTGTTGGCCATCCAGCCTGAAAGGTCTTGGAGACAGGAAGTGAACTTTCTAGCAGCCTGCTCAGCTGGCTGGGTCAGAGCAACAACCAGCTGAGTGTCATCGGCATATGTTACTACCTCAACCCCATATTGTTCAGCGATAAGCGCCACAGGTGTAACATATAAGTTGAATAGGGTGGGGCTGAGGCTAGAGCCTTGAGGAACTCCCTGCTTAAGATCAAAGACATCAGATCTGTTACCCCCTTGCTCCACATAGAAGCTGCGGTCAGTCAGGAATGATTCCAGCCATAGCCACGCTTTTCCAGTCACTCCTCCTCTCTTCAGACACTGTAGCAAGGTATGATGTGCCACAGTGTCGAAGGCGGCACTGAGATCGAGGAGTATCAATGCTGCTACTTGCCCTTCATCCACATGTTTCCTCAGTGCCTCAGTGGAAAAAAGTAGGGCTGACTCCGTGGAGTGGTGAGCACGAAAGCCCGATTGGCTAGTGTGAAAGAGGCCGTTCGCCTCTATGTGTGCAGTAAGTTGTTTGTTGGCCAGTTTTTCGGCCAGTTTGGAAAAAAAGGGTAAGAGGGATATCAGACGTAGGTTGTTAAGCTGAGTGGCACTAACTTGAGGTTTCTTTTTGAGAGGTAATACGACTGCCAGTTTCCACCCAGGCGGAACTTTGCCTGAGTCAAAGGATAGGGAGAGTATGTGTCTAACATAGGGGGCTAAAAAATTCATAGAGCTAGCCAATATTCTGGCCGGTGCAGGATCCCTAGGGGAGCCTGATTTAATTCCTCTTGCTGTTGTTATCAGGAGTTCCTCCTCTGGAACATGGAACTGGCTAATGCAACCTTCCTTCTCTTCCCCCCCTCTGGCTTCCTCATGGGGGGGTAAACTATTAGAGCCAGTTCTGGCCTCACAGGGGAAGGTGGAATAAATGTCCAACACCTTTTTTTGAAAGAACTCAGCAATTTTATTGCAGGCTTGTACTGAGACGCCCGCCTGTTCATCCATAGAAGCTAGTATCGAGATCTCTTTATAGATCGTGAATAGCTCCTTGGTAGAACAGTTAGCTCGATCGATTCGATCGGTATAGAACGCAGCCTTGGTTTTCCTGATTAAAACATGGTAGTTCTTAAGACTAACTTTGTACTGCGTTCCTGCTTCTGGTAAGTAGGCCCTTCTCCAGGCTCGTTCTACTCGTTTGCAGGCAGCCTTGGCTTCTTTTAGTTCGGCATTGAACCAGGGTGCTGATCTAGTTAGTCGCTTCGGGCCATTATTAGACCAGGGAGCTGCTGTGTCCAGTGCAAGCGTAATGTGTGCATCCAAAGTTACGCAAGCCTCGTTAAGACTGGTGCCCAGCCCAGTAGGGGAACCTTCATGCATAAAATTGTCCCTGAACATATCATGAGAAAATTTAGCCCATTTCCTTTGTCTTCTCCTGCTGCCAGTGGTATGGCCCTAAATATTATGAGCCCTCACATGGAACCAAAATGGGACCAGAAAGTGATCCGTCCATATCAATGGTATGGGGGATTCCTGCTTAATGTTATCCCAATTGCAGAAAATGGGATCCAGCTGATGCCCTAGACGGTGTGTGGGGAGGGTAGAGCACAGTTCGAGCTGCATAGTATGCAGCTCTTGCCGCATTTCTTGTGCTGCTATATTATTGACATCGTCAAAGCTTAGATTGAAGTCACCTAGCAGGAGGAATTTATTGAAGCGCATGGCTGAGGAGATAGTGTTAAGCACGAAACTATCGGTAAAGGCCCTGCTACCACCAGGAGGTCTGTACACTAATTGGCCCTTGATAACCGTATTAGTATTAATCAAGATGGAGAAAGCTCCTGTTTCGCTATCAGCGATATTAGCGGGTTCTATGGTGCATTTAACACTCTCCCTGTAAATTATTGCAATGCCCCCCCCTCTCCCGCTGGGTCTGTCCTGCCTACAGATTCCATAACCGCGAGGAAGAGCCTCCGTTATTTCAGGATCAGAGTCCTCGTCGAGCCAGGTCTCTGTTAGAAACAGCAAATCCCATCTGTTATCAGTCAGGAGATCGTGGATCTCTAGCCTGTGTTTTTTTAAGGACCTGCAATTGAGCAGGGTACATCTAACCCTCCTGTTGTTGCCTAGCTGATTAGAAGAACCAGAAAGGCTCCCTGTGGCGTGTTTGCTCAGGGTAAATCCACAATGCCTGCATGTTAGATCCTGGTCTTGCGTACTTAGATCAATGTCATGCTCGCATTCCTTGATGATTTTCGTACGGAGATGAGTAAGCTCCTCTGTAGTATATGTAAGAGTTGGCAGGAGACTACCAGGGGGTATGGCCCCGTGCCCCGGTCTGCCGCGGACGGGCGCAGACGGGCTTGCCTTAGGCGCGCCCGCTGCGCTCGTCCGCTGCGCGTATGACACATGAGAGGTTATGTACCTTCCCTTCCGGCGGACAACTAGACCGCGTCCTGCCGGAAGTGAGTGCTGGGCGAATGAGGTGTTTTCTCCCGCCGCTCAAACGGCAATGCAGCCGCGGCGGATCGGGCAGGGACACCAAAGTGCAAGTACACAATCTCAGCAAGTAAGAGTGTCACAGGTTAAAATATGTACAGAGTTTAAAAGAAAAGGGCATCTAAGTTCCCAGGCGCTAAGAAGTGAGGAGCGGCGCCGTCAATCCGCCGTTAACCAGCCCCGGAAAGCTTATGTACCTTCCCTTCCGGCGGACGACTAGACCGCGTCCTGCCGGAAGTGAGTGCTGGGCGAATGAGGTGTTTTCTCCCGCCGCTCAAACGGCAATGCAGCCGCGGCGGATCGGGCAGGGACACCAAAGTGCAAGTACACAATCTCAGCAAGTAAGAGCGTCACAGGTTAAAATATGTACAGAGTTTAAAAGAAAAGGGCATCTAAATTCCCAGGCGCTAAGAAGTGAGGAGCGGCGCCGTCAATCCGCCGTTAACCAGCCCCGGAAAGCTTATGTACCTTCCCTTCCGGCGGAAGACTAGACCGCGTCCTGCCGGAAGTGAGTGCTGGGCGAATGAGGTGTTTTCTCCCGCCGCTCAAACGGCAATGCAGCCGCGGCTGATCGGGCAGGGACACCAAAGTGCAAGTACACAATCTCAGCAAGTAAGAGCGTCACAGGTTAAAATATGTACAGAGTTTAAAAGAAAAGGGCATCTAAATTCCCAGGCGCTAAGAAGTGAGGAACGGCGCCATCCAGATACAAGGCTGGAAAGGTCCAGTGCCTTGAGCCACGCTCCTTCATCGACTACTCACCCATATAGGCAATTTCATCCAGAACCAGGATCCATGGACCTTCTCTGCAACTTTGAATACCAGATGGTGTTGAGTTTTAAATACATGATGATTGTTAGACTTAACATCCTTGGCATGGTTTCCCCTGACTTTTTGCTTTCAGACCTCCTATTTATACTGTTTTTGCTAACTTTGTTTTTCCTGGCTTCAGGAATCTGGGCACTTTAACACTGCTAATAAGCGCTAAAGTGCATGTGCTCTATACTTAAAACATGGTAACATTAGCTTATCCACAATTTGAATGATTAATTTACTTTAAAATCTCTTATAACGGTCACTACATTTGCCCAGGTCCTGTAAATTAAAGGCTACTAGTGAGCCTGCAGCACTGATTCCGCCACCCATTTAAGTAGCCCTTTAAACATGTCACTGACCTGCCACTGCAGAACCTATGTGTGCAGTTTTAAACTGTCTTGTCGACCTGGCAAGTTAACCCACTCACAAGGCCCAAACCCTCCTTTTTATTACACATAGGTCACCATTAAGGTAGGCCCTGGACGGCCTGTTGGCAGGGTGCAGTGTACTTAAAAGGTAGTACATGTACTTTTAAGTTTTACATGTGCTGGTACTGAAATACTCTTAAATCCATTTTCACTACTGTGAGGACTATCTCTTCGACTGGATAACATTGGGTTTGCCTTATCAAGTTTTATAAGTGCAATTTCCAATTGGGCAGAGCCAGTATCTCCAAATTTGGTGTCTCTGAGATCACAATTTAAAAACACAACTTTTGGTGAAGTTGGTTTTAAATTGCAATTCTGAAAATGCCACTTTTGAAAGTTGGCATTTTCTTACTGTAACCATTGGTGCCTTTTTCCTGTCTCTGAATAATTATCTAGAGTGGGTGACAGCTGGCCTTGTGCATTCCCTCTAGACAGCCACAGACAAAGGGAGCTTAGGTGTGACTGATGACCCATCCATATCCTTGTGGCCATCCTGGAACGGAGGAGCTGTCCCATCCCTATATAAAAGGCTGCATGTGAGTCTGGAGCCAGGGCAGGAAAGGTGTAAATGTGTGCACTTCAAAAGCATCTCTTTGAAGTCTCCCCCACTTCAAAGGCCTAACTGGGTATAAGTACTGGACCTCTGACACCTACAACTCAGAACACTTCTGGAACAGAAGACATGCTCTCAGGAACGAAGTTCTGCTCTGCTGCTGGAGGGACTGCCACTCTGCTGGACTGCTTTGTTGTGCTTGCCTGCTGCCCTGTTGCCTGGAAGTGAGAAGAATTGGACATGCATCTCTACATCCAAGAACCTAAGTATCTTGAAGGGCGTGTTGACTTGCCTCCTGTTCTGAAGTTTCAGGGATATCAAGGACTTCTCTTCAACCCACAGCCAGCACCTGGGCTTTGCTCGCTGCAGGTCTTGCTCTGCCAAGTGGTTCCAACCCAGTCTTAGGACCCTGGAAGTGAGTATTAAGTGCTGCATCTACTAGAACCCATGGACCGTTGCTCCAATCAAAACTGATGCATTGCCGCCATTATGAGAACCAGATAGATGCATCCCACTTGAAACTGCTGCACACCTCTGACACAGACGCTTTGGAACTGATGCATTGCCTCCACTGCATGAAGAAGATGGACGCCTTACCTCTACAGCGTGAAGAAACCCAGCACACCACATTCAGAACCACAGCACCTAAGAGGTGGCGCAGCACTCAAAGTAGGGAGGCATCACTGCTTGGCTGGATCAACCAGGATCAAGGTACTTTTGCTCAGTGGGCCCTGCATAGGTCCTGCATTCGGCCCGTGCTCCATTGTGAGTATCCTGAACTCTTGACTTTGTCTCTGTATTTCGACTTCTGCTGATTGGATATTTGTCATTTTGATCCTGTTCTATTTATAAAATTATTCTCTATTTTTCTAAACTGGTGTGAAGTATTTTGTGGCGGTTTCACAGTGTTACTCTTTGATGTGTTGCACAAATACTTTACATGTTGCCTCCTGAGTTAAGCATTATTGCACTGTGCTAAGCTATCAGAGGGTGAGCACATGTTGATTTATGGTATGTTTGTGACCCACCCTGACTAGGCAGGGCTTGGGCAGGGCATACCTCTGCTAACCAGAAATCCCATTTCTAATATTAGTGGCAGCGGTGAAATGAGACTTGTATTTGTGCAGAGCCATACAGTAATTGGTGTACACTACCGTACATATCAAAGGCCAATTGGAACTCTTTCAATTCTCCCTGATTGGCATTTTTAATTTATTTCCCAAAAACATGTCTCTGATTGGAGGAGTTACACCTGTAAATATTTTATTTTGAGTTGTCCAACTTAGAGGGTTATACTGTGGCTCAGCTCAAGAATTCGTATAAGAACACTGAGATTCCTACAAAGGACATCACCAGGAAGATGATGCTGTAAAAGGCGCTGTAGGGCTGGACAGAAGCACGTGTTGAAGTAAATGTAACCCCAGAGGAGGATGAGGAACTGGATGGTGATGAGGAGCTGGAACATGACTCACTGGAGAGTCTAGGACTGCCTGTGGAGCAGGTTGGCAACATCCTGCCAGGAGTAGTGGTTCCCACCTGGGCCGGGAGCTGTGTATCATCCAGCAGTCTGTCCCCAAGTGGAGCTGGAGGACAGGAGAGAGGAGACCACATTAACATTGGAGCTGGCTAAGCTCAAATTAGAGATAGAGAACACCTTAGACGAAAGAAAGCTGTCCATGGAGGCAACTGAGGCTGCGAGAGCCTTATTCATGGAAAAACTGGACATGGAGGAGAGAATTACTGTGGACCGTTTGGCTCATGAAATGAACCTAAGAGAACTGGACATAAATCATCAGCAAATCGATCAAGTGATGGCAGCATTTACTTCTGTGGCCTCTAGCAATATGGTGCAAATTCCCAAGGGTCTATGGAGTGGGAGATGACATAGATAGATGGTTTGGGGCTTATGAGATTGCCCTACAGATGCAAAAGATCCCTGAGGGAGATTGGGGGGCTAGTCTGTGGAAGCATATCCATACTGAGAAGTACAGACAGAAGTTAGGGAACAGTCAGAAACTATATACGCATACCTGGGTGGATTGTGTTGATTCTTTTAGTAAGGCACTGGATGGTTGGGTGAAGGGCATTGATGTTAAGGATTAACAGGGGCTGCATAACTTGATTGCAAAAGAACACATTTTCCGTCTTTGTTTTCCAGATCTATGCCAACAGTTGATTGGCAGTAAGTTCTCTGACCCAGGGATCTTGCTAAGGAGGCAGAACTCTGGGTCAAGACCGTGGTCCACAAGAAGGTATTTGGGTGGATCCCTACCAGGGTAGGCAGGCTCCTCACCAGAGGAAACATTGGGCACAAAAAAAGCAACATGTTCTCTAAAGGCCCCCCAAATATTTGTCCAGGTCAGGACTCCCATCCCCCTGCTGAGAAGAAAAAGAAATTGTTCCCTAACAGTCAACTGCAGGGGGGCAGCCCCAAGTTTTATGAGTATCAACAAAAAAAGCACTACAAGGGGGATGCCAAGAGTCCCCAGTGGGTACAGTCCTCCACCTCAGTCACTGGGGCTGGCTAGTGTAGCATTGGGAGTGAAGTTTTTCCCAGCTTGTGGTGGGAACAAAGTTGAGGTTACCCTAGTGTCCGTGGGTGATGGAGAGATGGTGCAGAGAACCCACATGCCTAGTAATACTAGAAAGTACAGTGGGTCACACAAATTCGACAGAGGGTGGAGGCTCTGATAGACACTGGAGACAGCAGGACTATATTCTGGTGTCATCTTGTGGCTTCAGAGCAGGTAGTCCCTAATGTGTTCCACTAAGTTGTTGCAGCTGACAACCATGAGAACCAATACCCGGTGGTTCTTGTTCCCTTTAAGTGTAGAGAGTCTCAGGTTCCTTGAAGGTAGCTGTGAGTCTGTCCATGCCTGTGAATTGCCTGCTTGGCAATGACCTGGAGCATACCACCTAGAAGGAGGTGGAGCTCAACTCACACTTGGAGATGTTGGGGTTGCCTGAGTGGGTTTACTTGACCACATCATAAATGGCAGCCCGAGAGGGTCATAAGAAGGACCTGGAGACTGGAAGAATGGCCCAAGTACCTGCCAAGAAGAGGAATGGAGAGGGGTGCAGAAACCCGCTCCTGAAGCTCCCACTGTCCGGGTGGATGCTTTCTCTGAGGGGGACTCCTAGACCACTACAGGGGGGATGTGGCTGAACAGAGGAATTCTGCAAGGTGTAGAGGGAATGCTCTACCCTTGTCCGTCTTCACAGCAGGCTGATGCCCAGGATGCTGGTGACACCTCTGGTAGACACCTGATCTACTGGAAGAATGATCTCCTGTTTAGTGACCCCAAGGCTCCTGAGCCTGGTACAACCTATGTCTTGATGATCGTCTAGTGCTTCGGAGCCTTCCTACAGGAGCTGATTCATGATGTACCACTAGAAGGTCATTTGTGGAAACACAGGACCTTTGACAGGTTTGTCAAACACTTTTACTGGCTTCAAATGAGAAGAGCCTCAGATGCATTCTGTAGGTCCTGTCCTAACTGCTAGGTGATTCAGGGGGGAAAGTGAAAGGCCCTCCTGCAACCTTTTCCTGTCATTAGCATCCCTTTGAGAGGGTGGGCGTTAGACCTGTCAGCCCTAGGGTGGTCTTTCCCTGTGTTTTTGCCCATGCCTCATTTGTTCCACCCTCTTTTTCGTTGGCCTTAGGTCTCTGAGCGCCTTCCCATTGCTAATCAATGCTAAGGTAGAGGTGCTCTCTTCTCCCAACATGGCTGCCACAGGCCCCTGCTACTGCGGAGTGGTCTTTTTAGTAGCACCCTAGTTGCCAGGAGCTGGCTGGGACCCTAAACATTGTTGCCACACCAGCCCACCTTTTTCCCCCATAGTTAGACTAGGGAAGCTCCTGGAACCTTCTAGATTAAGGGCCGGGTCTGCTTTTGCCGCCTTAGAGAGTGGTCATCTGACCTGGGCATACTTAAGGAAAGGAGGGAAACTTTTTAGTCAGTTGGGGTGACGCTGACCTGGGGGAACCTACGCAGGAGACTTAGGCGGTAGGGCCTAGTCAGGGACCTATACCACTGGGAGTGACAGGGCTTAGGTGCTGCCTTCTAAGCTGCATGAGGAACACTGAACTAGCCCACTGATCTGGCCCGGCGGGAAGGGAACCCAGGGACGACCTACAGAGCCTGAATAACCTATCTACAGCCACCAACTCAAACTAACCCCCCCCTCAAGAAACTAACTCCTAAGGGCGCAGAAACCAGCAAGCGCCGAAGAAGACCATATCAATTCGCACAGAACTGCTGGGGGATCAACCAGGTATTAGCTCTGTGCCACCCCTGCGCTCCCTGCCTCCAGGCACCAGTGAAATTGCCCCCAAATTGAGGCCTGGACCTTGAAGCCCCCCACCCTCGCCGGGACGCTTACGCAAAACTCACCCCCGCGGCTCGGAACACAGTTGACGTCTCCAGGGCCCACTGAGGAATTCGGAGCCACGCGATCGCCAGCGCGTCCTGGGCGCTTGTTCAGCTGTAGGCCCGGCGCTGCCTGACTTCGGCGGCAGCCCTCGGTGAGGAGAGGGCCGCCGGACTCCAGTATACGCCACGCTAGGCCTGACACCACTTCTGGCGTCACGTGACAGGGACGGTCTCCCGAACGCCGCCCCCTCCGCTTCCTGATTGGGTTGGGAGGCCGCGCCCCGCATTCCTCGTTGCCGTTGGCGGCTGCGGGTGCGCCTCCCCTGCGGCCACTGCGATCGGTCCCCGGGCCCCCAGGAGCCAGTGGAGGGCCCGGGACCAGCCCCTCTACAGCGCGGGGCTCCCCGGCTGCCCGAGGCCACCGGAGCCCCCCGGAGCTCTACCCGCCTCGGGGCCGGCTAAGAAGCCCTCCCCTCTCGCCCCAGGCTCACAGGAGAGCGTCACTGCTGGCGGGAGGGGCCCAGTGAGGAGAAAGTTCCTCCCCCCCGTCTTGAAGAAAACCAGCGCTGCAAGGGCCCGAAGGAGGCTGAAGATTCAGGTAACCCCTGGGGAGGAGGGCAGAAGGCTGGAGAGAGGCCCTGAACTCGCCCCTCCCCCAGGGTAGACTATCGTTGGGCCCCGTTGGCCCCCACTTGCCCCAGGTAGGGGGAGTAATCCGTCCAAGGCCCCATGGACTTCCGCTGATGAAGGGCCTTTTTGGGCCTAAGGTTATGGCTAATCGTCCTCCGAGGAGGGAAAGATTCACCCCTGCCTGCCAGATGGCTTAAGCACTCTAATGCCAATGCCATGTTTAGCGCTATGATTCAATGCTATGTTTAGCGCTCTAATGCAAATGCCATGTTTAGCGCTCTGATTAAATGCTATGTTTAGCGCTCTAATGCAAATGCCATGTTTAGTGCTCTGATTAAATGCTATGTTTAGCACTCTAATGCAAATGCCAGGTTTAGCCCTCTAATGAAATGCTATGTTTAGCGCTTTAGTGAAAGGCCTTAATGGAATGCCAGGTTTATTTCTAAGGAAACGGTCTAATGAAATGCTTTGATGAATACCTGACTCTTATCTAGATAAAAGCTATTTGATTTCTACTCAAACTCACTGGTGTGGTGTCAGTCATTGCGTGCGCTTCCTGTCTCAGTGGATGAGTGTGCTGTATGGTCACTATACACTTAAGCCTTTGCGTGCCTACCTGCTCGCGCCAAGCTACCCCCAGGGGGACTGGTGACCCCAGTTCCTACAGTGGGCATCAACATTTTTGGACCCTAGACCCCAGGACAGCCTTGGGCAACTCATTAGTTGTGGTCTTGGTGGACCATGCCACTAGGTAACTAGAAACTATCTCTCTAAGTACTGTGTCTGCTGTGACCAGGGCACTGATGGGGATCTTTGCCCACATGGGTTTCGCCTGGGAGGTGTTGCTGACCGGGGTGCCTACTCCAGCTCATGGCAAATGAAGGCCATGTAGGAGGAATGTAGGGTAACCCACAAGTTCTCCACTTCTCACCATCAACAAAATATTGGGTTGGTTGAAAGATTCAACTGAACCCTAAAGGCTGGGAGCAAGCTTCCAAGGAGCCACCCCAGGATGTAGTTTGCATTCCGCAACCAGACAGCGCTCTACCAGAATATCACACAGGACAATCTGGAAGCCAGCCAGGAGGACAAGAAATGCTGTTATGACCAGAATACCAGTCTAGTTGAGTATCAGCCTGGCCAAAAAGTGTGAGTGATAGATCCTGTGGAGCCCAGGGCCTTGCAAAACTGATGGTCTGAGCCTTATAAAGTTAAGGAGTTCAAGAGCAAGGTCACCAACTTGGTGGACCTCAAGGCTCCCAGGAACCCTCGAGGGGGCCTTCATGTTGAGTGCCTCAAGCCCCAGATTGAGAGGTCTGCCCATACCATGCTCTTGGTTACTGATGATGGGATGGAAGAGGAGAGTGAACCTCTTCCCGACCTCCTTTCTTTAAAGGAGCAGGATGGGTCAGTGGAGGGTGTCAGCCTCTCTGCTACACTGACCCTAGATCAACAGAGAGAGACTGCCTCCAGTTGCTGGGGCAGTTTACATCTCTATTCTCACTTACCCCAGGAATAACTACATGGTGTACCAATGATGTTGATACTAGCAACAGCATACCTGTGAAGGACACCAATTACAGGCTATCTGACAAGGAAGAGCCAGCGTAAAAGAGGAGATCTCTAGGAAGTTGTGTTCAGGGGTTATTGAGCCTTTGGTCCAGTTCAGTGGTTTTGGTCCCCAAGGCTTCCCCGTTTGGTATCACACCTGATCTCAAGTTCTGTGTGGACCAACGTGGACTCAAATGCAGCCACCAATACAGCTGTGCACCCCATCCCCTGTGCTGATGAGCAAATAGGTCACCAAGTTTCTCAGCATGTTTGACTTAAAGTATGGGTAATGGCAGATTGCCTTGACCAAGAGGGCTTAAGAGAGGTCTGCATTCTGGACCCCAGAAGGGCACTTCCACCTCTGGGACATGCCCTTCAGGTTGAAGAACGCCTCTGCCACCTTGCAGAGGTTGGTCAACAAGGTCCTGCCCAGGTTGGAATACATCATAGACAATATTTGCGGTCCTCACTTCTAGATGGAAGGTTTGACTGGGCCATCTCCAGGATGTGCCTCAGGCTCTGCAGAATGCAGGCCTAACTATCAAGGCCTGTAAATACCAGAAAGGACAGGGTTCAGTGCTATACTTGGGGCTCAAGAAGGAGGTGACAAAATTGAAACCATTCTGGCTAGGGACCCCCCCTCCAAGACTCAGAGAGAAGTGAGATCCTTCTTCGGCCTCTCTGGTTAATACAGGAGATGTGTCAAGAGGTATGACACCTTTTCTGCCCCCTTGATAGAGCTGACTTCCAAGAAGTACCCACATGAGGTGATCTGGACAGTGGTGTGCCAGAAAGCTTTTGATCCCATGAAGAAGGCCATGCACAAAGCACCTATGCTCAAGGCGCCTAACTTCTTCCAGGAGTTCCTTGTGCAGACAGTCACATCAGTGCATGGAATAGGGCCTGTGCTCTCACAGCTAAACAAAGAGGACCTTGATCAACCTGTAGCACAATAGAGAAGAAAGCTTTTGCTGTGGTCTGGGTGCTGAAGAAGCTATGGCCATACCTGTTTGGTGCTCACATCCGGGTTCAGACAGAACACAGACCCCTCAGACGGATAATGCAAATGAGGGGTGAGAATCCTAAAATGTTGAGGTGGTCCATCTCCCTACAGGGAATGGACTTTTTGGTGGAAAACCCTCCTGGCACAGACCACGCCAATGCTGATGTTCTCTCCATGTTTTTCCGCCTCAGTAAACAGAACTCCGAAGGGATCAGGAAGCTCTTCCCACTTTCCACAGGGGTGAACATGTGTTAGACCTGGCATACTTGCTGTGGTTTTCCATGACTTTTTGCCTTCAGACCTCCTGTTTAGGCTGAATTTGTTTTTGCTAGCATTAGGAGTCTGGGCACCCTACCACTACTAATCAGTGCTAACGTACATGCTCACTATACATTGGCTTATCACCAATTGGCATATTGTTGTGCCTGTGGACCCAAGGCTCCCATTACAACAGTGATAGGGAGCAACAAGTGTACACAGTTGGTGCCACACATAGCCCTTTGTAGTGTTTTATTGAGGACAACAGCAAGAACTGCCTCACTGAGGACAACAGCAAGAACTAACATTGCCCATAGACAAACTACCTATTCTGGTGGGAATTGTTGTGTAACAGTACATTGAATACAAGTGCCTTTGCACTCAGGTCCCTCCATCTGGGTAAAAGGCACAAAGAGCAAAGCTCGCAAACTCTCGTGAGAAAACAGTAGATGTGGTTGTGTGCGGCTTCAATTTAAAGCCACAACTGTTCTCGAAATGCCACTTGCTGTTAGGACTCTCTTCCTGAGCTCAGCACATCATGCTTCTGGCTCCTTGATGGTGTCATGATCATGGATCTTTGAGTCTTCACCTTCATGTCCCAGCTCCCGATGCACCGTTACACATCAATTCCCACCAGAATAGGCAGAACTGTAATCACAATGTGGCAGTAATGCATTGCGTTATGTGTGCATGGATTAATTGATTGAGAATTCTGGCTTGGTAATTCGCAACGCTTGTTAGTTGAACTTAACTGATGTTATTGCAAGCTTGCTACTAGTGCTCATCTGATGTTACTTTGAACTTGCTATTGACATTTACCTGATATTATCGCAACCTTGTTTTGCCAGCATCATAGGGTTGTGATCAGGAATGGCAAATTAGTTATCGCAAAGTGAATACTTGAATACAAACATGTTTTGAAACTGGTTAAGTTGCTCATTGTGGTGATTCTTTTTGCGAATCAAGTGTGTTGCATAAGCATTAAGACTACAGTATATGTGATGAATACAAGCCCCAGCTAGGCCCGCAAGAGACAAGGGTTCGCTCTTCTGTAACGAAATCTACAAGGAAGTTGGCACGGAAACTGCAAAGTACAAAGACAACGTTTATTAACCCTTAAGGGTGGTCCTACAATCCACACAACACTCTTCAGTATTGCAAGGAGTAGCACAAAGAACTTACATACACAGTCCCCTTATATACACAACAGAGGGGCTCATGAGTGGGTGGATAGCACATGGAGTCAAAGAACATTACCATGTAGGGTCATTCCCAATTCTAAATCAATACATGGGCGGAGCTAACACGCTCCTTGAGCCCGCAAAAACACATGGCCAAGCAGAACTAATTATAACAGACGTGGTCAGTTCTGGGCATGCGCCAGATGGACAAGAGGGCTATTTATAAATTGTTGCTAGGCAGATTACAAGAGCAACTAACACAGAGGCCGGACTCTCCTCATGGCGAACACGTGGCAGCATATCAATACAAAATGGAGTCCAGACTTCGGCCAACATACTGAAGAGAACACGATAAAGGGAAACATTAATGTTTTCAGTGAATGCTTAATCACGATCTGCCTTAATTTACAACAGACGACCCTTTCAGCATTCACTGAAGACATCTGGCTTCCAGGAATAATCATCATATATATCAATTATCATCATCCCTTTAACTTCTTTAGCTAGACCCTTCTGGCGAGCAACCTCAGCGATAGCTTTCTTATCTGGAATGCAGAATGAAATGCATACAGAACAGCATAATGGTCCACCTTGAATACACATACAGAGAAAAAACAGAATTGCTATGATGATACAGAGGCCAGTTAGGACCTTCCAACCCCAGGCAGTAATCAACGCCCAAAACCATCCAGAAAAGGACCATGTGCCGTTTTCCGTGTGGATTTCGGCGGCTATTTTATGTAACTTGTTAATGGCACTATAAACAGATGGCGTATGATCAGGAATAAACACACAGCAGCTACTTCCGATAATTTTGCAAGCTCCACCTCGATCAGCTAACATCACATCCAGTACCATACGATTCTGCAGTGCAACAATCCTTGTAATTTGTAGTTCTTCCGTAAGATTCCCAAGAGCAGCAGCGGTCTGATTAGTCACAGCTTCTACTACTCTCGTTAATCTTCGGATCTTCCTACTGTTCAAAGCAGCTCCAACAAAGAAGAACAGTCCCAAGTTGAAATCAATATACTGTTGCAAGCTAGTGTCCGTCTGATCTACTTCATTAATAGATAAAGTGCGCTTATATCTATTTATAGTCACATTATTCAGTAATTTCAGGTCTTTATGATACGATGCAGGTGCTAGGAATACAGGGGGTAATAGGAATGATACATAGCATACCCCAGACCACCCAGCTGGCAAACGGTAATAACCTTTATTCCCGCACACAAAGTAGGTATTATGGGATGCTAGGAAGGTACTGTTGTTCAGCCCGTCGATATTTAATACTTTTATACAATCACTGACACCAACAGGAATAAAACCCACACTCTGGACACACAGGTCCGCTTGGGCTTGTGCTACTTGGATTACAAATTTGTCCATCCCCACAGTGTCTCTTGTGTTTGTGAAGATGTAGGGAATGGATTCATTGTCCGGTCGGTACTCTTCCCATTCCCAAATTGTTCCATTCGCTTGTGGGTATCCATTTCTGTCCTGATGACATTCTTTATTAAGTCTGAACAGCAATCGTCCCACTGTCGGTTTCCGAGTAGCAAACAGCAAAGTGTACCATGCTCTACAAGAGCCATTGTGAGAGAAAGGAAGTGGAATGAATGGCGTACCTCCTTTCTTCTGATGAGCTGGCATCATCCCACATATCCAACAGTTCGTAGCGTTCGTAGCAACGTGGGTATGATGCAGCATCTGGATAAAAGTGTTATTTAAATAGGACTGCCGATGCTTCAGTTCTTGATACGGCAATGTATAAAAGTAGTGCTCCGCAGGCACCGGAGTTGTCAGCACAAGCGTGTTCCGAGCAGGGGTGACCTCTTCCACAAACCATGTTGTTATGCCAACAATAGCTATTGTTAGCATGAACCCCAACGCACAAAAGATTTTCTTCCTCTCCATGTCAAAAAGAAACAATACTCTGATGTCTTCCTGAAACTAAAAAAGTCTGTCAGAACTCTTTCCCCTTGGGCAGCGGTTGATTTCTTCACCAACGGGCCAAGACGGGTGTCACTACACTAATGCAGGGCTGATCCCCCCCCCCTAGCCACAGCGGCTCTCCGTTTCACTAACCCAAGGGCCGTTCTGACAGTATGTCCCGGTACTAAAAATCTCACTTTCTTGGTCGCAGATGATATCGCCTTCCTCCAGAAGTCGTGTGGTCCGAAAAGAGCTCCTCAGTGTCGTTTGGCTTTTCAGCACGGCCTGTCTCTGCTGCCAGGACTTCTCGTTGATCGGTCAGCACGGCAGACTCCACCAATCCGGGCGGCACCTTCCGACAGTGCAGGGAATGGATCCAGTTCTTCCTGTTCGAGACTCGCACTGCCGTCCTCGTCGCAAGAAGAACTTGCTCAGGGCCGGTCCATCGGGGCTCCAGACTGTTCGACCTGTCGAAGACCTTGATCATCACATGATCTCCGGGCCGGAGACCATGTCCTTCGCCAGTAGACCGATCAGGGAGCGCCTCTCGGACCTGTTGATGAATAGAAACCAAGTTATCCGTTAACTGTGCCAGATAATCACTCATCATCACACAGGGCACATCATACACAGCCTTAGGTCTCGGTGGACCCCAAATATTCATTGGGCGTCCAAAAACAATCTCGTAGGGTGTAAGGCCGGTCCGAGAGTGTGGCACCGACCTAATGGACAATAACGCCAGTGGCAAGGCGTCTGGCCAAGTCAAAGATGTCGAAGCCTGGATTTTAGCAATTTTAAGCTTCAGTGTACCATTGTACTTCTCGACTAGTCCTGCAGACTGGGGGTGGAACACAGCGTGGAACTTCTGGGTGATGCCTAGGCCCTTCAAGACATACTTTATAACATCCGCTACAAAGTGAGGGCCATTATCACTCCACAGAAGTCTACAGACGCCATATCGAGGGAAAAACTCTTTCAGCAATAGCTTCGCTGTAGTCATCGCAGTATTGTCTTTCGCAGGGTACGCCTCAACCCATTTACTAAAGGCGCACACCACTACTAGAACATACTTCAAATTATTACAGCGCTCAAGCTGGATGTAATCCATCTGCAGAACCTCAAAGGGTGCAGTGGGTGTCGCAAATCCTCCTGCTGGAGTTCGCGTGCCTTTCCCTGGGTTATACTTCAGACAGATCATACAGGTCTGTACCACCCTCTTTGCTGCGCTAGCAATCTCTGGATGCTCCCAGACTTGGGTAAGCAATTTTACAATTGCGGAAGCTCCAACATGTGCTAGCCCATGTGCCATTTGAACCATAGGTTGTACGAAGGCCGTGGGTAACTTCCATCTATCCATCTGTTTATTTCTCCAGCAACCCTCGTCATCCAACTCTCCCTCGCTAGCCCATTGCTCCCGCTCCTTATCAGAAGCGGTTCTTTGTATCTCTCGCACTTCTTCCTTTGCATCACGCCACCTCTCCATCTGTGATTTCACTACATACATGGCAGTAGCACCAGGCTGCATCGCAGTCTCTCGTGCCACTCGGTCTGCTAACGCATTCCCTTCTCCAACTTTGTCAACTACTTTCCTATGGGCGCTACATTTAACAATAGCAATTTTCTTTGGGTACGTCAATGCAGTTAAAAGATTGTGAACTAACTCTCCATGCATTATTTGTACCCCATGTGACGTTAGAAACCCTCTCTCCTTCCAGAGTAGACCGAAGTCATGTGCTACTCCGAAGGCATATCGGCTGTCTGTGTACACATTCACACACAATCCTGTACTGAGCTCACATGCTCGTGTTAACGCTATTAGTTCTGCTGCTTGAGCTGACTTCTGTGGTATGCGTGCTGTCTCCACTATCGTTTGTAATGTGGTAATTGCATACGCTGCTGAAGTCGTACCATCTGGTAGCTTCAGACATGACCCATCTACCCATAGTTCTCCATCTACCTCTGAAAAGGGCGTATCCTGGAGATCGATACGACCCTTTGTCTGTTCCTCAGTCACAAGAATACAATCATGCGCTTTCTGTGCCTCCGGCTGGGTCTCGGGGTATGGCAATAATGTGGCCGGGTTTAATGTCACGCACCTTTTCAACGTAATATGAGGAGCCAAAAGCGTCAACTCATATCCCGTTAAACGGGCACTGGTCAAATGCTGCGTCTTTGTTTGGTTAAGCAGAGCATCAACAGCATGGGGGACTAACACCAACAGTTTATGGGACAACACAATTCCCTCACTCTGCCGTATTGACACAGCTGTCGCCGCAACCGCGCGAAAACACCCCGGCAATGCTCGGGCGACAGGATCAAGTACGGCCGAGAAGTATGCACAAGGGCGCTGCTTATCACCATGCATTTGCACTAAAACTGACAATGCACATCCATCTTTCTCATGCACATATAATGAAAAGGGTTTTGCATAATCAGGGGTCCCTAACACTGGTGCTGAACAAAGGGCCTGTCGTAATTGCTGAAAAGCAGCATCACACTCATCTGACCAAGGGATTGGGATGGGCGTATCTTTTGTCAGGAGAGCTAGTAATGGCTTAGCCGTGTGTGAAAACCCCAATATCCACTGTCTACAAAAAGAAACGAGACCCAAAAATGCACGCACATCCTTCTGCGTGGATGGTCTCGGTGTGTCCAAGATCACTTGGATACGGTCTGGTGTGAGTGCACGCCCCTCCTTAGACAAAAGGTGACCTAAATAAGTCACCTTTGGTCTACAGAATTGCAATTTCTTCCTAGAGACCTTATGATTGTGGGAGGCCAAAAAGGAAAGTAAGGATAGTGTGCTTTTCTCGCACAACTCTAGGGTGTCAGCCGCCAGCAAGATGTCATCGACATATTGAATGAGGGCGACCCCCTCGAGTAAAGCAAAAGAATCCAACTGTCGTTTCAAAGCCTGACTGTAAATACTAGGGCTTTCTGTGTAGCCCTGGGGAATTCTACAAAAGCGATAAGATCTATTGTTTAATGTGAACCCAAAAAGAAATCGGCTATCAGGGTGGATGGGAATAGAAAAGAAGGCATTTTTCAAATCAATCACGGAGAACACGGTCGCCGTAGGCGGGACCAAGGTAAGCAACGTCGTGATATCGGAAACCACCGGGTACTGAGGTATCACGATCTTGTTAACCTCCCTCAAATCAATAATGAACCGATAAACCTTTGAATCCGTGTCTTTTTTCAAAATAGGGAGAATCGGACTGTTACAAATATTGTAGGGAACTTCTTCCACTACTCCTACTGCGATCAAATCTTGCACAATCTGTATGAGGGCTTCCTCGCCCTCCTGGGAAATGCGATACTGCGGGAGGCGTGGTAGCACCGCCCCCTCCTGGACACTAATGTGGACCGGAGGAATCACCATTTGTCCCACATCCGTGTCCGAAGTTGCCCATAAAGCGCGGGGGAGGGTAGCCAACAAAGCCTCCTCTGAGATCGTACACATCCGCTCGGATCGGGGGTAATTGTCATTTAGAATCACTCTCACACCCTCAGGAGAACAGCGAATCGTAGCCCTAAAGTGTTTTAACATGTCAAGGCCCATTATGTTATCCGGGGTGTACGGGGCAAGCAGAAACGAACAGGGTGCAGAAAAACAATCAACCTGAAAAGCAAGGGGCTGCGAAAGAGGGCTGCGGGAAAGCGCACCGTCAAACCCTACCGATGTAACCATTGAGCCAGATGGGGGAGCCCCTGGAGCCAAGTACCTAGACAATGCACTACGTGTCGCTCCTGTATCCACTAGGAACTGATCAGTAGAACCTAAAACCTCAGCCGATACATAAGGACCCGTCTGATCGACCGGCACCTCAACTGCTTCAGACCCCCATCCAACGCATTCCTATGCATGCTGAGAATCATGATACCCCGAATGATCGGCGTCTGATACATGATACTGGTGCTGACGATCGAACACATTTGAGCTATCCCGGTGCTGCCCCGCAGTGTCGAAGCGGACATTATCATTAGAATTTCCTCTAAAATTCGAGAAACCCCCTCTACCTCTCTGGCCACCCGGGGTGTGCCCCTGCCGTGAAGCATGCAACGCTGGGCACTCCCTGGCCCAATGGCCCAACTGCTTACAGTACGCACATTGGTTTCTATTCAAATCAGAGCGGCCCGAAGGGGGACCGTAAGATCCGCCCCTGCCCCTATTATTAGTATTACCCCGGCGGGGCGGGCCATATACTTGTGCTAACATTACTTTTGTTTTTAGATCTTTCGATTTCTTCTCCTCCTGGCCCTTCGCCTCTTGCTCCTGACGCTCATAATACTGGGCGATGGTCAGAAGGGCCGTCGGTGTCGCGGAGGACCAAGAACTCTCACTCGCTTTTAAACGGGCCGCAACTGCCGGCAGCAGATTGGCCACATATTTGTCCGCGAAGAGGTGACGGCCTGTGTCGTCGGTAAGCGACTGACCGCTAAAATCATGGAACGTTTCTTCAAAGCGCGTGAAGAAATCTGCCACTGACTCATCAACCTTCTGCTTACATGCCGCCAGCATATTCCAATCAATCTTTTTAGGGGGAATTATTGTTTTTAATTTGGTGACAATAGCAGCCGGGAGTTCTAGAATATTCTGGGGTGGTTTCTGTGCGGGCTTCCGCTCCCTATCCTCATCCTCAAGGTCGGACCACCGGGCCTTAAAAGCAACTATATCATCCACTTTTCGGACAGAGCGCCACGTGTCTGGTGGTAGAATAAGGCCAAAGAACAAATCTATGTCCGCTAAGGTCATAATGCAAGAATTCAAGGCCCCCTCAACTTCTTCATAGAAGGCCGCTGGATTCTTGCGGGGGTCAGGCAATGCATTTTTTAACGCCATAACATCGGCCCTATGCCACGGGGTATAAACCCAGTTATACACGAAATATCCCTTAGCATCGGCGGAGTTAATATCGGAACTAGTCCCTGCTCCTTTAGGAGGAACGTACAATGGCGCCGCTTCTCGCATTGGTTTAACATGCACTACAACATCCTTATCTGACTGGGAGGTGGATGAGTGGCCCCCTGCTGCAACCGAATCCTGTTGCTCCTCCTCAGCTCGTTGACGTGCTTTCTCTCGAAGCGCCAGCACTTCGTCCCGTAAGGCGAACAGTCGTCGAGCCGCCTCTGGAGCCTTAGGGGGAGAAAAAACACCATCATGTAATGCTTTAACCTCCGAGGTCACCTCTGCAGGCTCAAAAACACCGGAATATTTTCGGAAAGCAGCAATTACGTCGTCAGCAAAATGAGACAAAAAATACACCCTCTCTCTATCCTGCCATGACCCCCAAGTTTGAAATAAGTCCTCTATGGACATCCTACCCTTGAGTGCACGAAAGGAAAGTTTCCGAAGGTCAGCCATGTTTTCGGCCGATAACATGGACCGCGTGTCTACCTTACCCGGAGCCGGGCCAGAATCTTGCGGCCGTGGAGCAGATGCACCAACATAAGGAGGCGGAGAGCGATCTAGTAGATAAAAATCATCATCAGGATTATTAAGGACAGGATAAAGCGGCTGACGAACGACATATTGACCCGAAACTTGGAGCCTACGCTCTTTCTCTTGTTTCTCCGCCTGCTCTTTGTCCTCCCGACTCTTCGCTTCTTGCGCTCGCACATGATCATTCTTTCGTTGCTCTTTATCAAACAGCGCTTTCTCACGTTTCTCTCGCTCACGTACTTCCTTCACCCATAACCGCACACACTCAAACATATCCTGACGAGCACGTCGCTTACACAGACACTGTTCCACATACTCAATCTTACGCATATCAAACGATCCATACAACGGCCATCGCAACTCAGGATCCTTCCTGGTATATTTCCTCCACAATGTGCTGTACATTATGGAAGAAAGACCATGTTTCACATACATATCCCTATTAGGAGTCCCCTCTGGGGGAGCTGGAGCAGATTCCTCGAGGTTCAACCGGTTTCCCAAGCAGCAACCCCACTTACGGAGTGCGCTAAAAGCAGGCATGCTAAAAATAGTGCAAAATATGCAATATTATCAAATAAAATGGCACTTAATCGTTGCGCCGTTCCAAGTTTACACAGCTCCGGAGAAATTTCTCCACATTACCTGCCTATATGTGTTGCAACGCATATATTTCACCAAGACAAATTCAAAATATGACTAGTCATCACAAATCAAACTCAAATAGCCAACCCAGGCTTCAAAAACTCGGAGCAAGTACCGTACAACGGTTCTTACCAATCAAGAGTCCAGGTTCCAACTGCCAAGCTCCACAATCGCCCAAACGGCTCTCACGGCAGGACCGACAGAAGAGGTCTCAGTCGATGACCGGCGCCACCCAGACGGTCAGCTCGGAAGGGAAGGAAGAAAAACCTCGGGATGCCAGGGCTAAGACGCCGCTGGCAGTGATCACGTCCCCGGCCAAACTCCTCACCTTCGTCGCGACCAGTCCTTCGAGCATCCGAGTCGCCGATGAGCCCCACGTGACGGGCGCCAATTGATGAATACAAGCCCCAGCTAGGCCCGCAAGAGACAAGGGTTCGCTCTTCTGTAACGAAATCTACAAGGAAGTTGGCACGGAAACTGCAAAGTACAAAGACAACGTTTATTAACCCTTAAGGGTGGTCCTACAATCCACACAACACTCTTCAGTATTGCAAGGAGTAGCACAAAGAACTTACATACACAGTCCCCTTATATACACAACAGAGGGGCTCATGAGTGGGTGGATAGCACATGGAGTCAAAGAACATTACCATGTAGGGTCATTCCCAATTCTAAATCAATACATGGGCGGAGCTAACACGCTCCTTGAGCCCGCAAAAACACATGGCCAAGCAGAACTAATTATAACAGACGTGGTCAGTTCTGGGCATGCGCCAGATGGACAAGAGGGCTATTTATAAATTGTTGCTAGGCAGATTACAAGAGCAACTAACACAGAGGCCGGACTCTCCTCATGGCGAACACGTGGCAGCATATCAATACAAAATGGAGTCCAGACTTCGGCCAACATACTGAAGAGAACACGATAAAGGGAAACATTAATGTTTTCAGTGAATGCTTAATCACGATCTGCCTTAATTTACAACATATGGTTATGCCCTAAACTATGATGTAAAAGAAAGTGGACTCACCTGCTAATCATATGAATTCCTATGGCAGGGACTAGAACATAAATGTACAATTGCCCACAGCAACTCAAACCTTTAAAAGTTTTGAGTTGCTATGAGCTATTGTAAATTTCCGCACTAACCTATGAAAATTCTATTACATGTGTGATGTGATACTCATGTTCGAAGGCTAACCAAAAGTTCATTGTGTGATTTTTTTAACACTATGACAAACATATAGTATATGTTACATGTTACCTGTGTTGAATGCCACTCATTGGTGCCTTGTTAATACTATGTGTGCCTTGTTTAACACTATGGGGCAGATTTATGACGACTGGCGCATCCCTGCATATCAGCAGGGATGCGCCAGTTATTATGCGCCACAGCTGCGCCACCATGGATGCGCCGCATTTATAATGCGGCGCACCATGGGGCAAAAACGGCACAGATGCGTGACGCATCTGTGCCGAAAAGTGGCGCATTGCTGGAGTTGCGTCGCAAGCGCGACGCAGCTCCAGCAATGATCTGGGGGGCCCTATCTGTACAATGCTGCGTCAATCCTTACGCCTGCTTCAAGCAGGCGCAGGGTTTTGACGCAGCATGGGCCTAAAAGTGACTTGTAGATTTCACTCAGCCACTTTTAGGAGGCGTTCCTGCGCCGGAACGCCCCCACCTGCCCTGGAACGCCTACATGTGGCGCAGGGCTTTACAACGTGACGCATCTGGGAGATGCGTCACGTTTGTAAATACCCCACACCATGGCGCAGGATTTGCGCCGCTGCTGCGTCACAAAAGTGACGCAACGGCGGCGTAAATGAGGCCCAAGTGCAACATAAATCTGCCCCCAAGTGTGAAGCATGCCATCTACCTTCTTAAACTAACTGGGCTGGGAAGACAATAGAAATTGAAGCATGAGAACCAACTCCTGCAATATAAGCCAAAACCACATGGATACGTGTACTTATCAAGGGGAAGAGAATAGGTGAACACTGTTATTGGTAGTTAACTAATACCCCTTTGTTTCAGGTAAACACCAGAGCTTCCTAGAATCCACTCACTGAAGGAGAGAGGTTAACAGGAATAAGAAAGGGGATCATCTCAGTTATACTAGGTTGTGTACAACTACTGCAGTCATAGAGAAAAGAAAAGAGAAGACACATGCCACTTACTTGCTAATAGGTAATCCAGAACCGTTCTCATTACAGTGCATATACAGTCTGGGGAAGACCATCTCACTGACCATCACAGGACAGGATCATTGTGGAGTTCACCATATCTTGCTCTATCTCAAGCTATCCACTTTCTCCCAGAACACCTCTGAACTACCTATGTGATGTTCATGGGAGGAGCTTGGGTATCTAGGCGGAGTTGGCAATTAGCAACTTGGATCAGCGTTTTGTCTCCCTGGGATAAATAGGTTAGTACTTGCCACATATTTAATTTACTTATAAGTCCCTTGTAAAGTGTACTACGTGTGCCTAGGACCTGTAAATTAAATGCTACCAGTGGGCCTTCAGCACTGATTATGCAGCCCCCTTAGGTAGCCCTTTAAACATGTATCCATTCTGCCAATGCAGAGCTTGGGTGTGCAGTTTTAAACTACCATGTCGACTTGGCAGGTTAATCCACTTGCCAGGTCACACCTTCCTTTTAATCACACATAGGTCACACCTATGCTGGGCAGCCTATGAGCAGGGTGCAGTGTAATTAAAAAGTTGGACATGTACTTTACATTTTACATGTGCTGGTAGTAAAGTACTCTTAAATTAGTTTTTCACTATTGCAAGGCCTATCTCTCCCATTGGAAAACATTGGGATTGCCTTATCACATTTTATAAGTGTCATTTCCAATTGGAAAGAGATGGGACCGCCAATGTTGATGTCTCTGGAATCACACAGTTTTAAAACACAACGTTTGGTGAAGTTAGATTATAAATTGCAATTTTGAAAACACCACTTTTGGAAAGTGCAAAAAGAATACTTGATGGACAGAGTGCAGAACAATGTCATACCTTCACCCCAGCACAGAGAACTGGGCCTAAATCCATTGTTTGTTTGCTCCCCATGCCATTCCAGTTTGAATCCAGCCATATGCAAATCATTCTTGACCCTGCGCCCAACAGTGGGAACAGTCCAGCCCGAACTGTGCAGCCAGGTCCTCCCTGGACAGGAAACAAGCATTGTAGGACGGGTTTCAGGGTTGCACCCCTCATCAGCCAGGATAGCTTGACTCCAGTGGCATGGTGGAGTTCCACAAGTGGGCAGAGTTGCTCGCCATGTCCTTTTGTGCAATATTTTACCTCATACTCAATGTGAACTGCCGGATATCACGGGCGAATGGCACCATGTGGTTTGCATGGGCTTGGCCATTTTGTTTTTCACTCTGTTATGGTGCTGGGGCCTCAATTTGAATCCCTCCTTAACCTGTTTGACATTTGACTCCCTAACTTATCATCCACTCAACTTTATTTATTATCTTACCCTGTGTCTTTGTGTTTGTGTATTTTACGTTTTTTCTCATTTTATTTGTTTTTTTGCATAACTTTTGTACTTTTTTTTCCCTTCATTCTTTCTTTTTTGTGGGGTCCGGTGCACCCAACAACAGCTTACTCATCAGTGGCCCAACATCCTGGCTAGGGGCCAGGACCTGCTCAACCTGCTGGATGTGGAGGTTGCGGGGCTCGGTGAGTATTATTAATTTATTTGTTGTGTTCTATCTATGCTTTTATTTTATTTTAAATAGCAAGCATGCTGATCACACTCAGATACGTTAAGTTTATGTTACAAATATTATGTGCTCATCATCTAGAGAAGACAAGTGCTCTGCGGCGTTACCTAATCCTACTCATTGGCGCTTGCTTGGGCTGTTTATTTAATAAGTCATGCAGAGACTACTCTGTCCTGTCACTAATTTAGCAGCAGTTATTAGTATTAGACAGTGAGTTAGCTCATTCTCTCACTGCTCTGTGCCTTTATTTTTTGTAGCTCGTACAATACCAAGCCCAAATTATTTCCCAGTGATGTGCAGTATGCATGCATCTATGCATTGAAATAAAATTCAGACTGAGTTGTCCCGTCAAAGGGAGTTGAGATTGATAGATTGAAAATGAGACTGAATGAAAAGATCATTCATTGCAATTTATTAGTAGTTTGAAAAGATAGTTTATTAAATTTGGAATTGGGTTATGTTTAGGAAATTCGGAATAGGTCCACGATAATAGTAGTACTACAGGAAATCTGATTTTGAAGCGTTACTGTGTTTGCTTTTCCCTGTCAAAATATTTTTGTGGCGATTAATTTTAACTGTACCACTAATCATATTTCATTTTATTTATTTTTTACATTAGCATCCAGAGGCAAGAAGAGGGATAGGCCCGGACGATCCAGTGAGGCGGGCAAGGGAGCTGGAGCTGCCATTGCCTCAACAAGTGCATCGGCAAATGGCTCTGCTTTCCCCAGTAAATCCTCCTGTTACTAATATTATCATTTCCCTAACTTTTACCGATCCATATTATAATTATTTTTCCTTTTTGCTGTCATTTTAGGTAAGATACTCTACTGTGAGTATTGTCTGCCCAAGTAAGGTATTATATGTATGTTTGTTGAGAAGGCTTTCTTTTTCTTGCTTATGCTTAAACAGTAAAACAAGAGAGTGGCCATGGTGGACCCCTCCAATGTTGTATATGTATTATTATCATGGTATACCAACAGTTGATAGCAGTGCAGTATGGCTGGAAATATGAGGATGGCCTCATTGCATTTACCAACTAAGACCATGTGGCTTTCGTTGATCAATTATTCCATCCCTTCATTGCAATTTATTGACTCAGATTCATCATATTTCTGCCCCTCCATTGCAAAACGTTTCTGGTTGACGTGACTACCTGGCTTTTTAAACATTGCCAGCCAACAAAATGCCCAACGTGATATTTTGATAGAAGATACTGTAACTGAACTTTAGTGATGTATTGTGGTTGTATTTTGCAAAAAATATATATTAATAGGGGGAGGTGTATCTGGCATCTAAAATGAGTAATGTATTTTTAGCCGCTCAACACACCAGTGCCAGAGCGGGCAGCAAGGTCACCATTGGAGTGGATGCTGCAGTTGAATGGGGGGTCCGAACAGTGACAGGGACAGGCCGTGGTAAGTCATATTGCTTGCAGATTGACAATTAGTGATATATATACTCACTGCAAGGGTGTTAACTCATGAGCACCCTGCTTTAACAGATACAGTGGGAGTTGAGTCGGTAATGGGCTCTTCTATCTGGATCTCAGCAGACAAAGTTTGATAATGAAGTTTAACAACAAGGGGTTGATAGAAAAGGAAAGGAGGATGGAAGGAGAAAGGATGGATGAAATGTAATATGAGTGAAAGGAAGCGTGGGTGAATATGTGGGTGAAAGGATGCATATAGGTGGGTGATACAATGTATGGGTGGGTGAAGGATGGAAGCAAGGGTCTACACCGTGAAAGGATGCCTGCCTGGGTGGGTAAAAAGGTATGGGTAAAAAGATGCCTGCCTGTGTGGGTCAAAGGAATGCTTGGTGGGTTAAAGCAGAATGGGTGAAAGAATATGTGGGTGGGCAAATGGATGTTGGTGAAAGGTGATTTGAGAGCAATGTTTAGACAGATGGATACATGTGGATGGATGTTTTTCAATGGTAAAAGACTGGATGAGAGAATTTATGTAAAGCTTAAATGGTGTGCATCCAAGCCAAGGGTGAGGAATACTAGAACAATGGAATGATAAATGGATAAATGCTTGGATGAAGAAACAAGGGAGATCTTCTGGATAGGGGTGTACTCACCTATGTCACTTGCTTGGAATCATTTTATCAAAGCATTCATTCAAAGAGTTGATGTGGCATTTCTGTCTACTCCATTGACTCACAGTATTTTTTTAAGCAAGGCAGATATTTGTATGCCACCCATCATCAATTATCACCTCCCTCTCTACCCAAGGTGTTTTACCAGTGCCACCCATGATGACCTAACCACTACATGGTTCAATTTGTCACTGTAGTGTTGGCTGTGCAATGTGTGTCTGTGTGAGTTAATGTGCATTTACAAAGTTGTCAATGCATGGCATGGGGAAAAGAATGTGTGTTTCCCTTCCCTCCCTGTGCCCACTCAGTCACTTCCTAACAATATTTCACTCCTTTATTCTTTCCCAAGTCTAGCCCCTTCCAGCCTTCCCAAAATGTAAAACATCCATTCTTAGGATGCGCTAAATTTTTCTAGCCAAGTGATATATTTCCTCATGGCTTCTATAATGAATGTGTGCCTGTTCAAATTCTTTTTTTTTTTTGTAAATGATTTTTATTGATTTTAATAAAGTAACATCCAGAACATTTCCATGACAATTCAAGCATAATGTTAATATTGTACATTAGAAATAAAATCAAATGGCATAGGTAGGTGCATAAGGAAACTTGCAGTCAAATAACATTTTCTAGTCTACTACGCTGGGCGACTTGCTGCTTCACTCCGCAGTGCCACATAGCCAAATGTAATCGGGTTATAATTAAATTATCAAAAAGGCGAATCGGTCATTGCTCTTCCAGTCCAGCTCTATGATATATTGCATACATCTATGGAATAAATTATAAATTTAAACAAGAGAACCACAACAAGATATTAAAATAAACCAAAATTAACATAGAACATGAAAAAGAGAACAAGAACCTATTTCCATGTGTAAAGTTCATTGCAGGTAAGTTCGCCGGTCTGGTGCGATAGGAAGTGACGTGTACATACACATAGGGGTGTGATGGGCCATGTACTGTCATGTACCTCAAGGATAAGATCAAGAGTGAGTATAAGAGAAGGAAGTAGACGCGCGGGGAGGGGGAGGGGGAGGAAGTCAAATGGGGAGAAACAACCCAGCGCTCCTGCTAATTTAGGGAGATTGATGGTGGAGAAATGCCCGTAGCGA
The DNA here is from genome assembly GCF_964204655.1 of Triturus cristatus. Taxonomy (NCBI): domain Eukaryota; kingdom Metazoa; phylum Chordata; class Amphibia; order Caudata; family Salamandridae; genus Triturus; species Triturus cristatus. Next base: position 540,206,003 of record NC_140591.1, read on the forward strand.
TTCTAGTTTCGACCACTGCTAAATATCGCTGTCAATGCACAGGTGCTTGCCGCGGAGGGGCTGATGCCTGTGCTGCAACATCTCGTTGATTTGTACATTCCCGAGACCAGTGCCCCCCACAGATCCAGGAGCCACGCAGCAATCTTGGGGCCCATGTGTGCCTTCCCGGCCCAGAGCGAGATCCAGGAATTTGTTCATGTTCTTACGGGATGAGTTACATCTCGTGACTCCCAACAGGAAGTGGAGGGGTTCCACGTCCACCTGCGCCTCCGCTGCTGCCGAGAGCAGTGTAGCCACCTCCAACCAATATACGTGAATGGTAGTGCAAGTTCAGACCACCTGTACAAATTCTTCCCTTTCAACATTGTCAACCAAAGTGACTCAGTAGCCAATGCGTGGGCACATGAGGATGATCAGTAAAACATCTACTTATCCATCCTAATACCTCTAGCTTACCCTGCAGTAGAGTAATTTAAGTTTCCTTTCCTTACTGTCAAGCAAATGTATTTGTTGGAAAAATAAATGTTAAAGTGTGGTGGAGAGTGAGGCCAGGGAGTAAATGGGACTGAGTAACTGTCTTGACTTTTGTGGATGGGATAGTCTGTGAGGAACATGTCAAATACAATCTATACCCCATTCCTTAATCCTACAACTAGGGAGCCAGCTGAGCTAGCATGCCTCTATTAATTTAGCACAAGAGAGAGAATACTTGTACCCCATAGTGCATAATGCCCTACTCTTTAATGAGAGGTAATTGATTTTTATTTTTCCACACAAAGTGTCTATTTAGTTGTTTTTTACTAGGAAATCCTTGAAAAGAAAAAAAGTAACTGTTTATTTTAAATTGGTTGCTGTGTTTTATTCTGCCTTAATTCCTTTAAGACAGTTAGTGCATTTGCTATGTGCCTTTCGTTTAATGTCAGACATGTGTGGGTAATGGTTGTGACTCTAATCACATCAAATCGAATGGCCCTAGGGAAGCAGCAATGTACTGCTACTGTTCCACCCACTACATCATTTTAAACAAGTGTTTGTACAGAGATTTGTTTATAATTTCTCTTCTTTCTTTTTTGCTACTCCTGCTTTCACTAGTCATCCAAATTGGAAAGATGTAGGAGCCCGGATGCAGTAGCAGAAGCTGGAGGCTATATGTGATGCGTCTGGTGACTGGGATGAGGAGGAGGTCGCTACCCAGGGCCCCAGCCAACCCCCAGTGCCTCCAGCCTCTCAACACCAGCAGTGCAGTCCACTAGCAGCCGCCTGCCAGGGTTCCATCATTGCTGCTCCCCCTCAATTTATACCTGCAACTTCCGCTGCATTATGGAGAGGCTGTACCGCATGGAAGGCAGGAAAATCAAGATGGAGGGGCACCCTAAAAAGCTCCTGGCCTACTGTTAGTGCCCTCTTCTTCCCCTTTTTTAACCTTTGTTTTGGTGGGTGGGTCTTGTTGTGTGATGGAACAGGAGTTGAAACCAGGACAGTTTGGACTTCAGTTTTATTTTTTTTCAGACATTTTGGAAATTGGTTGAGGTCAGAGAGAATTGTTTAGGGAGGGGTCTGGGCCAATTTAGGGTTGAAGGGGTGGGTTTATATAATATTGTTGTTGTTAGGGTAATAAAAATTGTTATTTGAGCCTCAAATCTTTTTTCTTGTGTTTTACTTTACATTGCTGCCTTTTAGTTCTGCAGCAGCTTGTTTTTAAAATCTGCTGATAGCGTATAACAAGTAGTTATTTGGTACCCTTGTCCTTCTACTACTCTCCTCGTCTCTGCAGTCTGCAATTATATTGACCTGTAAGGGGAGGTGGGGGGTTTCCAACTTTCCACTTTGCTTTGCCTATATTGCCTACAACAACAACAATCCATAGTTCTCTTACCTGAATAGATGAAGAGAAGGCTGCATGGTTCCCCAAGGTATCGTGGTGGTGGTAGTATGGTACGCTAACAGTGAAGGAGAAGTGTGGTCTTACTCTCACTTAGGTGAACTCTAACTGTAGGATTATTTGAAAGGAATATTCATTGCAGGCAACTAAATTTAAATAAAAACTGAGTTAGTGGATTATATATAATATTATATCATAGCTTTACAAACAATTGAGACCAGACTGCAATGCAACAGTGAAACTATGACATGAAGTACTAAATTATTCAGCGCAATGGAAAGCTCGTATTTTAATTAAAAATAAATTAGTAAATACTCGAATCGGGAAGTGGACAAGGTTAAGCGGTTTCGTAACACAATGCCTGACTGATGATGCTGACAAATGATGTTCTTCTTTATCTCAAATGTTGATCTCATTTATGCTTGGGTGGGTAAATGGGGCCACAGAACTGAAGTTACTGCACCGAGTTGGAGTTGCTTTCACCACATCCACCCCACCAAGTATGTGATCAATAAATGCTGTAAATTATAAAGTCACACCATAAATAAATCACACAGCCCAAGGGAAGAAGGTTGGGAGTTTGATGAATGGGTGGGAAAGGGGATGTAGGAGAGTAGGATCTACACCTTATGTTGCCCCCACTTTGTTTTCTTATGTTTACACTGGTTTCTGGCAATAATCTGACTGGGACCCTGCTAATCAGGGCCCCAGCCTCTCTGTTCTCTCTAAACAACTTGGAGTGCATATTAGATGCACTAGTGATTGGATACCGTGGTACCTTATGAGCCCCTAGTATATGGTACCTTAGGTACCAAGGGCATAGGTACTTCACAGGCCTACCAGGGGCTGAAGCATGTATTATGCCAGCCCTGGGAAGCAGACTAAATCTGACACCACAGGCCTGCTACTGCAGCCTGGGTGAGGTAGTGTTAGCACCCCTCGCTGAGATATAGGTTCACTATATCTCTACCTGCACACACATATAAACCTATCAGTCACTCCTAAGGCAGGCCCTATCAATCCTGAGGGCAGGTTGCTTGGTTTACATGCGAGGGGGTGCATCTGCCTGAGCAGGGCCCCTCTGCAGCTCTCAGGGTCCATTCTCTGTGGCTGTTTGTGGATGCGGTTAATCCATATACTCTTAAGTGCATTATAACCTTGCGGTAAATGCTAACTCTGGGATGGCTGCATCAAAACATGTCGTGTTTGGTGTCAAACGCTTTGGAATCATACCCCCACACCAGGAACTGTGGGGGAGTATGATCCCACCCTTCTAGAGGGATAGACATGTACCTACTGTGGAAACACGGTAGAATCTTGAAGAGCCCTGGCATCACAAAATGGATGCCACCAGTCACAGACACTAGGCTGCCCTCCTGCTGCTGACCGAAATTCGCAGTGGAGGAGGCCCAACAATAGGCATCCAGTCACAGGGAGGTGTGGTCACCTCCCAGACAGGGTTTAGTGTATTGGGGCTGGGTGGGTGCACTCCTAGAGTGCTTTGAAATCCTGCACTGGGGGAGCAGTAAGCTCCTCTGTGCATATGCCAACTCAAACCGGTTCAGGGGCTACCTGCCCCTGCTCTGGCACGAAACTGGACAAAGGGAAGAGGGTGTAGCCACCCACTCCCCTGACCCTCCCATAGGTGGGGTCATAGAGCTAGTCCCTCCATTCCTTCTAGTATGAGTTAGGGAACCCTTGCCATTGCAAACTAGATATCCCTGGACGATGCTCTGTAGAAGAATCCTGGACCTTCGACGTTCCACTACCTCTGGAAGACTGAAGAATCTCCCTTGAAGTCAAGGAGTGATTCCCCTGCTTGGCAGGCACCAAAACTTTGAATCAACGGTCGCAAACTTTCCCGCTCCCCCCGGAGTCCGAAAACCCTGCAGCCCCGGAAGTGGATTTCCTGACTTCTCCAAGACCATCGTGAGTCCTCAGCAATGCTGAGGCAAGTGGACTCCACGAGTGGTGAGGAACCACAATACCTGGGTACCGGGCACTATTTTCCAGTGCATCCCCTTCACAACGTTCTACAAACTTGTACATTAGACCACTTGTGGTCCAAGCCTCCAGCAGGATTTCCACCAAAGATCAGAGGCCTACCCCATCCCGAATGACCGTGGGCCCCTGTTGAGTGAATCCCCCCAAGGCGTCTTCGTGATCCCTTGCCGGTTAGCTTGTGAGTCCCCAGAAGACTTTCCTACAAAACCAAAAAGCTTGCCTGGTTGCTCCAGGCCTGCCTTGACTTATCCTTGCCGGGTGAGTCCCTCAGACCTTGCTGGTCTGCACCGCTTACTTTTTACACTTTCCATGAGACTTGCTGTTGCCAAGGCTTGTTGGCTCTAATCTGGTCGCCGACACCTCAGTAAGCTGCAGACTTTGTGGTACATGCCAAATCCAGCTCCTGTTTGTCTGTCGATGCCTCTTGGACCTCATGGCTGAAGAGTCAAGACACCCATGGATCACCTGAAATCACCCGACGACTGTGGGCATCCATCTTCCTTGCCCCGGGTCACTGCCAAGTGACTTTGAACACTGTCCACTCTGCTTTCAGGTCTTCCTTCTTCTGAATCCAGGCTTGGATTCCACCGGACACTTCTCCCGTCTTCACAAGCAGCAAGTCTTCTTTGGCTCCCATTGAAAACGACGCCGCGACCCGACACCAAAAGACACCTATGCACCCGGCTTCCCTGTGTGAGGTATCTCCAGCACTACGGTGCTCCTGTGGGTGTTGGCTTTAGAACTACTTACCCTGTAAGTGACTTGCTTGTAGACTTTCCCGAAGTATCCTAAAACTCTAAATTTCTAATCGCGACTCGCTCCATTGAAGTCACATGGGATCTGCTGCTGTGTTCTCACACTGTATGCGTCTCCCGTGGGTCCTTTACTTACCTGCCTTTGGTGGATTAGTGAGGCCCCAGCGCTTCGGAAGGCCCTAGGCCTTGTCCCTTCTCAAGTCGTTATTCTTAAGTCTCTTTTTTAGTATATGGTCTGGTACGCCCCTAGGGCCCCAGCCATATTTGTGCTTAACTTGTTGTGAAATGTTGATTTGTGCATATGTCCTTGACTTCTAATCTCATATAGAGATTAGTAGAGTGTGTCTAGTAATAAATACATATATATTTTATATATATACCTGTGTGGTGTCCTTTCATTTGGTAATTCAAGAGATTATAAGGTAAAACCAGCTGCTTTACATTCCTCTAAAGACTTAGCCTGAATGCTGCTCTCCACAGCTACCACTACGATAGCCTTCTTTAAAAGGTAGTCTTAAACCTATCTACCATGAGAGTCGAATTGTACTGGTGCAAGGTGGCCACTTTAACTAGTGACCAGCATATACCAGGCCAACTTCTCACAGGGGATTTGGGGAACGGTGTGACAAAGACAAACACTAATCAAAGACAATATTCATCTGGGCAATGAGCAGCCAACCATCATCAATCTGTTGTGGGAGGAAAAGGAAATGAAGGAATGATTATGGCACAGTTATCTTAAAAGCAATGCAAACCAAACAGTCTATCTAAATGTTCTGTCACCTATGTATGAACAATACTAAATTCAAATTATGTTGTAGTGAAGCGAATAACACACACAGTTCTAAAAAATGATTATTAAAAGAAAAATTATAATGTATTGCCAAATTGAGAGGTGCATCTGCATTAAGCCTGGGCGAAGCACTACGCTACGCTCGCGTAGTTTGCGAAGTTCGCGCTACTTCGCACTACGCGAACTGCACGTAGCACAGTGCGAACACGCGTAGCGTAGTGTTGCGTAGTGCTGCGGTCATTTTTTGCTTGCTCGCGGTCCTCAACGTCAAGTTGGCGACCGCGAGCAAGCAAAATGACATCCCGGCGAGACTTTTTCCTTGTTCGCGATCAGCAACTTCAAGTTGGCGATCGCGAGCATGGAAAATAAACCTCCCGGCGAGATTCCCAACGCGAGGAGGTCAGGTTTCTCATTGCGAGTGGTCGCGTATGCTCGCGACCGCTCGCGATGAGAAACTACCAGTTCGCGTTGAGAAAGCTGAAGCTCGAGTAAAAATCTACTCGAGCAGCAGAAACTACAGCTCGCACTGTGCAAGATGCCATTTTCAATGATTGCACAGTGCCGGTTGCTTGTCCGCACTGTGCAATCATTGAAAACGACATCTGGCACAGTGCGAACAAGGTACTATGCAGTTCGCGAAGTGCTACGCGCAGCTCGCGTAGTGCGAACTTCACTTTGCGTAGCTTCGCGAAGTGCTACTTCGCGAACTACGCCCAGGCCTAATCTGCATTCTTCTTGGGTTTGTCCGTCAGTCTTGGGTGCTTCACTGATATGGTTCAGTAAGGTAAGAGTGAGTTTTATGGTGCTTTTGCCTTTTTGTGCAGGAGAAGAGAAGGCCTGTGAATTGTAAAACAAAAATGATATTATAGAATCAAGGAGAAGGACAGAAGGTAAACTTCATAAGGAGTTCATCCAGAAGACTTAGAGGCAGCGCAAGAGAGAAGAATAGTAATTATTTCAATCATTTATTTTATGACTGATGTGCGATCAATTAGATTAGAGCAATTACAACTAGGGGTGGGCGGAATTTGCGAAATTCGCTTTCGCAAGCTATCGCGAAAATGTTGAAAATCTCCGCAAACACGCCGGAAATATCGCGAAGATGCAGAAGTTTTTTTCCCGTCTGTACGCGGATTTTTTTGCGTGATCGCGGCTCGCCAACGTACCCATGCGGTTGCTCACGGGCGTGGCCATCTTGTTTTCACTTATCCCGCCCTCCCGCGATGCTTACTTCCTGTTCTGGGTCGCGCAATGCATGCTCGCACCCCTTCGCGGTATGTATTTCCTGTTCGCGAACCCTTTTACTTGTTCGCGTTGCTTTTTGCTTGCTCGGGGAGAAAATCTCGCGCAAACTTGCGCACGGTGTCGCAATGGGCGCGGCCATCTTGTTTTTTCACTCTATTGCATGGTTCCGGGGCCTCATTTTCTATCCTCCCTGCATCTTTTCAATCCTTTGTTTGAAGCCACTTTTTTTTAATCTTTTAATTTATTATTTCTCTAACTTTTTTCCTGCTTCTATATTTTTGGTTTTTATCTACTTTTTTTTGTTTTTTAGCTAATTTTTCACTCTTTCTATTGCCTGCTATTTATTTCCTTTACTTACTTTTTAAATTTTATTACCTTTCCTTTCCCGCCCCGTCCCAGAACCATGTCAAAGGGTAGGGCTCGTCGTCGCAGCCAGAGCCGGCGCCCACAAGGGGCGCAGGCACGGGCCTTATTTGGCGAGGTGGAGTTGGCTGCACTTATTTTCTTTGTGCAGCGCCACCTCCCCTCAACCCTGGCAGCAGGTCGCAGGCCTGGGTCCGGGTACGGCCTCCGGGAGCGTTGACAGAGGTGGGGGAAGGTGCGCCGGGCAGTGTTGCGCTGCTCTGGGGTCTGGCGCACCCAGGCGCAGTTGACGCACCGGTGGTCCGACATCCTGGACCGTGAGCAGGACCTGCTGGACCTGTTAGGAGTGGAGGTCCCGGGTCTTGGTGAGTAACTATTAAATTATTACTACTTTGTGTCTGTTCTTCTGCTCTGTGTTATATTGCGAATATCTTTTTTTTCTTCCAACCAGCTAGAATGTTGCTGCTTACATTCCAGGTTAATTACGTTTACAAGTATTCTGTGATTGTTATGACACAGGTGCTCCTCTGCGCTACTACTAATCTTACTTGTTTGCAACTTTGCGTTTGCGCTTGCTTAGCGTGATTCTGTAAGAGTTTATTTTAGAGAAATTAAGTTACGTAATGCTACAGTGACTCTAGTTCTTACTTTGTCCTGTCACTAAGAGATAGGGGCGGATTGATACTTAGGTTCAGGTACTTTGTATGAGTTTGTAATTTTTTAGTGGTATGCATGATGCCCCCTCAGTTACGTCACGTGCTGCTAGTACGCCAGTCTTTATTAGAACCTTTTCCAGTTTGTTCAATGAGTGGGGTAATTGGCTTAGCACTAGCTGAACACCAGCATCAATCAATCAACCCAAAATTTGGTGTATTCAAAAATGTAGTCATGTGTCCTCCATTTGACCATATGCATTGTTGAGGACTAAAAGAAGTGGAAATGCATACTTAATGTACAATTGGCACGCCTGGAATAGGTGGGTTAGGTCGGGTGGTACGTCGTACTTAGGCTTAGTTGTAACTTAGTATTCTGGAATCAGAATGGAAGACTGGATTACTGTTGATAAATAGTAACTTAAGTAGTCGATCCGCGAATCCACGATACTACTTGTTGACCAAATGAGATCGGTCAATTTAGTTATTGCAATTGTTGTTTACATAAGTGTTTTTTGACCGTTCTTTAAAAATATTGTATTTGTTTGACACCATCCATCAATGTTTGTCTCTTTCTTATATCTTTCCTGTTCATCAGCACCCAGGGGCAGGCAGACAGGGAGTGGGCAGTCGGCAGGAGAACACCACCACCAGGAGGACACCAACGAGGGCTCCTCCGCTGGCCCCAGTAAGTCTTCTTGTTTTTAATAATATTTCTTATTCCATAACTTTTACTGCACCATATTTTTCACAAACTATTGTTTCAGTTTCCCAAAGCTATTTTTTACCAACAATTATCCTTCGATCTGTACGGTTTCAAAAATCTTGTTATCCCTGCCTCTGCTATGATGACTCTCTGTACTACTACTACTATCAGTCTGTCTGTACTGTAGTAGCTAAGCTTGCCCAGTTGGCCAGTGCCACTCTTTATTTGAAAGGTTGTAAATAAAACTCAGATTCATCAGTACTACTTCAAGTCTTATTGATCTTGAGTCTTTGTTAATCTTGAGGCTTTGACAATTCACACCAACAAATGCCCAACCAGATTTATTACTATTTTGATATGAAAGCCTATAGCACATACTACTACTGTTGTAGGGATCTTGCACATACAGACCTTTGCACATGAAAATAGGATATTGGTGATGGTAGGTTGGACCTTCCTCACACACCTCAATCAGAAATTCAGAACCCACCTGCCCGACTATAGTAGTGTCTTGTCATAACTATTAGGTCTCTGAACCCTCCCCCCAAGATACCCAACAAGTAGACAACCCAGAACAAAACACACCCAACCTCTCAGTCGTGGAAGCAATGCACATGCACACCCTTCCTTTAATTTGCTCACTCGTGTAAGTCCACACCAAATACCACCAAGTCTATGTAAGTTCAAAATGTTTATTTTGAATTGAGAAGCTCTGTACATTTTTCTATTATATAATGCAGCACCAACCGGAAAATCAATAACATTAAAACAATAAACATTGTTACACTTACTTACAGTTGGGAATTAAATCATGATAACTGAACAGTGGTGGAAGGTAGCACCACCATCCCCTAGGAATTTAGTTTATATACATTTATAAATGAAGATCTCTGAGTGAAGGAACCCCTCACCTTAGAAGAACCTAGTACTGGTAGTTGTTGCATCATTCATAAGCTCTTCAAAGCTCTGGTTCGTAGAAGGGAATCTTCCGTCTGTAATGCGAAAAATGAAATGGTGTGCGTTAGTATATTGCAACTTGCAAGCATTTCTCAGCCATGCCAAAAAGTGTAGCATTTATGGATAAGCAATATGGACTAACAGTACACCAGTACTTCATAAAAAAGTGGCTTGTTAATGTTTTTGTTGACCGCTTGTATGCAGCGCGTAGACAGTAGCAGTGTGAGGCAGGTCATGTTGGCTCAAAGCTGTCTTATATAACAACCTGCAAGGTAACGTCACATGTGCAAAAATAAAAGACACAAAGGTAAAATGGTTGCATGGCTCGGGCTAACTAAGCAAAGGCTAGAATGACCCTAGGGGGGACCATATATAACTATTAGTGTCTACTTTACTACTACCTGATTTGTACTAGTGATGTATGTTATACTATTAACTCATTTTTCAATCTTGCTACTGACCAATAGGGGGATGTGTATATGACGTCTAATAAATGTGTAATGTTTTCTAGGCGCACTACCGACCACCATTGCCGGGGCCAGCAAAGGCGATGCGGAGGGAGAGGATGCGGCAGTTGCTGCCGATACCGACGATGGAGCGGTAGGGGGAGTGCCAGCACCAGTGGCGGGTGGTTGTAAGTTAGATTCATAATCCTTAACTATTGTTGACAGTACACTCAATGCAAGGGTGTACTGTATGTATACTGTACTGTTGAGACTTAAGGCCCCATTAGGATGGCGGGCGGATTGCCCCCGCCGGGCTGGCGGTAGTCACTGCCGACCCCGCAGGGGCAAACCTCCCGCCATTCCTGTAGAAAAGAGTCAGACCCCCCACATGTCGACCAGGCGGAAAAGGGTTCAATATGGTGGTGGTGTCTCTCTGAACACACCGCCAGCCATATAATCTGCATTTTGGAATGCCTTTACGTGGCGGCATTGCTGGCCGCCACGGAAAGGCATGCAGAGTATGCTTGGTGGCCCCCATGGGTACCTATGCTATGGTACCCCCTGCCTTTCAAAGCAAAACGTGACAGGCTCCGCGCGGGGCCTGTCATGTTGTGATTGGAAAAGCACAACATGTATTTTTAGCATTGCTTTCGGCACTGCCCACCAGAATGTAAAAAAAAACAGGATGCACCCACCACTGTGGTGGGTGCATCCTAATTGTCCCCACGGGACCCCCACCCTTTTTAGCGTGAGGATGGCAGGGCGGACAAAGTCCGCCCGCCATCCGATGTCCAAGTAAGTATGAGTTGTTGTGAACGTTTGCACAGTGAACTAGACTAGACACCCTTTAATTGGCATAGGGGCGGGAGTATTGAGTAACCAATGGCCTCCTCTATCTGATTTCAACTCCGCTTTGAAAGTTTTATGGAGAAGACTAAAAGTCAGATCAGATCACCTGGTGCACTGTTCAACTAAAAGTGAAAGACGGGTGGAAGGAAGGACGGGCGAGATTTAAAATGTTATGTACTGTGCTTTATAGTGCTACTCTTCCATGCCACTATGTGTATAATTAACTTGTGTTACTGTTTTTCTAAGAGTATATTTTACAATTGTCTTGTTTTTTATTTTTTGATACACGGCTACTCCTTCCAAAGTCAATCGGAAGGAGTTGGCCGCCAAGGCACGCGCCGGAAGCTGGAGGCAATCCAGCAGGAATATCGGCGGCTGGTGGTCTTGGCAGAGGAGGAGGAGGAGACTGTAGCAGCACTTCAAGCCTCCTCCAGTGCCCCGGCCCCAGCCACCGTCCTCCAGTGGTACGGCGTCACCGTCTGGCGGCTGCCCGCCGCCACCGCAATACCATCTCTGGTGCCCCCCCACTGTGGCTGCAACTGCCGCGCCCTCAGACGCCACGTCGCCCGTCTAGAGGAGCAGATGCGTGTCCTCCTGCTATCCCGCCCCACACCTTAGTCCCTGTCTTCTGCCCCTTTTTTAATTCTTGTTTGGGTGAGTGGGAACTGGTTTGGGCGTTGGGTTTTTGGACTATTTTCTGGACTTTCTTACGGACATTGGTTGGGGTTAGGAAAGGGGGTGGGTCAGATTTTGTGGGTTTTAGTTTATTTTTGTTAGGGTCAATTAAATTTATTTTTCTATGTTACATGCAATGTTGTTAATGTTTTGTAGGTGGGGTTACTGTTTTGCATCACACTGTTTCCTTGCTGGTGCAGGCCCGCCCATAACCAGTGTTTGATTTAAATAATTGGCTGACTGTGTAAGACACAAACAGATAGATACGACACTGTCATACTAGTACTTTCAGTCTCTCCTCTAGTCTATGCATTCTTTATCAGGACTCAAAGGGGTGTGTGAAATTGAATTCATTGAAAACATGTCCATTATTAATTCTGCCTCCCCCAAACTTCTCTTACCTTTGCTTGATGTTTAAGTTAGGCACAGCAATGGGTGCATGGTGAAGATGGATTCCTTTTTCTAACATGCCATGATTGGGGTGGTGGTGGTAGTATAGTAGTAGTAGTAGACACTGGCTGAGCAGCAGCATTTACACAAAAAGAAAATGAGACAGTCAATCGCCTTTGAGAGACTGTTCGAGGAGTAGTAGAGAGAAGTACAGTACAGAACTTACCGAGCAACAATAATATGCTAAAATATTTTACAACAAAACATAATGGTGGTTGGGATAGCCTACTAGACAGAGTTACAAACTATAGTTGTGTCGAGTCACTTGACTAGGCCTACAGCGTAACAGTTAGTGCTGTGTATGAGGAATGACAACAAATCCTATCAATGCCGGCAATTAATGCTGAGGTATATGTTCCTTTGTTTAATAAAATCACCTCTAAAATATACTACTCATGGGTGGGCAAGCAGAAGAAGACATCGCTCTGCCTTGAAATTGAAGTACTGTTGCTTTCGCCACATCCACCCCAGCAAGCCTGTGATTAAGTATTGGTGTACATTTAATTTAGTCACACCTCGACAATAAGTCACACAGCCTGGGGGAAGAGGGTTAGGGTTTGTTGAATTGATGGGAAGGGGGTTTAGGGAAAGTTTTGACAGTGAAAAACAGTATGCATGGACAAACAAACAACAATCTTTGAAGACTACCATATCCATATGTTAAGGGAGAAAAAGGAAATGCATGCATGATGATGAGAGACCCGGATTACATACACTTCTTGTTCTGTTGTTCCGGCCTTAATACTTTTACAGATAGCAAATAGAAATGTTAAATATTGGTCGGGAAGAATCGTAAACAGAGAGCAAACCTAATGATGATAATAACAACAACAACAACACACTGTTGTAAAGATTGTAGACAAAAAAATGAATCAAATTATTTAAAAGAAGATGAAAGTTGATACTGTTACTGTGTTATCCTGGTCAAAAATGTGGACTGGTTTTGCATCTCGGCATTCCTCTTGGTCCTCTCGTCCATCAATCTTGGGTGTCACCACTCGCCACCGCCCGGCTGGAATTTTTTTCCGATCTATTGGTAAGGTAAGTGTGCATTGTAATGTTTTCCCAAGTATAGGGCAAGGCCCGGCCTGTAATTGTAGGTGGAAAAACAAAGGGGATATTGAGAAAAAAAGTTTAAACAAATGCACAAGTTATGGTGTAGTGCAACAAGAACACTTTCCGAGGCGGCATGTATGCATCATCTCTACTCTAGTCTGTTTCCAGCATTGACCTTCAAAAACAACAGGAGAGAGCAGGCCCACAGTGACAGGCCTGACGGCATGTTGCTTAACAGTAGCACATCCTACGTTTAGTGTACCTTTTTTTTTTTTTAAAGAGTTCGACAAAGACAAAGCACATTATCCATTCCAAACATAGCATTTTACAGTTTAAGTTAGTAAATCAATGCACCACTGTCATCCCACCGCTACACTCGACTCCACTTCTACACAGACTTTTGGGTCTGCTGTGGTTGTTGTTGACGTGTTTACCTTTAGGCTTTTATGCCACTCATGAAACATCCTCCTGACTTGGTATTATTCCATCAATCATCTCCGATACTTGTACTGACTGACTGTGAAGATCGGCCTGCGGTAGAAGTAAAATTTTGTTATTACACAACAAGAGTAGAAATATTATTGACTTGAGTCACTCTTTAGTGTGTACAGTAAGGCTACTAGTGCACTTTGACTTCACTTCGTGCACAACAAACAAACAACAAAAACACAAACACAAATCGCTCAGAGTCAGGTGTCCAAAGCATGCCATTAATTGTCATTACCATTACGGGCCGTCATTTTCGCCATCATCATCATGGACGGTGCTGTTGTCAATCATACACAGTGCGCAGATTGAGTCCCCTTCCTGTATTCAAATAAAAGCAATGTATCAAGCTGCAGGAGAAGTACAAATTCCTTATTTGCAAGAAGGGCACCTTGAGTTGCGTTTAGTGTGTACTGTAGAAAGATGATTAGTGCACAATGACATAACTTCATGCACAGCAAACAACAACAAAATCACTCAGTCTGCGACTCTGCGTCCAATGCATGGCATCAATCATTACCTGTTCCATCTCATTTTCAGTTAATGGGCAGTCTCTCTCGGCTCTGAAAGGAGGATAGCTATAGTACTCATCTGCCACTTCCTTTGGCGGGACTAGTAAAGTTCTTTTTTTTTTTCCATTATCCAATCATCATTCATGAGAGCAATGGATTTCGGCGGGAGATTCAGAATGATGGAGCGGAGGAGCTGGATTCGGAGGACTGTACTGTCAAATTGAAGACACCTGAAACTTGAATATTAAATAAGAAGACTGTGTTAATGGATTTGTTGTGATTCACAAGTTTGTAACCGGAACGACAGACACACAATAAAGGAGAAAAAAAGGGAGGAAGACAGTAAGTGCAAGCCTAATTGTCAGGGAAGTATAGCTCGTCCTCAGACTCTGGGGGTTCAGCCAGTAGTAGGTAATCATGTGACACACTACTTCCGTCACCTGAGCCGCAGTCCTCATCTTCGATCCATTGCTTCATGTATTGTGTAATTCGGTGGTATGAAGTGCTGATTCATTTTGATCATTGTTAACCTCTCCACGTTTTTGGGCGAGAGACTGGTCCTTCTCACTGTTACAATGGAACCAGCAGCACTGAAAACACATTTGGAAGAGACACTTGCGACAGGGCAAGCCAGATAGCTTATCGCCAGCCTGCTGAGCAGTGGCCATTCAGACCTTTTCCTAAACCAATACTGCAATGGGTTTTGATCAATGTACACCTCTGTTGGGTCGTCCAGATAGGCCTGGACCATCCTCTCAATGTTCAGGGGTGCTGCTGGTAAGCTTTCGGGCTCTTTTCTCATGCATCTGCACTGTGCTTATTAATGCCTAACTGTACATACCAATCGTCTAACGATTCTACTGGGCCTAATGATCCAGTTATTGTTGCTGTTGTCGCTAGTGATGGTGAGTGTTGTGTTGTGATCCAAACACACTGCCCTCAGCCGACGAAGTTGCACTTGATGCTACATGCCCTGTTGCAGTACTTCTTGTGAGTTGATCTTGCGAGCTTTTAATTAGCAGCCGTTCGTTTTCCAACTTACTGGCTGCCTCAGCTATACAAGTTTTGTAGCGGGCAACATCAATCTCTGAAAAAGCAAAGAATGTCTTCAGTCCAAATTTTGCACGTGGATACAGAATTGTGGCACAAATGTAATGTTCTTGTGACTAAATTTTATTTTCTATCCTTGTATTTTCAGCTAAGCGACGGGCTAAGCTCTCCACCAAGTCATAGGCTTCCCTTTTGTCCTCTACACCTTTGTATGATTCAGACACCTTATTCAGCTGATGCTCTAGCATTTGCAATAATGGGATAGCTTGGCCCATTGTACAGTCCTCCTTGCTGACTTCATGTGTGAAGACCTCAAAAAGATGAAGCATCTCAGTCAGGCATTTAATTAGGCTCCATTGCTCCATCTGAAGGTTCATGCCTTTAACAGTAGCATCCCCTCTTTTCCAGACATATTCATTGAGTGGCCTGTACTGCTCAAACAGACGATCAAGCATGTAATACGTTGAGTTCCAACGTGTTGCCAGCTCCTGGATGAGTGCTTTGACTGGCATCCTATATTCACATTAAATGATCCTCAGCTGCTTCCGAGCTTTAAAAGAATGGCTGAAATGAGTGCATATTCTTCGGCAGATGGCCAGTAAGTTGCTGACTATGGGTTCTTTTTTCAGAAAATCTTGAACTATTATGTTTATGCAGTGTGCCAAACACGGAACCCTGAAATAGGAACCAAGATCCATGGCCTTAAGTACATTACTGCCATTGTCTGTGGCAACAAAACCAATACTAAGCCCTCTTGGGCACAGCCATTCAAAAACCTTGCTTTGAAACTCTTGCAAAATGTTTACAGCCGTGTGAGATTTCTCCATGGCGAACATGGCTACAGTTGCATGTTTCTGAGTACCTTTAAAAATCGCAGCTGTGTCAACAGCACGTCGTCCAGATATCTTATCTCTATCCCCCACAAAAGAGACCCAGTGTGCAGTGATGCACATGTAACCTGTGGCTTGGCAACTGGTCCACATGTCTGTTGTCAGGTGGATATTGTGAACAGCACTCTGCTGCAAAGCTTGTCCAACCAATTCCAGCACATCCTGATGTAGTGCCAGAACAGCAATTCTTGCGAAACAGGACCGGCTGGGAACCTTCCATTTAGGGCAGATGGCTGACACAAATTCAAGGAAACCCACTCCTTCCACAAATGAAAAAGGGAGAAGGTCCAGCGCTAACATTTTAGCCAGCTTCGTATTGTACAACCGTGCCGTTGGGTGGTTGCGTTGGAGCTTCCCCTCCAACCTAAGCATGCTCTCAATGGTTGGCTGGATTACTTTCCTTTGTGGTGCTGTTGTTTTCATTAACCCACTTAGGCTCAACGACACAGTTTGACACATTGCGGTACTCTGTCGCCTTGGTGTCTCAGCCTGACTCTGAGTATGGCTCTTACGGCGGTGCCACTCAGATGTTACTGAGGAGGATGTGGGCGGTACCACTACACTACTGGGGACAGGGCTAGAAATGCCTCCCTCTTCTTCACCTTCCACCGCAATAATATCGCTCTCTGATTCTTCCTGACCAACTTCAATGGGTTGAGTTTTTCTACTTTCTTTTAACTGAAGTAGGTGATTCTCCCACATGATAGTGTGGTGTATTCTGAGATGATTTGATTGGCCTCCAGTACCATAGTTTGTACCAAGCTTACCCCGCCGAACACCTTGTCGACAAATTGAGCATATAGCAACATTCTCCTCCTTGGTGCTAACAGAAAAGAAGTCCCAAACTGGGGAGGAGAACTTTCTGGCACTGCTGGATGTGCCACTTTCAATACCAGATGAACTGGAGGGTGTGCTTGGAATGTGACCCTGTACAGCTATACTGTGACTTTTACTACCACTACCTACTGAGATGGTTGAGCTGGATGTAGGTCCCGTCCGGGCCTTGGAAAATATGGCAGCTGGAGGTAGTGGTGGTGTAACCTGTGTTGGTGATATCCGTGCTACATCCCGTTCAGTAGCAGCCTTTCTGGATAGGGTGAGAATGTTGGTCTCCAATCCCTTTGGGGCGGGAGTGATGTGCGTGATGACTGGCTCGTGTTCATCAACATCACCCCCCTCTTCTACATCTACCTCCATAACTCTAAGTTCTTCTGGGACCTTCCTTTTCAGAAGCATTGTCTTGTGGCGTGCATCACTCTCAGACTGAGCTGGTGGATGCCAAGTGGCAGCACGATCATCAGAAGCAGGGCTTGAAGAAGAAGATGATGGACTAAGCCTCCTTTTCCTTGCTGGTGGTCTGGAAGACAATAGATCTTCTGAAACAGTGGTTTGCTCCACTTTGTCTGCAGGAAGCTCGATTTCCTCAAATGCCCCTACGTCAGCAGCAACAACTACTATGGTGGGCTCTTGTTGCGGCTGCTGCTGTTCTTGTTGCGGCTGAACACTTATCTGCTGAGTTTCCGCCTGCGTTGATTGTGTACTACTTTGCGATAATGACATTTCAACATCGCTGCTCGTTAGTAGACTGGCTACCTCTGCGACACTAAAGCCCTTGGGCCTAGGTTGGTGGGGTTGGACCGCTGGTGCTGAGGTGCTGCTCCCAGCTTGGTTCCCGGACAACGCTGCTGCAGGCGTAACTTTTTTAGTGCCAAAAAAAACATTGGCCGGCACACCACTCGTGGTTAATGGCACTTCCTTTTTCTGTTCCTTCTTCTCACCGGCAACTTTCTTGGTACTGGACCTGGTACCTTTCTTTGGGGCCATCTTCTTCAGATGTCAGGCAGGATGCAGATGCACAACAAGTTCTAGGTCACACGTGATGCGCAGCAGGACTTCTGTCTGGCTGGCAGTACAACGGGTAGCCGGGTGATGCTGATGACACCTCCTCCTCTGGCTTTTTGTGCACCTAAAAGCAAATAAGCCAGGAGAAGAATGTCAGTGAAATGTTGCATTTGTTGTTGTGGTTCAATTACTTACTACTGTACTAGTGCAAACAAAAGATATAGTCTAGCCATTTATGACTTTTTATCAGCAAGGGATATGTTATACTACTGTGTACAGTCACACACTACACTCTCAGGAAGGATAGGAAAGTTAATAAGAACCACCAAAATAAAAATGTAATGGAAGTGGGGTGGACCCTATTTGCCAATAAATAAATTATTTGAGCATCTCAGCATCCATGGAGCTGCTGCTGGCAAAGGGGGTGGATGGATGGAAGCAGTAAGCCAAATAGCCAATAGGAAAACCATGCAGGCCTATGGCAAAAGCAGGACACTAATAACTCCCAGTCCAAACACAAAAAAAGGCCACCACCCACATGGACACTCACAAATATCAAACAAGCCGGGGGCCTGGGAAACACCCTGAGCTGACAAAAGGCCTATCAAAGCCAGGTAAAGGATACATGCTAAAGCACACTGCTCTACCTTTTTAATGCAACAAAATGTAAAT
This sequence comes from Triturus cristatus, assembly GCF_964204655.1. Lineage (NCBI taxonomy): Eukaryota > Metazoa > Chordata > Amphibia > Caudata > Salamandridae > Triturus > Triturus cristatus. The sequence continues at coordinate 540,224,289 of NC_140591.1, forward strand.
ACGAACATTCACAGGCCCCAAAAAGGTCTGCAGAGTGCATGCATTGCACACCAACACACCAGTGACCAGACACATACAACAAAAGCATCTCTTTAAGACAACCAACATCAGAAAGGCCACCCCCAAAAAGCACACTTCCCCAACTCAATCCAATGCCATCCATGCCCTAAATGAAGTCTAAAATAAATTCAACAGACCACACAGAAAACACTTGATTAATAAAGCTGTGGCTACCTGCTCTGATCCTAGTGGATGAAAGCAGGCCTGTTGGCAGACAAGGCCAGGCAAGCTTGCAGGCCTAGGCTTCAAAATGGCCACCAGCCACATGGCCAGGCCCAACAACATCAGAAAGGCCACCCCCAAAAAGCACACTTCCCCAACTCAATCCAATGCCATCCATGCCCTAAATGAAGTCTAAATTCAACAGACCACACAGAAAACACTAGATTAATAAAGCTGTGGCTACCTGCTCTGATCCTAGTGGATGAAAGCAGGCCTGTTGGCAGACAAGGCCAGGCAAGCTTGCAGGCCTAGGCTTCAAAATGGCCACCAGCCACATGGCCAGGCCCAACAACATCAGAAAGGCCACCCCCAAAAAGCACACTTCCCCAACCCAATCCAATGCCATCCATGCCCTAAATGATGCTTGAAAATGAAATACATTCAAAAAACACCAAAAGGAACAGTTGCTTCATCATGCACACACCCATGAGGCCATGCCCATGGCTAGCTCGGGCCTACTACTACTACTACCCACAAATTTTTTTTAAAAAAAGGAATGATGATAGTTATCAAAAATAAATTGTAGCTACAACAACTGCAATGCCCACAATCAAACAGACACAACAACCACTTACTTGTAAAATATCCTATTCCAAAAATCCTAAAATCCAATTGCAATGATGCAGCAGACAAAAAGAGTGATCTTTCCAGCTCCAAATCCAAAGGCAGTATGAGCAGGAGATGGACAAAGCACTGGGAGGAGCCTGCTGGACAGGAACAGAAAGTTGGAGATACTGTGTCACTTCCTCCCTCTCCCCACCTTTTTAAAAAAGGACTCCTTGCACAGAAAAGGACAGCCAAATGTCAATGTGAGGAGTTGTTTTCATCCAAAATCAGCATTTGCAGAAGGTTGCATGCTGCTAGAGCTGATATTCCTCTCCAAATTAAAAATTTTACATGTTCGAGTTCTCGAGCTTCACATTACTTCCACCGGCGTTTCGAAAATGACATGATCGCGTTCTCTTCGTCCCTGTCGCGTTGAATATGACGTGTTCGGGGTCTCTTTCTCCTGTTCGCGTTCGATTAGACGTGCCCGCATCCTCACCCTCTCGCTCGCGATGTAGAATGACGTGTTCGAGATCTCAATCTTCTCATACTCGCGCGGTGCATGATCGCGAGAAGAATGACGTGTTCGCGCAACACATGATGTCATCGCGCAACAATGCGAGCGCAAACTGTTGCGAGACAGCGCAAAATGGCTACCAACAATCCAATATCTCGTGGAGAACGCGACCAGGTCGGGAAAACTTGTCAGCGAACGCGGGGATTCAGGTAAGGCGATCGCGCGCACGCAAGAATGTATTTTTTTACAGCGCGAGCAAGAAACAAATTATCGCTAAGCTGCGGAATGCGGAAATTTTGACATTTTCGCGCTTTCCGCGGAACGCAAAAATGGCAAATTATCGCAATTTCCGTGAACGGAACGGAATTTTGGCCCAGGCCTAGATATTATACAGCTCAGTGAGCTGAACTTCAAGCATTTAAGATGGCACTTGAAAATACAGATCGCGAATTCCCCACACTGATAGTGTGCGATTCTTTGTACTGTGTTCAATCTTACAGTGAATATTTACAGAATTGGATTCAAAATGGTTTCAAAGATGCAAACGGTGGCACAATCAAGCACAAATTGCTTTGGTAACAAGTAGTTCAGTTGCGAAATGGACTACAAAACACTCACGTGATACACACGCTGAGTCACCAACGTGATCGCATTCACGTTGAAGGGAATTCATTGGCTGATGAAGCCGCGAAAGGGGCTGTGCAAATGACTTCCGTAGCTGCAATCACTTGTTCAAAAACGTAAATAGACAGCAAAATAAGGCTGGCTGTCAATGCATCAAGCAAAGGCAGCGGTGCGGCATTACCTAAAAAGTTTCCACTCAGATACTCATATATAATTGATGCGAATGACGTTCCGTTTGCTCGAATCCCTGGAGTAGGGGATAGAGTAATTCCAAACAGGGAACAGAGAGCAGCTTTGATTTACAAAATGCATCTGGGAGAGGGTCTGATACATCAGGGGATCTCAAAGACAATTATAGAGTTAAAAGAGATGTACTGGTGGCCAGGGATGAATACTCTCATTCACATCTTCATTAATAACTGTATAGCATGCAATAGAGATCGCAGTACAGAACTCCACCAGACACCTGACTACAATGTAGCCAGCCCAGTTCAGACACCATTGTTAGATAGCATCAGGCTAACGATATACATGCGTCCTCATGGACGAATGCAATCCCAGAAACACTGAACATAGGTTCCTATGGATGTGGCCTCAGCGCTCGGCTGATGCTCGAACTGTTATAAAAGATTTGCGAGTCTTTATCGGCACATAAGCAATAGGCACACTACATTCTGACCAGGGTCCTGCTTTTAGCTCTAGGGCTTACAAAGAAGCCATGGCCAGTCTGGGCAGTATTCTTCTCCATTCCATCCTGAGGGAAATTCTGTTGTGGAAAGAAAAAACCTGGACATAAAGCAGTCTATAGCAGCTAGGGTATTAGGTTTGGGTGATGGGTGGGTCAAACATTTACTTGGGGTCCAGCGTGCAATAAACAACTTGCCAAGAAGTTCTCTAGGGGTGTCACTCCATATGAGGTCCTGTTTGGGACTAGAATGTTGGTTCCGGACTTAGATATGAAAGGCACAGTGATGGAAAACAAACACTCTGATATCAAAGATCGTTTGGCTGTTTTACAGGACTTAAATAAACTAAGAACGCAACAAAGCAATGTGGTCCTGATGCCAACCACCACTGAGAAAAATCCGGCCGTCCCAGCAAGGCCTGTCTGGATTCCAAAGCTTGGGGATCTAGTCAGAGAAAAGATTGCAGATAAGAAGGAATTTGGGCCTTCATACAGACAACCAGTACCTTGCCTAGCAATCCACGGATCAAGAACAGTACTTTTGCAGCCCCTTGCTGGTAAAAAGGAGAGAAGATTTGTGTCCATCGACCAGATCAAACCACACTATGTGGCCAATACTGAACAGTTGGCCAAGTGTACTCTGCCAATGTAGCAGACGCTCTCCTCTAGCTACAATCCAAGAGGTTCAAACTGAGAGACTCATCACCTTTGAAGATTTGACAGTAAGAAATAGAGAACTAAGCAACAATGCTATGGACCTTGTACCTCTTGAGACCCAAATAACAGTTCGTCCAGATACACCTGTTTACAACGAAGAAACAAGTGATAAACTGGCTCCAGCAATTTCATCAAATACGGATGCAATTCCAACCATTGACAGAACTGCTTCTGGCTATTTCATGAACTTTGATACGTTTTCTGAGGATCCCAGCGAGCCTGAAATGACGCCAGTACAAAGAACTTTCAAAGAACAAGCAACAGACTTTTTTCATCTACTAGAAAAAACGTATCTGGTTTCACCATGGATTGAAGTATGGATTGTTTTGGGAATATTCTTCTTTCTACTTTGGTTAGCTCTGGTAATAACTCTGGGTATGCTGAATAATGGAGGATATATTCAAATGGACACAGCAAGTAAAAGAGTGAACTTACTTCTCCAGCCACACAAATCATTCCATCATGAAGCAAGAGACTTGTCAGCAGTGAACATCACAGCGATTCCTATACCTGATGGTATAGTTTGGGACAAAACCGAAAATGACATTTTTGGCCCGTCTGAGCTTTTGAAGATTCCACATTTATTTAAAATGTCATTAAGTGACTTTATTACCTCCAGTACCTTTTCTGATGATTGGGACTTTGAGACTGTTAATAATATGATGTCTGATCTAGAGATGTCAACTGCATTCACTAATAATGAATATTTACAAGGTCCATCAGACTATAAACAACTATATTGATATAACCACTATGGTCCTCATTTCTTGCATAAATCTGCAACACCTCGAAATGTATTTATGTATAACCAATGGGAACATTGTCCTACGCCACCAAAGGGTAGCTCGAAAACATTTGCAATGAAATTTCCATATTTTTCAGGGTTTAATATCTCGAATGCAGAGACATTTTACTTTAAGAATGTCAACAAGACAGGAATGAAAAATATGTTAACGAATACCAAACAGATTTATTTTACAGACTTTATTGCCCAACTGTCTAGACAGGGTTACGACTTTTGGAAAGACAACATTGAGACGAAAACTGTCTGGAGTACTAAAGAGTGGCAAGTACAGGGAATAGAAGCTTTGTTTAGAGCCTGTATCATCACTGAGCAAATTATGTTTTTGAACGACACTCTCCAACAAACATCATGCCTTGGAATAGCCAAGATAAAAGACATGAACACTCCGTCTATACCTGCACCTACAAGTGAAAGCAGCACACAGGGGGAGTTCGACGTACATACTATTTTGAATAATAACAGATCAGATCCTGAATGGAAAAAATGGTTGCTCTGGCCCTTAGACACAAACAACTGTCTAGATAGATTCCTGAACAAAACACAAGGTTTTACCTTTCATAGACCAGTCCCAAGTTATCTCCAAAGACAGTATCCGGGGGTAGTAATAACTTACAGTGTAGGGAAACTTTGCCTTGATTGGCTACAGAAAGCTACACTAGAGGATGTAAAACAACACTTAACTTTACTTCAAGAAGGCACAGACCTTAGGGAATTCTGGCAAGGGCCAAGAAAACCGCGTCAAAAAATGTCATATATGCCGGTATCTACGCTGCTTATAATGAAGCATGGAAGGTCACCCAAGCAGAGACTGCAGAACAAATACAAGAAATTGATCGTATTAATTTCGAGAAATCTCTCTCTGCAGTAGACAATGGATTAACAACTCTGTTGTCCAGGATATATTCTTTGGACCGCAGTATATCCTCTGTCATAGACTTCATGGAACAAGACTTGGTCATGTTGCAACATGGTCAGTCACAGCTACGTTCTATCATGCTATTAGGCTGGACGCTTCAAGACCTGTGTTCTGGCTATGTGCCTTGGCGTTTAATCAATACTACGTCACTGTTTGCAGAATTCAATCTCACTGATAGACAGATCAAACAGGCACAAAGGGGAGCAGAGTATACGGTGCTGAGCATTGAAAACTGGAACAATTACCATTCACAGTGGCAGAAAAAACAGCCACTGAGTGGATCATACATGGTAAGATTACTCTGCCTGTTACGACTTTCCATTTTCAGTATGGGAGTTACATTATGTTGAATGATCACAGCTGCTGTGACATGCTGCCAGGTATCCCATATCTAGTAACGGTTACATCAAGGGTCACTTGCTGTATACAGGTCTTGTTTCCCCAAATAGACATAGTCAGGGAGTCGCTTTTATGGCCTTCACTGAATATCCCTTCTATACAAGTTGATACTCTAAGCAGAATGAAAGACCTTCTTTTACAAAAAACTGTGCCAAAGAAACCTATGATCTCCAAGTCGCAAGGACTTCTGCAGAGATACATACCCTTTTGTATACAAACTACCCTGTGCCTTTCTCAGAAATGTTAGGTCATATCTTAAACATTTTTGATATGAGCGGTATTGTACATGTATTTAAGAATGTGTGTGCAGGACTGTTAGCACCTTTTCAAGCAGTCCTCGGAATTTTTCCAAACTTTGTGCACTCTGTGTTTGACGGACTGCCGCTCCTTTTAGCACTCGTTGCAGGGATACTATTTTTGCTCCTACTGCTACGATATGGCAAGCCAAATCACCAGCGACACCCAGTTCACCATGGAAAGAACTCTATTGGAGATGAAGTGTTGTGATGGCATCGTCCAAATTCTGGGTTTACCTTGTTTACGAGAATTAAACACCACTTGGTTTCTGTCATTCAGACCAATCTGGCAAGATTGCATCTTACCTGTTCTACGCTGCCCGCTATGCAGTGAAGAATGAGTGCTGGACATTTGTCTGACACTCCCATCAGTCATGCCTACAGATATCGATACTCTGTTGGACCCGATAACGGCCCATGCTATGTGTTGTCCCCAGCCGCTACCAATCCTGATGGCGGCATTCATTGAGATCTCACAGACGCAACATGCTACTGCTGAGGTACGAGAGGAAACACCATGCACGCAGGTAACATCCAATCTGGACATTGCTGATGCTTCCCATGCTGAAGGCGATAGTTTGCATCTATGTGCTGTTGATCTTCTACACAAGGTATTCCAACTCTCACCCACAACGGTAGACGACTTGTTGTCTAGAGGATTAGAACATTTTAATGTTTTCTCCATCCCCACACACTGACTTTTGATTCAAGCACACAGTGTTCCGGAGAGACTCTGAATTTGGCCTTCATTCTTTTTCAAACGTGATACTGACTGTGGAACTTTTTCTATGATTATATATATATTTTTTCTCTCTTCCCGTCCTAAAATTGTATTTTTCATTTTTTGGCACAGTAATCTGCTTATAGTAGAACTATAATTGCAATGATGCAGCAGACAAAAAGAGTGATCTTTCCAGCTCAAAATCCAAAGGCAGAATGAGCAGGAGATGGACAAAGCACTGGGAGGAGCCTGCTGGACAGAAACAGGAAGTTGGAGATTCTGTGGCACTTCCTCCCTCTCCCCACATTTTTAAAAAAGGACTCCTTGCACAAAAAAGGACAGCCAAATGTCAATCTGAGATGTTGTTTTCATCCAAATCATGATTTGCAGAAGGTTTCATGCTGCTAGAGCTGATATTCTTCTCCAAATTGAAAATTTTACATGTTCGAGTTCTCGAGCTTCACATTACTTCTGCCGGATGTCGATGGCGTGTCCAAATTGACTTGATCGTGCTCTCTCGCTCCCTGTCGCGTTGGATATGACTTGTTCAAGGTCTCTTTCTCCTTTTCGCGTTCGATATGACGTGCCTGCATCCTCACGCTCTCGCTCGCGGTGGAGAATGACCTGTTCGAGATCTCAATCTGCTCATACTCTCGCGGTGCATGATCGCGAGAAGAAAGACGTGATCGCGCGGCAAATGATGTGATCGCGTGACAAATGACGTTAATGCGGGCACGAACTGTCGCGAGACAGTGCAAAATGGCTACCAACATCCAACTCTCGTGGAGAACGCGACTGGGTAGAGAAAACCTGTCTGCGAACGCAGGGATTCAGGTAAGGCGATCGCGCACACGTGAGAATGTATTTTTTTACAGCGCGAGCAAGATAAAAGTTACCGGTAAGATGCGGATTGCGGAAATGTTGACATTTTCGCGCTTTCCGCGGAACGAGAAAATGCCAAATTATCGCAATTTCCGCGAGCAGAACGGAATTTTGGCCCAGGCCTAATTACAACAATCAATGATCACAGACAAGTGGCCGCATGCATTGGGCTGATCAAACTCGCAACTGTCATAATCATCATCCTAATATATAGCCTAGCACATGCATAATGTGATGATCACCACATGTCTGTCTCCAGTTACCTAAAAAAACAGGCCCCTTTCTAACCACCACATAGTTTCAAATTTGAGCCAGCCAGTACACACATTCAGCAACATTGCATTTACCAAATCAAGTGAAATCAACCCAACTCTCTCACCACCAGTCGACAGAGTTGAGTAGGTCTCTTAGAATCAACAGCAAATGGTGGTTTCTTTGAAGTTGATAACTTTCTTCTTGTGGCAGTTGTTGAAGTAGTCATGCCCTTACATCATCCGCCTGACTCAGAGTAATGTGTCCAACTCTGCAACGAGTGAGTTCTGACTCAAATGCGAAAGATCGACGTGCAATTCTTTTGATGAACAACAAAAGAAACATTGAGTCATTTTTTTGTGTAGACTAGATTTGTGTTTGTAAGCTAAAGGGATTCATTGGGTCTTTGTGAAGCAGAAAACAAAGCAGTGCGGACCCAGCAAACAAACCTCACTAAGTGTTCAAGGGGAAGGGAAAAAAAATCTTGAGGGAAACAATTATCACCTGTCGTTAGGCCACCAACATCACAAAACACAATCAAGCTTAATAGTTATAGTTAAACACCCAATCTCACCGCTTGCTACCACATGAATCATCTCAGCACACTCACAAACAACAATCTTTGGTGCATGCCATTTGCCTGTTCTAGTCAAAGCAGGGTGACAGTGGTTCATTGCTGATCCTCTTTGTTTCATGAAACACACATTGGCCAGTCTTGCAAATAGAATAATGTGGGACAGTCCGGTTAGGAGAATAAAGAAATGTTAGATCGGCGCCGGGATGGAGGCAGGCACAAATTTGTATCTCCAATGTCCTTGAGGGCAATGTAGGGGGAGGCTTTTTTACTGCACCCTCGTCCAACTCCAATCCAGCAATACAATGTGTGTAAAATGGTGTGGCTCCATTAGTTAGTCAGACACAAAAAAAATGTGCTGCCCTAGCGATATCTTCTTTGTTGTTGTTGTCATAGCAGTTCAGTGATAGAAATGAAAAGTGCTATGGTTGGTGGCCCAGGCCTAGTAGTCAGTTCATCCTCAAACTCCGGTGGTTCACCCATACGTTGGTCATCTATCTCACTCCCACCACAAAATGAGTCTAGCCAATCACCCTCATCCTCCTCTGTCATACTTCAGGTATGGTGTAATTCAGTTGTATAATGTGCTGATGCATTTTGATCATGGTTAATCTCTCCATGTTTGGTACAAGAGACTGGTGCTTCTCACTGTGACAAGTGTACCAGCTGTCCTGAACATACGCACAGCGGACACCCTAGCCACCGGGAAGACAGATATTTTATTGCCAGCCTGCTGAGCACTGTCTATTGGCGCTGCTTCCCATACCAATACACCAATGGGTTTTGATTAAGACATACCTCTGTTGGGTCATCCAGATATTCCTAGACTATCTTCTCAATAGTAATTGGTGCTTAACCTTGCTCAAACTCTTTTGCCTTCGCATTTAGAAACCAATCAAAATGCAGATTTTGGGGATGATGCTCCTGTTGCTGTTGCTGGTATTCTTGTTCTTGGTTCTGGCTGCTATGTGACAACAGCACCCCCTTAGGCTCTAAAGTTAAAGGCTACACTGCAGAACTTGTGCCCTGGAGAAGAAGGCCTCTAATTTCTACTGTTCTTTTTCTAGGTCACTGGCTTGCTCAGTAATCCATGTCTTTTATTTTGAAACATTCCCATCTGGAATAAAAGTGGCTGGTAATTGTTTGTACCGTCGATCACCAATTGCGGCACAAATATAATGTTTGGATCACACAATGCCTCTTTGTACCCTTGCATTGACAGATAAGCGAAGGATTAAGCTCTCCACCAACTCATTTAGCTGTTCCTGTAGCATGTGCAACAACAAGCCCATGGTACTGCCCTCCTTGCTGACTTCCCCTGTGAAAAAAGGAATCACATCTCTGTCAGGCATTGGACTAGGCCCCATTGGCCCATCTCAATGATCATGTCTTTCACAGTTGCATCCCCTCTTTGCATGACATGTCATTGATCGGTCTGTACTGCTGCAACAAGTAATAAGTCGAGTTCCAACATGTTGACACCTCCTGCATGAATGCTTTAACTGTCATTCTATTATCACACTGAATAACCCTCAACTGCTTCCAGGCTTTAAAAGAATGGCTGAAATGAGTGCAGATTTTTCGGCAGGGGACAGTAATTTGATCACTTGGTCTTTTCTGAGAAAGTCCTGTACAATGATGTTGATGCAGTGCGCCAAACACAGGCCTTGAAATAGCCACCATCTGCCACTGCCTTAATTATTTTACTGCCATAGTCCGTGGCAGGAAATCCAATGTTAAGCCATATTGGTCCTAACCATTCAAAGACCTTGTTGTTAACGTCTTCCAAGATGCCTACAGCAGTTTGGGATTTCTCCATGGTAAACATGGTTACTGTTGCGTGCTTTCAAGTGTCACAAAACGTTTCAGCAGTGTCCACACATGCAGATATTATTTCTCTAAGCCCCGAAAAAGAGATCCAGTGTGCAGGGATGCACATGTAATCAGCGGCTTGGTAACTGGTCCACATGTCTGTCATCCGGTGGATAGTGTGAGCAGCACTCTGCTGAAAAGCTTGTCCAAATCCAGCACATTGTGATGTAGAGCTGGAACAGCAACTTTGGCAAAATAGGACTGGCTTGGAACCTTCTATTTCTGGCAGATGGCTGCCACAAATTCTAGAAATCCCACCCCTTCCATAAAAGAAAAACGGAAGAGGTCCAGTGCTAGCATTTTAGCCAGCTTTGCATTGTACAAATGTGCCGTTGGGTGGCTGCATTTGTATTGCCCCTACTTCCTAAACATGGCAGGAATGGTTGCCTGGATGTTTTTTTTTTTGTTGCCACTGATGCAGGTGACTTCTTGAGCGCAGAAGATGGTAGGCTCAATGTGCTTCTCAGCAAGTCAGTCACTGTATGCTCTTGCCTTGGTGTCTCAACCTGAGTCTTGTTCCGTTGCAATGCTGCTGATGCGGTCGATACTACTGCACTGCTGGGGAGAGGACTGATTTGCATAATGAAAATGTCTCCCTCTTCCTCATCTTCCACTGTGATTGGATCAGATTCCCTGCTCAGCCTTTCACCCATTCACCAACACCACTTGCAGTTTTTTGGATTGTGTGGTGTTTTGTCAAAGGGATTGTTTGACTTCCGATACCATAGTATGTCTCAAGCTTACCCTGACTAACACTTGCTCAGCAAATGGAGCATATGGCAATGTTCGTTTCCTTCTTGCTAGCCATAAAGAAGTCCCAAACTGGGAGGTTCACTCTCTGATGCTGGTGTCACTGCCAATGTCGGATGAACTGGCGGTAGGTGGATGTTTTGACGTTTGCCTCTCTACAGTGCCTAATTCTACTGAGGTGGTTGTGGATTTTTGCTGGGCCATGCAAATATGGCAGATGACGGTGGTGGTATCTGCACCTCATCTCTTAAAGCAGGTTTAGATTTGTCTCATCGGTCTCCACTGGGGCTGGGCTAACATCCCTGATGACTGGCTCGTCATCATTCTCCTCTTTTTCAACTGTAACTCTACAGCTTTCAGAAACCTTTCTTTTCCCTAGCCTTTCCTGGCATGTCTATGACTGAGGCGGGATCCAAGCGAAGTCTTAATCATCAGAAGGGGGGCTTGGAGAAGAAGATGGAGTAACCCTCCTTTTGCTTGCTGGAGATCTGGAACAAAATGGATCTTTTGAAGGAGTGGCTTTTACTACTTTCTCAGCATGAAGGTCAATCTCTTGAAATGTTCCTACTTTGAGAGGACCTACTATTGCTTGCTGCAGCTGTTCTCCACATATCTGAGTTCCTTGCAATGATTTGTTACCACTTTGTGAAAGAGTTAAGTCCATTTCAACATCACTGCTAGTTGGTGTTGCTATGATTAGACTGGCTGCCTCTGTGCCAGGCATGGGCTTGGGCCTACGTTGAGGTGGGTCCGATGATGTGGGGTTCTGCCCCCAGCCTACTCTTTGGAGGCCAGTGCAGCAGGCACATGTTTGCCGAAAAAGGTCCTGGCCAGCACACCAGTTGTGGAAATCGTCTTCTTCTCCTCCCCACTGGCCACTTTCTTGTTAGCACCGTTCTTTGGGGTCATCTTGAAGCTGTCAGTTGGCAGTGGCAATTAGCTTCACAAGCTGAAGAGATGCCCGTATTGTGTGGTTGTACGTCACGTCATGCACAGGCCTCCAGTTTGGCGGTAATGTGGGTGATGTCTCTTGTGCACCTAAAAGCAAACAAGCAAGAAGAACATCAGTGAAACATGGAATCTTTGCAGTTGAATCAGAAGTATCCTTTAATGTGGTTACTTAAGTTAGAAATAACTAATAATATAGTGTATCCATTTGTAAAACCACACCAACATAAACTATCATGTATACTCAGGAAGGATAAGAAAGAGCAACAATAATACACAGATATAACTTTTGCTTTATGTGGCTCAGGTTGGGAACCGATTGTGGCACTCAAGGAGGTGTAGGTGTCAAAAGAAAACTGACAATGTAATAATCCTTAGAAAATTAATACTGCTGTGCGGCTTTGAATAGCTGATAGCACATGCGGTTGATGCTGGATGTTAGGAAAATGGGAAACATATAATTATTTAAAAAATTAAATAAAAAAAAAAAAAGTAAAAAAAAATATCATTTAAAAAAAAATATATTTAAATTAAAAAAATACAAAATGAAAAAAATAGAAGAAAAAAGTAATTTGCAAAAACAAAAAAGTAGAAATAAAAATATATAAAACAAATTAAAATTAAACAAAAATGTTTGTAAAATTTTTTTTAAAAATAAAAATTACTGAAATATTATTCAATTTCTGATACACTAGGGAAGGGGACTACTACTTACTGCCATGACAATTGCATTTGAAACCCACTGGGATTTGGGAGGCAAGGAGTGGTGCAGATTAAAAATACAAAAAAGTATGTACTAATACAGTGTTTCCCAAACTGGGGTCCCTGGACCCCAAGGGGCTTGTGAAACATTCCCAGGGGTCCGCAGGCAGCAGTTTTAAAAGCACTGCAAAGTTCCTTGTAGAATTCGCCGTTTTCAAGCAACAATACAAGTGTCAAGATAACACCAGTGATTAATGTACCTGCTGAAGAGAGATTAGAGTATTGTCCAGTGGCAGGTTTGACTTATCTAATGTAGCACAGAGGGTTAATATGCCTGCTGCAAAGAACGTGTACCATACATTTTAAAAAACAGTATTTTATGTGCATAGGTCACTGGGTTACTGCTTTTGTCACAGAGATTCTTTTGTTACTCTGCAGCTCATCAGAGACAATCATAATCTAGCACAGTGCCTTATAAACTGTCATCAAAGAACTGCTTACACACTGCGTGGTACTTATGTTTTTTCCCAGTCTTTCATTATCCTGATGCTGCTAAAGGGGTTTATTTGGATGAAAATACATTTTTATTGTTCAAGTCAATGCTAACCACTGTGTTATGTTCTGAATCCTGAGTTTGTGGTTTTCCAGACCAAGCACTCTTTAAAAATGCCTACCAGTATGAATGACATATGAATCCTACACCTTGTAGTCCCCTTTGCCTTTTGTAACATTTTCTCTACACTGATTTACAAGTATGATTCATTGTCTCAATATGTATGTGATGTAAAGTGCTCGGACATCCTACAATGGTATGAGAGATGCTATAAAACAAATGAAATGCATGTGACAGATATGCCATGGAAAAATGAAAGGCACTGTTGAAGAGTGATAATAAGGGAATCATTGAAGAACCCCAACAAAGATTGTTGCATCCTGGTGCATAGTAAGGTCATCATTTACTATTCTTTAAAATTTAATACAATTCAATATATAATGATAAGTGTGTATTAGAATGCACCATTTTATCCTAAATTTTCTTGGGGGTAGAGCCTCCCAAAGCCCCCTTTGTAGTGGTCAGGCTTACTCACTGCACTTGGTGTGCACTGTATGGGGACTGGTCTGAAAACATTTGCCAGGGCTGCTTTGGGTTTTAATTCTGGCCCTTTCAGGAAAGTTAATCACGGAGATGCAGCACCAACCTTCCCATTACATTTTTCAGTTTTTTGCTAACTCTTTCAATATAAAATACTAAAATCGTTACTATTTTGAGTATTTGTTTTGTGTGCACATATGTGTTTATTTTTTGCGAATTACTCTTTTAATGTATGAAGTTTAAATCATACAAATTGCTGGGGGTCCCCGGCTTCCAGTGGTGAGTCAATGGGGGTCCTCAGGAGTCAAAAGTTTGGGAACCACTGTACTAATAATAAAACACTGTTTATACAGTACTTTAGTATGAGCATTAAGCTACTAGGCCTCGAGTAGGGTGGAGGGGAAGAGGAGGAGTCACGATAGGAGGAGGGCAGTTAGCGTAGGGACAGTGTCGAGGTTGGATGTGTGGAATAAAGCTCCTATATATATATATATATCCACAAAGTGTCTGTGGTCCTTTGTAGCGCGATGCTACAACTGGCAACGAAGGTGGGATGACCAAGCCACACTGACAACAGAGCTCCAGAGATCGTGGAGGAGCTGAGAGCGGCCACAGGAACGAGAGTGGACCTGCCTGAAGGGAGGAAGCCGATCGCGCCGAAACGCGACTCACGCTGGAAGCGTGTGCTTTGGATGACGCTGGTGAGTGCAGAAGTTGGGAGCCCACCCCGACCCCCCCGTGCGCCCAAGAGTGAAGAGAGAAGTGCCCCAATACCGGAGACGCTGTCCCCGAAGGCCCGCCAGCGAGCGCCGTTGAGCGCGTTGAAGTCGAGCTGGAAAGCTCGTTGATGCCGGCAGATCTCACGCCCGATGCGTGAGTTTTGGCACGCTGTCGCGAGGAGAAACGTGGGAAGCTGCCGAATAAGGCGGGAGCCCACCCCGACCTCATCTGATAGCCTCGCCGTTATGGAGAAGCAGGGCCTGAGGAGTGCCTCCCTTGAAGATGCCCGCCGGTGAGTCCAGCATGAAAAGGACTAAATGAGTCATGAGAGAGAGCCTCGTGTGTGTGCAGTGACGGCGGCCATATTGGAGTCAGGCACTTTTCAAGACAGACCCCTTGATTGTTGGAGAGCGGCCATTTTGAAGTCAGGCATACAGTAACAGAAACAAGCATTGGCAGAAAGGAAAGTAAACAAGCAATGACAAGAGCAAGTAAGCAAGCATTGGCAAGAGCAAATAAACAAACATTGACGAGAGCAAGTAAGCAATCATTGGCAAGAGCAAATAAACAAGCATTGACAAGAGCAAATAAACAAGTATTGACGAGAGCAAGTAAGCAAGCATTGGCAAGATCAAATAAACAAGCATTGACAAGAGCAAATAAACAAGCATTGACGAGAGCAAATAAACAAGCATTGGCGAGAACACATACCGAAATAGGCACCAACAAAGGAGTGGAAAGAACACAACGACACAATGGCGACCTCACCACAGCGGAAGCTCCTGGTTGCGGGAGGATCACACCTGCGAGCTCCGGAACCTCTGACCGTGACCACAGGAGGGAGTATGGGCCCCAAGTGGCAAGAATGGTTAGAAGACTTCGAATATTACATCGAGGGATCCAGAGTGACGGAAGACAAAGAGAAGTTAATTGCCCTCCGCAACCTAGCAGGCCGGGAAATAAGCAAAATCATCAAGGATTTCTCACCTGCAGATAGTGGAACATATGACAAGGTGTGTGAGGCACTAAACAAAAAGTTTCTACATAAAAGAAACGTGGACTATGAGCGCCACGAGTTTCACCAAGCGCGTCAAGGAAAAGAGGAGGCAATGAGTGCCTTTATCACCCGGTTACGGCGGCTGTCGAGACACTGTGAGGTTGAAACCTTCTCGCCTGACGCTGCTATCAAATCACAAATCATAGTTGGCTGTCACTCAGAATCTCTCAGGAGACGGCTACTGAGGAAACCCCACGAATTGGAAGAGATAGAAGAAATGACTCGTATATACGACGAAGCGGAGGAACATGCCGCTACCATCGAAACGGGACACAACGGCCGCCCGGAGCAAGCGCACCGTGTTTAAGACCGACCTAGTAGCAGAAGGAAGTATTCGCGGGAGAATATATGGAGACAGAGACCGTCGTCTCATCAACGACGCCTGGAGTACAGGAGAAGAGAAACGGGGCGAAGGGACCAAAAGCCAGAAAGGACTAGCCGATGTTATCGGTGTGGTTATGAATATCCCCATACAGACACCTGTCCGGCCATGGGTCAGCGATGCAGGAAATGTGGGCGATCCAATCACTTCGAAGCCATGTGCGGGGACTATTACAAACAAAGGCGAGGTGAGACAACGAGATCTTCCCGCTCTGACACAAGAAAACATCACATTAGAGCTGTTCAAGGAGAGCTCAGGCGGTCCCCAGGTTCATCACATTCCAGCCGGGAATCACGCAGGTCACGTTGGGGACGCAGATCCCCATCTCGGGACTCGAGATCATCTTCCTCCAAAGACTCGACCTACACTGTGGAACACTTGAACCTGATTGCGGACCCTGATCAACTAAAAAAGTATCCACGTCTAGATATTAGAGTGGGGAACCACGACACCAAATTTATATGGGATAGCCGAGCCTCGCTGAACTATATTCCAGTTACGGAACACGAGAAAATGGTCCCGAAACCCCCACTAACTTTTGCACCAGTCCGCGTCTTTACGTGGATGTCCAAAAAACCGCTCCCCTGTCTGGGTAAATTCCACACAACTCTCACCCATGACGACATCACTGTACCGGCGGTCATACATGTCATCAAGGGGCCTGACGCCGACTGCCTACTTAGCCTCCCCACTGCGGAGCGTCTTCATCTGGTGGAAGTCTTATTCACAGTCGATGACAATAAGAACTGTGTCAGCAAGTTTCCCAAATTACTTCCCAAACCGGGGAAGGCGGAGAACCCGGCTGACTACATGCCCTGCCACCCTCTGCCGTCGTCAGAATCCAAACCATCGATTGCTGAGGAGTATATCCTCTTCGTGGCTAGCCAAGCATTGCCACCTGCCATTCCCATGGACGCCATTCGGGAAGTCCCTGCCAAAGACACTGTTTTGAAAATGGTCCTCCACCGGATTCAAACTAATGGATGGAAATACAACCCACGAGAAGAAGACACAGCCTCTACAATCCGGAAAGAGGTACAAGCATTCCGCCACGTCTGCGATGAACTGCCGGTCACCACCGATGGAGTCATTCTAAGAGGTCAACGACTTGTCATCCCCAGTCAACTACGGCAGGGAGTTATCAATCTGGCCAATGAAGGCCACAGAGGAGTAGTATCTACGAAGCGAGATCTACGGGAAAGAGTCTGGTTCCCCTTTCTGGACCAAATGGTGGAAGCCACACTGAAGGATTGCCATCTCTGTCAGTTGACCAGCAAAGGCAATCCACCGGCACCATTACAAATGACCACCCTACCCAGTGGAGTGTGGCAAGAAGTTGCCATGGACTTCTATGGACCACTGCAGTCTGGAAAATATGTGGTTGCCATAATTGACGAATATTCACGATTTCCCATCGCTCAAATAATATCGTCTACAAGCGCCTCCTGCACTCTCAAAGTGCTAGATGAGATATTCGCAACATGGGGTGTCCCCAAGGAAGTCAAAACAGACAATGGCCCCCATTCAATGGACACGAATTCAGTGCTTTTGCCAAACACATGGACTTTGAGCACAGAAAAGTTACACCGCTCTGGCCACAAGCGAATGGCACCATTGAGAGATTTATGGCTATGATTAAAAAGACATTTCAGCAAGCCACTACGGAGAAGAGAGAACTGCAGGTAGCTCTAAATTAGGTTCTAAGAGCCTACAGGACAACTCCCCACTCAACCACCGGACAATGCCCTGTGACCCTCATGCTAGGGCAGCCAGTGAGAAATCGTATCCCGACAGTGGAAGGTGCTCTGAAAGCGGTATCACCAAATTACATGCCCCAGGAAATAGCTGTGACTGACAAGCATAACAAGGACAGAATGAAATCGTATGCCGATGCCAAGAGGAGGGCGAGGTCTCCATCCTTGCATGAAGGGGATCATGTCCTCATTAAACAGGAGCAGTAGAGAAAGACAGATTCCCGATTCCGTGACGAGCCATTATTAATTATCCAGCAGAAGGGCACGATGCTGACGACGGAATCTGAAGAATGCAGAATCACCAGAACATCTCCCACTTCAAGAGGTGTCCGCGACATAAAAGGACCGGGGGTGAGCCCGACTGACACTCCCGCACTTGAAGAACCTGATCCTAGTGATACAGGAGGCAGAGGTCAGCAGAGTGAGTCCGTGCTGAGCATGTCCACTGGGAACACGTCGTTGCGGCCACGTCGCGATATCCAGCCACCAAAGAGACTCATTGTAGAGATGGACTGAAGCACTGTTTGTTGTTTGTTTTATCAAGAAAAGGGGAGATGTAACGAAGTTAGCAGTCTAGCAGTTGGGGGGCGGAGCGAGTAGGGTGGAGGGGAAGAGGAGGAGTCACGATAGGAGGAGGGCAGTTAGCGTAGGGACAGTGTCGAGGTTGGATGTGTGGAATAAAGCTCCTATATATATATATATATCCACGAAGTGTCTGTGGTCCTTTGTAGCGCGATGCTACAATGGTCACAACAACAAGCAGGAGAACACATGCAGACCTACGGCAAAAGCACACTCTGTCTGCCTACACAAAATGGCCACCGATCACATGGTCAAAGAGCAAGCTAGGAGGCATGGCCACAAACAAAGAACACATGCAGGCCTATGGCAAAAGCACACTGGCTGCCCACACAAAATAACCGCCAACCACACAGTCAAACAAGCAGGAAGCTTGGAAAACAAAGACCACATATAGGTCTGTGGAAATTGACTATACAAAAATAGCCCCATGCCACATGTCATAGGGAACAAAGACAAATGGTAGCCTATAGCAAACACACTCACACACTGGCCAAGCAAAGGAGGCATGGTAACACAGAAAACAAAACATTAATTCGGGAATGCCCAAAACTAAAATTAACAGGGCTAAAAGGTTTTACACCAACATGCATCCTCTAAGGGCATTACCCCGCCTATAAATTGTTTGCAGAAAATAAACATGAAACTACACACAAAAAAACACATTTTGTATTTTAATTCAATGGCATCCATGGCCTAAATGATGTTTCAATTCAACAGACACCAAAGAAACATTTGTTTCATACTCAATAACATTGTATCCCTTTATGTTCCTTTGTGATTTTGTCTTGACCTGTTTTGAATTGTTTCTTTTTGTGAATATGTATTCATCACTGTATAGAACACATCAATTTAACAGACTGCATATCTGTGTATATTGCATCCTCAGTCTGCCCTAACATGTCTCAATGTACATATCTAATTTCTTGAATAAGTATACACTCATTATATAAGAAGGTGAGGTGCTAATCATAGCGAAATTAGCATTTGATTTATCAGCTTACTACTAAATGTTTTCTCCTTGCATTGAATTATTCGCCTATACTGTGTAATTAAGTGATGAGATCTCTGGATAGTGTCATTAGACAATTAGGATTTTTTCCATTCTTTTTTTTGATCAACCACAAGTTTTTGTTTTACTAAATTCTTATCCACATCTAATCCTGTAAATCTACACCTTCCGAAGTATTCGATACTATTCACAGAATATTTGGAATGCACCCCTCGAAACAATAAATGCCGTAGCTACGAACTCACGCTGAGATTGTCAGCAGGAAACAACTGGGCTCCGGACGTGACCATGAGCACGGGGTACTCATGTCTATTTCAGACACAGTTACCGAGACCAGACGCTGCAGCTGTCATTCGGGAAACCTTTCCCTTGAATAAGGTAACTATACATATCCTGATTTCGTAGAGAGGTGTGGCTCACTAGTTAGAGGCGGCAGACCCGTAAGCAGAGAATCGGCCAGGGACCAGGGTTCAATTCCCGACGCGGCAGGGTCGTGGACCAGGGTCAAAACAGACTCGATAATTCTTGCCTCGGTACCTACTCTAACCAGGAACACACTCGGCAACTCTGGGCATTAAGCTTACCTCATCTCTACAACGGCCCCCCACAGACGCCGGGGATGCCTGGTTTCACCTTGGAGATACTCAGAAAGGGACCATCTCACGGGGATAGCCAGGACGGGTTCCCCAGCAGTCTACAGCGCCGGGACGCCCCGTTTCTGGGGCAGCTGTGCGCTTTACAAGTCTATAACATTTAACAAATCCATTGTCCCTGACTTTACCCTGTTTACCAGTTATCTCCAACAAAGATACCTTGTCTAATTCCAGACATTCGTCCTATTAATTCGACCCCCAGATCAACAAGGCATTAATTACCTTTGACAAATGCGGTGCTGCCTCTACATGATGAATGAGATCTGGTGGGTAAGTCACTTTTGTTTTGATTGGTTGTTTTATTGAAACAATTTTAATTGATTATTCTAATCCAAAGATGTGCAAGTAGTTTTCAGCACATCGCCTTCCTGTACCCTGAGAATGGCCAATTCCTTCTTTTTGATTAGAACCATCGGCCCTTACACAAGTATTCTGACTTCCCCACACAATTATCAGCGGTGAGATCAAGGTGAGCGACTGCGCCACTTTATATTGTACCCTGAGCTTGTAAGACTATCAATTCACTGACGGGTATCCTCAACCCCTCTTTTTCATATTGCTCGCATTCTGTCCTGATGAAGACCCTCTTGCAAGGTTCAATTGGCCCTATTAACCCTCAGGGGTCGAAAGGTCGACATTTTAATATCCATCCTCCTGGACTGGAATCTTCTTCCACATCTAGATAACAAAGAATCTCAATGGTGATTCTATCAAATTGTGGACTAACCTCCTTATGACTATTATATATATTGTAAATATTATTTTTCACGTGCAATTTTCAAATTTCTTCTCACCTACTCACGAGCACTTCTATTTACACCCTTTCCACTGTTTGTGAAGCAACTATATCATATGAAATAATATATTTTGTAGTGATCATTTGACACTCTTTCTAAAGAATTTTGCAACCCTATTTATGGAGGAGTCTTTGTAACGTTGGGTACTAAATATTATATGATTGAAAGTATTTCACTGGGACCACTGTGGTGTGTACCAATCCCTACCCAGCTCCTATTGCCGCAGAGGTCTCCCCCATTGCTTTGGAATAGTTTATTTCCTAGGCAGAACCACTTTGAGTATTATTTTTCCAATTCTGATTTTATAGTTTCTGACGTACCTCTTCTAAAGAGAATGTACGTCCATGCAAATGGTAATGAGATGGGGACAACGTTTGTATTTTTTCCAGATCTGCTAATGGAATAGACACTGTTGAGGCATATAAAAACAAATTAAAATGTTCCATGAGTCCATTAGAAAATAAATGAATTCAGATTTTACAAGAACAAATAGCCCACTTATCTCGTAAAGCGACAAAAAGGTAAGAGTTTCTAAAGAATGTGTAGAAAAAGGAGGCAGATGAGAGGGTGTATCCTACATTGAAATTAGATAGGCAATGTAAGGGAAAGTTGTGCCTTTACAAAAAAAGAGCATACACTAGAGCTCAACACATTGGATTAATGGATGTGAACACACATTTAACATTTTTGAAGGACCTGTTCAAATTTTCACTGGAAAGAATCCGTTATTGCTGGAGTGTATGTTGTTGCCTATTTCCATTGACTGAGAAGGGACATGCTGCTTAGATTTAGTGTTTCCAGAAATATATTAATAGTTTAGAAGCTTTTGAGATCCAGGCACAGTGCTAATAATGACTCACATTTAGAAAGAGATGTTTTGGTGCCATTATTGCTGCAGTAGCAGTGGTCCTAAATGATGAGAAAATTAGAAATCTTTTTACAGTAGTGGATAAACTAGCAACTAGTATATCTGGTGCTTTGTTAGCAACAGATACAGATGCAGAATTAGTCGCGCTTAGGTCTATTGTGTTGCAGAATTGATTAGCTTTACATATTTGGTTAGAATGAAAACGTGGACTCCATACGATGTTGAAAGTATAGCATTGCTGTGCATACATACCTGACAAGAGCAAAGAGACAGAGAGTATTGTAAAGAACAATTCTGAATTGAAACCTGAATTAACAGATTTAGATTGAACTAGTGTTTTAGGGACTTTAGGAAAGGGAGTTTCTTCTATAAGAAGCTGGTTTGGTAGCAATGAAAGTTGGATTTTAGGTGCTGTATTAAGACCTATCTTGATAATTGGCATTTGTTTAATGTGTTTATTTGCTTTATATATGATTTAGATGTTTGTAAGGAAGAAATAAAAGAGAAAAAAGGAAGAGGTAAAGGAAGAAGTAAATGGAAATAGAGGAGAAAAAGTGTAAAGCTTACAATGAAGGAGTTGTAAAACTTTAAGGGTCAGATAAGGATTCACTAGGTTAAAAACGTGTACCTTGGTGATTCATTTGTGTTTGATATGATGGCTATTCTAACCATCAGGGGTCAGGATTGGGAGAACCAAACATTTCCATTGACATAATCAACACATTTATAAGTGAAATATAATTTACATTGCTAAGTAACATATGCATATGTGTCATATAATTTGTAGTATGTGACCATATTTAGTCATTATGGGCATTACCTGAGTTAACATGTTGAATAGTTAACATTAACCAACTTTCCTATTGCAGTTTTGAAATGTTGACTTTACACAACAAAGGCTTAAAGGCTTGCCCATCACCCATGTGTCTGTTTTGCACTGTATATGATTTCCCATTGCAGATGCTATGTGTTTCCAGATGCCTTTTGTTAGCTAGTGACAGGTATTTGGTATGTATAAGACAACTGATAATGAGGTTCTCATTAAAGAAGAAGATGCCAGTGAGGGAGAGTGACTAATGGGAATAACTGAATGTAGCCAATCATCTGGCAGGTGTAACAATTCAAGGACATAGCCATGCATGGATTATTGTTTAGTCATGAGAAAATGGGGAGTATGCCTGCTCCCAGTGTCTGGAGAGAAATGATTGGTTCCTGAGAGTTGGAATAAGCTGGAATGTTGCAATTAATGTTTATGTTGAAATATAATAGTGTGTTCCTTAGAATAGCTTGAGGCTCTCACTTTCTCACTCATTCTGCTCTTGTGCACTAAGGACAAAGGCTTACTGACTTTGACTGAGAAGACTTTTTCACCTCTGCAGATCTCTACAGTTTGAGTGCAAAGGCTTTCTGCCTAAGCATTCTACTTCGCTCTTTCAGAGACCTCTGATTAGTTTTCTGCAGTTTAAACCTTACCTTATTTACCCAAACTAAATATAATTTTTCTGAACCATGGGCCATATGAATTAATGTTTTTTGCGTTCACAAACGGGCCTATTCATAGAATCTGCCCATTTGCAAATTCAAAAATGCCTTTTGCAATGTATGAAACGTTTGCCATTCGAATATAGGTAATCACAATTTTTTGCGATTACCTAAATTGCAAATGCAGTTAGGGAATCTCACGTTGCAATTCCCTAAGTGCAATGCATGAAGCAATCGCTAAATGCGAATTTGCATTAAGGATTTACAAATTACCACAAACTTCAAGTAGGTGGTAATTTGCAAATCCTTAGAAAAATGCACAAAATCACATTTTTCTAAGTGCCATGTAGCGCATACACATTCCCTTAGGGCATGTGTGTGCTCCACATGTGTGCACTTACCTTTTTTGGGGGTGCATCAGGGGGGCCTTATGTCCCCCTGGCACCCTTGCAATTGCATTCACAATTTGTGATTACCTTTTTGGTAATCGCAAACTGCAAATGCCTTCCCATTCATTCCTACGGGCCTATAGGTCAGTAGGAATGAATGGGAATGCATTCCTTAATAGCGAATCACAATTAGCAATTCGCAATTAAGGAATATGTGGGAATTACTATTTATTTTGTGAAACCTACATACCTGCATTTTGCAATTCCAATATAGCAAATTGGTAAAATTTTATCTTTTTGATCGCAAAATAGCAATGTTGATACATCTGGTCCTATATCAGCTAATTTAGATTAGGGATTTCCTTTATGGAAGACACTTTTTGGATATACTATGTCCTTTATCTAATCCTCACTAATATTCTATTTTTCCCTGTCCTGAAATTTTGACCCTTGGACAAGTCAAACTGGTAACTAACGATCCTTGAATTATATTTCCTAATGGACTAATATTATTGCTTTAATGAAAATGATGTTAAAATACCTTATTGTTTCCTGTGCTGCCTAATGTTTTCATTGTTTATGGTATGTAAATGATAGCTCCTAATTACCTCTTCATGTAGATGAGCAAAGGTCCATATGACCAGTGGCGGGGTTTGTATGACGATTATACCTGTAAATTAAGATTCAAGAACTCCTGCTTCATCATAACCAAAGCCAACTGGTCAGCTTCCGGCCTATCTTCCTGCTTCCTTACTCAGTGAAATTAATCAAAAAGGTAATTAAAAAAACTCACAAGCCATCTTGTGGCCACAATTAGACTTCAGAAAAAAACAGCACAGAATCCGCACTTATCGCAGCTACTGACAATATCAGGACCATCCCTGATTTAAGAATAACAGCCGTCGTTTACAACTCGACCTCATCACCGCATTTGAAAACGTTTCCCACAATGCATCCATGAGACGACTCTATGAGTGTGATATCCAAGACCCGGCACTCACCTGGATCTGCTCTTTCTTCACGGGGAAAACCAAAAAGTCAGACTGCCATCTTTCACATCCGAGGCCAGGTAACCTGTTTGCAGAGTCCTCAAGAGTTCATCACTCAGCTAGACTCTATTTATCATCTACATGGCTCCACTCACTAACATCATCAGGTATCAAGTCTTCACCATTATCTCTTATGCAGATGACACCCAACAGAATTGGGCACGGGTGATATTAGACACTGGAGGAACTCTAGCAAAGAAAATAAAGATTAAGAACAGTCTAAGTCAGGACTGTGTCCTGGCACCCCTACTATTGTCCTTATTTTTTACCAACTTACCAAATACATTAAACAAAGTAAGAGGTCTTTGCCCCCGGGTGAATGGTACACAAGTCCCATGTCTACTATACACCGATGATTTGGTGACAGTGGACATGATGGAAGTAGGGCTACAAAAGAAAATGGATGTCTTCCATGATTATTGCTGAAGTAAAGGGTTCACTGTTAATCTAGACAAGACTAAGATAATGGTGATAGGAAAAGGATAAGAACATTTTATTTGGTACCTTTGTGGGAATAAAGTGGACATGGTTGAAAAATATACATACCTGGGCATGTGGTTTGATACAAAGTTAAATTGGAGAGACCATGTTGATTCAATAAAATAACTACATTGACCTCAGTATGGAGCTTAGAACAGAGTAGCAGGAAGTATGGTGGATCGTCCCTGTGCCCCATATTCCCTGCTTTTAATGAAATGGATTTGAATTTTGAAAATCATAAATGTGTAAAAATACTCCTCGCAATACCACTTTCATCCATGGTTCAAGCCATAAGGGTAGAGTACCAGCTCACAGTCTGGAGCTATCTGGAGGTGGTAGCCACTCTGAAGTTTTGGCAGAGATTAACAAGAGAAGACACCCGCAAAATATGGCAAGCCTGTAAAGCTGAGCTAGAAAATAGTGAACTGAAATGGGCTATTCAATCAAGAAATACATTAAATGAGCTCTGTATTAGGCACATTAAATCCAGACCAGTGGAAGCAAGGACTGTGGATCTCCAAACATAAGCTATGCACTCTTGCATCTAACTGTGCTAGAGAGGATGATTTGCATTATATAAGTGGAAATTCCTCCACTCAATTTCTTTTAAGAGGTTGGAGAGAAGACAACAGTTTTCAATATATTGAAACTGTCAGGTCCCGCGTAGGCCTCTCAGGATCGGTTCGTTGCTCAATGGGGGCCCCCCTATTGACAACCCTAATTCCGAATAGCCGTAAAGGCACGGAAGCTTAAGGGGGTCAATCGAGGGGCAGGAAAGGATGGGAACAGCGGGGAGGGAGATCTGTAAAGGAAGCACAGGTTTGGTTAGCCGGATTGCCTGTAGCTGAATTGGCTTTACACCCACTTGACTCACATAAACAATTCAGTCTACCTGTAAAGAAAAATAACCAGTTCTATCTGTGACAGCAGAAGGGCGATTAAATATCGTCAAGGCCGCTTCAACGCCAGCTAGCTGCAGTGTGCACCGGGACGTCGCTATTCTGTATAGGTACTCACAGGGCGCGACTGTAGATACACAAACAATACATAAGAACCCCCCCCCTTGTATTATACCAGCAGCAGAATATACCTTTTTGCCAATATAGGGTAACACCATATACCCACCAAAGAGGGTGTGCAGGTAGGCCTCACTGAGGAAGGAAGGTCTTACGCTGTAGCCTAGCTGCCCCTCTACAAACCCCCAGCTAGAAGACAACACAACACACACACAGTTCATAAATACATGTTCAGCGGTGACTTCAGGAAAGGCAAAACATTGGTGTAAAAAGAATTCACAGCGTGGTATTTAGGGTCATACCACCTGGTAAAGGTCAAGCGTGAATGTCGAGCGCTCCACGCACTCACTCCGATTCTCTTAAATGCCTGTTAATAAGTCTTACAAGCGTATTTGTTTTTTGGCAGTCTTTGATATCACCAGCACGGAAACACAAACGGAAGCACAAACGTGTGCCCTAATGGACTCTTGGCGGTGTCACTGACACCCTTACCGCACCCGGGGAACTCCACAATGAGATCTGCAACACGGTCAGGTCAGGCTCCAGGATAATCTGCGAGCAGTTCTCCGCGGTTCCTGGCTATATGGATTCCCGTCTATTGTGCCGCGTCACTTCCTGTGCGCGCGCGTCGGGCCTAGAGGTTGCTGGGAAGCGTAGTCCCTTGGCAGCTTTGGTAGTCTCCCATAATCCCCGCATTGCGCGGATATGGTTCGCGGCCTGATTCCAACGGCCCGCTTCTTCCCTGAGGGACGGCGAGAGGGCAGAGGTCAGGTGAGTTTTCATGACAGCACATCCCTCTCCCCGCGACCTCTGCCAGGAGCCAGGTTTGTCGGGATATTTCGCATGGAAGGCTTTTACACACCGAGGAGCATGTACCCCCCTGGCAGGTTCCCAAGAATCTTCTTCCCGTCCGTATCCTTTCCAAGATACCAGGTACCAGAGTTTGGACCCCCGCATTTTTGAGTCGAGGATGGCCCTGACTTCGTACTCCAGTTCATTGTCTACCCAGACAGGTGCAGGATTCTTCTTCACCGGGGTGTAGGAAGGTTTCAGCAGCGACACGTGAAATACTGGATGTATTTTTAGAGATTTTGGTAGCGCTAGCATCATAGCCCTAGGGGAGATAACTTTCTTTATCTTGTATGGCCCGATGTACCTTGGGTTGAATATGCTGTATTTCCGGAACCGTATGTTTCTGGTTGATAACCATACTACATCATCCTTCTGATAAGGAGGATTAGGTTTCCGGTGTTTATCTGCCTAGTCTTTGTACACTATTTTAGCTTTAGCCAAGTTTTTGTATGTACTCAGAAGGATTTTTCGAATGTGTTTGGTTCGGGTACCAGCTTCCGGGACCCCCGGCCCGCTCACTGGTTGGATCAAAGAGGTAAAACGAGGATGGAAGCCATAGTTGCTATAGTAGGGTGAGTACTGTGTAGATTGATGTGTGGCGCTATTGTAAGCCACTTCGGCCAAACAGAGCCATTCAACCCAAGAATCCGAATTGTCTGCCACATAGCAACGTAGGTACTGCTTAAGATTCTGGTTGAGTCGCTCCGTCTGCCCATCCGACTGGGGATGGAAGCTAGTTGATTTGGATGACTTCATGTGTAACGCTTTACACCACTCCTTCGAAAACTTAGCTGTAAATTGAGGGCCTCGGTCCGAAACGATATTGGCCGGGAGTCCGTGTACTCTTATAATGTGGACCAGGAGTAACTGGGCTAACTGCCCTGCCGTCGGTTCTTTGGCACATGCGATAAAATGTCCCATCTTGGTGAGGCTGTCTACCACTACTACGATGGTTGTACAGCCTTGGTCCTTTGGAAGACCCACTATAAAATCAATAGAGATGGTTTCCCATGGTTTCAACGGTGTGGGTAGAGGTTGCAAGAGACCCTGCGTCTTCCCATGGTCCGTTTTGACTTTAGCGCAAGTTTCACAGTGCCTTACCATGTTTGTGGTGTCTTTCACCACTGATGGCCACCAGAATTGTCTTGCTATTCTGTCAAGAGTTTTTCTGACCCCATTATGGCCAGCGCTGGGAGTGGAGTGACACATCTGCCATACTTCCTCCCGCAAGGACTTCGTTGGTACCAGCAATTGATTGCCTTTCATCGGCAGACCTTGGTGTAGCTTCCATTGCGGATGTGCTTTCAACCATTGTCTCCAGTAAGTGGTCTTGATTCCTACGAGTATCCTTTGAAGGAAGTCATCCGTATGTAAAACTCCAATGACCTTCTTTGGGTCCAAAATAGCCTGCTGTTCTTCTGTCGTATGTTCAAGGGGGGTAGTCTGCCTGGATAAGGCATCTGCCTTTCTGTTCTCTGTCCCGGGTCGATATGTCACTATAAAGTGGAATTCCGAGAAAAACAACATCCATCGCAACTGCCTAGGAGATAACATGTGAGTTGAGCGCATGAACTGCAGATTGCGATGATCAGTATAGACCGTGACTACATGTTTGGCTCCTAATAACCAGTGCCTCCAATCCATGAAGGCTTCTTTAATGGCTAAGAGCTCTTTTTCCGCTATAGTGTATCTGGTCTCAGCAGGGTTTAACTTCCTGGATAGGTAGGCAACTGGATGTAATTGCCCGGTAACCGCATGTCTCTGTGAAAGAATAGCACCTATGGCTACATCAGAGGCGTCCGCCTCTACAATGTAAGGACGCTCAGGGTCAGGGTGAGCCAACACCGGAGCGGTCACAAAGGCATCTTTCAAACATTGAAAGGAATGTTCGGCTTCAGCCGACCAACTAAACTTTACGTTCTTTCGTAATAGGGCTGTGATGGGTGCCACCATGTTTGAGAATCCGTTAATAAACCTGCGATAAAAGTTCGCGAATCCCAGGAAACATTGCACGTCCCTCACTGTGGCAGGTTGGGGCCAGGTTTTTACCGCCAAGATTTTCCTGTCAGACATTTCTTGCCCATTGGGTGTCAGTATAACTCCTAGAAACTCCACCTTATCCACGTGGAACTCGCATTTGCTGAGTTTACAGTACAAGTTGTTTCTTCGTAACGCCTCAAATACTTGACAGACATGCGCCCGATGCTTCTCAACCGAGGAAGAGTAAATGAGGATGTCATCTATGTATGCTACCACAAACCTGTCCAAGAACTCCCGCAACACCTCATTCACGAAGTATTGAAATGCAGCGGGAGCGTTGCAGAGGCCGAATGGCATTACGGTATATTCATACAGCCCATACCGTGTCCTAAAGGCTGTCTTCCATTCGTCCCCCTCTCTTACCCTTACTAGGTGATATGCCCCCTTTAAATCAAGCCGCGTGTATATTTCTGCTGTTTTGACTTGTTCTAAAAGTACAGGGATTAAGGGTAAGGGGTATCTATTTTTTATGGTGATATCGTTTAGGGCGCGAAAGTCTATACAAGCCCTCTTTTCTCCGTTGGCTTTAGGGATAAAAAAGAGGGGAGAGGCAGCCGGAGATCTGGAAGGACGGATAAAGCCATTCTCTAGGTATTTGTCCAAGTATTCACGCAAGTGGGTGTTCTCGGCTTCTGTCAAAGCGTACAAGCGCCCACAGGGGATCAAGGCCCCCGGAACCAGATATATGCGGCAATCGTAATACCTATGAGGGGGTAATGTGTCTGCCATCTTTTCACAAAAAACGTCCTGATATTCCGAATACCAAGACGGAAGCTGTACATCCGTTTCTGCTGCCGTCGCTACACTATAGGACGAATGCAAGGCCCCCTCCTTGTCCGTACCCCGGCCAGTACGATGAGCTTTGCACCAGGCCCCACTAAACCTCACCTTTCCTTCTTTCCAATCTATATCAGGGTTATGCTTTCTTAACCAGGGGAGCCCCAATATTACTCCGTATTGCGGAGCTTGGAGGATGTTGAACTGTGCCGTCTCGGTATGGTCCTGCTCGCACTGCATGAGCAAAGGTTTAGTATTAGATTCAATGGGGCCAGTACTTAATTTCTTTCCATCTACCGCCAGAACCTCTTCGGGATGGTCTTTCCTTACTAACACGAGTCCCAAGCTTAAAGCCACTTCCCGATCCATGAATAGCCCGGTGGCACCGGAATCAACCATGGCTTCTATAGGTTGCCATCCCTTGGGGGTCTTGAGGTGTATGGGAAGAAAAAAATGGTGAGTAGTGTACTCCGTCGGTTTAGATAACGAAGGGACATGAATACCACTCAAGGAGTTCCCTTCAGTGTTCCCTGAGTGTATTAGTTTCCCTGTTTATCTTCCGTTGTGCGTCCGTAGGTTTTAGCCGCTCCAAATCCAGTCTTGGGTTTGGCCAAACACTCCCTAACAAAGTGGCCTTTTTTACCACAGTACATGCAAAGCCCCTCTTTGCGTCTATTGTCTCTCTCAGCTGGTGTGAGCGGTGCCCGTACGGCCCCTATATCCATAGGTTCTACGTGAGCTCCAGCCCCCACACCTAGGCCTCTGTTGCGGTCAAAGCGCAGAGGGGGTCTGTCTACTTTTTTCCTATCCCCTCTACGTTCTCCTAGCCTATAGTCTAATCTCAAGGCCAGATTTATTAAGTCTATGCACGTGGAGGGTTGCGGGTCAATTTGAGCTATTACGTCCTTCAGGTCGTCTTTTAACCCTTGATAGAATAGCGCCCCTTTCTTGTCCTCGGGCCACTGAGTTTCGGCCACTAGTCTCTGAAAGGTGTTAACATAGGTAACTATATCCTTGGTACCCTGTCTTAGTTCTAGCAGCTCTCTATCTGCTGTGAATGATGCCGCTCGGCGATCAAAGACTGTTTCGAACTCTTTCTTAAACTCATCCCAATCATATAACAGGGGGTCATCTCTCCGAACATACGGCACGGCCCATTGAGCGGCTTCCCCCGTTAAGTATGATATCATAAAGGCCACTCTGGCCTGATTTGTGGGAAAGGCCTTCGGCTTGCACGAAAAATGCATCAATACCTGTGTCATAAAGACCTGGACCTTAGTGGCATCACCCTGAAAACGTTCAGGGGCGGCCAAGGGAATGGGAGTAGGCATTTCTACGGTTAATGGCGTGGTTGCAGAGGGGGTTCCAAACTGGAACATACCCCCGACTGCTCCACACCCTACCTGGGCATCAAAGGGGTTTCGCTGTAACCGGTTTACTGAGTCCTGTAGAGCGGCCGTCTCAGCCCTAGAGGCTGCTACCTCATGTCGGGAATCAGCTACCTCTTGTTGAAGATTTACTAAGGTGGCCAATACATCCTCTAGGGTGGTCATAGTGACAATGAACCGACCGGGAGAGGTATATTAAGTTTAAGGCAGATTATTCTGTCAGGTCCCGCGTAGGCCTCTCAGGATCGGTTCGTTGCTCAATGGGGGCCCCCCTATTGACAACCCTAATTCCGAATAGCCGTAAAGGCACGGAAGCTTAAGGGGGTCAATCGAGGGGCAGGAAAGGATGGGAACAGCGGGGAGGGAGATCTGTAAAGGAAGCACAGGTTTGGTTAGCCGGATTGCCTGTAGCTGAATTGGCTTTACACCCACTTGACTCACATAAACAATTCAGTCTACCTGTAAAGAAAAATAACCAGTTCTATCTGTGACAGCAGAAGGGCGATTAAATATTGTCAAGGCCGCTTCAACGCCAGCTAGCTGCAGTGTGCACCGGGACGTCGCTATTCTGTATAGGTACTCACAGGGCGCGACTGTAGATACACAAACAATACATAAGAACCCCCCCCCCCCTTGTATTATACCAGCAGCAGATTATACCTTTTTGCCAATATAGGGTAACACCATATACCCACCAAAGAGGGTGTGCAGGTAGGCCTCACTGAGGAAGGAAGGTCTTATGCTGTAGCCTAGCTGCCCCTCTACAAACCCCCAGCTAGAAGACAACACAACACACACACAGTTCATAAATACATGTTCAGCGGTGACTTCAGGAAAGGCAAAACATTGGTGTAAAAAGAATTCACAGCGTGGTATTTAGGGTCATACCACCTGGTAAAGGTCAAGCGTGAATGTCGAGCGCTCCACGCACTCACTCCGATTCTCTTAAATGCCTGTTAATAAGTCTCACAAGCGTATTCGTTTTTTGGCAGTCTTTGATATCACCAGCACGGAAACACAAACGGAAGCACAAACGTGTGCCCTAATGGACTCTTGGCGGTGTCACTGACACCCTTACCGCACCCGGGGAACTCCACAATGAGATCTGCAACACGGTCAGGTCAGGCTCCAGGATAATCTGCGAGCAGTTCTCCGCGGTTCCTGGCTATATGGATTCCCGTCTATTGTGCCGCGTCACTTCCTGTGATCGCGCGTCGGGCCTAGAGGTTGCTGGGAAGCGTAGTCCCTTGGCAGCTTTGGTAGTCTCCCATAATCCCCGCATTGCGCGGATATGGTTCGCGGCCTGATTCCAACGGCCCGCTTCTTCCCTGAGGGACGGCGAGAGGGCAGAGGTCAGGTGAGTTTTCATGACAGAAACCCTGCCAATCCCAAAGCTCTGGGATGCAGTTTTAAAATTTAGGGTCGGGATAAATCCATTTTATGCAGCTAGGAAGATAAAAGCAGGGATGAGAGATGAGCAAGGTTTGTGCATTTGTGGCTTGAAGACAAAATGTAATGGGGCACACAAGTAACTGGATTTCTTAAGTTTTTTTAGATGAGCTGAAAGCATTTTTAAAGCCAATCTTAATAAAATACAAATCGTGACCAAGCCCTCACCTTGTTGGTGAAGATGAGGTTCTTGGACATTATATGTGCAAATGGGAGTTTTTGAATTGTGATATGGGGGATTTTAAAAGCTTTGTCAGGTAACATGTAAGGGAATTTGTGGGTCTCTCCCACCCTGACTGTTTCTCTTACCTCATTGTGTGCACTTTTTATTGGTCTGTATTCCTGAGATGCCCATAAAATAAAATTGCACAGTGCACTTTATTGTATTTTGTACCCTGAACACCCATGCCAGGAAAAGATGATTGTCCCCTATTTTCCGTTCCTTTAATACCATCTCCCACAGGGAGGCCTTCACACAGTTGCAAAAACTAGAGAATACCGAGATAGGTGTGGCTGTGGGAAATTTCATCAACGTTACCCTGAGAGTAAGAAATAGATAACCCTCAGTGCAATCCCTCCCCTTTCATTTAAATTTGGATGTTTAGGTTTGCTGATAATCATGCAGAATCCCCTATGTGCTCTAAATAGAGTTTTAGTTAAGTCTGATAATGTTGCAGAATAGCATAGTTTGTTTTAATCATGAAGTGTTTTCCTTTTATAGTATTTTAAGGGATGTTTTATGGAGGTCTACTGTTTTATGTTGTACTTTTAGCACTTGCTGTCACATTTAATTAAATGCTTTTTCTTTTGGTGTACTTGTATGGCCT
Source organism: Triturus cristatus (assembly GCF_964204655.1). Taxonomy (NCBI): domain Eukaryota; kingdom Metazoa; phylum Chordata; class Amphibia; order Caudata; family Salamandridae; genus Triturus; species Triturus cristatus. Next base: position 540,257,441 of record NC_140591.1, read on the forward strand.
AAGGGCAAAATAAAGTTTTATTGCATGACTGACTGACACCCAACTCATTTTCTCCCTGACTGACAAGACACCCACCACCAGTACCAACTAAATCAACTGTATTACCCTGGTAGTGGATGGATGAAAAACAAACTGCTTATAATTGATCTCCGATAAGTCTGAAGTACTGGTCTTTGGAAACAAGAACTTCCTTTGGGACACCACCTGGCGGGTGACAGAACTGGGACCCACACCCACACCAACACCTACCAACCACACATTGAATGACATACTTTTTCCTGTGTGTACTTTAATAGCCTAAGGGCCAAATAAAGTGTTATTGAATGACTGACTGACACCCACTAATTTTCTTCTTCACAAACAAGACACCCACCACCAGTACCAACTTAATCAATTGCATGATCCTGGTAGTGGATTGATGAAAACTAAACTGCTTGTAATTGATCTACGACAAGTCTGAAGTACTGATCTTTGGAAACAGGAACTTCCTTTGGGACACCACCTGGTTGGTGACAGAATTGAGTCCCACACCAACACCCACCAACCACACCAGAAATCATGGAATCATCCTGGACAGCAAGCTGATCATGATGGCAGAAGTCAAGACAGTGAGCTCCTCTTGCTTTCAAGTCATATTAATGTTACAAAAAACATTCAAGTGGTTTCCGCAGAACACCAGGCGAACTGTTTTGAAAGCACTTATCACAAGGCAGCTCAACCATGGCAAAGCACTGTATGTTGGAATTGCCAAACAACTCCTGAACAGACTTCAGACCATCCAGAATCTACTGCAAGATGTATACTCAAACTTATTTGCTTCACCCACATCTCACCTCAACTAAGGCTACACTGGCTCCCCATTCACAAAAGCAGACATTTCAAACTTCTGATGCACACCTACAAAGCCCTAAACAATATGGGGCCTGCATACCTCAACAGATGCATACACTTTTACAACCCATCAAGACACCTATGCTCAGACTCACTCTCAATTGCATTAATGTCATTTGAGATGTCATCGGTGAAGTCACTGACCATGTCATGAATGATGTAATTTATGAGGATTTAAGCAGTGCATTGTGAGGCGAGTTATAGTTAGCTCAGCTAACTATAACTGCTGAATTTCTCTGGTTTCATATGAGTGAAATCTGAGACTAACTATAACGTTCCTGTAACCTTTTTTTTCAGTGAATTTCAGAGTGTTTTTAAATTCCATTTTCTAACTATAACACCCCTGTAACATTTGTTTTTTCTGTGAATTTCAAAGATTTTTTTAAATGCTAATTTCGAACTACAATATTCCTGTAACCTTTGTTTTTTTCAGCAAATTTCTATGGTTTTTTTATGTAGGAATGGCATTTGCAGAGTAGTGGAGTAAGGGGGTTGGGCCTCCAACCAGCTCTCAGGAATCCCGCTGTGTAGGACTTACAGGGGGTACCAGGAGGGCTACTTGTCCCCCAAGGTCTCTCAGGAGTAGAGTGAACTTTGTCCCTCAACCAGTAGTGTACAAAGAACCATGTTTGCAGTATGGTGGATTAAGGGGGTGCAGTCTCCGAAGACCTCTTGGGGGCCAACTACCCCTCCTGTTACCTCCAGTTAGTCCCACACAGGGGGATTGCTGAGAGGTTTTTGGTGGCTGTAGAAAAGATGGATTGTAGTCACGAGGTAAGTTCAAGTAGAAGTTTATTGGTAAGTTACAAGTTAGTTCAAGATCCCACCAGGAGCTGCACCTTTGCTGCTCAGCCTACTCCCTCTAACTGTCATTCCTCCAGTCCACCAGGCACACCAACATTCCACACAGTCATCCCGCATTCCAACATTCCATACACACATACTCATGCATACTGGCTGAGCAGCAGGAAATGTAAGTACAACACATCCTCTTCCCTTTAGAAATCAACGAACTAAAAATAGAACAATAAGAATAAGAGGGTAGCACCAATATGCAGAGGGCTTGTTAAAACATTGCATCCAAAAGAATAGTTTAGGTGAAGAAAAGATGCAAAATGAGGAAGGACAATGAAGCTGCAGAAAAATAGGTACATATTGCAGAAGAAGCAGCAGGAAATGTAAGTACAACAGTGGCCATGCCCCCTTTCTCCACCACTCTGCAAATTCTCCTCCTGGCACACTACTAGTTGAGGGATTCAGTTCCCTTGGCTCTTGGGGGTCCTTGGGGGCCAACTAGCCCGCCTGTTAACCCCAGTAACACCCACACAGCGGGATTGCTGAGAGGTCATCAGAGTTCACTCCCCCATTCTCCATCACAGCTGCTTGGAGGAAGAATTCTACTTTAGTCCTGAGGCCCTCAGGAGGCAATGGGACATCATCTTCTCACTAGCAGTGTGCTGAGAAGCACATTTGCAGAACGGTGGGGAAAGGGGGTGTGGCCACTAACCACCTCTCAGCAATCCTACTGTGTGGGACTTACTGGAGGTAACAGAAGGTCTTGTTGGCCCCTATGGACTGTCAGCACCCAGGGGGACTTCATCCGCAACCAGCAGCCCACCAGGAGATGCATCTACAGAGTGATGGAGAAAGGGGACAGGCCTCAGGCAAGTTGCTAGGTTTTTTAATATTTTTTTTCCTATGGCAAGGGGGCAGTGTAGCCCTCCTTCCCTGGGTTGATATCGGCCCTAAGGAACCCATCCTTCGGTCCCAGCCTTTCTTTATTTGTGTTGTTTTTGTAAAATAATTGGAAGGGGTGTTGCGTGGCCCCCTTCCCTGGGCCAGTTTTGGTCGCAGGAACCCCATCCCCCTGGACCTGCCCTTCATTTTATTTTATTTTTTTATTTTGAAATTTTAATATGGGAGGGGGACCACGCAGTCCTTCTCACAAGGCCAATTTTGGCCCCCAGGGAACCTATCCTTTGGGGTTGGTCTCAGCACTGGGTGTCCTGTCCCACCCAGGACACCCAGTTTTTTAAGGTTTGGGGACCATGGGGGAAGCTTGAAGGCCTCTGCTGTCCCTGCCAGCTCCCTGCCTCCTGATGGAGCTGGCACTGCTTTGAGACCCAGGGAGCTGCTAACATGCAGCTCCCTGGATCTCAAATCAATGTATCGGTTTCGCTGCTTGCTTGACAGAGGCCAGGGAAACAAACATACTCTGCTTTCAGCAAGCCAGAGCAATTTCTGCTCTTGCTTGCTGAAAGCAGAGCAGGTTTGCTATGGCTCGGCAGAGCAATGCTCCAACCATGCCGTAGGATACTGCAATGTCCCGGGGGTGGGCACCCACACTGCTGGAGCCGGCCGTGGAGAGTGGCAGAGCCGGCCCTGGAGGGTGGCGGTGCCCAGGGCCATGTACAGCTCCAGTAAGTGGGACATTGCCTAAGGGTCTGTCATAGAGGGGTGGTGGTCCCCAGGGCAGGGGTGCCTGCGAGGCCCCACATATTATTGTATTAGCCTCAGTGAGGTGGCGGTCACCGGGCCTGCAGAATGGTCCACACGCATACATAATAAATAGTGCCCTGGGGAGGTGGCGGTACCTGGTGCATTGATAAGTCCTGAGAGGGGGGGCCCCTGTGCCCGCTCCGACATCTAATATATAACCCTGGGACCTGTCCCATTCAGCAGTTATTTAAAAGCAAGCACAGGAGCCCACACTTGCTTTTTTAAAATGTTTTGCAGCAAATTTGCCAATATCGCAATTTTTCTGCAAATGTATCTTTTTTGTAATTATGTTTTTATGCCATGGCAGGGTCCCAGTGGGTTGGCTTGGGGGTCAGGGTATTCCTATCCTGTCATCTTTTCTTTATTTTCACTTTTTTGGGGGGACTCAGTGAAGCAGAGTCCCAAGATGCCTGCCAACATTTCCTGGTTGATGTGTTGGCAGGCAATCAGAGCATTGCATTTCCCTGCACACATTTGTCTATTTCTAATGAAGGTTTCAGGACCAAAGATATCTATCTTTTTCTTCCTAAATTTCTAAACAACTACAGAACAGATTTGCACCAAATAACAAAAAGAACAATTTGCACAACAACACCTACCTTTCTGCCATGTTTGATGTAATTCCATTCAGTGGTTCGTGCTGTAGTCGTGTTGACAGGTTCCTATGAGAATTAACACGGCAAACGCACCCTTTTTTCAACCACCTTTTTCTCAGCCCCGCTTCACAAATCCCCCTGAATCTTTCCATGTGCAGCAAGAGCCACAGAAGCACTTTTGTGGGCAGATTTTGTGGAGATTTGTCAAACGTTTCTAAAGTTATAGGCAAGTCAAAAAAAGCTTTTCCTTTCCTAACTATAACTACCTACTGGTGACTGTCAGTAGATAAAATATATATATACATGCTCCTAACTAATAACTGATTCGTGCTGACCACGGGTAGAAACTCACACAGATTGAACTGTTTAGACGTAAGCTGAACTAAAAAGTATTTGAGAGAATAATGTCATGTTCACTAGGCCGTTAAAGTGATGTCTTCTAATTTGCGTGGCTTCTTCTGCAATGTTCCAAATTGGCACTATAGATTGTGTAAGTCATCCTTAAAATAGGACAGGCTTGTTCTGACTGTCACAGATATATGTTCTCATCTTTCTTTATAATTGTAGTTGTATCATCATTCTCCTCCCACTCACTTAGTTCAGTTTTCAGTCATTTGTCTCCAATCCTTACTTTGAAAAATAATTTGGCCACCCATAATCTTGAAATTGCCATATTTTACAGTACTTGAATTGTGCATAATGTTGTTTACTTCTCTCACCAGTGTTTCATATTTCAAAAAACACCAAGTAAGCCCATAGGAAAGCAGCAATTTTCATGTTCCACTAGTTGCAGTCATTTTTTGTACATTTTTACATCAACGACTTGCTTGTTTTGACAAGTACAGTGCACATTTCAATTGCTTTACAAACGAAAACGCAGCACTGAGAAATGTTCAAAGATGGTTGAAAAACTTCAGGGAAGCAGAATGTGCAATCACAAGGACGTTTTTGCTCATAACACAGTGTTTTGTCACCAATGTCATCAGGAAAGGATACATTTGTACATTTATCATGTTACAACCAGGCAGCTTCACAAAAGATGTTCTAAAATAAGACTGTAAGTGGTTGAGTTGTCGCCTCCAGAGGGCTCACTTTGTGGAGGACGTGCTACACATCGCAAGTTTTCCTCTGCTGGGACGTAAAAGTCTTCCGTGTGGTAATGGACATGCATCCCCGCCCTGAGTGCCAACTGGACTGATGTCTGGATCCCTAATACTAATTTTTGTTGTCATAGGCAAACACGGATTGTGCATGTGCGCCATGAAATAGCGCGGAGGTGACAGCATACGGTGTTTTGATCAGTAGGACTGAATAGGTCATACTAGATCATTCATTAAAAGTTCTACTTCTCTATGATTAACGCACCTCTTCACCTATATTGGTTTGGTGTGTCATGCTCAGCAGTGCATTTGTGGGGTACATACGCTGAATGTATGTGTTCCTGTGAATGGTACATACAGGTATGATGCATCACTGTGCAGTACTTGCATGTTAAATGCATGTGCTGGGTGTATTTGGCCTTTGAGTGGAGCAATTAATGATTGATGTAGTGCTGTGCATGTTAAATCTATTCAGTGAGTGTATTTGTGCCTGTGAATAGTTCAATACATGAAGGGTGTGGTGCTGTGCAATATGTGTATGTTGAATACATGTGCGGGGTATATGAGTTCCTGTGAGTGGTCTGGTAAATGAAATACACAGTGGTGTTCAGTGCATGTATATTGAATACATGCGCTAGGTGTATGGGTGCCTGGATAGGGTAGAATACTTGGAGGTCTCTGGGCCTGCACCCTCATTGTTCCATTATTTCATTCACTTCTCCTGCCCGATCACTTCTCCTGCCCCATTACTTCTCCTGCCCTTTCACTGCTCCTGCACTGTCACTTCTCCTGCCTGGTCATTGCTCCTGCCTGGTCACCACTCCTGCCACATCACTTCTCGTGCCCCATCACTTCTCGTGCCAGGTCACTGCTCCTGCCCCATCACTGCTCTTGTGTGTTCACTGCTCCTGCCACATCAACGCTTCTTGCCCTCCACAGTTTGTGGTGCCTGCATCCTCATCGTTCCATTATTCTTTTATTATTAATACACTTTATATAGTCAAGACACTGTTTGTAAAACATTATTATTAACCAGATAGGCGAAACCAATGCATTACCAATGCTTGTTTCATTTAGTAATCACCATTTTGGATAGAGAAGATAAAAACATAATTCATAACATTTTGCGCACCACTGAAGCTGTATGTTTTTTGTTGGGTAAAGTGAAAAAAAAAATGCTCTAGTGGGTAGCCTTTTGGCGTTGTCAATGCTAATGTTGATTTAATATGATTTTTTAAACTAGATTGTTGGTGAAGTTGCTAGGCCAATGAAAATATACATTGACAAATATTAGCTAAAAGCCAAACCTTTTTTTGGTCTCAAAAAGCATTCATTTCATTGCCCTAGGATTAACACCTTGAGGATTTGAGGATCTAATTTTCTCTGCAGAGAGATGTAAATGTTCTCAAACATCACATTGCAGTAGTTTAGTCGTGCAGCTGTGAAAGACTGCATTATGCTGGGAATCTCTGTTCAGAAGTAATGTTTTAATACTTTAGAAAACAAACTAAAAAAACAAAGAGATCCAATAGTAACATACAGAAGAAGTATTTTGTCAGCAGTGGGGCAAAGAAGATTTTCTTTGCTCAGATGTGGGTGGTACAGTGATATCTTTAGGGTACTGTGACGTACGTTGGGCTCTCAGTGAACAAAATTGGTAAAATACACAAGGCAGCGATTTCCCCACAGTACACTGTTTCAGAGAAGCTTCTCTGTATCCGCGAACTACAATCTACTGGCTCCAAGTGAGTCACTCACGTCCAAGGTGTGGTGGCCCGGTGCAGGCCACACGTGCTGGGGTGCTGAAGAGCATTGACCACAGGTAGGCTGTATGTTGGTAAATCCGGAAAGACCTCGAGCGGTCTTCCGTAACTTTATTTATACCCGCCTCGAGGGGTGGGGATGCATGTATTGTGTTATACATTGTAGGGTAGAGGCCGAGTGGCTCTCTACATCCCTCCAACATTTTAGATAATGTCACTCATTAAAGTTCTCCCTCAAGGCGAGGGGCACACAAAGTCTCTGAGTCTTTGGCTTGGAGCAGGATTGCCTCGCAACCTGTGGCCTGCTCCTCTACTGGACCCACCTCTTACCTCCAGGCTCCGGGAAACAGACTCTTCTCTTTGAGCTCGGTTTTCCTGGTGGCCGCCTGCTGCTTGCCCTGGATCGCCTGGTGGTATGCCTTCGTTTCGCCTTGGGGATCCACTCTCCGGGGCGGCCACCCAGTCTGGGGAAAAGTCGTCTTCCATTCCTGCTTCTTCGCTATTTTGTTCTGCTGCCAGTTCCCCGTCGACCTTCTTGAAGTACGATGCATTCCTTGTCACTCTCAAATCGCCTCTTCGGGCCGTGATCATAGTCCCTTTTGTTGATAGCACTGTCCACACCTCCGGTTCGAAAGGTGTCCGGAACTTCCAGCCAGGGTGTCGATCCTTTACTATCACCTTGTCTCCAGCCCTTAGGTGATGTTCTCGGGCTCGCCGGTATTCACTGGCCTTGTTGTTCGTTTGTTCCCTTCGCCCTTGCCCCGCGTCATCATCATGTGCCGGTGAGCTCCAGGACGGATCGGTCGGTATCCCGACTCGCGGGGCTTCTTTAAACAGGAGATGAGCTGGTGCACACTTTGTCGTGCAGTGAGGCGTGTGTCGATAGGCGTCAAGAAACTTGGTTAACGCTACCTCCGCATCTTGTTCTTGTTCGACTGCAATGCGCAGGGCCCTGTTCAGAGTGCGCATCAGCCTCTCGACGTCCCCATTCGCCTGGGGCCACAGTGGGGTTATGCGCCTGTGCTTGATCGCTCGCTTCGCCATGTATTCTCTGAATTCTTGGCCCTGGAAAGGTGGCCCATTGTCCGATCGGATTACCTTCGGCAAAATGCGATGCAGCGCGCGCTACGAAATTCGTTTTATTTATTTAATTGTTTACTTACCTGCAATTATCCATATTCCGGTTTTTAGAACCCCCCACCCTGCCCCTCTCCCGCCCCGCCTTACCGCCCCACGGAACTCCCTCCACGGGCCGTGGCTGATTAGGATAAAAATCTCTAGTGGTCCTTAAAATTCTGAAATGCAAAATGACACCGAGCTGGTGCATGGCACTTTTGCCTTCCTGTGGCTTCGGCCGCATTCGTCTCAGAGCTCAACAAGCATTTGCAATGTAATAGGTCTTGCATTTGCGAGAATTTGAGCTATCGGAATTGTAAATGACAATGCCTTTTATTTATGTTTTGAAAACCTGCAAGCGGGTACATGAACATGCTTTTTTTAGTTATAGTTGTATCTTACTAGAAGCAAGGCTGGCAGTAACTGCACCTCTTTTACTGCCAGCCTCGCAAGCAAGGACCATAAGTACAAAGTGCATTTTTACGCATCGCTTACAGGTTTTCAAAACACATAAGTAAAAGGCATTGTCATTTACAATGCCAATGCCTCAAACTCTCGCAAATACGAGACTTATTGCATTGCAAATGCTTGTTATGGATTATCAACACTTAGCAATTTCGTCTCATTGTTCGGCCACTTAGTCCTTCGCCTGTGAGGTGAGCCCTTTATGTGCGTGTCCCCTGCGTCCAGCAAAGTCAAATACACCATCACCTTAAATAATGCTGTGAAGCTTTTTGTTCACCAGTTGGCAGCTACTTTAAAGGGGCCCATTAAACCAACAAAAGTGCAGAGCACAGGTAAAAGTGGAATTAAATGTTTTCGGCTTCAGCTCTACTACTCTAAGGCAACAGACTGGGTGCCACCACATATTGTTCTCCACGAAAAGTTGTAGGAACGTGCCAATATGCTAATTATTTATTTCACTTGTTCATGCTTGTGAGCGTTGCTTACTAATAAATCATTTATGTCACTTTGGAACATCAGTTTAACCTTAGAACATCAGTTTAGCCACATAAGTATTAGACTATTGGAAATAGTATACTTTGAAACTGGCTATGGAAACAATGCAAATTTCAAATATTTCTTTTTTGCTCCAGGAAGTAAAGCTGCGTGGCTTTGAAACTAATGTTTGAAATGTTAAAATGGCTTTGCCCCAGAGCCAAGATAATGCAGGACTGTTTTTAATTATCTCTTAAAAAGTGGAAGATCACTGTCACGTCTGTAAATGAAACATTTCAGAAATAAGAACATTGTTTGACAAGCATGCAAAATATACATAATTATGAGAACATGGCGATTGAGCTTTTATTGTGATTACTTGCACAGGGACATATGAAAATAGCTTCTTTTAAATGATCTACTGAAAGAACATCAAAGAACAATTATTCAAATGAACAATGAATCATTAGTACATCTTCAACAATGAGTAATGACCTGTTTTTTGTCTATTGACAGTCACACGGACTCACGTGTCGAGAAAGTGTGGAAACATAATTTAAAAATGAGAAATCGTGGTGAAAGAGGCCCGCAGCCAGACACGTGCCAATGATTTGGTCCATAAAAGCAGCTGAAAGAGGGAAAAGCGACAAAAGGTATTCAACTAAATGAGATGATGGTCCTTGCACCAAAGGGTTTAAAGACAAAATCTATGACGAATAGGTTCTGAAGTTGATGTTGTGGGGTGATCTGAAGTGAAAGAAAACTGTGTCAGCCTGTCGAATCCACTGAAAGTCGATGAATGCAGGAGAAGAGACTACGAAAATACATCTTGCATTCAAAGACCTGTGACAGAAAGTGGTGTGACAAAACGGAGGACAAAATGATGCCCTTATCCTTAGGTTCTGGAGGAGTAATAATAAAGCAACCTCAAAAAATAAGTGGTTATATTTGGATTTGTATCTGAGGCCTTGGTATAAACAGATCTAAATTGACGAAGACTGGAGTGAACACTGAAAACTGGGAGACTGGGTATAAAATTCGAAAACTTAAATCTGGAAGTTTTAGGAGGACATATTGAAGTTCTTGGAAGTGGTATTAAGAGGCATAGGCCTTAGTCAACGAAAATAGAGCACGAAAACACTGCAGTCTTTTGAGGCCTCCAGACCTGAGAAAGGTAAAGGGCCTACAATATGAATTCGATTTTGGATTAGCGGACGTGACATAAGAAAGCATAGGAATATAGCCTGGAATTAGATGACTAGGCTTGAAACCAAATCTAAAGCAATACCGGTCCATGAAATGGTAATTGAGCATAGCAGTACAGTTCGGAGACATATTTAACATAAAACCATGTGGATTAAGGTAAAATGCACGTTGCGTGTGGTGGAGTAATACAATAGAGCTGAAAGGCACAGAGCATCTAATTATAGGTGCAATGCTCAAATGTTGAGGGTTAAGGTAAAGATAAGGATTTATGGTGGAGGAACAAGCAATTGGAAAATGTTATTGTGAGATATTGGAAAGTGGGTTAAGGGGGTGTGAGCCCCTCTCAAGCAACTGCAACAATCTTTGTCAGTATGAACCACAAAACACACAAATTAACCTATGCTTAAACCTCTGGTAAATTGGCGCAAAAGCAGTCAGGCTTAAATTAACGCAATGTGTAAAGTTTTTGTACAGCACTTAAACAGTAATAAAGTGAAAACGCAACCCATGGAAAATCCACGCTCATTGAGAAAAATATAGTAAAATTTAATAAAATTGGTTCACACCAGTATGACAAAAATGCAATCAGTAAAACCAGAGATATGCAGTTTCAAAGATTTATGGTGAGTATAGCGCCTTTAAGCACAAAGCGGTTATCTGGTCATGCTAAACCAGTGAAATGTCACTAGTTCAGGCTGACCACAATAGATTGTGGGCCTGATACAGTTATCGTCTCAAACGTCTGAAGAGTCCACTTCGCAATAGAGGAAGGCGCAAAAAGCATGGAGAGTGTTGCCGATTGTGGTTGCTGCAGCACAAAGAGTAGCCTAGGTGTCATGATTAGTCGTCACTGGACTGCAAGGATCCTGTCAGGCATCGTGGACATGCATTGCTTGAGCTTCATGTTGGTGGTCACAGCCAGTTGTTGATGCTGTAGCTCAAAGTGCAGATCACACATTGCCAATTGCTGCTGGCAGTCGCTGTAGTGTGAAAAGTCAGGTCAAACAGAGCTTCGCATTGTCGATTGCCGAGGGCAGTGAGGTCTTGGCATGAACTGGCCCATTCATGGTCTTGAAGAGCCCAACACTTCAGGAGTTCTCCTTCTTTACAAGAGTGCAGTTTGATGCCAACCAAGGGCCCTAGACCTGGGCTGGTACAGCTTGGGGATCAGGTACTCACTCTTGCAGATTCCAGCAGGCCTCAGTCAGGTCTCGTTTCAGGTCCAGGCAGGTCCATTAGCAGTAGGCCAGCCAGGCAGTTGAAGGGAGGCCTCTGGAGCTTGTTAAGTACCTGTAACTCTCAAAAGGAGGCCCGTCAGCTGGCACTTGAAGTCACTTTAGGTAGCCTGTATGAAGGGAACTGGTCCAGTTTTCCTTCTAAGGCAGTAGAGCAGGCCTCTGACTGCAAGGCAAAAGTCTCACATCAGAGCAGGCCTCCTTTTATAGTATCCACAGGTCCAGGAGTGTACTGATGAGTAGTTGTGAGTGTCTAAAAGTTATATCTGGTGCCAGCTTGATGTGGAATAAAACTTTTAGATTTTTCCCCCATAGATGGTAGTGGAATGTGCCTCTTTCCTACCCTCATCCCAGATTGTCTGGAAGCAAAAAAGGCTAGTGTGAAGTTCTTGTGTGTGAGCAAGAGGGGCTGTGCACAGTGTTTCCCCTCATATCCTGTCAGAATGCCCCATCCTGCCAACACCCAAATCTAATTTTGTGTGACTGTCTGGGAGGAATACATAAAGGCCAACTGCCAACTAAAACTAGAACCAAGAGTGTCCCTTGCCTAACTGTGGAGAAAAGTAACTCACGTGGGACCCACATCACTGTTCAAACCAGAAAAATAAATATTTTTTTCTTATATTAAAACCCTCACCCACTCTAGTAGTGGCATGTTTTATCATCAGGTCTCATCCTGACCCCTAAAAGCCAAGATGTGCTCGGCAGTGTTTAAGCAAGGTAAAGAGATAAAAATACCTCAGTCAGACCAAGGTATCCTTTTATTGGTGGTCTGGGTGGCTATGGGCTATACATTATCACCAGTGGTTTTAGAATATTTTGGTCCTATGACCCTAACTTAACCTTTGACATGTTTCTGCCCCTATTCTATGGCCTGTTGGTCCTGGGATTTCATCAGGATGTTCTCAGCATTCAGTGCCCCGGTAAAACATGCATGTTTAAAAGGCATACTAAATTGTATGCAAAGTGATTGATTTTACTCACCTAGTTTTAGAATAATTGTACCTGCAATGAGAAGAGATGAATAATATCATTCAAAAATGTTTTGTGGAAATTCACGCTATGCGAGAACGACTATGTGAGAAAATGAACAAAGAAGGTGAAATAATTCACTTCCCCGGGCAAAAAGTTATAGGTGTTGTGTACTGTATAATAATGAGTGCCACACCATGTGTATCTATGTGTCATTAGTGGCAAGCCTATCAATACACTCGTGCACATAATGCATATATTCAGCATATGTTTGTATATCGTGGTAAGCAAACACACACTTTGTGTTTCTTGTTTTTTATGCTGCTATCGCACACCATGCATCATACCTTGTGATAAGTTAGCATATGTCATAGCATACATAGGAAATAATACATTTACAATGATGCCATTTGTTGTCACTTTCCACTATGTAGGTACCTTTTGTACCCTTCGGGGGCGGGGGTTTTGTCCTGTAGTAACACACTACTCAGGCGTAGCTCCGTCATTAAGCTGAGAAAATCTGTTTGCGGGGAAAAGATAACTCAGCTAGAAATACTGGGGTTCACAATACCACTCCCAATGTGCAACAAAATGCAAAGATTTCAATGACTTATGTTTAAGGAAATACGTCTGTGTTACAGACTGTAACTGCAGAATAAAATTACCTACTTCGGCTGAAGTTAGGTAAACCTTAATTTAAAGTTTGTGGGCTTTTTTAAGGAATACAAATACACAGGTGTGTATTGATAAGTTTGCATGATTTGTACTGTGACTCATTGAAGGGTCATGAATGAATAAGGATAATCTTGACTATGATTGAATCGGAGCAACTACTTTAGTTACAGATTGTGTATTGTTTGAGATAAATGAGCTCCCTGTAAACATTGTTTTGTGCTTCTCTTCTCAGCTAGAAATGCGTCAGCATAGTGAGGGGACTATGGACGGCGTTCCTTACTCACGTGCTCAAGGGTTTTTCATGGGATGCATTCAGTCAGGGAAACACAAAAGAAGGAGAGGAGAAGGATATGACACAAACGTCCCTTCACTAACTTTGCACAAACACAAAAAAGGTGGTACAGTGGCTGTTCATGAGCAAACTATGTGGTGCACTTCATGCCCAAATTTTTTTATTCTAGTACACAATTCCAGATTTTGGGTGACCAAAACTTGGCTGCCTAGGTAGGAAAGGTCATACTTCATGGAAGAGGAAACCGCACACACTTAGTAGTGTCATGCTTCATCATCGGAATCCTCTCCCCCCCTGGTAGACTATGTGATCATATTAATCATTAACACTTGATGTTCTAGAGTGTGAGGCTCTTATTAGATGGATCAGGTGAATCCTACCTGATACTCGATAAGTGGGAACTCGACCTCGATACCCAATGCTTTAGGGGATCCTGGCATACTGGTCACAGAGCGGATGGTGTCCTTTGTAGTCACACATTCATCAAAAGGTGCGCCACTTTTTAATACCTATGCTTTACCCGCTCTGTGCCGCTGGTACAAATGATAAATAGTATACATAGTTTTAATACTGCCTCCAAAGGGGGCAGAGCCTGTTCCACAATGATTCCCCAACTCTGGAACAAGCTACCCACAAGTCTTCATAAAGAACCCGTCCTCCTCCTATTCAGGAAGAAATTAAAAACACTTCTTTTTGTTGAAGCCTGGGGCACAACCTAAGCCAAGATTTCGAGGCACACTCCTGTAGATGTACCACTGCTGGGCTCTCTCTCACAGCGCTAAGAGACCTGCAGGTAATAATGCGCTTTAGAAATCCCAATTAACAATAACAATAACAATTACATTGTCTACCAATAGGGATCCATATGCCTTGAAGAATGCCCCAGAACATTTAGGCTAACACAAATGGGCAGAAACTTGTTGGCAGATAGGAAATGGGTGTGAGCCATTAATCTCCATCTACCCATTTAGATTAGGTTTTTACTCATGCCTAGTTTACTGTTGAGTAAAGGTACTTCCCTAGGAACACTAAAGTGTTTTTTAATTCAATCTGGATGTCCCCTTTTTCCGGTGTTGCCCAGTGAGATTTATTTAAGAACTCCCTCCTTCTGTTACAGCCTTCGAGGAGGTTGAGTCCGCCTTGGAGCATTGCCCTACCAGGGTGGGGAGACAAATCTGATGATGAAGCATGACACTACTAACTGTGTGAGATGTCCTCTTCCATTAAGGATGACCTTTCCCAGCTAGTAGACCAAGTTTTAGTCATCTCAAAATGTGGAGTCATGTGTTCAGTCAGGACCAGAATATAAAGCATGTTTTGAGGTTTCATGAGGGGGCTGGGCCAAATGTGTGATGTTGTCACACCATCTTTAGCATATGAGAGGAGGCTCATGGGAAATAGAGTTTCATCAGGGAAGCAAACCAGTATGGAGTGGGGCACAGTGACAGAAGGGGGACTGTGATGTTTTTTTTGCCCACCCTCACCCGGGTCTACCAAAACACAAGGCTTTCTTCCAGCTCAACCGTTCTTTTTTAGGGAGAGGTGGATTGTGAGGAAGACAAAGGACCCAGGAAGAGTAGTGGAAGCAATGGAACACTCTGGAACAAGAAGGTAACGGACACAGAAGAACAATGATGAGGGAACCTCAAACAGGCCTGAGCGTCAAGTAAATATGGTGGCTAACTTGACCAACGAAACCCTCACAAATGAAGAAATTGCAGTTTTGGACAAAGGTCCTGGTTTTGTAACTACCACACACATGCACAAATTCAAAATGAGGTGTGACCTAGCACAATTCCTCAGAAAGATAAAAACTACGGTTTTCTTCAAGAACGCCCGATCCCTGACACCAATGAGGGTCATACTAATTTACATAGGAAATCCTACTTCAGCTCTTCCCCAACATCAATACCCCTAAGTGTCCTCATGTTTGAGGGAGCTGTTATTAAAGATATATTTATATGGTACACCACTTTACTAGGGACTTATGAGTAAATTGAATAAATTCCAAACAAATGTAAGCTAATTTTACAATGTTTTAGGGAGTGAGCACAAGCACTTTAGCACTGGTTAACACTGGGAAAGTGCACAGCGTTCTAAAGCCAACATAGGTGACTTCATCAAAACAAGAGAGGAGAAGGCAAAAAGTGTGGGGGAAGAAGACCCTAAGGCTGACAGGTCTAACAGCTATTATAAAAATTGAGGTTATTGGTTGAGGGGGTTGGAAGTCCAACTCAGGCAACAATCACAGTACTTCTCAGGGTGTACCACAGAAGTCACAAAATTAACCTGTGCTTAACCCTTTGGTAGCTTGGCACAAAGAATTCAGGCTTAACTTAGAGGCAAATATGTAGAGTATTTATGCAGCACACAAACAGTACTGAATTGAAAAACAAACAAAAGAAAAAAGAAGAGACCCAAACCAATTCTGAAAAATAGAGTCAACTTTTATGAAAAAAATAATACCAGAACTACAAAAATCCAATGAATAGTACAGGAGATATTAACTTGTAAAGATTTTAGCAAAAATAGCGCCAGAAGTACAAAGTGCTAACTGTGGTTATCTGGTTGCATCAGACTGGGTCGAAGTCACAAGTGCAGGCCAGCTACAATGGTGTGCGGACCATTTAAAGGGACTAGGTTCATCCCACTAAGAGTTGTACCTTTGTGTCTTTGACGCAAGGCTTTGCGTAACTCGGCCTCAGTTTTGATCTGGAGCTGCACAGTGTTGCAATGCAAAGTCCTGCATTGAGTTGCAACACACTGCATCTGTTTCTGATCAGGAGTTGCTAGGGCTATAGTGTGAGGTACTGCATTGAGGTATACCACACTGAGTCAGTTCTGATGAGGTCGGGATAGGGAGCTGCAAGGGGCTGCAATGTGAGGTCATGCATCAAGCTGTGTCGAGCGGCATCAAAATTGATAGATTCCACAGTTAGCAGATCCAAGTACACTTTGATGGCAGCCTAGGCCAGGACATGTGGTGCACCTTTTGGGGGCTCTCTTCAGGCAGAGGCCAGCAGCAGGGCTCAGACAGCTCCATTTGCATGCCCAGTGCAGCAGGCCTTGGGCCGTATTATACAAGTGTTCCGGGGTGCAACGGGTGTTTGCTCCTGCTTTGTGCGCCACCCGGGCATTATAGTATTACAGAAGGGGCCGCAGATGCTTGTGCGGCCCCTTCTGTAATAACAATAGTGCTGGAGCACTTGAAGCACCAGCGCTTTCTTCAGAGCATGTCCCTCATTTGCATGGGGCATGCCACATGCAAATGAGGGAATCCATTTGCCTCTGCACCCATTTCTAAAAATGGCTTTATTATAATTATGACCTAAACATATTTTCTTTGAAGAGGATTTTAAATTACAATAATTTTGAGCGAAAACAGCATATCTCCATCTGCTTGCATATCTGTTCTCAATTCAAAGTTAGTGAATATTAAATGTAATATGTTTAATGTTTATTGTTTCAGATTTACAATGAATAAAACCATTGAATAATAGAATAATTCATGAATCTAAAACATATATATTGTAATCAAATGAGTAACATGAGGCCCTCATCACCAGCCGACTGAACTGTGGCAATACCCTCTATATAGGAATCTCTGCACACCTCCTACAGAGACTTCAGATCATACAAATTGATTAATCCCCCTTCTTTCCCAGACTAACCCACATCACACCGCAGCTCAGGCAACTCCACTGGCTCCCCGTACAGAAGAGATGCCAATTCAATTTGCTGACCCAGGCACACAAGGCTGTAAACAACCAAGGTCCTGCATACATTATCCACTGCCTGAACTTGCACCAACTGTCAAGAAGACTATGCTCTGCCGCCCTTTCACTTGACCATACTGCCCGCATCTACCAAAGCAGAAGTGGAGGATGCTCTTTCACCCACATCATAGCAAAGACCTTTAACGGCCCCCCCAAAGCAACTCCAGACCATCACCTCACTTCCGAGATTCCAAATGGCACTCAAGTCCTGGCTGTTCAAATAAGCGTCCGGGACCTGCAAGTGCCTGGGTACCCTATAGAGTGATTAGCTGCGCTTTTTAAATAAAGATTGATTGATTGATTGATTGAATCAAATCCATAGTGATTGTGTGAAAAGGACTAGGTGCAGAGGAAATAGATTGTAAGTGTCCCTGCCTGTCTGTTACCCTTCTCCCTAACACATTACTCACATGTTAAAAAATATTGTCTTATCTGAGAACTTCAAGCTGGCCACCAAAACTGTCTCTTACTCAGATCAATAGTCTTTTGAATTCCATTGTGTTCTGTTAATTGGGCATCATGATAAGCTTGAAGAACCACTTCCTGAAATGTTTTAATTAGTAGATTGAAGACTTCCTTATAGTACAGAAGGTCACTATTTTCTCTCTCTCTGAAACTCCTTCTGCTTATTTTTTTTAATTTCTTATGATGGTAAGGGTATTTGCACCCATTTTTCTAAATTTTAATACATTACTACACAGGTAAATTCCTCTGTAGGAATGATTGAAGTCTTTTATGAAGCACCTGGATTGGATTCTGCTTAATTTAGAAAGGGAATCAGCTTCCCCAGAACGTGATCCCAGTCGAAATGTGTTGACAAAATTAAATTCTGTATAGCCTAAGAACGATCTCAGTTTTCTGGGAATAAGCGTTCAAGAGGATTTAAGGAACTGCAACCTGCTATGATCCAAATACACTGTCACAACATACTTTGAAGGGTTCTTCTAGATTGGGATGTAACTGAACTAGGGCCAAAGTAAATTCTTCCTTTCGAAAGCTATAGGCTGCTTCCACCTCTGTGCCACAGGTCCATTTTACTCCCATCTTGAGAAGGTCAGTTATGAGAACAACATTTTGGGGAAATACTTTACTGAAGTGTTGATAGAACATTTCACATTTTTTAGTGAGTTCGGTGAATTCCCCTCTCAAATGACCTTGCTTTTAGCTAGATCCATTGAGACTCCATTTGGAGAGTGAATGAACCCCATGAACTCAACTTCTTTCACAAGAAAGGTGTGTTTTTCCAATTTCACATACAATGATGCTCCTGTACTCTTTTCAAAATGGTCCTTATGTGTTGCATGCCTTCTTCCTAGTTCTCTGAAAAAGAACAGGATATCATTGGTTTAGACTGCTATCACCCAATCCAAGAATTATCTCAACATATTGTGGATTAACTGATTAGAGGCAGCAACAGCATTACACAAGCCATGTGGCATGACCTGGTACTCAAAATGCCAAAACCAGGTACGAAAAGCAGATTCATTCATCTCCTTTGGCAACTCCCATCAAATATAGACCCCATGAAGTCCCAGTTTTGTGCTTTCCCCTTTAACTTGGTCCAAGAATACACAAATTAGCAGCAATTGATATCTGTTCTTAATAGTGACTTGGTTTGGTACTCTGTAGTTATTATAAAACCTAAATTCTCTGTACCTTATAGGAACAAGGGTGAAGATATCAGTGATTTTTATGGATGAATGAATCCATTTGCTGGATATTGATCCAGATTTATTTTTAAGATATTGATTCTCTGCTTCATTGAAGTGTAATTCTGACTACAGGGCAGAGTAGCTCCAAATTCCAGCTCAATTGAGCAATTGTTTGACTTATGTGAGGGTCATTTCTCAGCTTCCATATCATTAAAGAGTAGTGAAATCTCATTAATCAGTTTGAATTTCTTCAGTAATAATTGCACAGATTGTCTTAGATTGTTGAGCCAAAATATTAGGTTGAGAAATTCGTTGTCCTCTCTTAGCATCTGGAATGTAATGTTTGGGACAATAGTTAGAGTCAATCTTCACTGTTCTTTTCACCCAATCAATAGTTGGGGTGTGTTCAATAAAACCAGGTAATCCTAAAATGAACTGAAACTGACATGCATCAATTAAATTGAACCTAATTAAATAATGGTGTCAATTTAAGTTGACAATTTCTATCGGTTCTGTTTCTTCTGTGAATAATCCAGAGGATAGGTTAGTACCATCAGCAGCTCAGTTAGTTTTACAAACTTTATTTTTAATTAGACAAAGGCCAATTTCTTTTGCATACTTAATATTACAGTGTTTACTTGGAATTATACGGTAAGGGTCTGCAGGCTGTAAGATATTAGTGATTTGTGGAATCTCTGGTGTTTTCTTTTCTATGGTTGCACCCATCAGAACAACTCCTTTTACTGAATGAGATTTTCCTTTACAGAATAATTAGTTTTATGACTTTTAGGGTCTGGATTATTGATTCCATTTTTGTGTTTCCACTTAGGATGTGATGGTTTTCTCTCATGTCCTGAAATGGCTGCCATAAAAAAAAGATTCTCATGAAGTCCACTAATCAGATTTGTTAAAAGCCAATGGACTAAGTATTTGGTCCGAGTTCTGAGAAACATGACAGTAAAAAAGGATCTCTTATCGAAGGGGAGTCTTATTTTTATAGGCTTAGTCTTTGAACCACCATGGACTAGGATATACAAAACTGTTGATGGTTTTCCACTCAAAACATTTTTTAAGCCAAGATCATAAAAAATACTTTGCGCAGTTACACCAAACCAAAAAAAAAAAGATTCCCCTTCGAGTAAAGGTCTGCTTTTATGCTAAATGTGGTGTACATCCATCCATCCAATCAGCCACTTGGCCTACAGCTGTGAGCAACATTTCCTAAGGGAGCTAAAATGGGATATCCAGTGTTTATTCACCCCTGTTAACTTTTCTCATCATGGACAGATCTTCACAAAACTTGGCATGTTGAAACTTAGCAGACTGAGTGAATAAAATTCATAGTTTAATGCAAACATGGCCATTGGCCAAATATTATAAGAAAATCAAAAAATCCTTTTCAATGGAAGCATCTTCAGAACTAGAACTGCAGAGCCACTATCACCACTGCAGTTTGTATATATCTTAGGGGTGTGGAATTCTACTGTTGTGTACTCAGTGTTGTGAATTCGCCAGCCAGCCCGTGTGAGCTATAACTTGCCCCTCTACAATATACAGTCTTCACTTAAATAATGTGATTTGATATGTCGTGAGTAGTAGTATGAATGCTATGATTTACCCTAGTATGAGCAATATATTATGAAATCATAGGCTCTTCATGGATAAGGAGTGAGTTATAGTTCATGTAGTCTGGCTGTGGAGTTCACAACACTGTGTACGGAGATGTGTTAGTCATTGTAAGTTTTGGGTGGGGAACAAATTGTGACTTTAATTTATATTTAAAATTTATTTAAGTGTCTAAGAGTGGAAAGGTGTCTAGTGAAGTGGCATAGAGTAGAGTGGTGTGTTGTACAAATTAGTGACACTTCATAAAGTGGAGTGGCAAAAAGTGTTGTAGAGTGAATTGTAGTGTTGTAGAGTGAAGTCTCTTAGAGTGAAGTGACAAAGTCAAGTGGTGTAGAGTGTAGTTTCATAGAGAGTTGTGTTGTAGAGTGTTTTGGCATAGAGTGTTGTGACATAGAATGTCGTGTCATAGAGTGTCACTGTGTAGAGTGTCATGTCATACAGTGGAGAGGCATAGAGTGGAGTGGTATAGAGTGGAGTGACAAAGAGTAGAGTGGCATACATGGGAGTGGTGTACAGTGGGGGGGCATGTCAGAGTAATGTGTAGTGGTGTAGAGTGTAGTGGTATGTCATAGAGTAGAGTGGAGTGGTGTGTCATAGAGTGCTATGTCGTAGAGCAGACATGCATAAAGTGGAGTACCATATGGTGGTGTGGCATGTCATAGAGTAGAGTCGAATATTGTAGAGTTGAGTGCCATGTAATACAGTGGACTGGTGCGGCATAGAGAAGACTGGCATGGAATATTGTAGAGTTGTACACTGGAGTGGTGTGTCATAGAGTGGAGTGGCCTTTCATAGAGTGGAGTGACGTGTCATACAATGGAACTGAGTTGAGGGACATAGAGTAGAGTGGTGCAGAGTGTTGTTTAATACAGTGCCATGTTGTAGAGTGTTGAGACGCAGAGTTTGCTGGTAGTGAGTGCTGTGGCAAAGATTGTTGTGGCGTAAAGTATAGAGACATAGAGTGGAATGGCATTGAATGGAGTAAGCAGAGTGAAGTTGCCTAGAGTGGAGTGGTATAGAGTGGAGGTATAGATCCTAAAGTATATTAAATGGTGTAGAGTGTAGTGGTGTGTCATAGAGTAGAGTGGAGTAGAGTGTCATGGAGTTGCTTGAGGTAGAGTGCCTCAGATTGGAGTATGGTAAAGTGGAGTGCCATAGAGTGGAGTGGCATATGGTAGAGTGAAATGGAGTGAAGTACCGTACAGTGCAGTGGCATGTTGTAGGGTGAAGTGGCGTATCATAGAGAGGACTGGCATGTCGTTCAATGGAGTACAGTGGAGTGGCAAAGAGTGGAGTGTCATACATTGTCGTGTTATAGAGTGTCACAGCATAAAGTTTTGTGGCACAGAGTCTTGTGCCGTAGAATGTTGTGGTCATAGAGTATCATGCCATAGAGTATTGTGGCACAGAGTAGAGTGGGGTAGAGTGGAGAGGAGTGGTATAGAGTGGAGTGGCGTAGAGTGGAGTGTCGAGTCCTAGAGTGGAATATCGTGTTGCACAGTGAAGTGTCATCTTGTTGAGTGTGGTGACGTGGTATATAGTAGACTGGAGTGCTGTACACTGGAGTGCCATGTAATAGATTGTAGCAGCAGCAGTAGAGTGTCATGTCATAGATTGGAGTGTAGCAATTTAAGAACAAATAACAGTATTAATCAAGCACAGGTCAGCACCTCCACACTATCTTCCAATAAGTATTATAGTATATAAGTACAAGCGTGCTCAATGTAAAACACTGTGCCAATCAACCAGGGTAATCCTGTATAGAAAAAAGAGCTTTCTCTACATATTTAAAGACAAAACCTAAAATACAGAGCACAGCAACAATTTGATTTTACTACCGACCTTGTTGTCAGGTAGTTTTAATGAACACACATTAACTTGCAATTTGTACAATAGATTATATAACCATCCAAGTACAGAAATCAAAAACATAAACAATTTTGGTTATCTTGATGCGAAGTATGTAGCGTAGATGCAGACAGCTGACACGTGTTTTGTCGTATAGACAACTTTTTCAAGGCTTATCAGCAAACTAGTAATGGTACTGAATAAGGTCATAGGATCCCTTTGTTGTTCAGGAAGAGCAACAGCAATTACGGTGGTCCAAACTTCTAATTTTAGATTACTAACAAAGCTTCGTAGCACTTTCAAGAGATTTGCAGTGCTATATAGGCGGCACGTTGTGAGTAATTTACGGTTCGGTGTATAAAATTTCCAAAGGGCAAAGGTAAAGGATAATCTTATAAACCATAGAAAGTCAATCTGCTCATTATAATAAACAAAGCCTCAGAGCAAGGAATGTAAACTGGTAGTACGGCAAATATAGTCACGGCTGTACAAGACCTGGCATATAGCAATGCGTCCCGCCTTGAGTGGAGAAGTCCTTGTGTGGAGTGTAGTGGCATGTCATACAGTGGAGTAGACTGGTGTAGAGTGGAGGCGCTTAGAGTGGAGCAGAGTATTATAGAGTGGAGTAGTAAATAGTTGAGTGGCGTGCCGTTGAGTAGAGTGGAGTGGCATCTCATACAGTGCCATGTTGCAGAGTGTGTTAGAGTGGAGGGCATAGAGTGGAGTGACATATAATGGACTGGGTTAGACTGTAGTGGCATAGATTGGAGTGGCATATCATAGAGTGGAGTGGCGTGCCGTACAGTGGAATCAAATGGAGTGGAGTGGTGTAGAGTGGAGTGGAGTGGCATGCCGTACAGTAGAGTGGCATGTGATAGACGGTCTTAGAGTGGAAGGGCACAGAGTAGAGTGGCATAGAGTGGAGTGTTGAAAATTGTCGTGTTGTAGATTGTCGCACCATAGAATGTTGCAGCATAGAGTGTCACGTCATAGAGCCTTGTGCTGTAAAGTATGTGGTGCAGAGTGTCATCACGTAGAGTAGAGTGGCATAGACTGGAGTGGCGTAGACATGTGGCATAAGGTTGTGTAATGTAGAGTGGCATGCCATAGAGTAGAGTGTTGCACAGTGGAGTGGCATCATGTTGAGTAGAGTGGCATGGCATTCTGTGGCATGTTATAAAGTGATGGAGACTGGAGTGGCATGTCATAGAGTGTAGCAGTATGTCAAACAGTAAAAAATTAAATTAAAACAGTAGAGTGGCATTTCATAGAGTGGAGTGGAGTGGCGTGTCATACAGTGGATTAGACTGGCATAGCGCGGAGGGGCATAGATTGGGTTAAAGTGTTGCAAAGTGGAGGAGTATAGAGTAGAGTGAAGTGGAGTCTCATAGAGTGGCTTATCATAGCTTGTGATAGAGTGTAGGGGCATAGAGTGGAGTGGCATACAATGGACTGATATAGAGTGTATTGTTGTACAGTGGAGTGGCATTTCATAGGGCGGTTTGTTTAAAGATACTCTTTTTTATTTTTTTTATTTTCTTTATTGAATTTTTTATAACATCAGGCAGTCAGGACAAAGATCAAGAGATACCGATGAATTAACAAACAAAAAACATCACTTGTAAGAAGACATGTCCCAAAAATACATACATGAGAATACTACATCACTTCATAGCCAATTAATAAGTGGAGACCAAAGTTTCAGACCAACTGCTCTCCTTTTCTTGCCCTTAGTTTTATAAACAGCCATTTCCAGGTGATACACAGAGAGTAGTCTTGCTTGCCAATTATTAAAGACAGGTGGTTCAATATCTAGCCATTGAGTAGTAATACACCATCGAAAGATTGACATACATATAAATATAAATCTATCCTCCACATCTGTTCTTATACTATTGCTGCTAGTTTGTACCCCCAGAATCACCAACTCAGCAGTAATTTGTGTTGAGACCCCTAGATAAATCGATAAGAAATTCTCGATGTCTTTGATAAATTGACTGAGTTTTGGGCACAGAAAGAACATATGTATAGTATCTGCTGCTATTAAATCGCATCGATTACATTTATTCACTCTGACCTGTGCCCATCTAGCAATTTTAGCCGGTGTATAATATAAGTCGTAAATGGACATGAAATGTTGACTTATTAATGATCCATTATACAACGTTTTACTAGATATTTCAATGACTCTGTTCATGTCAATTCCGTCTACATCAAATTTCTTTTGCCATTTGTCTGCTACTATTAATAAGTCATCCTGATAATTGGCAAGCATTAATTGATAAATAGTACCAATTCTCGACCTTTTCCGAAGTGCTTCGATAATTTTAATTTTTTGAAGCACAATTTGATTCTCAAGACGTTTTTTATCGAGAAAACTACGAATCTGTAAAAACTTGAAAAATTCTATATGAGGAAGACCATATTGCTGTTGTAAAGACAAAAAAGAGGCCATCTGTTGGCCAACGAATAAATCCCCCAGTTGACTGATTCCGGCCCGGTGCCATCTGTGCATGATTGGATCTTTGAATATATCCGGTAACAAAGGGCAATTAATTAAAGGTGTGTAATAATTTAAGTTAGAGCTGAAACCTAGTCTTTTCTTTATTTTTTTCCAAATCACAAACACAGTTGATATAATTTTAAATTTGTTTTTTTTATAGTAGCTCGGCTCGATAATACGAACTAAACATTGGCGTGCCTCCTGTCCTAAAACCATCTCATATATAGATGGCCTAACTGACTCATCCAAATATGTTTCATTGACCAATAGGACACCCATATTCTGTAGAAAAATAGACCAAAGGTATAATTGAAAATTAGGAATTGCCAGGCCTCCTCTCTCTCTTGATAGGGTAAGTTTTTTTAAGGCTCTTCTAGACCTGTGATAGCTCCATAGAAACCTGGACGACATTCTCTCAATTCGGTTAAAAATTGATATGGAAAAAAGCAGAGGTATAGTTCGAAATAAATACAAAAACTTAGGAAAAATGAGCATTTTTAAAACATTGCTGCGGCCATATAACGACAAACGAAGATTATCAAGCCTCTCCAGAGTTTTATTGGCAGAGGCAATTACCGCATCAGTATTTAGACAAACAATTTTATCTAGGTTAGCAGATATTTTTATTCCCAAGTATGTAGCCTCTGCCTCAAAATGCATATCTTGTGGACGTCCAGCTTCAGAGTGGAGTAGTTGAGTCTTGGCGACATTAAGCTTATATCCAGAGTATTGACCACATTTTCCCGCCGCTTCTATTATTTTAGGGAGGGCAGTCCTAATATCTGTTGTGACTATCGCAATGTCGTCTGCGTATGCAAACACCTTATAAGCTATGTCATGTATCATAACCGGATTAATTCCAGCATTATTGTCCAAACTATTTAAAAAGGGCTCAATATACAGAGCGAACAGCAGGGGCGATGTAGGGCAGCCCTGCCTTGTACCCCTCGTGATCATTATCTTACCAGAGAACCGACCTGCAATACGCAGGGTTGCTTTTGGATCTTTATAAAGAGCCTGAATAGCTATAATAAATTCAGCAGGAAAGCCTTTCCAGGTTAGAATTGACCATAAAAACTTCCAGCTGACCCGGTCAAACGCTTTTTCAGCGTCCAACAGAGCCACTGCAACCG
Source organism: Triturus cristatus (assembly GCF_964204655.1). Lineage (NCBI taxonomy): Eukaryota > Metazoa > Chordata > Amphibia > Caudata > Salamandridae > Triturus > Triturus cristatus. Next base: position 540,283,263 of record NC_140591.1, read on the forward strand.
GAGAGTTAGAGGCCTGTGCCCAATCCAGTATGGAGATAATTCTTTTAACGTGGTCCGTTGTATCGCGCTGTAGAATAAATCCATGCTGTCGCTTAGATACCAACAACGGCATAAAATTATTTAACCTACTTGCTATAATTTTCGAATAGATTTTGCTATCTACGTTAAGAAGAGATATGGGTCTATAAGATCCCATATCTACTTCTGGTTTTCCTTTTTTTAGGAAAATTACTATGATGGCCTCCGACCATGAATCCGGGGGTCTACCCAAAAAGGAATGTTGGAACACCTCCAATAATTCATTTTTCAACATATTTCTAAAGGTACGATAAAACTCCAAGGGAATCTGATCCGGACCCATTGCTTTACCCATAGCTAATGCTAAAATAGCTTCTTCAACTTCATCCCACGTTATTGGGGCCGATAGAAAAGTTTTCTGTAATTCAGAAAGTTCTGTTGTCAGGTCCCCCAACATATACCCCCCCCCCGTCATGACCATAAATCTCGGTACCCGGGGCACTGTAGAGTGATTGATAAAAGTTCTGAAAAGCCTCCAAGACCCCCTCTCTTGTTTCTTGAATAACACCATTGACATCCATAATTTTAATAATATCATTATATGCCGCTTTTTGCCTTAATCTTTGAGCCAAAATTTTCCCAGTTTTTTCGCCGAATTCATACGCTTGCTCTTTATGTTGTTTATATTTTACGGCTATTTTATCCGCGATGCTAGAATATACTCTTGCCCTATTAACGGTGACTTCTCTTTGAGCCAATCCTGGGTCCCCACCAGACCTGATTGCCTCGGCTAATTTATGTTCAGCTAACATAACCAGCTGAAAATCTTTTTTATATTTCATCAACATTCTTTTGCGACGAGATAATGAGAAACTGAGGGTCTCCCCGCGAACTGTGGCTTTAAATGCATCCCACGTAGTTTGAATAGATGCTGTCCCTTTATTAAAAGAGAAGAACTCCTGTATAACTTTAAGCATAAATTCACGATATTCAGTTTCTAAGAGGAAGCTCCGCTCGAAAGACCATGATTGATTCCCTGCTTTTATTTGTGATTCAATTGAGAACTCGAGAACTAAGGGATTATGGTCAGATATGAGTTTTGGCAAAATCTCTAGTTCCAATTTTCCTAGATATTTTAAAGACATAAAAAATTAGTCTAATCTCACAAATTTCTTGTGCGGAGCAGAGTAAAAAGTATATCCTAGGTCATCCCCATGAGTTGCGTTCCAGGTATCAAATAGCCCATGATCTATAATCAGATTTCTTAATGCTGTATATAAACGGGGTTTTCTACCCTTATATGAGATAGACATCCTAACGTCTAAATTAGCATCCAGATGAATGTTCAAATCGCCACATAAAACTAGGGGTTGTGGCCATTGGGCTAACTCAACATTGAGGAAATGAATAAGCTCTGTATCATCCAGATTAGGTCCATATACATTACAAACCGTGAATCTAAATAGTCCAATCTGAAATAAACTAATCGTCCATCGCCCCCATTTATCTACAGCTGACTTGATACATGCACCTAAGCCTCGTTTCATTAAAATTGCGACCCCTCTCTTCACCCTTGTCTGTTTGGAGCAGGCAACCAGTTCTAATCCAAGTTTCCTCAAGCAACCCCTTCTGGCCCAAGCAACATGAGTTTCTTGTAGGCAGAGTAAATCAACATTTATGATCTGTATGAACTTCGCAAAGACTTCCCTTTTTTTCACATCATTTAGCCCACAGATATTAAGCGTGCAGATTTTTAATTTCCTGGCCATAATATATAGCAAAAAAAGAAAACCTAACGGACAACCATCTTGATAGAGACAACAAAAATTATCGAAATGACATTTTGTGTACACGTTAATATGGTTTTGTCATAAAATTCAATACTTTTCAAATCAGTACAATCAAATAACCTCTTAAGTCCAGACTGCCGATGTTTTTATTCCCCCCCACACAACCCGACACCCCCCACACTCCCCTTACCCCACACCCAAAAACCCCCTGCAAACCACCCAAACCCACCCAAACCACCCAACCCACCCAAACCACCAAATGAGGCATAGGGACAAACAGGCCCTAATAGAGATGGTCAGCCGCACTCCCCCCCTCCCCCAACTGCAGACACGGTTAAGCTATAAAGAAAGACATCCCCTATAATTCTAATCACATACTATAAGAAATCTATCTGTTTAAAGATACTCTAACGATCACCATTCTGGAGAATATAATGAACACCCAAGTAGAAATATGCGCCGTTAAGATCACTGGCCTCTCAAATGGTACCTGGAGAGCGGCTTTGGCCTATCGACCTCCTGGTGCAAAAGGGAATTTCTCTAATCAGCTACTAGAATTCATTGTGCCCCCACGTCTTAGCCTCTGAAAATTTCCTTTTGATCGGCGACTTCAATCATCATGCAGAAATGCTACTAAATTCAGATACTGACAAATTAATTACTAATATGAATTCACTAGGCCTTGCACAGTTGGTTGATGGTCCTACTCATCGTGCCGGGCATACACTAGACCTCTTGTTTACGAACATTTCTGAAATTATTATGGAACCTCCAGAACCATTGATATGGACTGACCATTATTTATTGAAATTTGCTATCTCTACGGTCTTAAAAGGAAAAAGTAATTCAGAAAATGAAGCTGTTTTGCGCAGTTCTTGGCGCAAGGTCACCCCCTCTCTTTTTCCAAAAAACTTTTGTCCTGATTAGAAGGTTTCAGTAACTAGCATAAACCAAAGGGCGTTACAATTTAATAAAGACATCCTGACCACTCTAGACAAAATTGCCCCTTTACATAAGGTCAACTCCAAGACTAGAGCCGCCCCCTGGTTTACCGATCAATTAAAAATCGCTAAAAGTCTGTGTAGAAGGGCCGAAAGACTATGGCGGAAAAACAGAAGTCCTGCCGATGGCGAAAGCTATAAAAAACAGCATCACTCTTATATGAACAAAATAAAACAGGCTGAAACGGATAGCTATGGCAGAGAACTCTTCAAGGGAACTTTTTCATATTTTAAAAGATTTTACTACCTCTACAAATTTGCCCACTATACCTATATCCCAAAACTGGACTGACTCACTGTCGAATTTTTTCGAGGAAAAAATTATGAATATTCACAGGACTTTTCCCTCCATATCTAATTATAGTCATCTAGAAGAACTACCCTGTTTTTTATCCGACCCTTCAGGTCTTTAGGATAAATTTACCGAATGTGACCATAAATCCGTCACATGCTAAAAATAAAATCCGGCTCTCCGGCCGTTCCTTTTCCTTCTAAATTTTTTTCTATAATGGCACCCACAGTTCTAGATAGACTGATTGCGCTTTTTAATAAATCTCTGTCCGATGCGGTCTTTCCCTTTGTCTGGAAGGTAGCTAGAGTTAGACCGATTCTAAAGAAGCCAACAGCTGATCCTAAGGTGCTTCTGAATTATCGTCCAATTTCACTACTTCCCTATTTTGGGAAAATATTGGAGTCCATTATAAATCAGCAACTGGTAAGCCATCTTGAGAGTTACGAACTCTTAGACCCCTCTCAATCCAGTTTTAGAGCAGCATGCAGTACAGAAACGGCATTGGTTGAGGTTACTGATAATATCAGATTAACCCTAGACAAACACCAATCTGCTATCCTTGTCCTGCTCGACCTGTCTGCTGCTTTCGACACCATCTCCCATAAGATCCTTGAGCAAAGGCTCTGGCCGGTTGGTGTCAAGGGGAATGCCCTTAAGTGGTTTATCAGCTATCTATCTGAACGCACTACTACTGTCCAGATGGGATATTTCGTCTCCTGTGAAAGATTGGTAAAAATGGGAGTCCCACAGGGCTCTATTTTGAGCCCCACTCTTTTTAATCTTTATATGACCGCTTTGGCTGAGGTGATCAGATCACACGGCTTTGATGTCATATCCTATGCAGATGACACTCAGATTCTGATCACCATAGGTCCCGACCCAAACGATACCAAAAAACGTTTTAAAAATTGTCTTATCAAGGTTGATGAATGGATGAGTTTTAACCATCTCCAGCTAAATGGAGCCAAGTCGGAGATCATGCTTTTTGGCAAAGCTATCAACCATTGGTCACATGACTGGTGGCCTTCTAGGCTTGGCCTCTGCCCTGCTCCGAAGAACACTGTCCGCAATTTGGGCTTTCACATGGATGACTGTCTATCCATGCGTAGCCATGTTAAACATGTCATCGGCACCTGTTTCGGTGTCATGCGTAGCCTTAGAAAGGTTTTTAGATGGCTCCCTGTCAGGTCCGCAGATCCTCGGAGACGTACGATGCTCTATGGGGTCCACCTCCTGATACCTCAAAAGGCCTGATTGAACATACAGACTCTATCGAGTGATCAGGTGAGGGAAGGAAAGGAAGGGAACAGCAGGGAGGGAGATCTGTAAAGAAAAAATAACATAGAGCGGTTCCTTTAAGCGAGGGAGTAACTTGTGAGAAGCCACGGTCTTTGTCTTGTCCTGTATAGGGGAGAGCACAATTACTACAAAGTCTATACCACGGGATACTGAGTGGCTATAGAGGACAGTCACAAACAGAGCATACCTAGAAGTAACAGCAACAGGTAACTGGGGTAAGGAGCTATCTTCCACGGAGCTCTATCAGACCCTGACACCCAAAGTGAGAAGCAGAAATAGCATTAGAGTTTCCCCCTTTCAATAGGGAAGTACGCTGCGCCTTCAACTAGACCAGGAGCTGATCCAATGTTATCTGGCCTTCCTCGGCCACTCAGGATATACTGCAATATTACACCCACCGGTGCTCAATCTCCCAATGTAACAAAATGGCAACCCTCTCGTGTCACTGTGCCCAGCGAGAGTCAGACGGTATTGATGACATACAGCCTGAAGCTCCAAGGCCCCCTCTCTCTCTTTACAACCAAACAATATCCGCCACGGCGGTTGGGACCATTCAGGTCCGATGAAAGGAGAAACGTAACACAAGCCTGCAAGAGCCGGAAACGGCTCGTCCAACAGGCCTGCGTGTCGCTTCCTCAGTTATCCTCCAAAAGTACCTCGACTCCCCTTGAGCCTCAGGGGAAGGTTCAAATCATAGGTGGGAGTAGGGACTCCCTTTGACAATGGATGCGTAGCGCAACTGTCAGGCTTCGTGTCTCTTACGAGCCTCCAAAATACAGGCACTACCAGATACTTTCAAACACGAAACAGGAAGACCACAAGTTCTCTGTTGGTGCAACCGCACCCCTACCAGTTCTTGTCGTCTTCTTCCTGCCGTCCTCGAACTCGGAATTAGCAGCGCCGCTCCTCGGGAACCCGGAAGCCTTTCAGGATTCCTTGGCGAGCGTCATGACGTCAGCGATGGCGTCCGGTTCCTGGGAAACCTGGGAATTGAAGTTTGTAGTTACCACGAACGTCGCGCTGCAGCTGCGCGGGTCGTCAGTGTTCTACGGAGGCCACGGTGGTTCGTGACACTCCCTATGGAGGAGCGTAAACCCCTGACACAAGGATTGATAACAAATAAAATGGACTATGATAATGCACTATTGCTGTCAATAAATGAAGATCTTACAGACAAACTCCAGGTTCTACAGAACACTGCTGCAAGACTGGTTCTTGACCGTCCGTATAGATCCCCTTCTGCAGCTTGTCTTAATACTCTCCATTGGCTCCCAGTTAAAAAGCGAGTTTGCTTCAAAGTATTGTGTCTCACGCATAAGTTTATGCATGGAACCGGTCCAAATATTGACGAAAAAAGCTACAGTGATGTTACCCGTCCAGAACGTTACGTTCCAGTGATGCGGCATTGCTGACTCCGATAAGAATTAACACCGTCAGGCAAGGAGGCCGTTCGTTTTCCTTTCTGGCACCATCGCTCTGGAACAAAATGCCTTTCCATCTTCGTAGCATACCAGAACATGGTAAATTCCGTAAAGAGTTGAAAACCTGGCTCTATGTTAATTAGCCCTGGTCCGTCCACTTGAGCAGTCTGCAAGTGCCATGAGACTCATGTGAGTGATATGTGCGCGATACAAATTCTCCTGATTTGATTTGAGGTGGCATGTCATAGAGTGAAGGTGGCGTGTCATAGAGTGGAGTGGAATGGAGTGGGGTGCTGTAAAGTGGAGTGGCATGTCATAGAGTAGGGTGGAGTGGTGTATCATAGAGTGGCATGTTATAGACTGTCTTAGAGTGGAAGGGTATAGAGTGGAATGACGTAGAGTGGGATGGCATGCGGTACAATGGAGTGACTTGTTATACAGTGGAGTGGCATGTTATATAGTGGAGTGACATTGAGTGTCTTAGAGTTGCATGGAGTGTCGTAGAGCAGAGTGGTGTGTTGTAAAATCTAGTGGCATGCCATAGAGTGGAGTGCCATGTGATAGAGTGTAGTGCAGTGTTTTTTAGTGTCTAGCAGTGTGTCATAGAGTGGAGTTTCATGTCGTAGAGTGAAGTGGAGTGGTGTGTCATTGAGACTCATGCAGTAGTGGAGTATAGCAGCATAGAGTAGAGGGGCATAGAGTCGAATACATCATTGTAGAGTGGAGTGACGTAGAGTGGAGTGGTGCATTCTAGAGTAGAGTGGACTGGTGTGTTATAGAGTGTCATGTCATAGAGTATCTTAACTTGGAAAGGAGTAGAGTAGAGTGGCATGCTGTGGAGTGGCATGTGGTACAGACGAGTGCTGTGTTGTCTGGTGGAGTGGTGTGTCAGATAGTGGAGTGGTAGGAATGTCATAGAATGGAGTGGCATGTCATAGAGTGGAGTGGCATGGCATGGAGTGTTGTAGTGTGGAGTGGAGTGGCATTTCAAAGTGGAGTGTTGTGTCATAGAGTTGAGTGAAGTGGTATGTCATAGAGTGTCATATAGTGGCATAAAATGGAGGGGCATAAAGTGGAGTGGAGTAGAGTGTTGCTGAGTGAAGTGCTGAAGAGTGGAGTGGCATGCCGTACAATGTCTTTTATCATATATACATTTTTTTATGATTTTAATAGATATCAAGGAGAGGAGGGCATACCTTAGAGTGGAAAGGTGCGGCATGACATTGAGTAGCAAGTCTTAGAGTTCTTAGAGTCAAACGGCGTGGAGTGACATAGAGTGAAGAGACATACCATAGAGTGTAGTGGCATCTCATAGAATACAGTTGTGTGTCATAGAGTGAAGTAGCATATTGTAGAGTGGAGTGGGATGTTGTAGAGTGGAGTGGCATTTTGTAGAGTGGGGTGAGGTGCCATGTCATACAATGTCTTTAGTCATATGTTTTTGTTTTAATCACAATAGGTACCCTGGTATTTTCTAGATACCTTCGACACTACTCTACTCTATGCTAGTCTACTCTACATCCCTCTACTCTACTCCATCCCACTTTACAGCACTGTACTGCAATCTATGCCAATTTACATTACTTTACTCCATTCTCCTATACTCCCTCCATGGCACTACATGGCTTTTTAATTTACTCTACTCTATGCCACTCCACTCTATGCCCCTCCGCTCTTAGACACTCTATGACACGCCACTACACTCTACCTCACAACAAGCCCTTCCACTCTACGTCACACTGCTATCCAATACCAACACTCTGCTCCACTGTATGGGGCTCACCACTCCACCCCACGATAAGCCATTCCACTCTACAACATGCAACTTCACTCTACAACAGTCCACTCTGTTGGAATGGGTAAATACAATATCAATGAATACTATGATATGTGCAGGCCTGACACCTGGACACATTTATATTGGCCCACAACTAACTCTCTCCGAGGTCAAGAGCCATCTGTGTCCTCATCAGATTCCCCCTTTTGTTGATTTATGACTGATAGGCCTTTTGTACCTCATGAACTGTACATAACAGGGGCCATAACTTGGTACGCCAAGAGACTTTGAGCAGACGCACTCTGTTGAGGCTCTCCCGGCTGCAGCATTTTATTAGACCAATTTGTTCCTGTTGTGCCAAACCCCTTTTGTCTTTTCATTTATTTAAGGTAAACTTATATGCGAACAACAACTCCACTCTATAACACTTTACTTCACCCCAATCTATCACAGGCCCCTCCCAGTGCCAAATTGGGAACTTAAAGCAGCCCTGGCAAATTTTGCCAGACCAGCCCCGGTCTGGTGCATAGTGAGTGAGTGCAGTGAGCGAGCCCGATCCCTGCTAGTGGGGTTTGGGGGTGGTTCTCCCCCCAAGAAAATTTGGGGGAAAAACTGACTAAAATGGTGCATTTTACAGCACATTTTTCATTAAATATTTAATTTTATCAACTTTGAAAGCACAATAAATAGTAGATGATGACCTTAAAGAGCACCAGGTTACTCAGACATATGTACCTATAGATATTCTTACAAAGAGCACCAAAAATAGACACAAGAGTAGTGAATCAGAGAGAACAAAGTATGAGTGAGACTAGCCCCCATATGGTGTGTAGCGAGCAAGCTCAGTGAGCAGCCACTACTAGGGGGAGTTTGGGAGGTTCTCCCCCCCAAGAAAGTTTTGGAGACAGAAAGGCCAAAACAATGCGTTTTTCAACACATTTTTCATTACATATTTAATTGTGTTAACTTTTAAAGCATATCAAATAATTAAGTTATGGGGCACCAGGATACCCAGTCCTAAATAACAGACATTCCTACAAAGAACATCAAAAAATGAAATGTCGAGCACAAAACATGAATTCAAATATAACTAATTTATTCTTAATGTAAAAAGTATAAAGACAATTAAAAATGCACTTAACTTCAAACAATTGTGCAAAGGTTTAGAAAAAAAATGTACAAGACAATGTACAGACATTAAATGATTTTTTTATCCTGAGTTTTGCAAACAGTGCTAAAATAAAGCATCTTATGTAAAATATAACAGTGCACAACATTATGATTGTGGGCAATTTGACATTTTAAACAGTTAACATGACCTGCAGCAAATCCTTAATATGAAATACTGTAAAAACATAATAACGTACTTCATCTCAAACAATTGTTATATTCAATCACACTTCACACTACTTTTCATTAATTTGTGTCAAGAGGGTGTTTCATGGATGAGATGTGGGAGTTCCCAAGCAACCACCCATGGGTTTTGATGTAAAGCCCTACCTACTAAGAAAGGTAGACCTAGATTCAAACCAAAAGCTGAAGCCTTCCATAGGTTTTCAAAGAATGCATGTATGCTCTACAGTACAGCATAAATTCAGTGCAGTAAAAAATTTAAAGTTTGCCTAAGCATAGGATTTTGTAGTGGATGGATATTGTTTCAGTACGAAACCTATGCTAGACATAATGCTCACAGCCTTTCACTATTGTAAAAGGTGTGTGCATTGTGCAAAGCAGCTCAAAGAGAGTCAATGCAAGCAACTCTGGTTATTGCACTGCATTGGTTGATATTTATAAATCGCCCCCAAAATATTGATGGTAACGTGCAAAAGTCAAATGCTTTTCATGTCCTGAGTGCAACTGTCAAATAAAATATATTATTAGAAGTGCTCAGCTTAGAAATGTGTCAACTTGAGCTCACATTTTAATGTGTTAACATCTCCTGCATCAATTTGCTTTCGGAGGCAAAAATATCTATGATTTTCTTATTGCATACTAGCATTAAAGCATCTTTTTCCACAGACATTAGCATGAAGACTTCCAAATGTGACTGAGAGAGAGAATTACGCAACCTGTTCAAGATGTAGTAGAGCTTAGAAAAAGATCTTTCACAAGCCACCTGAGAGGAGGAAAGCGTAAATGTCAACTTATAGGCATTAAAAAGAGAAGAGTAGGTTTTACTGTACAGGATATAACTCAATAATACATTATAGCAGCAAGCAATACAGACCTTGCCAGTCTTACACTTATACTTGTTTTGCCCAACATTAGCGTTTTGTACTTTCTCATCCTCAAAGTTGAGATAACCGGTGTCTAAGTCTTGCTCATCTTGAACTTCTTGAATGATACTGCACTCTTCCTGAATACTGAGTTTTAGTCTGCTCCATTTAGATGCAAAATCAAGCAACTCATGCTGCAGTTTTTCAACAGCTGCTTTCAGATCAAATCTAGTTAATAAGCCACTTAGTCATTGAAGAGCCTTTTGGGGAAAGTTCTGGAGGATGTCCTCAACGTTTCTGGGGTCCGGGCATTCCAAATCTGAAAATACTAGCCATGAATTGTGAATCGACTTTGCAGGCTGGTAACTATTGTTCATTGCAGCTTCATAAACTTCTATCCTGTATTTATCAGTAGCTGACCTGATTGGTTCATCAGTCGCAGTTTCACCAGGAATCATCTTCTTCCTGCGTACTCAAACCTCTGGGAAGTGAACTTGAATCAAAATTTCGCTATCACACTGATCCAATTTTTCTTTTGCCCAATGGATGAATTTGTTTGCAGCATCCATTATGCAGCTGAAATCCCGAGCCTGTAGCTGTAGGGAGTCAATGGTTTTAGTTTCCATTCGATATGCCTTCAGTACATCAGTACCTTGTGTTTGCAAGTACAGAGATGAAGGAGTTGTATTTAGAAAAATAAACAGATATATCTGTGCAGTTAAAATGGTGTCAAATGTAACTAGGAACTTTAGAAATGAAATGGCTTTGTATCTGATCTCATCATTGAAGTTATCTGATGTAGATATCTCTTCCATAGTTTGAAGAACCTCAGTGTACACAGATTTGCTTGGGTCATTGTATAGACCAAACACTTTTGGGAGTGCTACATCTTTGGCCCAGCATTTTGTTTGTCCAATTCTAGAGATGGACCAAAATCGTGCTTCAATAATTTTGCCTCGCCACACATTCGTTCAAAGGTATGAATCCCTGAGAAATATGGCACAAGAATTTAACAGCCCAAACAGTGATACTGCAGATACAGAGATTTTAGTGACCTCAGTTATAACAAGTACATGCGCGTAGTACCACACATTAATCTGATCAGGTGCTTTTTTACTCAGCAATGCTGTGAACCAATTATGCTGTCCCTGCATATTGGAGTCTCCATCTGTTGAGTTACCAACACAATTTGCAATGTTAATGTACATTGATTCAAGTACAGTGCAAAATAGCTCACACAATTCCCTTACAGTTGTCATTGTACAATTCACATCAGACAAGACACGTTTGTGGACAACATCGGTCACATATCAGACTATAATACAGCAATGGTCTACAACATTAATGTCCTGTGTTGTATCCAGCTGTATTGAGAACATTTTGGCTTCCCTGAAATGATATCTGTGAGAGAGTTCACAGTTTTTGAAATCAGGGTAACCAGATTGGCACGCCCTTTACCACTCTCTGCAACATCATGATGTTTTTTCCTCTTTTTAATGGCATCCTCAAAATGGCTTTTCAATAATGGATCATATTTTTTAAGATAGTGAAGAAGTTCCCAAAAATTTCCATGATCCAATGTTTGATCTTCTAAGTTGTAGGTAGCTTCTGTGGTTGCTCTATAGCTCAGACCTCTTTTGCCAATCAGTGGTATTGTTTCCACTACCCTTTCTAAAATGGCATGTTTTCGCTTGACTTCCTCTTGTTTTGCAGTTGTGTGCTTTTTAAAAAGATTGCTACATATATCTATGTTTCTTGATCGCATCATGAAGGATTCCGAAGTACTGTGATGGAGGATGCTGTCTTCGTGCTCATCGATTCTTTGATACATATGCCTTTCATCAGAATAGCCATCAATGAAAGCACTTCTATCTGTCTGTTTGCTAAAAGCTAGACATACCACACAGAAAAAGGTTTCGGCTTTGTGTGAATAAGTCAACCACTACCTTGGTTTCCCATTTTTTTTTACTGATATAATCTTTTAGCATTCCAAATTAGACCGCAGGTTGACAGGGATAAAAATTTCAAAGAGCATTCAAATTTTCAGATGTTGGTCTCAAAAACCATTGGTCCTCCATTGGTCATCAATCAATGTCACATCTGCACATGCTGATTTCTCAACACCTGGGTCTTCTTGACACTTTTCTTTGGAACCTTCCTCACTTTCTATTTCAATGTAACCTTCTAAAGACTTGGGAGCGGCCTCCTTTACTGTGGAATCACCACTCATTTCAGTCCTTTAGCCTTCAGCAGTTTGCTCAACAATTTCACTTCTGAAGCTGGTAGACGTGGTGTCACCTTCAAGAGAAACCAAATCTTTAATGGGTCTAAAAATATCAGTCAATTTTTGGTAATTGCTTGCTTCTTTCTCTTGTATGTTTTCTTCTTTTCACGTTCTTTCTCAGCTCCTTGTTTCTTGTGCAATTTCCTCTTTGCAAAAGCTGCATGAGTTTAAGTCACATCAGCACATGCTGATTTCTCAACTGCAGGGTCCTCTTGACACTTCTCTTCAGAATCTACGTCACTTTCTAATTCAATCTAACCCTCGATATACTTGGAGCTGCCTCAGTTACAGTAGCTTCACTGCCTATTTCAGTTATTTGGCCTTCAGCAGTTTGTTCAGCACCTTCAGTTCTGAAGCTCGTGGAGGTGTTGCCGCCTTCAAAGAAATCAAATCTTTTTTGGGACTAAAAATATCAGTCACTTTTTAGTAGTGCAGTGCTTCATTCTCTTGAATTTTGTTTTTTTCACGTTCAGCTTTCTTGTGTGATTTTCACTCTCCAGCACCTTTCATGTCTATAGTGACAATCTAAAATGAAAGACAGGAGGGTTTTCAAAGCTGATGCAAACTGATAACAAATTTGAAAACAAGATATCCCTTTGGATACGTCAGCACACATCAAAACTATTGATACCGCTATTATAGAAATGACCAGATTTGATATCAATCTGACAAGTTTTCTGTGTTTCTATTCTTATGACAAGGTGTCACAGAAACCACCACTCAAGCTATCTACATGAAATGCATAAGGATACTACAGTCATAGATGTGTGATGTTTTTTCTTCTGGGAGAAAAACCATAGTTCCCGAACACCTAATCCATGGGGCTTGGTTATGTGGTATACAGAAACTGTTGTCACGTGTGCGTAGAGCATGCTTCACCCAATTTCATTTCCTAATCAGGGAATTCCACAGAGTCAGGCAGCTATAACATGGTAAAGATAGGATCACCCTTTAACTTGCAGACACATGTTATGAATTTCAAATGTAAATAATTCCAACTCAAGAATTCTCAATAATTGGCTTCCTTTTGTTGCAGGCATTCTGAACAAATACAGAACTATGCGCAGGAAATGGGACCTTGGTCTATAGGGACTGAGTCTTCCCACCACCTTAGTATCCACAAACCCAGGACCGACTAGCTATAGTGTCACACAAGCTCTTCTACTCCTCACAGAGAAACAAATGATTAGACACCCCAGAACACAACACTCCCGGATCTCTCAGGAATCGCAGTAACAAGACACACCTTTTCGCTCACTCTCTTGTACTAGCCCACAATAGGATCTGACGGAGACACTAAACAGTTTAAAATATTTATTTTAACTAACATGCCCGAACATGCAGTATATGTGCCACAACAAGCAGGTAAATGCATTGTACAAATATTATCAGCATAGCACTCGGTCCATAAATCATGTGCTGCTATTACCACGCAGGTAGGTAACAACGCGGTCATTACAATGACTGCGTTGTTACCACGCGTGGCTTTACATCGCAAGTCGCTTGGTGGCGTGCAAGACTAGGGAATGTGTTGGATTTTAAATCCAACACCTTCCCTTCTGTTGCGCTAACTGGAGTAGGAATAGTAATTTTTACTATTCCTAAGTCCAGCGCGCCACTTAGCGCAAGTCGTAGAAGCGACTTGCGATGTAAAGCCACGTGTGGTAACAACGCAGTCGTTGTAACAGCCGTGTTGTAACCTACTGCTTGGTAATAGCACTCGTTGTTATGTGCTATATTCGCCAGTGGCACTGGAATACTTTTCAGAGTGTGGGTGCTGCCATCAATGTTACATCACTGAAGTAATGGGGTTGTGAAAAATTAAAGAATCACACAAAGAACAAGGGTAGCAATTGAGCCTTGCTTATTTCAGTACATATACAACTTAAAAGTATATGCCAAACCATTTAAATACACAGCACTCTGCATACTGCACCCTCCCTTATGGACACTTAAGGAACAGCTTGCGCTAGTGGTGACATCCTTGTGACGAATGTATTGAAGAGGAATAATTTTAGGCCTGACAGTTTTTGCCAGGTCAAATGGCAGTTTTATAACTGCACAGACAGACTGCAATGGCAGGCCTTGACAAATGTTTAAATAGGCTACTTAAGTGGGTGACACAATAAGTGTTGCAGGCCCACTAGCAGCATTTAATTTACAGTCCCTGCATACATGTCAAACCACCTTTCTAGGGACTTACAAGTAAATTAAACTTTCCAATTGAGTGTAAGCCAATTTTACCATGTTTAAAAGAAAGAGTGCAAGCACTTTAGCACTGGTTAGTGGTGGTAAAGTGCACTGATCCCTAAGATCCAACAAAAATGTCTTCAGAAAACAGGAGGAGTGAAGGCAAAAAATGTTTAGGGGTGACCCCGCAAAGAGCGGCTGTTCCAACATTACTGATGTGTGTTCCCATTTTTATTTTTAGTTTAAGGGCATCACTAGGGTGGAAAGGAGGTGCAGCTGAAGACAATGTCACCCCCCTCGACTCCACCCCTCAGGATCATATGCAAATTTCCTCTAAGGCTACATAAAAAGAGCCATTCTATAGAGCCAGACATGGTGGCCTGATTCTGTGCCTGAAAAACCCTTTACTCGTTGTGACAGGGGTTGGCATGAGCACCCAAGGAGGATCTGAGTGCCACCTCCTGCCTGTTCCTGAACAGTCAATGAGAGGCATAAAATGCAGTCCATAACTTTTAATGCCTACATTTTACACAATGCTGCCCTATTCTTAATGGCATACTTTTTAAAATAGGAACATAGAATATTGAGAAACCATCATTTGCATGTTGATAATGCCCTAATTGCCCTACTTTAAGGCACCAGCAGTCGTAACCAGAACCCGAGCAGGGCAGGGCACTCCAGCCAGGCCGGGATTTTTCACAATTTGGCCACGCTGAATGACAGGACTATGGCGTGTTATTTGAGGGCTAGATGGGATGGTGCATGTAACCTACACAGGGCCGGGCTACAGCCATATAAAGCCCCATATAAAGCCCAAGGCTGGAGATGCTTGGTGGCAATCCTAAGTGCAACAAAGCCTAGAAACCTAAACGCAACATTCACTTTTAATGCTGGGTAGGTTTTCTTAAATTCTGGAAATATGCACACTCTGTGAGATCTTGCCCCATGTTTTACAGATTTGCTTGAATTTAAAGCATGCACCATGCTTTACATATTTGAACATTTGAATTTACATCTAGCAACATAATAAAAGCACATGCTCTCCTGAGAAAAAAAAAAAACAGTCTCCAATTACTTTACATTTATCCCTACAATGACTGCCCGGTCAGTGCAAGGGTTCTCACTGTAACGTGATGATCATGTGGAAAAATGTATTTTGAATGTCCGTGAATGCCCCCATTCCTTTCTGTGGAGATAGATCCTGAAGTGTAAGTGTGGAGATTTTGGTTTGCTCTTGATTGCTGTTTTGAGACCCAGTCTGTGCCTGGACCCTTTATTAAGATGAAAGCCACAGAACAAATAGGAAATAGTCCATTTAGTAGGCCCGCCACATGACAAGCAAATTCAGGTCCAATCAGTCCAAGCCCACCAACCAACTGAATCAAACTTACCAGCAACTTGAAAGAACTCGATGATAACACACAGAATCTACATGCCAGAACTTGTGGTACAAAGTTCACAACAATAGCATAACTGAATTTCTATAATGAAAAGATATAACGCTCTTTCTTCGCTGAGGCAAATAAGAGTATATCTCTTTTCAATTTTGAAATTTTGTTTGGCCTGGAGTAGTTACATCTTTTGAAGAAGCCCCTTCAATAAGAAAGCATGGACAAGTCCCACTGCAGAATGTTCGGAGGTGCACTTTTGATTCCGACAGTATATTCATTTTGTACAACATTGAACAGCCTTTTGTCATCACCTGCCAAGCTTAAAAGTGATATCTAATGTTTACCCCTCCACCGTAAAGCACTGAGGTAAACGGAGAGTGCAAGTTCTTACTTTTTAGTTGTTGATCATGAGTTCACATTTTCTCCCTTTTGACTGGTAACACTTTCTGTGGTGAAGGCATTTTTGCTACTTGTGTTGCTGTTGCCAAAAGATTTTGACTTGCTATTTTGGTGGCAGATGAGGAAGGCCTTTCTATTAAAGTTTGACAAGCTCTCTCAATTTCAATTACAAGTCTACAAACTTAAGTATCTGCTTCTATTGTCACACTGACCTGTGACTTCATAGACTGCAAGGAAGCTAAATAGGGTAGTTTTGTCATTCTCAAGAACAAAAAAAATCAAGAAGTTTATGCTGGGCATCTAATTACATGCCTGGGTCCCTCTGCCATGGAGATCACCTCATCAGGATACATAACAAGAGCAGCCTCACTCCTTGCTGTAGCAGTCCCGTCCCATGTGATGAACCTACAATTTTCAACTTAAGCTAGGTCGCCAGGACACTTACTTTATACAGTGAAAGGCGGCTCAGGCCTATGCACTCAGCACTTTACTACTGCTTGCTTGCTGGCTGGCAGCTGCCTTTTACTCTGTGTGTGTTCTGCGGTGCCTGCAACGCGTGTAACAGGCAGACCAAGACAACGTGTGCACTACTATGCAGGCTGGCGAACTTGGGGAGAGGGCGCAGATCATTGGTCAGACTTGTGCGTCGCAAGTTGGACCAAATACCTGCACCCACTCCCCAAGTTCGCCTGCCCTGCCTCACATGGCTACGGCCATGCCCTAGGGTATGATTAGTCTCTCTGGTCAGGTGACGTGGTGGTCAGTCCATCCCTACATGAAGGGCGGGTGACGGGACTGGTCACGAGTTGTGATGGAGTGCGTGGCGCCGAAAGTGTACGCGGCCTGCGCGCACCCTGCACACATGCACTAGTAAATTCACCCGTCCACAGTCAGGCCAGTGCACAGTAAGCATCACTGTCATTCATGAGATGAGGACAGGTGAAATCATCACTTGCACCTCACCAATGACAGTTGTGATTTTTCCCCGCACAGAGGTGATAGACTAGTGCAGAGAGACTGTCTGACTCTGTCACGGATGGACCGGCGGCAGGTGACCTTTTTATTTTGTCACCGGGGGGCCAATTTTGCTAACAAATTGCCCTAGCAACAAAACCAGCCCCCTGTGAAAAAACCATCCTGCGCACCATCTGGCCTACCGGGGGATTGCCCGGTGCCTGGAATCACAAGTCCAGCCCTAGTCTATTCACTCAATGACATGCCACTTCACTCTGCAAAATGCTCTTCTGCTCTGTGGCCCTCCACTCTATGCCACTCCACTCTACTCTACGGCAGGCTACTACACTTTACAACATGCTATTTAATGACACTCCACTGAACACTACTCCCCGCTGCACAACTTCACTCTATGCCATGAAACTCTACAGTATGAAACTCTACACCATGACACTCTATGGCATGACTCTCTATGAAACATCTTTCTATGACACAGGACTCTGACATTTTACTCTACTTTACGCTACACCACACCACTCCACTCTACTCCACTCTACTCCTCTTTACTCTAATCTACAACATCCTACACCACTCAGACTCTAAGCCACTCCACTCCACTTTATACCGTGACACACTACGCCGTGACACTCTATGCATGTTACTCTAAGCAATAAAGCTCTATACCGTGACACTCTATGCCACAGTACTCTATGACATGACACTCTACTATACTCTATGAAATTCTGCTCTATGTCAATATACTCTACTCTTTCCTATGCCACTCCACTCTACTCTACTGTACAAAACTTTACTCCACTCTACTCTACTCAAGTCTACATCACTCCATTGTGTGGCACTCCACTTTATAACACTCCATGCTCCTTCACTCCACTGCACTCTACTTCACTCTATGCCACTGTGCAACACTCTACTACACTTAATGACCCACTATGCAACTCCCTCTGTAATCTACGCCACTCCACACCACTCTACTCCTTTCTACTCTATGACACACAACTCAATTCTACTCCTCCCTAGTCCACCACTACACTCTATGCCACTTACCTCTATTCCACTCCACTCTACAACACTTTATGCCATTCAACAGTATGATCTTCTATATCACTCCACTCTACAACACTCTACTTCACTCTATGCCACTCCTCTCTACACCACTACACTCCACTCTATAACACTCCACTCTATGGCACTTCACTCTCTGACACTCTCCTCCAATATACTCAATGACACTCCACTCAAAGACATTCCAGTAAATGACACTTTACTCCACTCTATGCCACTGTAAGACACTCCTCTTGAAAACACCTTACTCAATGACACTCCATTTGATGACAATCTACTCTACGACACTACACACTGACATAAATACAATCAGATGTAACGGTAGTAGTCTATTATTACCTTACCGTCTACTATGACGCAACGTTAAGGCACATAATTAATACCATAATAAACAACATTTTATGATGAGAACCAAATTTTAAAAACACATACAAATTCTATGAAAAAAGGAAGGATTAAGATTAGTTATATTTCGGAAAACTCAATTTAAGGTGCCTATACAAAAACAACCTAAACTACATAAATCATAGAAATGTAAAAGTTATAGTTATGACTTAACTTATAATTTTTGCCCCACGCAAAATGTACTATAACTCATACATCTTCGCAAACAGTGTTGTCAACTTGCTAGCCAGACTAACAGAACTGTAACCCGCACCTTCAACATGCACTTCTTAATCCCTTTCATATTAAATCACTTATAGCATGTTAAATCATAGCATTCATAACAACAGGAATGACATCACAAATGACATAATTTATACAAACATTTTATACTGTAAAAATGTAGAGTGGAGTGGCATAGAATGGAGTACCGTCCGATGAAATAGCATACAGTGGAGTGGCATGCCGTTGAGTGGCCTAAACTGGAGCAGCGTACAGTGGAGCAGTGTACAGTGTACAGTGCACAGTGGTGTTGCGTATAGTAGAGTGTTCTGACTGGATTGGCGTACAGTGGGGTGGGTTAGAATGGAGTAGCATAGAGTGGACAGCGGAGTGACTGGCAGTGGAATAACATACAGTTGGGTGTTGTAGAATGTAGTGGTGTTGCGTATAGTGGAGAACAGTAGAATAGCGTACAGTGGAATAGCAAAGAGTGGACTGGCATAGAATGGCATGGAGTATAATAGTATTCAATGGAGTAGCGTAAGTGCAATAGCGAAGAGTGAAGAGGTGCCATAGACTATAGTGGCATTTAGTGGAATACCCTTCAGTAGAGTTACACACACTGAAATAGCATACAGTGGAGAAATGTAGAGTGGAGTGGCATACAGTGGAGTGGCAGACACTGTAGTGATGTACACAGGAGTGGCATGGATTGGAATAGTGTGCAGTGTTTTGGCGTAGAGTGTAGTTAAATACCATGGAGTGCTGTACAGTGAAGTGGGGTACAATGGAGTACTGTACAGTGGAATAGCATACAGTAGAGTGGTGTATAGTGTAGTGGGGTTGAGTGAAGTGGCATAGAGTAGAATAGCGTATGAGTTGAGTGACATAGTGTGTAGTTACGTACTGTGGAATAGTGTAGACAGGAGTGGCATAGAGTGGAGTGGGATACAGTGGAGTGGTGTTGAGTGGAATGGTATAAGCATAGAGTGAGATAGCATTTACTGACATTTTATAGAGTGAACTGGCATAGAGTAGAGTGGTATATAGTAGAACAGCATTCAGTGGAATGGCAAAGAGTGAAGCAGAGTAGAATGGAAAGTGATAGAGTATAATAGCATTCAGTGGAGTAGAGTAGAGTGCAGTAGCATACAGTAGAGCTGCGTACAGTGAAGTGGGGTACATTAGTGGCACACAGTAAGATAGCATAGAGTGGAGTGGCTTAGAGTGGCATAGAGGGGAATAACATAGAGTTGACTGCTGGCTGCATAGCGTCCCGGCTGAAATTCTTACCTTTGAAAAACTAATTCTCATAGATATCGCTGCACTTGAACACAGACGCTCGTACATCCCTTACAACCTTTCACTGTCAGAAAAAAATGTTATGCAGGGACTTAAGCAAATGGATAATTTGACCATCAAACCAGCAGACAAGGGGGGCGGTATTGTCATCCAAAACACTGATTCTTATAAACAGGGTTTACTGACTCAACTCTCCAGAACAGATCACTACTTAAGATTACCCACTGATCCCACCAAGGAGGTTCAAAAGCTCATTTTGG
Organism: Triturus cristatus; assembly: GCF_964204655.1. Classification (NCBI taxonomy): domain Eukaryota; kingdom Metazoa; phylum Chordata; class Amphibia; order Caudata; family Salamandridae; genus Triturus; species Triturus cristatus. The sequence continues at coordinate 540,303,546 of NC_140591.1, forward strand.
ACATTACTGAAGAAGGCTTGGCTCAAGGGTTTCTTACTAAAAACAAATTCCAGTTTCTTAACACCAAATGCCCCCGAACACCGGTCATTTACACTTTACCAAAGATACATAAGAATCCCACTACCCCCCCCGGGACGCCCCATTGTGTCTGGTTGCGGTACAATTTTAGAACCACTTGGAAGGTACATTGACCACTTTATCAGAGATTTTGTCCCGACCACGCAATGCTATATTAAGGACACCATGGCTATGGTTAACCTTATAGAGGAGCTCTCTTTCAACCCCCTCAGCAACCTCCTTTGCACCCTCGATGTGGAGGCACTTTACACGAACATTCCCCATGAGGAAGGAATTGACATCATCAGATCCACCCTCAACACTAGACCACAACCCCATCCCGTCCCTACCTCCTTCATTACTCACCTCCTCAAGATTTGCCTCTCTAGGAATTTTTTCCTTTTTGATGGAACCTTTTACCAACAAGTCAAAGGTACCAGCATGGGAGCAGTTTTCGCTCCTAATTTTGCGATACTCTACATGGATTGGCTCGAGACAAACATAATACTATCCCCCCTTAACCCCTTCAGGCCCCACATTTTAGAATGGAAACGCTACATCGATGATATTATTCTCATCTGGAACAGCACAACAGACCACCTCTCTCAATTTCACAACTGGCTTAATCTCCACAGCAAAGGTCTGAAATTTACTGTCAACAGCAGATGGACCTTTCCATCATTGCTCACAATGGTGGTCTATACACCACCCTTTACCGTAAACCCACTGAGAAAAATACTCTTTTGTCATATAGCAGCCACCACCCCAGAGCCCTCCGTGATTCACTTCCTTACTCACAGTTTTTGCGTATACGGCGAAACTGCTTCTTCAAACAAGATTATTTTTCTGAAGCCAACCTGCTACTTAAGAAATTGATCAGTAGAGGCTACCCACGCAAACTAGTGAAGAGGTCACTAAAAAGAGCTTGGTACTGCCCCAGGGAGACCTTAGTCACTCCTAAAGAAAATAAGAATAACGACAAACTCGTGTGTCACCACATTCACACCGATTTCCAAAATGGTGAAAAAATGTATCAATAGGCACTGGCCCATATTAAATACTGGCAATCTCAAAATATAACGCCCCCTCTTTGCCTTAAAAAAAACCCAAGAGTATTAAAGATCATCTAGTCAGGGCCGCACTACCGGAAACAAAAAGAGACTCCACTCTTAGAACCTTCTGCAATTTACCACCCCTGGTTGGCCACTTCAAATGTACAAGTTGCAGTGTATGCTGTCTCACATTGGACACCAAAACATTTGTGCATGAGAACATTAACATCACCTTGAGTAATTTTTCTAATTGTAACACTAACAATGTTATTTATGCTATTACCTGTCCATGCAACTTGATCTATGTGGGGCAAACAACGTAGAAGATCAGAGTCCGGATTTGCCAACATAGGAGCAGAATCCGCTGTAAGACCGCTAATGCGCCTCTCATCGAACATTTCATGCAACTTAATCACACTGAAGATGACATAAAATGGCAGGTTAGCAGTGTGATCGGACAATCTGTGAGGAACATGAACATAGCGGCCGCTCTCAACAAGGAGGAACTCAAAAGGATAATCCGCTCTGACAGCCTCCACACAGGATTGAATCGACTTGAGGATTGGTCTAACCTACTGTAATCCCCTGCTAATTATATTGCATACTGTACACTGAGCCTTTCCCTATTAATTCCATACCCTTTGTACCCAACTATTCTTTGCCTTACCCTTCTTCCCTTTAACTAGTAATCTGCCCTCACTTATGGTCACTTTTCTTATTATGTTCTATCTTTCCCTCCCACCTCTCCCCTACACTGATCCTTTTCTCACCCCTCTGCTGTTCCCCCTTATTTTTCTCACCTTACCATTTAGTAGCACTACATTATTTACTCTCTGCTCCTATTCTTCCCACCTCCTCCCTTCAGCATACTTAACATGTCCACTATCTTTTCCTTGATTCTCTACCTTTCCATCATGGCTGCCGCCATCCCTTTACATGTTCACCATCATTTCCTATTGACTTTCTACCTTTTCATCATGGCCGCCGCTCTGAAGGAACTCTTATTCTGGGTCCCTGCTCCGTCACTAGGTAAGCCGGCGCCGCTTCCCTGTACCATGCCCGGTTGCCCCCCCACCCCCTCTACCATGCTCACTCCTTATTATCTCCCATAGGAAATCGGCGTTCTTGACACGCCTCCCCCGTGAACTCCTGGCTTGCTCCGGACTTCCTATCCTTCTCGCAACGACCTCCATGGCTTAGTCCTCCTACTTGCTCGTATCTGACGAGCTCATTAACACCCTCTATGACTCCCTACGTATCGATATCCTTATTGCGAGCTATCTGGTAAGTTCCTGTCATCCACACTGCCTAATGTCTGTTGCCCCAGCAACCCGACCTACTTGCTCACTTTACCCTCCCCTTTCCCCACAGATCCTTTGTGATATCTTCCCGCTACAATTGGGACTCCTATTCTTCCTACGAGTTACCGACCCCGTCTCTGCCTTCTCGCCGGACGCTATTGCGCCTCAGACCTTCCCCACCTTGTGTGGTTATTGATGGTTTTCCCTGCCTTAAATTGACCCTTGATATCGTAAGTCCTCCTTCATTTCTTACTTCTCACTCCTTTCTCATGCTCACCGGTTGGACTCCGCACTGCTGGGATGCACCATTCCTTTCACCTAGCTCTTTCTTTATCATCATTCCCCTTAGACTCCTTATTCCTATACTCACCATAGAACTCACTATCCTTACTCACTACCCCCTTCTTCTCTTTCTCTCCCTTATCCCCCCTATAACCCCTTGAGCTTGTTATATACCCCTTATCTTCATGATCCGCCTATGTTATTTTAACCCTTCCTTTCCCCCACGTTCTCCATTTTCTCTCCCTTCCCACCCAGGCATCTTCCCAGGTAATCCCGTCATCCTCCTGTCCTGAAGAGATCCCATTATTCACACAGAAATCGAAACGTCGTCGACAACCATTTCTAAACTCCATTGTATCTTTATTTCAAATGTTGGAGTATGAAATGCTTTACTGACTTTTTGTTAATGCTTACTTTCATGCACTAAAAAGTCACCTTTTAATCACTTGCCTGGGTTCCAGAAATCGGCTGATTTCCCTTTTACCCTGCCACTAAAACTCACTCAATGTTTATTTTCTCGCGTACTTATTAATTGTATTTATTAGTAATTTTGCATTTTCCTTACACATAAAACCCAATTTTTCATTGTACTAATTGTGGCATTTTACATTATTTTGTTTGAATGGGACCACTGTTCTTTATAATAAGTTGCGCGAAATAGCATGCAGTGGAGTGGCGTAGGTTGGAGTGATGTTGAGTAGAATAGCACAGAGTGGAGTGGTGAGAGTGGATTTGCGTAGAGTGGAATAGAGTAGAGTGTATTAGCGTAGAGTGGAGTAGTGTACTGTGGAGTAGAGTAGAGTTGAGTGCCATAAAGTAAGGTGGGGTAGTTAAGTGGCATATAGTGGGATAGCATAGAATGTTGTCCAGTGGAGTTATAGTGTAGAGTGGATTGACATACAGAGTGGACAGGATAGTTGTGTAGACTGGAGTGTCATACAGTGGAGTGGCATACAGTTAAATAGTGCACAATGGAATGGTGTACAGTGCAGTGGCAAAAAGTGGAGCGGAGTGTGGTAGAATGACCTTTCATACGATGGAATAGCATAGAGTGGAGTGGCATAGAGTGTAGTGAGATAGAGTGCGGTGGGGTAGAGTGCAGTGGTTTAAAGTAGAGTGGAATAAAGTGGGTGAGGTACCGTGTAGTGGGGTACAGTGGAATAGCGTAGACTGAAGTAGACTGCAGTACAGTAGATTTGAGTAGCATCTAGTGGAGTGGCATACAGTGGAGTATTGTACACTGGAGATAAACATTTACTTCTCCAGGACTCAGCACAAACCTGCCATGAGGTACTGTCACATTCCAATGGGAGCCACCACAGATGCTTCAATTTCATGGTACTGTGGAATGGGTGCAAGATTCATTGGGTGAAGATTACATGGTCCCACAGTACCATGGAGGTGATGTTTGAGCAGCATTACTGCAGTAGGTTTGGACAGAGTGTTGTGAGCAGGACCTGGGCAGAGACCATGTGCAGTATCTAATCCCCTGATGCATACGACTGAAGTATGTGCACAGTGGGCTGTTGGGCTCCCCCTGGGGGATTGGGCACAGTGCTTGGAAAGAAGCGAGGCTCTGTGGACAACATTTCACTCCACACACCCAAAAGCTATGCTCAGCAGGAGAGTTGCCTCAATATGATCTAAAAACCTAGAAATACATTGAAAGAACAGAGGTTTAAAGTGGAAATATATATAGTTATGGTAATAAGATCTGAACTTATTTATTTATAAAAAGTTATAGTGAGGTCTGGTAATAAGATTTTATCTTACATTAAAAAAAACTCAGATATTAAATGAAGAAAACAAAGATCAAATTGACATTATAGTTAGGTGTTGAATTAACATAAAAACTAACATTTGAAAAACATTTCAAGTACACCAGTTACAGTTTACTGAGCTAACTATAACTTGCGACTTGCCATGCGCTACTTATAAGCTCACACATTAAACCACTCCTGAAATCAGTGATGATATCACTAACGACATCAATTGAATGTGACAGTTTGCTACACAATTTCATGCCAGAAGGTATTAGATGAGATACACGTTACAGGCAATTTTCTATTGGCTCTGTAGTGCTAATAGGTATGCCCTTTCACAACATGGAGGACATTATGCATATCTGTGAAATCATGCACATTTACTAGCTACTAGACTTTGTTTTACTGCTGTTCAGGTGTGTAAGGAATGCAATGTGTCTATAGACAATATTGTAAACAGCATTTTATTGAACCTTCAATACTGTTCACATTAGTCATTATTTGCCTTAAGGAGGTATGCATGTGAAAACCTAATTTGACTTTGAATTATAAGTCAACAGGTTCATATGTTTGTATAAGCCACTTATAAGGCATGTACAACTAGGCCTTCTGTAGTTTGTGAACATACTCTATACATATTACTGAAATGAGCAGAGCGGCGTATACCCCTAGAACAACAATTACTATCAGATGACAACTTGAAATGTCTGTGTGTCACCCATACATCATATATTCTACAACAATATATAATGCCTCAATATTTTCACTGAACCTTTAGGTATACACTTATAGGCACTTATAAAATCTCCAGTTTAAATAGAAAATGTCAACAGAACTTCATAACAACTCTTTAAATGTCAGCATGTACGCAGAATCCCACAGGTGAATGGTGTATTGGAAGGAGAAGGTTCAGTTTTTCTCCAATTTTTTTGGTAACAGAAGTTTGATTTTGGCTACTTCCTGTTTGCAATATACATCTGCAACTTGCACTAATTGTGCTCAGTGCTGCATATGGTTGTGGGTTGTTTACAACCTAATGTGTTTTTTAAAAGGATTTAGGGGTTTCTCAAGTCATTTCAGGAGCAGTAGATTTGATGTTATCATCAGTGATGAGTGTTATCATTTGACATATCATGAGTGATGTCATCAATAATGTACTTTTACACATCATGCAAGATATATTAAGTCCGGTCATAAGCAGTGCATAGTAGGGGTACCTCTTTTTGTTAGCTCAGTAAAGTTTAACTGGTGAATTGCAGTGGTTGAAAGTTGAAACCCTGTCAGTATTGTGCAGAGGGATTTGGGAACAGGGTGTGGCTTTTGGCCAGGTCCTGTGTCTAGCACCCAGTGAACACCAGACCCCCCCATAGACCCCTAACCCACAAGTGTATTTGCTATTTTTCATTTTGTTTTACAGCACTGGATTACTTCCATGGTATCGCCACCCATGTGTCACCTCTATGGTACTGTAGGACCATGCAAGCTTCATCCAGTAAAGCTTGCATGGCCCTACATTAGAGCTCCCATTGGAGTACTACTGTATCTCTTGGGAAGACCACACTGGGTCCTCTGGGAATATAACAGTACCTGTATATGATTTCTTATTTTTTTTGGTGTTTGGAGGTCACCCCCATAAGCCACAGGGGATCAGGACATCTCTACCTCGCCCTCTTACATGAATTTTTATTTCAAGGTCTAGACATGTATACTGGCACTGTGTTTGTGTGTTCTGTAACAGCAGCCACAACATTTGCAGTGGATCAATCGTATAATTTGGTACTGTGGAACCAGTGCTGTTCTCAGGGATCGAAAATGTACAGTACTGTGGGACACCTGTTGGACTCCCGCAGGACAAACCATCCAGATAGCATTAAAATTGTAATCCTTACATGACCACCTCAAGCACCTCTTTAACCCCTTCGCTGCCAGGCCTTTTCCCCCTCCTGTGCCAGGCCTTTTTTTGGCTATTTGGGGTAGTGCGCGCTTAGGCCCCTGTAACTTTTTGACCGCATTAGGTAGCCATGCCAAATTTGCGTCCTTTTCTTCCAACATCATGGGGATTGTAAAGGTACCCAGGGTTTGTGGATTCCCCTGGAGGGGTCACAGAAAAGAGCCAAAATACAGCAAAATTTTGGGTTTTTTTGGAAAAATTGGAAAAACGGGCTGCAAATGAAAGCATCTGGGTTTTTCCCTGCAAATGTTATCAAAAAAGGGTTTGTGGGGTTGAAATCACCATTTTCCCAGCTTTTCGGGGATACTTGACTTTTGATAGAAATCCAACATTTTTTACACAGTTTTGGCATTTTTCTGGGACATAGCCTATTTTTGCATTTTTTTGTGCTTTTGACCTCCTTCCAGTTAGTGGCTGAAATGGGTACAAAAGCAATAGTGGATCCTGGAAAGCTATACATTTTTTAAAAGAAGACAACATTCTGAATTCAGCAAGGGGTCATTTGTGTAGATCCATCAAGGTTTTTTTATAGAAACAAACAGTTAAATGTAGGATAAATTGAAATTCAGTTGAAAAAAACAGCCTTTTGTGTCAACGTTTTCACCTGTAACTTCTTCTAATTATGACAGCTCTTTGAAAGCAATTTACCGTTGCATCCGCTGGACATTACTGGTTGTGGGGATATATAGGACTTGTAGGTTCACCAAGAACCCGACGAACCCAGAGCCAAAAACTGAGTAGTAACTTGCAATGGTTTTTTATTATGTACCGGGTATATAGTAATTATTCTGTAAAAAAGTGTACATGGAAAAAACGGTATGAAAGACACCTATGTATTTCTGATTTGGGAACAAAATATAGAGTTTAGAAACAGTAGATATTTGCACATTTCTGAAATTGGGAATACTCATACTAGCATGAGAATTATCAGTCATTTTTTAGAATGACTTCTTTTTTACACAATATCTTTCATTTGGAAAGCAGAAATGCATGGAAAGTCAATAGATAATAACAGTTCCTTTACAAATCTGAATTACCCTAAGTCTCCCGATAAAAATGGTACCTCACTTGTGTGGGTAGGCATAGTGCCCACGACAGGAAACGGCGCAAAACGCAACGTGGTCACACCACATTTTCACAATGCAAAATTACCCTTTTTTTGCAAAGTGCCTAGCTCTAGTTTTTGAACCCTAGCTCTGCGGGCACCTTCGAAAACCTAGCAAACCTATACATTTTTGAAAAGTAGACAACCAGGGGAATCCAGGATGGGGTGACTTGACTGCCTCCCACCAGGGTCTGTTACCCAGAATCCCTTGCAAACCTAAAAAATTGGCAAAAAAACCACATTTTCCACACATTTCTGTCGTGGAAAGTTCCGGAATCTGTGTGGATCCACAAATTTCCACCCACCCCGCGTTCCCCAAAGTCTTACAAGAAAAACGGTACCTCACTTGTGTGGGTCGGCCTAGTGCCCGCGACAGGAAACGGCACAAAACGCAACCTGGTCACACCACTATTTCGCAGTGAAAAAAGACCCTTTTTTGGAAAAATGACTAGCTGTAGTTTTTGAACCCTAGCTCTGTGGGCACCTGGGGAAACCTAGCAAACCTATACATTTTTGAAAACTAGACACCCAGGGGAATCCAGGATGGGGTGACTTGACTGCCTTCCACCAGGGTCTGTTACCCAGAATCCCTTGTAAACCTAAAAAATTGGCAAAAAAAACACATTTTCCCCACATTTCTGTCGTGGAAAGTTCCGGAATCTGCGTGGATCCACAAATTTCCACCCACCCCGCGTTCCCCAAAGTCTTACAAGAAAAACGGTACCTCACTTGTGTGGGTCGGCCTAGTGCCCGCGACAGGAAACGGCGCAAAATGCAACCTGGTCACACCTCAATTTCGCAGTGAAAAATGACCCTTTTTTGGAAAAATGACTAGCTGTAGTTTTTGAACCCTAGCTCTGCGGGCACCTGGGGAAACCTAGCAAACCTATACATTTTTAAAAACTAGACACCCAGGGGAATCCAGGATGGGGTGACTTGACTGCCTCCCACCAGGGTCTGTTACCCAGAATCCCTTGCAAACTTAAAAAATTGGCAAAAAAAACACATTTTCCCCACATTTCTGTCGTGGAAAGTTCCGGAATCTGCGTGGATCCACAAATTTCCACCCTCCCCGCCTTCCCCAAAGTCTTATGAGAAAAACGGTACCTCACTTGTGTGGGTCGGCCTAGTGCCCGCGACAGGAAACGGCGCAAAACGCAACCTGGTCACACCTCAATTTCGTAGTGAAAAATGACCCTTTTTTGGAAAAATGACTAGCTGTAGTTTTTGAACCCTAGCTCTGCGGGAACCTGGGGAAACCTAGCAAACCTATACATTTTTGAAAACTAGACACCCAGGGGAATCCAGGATGGGGTGACTTGACTGCCTCCCACCAGGGTCTGTTACCCAGAATCCCTTGCAAACCTAAAAAATTGGCAAAAAAAACACATTTTCCCCACATTTCTGTCGTGGAAAGTTCCGGAATCTGCGTGGATCCACAAATTTCCACCCACCCCGCGTTCCCCAAAGTCTTACGAGAAAAACGGTACCTCACTTGTGTGGCTCGGCCTAGTGCCCGCGACAGGAAACGGCGCAAAACGCAACCTGGTCACACCTTAATTTCGCAGTGAAAAATGACCCTTTTTTGGAAAAATGACTAGCTGTAGTTTTTGAACCCTAGCTCTGTGGGCACTTGGGGAAACCTAGCAAACCTATACATTTTTGAAAACTAGACACCCAGGGGAATCCAGGATAGGGTGACTTGACTGCCTCCCACCAGGGTCTGTTACCCAGAATCCCTTGTAAACCTAAAAAATTGGCAAAAAAAACACATTTTCCCTACATTTCGGTCGTGGAAAGTTCCGGAATCTGCGTGGATCCACAAGTTTCCACCCACCCCGCGTTCCCCAAAGTCTTACGAGAAAAACGGTACCTCACTTGTGTGGGTCGGCCTAGTGCCCGCGACAGGAAACGGCGCAAAACGCAACCTGGTCACACCTCAATTTCGCAGTGAAAAATGACCCTTTTTTGGAAAAATGACTAGCTGTAGTTTTTGAACCCTTGCTCTGCGGGCACCTGGGGAAACCTAGCAAACCTATACATTTTTGAAAACTAGACACCCAGGGGAATCCAGGATGGGGTGACTTGACTGCCTCCCACGAGGGTCTGTTACCCAGAATCCCTTGCAAACTTAAAAAATTGGCAAAAAAAACACATTTTCCCCACATTTCTGTCGTGGAAAGTTCCGGAATCTGCGTGGATCCACAAATTTCCACCCTCCCCGCCTTCCCCAAAGTCTTATGAGAAAAACGGTACCTCACTTGTGTGGGTCGGCCTAGTGCCCGCGACAGGAAACGGCGCAAAACGCAACCTGGTCACACCTCAATTTCGTAGTGAAAAATGACCCTTTTTTGGAAAAATGACTAGCTGTAGTTTTTGAACCCTAGCTCTGCGGGCACCTAGGGAAACCTAGCAAACCTATACATTTTTGAAAACTAGACACCCAGGGGAATCCAGGATGGGGTGACTTGACTGCCTCCCACCAGGGTCTGTTACCCAGAATCCCTTGCAAACCTAAACAATTGGCAAAAAAAACACATTTTCCCCACATTTCTGTCGTGGAAAGTTCCGGAATCTGCCTGGATCCACAAATTTCCACCCACCCCGCGTTCCCCAAAGTCTTACGAGAAAAACGGTACCTCACTTGCGTGGGTCGGCCTAGTGCCCGCGACAGGAAACGGCGCAAAACGCAACCTGGTCACACCTCAATTTTGCAGTGAAAAATGACCCTTTTTTGGAAAAATGACTAGCTGTAGTTTTTGAACCCTAGCTCTGCGGGCACCTGGGGAAACCTAGCAAACCTATACATTTTTGAAAACTAGACACCCAGGGGAATCCAGGATGGGGTGACTTGACTGCCTCCCACCAGGGTCTGTTACCCAGAATCCCTTGCAAACTTAAAAAATTGGCAAAAAAAACACATTTTCCCCACATTTCTGTCGTGGAAAGTTCCGGAATCTGCGTGGTTCCACAAATTTCCACCCACCCCGCGTTCCCCAAAGTCTTACGAGAAAAACGGTACCTCACTTGTGTGGATCGGCCTAGTGCCCGCGACAGGAAACGGCGCAAAACGCAACCTGGTCACACCTCAATTTCGCAGTGAAAAATGACCCTTTTTTGGAAAAATGACTAGCTGTAGTTTTTGAACCCTAGCTCTGCGGGCACCTGGGGAAACCTAGCAAACCTATACATTTTTGAAAACTAGACACCCAGGGGAATCCAGGATGGGGTGACTTGACTGCCTCCCACCAGGGTCTGTTACCCAGAATCCCTTGCAAACTTAAAAAATTGGCAAAAAAAACACATTTTCCCCACATTTCTGTCGTGGAAAGTTCCGGAATCTGCGTGGATCCACAAATTTCCACCCACCCCGCGTTCCCCAAAGTCTTTCGAGAAAAACGGTACCTCACTTGTGTGGGTCGGCCTAGTGCCCGCGACAGGAAACGGCGCAAAACATAGTGAGGTGACATCAAAATTGCCTATCTCAAAACCACCTGGTTTTGCAAGGGGGGTCTCTTGGCTTTTTGGCCCGGGGCACGGCGGCCATCTAGGGAAACCTACCAAACCCACGCATTTCTGAAAACTAGACACCCGGCGGCTTCCAGGGAGGTATGGCTTGCGTGGATCCCCCAACGTTTCCTTACCCAGAATCCCCTGCAAACCTCAATTTTTGCTGAAAAAATCACTTTTTTCACACATTTTGGGATGGGAAAGTAGTGGCATCACCGGGCTCACATCAATTTACCACCACCCAGCGTTCCCCCAGGTCTCCCGGTAAAAATGGTGCCTCACTTGTGTGGGAGGCCCAAGTACCCGCCGCAGGCAAGGGCCCAAAACGCAGTGAGGCGACATCAAAATGGCCTGTCGCAAAACCACCTGGTTTGCAAGGGGGGTCACTTGGGTTTTTGGCCCGGTGCTCGGCGGCCATCTAGGGAAACCTACCAAACCCACGCATTTCTGAAAACTAGACACCCGGCGGCTTCCAGGGAGGTATGGCTTGCGTGGATCCCCCAACGTTTCCTTACCCAGAATCCCCTGCAAACCTCAATTTTTGCTGAAAAAATCACTTTTTTCACACATTTTGTGGTGGGAAAGTAGTGGCATCACCGGGCTCACACAAATTTACCACCACCCAGCGTTCCCCCAGGTCTCCCGGTAAAAATGGTGCCTCACTTGTGTGGGAGGCCCAAGTACCCGCCGCAGGCAAGGGCCCAAAACGTAGTGATGCAACATTTGGGATAGGCAATGTTGATGTCGCATCACTACGTTTTGTGCCCTTGCCTGCGGCGGGTACTTGGGCCTCCCACACAAGTGAGGCACCATTTTTACCGGGAGACCTGGGGGAACGCTGGGTGGTGGTAAATTTGTGTGAGCCCGGTGATGCCACTACTTTCCCACCCCAAAATGTGTGAAAAAAGTGATTTTTTCAGCAAAAATTGAGGTTTGCAGGGGATTCTGGGTAAGGAAACGTTGGGGGATCCACGCAAGCCATACCTCCCTAGAAGCCGCCGGGTGTCTAGTTTTCAGAAATGGTGGGTTTGGTAGGTTTCCCTAGATGGCCGCCGAGCACGGGCCAAAAAGACAGTTGACCCCCTTGCAAAACAAGAACGTTTCGACATTGTTTCTACAACGTGAGAATTTTGGAACAATATTGCATGGACAATGTGATCGATATTTTGAGGTTTGCAGGACATTGAGGATAAAAAACCTTTTTGAAATTCACAAGAGAGACATCACCATGAACTCCCATGGGTTTACCACAATATCTACAGTCGGTGGGTTATTTTTACATGGAACATACACTTTGGCAGAGAAACTAAAAAGACAAAGAATCCTGCACAGCCACCTATTCCTCAAACACACACACATACTGGTTGGATTTGGCACGAGGGCGAGTGATGGTTCAGTATATTAAATTTTATTAACAAGAGATTTCACAAAAATGAAATGCACTGTCAATAATTCAATGGAGAAAAAACTGAACCAATGACTCGCAGCTCGTGAGCTGTAAAGCCACGGCAAGGCACCAACCGCTTTACAGGCCATTCACACATCTTTCATACGTGATACACACAAGACCATTCACACCACCAGGCACAAAAAGAACACATTACAAAATTCACAAAAGGGACAAGGTACACCCTGCTTCAGAAAGGCAAATATTACTGCTCAGCCATCTAATCCTCAAGCACACACACATACTGGTTGGATTTGGCACGAGAGTGAGTGATGGTTCAGAATATACAATTGTATTAGCAAGTGATTTCACAACAATGAAATGCACTGTTAATAATTGAAAGGGCGAGAAACTGAACCATTGACTCACAGCTCATGAGCTGTAAAGCCACGACAAGGCACCAACCTCTTTACAGGCCATTCATACACCTTTCATACGCATGAGACATACAAAACCATTCATACCGCCAGCCGCGGGCCCATCACATAACAAAACTCCCACCAGCACACAGCGCCATTCAAGGGCCCATCACTTTCACACGCCCACATTCCTGACACAGCAACTACACAAGCAGATGGATTGCGTGGAGTGGCACTCAGCTAGCGGTGTGTGTAGTGACCAGCAGCAAGTCACTACTCACACAGCCAGCCGAGCGCCAGTCCACACACACCGCTAGCCGAGCACCAGTTCACGCATACCGCCAGCTAAACACCAGTCCACGCACACCGCCAGCCAAGCACCAGTCCACGCACACCGCCAGCCAAGCACCAGTCCACGCACACCGCCAGCCAAGCACCAGTCCACACACACCGCCAGCCAAGCACCAGTCCACGCACACCGCCAGCCAAGCACCAGTCCACGCACACCGCCAGCCAAGCACCAGTCCACGCACACCGCCAGCCAAGCACCAGTCCACGCACACCGCCGGCCAAGCACAAGTCCACACACACCGCCAGCCAAGCAACAGGCCACGCACGCCAACAGCCAAGCACCAGTCCACGCACACCGCCAGCCAAGCACCATTCCACGTACACCGCCAAAGAAGTGCCAGTCCACACACACTGCCAACACATTTAGGATTTTTTTAGACAAAAATAAAAACACAAACAAATCACAAATAGATAAAAATCTACAAACACAAAATCAGAAACTTAACACATTGCACTAAAGCCAACCTTGAAACAGAATCACATTTTCCAAAGAAAATAAACCAATCAGTTAACTTTACCACTCATGATTGCTCCCAAAACTTCTTTTGGGTATGGTACTGTACTGCTCGATTTTTCCCGGCCTTCTTGTGTTGTAGAGCGATTAATATGACTTCAGTCTCTTTCCATCCAAGTCTAAGGATTAGAGTAGTGAATAGAGCCTATTTATTAGACACTTTGACACGATCCTGTGCTCCTCCCCATAGATCAGGGCTTACATACATAGCCTAGGGGATAGATTCGTTAGTATTAAGGATAACCTGCCCTATAGTGAGGGTATTTCATGGAGTCGTGCTGAATTCAGGCCTGGTAGGCCTCAGACAGGAGAGACTCCATCTTTCTTTCTGCCCCGGCAGCTTGGGACATTTTTAGGTGAAGGGTGATGTTTTAGTTATGAGGTGTTATTCGCTCGGAGAGAACCGGTTCAGGCCGGCCCTTATCGAAGGAGTGTATTTTTCCCCTGCCGAAGACACTACTTCAGGCCGGCCGGCTGGGAACGTGTCCTTGGCACGGGGAGGTACAGGAATTTGGTGGGCGGCAGGTTTCGGGCTGGAATTTTCCATGAGAGAATGCACCTCTATATTAGTGAAAGTCTGAGTTAGATATACGCACTTGCTTCTAGTCCATAGGCGGCACCTGGCCGTTAGCAAAAAGCTACTACTTATTTCAGGGAAGACAGATGATGTTTTGAAGGAGAAGAAAACCTAAGAATCTGAAGAGGAGAGAGTAGCCGATGAGGAAGAGGTTCCAGTGACCCGGAGAGGGAGAAGGGAGTAGATCCGCGACTGCGGAGGTGTGACTCCCAGGCGAAGCCGAGGCACAGACGAGAAGGGAACCTAGATGACCATTGAGCACAGGCTACATACGACTAAGGTGATGTCGACCCCTTTTTATTAAAGTATATAACTTAACCTTTTACTTTCCTTGCAGGTTGTATATATGATGTATTCTGTGAGTGTGCATGTAGCAATTAAATAAAGTATCTAGCTTGTTGTGAGTTAGCATGTGTTGTGTATCCTTGTATAGGAGGATAGCCTATTCTTCTAGTCAGATTCAACTTGACATGAACAGATGTTAATCCTGATCAGGTAAGTGGTAACTGAATGAGGGAGGAAGGAGCCCCTCGAACTAAAGAACAGGTTGTACTCAACTAATAGTCTTTGTGTGATCTGATACATGGTAACCCCGATTCCCCTGTCGTGTACTACGGTAATAATAGGATGAGCTCGTGCTAAGGCTGCCATCTGGGCAGGAAGTTCTGGGTCTGTCTGAGACCGCGAGACTGTGGCTGCCGTCTGGGTAGGAAGTTCTGGGTCTGTCTGAGACCGCGAGACTGTGGCTGCCGTCTGGGCAGGAAGTTCTGGGTCTGTCTGAGACCGCGAGACTGTGGCTGCCGACTGGGTAGGAAGTTCTGGGTCTGTCTGGGACCGTGAGACTGTGGCTGCCGTCTGGGCAGGAAGTTCTGGGTCTGTCTGAGACCGCGAGACTGTGGCTGCCATCTGGGCAGGAAGTTCTGGGTCTGTCTGAAACCGCGAGACTGTGGCTGCCGTCTGGGCAGGAAGTTCTGGGTCTGTCTGAGACCGCGAGACTGTGGCTGCCGTCTGGGCAGGAAGTTCTGGGTCTGTCTGAGACCGCGAGACTGTGGCTGCCGTCTGGGTAGGAAGTTCTGGGTCTGTCTGAGACCGCGAGACTGTGGCTGCCGTCTGGGCAGGAAGTTCTGGGTCTGTTTGAGACCGCGAGGCTGTGAGGTCTTGATATATATGTATATATATAATAGGAATTCCCTGTCCTTAGGTGGTACATATATATGTGGTTATTTAGGTGTAAAAAGGCCCTAGGGAGGGGGTAACGTTCTGGTTTGGGTTAGAAAGGCTCTGTTGAGCGGGTTCTACCTGATCCGAAAACCCAAGCAGAACATTTGGCGTCACGAACTGTTTACGAAACCTGTGTGCGTTTTGTTTGTCTTGTGTTTGCTTTCGGCGTGTGCGTGGTTTTCTTTGCGTTCTTTTTTTATATATTTGCGTGTATAGTTTTTTTTTTTCTCTCTCTCTCTTTCTCTCTTCCTTTCTTTTCTCTGCGTTTCTTTTTCTTTCTTTTCTCGCGATGTTTTCTAAGAAATCTAAATCTACTCTTAAATTGTCCGTTGATATCCCCGGATGGGATTCAACACCTTATGGAGCCTTAGCCCGTGAGTGGACTGACTCTACTGGTCTGAGTGAAAATTGGAACTCTTCTTTAGAGTCGGCGGAACCGGCTGATGTCATTGCTTGTTTGCAGACGGCACCTGTATTGAAGGGTGAGGAGGTTCCCGCTTTGGGGCGCAGAGGTTGGGTTCTTCTGTCTGCGTATCGGATTCTGCATGAGAGATTATTGAAATTACAGATCTCTCTTAAGGATGTGGAGGCACACTTTGTTGAGATTCAGAATTCTAATACTCTATTGTGGTGTCAAAATAAGTTGCTTTTTGACAAACTAGACACTTATCAAACGGTTGCCGAAAGGGCGGCTGTGCGGATTGCTCGTTATAAGTACAAGAATAGGCGTGGTCGAGTTTCGACGCGTAAGGTGCGTCTGGTCGTGGCGAAAGCTGGACTGGATTGGAATCCTGATGAATGGGATGGTAATATCTGGGACTCGAGTACCTCTTGTTCCTCGGGTGAGGAGTCTGTTACGCACAAGTTTTCTCGTTCCCGTCATGAATGTAAATCTGCTTCTCGCACCTCTGATGGTGCACCCCGTGATTACGCTCGTTCTTCGGGCGGGATCGATGCTTCTTACACTGATTGTCCCTCTACTAGTACTGCTCGGGCTCCTTGTGATGCTCGTCCCGTGGTCTCTGCGCATCCGGTTTTTCGTCGGAAGTTGCAGCAATCTCCTAATGCTCCGCAGGGTGTTTCTTTGGACTGTTTAGAAGATTTTACTCAACAAGAAATTAGTGATATTTTGCAGCGCTTTCGGCAGCGGACTGGTGAGGCCTTGCTCACATGGATGGTGCGCCTTTATGAACTAGGCGCTGCTGGTATTATGCTGGATACTGGCGACTGTTTGAAATTTTGTTCCTTGAGTTTGGATTCTACTGTGCAGGATCATTTTCGTAACTATAATGGTGGTGGTCAAATTTCTTTGCTCCAATTGGCGACTGAGGGTTGTAATTTGAAGTATCCTACTGAATCTGACTGGCCTGTCAATGACAAGCCGTGGTATACCTTGCGTGATGCTGCGCAACGTCTTAAGGAGGAGGTGATGAAAACTGCTATTTTTCTGGGCACTGCTGACAGGTTGCTTGATGGGATGTTGACTTCTTCTGTGCGGAATCGTATAATTCGCTCTTCTCCTGTCGCCTACAAGCAGGTCATGATGACTTTGTTGATTAACCAGACTGGTAATGTGCTATCTACGGTGTTGGAATCGGTGCGCCAACTCGGTGAGTTGGGTGACTGGTTTAAACCTGAACGTCAGCCCCGGTCTGACACTCGTACTCCTGGTGAATATAAATTTACTAGACGTGATATCTTTACTGGTCTTTTAGCTGATGGTGTACGTCGGGAGGACATTGATGGTGAGACTACTGCTCGTTTGTGGGAGTTGTTTCGCAAACGGGGCTTGGATCGGAAGGAGGGTGCCCGGCGTGTTCGAACGACTGAGTGTGATCGTGGTTGTTCTGATGGTAGCGGTGATGACGATCGCCGTGGGCGCTCTGATCGTCGTGATGATCGGCGTCCTGTACGTGATCTGTCCCCCCGTCGAGAGCGGGACAGGGAGAGAGAGGGGGAAAAGGAAAGGGGGAGAAATGATCATGCTTACAGCAGGCGTAGAGATGATAGGGATCAATCTCCTGAGTTGAGGAGGAGAGAGGATCGTCACAGCTTGGTTGATCGTAACCCACGGTATAATACTGAGGACTCGAATCCGTTCCGTACGGGGAATGGATATGAACAGGAGGTACTGATACCTAAGAAACGTGAGAGTCTTTATCCTGATTTGTCCTGGTACACAGAATGCAGTAAGAATGACTAGGAAATAGGTCAAGCTCCGGTACATAGATGGGCTCATAGAGATAATAGACCCTATGTAGATATTGATATTTATTGGAGACATCGTAATATCCAAAGGGCCCGAGCATTAGTTGATACAGGAGCGGAGGCCACTCTTATTCATGGAAAATCAAAGAAGTTTACAGGGCAGCCTTTTACTATTACCGGATTAGGAGGAAAAGAAACCCCTGCAGTTCAAACTTTGCTTGAAATGAGAATAGGTAGAATCCCTAGAAAAGAATATTCTGTACTAGTGGTGCCACTCTTAGAATTCATAATTGGGATTGATATTTTGAAGGGAATGACGTTGCATCTTGATGATGGGTGTTACCAATTTGGAACGACGCATTATATCTCGTCCAGACCTATACGGGTTGGTCGTTTTGTGGAAAAGTGGATTTCCCTGATCAGTTATGTCCCCTATCTTGGACCCCAACGGTTCCATATGCATGTTACAAGTACATGTATGTTCTCTCCAGTTCCAGTTTCGAAGACGCAAACACATGTGCGTCCACCGTCAACATGTTCTCTGTCAGATCCGCCATCAATGGGCTGGATATTTGATTCCTAAGTAGGAAAGGCCACCGACTTTATATGGCTCAGTTACTCCATTTTTACAGTTCAGGCGAAGTAGGCCCGATTCTGTCCTCAAAGCCTTTCCCTGCTCTCTGTCTCTGACAAGCGTCAGCTTGAGCTCACATCTGTATCCATGAACTTTGTCCTATTTCTTGTGCAGCTAACGGTGCCTGCCTCGGCCAGGTTTCGCCTGCCTGCCAAGAAGCTGTATTTCACCTTCGAATTATCTCCTTTGCTCCTTTGCTCTTCAGCCGATGCATTCCTGTCTAGTGATTTAGGTAAACATTTCCTTTAACTCTCGAGCAAAGGGCTGTCCCCCTGCAAGTAATTCATAAGTCCAGTTGCCATGGAAAGTTTTCTGCCTCTTGCATTTTACATAGACACTTAGACGCTTGTGCACGCACATACAGTCAGTATAGAATAGATTCTGTTCGAAAGTCCTTCAGTCCTTCCTTGTGGATAACATAGTTCTTTAAACATAGGATGTTAGATATGATTTGGGATTAGGTTGACTTGACCCCCTAGACTTTTCGTCTCCACATGTAGAGTTAATGTCAAGCCCCCTTCACCCCCTAGTTACACGTCAATTACACGTCATGCTGCTGCGCGCGCATCTATGCCAAGTATTATCTTATAGAACCACCTATATATGATAACTCTAACCAATTATGTTTCTTTTTATTCCTTATTACGCCTAGTTTCGTTTACGTAATTACTATGTCACTTTTCAATTGTTACGCCTCCTACATTCATTTCATTGTAATGTACTTACTATAAAAATGCATGTCTGTCAATAAAGTATCGTACTTCACTTCCTGAACCTTTTCGGTGACGGAACCTGAAGGCCGCGACTCGAGTCGGCCATTTTGGAATAAAGCCCATTCAGAAACCTCTTATACCACGGATTCTGCCTCTTATTATTCTGAGCTATTTGTCTAAAGTATCCAGTATGAAATTCAGTCTGGTAAAGAAGATTTTATTTACCACATAATGGCGCCCGAATAGGGACACTTTCTCATCTCACGCGCCGGCGGTGCGTTGCAGGCCCGGTCTCCTGCCACAGCTGGACGGACCATAACGCGTACCAGCAGGATTTCCTGTAGCTCCCTCCGGTCAAGCGGGGGCGACTGAGGCTGCGATCAACCCAGACGAGGCGGTGAGAAGCGCGAAGTATCCCGACCAGAGCCTAGCTGAGAGAGCAAGATCCGAGGTATACAGAGGCCCACCAGGTTTCCGAAGTCCCGATGTCCAGAGGGTTCGATGTCCGAAATCGAGTTCAGTTTCCGAGGCCTTTCGTTGTGAGCTACTCGGTGAGTACCATCGCCGGGGAGGCGTGTTGACGTGCACATAGGTTGTGCCGGTCAAGACGGATTTGGGTACACAAATCCGGTCTGCACTGTTTAGCAGTGTATATGTACGGTTTAGCCGTATATCAAGTATTCCGAAGTATCTAGTTATTGTCAAGAATTCTGCTTGGTGATTAGTTATGCAGACTGTCATCATTGTTGGTCATTTTTAAAATGTTTAGTGTTTTATTTTTAACGTGTTAAAATGTCCTGCATATTGTGGTATGAATGATTGTTTTATTTGTGCTTTGTTCATTATTGTGTTTTTCGTACTAAGTGTGTTCAAGATTAAGTATCAGATCAGTTGTGTTCGAGAGTAAGTACCAGATTAGTTGTCAATATGCCGCTCTTTTCGAAGTTAAGACAGATCACTACTAGAAAAGGGGTGCTTGAAGAGGCAGTTCCTATTCCTCCTAGGGACACTCCAGGGCATTTTATGTACCACAAACATGGCTTAGACGCCATATTATTCCTAGATCTATGGGTGGACTACACCAAAGAGTTACCAGAGAATCAGAGATGGCCCGTAGCTGGGACCTGGGACGCAGACTGTATCATGAAAGTAGAAGAAGAGTTGTGGAAGAGGAAAGCTAGACAGTCACAGAAAGACGCTATTGAATTATGGCGTAAAGAATCGCATAGGCGCACCGAAAAGGCGCTAAGACAGGAAGAGAGAAGTAAAGAAAGTGCAAATAAGGTTCGAGAGAAGCAGTTGATTGAAGAAGGTACACGAGTACAAGCAGAACAAACAGAGAGACAAAGAAATGCCCTTATGAAAGGGATGTATCCCCTTCTGGCCGAAGGATTGCCCCAAGCCACTGCGGCCATACCAAAGGACTTGCCACCCCCATTGTTTCCAATAAAGGTACATCCTACAGGACATCCTAGAACGGCAGAAGATATTTTTCTTTCCTCATATTTAGATGATACAGTTCCCGAATATGCTAACCCCGCACCACATAGACCGGCTGCTGGGGGGGTTCAACGTCAAGATCAAGTTCTTGTCCCGGTACCACAGCAAGCTCCGACACAAGTCACGACACAAGCTTCGGCAAGCACATCTGCTTCCGCGTCTGTCCCCGCAACTGATTCTGCAGCCGTGTCTACACCTATAGTGGCTGTAGCACGTTCAACGAATCCTTTCACGTCTGACACCTCAGAGGGGGCTACTGGAGGTGCTACTAGCCTTCATTTTACGCCACCCAGGGGGAGTAAATTTTCTTTCCAAGAATCAGTACATACACGTACGCCCAAACTTGTAAATACCCGTATGCTTAAGGATCTTATGGTAGATTGTAGATATGATCCAGTGCCCGGTAAAGAGGACGAAATGGTCCTGGCATCGTTACGAATTAGACGAGCTGCATCATTTTTAGGGAGGCTACCAGGAATGGCTATGCATTTAGATAGCATATATCATTTTGTCCAAACAGGAAAAGATCCTGAATGCATTAATAGAGCTATGGAATATCAGAAAGTAGAGATACAGGGAGAATTGTTACGTTTTTTTGTAAATTGTGTGATCAGAAATCAAGACCGACCAGGGGTAGACCCGGAAATAATGCAAACTCTTACTAAATGGAGTCAGAATATATCCGATGGAAAACATGATAGACAAGGAAGTATAGTAGCCATGTGCCGAAAAATTAGGAAAGAAGTAGAACACATACATGCAGAGAGATTGGAAACAGACGAGTTCGAGCAGGATGAAGAGTCCGAATCAGGAGATTCAGGAAGACAGCCAGACACCATAGCCTATGTGGGCAGAGGAAGGTCCTGTAATAATACCGGAGGTTTTTCTGATCCGATACACTCTATACGTCGAACTATAATAAATATGAAATCTCCCGAGCGTTTGTTTCAAGCCGCAGATAAAATACTCCGGGAACGAAGGGGTTACCACCTCCTCGATTCTATGGACGAACAAGAATTAGCAAGGGCAGCTGTTCATTGGATGGACAGTCCCGGTAAATATGGTGATGTAACAGTCGCACACGCGTTTTTGAACCTCAGTCCAGACGAACAACGTTTAGCTGGGATTTATATGATCCAGCAACTTCTTATACAATATAAGAGCCAACATGCTGATCCTGGTCCCTTACCTGATATATTAACAGAACTACTTGCGGATAGATGGAGAGGTTCTATTAACAAGTTAATTAAAGAAATCCTAATGTCACGTAAACAGTACGTTCTTTTTGTAAGTCCAGATCCTTTCTCGATCCCCAACAAAGAAGGAACACCGCACTACATGGATAGACAGAATCCCTTGCGAGAAGTGCACCCAATAAAGGGTGAAGACAATCACTTTCACCGTGTATTTGTTTACACACCCATATCAAAAATGGAATTATTAGAAATGAAGAAAGTAGTGCCCAGTCATGACAAAGACCCAGCGGGTTTCCACCGAGAAATTAAAGACATGTTACTGATGGGAGAGTACACCTTTCCCGATATTATGACGATATTAAAGGTGCTTTTGCCTGCTGGCATTTATGAAAAACTGAAAGAAAAAGAGTGGGAAGTGGGAGACCAAAAGATAGACTGGACAGCATTAGCAGAGGAGGAAAGGGCCCGAGCTGCAGGTTCAGGGCTCGGGGATAAAGTTAAAGCATTACCAGGTTTACTAGTACAGGTACTGCCACGTTTATTAACTACGAAAAAGGAAGATTGGGGTGCAATCACAGCCTGCAAACAAAAGCAAGATGAAGACACAAGCGATTATTATGCACGATTTGAAAAATGTTTTGGTATAAACAGTGGTATAAAAGCAAGCAGTGACTCATATCCACATTTGTTTGTGACTAAATTGGTGGAAAATGCATTACCTCCAGTGAAGAATAGAATATTGAAATTCGAGAGTACCTGGCAAAGTAACACTCCGTCACAAATGCTACAAATGTTACAGTATCATCACAATAGAATTAGGGATGAACAAGAACACGAGCATAGACGCATGAAGGATACTAAAATGAAAATGCTAGTTTCTCAGACAGTACCAGCGGATGGTCACAAAAAGGGTGCGACACATTCTGGAGATTCTGCAGTTCTTGTAAAGGGAACCTGCAATTATTGTAAACAACCAGGCCATTATGTACACGATTGTCAAGTCCTGAAACGTAATATAGCCTCAGGTATTGCAAAAGAGAGACCACGATTAGTTAGACAGGATCAGAATGAACAAGGAGCTACACAGCATGGACAGTCCATGTCGGTTCAGCAACAGTCCATGCCAGCCTCACAGCAGCCCATACAATTTGTGCCAGCTGCGCCACCGTTGCCTGCGGCTGCCACACAAATAACTTCACGACAATTGTACCAGAACGCACAGTATGAATACCCTGAGTATCAACGTTATGCATGAACCAGCCTAGAGAGGGAAGTTGACTTACCCCTTATCGAGATTCCAGTAGACCAAGAAGGACCTTATGTACATAGCGAATTATTAGGTCAAGACAGAAAATTCCTACTCGATACAGGGGCAAGTCGAACAACCATAAAACATAGTGAAGTTCCAGGGGCACCCCTCTCAGGCTCTCAAAATGTTTCCCTTGGTTTTTCAGGAAAGCCTATTGTTAATGAAGTAACACAGCCACTTCCGCTTACGATTGGTCCCTTGACACGAACTACTGATTTATTACTTACCAAATCATGCCCAGAAAACTTGTTAGGTATAAAGACATTGAAAGCCCTAGGGGCTATTATCTGTTGTTCTCCAGAAGGAGTAAGATTGTTTTTACGTGATTTTAAAGGTCACTTTGTATCCAGAGACATGGATTCCCGTTTACGGAACTTACCAGCACATCTATGGGCACAAGGCCCTACTGATGTTGGTTGCATGAACATTACACCATATCGAGTCACATTAAAGGAAGGAGTGGTATTGCCACGAATGCGGCAATACAAGTTACCGCAAGATGCTGTAGCGGCTTTACTGAAAATTATTGACGAGCTAGTTGCGCAAGGAGTGGTTGTAGAAACCAACTCCAATGTGTGTAATTCACCGATAATTCCGATTCTTAAACGAACTGATCCTATGGCCCCGCCAGTATATCGATTAGTTATTGATTTGCGTGAATTAAACAAATGCATTGTGCCACAATTTCCTGTGGTCCCTGATATCTCATCATTATTGACAGCTATTGATTCTCAAGCCACATTCTTTACTGTAATTGATCTCAAGAATGCCTTTTTCAGCGTCCCAATAGATCCGGAAAGCCAATATTTATTCGGATTTAGTTTGAATGGACGAAGCTTTAAATTCACCCGCGCTCCTCAAGGATTTACAGAAAGCCCCAGCATCTATAGCCAAGCACTGAAGCGAGAACTTGACAGTATACACATGCCAGTTGACACTGCACTGCTTCAATATGTCGATGATCTGCTGATCACCGCCCGAAGCGAACCCGAATGTGAAAAAGCCTCACTGACAGTTTTACATTTTCTAGCCGACAAAGGGCACAAAGTGTCTCCTTCTAAGCTGCAATTCTGTGTCCAGCGAGTTATCTATCTCGGTCACTCGCTGTCCAAGGAGGGAAGGCAGCTTACACCCGATCGCATCCAGTTAATTGCAAACATGCCAATACCCGAGACACAAAAGGAAGTGCGGGCTTTCATAGGCCTCACTTCATACTGTAGGCAGTGGATCCCTCAATATGCATTTCTAGCGAAGCCACTCATTCAGTTGACAACACAGGAGGCAGCCACGTCGACTGTCCTCCCTTGGACTCAGGAACACACACTAGCTTTTGAAAGCTTGAATAAAGCCCTATGTCAAGCACCTGTTCTAGCGACACCATGTTACAGCAAACATTTTACACTTTTTGTTACAGAGCGTGCAGGTACTGCCTTGTCAGTACTCACTCAAGAACAAGCGGAATCATGTAAGCCTTGTGCTTATTTCTCCAGTACATTGGATCCCGTAGCTCAGGCTTTGCCTGCGTGTCTGAAATCAGTGGCAGCAACAGCTTTAGCAATCAGACAAAGCGATGCCATAGTGTTAGGACATCCATTGATAGTACAAGTACCACATGCAGTAGAGGTTCTTGTGAATCGAACGAAAACACAACACTTGACCATAGCAAGACTTACTGGTTATGAACTGACATTGTTTCAGCCCCATATAGAAATCAGACGTTGTAATACACTGAATCCTGCTACACTTTTACCAGTAATTGGAACAGATCCACTAGCTCATGATTGTGTTGAAGTTATTGAAATAAAGACAAAACCCAGACAAGACTTAACAGACGTTCCATTGTTAGATCCAGACCTGACGTTGTATGTAGATGGTTCGTGCATGAGAACAAGTACAGGAAATTTAGTTGCCGCATACGCAGTCACTACAGACACCGAAGTTATTGAAACAAACTGTATAGATACTTTGTCAGCCCAAGCAGCAGAGCTTATTGCTCTAACCCAAGCCTGTATTCAAGCCACAGACAAGAAAGTCAACATATATACTGATTCACGTTATGCATTCGGAGTCGTACATGACTTCGGGGTGCTTTGGAGAGAGAGGGGTTATTTAACTTCTCATGGAACCCATATTCAGCACGGGTCCCTCATTCATGCTTTGTTAGACGCAATTCATTTACCGACTGCAATATCGATTATGAAATGCAAAGCACACACGAAGGTTACTGATATCATTTCTCAAGGCAATGATTTAGCTGACAGAACAGCTAAACAGACTGCTCAGACTCGTACATCCGACATGACAAAGCCAATAGTTCAGACACCAACACAGTGTATGACGATTAAGGATCCCGCACTTGACGTAATTGACATACAGACACATGCCACAGAGGAAGAAATAAAGAAGTGGACTGAACTAGGAGGGATCCAGACAGATCAAGGATGGATGACGAAGGAGAAATCTGTGTGGTTTCTCCCTGATTCCATGGTTCAAGCCATTATAGCTACAGTTCACAGTCCAGCACATTTAGGAGAGAAGGCTATGTTAGACAGCATTCAGCACATTTGGTTTAACAAACATTTACGAGCAGCAGCTAAACAAAAAGTTCGTACCTGTATGATATGTTGTCAGTTTAATCCAGGAAAGAGTGTCCCCGTAGAGCAGGGTGGATTTCAGCCTCCTGATCATCCTTTTGAAGTCCTCCAGATGGATTATATTCAGATGGAACGTTGTCGAGGATTCAAATATGTTCTCGTAGTTGTCTGCGCTCTCTCCCGTTGGACAGAGGCGTACCCTGTATCAGATTACACTGCCCCGACTACTGCCAAGCAGCTAGTTCGAGAATTCTTCCCACGGTACGGTTTACCACGTGTTGTATATTCAGATAACGGCCAACCTTTCTCATCCGAATTAATGAAACATGTTTCACTCTTGCTAGGATATGAGTGGAAATTCCATTGTGTCCGACACCCCGAGGCAGCAGGTCTCGTGGAACGACATAATCAACTTTTGAAAATCAGATTGTCTAAAATATGTCAGGAAAAAGGTGTTGACTGGATAGTAGCCTTACCAGTTGCACTATTTTACATGAGAATGGTAGCACACTCTCGAACAGGGCTATCCCCGTATGAGGTGGTCTTTGGCAGACCACCGAATACGTGGGGGACGCCTATACCACGTAAAATAACTGATGTTGACTGTAATATGCTGACAGATTACCTGGCTTCCTTGATGTCTGCACTACAATCTTGTCGTTCACAGGTAGTCGCAGCCTTTCCTGACAACACTGAGGTGAAACCCCATGACGTGGTTCCCGGTGATTTTGTGCTCGTCAGGAACTTTGATCGGAAAACCCAGCTGGAGCCCAGGTGGAAACTTCCTAAGCTGGTCCTGCTGACAACGAGAACAGCTGTGAAGATCGAAGGGAGAAAAGGCTGGGTGCATTCCAGCCATATTAAGAAATTTCATGGACTTCCTCCTGACATGAACAGTCCTCCCCGTGTGTCTTCCCCCATTGACTCAAAGCTACCTTTGGCTGAGGCCAGTAGCACCGAACTCTATAAGCAAAAACTCAGGTACAGACCTAAACTGTCGGCCGATTTGATTGTTTAAGTCCTCTCCAAGGTGAAGCGGTTGAATCTGTCCCGACATGTATCCCTTAGGTCTGAATCATGCAGAGTCCAGAACCATAATGAAACGACATGCTTACTGTAAAGTACTGCGTAGCCACTGTATTGTGACTTTATTAATTTTGTTTTTCTTGAGTCTTATAATAGTTACTGCAAGTATATTGTTGCATATGTATTATCCTGTTTCCAGACGTGCTTTCAATATAACTGATGAACATTCTTTTAGTGACTTACCCCCACATGAGTTGTCCTATAGACTTGCGCTGCGTAATAACACTTTCATTAGTATGTTACATCATTCTCATCAGACTAGTAATGCCACAAATTGTTGGGTGTGTGGTCGACTCCCTCCCTATCAGAATAACAAAGGAGTTCTGCCTTTCTTTCCACATCCGTTCACATATAATGGCACCTGTGGAGCATGGTTTAGTTTATTGAATTCCATAGATTCAAACACAGCAGTTTATCAACACCATTGGATATGGGGAAATCTGAATATAGTGTTATACAAAGTCTGTCACCCTGACAAGGAGGGTCACCCCAGTAGAACAGGAACTGATCTAGAAAATGAAGTGTATAGATTAGGTAATTTTACACCTAATCTCATGATTCTGAATGTCGAATCCGAAGTTGAGCTAATTTTGCCCACCATGTCAGTATTCCCAGTTAAAGGTGAATTATGTGTAAGAAAAGTTGGTTCCATACATATGGGCCATAGCAAATGTGTTACTACAGTAGAATATAGTGATCAAGGTAAATCTTCATTTAGAGCTTCTCGCCATTCCTACTTTATATGTGGTCAGACGGCATATATGCGTCTACCTCTAGATTGGGATGGTACCTGTAACATTGCATTCCTTCTGCCACCTGTTTTCTTAGCTCCTCCTGATTATTATCGAAATACTCCTTTAGTACACAATAGAGAGCGAAGAGATCTCCCAGTTGTCGATTACACTGAGACGGCATGGGACAAGTATGTAGATTTCAATAAAGGTATTTTTCCATATATAGGTACAATTTCAAATAGTAAGCTGATACGTAGACTAACCAAGACTCTTGAAGCTGTAGTGAATGAGACTATAGCCGCCCTAGGCAATCTGACAGAGGAACAATCAGTGATGAGGATTGTTGTCCTTCAAAATCGTCTTGTCCTTGACGTCATCCTGGCCGATAGGGGCGGAGCTTGTAGGGTCATCGGATCCAGCTGCTGCGTATTCATACCAGAAAATTCGCCATCTGTATATAAAGCTATAACACGCCTTCATAAGATTGTGAGCCAGATACACGAGGATCCAGGCACTTGGACTTGGTCCGGGTGGTTTTGGAGTCTGATATCAGCCTGGGGATGGAGAGTTCTATCCTTCTTAGGTATTGGCCTTCTTATACTATTCAGTTGCTGCTTATGCCTGCAATGTGGACCAGCGATTTGTGGTTTGTGTGCCACATCGTGTATTCCGCATCAAGGTTTTCGTTCAAAATCACGGAAGAAGAAAGAAGAAGAAATGATGCTCCATGAGCAAATCGATGGATTAATGAAGATTGATGTTTCTTGACGGGCAAGTAGGGGACAAGGAGGGAATGTGGAAAAGTGGATTTCCCTGATCAGTTATGTCCCCTATCTTGGACCCCAACGGTTCCATATGCATGTTACAAGTACATGTATGTTCTCTCCAGTTCCAGTTTCGAAGACGCAAACACATGTGCGTCCACCGTCAACATGTTCTCTGTCAGATCCGCCATCAATGGGCTGGATATTTGATTCCTAAGTAGGAAAGGCCACCGACTTTATATGGCTCAGTTACTCCATTTTTACAGTTCAGGCGAAGTAGGCCCGATTCTGTCCTCAAAGCCTTTCCCTGCTCTCTGTCTCTGACAAGCGTCAGCTTGAGCTCACATCTGTATCCATGAACTTTGTCCTATTTCTTGTGCAGCTAACGGTGCCTGCCTCGGCCAGGTTTCGCCTGCCTGCCAAGAAGCTGTATTTCACCTTCGAATTATCTCCTTTGCTCTTCAGCCGATGCATTCCTGTCTAGTGATTTAGGTAAACATTTCCTTTAGCTCTCGAGCAAAGGGCTGTCCCCCTGCAAGTAATTCATAAGTCCAGTTGCCATGGAAAGTTTTCTGCCTCTTGCATTTTACATAGACACTTAGACGCTTGTGCACGCACATACAGTCAGTATAGAATAGATTCTGTTCGAAAGTCCTTCAGTCCTTCCTTGTGGATAACATAGTTCTTTAAACATAGGATGTTAGATATGATTTGGGATTAGGTTGACTTGACCCCCTAGACTTTTCGTCTCCACATGTAGAGTTAATGTCAAGCCCCCTTCACCCCCTAGTTACACGTCAATTACACGTCATGCTGCTGCGCGCGCATCTATGCCAAGTATTATCTTATAGAACCACCTATATATGATAACTCTAACCAATTATGTTTCTTTTTATTCCTTATTACGCCTAGTTTCGTTTACGTAATTACTATGTCACTTTTCATATCAATTGTTACGCCTCCTACATTCATTTCATTGTAATGTACTTACTATAAAAATGCATGTCTGTCAATAAAGTATCGTACTTCACTTCCTGAACCTTTTCGGTGACGGAACCTGAAGGCCGCGACTCGAGTCGGCCATTTTGGAATAAAGCCCATTCAGAAACCTCTTATACCACGGATTCTGCCTCTTATTATTCTGAGCTATTTGTCTAAAGTATCCAGTATGAAATTCAGTCTGGTAAAGAAGATTTTATTTACCACAGTTTAAGGATGCCCCCCATACAAGTTCCCCAGGCGACCAAGGTGGTTTGTCAGAAGCAGTATCGTATTCCGGGTGGTCATGAAGAGATTAGTACCACCATTCAGGAGTTGGTTGATGCAGGTGTTATAACTCCAGTTACTTCTGCTTGGAATAATCCTGTTTGGCCGGTGCGTAAGAGTGATAATTCTTGGCGCATGACTGTTGATTATCGAGAATTGAACAAACACACGCCCTCTTTGACTGTTGCAGTACCGGATGTTATTACCCTGATTGAAAGAATCCAAACACATCCAGGTACATGGTATGCGTCCATCGATATTGCTAATGCTTTCTTTTCTATTCCACTTGCCCCTGAGTGTCAGGAACAGTTCAGTTTTACGTGGAACGGGCGTCAGATGACGTTTAGAAGTCTTCCTCAGGGCTATGTGCATAGTCCTACGATTTGTCACCGGCTGGTGGCAGAACATTTGGCTGAGGTACCAGTTCATCCCAAAATTCAGATATGTCATTATATTGATGATGTTTTGATCCAAGGCGAAACACAAGAGGATGTTCAGACACAATTAGATAGAGTCATTGAGTGTCTGCGTGAGAAAGGTTGGGAGATCAATCCGGATAAATTACAAGGTCCGTCCCAAGCTGTAAAATTTTTAGGTATTAATTGGCATGAGGGACACCGCGAGGTGATCCCTCAAGTTAAACAGAAGATTCTTGATTTTTCGGTTCCAAGGAATAGGAAGGAAGCCCAGAGCTTCATTGGCTTATTTGGTTTTTGGCGCCAGCATATTCCTCATTTGAGTCAAATATTGGCCCCTTTGTACCGAATTACACGTAAAAAGAATGCATTTGAATGGGATAAGCAACAGCAAGATGCATTTAGTCTGGCGAAAGAGGCAATTCAACATGCTATGGATCTATGGCCTGTACGTGATGGTGATGTGGATTTGAATGTGTCTGTGCAAGGCCCTTATGCAAATTGGAGTTTGTGGCAGAAACAAGGCAGGAGTAAGGTACCGTTAGGTTTTTGGACCAAAAAGCTACCTGATGCTGGTGAGCGTTATACACCCTTTGAGAAACAGCTACTTGCTTGTTATTGGGCTTTGGTGGATACCGAGCAATTGACTTTGGGACATGATATATTCTTGCGTCCTGAAATTCCTATCATGCAGTGGGTTCTGAGTTCACCGAAAACTCATCGAATTGGGCATGCTCAAGAGGCGAGCGTGATTAAATGGAAATGGTACATACAAGACAGGGCACGTGTGGGCCCGAAAGGAGTTGCTTCTTTACATGAGCAAGTGGCGCAAGCACCGTCGACTGGGACTGAGAGTGAGTGTTCCGTACCTTTAGAACAGGAGTCTCCTGTCAAGTGGGGTAGACCTTTTGATGATTTGTCCGCTGAGGACAGAAACCATGTTTGGTTCACAGATGGGTCGGCGAAGTTTATTGGGACGACACGGCACTGGAAGGCGGTGTCTTATAATCCGGTCACACAGAAACTGTTGAGTACAACTGGTGAAGGGAAGAGTAGCCAATTTGCTGAGCTTTACGCTGTTTACCAAGTTTTGAAACAAGAATTACCTGGTACATGTCATATTTTTATCGATTCTTGGTCAACTGCCAATGGACTGGCTGTTTGGTTGCCGACTTGGCATTCCCATAATTGGAAGTTACATTCCAAAGAATTGTGGGGAAAAGAGTTATGGCAAGAGATTTGGGAGATGCTCCCACAGAGTACTGTTACAATCTTCCATGTGGATGCTCACACCCCAATAGACTCCCTTGACAAATTTTTTCATAACATTGCAGATGAGAAATCTAAAATTGCTGAGGCAGTGGTGGATAGACAAGATCCTGATATTGCGGGATTGGCGAAATGGGCACACCAGAAGGCAGGACACTTTGGAGAGAAAGCCACTAGCAGGTGGGCTGCTGATAGAGGAATTTATATTCCCCTGGATCTAATAAAAAATGTTATTTTACATTGTCCCGTTTGTCAACATATCAGACAGCGTAAGGTGCCCCAAATTGTTAGAGGCCATTTACATCGCGGGAAACTGCCCGCTCAAATTTGGCAGATTGATTACATCGGACCCCTTCCCATGAGTAGGAATTGTCAATATGTTTGCACAATTGTCGATACATATAGTGGCTTGCTGGTAGCTCTTCCATGTAAGCAAGCTACCCAATTGAATACCATTAAAACATTGGAATTGATTATGATGTATTATGGTGTGCCATTCCAAATTCAATCTGATAATGCATCCCATTTTCGTGGAAGATTGGTACAAGAATTCTGTGTGGAAAATAATATTGAATGGATATTTCATATACCCTACTACCCGCAGGCCTCGGGCCTGGTGGAGAGATTGAATGGCCTGTTAAAGGACCAATTACGAAAGTTAACAGATGACAAGTATAAAAATTGGAGAGACTTTTTACCCCAAGCACTATTGATTCTGAATAATCGTCCTTTTTTAAATGCTGAATCTCCACTTATGCGTTTGTTTCCCCCAAATGTTGAGACTATGCCTAATGTAATCAGTGAAACTGTGATGTATTGGGAAATTACTCCCGGAGCTCTGGCTCCATGCAGAGCGACCCCAGGGTCGGCAGGTTTAGACTTGCACGCCATGGATGACACCGTTCTGGAGAGTAAGAATCGGGTCATCATTGCTACTGGTGTTGGTATTCATATACCACCTGGGAATTTTGGATTGATCGCCCCTAGATCGGGGCTGGCTGTAAAAGGCATCCAGGTACTTGGAGGTGTCATCGACAGTGACTATCAGGGATAGATTAAGGTACTCCTGCTAAATAGCAGTGAGATTGACTTACTGATACACCACACTGACCGAGTGGCTCAATTGCTCATTATGCCTGTTTTCAGTGGCGAAATATTGAAAGGCACTGCCCCAACTTTGCTAACTGTACGTGGCCAGAAAGGCTTTGGCTCTACGGATAACCCTGGGGCCAGGGTTTGGGTGCAATCGCCTAAGAATCCCCCTGAACAAGCAGAGGTTATTGCCACCGGTCAGGACAATACCATTTTGGTTATGAGGCCAGGGAAAGATAGCTGGGAAGCTGTCCCAGCTGATAAATGTTATTTACGAGAATGATTAATGCCTGTATTTGGTTCTTTTTCAGATCATTCTTTGGATTGTTGCTGCAGGATGTGTCGGAACTGGACTCCTTTTGGATTGGTTCGGCGAGAGAGAAGGGATCCCGTCAACCCGGGATGAACTGAGAACCCGAGTGTTGCGTTCCTTCAATGCGTGGGATTCGTCATCGAACTTTTGGACATTACTGGCCAAGAGAGTGACTGATGCCCCTCACTTCTGCTTGACACCGATGAGATCTGTGCATGACATTCTGGCGACTTGTCTAGTTGCTGTCCCCGCCTCACTAGAGACTTTAATTAGTATCTTTAACGTTTCGAAGGCTCGTCCGAATATTATCCTGGGTGATTTTGCTACCCATGTATATTGTCCTTTGTGCACTGAACTGCCGAATGAGCAACTCCCCATCCAGTCCCAAATAATTACGTATAATATCACACGAGGTGATCTATGCTTCTTTCTTACATGTAATCCTAATGCAATTTCTGAATGCCTACGCCTCAAGTTAAGAGGCGCCACTTCATTCACAACTCACGAACGGACTTTGTGTTTTCAGAGGACACCGACCACATGTGTTTCAGTTCAGAACAATATGACTTGCAATAGTTTGGTAGTTACTTCCAGTCATTATCGTGCGATGTTGCTACCTGCCGGATGGCTTTTCTCATGTGGTAATACTTCCTGGCCATATGTCCCTGCAAACATTTCCGGAGGCCCGTGTGCCATTACTAGACTGAGTTTACTGATGTTCTCATCACATCCAAATGCCAACTCTCGTGTGCTTCGAGATACTATGATGTTACAGGAGGATTGTGACTCATCTTTGCATTTATATTCCAAGTCTGAATATCTTAGCCTAGCTGTTTCAATTATTGGTGTTCCTGCTTTGGCGGTTTATAATGCCAAATCTATTGGGAAAATGGCTTGCTGGATGGTGAAATCTATTAATCATACTTCTACAGTCTTGTCTGACTTGTTATTAGACGCCCAGGGTGAACGTAGGGTCATTTTGCAAAATAGAGCAGCCATTGATTATCTTTTGCTTAAACATGGACATGGTTGCTCGGACTTTGAAGGCCTCTGCTGTTTTAACTTATCTGATCATACACAATCCATTCGTGCACACCTGGATAGGTTGCATGACTTAACGGATGAAGTTAGAAAACACATTGATCAGGGCTGGTTTGACTGGCTCTTTAATTGGTTACCGGACGTGTACATGTTACGCCACACATTAGGTGGCATTTTGATTGCTATCGCTGTTTTGATTTCTATCTGTTGCTTTATTCAGTGTATCCCTTCACTGCTTCAATTCTGTACACTCGGTACTAGACATAGATCAGTTAGTTTTGTTTCATATTATTCTTCCACCGATGTTAGTTCTGTTTAATGGATGTATAATAGACTGAAGTCAAGGGTGAAATGTACTGCTCGATTTTTCCCGGCCTTCTTGTGTTGTAGAGCGATTAATATGACTTCAGTCTCTTTCCATCCAAGTCTAAGGATTAGAGTAGTGAATAGAGCCTATTTATTAGACACTTTGACACGATCCTGTGCTCCTCCCCATAGATCAGGGCTTACATACATAGCCTAGGGGATAGATTCGTTAGTATTAAGGATAACCTGCCCTATAGTGAGGGTATTTCATGGAGTCGTGCTGAATTCAGGCCTGGTAGGCCTCAGACAGGAGAGACTCCATCTTTCTTTCTGCCCCGGCAGCTTGGGACATTTTTAGGTGAAGGGTGATGTTTTAGTTATGAGGTGTTATTCGCTCGGAGAGAACCGGTTCAGGCCGGCCCTTATCGAAGGAGTGTATTTTTCCCCTGCCGAAGACACTACATCAGGCCGGCCGGCTGGGAACGTGTCCTTGGCACGGGGAGGTACAGGAATTTGGTGGGCGGCAGGTTTCGGGCTGGAATTTTCCATGAGAGAATGCACCTCTATATTAGTGAAAGTCTGAGTTAGATATACGCACTTGCTTCTAGTCCATAGGCGGCACCTGGCCGTTAGCAAAAAGCTACTACTTATTTCAGGGAAGACAGATGATGTTTTGAAGGAGAAGAAAACCTAAGAATCTGAAGAGGAGAGAGTAGCCGATGAGGAAGAGGTTCCAGTGACCCGGAGAGGGAGAAGGGAGTAGATCCGCGACTGCGGAGGTGTGACTCCCAGGCGAAGCCGAGGCACAGACGAGAAGGGAACCTAGATGACCATTGAGCACAGGCTACATACGACTAAGGTGATGTCGACCCCTTTTTGTTAAAGTATATAACTTAACCTTTTACTTTCCTTGCAGGTTGTATATATGATGTATTCTGTGAGTGTGCATGTAGCAATTAAATAAAGTATCTAGCTTGTTGTGAGTTAGCATGTGTTGTGTATCCTTGTATAGGAGGATAGCCTATTCTTCTAGTCAGATTCAACTTGACATGAACAGATGTTAATCCTGATCAGGTAAGTGGTAACTGAATGAGGGAGGAAGGAGCCCCTCGAACTAAAGAACAGGTTGTACTCAACTAATAGTCTTTGTGTGATCTGATACATGGTAACCCCGATTCCCCTGTCGTGTACTACGGTAATAATAGGATGAGCTCGTGCTAAGGCTGCCATCTGGGCAGGAAGTTCTGGGTCTGTCTGAGACCGCGAGACTGTGGCTGCCGTCTGGGTAGGAAGTTCTGGGTCTGTCTGAGACCGCGAGACTGTGGCTGCCGTCTGGGCAGGAAGTTCTGGGTCTGTCTGAGACCGCGAGACTGTGGCTGCCGACTGGGTAGGAAGTTCTGGGTCTGTCTGGGACCGCGAGACTGTGGCTGCCGTCTGGGCAGGAAGTTCTGGGTCTGTCTGAGACCGCGAGACTGTGGCTGCCGTCTGGGCAGGAAGTTCTGGGTCTGTCTGAAACCGCGAGACTGTGGCTGCCGTCTGGGCAGGAAGTTCTGGGTCTGTCTGAGACCGCGAGACTGTGGCTGCCGTCTGGGCAGGAAGTTCTGGGTCTGTCTGAGACCGCGAGACTGTGGCTGCCGTCTGGGTAGGAAGTTCTGGGTCTGTCTGAGACCGCGAGACTGTGGCTGCCGTCTGGGCAGGAAGTTCTGGGTCTGTTTGAGACCGCGAGGCTGTGAGGTCTTGATATATATGTATATATATAATAGGAATTCCCTGTCCTTAGGTGGTACATATATATGTGGTTATTTAGGTGTAAAAAGGCCCTAGGGAGGGGGTAACGTTCTGGTTTGGGTTAGAAAGGCTCTGTTGAGCGGGTTCTACCTGATCCGAAAACCCAAGCAGAACATTTACGCTCTAAAACAAGCAGGGACACACAGCCCAGGTTTAGATGGACAGTCGGAGTAGTACATACGAGTCTCCTTCCGCTTATCTCTTCGCCAACAGACTCTACATCTCCTAGTGGGAAAATCTTTTGCCGGTGTGGGAGGGATGAAATCAGGAAAGTGGCGATCTTTCAATCGAACCACATCCTCCACCACTCCAAATCTAGGAACACTTGCCTGTTCCACAACAACAAGGCTAGCTATCACAGAGTGCTGAAACTGAATAAATGTCAACTTTGACGCAGGAGAACACTCCTTGAACACAATAAAAGCATTGAACATTGCTAATTCGAAGAAATGGATGGCCAACTTCTTATACCAAACATAAGCCTTACGAATAGCAGAGTAAGGTTCCAACCTCTGATCTACTCTGTCAACACCACCCATGTGCTTATTGTAGTCTAGAATGCACACAGGTTTGCGCACTTCAGCAACCTGACCCCAAACAGCCACAGGTGAAGTACTCTCATCATGGATGGTAGTCAGCATGTACACATCCCTCCTGTCCACAAATTTCACAGCTAGTAGTTCATCACTACGCAAGGAACTGCACTGCCCCCTCTGAAGTTTTTTGCAAACAAGCTCTTTCGGATAAGCTTTACGGTTAGAGCGGATTGTGCCACATGAAAAAGTGTCCACTTTATACAATTCCTTAAATGATTGCACAGCAGTATAGAAGTTATCAAGGTACAAATGGTGGCCTCTGTTAAACAGTCTCCTAGCAAGATCCCACACAATTTTCTCTGCAACTCCAAAAGTGGACGGACATCCTGGGGGGTCAATGGCAGAATCTCTACCAGTGTACACACGAAAATTAAATACATATCCTGTCCTACTCTCAGACAACATATACAGCTTAATTCCATAGCGTGCCCTCTTGCTAGGGATGTACTGCCTAAAAACCAAACGGCCCTTGAACAAGACCAAAGACTCATCAATAGATATTTCTTTCCCTGGAGTATAGATCTCAGAAAACCGATCCACAAAGTGATCAAGAACGGGCCGAATCTTAAAAAGACGGTCACAGTCAGGGTGATCTCGTGGCAACGCCATTGAATTATCCACAAAATGCAGCATACGTAGCAAAAGTAAATACCGATTACGAGTCATAACTGCAGGAAATATGGCAGTTGCCAACAAGAGGCTAGTAGACCAATATGAAGCCAAGGTTGGCTTCCTTACCACACCCATCAATAAAGTCAAACCCAAAAACTTCTTAATCTCTTCCAGATATGTGGGAGTCCACCGGGTAGCTCTAGACTGGGGCCTAAGTTTGTCGCTGTTGATCCTCAAAAACTGTTCAGCATACAAATTCGTCTGCTCAACAATCTCACCCAAAAATACATCATCCATAAACAACTGAAAAAACTGAATAGGCAAAAAGTTTTCACAATTCACTGTACACCCTGCAACACCGCTAAAGGCAGGCAACACCGGCTGCACCATGTTTGGATCAACCCAAAGTCCAGCACTTCCAGTAGGAAGCCTAGCAGCCTCAGACTGCAATCCAGATGCCTCTTGCACCATCGGCACAGCAGTTTCCTCCTCTAAGACAGGCACTTCATCCGCACTGAGAGTTGCTTCATCCACACCAAGAGTACCTTCATCGGCACTGAGAGTACCTTCATCATCCGATGATTCCATGTTGAGTGAAAACTCACTGCCAGAATCTTCCCCTCCCTCCTCTCCCTCAGACGCACTGTCAGTCTCATAATCATGATCAGAGGAAGATTCAAGAAGCATACCGACCACCTGTTGAGCAGTCATTCTACGGCTAGCCATATTGCTTACTAATAAATGTAACTTGTCAACAACAACAAACTCTTTGTAAAATAAGTAATAAGCAAAAAGCACCTTTATCAAAAACTCAAATATACTCCAAAACAATACCACTCACTTGCCAGAGGCAGCAAAACTACTCACCACCACCAACTCTGTACAGACACAGTATGGATCAACAATATCCCAGTAAAAAAGAAAGAGAAAAACAATTACACATAAGACTATGCAAAACACATCGCAAAGATTTTCATGCTCAAACCACTAACTAAATATGCCGCCATTATGACATCACTTACAAAAAAATTCATTCGGACATTATATTATTACTCATTTGGTGTAAATACAACAACAAAAAAATTCTTACCAACACAATGCAACTACACAAAACTGCAGAACAGCCACCGTTGAAAAGCTTTAGTCTAGAAAAAAAAGAGGAAAAAAAACTTTATTGTAACATATGCATATAATGCTCTAGACCATCACGTACTGCGCAAAATGTATTGCTTGACCCTCCCACTTTCAAAAAGGAAAGATTGATGGCCCAATCCTTTACAAGCAACGCGGCAAGATTCTGGAACTGAGCCTCAGCTCCGGACCACCCCCTCCCTCTTCCCAGTCCTTCAAAACTAACCTCAAATTTCTCCTCCTGCAAAGACACTTCCAAACTTAGTTCACACCCTCTCCATTGTGTGAAGTAAGTCTTTACATTATAGGAAATTCTGTTCTCCATGCCCGTAGAAGTGCCTACCCAGTGTGTTCCTGTGTTTTGCGTGTCTGCCATTTATTGCACTTTTATACCTCTACTTGTACTTTATACTCTTTGTAAGTTGACACCACTACATTACACCTGCTTGTGCTAAGACATCAAGCCTTCTAAGGTCCATTGGGGCCTTCTACGGTGTAGCATGGGAATGCGCTCCCTCAGTACAGTGGTGTGGTGGACTGGTCATGAATGCTGAACCCGGTTCCCCATTTCCAAATTCAACAGCTCCGGCCATAGTGCCACATCCCCACTGAACGCCATACTTGCCCACTGAGAGAAACTCGCACTGCCTTCAGCTATAACCTAATTGTGCCCGCTACAAACACTTGGATGTGGCACAATTCAAATTATGCACTTGATAAGAGTAATACGCAGACAAAAAAAAAAACTCCTAGGGAATGCCAAGCATGTGAAATGTAAGCAGAAACAACATGGTTACGTAAACGATCTCTCACTACCTATTCAGAAATCAGCGAGTGGTTTCACCGGAAGAGTTATGGACATGACTAGAGGGCCCTGAAGGGAAACGTTTCACTGTCCATTGCTTACATCCTTACAAAACATAAGCAGTATGGTAGACCACATCCATAAACACAGAAACATGGTGCACATTGTGTTTTCCAATTCACCCATCAACCAGGTATTGCAGTACCTACAGAAATGGTAACCTCTCCCACCCTAGAAACAACAATGATGTTCAAAGGAAGACGAGAAAACGAAAGTAGCAAAACACTGGCAAACTCTGACGCTGGTGTACTTGGATGCAAATGAAATCAATCTGGCCACTTTGCAACCCCTCTATCTTACATTATTTCGCCCCCCCTGGAAACAACAATGCTGTTCAAAGTTAGATGAGAAAACGAAAGTAGCAATACACTGGCAAACTCTGAAGCTGGTGTACTTGGATGCAAATAAAAACAATCTGGCAACTTGGCAACCCCTCAGTCTTACTTTATTTCGCCCCCCCCCTGGGAACAACAATACTGTTCAAAGTTAGACGAGAAAACTAAAGACGCACTGCACTGGCAAACTCTGATGCTGGTGTGCTTGGATGCAAATAAAATCAATCTGGCCACTTTGCAATCCCTCTGTCTAACTTTACTTCGCCCCCCATGGGAACAACAATACTGTTCAAAGTTAGGCGAGAAAACTAAAGACGCACTGCACTGGCAAACTCTGATGCTGGTGTGCTTGGATGCAAATAAAATCAATCTGGCCACTTTGCAATCCCTCTGTCTAACTTTATTTCGCACCCCCTGGGAACAACAATACTGTTCAAAGTTAGGCGAGAAAACTAAAGACGCACTGCACTGGCAAACTCTGATGCTGGTGTGCTTGGATGCAAATAAAATCAATCTGGCAACTTTGCAATCCCTCTGTCTAACTTTATTTCGCCCCCCCCTGGGAACAACAATACTGTTCAAAGTTAGGCGAGAAAACTAAAGACGCACTGCACTGGCAAACTCTGATGCTGGTGTGCTTGGATGCAAATTAAATCAATCTGGCCACTTTGCAATCCCTCTGTCTAACTTTATTTCGCCCCCCCCTAGAAACAACAATACTGTTCAAAGTTAGGCGAGAAAACTAAAGACGCACTGCACTGGCAAACTCTGATGCTGGTGTGCTTGGATGCAAATAAAATCAATCTGGCCACTTTGCAATCCCTCTGTCTAACTTTATTTCGCCCCCCCTGGGAACAACAATACTGTTCAAAGTTAGGCGAGAAAACTAAAGACGCACTGCACTGGCAAACTCTGATGCTGGTGTGCTTGGATGCAAATAAAAGCAATCTGGCCACTTTGCAATCCCTCTGTCTAACTTTATTTCGCCCCCCCCCCCCTGGGAACAACAATACCGTTCAAAGTTAGGCGAGAAAACTAAAGACGCACTGCACTGGCAAACGCAGATGCTGGTGTGCTTGGATGCAAATAAAATCAATCTGGCCACTTTGCAATCCCTCTGTCTAACTTTATTTCGCCCCCCCTGGGAACAACAATACTGTTCATAGTTAGGCGAGAAAACTAAAGACGCACTGCACTGGCAAACTCTGATGCTGGTGTGCTTGGATGCAAATAAAATCAATCTGGCCACTTTGCAATCCCTCTGTCTAACTTTATTTCGCCCCCCCTGGGAACAACAATACTGTTCAAAGTTAGGCGAGAAAACTGAAGACGCACTGCACTGGCAAACTCTGATGCTGGTGTGCTTGGATGCAAATAAAATCAATCTGGCCACTTTGCAATCCCTCTGTCTAACTTTATTTCGCCCCCCCTGGGAACAACAATACTGTTCAAAGTTAGGCGAGAAAACTAAAGACGCACTGCACTGGCAAACTCTGATGCTGGTGTGCTTGGATGCAAATAAAATCAATCTGGCCACTTTGCAATCCCTCTGTCTAACTTTATTTCGCCCCCCCTGGGAACAACAATACTGTTCAAAGTTAGGCGAGAAAACTAAAGACGCACTGCACTGGCAAACTCTGATGCTGGTGTGCTTGGATGCAAATAAAATCAATCTGGCCACTTTGCAATCCCTCTGTCTAACTTTATTTCGCCCCCCCCTGGGAACAACAATACTGTTAAAAGTTAGGCGAGAAAACTAAAGACGCACTGCACTGGCAAACTCTGATGCTGGTGTGCTTGGATGCAAATAAAAGCAATCTGGCCACTTTGCAATCCCTCTGTCTAACTTTATTTCGCCCCCCCTGGGAACAACAATACTGTTCAAAGTTAGGCGAGAAAACTAAAGACGCACTGCACTGGCAAACTCAGATGCTGGTGTGCTTGGATGCACATAAAATCAATCTGGCCACTTTGCAATCCCTCTGTCTAACTTTATTTCGCCCCCCCTGGGAACAACAATACTGTTCAAAGTTAGGCGAGAAAACTAAAGACGCACTGCACTGGCAAACTCTGATGCTGGTGTGCTTGGATGCAAATAAAATCAATCTGGCCACTTTGCAATCCCTCTGTCTAACTTTATTTCGCCCCCCCTGGGAACAACAATACTGTTCAAAGTTAGGCGAGAAAACTAAAGACGCACTGCACTGGCAAACTCTGATGCTGGTGTGCTTGGATGCAAATAAAATCAATCTGGCCACTTTGCAATCCCTCTGTCTAACTTTATTTCGCCCCCCCTGGGAACAACAATACTGATCAAAGTTAGGCGAAAAAACTAAAGACGCACTGCACTGGCAAACTCTGATGCTGGTGTGCTTGGATGCAAATAAAATCAATCTGGCCACTTTGCAATCCCTCTGTCTAACTTTATTTCGCCCCCCCTGGGAACAACAATACTGTTCACAGTTAGGCGAGAAAACTAAAGACGCACTGCACTGGCAAACTCTGATGCTGGTGTGCTTGGATGCAAATAAAATCAATCTGGCCACTTTGCAATCCCTCTGTCTAACTTTATTTCGCCCCCCCTGGGAACAACAATACTGTTCAAAGTTAGGCGAGAAAACTAAAGACGCACTGCACTGGCAAACTCTGATGCTGGTGTGCTTGGATGCAAATAAAATCAATCTGGCCACTTTGCAAACCCTCTGTCTAACTTTATTTCGCCCCCCCTGGGAACAACAATACTGGTCAAAGTTAGGCGAGAAAACTAAAGACGCACTGCACTGGCAAACTCTGATGCTGGTGTGCTTGGATGCAAATAAAATCAATCTGGCCACTTTGCAATCCCTCTGTCTAACTTTATTTCGCCCCCCCTGGGAACAACAATACTGTTCAAAGTTAGGCGAAAAAACTAAAGACGCACTGCACTGGCAAACTCTGATGCTGGTGTGCTTGGATGCAAATAAAATCAATCTGGCCACTTTGCAATCCCTCTGTCTAACTTTATTTCGCCCCCCCTGGGAACAACAATACTGTTCAAAGTTATGCGAGAAAACTAAAGACGCACTGCACTGGCAAACTCTGATGCTGGTGTGCTTGGATGCAAATAAAATCAATCTGGCCACTTTGCAATCCCTCTGTCTAACTTTATTTCGCCCCCCCTGGGAACAACAATTCTGTTCAAAGCTGGGCGAGAAAACTAAAGACGCACTGCACTGGCAAACTCTGATGCTGGTGTGCTTGGATGCAAATAAAATCAATCTGGCCACTTTGCAATCCCTCTGTCTAACTTTATTTCACCCCCCCCTGGGAACAACAATACTGTTCAAAGTTAGGCGAGAAAACTAAAGACGCACTGCACTGGCAAACTCTGATGCTGGTGTGCTTGGATGCAAATAAAATCAATCTGGCCACTTTGCAATCCCTCTGTCTAACTTTATTTCACCCCCCCTGGGAACAACAATACTGTTCAAAGTTAGGCGAGAAAACTAAAGACGCACTGCACTGGCAAACTCTGATGCTGGTGTGCTTGGATGCAAATACAATCAATCTGGCCACTTTGCAATCCCTCTGTCTAACTTTATTTCGCCCCCCCTGGGAACAGCAATACTGTTCAAAGTTAGGCGAGAAAACTAAAGGCGCACTGCACTGGCAAACTCAGATGCTGGTGTGCTTGGATGCAAATAAAATCAATCTGGCCACTTTGCAATCCCTCTGTCTAACTTTATTTCGCCCCCCCTGGGAACAACAATACTGTTCTAAGTTAGGCGAAAAAACTAAAGACGCACTGCACTGGCAAACTCTGATGCTGGTGTGCTTGGATGCAAATAAAATCAATCTGGCCACTTTGCAATCCCTCAGTCTAACTTTATTTCGCCCCCCCTGGGAACAACAACACTGTTCAAAGGAAGACAAAAAAACGAAAGAAGCACATCACTGGCAAACTCTGATGCTGGTGTACTTGGATGCAAATAAAATCAATCTGGCCACTTTGCAATCCCTCAGTCTAACTTTATTTCGCCCCCCCTGGGAACAACAACACTGTTCAAAAGAAGACAAAAAAACGAAAGAAGCACATCACTGGCAAACTCAGATGCTGGTGTACTTGGATCCAAATAAAAATAATCTGGCCACTTGGCAACCCCTCTGTCTTACTTTATTTCGCCCACCCAGGGAACAACAATACTGTTCAAAGTTAGGCTGAGAAAACGAAAGTCGCACTGCACTGGCAAACTCTGATGCTGGTGTGCTTGGATGCGAATGAAATCAATCTGGCCACTTTGCAATCCCTCTGTCTAACTTTACTTTGCCCCCTGGGAACAACAATACAGTTCAAAGGAAGACAAAAAAACGAAAAAAGCACATCACTGGCAAACTCTGATGCTGGTGTACTTGGAAGCAAATAAAATCAATCTGGCCACTTTGCAACCCCTCTGCCTCACTTTCTTTCGCCCCCCCTTGGTACAACAATGCAGTTCAAAGTTACACGAGAAAACGAAAGTCACACTGCACTGGCAAACTCTGATGCTGGTGTTTTATAAGCAAATAAAATCAATCTGGCCACTTTGGAACCCCTAGGACTGACTTTATTACGCCCCCCACCCCCATCCCACGCTAGCAGCACCCCCCAGGTGAAACACGACAAAGAAACGAAAACGAGCGTGTTTTTTTTTTTCAAAAATCACATAAAATCGCCTGCGCTTGGACGATCCAAGCGCAAGAACAAAGCAGAGTTTTCAAAAACCCATTTACACCCCCCCAACATTGTGCCCCCACCCTACCTACCGCACAGATCCACT
Organism: Triturus cristatus; assembly: GCF_964204655.1. NCBI lineage: Eukaryota > Metazoa > Chordata > Amphibia > Caudata > Salamandridae > Triturus > Triturus cristatus. The sequence continues at coordinate 540,347,600 of NC_140591.1, forward strand.
AATACCCCCTCCCCAGCCCCAAAACTGACCTTTACTCTCCGACGCGCAGGAAGCAAATGGCTTCCAGCGCCTCGGAGAGCAAAGGGGAAGCCTCCGGTGACGTTAGCACGGCTCCCGCGCTGACGTCATTGATGACGCGGGCGGGGGGGGCGGGGGGAGGCAGGGGAAGGTCTTCCCCTGCCTCCCAAGCAAAAAAAAAAAAGATCGCGGAATCACGGGGGGAGCGACTGTGCTCCATGACGAGTCCAGCTCGTCATGGGCACTGAAGGGGTTAAATGTGATTTTCTTGAATATGGAAAAACAGATGTAAACCAAATAGCAAAAAGCACAATTCCTGAATAAAATTCTAACTTTCTGCTGAATTTGCTGTAATTCTGTTTAGCTGTGTTTTTTATATCACTTCCCAAATTTACTATAGAAATTAGCATGGGAAAACAATCTTTTGGGACACCCTTATTTCTTGGCCCGTGCCTGATGGATCACCCTTAAAATTTCCATGAAGGAGATGAGGAGAATGAACTTTTTTGGGAAAGTTTCATTAAGATTTGTCAAATGATACCAAAGGTATTAGTGAAATAATACAATTCTCATATGAAATCTCTGACCTAAATATAAGTACATAGTGGAGATCGACTGAGAAGATGGGAAGGCTGAATAAACAAATGTGCTGTACTTATGCATGTATCTCTCTTTAACTATTTTTAGTCCCATCAAAAATACATTATGCCTCAAATTGCTAAAATCGCACACTTCCCCATATTTTTAACCATCTGGATTCATGCCTGCATTAACATTTTAAAGTCAAATCTCTTCAAGTTGCGCTTTGTGAAAGGCTTTACATTCAACAGTTCATATTCCAACACTATGGTGTTCAGGAGTGCCTCACTTTTGTCTTGAATATAAAATGTTAATGATGTACTTATTCATTATAACTCTGTTCTGACGTTGCAGTTGATTACTAGGAAGTTAACAGACAGACAGCTGCTGATGTTGGAAGTACAAGTTTCACTCTGCGGAAGATTTAACAAAATTTTGAACTGCATTTTTGCATCACACAAGTGACACAAATAAGCAGAATTATTTTTTTTTATTAATTATTTTCCAGCGCAAATTGTCTTTTGTGCTGAAACTTGCCTAAAAATAACAAAAAATAGTGCAAAGTGCTGCTTTGTGTTACTTACCATCAGGGTGGCATTACATGGTTGTTCCCATGCAAGCACCCATGCTTTTTGACATGGAACCCTTTGTGAGAAGTTGGCCTGATATAAGCTGTCCACTAGTTATAGTGGGCACCCTGTATCAGTCCAAACAATCCCTTAAGGTGAATAGGTTAAAGACAACCTATATTGAAAGCTATCCTAGTGGTAGCTATGGAGAGCAGCCTTCAGGCTAAGTCTTGAAGGAATATAAAGCAGCTTGTTTTACCAGTCTATAATCTCTTGAATGACCAAATGAAAGGACAACCACATCAGGTATATATTTAAAATATATGTATTTAAGATAAAACACACCCCTCTAGTCTCTTTATGAGACTGGAGTTCGAAGTACTTAAGTTACAAGTTAGCAATCAACAGTAATAGCACAAATACACGTTTGGGCCCTAGGGGCGTACCAAACCATATACCAATAAAGTGGCATAAGAACCACGACTGAACTAGACACAATGCCTAGAGGCTGTAGAATCGCTGTGACCCCAAGGAACCACCCAAGGTAGTGACGCAGGGGACCCACGGGGCCGTGTGCAGTGTGTGAACACAGCCGCGGGTTCCCGTTAGCTTCTATGGGCAATGTCGCGGTTGGAAATTTAAAGCTTAGGGACACTTAGAGTCAGGACCAAACCCTTTTGGACTTAGGAAGTTCTAGGGCTAGCACCCACGGGAGCACTGGAGTACTCGTGTTGCCTCACCCAGGAAAGCCGGGTGCATAGGTGTCTTTTGGTGTCGAGTTGCATCGTCAATTTCAATGGAAGCTGGCGAAGAAGTGCTGCTGCCGTGAACAGGAGAAGTGTCCGAAGTGATCCAATCCTGGATCTAGGATGGAAGGAACCTGAAAGTAGAGGGGACAGAGTCTGGGTCACTTACCAGTGACCAAGGGCACAATTGACCAATGCCCACAGATGTTGGGTGCTTCAGGTGAGTTGACAGGTGTCTTGACTCTTCAGCCACGAGGTCCAGGAGGTGCCGGCGACAACCAGGAGCTGGATTCGAGCTGTCCCATAAAGTTTGTCGAGTGCTGCTGTGTCGGCGACCAGATTGGACCCAACAAGCCTTGGCAACAGCAAGTCACTGGGAATCAGAGAAAGGACGGCGGTGCAGACCAGCAAGGTCTGGGGGACTCACCCAGCAAAGGTAAGTTGGGGCACATCTGGAGCAATCAGGAAAGCTTAAGCAGATGAGGAGTTGCCTTCGTGGGGACCCACTAACCAATGGGCTAGAGATCGCGAAGGAGCCTCAAGCGGTTGCACTGGAAACTGGCCCAAGGGTCACTGGTGGAGTGGAGGACAGAAATCTTTGGTGCAGGAGATGCTCAAGGCTCGGGCTACTTGGAGCCCAAAGCACAATTTCGAGGAAGACCAGGAAGATGATGTTGCTGCAAAAGTTCAGAGTATCCAGGGGTCACGGTTCCACGTCACCCACGATAGCCACGGGCCTCAGCTTTGCTGTGGTCTCAGGGTAGCCCCTGGGAAGTCTGAAAATCCACCTCTGGTGATGCAAAGACTTCAGTGTCCAGCGGGAGCTTCAGTGATGCAGACTGGTCAGTTGCTTCTTTGGTGCCTGACAAGCAGGGGAGTCCCTCCTTGACCCCAAGGGAGACTTCTTCAGTCTTCTAGTCAAAGTAGAACTTTGAAGGTCCAGGATATATGTTGCAGAGTTTCGTCCAGGGTAATCTAAAGACTCAAGAACTGGGTTCCCATACTTATACTAAGTCTGGGGGTTGGACATATTCTAGGGACCCACCTATGGGAGGGTTTGGAAAGAGGGGTGGTTACACCCATTTCCTTTGTCCAGTTTCATGCCAGAGCAGGGGCAGGTAGCCCCTGCAACTGGTTTGAACGGGACTATGCACAGGGACACCAAGTGTGCCACCCAGTGCAGGACTTCAAAGCACCAGAGAGTGCTCCTGCCCAGCCCAATACACATCTGCCAGTCTGAGGAGGTGGTTACACCTCCCTGGGACAGGAAACCTATTTTCCAGGCCTCCCCTGCCAGAGTTTCGGTCAGCGGCAGGAGGCCAGACTCGTGTCTGTGGCAGAGGCATACATTTTGTGATGTCAGGGCTGTGGAAATTCCTACCTGGTTAGACCAGTGTGAACATGTCTCTCCCTCTAGAAGGGTGGAATGCTACCCCCACTGCCAGAACTGGGGGGGGGGGTAGTATTCTAAAGTGTTTGACACCAAACACAACATGTTTCCGTGCAGCCATCCCAAAGTTAGCATTTACCGCGAGGTTATAATGCACTTAAGAGTATATGGCCAGGCTGCACCACAAACAGCATCAAAGGAGGTACTCCGAACGCTGCAGAGGGGCTCTGCTCATGCAGGGGCACCCTCTCACATAAAAACCAAGCACTCTGCATTCAGGATTGTTAAGGCCTGCCATAGGAGTGACTTATAGGTTTTATATGTGTGTGCAATGGTATTGATATAGGTAGCCTATACCACTGTAAGGGTGCAAGCACCACCTTACCCAGGCTGCAGTAGCAGACCTGTGGTGTCAGTTTGGAGTGCTTCCCAGGAGTGGCATAATACATGCTTCAGCCCCTGGTAGGCCTCTGAAGTACCTATGCCCTAGGTACATAGTATACCATATACTAGGGGCTTATAAGGCACTCCAGAATCCAATTAGATATCTACCTAATGTACATGGCAACCATTTTAGAGAGGAAGCAGCTAGGCTGGGGTCCTGATTAGCAGGGCCACAGCCAGACTAAGGTCGAAAAACAGTGAAACACCAGCAAAAAGGGGGGGTACCCATGTGAAGCAGATCCTACTCTCCTACACCCTACAGACCAAGAATTATGAGAGTTTGCATAAAATAATTAACACTGTGTGAAAGCAGACATTATAATGAGACACTTTTTACTCTCTTTTCTGACTTTGCCTGTGTGCTGGACTTAACAGCACACATACAAAGTAGGAAACGTGTTAAAGGTTTTCTAAGCTTATTATTTCTTACTGGAAGCTAACACTTCTAGTACAAAACCTATGCTAGACTTACAAACACACACCCTTACACAAAGGTGAGTGTGTAACACACGGCAGCAAAATTCTGTACTGTCTATAGGGAGGGGGTAGTAGAGTGCCATTTATCTCTGCAGATATGGCGCTCTCCTGCTCCCACATTGTCACACAACACTGCGTTGCGTTGGCTGACCATTTGATGAATCTGACCCTGCATTTAAGAATATTTTACTTAAATGGATGTAGACGATATTTGAGGGGTCATAGAAAATGTGACCTCATTTTAGCTTTCCAAATGTTCATAATTTCTTTGACCAAGGACACCCCTTGTTTCTTCTTTTGCTGCAGAATCCTCTGTAGGAAATGCTTTGAAGTTTACAGCTTCAGTTCTATCAAGATAGCGCTCAGGTTGCCACACTTTTGTCGTAAATTCAGAATGTTAGCACCAGTTGTTTATTAGAAAGTTGTGGTAAAGCTGCAGTTGATCATTAGGTGTTAACTGACAGGCTGCTGCTGGTGTGGAAAGTACGTTTCAGTCTGCATGTCAGAATGTTTTATGAAATGGATGAGAAAGATATTTGAGAATTCAAAGAAAATGCACCCTTGTGGTAGCTTTCAAGAGCACTAACCATAATTTCTCTGACATAACATGCCGCCTCATTTTGTCAATTTCAAAAGAAAATGCTTTACATTTTCCCGTGCTGCTTCTGTCAAGATGGCATTCCGGTGTCCCACACTTTTCGCATAAATTCAGAATATTAGCACTCTAGTTGTTCATTCTAACACTCACAGAAACTGCAGTTGGACTAGGGAGGTAACTGACAGACTGTTGCTGGTGTTAGAAGTAAATATTTGACAGTGCAAGTCAGAATGTTTCACTGAAATGGATGAGGAAGATATTTGACAACCAATAGAACATATGTCCTCATTTTAACTTGTAAGTGCAGTAAGGATAATCTTTAAGACAAAAAAGACGAATGTACTTAATTTCTAGATGCTTTAGTTTTTACAGCATTGATTCTAAAAAGATGTATTTGGTGTGAAATGCCTTTGTCATCAATATAGGAAGTTAGTGGTCCAGTTGTTTATTAGAACACTGTGGAAAGCTGCAATAAATCAATAGAGAGTTAACTGGCAGAATACTGCTGGTGTTGAAAGTATGCTTCAGACTTCATTTCAGAATGTTTATTAACATGGATGTGGGAGATATTTGAGATTTCATTGAAAGTGTGTCCTCATGTAAGGTTTCTAGAGCACTAATCATAATTTCTACAACAAACAAACCCCATTCTTTTTTTTAATTTCAAACAGAAATGCTTTACGCTTTACTGCTTTGACTCCATCAAGATGGCATCAGTGTGCCCCAGTTTTTCTCATGAATACAGAATATTATCACTCATTCATTAGAACACTATGGAAAACTGCAGTAGAACACTGTGGAGACAGCTAACAGGCTGATGATGCTGTTGGAAGTACATTTTACCCAGTACACCACCAGGCTGTGTTCTCAGTGGCTGAGGAAGATAGTGTGAACTCATGGAATATGTGCTCTCATTTTAGCTTCTTGAGCACATTCCCATAAACTCTATGAGGAAATCGTTGGACAAACCAAGTTGCTCTCAAACATGATTCCTCAAATCCCAGCAGAGGATCAGCATTTATAAGACGGGGGTAGATTCGGTTTTTCTATATTTTACTAAGATGGTTTATAGTAACCCCTGTTTTTTTACAGTCGTTAAATAACAATCATTTGTAAGAAAGTGATTCACATTCCAGTGCAACCTGCCCATAAACATTGTATGTGTGTGCTTATGTGGAACATCAACACATGACCATATTAATAGAATGTAACCCGTCTATTACTTCCTTTGTGGGTATGGTGGAAATGGATGGACTGTGTAGTTGGTGATTTATTTCTAATGTGGATAATTAACCCTATGTTTCTTGATTTATACAGGATTGGTGCGTGTAGACTCGAAGTTGAATGTTAAAATTGACCTTGTATTATGCTGTGTTGTTTTTGCTGCACAGTGATTGCCTCGTCTTACAAAATGAACATGCACTGAGTTCAAGCGCTGGTATTTGTCTTCCCTCTCACTATGTCCTTTAGGCAAGAATAAACGTATGCTTTCTGGATGAATACCATGTTTTAAAATGTGGTGCCGCAATTTGTTTTTGATGTGAGTCTCAATAATTTTTAGGGCTCTAAATTTATTTTAAAAAGTTCACGATCCCACGCTTTTTTGATTGTTGGCACTGTACCTAACAGACAAGAATCGGATTGAACATGGGTTTTAACCTTCTCCCTCTAAAATGTGTTCAGTTCTGTTGAACTAGATGACTGGTGTTGCAAGTCAAGAAACCAGCAGCACTAAGGGGCATATTATCAAGAAATGGCGTTAAAATTATTGCCACTTTAGCGGCAGAAAACTGTTGCTAAAGCGGCGATAATGGGCTTGATAATATGCTCTTGAGAATTCCATTAGAAGCCCATGTTCTGGTGTCAACGTGGGCTTCTATTGGAATTCTCACGGGCATATTATAAAGCTCATTATCGCCGCTTTAGCAACAGTTTTCTGCCTCTAAAGCGGCGATAATTTTACCGCTGTGCTTGATAATATGCCCCTTAATTTATATATATAAAAAAAAAAGAACGCAGTGCATGCTGCAAAGTCACAAAGTTTTGGTGAGACACACGTGCGGATTCTCCCATGCTATACTTTCTATTTCTTTATGTCACCATTGGGGGTTGTTTTTATCCCAGCCTTGTTTCTTTGTCGCTCTTTTCACCTAACCCTCCCTCATATTCCCTCTTTCACTGAGAGCAAAAATCTGATGATGCAAAACAAGCCCTTGTCTCCAAAAATGAGTGCCGGGACCGATCACACGCCGCCATTTACACAAATTAAGCACTGGAGGATCTGAATTGAATTGTAAACTTAGGGCCAGATGTAGGTAAATTCAATTTTGCGAGTCCTTAATAGCGATTTTTACCGAATCGCTATTAAGGATTCGCAAAATTGAATGTAGGTAGGAATTGCAAAAATATTTGCGATTCCTTATTATTCCTTAATTGCGAATCGCAAATTGAGATTCGCAATCAAGGAATCCCATCCCATTCATTCCTATGGGCCACGAGGCCCATAGGAATGAATAGGATTTGCGCCCGCAATTTGCGAGTCATCAAGAGGCACTCGCAAATTGCGGGCACAATTTCAAGGGTGCAAGGGTTCAAAAAGGACACCCTGTTGCACCCCTGAAATGTGCATGTGTGCACATGTGGCGCACAGGCATGTATGTGTGCCACATGGCACTTTGTAAAAAGCCAAAAAGTGCTTTTTGAAATGAAATCGCAAAATACCACCAACTTGAAGTTGGTGGTATTTTGCGATTCCTTAAGGCAAAATCGCAATTTGCGATGCCTACCAGCATAGCGTTTAGGGAATTGTGAATTGCGATTCTCTAAATGTTTGCGCGAAAAGGGAATCACAATGTTGCGATTCCTTATTTTGCGAGTAGGTTTAAACTTACCTACATTAAAAGCAGCCAAATAGCGATCTCAAACACTGAAATTCTGCGTTTGCCCTCGTATTTGGCTTCCTACATCTGGCCCTAAATACCGACTTCACGTTTTCAATTATGTCTGAATCTGACTCTGCTAAACACGTTGTTGGAAATGTCTCAGACACACAGCTCCATCTGGTGACCAAAGTAAACATTATGACTATTCACTGTTCGGGCAAAATACCTTGCAGTTAATTATGTTTGCTCACCCAAAACAAGTTGTCTTTTTGCAACTGATTAGGATATTGAAAGCGCCTCAGTGAAAGAAAATGTCCTTTTTAACTATGAATTCAATCTGTTTGAGTTTTGAGTGGCTGTGTCAACGATCTGATCCTACATTCTGTCTAATAATAACCCCGAGAGATTTTCTGTATCAACATTCTGATGTATTTCTTCTCACTTCCCAGTGTCATTTCCCCTATTTCAGCACTGACATCACACGTTTCTTCCTCTCGTAGCTTGCAGGAGAACGCTGTATTAGACTGCAGGACAGATTCGAGGTCTCAAGAAATAGCTCACAAAGCGTCAGCACTCTTATTAACCCCATTCCTTGCAAACCGCCCCCTACGTTAGGGGGCAGCTTCCTCCCCCCAAAAAACGCATAACGCTACTACACCTGCTTGCAAAGGATAGTACATTAGTAGTGTTTAAATGGCTTACATACATTCCTCTGAAGTCTTTAACTGTCTGCAAAAGTTTGATTATCTTTCTTGTACCATACTGAAATTGAACGCAAGTATATTCAAATAATTACTCATATAAACTAGGCCTGGGCTAAATTTTAGGGGTGGGCGGAATTTGCGAAAGTGACTTTCGCAAATTATCGCGAAAATGTAAAAAATCTCCGCAAACACGCGGAAATGTCGCGAAGATGTGGAAGTTTTTTTCCCGCTCGTTCGCGGTATTTTCTGCGTGGTCGCGGCTCGCCAACTTACCCATGCGGTTGCTCGCGGGCGCGGCCATCTTGTTTTCACTCTTCTCGCGGTGCATGATCGCGAGAAGAAAGACGTGATTGCGCGACCAATGACATTACTGCGGGCGCGAACTGTCGCGAGACAGCGCAAATGGCTACCAACAATCCAACATCTCGTGGAGAACGCGACCGGATCGGGAAAACTTGTCGGCGAACGCGGGGATTCAGGTAAGGCAATCGCGCGCGCGCGAGAATGTATTATTTTACAGCGTTAGCAAGAAACAAATTATCGCTAAGCTGCGAAATGCAGAAATTTTGAAAGCGAAAATGTCAAATTATCGCAATTTCCGCGAGCGGAACTGAAATTTAGCCCAGGCCTACTAAATTTCCGTTCCGGAAATTGCTATAATCTGACATTTTCGCGTTCCGCGGAGAGCGCGAAAATGTCAAAATTTCCGCATTTCGCAGCTTAGAGATAATTTGTTTCTTGCTCGCGCTGTAAAGTAATACATTCTTGCGCGCGCGCGATCGCCTTGCCTGAATCCCCGCGTTCGCCGACAAGTTTTCCCGATCCGGTCGCGTTCTCCACGAGATGTTGGATTGTTGGTAGCCATTTGCGCTGTCTCGCGACAGTTCGCGCCCGCAGTAATGTCATTGGTCGCGCGATCACGTCTTTCTTCTCACGATCATGCACCGTGAGAAGAGTGAAAACAAGATGGCCGCGCCCGCGAGCAACCGCATGGGTAAGTTGGCGAGCCGCGACCACGCAGAAAATACCGCGAACGTGCGGGAAATAAACTTCCGCATCTTCGCGATATTTCCGCGTTTGCGGAGATTTTTAACATTTTCGCGATAATTTGCGAAAGTCACTTTCGCAAATTCCGCCCACCCCTAGCTGCAAATTCTGCAACCTAAGCATGGAGCCCGCGATGAAGCATCATCCAAGATGGCGACACATCCAACTGTCATAGAGCCTTTCCAGCTGTAAGCCACCTTCGACTTCTATAGCTTTGTGTTGACTACAGCATTTAATTATATAGAATTCTAGTGGCCTTACTTAGGCATAGCACTGGTCTCCAGAAAGGACCCTTGTCCAGGTCTCACTGAGCCTTTCCATGATGACAAACAACATGCGATGGGACCCTTTTAACTGCGTGGTCAATTAGCTGTTACTCTTTCTCAAGGCGGTTGCTGTTTTGTATGTCACAGTCTTTTGTTTATGGTCGGCTTTACAAGGATTTACTGACCAGATAGCGCTATGGAGCTGGCTTACTGTAACAAGGATGCATTCCCTCACTCTAGTTCGGACGCAGTTGTACAGTGATGGTTTCCTACTACTCACTCTGGGGCAGATTTACAACTTCTGGCGCATCTCTGCTCATCAGCAGGGATGCGCCAGAAGAGTTAAGACGCATCTGCCCACCCGTGCGCCACCACTGATGCGCCGCATTTACAATGCGGTACACCGTGGTGCACGGATGGTCAGATGCATGTCGCATCCCCCAGCGGAAAGGCGGCGCATTGCTGGAGTCGCGTCGCAAGCGCATCGCAGCTCCAGCAAGGCTGGGGGTGCCCCTATTCCTAACATTCTGCGTCAATCCTTACGCCTGCTTCAATCAGGCGCAGGGTTTCGACGCAGCATGGCCGTAAGAGTGACTGAGTGAAATCTTGTAGATTTCACTCAGCCACTTTTCGGTGGCGTTCCTGCGCCGGAACGCCCACATGTGGCGCAGGGCTTTACAACGTGACGCATCTCCCTAGATGCGTCACGTTGTAAATACGGCGCAACATGACGCATGATTTACGCCGCTGCTCCGTCACAGAAGTGACGCAATGGCGGCGTAAATGTGTCGCAAGGGGCTTGTAAATCTGCCCCTCTGTGTAGTCAACATAGATGTGCTGCTGAGTAGTGGAGTGGCGAAGGCACACTAAAGGCAAGCCTGTTTGCAGCTGTTCGCACTAATTACAAATAGAAGCCTGGAAATAATGTCCAAGTAAGAATTCAATATTAAAGAGTTGTATTCTTTTAGATCTGTTTACAGAGATGACATAACAGAGTGAGTTTACTTTTACGAAATAAACATTTCTTTGTATTGTTGTCTGTGATCTCAATTAAAACCACAAGACAGGTAGGTATAAATATATGTGGGGGCAGATTTACAAGCCGGTTTGTGACGCAGCGGCAGCGTAAAAGTTGCAGCCCATTTACAACGTGACGCATCTAGGGAGATGCGTCACGTTGTGAAGCCCTGCGCCACATTAAACCTGCGTCAGGTTTAATGTATGCAGGGTGGGCGTTCCGTTGCAGGAAGCCCCGTAAAAGTGACGCAGTGAAATCTACAAGATTTCACGGAGTCACTTTTACGTCCATGCTGCGTCAAAACCATGCGCCTGCTTGAAGCAGGCGTAAGGAGTGACGCAGCATGTTTATAGAGGGCGCCCCTGAGCATTGCTGGAGTTGCGTCGTGCTTGCGACAAGACGCCAGCAATGCGTGACTTTTCCGTCAACAGATGTGTCAGAATTTGTGATGCATCTGTCAATCCTTGCGCCATGGTGCGCCGTATTGTAACGCAAGGATTTGGCATGTTGGCGCATGGAAAGTGACTCATCTCTACAGATGCATCACTTTCTTGTATCTACCCCGTGGTATTTTTGAGCGATGATGGTTAATGTTGCCTCACTTACTAAGCTTCAGCTAGATGTTTATGAACTTTCGAATTTACAAGTACAAGAATGGTTTGAAGTCACAAAAACATGGCTGCAGGATTCATCTGCTCCTGGCTTTAATATTATTCTGCCTGGATATATAGTGTTGTCACTAAATTGATTCAAATGATCAAGAGCAGTGACTATCATTTGTTGGGGGTGATCTCTTTCCTCTTTCCAGGATCAATCTGCCCACTGAAATGTTGGTGTTCAAATGCGCTAAACTAGTAATATTTTTTCAGTCACAATGATCTTTAATTATACAGAATCTGGCACTAATACCCTATATATCTCCCAACTATTAGACCACATGTCCCGTATAGTGATTGAAGGTGCTACCTCAATTGCTTTGAGGCACTTCAATATATGGGTATCACAGTTAGGGCAATGGGTATGGGAAATATCTTTTGGAGACCACGGACATTCTTCTTGTCTCCCGGCTAGTATCAGTCACTATGAGAAACCAGGACCTGTTTGCAGTGTCCCCCCACCTTTTGCCAACTAGATACTGGTTTTCTGACTCTGATTGTGCCCTAGGCTCTGCAAGCAAGACCCAGGGCCTGTGATCTGATTAAAATGCATGGTAATTAAGTATAAGTACTGACAACCTACCTGTAAGTCCCTAGTATATGGTAGGGTATGTGGGTTTAGAGCCTCGTAGACTCAATGTACTTAAGTGTGCACTACTGTGATGCCTGCAGTTATTTTAAAAGCCAACCCTGCCTGCAAATTTTACTTTTGAATTAAAGGTACTTCCAATGTACTAAATTACCTTTATTGTTACATATACATCACCCCTAAGGACTCCCTTGGATGCCCAATGGAAAGGGTGCCGTGCTACTATAAGCAGCGACATTATAAAATATGTTGTATTTGCTCTGGTGAGGGAAAAACTGGCAATTTAGTTTTTCCCTATTGTAATGCATTGCCTCTATAGGCTAATGTGGTAATACTTTATAAAGAATGACTATTGATAAAAAGGAGCTAAAAATACAATTCTTGTGATAAATCCAATAACCTTTCCATTGTTAGATTTGTTATAACTATTACAGAATATAAGTTATAGGACTTTCTTTTCTGTAAGCTAAAATCCAGCCTTCCAGCTGCCCTCACCTTTTTGGACAGCCTCTGCCAGGCTGAGCCCAGCTGTCTTAATGAGGTGTGAAGTGGCCTGATAGAGAGACAAAGGATTTCCTGTGGGAGGAGGATATAAAACTGTGGAAGGCAGGATGGGGGTGGAGCGGCCAAACTGGTCTTCAAAGGGAGAATGACACTTGAGGACAGCACATGCTCACCCCTATATCTTACATACCCAGCCACACAGAAGCCCCTGTAATTAGATTAGCGAAGGGTTTGGAAGAGGAGTGTTAGAGAATCTTAGCCACGCTATTGTGTTGGCTTAGCCATATCTAACTCTTCAGGAGAGATTTGCTCAATTTTGGGTTTTGGAAGAATAGTGCTTTCTGGGACAAGAATATACCACACTCTTTTGAGGAAGTGGCCATACACCTGGGTGGCACCCTGCATCCCACTGTTCAAGGGTGCCCTCCCTGTTTCACACCATGAATACTGCATAAATATGGAAGAGTTGTCAAGAACTTAGAACCTGCCTAAAATAATCAAGAGAAGAGGGACTGCCTCTCTGGAATCCCTGATCTGCACCCCAAGACGAAATCACCCATTTAGGACTGCACCTGCTGCTCACTTGAAACTACAACCCTAAGGACTATGCCTTGCTTGAAAAGTGGAGGAAGTGGACTCCTTGACAGCAAAATGGTAAAAGAGCACCACCTGCGTCACCCCCACCAAGAAGAATCCCCTGGAGCTCATCCAGGTGCCTTTTAAAGTTTTGGCCTAGTGCTTTGTGGAAACCTAGTTCCGATCCCAAGGAGCATCTCAGAGCTTCTAGATTCTTGGATTGTTGTTCTGGACACTTTGAAGCCACAAGAGGAATTTCAAGAAGAAGTTCCAGAACTTTGGAGACGTTTGCAGCAAACTTTGTAATAAGCTCCATAAGTCGACCATGTGCACTGGGGGTGTTGAAGTCCCAGTCCCCAAGAAGCAAACCAGAGCATCTGAACTCTTGGCTGGTGATATGGACCTCTTTCCAGAATCAAGAAACACTTCCAGAAGTAATTGTAAATAACTCTTGACTTTGTGCCTGTCCAGCACAATCTTTTTTAACCCTTGAGTGCTATTTGCATGTAAGTGCTAGTTTTATTTTTAATCTTTAAAACATAATATCTCTGGTTCCCTACATTGGATATTTGCTGTTTTGGAGTCCATTTGTTCATAAAAATATAACCTATTTTATAAATTGGTGTTTTGGATTTGTATTGCATATTGCGTCTTATTTATTCAATGCATTGGTGTTTTTAAATACTTTAGACGCCTGTCTCAGAATTAAGCCTGCCTGCGCGTTGCCAGCTACCAGGTGTTGAGCAAGGGAATAATTTATTGAGGCCTTGACCAAACCTTTTATTGTGTTTGTGGCCTTATTTCTAGTGGTAGGTCCCTACTTATCACTACTAATAAACAACTTTCTAACAGTCACAAACACGAAGTTGGCCAAACTTCATGTAGTCTTTGCCACACACAGGGTGAACACTCTGAAACTCTCTTTTGAGTCGATTTTGACATGTTACCATGCAATTCCATTCTGGTTACAGGATGTTACTTGGTGAAACCATCAAAAGGCTTTTTTCCAGATCAAACGCAACCAGGTTAGTATTCATAGTGACCTCTCTTTACCCCTGCATGAACATGTTCTTCTTCAAATGGATAACTCCTCACAAGGCAGTAACAATTTTATTGATTCAGTTGTAGCATCCATCAAGATGTTTCCTCAGAAATGGTGCAGCCTGAGAAGATGAAAACAAGCAGTTTCTTGTTTTAAACAAGAGCTAAATGCTGCACGGTCTGGTGTAACACAGACAAAAGGAAGTGGCAGTGCATTTACGACTTGATGACAAACTATAATAAAAGATAACATTAAAAGCTATAACACAATACTCATGGCGCCCGATGTGCAAAAAAGTCAGTTTGCGACTTCCTAATTGCACATTTTTGCGATTCGCAATTAGAAAATTGCAACCAGCTATGTACAACAGTGTCTCAGACACTTTTTGTGATTACCAATGCGTCACAATTGACCTGCCTTATCAATATTCATGAGACAGGTCTCAACCAATTTGGAATGTCTACAACCACAGGGATAGTGGCCTGCTGGGGTCAGAAGACCACCATGTCTATGATTGCTTTTTGAATAATACGGGCTGCATCACAAAAATAAAAATGAAAAGTTTTCTTTTCATTTTTTGAGAACAGGCAGACCACTGCCTGCTCTTAGAAATGTTTTCACCCACATTCACAAAGGGACCCCATTGCCATTTGCGAATTTGTTACCGCCTCCTCTATAGTGTCAGTAAATTATGAATGTTTTGTGACCACACTCCTTTCACAAAACATTCATACATACCAGTGCTATTTGGTATTAGGAAGAGATGCCATAAACTTGCCCCTTCCTAACACTAAATAGCAAAAGCAAAATGCGATTCGGTAACAAGGTACCGAGTCACATTTTGCCTTTTGTACATGGCAAAATGCATTGTACGGGTCGCAAACGGCTGACCAATAAAATGCTTCATACATCTGGCCCATGGGAACGGTACAGCCAATATTACCATACCAAAGTTGCTAAAATCCTTAACAGGACATAAGCTTTTTTTATTAGCTACGGAACTCAGTATGCCTAATGCTCTTGAAACTACAATCATAGTTATCCAAATGTATTGTGATGAGTTAGCATGTGGTATTCCACAAAAAGACATAATTATTTTAAGAACGTTCAGGAGAAACTAGTATTTTGTTTATTATATATCTGGGAGTTTCATTTAGAGAAATGCAAAGAATGGCCAATGTCCATCATGAGTGGGAGGAAAACAGATCAATGCTTCATTATTTTCACTGGGGGTTTGTCCCATACACAGTTGACAACAATCATTATTAACCAAATACAATGCATGACCCTACTCTATTCAAGAAACAATTGTAAGATATTAGCAAGACCTTCCGTGATCCCTAATCCTCTATTACCTGCCTATATCATTCCTGTCTTAGTCTCCACCTCAAAAATTATGGAGAAGCCTGTCACTAGACATGTTTTCGCTTCCTTAAAAATCATGGCATACTTGATCATGCATGGGCAGGTGCTTACCCATTAAGAGACCCAAATGCTGTTTCAATCTCAGTTCAGGGTGAGCAATGTATGATAGCAAATGGTAGTAACATAGCCATAGTTATTCTATCTGATCTCTTTGGGACTTTTGCCACCATGGACCACTGGACTTTATTGGCCAAACTGGAGTCCATTGGCATCAAGGAAAAGACATATAATTGCATGGTCTCATTTCTAGCTGACACTTGACATTTTCTGGCAGTCTTCCATCATACAAGATCATACCATCCACTGCCAAGACTCATCAATAATCCCAGTACTGTTGTATATTTATGTCATGCCTTTGACTTGTTCTCAAGCATCTATGGATGACTGTCGAGGGGTTTGAATAAAAACTTGCCAATGTGGCAGATCTTATAGCGAAATAGTCCTGCATTTTTAACACCAAAGAAAGCTAAAATATTGGTAGTCAGTGATGCCACCCAACTGTGGTGTTCAGTGTTGTGGGTTGAGCTCCAGGGGGCCCCCTCCAGTGCTGTACGTGGCTGGTGGGCTCCTTCAGATGGTGTGCCCCTGGCCTGAGAGCCACTGGCTGGGTACCGCGGGGGACCCACCATGTACCTTGCAGGCCCCATCAAGATTCATTACAGCACTGTTGTGGGTCACTAATATGGCGTCCTCTTGCAAGGCTTTTGATTTCTAAGTTTGTATTTCTATAGATATTTTGTGACTTGAAATATAAACCAAGCAGTAATAACAGTGCCTCCTTCTAAGCTATTGTCCATTTCCATTAACTTCACATTGTACTACATAATGCACTGAATTGTGACTATTTTCACTGGAATCTGTTTATGGTATATATGCATTGCTAATGTACTTGTGTATTACATCACTAATTACATGTTCTATGACAACATCAAAAATTATACCATTGATGAAAACAATGCACATTGAGGGGGTCATATTTTTCAGAATAAAATATATCTTTCTAAACCTGTATGGAGTCTTTTTGTGGTGATTTTCATTGTGTTACTGTGTGTGAGTTGCACAAATACTTTACACATTGCCTCTGACTTGTGCCAAGCTACCAGAGGGTGTGCCCAGGCTATCATTTAGCATGTATCTAGCTTACCCTGACTAGAGTGGGAGTTTGTGCCTGGCCTGGGCGCATACATCAGCCAAGCATGAATCCCAGTTCTAACAATGGTGATCAGTGGAGAGGATGGGACGTGTGTTTGTGTGATACCATATAGTAACTCATTGTTCACTACAACTTTGTTCTAAGACCAAGTTGAGCCTTTTGCAATTTTCCTTGTTCTGACATCTTTTGATTTTTCCAAAGTCCATTTGCACAAATCCCTGTTTCTTTGCAATGTCTGTGTTCCTGCCTGGCAATATGGAATTCGAGCTGGCCAACCTGGAGGTATACACAGTCGCCCAGCTCAAGGCGTTCTGCCAGGAGAGAGTGATGTTCCATAAGGCAAGTGCCAAGAAGGCAAAGTTTCAGAAAGCCGTAAGCATGGGCAGCCACCCACCCACAAGGAGAAGTGGATGAGGAGGAGGGATATGTGTCTGAGGAAAGATCACAGCTGGTCTTGTCATGCAACCTACAGGGGGGGAGGAGATCAATTTCTTTGAGGGCTGGAAGTTCACTCTAGACCACGCAGCAGGGCACTCTCAAGGAACGTGTCCATAGAGGAGCTGGCGGACAGGAGGGAGGAGAGGAAACTCAAACTAGAGCTTGCGGACATTGACAGGGAGCTAGCTCTTACTAATCTTGGGAAGGAGTAAGCTTCAGAACAGAAGAGGCTGGACATGGAAGAAAGGAAGATGGACCATGAGCTTAGCTTCAGAGAGCTGTATATTAAAGCCCTCCAAGGGGAGTTCAGCATCAACAATATTGGTGGCAGCCTACTCGAGATGTCTTCACATGAGTCCAGATTTCATATCCCAAAAGGTCTGGTGATAGATATAATGTGGGGGATGACACAGATAATTGGTTGGCAGCACGAAGTGGCTTTGAAAGAGAACGGGGTCCCAGAGGAGGTCTAGGGGGAGGTATTCTTTGGCAGTACATGCGCACGGTGGGGATGGACACACTCCTTACACCAGAGACAAAGGATCAAACATGCTAAACTGCAATGAAAGACATCCTAGTCAGCAAGTTTGGACTGACCCCTGAGAGGTATATGCTCTGGGGCAACCACAAGACCTCATCACAAACATGGGTGGATTCTTTGGAATATACCAGCAAGGCACTGATGGGCTGAGTGAGGGCAAGCAAGGTTGATGATTATTCAGAATTGTACAACCTGAATATGAAGGAGCACTTGCTTTCTATTTGTTTACCAGAGCTGCGCTAACACCTAGTTGATAGCAAGCTAACTGACTGCAGGAAGCTTGCTGAGGAGACGGACATTTGGGTCATCACCATAGTGTCTATAAAGTTACCTGGAGGGTGACCTCAAGAAGGGTGGTTCAGGCTCCCCACATGAGAGTGAGGGGGAGGTCAGGAAAGAAACAGGCAGGTCTCAGTGTAAAGGGGAATGAAAGGGTTCTGATATCCCTTCTGAGAAGGAAGGAGCTTCTGGTGTGCAGTGGCCCAGGGCACCTCATTTCAAACCCCGCAGCTTTGATTGTTCCTAGTTAAAAAACAAGCAGGTAACTCTGTTTATCCAAATAAACCATTCATTGGTGGGAATCATACAGGGGTGGTTCATGTGGCCTTAGGGGAAGGTAGTCCCTTGGTGCAGGTCATACAATATGCCATAGTCTCCATCAGCTGGTACATAGACTCAGAGGGTGAGTTGGTGATCCCTTAGGGTGGGAGACATCATTTCCACCAGGAGGGTGTAAATGGGGTCCCAACCATTCTTCTGAGAGATACTGTGGCTAGCAGGACCATGGTTGTGGAAGAGCTAGTCTCCCCAGAGCAGTTCACCAGTGAAATATGTAATGTGACTTCTTGCCATAGGCAGGACGTTTCCGCCCTATGGCCCTGGTATCCCTAGAGTGGGATGGGAAGGTGACCCAGAGAAGATTCATAGTTGACTGCATTCTGGGCAATGAGTTACCACCAGTGTCAGGAGAACTAGGAGGGGCAACTGCCACAGGCACCTCGACAGTTCAGTTTTCTGGGGGTACCACTCCCAAATGGAGGGTACAGAATCCCAGATGTAAGGGCAGAGGGAGAAAGAATTAACCCTGATACCTGTTCAGCCCAATGGTACAGACCCTAGATTAGAAGGCCAGTTGCAGGATAACCCCCCTGAACTGGTAGAAGCGGGAGTGGACAAAAGGTGCAAGACACCCAGGACTACTGCACCCCCAGGCTGAGAAATCATAGAGGACAGAGACCCTGGATGGCCTGTAGCCTTTCTCTTGACACTGACAGCTGTCATTGTCCTCTGTTGGTTTCTGTCCTTGTGACAGAGTTTACCTTGTGTTGGGGACAGAAGTCACACCCTAGGGATGGAAAGGCCACATTACTTTGTAGGTCATGGCGGTACAGTCTGCCTACTAGGATGCATCTGTGAACAAATTAAGGTTAGGTGCTGCATCGATGAGGTCCTCAGGTAAGGAAAAGAATTCCCCATGGTCTAGCTTAGTGGCCCCATAGAGCATAGACAGCTGGATCCAACTGGGTTCAGACAGGCATAGAACTGGCAAGTTCCCCTGCAGTAGGGGGCCATTGTCCATGTTCCATCTCCCTAAATAGGGAAGTACATCAAGGAATTGATAAGGCTACCCTGGCTTTAGGCTGGGGATCATATTGGGAATGGCCCTTTTTTGCAGGGTACACCAAGGTGCCGATTACGATCCGGTAAAAAAATTCCCCGAACGACTCGTATCCGGTCTTTTTACCGTACGAATCGTACAAGTGCCGTACAAACTGCCAAGTACGATTCGCATGGGAAAAAGTCCATACGAATCGCATTGGGAATCATTCCCCACACGTCCTCGGGTCGGAAAATGTGTCCGACACGTCCCTGGACGATTTACCGTACAAATGTGAAAAGTGAAGTCCGACCGCGGAATTACGATCCATCCCGTGCGTCCGATGTTACAACCGTATGGAAAAAACACCGTCCGCACCGAACTCCCATAGCAACCATGGAGACATGTGCCCGCATACGCGCCGACCCCCCCCAGCCCCCGTACGTACGCGCCGACCCCCCCCAGCCCCCGTACGTACGCGCCGACCCCCCCAGCCCCCGTACGTTCGAGTCGTACCCCCCCCCAGCCCCCGTACGTTCGAGTCATACCCCCGTGTATGTACACCCGTGTACGTGTCGAACCCACCCGCGCTGGGGGTACGCACTGTACATACACGGGTGGGGGTACGACTCGAACGTACACGGGTGTGCATACACGGGGGGTACGACACTATGTACGGGTGTACATACACGGGGGGTGTGACACGTACACAGGTGTACATACACGGGGGTACGCACCGTACATACACGGGTAGGGGTACGACTCGAACATACACGGGTGTACATACATGGGGGGGTACGACACGTACACGGGTGTACATACACGGGGGGTACGACACGTACGCGGGTGTACATACACGGGGGGTACGCACCGTACATACACGGGTGGGGGTACGACTCGAACGTACGGGGCTGGGGGGGTACGACTCGAACATATGGGGGCTGAGGGGGTACGGCGCATACATACGGGGGCTGGGGGGGGTCGGCGCGTACATACGCGGGCTGGGGTGTCGGCGCGTACATACGGGGGCTGGAGGGGGGTACGGCGCGTACGTACGGGGGCTGGGGGGGTCGGCGCATACGTACAGGGGCAGGGGGGGTATGGCGCGTACCGGGCCACCTACTCTGGTCGTTTCGCGCCGTACTTCGCTTTTCCGGCACTTTTTGGGTGCCGTGAAAATATCGCCGTCCGGACTGCTGTCGGTCCGAATCGTACTTCCTGGGTCGTGAAACGCTGTTTGACAGCGTCCCGACGTCACGTCGCAGCATTCCCGGATCACATTCGTACGTATATTTTCGTCGGTCGGTTTTTTTTACGATTCGTACGGAAATGGTGTTTCCGTTCGAATCGTAATTCCATGTTTGTAAAGTTTTCCGACCGGGTACGAGTCGGACGGAGAAAGCTCTCCGACCGACGGTTCGTACCCGGTTTTTACCGGATCGTAATTGGCACCCAAATGTTTTGTGTTCCTCCTCCTCTTTTTACTGAATAATTTTTGTTGGTCTTAGGAATCTGAGCACTTTGCTACTGCTAACCAGTGCTAATGTGCATTTGCACAGGGTCAACACTGATTTGCATATGGCGGGGTCTGAACTGAGGTGGCGAAGTGAGCTAAAGAATGATGATAGATTCAACCCAAATATGTGACTTGGGGTGAGTGTCTGAAAAGTCTCAGTGTGTTTGCTTTGTCCGCCCTAATTTGGCAGGGTATGCCCAGATGTGGGTCTCTTGCTCACTTTGCCATTGGATTCAAGCTAGCCTGGCTGATGAGGGGTGTTACCCCGAAACCAGTCCCAGGTTTCTTGTTTCCACTTCAGGGAAGACTTGGCTTGGCATTTCTAGCTGGACTGTTCTCATGAGCCACATAGTCAAGACTGGTTTGCATATGGCTGGGTCTGAACTGAGGTGGCAAAGTGAGCTAAAGAATGATGATGGATTCAACCCAGATCTGTGACTGAGGGTGAGTGTCTGAAAAGTTTCAGCGCTCCGTCCATCATCTCTATGTGTTTGCTTTTTAGAAAGAGGACATTTCTCTGCTCTTAACTTTGCTCTGTGTGCCTGTAGCCTGTCTCCAATACATGTCTGTGCTGGTTGACGGCTACACTTTGTACATTGCCTCTAGATGTAGGAGAGTAGGATATGCTTCCTATGGTTACCCCCACTTTTTGCTGATGTAACACTGTTTTTCGACTTTAGTTTGGCTGGGGCTCTGCTATTCAGGACCCCAGCCTAGCTGCTTCCTCTCTAAATTGATTCCTAGTACCTTAGGTACACAACAGATTGGATTCTGAGGTGCCCTTATAAGTCCTTAGTATATGGTATACTCTGTACCCAGGGCATAGGTACCCCAGAGGCCTACCAGGGGCTGAAGCATGTATTGTGCCACGCCTGGGAATCCCTCCAAAATGACACCACAGGTCTGCTACTTCAGCCTGGGTAAGGTGGTGCATGCACCCCTTACAGAGAAATAGGTTCACTATATCTCACCTATCACTGCAAATAGAAACCTATCAGTCACCACTACGGCAGGCCTAATCAATCCGGAAGGCAGGGTGCTTGGTTTTGTGTGAGAGGGTGCCCCTGCATCAGCAGAGCTCATCTGCAGCCTTCGAAATCTCTTCTCCGGGGTTGTCTGTGATGCAGCCTGACCATATACTCTTAAGTGCATTATAACCAAACGGTAAATACTAACTTTGGACTGGCTGCCCGGAAACATGTCGTGTTTGGTGTCAAACACCTTGGAATCATAACCCCACACCAGTAACTGGTGTGGGAGTATGATCCCACCCTTCTAGAGGGAGAGACATGACAGCACCGGTATACCCGGTACCAGCTTAAAAGAGCCCTGGCATCACAAAATGGATGCTGCAGCCACAGACACAAGTCTGGCCTCTTGCTGTTGACCGAAACTCTGGCAGGGGAGGCCTGGAAAATAGGTTTCCTGTCACAGGGAGGTGTTACCACCTCCCATACAGGCCTTAGTGGATTAGGGCTGGGTGGGAGCACTCCAGGAGTGCTTTGAAGTCCTGCACTGGGGGCGCATTTGGTGTCCATGTGCATAGTCCAGATCAAACCTGTTGCAGGGGCTACCAGCCCCTGCTCTGGTGCAAAACTGGACAAAGGAAATGGGCATAGCCACCCCTCTTTCCGAATCCTTCTATAGGTTGGTCCCCTGAGTTAGTCCAACCCCTTCCTTGAGTATAAAGAAGGAACCTCTGGAACCAAAACTTTAGATATTCCTGGACGAAACTCTGAAACTGAATCCTGGACCTTCGACAATCTGTTCAATGCCAGATGATTGAAGAATCTGGCTTGGTGTAAAGGAGTTACTCCCCTGCTTGGCAGGCACCAAAGACGCATCTGTCCAGTCTGCATCTCCAAAACTCCCGCCGGACTCCGAAGACTTTGCAACACCAGAGGTGGATTTCCAGACTTCCCAGAGGCCGAACCATGTCCCCAGCAAAGCTGAGACCAGTAGCCCTCGTGGGTACAGTGGAACCGGAAACCCTGGATACTGTACACATTTGCTAGTGCATTAGCTTTTCGACATCCCTTAAAGCTGTGCATTGTGTTACTTGTAGCCCAGACCCTGACTGGTGGATCCACCAAAGATTGCTGGCCTTTCCACTCCGAGTGACACGTGGGCCACCATTTTGTGAATCCTCTCGAGGCCCCTTCACAATCCCTTGTCTGTTGACTTGTGGGTCTCTGAGAAGGGTAACTTTACTTTTATTGGGCTTCCCTGGTTGCTTCAGACGTGCTCTGACTCTCCATTGCTTGGGGAGTCCCAAGGACCTTGCTAGTCGGCACCAAAGCATCTTTCTCCTTTCTGCGTGGGGTGCTGTTTCCAAGGTTTGTTGTGTCCAATCCGGGCACCGATGCTGCAGCACTCGACATCCTTTGTGGGACAGCTCGAATCCAGCTCCTGGTTGTCCTCGATGCCTCCTGGTCCTCGTGGCTGAAGAGTTAAGCTTCACCTCCTTCACCTGAAAACATCCAACATCAGTGGGCATTCGTCTATCGTGCCCCTGGTCTCTGGCAAGTGACCAAGACTCTGTCCCCTCTGCTTTCAGGTTACTCCCATCTCCAATCCAGGCTTGGATCTCTTCGGACACTTCGCATCTTCCCGGCATTTGACACCTATGCACCTGGCTTCCTTGGGTGAGATAACTCAAGTACTCCGGTGCTCCCGTTGGTGTTGACCCTAGAACTGTCTAAGTCCAAGAGGGTTTGGTCCTAGTCCATTGCTAAGTGTCCTTTAACTCTAAAAATCTAACCGCGACTTTCCCCATAGAAGCTAACGGGAGCTTGCGGCTGTGTTCTCACACTGCACACAGCCCCCGTGAGTCCCCTCTGTCACTACCTTGGGTGGTTCCTTGGGGTCCCAGCAATTCTACATGCTCTAGGCCTTGTGTCTAGTCAAGTCGTTGTTCTTATACCACTTTCTTAGTATATGAAATGGTCCGCCCCTAGGGCCTAATGTGTATTTGTGCTATTTTACTGTAATATTTGAAGTGTAACTTATGTGCTTTTACCTCTAGCCTCATAAAGAGACTAGTAGGGTGCGTTTAGGAATAAATACATATATTTTACATATATACCTGGTGTGGTCTCCTTTCATTTAGCCACTCAAGAGATTATAGACTGGTAAATCAAGCTGCTTTACATTCCTTCAAGACTTAGCCTGAAGGCTGCTCTCCATAGCTACCACTAGGATAGCTTTCAATAAAGGTTGTCTTTAACCTATCATCAATAAGGGGTTGTTTGGACTGGTGCAAGGTGCCTACTATAACTAGTGCACAGCATATACCAGGCCAACGTCTCACATTGGTGTGCAGCATATGGGATTCCAGCTTGCTATTATTTTACCACATAATCTCAAGTGAGTTACTAACTGAAAACCACTAAAGGTATCTAAGGTACATATAATACACGCTTAAAATACAGTAAGTTCTACTGAACTTAGATTTATGTGTCAAGGGCTTAGCACATCCTTTCTACAACTCAAGATAGTTTAGTAGCCACACTAGAGTAGGTAGTGCATACACCACACCTCACTAGTAATGTCTTCAAGGCCAGGAACCAGTGGGTCCCTTCCAGAAGCCAGTGGGCTTCTAGCCTCCAAGTATGACAAACTCCCATTCTTGGAATTGAGAGCATTGTGTAGTACTGGGAAGTTGAAGATTGGCAAAAGTGCAAACACCCAACGCCTCATAGAGGTACTCCTCCTAGATGATCTCAGAAAAACCTCAGGGTCTGATGGGGTAGGTAGAGTGGGTGGGGCAGCTGATGAGGAAGGGCCTAGGGGTTCAGGCACCCCTCACCTGACCTCTGGAGCTGGCCAGGAGGATGACAATGATCCTAACCTGGAAGATGCAACTCCTCCTGAAGATGAGGAAGATGGCAATGATGGCCCTCATTTTACT
Organism: Triturus cristatus; assembly: GCF_964204655.1. NCBI lineage: Eukaryota > Metazoa > Chordata > Amphibia > Caudata > Salamandridae > Triturus > Triturus cristatus. Next base: position 540,372,285 of record NC_140591.1, read on the forward strand.
CCACCAGGAAGAGCTGGGAGTGTGCCCAGAAGGTCCAGATCTACTTCTCAGGAGTCTAACCATTCTGACACCTCCATAGGGACCTCTGTCTCCTCTCATAGGAGGGAACCCTCTCAGGAGAGGAGGGAGAGACTGCTCCAGTATGAAGAAGCTCAGCATTAGATTAGAAGAGAGCAGATAGCCCTAGAAAGGGAGTCCCTAGAGCTCCATAGAGCTGGACAAAATATGCGACTGGAGACCCCTGGTGGCAGCAATATCCCTATTGTTAGGGAGAGGTATCAAAACCATAGAAACCTAAACAAGATTGTCCCTCCCTACCAGAGTGGGGATGACATCCACAAATGGATTACTGAACTGGAAAGGGCCTGTAAAGTATAGAGGGTCAACCAAGGAGCAGTGGGCAGCAATCTTGTGGCTCTCCTTTGCAGACAAAGGCAGAGATAATCTCATCACTGTAAGAAAAGAGGATGCTGATGATTACCAAAGATTGAAGAGTGCACTGATTGATGGGTTTGGCCTAACCGCTGAATAATATAGGTTAAAGTTCAGGGATACCCAAAAGGCAAAGAATCAAGACTGGGTGGACTTTGTAGATTGTGCTAATAAGGCTCTGGAGGGCTGGTTGCTTGGCAGCAAGGTGTGTGATTCCAAAGGATTGTAAACCTTAATTATGAGGGAGCAGATCCTTAATAATTGTCAAAATCAGCTGTTGCATCAGTACCTGGTGGACTCTGATCTGACCTCTCCCCCAAGAATTGGGAAAGAAGGCAGACAAGTGGGTGAGAACCAGGGTGAAGGAGAAGGTTCAGAACCAAGGTGGTGACCCAAAGAAGCAAGATCCTAAAAACTCTGATAAGGGTGGGGAGAAGGGTAAAAACCAGAAGTCTTCACAAGGACCTCAAAAATCTTCTTCAGGTGGGGATTCACAGTCTAACAAGTGAAAAGGCCAAAAGAAACCATGGCGCAACATTTGTAATCAGAAAACTTACTGTACCAGTGATTGCAAATCCAAAAAATCTACTCCAGCCTCCATTGCCCCTAAGGCAACCGTTCCCCCTAGCACAGCTACAATTGGTGGTAATAATACTCAGAATAAGGGTGTAGTAGGGTTGACCCTGGGTTCTGAGATGGACTCTGGCCTAGTCAGAGCTCCAACTCAGGCTGTCCTGATCTGTGATGGGTGCATGGACATGACCCCCTTTGTGAGTCCCAGTAACTTGGGCAAATACAGATAGCAGCCTTTAATTAATGGAACAGAGGATCTGGCATTCAGAGACACAGGTGCAAGTGTCACAATGGTGACAAAAGATCTTGTGGATCCTGGGCAGATTATACTTGGTGAAAGGTAACAAGTGACCATTGCTAGCAATGTCAGGACAGAGCATTCCTTGGCAGTTGTTAATTTCTCCTAGGGAGGGGTATCTGGCCTCAAAAAGTTTGTGGTAGGTGCAGACCTCTCTGTTGAATGCTTGCTTGGCAATTATCTAGAGGCTTCAGCTTGGGCTGAAGTGGAGCTCAGGACACATGCAGAAATGTTGTGGATCTCTGCATATGTATTTGCTGTGACCAGGTCACAGGCCAAAATGTCCAAAACTGAACAGGCCCTTGATTCTGGAAGAATGGACCAGGTACCTCCCAAGAGGAGGAGCAGTAGGGTTAAGGCAGTGCCTTCCCCCCTGACTCAGAATACAGATCAGCCTCCTGAGGGAAATGATCTTGGACCTGCTGAAGGAACTGTCCCAGAGAAGCTTGAACCTGTCAAGGTTGAGTTATTGGGGAAAGGGGTCCCTTCCAGGGCAGATCTGAGCAAGGAACAGGAAAGCTGCCCCTCTCTTGAACCCCTCAGAAAGCAAGCTGCTGAGGAGGCTGCTGGGAATGCTAGTGGCACCCATAACATTTATTGGGATGATGGACTCCTTTACTCAGAGAGTAGAGACCCCAAGCCTGGTGCTTCCAGGATGTTGGTAATACCTTTGAAGTTTAGGGGCTTCCTACTGACACTAGCCCATGATATTCCCCTAGCAGGACACCTGGTCCAAAACAAGACTTAGGACAGAATTGTTCCTCACTTTCATTGGCCCCACATGTCTGAAGATACTAAGGAGTTTTGTTGCTCCTGTGTAACCTTTCAAGCCAGTGGGAAGGCAGGTGGAACCACAAAGGTCCCCCTGATACCACTACCTGTGGCACAGGGAAATTAAAATCTGCTCATGGAACATCAATGGCTTAACCAGCAAAAACAACGACTCGGAATTCCTTCAATATTTGAACAGATTTGATCTCCTCCTGCTTCAAGAAACTTGGGAAGAAAAAGCATTTGATCTATTAGGGTTTGCATCATGCTGCATCCCGGCCAATAAAAACTCCATCTTTGGACAGAGGTCAGGTGGACTGATGCTTTTTGCCTCCATACAAACAATAGGCAAAATTAAAGAAATAGATTCCCACATACCTCCTCCGAGCGCAATACAGGTGGTAAAGATCTCACTTTGGTTACAGAACCTGCCTCAAGAAGTTATCATAATTAACACATACATACATCCAAAACACAAGCAAAAGGCTGCAAAAGATCTGGGAGTAGCATTGGAGAAGATAAGGGAAGAACAGGACTCAGACTTAATCATTATGGCTGGGGATTTCAACATGCCTCTCATTAGCGAGGACCAGGACGACGATCTTATTCGAGATCTGAATGCTGCATGGAGCGTACCCACACAAGGCTTGATAAAAAATAGTAAATTAACTAAGAACTCAAAAAACTTGCTTCGAAATCTGGAACATCTTAATTTAAGGGCCTTGAATGGGCGTTATGTTGATGACGACCCACCAGTTGCAACCTTTCATTCCAATAAACAATCTTCCCATCTCGATTACATGTTCTTATCTTTAAATATGTTCAGCTGGACTAAAATGTTTAGAGTAGGGATGAGTGACCACAGTGATCACCTACCCCTAGAAACCACAATAAGAGTCAATTCTCAACTAGGAAAAGAATCATACAAAGGCCCTTGCTTGGAAGTCATGTCTAATTTACGGCGGCTACGATGTAACCTTGATAACATCGGGTCAGTAAGCACGATAGCTAAAAATCTTTTTACTCAAACAGTCAATCCCTCACACCAAGCGTCGGATAACTGGCAAAGCTTCCTTACAAAAATTAGCGAGAAACTGATAAAAAACTCGCCAAACCTGTTATGTCAGGGGAAGGGAGCCCCAAATAAAAATCTAGTAACTTTGGAAATGAAGACTCAAAAACGGTTAATAAATCAAACATTAAGACTGCTTCGAAAGGATCAAACAAATTGCAGTTTGCGTATAGTCCTACAGACAGCAAAAAAATACCTAAAACGGATGAAAAGGGAAAAAAGGAAGGAACAGAATGATGAACTATGGGCAAAACTCCACTACAAAGGGAAGCAGAAAAACAGTTCGAAGTTCTGGCAAATGGTTAAAAAAAAAAATAACCCAGATCATCGGGGTCAAAACTCCCATATACCAGAGGAGGTCTGGACAAAATACTTGTTAAAACATTTTAGCAATGAGGACACCATAGAGGGCGCTGTAACACACAAACCTCGTTCCGAAATTATATGGCCCAAAATTGAAGACAAAGAAATTAGTCACGCACCCACAAGGATCCACGAAAAGTATGACAATGGACCTACAACCTCACCGAAACGTAATAAACTAGTACCAACGGCAGAAGTTTTGACAAGCATCGAGCTATGGCCAAATTTAATTATCCCAGCCGACGTAAAACGACAAATAACAAGAGGGCGACCTGCGGGAGCACCGGGCCCAAATGGTATTCCTCCCATGTTGTACAAGGAAGACGTGGAATTTTGGAGCAAATCATTGGCACCCTTATTTAACGCTCTAATTTTCACCCAGATACTCCCTGAGTCCTGGCATGGGTCAGTAATTAGCCCAATTTATAAGCATGGCAGCAAGAAGCATCCAAACAATTACCGGCTAATTGCACTATTAAACGTAGAGGCTAAATACTTTGCAGGCATAATCTTGGAAGAGTTAACAACATGGGCAGCTGAAAAATCGATTATCCCGATTACTCAAACAGGATTCTGCAGAGGCCAAGGCACCACAACTAACATCATGGCATTGTCCCTATTGATGGGGCAAGCCAAAGAGACCAAGTCACCCTTATATCTCACGTTCATAGATTACACAGCCGCTTTCGACCATATAGATCGCAACAAACTGTGGCAGAAATTAAGCCATTGGGGAATACCGAAACATCTTTTAGACATTCTAATACTACTTCATTCCAATACATGGATCAAAATAAAACTTGGAACAGGAACACACCTTTCGAAACCTATCAAGACAACGAAAGGATTAAAACAAGGGTGTGTACTGGCTCCCTTCCTATTTAATCTCTTTTTAGCTGACCTACCGGGGGAACTAGACAAATCTTCCAACCATGCGCCCAAATTGGGGTCTATTACTCTTTCCAACTTATTATATGCAGACGACTTAGTGTTAATAAGTCGAACCCCAATGGGCCTTCAACATCTCCTGAACGCCGCATATGTCTTTTCTGAAAGAAACGCCCTTCAAATAAACTTTAAAAAGACCAAGGCCATGGCTGTGAATCACAGGAAAAAAAGGGAAGTTCGTTGGTACTTGAACGGAGTAAAAATAGACCCGGCAACTACTTATAAATATCTGGGAGTAACCCTGGACGCAAATAACACGTCTAAACCACAACTTGAATCCCTACGAGGGAAGGCGACTATGATTCATTTGGCCATCAAATCACTAAAGGCCAAACTCCCTGACCTAACATTTCAACCTCTCCTTCAAATACTACGCGCAAAATTACAGCCAACCCTCACTTACGGAAGCGAATCCCTACATGGGAAGGACGCCGTCCTACTGGACATAGTTATGGCCAAAGCATACAGGGCCATTTTCAATCTCCCCAAATACGTTTCTCCTGCTCAGATCCGGTTGGAATTTGGTATAATCAAACAGACAATAGGAAGGCGGTGTGCGTATGTAGGGACTTGGCACAAGATTCGCACTGCTGAGACTGGCACCTTAAGCTCCAATGTATGGGGGGAGCTATTTAGACATCAAAAATCCTTGGCCGGAGACTATTTACTCGAATCTCTTCAAGTCTTGGGCCTGATTGACTTATGGGAAACTCCAACTGATCACCTTTCTTTTAAAAAGATTGCAAAGAAATCGGCACAAATCATTTCAGCAATTGAAGATAAGAACGACCTAGCGAAAAGAGCGCATGGCTGGGTAATGCTGGGTGATTATGGGCCAGTACAATCACAGGTATACCTTAGTACTGGCATGAAAATAAAAATTAAAGAAAGGTTTCTGAAACTACGTCTTGGAGTAATTCCTATACTCCCACATTTGCCACCCTGGGAGAGGAAGAACTCCTTAGAGCAGTGTCGACTTTGCAAAACTGGCAAGGAGGACATTGTCCACATAATCTGCATCTGCACCAAACTAAATGATCTAAGGCGTCACCTACTACGCCCATTCTTTAAGCAGCATGGCGCACGGACCTGCAGACAAGCTGTAAAACTGTGTTTCAACCCGAAACACACTAAACTGAACTGCCAGGTTGTAAAGTTCTTTGATCTAATGGGAAAAAGACTCAAGAGACTTGACAACAACTAAAAAAAAAAAAAAAACTTATTTAATTGATCTTAAGATAATCTTTTTTAAAATAATGTATTAATGACTTTTAAACATTTTTTTCTTTCTTTCGATGTTTTACAATATTTGTAAAGATTTTAATTAATCATGTACAAATAAACAATTATCTTATCTCACTACCTGTGGTGGGGGTTGGGATTGACATAGTTGGACCCATGGATCTTCAGACAGCATCTGGACACAGACTTATCCTGGTGGTAGTGGACCATGCCACTAGGTACGCAGAAGCCATTCCACTTAGGACCACTACAGCACCTGTGGTGGCAAGGGCCCTCTTGGGTATATTCTCAAGAGTGTTTTTTCCTAAGGAGATAGTATCTGACAGGGGTGCAAACTTCATGTCCAGTTACTTAACTGCAATGTGGAAGGAGTGTGGAGTGAATTACAAATTCACCACACCCTATCACCCACAATGCAATGATTTAGTTGAAAGGTTCAACAATACCTTAAAGGGCATGATCAAAGGACTCCCAGAGAAGCTTAGGCGCAGATGGGACATCCTTTTGCCCTGCCTTTTATTTGCCTACAGGGAGGTGCCTCAAAAGGGGGTTGGTTACAGCCCTTTTTAACTTTTGTTTGGCCATCCTGTTAGGGGACCTTTGTGTGTGGCGAAGGAGGGATGGAAGTTACCTCTCAACCCCCCTAAACAGGACATAGTGGATTATGTACTTGGTCTCCGATCCAGGATGGCTGAGTATATGAAAAAGGCAGCTAGAAACCTTTAGGCTAGCCAGGATTTGCAAAAGGCCTGGCATGACCAAAAGGCTGTGCTGACTGTTTACCAGCTAGGGCAGAAGTTGTGGGTGTTGGAGCCTGTGGCCCCAGCAGCCCTCCGAGATAAATAGAGTGGCCCCCATACAATTGTTGAACAGAAAGGGGAGGTTACCTACTTGGTAGACCTTGGAGCCCCCAGGAGTCCCAATAGGGTACTCCATGTTAACAGCCTAAAACCATATGTTGACAAGGCAGACATGGGCTTGCTCATGGCTACTGATGAGGGACAGGAGGAAGAGAGTGACCCACTCCCTGACCCCTGATGATGGATCAGTAGATGGTGTAGCCTTGGCAGGCAGCCTCACTGTCCAGCAGCAAACTGACTGCAGAAAAGTTTGCAGCCAGTTCAGACATATGTTTTCTCTGACTCCAAGTCAGACTACTTAGTGCACTCTTGAAGTGGACAGTCTGCCTGTGAAGAATACGATCTGCAGTCAACCTGATCATGTCAGGGACTGTATCAGGACAGAAGTCCAACAGATGTTGGATTTGGGAGTCATTAAACCCTCAGATAGCCCTTGGGCTAGTCAAGTAGTCCTGGTACCTAAACTAAGCCTGGGCAAAGCACTACCCTATGCTCGCGTAGTTTGCGAAGTTCGCGCTACTTCGCACTACGCGAATTGCATGTAGCACAGTGCGAACACGCGTAGCGTAGTGTTGCGTAGTGCTGCGGTCATTTTTGGCTTGCTCGCGGTCCTCAACGTCAAGTTGGCGATTGCGAGCATGGAAAATAAACCTCCCGGCGAGATTCCCAACGCGAGGAGGTCAGGTTTCTCATTGCGAGTGGTCGCGTATGCTCGCGACCGCTCGCGATGAGAAACTACCAGTTCGCGTTGAGAAAGCTGCCGCTCGAGTAAAAATCTACTCGAGCAGCAGAAAACTACAGCTCGCACTGTGCAAGATGCCATTTTCAATGATTGCACAGTGCTGGTTTCTTGTCCGCACTGTGCAATCATTGAAAACGACATCTGGCACAGTGCGAACAAGGTACTACGCAGTTCGCGAAGTGACGTGACAGCTGGCTACTGGCAGATCAGACTAGCTGATGATGCAAAGACAGCATTTTCTACCCCTAGTGGGCAATATCAATTTGTGGTAATGCCCTTTGGTTTGAAGAATGCACCTGCCACTTTCCAAAGGTTGGTGAATCAAGTCCTTACATGCCTGGAAGACTATAGTGCAGCATATCTAGATGATATTGCTGTCTTTAGGTCCACCTGGGAGGATCACCTGGTCCACCTAATGAATGTTTTAGAGGCCCTGCAAAAAGCAGGCCTAACTATCAGGGCTACTAAGTGCCAGATAGGGCAGAGCCAGGTTGTGTACCTGGGCCACCTTGTATGTGGAGGCCAGGTTCAAATATTGCAGAGTACATCCAGACCATAATGGACTGGGTTGCTCCCACTACCCAAACTCAGGTGAGAGCCTTCTTAGGCCTGACTGGGTATTACAGACGATTTGTAAAAGGTTATGGATCCATTGTAACCCCCTTGAATGACCTTACTTTAAAGAAAATGCCCAAAAAGGTTCAGTGGACAGCTAGCTGTCAAAAGGCATTTGATGACCTGAAGAAGGCCATGTGCACTGCTCCCATTCTGCAAAGTCCTGATTACTCCAAGAAGTTCATTGTGCAAACAGATGCATCTGAGTTGGAGGTAGGGGCTGTACTGTCACAGTTGAATGATGAAGGTCAGGATTAGCCAGTAGCTGTCATAAGCAGAAGGCTGACCCCCAGAGAGAAACGTTGGTCAGCCATTGAGAGGGAGGCCTTTGCCGTGGTTTGGGCTCTGAAGAAGTTGAGGCCATACTTGTTTGGTACTCACTTCATTGTTCAGACAGACCATAAGCCCCTCTTATGGCTAAAACAGATGAAGTGTGACAACCCCAAACTTTTAAGGTGGTCCATTTCCCTACAGGGGAATTGACTATACAGTGGAACATAGACCTGGGAGTAACCATGCCAATGCAGATGGACTCTCCAGATATTTTCACTTAGAACATGAAGACTCAACTGGTCAAGGTTAGTTTAATGTCCCTGCATTTGAGGGGGGGTTGTGTAGGAGAGTAGGATCTAATTCTTATGGTTACCTCCACTTTTTGCTGCTGTAACACTGTTTTTCGACTTTAGTCTGGCTGGGGCCCTGCTATTCAGGACCCCAGCCTAGCTGCTTACTCTCTAAATTGATTCCTAGTACCTTAGGTACACAACAGATTGGATTCTGAGGGGCCCTTATAAGTCCTTAGTATATGGTATACTCTGTACCCAGGGCATAGGTACCCCAGAGGCCTACCAGGGGCTGAAGCATGTATTATGCCACCCCTGGGAAGCCCTCCAAAATGACACCACAGGTCTGCTACTGCTGCCTGGGTAAAGTGGTGCATGCACGCCTTACAGAGATATAGGTTCACTATATCTCACCTGTCACTGCACATAGAAACCTATCAGTCACCCCTATGGCAGACCTTATCAATCCTGAAGGCAGGGAGCTTGGTTTTGTGTGAGAGGGTACCCCTGCATGAACTCTTCTCCGGGGTTGTCTGTGATGCAGCCTGACCATATACTCTTAAGTGCGTTATAACCAAACGGTAAATGCTAACTTTGGAATGGCTGCACGGAAACATGTTGTGTTTGGTGTCAAACACCTTGGAATCATACCCCCACACCAGTAACTGGCGTGGGAGTATGATCCCAGCCTTCTAGAGGGAGAGACATGACAGCACTGGTATACCCGGTACCAGCTTAAAAGAGCCCTGGCATCACAAAATGGATGCTGCAGCCACAGACTCAAGTCTGGCCTCCTGCTGCTGACAGCAACTCTGGCAGGGGAGGCCTGGACAATAGGTTTCCTGTCACAGGGAGGTGTTACCACCTCGCAGACAGGCCTTAGTGGATTAGGGCTGGGTGAGAGAACTCCAGGAGTACCTTGAAGTCATGCACTGGGGGCACATTTGGTGTCCCTGTGCATAGTCCAGTTCAAACCGGTTGCAGGGGCTTCCAGCCCCTGCTCTGGCATGAAGCTGGACAAAGGAAATGGGTGTAGCCACCCCTCTTTCCAAACCCTCCCGTAGGTGGATCCCCTGAGTTATTCCAACCCCTTTCTTGGGTATTAAGAAGGAACCTCTGTAACCAGAATTTTAGATATTCCTGGATGAAACTCTGGAACTGAATCCTGTGCCTCCAACAATCTGTTTAACACCAGATGACCGAAACATCTCCCATGGGGTAAAGGAGTTACTCCCCTGCTTGGCAGGCACCAAAGATGCATCTGTCCGGTTAGCATCACCGAAGACTTTTCAACACCAGAGGTGGATTTCTAGGCTTCCCAGAGGCCGATCCGAGTCCCCAGCAAAGCTGAGACCTGTAGCCCTCGTGGGTATCATGGAGCCAGAACCCCTGGACACCGTGCACATTTGCTAGTGCATTAGCTTCTTAATGTCCATTGAGGCTGTGCATTGGGTTACTTGTAGCCCAGACCCCGATCAGTGAGTCCACTAAAGATTCCTGGCCTGTCCACTCCGAGTAACCCGTGGGCCACCATTTTGTGATTTCTCTCGAGGTCCCTCCGTGATCCCTTGACTGTCAACTTGTGGGTCCCTGAGAAGGGTAACTTTACTTTTATTGGGCTTCACTGGTTGCTCCAGACGTTCCCTGACTCTCCATTGCTTGGGGAGTCCCCAGGACCTTGCTGGTCCACACCGAAGCATCATTCTCTTTTCTGCATGGGTTGCTGTTGTCAAGGCTTGTTGTGTCCAATCCGGGCACTGACACTGCCGCACTCAACATCCTTTGTGGGACAGCTCGAATCCAGCTCCTGGTCATCCTTGACACCTCCTGGTCCTCGTGGCTGAAGAGCCAAGCTTCACCTCCTTCACCTGAAAACATCCGACATCGGTGGGCATTCGTCTATCGTGCCCCTGCTCACTGGCAAGTGACCCAGACTCTGTCCCCTCTGCTTTCAGGTTCTTCCCATCTCTGATCTAGGCTTGGATCTCTTTGGACATTTTGCATCTTCCCGGCAGCAGCACTTCTTCGCAAGTGGCCATTGAAAACAACAACGCAACCCGACACCAATTGACACCTATGCACCCGGCTTCCCTGGTTGAGGTAACTCGAGTACTCCGGTGCTCCCATGGGTGTCGACCCTAGAACAGTTCAAGAGGGTTTGGTCGTAGTCCATTCCTAAGTGTCCTTTAACTCTAAAAATCTAACCACGACTTTCCCCATAGAAGCTAACGGGAACTCGCGGCTGTGTTCTTACACTGCACACGGCCCCGTGGGTCCCCTGTGTCACTACCTTGGGTGGTTCCTTGGGGTCCTAGCGATTCTACAGGCTCTAGGCCTTTTGTCTAGTCAAGTCGTGGTTTTTATACCACTTTCTTAGTATATGGATTGGTCCGCCCCTGAGGCCTAACGTGTATTTGTGCTATTTTACTGTAAAATTTGAAGTGTAACTTATGTGCTTTTACCTCTAGCCTCATAAATAGACTAGTAGGGTGTGTTTATGAATAAATACATATATTTTATATATATACTTGGTGTGGTCTCCTTTCATTTAGCCACTCAAGAGATTATAGACTGGTAAATCAAGCTGCTTTACATTCCTTCAAGACTTAGCCTGAAGGCATCTCTCCATAGCTACCACCAGGATAGCTTTCAATAAAGGTTGTCTTTAACCTATCATCAATAAGGGGTTGTTTGGCGTGGTGCAAGGTGCCCACTATAACTAGTGGACAGCATACACCAGGCCAACTTCTCACACTAGACTGACCCAAACGCAAGAAGGGTGCGTGAACAGAGGACTCATCTGCATTGATCTGCATTCTGATAGCCTTCCTGGGCAAGAAGGGGGAGAGAGAGCTCACACTTACATCTAAATAGGCTGTGTCCTGTCCCCACACAAAGGACTGATTACCTCCCACAGATAGCCTGGCAGACAGGACTGGGATGAAAGGGGACATGTGCACTTCAAGGAGCTGCTTTGAAGTAACCCCCCACTTCAAAGGCACATTTGGGTATAAGTACTGGGCTCTGACCCTACCAAATCAGACATTTCTGTACCTTGCATTCAGCCTATGTCAGAAGGGCTGAAATGCTGCTTAAAGGACTCATCTTTGGACTGCAGACTTGAAATGCCTGCTTTTCTCTTGTGTTGCCCTGCTGTATGCTGCTCCCCAACTCTGCCGAAGGAGAGCTGGACTCTCCCTTTCCTCTAAGTGATCTCCAAGGGCTTGAAGGTTTGCCTTCTGTTTTCTGAAGTCTCCGGGACACAAAAGACTTCTTGAAATTCTGCTGGTGCTGCTGGACTCTGCCATCTATACTCCTGCTCTTGCTTGAGATACCCTTCCCAGTTCTGGGCCTCAGAAGTGGGTTCTGCAGCTGTTTTGTGACAAAATCAATGCATCATCACCACTGCAATTATCAGAACTGACGCAGTGGGATTCGACCTCTACGCGGTGCCAAACCGGAGACAGCCCTATGCGGCTTGACAATGACTTAGGACCCGACTGCAAATTTCGCTGACGACACAGCACTGATATGAGGTCCGGACCGTGAGGCTTGAGTTTGACGCATTGACCTGATTGCATGAATTAGAACCGACGTATCGCTTATCGCCACTTTACTTTGGCACCTATCTTTAGAATCAATGCAACGCCTTTACTGCATGAAGAAGATCAACTCATTTCATTGCTTGTGAACAAGAAAGGCGCTTTGTTCACTGTAGACTGAGTGGGTCCTGTTGCCAGTCTGCGTTTCAATGGCAGTAACCATATGTTGTATAAGAGCATGCTGTGTAGTGCATGTGGAATATGAATATAATTGTAAGTGGTTTTGGAGAGGTCCCTACTCAAGTGCGGTAGAAAAGTCGGGATTTGGCTACAGATGGATGTGGCTGCACCCATATTAAACAGAGGGTATGCAATGTAACAATACATAAATTTTGAAAAATTGCAGGCCTTGGGATGATTTCCAGAGGAGTCATCTGTAGTCTTCTGGCAATCAGGGGCTTATTTGCCTTGGTGAAAGTGCAAAAGAGTTTGTTTGCAAATCTCCTTAAAGAAAAAGGCTGTGGTCTTGAACTCTTTGGTCTCTTGGGCCTTGTTGGGGTTCTAAAAGTAGTCGCTGAAAAGGTGGTGGGCCGCTGTACAGGTGGCTCAAGTACAGACCTGTTGAATAAGAGCTGCCATTGGTGGGTTCGTTTAGAAAAATATGCATCCTGATGTATCATCATAAATCAACCTTGGGGGGATCCTGTGCTATTCCTATTTGGGGTTTTCTCTTTTTCATCCACACAATTTTAGTGGGTTACCAGAAGGTGGCCTCAAATTGGGGTAGCTAATTACAAAAACAAAGTGGTGAGTGGTTATTGATGCATCACCTGGGTCTTTAGTCATGGTTCTTTGTCTCTTCTCCCTCACCACGGTGGGAAAGGACGTTTTAGTGTGCAGCTGATCTCACTATATAGCTGCTGTTTCATGGGCATTGTCAGTATTGTAGTCTCTCACCTTCCCTAATGTATGTGGATGTAATTAATTGATGCGGACAGTGTCTTTTGACCTATGGGGTGATGCAGAAGAGGGGATGTGTCGCAATTGGGTGTTTGATAATGATCACACCATGCTCTGGGGTCACATGTGTACCCCTCTAGCTCTGGCAATCAGTGTGCAGTGTGATTCTTTCTAGTGGCTCCAGGTGCCCTGGCCACGCCCTTTTCCTAGGGACTAGTTTTGGGCTCATTTTGGGCGTCTAATTGCAGGTCTTTTGGGTGCTTCCCTAGATCTAAATGTGATTTGCTGTCCCTACTTTTATAATCCGAGGTGGGGCAGCGGAGATGCATGGCAGCCCCGTAATTCTTTTGTGCAAATGTCTGAGATCAAGCCTATAGTTCATTCCTGGATGGTGTGTGTTAGGCTTTGTGAGACAGCTAATCACTAGACCAAGCAGTGGGCCATTCTGGATCTCGTGCACCAAGTTGTGCTGGACACTTTCAGACTTCCTCCCTCCCGGCACCCTCTCCCCTGCTTCTGACAGGCAATACGCTACCCTCGCTGTTTGGAAGAACATGACCTGTGTGCAGGCTTTGGAGGCTTGAAAAATTATGGAGAGCGGTGGAGGCAAAAATGTACTGAGGTGAGGGTCTGGTTCCAGGCCAGAACTTCATTTGAAAGTCGCCCGATGCGGGTAATGGACTGAGAGGGCTGGTGGTTTTGGTGAACCCTCCTACCGACTTGGCGCCATGTACTGACTTGCAATCTGTTGGACTATATGCGTGGACTTCAGAGTTTTATGGGGACACCATTATCCCAAGTGCATGGGAAATCTGGCTCCAGATACTGGAATATCACCTTGTTTTAGAACCAAAAAGGTCCCTTAATTAGCCTGGAGGCAGTTGAACTATGGGGGGCTTTCAACTTGGTCCTGTCCTAGTTTCTTGGGTGAGGGGACTTGGGTGCCTGCTTTTATGTGCTGGTTGGAGGAGCCACCCTGCCTCCTCATCAGACTGTCCTCCCTCCCGGGGCCTGGCCAGATAATCCCACCCCAGCGGATAAGCAGCCGAGTGGACTCTAGTGTGAACTCCTGATCGATAAAGCATAGAGCAGCCATGAATGTTTCCCAAATGCAAGTAAATGTTTTTGTATTCTCCTATTGTTGTCTCACTAATCTCTATTGTTTAGATAGGTTCTTGAAGTACACATGAAACAGGGGTTTCGTGTTGGGGATTTAGGCTTATTGCGTATTTGGGTTTTGCATTGGTTCAACGGTATTGCCTGTCCAGACAGTCACCCCTACCCTACTGGGGTTGTGGCCCCAGTCATTGTTGGGCTGGGTTACCTGTCTACCACTGCTCTTGCCATGTATACCTCATCCTTGTTGCCGTGGTGTGAATGCTGACTGATTTGCCTGCGCCTGAATGTAAGGTGCATTTGGATTGGCCTCAGCTTGATTTTGTGGATGGGGATGTGGGAGGACTGGCCTAGGCTTGTCGATCTTTGCTCATAATATGCCTTTACCCGTCATTTGTTGGCCAGTGGCCCATGCTGTGGCAATCGAAACATTCTCTGAGGTCTGGCTACTGTCAGTATCGTGACCTCCGCTGTTAGGACTGGGTGGCAACCCTCTTGAATTCTGGGGCAGAGCTACCTTCAAGACTAGTGTCATGTGCACATTTGTGGCCTACGCAACCCACTCAAGTGGGGTCTTTTTAAATACGTGTTGGACTATCTTAGTTGTGTCTCATTGGGCTTGCTCCTGTTTTTCCTGTTTCTTTCTTTAGTAGTTTAATATGTGGGCATGTATTTCTCGTCAGGGTTTGGTGTCTAATTCTACTACACTGTCGAGTCCATTTTGTGTTTCGGTGGGTAGCCCCTTTTTGAGGATGTTATAAAAGAATACGCCATGGGGGCCTGTGTCATTCCATGGCTATCCTGTCTCTTGTTCCCATCATTCCCACATTCTGTCTAGAAAGTTGGTTGCATTCTTCTCAGGTATCGTGCTTTCTGCCTTCAGTACACCTACATCTGAGCATTCAGGGAATATTTCCATCAGGGCCATCCATATCTGGTGCCTGAAAGAATTGAATGCATCCCCATCATGCTCGGTGTTGGTCAGCATGACTGCTGGGATGTGGGATTGGGTGAACACTGTGTTGGTCTGATCTCTGATGAGGCTGCTGATCAGACTCTTCACATCGCCTATTGCAAGGTTTGTTCCTGCAGTGTTTTTCTCAAAACACAGATCCATTTTCCTGCCCCATCCATCAATGGGGGCAGTTTAGTCCTGAGCCCTTCTTTATCTATCTGAGCCCATGGCACATAGATGGTCCTGGACGTTCCCTTCTGCAATAACAGGCATATTTTGGCTTGAAGCAGCTGTGCTGGTTTCTCCCCAATGTGGCGCTCCCATCTTCTGAGGCAATCCTGCAAGTAGGGCAAGTACCACTTGGGATCTCCCGCTCGGTGCAGGAGGCAGTCTCAGGGACAGCCATGTCCTCTGGTTTGAAGGATCCCTCCTCTTGTCAGAGTCTATCATACTGATCCTTCCTTTTGGTCCCACAGGCTAGCTGGTAGCAAAATGGTCACGCAAAGACCTTGGCTTCTTCCCTAGTCACTATCTCTTTGGCGGTCAGTTTGTCTCACCCACGCGTTGGTGGTAGCGACGGATGTCTTCATCTTAATTCTCCTATGTCTTAATTGGGTTTAAACTATGCTACCTTGATCCCGTATTTCCTGGTCGGCCCCTCTCCTACACTGATGATCTGATGAAGATTGGGTTCCCAATCGGAGCTTTCCCTCAGTTTCTACTTAAGACTCCTCCAAGAGAGAACAGAGCAGCATGCCCTCCCCTGCTCTCTCTCAGGGGAGGGCATGCTGCTCTGTTCTCTCTTGGAGCTTTCCCGGTGAGAATTATCTTTCATTCCATCCGTAACTCGCACATCTGCTCTAACTCCTGCTTGGGCTCTAACTCCTTTGTTGGTGCTGTGCATGCTTTTCCTTAGTAGAATTTGCCCTCTGACTCACTTCCTGTTGTCTCTTCCACTGCCTGAGCATACCCCGAGAATATATATCCTGTGACTCCCCCCTCAATGTTGAACCCCGGAAGACTGAGAACTTTTACTTCAATCCCACTAGTGGTGTCATTGTCTAGAACTGCTGTGAACCTCCCAGTCACCTGAGAGCATTCTTCTCTTTGGATTCTAGGGCAGGTTCCCCGCACTACTGTGGCTTGATGGGTTGAATATGATGGATGGGGGGTCAAACCTCAGGGAACTCTAGCACCTAGCTGTGGTGCGCCTGGAATCACCAGGTTTGCCAGTCTGGTAGCCTCCTAGTCCTAGATCTAGTGGTTCATTGCCCAGTAGGGGCCCCACCGGCTTCCACAACTGGCTGATTGGTGTATCCTATAGCAGGAGAGGCTGTGGCATCAGGCATCAGAGAGAACACCTCCATTCCTGTATATGGTAAGGGAGGTGGGGATGCCTTGATTGTGTGTTCTGGTATGTGATTAAATAGAGGCTAGAAGAGAGGCCCTGCTAGAACTCTGGGCCACCTCGAAGATGGCCCACAGTTCTAGCAGTGCCGCTATTCTAGCTTTCTTTTGTCCCACATATTTAGTCCAAATGTGTGTCCTTGTATGTTCTATTATGTTGGTGTCGAAGGTTCCCCCTCTAGCCAGGAGAAAGTGTATGCCTTGGTGTGTGTGTGCTTTTCATGGCAAAACGTACCTAGATGTTTTAGCCTGCGTGGAGAACCTAATTTGCATGTGCTTTAAAGGCAACATCATGATTTTAGTTGGGAACTTTTCAAGGGAATGGTATATTCTAGTTTCTCGGGTAAAACAATCAGAAATTCTACTCTGATTGTGGGGACATATGTACATGAGATTAATCCAGCAATACCTGCTTTACTACGAGCTCAGCCTTAGAAAAAGATGCATCAAAAACAGATTTTTCACAACACGCAAAACAACCATGCATATGAAGAGTCGCAACCTGAAAGAAAGAGCAATAGTTAAATTCAAAACATTGTTAATTTTTAGCAATGTAATAGCAGATATAAAGCAACAATTTGTGGGGTTGGCAACTTCTTCACACGTACATTAATTCATTAGCAAAACACAACATTCAACATAAAACACAGTTGCAATAATTTTCCAGCACTACAACCTCAAGCATGTAACATCTGAATGCCGCACTGACGGTATTAGATATGGGGGCTGTAGTTTTTCAGGTTTGTACTCTGTCCAAGAATGTACCCTTCTTTCTAGTCAGGATAAGGGAGTTGCACACCTAAAATAACCCCTGCTCATCCCCTTGGTAGCTTGGCACTAGCATGCAGTCTTATCTCAGAGCTAATGTGTAAAGCATTTGAATATAACACACGGTAACACAGTGAAAACAAAACAATAGACACTACACCAGTTTAGGAAAATCTTTAGCTAAAAAAAAAAGACCAACACGACAAAAATCAGCCATATAGATATCAAAATATGACTTTTAAAAGGTAAAAACAATTCTGTTCATAGAAAAATATGAATGCATCAATTCTGCACAAAAAACCTGGGAAGAGTCAAAATTAAAGGATGAAAAAAGAAGCAAAGGGATGGTGATGCGTTGGTTTCTTACTCGCAAAGAAGGTGATGCGTCGGTTCCTTGCTCCATGGGAGGTGATGTTTTGGTTCCGTACTGCCACCAGGGGAGGTGATGCATCGGTTCCTTACTGGAGAGGAGGTGATGCATCAGATTCTTACTGCAAGGGGAGGTGATATGTTGGTTTCTTACTGAAAGCATCAACGTTGATTTGGCACACAGGTGCAATGAGTGGAAATCTGGAATGCGGTGGTGGCAAGCAGGCACTGTGTTGGTTTCTTTACCCGCGGCCCCACGATGCATCGATCTTGACAGTCGCACAGCAGGGCCTACGTCTGAGTGAGTGCAGTGATCTCAGACTTCGGAGACGGTATCGCTGAACTAGGCATGTAGTGGTTTTACAGGCCACGGACAGCACTGGTTCGATTTCTGCAGTTGCATGTCAGCGGTGCACTGAAATTTCTCCTGCATGGCAGTGCTGCGTTGGAAAACAGGTGCTGGAAGGGCGATGCATTCATTCTGATGGTTTTCAGTAGCAAAACAACCTCCAAGGGCTCAGAGCTGAAATTGTCACCTCAAGGCAAGGCAGAATTCCCAGCAGTGGAGTTCAGGGATGCTGCAAGTGGAATCTTTGCGTCCCTGAAACTTCTTAACAGGAGGCAAGCTCTACATCAAGCCCTTGGAGAATCTTCTTAAGCAGGATACCAAAGCAAAGTGTACATCCGGTCCTATCCACTACCCACAGACTGAAGCAGCAACGGCAGGCCAACCCAGCAAAGCGGCACACAGCAAAGGGGCATTACTCCTCCTGGCAGCTCTTCAGCTCTTCTTCTTGGCAGGGTCCTCTTAATCCAGAAGATTTCTAAAGTTCTGGGATCAGAGCCCGTCAACTTATACTACTTTCAGCCTTTGAAGTATGCAGGCTTCAAAGAAAGACTCTCTTGCTTAGTAGAACCAGGTCTATCCTCCCTGGCCAAGCCGCACTTCAGGGGGTGGAGACAGCATTGTTAAGGCAGACACAGACCTACTCATGTGCAAGTGACAGCTCCTCCCACCATGCTAGCTCAGGAAGACCCATCAGCCTGGTGATGGGTCATCAGGATATGCAGGACACATCTCAGCTCTCTTTTGTTTGCCTGTCTAGAGTGAATGCACAAAATAGCCTGTCATTCTAAACCAGACGTTAATTCCACAGGTAGGCAGAGGCACAGAATGGTAAAGCAAGACAATGCCCCCTTTCTAAAAAAGGCATTTTCAAACACACAATTTAAAAATAACTTCACTAAAAAAATGTTTTTAAATTCTGAGCTCAGGGAGCCCAATCTCCAAAGCTCTGTCTCTTCCTAATTGAAAATTACACTTGTAAAATGTTACAAGGCAGCTCTAATGATAACCTAAGGGAGAGACAGGCCTTGCAATAGTGAAAATCGATATTGGCAGTATTTCACTCTCAGGTCATGTTAAACACACCAGTACATGTCCTACCTTTCACATATGCCTATGGGGGTACCTTGAGCCTGCCTTAGTGGTGCCTTACATGTAGTAAAAGGGAAGGTTAGGGCCTGGCAAGTGGTGCACTTTCCAAGTCAATGCGTCAGTTTAAAACTGCACTCACAAACACTGCAATGGAAGGTCTGAGACAAGTTTACAGGGCTGCTCATGTGGATGTCACAACCAGTGCTGCAGGTCCAGTAGTAGCGTTTGATTTACAGGCTTTTGGCACATATAGTTCAAGTTACTAGGGACTTACCAGTACATAAAATATGCCAATCATGGATAACCCATCATATTCACAATTTACACAGGGAGCACTTGCACTTTAGCACTGATCAGCAGTGGTAAAGTGCCCAGAGTACCTAAACCAGCAAAAACAATGACCAGCACACAGTCAAAAATACAGGAGGTAGAGGCAAAGGCCAGGGGAAACCACGCCAAGGATGCCAGGTCTAATAAACAGGATAGAGACAGAAAGAGCACAAAACAGACAGAGAAAAATTGTGACTTTGTCAAAAATAACTTAGTCCACTCCCAGTGAATGCTGCTCGAAGATTTGAGAAGCTCTGTACAGTACACAGGACCCGATGAGCCCAATAGTCTGTGAATATCGGCTCTGGGACAAAGATAGCAACAATTTACGCAGAAGCTACACCTAATCTCCAAGATCCAAATTTACCCTTACATCCGAATTACACCTTATGTCACACTCAGGGGTCATTTGTACTAGCTGTGTCACAACCAAGAGGTCCAATCAAACAGCACCTCTCACTTCTTTCAGATACTACCAGTGTTACAAATCCAACTGAACTGAGAAAACCTTTTTAGACTAAAAGTTAAGATTCAGTTGTTGGCCCTATATCACACCCAGGGCCTATGGGTACCTTCTGTGTCACTCCCAGTGGTCCATGTTTGAGGCCTCAACCCTGTATCACACCCAGGGGACAAGTGTACCATCTGTGTCATGCCCAGTGGTCCACGCGATTAACCAACCTTCACCTCTCCTAGCCTGCTGACTATCGAAAAAAGTTGACCCCCGCGGGATCGACTCCGAGTAAGCCTTGGGACTACTCAATTCAAACACATAAAAAAGGCATGTATGATCACTTCATGGACTGTGTGTGCTGTGTTCTGATTGGCTGTGTGTTCCTTATTTCATGTGGCATCTAACTTCAAAGTGTAATAGGAACACATGCACCCCTCTACCATATGCGCTTTATTGGAACGAATCTCCTGGGACCATTGTGGTTTTGCTGTCAATCTGTGGGACTAATCTGTGTTTTTCCTTTTCACACGTTTGTCCAGCTGGTTACGTGCCATCCCACGTGTGCTCTGTCAATCAGTAGCCTCAGGCTGAGGTCAAAGGGCCAGCCTGACCATGTATTTCTTACTCAGGGTTGATGGAGAGGTTGACTCAGGAGATTTCAACAACAGTGATTCGATCTTGTTTTTGAACATACATGTATCGTTGCTTATACTGACATCAATGTTAACAGATTTCAGGTGCAGAATGCTCTCTATCCAGACCATTGTAATGTTAATCACTGCAGCTCCAACAACAGATATAAAAACATCTCAAAGACACTTGTGAAGGCAATTGGTAGAAGCCCCAATGGCTTTGCCTACAGATTATTCTCATAATGTCTTATGTGACCAACACTTATCAAGTCAAGTCTAGGAGATCACCTATAATGTTTGTTTAACTCGTTCCTGCCAAGTGTTTTTACCCAGTCTGTGTAGGTGGCAGAGTTTTGTATGTAGGCCTGAGTATAAAGGAACAAAAATGTAAAAATGGCATCCAGTGCAAGACATGCACAATTTTAATTGCCTGTATGCGATGATATTGAATACAAACCTATATAGGCTAAATTCACAGACTCTATCTGGCCTTTGTGTGACTCTTATCATCAATAAGGTTGACTAGTTTATGCAGAATCATGCACAAAAATGTTATGCTCATTCATAATTATTGAAAATATATACATTCCCTTGGTTACAACAGTATCTGAATGCTGCTTTAAGGGAGTAAATATATTTATAATGCACAACCATTGTAAATCACCCTCCCTTATACATTTCTGTGACTTGGGAAGGCAGTGGTTTAAATCAAGGGAACCAATTCAATGTTCTCAGAGATAGACTGGGATAGAAAATAGATCCGGGCACCAAAATAAAACTAGCCCCCATTAGTTAATTAGGTAAATTAACAAGCATTGGCATAGGCAATAGGTCTTGCCTTTGGGACCTTATAAGTGTTTCGCCATGCAACAGTTAATGTTGTTGCACCAAGCATATTGTGCTGGATAACTAAACGCTTATAAGGTCCCAAAGGCGAGACCTATTGGCTATGCCAATGCTTGTTTGTATTGGTCGTTGCAGGTGGTGGGCACTGGAAGTCATTTTTGGAGACATGGACATATTTTTTTATCATCAGACTTTTCTCAGAACAAGTCTGAAAAAAACAAAAAAGACACCTAGAGGAAAGGAAATATTGGAAAGTGTGACACTGGGAGAAAGCATGAATGGAAAGTAACCTGAAAGAGTGAGATAAAAGAGAGCGGAAGTGCAAGGTTGTAGAAGAAAGAAGCATGCGGTGGAATCAAGACAAGGCTGCCTTACAATCAGCAGCCACGTCATAAAACGGTGTTGGAAGAAGGCCTTAAAAAAATGTGGCCCCTGCACTTATTTTTTTACAAATTGAGCACTCTCGATACGTCACCAGTGCATAGACTTTCTGAAGTGTTATCTTCTCACAACACAAACATCTGCCCTCCAAGTTCAACAGTTGATTTTGGAAGGAACAGTCAAATACTAACAGTAACGGAATTAGACTTTGCCAAAGGTGACGTAAATTGTTTACATCCTAGAAAAAGTTTAATGAAAAAGCTGAAGGTCAATGTTAGCAAGTAATCAAGTGCTGGTTAAATCCTCAAGAAAAAGAACATATTGTATGTTAAGAGCAAACAAGTCATAGATCTTTGTCGCTTCTATGCAGCCAATCGCTAGTGAAGGTAGATAGGCACTCTGTCCAGAGCCTTGGGACCGAGAGACAGATGCCAACAGACATAAAATATGTTCGGCAACTGGTGAAGCGTCTCCAGGCGGCTCTCGGGTTTAACCCGGAGGTAAGAAGTGCTGCATGTTTATGGAAGAACCCGCCGCAGGGACCACTATCAAGGCCCGCTTGCACATAGCTGCCAAGTGGCCCAATGTCAAATGACACCTTCCTCCTGTACTGGATTATTTAGCCAACAGTACTTTGCATGCTGGGATGTGCAATTCCATATAATGGGAGAAATCTGGTAAGAATGCAAAATGGTGTTGCAGCAAAGACTAAGGGGCAGATCTATATTGGAGATGCGCCACTTTTACGCCGCCGTTGCGTCACTTTTGTGACGCAGCTGCGGTGTAAACCCTGCGCCACGTTGCGCCATATTTACATCGTGAGGCATCTATGGAGATGCGTCACAATGTAAAGCCCTGCGCCACGTAAAACCTGCGTCAGGTTTCACGTGGGCGTGTCGACAGAGGGGGGGCGTTCCGTCGCAGGAACGCCCCTGAAAAGTGATTCAGTCAAATCTATAAGATTTGACTGAGTCACTTTCCCAACGCTGATGCGCCAAAACCCTGCGCCTGCTTGAAGCAGGCGTAAGGCTTGACGCACCATGTTAGGGATAGGGTAGGTTGGAACAGTGCTGGAGTTGCGTCGCGCTTGCGACGCAACTGAAGCACTGCGCCAACCTTACGCCATCGGATGCGTCACGCATCTGTTTATTCCTGCGCCATGATGCGCCGCATTGTAAATGCGGCGCATCATGTGTGGCGCAAGGGTAAACTTGCGTGACGCATCATTCCTGGCGCATCCTTGCTGATTTGCAGGGATGCGCCAGGAAACATAAATCTGCCCCTAAATGTGTTCACGAGAATTGAGGAGGCGGGGGACTGCAGCTACGTTTATCTTCTGATGTGCGTCCCTTAAACGCTAATGCATGCAGTAAGCCTTTGCCTCCGCTTGGGCCAATGCCACGCCCCTGCCTCTGGTTTCCACTCCAATTGAGCAATCAACACCAGGCGTTGAAGCACAAAAGAATGCAAGCTCGTGACACGGCCAGTCTAACGCGCGAGAAGCGCGATGTCCGGGGGAGCGTAAAGGCGCCTTTTATTATTCTTCGGAGCTGCGTAAAAATGTGTAATATAAACAAGGAGGCGGAGGGAGTGCCGAACCGTGCAAGGGAAGAATGAGCACTGGAGCAATCTGGGGAGGCGAGCCCCCTTCCTCGCGCAATAAACAGACCACACCGTGTCTTTAGCGTAAAAGGCCATTTATTAGGACCAGGCTGCACAACATTAACAATAACCAAAACATTATATGAATAAACTTTCCCCCAACACTCTACCATCCTTCACTCCTTTCACCCACTCCACACTCCCCTTTTGGACCACTCCATGCCCCTTCCGTTCCTCACCATTCCACAAACCTCCTTGCATCCTCCCGGCTCTCCTCGGCCATTTCTCTCACGCCTCCAATACCCCCACCTCGTTCACTCTTCCCCCCCGAGGGATGGGTGTGCCCACTAATGACTCCCCCCACCCCTCCAAAGTACCGCCACCCCGCAGCCTGTCCTAAACTGGCACGCTGCAGCCAACCCTGGAAACCCAACCCTCAACTGCAGGGCGGGTGGGTGGCCTTTTCTAAACCCTCCCGATGGTGCCGAGCGCAGGAAGAGGAAGTCGCCTTCCTCCCCTGCGCTCATATACCCACCCCCTAACTCCACCCCCTGACCCTACCTGGTCCTACCCTCGCGCGAATGACCCCGGGGGAAGACTAGTCTGCGACTCTGCTTCCCCCGGGGCCCGGCTTGGACCACAAACGTGGGCTAGAAAAGGAGTCCATCTCCAGGCACAGCAAGCCCTCCTCAAGTAAACAGAGCCCACAGGGAGGGCGCGCCGACCATAAGCACTATCCGAGTGAGCTGTGGGGAGAGCGAAGACGCATTCAGTAGGCAGCAGCCACTTTTACCCTGGGGTGGTAGAAGCTTTCAGGGAGAGGTAGCTACCACGAGAGCACTGTGTTCGACAATATATTCTTGAAACAAATCAGTAGTCTCTCGCCTAAATCAGGAGCAATGTCACGTATGTGCTGAGACCAGAGAGACACAGTTCGGTCCAGAAAGACCCCGCAGATAATGCAAGACCGATAGGAAAGAGATAAATATACAGACCTGAAACCAAACAGCGAAAGTCCAAAGGCAAGGCCGGTGAGAGACCCGAAAAAGATCAGTGAATGAGACATGACAGACCAGTGAGAACGCATAGAAAAATATGTTGCCAGAGAGAGAGAGCAGAGTGTGAGCAGAGAGAGAGGTACCACACACAAGGTCTGAGTGACAGGAGGGAGAGACAGATGGCAACAAAGGCTAGAGTCAGATCTGAGGGGCAACCAAGAGAGGCTCTCTCGAAAGGCATACCAGCGTGAGAGTGGAGAGAAAGTTAAAGCAGAGAAAGAGACCCGGGAAAGGAAGGAAATGGACAGAGAGCAAAAAGAAACCCCAAATATTTCCTTAAGAAGGCTAATCTGTTGCTTTTCACAGAGAAAAGGATCACTGAGAATGAAAGATTGCGCCAATTACCTGGAGGCATTTGTGATTACAAGCATTGTCATAGCCAATAAGTCTCGCTTTTGGGACCTTATAAGTATTTAGTTATGCAACTGGTGCATGGCTAAACACTTATAAGGTCCCTAAGGCGAGACCTATTGGCTATGCCAATGCTTGTTTTCTTTCTCATCGCGACACCAGTGCTTTACTTTTAACATTATATGTAAAGCGCGGGTGCCGCGATTATAGCAAAAGTAAAGAAATAGATGTTTGTTTCTATTTCTTTACTTTTGCTATAATCGCGGCACCGGCACTTTACTATTAACATTAAAAGTAAAGCGCGGCTGCCGAGATTATAGCAAAAGTAAAGAAATAGATGTTTGTTTCTATTTCTTTACTTTTGCAATAATCGCGGCACCAGCGCTTTACTTTTAATATTAAAAGTAAAGCACCTGTGCCGCGATTAGCAAGCTAAAAATGCTACCGCCGGACACAGCTTGCAGTGCATGTGCGCGAGTGGTGTGTGAGCAGCAGTAATCACGCCACATGGCGCCTCTGCTGAAGCTCGCGCCCGCGCACATGCACTGCAAGCTGTAGCCGACAGTAACATTTTTCAAAGCCCTTACTAAAGTCTCTCCGAGCACCGCATGTGCGCTGACTCAGCGAGACCTAAAAAGTGGCCCATGTTTGCAAATTTGGACAGTTTGGAACTTGTAAAGACATACTGTGTAAGTGCGCAGTCTTTATAGATGTCTGCATGGATTTGAGATAGCTGCAGGCAATATTTGTTTGATTATTAGGAAACTCAACAGTAAAAACTGGACCAACAAACCACAAAAAAGGGCTACAAACAGCCAAAAAAATTGCCCAACACACTGCTTTGTCATCTCAGCCCAAGTGGCACTGTGTGATTGCCCTATAGGTTAGTCCTATCATGAATGTTATTAAGAAAAGACTCTACTGACAGGAGAACATCACTAAAGCTGGGAAGACAGAAAGCATGTCCATCTTTTTAACCAACCTGTGTTGGACTTATTCGATTTAGTCCTTTCGGCAGGGTCGCGTCCATACTTTTCGCCTTCACCCTCCTGTTTTCTGATACTGTTTTTGTTGGCTTTTAGGTCTCTGCACACTTTACTGCTGCAAACCAATGCTAAAGGAGTTGTGCTCTCTCCTTTAAACATGGTGAAATTGTTGTAAACCCAATTGGGACATTGAATTTACTTGTAAATCCCTAATAAAGTGGCATTAAATGTGCACAGGGCCTGTAAGTTAAATGCTACTAGTGGACCTGCAGCACTGATTATGCCACCCTCTCCAGTAGCCCTTTAAACATGTCCAAGACCTGTCATTAAAGCTTGTGTGTACAGTTTAAACTGCCACTTTGACCTAGAAAAAGAAGCATTATGCCAGGCCTAAACCTTCCTTTTTAATATTGAAAGTCAACACCAGGGTAGGCCCTAAACCACCCACAAGGGCAGGGTGCAGTGTATTTAAAACGTTGGACATGTAGATTTAAGTTTACTTGTCCTGGTAGTGAAAAACTCCTTAATTTGCTTTTCACTACTACCTCTCACATAGAATAACATTGCATTGCCTTATTACATTTATTAAGTGCTAACATTTGATTGGGAAAAGGCAAACATTTTATGTTTGGTATCTGAGCAATTGTAATCAATAATCCTCTTTATTGGTAAAGTCAGATTTTGACTTATAATTTGGAAATGATACCTTCAGAAAGTTAACATTTTCCTACCTTAACTATTTGGTGTGCACAGCCTTTTCCTGGGTCACGTGACTAGGTATAGTTGACAGTTGAACATTGTTTATTCCTTCCAGACAGCCATACATCAGAGGGAATAGGTGTACCTGGATGGGCCATTCATTGGCACAATAGAGGGGAAGCTGGACACAGCCCCACTTGCAACTGATTAGCCTATGCCCTGCCTCCACAAATAACTTGTCACTACTGCTTTGCTCATTGGAACCAGGGCACAGGATGCAGGAAACCTCAAGTACTTCAGAGGGAATTCTCTAGAAACGTCTTCTACTTCAAAGCTGGAACAAAGTATAAATATTGGACCCTCGTGTCTAAATCTTCAGTACTCCCCTGGACCAGTGTATACTACAGAAGAAGGACTGTTGTGCTGCTTTGCTGCCAAAGTGACTGCCACTCTGCTGCCTTGCTACTATGATGCTCTGCTGCCCTACTTGCTGCTAAGGGAATCTGGACTTTCACCCTTCATCCAAATCTGAAGTGGCTCTAAAGGTCAGCCAGCTGACCTCCTGTTCTGAGCTACAGGGGCATAACAAGCTCCAAAAGCTCCCTGCAACTACCCAGCTGTCATGCTACCTGGACCTTCCTGAGCCCTGCTGGCCTCAGTTGGAGTCAGTCGCTGATCACAAAGAGGTGTCATTCAGGTCCTGGACCATTGGTGTGGTATCAGTTGAACTCTCTCCTCAAGAAAAGAAGAAATCCTGAAGTTTTAGGCTTTTTGCGGACAATTAACAGCCCAAGATGTTGCTGTCTATGCCAAGCATCAATGCCAACTTCTGGTGAACCCAACTCTTTGTGCCACAGTGACCACCAGCATTGTGAGATGCACTACAGCATCAACAGCTCATGGTAAGCTCTAGCACAAAGCTCCAGTAATGATCGTCCGCGATGCCAGACAGGATCTTAGCGTTACAGCTGCGACCATCAGCGATGCCTAGCCGGTGCAGGTAAGTGCTTTGGTGCAGGGCGGGGGGATGTTGACAGACGACGGACTAGGATTTATTTATTTATTTAATTTTCCCTACTCCGTCATTGGTCGACTCCCCCTCCTCTCCCGCCCCACCCAACCACACTTATCTGCACTGGCCGCTGCTGCCCAGAATGCTCCTCCTGCTACATCAACAACCATCTGTGATTGCTCTTCCTGCTCCTCCGGCCCCTCGGCAGAACTCTTTGCATTAGACTTTGAAGGTAATTCTTTCAGTGATACTAACTTGGTCCCTGTATCAGGCCCGTGCTCCATCCTAGTTGGCCAGACATCAATGAGGGGTTCTTTTATGCTTTTAGGTGCTTTGCTTACCTGAAATCCTTGAATTTGCATATAAGGTTCAACTGATTGGAATTTTGTCTTTTTGAGGTCAAATAATTTATTAACCCCTTTGGTGCTTTGGACGACCGGGAGCTGTCCTGAGCCAAGGTGGGCGTATGCGCAGGACGGCTTCCGACCGTCCTCGCACATGTAAATTGAAATGAATGTGTGGGCACCAGAGGGATTTCTTTACCCCCCCCCCCAACTGCTTTGGAGCAGGGAAAGAGATTACCCAGCTCCTAAAGCTGTTTGCTTGATTTTCCTGAAATGATGATCAGCGCGCATGTTGCGCTGCCGTCATTTCAGTGAAACCAAAACTGAAATGAGCCGAGAGGTTCATTTCAGTTTTGCTTTCTACGAGTTCAGGGGGCTAACTCAGTCCCCTGAGCATGCAGAAAGTCAGGAGAGGTATCGTTGGAAAGGGGATAATCTCCCCTCCCTAGTGGATCCCTGCTTGGAGATCGCCCCAAGAGGGCAAACCCCATGCAGGGATCAACCCACTAGGCACCAGGGAGGGGGGAGCAACCCCTTGGGCAAGGACCTTTGCTTCCCCCATATTAAATTGGGTGAATTCAGTCTTTCTTCCCCCCGGGGGGTGGATTCTGCCCCCGGGGTGGGGCAGAAAGCCCACTAGACACCAGGGTTTTTTCCCTGTTGAATTTACGGCAGCTCCCACCCCTCCCCCACAAAATTCCAGTCTTTCTGCCCCCCAGGGGGGCAGATGAAGGCAGTAGCCCCCAATCTGCCCCAGAAAGTCCACTAGATATCAGGGATTTTTTTTACTGCAATAAGGGGTGGGGGCTGCTCCAAGATGGGCATGACAATGCCCTCACCCACCCCCACAAAATTACTGTCTTTATGCCCCCCGGCGGAGCAGATGGGTGCAATAGCCCCCAATCTGCCTTCCTGGGGGGGTAGAAAGCCCACTAGACGCCAAGGATTTGTTTTTCCATTTAATTTAGGGGTGGGGGCTGCCCAAAATGGACATGCCAATGCCCCCCCCCAAAATCCCAGTCTTTCTGCCCCCCCCCCAGAGGCAGATGGGGCAATAGCCGCTGATTTCCCCCCGGGGGGGCAGAATGCCCACTAGGCCCCAGGGATTGTTTTTATTTTATACATAGAGGTGGGGGCTGCCCAAAATGGGCATGCCAATGCCTCCCCCCCCAAAAAAAATTGCAACAGCAGAAAGCCCACTAGGAACTAGGGATTTTGTTGTTTTATGTATACGTAGGGGCGCTTGGCTGGCGGAGTGTTTGGATGGAGCTTGGCTGGCGGTGTGCGTGGATGGCACTTGGCTGGTGGTGTGTGTGGATGGTTGTGGAATGTACTGATTCTTGGCTGGTCATGTGGCTTGCATGGATCCCCCAGTATTTCTTACCCAGAACCCCCCGCAAACCTGAAATTTACTTAAAAAACCACAAGGAGGAGCCAAAGAACTCGATACAGAGGCAGAACAAATGATCATAGAAGCAAAAAGAAACCAACTTAGTCATCAACATTTCTAAAGAAAAGTTAACTCCAGCACAACCTCAGCTGTTGAACAAAGGAACTTCATTTGTCCCAGTGTACCACAGCAATGCTGCAGAGACAGATAGCCTTATTTAAATTTCTAAGGATCCTACGTCTCAAATATTTTTTCAGCACTTTCGAACCTTCAGTGACTGTCACACAAGAATCAGAGTACAAGGAATGTAATCAAAAGATCAGGAAACGCAAAAATATAATCATTTCCCACATCAAGATTATTCAAAAAATAATTCATTTTTATTCAAGGATTAGAATCATTATCATTTCTTTTTAAAACACAAAATTGTAAATACAATTTGGTCTTGACAGCACAGCCGACGCCTTTCGTCCTAGAAGCGGACTTCTTCAGGGCTGTTTAAACAAAGACACATAAATATACATAAACATACACATTAAAAATATATACATAACCCAAGACATTACATACTGCAAATTCCATAGATAAAATGTTTATGATTTTCTTACATCAATGTCATCTTATTTCAGGCTAAATAGCATTTCTATGACAATGTAAGTATGGTAATTCAGTGTAACTTTCCTTATCTACATCCAACATAACAGCGCTATATTGTTGCTCTTAAAAGTCATTGATGCCTGTATCCCAAGATTTAGGAATAAATTACAGAGATCATGCATGGTCAGAGTACAGGAGTAGAGAAAGAAGCATATTCAACATAATCCCAAATGGCTACCTTAATGGATTCTTAGAAAAGTCAAGCTAAATAGTGAAAAACAAACACCGAAAACAAAAAGAGTGAAAGCAGGAGAATTAACAAAACCATAAGCCAAATATTAGCAATCATGAAGAAAAAAAAAAAAACTCAAACGGGCTTAGAGGTCACGGGCATCTCTGCACCGGGGCCATATAACACCAGTAATTCCAAGGTTGCACAGTGACACTAGGAGTAACAAATGCATAATCTCTCACATTCTATTTATTCAAAGGTCCATAGGGGTTAAATAATACCCACCATGTAAGGGATGCAACAATCAATCAATCCCATTCAGCATGAGTGGATACAGTGCCAGAGCCGTAGAGTCTGTGAAAGTTTCCCTTTGTTTTTTAAGTTGGTTGAGATTATCTATAAATCAAGAAATAATAACAAATAATCAACGTCTGAAATCACTATTCAAGGAAACTACACTGTAATGTTTAACAGTGAGTACCAGCCTTTAGGTTGGATACTTACATTGGAACGTGAAATTCTATAAAGTCACCATATTTTCCAAAGGCTGGCCAAGTCACGTCATTTAAGATATTTTCTTGTTTTGTAAGACCGAGCGATAACAATCTTCACAGTTGGCTGCCAAGCATATCATCCTCCTCCGTCGGAAGTGACTGCTTTCGGTATATTATTCATATCAATAAGAAAGACTGCTATGGGCATGAGGACAATAAATATATATTTCTCTTGGCCTACAATTAGTTTGACCTTTATTAAGTTCATTTGATTTAGAAATAACAGTTAGTCCTATCGGGTCACTATACCACTCTAAGATGGCCGCTCCGTTGTAGAACGCTCTTTTACGCGTCGGAAGTGATCGTTTTCGGGATATTTTTTATCAATAAAAAAGATTACTATGCGCACTAGGACATTAAATACATATTGCTCCATGCCTTCATTAAGTTTGACCTTTAATCAGGTCATTGGATAAAGTAAGAACAGTTGGTCCGATCGGGTTACTACACCATTCTAAGATGGCCGCTCCATTGTAGAACGCTTCTCACGCAAGTGTTGGAGACTTTCACGCGGCGCGTCATGAAGGACTACAGGTGTTCCTTGTTGAAACGCCATTTACCGCGTATATTTAAACTTAGGAATTCCCCTCGGGTTGTGCTTGCCCGTCATTTCTTTGCTGCCCGCCTGCCGTTATTACCGGATCTTTTGGGCGCCCTTCACAGCTGCATACTGGTAAGCTCTATCTTGGGACTGCTGTTAACATAGGATTTGAATCTGAATTTATAAGTGGGGTATAGGGAGGTATGGGATTTGCTCACCTTCCCGGCCTCCTTGTTTGTATCTCACGGGACACGTGTAATGACGAGTTTTTAAACTGATTCTGTCAGCAAGGATAAGTATGGCATCAGATACTAACCCGTTAGTGTATGTTTTTTGGGATTTTTACTAAAAGGAGTATATAATACTACCAGTCATGGGAAAGGGAATCATACCAGTATAGTCCCCTATTCTTTATTCCCTATAAGAGATTAGGGGTATACTGGTTACGAGAGCCAAAATACAT
Source organism: Triturus cristatus (assembly GCF_964204655.1). NCBI lineage: Eukaryota > Metazoa > Chordata > Amphibia > Caudata > Salamandridae > Triturus > Triturus cristatus. Next base: position 540,403,791 of record NC_140591.1, read on the forward strand.
GATAGTGATAAATGTTGTTTAACTATAGCCAGGTACTCTATTGGCTTCTTATTTAGATTTATTTTCACTACATTTGGGAGTCTTGCCTATCGGGCACTAAGCAAGGATGAGGTGCTCTTATGTAAAGGGCGAGTATATGATGATTGCTTGGAACTATTATTTGTTCAAGTTATATTATAAAAGAATATCGTTAAGGGACGTTTTCAATATCGTACTCATAATTATTTTACGAGAACATATTTCTATTATATATAATTCTATTATCTCTTGTCGTAGACTGTGAAGACTGTTATCTCTCGGTCTTACAAAACAAGAAAATATCTTAAATGACGTGACTTGGCCAGCCTTTGGAAAATATGGTGACTTTATAGAATTTCACGTTTCAATGTAAGTATCCAACCTAAAGGCTGGTACTCACTGTTAAACATTACAGTGTAGTTTCCTTGAATAGTGATTTCAAACGTTGACTATTTGTTATTATTTCTTTATTTATAGATAATCTCAACCAATTTAAAAAACAAAGGGAAACTTTCACAGACTCTACGGCTCTGGCACTGTATCCACTCATGCTGAATGGGATTGATTGATTGTTGCATCCCTTACATGGTGGGTATTATTTAACCCCTATGGACCTTTGAATAAATAGAATGTGAGAGATTATGAATCTGTTACACCTAGTGTCACTGTGCAACCTTGGAGTTACTGGTGTTATATGGCCCAGGTGCAGAGATGCCCGTGACCTCTAAGCCCGTTTGAGTTTGTTTTTTTTCTTCATGATTACTAATATTTGGCTTATGGTTTTGTTAATTCTCCTGCTTTCACTCTTTTTGTTTTCGGTGTTTGTTTTTCACTATTTAGCTTGACTTTTCTAAGAATCCATTCAGGTAGCCATTTGGGATTATGTTTAATATGCTTCTTTCTCTACTCCTGTACTCTGACCATGCATGATCTCTGTAATTTATTCCTAAATCTTGGGAAACAGATATCAATGACTTTTAAGAGCAACAATATAGCGCTGTATATGTTGGATGTAGATAAGGAAAGTTACACTGAATTACCATACTTACATTGTCATAGAAATGCTATTTAGCCTGAAATAAGATGACATTGATGTAAGAAAATCATAAACATTTTATCTATGGAATTTGCAGTATGTAATGTCTTGGGTTATGTATATATTTTTAATGTGTATGTTTATGTATATTTATGTGTCTTTGTTTAAACAGCCCTGAAGAAGTCCGCTTCTAGGACGAAACGCGTCGGCTGTGCTGTCAAGACCAAATTGTATTTACAATTTTGTGTTTTAAAAAGAAATGATAATGATTATAATCCTTGAATAAAAATGAATTATTTTTTTAATAATCTTGATGTGGGAAATGATTATATTATTGCGTTTCCTGATCTTTTGATTTGTGGTGCACCTGTGCTAGTGTTTTGAAACTGTTAGGTCCCCTTAGGGGATTTGCATTGTAACAGTGGGTGCGATTCAGTGTGCACACATACCCCTAGCAACCACATGGGAATACAAATATACAAGGGATAGCAGATTAGGTGCTGGTCTATAGAGGGCTCCACTGTTGGGTGTGTTTCATGCCATTTTGTTTACATATACAAGGAATGTAATGCCAAAAGTTCCTTTTGTTCCCCTTCTCACATAAATAGATTGATACGTTTGAGCGATTAGTCAAAACAAAGATTAATAAAAAATCAATTTCTGACAAACTACTCAAACGAATCTGTATTCTAAAGAATTGAGCACTCTAGCCTCTTTAACAAAAAAAGAGCAATTGACTTTCCAAAGAGCCGATAAAGGGGGAGCCCTTGTAATAATGGACATAGAATTCTATGAAAACAAAGCAATGACACACCTACAAGATACTAACACATACATACAGCTCAATGAAGATCCCACAAAAGCTTACCAAGGCACTTTTTATCAAATATTGTCGAAAGCTCTAAATTTGAATTTAATTAATGACAACACCAAAAAATATCTATATACGGATTTTCCACGACGACCTCAAATGTGTTACCCAAAATCCACAAAAATGCAATAAACCCTCCCTTCAAACCCATCGTAGAAGCTTGCAGGTCAATTTCCGAACCTATTGTAAAATATTTGGATCATTTTTTGCAACCCATAGTCCAACAATGGGAAAAATAAATAAAAGACACTACATCATTTCTAAATATGCTGTTAACATTGTACATAAATGAAATTGAGAATTGGTGGCTATGTACCATAGACGTGACTGCTCTTTACACCTCCATCCCCAATCAAGATGGGATTGAAGCCATAGAATGGGCTCTTTTAAAACAAGGAGACATAGGAGCCGATAAAGTTCTTTTGCTAGAACTATTATACTTTGCATTATTCCACAGCTATTTTGACTGGAAAGGAACTTTTTATGCTCAATGTAATGGAACTTCGATGGCCTTCACCGGAGCTCCACCATATGCTAACATCTTTATGTCCAAACTAGAGCATAAGCATATTCTTTTGAACACCGATTGGATGGAGAATTTGGTACTACACAAAAGATATTTTCATAATATGGAAAGGAGATCCCTTGTTATTGAAGAGCAACATACTGAAACTCAGCCACATTCATGACCACGTCAAATTCACCCACCAAATCGAAAAAACTCAATTGAATTTTTAGATGTACTGATTCAAATAAATGCTCAGGGAATCAAGACGGCATTATAATCCAAAGAAACCAACAGAAACAATTCTTTACACTTTAAGAGCTTCCATTGAGACTCCCTTAAGCAACACTTACCTTACTCCCAATTTTTTAGGTTAAAACGTATTACTTCCAACCCAGAGGAAGCAAAAGATACCATTAACCAATTTGCCATGAAATACAGACAACGTGGATATCCAAAAGAAATACAGAAAGACTCCAGAATTGACAGCAAGTGTTGTTACAGAAGAAACAACCTAAACATAAAGACTGAATCACCTGTGTCTTGAAACACTCAACAAAATCAAACCAAATAAAGATCATTCAGAAACATTGGTCTATCATCCAAAACAGAGCCAGATTTACAACATCTTTTTGATCAAACTCCTATATTTGCTTTCCAACGTTCCAAAAATTTTAAAGAACTGTTATCAAAAAAGAAAATTTAAAAGTCTATAAAGGAATCCAAAAGTGCATGAATTGTGTACATTGTAACAACGTGATTATAGGAGATCACTTCATACACCCTACAGAAGGAAATTCCATCAAGCTATTTCATTCTAGCACTTGTGATACATCTAATGTAATATACGCACTAAAATGTCCCTGCGGAAAAATGTACGTAGGAAAAACAGAACGCAAAATAAAAGTGTGTATTATGGAACACAAAACTAATATCAGAAATCAAAATATGAAATAAACTGTAGCTACTCATTGGAAAGAAGCAAAACACAACATTGCACAATTGTGATTCACTATTCTAGAGGTTCTCAAACCCAGAATGGACATTGATCAGCACAAGGCATTATCCAGATCAGAATTCTTTGGGATAAAGAAATTACATGCCTTGCAACCGAATGGGATGAATGATAGGTTTGAGTTTAACTGTTTTTTTTTATAATCATCTATAGTATCTCAGATCTATTTTACATATCCCTGATGATCAGTATACATTATATGATGTCTCTATTACAATGGTTAAATATTGTGGTATCTGCATTCACTTGACCACTGTTCATTATGTTTCATTTTGAATGTTTCATTTTGACTGTATCAAATCTTCTTTATTTTCAATTTTTTACCTGCATTTAAATGTTGATGCATGCTTATTACTAGTAGAATGCAGCTATTTAATTCAAAGATGTCTGTTCACTGCATGGTTTTTTCGCATGTTGAAACATTTATACTTTATTAACTGAGCACGTCAACAACACGTAAAGCATGCCACTATCTCTTTAATACGCCATGTCAAGTCATTTAAACTCGGAATAACCAACGTGGCAAGTAACACTTCCAGTTCCAGCAACAGGCTTTCCTAAATGCCGGTCCGACGAGGAACACATGACAAACTAAGAGGGAAGTAGAGCACAAAGTTGATTTTAACATGACTTCTTAACGGTTTGTTTTACTTTGCACAAAAGTATTTTCAGTTGTTTTAAGTAATTGCGATCTCATTTAACCACACAAGATCTATATAGCCTCCCCCCTACAAAGCACAGCGTGTTACTAAATATATACGCATCTCGATTTTTAAATCATCTATATTTAAAACGCTTGTTCAGTCTATCACAGCATTTGCATTCTTCAACCTTCCAAACCACTTTTCAACGTCACTAAGAGCACAGACCTGGTGTACCACAGTTTATTTAGTCGCACAGGAACAAAAGAGCGTGATAAGATCTCTATTCACAGCATGACATGCCATATACTTTTCCCAGCTTGAATTATGATCTTGATGAAGTTAAATTAAGCCACACACACAATTAACGTTCTCTGAGTTTTCTATACTTTTGGTTACATTCATATATGAAGGATTGTACTGAAATAGTCTCTTATTTTTCATGTTTAGAATTTATTGTTGAAACCCCTGTTAACGGGCCAACATTGACCCAAAATGCATTGGGTTCCATAAGGATATGGATGACTAACTTATTGCCACTAAGGAAAAATGGCAAAAAGGAAACAATAAATCTTCAAATACAAATTTAAACATGGACTAGTGTTTATTATTGGATTACAATGTGAAAAGAACATCAAAAAGTAAAAAAAAAAGAAAACAACTTGGTTTTCTTAAATAAGTGCTCCGTCAGTCGGACAGGGTTTTCCCTCTCTTGACACTCTTGTATAGAAAGCCACATATTCCTCACATTTCTGTGTGGGTAAGTTGTAGGATCACCATGCAAGCACAAATTTACTACTACCCAGCATTCCCCTTGGTCTCCTGAGAAAAATGATACCTCAGTTTTGTGGACGTCCAAAGTAGCATCAGCTGAAAAACGTATTAACCAACCCGCTTTGGGCCCGCTTAATTCCTACACGTTTTTGGCCCTTCCATGTCATAGTCATTTGGCCCATCCACACAAGTAAGGTATCATTTTTAACGGGAGACTAAGGGGAATGCTGGGTAGTAAGAAATTTGTTCTGTGCTGGGATCCCACAACTTTCCCACACAGATATTAGCGGAAATTGTGACTTTTTAGCTAAATTTGAGGGTTCCAGCGAATTTTTGGAATGAAAATGTTGGGGGATCAACGCAAGCCACACCTCCCTGGACTCCCACGGGTGGCCAGTTTTCAGAAATGTCTGGGTTGTTTAGGTTCCCCTAGATGTCTGCAAACCCGAGACTAAAAACACAGGTACCCACCTATCTATCACAAAACTAGCTGGTTTTTCAAGGGTGTCACCTGTGTTTTTAGTCCCGGGCTTGGCAGCCATCTAGGAGAATTTTGTGGATCCATGCAGATTCTAGAACTTTCCATCACAGAAATGTGAGGAAAATGTTTTTTTTTTTTTACAAAGTTTGAGGTTTGCATGGGTTTCTGGGTAACAGAAACCCAGTGAGAGCCACTCAAGTCACCCCATCCTGGATTACTATGGGTGTCTAGCTTTAAAAAATGTACAGGTTTGCTAGGTTTCCCTATATGCCGGCTGAGCTAGGGTTCAAACTCCACAGCTAGGCACTGTGCAAAAAAAGGGTCTGTTTTCACTGTAAAAATGTGGTGTGTCATTGTTGCATTTTGGGCTGTTTCCTGTCGCGGGCACTAGGCTTACCCAAACAAGTGAGGTACAATTTTTATCGGGACACATAAGGGAACTCAGAATAGTAGAGCAACTGTTATTACCTATTGACTTTATATGAATTTCTTCCTTCCTAATGTAAGAGAATGTGTAAAAAAGAAGTCACTTTGAAAAATGTCCTACAATTCACAGGCTAGTATGGGTAACCACAATTTTGGAGATGTGCAAATAGGTACTGTTTCGGAAATACATAGGTGTCTTTGATACCTATTTTTCAGTCTTTATATTTTACAAAATTAATTGCTATATACCCGGTACACAATGAAAAACCACTGCAAAACGCTGCTCAGTTATTGGCTCTGGGTTTCTCTGGTTTTTGGTGAACATACAGGTCCTATATATACCCAGACCAGAAGGGTCCAGTGGATCTGACGGTATATTTTTTTCAAACATCTGTCGTACTTGGAAGAAGTTACAGGTGAAAATGTTGGCATAACTCATTCATTTTTTCTTATTTTGAGCTGTTAGTTTCTGTGAGAAGTTGGCCTGATATATGCTGTCCACTAGTTATAGTGGGCACCTTGTATCAGTCCAAACAACTCCTTATTGGTTATAGGTTTAAGACAACCTTTATTGAAAGCTATCCTAGTGGTAGCTATGGAGAGCAGCCTTGAGGCTAAGTCTTGAAGGAATGTAAAGCAGCTTGTTTTACCAGTCTATAATCTTTTGAGTCACTAAATGAAAGATATCCACACCAGGTATATATATAAAATATATGTATTTATTACTAAACACACCCTCCTAGTCTCTTTATGAGACTAGAGGTCAATATACATAAGTTACACTTCAATAATCACAGTATAATAGCACAAATACACAACAGGCCCTAGGGGCGAGCCAAATCATATACTAAAATAGTGGTATAAGAACCACGACTTAACTAGACACAAGGCCTAGAGCCAGTAGAATCGCTGGGACCCAAAGGAACGACCCAAGGTAGTGACACAGGGGACCCATGGGGGCCGTGTACAGTGTGTAAACACAGCAGTGAGCTCCCATTAGCTTCTACTGGGAAAGTCACGGTAAGCTTTTTAAAGATTAGGGACACTTAGAAATGAGTCAGGACCAAACCCTCTTGGACTTAGGAAGTTGAAGGGCAACCACCCACAGGAGCAGGGGAGTACTCGTGTTACCTCACCCAGGGAAGCCGGGTGCACAGGTGTCTTTTGGTGTCGGGTCGCGTTGTCGATTTCAATGGGAGCTGGCGAAGAAGTGCTGCTGCCGTGAAGATAGGAAGTGTCCAAAGACATCCAAGACTGGATCGAAGATGAGAAGAACCTGAAAGCAGAGGGGACAGAGTCTGGGTCAATAGCCAGTGACCAGGGAGGTGAATGACAGATGCCCACCGATGTCGGGTGATTTCAGGTAAAATAGGTGAAGCTTGACTCTTCAGCCACGAGGACCAGGAGGTGTCAAGGGCAACCAGGAGCTGGATTCGAGCTGTCCCACAAAGGATGTCGAATGCTGCAGCATCGGTGCCCGGATTGGACACATCAAGCCTTGGCAACAGCAACCCACGCAGAAAGGAGAAAGATGCTTCTGTGCAGACCAGCAAGGTGTGAGGGACTCAGCACTTGGTAGAGAGTCGGGGCACTTCTGGAGCAACCAGGAAAGTCCAAGGAACTACAAAGTTAACCCTCAGGGACCCACCAGTCAACGGACCAGGGATCGCGAAGGAACCTTGAGACGAAACACACAATCTTCGGTGGATTAATTGCTCGAGGTGGGGGCTACAAGTCAGCCCAAGCACGACTTCAGGAGACGTTGAGAAGTCAATGGACTTGCAAAAGTGCACGCTGACCAGGAGTTCTGGTTCCATGCTACTCACGAGGGCTGCGGGTCTCAGCTTTGCTGGGGACTCGGGTCGGCCTCTGAGATGTCTGGAAATCCTCTTCCTGGGCTGCAAATACTTCGGAGTCCGGCGGAAGCTTCTATAATGCAGACTGGCAAATTGCTTCGTTGGTGCCTGCCAAGCAGGGGAGTCACTCCTTGACCCCAAGGGAGATTTCTTCAGTCCTCTGGTCTTGAGCAGAGCAGAGCATTGAAGGTCCAGGATTTGGCTTCAGAGTTTAGCACAGGGTAATCAAAAGTTCTGGTTACAGAGGTTCCTTACTTATACCTAAGGAAGGGGTTGGACTAGCTCTGGGGACCCACCTATGGGAGGGTTTTGGAAAGAGGGGTGGCTACACCCATTTTCTTTGTCCAGTTTCGCGCCAGAGCAGGGGCTGGAAGCCCCTGAACCCGTCTGAGCTGGGCTATGCACATGGACACCAAATGTGCCTATAATGCAGGACTTCAAAGCACTCAGCCCCAATACACATAATCCTGTCTGGGATGTGGTTACACCTCCCTGTGACAGGAAACCTATTTTCCAGCCCTCCCCTGCCAGAGTTTTGGTCAGCAGTAGGAGGCCAGACTTGTGTCTGTGGCTGCAGCATCCATTTTGTGATGCCAGGGCTCTATTAAGTTTCTACCGGGTATACCAGTGTTGCCATGTTTCTCCCTCTAGAAGGGTGGGATTATACTCCCACACCAGTTACTGGTGTGGGGGTATGATTCTAAGGTGTTTGACACCAAACACGACATGTTTCCGTGCAGCCAGTCCAAAGTTAGCATTTACCGTTTGGTTATAATGCACTTAAGAGTATATGGTGAGGCTGCACTACTGACAACCCTGGAAAAGAGATTCCGAAGGCTGCAGAGGGACTCAGCTCATGCCTGGGCACCCCCTCACATATAACCAAGCACCCTGCCTTCAGGATTGATAATGCCTGCCATAGGGTTGACTGATACGTTTGTATGTGCAGTATATGGTGAGATATAGTGAACCTATATCTCAGTAAGGGGTGCATGCACCACATTACCCAGGCTGCAGTAGCAGACCTGCGGTGTCATTTTGGGTGGCTTTCCAGGGGTGGCAAAATACATGCTTCAGCCCCTGGAAGGGCTCTGGTGTACCTGTGCCTTGGGTACAGAGTATACCATATACTAGGGACTTTCAAGGGCACCTCAGATCCAATCTGAACTGTACATGGATTCATTTTAGAGAGGGAGCAGCTAGGCTGGGGCCCTGAATAGCAGGGTCCCAGCCAGACTAAAGTCGAAATACAGTGAAACCCCAGCAAAAAGTGGGGGTAAACATGTGAAGCAGATCCTACTCTCCTACAGGTATTACAAGCACCTGATCATTGGACCTCTTTGCTGTGGTTGGAAAAGTTTGTATACAACAATGCAAGGAGTCTAACCTTCTCAGTCATCCTCACTTTGAAGATTCTTTCCCACGTATACTTCTACTGCGGTCATTTCTACCTCAGAAACAGTCTCTATCTGTCCATTACAGCAACCAATGGCAGTTTCCTAGGGAAAAGGAGTATAAAAAAAATTGCAACAGTTTTTGCACCAGCTTTCACTGGAACTGCAATTTGCATTAGAGAACAGTCATGCTATTTTGGGTCATTTTGGTAGTTCAGTAGGGGGCTAGTATCGATGTCTATGCAGACCCCTCAGGAAATTGCGGACTGGTTTGTCATATTTGCGACTGCAAAACTGTTAAATTGCACCCAAACGTAGCACAATTTGCAGAATTTTTGCAACAGGAACACAATGTACGTGCCATACAAATACTATGAGTAGAACAGCACTACACAAGCAGCAAGTCCGACCTAGAAAGTGCAGAATACAATTCAAAATGTGTGCTCTCTCTGCCACAGGGCCGGACTGTCCATTGCGGGCACCGGGCGTTTCCCAGGTGGGTTGGAAGGGTGAAGGCTGCTTTTGGACCAGTGAGGGTCGTTTTTGTTACTCAGGGTCAGTTTTTGCCCCTTTGTAACAAACGCGCAGCAGCAGTGTTCCGCCACTCCGACACCCCATCTTCTCTCCCCCTCCCCTTCCTCCGGTCAGATGTAATTGCCAGGGCTGGTTTGCAATCCCAGTCTGGCTCAATCTTGACATGCCTCTTTCCAGCGTGAAATACATTCTGCTGGAGGGAGCATTTTAAGAAAAAGTGGATGCAGGTGGGTACTTAACACCTCCCTGCAGCGACATGTATTTCATGGTGGTCTGAGCATGAGGCTGCTGCAGGGAGGGGGAGAGGGCAGGGGGTCTAGGAAAAGGTAACAAGGGAGGGCAGGAAATAAAAAACTGGAGGGGTGGTTGGGGTGAGGGCTGGAAAAAGATGAGAGGGGATGGGTGAGTTTGTTTTCTTTTCTGCTTCTTGAAGGCCTTCTCCGCCTCCAGAAAGCTTGTGGTGCTGTCGCCATGCACAGGAGAGAGAATAAAAACCCCTCTCTCCCACTCTCCTGCTCACCTGATTTTTACTGACCCAGCACAAAAAGCGCAGGGTCAACAAAAGGTGGGGTTAACACAGTTTGTTTAACGATTTTTTGGGGACTATTGCAAAAATCACAGGATTTCTACGTAAGTCCCAATTTCATTTTGTTTGCAAATCGCAAATTCCTGTAAAGTCTGTCTATGGGTACCATTCACAATACAATACACAATACAATTGATAGTTGATTGACACTAATATTAGCAGCCTTTTCAACAAGTACCTTCGAATAGCAAAGCATGTGCATCAGCGTTAAGCTAGAATACATCATGCACGTTACCTACTGCAATAAAAGAATATTGTAAGTTTAATGATAATGATATGTTATTTTCTTTTGTACTTTGACACCCACAAGTACAGATGATAGAGAAGAGAGAAGCAGATTTCAACTGCAGTATGCCGATATTAAAAACCATTTGGGCAGATCTACAAGAAAGTGGCGCAGCACGGCACCGCGAGCCCTTTGGCTGCGCCATGCTGCGGCACTTCTGAAGCACAGGGATGCAACATATTTACAAGAATATGTTGAATCTCTGTGCCTCCCCCTGCGCTGGTGCACAAACTGCAGCCATGCGCTGGCGCAGGCACCTTTGCACCACGGTGCAAGGATGCCTGCATTGAGGGGAAATTCTTTTTGTGCAGGAAGGAGCACCTTCCTGCACAAAAACAATGACTATAGGCATTTTCCTCATTCAATGCGTGCTGTAGAATGCAGCACGCATTTAAAGAGGAAAAAATTAGGAGAAATGAAAACATTTCTCCTTGTTGCGCCTCGCTACGCCACCTCTAGGGTGGCGTAGAATTCAGACGCATCTCCAGATTTACGATTTAAAATTTGGAGATGTGTCTTGTTCCATGGGTGTTGCGTGGGAACACCCACAGCAACACCCATGGAACGCTCCTTTCACGCAAAGTGCTGCGTGTGAAGGGGTCATATCTACAATGAGAGGAAAAGTCACGCAGGGTGGCTTTTCCTGTCCTTGTAAATATGGAGGAGCTCCCTGCGCCACCAGTACGTCACTAAAAGTGATGTACTGGTGGCGCAGGGGGCTTGTAAATCTGCCCCATAATTTCTCTTGAGTTTATACTGGACCCTGTTTCTATGAGATACCACAATGGCACTTGATGCTACAATGGAGCTCTTTTAATGATTTTAAGCTTCATTACTGCTTACCACTACATAGCTTAATCACTATATTGGCTCACTTAATCTTGGGTCATTGCATATTTTCAGGGGCAGATTTCCCTTCATTCCACCCTTTTTAAAATGAGCTTAACTTATTTCATAACACGCTGTGTTTAATTAAATAACCCTAACACCCAACACACTTACCTAAAACTATGTAATGCGTTGTAGAGGAGTAGTAGTGGGCAAGCGATTTAGTGAATACGACGCAGTAGGAGTAGGCATTTTAGTATATGTGCTGCCGAAGCGAGCACAGGAGTAGACATTTTAAAAAGGAGAAGCTGAAAACAAATTACACTTCTTCAAGCAACTTTGCTTGAGAAAGGAAACAAGCCAACATGCTATTGACCTTAAAATTAAGAGGAAAAAAGCAGGTAGTAATAGTTTTTTGGTACACTGGAAGCATATAAAGAGGCGTGATAGAAGTGTCTGAAAAATTTAGGACACTAATTTAAGCTAAACAGATCTGAACTGCCACGTTATGAGCAGTCCATAAAGCATTACTTACCTGGTACCTCTCTTCGCATCCCTCAAACATCAGGAGGGGAGGGAAAAGACTTTAATTGTTTTTCCTTATATAGGTCTCTAGTCCTTCAGAGATCAGTAAATAAATTGAACGTAAGGTTTGCAGGAGGCTTGACAGAGATCCAATAAGATGTGAATAGTGCCTAATCTATGTTTTGCTCAGTCAGTGGGTCTAGTGAGTCGCTCACTGTACTCAGCCTTGTGTTGACATGGAGTGTGAACAATGCTCTTTGTATCCTGCATTACACTAGCACAGGTTGGTTCTGTGCTTAGCAGTCACTATGTCCCGACTGTCATTATCATTTATATCACGTCTATTGTCCTTATGGTCATTATGTTGGTTTCTCTCAAGGGGTATTGTTTCAGACCTGTAGCGGACAACTGCACACCTTCATGTTAGTGGTTCGCCTTAGATTAACTTCTATCTCGTACTGGAATATTATATGAATAATAGCCCCGAACGATGCATTGGCCACAGATCTGACAAAATGTTCCTTAATCTTCTTTTATGCAGCAAATCATAATGAGATTATTCAGTTCTGGAGACGCCTGAGATATGTATCCCCAGAAGTAGATACAAGGAGGTCTCTCCCTATCACCCTTAGGGGCATATTATCAAGACAGACGATAAAATTATTGCCGCTTTAGCGGCAGAAAACTGACGCTAAAACGGCGATAATGGGCTTGATAATATGATCTATGGAATTCCAATTGAAGCCCATGTTAGATGTGAAGGACATCTAACCTGAGCTTCAATTGGAATTCCATAGAGCATATTATCAAGGCCATTATCGCCGTTTTAGCGGCAGTTTTAGGGGCGATAATTTTATTGCCTGTCTTGATAAAATGCCCCTCTGTTTGATACAATATGAGTCTTATGGTTTTGTTTATTCAACCCTGCCCGCCCCGCCCACTGGCAGACTTCCCAAGTGAACTATCTGATCCCAAATGCTCTACTGCTAATAATCTGTATGTATGGTAGCATCTCCTGAGCAATGACAACTGATTCCTCTAGTGAATCATGGGTAAGCAGACAAATAAAAGAGAGTAGTTTTTGTCAGAAGCAATCCCCACAAGGACAGAGGGGCATTTTATCAAGGACGGCGTTAAAAATTATCCCCGGTTTAGCGGCAGAAAACTGCAGCTGAAGCAGCGATAATGGGCTTGATAATATGCCCTTGAGGCTTGAGAATTCCCATAGAAGCCCATGTTCTGGTACGAACATGGGCTTCTATGGGAATTCTCATGGGCATATTATCGAGCCCATTATCGCCGCTTTAGCGGCAGTTTTCTGCCGCTAAACCGGCGATAATTTTAATGCCGTCCTTGATAATATGCCCCAGAGTTACTAATCAGATGTTGGTGGGAAAAAAGAAGAAAGTAAGAACTGGCCTGCTTGCTTGTACTGATGGGGTTACATTTCAATTCCCTCTAGTTGTTAGAACCTAGGCTGACCCTACCATTGGTATGTTTGACCCTTCCTTGACTCAACGTTATTGACATGAATGCCTATGCCCTTTATCCTTGTGAGATATATGGCGTATTCATTTCTGGAACACATCCTAAACCCTGATAAGGAACTTACACTCTGATCAAAAGTATGCTGTAAAAGCAGTTTCTTATCATTTGGTTACCTTTTTTTCCTGATGTTAATACATTGTTACTGTTTTAACTAAGTCTGGCTGGACATGCCTTCTTAATAGTGATAATCTTGTTATTCTGTATCTAGTCTTAACTTTTACACAATCTCCTTTGAGTTAATCACTACTCAACAATGCTACAATAGCGAGTGGATAAGGCTTGCAAGCAAAAGTCGGACCTTTCATCTCACACAGTGCCACCATGTGTGACAGATATAATTTCCCATCACACGGTCACCCATTGAGGAGCGGACATCACATGGTGTGCACACAATTAGCTGGAAACCCCTGCTGAGGGCAGGGTTCCAACTAATGTCCTGAGACATGCACCAAATGGGGCAGGCCCAAGGATATGTTAGACACAGCAAGAGTGTGTGCTGTTTTCGGTGTGGCAGGCCAGAGACTCACCTGGGGTAAGGGGTGTGGCACGCTGCATCATGTTATCACCGGCCTAGCAATGTCACAGGTCAGCAATTTGCAGCATGACGGTGGATGGAGCCGGGTGCCAGTCTTAAAAAGTGGACGGGATCGAGACTTGGTTCTTTAACCGCCACATCTCCCCAGGGAACTGCACGACGCTGCAGTGCGGGTATCCTTCTTACTGGTGAGCAACAGCTGTACAGGCTCTTGCTTGGCATCAGAAAGGCCTAGGAGGCCTGTGGTCCCCCCGTGGGCTGCATTACCCCATCCCAAAGATAACAAGGTAAGGCCAGACGGGTCATGTATGTCTGCCTGAAGTCAAGGTTATGGAGGCTTAAGGCACTTCAACACAGGTTCTGGTGGGTGGTGTAACAGGTGGCATTAGAATAGTGGGGACAACTGTGTAGCAGTGGAGGAGGAGCTAGTATACCCAGCGCAAGGGGGAGCAAGCTTCTGCTTCTGATATGGCATAACCAGACCTGGTATCTAATCTAGCCAGTGTGCTGCCCTGGTTCTCCAAGATAGGCAGTCTTACCTACATAGTGTTAGGTGGTGCTGCAGGAGGGGCACCACAGGAAGACAACTTAGAGAGAGCGACAAAACTGGTTGCCTATATTCGGATGGGTGATCAAGGGCAGCCCCAGACAGTCCAACAGATGACCCAAATAGGAAGTGCAGTTGTTCTCCAGCCACCTGGGCCGGTGTCCGGCAGGGGGAAAAGGTCAAGGGCCTACAACAATCGCTACACCATCGGTATCAGCACAACCAGACAGGGCCAAGGAGACTGCCACCACAGGTACTGTTTCAACAGTCATAGTTTTTCTGGTTATGGGCCTGCGTGAGGTGAGATCTGTACGTGATCAGTTGGAGGGGCTCATCTCTCTGTAGAGGTGAAAGAAAAGATTGGGAATGGTGCATTTGTGGTGATATTTGATTTGATTTTTGAGACCCTAGTGAGGAAGGATGCTAAACATTGTAAAGAGTGCTCTCATTCCAAGGATTGCTTGCAAGCCCCACGTAGGCAGAGGGTAGAGGAAACATTGTTGAATTGGGTGAAGGGTTTTACCTAAGCCTGGGCAAAGCACTACGCTACGCTCGCGTAGTTTGCGAAGTTTGCGCTACGTAGCACAGTGCAAACACGCGTAGTGTAGCGTTGTGTAGTGCAGCGGTCATTTTTTGCTTGCTCGCGGTCCTCAACGTCAAGTTGGCGACCGCGAGCAAGCAAAATGACATCCCGGCGAGACTTTTTCCTCGTTCGCGATCACCAACATCAAGTTGGTGATCGCGAGCGTGGAAAATAAACCTCCCGGTGAGATTCTCAACGCGGGGAGGTCAGGTTTCTCATTGCGAGTGGTCGCGTATGCTCGCGACCGCTCACGATGAGAAACTACCAGTCCGCGTTGAGAAAGATGCCGCTCGAGTAAAAATCTACTCGAACAGCAGCAAACTACAGCTCACACTGTGCAAGATACCGTTTTCAATGATTGCACAGTGCTGGATGCTTGTCTGCACTGTGCAATCATTGAAAACGTCATCTTGCACAGTGCGAACAGGGTACTACGCAGTTCGCGAAGTGCTACGCGTAGCTCGCATAGTGCGAAGTGCACTTTGCTTAGTTTCGCGTAGCACTACTTCGCGAACTACGCCCAGGGTTAGTTTTACCATCTTTCATGCAGTCATCGTGGGGAAATTCCCAAACTGGGGCCGCAACTCTCTTGTTACCAAAACAAATTGTCTGAGCGCATGATGAGTTTGGGGGCAGGCCATGGAAGAATTATGACAGGGCATTTAGAATGAAGAAGGTAATCTTCAAGACATTGTATTGGGATCAGACTGATCTAAATTTTCGTTTGGTCATATCATATGATTGTCAAGAAATCAAAGTCCAACGTACTTCAGCCGTTTCTAGCAGGGCCCAGTCAAGGTTTGGGGGAGAAGAGGGAAGATTGCTGGGCCTATAACAGAAGAAAACGTGCATGGAATCACCTGGGATCTGTAAGCAAGAGAGATGCATAAAGGAGGAAGAGGGGTGGAGAAAGAGACAAGAGGGGTACAGAAAGAAGCCAGAGAGTTGCAGAAAGAAACAAAAGATGTCCAGAAAGAAGGAACAGAGGTACATAAAGAGCCACAGGAGGTGCAGAAAGAGGAAAGAGGGGTGCACAAAGATGGAAGAAGGGTGTAGAAAGAGGCACAAGGGGTGCAGAAAATAGCAAGAGAGGTGCAGAAAGAAGAAAGAGAAGTGCAGAAAGAAGCAACCGAGTTGCAGAAAGACATGTGAGGGACAGAGAAAGAGGCAAGAGAAGTGCAGAAAGAAGCAACAGAGATAAAAAAAGGGGGAATAGGGGTAAAGAAAGAGGCAAGAGAGGTACAGAAAGAAGCAACAGAGGTGAAGAAAGAAGCAAGAGAAGTATATAAAGAAGCAATAGAGATGCAGAAATGGGGAATTGGGGTGGAGAAAGAGGCTAGAGGGATACAAAAAGAAGCAACAGAGGTGCAGAAAAATTGATATCGGGTGGAAAAGAAGCAACAGCAGTGTAGACAGAAGTAAAAGATGAGAAAAGGGGGAAGAGGGGGAAGAGGGGTAGAGAAAGATACAAGAGGGGTGCAGAAAGAAGCAAGAGAGGTGCAGAAAGAAGCAACAGAGATGCAGAAAGGGGGAAGTGGGGTGGAGAAAGAGGCAAGAGGGATACAGAAAGAAGCAAGAGAGGTTCAGAGAGAAACAAAAGAAGTGCAGAAAGAAGCAACAGAGGAGCAGAAAGAGGGAAGATGGGTTCAGAAAGAGGAGGAAAAGTGCAGTAGGAAGCAACAGAGATGCAGAAAGGGGGAAGAGGGGTGGGGAAAGAGGCAAGAGGGGCGAGGAAAGAAGCAATACAGTTGCAGAAAGAAACAAAAGAAGTTCAGAAAGAAGGAGCAGAGGTACAGAAAGAGGCAAGAGGGGTGTCAAAAGAGGCAAGAGAAGTGCATGAAGAAGCAACAAAGGTGCAGAAAGAAGCAAGAGAAGTTCAGAAAGAGGGAAGACAGGAGCAGAAACTGGCAGGAGAGGTGCAGAAAGAGGTAAGAGAGGTGCAGAAAGAAGCATGAGATGCACATAAAGAAACAATAGAGATGCAGAAAGGGGGAAGTGGGGTGGAGAAAGAGGCAAGAGGGATACAGCAAGAAGCAACAGAGGTGCAAAACGTATATGAGGTAGAGAAGGAGGCAAGAGAAGTGTAGAAGTAAGCAACAGAGATGAAAAAGGGGGAAGAAGGGTGGAGAAAGAGGAAAGAGGGGTGCAGAAAGAAGCAAAAGAAGTGCAGAAAAAGCAACAGCGATAAAAAAGGGGGAAGAGGGGTGGAAAAAGAGGCAAGAGGGGTGCAAAAAGAAGTAAGAGAGGTGCAGAAAGAAGCAAGAGAAGTACATAAAGATGAATAAAGATGCAGAAAGGGGGAAGTGGGGTGGAGAAAGAGGCAACAGGGATATAGAAAGAAGCAACAGAGGTACAGAAAAAAGCGGGAAGAAGGGCGGAGAAAGAGGCAAGAGGGGTGCAGAAAGAAGCAAGAGAGGTGCATAAAGAACCAACAGAGATGCAGAAAGGGGAAAGAGGGGTGGAGAAAGAGGTAAGAGGGATACTGAAAGAAGAAAGAGAGGTGCAGAAAGAAACAAAAGAAGTACAGAAAGAAGCAACAGAGGTGCAGAAAGCGGCAAGAGGAGTGCAGAAAGAAGGAAGAGGGGTCCAGAAAGAGGCACGAGGGGTGCAGAAAGAAGCAGAAAGGGGGAAGTGGGGTGGAGAAAGAGGCAAGATGGATACAGAAAGAAGCAAGAGAGGTCTAGAAACAAACAAAAGAAGTATACAAAGAATCAACAGAGGTGAAGAAAGAGGGAAGATGGGTACAGAAAGAGGAGGAAAAGTGCAGTAGTAAGCATGAGAGATGTAGAAAGGGGGAAGAAGGGTGGGGAAAGAGGCAAGAGGGATGCAGAAAGAAGCAAGACAGATGCAGAATGAAACAAAAGAAGTGCAGAAAGAAGGAGCAGAGGTACAGACAGAGGCAAGAGGGGTGCCAAAAGAGGCAAGAGAAGCGCAGAAAAAAGCAACAGAGATGCAAAAAGAGGCAAGAGAAGTTCAGATAGAGGCAAGACAGATGCAGAAACTGGCAGGAGATGTGCAGAAAGAGGTAAGAGAGGTGCAGAAATAAGCATGAGAAGCACATATGGAAGCAATAGAGATGCAGAAAGGGGGAAATGGGGTGGAGAAAGAGGCAAGAGGGATACAGAAAGAAGCAACAGAGGTGCAGAAAAACAGATATGGGGTAGAGAAGGAGGCAAGAGAAGTGTAGAAATAAGCCACAGAGATGAAAAAAAGGGGAAGAAGGGTAGAGAAAGAGGCAAGAGGTGTGCAGAAAGAAGCAAGAGAAGTGCAGAAAAGCAGCAAAGATGAAAAAGGGGGAAGAGGGGGGGAGAAAGAGGCAAGAGGGGTGCAGAAAGAAGCAAGAGAAGTACATAAAGAAGCAATAGAGATGCAGAAAGTGTGAAGTGGGGTGGAGAAAGAGGCAAGCGGGACACAGAAAGACGCAACAGAGGTGCAGAAAAACAGATATGGGGTGGAGAAGGAGGCAAGAGAAGTGTAGAAAGAGGGAAGAGTGGTGCAGAAAGAGACACAAGTGGTGCAGAAAGAATCAAGTGAAGAGCAGAAAGGGGGAAGTGGGGTGGAGAAAGAGGCAAGAGGATACAGAAAGAAGCAAGAAAAGTGCAGAAATAAACAAAAGAAGTATAGAAAGAAGCAACAGAGGTGCAAAAAGAGGCATGATGGGTGCAAAAAGAGGCAAGAGAAGTACAGTAAGAAGCAACAGAGATACAGAAAGGGGAAAGAGGGGAGGAGAAAGAGGCAAGAGGGGTTCAGAAAGAAGCAAGAGTTGCTGAAAGAAACTAAAGAAGGTCAGAAAGAAGGAGCAGAGGTACAGAAAGTGGCAAGAGGGGTTGCGAAAGAGGCAAGACAGGTGCAAAAACAGGCAGGAGAGGTGCAGAAAGAAGCAACAGAGATGCCAAAAACAGCAACAGAGGTGCAGAAAGGGGGAAGTGGGGTGGATGAAGAGGCATGGGGGATATAGAAAGAAATAAGAGAGGGGCAGAAAGAAACAAAAGAAGTGTAGAAAGAAGCAACAGAGGTGCAGAAAGAGGCAAGAGAAGTGCAGAAAGAAGCAGAAAGACAGATGAGGGGTGGAGAAAGAGACAAGAGCAGTACAGAAAGGAGCAACAGAGATGAAAAAGGTGAAGAAGGGTGGAGAAAGAGGCAAGAGGGATACAGAAAGAAGCAAGAGAGGTGCAGAAAGAAGAAAGAGAAGTGCATTAAGAACCAACAGAGATGCAGAAAGGGGGAAGTGGGGGGAGAAAGAGGCAAGAGGGATACAGAAATAAGCAAGAGAGGTGCAGAAAAAAACAAAAGAAGTGCAGAAAGAAGCAACAAAGGTACAGAAAGAGACAAGAGGAGTGCAGAAAGAAGGAAGAGCAGTCCAGAAAGAGACACGAGGGATGCAGAAAGAAGCAAGAGAGGAGCATAACGGGGAAGTGGGGTGGAGAAAGAGGCAAGAGGGATACAGAAAGAAGCAAGAGAGGTGCAGAATCAAACAAAAGAAGTACAGAAAGAAGCAACAGAGGTGCAGAAAGAGGCAAGATGGGTGCAGAAAGATGCAAGAGGTGTGTAGAAAGAAGCAAACGAGTTGCGGAAAGAAACAAAACATGCGCAGAAAGAAGGAGCAGAGGTGCAGAAAGAGGCAAGAAAAGAGGCAAGAAAGGCGCAGAAACAGTCAGGAGATGTGCAGAAAGAGGTAACAAGGGTGCAGAAAGAGACAAGAGAAGTGCAGAAAGAAGCAACAGCGATGCAGAAAGAGGCAAGAGAAGTTCAGAAAGAGGCAATAAAGGTGCTGAAACAGGCAGGAGATGTGCAGAAAGAGGTAACAGGGTTGCAGAAAGAGGCAAGAGAGGTGCAGAAAGAAATGTTTTTAAGAATTTCTTGGTGTTAAACATATACACTAACCTATTAAAAAAGTTAGATTAGTATATAAGTTGTACTACTAATGAGTGATACTATCTCTAGCATGTGTAATCTGAGTGGGCGTGTAACTGTCTGTATCAGTGTGTGATTGGGTGTGTGAGTGACTGCGTTTGAAGGGGGCTCCTGACCGATACCTCCCTGGCGCCGTGAGGGCAACTGCATTACAGCACGAGCACCCAGAAGGGCTCTCAAAGTATTTACCTATCTAAAGACCATCAGGTCCGCCGTGAGGGCAACGGCTGCATCTCGCACTACAACTCCCAGGCTCCCTTGACCGGCACAGCAGGTGACGTCAGTGGCAGGCGTCACCTGCCTACATCGACGCTGCACGCCTCCCGCAGCGCGGGACGCGTTTGAAGGGGGCTCCTGATTGATACCTCCCTGGCGCCGTGAGGGCAACGGCATTACAGCACGAGCACCCAGAAGGGCTCTCAAAGTATTTACCCATCTAAAGACCATCAGGTCCGCCGTGAGGGCAACGGCTGCATCTCGCACTACAACTCCAAGGCTCCCTTGACTGGCGCAGCAGGTGACATCAGTGGCAGGCATCACTTGCCTACATCTACGCTGCACGCCTCCCACAGCGCGGGACACGTTTGAAGGGGGCTCCTGACCGATACCTCCCTGGCGCCGTGAGGGCAACGGCATTACAGCACGAGGACCCAGAAGGGCTCTCAAAGTATTTACCCATCTAAAGACCATCAGGTCCGCCGTGAGGGCAACGGCCGCATCTCGCACTACAACTCCCAGGCTCCCTTGACCGGCGCAGCAGGTGACGTCAGTGGCAGGCGTCACCTGCCTACATCTACGCTGCACGCCTCCCGCAGCGCGGGATGCGTTTGAAGGGGGCTCCTGACCGATACCTCCCTGGCGCCGTGAGGGCAATGGCATTACAGCACGAGGACCCAGTAGGGCTCTCAAAGTATTTACCTATCTAAAGACCATCAGGTCCGCCGTGAGGGCAACGGCTGCATCTCGCACTACAACTCCCAGGCTCCCTTGACCGGCACAGCAGGTGACGTCAGTGGCAGGCGTCACCTGCCTACATCGACGCTACACGCCTCCCGCAGCGCGGGACGCGTTTGAAGGGGGCTCCTGATTGATACCTCCCTGGCGCCGTGAGGGCAACGGCATTACAGCACGAGCACCCAGAAGGGCTCTCAAAGTATTTACCCATCTAAAGACCATCAGGTCCGCCGTGAGGGCAACGGCTGCATCTAGCACTACAACTCCAAGGCTCCCTTGACTGGCGCAGCAGGTGACATCAGTGGCAGGCATCACTTGCCTACATCTACGCTGCACGCCTCCCACAGCGCGGGACACGTTTGAAGGGGGCTCCTGACCGATACCTCCCTGGCGCCGTGAGGGCAACGGCATTACAGCACGAGGACCCAGTAGGGCTCTCAAAGTATTTACCCATCTAAAGACCATCAGGTCCGCCGTGAGGGCAACGGCCGCATCTCGCACTACAACTCCCACGCTCCCTTGACCGGCGCAGCAGGTGACGTCAGTGGCAGGCGTCACCTGCCTACATCTACGCTGCACGCCTCCCGCAGCGCGGGATGCGTTTGAAGGGGGCTCCTGACCGATACCTCCCTGGCGCCGTGAGGGCAATGGCATTACAGCACGAGGACCCAGTAGGGCTCTCAAAGTATTTACCCATCTAAAGACCATCAGGTCCGCCGTGAGGGCAACGGCTGCATCTCGCACTACAACTCCCAGGCTCCCTTGACCGGCGCAGCAGGTGACGTCAGTGGCAGGCGTCACCTGCCTACATCTACGCTGCACGCCTCCCGCAGCGCGGGATGCGTTTGAAGGGGGCTCCTGACCGATACCTCCCTGGCGCCGTGAGGGCCACGGCATTAAGCACGAGCACCCAGAAGGGCTCTCAAAGTATTTACCCATCTAAAGATCATCAGGTCCGCAGTGAGGGCAACGGCTGCATCTCGCACTACAACTCCAAGGCTCCCTTGACTGGCGCAGCAGGTGACATCAGTGGCAGGCGTCACCTGCCTACATCTACGCTGCACGCCTCCCGCAGCGCGGGACGCGTTTGAAGGGGGCTCCTGACCGATACCTCCCTGGCGCCGTGAGGGCAACGGCATTACAGCACGAGCACCCAGAAGGGCTCTCAAAGTATTTACCCATCGAAAGACCATCAGGTCTGCCGTGAGGGCAACGGCTGCATCTCGCACTACAACTCCCAGGCTCCCTTGACCGGCGCAGCAGGTGACGTCAGTGGCAGGCGTCACCTGCCTACATCTACGCTGCACGCCTCCCGCAGCGTGGGACGCATTTGAAGGGGGCTCCTAACCGATACCTCCCTGGCGCCGTGAGGGCAACGGCATTACAGCACGAGCACCCAGAAGGGCTCTCAGAGTATTTCCCATCTAAAGACCATCAGGTCCGCCGTGAGGGCAACGGCCGCATCTCGCACTACAACTCCCAGGCTCCCTTGACCGGCGCAGCAGGTGACGTCAGTGGCAGGCGTCACCTGCCTACATCTACGCTGCACGCCTCCCGCAGCGCGGGACGCGTTTGAAGGGGGCTCCTGACCGATACCTCCCTGGCGCCGTGAGGGCAATGGCGTTACAGCACAAGCACACAGTAGGGCTCTCAAAGTATTTACCCATCTAAAGACCATCAGGTCCGCCGTGAGGGCAACGGCTGCATCTCGCACTACAACTCCCAGGCTCCCTTGACCGGCGCAGCAGGTGACGTCAGTGGCATGCGTCACCTGCCTACATCTACGCTGCACGCCTCCCGCAGCGCGGGACGCATTTGAAGGGGGCTCCTGACCGATACCTCCCTGGCGCCGTGAGGGCAACGGCATTACAGCACGAGCACCCAGAAGGGCTCTCAAAGTATTTACCCATCTAAAGACCATCAGGTCCGCCGTGAGGGCAAAGACTGCATCTCGCACTACAACTCCCAGGCTCCCTTGACCGGCGCAGCAGGTGACGTCAGTGGCAGGCGTCACCTGCCTACATCTACGCTGCACGCCTCCCGCAGCGCGGGACGCGTTTGAAGGGGGCTCCTGACCGATACCTCCCTGGCACCGTGAGGGCAACGGCATTACAGCACGAGCACCCAGAAGGGCTCTCAAAGTATTTACCCATCTAAAGACCATCAGGTCCACCGTGAGGGCAACGGCTGCATCTCGCACTACAACTCCCAGGCTCCCTTGACCGGCGCAGCAGGTGACGTCAGTGGCAGGCGTCACCTGCCTACATCTACGCTGCACATCTCCCGCAGCGCGGGACGCGTACGGGCAGCGCCAGGGTGAAGCCCGGGCCAAGGGCGGGCCTGTCCTTGCCCGTCATAGCCCGGAATAGGCTGGGCTGGGCCACGTTATTTGGATTTTTGTACTCTACAAGGGTCATTGGACTGGATACAGCAGAGCAAAGGTACTGTCAATAAGCGTTTGAAAACTTTGGCCCATGCTCTGTGATTGCCAGTTTGTTTGTACAGATCGGAAGCTCTGCTAATTCTAACTATTTTTCCATAATTGTAAACAATGAATAAGGCTAAGGCTAGTTTGGGACATAGGGTGGCGGGTACATTGGATGCTTTTCTAACCAGGGCTAACACAGTATTGACTCAAGAAATATTAGATACTGAACGTAGACTTTCCTTGGATTATCAAAGTTCAATGAATAGGTTATCTCTAACTCCCAAATTTCTCTCCTTATCAGAACCCGGTCTTGCAGAAGGTTCTCCCACTATTATGCCGATATCCCAGCCCCCTGTGGAGACGATTACCCCACTTGTTGAGGAATCTACGGTAGTGGAAAAAGGGATGACCACCAGGGGGAAACAGGGTAAAAATAAAACAGCTAAGGTTAATAACCCTAAAAGAAAGGGACAACGGGAACGTAATCAAGTGGGTGTACAGTATGGTGTGTTTGGGACAACCGATAATGCCCAGAGTCCAGAGATAATCGAACCTGAAAACAGCCCTAGGGGAAAACAGGCACCTAAGAGTGCTTCGTCCGTGGGACAGGTGCATGAGTGCAATCTAGTAAAGATCGAAACTATGCTAATTAAGCTATTGGATCCAATCCTAAAAAAGCTTACTAACATAGAAGACAGATTAACACTAATAGAGGGGAACTGTGGTTGGAAACCTGATATTAGACCTACCAATCTATCCAATAACACAGCAGAAATGATGTTAAGTGGCAATTCTAAGGTACATAATGGTGATATAAGCAAGACAAGAGA
This sequence comes from Triturus cristatus, assembly GCF_964204655.1. Lineage (NCBI taxonomy): Eukaryota > Metazoa > Chordata > Amphibia > Caudata > Salamandridae > Triturus > Triturus cristatus. Next base: position 540,427,906 of record NC_140591.1, read on the forward strand.
GGCGTCTGCCAATATAGTCGCTCATCCCATTTCATCAATTGAAATAACACCCACCCCGGGGCCACTAGAACCTATAAAGCCCATTAGTACCATTGATAGATCAAGGAGAAATCGGGAGAGGGACTTGCCTGATCAACACCTACAGGGAATTCAATCGATTGACCTCCCAATGGAGTCTATATCTTACACAGTAATCTTAGGCACTGTCCTTCAATTGAAGGATGGGGTTACAGAGGATTTTGGCCAACTTAAAAACAAACTGAACCAATGGTTTACTAATAACTTATACAGGGGACAGGATGTTAACAGATTTATAATAATGGCTCGTAGAACTAACTGGATTGGCAAAAGGACGAAATCATACCATGGTGACTGTATTGTTGTGAACTTTGATAATCCGTATACTGCTGAGAACATTTCACAGGAGTCTTATAAGTGTCATCCGGGTTCCAGCTCCAATATAGTCATTCTGTCCTTGGGCTATTTCTACACCCAAGAGCCCTGGTTGTACAAAACTGACACCAGCTGTAAAGATCATACACACACAAGGGACACCATGAGACAGAATCCTCGATATCGACCTCCTATTCAATTTCAACCCCCTAGGAACATGGTTAACGATCATTTCCCCCCAGGACTAGAAATAACAAACAGATACCTGCCGTTATCGGATATAGAAGAGTGTGACTGACTAACCTCTCAGGTATTAAGTGAAACAAGTTTACATACTCTCACACAGGATCCTAGTAAAGAAGGAATAAAGGACAGACCGTTGACCCCTAGAAATAATATTCTATCATGGAACATCGCAGGGCTGGCCAGGAAAAGTAATGATCCACGCTGGACTGCGATGGTTAAACCATATAAGATTATTAGTCTCCAGGAAACGTGGGATACGGACTGTAACTACTATTTGGATGGTTACAAGGTCTTCTTTGTCCCGGCCTCCCCTTCGGCTAGTGGCAGACCTAAGGGAGGTCTGGCAACTTATGTTTCACTCGACATTAAATGTGAAGCGCGTATGATCTCACACTCACACCCTGGAATTCTAGCAATTACATTAAGGAAGGGGCATTCTGAATGGGGGTTAATACATTTTTATAATTCCCCATCTACCCTAGCTGAAGGAGGAAATATTAAGTTTCTGGCTAAATTTATTAAAAACACATGGCCAATAAACTTCACAGCCTGATAATTATGGGGGATTTTAACATCCATCCATGCGGTAACCCCTCAACCACATGTTTAGCTAACTTAGGATGTCCGCTATTAACAGGCCTACATTTTGAACACACGTTGCAGGGAGAGGAACTTAACGACCTCTTGAGTGAATATGACATGGGGCTAGCCATGTCCTATATGATCCCGGCCACACTGTTTCCGATTCCAACTTTTATAGGTAAGGGGAATGGTACCTTTATTGATTATATTATTATCTCGTCATCTTTAGCACCCCTTCTAGGGGATTTCTCTATCACAATTAATGAATTTAGTGACCATAACCCGCTGACGGTTTATCTTGGTGGTATTCTGTCTGATCTTACCTGTAATACTCCAGTAATAGGAGTTTTAAGACCTACAGATGGTAAAAGGAGGCTAAGGTGGACTCAAATATCACCTACTGTTTTTAATGACTACTGTTTGGGAGAAATAGTCATCTGTACAACAGATGGAGCAAATGCAAGTAGCGTCTTGGATGCTCTTTTTAATTTGACCGGGAAAATAAGTGAACTACTGATAGCAAAGTCAGGACATACTGTTAATCTGGGTCCCAATGGTTTGATACCAATTGTTCGAAAGCAGCCAAACTGTTAAGAGAAGCCCTGGCAAAAAACCTAGAAATCTGTTGGTAGTGCGCTCCCTGAGAAGGCCGTACAGGGATGCCCTAGCACTCCGTAAGGCTTCATTAAAAGAAGAAGCCTGGGAAGAACTATTAGATAGCAGTACCCTAAAAGATAGTGCTAGGTTCTGGAAAGCTGTTAACGGTCCTTTATTTCAACAGGAGGGTGGGATGGTTTGGTAGCTCACATAGGTGAAGGTGACTGGGTCCATCATTCTAAATCAATGTTTGATAGCCCGGCTGATTCCGGAATTGTGACATCGAGTCGTGGGGATATCCCAGCTATAATCTTTACTGAATCTGAGATTCTAGATGGAATCACGGGTCTGACAAGCAATAAAGCCCCTGGCCCTGATGGGATTCCACCAGACTTATTTAAATCTGACCCCAAATTTTGGGCAACTATTCTCTGTCCGGTCTTTAACGCGGCCGCCACAGAAGGCTGTCCGAATAGTTGGGCACTGTCAAATATAGTGCCTGTTTTTAAGAAAGGCAATAGAAACAACACTAGCTGCTATAGACCGATATCACTTTTTGATTCGGTCGTGAAGGTAATGGGGGGGGGGCTATATTAAATAGGCTGAAGGATTGGGCAGTTCATAACAAGATATTAACAGACTGTCAATATGGTTTCCATGCAGTGCGTTCAACCATCACACAGTGCCTTAATTTGTATTTGCTGCTTAACAAATACACTGTGGTGTATCCCGGTTCAGTTCACCTCGCCTTCATGGACCTCTCATCAGCGTTAGACTGTGTCAACAGGTCTAAGCTTTGGCAGGCCATGGAGGCGAGTGGGGTAGATGCGGGGTTGATACGTTTTTTACGGGATTTACACTCCGCAACCCGAGCAAATGTTAGGTACGGTAAAGATCTGAAAGTCACGAATGACTTTTCCATCAAGAAAGGTGTAAGGCAGGGATGTATCATGGCTCCGTTTTTATTTAACTTTTATATTAACGATCTCGAGAGGACCTTGATAGAGACCGGTGCAGACTTCCCGCGTATAGCTGGACGGGGTATCCCCGTTTTGCTATACACGGATGATGCTGTACTAATAGCTAGGACAGAAATTGGGCTCCAAACTCTGTTAAATTCCTTCCATGAATTTATGAACAAGCTAGATTTAAAAATCAACAGCACAAAGGCTTATACTATGAGACTGGGCAAACGCTCTAGCAAGACATTTCAATTTAAAACAGGGGGAGACTTAATCCCTAGCACCAAGGTGTTCTCTTATTTAGGAGTTTTATTTGATGACAATCTAAAGTGGGAGGCAGTGAAACAAAAAAAAAGAGGGGAGTTGGCTCGGGCAAACACTGCAATTTTTAACTTTGCTTCTAAAATAGGGAAGAAACCGACGGGGGCCATGCTTCAGGTTTATAGAGCACAGAGTGTTGCCATAGCATGCTATGGTAGTGATTTGTGGGGACGAGGTGTGATTAAATCTTTACAGGTCGAGGAAAACAAGTTCTTAAAAAGACTACTATGTGTTCCGCAAAGTACTCCAAACTTGGTGGCTCATGAAGAATTGGGAGTACCTTACATAGCCGACCACATAACGATACGCCCCATGATCTTTTGGCTACAATGCTGGCTTAACTCGGACATACCCTTGACTCAAGCTATACTCAGGGATTGCTTGGCTCTGGAGAACATGGCACAAATCCCTTGGTTTGCTTACATTAAAAAAGGATTTGAATCACTGGGAAGGGGTTCTCTATTTACCAAGCCTGAAGATATCCTTAAAAAGGACATCCCATTAATTAAAACCTCTTTTTTGAACTACAGGATGCAAGAAAGGGAAGGGATTGAGATTATGAAACCCAGTGTCCGGTCATACCTCTCTCTAACTACGACCCCTACTGCCGAGCCTTACCTGCTGTCCACTCTTACTTCCCACGAAAATTTTTTGTTAACTAGGTTTAGATGTAACACATACCATTTCTTATGAGCCAGACCAAAAGGGGGAAACAGAGGGCAGATGTTACCAGTATGTAGCTGTGATGGTCATTCGCCGCAACATTTAGAACATTTTATGTTTTTCTGCACTTTCTATTCAGTTCCAAGAAAATCTTTCCTGATCCCAATTTTAAAGAAAATGAATTTTACTCAAGTTAAACCTGCTTTAATGTTTTTACAATTATTGCACATGGATTGTATATATTTTATTGTCCGTTTTTTAAAATCTATTCTGAAATCTAGAGCGGATATGGATTGCTAAATATGTCAATGGAACTTGATCTTTTTTAATTCGGGGCTGTGTATCTAAATAGTGTTTGTTTGTGACTTTTTATGAATTTATATTCTAAATTCGAAATAAAGTATCTTTTGATTTGATTTGACTGCATTGGTATGGGAGTAAATGCATGAGTGACTGTATGGTGAATTAATCAATTTATGGCTAGGTCTCTATGTGTATGAGTAGGTGTGTCAGTGGTTGTATGGGTATGTGAGTGGGTATCTGTGTGGCTGTATGAGTATGTGAGTGAGTGTTTGAGTGGGTTTGTGGGTGTATGAATGGCTGTATGGATATGTGATGGTTTTCTGAGTAGCTGTATGGGCGTATACTTAGGTATCTGAGTATCTCTGTGGGTAAGTGAATGGGTATGTAAGTAACTATGTTGGTATGTGAGTGGGTGTGTCAGTGGAAGTATGAATGAGTGAATGGCTGTGGGAGTGACTGTATGGGTGAGTGAGTGGGTATGTAAGTGGCTTGATAGATGAGTGAGTGGCTATTTGTGTGAGTGTTTGGTTAAGTGCGTTGGTGTGTGAGTGAATGTATTGGAGATAGAGTGTCTGTGTGAATGACTGTATGGGTGAGTGAGCAGATATGGGAGTGCTTGTATGGATATGTGGATGGGTTTGTAAGTGGCTGTGTGGGTATGTGAGTGCTTGTATAGGTGAGTGAGTGGCTTTGTTGAGAGGCTGTATGGATGTGTGAGTGGGTGTGTGAGTGGCTGCATAGCTGAATCAGCCTCTGTGTGAGTAGCTGTATGGGTGAGTGTATGGCTGTGTGAGTGGCTTTACAGGTGAGTGACTTTTATGTGTGGCTCTATGGGAGACTAAATGCTTGTGTGAGTGGCTACAGAGTAAGTGGGTGTGCATGCATCTAAGGAAGAGTGAGTGGGTATATGAGTAATGGTATGGGTCTGTGAATGGGTAAGTGAGTGGTTGTTTGGGTATGCAAGTGGGCATACAAGAGGTTGTATGGGGTGTGAGTGGGTATATGAGTGCTTCTAAGGTTTTTCAAAATCTGTTTCCTAACTATAGCGTCTCTTTAACCTTTGATTTTTTAACTGAATTTTTATGGTTTTTGAACTAGTAGTTGTGTTGGCCAAGTGGTAGAGAAAGGGGGGCCTCTGATCAGTACTCAGGAATCCTGTTGTATGGGACTTACTGGAAGTTACAAGAGGGCTCTTATGCCCCCAAAGTCCCTTAGCATCCAATGCGTTTGCAGAGTGGTGGAGACAGGGGGCGTGGTCATCAAAGATCCATCAGCAATCCTGCCCTGTGAGAGATACTGGAGGTACCAGGAGGCTCCAAGAACCCTCAGCGGCCAAGAGGATTTTATCCCCATCCAGTTGTGTGCCAGGAGGCGAGTTTTCAGAGTGGTGTAGAAAGGGGGCATGGCGTCCGACAACCTCCCAGGAATCCCACTGTTTAGGACTTACTGCTCGTAACAGGAGGGATAGTTGGCCCCCAAGGACCCTCAGGAGTAAAGTGGACTTCATCACGCAACCAGCAGTGGGCCAGGAGGCTCGTTTGCAGAGTGGTGGAGAAAGGGGGTTTCGCCTCCAAAGACCTCTCAGCAATCCTGCTGCATGGGACTTACTGTAGGTAAGAGAGGGTTTCCTGGCTCCCTGGGATTCTTAGTATCCAAGGGGACTTCATCCCCCAATCAGTAGTGCACCAGGAGATACGTTTGTACAGTGGTGGAAAAAGGGGGTGGGGCCTCTGACCACCTCTCAGCAATCCCACTCTGTAGGACTTAGTGGAGATAACAGGAGGGGTTGTTGGCCACCAAGGACCCTGTGCAGCCAAAGAGACTTTATCCCCCAACCAGTTGTGCACCAGAAAGCAAGTTTGCAGAGTGGTGGTGAAAGGGGGCGGGCATTCAGCGACATGCCGTTCTATTTTTAAAATATATTTTTGATATATTCGAGGATTTCGGCCCCAGGGACCAGATCCCCAGGGGTTTGGTCTTTTTATTTATTGACTTATCTTTATGGTAAATGGAGGGAGGCTGAATGGTGCCCCTTGCAGGCCTATTTCAGTTCTGGGGACCCCACCCCCTAGGCCCAGCCATTTCTTTGGCATTTTTAATAAATTTAAGGGAGGGGGGCTGAGTGGCCCCTTTCCTGAGCCAAATTTAGGGCCTGGGCTTTTTAAAAAAATGTTGACCCCGGGGACCGCATCCCCCTGTGCTCAGCCTCTATTCTGGGCGCCCTGGTGGTTGCCAGTAGGTAGATATAGTGAGGACCTAGTTTCCATAGGAAGAGTATTTTTTCATTTGCCAATAACTTTTGCGTTGTTTGATGAATCTTCACGAAATTTTTAAAGCTAATTTGGCACTCCCTTTAGCTGGCATCTTGAGAATTTTGTCATGATCTGTCAAGCGGGAGCTGAGAAAAAGGGTCGGTACCCAAAACACATTTTTTCCATGGTAATTTCCAAAGGAACTTTAGACACAGCTACAGCCCAAACCGCTAAATGGAATTACACCGAAATTTGCCTGAAAGGTAATTGTTGGTCCAGAAAACTACTTTTTTGATAACAGTCTAAATCCATTCTGTAGTTGCTGAGTTCTTCAAATACATTTCGAGTTGTATATATAGGGACACCGAAGGTCTACGACCCCTTCCGATCTCGTTCTGAGATCTGATTGGCTTCCAACACTTCAACCCAGGAAGTGTTGCAGCCATCTTTTGACTCGGCTGAACCAAGTCACAGGGAAGAAAGGTGAAACAAAGAAAAGGGGGCAGGGTATAAACACCCTGACCCCCAGGGCTCTTGGGAGGGGGATCCCACAGGCACCCACAGGGCCCACAAATAATATATTTTTTACATTTTTTAGCAGGAGTCACGCTGGATCAGAAAAATGAAGCGCGGGCTACCACGCTTCATTATTAATGGACCCCTGGGTGGGTCAGGTCCCAGGGGCATTGTATAAGTAAAGGGCGACACATGAGCCCCCCTCCTGGGGCTTACTATGCCCTGGGAACCATCACCTCCCCAGGGCAATATGTGAAAGTTCTGTGGGTGGCCTGTGTGGCCCCCCTGCAGCCCCAGGGACCATCATCTCCCCAGAGCAAAAATAAAGTTTGTTTGGATGCCTGTGGGGCACCCCTACAGCCCCAGGGACCACCATCTCCCAATGGCAACTCTTTATAATTAAAGCTCGGGTGCAAGGCCCCCGCTTCCCGGGGTCCTCCACCTCCTGAGGCTATGTAGTCTAATGAATGGAGGCCACGCAGCCTCCCTCCTGGAGCAATTTATGCCCTGGGAACCACCAACCCCCAGGGCCGACTTCTGCTATGTCTCAGGGTGGCCACCCCTGGGACATAGCTGTTTGCCCTGGCTTGGTGGGGGCTTTAACACTCCTGCCAAGCCATAGCATGCTGCTCTGCTTTCAGCAAGTGAGCACATAAAAATAGCTTTTACTTACTGAAATCCTAAAGCAATGCCTGCTTCTGCAGGAGGCTGGAAGTCAGCTGGGACCATGGCGGCATTCAGGCTCCTACCGTAGTCCCCAATATTAAAATAAGGGTGTCCTGGAGAACCATGTTGCCCTCAAATAATAATTAAAAAACGCACTCACAGGAGGCCATGCCCCTTTTCTCCACTGCTCTTCAAGCGCGCCTCCTGGTGCAGTGCTGGTTGGGGGAATTTAGTCCACTGGGCTTCAGAGGTTCCGTGGAGGCCAACAAGTCCTCCTGTTAACTCCAGTAAGCCCCACACAGCAGGATTATTGAAGGGAATTCAGAGGCCAGGCCCCTTTTCTCCACCACTCTGCAAATCAATCAATCTATCAATCATGATATTTGTAAAGCGCGCTACTTACCTGTGAGGGTCTCAAGGTGCTGAGGGGGGGGGAAGTTGCGCTACTGCTCGAAGAGCCAGGTCTTGAGGAGTCTTCTGAAGGTGAGTAAGTCTTCGGTCTGCCGTAGCTGGGTAGGTAGGGTGTTCCAGGGCTTGGCGGCGAGGTAGGAGAAGGATCTGCTGCCGGAGGTTGTTCGTTGGATGTGGTCGACGACGGCGTGTGCGAGGCTGGCGGAGCGGAGCTGGCGGATGGGGGTGTGGAAGCTGAGTTTGCTGTTCAGGTAGGCTGGTCCGGTGTCGTGGAGTGCTTTGTGTGCGTGGGTGAGGAGTTTGAAGGTGATCCTCTTGTCGGCGGGAAGCCAGTGTAGGTTTGTCAGGTGGGGGGTGATGTGGCTGCTGCGAGGGACGTTGACGATCAGTCTGGCGGAGGCATTTTGGATGCGCTGTAGTCGTCGTAGGTGTTTGGCTGGGATTCCGGCGTAGAGTGCGTTGCCGTAGTCCAGCCTGCAGCTGAAGAGGGCCTGTGTCACCGTTCTTCTTGTTTCGGTTGGGATCCACTTGTAGATCCTGCGAAGCATGCGGAGGGTGTTGAAGCAGGAGGAGGAGACGGAGTTGACCTGTTTGGACATGGAGAGGGAGGAGTCGAGGATGAACCCTTGATTGCGTGCGTGGTCGGTGGGTGCCAGTCGGCCACCAGGAGTCGTCCCAGGCCGAGGGGTTGTGTCCGAGGATGAGGACCTCCGTCTTGTCCGAGTTCAGTTTCAGCCGGCTGCTCCTCAACCAGTCGGCGATGGCCTTCATTCCGTTGTGAATGTTGGTTTTTGTGGTGCGCGGGTTCTTGGTGAGGAAGAGGATGAGCTGAGTGTCGTCAGCGTAGGAGATGATGTTGAGGTTGTGGTGGTGGGCCACTTGTGCAAGGGGGCCATGTAGATGTTGAACTGTGTAGGGCAGAGGGAGGAGCCCTGGGGGATGCCACAGATGATGTCGTGGCTTTGGATAGGAAGGGTGGGAGGCGGACGCTCTGGGATCTGCCGGAGAGGAAGGATGTGGTCCAGTCGAGGGCCTTCTCTTGGATGCCGGCTTCTTGGAGGCGTGTTTTTGGAGTGGATGGCAGACCGTGTCGAAGGCGGCCGAGAGGTCTAGGAGGATGAGGGCTGATGTTTTGCCATTGTCTAATTGGTGCCTGATGTCATCTGTGGCGGCGATGAGGGCAGTCTCGGTGCTGTGGTTTCGTCTGAATCCGGATTGGGATGGGTCCAGTATGTTGTTGTCTTCGAGGTGGTGGGTCAGTTGCATGTTGACGATTTTCTCGATGACCTTCGCCGGGAACAGGAGTAGGGAGATGGGCTGGAAGTTCTTGAGTTCCTTGGGGTCTGCCTTAGGCTTCTTGAAGAGGGCATTGATTTCAGCATGCTTCCAGCTTTCCGGGAATGTCGCTGTTTTGAAGGAGATGTTGATGACCTTCCGTAGTTGGGGAGCGATGGCTGCATCTGCCTTGTTGAATATGTGGTGTGAGCACGGGTCTGTTGGAGATCCTGAGTGGATCGAGTTCATGACCTTGTGTGTCTCGTCATCGCTGACGTTGGACCAGGAGGTAAGGCAGTTGGCGTTGTTGGTGTTCGGAGGAGGGGTGGAGTCTGGTGTTGTCGGGTCGGTCATGGTGTTGAAACTGTCATGGATGTCAGCGATCTTGCGGTGGAAGACGATGGCCAGTGAGACACACAGTTCCTGTGAGGGCGGGATGTCGTTGGTGTTGCCGCTGGAGTTGGATAGTTCTTTAACAATGCGGAAGAGCTCTTTGCTGTCATGTGCGTTGTTATCCAGGCGGTCTTTGAAGGAGGATCTCTTGGCTGATCTGATGAGGTGGTGGTGTCTGCGGGTGGCATCTTTGTGGGCTGCGTGGTTGTGCGGTGTACGTTCGTGGAGTAATTTCTTCTCCAGTTTCCGGCATGCGTGCTTGGAGGCCAGGAGCTCGTCGGTGAACCAGGTGGCTCTCTTGCTGGCGTGGCTGTTGGGGGGTTTCTTCAGTGGGGCGAGGGTGTTGGCACAGTCATCGATCCACTGTCTGAGGTTGCGGGCTGCGGCGTCTGGGTTGGTGGGGTCGGTGGGTTGGTTCTGGGAAAGGGTGATGAGCAGCTGGTCTTCGGTGACTTTGCTCCATCCACGGCAGCTTTTGGGTGCGGTGGTGCGTGGTAGGTTTTTTGAAGGTGAAGTGAATGCAGCGGTGGTTGGTCCAGTGGGGTTCGGTGGTGTGGTTGAAGGTGACGTGGGTGCTTGTGGAGAAAACGGCGTCCAGCGTGTGGCCAGCGGCGTGGGTGGGTGCAGTGACGAGTTGTCTGAGGTTGGCGAGGCTACCAATCAGCGTGGTGGAGTTGACATCGTTGCTGTTCTCGAGGTGGAAGTTCAGGTCCCCGAGGAGGATGTAGTCCGTGGAGGCGAGTGCATGGGTGCTGGCGAGGTCGGCGATGGAGTCGCTGAACTGGGCTCGGGGTCCGGGGGGTCTGTAGACGAGCGTTTCTCTGAGGATGGTGTTGGGGTCGGTGTGAATCCGGAAGTGCAGGTGTTCGGCGGCGTTGAGGGTGTCGTCTGCGTGGGTGGTGACCTTGAGGGTGGACTTGTGGACGATGGCAATTCCTCCTCCGATGCCGTTGGCGTGATCCCTGCGGGAGATCTTGTAGCCATCTGGGATGGCAATGGCGATGTCTGGAGCAGAGGAGTCGTTCCACCACGTCTCGGTCAGGAAGGCTACGTCCGGGGCAGTGGCGTCGAGCAGGTCCCAGAGCTCGATGGCGTGTCTGCGTACAGAGCGGGTGTTGAGGAGTATGCAGCGGAGGTGGTTGGGTCTGGTCCTTGATGGTTTGCTGGTTCTGTCGCAGGTGAAGCTGCAGCTGTGGCAGGAAAAGGGTCCGTGGGTGCGTTTCGGGGCGGCCTGGTTGCAGCGTTGGTCTCGGCCGTTATTGAGAGCGTGAAAAGAGTCGGCGTCGTAACTGAGGCTGGGTATGGTGCGGTGGGGTGCACAGGGTCCAGGGGTTCTGGTGTGGGGCACGGTCCAGGCGTGGACGGGCACAGACTGGCTTGCCTCTGGCGCGCCTCCGGCGCACCGGTGGCACGGCCGCGCAGCGTCCTGCATTGAGAAGGGGTGGAGGGAGGGAGGAGCAGCAGCTGGGAGGCAGGTGGCGGGAAGCAAATGGGAGAGGAGGGGGCGGGTCGCAGGGGACGCACAGCAGAAGGAAACGGGCAACAAATACAATAGAAATACGAAAACAGTCACTAAGGCAGCGCACAGAGAGAAACAGGCAACAATTACGATAGAAATACGAAAACAGTCACTAAGGCAGCGCACAGAGAGAAACAGGCAACAATTACGATAGAAATACGAAAACAGTCACTAAGGCAGCGCACAGAGAGAAACAGGCAACAATTACGATAGAAGTACGAAAAACAGTCACTAAGGCAGCGCACAGAAAAAAACAGGCAACAATTATGATAGAAATACGAAAGACAGTCACTAAGGCAGCGCACAGAGAAAAACAGGCAACAAATGCAATAGAGATACGAAAAACTGTCACTAAGGCAGCGCACAGAGAAAACAGGCAACAAATACAATAAAAAGACGGGAGACATGCAGCAGATCAGACCAAATACTTACCGCCCATCACTGGGCCACCAGGGATGAGGCGCAGGCGGGAGCCTGTGGTTGGAGGAGGGCCTCGAACTTCCAGCAACAGCGAGGGGCAGCAGCCAGAGGACACAGCACACGCAGGGAACGCTGGGGTGGTGGGGGGAGCGTCCTGGCCTGAGAACAGGTCAAGGTTCGCACCCTCACCGCGCAGCGTCCTCTATTAAGAAGGGTTGGAGGGAGGAAGGAGCAGCTGGGAGGCGGGTGACGGGAAGCAAATGGGAGAGGAGAGGGGCGGGGCCGCAGGGGATGCCGCGGCGCGAAAGGAATGTGGGGACCACAGCAGAAGGAAACGGGCAACAAATACAATAGAATTACGAAAACAGTCACTAAGGCAGTGCACAGAGAGAAACAGGCAACAATTATGATAGAAATACGAAAACAGTCCCCCTGGTGCACTGCTGCTAGGGGGACGAAGTCCCTATGGTACAAATGGCCCTTGGGGGCCAACAATCCCTCTTGTTGCCTCCATTAAGTCCCACACAGCGAAATTGCTTCGGTGGCCGCGTTCCCTTTCTCCACCACTCTACAAATGCGCCTCCTGGTGCACTGCTGGTTGGGGGATGAAGTACTCTTGGATACTGAGTGTTCTCTGAGGCCCAAAATCCTTTCTGTTAGTTCTAGAAAGTCAAACGATGCAGGATTCCTGAGAGCTCATCAGAGTCCCACTCCCTTTTACTCTGCAAATGCGACTACTAGTTAAAAAAACATGGAAATTGACTTTGAAAACCAGTATAATAGACTGCACACCTCCCGGGAAGGTAGTCTGGAAGTCAGGCTGTGGCAAGAAACACCGACGCCACCTTGGACACTCCCTGCAACTACTTGATGTTGAAGATTACTGGGGTGCAAACCCATCCCAACAGGCCTTAAAGCTCTCCATCAAAAGAAGTGTTCAACTCTGGTCCTTCCACTCAGATAGGGCACAATTGTCCAAAAGTAAACACGCTTGGCCAGTCATCTCGGAATTTAAACCAGGGGCAGAGGCTCCCTATCTATCAAGCACTCAGGCAGTTTCTTGGAAGAAAAGGTTTATGGCCCTGAGGATGGGAAAATGGCCCTTCTTTAGACACTTACCAGAATGGCGCCACTCAAGTGATAGCACCAAGTGCAGGGGGTGCGGCTACCACTCAGTATCAATTGAGCACGTGGTCTGTGTCTGCCCCGCATTGCTTAAAGACAGAAGGATCCTGCTGCAGTGTAAATGGAATAAGCACGGAATGCGATTGTGTCAACAAGCCATCATAGCTGCTATGAACCCAGAAAACACTATGCTCAACATTTAGTTCACCAAATTTGACACAAGAGCGGTCAAAAATCTAAGAACATCAGGTCTGTAAGCACTCCCACCTCAACTTGCACTCCTGTGAAGTCACTTGAGCCTCCAACGATCCTCTGAACACGCTGAGCCAAACCTCAAATGATGTTTTTTCTACTGTTTCACTTCCCCCCATTTTACTTCTAGTATGTCAAAATCCGGCCGTTCTTTATGTGACTTCATTAACAATGATTTTGTTCTAGCTAGCTCATGCTAAACACTAGATAAACCATGAATTAGGACAATTATGAACATATAACCACCAGGGACATTTTGCTCTAATGAACATTTAGCAACATTGCCATTCTTTCTTAAACAATTAGGTATCCAAGATCTGCTTTTTTAACTCTTGGTAGCATCAACGCCGCTTTTAAAATCCTCTGTATTAGTGACCTGCTTTTTAACTCTTTTGTATGTATGAAGTACTCCTTTAATTGTCATGATTTTAAGTAATCAACAATAAAGTCAAATTGAATTGAATTGACTTTAAAAACCAAAGGTTACAGGGACATTATAGTTAGGAAATAAGTTTTGAAAAACCATAGAAATTCACTTAAAAAAACAAAGGTTAAAGGGTTGTTATAGTTTAGAAATGGAATTAAAAAAACCTTAGAAATTCACTGAAAAAACAAAGGTTACCGGGATGTTATATTGAGGCTCAGACTTCACTCGTACAAAACCATTGAAATTTAGCAGTTACAGTTACCTAAGCTAAGTATAACTCATGCGCCCACAATGCACAGTTTATGATCTCACATATTACATCACTCATGACATGGTCCGTGACATCACTGATTACATCACTGATCACATCTCAAATGACATCACTGATGACATCATCCACAGAATCACTGACACACCCACTCATAACCCCATAGAACCTTTCATGCACCCACTCCCACACAACCATTCACAAACAATTCACAGACCCATACCAGTACCTACACAGCTTCTCACTGATTCATATATCTACACACACATCCACTTGCTCACCCATATAGCCACTCATACACCCATATAGTCACTAATACAGCCATTGACATATCTTCTCATACACCCATACAGCCACTCACACACAGAGTCAGTTACCCATAGAGCTGCTCACACATCTAGTCACTCACCCATACAGTCATCACACAGCCATTTACTCATCCATACAGATACACTAAAAACCCACTCACTTATTCATGCAGGTAATAGCACATACTCACTCACCTATACAGTCACTGACACAAGCAGACACTTACCCAGACAGCCACTCTCCCATTCACCGCTCACCCATACAGTCACTCATATATCCCATCACTCACCTATAATGCCTCTCATATAACCAGATACTCACACATATACCACTGAAACATCCACTTACTCACCAACACAGTCATACACATACTCACTCGCCCATACATACACTCACAAATCACTCACAAGCCAATACAGCCTCTGACTTACCCACTCACTCATCCAAACAGGCAGTCACACACCCCCTCATCCACACACACAGATACTCAGACAACCATACAGGTACTCAGACAACCAATCACTCACCAATACAACCACTCATATGCCCACTCATATACCCATACAGTCACTTAGACACCAACTGACAGACATTCATACAACCAGTAACTCACCCATAAATTAGCTTAGCTGTTTTGTATTTAGCTTGGTGTAACATTATAAGTAGTTGTAGAATGGTAAAGCAGCAGCAGAAAAGTGAGGTCCGAGATATGTTTGTAGAGATAATGGGGCAGATCTACAAGACCCTGCACCACCAGTACATCACTTTTTGTTACGTACTGGTGGCACATGTCACTGCTCCATATTTACATGCAGTACTTTGCGTGAAAGGGACATTCCATGGGTGTTGCTGTGGGTGTTCTCACGCAACACCCATGGAACAAGACACATTTCCAGATTTACGTGGAATCTTAAATCTGGAAATGCGTCTGAATTGTGCAACGAGGAGGAATGTTTTCATTTCTCCTCTTTTTTTCCTCTTTCAGTGCGTGCTGCATTGTTCAACACGCATTGAAAGAGGAAAATGCCTGTGGTGATTGTTTTTGTGCAGGAAGGTGCCCCTTCTTGCACAAAAACAATCTCCCCATGACGCAGGTATCATTGCACTATGGTGCAAGGTTGCCTGCGCCGGCGCATGGCAGCATTTTGTGTGCCAGTGCAGGGACGAGCACAGGAATGCAACATATTATTTTAAATATGTCACATTCCTGTGCTTTGGAAGTTCTGCAGCTTGGCGCAGCGAAAGGGCTTGCGTTGCCACGCTGCAGCACTTCCTTGTAAATCTGCCCCATTATTTATTAGAGTAATTTGTATGAATTTGTGAAAAGGTACATTTCAATTGTACCGCACAATTTTCACTGTCTGTTTGAAATTTGAAGTGTAGTCTGGGAAGTTTTAAGCTGTGGATGCTGTTGTGATTGAGGTATGTCTCTACTTGCATATGTATTATGGTATGTGTTATGTGTCTGAAGATGATAGATGTAGAAAACACAGGTATATGTTTATTTGTATACTACTTTTATACATGATGCTGCTAGCCAAAGGTACAGACATATGCATGTATGCTTTTAGGAATATGGTGAGATTTACAGTAGATTTATTAACAAATCTGTAAATGACAGATCAGTAAACCTAACCAAATATTAGGGATAGTATACAAATAACAGTTGCACTTCCTCCCTACTAGTAACCCTTCTTTATCTATACCAACTAGAAGCAGGAATAAATTAAACACTCACTAGCTAGGTATTTTCAGCATCACCATCACCACTCCCCCAAACACTGCACTACACATTTGTTCATAAAAAGTGCACCTACGTAGTTCAGCAAGTTGCAGCACGCCCAAGACAGTAGCTGTCTGGGATGGCCCCAATGATGAAGCATGTCACCTAGGGGCAACCCTTGGTGAGTGAGGGGACTCAAGAAGAGAATTTTCTCTTCTTAGATTCGGTGCGTTGTTTCGCACATTTAGCGGAAGCCCTTCCCTTTGGTTGGGTTCTCTGATCTGTCATTTACAGATTCGTTAATAACTATACACAATCTGGAGGATGAACCTCATGTCTACCTCCATCTCCCCTCATTATTGTTTATAATATTTGCAGCATGTAGCTGTGGGAGACCCCCATTTGTTTCCCTGTTTTACACACGTGTTACCAAACATCACACAAAATTCCACTACCTACATGGCCGAAACAACTGGCCTTAGGTTCCCTGAGGAAGAATTGGAGAGAATCCTTTCCTCCATGATCTCTCTAGGAGAAACAACCAATAAGGACAGTAATGAGGCAGCTCAATGCTGGGACGAACTAAGTGAGTTGAAAAGAAATCATGTAAATCAATGATCCATGGAGTCATGATGACTGAATATTTAAGGGTCAATGCAGCGCCAAGAGGACTAATAGTACGCAACAAACCTTTTATCTTTCAACAAGATAAGGCCTTCAAAAAAGATTGGTCGCTAATCTCTTGGCATTGCGCAAGAGATTGGTTAGTGCTCATAATAAAAACAGCAGTACGCCTGTCACAAGAGATGAAATAGGAAATACACACTTTGGAGGTCAAACTCAAAACTTTCCAAACAACAAAGCTGAAAAAAAGATTGGAGGAACTGAACAAAACAATGACAGATTTTGAAATAACACTAAAAGACACTAAATATCAGAAATGTATAAAAGATGCTAAGAATTTTAGCCACAACAAGGTATACCCTTATATCAGGGAAGACTATCACCTGACCGGCAAAAACCCAGGGTACACCACAAATACCGATGGATCTGACACAGGTTCCAACAGTTCAGACAATAGCTTTGGCCACAGGAATAATAACACACGATCCCGCTGTAATCACAGTGGAAGAATGAGGAACAGAGGAGGTCAGGGCTTTGGATGGCCACCTTACCAACCACCACCATTCCCTGCGCCACCATTCCACTACGGCCCCTCACAATACCAACCACAACCATACCCTTATTGGGATGCAGGCCCACAGCAAGATCACGTGGGATCATCGGTTCCTTTTTTAGGAAGAGGCAAAGGCATACAAAGAGGAAAAAACAAGAGAGGACAACAGATGCAATGGGCACAACCCCTGGAACAAATGAGGACGAACACGAGGAGAATGGGCCCACCAAACTATCCGACAACCAGCAACAACCCAGTCTAGTAGTAAATCTATCTGGAACTACCCTGTCATCAACACAATGGATGGTCCTAGAAAAAGTACTCTGTTATGTACCAACACCAACTTTAGATACGTTCTTGCTCAGCTGTGAGCTGAATGAATTCATAAGGAAAAATAAGCTACAGTTGTTTTCTGAAAACAAACCAACTGTGGAAATTCAAAGAGGTGACACTGGCTTATATCCAAAATCTACATTTACACCGCCATCTGTTACACTACCGGTAGAACTATTAGCCGTTGAAAAGGCGGTTCTAAAAGAAGTAGGAGAGATGGATCCAAGAACGATAAAATCATTTCATAATACCACCAAGAAGGAACAAGAGGCCATCAAGCAATTGGCCAACAACAGGGACATCACAATAAAACCTGCTGATAAAGGCGGTGGCATTGTCCTACAAAGCACAGAGGCATACGGAAGTAAATGACTGAGGCTCCTGTCAGACGAAAGAAATTATGAACGCATCAAAAAAGACCCCACATAACGATTACGAATTGGGATTACCAGCTTGATTGAAAAAGCATTAACACATGATTGGGTTACTCAGAAAGAAGGAGAATTAATGACCAATCCCAAACCAGTTGTGCCCTATTTCTACACCATCCCAAAAACTCATAAGTCACTGGAAAACCCTCCAGGATGTCCCATTGTCTCTGGTATCAGATCCATCCTAGAACCACTTTCGAAATTTGCAGATGCCTTTCTACGCCCCCTGACACGAAAACCAATACATATTGAAAGTATACAAAAGCAGTACTTTGCCTACTCAAGGATCTCAACTTTGACCCTGCACACAATGTCCTCGTTGGCTTCGATGTAGAGAGCCTATACACGAGCTTAACACAAAGAAAACCTGGATATACTAGTGGAAACCCTATATGGAGCAGAATGGCCCTACCACACACCACAACAAATAGTCCTTGATTGCTGCAAATGGGCTTTGACTGAGAATTTTTCCGTTTTGAGGACATCCTGTTCCGACAACGACCTGGGACCAGCATGGGGAGTACCTTTGCTCCAAGTGTGGTGGGATGTACGTTTACCACTTAGAAGAACACAATATTTTGTCAGACAACAACCCACACCGAGAAAAAATACTGGAATAGAAGAGGTACATTGATGATGTCCTTATGGTATGGAAAGGCGACGAATCTGAAGCAAACAAGTTCCTCCAGTGGCTCAATCTACAGGACCCATTCCTAAAATTCACACACACCATGAGCAGATCAGAATTGATGTTCCTATATCTCAACATCTATGCGGCCGAAGGGACTCTTAAGACTACCACTCACTTTAAACTCACTGCCAAGAACTCCTTACTACTTTATGACAGTTTTCACTCTCGCCACCTGAAAGAAAACCTCCCTTTTGGCCAATTTCTCTGGATCAGGAGGAATTGCTAAAAAATCAGGGATTATGAAATACAGGCAAAAGACCTATCCGAAAAACTCTGTAATAGAAAATACCCTGCTAAGACCATCAATAAAGCAAAGAAAAGAGCAGCCAATAATCACAGGGACACCCTTCTGGAAACGTATGAAAAAGAGGACAGAGAAAAAGACAAAAGACACATTTGTATAACAACATTTAACATAGCATCGGACAAAGTCTCTAAGATAGTAAGAAAGTACTGGTGCATCCTCAACAGTGGGAAACTAAATATCCCACTACCCATGTTCTCACATAGAAGAGGCAAGAACCTCAGGGACATCCTAGTACACACTCACCCAAAATCCCAACTCAAGAACAACCAACAGGTAATCAGTACGTTACTCCTAGGCCATCACCCATGTGGCAACTGCAGAGTGTGCCACCTAACTGCTACCACGAATAAAGAGACTTTCAACACAGAAACAACTGGGGAATTAGGAAAGTTCACCACATGCAACAGCTCAGGGGTGATATACATGATCACATGTAGCTGTAACCTACACTATGTAGGCATGACTGTGTAGGCATGACTACTAGAAAGGTCAGCACGAAAATATGTGAGCACCGTAGCAACATCACGTGCCACAGGGCAAGCACGAGAATGAGGGCGCACTTTAATGAAAAGTATCACACCCCAAATGACATGCGATGGGTAGTGTTAGAACATATGACACACTGTGACAATTTAGAACAGAAGCTCCTGGAAAAAGAACAAAGATGGGTGTTCAAATTGTACACAGATACGACAGGTCTGAATGATAATATCCCATGGGGACAGTTCACAAGATGAACTTCACCTTGGGTACATTGGAGATACAGATATATTAATCCCAATACCACTCCAGGGCTGTTTTATTTACATCACAGATGAGAGGACCGGACGGTACTCAAATCACCTCCAAGAAAAGGTTCCACGAACAGACTCCCACGTAAGACCCCAAATTGCTTTTGTAACTCCACTGGCATGAGGTAAGGAACTTGCAATTACTGAACGACTGCATCCACTACCACACAAAAGCAATAGTATAAATCCTACTGCCTTGCTATCAAACAAAGGCTTTAGAGTAGTTATTCCTCTCAGGTTGACACCACACTAACCATACCTCAATTGATAACCTTTTAACTAAATATTGGAGGTGGACCAATTCAGGTCTCTACTTCCAATATGGCGCGCGAAGCTTGCCAATAATGAAATGGCCATTACCTTGGTTCATAGTCTTTTTTCATGTTCTCTTTTTTGTCATAGTCTTTTTTCAGTTGCGGTAATCACCTTAAAAATGCTGGCATAAAAATATTATTTACTCATCCCCCAGTTTTACAATGCCACTAATATCATTCAAAAAAATTTCCAACTCTGGAAATGATCCTCCCAAAATGGTGCGGACAAAGTTCCGAAACTAGGCGGCCATTTTCTTACAACCGCGGTCTTTTTGGTAAATTTTGAATTATAGATGGTTTGATAAAATACAGTCAGTCAGTCAGTCAGTCAAAAAGCTTTATTTCGATAAAAAGTTATCATAAAAGCATATACATACAGACATAAAAGAACAGACAATTCATCGGGAGAGCAGTATTTGTAAGAAATCACAATAATTGTAAGAATGCTCTCAATCTAATGGCTTAATGACTAGTTGGGTAGAATCAATATAAGAATGTTAAAATTGTTTAAGATAAAGTTAAAAAGACAATAATAAAAAATACTATATACAAAATCATCTACTGGAGCTAGTAAATTTGCTTCTAATAATCCAGGACCAACCCAAGAATTTGGCCACGGCACAAACTAGCACCAAGCTTGTGTCAGATCGTAAAATGCGTAAAGCAACGCGATAGTTTGGAATGCCCAGGAGACGGCAGGCAGGGCCTAACCATCTTCTTCTCGGATTTCTGTACGCTGGGCATTCAAACATGATGTGGGCTGTACTTTCGACCTTCTCGACACAAATCAGACAAGTATCAGGTGCCTGGTGGGGAGGCTTCCATTTGCTGGTAAACTCTCGAGTTGGAAGAATCTCGAGTCTGAACTGGAGGTACAATGATCTATCCCTTGGTTTTTGTACAAACTCAAGATAAGGCTCGAAGCTAATAGACTGTTTGTGTGTGTAAAAAGCTTCAGTTAACCTGCCTACATTGGGATTGCTAAGGTCCTGATTGTCAATCCAAGCCCAATATGCTCTTTTGAGATCCGCTTTGCTCTCGGGCACTCCATGCTCCCAGGCATCGTTTAGACCAAGCTGGTTAAGGGTTTTTTTGATGTTACGGAGCCAGCTTATTTTATGGGAGCCTGCAGTGTTCATAATTTCTATCAGGCCCTCAGTATATTTTACTAGCTCCGGGGTACGCCATAGGCGGGCCCAGAATAACAAAGGACGCAACCTTGCAATATATTTAATCGAACGCCTGCCCAGATCACTAAAACGTGGTTTCAGAGGGGTGCCCCTTGGTATTGAGACTAAGTCTCTCAAGAATTTGTTCTCGGACAAGATAATATCTTCAAGATTGTCAAAACCCCATAGTTCGGCTCCATATAGGGCCGAGCCAACGGCTTTAGCCTGATAGATCACTAGTGCGGGAGTGATTGGCTTGCTCCTCGAGGAGCGATGTTCTTTTGCAATCACTCCCGTGGCTCTTTTGTAATTTAGCAGCATCTTGTTAATATGGGGTCTCCAGCTTAAAGTGTCGGAAATTCTGATTCCTAGATAGTCAAATAATTTGACATATTCTAGGGGGATTCCGTCAGACGTGATGGATACGCTGGGTGATTTATGTGATTAGAAGGAGAGAAGCTTGGTTTTTGATGTATTAATAGCTAAACCTCTCAGTGAACAGAACAAATGAAATCTATCTAGGAGCTTCTGTAACCCTGCTGGTGTCTTAGAAATCAAGAGGGTGTCGTCCGCGAAGAGGAGGGTGGGGACCTTTTCGCCCGCCAGGGCGGGGGCGTCAGCTGGGACATCTTGTAAAAATTTCACCACTCCTTTCACAAACAGAGAAAAGAGGGTGGGCGCCAATACGCAACCCTGGCGGACACCTCTGTTGACTGGGATCTTTTCAGTTCTCTGTGCCTGGGTTCCCCACCGCACCCTTGCAAAGTTGCCCTCATGGAGCCGGACCAAAAGATCAAGAAGAGGAGACGGGAGACCCATTTCCTGGAGAACAGACCAAAGGCGGTCACGAGGGACCAGATCGAAGGCGGACTTCAGATCTATAAAGGCTAAATGGAGGCTGCCCCTACCAATCGTGACAACCTTCCAGTGCAACAGAAGCAGTCTAAAGACCTGGTCAATCGTGCTCGTATTCGGTCTGAACCCAGCCTGGAAGTGCGACAAGACACTATACTCAGTGGCCCAAGACAGAATGCGCTCCAACAGGACCCTGCCAACCACCTTCTGGCCAACATCGATAAGACTTATTGGTCGGTAGTTGGCAGGGTCCTCCCTGAAGCCCCTCTTGTATATTGGTACTACCTCCGCTCCTTTCCATGACTCAGGGATTGGTGACCCCATTAGCAGAGCATTAAGTAAGATGGTAAAATACACAGCCCAAGATTTAGGGTCGGAGCGGAACAGGTCACCTGGCAGGCCATCAGGGCCTGGGGCTTTAGCTGGGACCAATCTATTAATAGCAGTCACAACTTCTGTCTCTGTGAACGGATCGTAATTGGCCAAGGTGGAATCTATTGGGGCAATAGAGGGAGATATACTCAGACTTTGGTTATCCTCGCCTGAGTAAAGATTCGAGAAATGAACAAACCATTCTTGGCTTGTAATGTGGTTAACAATTGCATCAGGGTCAGAGCCTCTTGAATATCTACACAGGTTCCAGAATGTAGTTCCATCCCTGGCTAGACTAGCGGTTGTTAAGGCCAGCCAATGGGATTCCTCCCAGGTACACTTTGCTTTAGTAACAGCCTTCCTGTAAACAAACCTGGCGTGTTTGATTAGAGAACAATCCTTAGTTTTAATGGCAGTTGCAAGCTCTTTCCTACTTGATCTGCACTCAGAGTTGAACCAAGAGCCAGGTGATTTATGTTTATTAATTTTATTAGTGGAAGAGGATATAAAAAGTGCCGCCGATCAGCTCGGTTGTAGCTGCATGTATAGATGTGGCCCTTAGACTCTGGTCAGAATCCTCACATGCTTCCCTGAGTTCTGCAATTTTAGATAGCAATATTTCTTTTATACAAATGAGTTTTTGTTCATTTAAGGCGATTTTGGGCCATTTAAGAAATCTCTTGCAATTCGATGGAATAATATCTTTGGTGGGCAGTGTAAGACAGGGATCAGGAATTGGTTGATCTGGTGGCCACGGATTCTTTAGTGTGAAGCACAGGGGATTATGGTCACTATCGATAGTTGGAATTATGACCAGGTCCTCTGCATAACGCCAGAGTCTGCGATCGATTAGAATATAATCGATTCGGGATGGGCTGGAGACTCTATTAAAAGTAAATGCTGCTTGGAGGTCGGAAGGAAGTCGACCGTTGGCACCACACAACCCAAATGCCATAACCAAGGCGTTTAATTGAATTATCACTGGTGTCCATCTCTTCACTGGAGGAACAGTCAGGGAGGGTATCCCCCACCTGGCATCTTCCTCATCAACCTCTAGGATGTCTTCAGAGGCAAGGGGCTCATAGGTACAATTCAGGTCCCCTGCAACCAGGATGAGTGAACTAGATGGACAAGAGGAAAGCTCTTCTTCCAAGGTGGTGACAATAGATGACTTAGATCCTCCTTGGGTACCTCTGACATATACGTTAAAGAGCTCGATAGTGGGCCCCCCTTTGAGCCCACTCAGAGTTAAATGCATCACGTCCGGTGAGGGACTTAGTACTTCACGGACTCTACAGAAAAGGGCAATATTTGTCCATATTATGAGGCCTCCAGAGGGACGACCACGGCCAGTGGATAGGGCGGGAACACAATGGCAAGTATAGCCAGATTTGTACAAGGGTGTTAAACTCCAAGTCGCTTGGAATATACAAATATCAAAGGTGGCAATAAAATTGTTCCAGTCCGGCAATGTACGTTTGGCTTTCAGGCCAGCGATGTTCCATGAGATGATTTTAAAATTCATTTGTGGAGCTAGAGATAGGGAAGTATCAGGGTCCAGAGTGCATGGGATTGGAACTATAGGTTGTGTCCCGCCTTCCCCCCTGGCCCCACTGAGATTTGCAGAAGGGAGTATTTGGGAAGACAAACTGCAATTGGCAATCGGGGCTTCATAAGGCACTCCACCAACAATTGGTGAAGTATTTATTACCGGAGTTAGTTACTCAATTTGTTCCAGGGTAGATACACCCTCAGAACCATGATTTAACAGTCCACTCCCCCTCCCCGCACAGTCTTGGCTTGATGTAAGAAAGCGTCTAAATTGAATAGAAGACGAGTCCGGGGAGGAGGATCTATACTCAAGGGCTATAAGGCCATCAGCCAAGAGATGGTTAGCTAGGGTCAACTCTATTGTGTCTGTGGAGATGTTGTTAGGTCTAAGTCTACGGGCCCTTAGTAGGTCATCTCTTATGATTGATCGACAGCCTCTGACATGACGGATCCAGTGGATGACCTTGTTCTTGAGAGATTCTTCGTTCTCATGCCCGGCAGTCGTGGGAACACCCACCATGTAAACAATAGGCCGTAAACTAGCCCTCGGCCTTTGCACTGTGGGAGGTGAGAAGGACAGGGTGTGGGCTGTGTTTCTTTAAGCAGGATAAGGCTGACTAGTAATAGCATGGGAGTTCAGAATTGAGCGAGACTTCATGTTGGTATTAGAAAAATTACTCCAAGCTCCAGTAAGTGGAGGAGGGTTTGGTTTGTCCTGCGGAAGTGAAGATGACGACTGAGACAATGTGAGTGCACTAGAATCGGTATTTGGAATAGAAGGTGTTTGTGACTTTGGGTAATAAGCAGTGACAGGTAAAGTGGTTGGTGGTTGCAATGGTTGAATAGAAGGTTTTTTGGCTATTAGCAGTAATTCCATTACTAATGCTTTTAAGTCCCTAATTTCCACCTTCAGGGCCTTGATGGTTTCCATGATTAAACCTGTATCTGGGGCTGTTCTTCCTAGTAGTTCTTGGTGCAACCTATCCCCATCTGGCACTGTCCCAGATCCAGAGGCCCGATCTGTGCATGAGTTAGATGTTACAGGTACCCCGGAAATTGCAGTACTACCAATAGGCTCAACATAGTCGTTATCAATATCGGCTAATGGCTCAAAGCGATTTGAACAAACAATGACAATGGGGTCAAGAGGGACTGGGTTAGCAAGAGGGGCACAAGAGCTTGCTTCTTCAATGGTTAGTATAGGATTGTCAGTGTGACGCTGCAAAGCGTCCCGTGCTGTAGATTTTTTACTAAACATTTGGGGAATAGTAACAGGGCTTGTGCGTTGGTTAGATGGGAGCAGTGAGGGTGGGGGTGTAGCAGCTAAATCTGATTCTAGGATGGAAGTGCAATCGTCAACTAGAGAGTCAATACGATCTAATGTGGTAGCAGGCATAGATTTTTTGCTCAGCTTTCTGGCCTTGTTCCTCTTAGCCATGTTGCCAGTAAGGCTAGCAGCAGCCCCATTCACATCAGACATTTTTCTTTTGCCCATCGTAGCCCTCACTCAACCGCACGGTAGATGGTAAACTGGTATACTGGTATACAGATTCCCCAAGGCTACAGTCACACAGGAGACCCCACAATAGGAACAGAGTACCTTATGGTAGGGTAGGCGTGGATGGTGATAAGTGCCACCTCCAACGTGGAACAAAGACGTTAAGGGGGTAGCCCAGCCAGGCCTCGTCTGGCCCTGGACGGCCACAGATGGTCCCGCCCTTGTCCCGGGCTTTGCCCGGGCGCGGCCCGCGCGCGTCCCGCGCTGCGGGTTAGGACGCGGGCTTTAATCCCCCCCGGCGCAGCCTGATGACGTGGATGACAGGCGCCGGGGACCGGGGATTATGGGAGATGAAGTATCGCTGGCCGTTCCCCTCACGGCGATGCGAAAGATTTGCAGCCCTCCAGGCGGGAGTCGATGGTGGAAACGCCGTTCCCCTCACGGCAGGACCAGCAGCCTTAACAAGATAGCAGCAGGTAAGATTTGTGCACGTCCCGCGCTGCGGGTGTGGAGGCGGGCTTTAATCCCCCCCGGCGCAGCCTGATGACGTGGATGACAGGCGCCGGGGACCGGGGATTATGGGAGATGAAGTATCGCTGGCCGTTCCCCTCACGTCGATGCGAAAGATTCACAGCCCTCCAGGCGGGAGTCGATGGTGGAAACGCCGTTCCCCTCACGGCAGCACCAGCAGCCTTAACAAGATAGCAGCAGGTAAGATTTGTGCACGTCCCGCGCTGCGGGTGTGGAGGCGGGCTTTAATCCCCCCCGGCGCAGCCTGATGACGTGGATGACAGGCGCCGGGGACCGGGGATTATGGGAGATGAAGTATCGCTGGCCGTTCCCCTCACGGCGATGCGAAAGATTCGCAGCCCTCCAGGCGGGAGTCGATGGTGGAAACGCCGTTCCCCTCACGGCAGGACCAGCAGCCTTAACAAGATAGCAGCAGGTAAGATTTGTGCACGTCCCGCGCTGCGGGTGTGGAGGCAGGCTTTAATCCCCCCCGGCGCAGCCTGATGACGTGGATGACAGGCACCGGTGACCGGGGATTATGGGAGATGAAGTATCGCTGGCCGTTCCCCTCACGGCGATGCGAAAGATTCGCAGCCCTCCAGGCGGGAGTCGATGGTGGAAACGCCGTTCCCCTCATGGCAGGACCAGCAGCCTTAACAAGATAGTAGCAGGTAAGATTTGTGATAAAATACTCAATACAGTGACCAATGTTCATCTTGTCCCGTCATAATCTTTTCTGTCATCTTCACTTATTATTGAGGGATATTTCAAATGGACACCATATTCATGTGGAACTATCAGAAGGAACCACAATGAACTACAAGAAATTATGAAGGTCTTCACTCATATTTAACCCATTTGGCATTTTGGTGTCTATTTCAATTATGAATTCAAATTCCATCTGCCTCCATAATTTTTCCCGGTTTCATCCTCTTCTATATAAGGAAACAGCTCCAATCACAAAATTTTTGAGGTCCCTTATATTGTTCTGATGGACAAGTTTAAAATGTCTCGCCACCGGGTACGTGGGATCAAAGTTTACAATAGCCATGATGTGTTGCAGAATTCTGTTGTATACTTGTAGTTTTGTACTTCCTACGTACTTCAGTCCACAGGGACTTTCAAGTATATACACTGCAAATTCTGTCCTACACATGTAGTGCTCTTTTATTATGTTCACTTTTTTGTCACAAAATAAAGTTGTGTACCTTTGCATGTTGACACCGAATTTCCAGGCTCTGCATGAACTGCATTTGAAAAACCCATTTTTAGGTGACAACCAGTTCTGAGTAGAACCAACTTCAGGGCTACTGCTTACTAATGAATCCCTCATTGATGGAGCACATCTGAATGTCAAAGAAGGTTTGTCAGGGAGAATTTGACTTAGTGTGATTTCAGTCAATACTATGGCCTTTGTGTATTAATGATTTTTCTTATTTGCCTTTCTTGTTTACTGTAAGTTGTAATTAACCTGATCTCTTGTGGTTTCTCAATTGTACTGAGTGTTAGTGTGGTGTATGAACACACTTCATTATTAACTTTAAAATAGTCTGGCATCTATAGGTTGAGCACTAGCTTTGTGCCTGGCTTTGTGCAAATCTGTGATGTTGTACCCCCATCAAATTAATCTATTGGTTGCTTCTTTTTGACAAAATTCCAGATCATTTTCAGATCTACAGATTCTCCGTATCCTTAAATATTCCCCATACAGGATACTCTGAATTAAAATGCCTTGGATGTGAACTTTTGGCAATGAGGATCGAATTTACGTCCATTGTTTTTCTATGTAGTTTAGTTTCTACTCTATCCATGTCTATATACAATTGCTCATCCAAGAATTCAATAGACTGATTCCTGATCTGGGCGGTAAGTTCTAGATTCAAAACATTCTCAGAAATCTGTTTCGCAAAAGCCTTACCACTCTCTTCCATTCCCCTCCAAACTATAAAAACATCATCGATGAATTGCCACCATTTCATTACAAGAGTTTTCCACAACTGGCTGAATTGTATCTTAAGGACCTGCTCCTCCCACCCGCACATGTGAAGACGCGCAACTGGGGGAAAAGCAAGCTCCCATAGCCACTCCCCTCATCTGTTGAAAAACCACTTTGTTGAACAAAAAATAATTATTAGTTAAGCATAAATTGGTCATTTTAATTAACATTTTGTAATGCTCATACAGTCCTATGGATCTTTTACTGAGGAAATATTCCACTGCATTCAAGCCGTCATTGTGGTTTATACTAGTGTACAACAATGTGATGTCCATGGCTATAAATAAGAACTCGTTCTCCCAATTCAAGTTGTGAATTTTCCTGAGGAAATACCCCGTATCCTTAATGTAAAATGGCAAATCTGATACAAAATCCTGTAAAAAATAATCCACATACTTAGAGATTGGTTCTAACAAACTTTTTCTGAAAAAGATGATCTGTCGCCCTGGTACCTGTGCAGTTCCTTTGTGTACTTTGGGAATAAAATACAACACTGGTGTCACTGTATATGTATATATGTTTGTATATGTATATATATGTGTATGTGTATGTGTGTAGAAGCGGTGCCTCACGTGCCAGTGAGGCACAAAAGAGATTGCCTTCAGTGTACTGCTTTCAGAATCATTTATTTTTGGAAACAAGTTTCAACCACAACAGGTCTTTATCATGGTCTCATTTGCATAAAGTGTCCCGTCCACCATAGAAATAGCTTAAAAGTGAAGAACATAACCAACATTGGGAGAGGAGTAGGCCTAACGGCTAGGGCGGTCAACTTCAAATCTGGGGAACAGGGTTTGAGTCTTTGCAAGGACCTGCAACATCCTGTGATTCTGGGCAAATCACTTAATCTCCCTGTGCATAACAAAAATGAATATGTCCTTGTGTAAAACAACTGGTGCTCGTGTAAAGCGCTCTGATAGTTGATACCCAATACCTTCGGGTCAAGTTCGTGCTATATAAATCTCTGTAAAAAAAAATACTACCGTAATCTTTTTCACAGAGATTATGGGATGCATGAGTGAAACTGAATAAAAATCATTTTTCTCTGTTCACAAAATTAATTCTGGAGAGAATAAAAGTTAAATTAGAGGTAACCAATTTGTCACAAAGACAGTACAAGAGCACAGCAAGTACACCTGTGGCATCCAATATGTAGGACCTGAAATGACAGTCGAATATCACCACTAGTGTAAGGGTCAGAATCAGTTGTACACTGGGCACACTTGCAACACAAGGAGATTGCCAAAGATGGAAAGAAGAGGAGCATGAAAAGTAACAACTGCAGACCTTAGAAGCTGGCACTTAAATGGCAGAAATCACCACATGAGTAACGCTGAGAAAAGAGATATAGGTGATGAGAATACAACAACAGATAATAACAATATTTACATTTTTGATGTGAGTGAACAGGGTCTGGTGAGTTTTGCAACATTTTTACATGAAGGTACACAGTGGGGTGAGATGTATTAATGATTCTTACACCGCTTGCCATGTTATTTTAGTGGTTGGGGTGATAAGAGTAGAGAAGAAGATGCAAGTCTTATAAGAGAGTGGTACCACACATTTAAGTACACTTATTTTGGGAAAGTACTTTAATGTGCATTGCGGCCTTGGAGGACTATAGTTGAACATGGCTTATACTCGTCTTGAGCAAACCTCCTTTGTATATTACATTATCCGTGAGATAGTGAAAAATTGAATTTAATTTGTAATGTAGTTCACACTATGTGCTTTTCATATTTGATTAAATGAGAATTAAAAAGGGGAACATCAGAATTATTGCTTCCTTGGAAAGAGAGTTTCTGTTATTTGCTGACATCTGTGTTACAGTTTGATGGTAATTGCCAATGGGGTAGGGAGGTCCGCGTTACAAGTCTTTACTGAAAAACCACTGGAGAACAATGGGAAAGGAACAAACAAGCAGACAGCATGACAGCTGAGCATAGCAGAGTCTTGTCAGGGCTACTGGTGTAGCATTTAGTTGGAGAATGACGCACAAATACTCTCCAGTATCTTGAATGGGGTGTGCTCACAAAAGACTGTCCAAAGCTTTAGTGGCCTTATGTAAAATTACATGATAGATGATAAAGAAGACAAGTTATGTAAGAAATGGAGGGCTAAGTTACATTCAGCCACTTACTCAGCATAATCTAGAGCCGCTTAGCTACGGATAGCAGCGGGGTACAATTTTAGTTCAAATACATTAACGCAGAAGGGAAGTACATCCTAATTTACAGAACACTAGATGGCAAATAAATGTGTTTTGTGAACCTATATGAGTTGGAATGGGTAAATATGATATCAATGAGTACCATGGTTTGTGCAGGCCAGGCAACGACAATGCAAATAAATGTGATATCAATGTATGCCATAAGCTATGCCTGAACAACAGCTACGATACTAGCAGTAGCAATGTCAATGTATACCACAATCTATGCACAAACGACAATGTTGCTACCTGTAATAGCAATGTCAATGTAAGCCATGATTTAGGAATGCAAATCTATGTCAATATCAGTAAAGATAATATCAATGTACACTATGAGAACTGTACACAGAGTGTTGATAAAAGTTATACCAGTGACTGCCATATTATTTTTAGGAGTTCCAGTGAACTCGACTCATTCCTGTCCAATTTACCCAAGGTGACCTCTCCTTCAACCCAGAGTCAGAGATACGTCGTCAGGCAGGTCCACAAGCCACATCCACACCTATTGAATACCAGGTCACAAGCCGGATCCCTCTTAACACAAAGACAAACCAGTGCTCAGGTAAAATCCTTATCGATCCCACAGATAGTTGCACCACAAACAGGTCTGAGGCAAATGGCCCCAGTAAAACATGTTTGGCTGAAGGCTCGACAAAGCTAGATACCACATGTAGATAGAAATACTCTGCCAATCAGAACACGACATGAACACCATATGTAGTGATCACCCGCTCCTCATGCCAGACATATGGAAACAAACACACTGGTCCACACTAGCTCTCTCCGAGGTTGAGTGCCATCTGTGTCCTTATGTGATGCCTGAGCTTTTTTACGACTGAGATGCTTTTCAGGAATGCAGAAATTGTTTAGCCTCTCAAAATATATATAATACCAGCCAAAACTTGTAGACGGGGAGACTTTCCTCAGATGCATTCTGCTGCGAATCTCCCAGCCGCTGTGTTTAATTAAAGTAACTTGTTCCATGTTTGCCAAACAACTCTTATGTTTTCATTTCTTTAAGGTAAATTTATATTTGAGCAACATTTGCATTGAATATAGACTACCGTAATGTCTTCTGGAGTTTACTAGAGGATAGTGAAGCCATTCAATGATATCTTTATGATCTTAGTAGGAGACGGGAACTGTATCCTGGATGAACATGTGGACAGATATCTTCCTAAACACCTAAAACCCAGATTGGTAACTGAACTAACAACAACAGGGAAGCCTATCAGATGTTTAGAAAACAGTTCATCCAACACGGTTCAAATAATCCCTTCACTCGGTCACATTAATACAGAAGTAGCCTTACAGCAGGTTAGACCTTGTCCTGGCGCTCAAGAAGTGAAAAGTAAATTTGTGACAGCACAGTACCTGGATAGATTCCTCGTCCACCATTGCTCCTTGTTATCATCTGTTTAGAAGTATTTGAGTGCATTTGCATACTGACATAGCTTGGGTTTTGATTTTTAGTGGGTCATTTTTTATATTTACTAAATTCACTTATTCCCTCAATTCTTTTACCGTGAGCTTTTAATTGCATGGATGTGAGTCTGAGAAGCATGGCAGAGCTGAAGAAGATATGTAAGGAAAGGTGCTAAGGCAGAGCAGGGAGCCAAAAAATAGGTCTAACAAATCCCATTTAAAGCTTGTGAAGAAGTCCAGTCCCTGCAATCCACCACACAGGAACTTGAGGATGAGTTGGAAGAAAGAGAGGAGGACAATATTGAGGAAGCTCTAGTGCTAGAGAAGTTTGTAACCTCAGGAGGTTTGTCACCTGTATTGACCAGGGCAGAGAGCAGTTTATCATCTCACAGTTAGTTATCATCAGAGATGGGTTGCAGACAGGCAGACTGGGCTTCAAAATTGCAGCTGGATACCCTTGCCTGGGAGAAGAAACATCTGGCCTTTGTTGCTAAGGAGAAAAAAAACTGGGCATGGTTGCTGAGGAGAAAAAGATGACCTTGGAGAAACAGCAGGCCTTGCCGGCCCATGAGACAAGCCAATTAGAGTAGGACTTGTAGTCCAAATAGGCCTCTGAATCTAGTGATAATGATGGCTGGGACACTGCTCAGAAGAGGTAAATGAGTACACATCCCCAAAGACCTGGTACCTAGTTAGGTGGCATAAAAAAGTAGTTTGCAGCATATGAAGTGGCCTTAAGTATGCATATTGCCCCAGAGGTGGGGCTACTCTGTGGAAGCAGTTGTCAATTGCTGGGAAGAATACCCTATTAGCACTGGAAGTAGCTGACTAGATAAAGTATGTCCCGATGAAGTAAGCATTCATTTGTATGTTTGATTAAACCCCTGAGAAGTATCACCTGAGGTTCAAAGATATCTACAAGCAGTTAAACCAGGCATATGTAGATTTATTGGACTCATCTAGCAAGGCACTGGGTGGTTGGGTGAAGGGTATCAAAGTAAATGAGTATGATGGGCTGTATAATCTGATTATGAGAGAGCAGATTTTAAGTAATTGTTTAACAGTTACGTAAACACCTATTATACACCAGGCTCACTCTGCTCATCGAGCTTAGGAAGGAAGCTGACCTCTGAATCAGCATCAACATGTCAAAGAACATACTCAGGGAGGACAATGTTTTCACCAGTGTAAGAAATTGGGTTGTTGGCTGACTGAGCTGTAACCCCTTGTCAAGCAGCAACCACACTCCTTGTCAGGGTAAGGCACAAGCAAATACCAAATTAACCTATGGAGCCCACAACAGATTCAGAAAACTAGCGTAGGTTTTAATATATGAAATAAGACCAACATGACAAAAATCCAATTTGTAGAACTGGAGATATTGAATTTTAAAGCTTGAAATGAAAAATAGCACCAAAATGCACAAAGTGTTATTGGCGATATATTGTTTCGCCAGACTAGGACAAAGTCAAAGTTCAGGCTGAGTGATATAGAGCTTGGGTGGGCTATAGGGATCCAATTAGGTCCTCTGAACAGAGTATCTTAAATCCTGGTTGTGGAGCATTGTGTGGATCTGGGTTGAAGATGCAGCATGCAGCCGAAATAATGCATCAGTTTTAGAATGCAGAGAGGCTGCGGTGCAAGGTCCTGTTCCATAGTCGTCGAAGATCCAGTGGACAGGGCTTCTGATGTGAAGTTCAGTGTAGGGTATGTGAAGCGCACAGCTGGCAATGCATTACTTTAGAAGAGCTGCAAGGCTGTGATGCAGGGTCCAGCATTGTCATCAAGGCTGCCGCAAAGAAGGGATGCAAAACCTGCTCTGTGGATGCACTGCACCACTGGGGCGAGTGATGCAAGTCTTTGCGAGGGGTCCTTTCCATGCTGTAGGGGCGATGCACCTGTTCTGCTCGAGGTTGCGCCACTGAGTCGAGGACATGCGTTGGTTCTGCTCAGTGATGTGATACTCAACAGAAAAGATGCATCAGTTACGCTGCCAAACACCTTAGGCCCGCTTCCACAGGTCAAGGACTGGGGTGACACCAGTTGGCAGGACAGACTCAAAGAAGGCAGAGTCAAGGTTCAGGTTCAAGATAGTTGAAAGTCCGTTATGTACTTGAGGTTTCAGAGGAGGTCAGCCATCTATCCCTTGGAGTCACTCTGGGTTCCAGTGATACAGATCCAGTTCTTCTCACTCATTCTAGAGGGAAGCAGGCAGCAGATCAGCACAGCAAATCAGGAGTCCATCAGATGACAGTTCAGCAGAGTGATAGTCCTTCAGCCGCACAGAATCCTTCTTCTTGGCAGAGCATCCACAGGTCCAGTAGTGTACTGAAGTGGTGTTGTCTGAGATCCTTCTTTTATATCCAGTTGTGCCTTTGAAGTGGGGAGAAGCTTCTAGAGGCATGCTGTTGAGGTACACAGATGCCCTGCCTGCCCTTCCCTGGCTCCAGACTAACTACAGAGGGTAAGCAGCCCTTTGTGTGTGGACAGGACAAAGCCTATTCAGGTGTAAGTGTAGCTGGGCGCAGCGTCTCTCTCCCATCCTGCCAGTGATCATCCATTCAGTCACACCTAAGCTCCATTATGTGTGACTGTCTAGGAGAAATACACAAAGCCCAACTGCCAACTACACCCAGTCATGAAAAAAGAGACAGACTACGGGCACCAAATGGCCATGGCAAGAAAAGGCCAATTTTCTACAAGTGCCATTTTTTTAACTGTAATGTAAAATCCGACTCACCATAAATGGGGGTTCCAGAGACACCAAACTTGAACAAATATATATCCCCATTTGGAAATCGCACTTATAATATGTAGTAAGGATATCCCAATATTATCCTATGGCAGATATAAGCATTGTAGTACTGAAAAATTAATTTGAGAGTTTTTACTACCAGGACCTGCATTGCATTCTGCCCTCTGGGCTGTCCAGGGCCTCCCCTAGGGCTTACTTATATGTATTAAAAAGGAAGGGTAAGCCCTGGCAAAAGGTTTCTTTTGCCAGATCAAAATGGCAATATATACTGTACATACAGACTCTGAAAATGCAGGCATGAGACATATTTAAAGTGATACTTAAGTGGGTAACACAATCAGTGCTACAATCCTACTAGTAACAGTTCATTTACAGGCCCTGTGCACATGTAGTGTGCTTTTCTAGGTGCTTATATGTAAATTAAATATGCCAACTGCCTATGAGCCAATGTTAGCATGTTTAGAGGAGAGAACACATGCACATTTGGACTGGCTAGCAGTGGTAAAGTGCTCAGAATTCTAATGCCAGTAGAAGCAGTGTCAGAAAAGGTGAAGGAGGAAGGTAAAATGTTTTGGAGAAGACCACCCTAAGGCTGACATGTCTAACAACCATCAAAAGTAAAATTGAGGCAAAGATAACCAAAGGAAGTTCTCTAAAGGCCCCCAAAAGAGGTTTCATGTAAGGGATGCCCCTTCTTTTTCTTCTGAGCACAGAAGGGGGGGCTTTAGTGGGTAGAAGTCCATGAAGCATTAACACCCCTGTGCAACTAATGTCTCTAGTTATGGCACAAGAAGGGAAATACTATTTGCACTTAGAGGAAGCTCACCACTGTTGGGCCCATACAAGGGATTGCCAGTGTAGTGCTCGGGCAGGAGATTGCCCCAGTTAACTTTGGGAATGGTGCAGAGGTAAACCTAGTTCAATAGCAGATGCCAAGATTAACAGTACTGTCTCTGTAGAGGAAAGGATAAGTCTTTTGCAGGTACTACTGTCCTTTTTGGACATCTTTTCAGATGAACCTGGTAGGACAAATCTTGCATTACCACTCCATTCCTACTCAAGAGGTTGTTGTGGTTATGCAGCGACCATACCTGGTTCCAGCAGCCTGGCGTGCAGCACTTCAGGCAGAAATAGACCAATTGTTCCTAATGGAAGTTATAGTCCCTTCAAAAGCGATTGATGTTCTCCAATCATATTTGTACCGAAACCAGATGGGAGTCTTAGGTTTTGTATTGATTTTAGAGCTGTCAACAGTATATCTAAAATGGATGGATATCCCTTGGCAAGAATAGACAAACTGGTTGAAGAGCTAGGAGATGCCTGATCTATGACCATCATCGATTTAACCAAAGGGTATTGGCAGTTTTCCCTTCACCCTTGAGACCAAGACAAAAAAGTCTTCACCCCTTATGGCCTCTACCATTTCACTGTCATACCATTTGGCCTACACGGCAAACCCACCACCTTCCAAAGGTTTATTAACACCCTACTAAAGAACAACCAAGGGTATTCATCAGCCTATTTGGATGACATTGTAGTGTATAGTAAAACCTGTTCAGAACATCTGAGACACCTCCAGTTGATTTTATCGGAGCTCCAACAAGCTCATCTGCACATCAATGCCAAGAAATCCAAATTTGCACACCAAAAGGTCAAATATTTATGCTATCTGTTTGGTGAAGGCATCATAGAGCTCAAGAAGCAAACGTTGAGGCAATCTCACTGACTTCCTTCCGTACCACAAAAAGGGAAATGTGAAATTCTTAGGTCTCCTGGGATGCTATAGGCGATTCATCCCACAGTATTCTGAATCATCTGCTCCCCTAGCTAATTTGCTGCAGAAAGCAGTCTAACCTTCAACCTTCACATAGCCTTCTCCTTTGCAGCTCATGGCTTTCCAACAAATGAAAACCTCTCTTACTACCGATGCAGTATTATGGTTGCCCGATTTCACAAAGCCTTTCGGTCTGCAGTCCTATGCTTCTGATGCTGGAAGTGGGGTAGTCCTATCACATCTGAATCAGGAAGGGAGTGAATGTCCAGTGGTCTATATCAGTGAGAAGTTATTCCCTTGAGAACCGAAGTACCCCGCATATGAGAAGGAGTGTCTTGCTCTGAACAGGAACATTGAGAAGCTCAGTTATTACCTGGAAGGAAGGCCCTTTGTTCTATATACCGACCATGCCCCTCTTACCTGGCTCTATCAGAATAAAGGCAACTATGTCCAAGTCCTCCATTGGTTATTGTCCTTCCAACCATTCCAGTTTGAAATGTGTCATAGAAAGGGCAAGGGCCAGGGCAATGTTGACTATCTCTCCCATTGACCAGGAAATCAAAGGGGGGTGTGTGAGGATGTGGGGTGCTCGCTTGACCCCCTACCTTAGCGCTGCTGTGCTGATATGAAGGACGTAGTCTTTGTTTCCTTACAGGGTTTGTCCAAGTCCTGTCTCTTTATTCAAAATACCTCGGAGGGGGCGGGTCTTGACCGTTAGCCGGGGGAAGCAGATCCTAAATTAACAAGCAGATGCTGACAGGAAGTGTGCATCCCCCATGGGAAGGACGCCAAAGATATGCCAAGCCAGAGGGAAATTCAAGCACCAGGACAGCCTGACTTCTAGAGGAGGAACCGCTTTATGTTACAGGAGCTGTGCTGACAAAAGGCGAGAGAAGCCGACAAGCGACTAACACCCTGACAGAGCCACGCCAGTTCACCAATGCTCCTAGCCATGTACCTGGAGGTGCATAGCTGACACAGATGTGTGATCACCTTTAGGGTTGGCGTCAGTGAAAGGGTGGTATATGGGGCCCTCCAAGCACCGCTAAGGGAGTGAACCCAGCATGGTTGTCTCTCCTTTAATTGCTTGTTATGGCTCAACTGAATGGGCTCTTTTTCACTAGCATATCTTTCTTGAGCACAATTCCCTAAAACCCTTGCACTCCCACCATCTTACCCACTTGGGGAAATGGGGGAGGATACTATTATGTTGTTAACCCCTTCCATGCTGCGCGAATTCCGCCGCTGTGCTGACGGTTTCTTGCGCGGGCGTGGTCATGACGGAACGGTTCCGTCATGATCACAGCTCAACCGTGGCTCATGACGGAACCGTTCCGTCATGAGCACCGAAGGGGTTAATAATGCAATTACTTACCTGCGCTTTCCTTATTTTGAGGGTACGGTGGGAGGCTTCCTGTGGACTGGACCTGAAATAAGAAGAGAAAGAGAAAACACCCTTTTACTTGACAGAACTGTACTGAGGATACAAACAAAAACCCTACCTAATTGCAACCTACTCTCTTGTGCCTGACTTTAACTGTACACACTGGTGACAGCGGGTGGGATATCATCCCATATTAGTCCAGTGAAGTTTTACCTGCTCAAGAGTCCTGTTCGTGGGGAAGAATTTCATCAGGAGCAAGGAGAGTATAGCTGATGGTGGTCCGTTGGGCAGGAAGACCCTCTGGTCATTGCGGACGGACATGTTGTAGCGTAGCGGTCGTGAGCGGTGATACAAACTTATGGCAGTTCACGCTGATTCTTTGTACAGGTGGCACAGAGTTTGGGGTCGGGTTTGTGAAGAGCTCAAAAGCTTGATTTCAGGACCCAAAAACCACTTTGCAAGGCCCAGGGCCTGAGAGGCACCTCTTGAGGCCCAGGAGCTTGTTGAAGACAGATCCGGGAGTGTGGGAAGCCTATTATGTTCCTGAGACTCAAATCAGGAGGCCAGCAGACTAGTGCTTGGAGTCACTCTGAGGTCCTGGGTTCAAGATGGGTTCCAAGTCCAGTTCTTCTTTTCCAGGCACAAGGACAGCAGATCAGCACAGTAAAGCATCAGCTCCATCAAAGTAATAGTTCAGCAGAGTAGCAGTCATTTCAGCAGCACATCAGTTCTTTGTCCTGGCAGAGTTTCTACAGGTCCGGAAGAGTACAGAAGTGGTATGGTCAAAAGTCCAATTCTTGTACCCAGTGGCGCCTTTGAAGTGGGGGAGACATCAAAGCAGGGCTTTGAAGTGCACAGAGGTCCTCTCTTTCTGCCCTGGCTCCAGACTCACTTCAGGGGTTAAGCAGTCCTTTGTGTGGGTCAGGACACAACCTATTCAGGTGGAAATGTGAAGCTTTGCCCAGGCTGGCCATTCAGAATGTGGATGGCTCATCAAGTCACACCTAAGATCCCTTTGTAGGTGGCTGTCTAGAAGGGATGCTCAACGCCCAGCTGTCACTCATCCCCGACGTGCATTGAAAAAAGGCTGCAAGCAACTAGGGCTTAGAGCAGAAAATTGCCATCTTTCTAAAAGGGGCATTTTAAAAATTATAATGATCAATTCGACTTTACCAGAAAAGAGGATTTATTATTACAATTCCATTAGTACTAAACATGATAGCCTACCTCCTTCCAATCGGAGATTACAGCTTATTTGATGTAACAAGGAATCCCCACTGTTAACCTGTGTGAGGGGTAAGCCTCACAGGAATAAGGCAGTTCACAACGCATGCGAATACATCGCATGCCTTAACAACACATTCGTTACAACGACTGCATTGTTACCACACGTACCATTATCACACGTACCATTATATTGCAAGTCATTACAACGACTTGCTGTAGGGGGCGCACTGGACTTAAGAATAGTATTGTTCACTATTCCTATTCCAGTTTGTGCAACAGCAAGGAAGGTGTTGGGTTGAGTATCCAACACCAGCGCGCCCTTTACAGCAAGTCATTGTAACAACTTGCGATGTAATGGTACATGTGGTAACAGCGCGGTCATTGTAACAACCACATTGTAAAGATACCGCCTTGTGAAGACAGCGTTGTAAATGCTGTTTCCCCGCGGAGTAGTGAAAAACAATTTTGGGAGTCTTTCACTAACAGGACAAATACAACTTAAAAGTACATGTCCTACCTTTTAATTGCACAGCACCCCGCCCTATACACTGCCTAGGACCTACCTTAGGGGTGATTTATATGTAATAAAATGGGAGTGTAAGGCTTGGCAAGGGGTGTTAAATGACAAGTCAACATGGATGTGTAATACTGCACCCACAGGGCTGCAGTGGGATGCCTGAGACATGGTTTAAGGGCTACATAAGTGGGTGGCACAATCAGTGGTGCCGGTCCACTAGTAGCATTTAAATTACATGCCCTAAACTCAGATAGTGCACTTTACTAGGGATTTATCGGTAAATTAAATATACCAGTTCTGGATAATCCAATCAAATCATGTTAGGGGAGTGAACATAAGCACCTTAGCACTGGGTAGCAGCGATAAAGTGCACAGAGACCTACGGCCAACAAAAACTAATTCAGCAAAAAGTGGAAGAGGAAGGCAAAAGGTTTTAACGGTGACCCTGCAGAAAGGGGCATTCCCAACACTGCTCAACCGGGCACCAACCCAGAACTTCAATTCTATGTAGAATACTGGGGACTCAATTTAGTAAAAAGATTAACGCATGCCTCATATCCAGGGATAATGAGGTCATTTATAGGTTAGGGACAGGCAAGTTCCTTGGTACTTTTGACTTAACATCATGGTATTGCAAATTTCCCTAACTGAGGGTGCAAATGAGAGGTCTGCATTTTCCTCCCTAGAGGGACATTTACAGTTCAGGGTAATTCCCTCTGGGTTAAAGAATGACCCTGCTGCCTTAGAAAGACTGGTCAACAAGGTCCTGGCTGGGTTGGAGGAATTCAGTGATGCCTACTACTAAGACAACATTACTGTCTTCAGCTGTAGCTGGGAAGGACACTGTCCGTCCTGGAGGAATTTCTTCGGGGTTCACAGCAGGCCTGACTATGAATGCCAGTATGTGCTAGATAGGGCAGGACTATGTTTTGACCCTGGGCCACCAAGTTGGCAGATGATACGTACAGTCTCTCCAGGCCAGGATTCTTATCATCCTGGACTGGGAACCTCCTAAAGCATAGGTCCAAGTAAGAGCATTTATGAGCACTACTGGGTATTACAGGAGGTTTATGGGACTATTGTTGCTGCTCTGAATGAGCCAACGTCCAAAAAGCAGCCCAGGAATGTGATCTGCACAGAGGTGTGTCAAAAAGCATGTTACACCTTCAAGGATACCATGTGAACAGCACCAGTACTCAAGGCATCTGACTTTGATAAGGAATTTGTTGTGTAGACAGATACCTCAGCGAACGTGATTTGGACTTTTCCTACTTTTTTAATACATTACTTCCTGACCTCTAGGCTGTCATGGGCATACCCTAGGGATGACTTGTATGCATTAAAAAGGAAGGTTTGCACCTAGCAAAATGTTTATTTATCCAGGTCGAAATTGCATTTTAAACTGCACACACAGGTTCTGCACTGGCAGGCATGGCACATGTTTAAAGGGCTACTTAAGAGGGTAGCACAATCAGTGCTGCAGGCCCCCTAGTAGCACTTCATCAAAGGCTCTGTGCGAATGTAGTGCACTATATTAGAGACTTATAAGTAAATTAAATATGCCAATGGCGGATAAGCCAAAATGATCATGTTTAGA
Source organism: Triturus cristatus (assembly GCF_964204655.1). Lineage (NCBI taxonomy): Eukaryota > Metazoa > Chordata > Amphibia > Caudata > Salamandridae > Triturus > Triturus cristatus. Next base: position 540,468,412 of record NC_140591.1, read on the forward strand.
GTAGAGAGCACATGTATTTAAGCACTGGTTGGCAGTGGTAAAGTGCTCAAAGTCCTAATACCAGCAAAAAGGAGGTCAGAAAATGAGAAGGAGAAAGGCATAAAGTCAGAGGAGAGACTACCTTAAGACTCACATGTCTAACACGTGTACCCCCAGCTGAGAGTGGGCAGAACTACCCAACCCCTTGGGATTTCTCTTCACTAAGGCAGAAGAATCTGGATAGACCATCAGCATTTATTTTGCATGGTCTGACCCATGATGGTGTTCCTCCATAAAGTACATTACCTGTAGGGAGATGAACTGCTCAACAGTTTTGGATTTTCACCCTTCATTTGCAAGAGCGATTTGAGGGGTCTGTAGTCTGTCTGAATCCAGAAGTGAGTCCCAAACAAGTATTGTCTCTGATTCTTCAGTGCCCAGACCACAGAATAGGCCTCCTTCTCCACCACACTATGCCTATGTTCCCGTTTAAGTAACCTCCTGCTAATGAAGGCTACCGGTTGGTCTAGGCCCTCCTTATTTAATTGTTCCATGACAGCCCATATGCCATATTCTGCGCGGCTACACTATAAACTCCTTGGAGAAGTCAGGAACCCTCAGTACAGATACTGTACACATGGCCTCCTTAAGGGTGTTGAAGGCTTACTGGGTGGCCTCTACCCAGGTCACCTGCCTAGGCTACTTCTTCAAAGTCAGCTCTGTTAATGGGGCAATGATGGTGCCATATCCTTCCCTTAACAATCTTCCTACAGTAACGTGTGATACCCAAGAACGCTCTCACTTTATTCTGCATGTTAGGATATTGCAAGGCCAGGATAGTCTCAATCTTGTCCTGGAAGCGCTGCAACTTGTCCCTGCCCACCATATGGCCCAGATAAACTACGGAACCTTGCCCTATCTGGCACTTGATGGCCTTGATAGTTAGGCCTGCCTGTTGCAAGGCCCATAGCACCTCCTGGAGGTAAGTCTGGTGTTCCTCACAGCTGGAGCTGTTGACAGCTATGTCATCCAGGTAGGTGGCACAAAATGCCTCCTTCCTCGCTAGGATCCGGATGACCAACCTCTAAAAGGTGGCTTGGGATTTTTTTCAACCGAAGGGCATCAACCAAAACTTGAAAGTGGCCCTCTGAGGTTGAGAATGCAGCCTCTCTTTTCTTCGCTCAGTCAGAGCAATCTGCCAGGTCCCTAATGTTAAATCAAAAGTACTGAGTAACATAGGAGTAGCCAACATTTTTATAAGCTCATCAGTTTAGGGGATGGGGTGTGCATCAGTTTTCTTGGCAGAGCTGAGACCCTGGTAGTTCACACAACTTCTGGAGTGGTGTCAGTTGGGGCAGCCTTGGGTATCAACACCACAGAGCTGGACCTGGGGCTGATGGAGGGCTCAATCACCCCTAACACCAGCATCTTGGAAACTTCCTTCCTAATACTGGCTCTTACTTTGTCTGACAACCTGTAATGTTTGTTCTTGATAGTTGGACTCTCTCTAGTATCAATGTCATGGATGCAATTGTGTGTGTGAGTCCAGGGGTGAGGTAGAAAAGAGAAGCAAGCTGTCACAGAAACTGATAACAGTCACTCCACTGCTCTGGGCTCAATATAGGAGAAAAGTTGACACCTTCCACTGATCTATCCTGTACCTGACCAGGTCAGGGAGAGGTATGCTTTCCTCTTCCCTCCCTCATCAGTCACCAGGAGCATGCTAATTTCAAACCTCTCAAATTGGGGTTTGAGGCAGTTCACGTGGAGCACCCTTAAGTAGTTTCTAGTGGTTTTGAGCTCTACAGAGTAGGTGAACTCTCCCTTCTGCTCCTTTACCTCATATAGGCTTGTCCAGCGAGCCTGGAGAGCTCTATGTTCCACTGGCTTCACAACCCACAAATGCTAACCATCCCGAAAGTTTACCAGAATGGCCTTTTGGTCATACCAGAATTTCATAACTTCTTGACTGGCCTCAGGATTACTTTTTGCATTTTTTCAGAAGCAATGTGTTAGAATTGACCCTTTTTGCAGGGTCATCCCTAAACTTTTTGCCTTCCTCCTAGCCTTTTTTCTAACATGGTGTTGGTGGTTTTAGGACTCTGGGCACTTTAGCCCTGGTTAGCAGTGCCAAGTTCATGTGCGTTCTGCCCTCCACAGGCTAACATTGAGAACCCCCCGCAATGGGATAACTCCTAAATGGAACAATATAAGTATGTCATGTTTGGTATGTGTGGAATGGAAATAAGGAATGCTGAGCAATGGTGTGCGCAGACTTATTTTCACTATTTTAGGAATGCCACTTTTAGAAGTTGGCATTTCTGTGTGCTGTATGCCTGCCTGCCTGATGTGTATTGCACGTCGGGTTCTAGAAGTGAATGGGGCTGGTGAGGTGTGGGTGGCTCCAGGGAGGGCAGGGTGAGTCAGTGTCAGACTGAATGGGAGATCTGCAATTGGAGTAGTGGGAGGAGAAGTCCTCTGTCCTTGAATAGGTCTGTGCCTGCCCTGTACAATGTTGGCTTCGCCCCCCTGTGATGTGTCTGATTACTAAACCTGAGCTCACAAAGGGAGGAGGGAAGCCTGGTAAACAAAGTGCTGTACACTCCCCCAAAACCTGTTGTGACTGGTTTCCAAAAGACCCTTCCAGAAGCCTCTGCCCCCTTCTAATAGCAGGGCAGAAGGGTGTATAAATACAGGGGCTGTGACCCCATGAGTGGTTGTGCTTGTGCTGACTTGGAGGGGAGACTCTGCCAGGAGGAACTGCCACTGGACCCAGCTGCTGACTCCTGAGGGTCCCTGTGTGCTGGCCTGCCTGTGCCCTGCACAGCCCCTCTACAGATTTGGGGACACTACTGGACTTGGAGGAGACTATGCTGGAGTAAAGACTGATTTGCCAGGAGGATTGCCACTTTGCTAAGTATGACTGTTGTTAGGAACTACTACTTCATTGGGCTGAGCTGCCCTACTGCCTGCTGATCTTTGCCCAGCCTGTGCCTGCTTCCTAGCGCCTTGCGAGAGCTATATTTTAATTCCCCCAAGAAGAAGGAGCATGGATCCTGCAGCGCTGCTGAGGAATCAAAGTCCAGAGGGAATCCCGGCATGTGGGATTCCCCCTGTGCTGCCTACAGTCTGAGCAGGAGCATACCCCGCGTTTCTGTACCCCCAGGAGAAGAATCCACATTCCAAGAGGGGCTCCCATGTGCCAGGGAGAGCCCCGTCTTTCAAGGAAGAGCGGGTGTGAACCACGCATTTTCACCACATTTTTGCTGCTTTCAGCAGGAGCCCACCACGCATATGAGCTTAACCGGCAGGTGCCCACCCCGCTTTTGTATTTATTTAAAAATGGGAGCCTACCCCGTTTGTCCCTGCATGAAGGAATCACCCGAATCACCGCCACGGCCCGAGACTAAGGAGAGAGCCGCCGCCACCACAAGCGACCTGGAAGTCAGGCAGGACAAGCCTGATGGTGGGTGGGGCCTCGCGCCGTCTGTGGCGGAAGCTGTGGCCGGTGAAGAAAGCAAAGCTCCCCTGCATGAGGGAGAGTCCCGCGTCCAGCTGCATTTGATGATTGCGGCAGAGGGGGGTCCGAGGCACATTGTCGGTGCCTGCCCCTGCCGCATTGAAGGAGACACCACCGAAGCCTCCCCAGCGAGGGGGGAAGTTCAAAGGAGTCCCGCAGAAGGAGCTCAGTGAGTGGAGCCGGAAGTGGCAGTAGAAGTGCCCGTGTTGGTTTCTCTGCCTCATTTTACACAGCTGCAACGCTTGAGCGGGCTGCTGCAACGTTGTGGGCAACATTTATAATTTGAGAGTCCCAGAGTAGGGGCTCCCCCAGCGCCACATGCTAATTTGCACAGCTGTACCGCCAGTTAGCGGCAGCTGCAGCGTTGGGCAAACTTTCCTTTGAGGGTTCCAGAGTGGGGCTCCTCCGGCACAGTGGCGTCAAAGGCTAACCTGCAATGTTGGGGGCATTTACAATGTGTGCAGTGTTTCCTAAAGGTTTGCATTGCTGAGTGTATGCCTAAGTATTCTTTGTGTATAATGCAATCATGCTGATGTTCTGCCCAATGTGTTTTTATGCCCTATGAGATGCTATGATTATGCCTAATGCTAATGTGCATGCCTAATATCATGTTATGGTGTTTTAGGTTCATGCCTGATCTAAATGTGATTTATGCCTATTGTGGTATAGTGCTAGGTTCATTCTTTTACCAGTAGCTACTGGCTGTTATTACTGGTTGGTTACATTTACTGTTTATGCTTGGTGATGGTTCTAGCAGTGACCCAATTGGTGCTGCCCTGTACATAGTCCCCTGTAAATAATGACCTGGTGCCAGTTGGCACAGTGTATATATCTGTGATGGTGATTCTAATGTGTTTTACATAATACAAAGGCTATTTTTATATAACTTTGTGTGGAGTTTCTTTTGGGGTGGGCCTAGTGTGTCGTCGCGTGTGTGTGTGTTGCGCAAATGCTTTACACATTGCCTCTGGGATAAGCCTGACTGCTCGTGCCAAGCTACCAAGGGGGTGAGCAGGGGTTATCTTCAGTGTGTAACTCCCTCGCCCTGACTAGAACGGGGGTTTCTGCCTGGCTTTGGTGCATGCCCTAGCCAACCGGGAATCCCCATTTATAACACAATGCATCTGGTTGTAGAGGGCCAGCATGCAGCTGACCACATCCCGAGGGGGTGTCCAGGGATAATGTTTCCACTCCACTTCTACAAGGCTTCGAGTTCCACTGACAGGGTGGCAATAGAGAATTTTAAAGGGGGTGAATCCCACTCCTTTCTCTAGCACCTACCTGTAGGAAAAGAGAAAGCATGGAAGGAGGACAGCCCACTTACGTCCCATGGGCTCAGGTAGGCCTATTATCATGCAAAAACAACAGTTGATTGACAGAATACAGAACAATGTCATACATTCACCCCAGTACAGAGATCCGGGGCTAAATCCATCATTTCCATAGTTTTTTTGCTCACCATACCGTTCCAGTTTGAACCTAGCCATATGCAAATCAGTCTTGACCCTGTGCCTCATGGGTACAGTCCAGCCCGAACTGCCAAGCCGGATCCTCCCTGGACTGGAAACAAGAATCCTAGGACTGGTTTCAGGGTTTCACCCCTCTTCAGCCAGGATAGCTTGATTCCAGTGGCATGGAGACCACGGGACCCACGTCTGAGCATACCCTTCCCACTCAGGGTGACAAATGCAAAAACAACAGTTGATGGACAGAATGCAGAACAATGTCATACATTCACCCCAGTACAGAGATCTGGGCCTAAATCCATTGTTTTTTTGCTCACCATGCCGTTCCAGTTTGAACCTAGCCATATGCAAATCAGTCTTGACCCTGTGCCTCATGGGTACAGTCCAGCACGCACTGCCAAGCCAGGTCCTCCCTGGACTGGAAACAAGCATCCTAGGACCGGTTTCGGGGTTTCACCCCTCTTCAGCCAGGATAGCTTGATTCCAGTGGCATGGAGAGCACGGGACCCACGTCTGGGCATACCCTTCCCACTCGGGGTAACAAATGCAAAAACAACAGTTGTTGGACAGAATGCAGAACAATGCCTATTATCATGACCTTCAAGGCCGTTGGTTTGGGGGTGCTAGGGAGTGGACAACTTGTAACTTACTCTACACCCATTACACATGAAATTCATGTATGTTGATATGAATTAAGTGTCTCTGTTAGACAGTACCTCTTTGTGGAACCTCACTTGGACAAAAATCTGAATCAGATCCCTCATTTCAGAGGGATGGCTTCTGGGTAGCGAGTGGCAGGGTCCACCAAGACCAGTACAGACCTGTTGCCTAGAGCTGCCATAGGGCTATCTCATAGGAAGAAAACCATTTGTCAATATCATCCCCAACCACATAACTGGTCATCAGATTCTTGGGGATGAAAACCTTTTTGTCTCCCTCGGACACTGCAGGTATATTGCCACCATCACTGCTGGACTCTATCTACTTGGTTTTGTTGTGCAGCTGCTTCAAACCTAGCTAATGAGCTGATAGTAACTTTTTCTTATCCAATGCCCTTCCAGCCTTTTTCTCCTCTATGACTAGTTTCCCTTCATACTTCCTTAACTGGGCTGTGTGCTGTTGGAATTCCCTCTTTACCGACTCTTCTGGGACTGGCTGTGGATAGAGAAACTGACCTCTACCTGTCAGGGAGCTCCATTCCAGGGGTCAAGTCACCCTCTTTAATAGCAGGTGACTCCTCAGGAAGGTCATCTACAGGTCCCCCATCCCATTATCCTTTCCGGTGGGTTCAACCAGTCTTTGGTGGGCTTCTACCTAGGCCCTCAGTGCCTTTTGCAACTCTGCGTTCCTGGTGGTGCGTTTAACAGGAAGTCCTCTCTCATTGCGGAACTCCTTGAGCTGATCTACAGCGTAGACATCCACGTTGACCAGCTAAAACTCGATTCAAGCAGGTGTGGTCTCAAGCATAAGAGTGAGAGAAAATGTTTTGAAAAAGCCAATCAGGTAGAATTTAAAAAAACTAATTGGTCTATTTTTTTATATGGACTGGCAGTCTAACACTAAATCACAGTATGGCACTGCAAAAACACGAGTCTGATCCTCACCGCTGAATACTAGTGTAAGAAATTGGGTTGTTAGTTGACTGGGGTGTAAACCCTGGGCAAGCAGAAACCCCAACCTTTGTCATGGCAGTAAACAAGCAAACACCAAATTAACCTGTTCTCACCCACTTGGTAGCTTGCCACAGAGCAATAACGCAGCAATGTGTAAAGTATTTGTACAACAATTCAATCGGTAAAACTGTGAAAACACACCACAAAGGAGCCCACAACAGATTTAGTAAAATAGAGTAGGTTTTAAGAAATAAAACAAGAACAAAATGACAAAAGTCCAATTGGTAGAACTGGAGATTTTGAATTTAAAAGTGTATAGTGAAAAATTGTGTCAAAAGGTGCAAAGGACTATTGGGGATGTCTGATCCGGCCGGATTGGGACAAGTTCAGGCTGATCGCGATGGAGCACGGGCCAGCTACAGGGACCCAGTTAGGCCCACTGAACAGAGTATCTTAAATGCTGGTTGCAGATCATTGCGTGTATACGGGTCGAAGATGCAGTGCGCAGCTGAGTAATGCTTTGGTCCTGGGATGCAGAAAGGCTGTGGCGCAAGGTCCTGCTGCATCGTCATCGAGGGTCCCATTGTCAGGGCTTGTGATGTGCAGTCCAGTGTTGGGGATGTGGTCCAGAGCTGGCAATGCGTCGGTTCCGAGGATATGTGAGGCTGCGCTGAAGAGTCCGGCATGGTCGTCAAGGCTGTGGTCGATGAGGGATGTGAAACCTGGGCCTTGGATGCGCTACAACGCTGGAGCGATGCGTCAGTTCTGAGTATCTTCGGTGGCAGTGCGAGTCTTTGTGACGGGCCCAATACACTCATCAGGGGCGATGTGTTGTGATTACTTTAGGTGTCGCCATTTTTCTGGGCATCAGCATGTTGGCCAGCCACTTGGAGTGTGTGTCTGCCTTGGATGGTCCTCCTGCAGGTAGCCACCCTCCCAGCGCAGGCACATATCCCAAGGCAGATATATCCTCCCCAGTAGGTTCCGGGCCTCCTCAGGGTTTGACTCCTTTCAGACTCTCGGGCTCTTTGGGGCTGATTTCCAAGCCCCCTGTAACCACTACTTGTAGCAGGCGCTTGGGCTGCTGTTTGTGGATCCAAGTCCTTGTGACTTCCCTGTTGGGCTGCCGTGAACCATGTGGTCATGGGCACCAACTCAGACAATCACAAAATTACAATATGTGACCTTAGCTCTACCTCTCTCCATATAGCAACAAAAATCAACTGACACCTTGAAGGAGACCATGTGTACAGCACCAGTCCTCAAGGCATCTGACTTTGCCATGGAATTTGTTGTGCAGACAGATGCCTCAGAGAACATGATTTAGGCTGTTCTCTCACTTAATGAGAGTGCCTGGACCAACTTGTAGTTTTTATCAACAAGCAGCTACTATCCGGGGCATGTAAGTTAAAAGTCACTAATGGACTGCAGCACCTATTGTATTACCTTCTACACTGACAGTGTAAGCATTGCTTTTGGCCTACCAATGGTGCCTGACTGGAGCAGTAAAAAAACTGCAATTTGATCTATCAAAATAAACACTTTGACAGGTCTATACCTCCCTTTTAAGTAAGTCATCCTCTAAGTAGACCTTAGAGCTAGGCATGGGCAGAATTTGGATCATGCCGGAACATCTTAGGTATTTTGGTAATTCTGCATTACTCTTTGACACAGAATGACTGATAATTACGTGATTACTCCTCTTCACACAATTAAGGCTAATTTGGGGGTAAAGTCCTACTGCAAGTGCACATTTCACAAGTGCCCACTTGCTATTCATGTTCTGCTGAATTCTCTGCTGTTTCTCAGTACAAAATTCATCCTCAAGTCCATTTCGGATTCAAGGGTGCATGATGTGTTAAGAGCACAGCGCTAAATTCCTGCAGTAAGTTGAAAAAAAACCCTTCCCCAAGAGTACAGGGGACGAGAGTGGCTGCTTGTACCCGCTATTCGTTTTCAGTTGCATTTAGCACTATTTCTTGATGCAAAATGCAGGCACGTGGTCATTTTAATCATGAGGGGGCGTTTTTGCAATGTATTTGTTTGCTGTAAAAAGAATTACTCTGCTCTCATAATTCAAGCGGACTGTTGAAGAATTCTTAGGTAATGCTGCATAATTATGTTACACAGAATAACACAAAATCCACCCACCCCTTACAGCCCACAGGGCAGAGTGTATGGCACATAAGAGTAAGGCATATATAAAGTTAATGTTAAACATGTCCTTTTAGTAACTATCACCTACAAGCTATTTCACCATTTGCTGGTAATTCCATAGAGAAACACTGAGATGCTCTATTACATTTAATAATGCTATATTTGAATAGGAAACTATTACAAAATCATTATTGGACTCTTTGCAATTATTCGATTTTTAATAAATAATCTTTCATAATTATTAAAGAAAGGGCACTTTTAAAAGTTACATTTTTTCCTGCCTAAAGCCTCTGGATGCTAATTTGCATTAGCCTCCAGCTGCAGCCCTATGAGTGCTCAGGTCCTGAATGAGGTCTCCCAGGGCAGAGACAAAGGCCTGGGTGTGTTGAGGGGGTTTCTGTTTAGCTGGCAGCATTACTCTTTGGGCATTGTCTATGAACCAAATTTACAGCAGAGCCCCCACCCTATAGACAGATGTCAAATGACACTTAGACAGACCCCTTCTTTTGTTCCCTCAGTCATGTAGGCAGCAATCCCGGTGGGAGGAGAGTTGCACCAGAACTGGTTTAAAGTGACCACAGCAGAGGGGTTGCTCATTACTCTGGCCACACCTCAAAGGTAGGCACATAGACTCCGCAATGGGGATTAGGGTTTCACCATCTTAGATTTAAGCAGAGAGGGGCACTGGGGGATTGTTTGCACGAAGGCCCTCAGGAAATAGTGCAAAAATGTCATAATGTAACCCCAACCAACCTTTAGCTATTGGTAAGGGAGGAGCCATGAGTTACCCCACCCACAAGCTGGTGCCAGGCATAATTGTGGCATCCCAAGTATTCTCCCTAGAAGACTACTGAGACTGAGGAAGATCAGAAGAGTACTGAACCTATGGTATGTAACTCGATAAAAGCCCTGAAAGACAAGACTTGCTCTCTCTTGTAACCAGGTTAGAAAAAATGTACTCAAAGAGTCCTAAGGCTGACCTCCGGTTCAAGAAACAGAGGCACGACAAGCTACAAAGGTCCTTTCCTGAAAATTAACAGCTGACCACTTCCTACTTGACCTGCCATGGATTCCCTGGAGTGAGTTCTGACCCCCAAGGTCTGTTACTGAGGTCCTGGAACCGATGTCTGGTCCTAGGTGTACTTCCCATACCACACTGAAAACCTGGAACTTAAAAATCTTTGGCTCTAAAGTCTTCTGGAGGGCGGGGACCAACATGCTGAGCTGATCCAAACAAGTTGTGGTGTCGCTAGGCTGAAAATTCAGGTTTCTCCCTCTCTGAGGTTTTATCCAGCAGGACTTAGTGGAGACAGTATCTGGCCTTGTGAAGCCTTCTCCAGCTACAGCCTGCATCCTTGGCCCACTGGAGGAATGTGAGCTCAGAAAAGGTGATGAAGTGTGAGTTAAGAAATCTTGACCGGGGCAAAGGCATCAAAAAAATGCATATGACAAGGGGCTTTTCCTGAAAGTAAAATTAAAATTACTCCTGTCTAGAGCTTTCCATTCAAACATTAACCGGGACGTCTTCCGTCCGCTATCTGAACACGCGGAGACTACCCCTGCTACTGCCTGCTTTTTAGCCCCACTAATGATTTTCAACTTCCTTTTTTGAGACTGAGAGCCTAATTTTGTATTTTATTTTTTGATATATTTATTTAATGCCTTTTTATAAAGCGCGGACCTTACCCGAAGGTGTCAGAGCGCTGTACAATAGAACCAGTTATGTTACATGAGAAAAATGTTACAAAATAGAACGTTACAAAAAGAGCAGGACACAGTATCAAACACAGCAGGCAAGGGGAGGTAGGGAAAAACATAGAAGGCAAGAACACAATATCAAACACAGCAATTTACAATGACTAACGAATTTCCTAGCGGGGTCTGAGAATGAAGGGATTCGTTCTGAAAGTGTCTTTGGAATAGAAGAGATTTGAGATCAGCTTTGAAGATCCGGATGGAGGTTCTGGCACGGAGCAATGGAGGAAGCGAGTTCCAGATCCTCACCGCATTACCTAAGAACGATTGTGCCATCGATTTTTCCCTTTTGAAGGAGGGGGGATCAAGCAGAAGCTTTTCCGCGTTCCGAGAAGGTCTCAGGTAATGTGTGAGATTAGTTCGAGTCTTTTGTCAAGTATGACACCTAGGGATTTAGCGCAGTCGACAATGATGGGTTTACTGTTGAGTAAATTCAGCTGGTCCATCCAGGATTGAACAGGAGGTGGGGAGAGAGAGGTAGATAGGAGGGGGAATTCAGTTTTGGAGGGATTGAGAATGGGTTGATGAACTAACATCCAGTTGTGAATAGAGTCGAGAGTAGAGTTGTGTAGTGAGAGATCTTGTGAGGAAGACACCTTGAGGTAGATTTGGATGTCATCCGTATAGAGATGGTAAAGGATTTGAGATTTGCTTAGGAGGTTCCCTAATGGTTCCAGATAGAGATTAAACAGAGTGGGTGCAAGGATAGAACCTTTATGAACACCTTGACCAACCACCAGTGGAGACGAGAGACTGTTCGCAATCTTGATAATTTGGGATCTGTCTGAGAGGAATGAGGCAAACCATTTAAGCACTGTGCCTTCTACGCCCATTCTCTGTTGAAGAGTGTTAAGCAGGATGTTGTGATTAACAGTGTCAAAGGCTGCAGAGAGGTCAAGAAGAATCAAAAGGCACGATTCCCCAGAATCAAGTATATGCAGTGCATCATCGATCACTTGCAGCAGGGGTTTCAAAGCTGCAATTTTGAATAAAGCCAGACTGGAACACGTCAAGGAGATTATTGTTCATAATGTGTTTGGAAAGTTGTTTTGCAACACATTTTTCTGTGATTTTTGATAGAAAAGGGAGATCGGTGATGGGGAGGAAGTTGTTGAGGACGTTCGCATCTGCGGAGGTTTTTTTTTAGAAGATGGGTAACCTGTCCTGTTTTGAGGACAGTTGGGAGGGACCCTTGACTGAGGAAGAGATTAATTAGCCTGGTCCAATAAGAGAGAGTATTGGTATAGAAATCGATGGCGATGCCACGAGGTATGGGGTCAGAAGAATAGTTGGCGGGTTTGGTTTCGAGGATGCATTTGAGGAGGTCATCTTCTGAGATAGCGGCAAAGTTCTGCCAAGTGACTAAGGCTTTTCGCTCCTTAATGGGGGTGGGGGGGTGACCTGATCCACCAGTGATTTGACCTTTTCATCAAAGAATATAGCAAATTCAGTTGCTTTCTTTGAAGCATCCTCAGGATTGATGGTTTGGGGAGAGCAGTTTGGGTTTTTGATGAGGTCGAAACAAAATGTAGTCTGTTTTTAGCAGAGTCGAGGAGGGATCTGAAATGTGATGCTTTCTCATGGAAGATGTGCTTGTTGTATTTGGATCTTGCCGAACGTAAAAGAGAGAGATTGGAGGTGGATGGAGTTTGTCTCCACAGTTTCTCCAAGATTCTAAGGATTTTCCTTTTGTCATAGAGAGCTTTATTGAAACAAGGTGCTGAGGGGGTGGGTCTTTTCCTTTTGCTTTGGAGTGGAGCAACAATTTTGATTTCGACTGCTAGGATTGAGAGGCAATGGGTGGTGAGATCGTTGACATCCGCGCTAGGGTCTGGACTAGGAAGTGAACGCAAATCAGAATCACACAGAGTCTCAAGATCAATGTTTTTAGTGTTGCGGAACCAGGTAGAAGCCCTTTTAGGTTGGCCGAGAGTTATAATGTGTGAAAGGTGAAACCAGAAGGGAATGAGGAAATGGTCTGACCAGTCTACATGGATAGGGGGAGAAATGGTATGCAGGTCTGATTTAGAAATAACAAGGTCCAAAATTGAGCCCTTGGCGTGTGTAGTGTCCGAGCAGTGCTGAACAAGAGTTTATCAGACGGGTTGTAGAGTTTGTCAGACGTGTTGCTCCATAACAAATGTGATGGATATCCTGTCCGCTGTATTACAAGTGCATTATATCCAATGGCACTTGTAATACGGCGGACAGGATATAGATCATGTATGTGATGGAATACCACATACGAAAAACTCTAAAAGAGGCCCTAAGTCCCAAGGTAAACCTTACAAACCCGATTGTTGTATTGGACCCACACTCCCTTATAGTTGGCGACAAGCACTGTGTTTATTATTTGAGAGGGGTTGTCACGTCGATTAAGACCCCGATTTCTTACGGTTTTAATTTGCTATTTTTTTACACCATTCGAGGAACATATATTACGCTTTTGAATTCTGACAAAAAATGGTTTCCATTTTGCTTTTTTTTATTCCTGCTAGCCTGAAATCTTGCACACCAACTCCAAAAGTTGTATCTATGTTTTCAGACTAGAAGGAATTAAAGTGCTATTGCATGTAAAGTATGGAGTGAAGTTTGAGAGGAGATTTGTTACTTGCTGGTGCAAAAACGATCACAATTAAGCCTTCTATTCAAACATTTCGAGCAGAAATGAATTAAAACTTAAAGATGTCTATTTCTTCAGGCTCTAAAACCTCTTTAAATCTAATTTAATTAGGCAAATCAGTTGATGATTTGCAAAGGTCAATCGAGCAGAGCATTCATGCACAGTCTTCATAATAATTTTCATGATTTCAATGAAGAACACTTCAAAGTGTCCAGGTTCACTCAGTGGTCCTGAAAAATACAGAGGCAGCACCTACAATGTGACCTTCATTAGCACGGAGGCTGAAGTCTCATTATAAGTTTATGTGATTGTCTGATGTATTATCCTTCCACACAAAACTAAATGAAGATGGCCAGGGAGAAACAATTGTTGTAGGGAGATAATGGTAACACTTTGCCTCAAAACTGCACAGCAATAAAAGGCAAAATCAACACAATGAAAACAGTAATAGTGTTGAAAGCCTTAAATAATTCTCTATGACTGCTCCTCTTCTCTCCTCTAGTGGATGGAAAGTGCGAAAGGAGAAAGACTTTGGTTGTCACCTGCTTCACGTGAAGGAAGCAAATATACATCTGGAGTATTATTGCCTACAGGTTCATAGATGAGCCATTTATTAATTTATGTTTTCTCTTCTTGCTTATATGAACTGTATGGGCCCGATTCACAGAACTAACTTAAGACAAAATCCTAAACTTACTACCATTTTGGTATTCACAGAAGGCACTTACTCATTTTGGTATTCACAGAAGGCACTAACTCATTTCGGTATTCACAGAAGTTAGGAGTCCTAACTTTAGGACTCCTAAATGTCTTCTGTGAATACCGAAAGTCTTAAAATTAGGATTTTTCTCAGTTTAGTTGTAGTATAGTTAGGACTCCTAACTCAATTTAGTAGTCCTAAGTCTAAATTTAGGACTACTAAATTGAGAAAAATCCTAATTTTAAGACTTTCGGTATTCACAGAAGGCATTTAGGAGTCCTAAAGTTAGGAGTCCTAACTATACTACTACTAAACTGAGAAAAATCCTAATTTTAAGACTTTCGGTATTCACAGAAGGCATTTAGGAGTCCTAAAGTTAGGAGTCCTAAATTTAGGACTACTAAATTGAGAAAAATCCTAATTTTAAGACTTTCGGTATTCACAGAAGGCATTTAGGAGTCCTAAAGTTAGGAGTCCTAACTATACTACTACTAAACTGAGAAAAATCCTAATTTTAAGACTTTCGGTATTCACAGAAGGCATTTAGGAGTCCTAAAGTTAGGACTCCTAACTTCTGTGAATACCAAAATGAGTAAGTGCCTTCTGTGAATACCAAAATGGTAGTAAGTTTAGGATTTTGTCTTAAGTTAGTTCTGTGAATCGGGCCCCTTATGTTTAAGCCCAGGTCTCCATTGAAAACTATTGTTCTGACGAATCTGCATGAAATTTAACACTCCCTTATGCATGTAGCTACATTTTTGAAATGTCAATTTTAGTTTAGAAACATCTGAGGGTTGTTCTGGAAGGGGAATATTGCATGTAGCTACATGTTTGAAATGTCGGTTTTCGTGTACATCTCAGTAGTGTTATAGAAGAGAGAGCAGTGGGTATGTTTACCATACAACCTACTACAGGAAACGTGTTTCACTGTTATAGTAAAACTGTTGAATGGGAATATAAAAAATTTGACATGAAACTAGAACTTTACTCAAAATAGTGTCTTTTTATGGTGTGGTGTAAATACATTTAGTAGTTTTTGAAATGTATGTGTTGTTAAAAGGTGTTAGGCCAGGAGAAGCACATTTGAACACCTTGGGGCATATTTACATATGCCCCAAGCAATTTTGCTGTGCCGAGGCGTGCCACTTTCACAATGCATGGATGTGCAGTATAAACAAGAATATGGTGTATCTCTGTGCTCACCCCGGGCCCAGCGTTAAAAAGCTTCCCAGTGCCAATTCAGACACCCTTGCACCATGGCCCAAGGGTGCCAGCATTGCAGGGATGACTGTGTTTCTGCAGGAAGGGATACTTTCCTGCACAAAAACAATAATTAATGGCATTGTGTTCCTTCTATGTGTGTTGCAGAATGTTGCACACATAAAAAAGTGCAAGAAACGAGGAGAGATAAAAGTATTTCTCTTTGTTGCACCACATTAACACCTCCTTTTGAAAGGCATTAGTTTTTGGCACTGCCTCTGATTTACAGATCCTTGCAAATCTAGAGCAATGTTAAAAAGCCATGGGTGTTGCTGGAAACGCCCACAGCAATGCCCATTGCACATCCCTTTGCCACAGAAAACTGTGTTGCAGAGGGCCATATTTACAAGGCTATGTTAAGCCATGCAAAGTGGCTTAGGGTCATATTACCATAACATTATCGCCACTTTAGCGGCAGGAAAGTGCTACTAAAGCGGCGATAATGGGCTTGATAATATGCCCTTGTGAATTCCCGTAGAAGCCCGGGTTCACACCACATTTTTATGCAACCTGCCCCTGCTCTGGCCAAAGGAAATGGGTGTAACCACCCCTCTTTCCAAACCCTCCCATAGGTGGGTCCCTAGAGTATGTCCAACCCCCAAACTTTGCATAAGTATGGGAACCCAGTCCTTGCGACTTTAGATTACCCTGGACGAAACTCTGCAATATATATCCTGGACCTTCGACATTCTACTTTGCTTAGAAGACTGAAGAAATCTCTCTTAGGGTCAAGGAGTGACTCCTCTGCTTGGCAGGCACCAAAGAAGCAACTGTCCGGTCTGCATCGCTGAAGCTCCCACTGGACACCGAAGTCTTTGCATCACCAGAGGTCGATTTACAGACTTCCCCAAGGCTACCCTGAGTCCACAGCAAAGCTGAGGCCCGTGGCTATCGTGGGTGACATGGAACCATGACCCCTGGACACCGTGAACATTTGCAGCAACATCATCTTCCTGGTCTTCCTTGAAGATGTACTTTGGGCTCTGAGTAGCCCCAGCCTTGAGCATTTCCTGCACCAAAGATTTCTGGCCTCCACTCCACGAGTGACCCGTGTGCCAGTTTCCAGTGCGACTGCTCGAGGCTCCTTCACGATTGCTAGCCCGTTGGCTAGTAGGTCCCCACACAGGCAACTCCTCTTCTAATTGGGCTTTCTTGGTTGCTCCAGGTGTTCCCCAACTCACCCTTTCTGGGTGAGTCACCCAGACCTTGCTGGTCTGCACTGCCATCCTTTCTCTGATTCCAAGTGACTTGACGTTGCCAAGGCTTGTTGGGTCCAATCTGGTCGCCGATACCGCAGCACTCGACAGAATTTAGGGGACAGCTCAAAGCCTGCTCCTGGTTGTCATCGGCACATCCTGGACCTCGTGGCTGAATAGTCAAGACACCCGTCAACTCACCTGAAGCACCCGACATCTGTGGGCATTGGTCCATCCTTCCCTTGGCCATTGGTAAGTGACCCAGACTCTGTCCCCTCTGCTTTCAGGTTCCTTCCATCCTCGATCCAGGCTTGGATCGCTTTGGACACTTCTCCTCTTCACGGCAGCAGCACTTCTTCGCCAGCTTCCATTGAAATCGACAATGCGACCCGACGCAAAAAGACACCTATGCACTCGGCTTCCCTGGGTGTGGTAACACGAGTACTCCAGTGCTCCCATGGGTGCTAGCCCTTGAACTTCCTAAGTCCAAAAGGGTTTGATCCTGACTCAATTCTAAGTGTCCCTAATTTTTAAATTTCCAACCGCGACATTGCCCATAGAAGCCAACAGGAACCAGCGGCTGTGTTTACACACTGCACATGGCCCCCGTGGGTCCCCTGTGTCACTACCTTGGGTGGTTCCTTGGGGTCCCAGCGATTCTACAGGCTCTAGGCCTTGTGTCTAGTTCAGTCGTGGTTCTTATACCACTTTATTGGTATATGGTTTGGTACGCCCCTAGGGCCAAAACGTGTATTTGTGCTATTACTGTTGATTGCTAACTTATAACTTAAGTACTTCGAACTCCAGTCTCATAAAGAGACTAGAGGGGTGTGTTTTATCTTAAATACATATATATTAAATATATACCTGGTGTGGTTGTCCTTTCATTTGGTCATTCAAGAGATTATAGACTGGTAAAACAAGCTGCTTTACATTCCTTCAAGACTTAGCCTGAAGGCTGCTCTCCATAGCTACCACTAGGATAGCTTTCAATAAAGGTTGTCTTTGACCTATTCACTATAAGGGATTGTTTGGACTGATACAGGGTGCCCACTATAACTAGTGGACAGCACGTATCAGGCCAACTTCTCACATTGGTGGGTAGCGTGTGGGATTCCAGCTTGCTTTTGTTTTACCAGATAATCTCAATTGAATTGATCAACTGAAAACCACTAAAGGTTCCTTAGGTACATATAATATCAAGTTTAGTATACAGTAAGTTCTACTGAACTTAGAGTTGTGTGTTAAGGGATAGCACACCCTTTATACAACTCAAGAGAGTTTGGTAGGCCACACTAGTGTAGGTAGTGCAATACACCACACAACATTAGTAATGTCTAATCAGCCAGGAACCAGTGGGTCCCTGCAAGAAGCCGGGGAGCTTCTCACCTATAAATATGAGGATCTCTCCTTTGCACAGCTTAGAGCCTTATGTTCCATTAGGAAGCTTAAGACAGGAAAAAGCCCAACCACCCAGCATCTCATAAAGATTCTCACGCTGGATGATATCTCAGGTCCTAGTGGGCCTGAAGGGGTAGGCAGAGTGGGTAGGGCAGCAGCCGAGGGTGGGTCTAGGGGTAGAAACTCCCCTGACCCCACCACTACTGCTGACCAGACTGATGACAATGATCAGGATCTAGTGAACCAAGCTCCCCTGAATGAGGATGAGGAGGATGACAACAATGCTCCCCTCTTTGTTCCTCCAGGAAGAGTTGAATGCAGGGCTAGAAGTAATAGGTCTCTCTCAAGGGGGACTGTCCAGTCTACCTCATCTGTAGAGACCTCTGTTTCTTCTCACAGAGGGAGGGAAACCTCCCAGGAGAGGAGAGAGAGACTGCTGAAGTATGAGCAAGATAAGTTCAACCTCAGAAAGCAGCAGATGGCCCTAGATAGGGAAGCCCTAGAGCTCTACAGACTAGTAAAAAGGAGGGACTAGATTCCCTTGGTGGCAGCAATTTCCCTAGAGATATGGAGAGGTCTTATGACCATAGAAACCTAAGTAAGATTGTCCCTCCCTACCAGAGTGGGGATGACATCCACAAATGGATAACTGCCTTGGAGAGGGCCTGTAAAGTACAGAAGGTCCCGCAAGGTAAGTGGGCAGCAATCTTATGGCTCTCCTTTGCAGACAAAGGTAGAGATAAGCTCCTCACTGTAAGAGAAGAGGATGCTGATGGTTACAAGGTCTTGAAAAATGCACTGATAGATGGGTTTGGCCTAACCACTGAGCAATACAGGTTAAAGTTCAGAGATACCCTAAAAGCACAAAATCAAGACAGGGTTGACTTTGTTGACTGTGCTGCTAAGGCTCTGGAAGGTTGGTTATTGGGCAGTAAAGTGTGTGACTGTCAAAATCAGCTGTTGCACCAGTACCCGGTAGACTCTGATCTGACCTCTCCCCAAGAATTGGGAAAGAAGGCAGACAAATGGGTCAGAACCAGGGTGAGACAGAAGGTACAGAACCAAGGTGGTGACCCAAAGAAGCAGGATTCTAAGAACTCTAACAAGGGTGGGGACAAGGGTAAAGTCCAGAAGTCTTCTGAAGGGCCCCAACAATCTTCTTCTAATGGGGAGTCACAGTCAAACAAGGGAAAAGGCCAAAAGAAACCTTGGTGCAAAATCTGGAAACAGAAAACTCACTGGACCAGTGACTGCACCAGGTCCAAAGAATCTACTCCAGCCACCATTGCCCATAAGGCAACTGTTCCCCCTAGTACAGCTACAATAGGTGGTGGCAATGTCCAGAATAAGGGGGTAGTAGGGTTGACCCTGGGTTCTGAGATGGACTCTGGCCTAGTCAGAGTTTCACCTCAGGCTGTGCTTGTCTGTGATGGGGGCAGGAAAATGTCCCCCTTTGTGAGTCCCATTAACCTGGGCAAATACAGACAAGAGCCTTTGATAAATGAAGTTGGAGCTTGGGCACTCAGGGAAACAGGAGCAAGTGTCACAATGGTGACAAAAGATCTTGTGGATCCTGGGTAGATAATGCTTGGTGAATTGTACAAAGTGACCAATGCTAGCAATGTCAGAACAGACCATTCTCCGGCAGTTGTTAACTTCTCCTGGGGAGGGGTAACTGGCCTTAAGAAGGTTGTGGTAAGTGCAGACCTACCAGTACAGTGCTTGCTTGGCAATGATCTAGAGACTTCAGCCTGGGCAGGAGTGGAGTTCAGGACACGTGCAGAAATGTTAGGGATCCCTGCTCATGTCTTTGCTGTGACTAGGTCACAGGCCAACATGTCTAAAGCTGGACAGGCCCTGAATTCTGGAAAAATGGACCAGTTGCCTCACAAGAGGCGGAGCAGTAGGGTTAAGGCAGAGCCTTCCCACCTGACTCAGAATGCTGATCAGTCTCCTCAGGGAGATGATCTTGAGCCTGAAGAAGGAACTGTCCCAGAGGGGCTTGAACCTGACCAGGTTGAGTTCTTGGGGACAGGGTCCCTTCCAGGTCTGATCTGAGCCATGAGCAGAAAACCTGCCCCTCTCTTGAACTTCCTCAGAAAGCAAGCTGCTGATGAGGCTGCTGGGAATGCTAGTGGCACCCATGAAGTTTATTGGGATGATGGACTCCTTTACACAGAGAGTAGAGACCCCAAGCCTGGTGCATCCAGGAGGTTGGTTATACCTCTGAAGTTTAGGGGTTTCCTATTGACACTAGACTATGATATTCCCCTAGCAGGACACCTCGGCCAGAACAAGACTTGGGACAGAACTGTCCCTCACTTTCACTGGCCCCACATGTCTGAAGACACTAAGGAGTTTTGTCGCTCCTGTGTAACCTGTCAAGCCAGTGGCAAAGCAGGTGGCACTACAAAGGCCCCCCTGATACCACTACCTGTGGTGGGGGTTCCCTTTGAGAGGGTTGGGATTGACATTGTTGGTCCCATGGATCCTCAAACAGCATCTGGGCAAATATGTATACTGGTGGTGGTGGATCATGCCACCAGGTACCCAGAGGCAATTCCCCTAAGGACCACTACAGCACCTGTGGCGGCAAGAGCTCTCTTGAGTGTGTTCTCAAGATTAGGCTTCCCTAAGGAGGTAGTATCTGACAGGAGAACAAACTTCATGTCTAGTTACTTGACTGCTATGTGGAAGGAGTGTGGAGTGAACTACAAGTTCACCACACCCTATAACCCACAATGCAAGGGTTTGGTTGAAAGGTTCAAAACAACCTTAAAGGGCATGATTAAAGGACTCCCAGAGAAGCTTAGGCGAAGATGGGACATACTCTTGCCCTGCCTTTTATTTGCATACAGGGAGGTGCCTCAAAAGGGGGTTGGCTACAGCCCTTTTGAACTTTTGTTTGGTCACCCTGTCAGGGGTCCATTGTGTCTGGTTAAGGAAGGATGGGAGTTACCTCTCAAGCCCCCCAAACAGGACATAGTGGACTATGTACTTGGTCTCCGCTCCAGGATGGCTGAGTATATGAAAAAGGCAACCAAAAACCTTGAGGCTAGCCAGGAACTGCAAAAAGCCTGGCATGACCAAAAGGCTGTACTGACTGTTTACCAGCCAGGACAGAAAGTGTGGGTGTTGGAGCCTGTGGCCCCAGCAGCCCTCCAGGACAAATGGAGTAGCCCCCATACAATTGTTGAGCAGAAAATGTAAATGTAAATGTAAATGTGGGTGTACTTGTAAAGCGCACTGTGACTCCATGGAGTATCCTGGCGCTGAAGACCGCTGGGGAACCCGTCCTGGTTTTCCCTGGGAGATGGTCCCTTTCTGGGTATCTCCAAGGTGAAACCAGGCATCCCCGGCGTCTGTGGGGGGCCGTTGTAGAGATGAGGTAAGCTTAATGCCCAGAGTTGCCAAGTGTGTTCCTGGTTAGAGTAGGTACCGAGGCGACAATTATCGAGTCCGTTTTGACCATGGTCCACGACCCTGCCGCGTCGGGAATTGAACCCTGGTCCCTGGCTGATTCTCTGCTTACGGCTCTGCCGCCTCTAACCAGTGAGCCACACCTCTCTAGGAAGGTGAGGTTACCTTCTTGGTAGACCTTGGAACCCCTAGGAGTCCCCATAGGGTACTTCATGTCAACATACTTAAACCATATGTTGACAGGGCAGACATGGGCTTGCTCATGGCTACTGATGAAGGACAGGAGGAAGAGAGTGACCCACTCCCTGACCTGCTTTCTCAGAACCCTGATGATCGGTCAGTTGATGGTGTAGCCTTGGCAGACAGCCTCACTGCTCAGCAGCAAACTGACTGCAGAAACCTCCTCAGCCAGTTCAGACATATGTTTTCTCTGACTCAAAGTCAGACCACCTGGTGCACTCATGAAGTGGACACTGGGGACAGTCTGCCTGTGAAGAATAAGATGTACAGGCAACCTGACCATGTCAGGGACTGTATAAGGACAGAAGTCCAAAAGGTGTTGGATTTGGGTTTGATTGAACCCTCAGTTAGCCCTTGGGCTAGTCCAGTAGTCCTGGTGCCTAAACCTCACACCACAGATGGCAAGAGAGAATTGAGGTTTTGTGTAGACTACAGGGGTCTCAATACAGTCACTAGGACTGGTGCCCATCCCATCCCCAGGGCAGATGAGCTAATAGATACTTTGGCCTCAGCCAAGTTTCCAAGCACGTTCGACCTGACAGCTGGCTACTGGCAGATCAGACAAGCTGATGATGCAAAAACCAAAGACAGCATTTTCTACCCCTAGTGGGCACTATTAGTTTGTGGTAATGCCCTTTGGTTTGAAGAATGCACCTGCCACTTTCCAAAGGTTGGTGAATCAAGTCCTTACAGGCCTAGAAGACTTTAGTGCAGCATATCTAGATGATATTGCTGTCTTTAGCTCCACCTGGGAGGATCACCTGGTCCACCTGAGGAATGTTTTGGAGGCCCTGCAAAAGACAGGCCTCACTATCAATGCTACTAAGTGCCAGATAGGGCAGAGTCAGGTTGTGTACCTGGGCCACCTTGTAGGTGGAGGCCAGGTTCAACCTAGGCCTGGGCGGTAAATTCCGTTCCGCTCGCGGAATTTGCGTAATTTCGCGTTCCGCGGAGAACGCGAAATTGCTCAAAAGTGTGCTTTCCGCGATTTCGCGAAATTTTTGCTTGTTCGCGTTCTCAAAATGCGTGTTCGCGAGATATTTCTCCCCGAGCACGCAAACAGCAATTGTGAACAGGAAAAAAGCATCGCGAACAAGCAATTCCGCGTGTTCGCGGAATTTCTCCGTGTTCGCGGAGATTTTTTACCATTTCGCGGAGATTTGCGTAACGCAATTACGCAAATTCCGCCCACCCCTAGTTCAACCATTGCAGAGCAAAATCCAGAGCTATGAAATAATTTGAAAAGAAGAGCACTCCTTTAACTAAACTCCTGTATACTGTTTGTGTTTCTTTTGGAATTTTTTTTAGAAAGAGCGGCGTGCTGCAAAGGTTGACATGCTGTCTAAACAGGTCATAAATTAAATCAAATTAATACAAGTATTTCAACTTGACCATTGCGCACTGTATCCTGAAGCTATTGCTATAACATTTTTAAACCATAATCTAACATCTCGACAAGATGAACTCTAAGCATTAATCAAAACATTCATGAAATAAAACTCCATCCAGAAACAAACATTGTATATTAATCACTTCATATATGTGATTTTAATCCATTGTATTCACAAAAATATTCTCTTGAGGCATAATTTCTTTGTAAACAATGTATTAACCCTGGGCGTAGTTCGCGTAGTCGCGCTTCGCGAAGCTTCGCGAAGCTTCGCGAAGATGTCATTGCACTACGCGACCTTCGCGAAGCTTCGCGAGCTTGCGTAGTTGCTTGTGGCAACCTGTTCGCGATGGCTTTTTCTTGTTCGCGAGCGCGGTAAGCATGTTCGGGGAACTGTTTGCATGCTCGGGGGATATATCTCGCGATCTTACCCATGCGGTCGCCAATGGGCGCGGCCATCTTGTTTTTCTATAGTCCCGCCCGCTCGCGATGCCTTATTTCCTGTTCCGGGTCGCGGATAGCATGTTCGCGATGTGAATTGACGTGTTCGGGAGCGCATTTTACTTGTTCGCGACAAATTGTACATGTTCGCGAGAAATATCGCGCGAACTTACCCACGCGGTCGCGAATGGGCGCGGCCATCTTGTTTTTCACTCTATGCCATGTTTCTGGGCCTACTTTTGTATCCTCCCTTTATCACAGCAATCCTTTGTCTTTAAAGCCTTTTTCCTGACTTTTTTTAGTTATTATCTATCTCTCTGTTTGCCTCAGTTTATATTTTGCATTTTATTTCTACTTTTACTGTGTTTTTGTTACTTTTATAAAGTTCTTTCTATCTTCTTCCCCCTAACTTTTTTTCCCCTTCGGACTTTTCTTTTCCGCCTCCCACCCACCCCAGAACCATGGCCAAGGGCACACCAAGTCCCAAGGGCAAGGGACCTGCAGGCGCAGAGAAGCGTCGCCTGCCTTGCGGCAGAATGCGTCCTGCAGGGGTGCAGGCCCGGCAACTGTTTGGGGAGGAGGAGGTGGCGGCTCTTGTTTTTTTCATCCAGCGCCTCCTCCCCTTGACCTTGGCAGCAGGCGGCAGGCCCGGCTCCGGGTACGCTACCCAGGAGCGGCACCGTCGGTGGGCGAAGGTGCGCCGGGCCGTGTTCCGGTGCACTGGGATCCGGCGCACCCACAACCAGCTAGCTCACCGGTGGTCCGACATACTGGACCGGGAGCAGGACCTGTTGGACCTGCTAGGTGTCGAGGTCATCGGGCTTGGTGAGTAACTGATTGTGTATATTAAATTAGATGAACAACAAGATTACTGCTGCGTGCCAAGCGTTGCTGGTATTACGTTCCAAAAAGCAAAATGTTCTTTGATTTAAGGACCCAGGTGCACGGTGGTACTCTTACTTGTTTGCAACGTAGTTTGCGCTAGCTTGTGCTGATGCTGATTATGTAAGAGTTTACTTTACAGAACTGAAGTTAGGTAATGCGATTTGCTAGAGAGACTCTAGTCCTTCCATTGTCCTACTGTGAAATAGTGGTGGATGGATATTGGATACTAGGTTTAGTTTGTTAGTAGTAGTTACTAATTGCTTACCCCAGTCCTCCGTCGAACCTTTTGTACTTTGTTTAGTGAGTGGTAGGCTTAGCATGGTCAGTCAGTAGCAGAACTAGATCAGCATTATGCAACCAACCCACAATTTGTTGTATGTATGCACTAATGTATGCAACTATGCATGTGTCCTCCATCTCATCATCTATGCATTTGATGGCTGAAAAAAATTGAAGTGCAGACTTAGTGAACAATTGGCCCGTCTGGAATAGGTGGTGTAGGTCAGGTGGTACTTACTAGGCTTTGTTAGTATTTGGAATCAGAATGATCAAGGAACACCGGAGTGTTCATAAATAAGTAGACGATCCGTAAATGCACTAGGAAGCAGCCAGTAGTCGATCTATCTGATTAGATAGGTCAATTTTATTGCACTTGTTGTTTCCTAAAATTTTCTTTGACTTATTGTTTTTCCAAATGATTTATTATTTTTCTCACAGCACTCCTTAATGTTGGTCTCTTTCTTTATTATATTTTACATGATCATCAGCACCACCCAGGGGCAAGAAGACGGGGTCGGAGTCGGCGGGGGAACCCCAGGACCTCTCCTCTACTGAGGCTCATGCAGCTGGCCCCAGTAAGTCCTCCATTGGTTAGATTGACATTTATATTTCCCTAAATGTTATGTTACTGCATCTTTTTTTTCCCAAACTCTAAATTATGGTTCCACTTTCTGAATCTCTTTTTTACAAAAGCTTACTTCTTTGACCTTGACTATCTGTTTACTAATTCTGTTTATCCCTGCCTCGAAGTTGCTTCTAACTCCCTCTGCTATGACTCTCTGTGCTACTAATACTACTACTACTATTACTATTATTACTCTGTGTGTAGCGAAGCTTGCACAGTTGCCCACTCTTTAATAGAAGGTTTTCTTTGCAACAATAAAACTCTGATTGACCAATAGCTCTAGCCACTGGGTCCTGTCCTTTGGGTTGTCCTCTTCAAGTCTTCTCAATGTTGAGGCTTTGATAATTACCACAAACAAAATGCCCAACCAGATATTTGACTAGTATTTTTGATCGGATAGTACATGATACTACTATTGTCTAGGATTCTGCAGAGCCACATACAGAACTATGCACAACAAAATAGGATGGTGCTGATGGGAGGTTGGATCTTACTGATCACACCTCAGTCCGAAGAACCCAGGATCCCCTAACAGACTAGCTATAGTGTCTCACATTAGGGTCCCACTCCCGACCCCCCCACGAAGACGATACACAATGTTGATGATGACGGAGACACAGACAATCCAGAACATAATAACAAACACCATTTTGCTCACACACTTGTGTAAGTCCACTCCACCACACCAAATACAACAGAGTCTATGTTTAAGTTCAAAAGGTTTATTTGAAACAAGTATCAAACTCTGTACATCGTTAATATGAAATTTAATTTACGACAGCCATAGTCAATAAGCCAGCAAACAGCCTAACATTAAAACAGTAAACATTTACAAGTGCATGATTGACAACAAGAACAAGAGCCAAGATCTTTATAATTCTGGAAGATCCCTCACCGTAAAACGTAGAAATACTGGTTACATCATCTTGCATCCACTATGCTCTGTAAATCTCTGGTTTGTAGAAGGGAATCTTCCGCCTATGATATATGAGAAAAACGCTGCGAGTTAGCCGTTAGATAGTATACTGGTGAATGATGCTAGCATTTTGCAGTCATGCCAAAAAGTGTAACATGTATGTGTGATGGCTAAGCAATATAAACTAAACAAAGTCAATATGTTGTTTTTTTTTCGACCTCTTCACTTGTACGCAACAGTCAAGCGGCCTTAAAGGCATCTACTGCACATGCCAATACGCTGGCAGGTATAATATGCACCAAAAGAGTAGTAGTCGACATGATGAATCTAAAAGGGTTACTCATGGCTCAGGCTAATTTTCAAAAGAGTAGAGTAGGACTAGATGACCCTAGGAAGTGGAACCATATCCTACTAGTGTCTGTCTACTGACTGTACTTACTGTCTAGTGCTGATGTATGTTGCATCGCATTAACTTTTTGTTCAATGTTCCAAGTGAACACTTAAAATAGGGGGAGGTTTACAGGCATCTAAAAAATTTTTGATGCTTTTTTCTAGGCACACTACCATCCACCAGTGCCGTCGGGGCCAGCGATGCGGCCATTCCGGAGGGGGCAGGCGAACTGGCGGCACCTGCAGGAGACACAGGGCCCAGGGGGGATCCAGCAGCAGTGGCCGGCGGCGGTAAGTTATATTCATTACTTCTTGACATTACAGCTAGATGGAACTGTGTTCACTATTTCACTGTACTGTGCGACATTATACAACGGTTGAAGAAGACACCCTTTACGTAGCATTACCAGCGTGAGTAGAGTAACCAATGGCCTCTTCTATTTGACTCCAAAATCAGCTGTGAATGTTTTATGGAGAAGACAAACTCAGATCAGATGACCTTCATGGATGTGTTGAACATAGAGGGAAAGCACTAAGGGTGGAAGGACGGGCGAGATAAACAATATGACTGACCGGCAGAGAAGGATATGTTGTTGGAAGCATGTATAGGAGTCTGATAGTAATAAGATCAGATGCATGGGTTGTTGAAGGATGGGTGGAAGGTGAAAGAATGCCTGCCTGGGTGGGCGACACTGTATGGGTGGATAGTACTAGATAGCAAGAATCAGCGGTGTTTTTGGTTCAAACTCAAAGCCAAGGCAAGGAAGGAAGGAGCAGAAGCATGGGTGTTTGTTGGTGAAACCAACTAAGGTTTGTTAAGAGATATATACAAAAGGATAGACGTTTACTTTAATGGATGTATGCCTGGATGTACTATCACCAAGAGACAGTATAGGTGGAAAGTGTCACTGGAGATTCTTACTTTGAAGAAAATGTAACAGAAACTGCGCGACAGTAGCAAAGCCTAGAGGAATCAAGGTAGTATTATGAGCATACAGTACACTTGCAGTAGTTTGCAAGCACGTCATATATTATCAAGCGGAAACCCCTTCCTCCCACTCTGGGGACCACTCCCTACCTATTATTATTAATGTATTTTCGATTGGGGCAGCCAGCCTGCAAAGGGTGGCCTATCTGTTGTTTAATGTTTATGTATATTGGTTACACAAGCAATGAAAGCAAAGTACCCTCTGCAGTAGCGGTTGGTGGTGGGATTGTTGGCGGGCGGCGACATGGGGAGGGGACGGGTGGGTGGCACTGGCGAGTAAACTGTGTATTACTGTGACGGCCAAATACAGGTAATCAACATAAAAATAAATAAAACTATTTTCAAGGTGCGCACTGCACCGCCGAATGCGATGCAGTGTGTGCTACTGTGTGCAGCAATGTTTTTTTTAATGTATTCTTTAATTACCTGTGAATGTCCTTAATCCATCGTTTACTATCCCCACCCTGCACCTTCCCACGTCACCGACCGGCAGCACTCCCACCACCGACCGCTACTGACCTGATGTCGTATATTGTATTAGCACTAGCAGCATCTATAATATGAATATAAGCAATGATCGTTGGATCCGATAAATAAATAATCAGCCTTTTTGTAGTACTCATGGCAGGGTGTAAGTGAAATTGTGCATGCCATTTGCCCTCATGTAACAGAGTATGACCAGTGCCAACGGCCGTAAGGCGTCAGACAAAAAGATGAGCTTCCCCACCTGCAGACAGTAGTAGTAAATAAAAGTAACGTGAGTCTGCATCATCATGTGGCTCATATCTGTTTCTCTTGGGTGCAAGCTTAGCTGATGGACCTGGAATGCCGCCTACAACAAGGTTATGTAATTGGGCTAAACTACAGATAAGAACAGCACGACTGGTGTACCGCAGTACATACATAGTACGATTATATTTATAAATAATGTCTGAAACGGTCACAAATGTTAGAGTCCAAGGAAGTAGGATTAGAGATACTTACCCCAGCACCAAATCCCAAATGTTATGAACTGTGCTTGCTAGTGATACTGTGACACTATGTGTTGAATGATTTTAGTGTTCCTGTTTTGCTAAGAGTATTGGCTCCAACATGTTCTTTTTCTTTTTTGATATAGATGATACTCCTTCCAATAAACCATCAAGGAAGGAGTTGGCCGCTAGGGCCCGGCGCCGGAAACTGGAGGCCATCTGCGAGCATTATCGCCGGCTGGTGGCTCAGGAGGAGGAGGAGGAGGAGGCGGCTGAAGCTGCAGCCTCCTCCAATGCCCCGGGCCCCAGTCAGGCCCGGCCTCCACTTTCACGGCGCCGTGGTCTGGCATTCGCCCGCCGCCGCGCCTCGATTTCCAGCACTGCTGCCCCCCACCCTGGAAGCAACTTTAGGGCATTTCGCCACCTGCTCCGCCGGATGGCCCGCTGGGAGGAGAACATGGAGGAGCGGATCAAGATCCTGGTGGACAAACACCTTAAGGCCCGCCGACAATAGAGGACCTCGTCGTTTGCCCCTTTTTTAATTCCTTTTGTTGGTGGGTGGGTTTGTGGGCGTTGGGGATTTCAACGGACATTGGGACTTTGGACTTTCGTTTCGTTGGGGTTAGGGAGGGGGTGGGTTAGGTCAGAGCGGGATAGTTTATTTTTGTTAGGGGATATTAAAAATATACTTACTATTTATTTATATGATGTTAATGTTTTTTGTGGTGGGTTACAGTTTTCCGAATTCAATGTAAGTTACATGGTTGTTTACTTTGTTTCCGTGCTGCTGCATGCCCACAGCCAGTGTTTGATTTAAAAGATCTGCCGATTTTGTAACACACAAACCGATAGATGCAGTACCCCTCACTGAGTTATTTTTAATTGTCATAGTACTGTCAGTCTCTCCTCCTAGTCCATACCTCCCACCAAACTTATCTTACCTGTGATTGATGATGAAGTTCGGCACACTGATGGCTGCATGGTTGGTTTCCCAAATTGACGGAGTAGATGCCATTATAGTGGTGGTAGTAGTAGACACTGGCAATAGCGTTTGAAAAAAGAAAGAGAAAGTCACTTGACTGAGACTCAGGGAGGAGGAGTGGAACAGAACACAAAGTAAACTACAGCATGGGTGGTCAAGCAGAAGAAGATCCTTGCCCTGCCTTAGTTGAAATTCAATTAGTGTTGCTTTCACCACATCTGCCCCAGCAAGCGTGTGATCAATTGGTGTACATAGTCATCACATCACACCTCAATATAAATCACACAGCCCGGGGGAAGAGGGTTAGGGATCGATGATTGGATGGGAAGTGGGGTTTTGGGAAAGGTTTGAGAAAGAAAAACAGACAATATGCATGGACACAACAAAAGTAAAACACAATCTTGTAAGACGACCATGATCCATTATCAAAGAAATCAAAGTATGAAGTGAGAGAAAGCAAATGCATGCATGCTGAGGAGGATAACTTGATGGTTAATGAGATAATGAGTTGTACTATAACTACTATGACCCAATGAGACAGTACAGTCAGGGACGAAAATGAAATTTGCCTTGCCTGTCTGACGCCCTCAGAGCTCAGACCGAACCAAATTACATGCTCTACCGGGCTTACTATCATTTTTCAAGCTAGCTAAGGAAACTAAAAAAAAGTTGGATCAATTAACAAACAAACCACAACACACAGTCGTAATGATTAAAGAGAAAAAAGCAAGCAAATAAATGTAAAGACGAATGATGATACTAAAGTTACTGTATTATCCTGGTCCAAATGAGGAGTTGCATCATTCTCGTCATTCTTCTTGGTCCTCCCTTCCATGGACACTCCGCACATCAATCTTGGGTATCACTGCCTGCCTGATGCGTATTGGTAAGGTACGTGTGAGTCGTTTCTCCCACTGTAGCACAGGGTAAAGGGCCGGCCGGCCTGTAAGTGTAGATGGAAAAACAAACGGGGTATTGAAAAATTACAGCCTTTACAACAATAAACTCAATTACAGTGGAGTGCAAGACAACACTCTGGAGAGAACACTTTCAGACTGAGGCAGCTTGGATAGGCTACATAGTGTGTCTACTCTACAGCAAGCATTAAGGTACAACAACAACGGGACAGGATTCAGGAGCCAGCACAGCCACAGAACAGGAGAACCGCGGCACAGGCCAGGCATCCTACCCCTTACTTACATTTTGACCGAGCCAGAGAAATGTCAAATGCACTGCAGCAACCTAGAATTTTCCCAATGAAGTGACTAAATCAATGCGCCACTGTCCGTCATACCACTACACTCTACTCCAGTCCACACCACTACACGGACATCTAGCCTAGGTCTGCTGTGGTTCTTGTTCAAACTTTTTACCTTTTATGTCAGCCCATGAAACGCCGTTATTCCATAAATTTTCTCCAATCCAACTGACTGTGTGCAAAGATAGTATGCTCAGCATCCTCAATGATGGTGACCGTGTGGTACGTATTCTCCAACACCAACTCAGTCTGTAGTGACTGATTAAGTTTATAATATATTCCATATTACCAAATTGCAACGGATATTGGCCGGCACCTGCAGTGGTAGGAGTACAATGTGGTCATTATTAAACAACAAGGAAACATTAACTGTCACCACACCTGAGTCACTTGTACTTTGTTGATAAACTAGTATAGTTCTACTTCATGGCATGCACAATTCTTCGTAGTCAGCCAGCATCCAATGCAATGCATGCCACCATCATTCACAATAATCACTCATTACCTGTCTTGGTGTTCTCTTTGGCTGTCTGATCTGATGCCTGCCTAGCCTTCTGCCAGTCAGTGATGAGTTTCTTTCGGATTGGAAACAAAATTGAATATAGGTGGAGTCACGTTTCACTTCTTATGGAGGGACTGTTAGAGGCAACATGTATTGTACTATTCTCCATCTCCATCCAATGTCTGACTTGCTTGAAATGTACTTAGGGAGAGTAAGGAACATGGAGCAGGACCCTGAGGAGTGGAGTGGACAGTTATGCACAGACGTGCAACTCCAATAGGGAAATAAAAAAAGGAGACTGTTGATGGCTTTGTTGTGAATGTTGATTTTGAACCAGAAAAACAGATACACACAGTCACACACAAATAAAGGAAGGGAGAACAATTTGAAAGCCTAGTTGTCAGGGAAGAGGAGCTCGTCCTCAAACTCTGGTGGTTCGGACAGCAGTACGTCTAACAATCCACTACTTATGTCATCAAAGTCACTCTCCTCTTCCTCCTGTGATTCACGTATTTTGTACTCCGGTGGTATAAAGTGTTGATTCATTTTGATCATGGTTAACCTCTCAACACTTTTGGGCGAGAGACTGGTCCTTTTGACAGTAACAATGGCACCAGCAGCACTGAAAACACGCTCTGAAGAGACACTTGCAACAGGGCAAGCCACATACTTTATCGCCAGCCTGCTGAGCACTGGCCATTGGCTTCTTTTCCCATACCAATACACCAATGGGCTTTGCTCCATGTAGACCTCTGTTGTGTCATCTAGATAGGCCTGAACCATCCGCTCAATGTTCAGGGGTGCTCCGATTTCCTAGGCCTCTTTTGCCTTTGCATCAGTCATTGATGTGCAATACCCTTTCCGTAGAAACCAATCACCTGCCGTTTTTGGAAATGTGCCTGATGATCCTGTTGGTGCTGTTGATGTCATTGCTGCTGGCAGTGTTGACTGCTGGGAGGCAAACGCACTGCTCTTGGCTTCTGAAGTAGAACTTCGTTCTGGGTGCCCTGCAGTACTTTTTCTGCCCTGGAGGGGCGGGCCTTTAATGAAGATCCTTTCGTTTTCAAACTCAGTGGCTTCCTCAGCTATCAAAGTTTTGTACTGGGCAACATTCACTTCTGAAAAAGGAATGACTTCATTACTGCGCAGCAATAATTTGTAACGTGGATCCAAAATTGAGGCAGTAATGTAATGTGGATCTGACAGAATGTTATTTTGAATCCTTGTATTGTGAGATAAGCGAGCGGATAAGGTGTCTGCCAAAGAATGTGCTTCTACTTTGTCATCCACATCTGCGTACATTTCTGCCACATCCTTCAGCTGTTGCTCTAGCATGTACAACAATGGGATAGCTTGGCCCATAGTACAGTCCTCCCGGCTCACTTCACGGGTGAAGACCTCAAAAGGAAGTAGCATCTCTGTCAGGCTTTTGACAAGGTCCCATTGGGTCATCTCAACTCTCATGCCTTTCACTGTAGGATCCCCTGACCTTTTCATGACATAAGCATTAAGTGGTATGTACTGCTCAAACAGACGCTCAAGCATGTAATACGTTGAGTTCCAACGTGTTGGCACCTCTTGGATGAGTGCTTTGACTGGCATTTTATGCTCACGTTGAATCACCCTCAGCTCCTTCCGGGCTTTAAAAGAATGGTTGAAATGTGTGCATATTCTTCTGCAGGTGGTCAGTAAGCTGCTGACTTTGCTTTCATTTTTCAGAAAGTCTTGCACAACAATGTTAATGC
The DNA here is from genome assembly GCF_964204655.1 of Triturus cristatus. Taxonomy (NCBI): domain Eukaryota; kingdom Metazoa; phylum Chordata; class Amphibia; order Caudata; family Salamandridae; genus Triturus; species Triturus cristatus. The sequence continues at coordinate 540,501,114 of NC_140591.1, forward strand.
AGTGTGCCAAACATGGCACCCTGAAATACCCACCATCTTTCATGGCCCGAACTACATTACTGCCATTGTCCGTGGCAACAAAACCAATGGTAAGACCTCTTGGTCGCAGCCACTCAAACACCTTGCTGTTAAACTCATCCAAAATGTTAGCAGCAGTATGAGATTTCTCCATTGCAAACATGGCTACAGTTGCATGTTTGCGAGTGTCTTTAAAAATCTCAGCGGTGTCAACAACGCCGTCAGATATCTTATCTTTAACACCCGAAAAAGAGACCCATTGTGCAGTGATGCACATGTAATCAGTGGCTTGGCAACTGGTCCACATCTCTGTTGTCAGGTGTATACTCTGAACAGCACTCTGTTTTAAGGCTTTTCCAAGCAATTCCAGCACGTCGTGATGTAGTGCTGGAACAGCAACTCTTGCAAAATAGTAGCGGCTGGGAACTTTCCATTTTGGGCAGATGGTGGTCACAAACTCAAGAAAACCCACCCCTTCAACAAAAGAAAAAGGGAGAAGGTCCAGTGCTAACATTTTTGCCAGCTTAGCATTGTACAAACGTGCTATTGGGTGATTGCGTTCGTACTGCCCCTCCGGCCTACTAAACATGCTAAGAATGGTAGGCTGCATGGTATTCCTTCCTGTGGTCGACGTCGCACTTTTTGGCCCAGCAGTACTCCTTGGTGTCTCAGGCTGGCTCTTACTCTTGTGCCAATGAGATGTGGCTGAGGATGTGGGCGTTACCACTGCAGTGCTGGGGACAGGGCTACTTTGTGTACCACTAGCACAGAGAATGTCTCCCTCTTCTTCCTGTTCCACCGTGAGCGGACTTTCTACTCGTTTATGCCCAACAGCAATGGTTCCAGTTTTGATGAGCCTAAGGTGCTCCTCCCACTGGATTGCGTGGTGTTTTTTCAGATGGGTCATTTGGCCTCCGGTACCATAGTTTGTACCAAGCTTTCCACGGCTAACAGAGGAATGACAAACGGAGCATACAGCAATGTTCTCCTCCTTTGGGCTAACCGTAAAGTAGTCCCACACTGGGGAGCTTAACTTTTGTCTCCTGCTGGAGGTGCCACTCCCACTTCCAATGCCGGATGAACTGGAAAGTGTGTGTTGAATTTGACTCTCTGCAGGACCACTACCTACTTCTGCTGAGGTGGTGCTTGTTGTGCTGGATGTAGGACGCTGCCGGCCCTTTGCTAATGTAAATATGGAAGCTGGAGGTCGTGTTGGTGTTACCTGTGTTGGAGGTATGCGTGCTACTTCCCTCGCATCCATTTTGGATAATGTAAAAATGTTGCTCTCTGTCTCCTCAGGCCCGGGAGTGATGTTTGTGATGACTGGCTCATCATCATCATCATCATCAACCTGCTCTTCTACATCAACATCCATAAGTGTAAGGCTTTCTGGAACCTTCCTTTTGCCATGCCTGCTCTTGTGATGTGTTTCCCTCTCAGACTCAGTTTGTGGCTTCCAAGTGACATCCAGATCATCAGAAGGGGGGCTTGGTGAAGAACTTGATGTACTAACCCTCCTTTTCCTTGCTGGGGATTTAAAAGCCAATGCAACTTCTAAAGGAGTGGCTTCCTCTTCTTCCTCTGCATGAGGCTCAATTTCCTGAACTGCCCCTACTTCAGGAGGAACAGCTACTATTGCGGGCGGTAGCTGCGGCTGGTGACCACTTATCTGCTGTGTTGATGATGTTCCCTCCTGCGTTGATTGTGTACTACTTTGAGATAGCGATAAGTTTAGTTCAGGCTCAGCATCACTGCTTTCTACCATAAGGCTGGCTACCTCTTCCACACTCATCTGCTTGGGCATGGGTTGGTGGGTTGGGCCCACTGATGTGGAGGTGCTGCCCCCAGCTTGCCCCCCCGACACCGCTGCTGCAGGCCTCATTTTTGGTGAACCAAAAAAGGTTTTGGGAGGCACACCAGACTTAAGTGACACTTCCTTCTTCTTCTGTTCCTTCTTCTCCATGGCAACTTTCTTGGTACCGGAGGACCTGCTACCTGCTTTCTTTGGGGGCATCTTCAACAGATGTCAAAACAGAAATCAGTTGCACAAGTTGCAGAGATGCCTGGTCAGGTCACTGACACGTCACGTTGTGTACACTACAGCAGCAGGACGTCGGTCTGGCACCACAACAGTGGATGATGATGACACACCTCTGTCTTTTGTGCACCTAAAAGCAAAAAAGCCAGAAGAACATCAGTCAAAAGATCCATAATATAATATATAATTTATTAGTGTCTCGTGGGTGGTCATCACAATTATTAAATTTCATGAAGTCAGTGAACAACATCAACAGTATAGCCAGCCATTAAGAGACTGACAAGGCCAGGGATCCTGTTGTATTTGTACTGTGTAGTGTACACTTAGGAAGAAGAATAGCAAGGAAAAAAAACCCGCCGTGATGATTGCTGAGTTGTACCCCTGGGCCTACTGTACGACTAGGCCACAAGTTTGGACGCCTATGGCAAAGGCACAATGCATGCCTTCCTAAAATGGCCGCCACACACATGCCCAGCCCACCCACCACAATAACACACAAAAAGTGATTGCAAAGGACAGGAAGAGGAAGTTGTAGTGTCTGTGGAACTTAATCCCTCTCATAAAAATGTTTTCCAGACAAATAACAGCTTCTCCCTGCTCCAAACCTACAGCTCCATGACAGCCTGAGGAGTTTTTTGTGCAGAAATGCACAAAAAAGCGTTTTCGAGAAGGGTCTATGTTGCTCGCGAGATATTGTTTGCCAGATTGCAAAAGCTGCGTGTTCGGGATCGCGAACTGTACAAAAAGGCTTTCTCGCGTGCGCGAACACGCATATTGCGAGCGCAAAAATGACGAAAACTGTAAGTCCGCGTTGTCGCGCTGTGCAGAGTTACCGAAAGTTCGCGAGCTGAATCCCTTGCCTTACATGCAGGCCAAAATAGCCCAATTTGTTTAGCACACACCCAAAAAATGCTATTGCACCCCAAACACACCTTTTGCAACAAAATCCAAAGCCATCCATGGAGTAAAGGAAAATCACCAGACAACACCAACTGTACATTTAAAATCACGCACCACAGCTTGGAGGCTGACTACCTCTGGGCCTAGTGGAAGACTACTAGGCCACAAGCTTGGAACCGGATGGCAAAAGCAAGCACACTGCTTGGATGGCTTCACAAAATGGCCGCCACACACCCACAACAACCACAAGAAATGGGAGACAGTCAATGGACGCCTATGGCAAAGGCACAATGCATGCCTTCCTAAAATGGCCGCCACACACATGCTCAGCCCACCCACCACAATAACACACAAAAAGTGATTGGAAAGGACAGGAAGAGGAAGTTGTAGTGTCTGCGGAACTTAATCCCTCTCATAAAAATGTTTTCCAGACAAATAACAGCTTCTCCCTGCTCCAAACCTACAGCTCAAAGACAGCCTGAGGAGTTTTTTGTGCAGAAATGCACAAAAAAGCGTTTTCGAGAAGGGTCTATGTTGCTCGCGAGATATTGTTTGCCAGATTGCAAAAGCTGCGTGTTCGGGATCGCGAACTGTACAAAAAGGCTTTCTCGCGTGCGCGAACACGCATATTGCGAGCGCAAAAATGACGAAAACTGTAAGTCCGCGTTGTCGCGCTGTGCAGTTACCGAAAGTTCGCGATCTGAATCCCTTGCCTTACATGCAGGCCAAAATAGCCCAATTTGTTTAGCACACACCCAAAAAATGCTATTGCACCCCAAACACACCTTTTGCAACAAAATCCAAAGCCATCCATGGAGTAAAGGAAAATCACCAGACAACACCAACTGTACATGTAAAATCACGCACCACAGCTTGGAGGCTGACTACCTCTGGACCTAGTGGAAGACTACTAGGCCACAAGCTTGGAACCGGATGGCAAAAGCAAGCACACTGCTTGGATGGCTTCACAAAATGGCCGCCACACACCCACAACAACCACAAGAAATTGGAGACAGTCAATGGACGCCTATGGCAAAGGCACAATGCATGCCTTCCTAAAATGGCCGCCACACACATGCTCAGCCCACCCACCACAATAACACACAAAAAGTGATTGGAAAGGACAGGAAGAGGAAGTTGTAGTGTCTGTGGAACTTAATCCCTCTCATAAAAATGTTTTCCAGACAAATAACAGCTTCTCCCTGCTCCAAACCTACAGCTCCATGACAGCCTGAGGAGTTTTTTGTGCAGAAATGCACAAAAAAGCGTTTTCGAGAAGGGTCTATGTTGCTCGCGAGATATTGTTTGCCAGATTGCAAAAGCTGCGTGTTCGGGATCGCGAACTGTACAAAAAGGCTTTCTCGCGTGCGCGAACACGCATATTGCGAGCGCAAAAATGACGAAAACTGTAAGTCCGCGTTGTCGCGCTGTGCAGAGTTACCGAAAGTTCGCGAGCTGAATCCCTTGCCTTACATGCAGGCCAAAATAGCCCAATTTGTTTAGCACACACCCAAAAAATGCTATTGCACCCCAAACACACCTTTTGCAACAAAATCCAAAGCCATCCATGGAGTAAAGGAAAATCACCAGACAACACCAACTGTACATGTAAAATCACGCACCACAGCTTGGAGGCTGACTACCTCTGGGCCTAGTGGAAGACTACTAGGCCACAAGCTTGGAACCGGATGGCAAAAGCAAGCACACTGCTTGGATGGCTTCACTAAATGGCCGCCACACACCCACAACAACCACAAGAAATGGGAGACAGTCAATGGACGCCTATGGCAAAGGCACAATGCATGCCTTCCTAAAATGGCCGTTCGCAAGCTGAATCCCTTGCCTTACATGCAGGCCAAAATAGCCCAATTTGTTTAGCACACACTCAAAAAATGCTATTGCACCCCAAACACACCTTTTTTAACAAAATCCAAAGCCATCCATGGAGTAAAGGAAAATCACCAGACAACACCAACTGTACATGTAAAATCACGCACCACAGCTTGGAGGCTGACTACCTCTGGGCCTAGTGGAAGACTACTAGGCCACAAGCTTGGAACCGGATGGCAAAAGCAAGCACACTGCTTGGATGGCTTCACAAAATGGCCGCCACACACCCACAACAACCACAAGAAATGGGAGACAGTCAATGGACGCCTATGGCAAAGGCACAATGCATGCCTTCCTAAAATGGCTGCCACACACATGCCCAGCCCACCCACCACAATAACACACAAAAAGTGATTGGAAAGGACAGGAAGAGGAAGTTGTAGTGTCTGTGGAACTTAATCCCTCTCATAAAAATGTTTTCCAGACAAATAACAGCTTCTCCCTGCTCCAAACCTACAGCTCAATGACAGCCTGAGGAGTTTTTTGTGCAGAAATGCACAAAAAAGCGTTTTCGAGAAGGGTCTATGTTGCTCGCGAGATATTGTTTGCCAGATTGCAAAAGCTGCGTGTTCGGTATCGCGAACTGTACAAAAAGGCTTTCTCGCGTGCGCGAACACGCATATTGCGAGCGCAAAAATGACGAAAACTGTAAGTCCGCGTTGTCGCGCTGTGCAGAGTTACCGAAAGTTCGCGAGCTGAATCCCTTGCCTTACATGCAGGCCAAAATAGCCCAATTTGTTTAGCACATACCCAAAAAATGCTATTGCACCCCAAACACACCTTTTGCAATAAAATCCAAAGCCATCCATGGAGTAAAGGAAAATCACCAGACAACACCAACTGTACATGTAAAATCACGCACCACAGCTTGGAGGCTGACTACCTCTGGGCCTAGTGGAAGACTACTAGGCCACAAGCTTGGAACCGGATGGCAAAAGCAAGCACACTGCTTGGATGGCTTCACAAAATGCCCGCCACACACCCACAACAACCACAAGAAATGGGAGACAGTCAATGGACGCCTATGGCAAAGGCACAATGCATGCCTTCCTAAAATGGCCGTTCGCGAGCTGAATCCCTTGCCTTACATGCAGGCCAAAATAGCCCAATTTGTTTAGCACACACCCAAAAAATGCTATTGCACCCCAAACACACCTTTTGCAACAAAATCCAAAGCCATCCATGGAGTAAAGGAAAATCACCAGACAACACCAACTGTACATTTAAAATCACGCACCACAGCTTGGAGGCTGACTACCTCTGGGCCTAGTGGAAGACTACTAGGCCACAAGCTTGGAACCGGATGGCAAAAGCAAGCACACTGCTTGGATGGCTTCACAAAATGGCCGCCACACACCCACAACAACCACAAGAAATGGGAGACAGTCAATGGACGCCTATGGCAAAGGCACAATGCATGCCTTCCTAAAATGGCCGCCACACACATGCTCAGCCCACCCACCACAATAACACACAAAAAGTGATTGGAAAGGACAGGAAGAGGAAGTTGTAGTGTCTGAGGAACTTAATCCCTCTCATAAAAATGTTTTCCAGACAAATAACAGCTTCTCCCTGCTCCAAACCTACAGCTCAATGACAGCCTGAGGAGTTTTTTGTGCAGAAATGGTCGGTGATGGAGCTCCACGCCTCCATGCACACTGAGGTTTCCGGCTCTTGGCTCCTCCCCCCCCTCGAGGCTGTGAGGTTGTGAGGCTGAGGCAGGATGGTGGATGACGGACGGCAGTGGTGATTGCCGTTAAGTTTTCAGAAGTTCGAACTTGAGCAAGACGGCTTTCTTTTCCACTTTCTTTGGCGAGTGGCGCCGAACTTATGCAGTTTGCCGCCGCGGGAGTGACTTTGAGCACCAGAGGCAGCTGCAGTTGGTAACCGCATCTGACGGGTTTCACCTGTGCGGGAGAGTGCTCCGGTCCATGTGGGGGCTCTGCTTCGCATTCGGTAGTGGTTTTCAGACGCCGGACGCGGACGCAGCTCAGTGGAGCGGAGTGGAGCCGTCTTTGTTTCCTGTTCCTGCAGAGGAGAGTGCTCCGGTCCAGGTGGGGCTCTGTTTCGGCGGTGATAAACGTCTGCCTTCAGAATTTTTGATTTTGATTAAGACGGCTCTCTCCCCCACCTTCCGGGACGAGTGGTGCTGAGCATAGCGGCCGCGGGAGCCACTTTGGGCCAATTTGGGAGCGGAGCGGTGCAGAGCGGTGCAGAGCTATCTCTGTTTCCAGGTTCTTTTGCAGCTGGGACCAGGTGCAGGAAAGTGCTCCGGTCCGCATGGGGCTTTGCCTCGGTTTCTGCAGTGGATTTCGGACACAGGAGGCAGCTGTATCTGGGATCCGCATTTGGTGAGTCGCACCTGTGTTCGGACCAGCAGAGCCGCTGTGTCCTTAGACCTCGAGGCGCACGCAGATTTTTCGCAGCAAGTCGTCACTCGCTGGAACGGTTGGATCTGGAGGCATAGAGGCATTAGGGAGGAAGGAGGAGAGGAGGGAAGGTCGATTTTCAGCCTACTTCAGGTATCGAGTAATCCACCGCTGTTTCTCTTTTTGCAACATGAGGAAGTTACTTAATACACGTAAGGCAAAAGCCCTTTGTGTACAGGCTAGAGAAGCAAAAAACGCCGCCAAATTATTAAATAAAAATATTAATTGCGATAAAGGTGACGCAAAGGAAAAAAGCGATGGCACTGGGAGCTCAGAGGACTTGGGGGAGTCTTTTGTGGAGTCTTCAACTCCAATTCTGGATTTAGAGGACTCTCATAGTGTAGAGGTAATTCGCTCCCCCTCATTCAAGATGTCATATTTAAGCAAGATAAATTTATGGATGTGCTAAAAGGTGCTAAACCATTCCCTCACTTTGATAAAAAAAATGTAGCTCTCCTTCAAAGCATTCCCGCTCAAATATCTTCCTCCTCCTCCTCATCTACTCAAACCCCAGATTCACTGCATAAGCCTAATCTTTTGGCGTCATCCACAAAGTTGACATCTCCACTCAAAGACAATTCTTTGGTACCCTCTCTAAAAAATATGGATGTTACTCAGAAAAAAGCTCTGACTTCGGAAATTACGGTCATGGCCGCACCGCTGGCTGACAAGCCTTCAAATGCGGCAGCTGCCGACTTAGCCTCTAGTATTAATCCCTTTAGTCCCTTGTTAGATTTGGACACTGAGTCTGTGGGAGGGATTCAGATGTCAGTCAAAGATATGCTGAATTTAATTCTTGATGAGGTTCGAGAATTAAAGAGGTTTCAAAGGTCTGAGTTGGCTTCGATTAATCAGAGATTGGATAAAATGGAGGAGCTTTTCTCTTCATTTCCTGGTCGTCTTCAAGAAGCCGAAACTCGCATTTCCAATTAGGAGGATCAAATGAATGAGGTTAAAAAAGATGCGAGCAGGCTTTCGCTTACTACACGCTCATTAGAAACTAAATTGGACGACTTGGAGAACTATAATCGTCGATCGAATCTCCGCATTGTGGGGGTTCCGGAAGGCCTTGAAGGATCTAGTACGCTGCAATGGGCTACCTCTTTTCTAAAGTCAAAAGTGATCCCCAATCATGAAGGCGATTTAACTATTACGCGTGCACATCGGGTACCTGCTCAGCCCTTTTCAAATTCCACTCTTCCTCGAACAATTTTATTAAACTTTTCCGATATACGGATCAAAGAGACTATTCTCTCTACGGCAATCCAGAAAAGACAATTTTTTGTAAACGAAACAGTAAAATGTCGTATTTTTTCAGATATGTCTGCCTCCGCTGCTCGGAGAAGAAAAGAGTTTGTCCAAATGTTACAATTGTTCAAAGCTAAAGGGGCTCAAGCTACGATAGCGCAACAGTCTAAGCTTAAAGTCTTAGTGAAAGGCAAATTCTTTATGATATCTGATATAGCAGCAGCACAGGATTTGCTTAAAGAGATTTCGGCCTCTTAAACAAATTAGATTATGAGGGGTCTATTTTGGGTCGTTTATATGGTTATAGGACACCATAGGTCTTTATTTCAGTGAGGGCTGTTTATTTTGAAGGTTGGGGGGGGGTAGCAGAGCACGAAGGAGTCCGGGACCTAGGGGGCCCAAGGGGTGCTAACAGGTCACCCCAATGAAGTGGGGTAGGTTCCTATGGTCTGCGTGGGAGGAGGAAGTTGGGCCACTGGAGGGTAGGGTTCGGGGGGGTGAGGATGGTGTTGGGTGGGATGAAACAAAAAAGGAAGTTGATGGTGTTGGGTTATGTTTATTTATTTTTGAGTTGATTCTATGTGCCAGAATGTATACAATGGGTATGGGGTGGTCTGATGATAACTGTCCTCAGTCAGTTAAATTAGATTTTAATGTCAAATAAGGAGAGTTTGAAGTTGTTTTCCCTTAATGTTAACGGTTTAATCAATATTAAGAAAAGGCGCGCTGTAGAAATCTGGATAAAGGCTGAAAATCCTTCCGTTATTTTGCTACAGGAGACTCATATTCCCTCTTCCAAGATAGATGAGTTTTCAATGTTTAAATCCTGGGCTTCGTTTCAGTGTTTCGCATCATGTGATGAATCTAAGCGAGGGGTGTCGATATTTTTAAATAAGAATATATATGCTGAAATTATTCATTCAGAAGAGGGAGGCTCAGGACGTTGGTGCTGGGTCTCATGTAGAGTCAAGAGTAGACAGAGACCTTTTATTTTTGTAAGTTGTTATGGATCGTTAAATGATGATTCCAATATCTACGAAGATATGTTCCAATCTTTATTAATGGTGTCAGGGGATATAGTGATTGGTGGTGATTTCAATGTCCTGATGGATCCTAAATTGGATTCATCATCCCAATTAACAAAACAGCTTAAACCTAAAATTTCCCAAACAATTTCCAATTCTTATAAGATTATTGGATCTCTCTGATCATGGGCGTTCAGATAATCCCTTTAAAAGAGAATGCACTTGCTGGTCGGGCAGATTTAAGTCCTCATCCCGGATTGATTTTTTTCTAGCTTCACGTAAACTTAGGCTTGGCTATTACAATACAGTGCATAATGTATTTTCCGACCATGCTATGCTCATCAGGGAATTCGTTCTTGGGGATTCTAGAAGGATTTCTAAAAGATGGGTTTTTAATAAATTCTATCTCAATGATGAAAAATGGGTTTCTGAATTAAAAGTCGAAATTCGAGAATTCATAACTCGTAATAGTGGCACAGCTTCTCTTAGAATTATTTGGGACGCCTTAAAGGCTTTTATTCGTGGAATCATTATTGGAATAGATGCTGCCACATAGATTGTGGTCAGGGCTACAAAAAATCACTGGAACATCGTATACAGGTTCTGAGTGTTCAAAGACAACAAAATCGTTCTAGAGCTATTAAAGATCAATTAAATGATGCCAAACGTAAACTTAGTACATTGCTATATGAGCAAGGAGAGGCGTTCTTTCGTAGTCAATACCAGAAAGTATACGAAGAAAGCAATTTTACAGGTAGATTTTTGGCCTGGCAGGCTAA